>NW_027362763.1:282007348-284856098 GCF_046119375.1 Phyllobates terribilis | reverse complement strand
TCAATGAGCAAACAACCATAATTTTTGTGCTCGCATATATGATTTTGTGAAATATGAACGTTCAGTCATTCGCCCCTTTACATCACACAATTATCGCGCAGGATGAGCCATAAGCGTTCGAATCTAGACAATTATCGACTCATAAGCAAGGAATCCAGAGACCTGTATCAGAAAGACTAACCACTGTACAGATATATTAAAATGGTTGTAAAGAATTAGAAAGACATGGCGGCCTTCTTCCAGACATGGCGGTCTACAGATCCGGTATTGCACACAAGCTCCACTGACGTGAATAGACAGAGCTGTGATACAACAGGTAACCTGTGGACAGTTGAGGTGCCATTTATGATACAAAGCAGCCATGCTTGGCAAATTCTGGGTAATCATTTAAAAAAACTAAGAAACAATATTTAGATGATAAAAATAAAAGTGTTCGATGATGGACATTCAAAATTTGACTTATGTGATGTACAGTCGTGAGAAAAGCCAAGTTGAATTCTAAGGTTTTCTATATGAGTACATCATAAAAACGTTATAAAAAAATAAAATACAAGACATCTGGTTCTTAGAAGGTCTTAAAACGAGATAAGTATAATCTCAAATGAATAACGCATGATAAATTAAACAGAAGTATAGTGTAAAAAATGTATTACACCCTTACTGCTTTGGCAGTTTGTTGGTCTGGAGCAATGAGGAGTGTTAACACAATGCCAATGAGGAAAAACATGAGCAATTCGAATAATTTGGAGATCATCAAAATACAGTGATAAAAATTATTCATAAGTGGAAAACATTCAAGGCAGTTGACAATCTTCCCAGGTTAGGATGTTCCAGCAAATTCACCCCAAGGTCAGATCATGCAATGCCCCCCCCTCTCAAAAAAAAAGAGCTACAGCTCAGACTCTAAAGGCCTCAAATAATATGTTAAAAATTGAAGCTCATGACAGTACAAATGGAAAAAGACTGAAGGAGAAAGCCTCTTCTTTCTATAAAGAAAATGGAAGATAGCTGAAGTTTGCAAAGTTGCATCTGGACAATCCACAAAACTCCTGGAACATTGTCCTTTGGACAAAAGAGACGAGAGTGGAGTTGTTTGGCCATAACGCCCAGAGGCATATTTGGCAGAAACCAAAACACGGCACATCAGAACAAACACTTCATATCATGTCAAACACGGTGGTAGAGGGGCTTGTTTTGCTGCCACAGGACCTGGACACCTTGCAGTCACCAAGATGACTTTGAATTCCTCTGTATGCTAAAATATTCTAGAATCATGAAACCATCTATCTGAAGGCCAAAGCTTGGACTAGCCAACTTGGTCATGCAACAGGATCGTGATCCCAAGTACACCTAAATCCCCATGAGATTGTCTGAGAAAGAAAAGAATCAAGGTGTGTTGATCAGACAAAGTGCAGACCTCAACCCAATTGAAATGCTGTGGTGGTACCTTAAGAGAGCTGTGTGTAAACGAATGAACACAAACTTCATTGAAGTTAAGCAATGTTATAAAGAAGAGTGGGCCAAAATTCCTCCAAAACGATCTGAGAAACTGATGAAATCATAAAGAAAATGTGTACGGTACTTCAATTAATGCTGCTAAAGGTGGTTACATAAGCTATTGATTCAGGGGATGAACTTAATTTTTCACACTGCTTCTGCATTTTGACTGAGTTTTTCTTAAATGATGACACGGTGTAATATGTTATTCATCTGGGACCTTCTAATGAGATGTTTTGTTATTTTTTTTATTATTATGCCGTGATAAGTAAAACCATAAACCTTAAAGAGGGTGTACTTAGCTTACTTACGACTGTATGTTATAGAACAACCCATAATTCCAATCCAAATTATTTAACCCCCACTGTAAATTAGGATTATTAGCAAAATTTACAAACTTTCTGGGATTTTCAATAAACTAATCTCACCAAAACAATGTAAATGGCTCAACACAACTAATATAACAAGTGTTTTCTCCAAACTCTATGTGTGGGATCATTGTCCTGCTGGGAAGGTCCAATGATGCCCAAGCTTCAGCTTGATCCCAGAAGAGCAGGATCCCAAAACATCTGTGGCTTATTTATATGGTTTTGAGCATTCTGGAGTGGACTATCCAAGAGGTCTACGTTTAAGAGTTGGAGCATGGAGGCCTTCAGCACTGTATGTGCCTTTCTGTAAGAACTGAAATGTCAGTGCCTGATGCCACCAAATCTTGATGTGGATCTTTTGCAGGCACTCTTTTGTGATCATCTGTCTACTCTAGAATCCGGCGGCAGTCGGTGATACCTTCCACTTTCTGCCATGACCAGGTCGTGTAGTCAGTGTTCCAAAGTATACTTGCAAGTGTCTCTCTAGAACAGTCAGTGCCTTCTTGTATCATTTTACTTGTTTGTTCAAGTCAATGAACCCTTTACTTTTGGACCACTTTATTGACTTACACAACATACACTTCAGATAGCTTTAGGCCGAACAATGGTTCAGCTGATTGATAGCTGCAAACTGAACAATCCTGACTCCTTCCTACACAGGAATGCTCACTTGGACAATCACTCCTGTGTACTCTACGAGAGAGATGCTACCAGACATCTTTGGTAGCGGCTTATCCCTTACAGATCAAAAGGTTCAGCAGACCAAAATCAGACATGCCGGATCCTTATCTCATCCAACAGCATGTATTCGGGACCCCCATACACATCAATCACATTTCTAACATCACAGTCAATAAATCCATAGCTAGTCTAGGTATCTGATATGTTTTAGGTCAAGCACTCCTGAAACTAATGAATCCTTTGATTATTTAATTATTTCCTCACGTGCGCTGGAGACGACACTTGATTTGTGAATGTTTACTCCTATGAGAGATTCTACTCAGGAGGGGATGAATAATTCTGAGATGGCAGGAGTCAATGAAGGTGACTTTTTGGGTTGAATTTGGAGAAACCACTTGTTATATTAGTTGGGTTGAGCCATTTACATTGTTCTTGTTTGATTGGCTTATTGTAAATAGCAAAATGTTTGTAAATTGTGTAAATAAACCTAGTTTGCAATGGCGATGCTACAAATCATTCACGTAAGAAAAAAAATCTAAAATATTCTTCTGCAGGGTAATCTGTCCAGATTTTGGATAGGTCCCACCACATTTTTGCCTCCACTGTACAGCAAAATAAAGCCATAGTTACCTGCAAAACTAACATGAAGAGACTTTGGTAATCTATAGTAAATTGCATTGCCTCAATGACTAAATCTATTTGTAATGTGTGTCTGTTCTAGTCAAATATCATCTTACCATTCGAATTGTAAAAGGGTTTTCCGATTTCAGAAAGCCCCTGTCCTCCGACTGAAGTTTGCTGTAAAAAAGCAAACTGGTTTACTCACTGAGCTCATTTCCCGGCTGGACTGTGGTCAACGAGACGTCAGAGCTGCGGACAATAATAGACATTAAACTGCAGCCAGGGGACATGGGTTTCCAAAATTGGAAAAAAACCTTTCACCATGGACAGAATCCCATACTAAAAAGGTCTCAAATCTTATACATCACAATCAGTTATTATAATACATGTGCCATTGGGCATCTACCGTTCTTGAGCTTGTCGTATCCCAGCGCATGTCGAATCTCTTTAAGACTGGCTCCACGCGCACCTAGCTCCACCATTCCTACGGCAATAGCGATGCTCAGAGGGGAGAACAAGATGTTCTCGTCTTCCTTTGTGGCTCTAAGTTCATGGTAGACCTTTACGGAGAACTCAGAGATGGTGTCATCATGGACGTTCAGGCTCAGCACTGTTGCCTGCACAGCAAGGAACGACAGAAAGCCGAAGAGACACATGCTTGAAAGAAACCTACAAAGAATAAATAAGACGGGTTATGGTGTATGAAAGACTAGCACAAACCAACGAAGTATTACACAACATTTATTTAACACGTTATCCCAGCGCTGGACAAATCTCAGGAGCTAGATATCCAAGGCACCAAGAAATCACTGACCACTAACTTTTTGGGCTACTTTCTATTGCAGCCTATGGAAGTTTTTTGAAGGTGAAAAAAAATTAAACTGTCTCCTAGAATGGTGTAACTGGATCATAAATTCCAGAAAAGGCAACCCATGCCTGTTTTACCCCAACTGGTCCACAAAGAAATTTTCGGGAACAGCGTCTCATAAGCTGGTCTTAGTATTGTCGCTTAACTCTATTGAAGACAATAGGGCTGAGACAAAATAAACCCCGGGAACAAGTGTGGCAGCCATGTTTTTCTAATCAAAAAAAGCACTTAAATCATATAAATGCCTCTATATATGGAAGTAATTGGAAGTGTAGCAGTAAATATTTTACTAAAGTCACCAAACCCAACTGGATCACAATAATCGCCCCTCAACTGCTATTCTTCATTGATAACTTGCAAGACTCAGCAAAGAGCTCTGAAGTTCTGGAGTTTTTGATGCATCGGAGACAGAAGGTACTATAATGTACAAGGATCTACAGCCAGGAAAGTGCACATGTAAACCTAACAGACATAATGACAGAAAATAAGGGCAGTAAACCACCAGTATATAACTACAGGCACTAGTATAGAAGAGGAGACAGACCGGTTACTCCACAGAGGCTGTGGTCAATAGAGACTGCAGAATCCAAGAAGTTTCACAAAGGGAAAATAGTCTATCTTTCAGCCCACCGCCAAACCTCTACAGCATGACTGAGGTGCCCGTGGGTTCCTATGGCAGCCGGGGGTCTATCACTGCCCTCTCGGTTTGCCATGTTCAAACGCCCATTAGAGCCTGCAGGAGTTTGGGTTTAATATGCCTCCTATCAGTATAAGGGCATAGACAGACGGCCTATAACTCGTGCGAGGATCGGATCACCCTGCACGGACTGGCCGGCACCTCTCCTGACCAGAGCATGACGGCGTGATGTATTTCTATGCAGCTGTCACGCTCAGGTCAGTAGAGCTGACGGTCAGTCCAAGGATTGCAATGCGATCCTCACACAAGACATACGGCCATCAGTCTGCGCCCTAACACTGACAGGCTGGTAAAATACACTACACTATACAAGTAGTGCAGTGTATTATCTAAGCACCCAGACAATAGCATGTTCAATTCCAATGTGGAACTAATAAATATTGTAAAAAAATCAATTTAAAAATGTGAAAAAAAAAGGTTTTAGAAAAATCCACAAATTTGGTATAACCACATAAAAAATAATAATATACACACGGTATATATACACAAAAAGGGCCCTGAATTCCTTTTTTGTTCATCAAGCCTTACAAGAAATGAAGTAAATAGTGATCAAACTGTTATATTTATCCCAAAATTATAATAATAGACAAGCCCTCGCGCTGATCTCTATAAAAAAGAATGAAAAATTCTAGGCTTCCAGAATATGACAAAAAAAAGTATTTCTTGTGCAAAAGTAGAGACAACAATTCCATATTCATGTGTTTTTTATCACAATTAATAAGAAAATGGAATAAAAAGTGACAAATAAGTCATATGTGCCCTGAAAGAGCAGCAGTTAAAATGACAGCTTGTCCGACAAAAAAAAGTAAGCACACTCCTCAGCTCTGTCTATGGTAAAAATAAAAAAGTTATTTATCATAGAACGTGAAGAAGGTAAGGAAAATAGTCCTACACACTACTAACCGGCACCAATGATACCTACAGCCTCCTGTCATGCAACACTAAGCCTTTACACAGGTCCATTGATGAAAAAAAATAGGTGGCGCTATAGAGTTCAAGTCCTTTTTTTCTCAGAAGATGCAATTTGCATATTAAATTTCCCAGAGGAGCATTGCACGGCAAATAAGCCTCCTTACCTTGGCATGCCAGAGCCGGTATGTCACTCTCCACAATCAGAAAAGTTACCACTTAGACCTCAGTCCAGAGCCTCTCATCTAGCCAAATCAGTTCTCATCCTTTGTACTGACGAGGGCCAACAGCCTGAAACATCGTGTCTGCAAACTGGGATTCTGATTTGGCGTTTATCCTAAGTCATATTGCAAGACTCGCTAAAGGGTCGATTGTGACTTGTAGGATTGCTACTTCCAATAGGTGGCGCTATAGAGTTCAAGTCCCCTTCATCTCTGAAGAGGCAATTTGCATATGGAAAAAATGTAAAAGTTATGGCTCTCCTGAAGTTTGTTTCTGCGCACATACAACTATGTTACTGGAAAAAAAAGAAAAGAATAATAGCTCCAGGAAAGTGATGATGAAAAAAACCCAAAAAACTAAAGAATATGATTGGTCATTGAAGTCAAAATACAGAAAAGCTATGGGGGCCACAAACCCAACATTTCGCATCACCCCAAGAAAACGATCCCACTGTAATGCCTGGGGGAGCAGCATCACAATGGGATAATGCTTTTCATCACCAGGGACTGGAAAACTGCCCAGGACTGAAGGAAAGATTGATGGCAGAAAATACTGGACTGGGCTCGAAGAAAATCTCTTTCAATCGGGTGGTTCTCCTTGTTCTTCCTGGATTGTGCACATTGTAGATTTAGACTTTGAGGACCTTTCACCAAATATTTCATGTTGAACTGAACAGAGGATGTAATAGGGGCTGCAGAGCGGAATAATTTTGCCTCCCCGTTGCAGAGATATTAGTGAGAAAAGTATTCGCCACCCAAGTCTGAGTAGGTGTTTTTGCTGGGGAACTGCACCACTTCTCACTATATGAGCAGTTAACACCCAATTGGACTTAACAAAAGGTAACTCATTAGTTGCCAAATAATATGCTAATAACGCAATGGAGAGGCGGCATTAAAAGAAAAAAAAAAGTTTTATTTCACTCTGCAGCCAATATTATTTGGGGTGTCCAAGTTCAAAAAATTTGGTGACTGGTCCTATGAGGATACGGAGGTACATATACAGAAAGAAGCAAACAATGTTCCACTAAGTGCACACCAGATGGGATGACTTGCTTGAAGAAGGCTGTAGTAGCCAAGCTGGGTAATGTGCCATGAATTTGGATTAAAGGGGTTGTCCTGTCCAAACCTATAAGTGTGCGGTCACTCTGTGTGACTGCAGATTTAAGAATCCCCCTAGCGCAGGCACCGTGCACTCTGGGGATTCGCCAATTTCAGACCTGGGAACAGAGGGTATGTATGCATTACACATACTCCCGACCAGTGGGTGAGCCTCGCTCTCCATACACTTGTATTGCAGGCAGGGGCGGCGTCAGCACCTGGGCAAGAGCCGGGGCCCCGGACCATCAAGGGGGCCCACTCGCCATCGGGACCCTGGCCTGTGCAGGGCCGCTGGCGGTGTTTGATTGCCAGCACTTCACAAGACATGGCCGCGCACAGAGCGCTGTGCCTGATAGTAATGACACAGCAGGGGCACTGTGCCTTTAATTGTTCTTGTGTGTCGCCCCTGCTGAAACATTACTAGCAAACACAGCCACACAGTGAGCAGCATTGTCTGGTGTAGTGCCGGCAATCAAGCAGCGCCGGTGGTCCTGCACAGCTGTTGGGGGAGCGGCCCGGGCCCCGATGGCGAGTGGGCTCCCCTGATGTTCAGGGCCATGTCTGTGACACACGCCGGCGGCCCTGCACTGCCATATACCTGAGGAGCTGGACGGGACAGAGGTCTGAGGCAGGTAAGTGAGGCTTGTTGCCAGTTTCCCCAATCCCCATATTAAAAATATTCCGTGTGTGTGTGCGCGCGCGCGTGCGTGCGTGCGTGTATATACAGTACAGACCAAAAGTTTGGACACACCTTCTCATTTAAAGGTTTTTCTGTATTTTCTTGACTATGGAAATTGTACATTCATACTGAAGGCATCAAAACTATGAATTAACACATGTGAAATTATACACTTAACAAAAAAGCGTGAAACAACTGAAAATATGTCTTATATTCTAGGTTCTTCAAAGTAGCCACCTTTTGCTTTGATGACTTCTTTGCACACTCTTGGCATTCTCTTGATGAGCTTCAAGAGGTAGTCACCGGAAATGGTCTTCCAACAATCTTGAAGGAGTTCCCAGAGATGCTTAGCACTTGTTGGCCCTTTTGCCTTCACTCTGCGGTCCAGCTCACCCCAAACCATCTAGATTGGATTCAGGTCTGGTGACTGTGGAGGCCAGGTCATCTGGCGTAGCACCCCATCACTCTCCTTCTTGGTCAAATAGCCCTTACACAGCCGGGAGGTGTGTTTGGGGTCATTGTCCTGTTGAAAAATAAATGATGGTCCAACTAAACGCAAACCGGATGGAATAGCATGCCGCTGCAAGATGATGTGGTAGCCATGCTGGTTCAGTATGCCTTCAATTTTGAATAAATCCCCAAAAGTGTCATCAGCAAAGCACCCCACACCATCACATCTCCTCCTCCATGCTTCACGGTGTGAACCAGGCATGTAGAGTCCATCCGTTCACCTTTTCTGCGTCGCACAAAGACACGGTGGTTGGAACCAAAGATCTCAAATTTGGACTCATCAGACCAAAGCACAGATTTCCACTGGTCTAATGTCCATTCCTTGTGTTCTTTAGCCCAAACAAGTCTCTTCTGCTTGTTGCCTGTCCTTAGCAGTGGTTTCCTAGCAGCTATTTTACCATGAAGGCCTGCTGCACAAAGTCTCCTCTTAACAGTTGTTGTAGAGATGTGTCTGCTGCTAGAACTCCTGTGTGGCATTGACCTGGTCTCTAATCTGAGCTGCTGTTAACCTGCGATTTCTGAGGCTGGTGACTCGGACAAACTTATCCTCAGAAGCAGAGGTGACTCTTGGTCTTCCTTTCCTGGGGCGGTCCTCATGTGAGCCAGTTTCTTTGTAGCGTCTGATGGTTTTCGCAACTGCATTTGGGGACACTTTCAAAGTTTTCCCAATTTTTTGCACTGACTGACCTTCATTTCTTAAAGTAATGATGGCCACTCGTTTTTCTTTACTTAGAATTTGTATTATGGTAAGAAAAAAGCAGCTAACAGTCTATTCAGTAGGACTATCAGCTGTGTATCCACCTGACTTCTGCACAACACAACTGATGGTCCCAACCCCATTTATAAGGCAAGAAATCCCACCTATTAAACCTGACAGGGCACACCTGTGAAGTGAAAACCTTTTCCGGTGACTACCTCTTGAAGCTCATCAAGAGAATGCCAAGAGTGTGCAAAGCAGTCATCAAAGCAAAAGGTGGCTACTTTGAAGAACGTAGAATATAAGACATCTTTTCAGTTGTTTCACACTTTTTTGTTAAGTATATAATTCCACGTGTTAATTCATAGTTTTGATGCCTTCAGTATGAATGTACAATTTTCATAGTCATGAAAATACAGAAAAATCTTTAAATGAGAAGGTGTGTCCAAACTTTTGGTCTGTACTGTATATGTTTTATATGTGTTTTTAAGAATGTGTGTTCAAATATGTACATATGTCTGTATGTGCACATATCTGTGTACGTGTGCGTGTCTGCGTATTACACGTGTGCGTGTCTGCGTATTACACGTGTGCGTGTCTGCGTATTACACGTGTGCATATCTGTGTATATGTGCGTGCATATCTGTGTATATGTGCGTGCATATCTGTGTATATGTGCGTGCATATCTGTGTATATGTGCGTGCATATCTGTGTATATGTGCGTGCATATCTGTGTATATGTGCGTGCATATCTGTGTATATGTGCGTGCATATCTGTGTATATGTGCGTGCATATCTGTGTATATGTGCGTGCATATCTGTGTATATGTGCGTGCATATCTGTGTATATGTGCGTGCATATCTGTGTATATGTGCGTGCATATCTGTGTATATGTGCGTGCATATCTGTGTATATGTGCGTGCATATCTGTGCGTGCATATCTGTGTATATGTGCGTGCATATCTGTGTATATGTGCGTGCATATCTGTGTATATGTGCGTGCATATCTGTGTATATGTGCGTGCATATCTGTGCGTGCATATCTGTGTATATGTGCGTGCATATCTGTGTATATGTGCGTGCATATCTGTGTATATGTGCGTGTCTGTGTATTATATGTGTGCATATCTGTTTATATGTGCGTGTCTACGTATTATATGTGTGTCTGTGTATTATGTGTGTGCATATCTCTGTACCAAGTACATGTGTATATGTGTGCGGCGGTATGTCTGCATACCGTGCGTGTGCGCATATCTGTATACCATGTACATGTGCGTGTCTGCGTATTATATGTGAGCATATCTGTGTATATGTGCGTGTCTGCGTATTATATGTTTGCATATCTGTGTATATGTGCGTGTCTGCGTATTATGTGTGCATATCTGTGTATATGTGCGTGTCTGCGTATTATGTGTGTGCATATCTGTGTATATGTGCGTGTCTGCGTATTATGTGTGTGCATATCTGTGTATGTGCGTGTCTGCGTATTATGTGTGTGCATATCTGTGTATATGTGCGTGTCTGCGTATTATGTGTGTGCATATCTGTGTATATGTGCGTGTCTGCGTATTATGTGTGTGCATATCTGTGTATATGTGCGTGTGTGCATATCTGTGTATATGTGCGTGTCTGCGTATTATGTGTGTGCATATCTGTGTATATGTGCGTGTCTGCGTATTATGTGTGTGCATATCTGTGTATATGTGCGTGTCTGTGTATTATGTGCGTGTCTGTGTATTATATGTGTGCATATCTGTGTATATGTGCGTGTCTACGTATTATATGTGTGTCTGTGTATTATGTGTGTGCATATCTCTGTACCAAGTACATGTGTATATGTGTGCGGCGGTATGTCTGCATACCGTGCGTGTGCGCATATCTGTATACCATGTACATGTGCGTGTCTGCGTATTATATGTGAGCATATCTGTGTATATGCGCGTGTCTGCGTATTATGTGTGTGCATATCTGTGTATATGCGCGTGTCTGCGTATTATGTGTGTGCATATCTGTGTATATGTGCGTGTCTGCGTATTATATGTGAGCATATCTGTGTATATGTGCGTGTCTGCGTATTATATGTTTGCATATCTGTGTATATGTGCGTGTCTGCGTATTATGTGTGCATATCTGTGTATATGTGCGTGTCTGCGTATTATGTGTGTGCATATCTGTGTATATGTGCGTGTCTGCGTATTATGTGTGTGCATATCTGTGTATGTGCGTGTCTGCGTATTATGTGTGTGCATATCTGTGTATATGTGCGTGTCTGCATATCTGTGTATATGTGCGTGTCTGCGTATTATGTGTGTGCATATCTGTGTATATGTGCGTGTCTGTGTATTATGTGTGTGCATATCTGTGTATACGTGCGTGCATATCTGTGTATATGTGCGTGTCTGTGTATTATGTGTGTGCATATCTGTGTATATGTGCGTGTCTACGTATTATATGTGTGTCTGTGTATTATGTGTGTGCATATCTCTGTACCAAGTACATGTGTATATGTGTGCGGCGGTATGTCTGCGTACCGTGCGTGTGCACATATCTGTGTACCATGTACATGTGCGTGTCTGCGTATTATATGTGAGCATATCTGTACATATGTGCGTGCATATCTGTGTATATGTGCGTGTCTACGTATTATATGTGTGTCTGTGTATTATGTGTGTGCACATCTCTGTACCAAGTACATGTGTATATGTGTGCGGCTGTATGTCTGCGTACCGTGCGTGTGCGCATATCTGTGTACCATGTACATGTGCGTGTCTGCGTATTATATGTGAGCATATCTGTATATATGTGCGTGCATATCTGTGTATATGTGCGTGTCTGTGTATTATATGTGTGCATATATGTGTATATGTGCGTGTCTGTGTATTATATGTGTGCATATCTGTGTATATGTGCTTGTCTACGTATTATATGTGTGTCTGTGTATTATGTGTGTGCATATCTCTGTACCAAGTACATGTGTATATGTGTGCGGCTGTATGTCTGCGTACCGTGCGTGTGCACATATCTGTGTACCATGTACATGTGCGTGTCTGCGTATTATGTGTGTGCATATCTGTGTATATGTGCGTGTCTGCGTATTATGTGTGTGCATATCTGTGTATATGCGCGTGTCTGCGTATTATGTGTGTGCATATCTGTGTATATGTGCGTGTCTGTGTATTATGTGTGTGCATATCTGTGTATACGTGCGTGCATATCTGTGTATACGTGCGTGCATATCTGTGTATATGCGCGTGTCTGCGTATTATGTGTGTGCATATCTGTGTATATGTGCGTGTCTGTGTATTATGTGTGTGCATATCTGTGTATACGTGCGTGCATATCTGTGTATACGTGCGTGCATATCTGTGTATACGTGCGTGTCTGTGTATTATATGTGTGCATATCTGTGTATATGTGCGTGTCTGTGTATTATATGTGTGCATATCTGTGTATATGTGCGTGTCTACGTATTATATGTGTGTCTGTGTATTATGTGTGTGCACATCTCTGTACCAAGTACATGTGTATATGTGTGCGGCTGTATGTCTGCGTACCGTGCGTGTGCGCATATCCGTGTACCATGTACATGTGCGTGACTGCGTATTATATGTGTGCGTTACTCTATGTGGGGCCCATTACTCTGTATGGAGGACTATGTGGGGCCCATTATACTGTTTGGACAGCTGTGTGGGGGATCACAGTTGGGGCATCATACTGTGTTGGGGTCACCATACTTCCCTGGGGGGGGTTTCGTGTGACTGCAGACTTGTGAATCTTCATAACACGCACAGTTCAAGCTGTCAGGATTGCTTGATGCCGAAAACAGGCAGTCATGTGACCAAAAGTATGTGATATACATACACCTGGCCAATATTCCGACTAGAAGTGTGTGGCCTTGCTCAATACAAGTGAATTGAGAGAGACTGAGCTCGTCTAGTTGGAATGTGGCCAGAGGTATGCGTATTGCATAATTGTGGTCACATAACTGCCCGATGTCGCTGCCGTCACCGGAGGAATCATGACAGCTCGCGCTGTGCACCTGGTGAGGATTCACAAGTCTGCAGTCACACAGAGTGACTACAGACTTTCATGCCAAACTTGAACTACCCCTTTAAGGTGGCTAAACACTTTCAATAGCTGTTGGCCAGACACTCCTTCTGCCAACCGGTATTTAGTCTGCAAAACAAGTACACGCTCAGCTTGGACGAGCTTTCATGTATTCTCAATGTGAGGAGGCAGCTGGCATAACTCGCCAGAGAATGGAAGAATTGAGAGCTGGACGTCCACGTGCCCAGGCCATATTCTCCTCAGCTTCATCTGTTGGGAATAGTCAGCAGGCAGGACGCAGCGAGGTTCTGGCCACTTACACTCCTATACAGAGACACCAATCCTCTGGTTTGGCCAGACTTTCTCATGTGCATGGACCTTTCCTCCACAACAGTAATGAAACATTCCTGACAGCATAACCAGTACAGGAAATCAATATCCATTTCCAAACCTGATGACAACAGAATGCTCCATTTTAGCTTCTCACTATTTGTACCATAAACTTCATATACAGAGACTGGAATAATAGGAGGCTGCAAATCTAGTTTTCAGCATATTATCTGTCAGTCGGCATCTGGGACAACCAGACGGTGGGATGAAGTCAGAAGTGTTATCATTAGCCTATATATGTCTGTGCCTTATGGGCACTGCTGGGCAGCTGGAGAAATTGATGTGCCGCCAAGCAGTACGTGGGGGGGGATTAGCATATATAAGGGGCTGCCGGGTATAGCTGGACCGGAGCAGCGTATTCTGGAAATGCCAAATATCTGTAATGCAAGAGCTATAAACACTGGAAAGCAAATGATATGTACAGAATCCTCCATCTCCCAGACACCGGCACATCGCAGCAGTCAGGTTCCGGCCCTAGGACATTGCAGACAGGTACACCACCACCCACCTCCGGTCCAGCTGTACTTCCTCCATTGGATTGCCCTGACACTGCCGCAGCAGATGGTGCGATTTCACAGTGGGGTGTACTTTATCCTGCGTGCCAGCATTAATGCCTGGCAGATTACCACTTCATTACTCGCTGTTTGTATATAGAATTTTGCAATGTTTGCTCTCTGGAAAGCTAATAGTCTCCGCCAGACGTAATCACCAAAGATAAGAGAACTGCCAGGTCTACATGTGTGTGATTATTTACCCAGGGGCACAGACCTGCATCGCACATAGGAGGTGCGGAAAGAGGCCGAAACTAAAGAGACAGAAGTGGTTTCCAGCGTTTCCTCCTAAATGTATCACATCGATCAGATTCCTATGTTAGACCTGTGCTGGAGAAAGCCTTAGTGTCACCCACGGAAGCCCCCACAGGCGCTGTCTGCCAGGCTTTACAGACTGCTTGGTGGAAAAGCTTCCAAGTTACACAGTATATGTCACAGGCAGATTTGTCATGTAGGAATCTAGATAAGTTGAAGGCAGTCAATAAGGCCACTACTGCTGCTCCTACTCAGGAGACATACAGTTATATGAAAAAGTTTGGGCACCCCTATTAATCTTAAGCTTAATGTTTTATAAAAATTGGTGTTTTTGCAACAGCTATTTCAGTTTGATATATGTAATAACTGTTGGACACAGTAATGTTTCTGCCTTGAAATGAGGTTTATTGTACTAACAGAAAATGTGCAATCTGCATTCAAACAAAATTTGAAAGGTGCATAAGTATGGGCACCCTTATCATTTTCTTGTTTTAAATACTCCTACCTACTTTTTACTAACTTACTAAAGCACTTTTTTGGGTTTTGTAACCTCATTGAGCTTTGAACTTCATAGCCAAGTGTATGCAATCATGAGAAAAGCTACTTAAAGTGGCCACTTGCAAGTTGTTCTCCTGTTTGAATCTCCTATGAAGAGTGCCATCATGGGCTCCTCAAAACAACTGTCAAATGATCTGAAAACAAAGATTATTCAACATAGTTGTTCAGAGGAAGGATACAAAAAGCTGTCTCAGAGATTTAACCTGTCAGTTTCCACTGTGAGGAACATAGTAAGGAAATGGAAGAACACAGGGACAGTTCTTGTTAAGGCCAGAAGTGGCAGGCCAAGAAAAACATCAGAAAGGCAGAGAAGAAGAATGGTGACATCAGTCAAGGACAATCCTCAGACCACCTCCAGAGAGCTGCAGCATCAACTTGCTGCAGATGGTGTCACTGTGCATCGGTCAACTATACAACGCACTTTGCACAAGGAGAAGCTGTATGGGAGAGTGATGCGAAAGAAGCCGTTTCTGCAAGCAAGCCACAAACAGAGGTATGCAAAAGCACATTTGGAGAAGCCAATTTCTCTTTGGAAGAAGGTCCTGTGGACTGATGAAACCAAGATTGAGTGGTTTGGTCATACAAAAAGGCGTTATGCATGGCGGCAAAAAAACACAGCATTCCAAGAAAAACACTTGCTACCCACAGTAAAATTTGGTGGAGGTTCCATCATGCTTTGGGGCTGTGTGGCCAATGCCAGCACCGGGAATCTTGTTAAAGTTGAGGGACGCATGGATTCCCTTCAGTATCAGCAGATTCTTGACAATAATGTTCAAGAATCAGTGATAAAGTTGAAGTTACGCAGGGGATGGATCTTTCAGCAAGACAATGATCCAAAACACCGCTCCAAATCTACTCAGGCATTCATGCAGAGGAACAATTACAATGTTCTGGAATGGCCATCCCAGTCCCCAGACCTGAATATCATTGAACATCTGTGGGATCATTTGAAGAGGGCTATCCATGCTCGGCGACCATCAAACTTAACTGAACTGGAATTGTTTTGTAAAGAGGAATGGTCAAAAATACCTTCATCCAGGATCCAGGAACTCATTAAAAGCTACAGGAAGCGACTAGAGGCTGTTATTTTTGCAAAAGGAGGATCTACTAAATATTAATGTCACTTTTCTGGTGAGGTGCCCATACTTATGCACCTGTCAAATTTTGTTTGAATGCAGATTGCACATTTTCTGTTAGTACAATAAACCTCATTTCAAGGCAGAAACATTACTGTGTCCAACAGTTATTACATATATCAAACTGAAATAGCTGTTGCAAAAACACCAATTTTTATAAAACATTAAGCGTAAGATTAATAGGGGTGCCCAAACTTTTTCATATAACTGTACCAATAAAGGAAACCAGGGCATGTCATAGGGTGGACCTTCTGTTTTATCAGTTTTGATCCTTAAGGGACCACAGTGTAATGAAGTCTCATCCTGCAAAAAAAGAAAAGGATGTGTGTCCCTGGAACTCAGCCATATCCTCTTTTTTCCTTCTAGTGTCTGGCTGTAGGACAACTGGCTGCAGCAGGAGCCTCCCCCCCTGTGGTTGATCAGAGGTACCGCCCACTGATTAAACCCCGCCCTTTAGATGTGCAGCAGTCTAATGTGTAACAAATTAGCCGGACATTAACTCTACTCTTGCAGGGTTTTTGCAAGTTATAGGATTCAGGTTTTAGGAAACTGCAGAAAATCCTCAGACCGGTAAACAGCATGGGTAATCTGAAAGACTTCTCACTTCAGTGTTCATTTAAAGCACACGTCAAACTGTGGCCAGTGGTCCAAATCTGCCCCGCAGTGTGATTATATTTGGCCCACGACACCATATCCGCCACCCCTTTGTGGGGCCCATTATTCTGTATGGGGGACTAGGTGTGGCCCGTTAGTCCCCCATACAGAATAACAGGCCACACATAGTCCCCCATACAGAATATGTGGGGCCCATCATTCTGCATGGGGGACTATGTGGGGCCCATCATTCTGCATGGGGGACTATGTGGGGCCCATCATTCTGCATGGGGGACTATGTGGGGCCCATCATTCTGTATGGGGCACTATGTGGGGCCCATCATTCTGTATGGGGCACTATGTGGGGCCCATCATTCTGTATGGGGCACTATGTGGGGCCCATCATTCTGTATGGGGCACTATGTGGGGCCCATCATTCTGTATGGGGCACTATGTGGGGCCCATCATTCTGTATGGGGGACTATGTGGGGCCCATCATTCTGTATGGGGGACTATGTGGGGCCCATCATTCTGCATGGGGCACTATGTGGGGCCCATTATTCTGCATGGGGCACTATGTGGGGCCCATTATTCTGCATGGGGCACTATGTGGGGCCCATTATTCTGTATGGGGGACTATGTGGGGCCCATTATTCTGTATGGGGGACTATGTGGGGCCCATTATTCTGTATGGGGGACTATGTGGGGCCCATTATTCTGTATGGGGGACTATGTGGGGCCCATTATTCTGTATGGGGGACTATGTGGGGCCCATTATTCTGCATGGGGGACTATGTGGGGCCCATTATTCTGCATGGGGGACTATGTGGGGCCCATTATTCTGCATGGGGGACTATGTGGGGCCCATTATTCTGCATGGGGGACTATGTGGGGCCCATTATTCTGCATGGGGGACTATGTGGGGCCCATTATTCTGCATGGGGGACTATGTGGGGCCCATTATTCTGCATGGGGGACTATGTGGGGCCCATTATACTGTATGGACGACTATGTGGGGCCCATTATACTGTATGGACGACTGTGTGGGGCCCATTATATTGTATACTGGTTGGCCCGCAACTTTGTCCAAGTGTTTCACTTGACCCTCTGTGGGTTTGAATTTGACATCCTTGGTTTAAAGATCCATGCTGCCCAGACAATGGGCAGCATGAATCAGACCATGGCTGTGCTGCAGGGTTTCAGATAAAACAGATTAAACAACGCTACCTCACTACGGAGCATGTACATAAAGTGCAGCACAGATTCATCTCAACCAAAAGCTGAGATCCTTAGATCAGGAAAAGAACACACATTTATAGGACATTTCATAACTTTCCCAAATTCTTATGGAAACATTTACAGCACATTCGAGACTAGTCTCATCTCTCTCTAAACTATAGTTCCTGAACGGCTTTTCAAACTATTTTCTTTGAAACTTTCCAGCATTTCTCAGTAAAGCATACCTGACTACAATAACACATCCAGGCTAACGTGGCTCGGACAGCATAAATTTAACGGCAGGTTCCCTTTAAATAAGTGATAGTCCACCTGACTGCATTCTAAAACCTAGAGAGTATACCCTGCCTGGGGAATAGTACGGGTGTACTGCACGTCACACTGTAATCTGCAGAAGACTAGAAGGTGCAGCACTGGCATCATCGTTACAGACTGATGGCTACAAAGCTTTGGGGGTCGGTCATTGGAGTTTTCCTGTAAGCTAGCCACAGAGCGTACACTTTATATCTATATTCTATCCAATGTCATTACATATTACTAATATTCCTACAGTATAAAGCAGCAGAATATATTTGTCTGGCCGCTCCTGCATTATACCCACTACTATTCTGTATCAGTAGAATCAGCAGCTATCGGCCAGAAATACTGGAAAACCAAGGAGCGAAGGAAAAGGCTGATCCGTTTAACAAGTACTAATGTATTTTTAATGCTGTCAGCATGGTAAACACGGAGTAAATTGGGAGCAACAACGACAGAAGAACTGTGACAACACAACAGGAAAGTTGTCACTTGTCGGAACGTCCACAGTACTCGCTCTCCGAGCACAGCATTGCTCTGCCACTTCTGAGCACAGGCTGCTTATGAGATATGACAGGACCACACTACACGCAGGGGAAGCTGACGTGCACGCAGAAATCCTCTGACACCGCAGCATTAATTCCTGGTTATCTTTATTCTAGTTTTATCATTTATTATTCCAAAGCCTCCAGCAATGAAAAAAAGTGACAGGGCAATTCTAGAAGATGGTGTAGGGTAAAGGGGAGGACGGGGCCGCCTGCGTGGGAGGGGAGGGGCTGTAATAAAGCGGTAAGAGGTTCCCATTACATTCAAGGTGTGGAACTATTTAGGACATTTCGTTCCATTGTTTGGCTAAAGAAACAAATAAGTAAATAGTAACAAGACGACAATGTAGCAGACACACGTAGTCCGATCTCAGCCCTACTTTAATGTGTAGGGTTATTTCTCCATGTCTCTTTCCTATTTTCCGCAGAAACTGATATTTTGAGCTGCTGCAAAAAGAGATAAGAAAGTAGGGCAATTGTTTCTAATTACTTTGCATTCAATCCTATGTAACAAAACTGCCTACAGCAGCACCTGCAGCCACAGCAAGGGCCTCAGCGCAGCCCCCACCATAACGCTTTATCATGGATACTAGTGATCCACAACATGTGGGTGCCAAGCCTTTGTACACTCGGCAAGTCCTGGCAACTGGCACAAGCAGCTGGAGGCCACAGGTTTCTGAATGTGGTCCATAAAAAGTGCAGCCTAAAATAATCCCGTGCCCGCAGGCACATATCACCACGGGTGCTAAATCAAGAACTGATCTTTATCCGTACTTCATCTACCAAGGTTCACATTACTTTCAGGCAATAAAAACAAACCACCTGTGCAGGACTAAGAGTTGGGGTATGTGGGCGACACTGACGACTTTCAAGAAAAACAAGTTCTCACTTATCGGAATGAGGTAACGTAGGAACAATCAGCAGCCTCCAGAGCTGTAAATTCTGGAAGAGAAGTGGCTTCATTCGCGGGTCACGCACCCAGAGCTGCAGCTAGGCTTTCCTACATCGGGCCAAAGATTCAGTGCTGCCCTATCCACCAGGATTACCAACTTTACTTTTTCTTTTTTCTGGACCGCTTATCAAAAAATCACAGACAGACACTATTTTTTATAGACACATTGGGAAACCATAATAAATCATTATGATTATAGGTGATCCATGTCTACAGCCCGTAATTCAGATATGGAGACATCAGCTGCAATCACTGTAAAATGATGACAATTACAGTCAAAATTATCCGTATATGTTTCTTCAGCTTCTTAAAAAAAAAAAGACGCCTTAAATAAAAAAAAAAAAAGTAAGGCGTCTTTTTTTTTTTTTTAAGAAGCTGAAGAAACATATATACATATTTTTACAGACTGTCCTGAAGTTTTTAGACAGTTGGCACCGCTGCCTGACACGCGTCATATCTACCCCCTCCCCAGATAGGCACCATGTGAACCGGAGCAATGGCGGCGTTCATTGTCAACTAGAATAGCTACAATCAAAACGAAACAGACGCCGGCGGCAGCATCCGAGCCAACCACGAGCGTCCGGGCACTCACCTGTGCCACCTATGCACCGTACAGGCCACATTCTGTTAAGTGGGGTGCTACAATTACTCTAAAAATAAACGGGAGGTCTGACAAAAAGAAGCACACCATAAGAGGCATGAAGGTAATTCATATGAAAATAAGGAAGAAGCATGAAGATAATCCGGAAGACAAATAAGAATCCTGAAAAATCACATAATAAATAAAGATAATAAACAAATAATAGTAATATATAATAATCAGATAATAATAACCTATAATCACATAATAAATAGTAATCACATAATAGTAATAAATAATAATAGTAATATAAATAATAATACAGAATCACATAATAATAAATAATAATTATGATGAGATGACATAATACTAATGGTAATAATAACCCAGAGGGGACATGATATCAGTGTGGCACTTGGGCACAGCATCCACCTCCAGCACTCTGCCCATCACCATCCTCAGCCATGGATCTCGTGTGACCCCCACAGCACGATCACTGCCCGGTGCCAGTATCTGTGCCCACTGCTGCCCTGTCCTGATGCCCTCACAGCAGCACTGACATCACGTCAACCCATAGGGCTCAGTGATATTGTAGCAGCAGCGCCGGTGTCTCCCCATCTGTGATCACCATGGAGACCAGCGGAGAGCAGGTGCTGAGATGAGGAGGCAGCAGCAGGTCCTGCACCGCACGATCAGCTGAGAGCAGTTCTGGCAGTGGCAGCAGGGGCTGCAGGCGCTCAGCATCTCTCACCTCGTGCAGCGGTGTCACCTCCGCTCCGTGCTGCTGCTCCGCCGTCTCCTCCTCCAGCTGACTGCACGATCACGCTCTATGCTCCACCACAGCATTCCCCATTGCACCCGCATGTTGTCACCTGACAGCCAATCACTGAGCGGCCTCCCCCTTCCGCGCTGCTGATTGGCCGAGCACCACCATTCTGTCTCTTACACTTCCGCTCGCTATTTGACAAGCAGCGTGTTTGTTATGGAATGCCTTGGTTTCGCAAAGAATGACGGGAAATGTAGTTCGCACTCCTGGTCATAGTTATTGGAAAAAATCTGGAGAAAAACTACAACTCCCAGTAGACCCAAATCTGTTGCCTCTGTATGTGGTAGCCACGCCTTCTCGAAAGGTAAACTCGTCGGACTGATTCCGGGCAACGCCTTATTCCTTCTTCAGTACGGCGGACACTTCCTAGAGCGGACTTCCGGTGACAGGGACTCCGGGGCAGTGGTGGGAGCACGAAGGCGGGGGTCGTCTCATCCGCTCGCCGGGTCACAGGTAGCCTGGATTTGTGATCTGTAGCGGCGTGGGCCGGAATACCGGTGCCCCTCTTCCGGGCAGTGTGCTGAGTAATGCCGGGCCTGCAAGAGTCAGGGACCGGTGCCGTGCTCTGCCCTGAGCTCCCTGCCGGGACCGACCTCTACCCGGTGCAGATGTGACCACCAGGGACCGGGCTCTGCCTGCAGCCATGTCTGCCCTGCTCCCTGCTGAATCACAACGACCAGAAGTGGAAAGGTTAATGATCCACCTGCTGCGGCCATAACCAGGCCGGGCCGCAGTGTGCACAGTGCTGTGTGAGGGGTGTATAGAGGGGGGGACGAGCCCCGTGTGAGGGGTGTATAGAGGGGGGGACGAGCCCCGTGTGAGGGGCGTATAGAGGGGGGGACGAGCCCCGTGTGAGGGGCGTATAGAGGGGGGGACGAGCCCCGTGTGAGGGGCGTATAGAGGGGGGGACGAGCCCCGTGTGAGGGGCGTATAGAGGGGGGGACGAGCCCCGTGTGAGGGGCGTATAGAGGGGGGGACGAGCCCCGTGTGAGGGGCGTATAGAGGGGGGGACGAGCCCCGTGTGAGGGGCGTATAGAGGGGGGGACGAGCCCCGTGTGAGGGGCGTATAGAGGGGGGGACGAGCCCCGTGTGAGGGGCGTATAGAGGGGGGGACGAGCCCCGTGTGAGGGGCGTATAGAGGGGGGGACGAGCCCCGTGTGAGGGGCGTATAGAGGGGGGGACGAGCCCCGTGTGAGGGGCGTATAGAGGGGGGGACGAGCCCCGTGTGAGGGGCGTATAGAGGGGGGGACGAGCCCCGTGTGAGGGGCGTATAGAGGGGGGGACGAGCCCCGTGTGAGGGGCGTATAGAGGGGGGGACGAGCCCCGTGTGAGGGGCGTATAGAGGGGGGGACGAGCCCCGTGTGAGGGGCGTATAGAGGGGGGGACGAGCCCCGTGTGAGGGGCGTATAGAGGGGGGGACGAGCCCCGTGTGAGGGGCGTATAGAGGGGGGGACGAGCCCCGTGTGAGGGGCGTATAGAGGGGGGGACGAGCCCCGTGTGAGGGGCGTATAGAGGGGGGGACGAGCCCCGTGTGAGGGGCGTATAGAGGGGGGGGACGAGCCCCGTGTGAGGGGCGTATAGAGAGGGGGGGGGACGAGCCCCGTGAGAGGGGGGGGGGACGAGCCCCGTGTGAGGGGCGTATATAGAGGGGGGGGGGGACGAGCCCCGTGTGAGGGGCGTATATAGAGGGGGGGGGGACGAGCCCCGTGTGAGGGGCGTATATAGAGGGGGGGGGACGAGCCCCGTGTGAGGGGCGTATATAGAGGGGGGGGGGACGAGCCCCGTGTGAGGGGCGTATATAGAGGGGGGGGGACGAGCCCCGTGTGAGGGGCGTATATAGAGGGGGGGGGACGAGCCCCGTGTGAGGGGCGTGTATAGAGGGGGGGGCGAGCCCCGTGTGAGGGGCGTGTATAGAGGGGGGGGGCGAGCCCCGTGTGAGGGGCGTGTATAGAGGGGGGGGGACGAGCCCCGTGTGAGGGGCGTATATAGAGGGGGGGGGACGAGCCCCGTGTGAGGGGCGTATATAGAGGGGGGGGGGACGAGCCCCGTGTGAGGGGCGTATATGGGGGGGGGGACGAGCCCCGTGTGAGGGGCGTATATATAGAGGGGGGGGGGACGAGCCCCGTGTGAGGGGCGTATATATATAGAGGGGGGGGACGAGCCCCGTGTGAGGGGCGTATATAGAGGGGGGGGGGACGAGCCCCGTGTGAGGGGCGTATATAGAGGGGGGGGACGAGCCCCGTGTGAGGGGCGTATATAGAGGGGGGGGGACGAGCCCCGTGTGAGGGGCGTATATAGAGGGGGGGGACGAGCCCCGTGTGAGGGGCGTATATAGAGGGGGGGGCATGTATGGGGGGCGGGAGCCCCGTGTGAGGGGCGTATATAGAGGGGGGTGGACGAGCCCCGTGTGAGGGGCGTATATAGAAGGGGGGGGGACGAGCCCCGTGCGAGGGGCTTATATAGAGGGGGGGGCGTGTAAGGGGGACGCGAGCCCCGTGTGAGGGTAAGGGGATGTTGGTGAGTGGGGAGGAACCAAAAGGAATAGAGATGGAAAAAATGGGTAGGAGAAAAGGGAAGGTGAAAGGTTGGTTGAGGAACAAAGGGTTAATAGGGACAATTGAGAAAATGAATGTAAAAGAAAACCTACCAGAAATAAGGGAATGAAAGACAAATGTATAAAGAATATAAAAACTTGGATAAACACAATATGGGGGAGCAGTGGGGGAATAAAAACGATATATGCTCTGCATATTGTAAAGACTGACAGTGACACAGCTGGAGCTCCCTTATGTCTGCACCCTGCAGCACATGTAGGTAGGAGCTGTCCGAGGCCTCAGTCATACATCGTGTGACACGTCCTAGTGCTGTCTGAGATGGATCACTGATCCTTAATCTCATTGAGCTATACACGCGTCAGTCTTTTAAAACAGGCCCTACACTCATCCGTAGTCTGGATGAGACTTGGCCATTAAAGCGAATCTGTCATTAGGATCATCTGTCGTAATAAGATACCTTGATATCTGATGTCTTATTCCTGAGAAATCCACCTTTTTTCTCATATGTAAATGAGCTATTCAGGGCTTTAGGCTGGATATTGATTTCCCCGAGAGTGCCTCCTGAGATTATTTTATGACAGGGGGCATTGCCAGTGTGAGACATGTAGATCAGAAGAGCAGACTGTCAGTCATTACATGTCTCACACTGGGAACACCTCCTTTCATCTAAAATCTCTGGAGGCAGATTCTCATGTAGATCTATGGCCGGCCCATAGATCTGAACAGCTCATTTACATATCAGAGAAACCTGGATTTCTCTGGAATAAGACATTGCGGATATCAAGGTATCATTATATTCATCTTCCTCTGTCCTACATGCCCATATAGGCTTCTGAGGAGGGATGATCCTACTGACAGATTCCCTTTAAATCTTATGGGGATGCTTGAGACACGGATGAAATTAGGAAGACAGACTATGTACTGCACGGTTCAATCTGAGTTGACTAATTGATTAATACATAGACTGTTAGTAAAGAGTCAGTGGATAAAAACAGTTCAATCTGCTTTAGAGAAAGAGAATCCGCTAGCATGGTACCTGAGAAAAATCTAATCCGTTCCTCTTGGCGTGTAGCCTGAGAGAACGACACTAAGCCTATGTTTTCATGTGGGTGTAGAGATCCCAGGCTATGACGAAATTCTGCTGTCATGTTTTATTAAATGGTCACTGCACAAAACGGGCTTATTTCTGAGTTGGAAAGCTATTCCACTAGGTGTCTCCCTCCTGAGCTGGTTGCTGCTCCTGCCTGTTACCAGGTCTGATCTGTCTGTCTCCAGAGGGGCCGGACGGCTTACAGCAGGTGCAGGGGGCGTCCTTACAGGCCTGCGCTCTGCAGCTCTTATACACAGTGTACCCACCTCCTTATAGCACGTCCTCGCTTATCTCCTCATGGTTATTCCACTTGCCACTGCCTTTTTTTATGGGACAGCAGTAATTCCAGTTCAAGCAGTGCCTTATGGGAACTAGGGAAAGGACGTTGGAGCACATGCCTTTGGCGAGGACTTCAGTAAGGCCTCCATTGTCGGGTAGCTGGGGGAGGCATAACAAGTAGCACGATTCATCTTATTGAATGAGTAATTACCTACATTGTGCTTGTAAAAACAATCAACCTCTTATTAAACTCCGTTCTCATCAGTGCAGGGACTTTTAATTGAATAGTTTACAGCTTGTTGCCAAGGTTACCGGCCACTTCTTGTTGCTATTCAGCTTGTATGTGCTGCTCTTACATTGGCCATATCGCCGGCTATTTTCCGTGTCCCTGCACTTCTCCCATGATGCTGAAGCATAGCTGCCTGTGCTAGCCACACTGTTTGGGCCAGTGGCTCAGCCATGCCGGCAGCACACCCAGCAAGCAGGAGGCCGGGAGGTAAGGTAGTGGTGCTCTCCTGAAGATTCTCACTTTCAAACCCTTTAATGTAAAGCTGCATGTAGACAAGACGCTGCTTTGTACACCCACAGTAGATAAACAAATCAATCAAATTGGGAAAGGGGAGAGAAGGAAAGGAGTTGTGAATAAAAAAGCTGGTAGCTCCGGCGAAACGCGCGTCAGGGACGAATGATCCTGTGATAATATATGTGACAGCACTACTAGGTGTTCTGAGTCCTGTCCCACAATGCCGCTCATGCCTCTGACACATCAGTTGATATGTTAAGTGGAACGCAATAGCGTCTCCTTGGAGCCTTACAGTCTCCTGCCTATACAGACCACGTGTACGCGATCAGTTTTGGAGACCGCACTGCTTCCGTCAGAGGGCACGGTGTGGATGGATTATCATCCACCTAAACGGTCAGGCTGACTACCTGACCGGCATGATAATGGTGGTGATGCAGATATAATCTCCGCACCCTTGATATATGATCGCACATAACACAGGGGCGATCTCTAATTGTAACAATATATCGGCACATCTAATAGTACACTGCATGCTAGCGATCTATGGGTACTTTTAGATTGTGGCAGGTGCTCAAAACGTATAGCACCGTGAATAAGGGCAGTTGTCACTACATAGAGAATATATACATACTTGGGATAGGTTTAATTCAGAATCCTAGTTGATTTATTACCCAACCATTTAATTTAAAGGACCCTGGTTGTGGCAAGATAAATTTGTGCTGTCCTATAACTTCCAGGATTTACAGGGTCACAGCCATCTTATCTATAGCTGTGACCTTATCTACACAGGGTGTATGTGTTTTTATACACGCTTATGATATTTTTAATCACACTAATAATAGTTAATTTTTATTCACAACTTCTTTCCTTCTCTCCCCTTTCCCAATTTGATTGGTAGTGTAACTGGTGGTGTCCACCGATGTGAATATTGTCCTACTCTAATCGGACTTTATTTAATCCACAGTAGATAAACTCCATGCTGGCTCAGTGGGTAAGACCACAGAGCCCTTTGTGTGCGTCTCTGGACATGCTGGGAATGCTTTTGCTCTCATTTCTATACACTTTGCACTCGCGGTAAGTGCAATGTAATTTATTAGAGTCCAAAATAGCATTTGTGGTGGGTGAGGCTGCAGTGGCTTCTGCTACTGTTTGATGTGCGTACGCTTCATATTGTGCAGGTATTTTCCGTCATTAGTATACGGCACCCTTCTTGTGATGTGGACCAGTAGAATTTGTACAGGCCACAGCAGTGCAGTATATAGTCTTCCTTGACCACTTTGGTAGGTACAGACCACCGCATAGCGGCTGCCTGCTGTTTGGAGATGCTGTGACCCAGTAGTCTAGCCATCATGGTTTGGACCTTTTTCAAAACTGCTCAGATTCTTAAGCTGCATTTATACTGCAAGATAATTGTGAGCGAGTTTTGTAAAAAAACAAAAAAAAAACCCCACTCATTTCAGGATTATCTCTCCGTGTAAACAGGCTGCCGGTCACCCAATGAATGGCCAAAGCTCTGTCAGGTGAAATGACTATTTGCGCAGCACAAAAAGCAATCTGTTCTCAGCAGTGCATCATGTAATCGTGCCGAGAATAATGGCAACCTATATGCACTGAACAGCCTAGTGTAAGCTGCTCAGTGTGCATCTTGTAAACCACCACCGATTGTGGGATCATGCTGCAGTTGGTCCATATAAACGGACCTTTACATTTGCCCATTTTTTTTCCCCTGCTTTTAACCTCTCAACTTGAACCACTTGCTGTGTGCTGAGGTACCATGGTCATTAGATAAGACTATCCATTCACCTGCGGTGAGTTGTAGGGGGCCATGGTGTAGCTTAGCTGCGGAAACCTTTGCCAACCTGTTGTTTTTGTGTCGGCATAGTTCAAAAATAAATTGATAATGGTTGCACGGTCCTCCAGTTAAGTTTGCTGAGGCTGCTACGTGGGAACTCATCCTTCAAGGTGTTTTTTACAGGGAGACTCTCGTCTCCAGATTTAATGTCAGATCCGACATCACTGCCCTCTGGGTGATCCATTTGCCGTGGGCCCTGAGAATATGGTTATTATTGTGATTGGCAGAACCTGACACTCACTGAGTGCTGTATGATTGTCTGTGACTAGTAGGGTGTCCAGAGCATTCTGGAAAGTATACCCGGGGGGTACTGATACTTCTGACTAGGTGCACTCACCTCAGACAATTAACCAGATCCACTAAGAGGCACCTTTTTCATGAGTTTGGTGCACTGTGCTCCAGCGAGCCCTTCTGCGACTGGTGTGCACAACGTCGGCCTAAATGAATCGGCCCCAAAGTGTTTATATCCTTCTACTACCGGAACTTGTAGCAGCTAGTTGATGGGGCTACGGGCGTCAGACCACCACTGATCTGATATCAATATATTATGACCAACAACCTGTGTAATCAGGGCTGGTCAAACAGTTACCAGGTGTAGGAGCCGGGATTTAATTTTGTAAGCCGTAATACCCTTATACACACAGTTACTTATGCAGAGAGGTCCAGAACCATATAGACAAAAAAGTAAGCGCACAGTATTCCCTAAAGCTGTCATAGTCTTATGATACTTTATCTAGTGTCATCAGTGACCTTCGTTTCAGCGGCTGGGCTAGTCCCTTGCAATGTGCGCAATGACAGCATGCTCTCACCGGCTCAGATCAGCAGTAACAAGCCTGCAACAGAGCGCACTGTCAGTGCGTGTTATCAGAATATATGGCATGCAGAGACCAGTGACATCCCTTGCAGGGATGGCGCTGGTCTCTGCACGCTGGGTATTCTGACAACATGCACTGACAGTGCGCTCTGTTGCAGGCTTGTTACTGCTGATCTGAGTCAGTGAGAGAGCGCGCGGTCATTGTACACATCGCTCAAGGACTAGCCCATCCCCTGAAACGAAGTGTCATCAGTGACCGCAGCCTCTGCACCTTGATGACTCTTCATTTGAGTATCCCAGCATGCATCGGTCATCAGAAAGAAGGAAACCAAAAAAGGAAAGCAGTTAGTTTAGTTAAAATGTTTTAAATCTAAACTACTTTCTGATGTAGCTCATGGCATTAATTTGCATTTCCGACTTCCCCTTTTAAAACCCTATCAGTTTGTCTTTGGAGTGTGGGAGAAAACTGGAGAACCCGAAGGAAATCCATGCAAGCATGGGGAGAACATACAAACTCCTTGCAGATGTTGTCCTTGGTGGGATTTGAACCCAAGACCCCAGTGTTACAAGCTTGCAGTGTTAACACTTTTTCTTTCGGCCGAGCACTCCTGCGTTCTCTCTGAGAAAGCCTTTGCTAGATGTTTGGTGACAGCTTTGATGTCCCAGAGATAAGCCATCAGCAGTCGCAAATCAGACATGACCGATTGACATCTCCACTGATGTTCAGATGTCTGGGGCCCCAAACACATTAGGCTGTGGGCCGAACCAGTCACTATCAGCAGGTTCAGCAGACATTAGTGTAATATGTATGGGAGCATTAAAGGGAATCTGTCACCAGGTTTTTGCAATGTAATCTGAGAGCAGCATGATACAGAGACCCTGATTCCAGCGATGTCGCTTAGTGTAGCTTTAATTAAATCAGTTTTATCAGCAGGAGATTATCACTAGAGGACTAGTAGACCTGCTGCCAGGTAGTCCTCCATATTCATGCGCTCTATATAACCCTGCCCCCACCACTGATTGGCAGCTTTCTGGGTACACTGGCTGCCCTTATACAATCAGTGGTGTGGATGGGATTATACAGGGCTCAGCATTTAGAGCACTGCTAGATCTGCAGCAGAAAAAAACAGTGATTTTATCAAAATGAAAGCAAATAGCTCAGTAGTGATACAATTCTAGAATGAAGGCCCTTGTCCCTACATTATGCTACTGTCAGATGGGATGGCAAAAACTTGCTGACAGGTTCCCTTTAAGGCAGGGATAGCCAACCTGTGCCTGTCCAGCACTTTCACCATGCCTTGTAGCCTGCGGCAGTCAGGGCATGCTAAGTTGTAGTTCTAAATCACCTATTGTGAATAATAGTCATTATCCACCTTTCCTAGATCATCTTGAGTCCGTGTTCCCACGTAGTGTAATTTTTTTCAATGTAGTTTTTTTTGTGTGCAGAATCCTCATGATGAAAATGCACGAAAAAAGACTGCGCATAGGACAGATTTTTACTCTTAAAATATTAATTTTTATCCACTTTTTATGAAAAATTATCTTAAATTGTATAAAGGGATATTGTATGAAGGGATGTAGAAGTGTCTTGCTGGTTGTCATCTTCAGAATTTCCCAATAGTTTGTCCTTAGAAATTAGGACATTGCTGCAACACCAATGCCTGTACTAAAAGCCCAAACTGCTTGCAATGCAATGTAAAGTGTGAAAAGGCTGCAGTGCTCGCACAAGTGCTGGCATGGGACTGCTGGACTGCCACAGACCTAGCACTGATGGCTTATACCAAGGATAGCTCAAAACTTTGCACAGGCTTTTGGAGCTTTGCTAATCCTAAGAATGCAGGTTTGTACGCTGACCCCCATGTTTCTTCTGTTTTAGGGTAACAGAATAATTTCTTGCACGGATAGGAACGCCTGCAACGAGCGCACTGAATGAGGAGATTTCTGCTTCTATAGCACCATATTCTAACAGCCTGGTCTCTGTGAATGAGGATGACAATGGAAGAGATGAAGAATGAAGCAGAGACCACTTCTATGGTTTCCATGCCATTGTATGCGGTTATGTATCCAGTGTTTAATGAGGTTGGTGCTTTTCATGTACAGTACTTGGGAATACTTAGACAAAGGTATGTCCTGTCAATTTTGAGGGGTTTCCTTGTGCTAATTAAGTCTTTTCCAACAATGTCCGCACCCATTTTCTTAATAGCCCCACTGACTTAGTAGGGTTTGTCTCATGATCTGCCACCAGGCTCTATCAATTCTTTCATTCCAACTGGAAACTCATTGGGGTGGATTCATTTACACTGGCGTTGTACATGCCAGTCTTAATCAAGGGGCACGGTGGTGTAAGATGTGCCAAGCTCATTGAGAGGCGCACGTCACTTCATGAATTCGGTGCAACTTCTGTAACGTGCGCCTTAACAGAAATGGTGTTCCTGTTAGGGAGTGGAGTACCATCTCTGGCGTCAGTTACACCACTAAAATGGCGTAACATCTGAAAAAGTTGGTGGATGCTGTTGAGTTTGGCCCACTTTGGTGAAGCTGGCATAAAAAGCCGAATGGGCATAAACACTTTGCACCGTCCCCATGGCATACATATAGGGCAAGACATGATGGAAAAATCAAAACCAATATCCCATATTCCCATTAGGCCCCCAATAAACTTTTTTTTTTCTTTTACTTTTTAACAGATTGAAAGGCATAATAGTCTGGTATTACGGTGTTCAGGGCCTTGTCTTGCACACTTTTGAGGCAGTAGACATCTTCTGCAGACTCTTTACTGACATCTACCTGTTGGACAGTCACTGAAATGCTGTTTTACCACTCCTAGATGACACACACAAGAAACAATACTAGTAGGGTGAGGTCGACAAAGGCATGGCTTAGTAACTTACTATATAACCAAAATTGTAATGTAGAGTTGTAAGAGCTCTTAGGAATTACCTGGATTTCTGCATTGATTACTAAAAAAATGTGTGCTGACTTATCACAGTTAAAGGCATGCAACTTGATTAAACTAACAACTCACAAGCTGTTGTACATGTCTTGTCTTTTACTAAACACATTGAGGAATCATCCGCAGTGTAGGGAGACAGTGCGCTGTTACGTTTTTTTTTTTTTTTTTTTTTTTTAAAGCTGCGGAATCCCTTTAACAATAATTTGTCTCCCATGAAATATTTCCTGTAGCTGCAAATAAGATTTGCACATTCAACAGGAAATCTAGACTATTCCTACAAGTAAATGTTTCCATTCCTTTCTTGGATGTCTTGCATTTATAACCCTCTTTAACTCCTTTTCAGCCCATGACGCGTCAGTGTCCTGGGCTTTAAGAGCCTGACCCTTATTAGTACGTCATCGCACGCGCACACAGGCTGTGCGGGCACGATCGCCGCCGGGTGTCAGCTGATTGTCACAGATGACACCTGGTACTATGTGCAGGGAGCGGTCCCGCACCGCTCCCAGCACATTAACCCCCGCAATGCTGCGATCAAAGTCGATCGCAGCATTGCTGTGGCAAGGGGAGGTGATCGGTATACTCGCCTCCTCTTCCGGCCTCCAGCGCAGTCTGCCGCGGCTTCCCGGGTGTTGCCATGACGACCCGATGTCGTCATGACAACATCCGGGTCACCAGACAGCAGTAAGATTGTTTGGACATGCGCAGTGCATCTCCAAACTATCTTCTCCCTGTCAAGCGCTGACTGACTGCATGGCACAGGAATGGTGCTGCATTCCTGTGCCATGCAGGCAATCAGAATAAAAAAAGTGAAAGTCCCATAGTGGGACAAAGTAAAACAGTAAAAAAAACTCCCAGAAAGTGGAAAAAAAAATAAAAATTGTAAAAATATTAAAAAATAAAAAAATAATCCACTTAAAATAAAAATATAATGTACCCATCAATAAATATTAAGAAAAAAAAACAAACAAACAATAAAAGTACACATTTGGTATCGCCGCGTCCGTAACGACCTGGCCTATAAAACTGTTCCACTAGTTAACCCCTTCAGTGAACACGGTTAAAAAAAACAAAAAAAAAACAAAGCAAAAAACAATGCTTTATCATCATACCGCCAACCAAAAAATGGAATAACACGCGATCAAAAAGACGAATATAAATAAAAATGGTATCGCTGAAAACGTCATCTCGTCCCGCAAAAAACAAGCCGCCATACAGCTCCATCATCCGAATAATCAAAAAGTTACAGCTCTCAGAATAAAGCAATGCAAAAAAATATTTTTTTCTATAAAATGGCTTTTATTGTGTAAAAGCGCCAGAACATAAAAAACAATATAAATGTGGGACCGCTGTAAACTTACTGACCCGAAGAATAAAGCTACCTTATCAATTTTACCACACCCGGAGCAGAATAAAAAGATGTACAAAAACACAATTCCTGAATTGTTGGTTTTTGTTTATTCTGCCTCCCAAAAGCTGGAATAAAAAGCGATCAAAAAATGTCACGTGCCTGAAAATGGCACCAATAAAAACGTCAACTCATCTTGCAAAAAACAAGCAGTCACATGACTGTCGGCCAAAATATGGCAATGCAAAAACTAGATTTTACGAAATGTGTCTTTTAGTGTGTGACAGCTGTCAATCATAAAAACCCGATATGATTCTGGTATCGCTGTAATCGCACCGACCCAAAGAATAAAGTAATCTCATCACTTATACCGCACGAGGAACGGCGTAAAAAATGAACGCTAGGGCTGGGGTTGGGTTTGTGCTAATGTTAGGGTTGGGGTTGTTTTTTTTTTTTTTTTTTTTTTTTTTTTTTTTTTCCAAAAGTAAAAAAAAAAAAAAAAGACGATATGGCAACTAGTGTTGAACGCAAGTGCTTGCTACTTAAGTTTGCATCTGGTGCTCAGGTATGCACTGAGTATCGCGGGTGCTTGAGTCTCCGTCCCATATGCTTCGCGGCCAAAAAAAACCTCGCGGGGATTGCCTGCCATGCACGAGCGATTCCCCGCATGTTTTTTTTGGGGTGTCTAATAACTGAAACATGCGGACGGGGATTCGAGCATTTCACTTGAGCACCCTTGATACATGGTGCATACCTGAGTACCCAATGCAGATTCAAGTAGCGAGCACTTGCGCTCAAGAGTAATGACAACTTATTCAATATGATGACCTAATGTTATCAAATTCTGTGTCGCACCTCTGGGTTCAAAATGTTCACTATACCCCTTAATAAAATCCTTGAGGGGTATAGTTTCCAAAATGGGGTCACTTGTGGGGGAGCTCCACTGTTTAGGCACATCACGGGCTCTCCAAACGCAACATGGTGTCCACTAACAAATTGAATGGAAAATCGGCTCAAATTGTTAGCGGACACCATGTTGCGTTTGGAGAGCCCCTGTGTGCCTAAACAGTGGAAACCCCCCCACAAGTGACCCCATTTTGGAAACTAGACCCCCAAGGCACCTATCTAGATGCATAGTGAGCACTTGGAACCCCCAGGTGCTTGACAAATTGATTCGTAAAAATGAAAAAGTGGAGAAAAAAATACTTTTTCATTTTTACAAATCAATTTGTGAAGCACCTAGGGGTTCCAAGTTCTCACTATGCATCTAGATAGGTGCCTTGGGGGGTCTAGTTTCCAAAATGGTGTCACTTGTGGGGGGGGTTTCCACTGTTTAGGCACATCAGGGGCTCTCTAAACGCAACATGGCGTCCGCTAATTATTCAAGCAAATTTTACAATCAAAAAGTCAAATGGCGCTCCTTCCCTTCCGAGCCCTGCCGTGCGCGCAAACAGTGTTTTTCCCCCACATATGGGGTATCTGCGTGCCCAGGGGAAATTGCACAACAAATTTTGGGGTCCATTTTTTCTTGTTACCCCTGCGAAAATAAAAAAAAATTGGGTCTAAAGTAACATTTTTGTGAAAAAAGTTAAATGTTCATTTTTTTCTTCCACATTCCAAAAATTCCTGTGAAGCACCTGAAGGGTTAATAAAGTTCTTGAATGTGGTTTTGAGCACCTTGAGGGGTGCAGTTTTTAGAATAGTGTCACTTTTGGGTATTTTCTGTCATAAAGACCTCTCAAAGTGACTTCAAATGTGATGTGTCCCTAAAAAAATGGTTTTGTAAATTTTGTTGGAAAAATGAGAAATCGCTGGTCAACTTTTAACCCTTATAGCTCCCTAACAAAAAAAAATTTTGGTTCCAAAATTGTGCTGATGTAAAGTAGACATGTGGGAAATGTTATTTATTAACTATTTTGTGTGACATATCTCTCTGATTTAAGGGCATAAAAATTCAAATTTTGAAAATTGCTAAATTTTCAACATTTTCGCCAAATTTCCGTTTTTTTCACAAATAAACGCAAGTGATATCGAAGAAATTTTACCACTATCATGAAGTACAATATGTCACGAAAAAACTATCTCAGAATCAGGGGGATCCGTTGAAGCGTTCCAGAGTAATTACCTCATAAAGTGACAGTGGTCAGAATTGTAAAAATTGGCCTGGTCATTAACGTGCAAACCACCCTCGGGGGTAAAGGGGTTAAAGACATGCCATAGTATCTCAAAGCCGTCTCGTCCTCCTGCTTGTGAAAGGTTTCTCCCTGTCACTATGTGGACCACTAGCAGTGCTCTCCTATATAAATTGCTGCAGCAGTAATTAACAAATATATACTTGGTTACAGTTGTGTGTTTCCCTGGGGCAGCCATATTAGAGAGAAATCCTTCCTGTATTTTCTGTACTCGGGGTGTATGAATAGTAGTGAGTTAACAGAGAAATGAAGATTATTACAGCATCCAGAAATGATGGCGTACAGCCCTTCCCCAGAACCCCTGGGAGTTGTATGTAGAGCCTTATCTGTGCAGTGTTGCTATCCTACCTTATCTCTGCTTCCAGCTAGTCATCTGTCACAAACTCCCCCACCCCTGTAATGAGGAGATGAGCAGGAAATATCTGCCTTGTGTGACTGCTCTGGTGGCCATGGGAAAAATGCAATATTTCATATTTTTATGTAGATCATTTAAATAAAACCACTCTCCAATGTCTCCCATTAAATGGAGGGGCACGTTCTCCTGCATAGTTTGAGGTACGACTCCATGCCTTTCATTCTCCTGTAAGTACTGCTGATGCAATAATTAAGAGGATGGAAGTGTGACCCCCCCCCTCCTCCCCAGTCAGTGACCTACTACTACATCCCTGGGGGGTGGGTTCCATTCACATTAAGTAGTTAATCTCTGACCACATCTAAATGGCGTAATGTCAATGGGATGTCCATAGTGCCCTCCATGACCCGAAAGTTAGCGTCCGATGAGTTGCCTTGGCATCCGGGGGACTGCTGAATGCCCTCATCACCGCCACCTTGATACTTCTGTGGAGCATAGCCAGTTAGTGTAGCTTTTATGACACATTTTATTTTACAGCACACTATTCTGAAACCTGGAGGGGAACAAAAGTGTATTGGAAAAAAAACGCAATTCTGCCACTGTTTATGGGTTTTCTATCTGGAAAAATGATTCTCGTATGATCATGGTGATACGGTGTGTTTTTCATCTCTTCTCTTCCCTCTTTTGGTGGGCTTGAACCTGCGATTATCTGATTGTTGCTTCTACCTAATGGTCCTAATACAACTATGTAGCTAAAATTACAATCTCCTAAGAAGCTGAGCTTATAGTTTGGCCTCTCACAAATTCCAACATGACAGCAATTGGGAACTTCAGAAGGTCTCTGGCTCCTATGGCATTTCATTGTCACCTTGCGATTGCAACTACAGGGGGCCTATGGGCACCTAGAACTATGTGCCCCCTAGATTGCATATCTTAAATGCCATGATCAAAGATTGATAGCTGCTTTTAAGGGGGTAATTGAATCTTGGCGCCCATCGCTGCTGTTACAGGAAGGAGGCGGCTGTATAACTTCTAAATATGGGAATAATGTTAGATTATATGTGGTTTCTTTAACAGATCAGGGTTGGTTCATGCCCATTAGTTCCTTACAGGAGTAGTGGGTTCTTTCCGCCTGGGCCGACTCCGTACACCCGCACCCATCTACAGCAGATGTTGGGAAGGGTTTAATGGCCTGGTCAGACAGGTTGACTGCACTTCCATACATCCAGAGACATCATTTCTTGGTGGTAGAGTTGGTAATAAGTAAGACTGGATTGAGTGGTTAAGCGGTGTCTATCTTTTATAGAGCGTGAGTAAAATGAAGAATTGCCTGATGGGATAAGGGGAAAAGGCCCGGCTCTTATCACCCGCGACATAGGCCATTTGGAGCAAAGATAACTTCTGACACGTCCTGGCTCGGCCCGTCTCCTCTCGCAGCCTTGTAATCTCCTAGGGTATAAGCTTGACACTAATGTTCCCTCTCGTGTAGTCTTTCCTACTCAGAGCCACAATCTTCTCTTATGATCTGTGATGGGATTAAAAAAAGAAAAATCAAACCCTTTTTTATTTTTCTGCGCATTATAGGATAATTCTGCTTTGCTTTTCCTTTTTTATGGCTTCCAGTGATGTGATAAATGTGATTTATGAGTACTGTGGGAGTGTTCGAGGACAAAGGGCCGTGTGTAAAATTATAGCTTCAATTTGTGCAGTGTCTCCAACTTGAATCAATCTAAGCTTTGGCTTCGGGAACAGCCATTGTATTATTTTTGGGACAGCTGGTAAACAAACTGCTCGGTAATGCCTGTACATCTGTACGGAGCCCTCTCCAGTAGGAATCATTTAGGCGCATTGCTTTTGGCGGATTGTTTTCTGCTTACATGCCGAAATATGCAGATGCTGCAAAATTGTCTGGACGGAGGTTTTATTCTGTGCTGATTAGTTTGCTGTAAGTCCGTACATGACGCTGCACACTTACCATACAGGACCGTATACTGGGAGTGTGAGCTCCGCAGATAGATGCTTTACTGCTCCGCTAACCCTGGAAATCGGACTCGCCTGCCTGAGCTGCAATGCAGTAAATGATTGTAGGAAGGAACTGCTAAGAATTTCACAGCACAAAGTGATCACTTGCTTTACATTAAGTGTGGCTGTTCTGTTATAGGGAACTTACCATGTCTTTACATATGGAAATGGTGGGTGGTACGGCTGTAATAAGGCGCAGACACCTTCTATGGATTTTCACCACAAGGTCTATTATGCCATTGTGTGTATGTGTGTGTATGTATGTATGTATGTATGTATGTATGTATGTGTATATATATATATATATATATATATATATATATATATATATATATATATATATATATATATATATATATATATATATATATATATATATATATATATATATATATATATATATATATAATCCATATGTGTCCTTGATAGCAGTGTCGGTTTACAACACAAGGTCCATTATGCCCTGCATGTCTTGATATATACTGATACCCTTACATATAATGGCATTTATTGTTACCATTGATCGTTGTTAATCTATATGTGTTCTTGATACCCATCAATGTCTTTTACACCTATCCATTGTATTTTACGGTTCTTGATTAGATTGGTTGTATATTTGGATTTGCACCTGCTTTTTCTGGTTTTCTTCCCCAGTGTATCAATTTCTTGATCAATAAAAATTAATTTTCTCACCTATATATTATTCACTACTTCCATAGGTAAGAGCATGGTGCCACATTTCCTTTTTAAATCCTTCCTCACGATTTCCATTTTTGTTTTTTTCCTCTCATTCCAAGAAGAATAAGGCTATGTGCCCACGATGCAGAAATGAAGCAGAAAATTTCTGCATCTCCCTGGCAGAAAAAACGCATGTGGATTGTACATGCGTTTTTCCTGCGGATTCACATGCATTTCCGCATGCGGATTGACAAGCGCTTTCCAGGTGATTTTAGCATCACTTGGAATGTGCTTGTCAACTAGGTCACACTATATAAATCCATGCAAACAACATGGATTGATATAGTGTGACCCGAGAGAATGGTAAAAATAAAAAATAAATCTATACTTTACCCTCCGATGGCCCGCGCTGTCCTGCTCACTCCGTTCTCCCTTGCCGGCAACATTGAATTGAAAGACCTGCCGACGTCAGCGTCACGTGACCCGTCACATGACTCTGACGTCAGCGCAGGTCCTTCAACTCACTGCAAAGTGCCGGGAACCAAGCAGGAGTGGTGCGCGGGCCAACAGAAGGTAAGTATACATTTATTTTTTATTTTATTCTTTTTTTACAGCTTTTTTAATGGTACCTGGGTGTGGATGAGACTCTCCTCTCCTCCACACCTGGGTACCATCCGCACATTAGAACGCGCCAATTACGCAAGTACAAATGCAGTCTTGCGGAATTGGCGCGTTCTAATGCAAGTCAATGGCGGCGAAAACGCCGCGTTTCCGCAAAATTAATGGACATGCTGCGGATTTTTGAGCGCAGCATAAACGCTGCGGAAAAATCCGCATCATGGGCACCGCATATGCGGATTTCCATTGGGGAACATTGCTGCCCTTCTTCCATGCGTTTTTAATGCTTTTCCGCAGCTGCAGAAACGCATAAAAAACGCATCGTGTGCACACAGCCTAACTTATTTTTTCTGTCCACAGACATATGAGGGCTTGTATTTGCAGGATGTGTTGTACTTTTGAATGACGCCATTCACTTTACTACGTACTGCACTTGAAAACAATAAAAGTTCCAAAAGCTGTGATTGCTGGACCAAAGTTTGTTTTCGAATTTTATTTTTTTGTTTACAGATTGAGTTAACTTCTATATTTTGATAGGTCTGATTTATATATATATAATTTTTATCTTTATTGTATTTTGGTATCCTTAGAGTTAGAGGACTTGAATGTGCAAATCTGTTTGCTCGCTTGTGCTGTACACAGTAGTACTATAGTATTGCTGCATATAGTAGAAATGACTGTCTCTTTTGACGCTCTGCTACAAGCTGCTGAGAAGTTTGAGTGGCTTTTAACAGTCATGGGCAGTGCTCCGGTCCACGCACGACTGTTAGAGGCACATTGTGGCTGTGGTTACAGCCATTATTGGCTGGGTTTGGGTGAGCCCATTCCTTTCACCCGCTACCGTCTTGCGCCGTACATGTATCGCTAGTCAATAAAGTTGTTTAAACCTGAGTTTTTCTAGCGGCGTTAGGTGGCAACAGTAGATCGCTGCTACCCCTGAAGTAGTCACCCAGTTTTCCTAGAAATCAGTGTGGGGAAAAAGTATCATATAGAATTTTATATTTACACCTTTTTTTTTTTTTTTTTGGTCCCCTTTCATAATAAAAAATTAAATGTCAGGCCGTCTTGCCTTTTTAAAATAAATTTAAACGGAACCTGTCATGTGAAAACGCTATCTGATCTTCCATTAGGGGATTATAGAGCAGGAGGAGATGATCAGACTGATGTACATCTTGTTTTTTTTTAAAGTTCCAGTAAAACTTGTATTCTGTTTATTGAAATCCCTTGTGGTTGTGTGAAATAGGAGTCCAGTGGGCGGTGCTACTCGGTGATTGACAGTCTCCCCATATGACTGCATGCAGAGGCGGCTGTCAGTCACTAGTAGCACCGCCCACTGGACTTTTAGGAATACAAAAACCACTGATTTCCATAAATGAAACACAAGTTATACTGAATCTTTTCACTGAATATATCATTCTGCTCCTCTTCTCAATCTCTATACAGTGCTAAGGTTCTTTAGATCCTCAATGTATACGCCTGGGATATTAACCCTGCGTTAGTGAGTTTCTAATGCTTGTATGTATTTGGAAAGGGTATTGATTTTCCTGTTTTTATGCAGTAGAAGCAAACAAGTGATTATTGAGGCATTCACTTTCTTCATTTCTTTTTTCCTTCCCATCTCCCAGTTAGAGCGTGTAAACCTCTCGGCAGCTCAGACTCTTCGGGCAGCTTTTATAAAGGTAAGAGATTTTTGTCCATTTTCTACTCTGCACCAGGAACCAATAAGTTTCTGGGTTTATTGACCCTTCTGAAGTTTTATTAGTGTACTTTGAGACGTGGCGGATTTGCAGCAAAGGTGCTGAAAGTAATGCAAACTTTACTCTTCAGCGTCCTGGGGAAAGACACTGAAATGTAATTTCTGGTTCATGGACAACAGTCTGCAGATTTACTTCTGTTTCCAGATTTCATTATGGATTTGATGCCAAGTAATTTGTGTTGTTTAATTGAGGATTTTCTCCATTGACCAAAGTGGGCAAATCCACAAGAAAATGAGCGCGTTGTGGAATTCACAATCCACTCGGGGTTGTGCCTGGATTATATATTTTTTATTTTTTTTTTACATATTCCCATTTCTGAGATCATATAGCAGGAAACCTGCCACTCTGAATGGTACGTTCTAATGGTTGATTTTTTTTTTGATTATTTTATATATAGATAGATACACACATGGTCAAAATTGTTGGTACCCCTCGTTTAATGAAAGAAAAACCCACAATGGTCACAGAAATAACTTGAATCTGACAAAAGTAATAATAAATTAATCATCTATGAAAATGAACAAATAAAAGTCAGTCATTGCTTTTCAACCCTGCGTCCACAGAATTTAAAAAAAAAATTTAACTCATGAAAATAGGCCTGGACAGAAATGATGGTACCCCTGAAAATAATGTGACAAAAGGGACATGTTAAGTATCCACTAATTATCATCACAGGTGTCTACAATCTTGTAATCACTCAGTGGGCCTGTATATAGGGCTACAGATACTCACTGTGCTGTTTGGTGACATGGTGTGTACCACACTCAACATGGACCAGAGGAAGCAAAGGAAAGAGTTGTCTCAGGAGATTAGAAAGAAAATTATAGACCAGCATGGTAAAGGTTATAAGACCATCTCAAAGCAGCTTGATGTTCCTGTGATTACAGTTGCACATATTATTCAGAAATTTAAGATCCATGGGACTGTAGTCAATCTCCCTGGACGTGGCTGCAGGAGGAAAATTAATAACAAATCAAAGAGACAGATAATACGAATGGTAACAAAAGAGCCCAGGATAACTTCTAAAGAGATTAAAGGTGAACTTCAAGCTCAAGGAACATCAGTGTCAGATCGCACCATCTGTGATTGTTTGATCCAAAGTGGACTTCATGGGAGGCGACCAAAGAGAATACCATTGTTGAAAAAAAAAAATCATAAAGCCAGACTGGAATTTGCCAAACTACATGTTGACAAACCACAAAGCTTCTGGGAGAATGTCCTATGGACAGATGAGACAAAAATGGAAGTTTTTGACAAAGCACATCAGCTCTATGTTCACAGACGGAAAAATGAAGCATATCAAGAAAAGAACACTGTCCCTACTGTGAAACATGGCGGAGGCTCTGTTATGTTCTGGGGCTGCTTTGCTGCATCTGGCACAGGTGTCTTGAATCTGTGCAGGGTACAATGAAATCTCAAGACTATCAAGGGATTCTAGAGAGAAATGTGCTGCCCAGTGTCAGAAAGCTTGGTCTCAGTCGCAGGTCATGGGTCTTACAACAGGATAATGACCCAAAACACACAGCTAAAAACACCCAAGAATGGCTAAGAGGAAAACATTGGAATATTCTGAAGTGGCCTTCTGTGAGCCCTGACCTAAATCCTATGGAGCATCTTTGGAAAGAGCTGAAACATGACGTCTGGAAAAGGCAACCTTCACACACAAGACAACTGGAGCAGTTTGCTCATGAGGAGTGGGCCAAAATACCTGTCGAGAGATGCAGAAGTCTCATTGACAGTTACAGGAATCTTTTGATTGCAGTGATTGCCTCCAAAGGTTGTTCAACAAAATATTAAGTTAAGAGTACCATCATTTCTGTCCAGGCCTATTTCATGAGTTTAATTTTTTTTTTTTTTTTTAATTCTGTGGAAGAAGGGATGAAAAGCAATGTCTGACTTTCATTTGTTCATTTTCATAGATTTTTAATGTATTACTTTTGTCAGATTCAAGTTTTTTCTGTTACCAATGTGTGCGCACACACGCACACTCACACTCACACACACTGCTCAAAAAATAAAGGGAACACTCAAATAACACATCCTAGATCTGAATGAAATATTATCATTGAATACTTTGTTCTGTACAAAGTTGAATGTGCTGACAACAAAATCACACAAAAATCATCAATGGAAATCAAATTTATTAACCAATGGCTGCCTGGATTTGGAGTCACCCCCAAAATTAAAGTGGAAAAACACACTACAGGCTGATCCAACTTTGATTTAATGTCCTTTAAAACAAGTCAAAATGAGGCTCAGTATTGTGTGTGGCCTCCACGTGCCTGTATGACCTCCTTATAATGACGTTGGTGGATGGAGTGAGACATGATGTCCCAGATGTGCTCAGTCGGATTCAAGTCTGGGGAACGGGCGGGCCAGTCCATAGCTTCAATGCCTTCATCTTGCAGGAACTGCTGACACACTCCAGCCACATGAGGTCTGGCATTGTCCTGCATTAGGAGGAACCCAGGGCCAACCGCACCAGCATATGGTCTCACAAGGGGTCTGAGGATCTCATTTCGGTACCTAATGGCAGTCAGTCTACCTCTGGCGAGCACATGAGGACTGTGCGGCCCTCCAAAGAAATGCCACCCCACACCATTACTGACCCACTGCCAAACCGGTCATGCTGAAGGATGTTGCAGGCAGCAGATCGCTCTCCACGACATCTCCAGACTGTCACGTCTGTCACATGTGCTCAGTGTGAACCTGCTTTCATCTGTGAAGAGCACAGGGTGCCAGTGGAGACTTTGCCAATTCTGGTGTTCTGTGGCAAATGCCAAGCGTCCTGCAGTGTTGGGCTGTGAGCACAACTCCCATCTGTGGACGTCAGGCCCTCATACCACCCACATGGAGTCGGTTTATAACAGTTTGTGCAGACACATGCACATTTGTGGCCTGCTGGAGGTCATTTTGCAGGGCTCTGGCAGTGCTCCTCCTGTTCCTCCTTGCACAAAGGTGGAGGTAGTGGTCCTGCTGCTAGGTTGTTGCCCTCCTATGGCCCCCTCCATGTCTCCTGGTGTACTGGCCTGTCTCCTGGTAGCGCCTCCAGCCTCTGGACACTACTCTGACAGACACGGCAAACCTTCTTGCCACAGCTCGCATTGATGTGCCATCCTGGATGAGCTGCACTACCTGAGCAACTTCTGTGGGTTGTAGAGTCCGTCTCATGCTACCACGAGTGTGATGGCACAACCAACATTCAAAAGTCACCAAAACATCAGTCAGAAAGCATTGGTACTGAGATGTGGTCTGTGGTCCCCACCTGCAGAACCACTCCTTTATTGAGGCTGTCTTGATAATTGCCAATAATTTCCATCTATTATCTATTCCATTTGCACAACAGCATGTGAAATTGTCAATCAGTGTTGCTTCCTAAGTGGACAGTTTGATTTCACAGAAGTTTGATTAATTTGGCGTTATATTCTATTGTTTAAGTGTTCCCTTTTATTTTTTGAGGTGTGTGTGTAATAAATATGGAGGTGCTTCTCACTAAATTAGAATATCATCAAAGTTAATTTATTTCAGTTCTTCAATGCAAAAAGTGAAACTCATATATTATATAGAGTCATTACAAACATAGTGATCTATTTCAAGTGTTTATTTCTGTTAATGTTGATGATTATGGCTTACAACCAATGAAAACACAAAAGTCATTATCTCAGTAAATTAGAATACTTTATAACAGCTTGAAAAATGTTTTTAAAATCCAAAATGTTGGCCTACTGAAATGTATGTTCAGTAAATGCACTCAATACTTGGTCGGGCTCCTTTTGCATCAATTACTGCATCAATGCGGCGTGGCATGGAGGCGATCAGCCTGTGGCACTGCTGAGGTGTTATGGAAGCCCAGGTTGCTTTGATAGCAGCCTTCAGCTCGTCTACATTGTTGAGTCTGGTGTCTCTCATCTTCCTCTTGACAATACCCCATAGATTCTCTATGGGGTTAAGGTCAGGCGAGTTTCCTGGCTGATCAAGCACTGTGATACTGTTGTTTTTAAACCAGGTATTGGTACTTTTGGCAGTGTGGACAGGTGCCAAGTCCTGCTGGAGAATGAAATTTCCATCTCCAAAAAGCTTGTCGGCAGAGGGAAGCATGAAGTGCTCTAACATTTCCTGGTAGACAGCTGCTCTGACTTTGGTCTTGATAAAACACAGTGGACCTACACCAGCAGATGACATGGCTCCCCAAACTATCACTGATTGTGGAAACTTCACACTAGACCTCAAGCAGCTTGGATTGTATGCTCCACTCTTCCTCCAGACTCTGGGACCTTGATTTCCAAATGAAATGCAACATTTAATTTCATCTGAAAACAACACCTTGGACCACTGAGCAACAGTCCAGGTCTTTTTCTCCTTGGCCCCGGTTACACTTCTGGCGTTATCTATTAGTCATGAGTGGCTTGAAACAAGGAATGCGACACTTGTAGCCCATGTCCTGGATACGTCTGTGTGTGGTAGCTCTTGAAGCAGTGACTCCAGCAGCAGTCCACTCCTTGCGAATCTCACCCAAATTTTTGAATGATGTTTTCTTACCAATCCTTTTCAAGGCTGTTGTTATCCTGGTTGCATGTGAACTTTTTTCTACCACACTTTCCTTCCACTCAACTTTCCATTAATATGCTTGGATTCAGCACTCTGTGAACAGCCAGCTTCTGTAGCAATGACCTTTTGTGGCTTACCCTCCTTGTGGAGTGTCAATGACTGCCTTTTGGACATCTGTCAAGTCCACAGTCTTCCCCATGATTGTGGAGCCTACTGAAACAGACTTTGGGACCTTTTTAAACTTTTCAAAAGCCTTTGCAGGTGTTTTTTGTTATTTATTCTAATTTTCTGAGATAATGACTTGATGATTATGGCTTACAGCCAATGAAAACACAACATTAACAGAAATAAACACTTGAAATAGATCACTGTTTGTAATAACTCTATATAATGAGTTTCACTTTTTGAATTGAAGGAACTGAAATAAATTAACTTTTTGATTATATTCTAATTTAGTGAGATGCACCTGTATATATCTTTCATGTTGTAAATTTTAAGTCTGATTTTGGTGGAAAATCAGCTCTAGAAATCCAGAGCTGACACTTGGATATGCTTCAAATTTGCACTGCACTGTAACATGAAGAAAATAAAAAAATGAAGCCAGATCCATTGCCAGGTCCTTCTTTGAGCCCCTATTACACTAATGGGTGAATGCTGCTCTGCAAGGATACACGACCTGTCGCCTGTAGCAATCATGACAGTGACTTGTAAATCGACAGTGCTAGAATGGCCACCGCTAATAAATAAACGGACATTGACACTAAGAAGAGATTAACTAGGCCCTAAGGCGCAGTTTAAGTTTTGTCTGGGTTATGAATCCAGATTAGGGAATATACAACATGTTAGAATTTTAAAGTGCCATTGAATATGTTGGTGATATATAAAATAAAATATGTCCTAATAAAGGAGAGCTGGGGCCAAAATCAAGGGCATCCAACTGCTCTGCAGTTTTGTTGGTAAATAAAATGCTTCTCTGGACTTTAATACAAAAGTGATGCCTAAAACCTGCATATAGCTATCCACTACCCACTTGCCCTCTTCTTAGGGCATTTTATAAATGCAGTATTTTAGAGGTTCTGCCCAAGTAAAGTGGGGGAGCTTCATCTCAGTTGTCCTGGATTTTAACTCCTATAAAGATCAGATGCTTTTAGTTTTTCCTCCCTTTCTTCCAACAGTCATAACTTTATCTTTCACTTTTCCATAGTATACGAGTGCTTACTTTTTGCGGGAGAAAGTGTAGCTTTGACTCCATTTATTTTACCATACGTACAGGGGTGGCCAAAAGTATTGGCACCCCTGCAATTCTGTCAGATAATACTCAGTTTCTTCCTGAAAATGATTGCAATCACAAATTCTTTGGTATTATTCTCTTCATTTAATTTTGTCTTCAATGAAAAAACACAAAAAGAATTGTCCTAAAGCCAAATTGGATATAATTCCACACCAAACCTATAAAAGGGGGTGGACAAAAGTATTGGCACGGTTTGAAAAATCATGTGATGCTTCTCTAATTCGTGTAATTAACAGCACCTGTAACTTACCTGTGGCACCTAACAGGTGTTGGCAATAACTAAATCACACTTGCAGCCAGTTAACATGGATTAAAGTTGACTCAACCTCTATCCTGTGTCCTTGTGTGTACCACATTGAGCTTGGAGAAAAGAAAGAAGACCAAAGAACTTGAGAAACCAAATTGTGAGGACGCATGAGCAATCTCAAGGCTACAAGTCCATCTCCAAAGACCTGAATGTTCCTGTGTCTTCCGTGCGCAGTGTCATCAAGAAGTTTAAAGCCCATGGCACTGTGGCTAACCTCCCTAGATGTGGACGGAAAAGAAAAATTGACGAGAGATTTCAACGCAAGATTGTGCGGATGGTGGATAAAGAACCTCGACTAACATCCAAACAAGTTCAAGCTGCCCTGCAGTCCGAGGGTACAACAGTGTCAACCCGTACTATCCGTCGACGTCTGAATGAAAAGGGACTGTATGGTAGGATACCCAGGAAGACCCCACTTCTTACCCCGAGACCTAAAAAAGCCAGGCTGGAGTTTGCCAAAACTTACCTGAGAGAGCCTAAAATGTTTTGGAAGAATGTTCTCTGGTCAGATGAGACAAAAGTAGAGCTTTTTGGGAAAAAGCATCAACATAGAGTGTACAGGAAAAAAAAAAGAGGCAGTCAAAGAAAAGAACACTGTCCCTACAGTCAAACATGGCGGAGGTTCCCTGATGTTTAGGGGTTGCTTTGCTGCCTCTGGCACTGGACTGCTTGACCGTGTGCATGGCATTATGAAGTCTGAAGACTACCAACAAATTTTGCAGCATAATGTAGGGCCCAGTGTGAGAAAGCTGGGTCTCCCTCAGAGGTCATGGGTCTTCCAGAAGGACAATGACCCAAAACACACTTCCAAAAGCACTATAAAATGGTTTGAGAGAAAGCACTGGAGACTTCTAAGGTGGCCAGCAATGAGTCCAGACCTGAATCCCATAGAACACCTGTGGAGAGATCTCAAAATGGCAGTTTGGAGAAAGCACCCTTCAAATATCAGGGACCTGGAGCAGTTTGCCAAAGAAGAATGGTCTACAATTCCAGCAGAGCATTGTAAGAAACTCATTGATGGTTACCGGAGGCGGTTGTTCGCAGTTATTTTGGCTAAAGGTTGTGCAACCAAGTATTAGGCTGAGGGTGCCAATACTTTTGTCTGGCCCATTTTTGGAGTTTTGTGTGAAATGATCAATGATTTGATTGTTGCTTCATTCTCTTTTGTGTTTTTTCCTTGCAAGCAAATTAAATGAAGATAATAAGACCAAAGAATTTGTGATTGCAATCATTTTCAGGAAGAAACTGAGTATTATCTGACAGAATTGCAGGGGTGCCAATACTTTTGGCCACCACTGTATAATCTGCTGAAAAAAGTGGGGGAAAAAATTCTACGTTCGGTGAAAAGGTGGCGAAGAAGAAAAATGCCATTTTTTTTTTTTAAATTATTTTACTGGGATCACTCTGCAGTAAGAATGACTTGTCAGCAGAACTCTCCAATTCAAAACTGGGTTGTTTGTTTTTTTATTTTTTTTTCCATTTTTACCGTTTAAATTTGTGGAAAAGGGGGGTGATTTCAAAGGGAACCTGCCTCCAGGCTTTCCCAAAATAAACTAATACTACCACCTTTGCCTCTTATACAGCAGTTTACCATCCTGCATAGTCCGAAACCCTCTTGCATGTCTAAAAAAAAATCTGTTTTATAATGCCCTCCCATACGGTCCAGTCCGATGGGCGTTGCTGGTCACCTCCTCTATCCCCATCCCTCCTGCCCTGCTTCATGCGTCCTACTTCATCCACACAGCTCCCCCTATCTCAATCCTGCGCAGATGTACTTAGCTCTTCCCTGCTAAGCATTATAGTACTTTGTTCTGCCATCCTCAGAGCAAAAGTACACATGCGCAGGATGGAGATTGGGGGCTCTGTGTGGATGACATGGGACGCATGAAGCAGGGCTGGAGGATGGGGATAGAGGAGGCACCAATGTAGAGAAAGAAGCTGTTTACTGGATGCAGCAGCTGACACAATCTGAGCTCTGCTAGAGCTCTTGAGCTAACCCTGCCCACACCACAGCTTTCTATGTACATAGTCTATAGACAGTAAGCTGCTTATCACAGGAGGGGGCGTGGTCAGAGCAGGGCTCATTTGAGTTTATAGTCCAAGCAGTGATAATCCCCTGTTGATAAAATATTTAATGTATGGAAACAGCACACAGCCAAGGCATCTGATATAAGGCATAGAGGGATCACTCTCCTCAGCAGTCTATAACCTGTATGTTCCTTTAATAGTTTAGAAAGGTCAAATATGGTGACAGATTCCCTTTAAAGGAGTCGACCACTACTCAACCTCTTCTCAATCTGTATGATTGTCCCCAGTAAAATAACACCTTTACTCCTCCAGTGATGGTGCTGTTTCAGTGGTATCTGCACTGGCTCTCGTGTCAGTCACGTGATCCCTGTGGCCAATCGGCAGTTGCTTCACTCTTTGGACGAATCACATACATTAGGAGGAACTGAGGGCAGTAGCTCTGACTTCTTCTGGATGTATGTGATTTGTCTGAAATCGGGGAGAGTAAAGCCGCGATGATTGGCTGCAGGGATCGCTTGATGATGTAACAATGTCACGTGAGCCCCAGGAGAGACCATGGTGACACCGCTGGAATGACACCAGCACTGGAGGAGAGTTAGAAGTTATTTTTCTGGGGGCAAACATACAGCTTGAGAAGGGGGTTGTCCATGTAGTGAGATTCGCAGAAGCAATTGGCTGGCATACTATACCCAGCATCTGACCTGTGTGGAGCCCACTCTAAAGTTTAAACTAATCCATATCAGTCGTGGTGTGTGAAGGGGTTGTCAAAAGCTCAAGCTTAAAGGGGTTGTCTATGTAAATTAAAAAAAAAAATCTGCATCCTCACCTTAATGATCCCCTGACTATTCTGTCCTTGAGTTGCTTGGTTTAAAGACTAATCTTGATGCCTCTACTTCCGCACAGACGGGCTAAGGGGCGCTGTAGAGCTCACATGTCTGTTTGACCTGGGCATTATGTATCCTACTAAATGTACATGTGCCAGTCAGTAGAATCTATGTAACTTTCTTTTTAACAGAGGACTGCACAAAAAAAGTTGTTCCTCAAACATTTCTTCACCTCCCATTTGAAAACTTTAATCAGGCAGATGAAATGCAAATGTAATTAAAGCATTCCCATGCGACCCACAGGGCAGCGCCACCTCTGTTTGTACGCCAAGGTGACCTGCACTGTGTCTTAGATGTGGCAGATTAAGTGTTTTTCTAAAGCTGGCAGATGTAATGAATCACACTCTTATTAATGTGTTAGTGTTCCTGAACCCGCTTCACACAACTTCTTTAATAAAACCAAGCCGATTTTGATAAATTTAGCTGTAAACAAATCATTAACCGGCGGTCGGCAGCAGCGACTGCATTATTCTACACCCGAGAATTGAGATGAAGGATGGCAGAGAGGGATTATCCTGATATTGGACAAGGGAAATGAGTAGATAAATAATCCGCACTTTATTTAGGGGATTCAAATCCATAAAGTTATGTTGCGTAGATTTCTGACTATATCCCTCTGCCCGTTTTACCATATAAAGGGCTGTGTCCGTACAAGAACACCTGTCCCATCTGCCCTATTGGGTAATGTGGTCAATGTACCGTACGTGGTGGAGTCACTTGCTGGGGACCTCTTCTATGCAAAAAGTGGCTCTTTATTTCTGTGTCACCTGGCTGTAAATTCATTTTGTCTAGCAGCAGGAACAATTTGGGGCTAGACCCAGCTTTAAAGGGATTGCTCGCTCAGAATATAAATCAGGGGTCTATGCTCCCCCCTTTAAGTACCCGTATATGTCCCATTATCTCTTGTTTATTTCCACTTCTCAATGATGTCTCCATCACGTAACTGTCTTCTGCATGGTCAGTGGGGATTGTGATTTTGCTTTGAACCGTCTTGTAAATAAGGGAAAACAATCATCACCTGGGAAACAGGTATTTTAAAAAGTTAACCCTTTGGCACAACATGACATGCAGGTATGTCCTCTATGGGGCGCAGTTGCCTCTGAATGGCATACATATACATCATTGTGATTTCTGAGGCCAGGAGCTGTGCCTGCCCATAAAATCACCACGGGAGTTCACACCGCTTGTATCGAGAGCTCTGATCTCGTTATTTTACCCCTTTAGATGCTGTGGTCAGTAGTGAATGCGTCATCTACGTAGTTGACAGTGGGGAGAGCCTTCCTTTATCAACCCATTGGCCTCTGCAACACAATCATGGGGTACAATTTGCTCTAAGTTACCATATTAGCACTTTTCTTTGTACACCCACAAAGATTGGGCCAAATATCTAGGGTACATGTTGCACCGGCAGGCATGCTACACTGTAATACAGAAGTATTGCAGGTTAGTAGTATATGAACAACCAAGCCCGTGCATGTTTAACTGCCCTAGTCTAGTGGGACAAAATCTAGAATAAAGTGTAAAGAAAACCTAAGACAGACAAAATGCCCAAAACCCACATTTTCAAGAAATGAAAAAGCACACTTGGCTTTCCCACATGGGTTAGAAGCTTGTACTGTATTATCACATTATGTAACCTACCCTGTGAAATCTGTAGAGAGGAAAAAAATACAAGTACTGTTTGTTCGCACCCTTCCTCAAAGAAATGGGAAATGTCAATTTCGTGCAAAAAAAAACAAAAAAAGGTCATTGCATCACTTAGCCAATAGAAAAATATATATCTCTCTCAAAGCACAAACCCAGTCCTAAAGGATCAAAGTTTTTGTTATGGGGTTATGCCATTACTTTTAACCCTTCCCTGACCAAGCGACTCTCCGTTCTTGTGCTTCCGTTTTCTTTCCTCCCCTTCTTCCAAGGACTATAGCTTGTTTTTTTGCTGAACAAGTTGTACTGTTGAATGACCCCATTCTTTTTATCATGATGTACTGGTGAATGCAAAAAACATTCCAAATGCGGAGAAAAAAAAAAACCAATTCCGAAATTGTTTTTTTTTGGCTTTTAGTTACCGTATTGACTTGGCAATATGATTCTCCAGGATATGGGAGGAAAATGGGATGGTGGGGGGGGGGTGTCTTATAATCTGAAGGTAGCTTACCTGGAGGGCAACTGCGATGGAGTGGAGTCACAGGAGGCAGGGTCGTTACTTCAGGAGGCTGGCAGCGGCAGGAATGGAGTGATGCTGTGGGCCCTGGGCTGGGAGGAGAGGGGTGTCCTGGCGGTGCGAGGCTGCAGGCCCTCGGCTCTCATAAGATGTCTGTGGTGAGCGGAGTCGTTCCCCCCCCCCCCCCCCCTTGATTTTCCTACAGTGGTCTTTGGGAAAATGGCCACCAGAGACGGTGCATGCGCAGATCGAGCTCTGGAGACAAGCTCTCTCCCGAGATATCAATCTGTGCATGCTCCGCCTTCTGCCATTTTCCCGAAGCCCACTGCAAGGAAATAAATGGGAGGTGGACTCCAATCACTGCCGACATCTTAAGAGAGCCCAGGGCCCGCAGCCTTGAAACCCCCAGTACACCCCCGTCCTCTCAGCACGGTGCCCGCAGCATCTCCTGAAGCAGCGACCCTGCCTTCTGTAACCCTGCTCTGCGGCTCACCCCCTTCCCCAGTAAGCTGCTGTAAAGTCTGACTAGAAGGTGCACCACCATTATATTTAAAACCTTTTTTTTTCCTGTTTTTCTCTCCAAAATTTGGGGTGCATCTTATGGGCCGGTGCATCCTATAGTTCACAAAATACAGTATAGATAGGTCTTCAACAGTCTCCCGGCCATCATGGCAACCATTCTGTGCCTTGCAGGCATTACCATGGGTACATAGAATGAAGCTCCCCATGCCAGCACACATTAAATGCCGCTCTGAAATTGACAGGTGGCACTTGACAGGCTAACAGCGGTGAGCGAAGCTACGCTCCACCTACAGCGGTTAGATATCACAGCCATCATCTGCCAGGAAAGATGCACTCTCTGCTTGCAAGCCCGCATCAAAGTTAGGGAGTCCCCATATGACGTAATTGTGCGTCATATGTTGGGAAGGTGTTAAAAAGAAACTATATTTTCAACAAACTTTGCATAATTAGCACAAGCGCGTTTTAAGAAACTTGAAAAATCTCATCAGAGAATTCAGCTTCTTTCTCCACTTTTGAGACACTACTTCAACTCCTCCACTTAAACTGAAACCTCAATGTGCAGGCAGACCTTGTTTCTTATTTATACTCCTTTAGAGATGGACGGAGGAGTGAGGAAAAGATAATGTAAGAAAACAAGCTGAGGGAAACCACAGATCATGCTGAGCTGTCTGACAAGTCTTTTGCCTCACCCCAAAGCTTGATTCACATCCACAAAGCTCAGTACTGATGTATAATTTACTCCATGCAGTTGCTGCTTCCATCTGTGTTCTAAGGAATGGAGATCAGAAATCTATCTGTGTATAGGAGATATCATAGCAATTAGTCTCCTTATTCCAGCTCATAGTTAGTTACAAATGGAGAGCCTGCAGAGAGAAACTTCTGAAAATGCAGGATATGTGGTATAATGGGCAGACATAATTAGTCCTCATATGCACATACAGTGCAGCTTATTCTGAAGTTACTTGAAAGTGTCTTTACCCTTGAAGTACATGAAACAAATGTGCTCCTGTGCCCTGAATTATAAAATGTAACATTATATAATGTGGTTTTTCCCACAGGCAGAAAAAGAGAATCCAGGGCTCACGCAAGATATTATTACAAAAATCCTCGAAAAGAAGAGTGTGGAAGTAAATTTTACAGAATCTCTTCTACGTATGGCAGCTGATGATGTGGAAGGTTAGTGTACACTCTGGTGCATGCACCAATGCTGCATCTAGTAGTCATAATAAAATACTAGTCTTATTCTACTCGCAGCATTTTATCATAATTCTGGGGGATTGGGAGTTCATTTAAGCCACATATTTCAAACTCTGGCCTGCGGGACTTATCTGACCCACAAGGCGAGTATATTTGGCTATCAATGCCTAGCGGGCCCACATAGTATATTTGGCCCCCCGCCCGGTATCGCACTTTTTACTATATCAGCATCCTAGATGCCGATACAGTTGAAAGCAATGATTGAGGAAGGATCATCAGCTGACACTCCCTCTCCCATCATTCCTCCTCTGCGTCTGACATCTCGGTGCAGCGGGCACGATGACGTCATTACAACGCGCCCGCTGTGCAGAGGATCTGAAGACACCATGCAGAGACCGGAGCAGCGGGAGAACGGGAAGAGATCTAGGGGTAGGGGGGGTGGGGTAGAGCTTGAGGGGGGGAGGTAGAGATCTCACTGTGTTGAGCACTATGTGGGCCCCATTATACCGTGTGGAGGGCCGTGTGGGGATTACAGTTAGAATATCATATTGTGATGGGGTCACCATTCTTTGCTGGGGAGATTGAGGGAGATGGGTACAGTAGCATCATACAGTGCGTGTGGGGTAATTCAGTGTGGGGGTAAAATGTAATTTTTGTGGGACAACCCCTCTAAGTTTGTTTGCATATGAAAAATGTAATCATTTATATTTAATTATAAGAAAAATCTTCCTTGATTGTTGACAATTTTTTTTTTATAAATATCAAGGTTTCTCTTAAGGACTTCTGAAATGATAAAGTCTATGACAAATAGCTTGAAATTTCTGGCTATTTTGTTTCCATCAATGGTTGTGCTGTTTGGGTCATCCAACAAATGTCAGAGTGGTTTTTAAGGGGTACTCCGAGGAGATAAAAAAAAATGTATTGTAATAGCCATTCCTTCATAAGCTATAAAGATAACATGAATAGTTCAGCTTTCCACCCTCACAATACCTGCAATTATGTGATGTTGCAGCTGCTCCCCCTCCCTTATGGGACATTACATCACACATCAGGGGGCGTGGCCTGCTCCCTGCTGGTCTGCTTGTATACAGTCTGTTATTGGTGTGGCGTGGCCTGCTGGTCTGATTGTGTTCAGTCAGATATCGGTGTGACGTGGGCGTGGCCTGCTCTCGGCTGTAGCAGCAGCCAGCCCCTTGATAATATCGGACCACATACAAGCATAATATTAGGGGGCTGACTGTTACTAGCAGTTGGGAGCAGGCCATGCTGACGTCACGCCTTCAATATCGGAATGGAACACAAGCAGATGTATCACTGGCAGGGAGCTGGCCATGCCCTCTGTGTAAGGTAATGTCCTATAAGGGAGGGGGAGCAGTGAGGAGCAGCTGCAATGTCACACAGAATTGTAGGTAGTGTGAGGGTGAAAAAACTGCACTATTCATGTTATCCCAATAGTTTATGGTGCTATGGCCATTACAATAATTGTTTTCATCTCATTACTCCTTTTAAGGTTTGGTATGCAGCAAACCTTAGGAGTGGGCTGGCATGATCCAGTTAAGAGGGGATACAGTGTGGCTGGTCTCCCTGGCAATTTCCACAGGTTGTATTCTGTTAGTGGAGAGTGATCGCTGTTTCGATGTGCAGAGAGGGAAGCCTGACACTGACTGCTCTCAATGTTTTTCTATGGCACTTAGAATACATGATTGAAAGACCTGAGCCGGAGTTCCAGGAACTGAATGAAAAAGCGCGGGCACTTAAACAGATCCTTGGGAAAATACCTGATGAAATCAATGATAGAGTGAGGTTTCTTCAGACAATAAAGTGAGTGTTGTCTCCTCTTCACTTCTGCACCCATCTTCCTTTCACATGGAATACTGTTCTAGCTCTCCAAGTATATACGTATATGTATAGCAATGTGATAATGTCCTACAACCTATGGAGAACTGTTAGCTCACCAGCTACCAAGTAAAATGCCACGGCTCTCGGAGAGGATTGTAATTTTAATCCAGTGTTTCATTCATAGAAAATAAATTCCTAGGTAGACAGCACGTACAACTCCAACTCTGCATTAGGGTTGAGAAAGGTGGGACCTAAGTGCCTAGTACCAACTATGTGACAAGACTAGCCCTACATGAATACACTTATATCCATTACCTGAATGTGTTTGATTAATATAACACCGGACAAGGAATCCAATTCTCTGTGCACATTCAGTACGGTGCAGCGCTTTTCTCTGCCACACCGGTCCAAAACCTATGAAAAGTAAGAATTATTTCAAAATTAGAAGTGTTAATAGTTTACTTCATTTTTTTACCAATTAACAAAATGCAACCTAAGAAAATATAAATCAAATCTTTATTTGATGTGATCACTCTTCGCCTTCAAAACAGCATAAATTTTTCTAGCCACACTTGTACAAAGTCCTTTGAAGGAACTCAGCAGGGAGGTTGTTCCAAACATCTTTCAGAACTCACCACAGATCTTCCTTGGATTTCTGATTGCAAATCCTTGACTCTTCGTGTAGTTCCAGCCAGACTCTATGTTCAGATCAAGGCTCTGTATGGGCCATATCACTTCCAGGACTCCCATGTTCTTCTACACTGTTTATTCTTCTTAATGACATTGACTGAAGGTTGGGGTTGTCCTCCTGAAGGATAAATTTTAAGCCATTCAGAGACCTTCCTGTTGCATAAAGGTTAATTATCTCTGTATTTCTCAGCATTGAGGACACCTTAAATCCTGACCAAATCCTCAACTCCTTTTGCTAGAATGCAGCCCCTGACTTGCAAGAAACCTCCACTATTCATCACTCTTGTCTGCAGACCCTCACTATTGCACCACTCACCAGTCCTTTTGTTACAGCTTGATATTTAATTTTGAATATTCAATCCAGAGCACCTACAGCTAATATTTTTCACCCTCACCAGTTTTCCTTTAGTAGAGTCACTTAGCCTTGTTTACAGGTAGAAGGTATGGCTTTTTGCCTCCCAATTTTTCCATGAAGACCACTTTTAACCCGACTTAACCGAACAGTAGGTGGGTATAGCGGAGTCCCACTGATTGCTGCCAGTTCTGATGCAGTATAGCTGCCTTGTCTTGTTCCTGTGTTCAGTCTTGCTATGGTTTATGACCAGTGACATGAAACTATTTTCCACATCCTCCCTTTTTGCAGTAGTTTGGTTGTTCCTCACCCAGTTTTAAGCCTCTTATACACCTGTTTCAGTTAATAAATGTGTTTGAACCTACATATGAAAGTGAGGATAATCATCAGGTTTTGTACACTGCTCAAAAAAATAAAGGGAACACTTAAACAGAATATAACTCCAAGTAAATCAAACTTCTGTGAAATCAAACTGTCCACTTGGGAAGCAACACGGATTGACAATCAATTTCTCATGCTGTTGTGCAAATGGAATAGACAATAGATGGCAATTATCAAGACACACTCAATTAAGGAGTGGTTCTGCAGGTGGGGACCACAGACCACATCTCAGTACCAATGCTTTCTGGCTGATGTTTTGGTCACTTTTGAATGTTACTTGTTACTTTCACACTCGTGGTAGCATGAGACGGACGCTACAAACCACAAAAGTTGCTCAGGTAGTGCAGCTCATCCAGGATGGCACATCAATGCGAACTGTGGCAAGAAGGTTTGCTGTGTCTGTCAGCATAGTGTCCAGAGGCTGGAGGTGCTACCAGGAGACAGGCCAGTACACCAGGAGATGTGGAGGGGGCCGTAGGTGGGCAACAACCCAGCAGCAGGACCGCTACCTCCGCCTTTGTGCAAGGAGGAACAGGAGGAGCACTGACGGAGCCCTCCAAAATGACCTCCAGCAGGCCACAAATGTGCATGTGTCTGCACAAACGGTTAGAAACCGACTCCATGAGGGTGGTATGAGGGCCTGATGTCCACAGATGGGGGTTGTGCTCACAGCCCAACACCGGAGATGCTGTGGAGAGCGATCTGCTGCCTGCAATATCCTTCAGTATGACTGGTTTGGCAGTGGGTCAGTAATGGTGTGGGGTGGCATTTCTTTGGAGGGCCGCACAGCCCTCCATGTGCTCGCCAGAGGTAGCCTGATTGCCATTAGGTACCGAGATGAGATCCTCAGATCCCTTGTGAGACAATATGCTGGTGCGGTTGGCCCTGGGTTCCTCCTAATGCAGGACAATGCCAGACCTCATGTGGCTGGAGTGTGTAAGCAGTTCCTGCAAGATGAAGGCATTGAAGCAATGGACTGGCCCGCCCGTTCCCCAGACCTGAATCTGATTGAGCACATCTGGAACATCATGTCTCGCTCCATCCACCAACGTCACGTCACGTTGCACCACGGACTGTCCAGGAGTTGGCGGATGCTTTAGTCCAGGTCTGGGAGGAGATCCCACAGGAGACCATCCGCAACCAATCCAGGCCTCCATTGGTTAATAAATTTGATTTCCATTGATTTTTGTGATTTTGTTGTCAGCACATTCAACTTTGAACAGAACAAAGTATTCAATGAGAATATTTCATTCATTCAGATCTAGGATGTGTTATGAGTGTTCCCTTTATTTTTTTGAGCAGTGTATATGAGTAACTATACCAGACTATATCGTCCTACAAAATCCCTGACTTTGTGCTTGTGCCCCTAATCAATACTGTTTTGAAGGCACAGGGCGGTCACACCAAGTACTGATTAGAACTAGGCTTCTCTTCAGTTCAGCCACTTTAAAATTTGCTGATACAAATAACACCTCTATATTTTCCCACACCTGCATGAATCTTTTTCACCCTGCTGTTTTGCTATATTCACACTGCATTTGCCAGGACCAGATGTCTGGCTATACGACTCTTTACACAAAAGAATAAATACGTGTATAGTTATTGAAGAGCATGGCTGACTGCACTGAGTTTAGTACAGGCTGAGGGATCACTGTAGAAGCATATATTTAGTTATTAGCAGGGATCTGTCACTAAAAAACCCCTTTGCATAAGACTTCACAATGCTGGAGTGTAGAGCTGCTGAGTGTCTGCAGGTCCCGCTCTAGTGAGCCAGATCCATCTATGTAATGCCATGGGCAGCCATTCATATGAAGAGCTGCCTTATTATATTACATTTTGGAAGTGTTCTGAGGTTTTTTTTTTGTTTGTTTTTTTTTTAAATGCTGTTCAGTCAATCTGGTTGCTTACAATTGCAACAAAACCACAATACTCTGCTCTTAAAGCCCTGACTACATGTGGGTGAAGTAACACTAGGCACAGTGCTGTACTGCCGTTTGCCCACTGCAAGCAATCGCTGGTCCCAGCCATCCCATTCTGTACATACATGGCTGCAGTGCTTGTATCCTTGTCTTGCAGAGTATTGCTTCCAGGACCTGCCGTTGTTGCTGGAGTGGTGGCAGATTTAGGAAGGGGGTGATTTTATTAGTTTTTACAATATTGTCCTCCATATATAATTACATTGGACTAATCTGGCCTTGGTGGTACAGATAATCGGGAGTTTACCATCTTTTTTGTGTCATGTGTAATGTTACTTTTGTCACTTACAGGGACATTGCGAGTGCAATAAAGGAACTTCTGGACACAGTCAACAATGTTTTCAAAAAATATCAATATCAGAATCGTAGGGTAAGTGTCAAAAACCCCTAATGATTCTATCCTAAACTTATTTTACCAAACTTGCCAGCAAAGTGTGCCAAGTCTACATTTGTATCAGGTGCTTCTGCTGTACCCTCCTCATTTATGCCCCATAATGTCCCTGTGCCAGTACTGGAGTATTGGACCGGCCATGAACCCACGCCTGCTCCATGCCAGCTCAGTGTGGCTAATCTGAGGCTGACTGGTCAGTAGTGATGAGCGGCTGACAATCCCTGTACCTGTGCCATAATCCATCACCACCGAGGACAGCGACAGTGTATTAGCCAGAGTGGTGCAAATGGCATGCTTGGCACTGTGCCAGCGGTGCAGAGGGAAAGCTGGGTGCTAAAGAACACATTGCTAAAACTTGTCTGATTTTGTGGGTGTCAGTTTGTTACTGCAACATTTTCTGTTGCAATTTTTGGTCAAATAGCGGCTTAAAACATCACAGCGATGCACATGGGTGATGTCCGAGTCTGCTGTTCCAAAGCACTTCACATTGATGGTAAAACCAGAACGATGACGTGTCATTGACGTGTGAGGAGATGTCATTTTCTTACGTTACTGACTATTTGTGCTTTTTTTGTTTTGTTTTTTTTTTACAGGCACTAGAGCACCAAAAGAAAGAATTTGTAAAATACTCTAAAAGTTTTAGTGATACTCTCAAAACCTATTTTAAAGATGGAAAGTAAGTAGTTTTCTGTAACGTGACTCCTTCTAAAGTTGAATGTTCAGCTCCAGATGAGCGGCGTGCAGACCGCCCCCTAGTGGCCGCAGGTCATAATGAGAGACTGCAATGTGAAAAATTATTTGTGTTGTCTTGTATGGAAAAGTATGCACTTCAGAATACCAGAAAGCCTAGAATATTAAGCTATGAAGTAATACATAGGCACCTTTTAAAGCCACACACAAAATACTTGGCTGTCAAATATATAGGAAGAATGCAAGTGCTCTGAGAGCTGCTGCTAGACTCCTACAGCTTCTTGTCTATCCGAGAGCGAGAGGATTGGCCATCTGAAACTGGACACGCATGATTTTTATCTCCCCCTAACACCATTTATCGGAATAGTTTGAGGCCCCCCGTACACATTATACTGTCAGCAGAGCCCTCCAGTGTGCGAGGGGGGTCTAAAGCCCGCACCACTCCCACAACAAGAGGTGATTGGGGCAGCAGACGTCCCAGCTGCCACCTCTTAAGATGCGTGCTTGATCTCTCCAATCACATACATCACGTCAGGTATTGGTAGACATGATGTCACCTGTCCCAATCATCTCATGTCTGTTTTAGTAAGTAACTAGAAATGTGTGAATAATGTAATTGCAGTGTTACCAGTTGGGATGCATCTGTTCACATCACTTCTTAAAAGGGAAATGGTAACAGTCAGTTGTCAAGTTATTTCATACATTTCTAGCAGAAATAATAGAGGAATGGCGCAATACAGATGTACCAGAAAGGATGATCTAGTATTGGTATCTAATGGAGGCAAGTATTTGTGAAGTGGAAAGGAAATGATGCATGGTTTTCTAATTATTTTAAAAATATGAATCTGAAAATTGTGAGGTACACTTGTATTCACCCCCTGAGTCAATACTTTGTAGGACCACCCTTCGCTGCAGTTGCTGCTGCAAGTCTTTTGGGGTATGTCCCTACCAGCTTTGAACATCTGAGATGTTTCCTCCTTCTTTGCACACTCACTCTAGCTCATTGAGATTGGATGGAGAGCATCTGTGAACAGTAATTGTCTAGTCTTGACACAGATTCTCAACGGGATATAGGTCTGGACTGTGACTGGGCCATTCACACTTGAATATGCTTTCATCTAAACCATTCCATTATAGCTCTGGCAATACAGTATGTTTACTGTCTTTGTTCTGCTGGAAGGCAAACCTACTACCCAGTCTCAAGTAATTTGGTTCCTCTAACATCCGGGATTGCCCTGTATTTAGCTCCAACCATCTTCCCATCAACTCTGACCAGCTTCCCTGTCCCTGCTGAAGAAAAACCTCCCCACAGCATGATGCTGCCACCACCACGTTTGACGGTGGGGATGGTGTTTTCAGCACTTTGCATTTAGCTCAAAGTTCTTCTTTGGTCTCATCTGACTAAATAACTTTCTTCCACATACTAGCTGTGTCCCCTACTTGGCTTTTTGCAAACGGAACATCTTATGGCTTGCTTTCAAAAAATGGCTTTCTTCTTGTCACTCTTCCATAAAGGCCAGATTTGTGGAGTATACAACTAAGGGCACAGTCAGATGGCCATATAACACTGACAACTATCTCATCGCATTGCTCGGAATGGCTGGTGGCTCTCCTGACCCAAGCATGACAGCATGTATTACTATGTAGCTGACACGCTCAGGTCAGGAGAGCCGCCGGCCAGTCCATGCACTGCAATGCGATAGTCATATATGTTCTATGGCCATCTGACTACGCCCTTAGTGTTTTATGGACAGATTTTCCCACCTGAGCTGTGGATCTCTGCAGCTCGTCCAGAGTGACCTTGGCTGCATCTCTAGTGCTTTCCTCGCTTGGGATATCCGTTTAGGTCAGGGTTTCCTCAAACTCCAATCCTCACGGCCGCCCAACAGATCATGTTTTCAGGATTTCTTTAGTATTGCACAGGTGATGGAATTATTAAGGCATCAGAAACTGCCACAGGTTCTCTCGCCTGTGCGATGCTTGAGAAATCCTGAAAATATGATCTGTTGGGGGATGTGAAGACTGGAGTTTAGGAATCACTGGTTCAGGTGGACACCCATGTCTTGGCAGGTTTGCAGTTGTGCTATAATAATAATTATTTCTATAGCGCCAACATATCCTGCAGCACTTTACATTACCGGTGGGACCTGTACAGACAATAAAGACATAACAGAGTAACACACAATTCAACAGATACCAAGAGAAGTGAGGGTCCTGCTCTGCTCGCAAGCTTTCAATCTGAGGAAGTAATACACAAAATGTAAATGGTAAAAAGTGCTTATATTGTATGGTCCAGCCATCCGTATAATGGGGGAATCACATAATGCTGCATGAACCAGTCACCAGCCAGTGTGTGTAAACAGATGCTACGAGTGACCAGATTTGTAAGAAAATTTGTGAAGGGCAAAACTGGAATAGTCGCACAAGTAAGATGAGGCAATAGGCCAATCTAAAGTGCATTTTTAGGGCACTCTTAAAACTGTGGGTATTGGAAATTAATCGAATTGGAGCAGCACGTGAAAAGTCTCAGACTAAAGTAGGCGGTTTGTGCTGTTGAGGATGTTGGTCTTGGGCCATTAGCGGAATGGAGTGCATGGATAGAGTGATAGACAAAGATGAGGGGTGAGATGTAGGATTGTGCTTAACCGTGGAGCTCTTTGTGGGCGAGAGAAATAAGTTTATATTTGAATCTGTAGCGGCGGGGCAACCAGTGCAATGACTGGCACAGGGTAGAGGCATTGGTGTAGCAGTTGGAGAGGAATATGATCCTGGCTCCTGCTTTCAGGATGGATTTGAGAGGGGAGCGTTTAGTAAGAGGGAGCGAGATTAGTAGAGCATTGCAGTAGTCAAATACTCCCATTTTTGGATGATGGATTGGCCAGTTGCTCCCTGAGATGTTCAAAGCTTGAACTATTCTTTAATAACCTAACCCTGCTTTACTCTTCACATCTTTGTCCCTGACCTGTCTGGTGTGTTCCTTGGTTTTCATCTGGGCTGTGGAGTCGGTAAGCCAAACCTTCAACTCTTGACATCTCAATTTCCATGACACCGACTCCAACTCAGACTCCACTACTCCTACTCCCTCATACATGGCTCATGTTTAAGTGATGAATTTACTGCAGGACACATTTTTCTCAGCTAAAAGTCTAGATCCTTAGATCAGGAATAGGACAGACATTTATAGGACATTTCATAACTTTCCCAAATTCATATGAAAAAATATTCCCCACAAACTGCTTTGAACTGTTTCCACTTTATTATATATTTTAGGAGTCGCAGTCGGTCCATTTTATACCAACTCCGACTCCACCAAAATGGTCTTCGACTCCACAGCCCTGGTTTTCATGATGCTGTTTTTGTATTGGACTATAGGGGGCTGAATACAAATGCACATCACAATTTTCACATTTATATATTTTTTTTAAATGTTTAGAAAACCATGTATCATTTCCTTTACACTTCACATATACCTGCTACTTCGTCTTAATATATCACATAAAATCCCAGCATTTTAATTTTGTGGGTGTAACAAGAGAAGAAAAATGTGGAAAAGTTCACTGGGTGTGAATATTGTTACAAGGTTGTATGTATGTGTATATACACTGCTCAAAAAAATAAAGGGAACACTTAAACAACAGAATTTAACTCCAAGTAAATCAAACTTCTGTGAAATCAAACTGTCCACTTAGGAAGCAACACTGATTGACAATCAATTTCACATGCTGTTGCGCAAATGGAATAGACAATAGATGGAAATTATTGGCAATTATCAAGACACCCTCAATTAAGGAGTGGTTCTGCAGGTGGGGACCACAGACCACATCTCAGTACCAATGCTTTCTGGCTGACGTGTTGGTCACTTTTGAATGTTGGTTGTGCTTTCACACTCGTGATAGCATGAGACGGACTCTACAACCCACAGAAGTTGCTCAGGTAGTGCAGCTCATCCAGGATGGCACATCAATGCGAACTGTGGCAAGAAGGTTTGCTGTGTCTGTCAGCGTAGTGTCCAGAGGCTGGAGGTGCTACCAGGAGACAGGCCAGTACACCAGGAGACGTGGAGGGGCTGTAGGAGGGCAACAACCCAGCAGCAAGACCGCTACCTCCGCCTTTGTGCAAGGAGTAACAGGAGGAGCACTGCCAGAGCCCTGCAAAATGACCTCCAGCAGGCCACAAATGTGCATGTGTCTGCACAAACGGTTAGAAACCGACTCCATGAGGGTGGTATGAGGGCCCGACGTCCACAGATGGGGGTTGTGCTCACAGCCCAACACTGTGCAGGACGATTGGCATTTGCCACAGAACACCAGGATTGGCAAAGTCGCCACTGGCGCCCTGTGCTCTTCACAGATGAAAGCAGGTTTACACTGAGCTCATGTGACAGACGTGACAGAGTCTGGAGACGCCGTGGAGAGCGATCTGCTGCCTGCAACATCCTTCAGCATGACCAGTTCGGCAGTGGGTCAGTAATGGTGTGGGGTGGCATTTCTTTGGAGGGACGCACAGCCCTCCATGTGCCCGCCAGAGGTACCCTGACTGCCATTAGGTACCGAGATGAGATACTCAGACCCCGTTGTGTGACCATATGCTGGTGCGGTTGCCCCTGGGTTCCTCCTAATGCAGGACAATGCCAGACCTCATGTGGCTGGAGTGTGTCAGCAGTGCCTGCAAGATGAAGGCATTGAAGCTATGGACTGGCCCACCCGTTCCCCAGACCTGAATCCGATTGAGCACATCTGGGACATCATGTCTCGCTCCATCCACCAACGTCTCGTTGCACCACAGAATGTCCAGGAGTTGGCAGATGCTTTAGTCCAGGTCTGGGAGGAGATCCCACAGGAGACCATCTGCAACCTCATCAGGAACATGCCCAGGTGTTGTAGGGAGGTCATACAGGCACGTGGAGGCCACACACAATACTGAGCCTCATTTTGACTTGTTTTACGGACATTACATCAAAGTTGGATCAGCCTGTAGTGTGTTTTTCCACTTTGATTTTGGGGTTGACTCCAAATCCAGGCCTCCATTGGTTAATAAATTTGATTTCCATTGATGATTTTTGTGTGATTTTGTTGTCAGCACATTCAACTTTGTACAGAACAAAGTATTCAATGAGAATATTTCATTCATTCAGATCTAGGATGTGTTATTTGAGTGTTCCCTTTATTTTTTTGAGCAGTATATTTAGATTATGCATGGTATGTATCTGGACCACTGATTCTGTATTTTTACCACCGATTTCAAGATTTGATCCCATCAGCTGTAACATGTCTGTTTTACTAATGGACATATTTACAAATGTGTGTAATATACATTATGAAGTCGGCCATCATGGATCCAACTTTATTTTTTTTTTAATGGGAAGAGGGTCATGCGACACATCAAACATATTGAGAATTTCATAAGAAAAACTATGGTGTGCTTGGTTTTAACGTAACTTTATTCTTTCATGAGTGTTTTACAAGTTTATGACCACTTATAAAATGTGTTCAAAGTGCTGCCCATTGTGTTGGATTGTCAATGCAACCCTCTTCTCCCACTCTTGACACACTGATAGCAACACCGCAGAATAAATGCTAGCACAGGCTTCCAGTATCCGTTGTTTCAGATGCTGCACCTCTCGTATCTTCACAGCATAGACAATTGCCTTCTGATGACCCCAAAGATAAAAGTCTAAGGGGTCAGATCGGGAGACCTTGGTGGCCATTCAACTGGCCCTCAACGACCAATCCACTTTCCAGGAAACTGTTCATGTAGGAATGCTCGGACCTGACACCCATAATGTGGTGGGGCACCATCTTGTTGGAAAAACTCGGGGAACGTGCCATCTTCAGTGCATAAAGAAGGCAACACATCATCATGTAGCAATTTCAGATATCCAGTGGCATTGAGGTTTCCATTGATGAAGAATGGCCCCACTATCTTTCTACCCCATATACCACACCATACCATCAACATACGAGATGTGCAGCATCTGAAACAACGGAGACTGGAAGCCTGTGCTTGCATTTCTTCTGCAGTGTTGCTATCAGTGTGTGGGAGAAGAGGGTTGCATTGACAATCCAACCTTCAAGAGGTAGTCACCGGAAATATATGTGTATGTATATATAATATATTAGAATATTCGTCGTCCTCTCTGCTTGTATATAGCCAATGGGCGGCCTTTTAACAGCTTGGATCAGCCCTTGTAAAAGGGTCATTGGAGAGCTGTAATATATGCCAAAAATGTAAAACTCTGTTTTTTAAAAAGCTGTGAACTGCCTAGATCTATAATGTAGTTGTCTAACTTATTTTATTCCTTTTTTTTTTTTTTTTTACAGGGCATTAAATGTATTTATAAGTGCCAACCGCCTAATTCATCAAACCAACTTGATACTCCAGACCTTTAAAACTGTGGCCTGAACCGTGTAAATGAATGAGAGCTGTAATTTTAAGTGGTGGACAGAGCTACTTTTATTATGTAAATTAAGTTTTGACTGTATAAATTATCAGTTCCACCAGTGGGACATAAATGCAGGATGTTTAATGGGATTATTGCCATCTTACACCATATTTTTGTAAGATTTATTGTAGCTTATCATAATCTCACAATGAAGATTTTGCATCACTTTTTGCTATTATCATTCTTTTCAGAATTATAAGCCAAAAGAATTTACGCCTTAATGTGTCATTATATAACATTCCTTATAAGAATTGTAAATATTGGTGTTCTGTTTCTGACATTTTAACTTGAAACCGAAGAGCTGCAAGATTATGTATTTAACAATATTTGGTGGCAAATATTCAATAAATAGTTTACAAATGTTAAACTCCATAGTGTCTTTATAATTGACTTCTCTTCTTGTACATTGACCTGGAAGGAGTGGAATAAATGGGACTTACTCTTTGGACTGGCACACTTGCGTGAGACTTGTTCTCTGGGGCACACTTGGGAATATGCTCCTCCAACACGTAACAACTTTTCCACAATGACCAGGGAATTTTCAGGAACGGTTAGGTTGTTAGAGACATGTTTAGAATTAAAGGGGTTGTACCAACATAGGTTGTCTCTCATCAATAGAGTAGTGGATAACTTCTTGATCACTTGGTGTCTGACCGCTGGGACACCTACTGCTGATCTGGCACATCATGGGCTCGGCTATTGGTGCCCGCACAGTAGTCTATCAAAATCTGCATGCTAACTGGCGCTCCTTCCCTTCCCATCCGATCCCTGCCATGAGCTCAAACAGCAGTGTACAACCACTTATATGGGGTGTTGCCATATTCTGTAAAAATTACATAGTTTAGTTTCCCAAATTGGGTCACTTGAGGGGGTTTCTCGTTTTGTTTCCTCCTTACCGAGACCTGCCATGTGCTCGAACATAAGTTTTTGATCACGTATGGGGTTTCTTCCATGTTCGGGAGGAATTAAACAAATTTATGGGGTTTAGTTTTTCCTATTACTCCTTGTCAACATTACAAATTTGGTATTAACAGTTCTTCATAATATACACCTCAGCTGCTGCACAATGTCATCATGCACACCTCAGCTGCTGCACAACCTCCTAACTCCTCTTGGTATGTGTTGCGTTTTCTGTTGCTCTGTAACACCTTTATTGTCTGTACAAGTCCCCTAAAATGTTAAGTGCTGCCGAATATGTTGGAGGTCTACTACTGGAGCTCAGCTACTCTTAGTGCTCATTACTTGTTGAACTGAGGCATATGCATGTAGAAGTTGCTGTGTTGAGTACTGCGAAGTATCAGATGCAGCACTAGAGAATAGCAAATTTATTTGAGTGAAATTGAATCCTAATTGGATTTTACAAACACCCTTTTTCTTCAAATACAGTTTTTTTGTAATTCGTTCTACGCAAATTCAGCAAACTGGCGACCAGTTTGAAAAAAATACCTCTCCACTCACCTGTCTCAGCACAGTTTGTATAAACCAAAGAGAAAGTTGCAGATATGGTCAATTAGAGTGCTTTTAATACAAAATTGAATATACTGTTACACGTAGACAGGGGCATAACAGTCGCAGACGCAGTGGTCGCAACCAGGCCAATACTAGAGGGGGACCCACCAACGCCAGCACCATTTTTTTCAGCTGGATGTGTGTCCAAGGACACACATTCAGGTGAAACTTATTGTGGCACAGAGACCCGTGAGGTCCCAGCACCGTAATACATGCCGCTGGCCAATCAGCTGCTGGCTCCTGCATCAGCTATAGAAGAGGATGCACCACGTCCTAGGAACGAGAGAGAATCGTTTTTTGTTTTTTTCCCCCGTGTGTGTTTAGAGATCAGCAGCAGAACCGGGAGCATTATCACAGGATTGGCCTGGGACATTATACCTGAATGGGGAACATTACACCAGGATGGGGGGTGACATACAGGTGCTTCTCACTAAATTAGAATATCAAAAAGTTAATTTATTTCAGATCTTCAATACAAAAAGTGAAACTAATATTATATAGAGTCATTACAAACAGAGTGATCTATTTCAAGTGTTTATTTCTGTTAATGTTGATGATTATGGCTTACAGCCAATGAAAACACAAAAGTCATTATCTCAGTAAATTAGAATACTTTATAACAGCTTGAAAAATGTTTTTAAAAACCGAAATGTTGGCCTACTGAAATGTATGTTCAGTAAATACACTGAATACTTGGTCGGGGCTCCTTTTGCATCAATTACTGCATCAATGCGGAGTGGCAAGGAGGCGATCAGCCTGTGGCACTGCTGAGGTGTTATGGAAGCCCAGGTTGCTTTGATAGCAGCCTTCAGCTCGTCTGCATTGTTGGGTCTGGTGTCTCTCATCTTCCTCTTGACAATACCCCGTACATTCTCTATGGGGTTAAGATCAGGCGAGTTTGCTGGCCAATCAAGCACAGTGATACTGTTGTTTTTAAACCAGGTATTGGTACTTTTGGCAGTGTGGACAGGTGCCAAGTCCTGCTGGAGAATGAAATTTCCATCTCCAAAAAGCTTGTTGGCAGAGGAAAGCATGAAGTGCTCTAACATTTCCTGGTAGACAGCTGCTCTGACTTTGGTCTTGATAAAACACAGTGGACCTACACCAGCAGATGACATGGCTCCCCAAACCATCACTGATTGTGGAAACTTCACACTAGACCTCAAGCAGCTTGGATTGTGGCCTCTCCACTCTTCCTCCAGACTTTGGGACCTTGATTTCCAAATGAAAATTGGAACTCTGGGACCTTGTGGAGTGTGTCAATGACTGCCTTCTGGACATCTGTCAAGTCGGCAGTCTTCTCCATGATTGTGGAGCTTAGTGAAACAGACTAAGGGACCTTTTTAAACGCTTGGGAAACCTTTGAAGGCGTTTTTTGTTAATTAATGTAATTTAGTAAGATAATGACTTTTGTTTTTTCATTGGCTGTAAGCCATAATCATCAACATTAACAGAAATAAACACTTGAAATAGATCACTGTTTGTAATGACTCTATATAATGAGTTTCACTTTTATACCAGTGAAGGGAACCAGGATGGGGGACATTATTACTGCAAGCGGTCCAGGATGGGAGACCTTATACAAGAAAATGGCCAGGATAGGGCACATTATACCAGGATGGGGGACATTATTACTGGAAGAGGGCCAGGATAGGGACATTGTGACAAGATGGGGCACATTGTACCAGGAAGGGGTCAGGATGAGGGACATTATTACTGGAAGGGATCCAGAGTGGGGAATATTCTTGCTGGAAGGAGCACAGAATGTTGGGCATTATAACTGCAAGGAGACCAGAATGGGGGACGTTTTTACTGGAAGGGGCACAGGATAGAAGACATGCAGTCTATGGAGGATGTTTATAATTTACAAACTGATTTGGACAAACAGTGTTTGAGCATCCATGAGGAAGATCAGGTTAAAAGTGGAGAAATCTAAAGTTATGCACCTGGGCACTAATAAAAGCATCATACATTCTAGGGGGAGTAAAACTAGGGGAGTCACTTGTAGATCACAGACTAAATAGCAGCTTGTAATGTCAATCAGTAGCTTCTAAGGCCAGCGGAATATTGTCAGGTATTAAGAGGAATGAACTCATGGCACAGGTAAGTAATGTGAACACTGTGGGATCCATCTGCAATAAGTAGTCCAGTTCTGTGCACCAGTTCATAAAAAGGATGCCCTGAAGATATAAAATGTATAAAGAAGAGCTACCAAACTAATAAGGGCATGGAGGATTTTACTTATGAGGAAAGATAATGACATTTAGTTTTGAGGAGAAAAATCTAAGGCGGGACATGATTAACTTGTACAAGTACATAAATGGCCCATATAAAACTTATGGTGAAAAGCTGTTTTATTTAAAACCCACACCCCCTCCATCTGGAAAAAGCAAGGTTCAATCTCCAAAGAAGACAATCCCTCTTTACCATAGACCTAGAACTATTAACCTATGGAATAGTCAACCTCTGGAGCTCGTCACTGTGAGAACTGTTGGTGGTTTTAAAAAGACATAGATGGGGTTTTTTAGAAGAAAATAAATAATTATAGAAACGTCTAAAGTTCTTTTCTCAATTTTTAATCCAGTGGATCAACAATTGTAATCAGGGGGGAAAGTTTAGCTCTTTTGTTGCAGACTAAGATCATGCATTGTGGTTGTGCATTTACCACTTCCCTTTATCCTTTCTCATTCCTTGGTTGAAATTGATGGACATTATTCTTTTTAAAGCTCATTAACTATGTAACTTACAGCTTTCATTTCACATTGACTACTAATTAGGGTTGAGCGAGTATGTTCTGTCCGAGTATGCTCAGGCAGAGCTCCGAGTATTTACAGCTGCTCGGTGATAAGGTTAAAAAGCTCCCAACTGTTTGACAGTTTTATCACATGTGAGGAATGTGTAAGAAATAGACATAACTCCCATGTAATAAAACTGTCATACAGTCGCAAATCATTCACACGGGAGCGATTCAACCATATCACCGAGCAGCTATAAATACTCGAAGCTCGGCCCGAGCATACTCGGCGAAAGGGTTAATAGAACATACTCGCTCAACACTACTACTAATCCATCTTAAAACACTGAAACCTTCTGCAATTATAACTTCTCAACATTCATCTCATCATCACCTGCAAGATTACAATGAAAGGTAACACTTTTATACAATACAGTTTGAGACAGATAACACAGTATCCATCATTCACAATACCTTAAGGATCCAGCTCACCTTCTCCTTCCTCACCCTACACATACAGTTGTGCTCAAAAGTTTACATACCCCGGCAGAATTTCTCCTTTCTTGTCATTGTTTCAGAGAATATGAATGATAACAAAAAAACTTTTTCTCCACTCATGGTTATTGGTTGGGTGAAGCCATTTATTGTCAAACTACTGTGTTTTCTATTTTTAAATCTTAATGACAACCAAAAACATCCAAATGACCCTGATCAAAAGTTCACATACCCCAGTTCTTAATACCATGTATTGCCCCCTCTAACATCAATGACTGCTTGAAGTCTTTTGCGGTAGTTGTGGATGAGGTTCTTTATTTTCTCAGATGGTAAAGCTGCCCATTCTTGGCAAAAAGCCTCCAGTTCTTGTAAATTCATGGGCTGTCTAGCATGAACTGCGTGCTTGAGATTTCCCCATAGTGGCTCAATGATATTGAGATCAGGAGACTGAGATGGCCACTCCAGAACTTTCACTTTGTTCTGCTGTAGCCAATGACAGGTTGACTTGGCCTTGTGTTTTGGATCGTTGTCATGTCAGAATGTCCAAGTACATCCCATACGCAGCTTCCGGGCTGATGAGTGCAAATTTGCTCCAGTATTTGCCGATAACTTGCTGTATTCATCTTTCCCTCAACTTTTACAAAGTTTCCTGTGCTTTGTAGCTCACACATCCCCAAAACATCAGCGATTCACCTCTGTGCTTTACTGTAGGAATGGTGTTCCTTTCATCTTAGGCCTTGTTGACCTCTCTCCAAATGTAACGTTTATGGTTGTGGCCAAAAAGTTCAATTTTGGTCTTATCACTCCAAATTACCTTGTTCCAGAAATTTTGAGGCTTGTCTCTGTGCTGTTTGGCGTATTGTAGGCGAGATACTTTGTGGCATTTGTGCAGTAATGGCTTTCTTCTGGCGACTTGACCATGCAGCCCATTTTTCTTCAAGTGCCTACCTATTGTGCATCTTGAAACAGCCAAACCGCTAGTTTTCAGAGAGTCCTGAATTTCAGCTGATGCTATTTGTGTGTTTTTCTTTGCATCCCGAACAATTTTCCTGGCAGTTGTGGCCGAAATTTCTGTTGCTCTACCTAACCGTGGTTTGGTTTTTACAGAGCCCCTGATTTTCCATTTGTTAATCAGTTTGAACGCTGCTGACTGGCATTATCAATTCCTTGGATATTTTTTTGTATCCCTTTCCTGTGTTATACAGTTCAACTACCTTTTCCCGTAGATCCGTTGACAATTCTTTTGCTTTCCCCATGACTCACAATCCAGAAACGTCAGTGCCTGGATGAAAGATGCAAGAGTCTGTCTGGATCCCAGAAACTGACTCAGCTTTTATGCACACACACTGATTACAAGCAAACAGGTCACAGGTGAGGATGTTACTTTTAGTAGCCATTCAAACCCATTTGTGTCAAACTCTGTGCATGTTATCAGGCCAAAATTACCAGGGTATGTAAACATTTGATCGGGATCATTTGGATGTTTTTGGTTGTCATTAAGATTAAAAAAGAGAAAGCACAGTAGTTTGTCAATAAATGGTTTCACCCAACCAATAACCATGAGTGGCGAAAACGTTTTTTGTTATCATTCATATTCTCTGAAACAAGGCCAAGAAAGGAATAATTTTGCCGGGGTATGTAAACTTTTGAGCACAACTGTAACTCAGAACATGCCTATAATACCAATACTCTATGAGTGCGCTATTCTCCCATGTGTGACAGAAAATAAAGTAGATCTGTCACCAGATCTCAAATTATAAACTGCATAAAATATTAAATAGATCTTATACTTCATGAGACTGCTGTATTTACCTTGAAAATCTATGTCAAAATGGCTGTGTAATCTTGATATGAAAGAGTGAGAGCGTTCAGGAGTGAGAAAATTCATGCGTCCAAGTGTCTTCAGTCTCTGCGGACCCAGCTGCAGCTTCAACTAACACTGGTCAACAAATTTTAACTTTTTTTCTGTTTCCTGTTTAAAAATATGTTACCTATATGTATTTTGAGGCGCTGATTTCAGAAATGTAATCAGAATTTCTGTAGCATGTGCCATTTCCAAGATATTTTCATTTTATGATTATAATAAGGACTGTACATAATGCATCATAAATTGGCATTCATAGTAAACTTTTTATTTCAGAAGTGTATTTTTGGTAGAAATAACCAATGAAATTCATAATATGGACTCTCTTTATTATAATATACAGCACTTAAGCCCTGTCCAATCATGCATTTCATTAGTTGTGCACTCTCAGGCATGTCCAGACACAACTGTCAGACTTTGGTCTATTTCCAAGTAGCATTATATAATGGCAGCAGTAACGATGCTGTAGTCTTCATGTGTTTGTTCTGTTTTGCAGAAAATTTCATAAGGAGCAAAACTGTTTAATAAGTAACGAGTTGCAGAATGTTGCATCAATGTCGCAATAGCAGTGACCTCTTTTGTTATATATGTGGGGATTATACCCCTAAAGCCCAGAAAAGGAGTGTGAAATCTCAGCAGCATCCTGGAGGTGGGACATTGAGGAGCTGTCAATCAGGCTGTGTGGGTGGAGATTGCGTTTATACCTTCAAAAAAGATTATACAGCTATTCTAACATGGATTTTAAAAGTAAGTATAGGTCTAAGGTCATCAAATCTAAGAGATCTATTTAATAATGTATAGTATGCAGCTTATAGGGTGAAATCAGGTGACATGTCTAATTTAATCACATCTCTGAACTGATATTCATAACTCAAAAAGAGTACAAAAGATATAATTAAAATTGTTTCAGTATAGTCTACTAGAAAAAAAAAAGCAAAAATATTTAAAAATAGAGCAAGTGCTGCCTGAAGTGAATCTGGCCCTGTACTACACACTCCAAAAATACCTAAAAAAAAAGCTCCACGTGAATATACTCTGAAATTGGCCTAATATGGCGATGTCCAGTAGAGCAATATTTCTCATACTGTGAGGCGCCACCTAGTTATTAGTAAGGCACAGCGTGGGCGAGGGGGGCAGTTTTCACAGTAGTGATGTCTGTCTGTTATTGGGTTTCTTTGTACGGCGATAATTACGCAGTAAATATGACCTAGCAACATGATTCTCCAGGTTAGTACAAATACAGTAATAGCAAACATGCATAGTTTTTTTAAAACATTTTTTACTTTGATTTTATTTGAATCCTCATAGGGGACTTGAACCTGCAATTGTTTGATTGTATTCTATACCATGGGAATCCGTCGGCCATCCGCAATGGATTGAGGGGGTCGATGGGTGACTGGTACAGTCATCTGCGCAGAATCACATGATTTCAATAATGCGGTTAATGATTGACAGTGACATTTAACAGGTTAATAGCCGCAGCCGGACCTCACTCTGGTCGCTGCTGTTGGAGGCAGATGCTGGCTGTGTAATACAGCCAGTATTTGCCTTGTGTAGAGCAGCATCAAGTCCTGAGCTCAGTCCATACACTTTCATCTATTAAATCAAAGTATATCATTGGGTGGGAAGGGGTTAAACAGGCAGTTTTGCTGACATCACAAAGCACATGAACATCATAGACATCATATGACATCACAATTGGAATAGAATGTACAGAGTGCAACACCTGAGCCATCTTGTTTCATTAGAGCCTGACATCTTGAAGAGAACAAGTCCAGGTAGGGAACTCTTCACTTACGACCTCCCTCATACATTGTATAGATGGGGGGTTATTAGTTGGATTCAGAACTGCAGCATTAACCTGAAAATCTCAGCAAATGGCGCTGGATCATGTGTCCCGTGTTGTGATTGTTATAATGATTCTGTGATTTAAAAAAAAATGTTATTGACCAGATTCCAAGGAACATCTGCACATTTTGTGCTTTAGAAAGCTAGTGTGAGCCCGGCCTAACAGGGGTTACCAATCTGGACAACCTCTTCCCTAAACGAGGACTTGCTGGTCGATCAACTGATCATCTGTCAGAGGTTTTGAAGACCCTCGGCTGGTTTTGCCCTCTATGACACCCATGTGCTTTAATAAAAGCATATAGAAAGGGGTGGGCCAGTTGAGACCACTCCATTTGGCTCCATTTTGGGAAGCTTTGTCATTAATGTCAAAACATAACGTTTTCATAACATAAATGTAATTGCAGACTGTTACAGTTCTCCATTGTCATCTCTTGGTCCTGTTGGATCTGGGGTGACCTGGAACTGACGGTTTATCGTTATCAGGAATTGCAGTATGGCGTCCTGTGTTTTCCTTTAATTCATAGAACAGTCGGTGATATGGATTACAATAAAAGGGTGGAAATGTTTAGGTTATAATGTGCGTCATGACTCGATTAAAAATAAGGCTGGTGGTTTTTGTTTTATTAATTCAACTCTTCCTTGGAATGATGTTGATACATAACACAGCAGTGGCAGTTATGATGACATCACAGGGCACGTGACATCATAGATATCACATGACATCACAATTGGTACAGAATGTGTAAGGTTCTAATCCTGAACCATCTTGTGTCCCAGAGGCAGCAGCTTGAGGAAGACAAGTCCAGGTAGGCAGCTGTTCACTTAACCCTAAGGCCCCATTCACACCTTGTGTAGCTGTGGGGTGTTTGTGGTGAAGTTCAGAACTGCACCATTTACCCCTAAAAAATCTCAGCAAACATCTCTGAGTGATGTGTTCTCTCTTGTGTATCAGGATGATTCATTGAATAGGACCTATCATTTAATCCTCTTTTTTTGTAATGATAGGTGCGGTGGATTTTTGAAGCCCCTACTTCAGATGAATGAATGCATGGACAGATGACGGTGGCGCAGCATGATGGCCAAGCAGAAACAACAAAGAACATAGTAGCTTGATGGCAGAGGAGGACCAGAACTGGAACCACAGGAAATCATTAGCTGAATTCAGGCAAGGGCAACTGGCGTAAGAGTTACAGACTTTGATCAGAGTGGCATCAGTTTTTCTCGGATATAGAGGGAAAAAAAGGTTTCTTCACCTTGTCCTTTCTGTCAGTCTGTGAAAATCGGACCACACTTGGATGTCGTTCGAGTGCGGTTCAATTTTTTCACGAACCCATAGACTTGCATTGCCGATTTTCATCCGACACTCAAATTGAAATTGAACTTTTCTCCGATTTTTTCCACGGAGAACTCGGTCCAAGACAAAAATCTGACGGGCACAGCCCTACAGAATTTCATAGGTACAAGTGCTATCTGTCAAAACCAAAGATCGCATTCGGACAAGAAAATCGGTAGTGTGCACAAGCCCTTATGTGGAGTGGATCAGTGGGGGACTGGGTCCTGAGAAATCCACTGATTGCTCAAAACAGCTGCTCTATAGCATGCTATCCAACATACAGAAGCACAGAGCAGGTTCAAATCTATGCTCAATAGAAAGTCTATCAGTGTACAGGCTTATAGAATTGCCCAAATACACACATGATAGATATATATATATATATATATATATATATATATATATATATATATATATATATATATGCCATATTTTTCGGATTATAAGACGCACTTTTTTCCCCAAAATTTGGGAGGAAAAAAGGGTGTTTCTTATAATGCGAAGGTATTTTACCTGGGGGGCAGCGTCGGTGGAACGGGGTCACAGATACAGGAGGTTGGCGGCAGCAGCAGGAGTGGGGTGATGCTGCGGGCCCCGTCCTCTCAAAAGGGTCGCTGATTCAGGATGACTTGGGCGGTGGTGGCGGCGGGATTGGGGTGATGCTGCGGGCCTTTTCCTCTCAAAATAATTTGGCGATGAGCAGAGGTTCCCTTCTCACATACATAGCCCTGTGGTGGGCTTCAGGAAAATGGCCGCCGGAGCATGCGCAGATTGAGATTTCGGGAGACGAAATCTCGACTCTCGAGATCTCGATCTGCGCATGCTCCGGTGGCCATTTTTCCTAAGCCCACCGCAGGGCTATGTATGAGAGGGGGAACGTCCTCTCTCTGCCGACTTCTTCTGAGGACGGGGCCCGCAGCATCGCCACACTCCCGCCGCAACCACCGCCTAAGTCATCCTAAATCTGCGACTCTTCTTCTGAGGATGGGTCTCGCAGCATCGCTCCACTCCCGCCACCGCCCCAATCCTCCTGAATCGGCGACCTTTCTGAGAGGACAGGGCTCGCAGCATCGCCTGACTCCAGTCACCGCCAACCTCTTGAACCTGTGACCCTCGCTCCACCGCCGTCACCCCTCAGGTAAAACGGATTATAAGGTGCACCATTTTATTTAAAAAACATTTTTTTCTGATTTTCCACCCCAAATTTTGGGTACATCTTATAATCCGGTGCGTCTTATAATCCGCAAAATACGGTATATATAAAGAGGTCCGATTTTCACAGACCAACAGAATGGAGAGAGTGGAGAAACTTTAATCAAATTCTGATCAGAGACTGCAACTGTATTATTTTATATACAAGTCTGCTTTGTAGATGGGCAAGTGTCCAGTTTGCGCCCTTAAAGAAGTTGTCCACTACTTTTTCACTGATGCCCTATCCGTAGGTTGGGGTATCAATGTCTGATCAGCCGGGGTCCTGTACCCGGCACCCCTGCCGATCAGCTGTGATTGATGGACGTGCTTACCTGCGGAGCTTGGCGGTCTAGTTGTAGTGGCTGCAGCAGGTTGCTGCACATCCGCCTCCTAATCAATTCAATGGGAGGCGGATGTGTAGTACACTGCGGCGGCCACTACAACTAGACGGCCAAGCTCTGCAGGTAAGCACTTCCAGTCGCCAACACCGATCACAGCTGATCGGCGGTGGTGCCAGGTACGGGACCCCGGCCAATTAGACATTGATGCCCCATCCTACGGATAGGGCATCAATGAAAAAGTAGTGAAAAACTTCTTTCTCTCCAGCCTTGCATAGATGTTTAGAAGCCTTGCGGTGCATTAAATTACCCAATGTGCGACTCCTTCCCACTGGTAGACTCGGCTTCAGATGTTCAATGACTGATCTGTAATAAATAGTGATGAGCAAACATGCTCGGTTAAGGTGTTATCCAAGCACGCTCGGGTGCTTGCTGAGTATCCTTGGCGTGCTCGAAAACTATGTTTGAGTTGCCGCGGCTGCATCTCTTGTGGCTGTTAGTCAGCTGCAACACATTCAGGGATTGCCTAACAAACAAGCAACCCCTGCATGTGTTGCGGCTGTCTAACAACCATGAGACATACAGCTACGGCGACGCAAACATAGTTTTTGAGCACCGGGAAGATACTTGGTAAGCACCCGAGCGTGCTTGGATAACACCTTAACCGAGCATGATTACTCATCACTAGTGATAAATCATTCAGTGTGCATAGGCTGTCAATATTCTCGGCAGCACTGGTCCTGTTTACACAGGATGATGTGCCGTCAAGAACGATGATCTTTTTGTGCGGCACAAAAGATAATTTCACCTGACGAACGAGCGCTTTGCTCATTGAACAAGCGTCCCTAGGAAACTTGATCGCAATAATCGCGCAGTGTAAATACACCTTTGGCAGCTGAATATCTATTATTTATTAGATCAGCAAAGTATTCATGGTGTTAGATTGTAAGCTCCTTGGAGCAGGGTGTAGGATATTCTGTAATCTCTCGGCAACCTGTATATTGTATATTAGATTGTAAGCTCCTAGGACAGGGTGTAGATTATTCTGTATGCTCTCAGGAGCAGCCTGTATATTGTATATTAGATTGTAAGCTCCTAGGACAGGGTGTACATTATTCTGCATGCCCTCAGGAGCAGCCTGTATATTATATATTAGATTGTAAGCTCCTAGGACAGGGTGTAGATTATTCTGCATGCCCTCAGGAGCACCCTGTATATTATATATTAGATGGTAAGCTCCTAGGACAGGGTGTACATTATTCTGCATGCCCTAAGGAGCAGCCTGTATATTGTATATTAGATTGTAAGCTCCTAGGACAGGGTGTACATTATTCTGCATGCCCTCAGGAGCAGTCTGTATACTGTATATTAGATTGTAAGCTCCTAGGACAGGATGTGCATTATTCTGCATGCCCTCTGGAGCAGCCTGTATATTGTATGTTAGATTATAAGCTCCTAGGACAGGGTGTACATTATTCTGCATGCCCTCAGGAGCAGTCTGTATATTATATATTAGATTGTAAGCTCCTAGGACAGGGTGTGCATTATTCTGTATGCCCTCAGTAGCAGCCTGTATATTATATATTAGATTGTAAGCTCCTAGGACAGGGTGTAGATTATTCTGCATGCCCTCAGGAGCAGCCTGTATATTATATATTAGATGGTAAGCTCCTAGTACAGGGTGTACATTATTCTGCATGCCCTAAGGAGCAGCCTGTATATTGTATATTAGATTGTAAGCTCCTAGGACAGGGTGTACATTATTCTGCATGCCCTCAGGAGCAGCCTGTATATTGTATATTAGATTGTAAGCTCCTAGGACAGGGTGTCCATTATTCTGCATGCCCTCAGGAGCAGACTGTATATTATATATTAGATGGTAAGCTCCTAGGACAGGGTGTACATTATTCGGCATGCCCTCAGGAGCAACCTGTATATTATATATTAGATTGTAAGCTCCTAGGACAGGGTGTGCATTATTCTGCATGCCCTCAGGAGCAGCCTGTATATTGTATATTAGATTGTAAGCTCCTAGGACAGGGTGTACATTATTCTGCATGCCCTCAGGAGCAGCCTGCATATTGTATATTAGATTGTAAGCTCCTAGGACAGGGTGTAGATTATTCTGCATGCCCTCAGGAGCAGTCTGTATATTATATATTAGATTGTAAGCTCCTAGGACAGGGTGTGCATTATTCTGCATGCTGTCAGGAGCAGTCTGTATACTGTATATTAGATTGTAAGCTCCTAGGACAGGGTGTACATTATTCTGCATGCCCTCAGGAGCAGTCTGTATACTGTATATTAGATTGTAAGCTCCTAGGACACTATGTGCATTATTCTGCATGCCCTCAGGAGCAGTCTGTATATTGTATATTAGATTGTAAGCTCCTAGGACAGGGTGTACATTATTCTGCATGCCCTAAGGAGCAGCCTGTATATTGTATATTAGATTGTAAGCTCCTAGGACAGGGTATAGATTATTCTGCATGCCCTCAGGAGCAGTCTGTATATTATATATTAGATTGTAAGCTCCTAGGACAGGGTGTGCATTATTCTGCATGCTGTCAGGAGCAGTCTGTATACTGTATATTAGATTGTAAGCTCCTAGGACAGGGTGTAGATTATTCTGCATGCCCTCAGGAGCAGCCTGTATATTGTATATTAGATTGTAAGCTCCTAGGACAGGGTGTACATTATTCTGCATGCCCTCAGGAGCAGTCTGTATACTGTATATTAGATTGTAAGCTCCTAGGACAGGATGTGCATTATTCTGCATGCCCTCAGGAGCAGTCTGTATACTGTATATTAGATTGTAAGCTCCTAGGACAGGGTGTACATTATTCTGCATGCCCTCAGGAGCAGTCTGTATATTGTATATTAGATTGTAAGCTCCTAGGACAGAGTGTACATTATTCTCCATGCCCTTAGGAGCAGCCTGTATATTGTATATGTTATGCACACGCCCGGACTAACTGGCGTGTGCGTGATTAGTGATCCCACTGTACCATGAACCGAGGAGTGCCTGGAGGGGCGTAACTAAGTATCTACCCGATCCGACCAAGGTCGCACGGCAGCTAACGACTCCGTGAACCAAGGAGGAACCGAGCAGAGGGACCAGGTGCGACTCCAGGTCAGACCCCGGACACAGCTGTTGACCCACACCGGGGAATGCAGGAACAAGCAGGTTAGGCTTGGTGACTAGGATGCTTCCTCCCATCGAGCCATCCTCAGCAACAGATGAAGTGGGTGAAGTACTAGGAACAGCACACAGTAAAGTCTCTCTCCATTTGTTATCAGGTAGCACCCTGGTGGATTCAGGAGACAACTGGGAGGTCCTCCGCCTGATTGGAGGGGTGCAGAGATTCAGGGGTAACCATTGCCTTGACATTCACTTTGCCAAGCTTACTGGATGCAGTGGGCGGCGTACCAGCTACCGGGGGTAGGAAAGTCTCTCTCCTTTTATCAGGTAGCACCCCGGGAAATTCAGGAAACAACTTGAGGTCCTCCGCCTTGTTGGAGGGATGCAGAGACTCGGGGGTAATCACTGCTTCAAAGTACATTTTGCCAAGCTTGCTGGATGAAGTGGGTGGCGTACCAGGTACCGGGTGTAGGAAAGTCTCTCTCCGTTTAACAGGTAGCACCCCGGGGAATTCAGGAGACCACTGGAGGTCCTCCGCCTGGTTGGAGGGGTGCAGAGACTCGGGAGTAATTACCGCCTTGATGGACGTAGGACCAGATTTATTAGAGACGGAGGGTCCTTGCTTTAGGACCATCTTCAGACTGGTTTCAGAGATGACTTGTCTGTAAGGCGGGACGGTACCTGAAGCCAGATCATTGGTACAATCGTCGAGACTGTGTGGGGACAACGCCTCCGCTTCTCTTCCTTCGGAGATTTCAGCGCACAGCGAGTCAGCGACTAGCAGATCTGGTGAAGAAGAAACTGCTGACTGTCCTGAAGATATGGGGACTGGACACCCCTTGTACCTTAGCAGTCCCCCAGGATACACCATACAGGGTCTCCAGACCTGAGCGGGCACTAGATCTCTCGGCTCTGGACGACTTGTAGGTAAACCATTCAGCACCTGGAATGTAAGCTACTTCATGTGTAATGCTCCAATCTGGAGCTTAATTTGTACAGACATATTTTGACTGTTTCTGAGTAGGGCTCATCCTTCCGCTGACAATGCCCAAACCGGCTTCTGGAGTTTTCGGACGGGAATGAAACACTGACTCTTCAAGGCTTTAAGCCCGAAACTTCCGGTTAATCCGAGGCTTTTACTTGCCACGGAGGCAGTCATGGTCATCTGTGGAGAGGAAACACTAAGGCCAAGGGCAGCCTCTCCTACAGGCCTAATGTCTTGGGACTCTTCAAACTTCTCTGGACAAAGACCGTCAAGGGGTCCCAAACAACCACAGCGGGACCACAATCCGATTTTGTGACTGAGTTCCGGCCTCTGCTTTGCCTGACGAACATGGTCATCCTTCATGGATTCAGTGCAGGTAGCTGCTTTTACAGGCTGGGGAACAGGAGGTCTTTGGGAGGACAGAACCTGGCGTGATGGTTTGCCTCTACGCCTTGCACGTCTGGACTGCCTCTTGAGGTTGGGAAGAGAAGTATTCTGCGAAGCGTAGTCATCCTGAGTGGATTCTGGGTGAGCAGCAGTCTCTTCAGGCTGGAGAACTGGTGAGCTACCCACACACATTACCCATCGGGGCTGCTCCGGGATATTGGGAAGGGAAGCTTTAGCAGAGGCTTCAGGATTAGGGTCATCGAAGACCATTAGAAAGGCCACCAGGAAGGCCTTCAGGTCAGAGACTATAGGATCCCTTGCTTCCCATAGGGGGGTGATCCATTCCAAGGCATCACCCTCTAGGTAGGACATCATAAATCCCACTTTAACCCGATCGGTAGGAAAATAGTGAGCATAGAACTTGAAATGCAGCATGCATTGCTCCACAAATGCACGGCTTCGTTTTGGATCCCCATAGTACCGTGGTGGATCCGCAGGAACGAGTGCTGATAGATACATTTGGGCTGGTGCATATATCGCCTGGGCCATAGCTTGAGAAAAAATTTGTTCGTGGTGCACGTATTCGCCAGACAAGGATTCAAAATGTCTCTGAGAGCGAAAAGCCGTGGGGCTCAACGGGAACCATGGCCTGAGCAAACTGTTAAGCACACACCCGGACTGACTGGCGTGTGCGTGATTAGTGATCCCACTGTACCATGAACCGAGGAGTGCCTGGAGGGGCGTAACTAAGTATTTACCCGATCCGACCAAGGTCGCACGGCGGCTAACGACTCCGTGAACCAAGGAGGAACCGAGCAGAGGGACCAGGTGCGACTCCTGGTCAGACCCCGGACACAGCTGTTGACCCACACCGGGGAATGCAGGAACAAGCAGGTTAGGCTGGCATACAGACAGGTGGGTATTGGCAGGCACAGCTGGAGAGCAGGCAGGAGGATACTGGCAAGCACGGCTGGAGTGCAGACAGGGAGGCACTAGCAGGCTGGAGCGCAGGCTGGATAGGGTCCAGTACAGACTGGGATTCAGGAACAGAACCGCAGACGCGGTAGACAAGCAGAGCAGAGAGGAACCGCTGGTGCGGTGGGCAAGGCAGAGCAGAGAGGAACCGCCGGAGCGGTGAGCAAGGCAAAGCAGAGAGGAACCGCTGGAGCGGTGAGCAAGGCAGAGCAGAGAGGAACCGCCGGAGCGGTGAGCAAGGCAGAGCAGAGAGGAACCGTCGGAACGGTGAGCAAGGCAGAGCAGAGAGGAACCGTCAGAGCGGTGAGCAAGGCAGAGCAGAGAGGAACCGCCGGAGCGGTGAGCAAGGCAGAGCAGGAAGGAAGCGCCGGAGCGGTGAGCAAGGCAGAGCAGGAAGGAACCGCCAGAGCGGTGAGCAAGGCAGAGCAGGAAGGAACCGCCAGAGCGGTGAGCAAAGCTGAGTAGAGAGGAACCGCCGGAGCGGTGAGCAAGGCAGAGCAGGAAGGAACCGCCGGAGCGGTGAGCAAGGCAGAGCAGGAAGGAACCGCCGGAGCGGTGAGAAAGGCAGAGCAGAGAGGAACCGCCAGAGCGGTGAGCAAGGCAGAGCAGGAAGGAACCCCCGGAGCGGTGAGCAAGGCAGAGCAGGAAGGAACCGCTGGAGCGGTGAGCAAGGGGGAGCAGAGAGGAACCGCCGGAGCGGTGAGCAAGGCAGAGCAGGAAGGAACCGCCGGAGCGGTGAGCAAGGCAGAGCAGGAAGGAACCGCCGGAGCGGTGAGCAAGGCTGAGCAGAGAGGACAGGGCTCTGTTCACACTGAACAGGCTGGAAGGGACAAGCAGAACCAGATACACACAAGGTACTTGCAATGAAGTAGCGAGTGGACTCTAAACTCACAACAGAAGTACAGAGACATCGAGTAGGAGTTAGGTGCAGGTTCAGAGACTGCAGGAAAAGGGAAGGTACGGACACAGAGACAAACAGGCTAGGAGAGTGTTCAGACAGGAACTGACACTGCAACAAGATACAAGAGCGAGTCTGGGTATACGGCCCCCAGAGAGGCGGACAAACAGGCTAGGAGAGTGTTCAGACAGGAACTGACACTGCAACAAAATACAGGAGCGAGTCTGGGTATACGGCCCCCAGAGAGGCGGACAAACAGGCTAGGAGATAGTTCAGCCAGGCCTGGGAATACAGCCCCCAGGTTGGCGGACAGGTAAGAAACAGAACGGGACCTGGCACATCAGAGGCAAGAAGCCCTCTGAAGGTAAGAGTTGCTCAGGCACCTCCTACTGGGTGGAGGGGGTTTAAATATCCAGTGACTCACAGCAATAGGCTGGAGACGCATTAGGGGTGCGCCCACAGCAGCTATAAGAATCAGGAAGTAACCGGGCCGCCGCCCTAAGCAGTCAGTCAAGGGACATGCACAGAGCATGAACTGGAGCAGGAATAGCAGACTGGACAGACAGGTAAGATTGCGGCCTTGCACAGTGGGAGGTGGTGCACCATGCAAGCACGCCGCCAGGAATGTTACAGTATATTAGATTCTAAGCTCCTAGGACAGGGTGTAGATTATTCTGCATGCCCTCAGGAGCAGCCAGTATATTATATATTAGATTGTAAGCTCCTAGGACAGGGTGTAGATTATTCTGCATGCCCTCAGGAGCAGCCTGTATATTGTATATTATATTGTAAGCTCCTAGGACAGGGTGTACATTATTCTGCATGCCCTCAGGAGTAGCCTGTATATTATATTAGATTGTAATCTCCTAGGAAAGGGTGTACATTATTCAGTATGCCCTCAGGAGCAGCCTGTATATTGTATATTAGATTGTAAGCTCCTAGGACAGTGTGTACATTATTCTGTATGCCCTCAGGAGCAGTCTGTATACTGTATATTAGATTGTAAGCTCCTAGGACAGGGTGTACATTATTCTGCATGCCATCAGGAGCAGTCTGTATACTGTATATTAGATTGTAAGCTCCTAGGACAGGGTGTACATTATTCTGCATACCCTCAGGAGCAGTCTGTATATTGTATATTAGATTGTAAGCTCCTAGGACAGGGTGTATATTATTCTGCATGCTCTCAGGAGCAGTCTGTATATTGTATATTAGATTGTAAGCTCCTAGGACAGGGTGTACATTATTCTGCATGCCCTCAGGAGCAGTCTGTATATTGTATATTAGATTGAAAGCTGCTAGGACAGGGTGTACATTATTCTGCATGCCCTCAGGAGCAGCCTGTATATTGTAAATTAGATTGTAAGCTCCAAGGACAGGGTGTCCATTATTCTGCATGCCCTCAGGAGCAAACTGTATATTATATATTAGATTGTAAGCTCCTAGGACAGGGTGTACATTATTTTCCATGCCCTCAGGATCAGCCTGTATATTGTATATTAGATTGTAAGCTCCTAGGACAGGGTGTAGATTATTCTGCATGCCCTCAGGAGCAGCCTGTATATTGTATATTAGATTGTAAGCTCCTAGGACAGGGTGTACATTATTCCGCATGCCCTCAGGAGCAGCCTGTATATTGTATATTAGATTTTAAGCTCCTATGACAGGGTGTACATTATTCTGCATGCCCTCAGGAGCAGCCTGTATATTGTATATTAGAGTGTAAGCTCCTAGGACAGGATGTACATTATTCTGCATGCCCTCAGGAGCAGCCTGTATATTATATATTAGATTGTAAGCTCCTCTTGAGCAGGGTGTATTTCTCTTTTCCTTCCCAGGATCGGCTCTCCTGAGCTTATAATACATGCAGATATACAGCAATATGCAGCAGGACAGACGGGATCCAGGGAAATATCCGATCGCCAGTACTGGGGTCAGGAAGGAATCCCCCCCCCCCCCCCCCCCCGAGGCAGAACTCTCCGGGGGGTTTCTTCGCCTTCCTCTGGATCTTTGGCTCCAGTGACTCTCAGCCGGTCCTCAATGACCACAGCTAGTTCTGTGATCTACATGGGGTCTGACCTGAGAGTCATTGTGATCATGGTTTAAATTTCTGAAAGGGCCAGTAATATTTTTATTACAATGTTGCTTATTGCTATTCCAATAAAGAAAAAAAAGAAAGAAAATAAAAGCGTCATGTGAGTTTTTTTTGTCTTGACATTTTTTTTTTACACAATTACAATGATGGGAGTGATCATTACTCCACAAGTAGAACCAGGAATTATGGGGGTGCCATTTGCAGACGGCAGACCACATATATCTCCACCCATTGTGGCATCATAATGTCAACTCCTGTCACAAGTTACAATTGTTATGGGGGCAGGGCACTAAAATAGTGTATGTCCTACACAACAAACTACCGTACCTGCTAGAAGACTGAAGACCGGACACAGAGCCACCGAATACAAGAGACACAATGTTCTTGTATAAAAGTAGGAAACAGACTACAGAGTTCTGCAACAAGTGGCCCCCGGGCAAAACCTGGAGGTAGATTTTTCCCAATCAGAGACGTCCAATGGCCGCTTGTTTACATTTGCCCAGCACCACCGTCGGTCCTTGCGACCACTACCAGAATTTTTTCCGGACTCTGCACAGCTATGTACATACAAATATGTAGATCAGCAACACCATATGCAATAGGAGGGCAGTTTGAGTCCAAGTTTATTTAGTCAAGGGCAGAGGGGCTTTTGTTCCAACCGTCCCGGATTCAGCGGGACTGTCCTAATTTGAGGGCTCAGTCCCGCCACTTTTAATACTCACCTCTCTCCAAAGTCATCATCGCTCTGTGGTTCCTCTTCCTCGGGGGTCAGGACTGCATCTCTCTGCTCTGACATAAATAAACGATTCCCTTCTCTTGTGATCAGAATGATGGACACCATTACTAGACGGGGTCCAGAATGAGGGTAAGTAAAATAGTTCCACGGCACTCATATATGGTGCACAAGTAGGATCCTATTCCTTGTAAAGTAGTGAAAAAAAACTTGACACTCAGTAAATTGGAGAATATTTTGAATATATTTATTCAAAGTGCAGGCAATCCAAAAACTGAAGACGTTTCAGTCATGTAACCTTCATAAGTATAACAGAATACACAAGACAGAACGTATATGCTAACGCTGTGGGTGAGCAGTGAGCACTGCAGTGGTAGGAAATGTTGCATGGGGAACATTCTTACTGGAAGGGGCATAGGATGGAAGACATTATATCAGGAAGGGGCCCAGAATAGATGACATTGGTACATAATGTAAAGCGCCATGGAATAAATGGCCCTATAACTATAAATAATAATAATAATAATGGGAAACTTTATTACATTGTGGGGAGGGGCAACATGAATGTCTTTATAAGATTTAGAATACCACAAGGACTAATACATCTGACCAATATGTAGATTGGGGCTCAGGTCTAAATATTTCACCAGGGCCCATCAGACTCTAGTTACACCACTGCGCATAGATATGGTCCAAGCAGTGATGTACTTCCAATGGCGACAGACCACGTGGCCTCTATGGGGCCCTTAAGTCGGGGGCCGTTGTCATTGTACGGAGCTCTGTGACATCTCAACGCAGAGGGCGTGATGACATCACTATAGTGTGCCTTCTGTGCTGAGCAGTGCAGAGGGTTAGAAGATGTGCTGCTGAGGCCAAATCAGTGGGGAATGGGGAGAAGTATTTATTTTTTATGTATGGAGGACTATATTGGGCCCATAATAGTGTATGGAGGACTATATGAGGCCAATAATAATGTATGGAGGACTATATGGGGCCCATAATAGTGTATGGAGGACTATGTAGTGCCCATAATAGTGTATGGAAGACTATATGGGGCCCATAATACTGTATGGAGGACTATGTGGTGCCCCCAATAATGTATGGAGGGCTCTGTGGTGCCCCTAATACTGTATGGAGGACTAGGTGGTGCCCCTAATACTGTATGGAGGACTATGTAGTGCCCCTAATACTGTATGGAGATCAATGTGGTGGCCAGAATACTGTATGGAGGACTATATAGGGTTGATAATACTGTATGGAGGACTATGTAGTGTCTATAATACTGTATGGAGGACTATGTGGTGCCCCTAATATTATATGGAGGACTATGTGGTGCCCATAATACTGTATGGAAGACTATTTGAGGCCCATAATACTGTATGGAATACTATATTGGGTTGATAATACTATATGGAGGACTATGTAGTGCCCATAATACTGTATGGAGGACTATGTGGTGCCCCTAATATTATGTGGAGGACTATGTGGTGCCCATAATACTGTATGGAAGACTATATGAGGCCCATAATACTGTATGGAGAACTATATGGGGTTGATAATACTGTATGGAGGACTATGTAGTGCCCATAATACTGTATGGAGAGCAATGTGGTGCCCCTATTACTGTATGAAGGACTATATGGGGTCGATAATACTGTATGGAGGACTATGTAGTGCATATAATACTGTATGGAGAATTATATAGGGCTCATTATACTGTATGGAGGACTATGTAGTGCCCATAATACTGTATGGAAGATTATATGGGGTCGATAATACTGTATGGAGGACTATGCAGTGCCCATAATACTGTATGGAGGACTATGTGGGGCCCATGATACTGTACGGAGGACTATGTGGTTCCCCTAATACTGTATGGATGACTATGTGGTGCGCCCAATACTGTATGAAGGGCTATGTGATGCCCCTAATAGTATATGGAGGACTATAAGGTGTCCCTAATACTGTATGGAGAGCTATGTGGTGCCCATAATACTGTATGGAGGGCTAAGTGGGGCCCATAATACTGTAAGGAGGGCTATGTGGGGCACATTATACTGTGGGTGCCATTATAGTAAATGGAGGGCTCTACAGGGGCTGTTACACTGTTTGCCAGACTATATGGTGGCCGTTATACTGTTTCCAGGTCTATGTGGGGGAGGCATTATGTGAGGGGCTATATACTGTTTGGAGGTCTATGTGGGGGGCATTATACTGTTTTCAGGGCTATGTCAGGGGGCCATTATACTGTTTGGAAGGCTATGTGGGGACCATAATATTGTTTGGAGGGCTATGTGAGGACCTCTATACTGTTTGGAGGGCTATGTTGGGGCTATCATATTGTTTGCAGGGCTATGTGGAGGCTATTATATTGATTGGAGGGCTATGCAGGGGCCATTATACTGTATGTAAGCAATTATACAGTGTGAAGGTTTTTGGGGTCCATAATACTGTGTAGAGGGTTGTGTGGGGGTCAGTATGCTGTTTGGAGGGCTGTCTGGGGGCCATTATACTATTTGGAGGGCTAGTGGGGGCCATTATACAGTGTGGATGGCTGTATTGTGGATGATTATGTTGGGGCCGTCATACTGAGTGGAGGGGTGTGGGGGCCATTATACTGTATGGCGGCCAATTATACATAGTTACATAGTTACATAGTTAGTAAAGCCGAATAAAGACTTGCGTCCATCAAGTTCGACCTGTTAGTTCTGTAATTGCTAAAGTTGATCCAGAGGAGGGCAAAAACCCCAAATGATTTAGCCAATCTTCACCTGAGGAAAAATTCCCTCCCGACTCTGAAACCAGCAGTCAGAATAAATCCCTGTATCAACCTACTATGTTATTTTATTTTTAATACATACAGTTCATGGACGTAGCAGTAGTTTATGTCCCATATGGGAGTCATCAATATTATGCTCAATAAGTATTTTCATATCCAGGACTACTAGGATGTGGACATATAATAGGCTAAATCGTAAGCAAAACATATGTTAGAAACAAGGAGAGAAATAAACGATCAAAAAGCCATAGATATATAAATGTATCAAAAATTTATTAAACACATAGTAGCAAAAAGGGGTAAAATACAAATACCATGGACAAAAACCACAATCCACGTGTTAAATATATCATTGTATAGTTACAAAATTGCAAAATAGATAGTCACTATCACAGCCCCATATTCAAAAGTACAATCAGTAGGTGTCTATTAGAAAGTAATCATGTGCCCTTAGACATAACAATAGTATTATTCATGTAGTAATCTCATATACAGCCATAGAAGCCCCACTATACATACCAATGGAAAGCAAGGGGAGATCTGTGAGCAGACAGTCAGGGCACAGGGGCAGAGGACAGACTACACACGTGGAGCATGGCTTTTTGATCGTTTATTTCTCTCCTTGTTTCTAACATATATTTTATTTTTAAGTATATGCAGAAATCTGCCTGGTATCTAGAAATGCATCCAGTCCCCGCTTGAACTGGTTTAGTTAATCCGACATTACCATCTCCTCACTCAGTGAATTCCATATTCTCACTGCTCTTACCGTAAAGAACCCCTTCCTATGCTGGTGCTGAAACCTTTTCTCTTCCAGTCTTAGTGAATGCCCTCTTGTTACCGTAATATCCCTCCTTTTGAACAAATCCCGGGCAAGGTCTCTATACTGTCCCCTAACATATTTGTACACATTTATTATGTCCCACCTCAACCTTCTCTTTTCCAGGCTGAATAGTCCTAGTTTTGCCAACCTCTCTGGGTATTGCAGTCCCTCCATTCCCCTTATTAATTTTGTTGCTCTCCTTTGTACCTTTTCAAGATCGTTTATATCCTTTCTATATATTGGGGCCCATAACTGAGCACAGTATTCCAAGTGTGGTCTGACCAGTGCTTTGTACAGTGGAAGAACAATGTTCTCATCCTTTGCAGCTATACCTCTTCTGATACATCCCATTACCCTGTTTGCCCTTACAGCAGCGGCCTGACTTTGGGCACTCCAATTTAGTTTGCTATCAATCAAGATGCCCAAGTCCTTCTCCATCTCTGAATTCCCCAATGATTTCCCATTCAGTGAGTACTGGTGACTTCCATTTTTCCTTCCCATATGTATGACCTTACATTTCTCCTCGTTAAACCTCATTTGCCATTTAATGCTCCACCTACCCAGCTTATCCAAATCCCTCTGTAGGTCTGCACTGTCCTCTTTTGTATTAATTTTTTTACATAACTTTGTGTCATCTGCAAATATTGATATTTTACTATTTATCCCGTTGACTATGTCGTTAATAAAGATATTAAATAACATTGGGCCTAGTACAGACCCCTGTAGTACCCCACTAGTGACGCTTACCCAATCTGAGTATATTCCATTTATAACCACCCTCTGCCTTCTATCCTTTAGCCAGTTAGCTACCCACTTGCAGACATTTTCCCCCAGCCCCATCATTCTCATTTTGTATACCAACCTATTATGTGGCACGCTATCGAACGCTTTTGAGAAGTCGAGATACACGACATCCACTGGTTCCCCCTGATCTACTCGAGAGCTAACCTCCTCGTAGAAGTCAATCAGGTTTGTTTGGCAGGAGCGATTCCTCATGAATCCATGTTGGTTCGGGGTTAATAGATTATTAGCATCAAGATGCTCCATGATTGCCTCATTAATAAAGCCTTCAAAAATTTTGCCCACAACGGACGTCAGACTCACCGGCCGATAGTTTCCGGCGTCACTTTTCGCTCCCTTTTTGAATATTGGCACTACATTCGCCTGTCGCCAATCAAGTGGTACAGACCCAGTCTCAACAGAGTCCTTAAATATAAGATATAACGGTCTGTCTATCACATTACTTAGTTCCCTTAGTACCCGTGGGTGTATGCCATCAGGTCCTGGTGATTTGTTTATTTTAATGTTACGGAGGCGTTTCTGTACCCCAGCTTGGGTTAGATTTGTCATACTTAGTGGAGGATTAAGTTTGTCACTTCTCATTTCGCCTGTTAGTTCTTTTTCCTTTGTGAAAGTTGACGAAAAAAATTTATTTAATAGATTAGCTTTATCCTCATCTTTCTCTATGATTTTGCCTTCCTCACTTTTTATCGGTCCAATATTATTCGATTTAATCCTTTTACTATTTATATACGTAAAGAACAGTTTGGGATTTGATCTACTTTCCCTAGCAATATGTCTCTCTGTTTCCTCCTTTGCTATTTTTATTTGTTTTTTGCAGGTTCTCGTTTTTTCCTTGTAACACATTAGTGCCTCCTTGCTGTTTTCCTGTTTTAATCTCTTGAATGCCTCTTTTTTGCTATTTAACGCCCCTTTTACGTTCTTGTTCAACCATATTGGTTTCCTCTTATTTCTGGCCCTTTTATTCCCATACGGTATATACCTCTCGCACTGAGTATTCAGAATTCTTTTGAAGGTTTCCCATTTACTATTCGTATTTCCTTGATTAAGAACTTTGTCCCAGTCTATAAGTTGAAGGTTTTCTATCAGCTGATCAAACTTCGCCCTCCTAAAGTTTAATGTTTTAGTTGTTCCCTTATTGATAACCCTACTGAAGGGCATTTTGAAATTGATAATATTATGATCACTATTACCTAGGTGCCCCCCTATCTGTACCTCAGTTATTCTATCAGGCCTATTAGTCAATATTAAGTCCAACACGGCCTTCCCTCTCGTTGGTTCCTGCACTAGTTGGGAGAGATAATTATCCTTGATATTTGTCAAGAACCTTTTTCCTTTCTGCGATCTACAGGTTTCTGTTTCCCAGTCAATATCCGGGTAGTTGAAGTCCCCCATTACAATCACCTCATTATGTTTTGCTACTTTGTCTATTTGTCCTAATAGCAGTTTCTCATTCTCCTCTGTTATATTGGGTGGCTTATAGCAGACCCCCAGTAATATTTTATTATTATTTTTTGCCCCCTCTATCTCTACCCACATGGACTCGACCCCCTCTTCTCCCTCTCCTATATCTTCCCTTAGTCTGGGCTTTAGACGTGACTTTACATATAAGCAGACTCCTCCGCCCTTCCCCTGTTTCCGGTCCCTTCTAAATAAACTATAATCTGTTAAATTTACCGCCCAGTCGTAGCTATCGTCTAGCCAAGTCTCTGTTATACCTACGATGTCATACCTCTCCTCCGATATAAGCGCCTGCAGCTCATCCGCCTTATTGGTCAGGCTTCTTGCGTTGGTCAGCATGCAAGATAAAACTTTGGGGTTATTTAGCATCCTATTCTTCTCTAACGATCTAACTGTACTATCCCCACCCCCCTCTCCACCCTCATTATATTCACTTCTCCCCTTCCCCCTTGCTTGCCTCACATCCCACCTATTTCCTTGGTTCCCCCCCCCCCGTCTCTAGTTTAAAAACTCCTCCAACCTATTAGCCATCTTCTTCCCCAGCACCGCTGCACCCTCCCCATTGAGGTGCAGCCCGTCCCTACGGTAGAGCCTGTAGCCGACAGCGAAGTCGGCCCAGTTCTCCATGAACCCAAACCCTTCTGCCTTGCACCAACTCTTTAGCCACTTATTCACCTCCCTAACCTCCCGTTGGCGCTCCTGTGTGGCTCGCGGGATTGGTAGTATTTCTGAGAAAACTACCTTGGAGGTCCTTGCCCTAAGCTTCCTACCTAGATCCCTGAAATCATTTTTAAGGACCCTCCATCTACCACTCACTTTGTCATTGGTGCCAATGTGGACCATGACCGCTGGGTCTTCGCCAGCCCCACCCAGTAACCTGTCAACCCGATCCGCGATGTGCCGGACTCGAGCGCCAGGGAGGCAGCACACCGTTCGGCGATCCCGGTCTTTGTGACAGATTGCCCTGTCTGTCCCCCTAATAATAGAGTCACCCACTACCAGGACCTGTCTAGCCTGCCCTACACTTCCCCCCTCCCCCTCATTACTGGAGCATACACTCCCCCGGCGGTCAGAGGATCTGTCGTGCTCCAATAATGCCGGTTCTGAACCAGCCTTCCTATACTTCTTCCCTCTATCCCTTCTAACTGTTATCCAGCTCCCTGCCTGTTCAGCCTGCGCTTCCCCACTAAGCTCCACCCCCAGTGTTGACCCATTGAGTGTCTGCTCGGTGAGCAGCAAACTCCGTTCCATGTTGTCGATGCTCCTCAGTACCGCTATCTGAGCACTTAGATCCAGGATTTGGGCTTCCAAGTGCACGATATGCTCACATCTCTCGCAGCAGTATGGATCCCTGAGCGGTAGCTCAGGGAATGCATACATTGCGCAAGATGTACACTGCACGGCTCCGGCCAACATGGACGTCATTCTAAATATGGGGATACAGTCAGTATATATGTACAAGTACAAAACACAATTATTTATATATAGGTGTATGGACGGGGATCAATTAGGGATGTGCAAGTGTATCGATTAGATATCGGCGCGGGATCAGTTAAGTATGGACGGGGGATCAATTAAGTATCAATTAAGTATGGATGGGGGATCAGCTGAGTGGGTCAGGTGGATTAATTAAGTATGGACGGTGTGTCAATTAACTATGGACTGGGATCAATAAGTATGAACTGGGGAAATAATTAATTGTGGACTAGGGAATCAATCAATTAATTATGGACAGGGGGTTTAATTAAATAGGATGGGGGGTAAAGCAAATAAATAGGTATGGACGGTGGGTCAATTAACTAAGGACTGGGGATCAATAAGTATCAATAATATCAATAAATATGGACTGGGGAAATAATTAATTGTGGTCTGGGGAATCAATCAATTAATTATGGACAGGGGTTAATTAAATATGGTGGGGGATAAGGCAAATAGATAGGGACTGGGGATGAGTAAAAGTGGACAAGGGGAATCTATTAAATAGGACAAGGGGGATCACTCAATTATGGGCTGGGGGGTCAATCATTTAAATGTGGTCAGGGGGATCACTTTAATATGGACGGGGGGTGGTCGGGGATCAATTAAATGAGGACGGGGGTCAATTTAATGTGGTCAGAGGGATCAGTTAAATATGGACGGGGGTGTTCAGGGGAATCAATTTAAATATGGACGGGGGTGATCAATTAAATATGGACGGGGGGGTAATCAATTAAATATGGACTAGGGAATACAATACAATTACAATACAGATACAAATACAATACAGTACAGTACACACTTGGGTTCAGTAGGGTCGCTTATCGCGGCCTCCTGCCCCTCACTCACCTCCTCTAGGGACGCTGCACGCTATCACAGCGCGCTTGTCCCTCCGGTCGCCTCTTACCGGTCCTCCTGATCACCTCCTGGTCACCACCACCTGGCACCCTCCGCTGGCCGGCACTGCACGCTGCCACAGCGCTCTCTTGCGCTCGTCCCTCCGGTCGCCTCCTACTGGTCCTCCCGGTCCGCTCAGTCACCTCCGCCTGGCTCTCCTCCCTTCCCAGGAGCTCTCTCCACACACAGCACAACTCTTGCAGCACACGGCAGGCTCCGCCTCCACCACTTCCTGTCAGGCCTCCTCCATATACTGTATGGAGGGCTGTACAGTTGGGGCATCATACTGTGTTAGGGTCACCATACTTTGCTGGGGGAGGGGGGTACGTACATTAGGGTCTTCATACCGTGTGTGTAGATGGGTACTGTAGAAGAATTCACTGTGGGGGTATCATACTGTGTTTAGGGGGGACACTATAGTTGGCATTATACTTTATGGGGGCAATGAATGAGCAATCTAGGGACCTCAATAGGATAAAAATGACTTTGTAAGGGCTGCAAAGTTGTGAGATATGCTCTTCTGTGACCTCACCAAATATTAAAGTTTTTTTTTTTTGGTGTGGGAGAGGGGGGCCCAATTAGAATGCCTGCTATGGGGCCCCATGATTTCTGTGTACGCCCGTGGGTCCAAGAAAACCTATATAAAACAAATGTGAACAAGGCCCCCAGCCCAGAGGAGCTACATCCAAGAGATCTTAAGAAACTCAGCTCCATTACTGCTGTGCCTCTGTACATAATTTATAGAGACTCACTAGTGACTGGTACTGTGCCGAGCTACTGGCACAAAGCTAAAATGGTGCCCATTTTTAAAAAGGAATTATATATATATATATATATATATATATATGGAAAGTAAGTATTATAAGTTATAGTTAGTATTTTTTATGAATCACAGAAGTCAAACTAAAACGATTAGCTTGTATGAAAATATAAGTATAAACCTGGACAAAGGGGTAGCTGTAAATATAGTGTTTGTAGACTTTGTAAATGTATTTGACACTGTCCCACACAGACACTTAATGAGTAAATTAAAGTCTATCGGCTTAGAGAGTAAGGATTGTAATTGGATCGAAAACTGGCTCAAAGACCCCACTATAGATTTGTAGTGTATGACTCCTATTCTGAATTTTCTCCAGTAATAAGTTATATACCCAAAGGTTCAGTGCTGGGGCTTCTATTATTCAACTAATTTATTATTGATCTAAAAGATGGGATAAATAGTGGTATTTTTTAGCAGATGAGCTCAAGCTACAGTGGGGAAAATAAGTATTTGATACACTGACGATTTTGCAAGTTTTCCCACCTACAAAGAATGGGGAGGTCTGTAATTTTCATTGTAGGTACACTGCAACTGTAAGAGACAGAATCTAAAAATAAAAGCCATAAAATCACATTGTATGATTTTTAAATAAATTGCATTTTATTGCATGAAATAAATATTTGATACCATAGAAAAACAGAACTTAATATTTGGTACAGAAACCTTTGTTTGCAATTACAGAGGTCAGACGTTTCCTGTAGTTCTTGACCAAGTTTGCACACATTGCAGCAGGTATTTTGGCCCACTCCTCCATACAGATCTTCTCCAGATCTTTCAGGTTTCGGGGCAGTCACTGGGCAACAATGAAATTCAACTCCCTCCAAATATTTTCTATTGGGTTCAGGTCTGGAGACTGGCTAGGCCACTCCAGGATCTTGAAATGCTTCTTATGGAGCCACTCCTCAGTTGCCCTGGCTTTTATCATAGGTACAAAGGTGAAGTGTACAGTACAGACCAAAAGTTTGGACACACCTCATTTAAAGATTTTTCTGTATTTTCATGACTATGAAAATTGTACATTCACACTACCTCTTGAAGCTCATCAAGAGAATGCCAAGAGTGTGCAAAGCAGTCATCAAAGCAAAAGGTGGCTACTTTGAAGAACCTAAAATATAAGACATATTTTCAGTTGTTTCACACTTTTTTTGTTAAGTATATAATTCCACATGTGTTAATTCATAGTTTTGATGCCTTCAGTGTGAATGTACAATTTTCATAGGAAAATACAGAAAAATCTTTAAATGAGAAGGTATGTCCAAACTTTTGGTCTGTACTGTACGTACAATAAAAATTACAGACCTCTCCATTCTTTGTAGGTGGAAAAACTTGCAAAATTGGCAGTGTATCTAATACTTATTTTCCACACTGTATGTAGTATACTGAAGTCTATGGAGGATGTTTATAATTTATAAACTCACGAACAAACTCAGTGTTTGAGCATCCATGTGGAAGATGAGGTTAAAAGTGGAGAAATCTAAAGTTATGCACCTGGGCACTAATAAAAGGCGAGCTTCATATATTCTAGGGGGAGTAAAATTTGGAGAGTTACTTGTAGAAAAGAACCTGGGTGTACTTGTAGTCAGGGCTGCCATAAAGGCATTACTGGTGTACGGGGCCTGGTGAGCAGAAGCAAAAAGGGGGGCCCCGGGCTGGGTGAGACACACTGTGCAGCCTGCGCTGATGCAGCACCACTGCATAAATGGCTTGATATACCTCATGGCATGCTGAGACCCGGGCTAATTACTTTACTTTATTAAGCCCCAGAGCCCCAATCACTCACTGTCGCAGCTACTTACATAGTTTGGCAGCAGCAGAGAGACCTGGCCACTTCTGACATCAGTGATGTCAGATGGTGCCAGCCCGCCCCCTGTTCCTAAGCTGCCAGTGCACCTCGGAGGAGTTGAGCGCTCAAAAGTGATGAGGTGTTCGCCCACCCACTTGCGCAAAGTAAATAGAGTCCCCTATATTGTCTTGTGATTAGTGATGGGTGAACCCGTGGATGTTCGGGACTGGCGAGTTTGGCCCAACATCTAAAAAAAAGTTTGGTTCAGGTACCAGAACAGTACCTGAACTCGAACCGGAGCCCCAACCCCATTCAAATGAATGGGGGGCCCCTACTATGCTGTCATGCAGATAAAAAACATGGGCTTTGTTTGGCGGTAAAATCATTACCGCCGGTCAGAGCGCTGCGGTTCCCACGCTGTCAGATAACAGCGTAAGACAGCAGCTATGACCAGAGATAAAAAGGCTACCGCCGGTGACAGGCGTCGGATAATGAGAGTATTACTCTCATCAGTGTACGTATGCTCTAGCCGATAAAAGCGAGAGCAGGTGCCACTGATGAGAGTATTCATCAGCCTACACCTGTGTAATAAGTAAACAATTTAAAAAAATATGGTGTGCGTTCCCCTATATTTTTGATAACCAGCCCAGGGAAAGCTGACTGCTGTGGTCTGCAACCCTCAGCTATCAGCTTTAACATGGCTGATTATTAAGAATAGAGTGTTCCCACGCTATATTTTTTAATTATTTAAATAAATAATTTAAAAAAAAACGTTGTGGGGTCGCCCCCATTTTTAACAACCAGCCAAGCTAAAGCAGACAGCTGGGGACTGACATTCTCAGACTTGGAAGGGGCCATGGATATTGGCCCTTCCCAACTTAAAATAGCAGCCCGCAACCGCTCAAGGAATTCTAGCTTTTTGCCCGGCTCTTTCCACTTGCCCTGGTGCAGCGGCACATGGGGTAATAGGTTTGGGGTTGATGTCAGCTGTTTTATGGCCGCTGACATCAAGCCCAGAGGTTATTAATGGAGAGCCGTCAATAATGGAGATGAACGAACCTCTCAAGGTTCAATTTTTTTCAGATCAGAGAACTTCCCTATGCTAACAATTCGTCGAACAGTTCGTCGAACATATCCGAATCCCATTACATTCAGTGGGAGGCAAAACCAAATGCAAACACAACACCTTCAAAGGGGCCCAAAAGCTGCCAAAACAGCTCACACCAGGAAAAGTGGCATCAATTGACCCATAGTACAAATTTTATAATGGCACAGCAGCAGTCACCATGCAGGAGGTATCAGGGTCTGGGCCAGTATTTACAGCTTTGAATTTAACTTCAAATTAAGACAAGGTGGGTGAGGGATCAGTATAGGCTGCTGATACCACCTGCAACAGCTCAAGCTGCATTTCTGCTCAGCCACACTCAGGTCGCACAAATATCAGCTTTGTAGACTACTATTGCTAGAAAAAATTTTTAAGCATAGTAACACAGGTAGTTGACTGATAGTAAGTGCAGGCCTGCTGATCTGGGAGCCCTACTGCTACAGGCAACACACATTAAGGAGACCCAACTTGGAGTCTCCACATTTCAAACAATTATTGCCACACAAATCACTAAAGTGGAATCAATTTCACAAGAGTAGAACTAGTATAATGGGGTATTGACACCCCATCCATTACAGCCAACCCAGCAGATGGAGATGCAATCAGGAGTCTCCACATTTCTAAAAATTAAAGGCAGACACCACCAAAGTGGCATCAATTTCACTAGAGTAGAACTAGTATAATGGGGATTGACACCTCTTCCACTACAGCCAACCCAGCAGATGGAGACCCAATCAGGAGTCTCCACATTTCCAAACATTAGAGGCAGACACCAAAGTGGCATCAATTTCACCGAGTAGAACTAGTATAATGGGACACTGATACCCCTTCCACCACAGCCATCCCAGCAGATAAAATCAGGAGTCTCCATATTTCAAAAAAATACTGTTAATATCAGCAGCAACAACAGGCACAGAAGACACAACAAAGATATCACTGACTGCAATAACGCAAGATCAATGCAGCATACTAAAAACAACACCATCGCTTAATCTACAAGCTGAGATATGGCTTGCTGTATGTCGCACGGTAGTAACAGAAGAAATTAGATTTTTTACTGTGGATGAGGCCTGTATACAGCAGAATATATTGGCCAAAAAATTACAAGCTGAGATGTGGCCTGCTGTATGTAGCACGGTAGTAACAGAAAAAATTTGAGTTTCAAATGGGTACTCCTGCATGGAGCACAATATCATCAGTTCACAACAGAGTTCCATGCTGAAATGTGTCCTGCTGTCTCTGTCTGGACCACACTAATAGCAAAAATGATTGATCTACTGGAAGTTCAATTTCCCAGCCACACAGGATCCTATCTATCTAAACTATCTGGCTTAGAAGCACCCGCCTAGCTAGCTATATCAAATCTCTCAGTATCCAGGAGCAGCATCAGGAGTAGTCTCTCTGCGCTTTTACACTGACAAAATGGCACTAAAACAACATGTCCGCTCTTTATATGGAGAGGGACATGTGACTTCAGCAACCAGTGACAGAAGCCCTTGTGTCTGGATGTTGTGGTTGGTTCCTGCACCCTGATTGGCTTGCTGGAATCTGCACACATTAATTTAAGAAAAAAAGAAATAAATAAATAAAATTATCAGCCCGCTGCTACTCTGACCTTTCCCACTCCTTCTCCTCATCAACACTTCCTCTCTCCCGCTCATCATACAGCACCACTACCCTAGCCAAAGTCCTAATAAATACAGTAGTGGAAACGCGATCGTTTCCCGCACTTTTGCCGAATTGGGCCGATTTTCAGTAAAAACGCTCAGGTGTCCGATCACAAATCCGAATGTGCAATGTCCATGCCAAATTTGAAAAAAACAAATGTTTTCTGAACATGTTCGCTCATCTCTAGTCTATAAGACGCGCCCTTTACTAACCCCATAGTTAGATTGAAAAAAAACCCAGCAAGAATAAAGTCCTTTAATTGAAATAAAGACACTGACATCTTTATTTGAAATAAAAATAAAAAAGCAAATTTATACCCACCTTTACGCCTAATCCATTGAAGCCCATGTACCCTGTAAAACACAAAAAATAAAAAAGCAAACTTATACTCACCTTTATGCCTAATCAACTGAAGCCCATGTACCCTGTAAAAAAAATAAATAAATAAACCACCATATTCCTCACCTGTCCGACGATAATCCATTAACCCCTTCACGACCTTGAACATATTCATACGTCCAGGTCGGTAAGTACTTACTGACCTTGGATGTATAGATACATTCAGGCGATTTTACTTGCACAGAGGCTATGCGCACGCGATCCCTGCCAAACGTCAGCTGACTCTGACAGCTGACACCCAGCAATCAGTGCTTGGTGCCGCACCACTAACGGCAATTTACCCCCTAAATGATCTAGCAAAATCAGAACTCCAATATGGCACTGCTTCCCTTCTGAGCTTTGCACTGTGGCTCAAAAGTAGTTTTTGATCACATATGGGGTATTGGCGTACTCAGGAGAAATTGCACAACACATTTGAGGATCCATTTTCTCCTGCTATCCTTGTGAAAATGAAAAAAATTGGGGCTAAAACAACATTTTTGTGGGAAAAATACTGTATATATTTTTTCATTTTCACAGATCAACGTTGTAAAATTCTGTGAAGCACCTGTAGGTTCAAGGTGCTCACCACACATCTAGATAAATTCCTTGAGGGGTCTAGTTTCCAAAATGGGGTGACTTGTGGGGGTTTTCCACTGTTTAGGCATATCAGGGGCTCTCCAAACGCGACATGATATCCTCAGACCACTCCATCAAAGTCTGTGTCCGAAAACATCACTTGTTCCTTTCTGATCCCTGCCGTGTGCCCAAACAGTAGGTTTCCCCCACATATAGGGTATCTGCGTACTCAGAAGAAATTGCGCAACAAATTTTGTGGTCCATTTTCTCCTATTATCCTTATGAAAATGCACAAATTGGGGCTAAAAAACATTTTTCTGGGGAAAAATGTAATTTTTCATTTACATGGCTCAACGTTATAAACTTCTGTAAAGCACCTGGAGGTTCAAGGTGCTCACCACCTTAACTTCCCTAAGGGGCCTAGTTTCCAAAATGTGGTGGTTTCCACTGTTTATTCACAATAAGGGTCTCTCCAAACGTGACATGGCGTCCGCTAATTATTCTAGCAAATTTTACATTCAAAAAGTCAAATGGCGCTCCTTCCCTTCCAAATACTGCCATGCGCCCAAACAGTAGTTTTCCTCCACATATTGGTTATCAGCGTACTCAGGAGAAAATGCACAACAAATTGTATTGTGCACCTGGGGGTCTAGATGCTCACCACACACATCTAGATAAGTTCCCTGAGGCGTCTAGTTTCCAAAATGGTGTTTCCACTGTTTAGACACATCAGGGGCTCTTCAAAAGCGACATGGGGTCCGCTAATTATTCCAGCAAATTTTACATTCAAAAAGTCAAATGGTGCTCCTTCCCTTCTGAGCCCAGACGTGCGCCCAAACAGTGGTTTTCCCCCACATATGGGGTAACGGTGTGCTCAGGATAAATTGCACAACAAATTTTTGGGTCAATTTTTTCCTGCTACCCTTGCAAAGATAAAAAAGTTTGGGTCTAAATTAAAATTTTTGTGAAAAAAAGTTTAATGTTTATTTTTTTCTTCCACATTCCAAAAATTCCTGTGAAGCACCTGAAGGGTTAATAAACTTCTTGAACGTGATTTTGAGCACCTTGATGGGTGCAGTTTTTAGAATGGAGTAACTTTTGGTTATTTTCTGTCATCATGGCCAGTCAAAGTCACTTCAAATGTGTTGTGGTTCCTAAAAAAATGGGTTTGTAAATTTTGTTGGAGAAATTACAAATCACTGGTCAACTTTTAACCCTTATTACTTCCTAACAAAAAAAACATTTGGTTCCAAAATTGTGTTGATGTAAAGTAGACATGTGAGAAATGTTATTAATTATTTTGTGTGATATATATCTCTAATTTAAGGGCATAAAAATTTAAAGCTTGAAAATTGCAAAATTTTCCAAATTTTTGTCAAATTTCTTTTTTTTTCACAAATAAATCAGGTGAATAATATATACTCCATATAATTAAGCTTATTAAAGTTACAATTATTACAAGGCAATCAAAAAGTGCTTACATATAGTGGAAACAATATTTAAGGTGCATCATAGTGCTAAGTTCCATTATAGGGCAGCTCATTACATGGTTATCTTAAGATTTCATACATTAACAGTGTCACATCAACATTAATTAATAATTTTACAACACTTGTGTCCAATTCACATGTTATATATTCCACCCACCAGTTTACTTGATGCCTTGATCACCGCACTACTTTCGGCATCACTCCCATCCCACTGCGCATGTCAAAAGACCAAGGGTTCTTGGGATTGACTACAATGTCTATTGCGCAAGCGAGCGGCCATATTGGAAAACAATCCTTAACAATTGTAGACAAATTATCATTGCGCATACTCCACATACCAAAGATTCACAGCGCATTTATACACTATAGTAACCCATCCACAACATATTAGATACGCCATACCTTAGCGCACATCGTCACCAACAAATATTTACGCATTTTTTTAGTTTTGGTAACTTTATTAATGGATTCGGTCACTAAATTCCTATTACCATAGTGCATATTTGACAATTAAATCAGAACAGGCATCAAGGTACATAAATTTAAAGTGACAGTGCAAACAATTAAATTTGGTCATAGATTTAAAATGACAGTGCAGGCAATTAAATTTGGTCATATATTACAATCATGGATGTATTTATCCATCCATAGAAGAATGTTTCTTGTGCAAAGATGAATCATGTAAATCCTCACTCTTCTGTAAAAAATAGTGAAAAAATAATTCTAAATAAATTAAAACAAATACATACAAATTTAAAAATACACTGATAAATAAAGTTCACAGATTTCAAGATAACTGATCAGATTAAGTTATGTAGCTTATAGTCCACATTGAGGCCATTAGGTCTCAATGTATTTAATTCATAAATCCATTTCATTTCTTTCTTTTTCAACATTTTGGCTCTATCGCCTCCTCTCCTAGGCATAGGTACATGGTCTATTATGCAAAAACTAAGGTCCCTCTCTTTGTGCCCTATCTCACTAAAGTGTTTAGGAACTGGTAGATCCATTTTTTTCTTTCTGATTGTATGACGATGATTATTGAGCCTAGTTTTAAACTCATAGGTAGTTTCTCCCACATATATCAGTTTACATGGACACTGTAGTATGTAGATAACGTATTCACTCTCACATGTTAAATAATATTTAATATCACATTCCTTTTTAGTGCCTGGGTGTGTAAAACGTTCTCCTTTCATCATAAATTTACAATTAATACAATTTAGGCATGGGAAACTACCTGTTCTCTTGCGTCCAGTCAATGAACTCTGTGCTTTTCTTGAAAGAGCCATTTTCAGAGTGTACTAACTAGTCTTTAAAGTTAGCAGTTTTTTTTAAAGGAGAATAATGGTGGGGCCCAGAATTCTTCTACATTAGGCATACATTTTCCCAGCATTGGCCAGTGTCGTCTTATAATAGTCGCTATCACCATACTTTCTTCTCCATGACTGACAAATGGGATTCTCCTATGTTCTTCTTTATTATCCTTCTTCTCTAGCAAACAATTACGTGGAATACCCTCAGCTCTGTTTCTGTTTTTCTCTAGAACCGCTTTTAGGTAACCCTTAATTAGAATTTTTTTTGCTGGTTTCTCAAATTCAGGTTGTATCAAAGATTCATCACTAATAACTCTCTTTAATCTCAAATATTGGCTATAAGATAAAGACTCAACTAGTCTCCTCGGGTGATGACTTTTAAATTTTAACAGGTTGTTTCTGTCAGTCACTTTTGTATACAGGGTCGTTGATAACCCTTCCTCATCCTGTTGGACCAAAACATCCAAAAATTGGATACTCGTGTCAGAACATACAAGTGTGAATTTCATATCTTCATCTATATTGTTCAAAAAAATCTCAAAGTCCAGTAACTCTTCAATGCTTCCCATCCATAGAAGAAAGATGTCATCAATGTATCTCCACCACCCCCGGACTAGCCGCAAGTGGTGGGAAACAGAGACGACATCCTCCTCCAATGCCATCATCATCAGGTTGGCATAAGCCGGTGCCATGTTGGCACCCATGGCTGTACCACGTTCTTGTCTGAAATAAGTATCTCCAACAGGAAATAGTTGTTCCTCAGCACTAGTTCTAGCAAATGCATAACAAATATTTTATACTCGTCTGAGCAATCAGTCTTCAGTAGTTTCCTATAGACTGCTTTTAGCCCCCAATCATGATTTATTGACGTGTATAACGATACAACGTCAAATAGGCGAGGATCACCCGTTTTTCCAATTTAATCTTACTCAATTCATGCAAAAAATCTGTGGTGTCTAGTATAAATGAGGCTATATATCGTGAGAGGAGACCCAGAACTCTCTCCAGGAAAACACCAATGTGACTGAAGATTGAATCACTGCCAGATATTATAGGTTGCCCCGAGGGGTTCACCAATGTTTTATGAATTTTAGGAACAATGTATATCACTGGCGTGACTGAATTTTCATAATATAGATATTTATATATATCCTCATCAATTATTCCCCCATTTCTACCTTCATCCAAAATCACCTTCATTGTCTTCAAGATATTAAACCTTGGGTCACCCTCCAATGCTTTGTATACCTCATGATCATCCAACTGTCTCATAATTTCCGAGATGAACTTGTCTGTGTCCATGATGACGACAGCACGACCCTTATCAGCAGGTTTGATGGTGATGTCGTCGTCATGGACCAATGACATTAGTGCCTCATGTTCCTCAGTTTTCAAATTAGGATATTTAAACGCTTTATCCCTATTCAGCATTTCAAATTTTGAAATATCATTGTTGGTGGCTAGTATGAATGCATCAATTACTGGGTTATTGATGTTGATGTAAAATCAATACCTGTGGGTAAAGATAATACATGTAAATTTAATTCAGTAGTACGTGATTTTGTTATAACCGGATTATCAGAGAACCAACACTTCAATTTTATGGATCTAAAAAATCTATGCAATGCTATTTCAAGTTCAAACCAGTCCACATGTGACGTGGGGCTAAATGATAGACCTTTGCTCAGTACTTGCATTTCTATATCAGTTAAAGTTCTATTAGATAGGTTTACCACGAGGTCAGGTCTCTCCTCCTCGTCGCCATCTGTTTGGGGATTGTTGTCTTGTTTTTCTGTCGTTTCTCTTTTTTGGTATCTGTGGCACCTTCTCCCACCTCTGCGTGTCTGCTTGTGCTGCCCACCGGGGGATCCAAAAGTCCATCTTAAAAAGTATTATCATTAGACGAATTAATAAAGTTACTTTTTTTGTTTGTCACTAGTGATGAGCGAGCATGCTTGCTTCTGCTCGGTGCTCACCCGAGCATCTCACTGCTCAAGATGCTCGGCGCTCGCCGAGTATTTCCGGGTTGCTTGGGCGGGAACTCGGGTCCCCTCCCTGCATGTTTGGCACTCTTTAGAGAGCCAATGAACATGCAGGGATTGTGTGCCATGCACTGTAATGCCATAGTCATGTTGGTTGTGGGCATTACAGTGATTGGCTGGCCGCACAGCGTCATCATGCGTCATCAGCGCCGACATGCTCGTCACAGCCACTCCCAATCAGACAGTGTAGGGAGAGCTGCTGCTGCATTAGGGAGAGATTTGATTGTGTATTAGGTAGTGTAGGGAGAAAAAACGTACATTACACATATCCATCTTAACAAACAGTCCTTCTGAGGACTAATCCATCTACAGAGACATCAGGCAGGCAGGGTGTATAGGCAGGCAGTGTATATAGCAGACTGCAGTGCATATAGCACAAGAGGCTCCATTCCAATTCTGCCTTCTGCTGCTGTTAGATATTTCTATACAAAGGCCCAGGTCTCAGGGGCCAGGAATACTTTTCTTTGGATCTTAATCCTCATTATTTGCTTAAAAAGCAATCCAGAGAACACAATTTTTCTGCGCCATTTGCTTGTGCAGGGAGAGGTGCTGCTGCGCCAGGGACAGATTTGCTTGTGTATTAGGTAGTGTAGGGATAAAAAACGTACATTACACATATCCATCTTAACAAACAGTCCTTCTGAGGACTAATCTATCTGCAGAGATATCAGACAGGCAGGGTGTATAGGCAGGCAGTGTATATAGCAGACTGCAGTGCATATAGCACAAGAGGTTTCCATTCCAATTCTGCCTTCTGCTGCTGTTAGATATTTCTATACAAAGACCCAGGTCTCAGGGGCCAGGAATACTTTTCTTTAGATCTTAATCCTCATTATTTGCTTAAAAAGCAATCCAGAGAACACCGTTTTTTCTGCGCCATTTGCTTGTTGGCACTGCAGAATACAGCCAGGTCCTTTCCATATTAGAGCACTAGAAATCCAGCTATTTAAAACTGTGTTTTCTCCGTCAAACGGATCACATATACGGTGTCAGAAAATACTGCCATTTTTGGCCTCCATTAAAAATTTCCTTTAGTGTGTCAGTGAATCAATTCACCGCAGTTTGCTGTTCAAACTATTTACCTACAGGCCAGGTATTTAAAACTCTGTTTTCTCCATCACACGGATCACATATAAGTTCGCTCCAAACTCAGTCATTTGTAGTGAGCGTGGAAGATACTGTCCTCCATTTAAAATGGGCAAGGCACGTGGCAAGGGACGGGGAACTGGATGTGATGGTAATGGTGGATGCAGAGGCCGAGGACAAGGCCGTGGGCAAGCCGAAATTGTGCCACAACAAACACCCACATCTTCTCGCCTGACTTTCCTGTCCCAATTTCTAGGGGACCGCAGCACACCACTATTGAACTCAGAGCAGTGTGAAAAGGTTGTTGGTTGGATAGCGGATAATGCTTCCAGTCACTTAGCCATCACCACCCTGTCTTCCACACGGTCAAGTCTCCGTAAGTCTGGACCGCATATTCCTCACCCTGATCCTCCTTCCTCCCACCATGCCGAGTACCCAGAGACAATTGATCCCACACTTAGACACTCTGAAGAGCTGTTCACTTTTCCATTTATAGATTCGAGCCTCTCGCCCTATCCACTTGAAGCAGGGCAAGAGGAGATCGCGTGTAGCGATGCCCAAATATTCGAGCAGCCACGGTCACACGAAGGCGACGGTGGGAAAGTGTCACAAGAGGTGGACGATGATGAGACACAATTGCCAGAAAGTCAGGAGGAGGACCAGGGTGCGGAAGTGGAAGATGAGGTGGTGGATGATATAGTAACTGACCCAACCTGGCCTGAGGACATGCAGAGCGAGGACAGCAGCACACAGGGGGAGGGAGGCAGAGCACCCCAACAGGCTCCGTGTGTCTTTAAATTCTTAGTGGGGTTTTTCCTAAAATTGGTCAGCCGTTGGACTCACTGCATACCCTATAACTGTATAGCAGACTCTCTCCTTTCTTATGGGAATTTGTCATTACTGTGGCCCTTCTCTGTGTGCGCCTTTAAATTCTTAGTGTGGTTTTTCCTAAAATTGGTCAGCCTTTGGACTCACTGCATACCCTATAACTGTATAGCAGACTCTCTCCTTTCTAATGGGAACATGTCGTACCTTGTTACTGTGGCCCTGCTCTGTGTGTCTTTTACTTCTTAGTGGGGTTTTTCCTAAAATTGGTCAGCCGTTGGACTCACTGCATACTCTATAACTGTATAAATACACTTAATTGAATAGTCAGGCTCATTTCAAATATTACACGCTATTTCAAATTGAAAATGAGGATAACCAATATCATTTATAGTAATTCTCATTCCTCATCCAAGGATAATAAAGAGATTTAGATATGTGTCAAAATTTGTAAGTTTATTACATCAAGGATAACAATACACAAAAACAGACATCCTTTTTATAAAAATTGCCCCTAAAAAAGAGACCCATTAAAAAAGGCTAGGGCAGTGTGGTTCAAGATGACAGTATATTATGGCAACATGATTAATTCATGTAATATGAATCAATATGATATTTGATAGAAATGTAATGCACATAGTATGGTTACATAAATAGCGTATTTTGTGACATGTATACAGCTGAAGAGGTAACAATTAATGACAATTAGTCATATCATTAGTATAATCACAGGGGTTTGTATAGAAATCACAGGTACATAATATAAAATTGTCTCAGAGGGTTATTAAGTAATTTGGTAATATAGATAATATACCCAAGAATAAAACATCACAGATTTAAATTATAAATATAGCAGCCAATTAGATATAGAAAATGAAGCACCGTAGATTTAGGTCATAAGTATAACAGACAGACATGCTATAACCCCCATAGCTATTAAGAATCCAAGTCACCAGAGAACCCATACATACCATGTGCCATTTTATGAACGACCACACTGCCTCGTACCCCAACGCGCGTTTCGTGGGGACGGCACGGGTAATGTTGTTGGCCCCTTTCTTGTGGAAGTTGGAGGCTGGGGACCGAGTATGGACACCCGGCTGCCACCGGCATGAGGTTGTGAAAAGCTTGCGTCTCCACGAGCTTAAAAGGCCATATTTCAAGTGCAAAGAGCTGCCCAGAAATCTGGCAGTTTAGTGTTGCGGCCTGTGGGTGGGTGGGTGGCTGGCTGCATACTTGCACTTGCATTCCAAGTAACAGAAAACTAAGCAGATGGTGGCCTCTATCATCATCATGGCCTCACCTCGGCACTATGAACTCTCCTGAAGGAGAAGCCAGGGCCCGCCGGAGGAGTGTCCGGCTCTCTGGTGGGCCTGTCCAACCCTGCCGAAAAGCAGCCCTGGCTAAGAAAAGTGTGGGGGAAAGTTCCCGGACACTCTTTTTAATGTGTATCGGCCATGCTTATGCATGTTATTTCTCAAAACGCATTACAGATCAGGCCATTGTCCAACTCTGTATTCAAGAAATTAAATGCGCAAAGAAAGATGTGTGTGTGTCAAAACACCACTAACAAGTACGAGTTGATGTTGGACGGGCTGCCATTGCTTCTGCAACAAGCTCAATTACAGGACTTCCTGTGAGAAATGACACGCAGGGTAGATACGGTTTCCCTCTATGCCAGTCCTTTCGCCAAGTTAAATACAACTCTCAGCAAAAAAAGTTGTGGACTGGCTCTGTACGGTCCCTGGCCACATTCACCTGTCCACGTGTTTGTGGTTAGGCGGTCCTTCCTAGTAAGTGCACTGGGGAGGGTACGGGTAATGTTGTGAGACCCGTGCTTGTGGAAGCCGGAGGCAATACCGGGAAATATAGTGGCGGCTGGGGACCGAGTATGGACACCCGGCCGCCGCTGGCATGAGGTTATGAAAAGCTTCCGCCTCCACGAGCCTAAAAGGCCACATTTCAAGTGAAAGCAGCTGTCAAAAATTTGACAGTATAGTATTGCAGCCTGTGGGTGGGTGGGTGGCTGCCTGCATACTTGCGCTTGCATTCCAAGGAATGGGGTAGGGACAACTGAACGCTGCAGTGGGACAAGGACGTGGACGGTGATTGTTGCAAGTCTGCAACGACAGGTGCATGGCGGGAGGCATCTTCACATGCGCCAAGGATCACTTATGATGGGCACACTTTTAGGCAGTGACCTGGGAGTCAGAGATGCTTCCAGAGGTCTTCCCCATGCTGTTTCCATGTCTTTTCAGCACTGTATGCACGTGTCTGATGATGTGTCACACACCACATGGCCAGATAAGGTTGTAAAATGTTAAAATTAAATTTCCTGGTGAATGCATTTGTCTTGTTTGAAAGCAATGCAAAAGTGCAAAAACGCATCAAAAACGCTACGTGTGAACATAGCCCAAAGTGTGGAGGAGTATTTTTGTTTTTGGTTATTTATTTTGCCTTATATACAAGTCATTACCCTGGATAGGATGTTCCTTAACATATTTCCCAGGAAAATCCATTTTGGTTTTGTTTTTGTATGTTTTATTGTGAGTCCGTAAAAGTTGCATAATACTCTGACCACGTTGTTGACAGCAGTGATCTGGGAGTCAGAGATGCCTCCAGGGGTCTTCCCCATGCTGTTCCCATGTCATTTGAGCACTGTTCCCATCGATTCGGGCAATTTTTAGGACCTCTGCAGACCGCCAGGGGGAGCCGCCTGAAAAATGCTCGAGTTTCCCATAGACTTACATTGGGCTCGTTGCTCGGGTCGAGCACCCGAGTATTCCAATGTGCTCGACCCGAGCATTTTAGTGCTCGCTCATCACTATTTGTCACGTAACTCTCCTCCCACATCTGAGGTTTGGAATTTGTGCCATCTCTCTTCCAGTTATATATAAATCCACTTTTGTAGTCTTCCATATCACCGTTCCATTTTTTCCGCTTTACATCCTCCAAATGACTGCGTATTTTTAACAACCGATTGTCAACTGTTTCTTTAAATCTCATGCCATCATCTGTTTTTAACAACTCCATTAACTTAGTTTCAGTTTCTGAGATGGATTGAGTGAGAAAAACAATTTCTTGACATAAATAGACCATATTGAGTAACAATAGATCCATTACATGCTTGTTTGATATAGATGCAAACTTATCACAGAAAATAGAGTTAAGGCCCCGTCACACTTAGTGACGCTGCAGCGATCCCGACAACGATACGACCTGTCAGGGATCGTTGCTGCGTCGCTATGTGGTCGCTGGTGAGCTGTCAAACAGGCAGACTCACCAACGATCAGGGGAGCAGCGACATCGTGGAAAGAATCTTTCCACAATGTCCTGCTCCTGGTTACCAGCCTGCTGGAGCAGGAGCAGGCTGGTAACCATGATAAACATCGGGTTACTAGGGGCACACGCGCACCTAGTAACCCGCTGTTTATCATGGTTACCACTCTGCTACGGTTAGCGGGAGGTTACCGCTCACTTTAGCAGGCTCGTAACCATGATAAACAGCAGGTTACTAAGGGCGCGTGTGCCCCTAGTAACCCGATGTTTATCATGGTTACCAGCCTGATCGCTGCTCCCGCTGGTCACACACAGCGATGTGTGCTGACCAGCGGGAGGGCAATGACCAAAAAATGGTCCAGGACATTCTGCAGCGATCAGCGACCTCACAGCAGGGGCCTGATCGCTGCAAAGTGTCACACATAGCGACATCGCTGGTGAGGTCGCTGTTGCGTCACCAAAACCGTGACACAGCAGCGATCTCGCTACCGATCTCGCTATGTGAGACGGGGGCTTTACTCATCAACAAACTTGGTCTAATACTGGACTGCAATCCTCTGGGGATTCTTGTGGCTTTGTAATACTCTTTCAGCGTTGTCAGTTGTAGCTGCCAGGTTAATAAGCGTTTCTTATCCAAACCAAACTTGCGCTTTAAATCTGTTACAAATGGTATGCATAAAAAGCCAGCTCCCAAAATCCTTTCTTCATCATCAGCAGTATATGAAAAAATATCTCCAACTTCTTTTGATGCATTAGTATCAGACATGATTACAATACACTGTGTGCAGAATTATTAGGCAAGTTGTATTTTAGAGGATTATTTTTATTATTGATCAACAACTATGTTCTCAGTCAACCGAAAAGACTCATAAATATCCAAGCTTAATATTTTTGGAAGTTGGAGTGGGTTTTTTTTAGATTTGGCTATCTTGGGAGGAAATCTTTTTGTGCACGTAACTATTACTGTGCATAATTATTAAGCAACTTAATAAAAACCAAATATAATCCCATCTCACTTGTTTATTTTCACCAGGTATACCAATATCAGTGCACAAAATTTAGAAATAAACATTTCTGACATGCAAAAACAAAAACCAAAAAAATTAGTGATCAATATAGCCACCTTTCTTTATGATGACACTCAACAGCCTTCCATCCTTAGATTCTGTCAGTTGTTTGATCTGTTTTCGATCAACATTGCGTGCAGCAGTCACCACAGCCTCCCAGACACTGTTCCGAGAGGTGTACTGTTTTCCCCCCCTGTAGATCTCACATTTTATAATGGACCACAGGTTCTCTATGGGGTTCAGATCAAGTGAACAAGGGCGCCATGTCATTATTTTTTCTTCTTTTAGACCTTTACTGGCCAGCCATGCTGTGTAGTAGTTGGATGCATGTGATGGAGCATTGTCCTGCATGAAAATCATGTTTTTCTTGAACGATACCGACTTCTTCCTGTACCACTGCTTGAAGAAGTTGTCTTCCAGAAGCTGGCAGTAGGTCTGGGAGTTGAGCTTCACTCCATCCTCAACCCGAAAAGGTCCCACAAGTTCATCTTTGATGATACCAGCCCATACCAGTACCCCACCTCCACCTTGCTGGCGTCTGAATCGGAGTGGAGCTCTCTGCCCTTTATTGATCCAGCCTCTAGCCCACCCATCTGGCCCATCAAGAGTCACTCTCATTTCATCAGTCCATAAAACCTTTGAAAAATCAGTCTTAAGATATTTCTTGACCCATTCTTGATATTTTATCTTATGTTTCTTGTTCAAAGGTGGTCGTTTTTCAGCCTTCCTTACCTTCGCCATGTCCCTGAGTATCGCACACCTTGTGCTTTTTGATACTCCAGTAACGTTGCAGCTCTGAAATATGGCAAAACTGATGGCGAATGGCATCTTGGCATCTTCATGCTTGATTTTCCTCAATTCATGGGCAGTTATTTTGCGCCTTTTTTGGCCAACACACTTCTTGCGACCCTGTTGGCTATTTGCCATGAAACGCTTGATTGTTCGGTGATCACGCTTCAAAAGTTTGGAAATTTCCAGACTGCTGCATCCCTCTGCAAGACATCTCACAATTTTGGACTATTCAGAGCCCGTCAAATCTCTCTTCTGACCCATTTTGCCAAAGGAAAGGAAGTTGCCTAATAATTAAGCACACCTTATATAGAGTGTTGATGTCATTAGTCAACACCCCTCCTCATTACAGAGATGCACATCACCAGATTTACTTAATTGGTAGTTGGCTCTCAAGCCTATGCAGCTTGGAGTAGGACAACATGTATAAAAAGTATCAAAGTGATCAAAATACGCATTTGCCTAATAATTCTGCACGCGGTGTATTAGTGCCGTGCATGCTCAAAAAATTAATCAATATATAAACAAAATGGCTGTGCAGCACAGGCAAACTACAAATGTCAGTGGGTGCAGAGCCCTACAGGCATAACCAAACCTCAATAATAGTCCATGTAGAAAAAGGCAGCACTCCAATCTTCAACTAAGCTGCAGTTTATTGACACATAGTCATAGTGGCAGTGGTAACGTTTCTTTCCTATTGAGAAACTTTCTCAAGCAGTGCCCAATACATCAGGTGAATAATATATACTCCATATAGTTAAGCTTATTAAAGTTACACTTATTATAAGGCAATCAAAAAGTGCTTACATACAGTGGAAACAATATTTAAGGTGGCTCCCTCTCCTAGCCTCCCAAATGCTGCGATCGATATCAATCGCAGAATTCAGGAGGTTAAACATCCAGCGGCACTGATTCTGTCAGTGACAGCCGACTCTCATCTATCACGTAAGTTGAGCATCTGGCAGTGATTGCACAGTCACAGGTCCTCTGGATCGCCATGGATCGCCATGACGTATCCATGCGTGAAAGTTCAGGAACCTCTAGATGACCATGATGTATGGGTATGTCAAAGGTCCTGAAGTGGTTGATTTCTATTTAACCCCTGAAAGATTAGCAAATTTCCTTATAGCAGTATAAAATAATTTAAGGTTTGCAGTTTTTAAAATGGTATAATTTCTGGGAGTTTTCCCTCAAAGTCACTTCAAAATTAAATAGGTTTGTAAAATATAGGATTTGTAAATTCATAATGTGCTGTAATGTCTGTATACTTTTTTGCTTTCTCACCTGTTCAATAGATCAGACCATGCTCCGTGTAAGGTGAGAAACAACCATTACACAGTACACAGCAAGGCACACTTATAAGATTATCTCACTACAGGAACAATTTTTTTAAACACATCTAATTGTGGAAATTATTATTATGCCAAGATCTATTGATTAAAATGAACTTTGTTCATTGGAAAACCCTTTAAAATAACATAGAATAATACCAATAAAAAATAATAGTAATCTTGAACCAGGAGGCGTAGGTCCAAATGGAGGAGGACGTTGAGGAGGAGGCGGACGTTGCTGTGTAGGTGGAAGAGGAGGAGGTAGCTAACACTGTTTTCTCTAATCCCCTTTATGACAGCACCACAAGAGGTGGCCCTCCCATCCTAATTTGAGAGAAGAAACCCAAGGAGTTTTAAATAGCCCCTCCCGTTCCTCCATCCTCTGTGTTTTTCCTGTTCCTAGGGGCATGAAGAAGTTTCCTGGGATGCTGTGGCCAGTGAACAGTCACTTCCTTTTTATACTTGTCAGTAGCCGGGCAGCCTGGGGTTGATCACTTGGCCTTCCTCCCCTGTATGCTGCTCCAGTTCCTGCTGGAGCAGGACTGCACCATCTTCCTTCACCCCATGGCAATGCTGGATAGTGATGGGCTAGGGTCAACCTGTGGCTCCTCAGCCTTACTTCTGTTTTCTCCATCTTCCCCACTGTCTCCGGCATGCTGCGCACACTCAGCATGTGACGCAAACCACCAGACTTAGGGTGCACAACATCATTTATGGTTCTATTCCATAGTGGAAAGCATAACATTTTGGCGGGAAATTGAATTTGAGAGAGCCAAAGCTACATCCAAGCACTTATTCATAGCAGTACTTTGCTGATGGAGGAGAACTTTCATCCCATTGGATGAGTCACAGTCTCTGGACTATATTTCAGCTTGACTGAAGACACCTTATGGTAGGACTAAGGTTCTAATATGGTGAGTGTGTCTTCCCTTAGAGCTGTGTCTACAGGGCCTGGCCCAAACCCAGGCCCATTGAGTATTGCTGGCATGGCTAGGTCCTTCTTTGTATCCTGCGCCAAAGATTAAAGATAAGACTACAAATCGCAAATGTGCCATTTGTAATAAAAAAACTCCCATCTGCCCATAAAAAGCCGTTATAACAGGTTTGAGATAAAAAAGGAAGATGGTGTTTCCCATTTATGATAATGTACAGAATTTAATTCTGGATGAGTGGGGGTTCCCGTAAAGACTCCTAAACATCCCGGGAGACTTGAAAGATAGATTCCCATTAGATGAAGCCAAATGCTGGACAGAGATTCTTAAAGCGGATAATCAGGTGGCCAATGTAGCAAAGAAAACTACATTACCATTTGAAGACTCTTCCTAGCTCAAGGATCCACTGGACCAAAAGATGGATAGCCTGTTGAGGAAGTCTTGGGAGACATTGGCGGCTTCACTGAAAACAAATGTCGCATCCACCTGTTTTACAGGGTTCATGTTCCCAGTTGGGTACAACAATTGAAAGATCATATCAGTGGTGAAACCATGAGAGAAGGCTTGCTAGCCTCATTGCCACTCCCTCAGAAAGCGACAATATTCCTGGGTGATGCTTTAGCAGAATCTGTTAAGATAGCGGTAAGCGCTTCGGTCCTATCAAATACCGATTAAAATATTGTATCTAAATCAAAGCTGTTCTCCATCTCTTTTAGAGGAGAGTATGTCTTTGGTCCGGCTCTGGATGATCTGTTAGAAAAAGCTGCAGATAAGGAAAAGTTGCTTCCTGAACCAAAAATCTTGAAAAGAAGATCGTTTTGTCCACTACACGCCCAGACACCACAATACAGAGAGAAAGGTAAATCAGGCCGCTGGAGTTATCCCAAAGGAGCAAGGGGAAGAAATATTTTTCAGAACCAATTTCAAAAAAGACAATGGCGCCAAACAAGTAGGAGGCAGAATTTCAGGATTCCTTTCTCAGTGGCAGAAGATATCTTCAGATTAGAAAATTCTGGAATCAGTCAGAGTAGGAACAAAAATTGAGTCCCCCCCCCCTCAAAAGATGAAGGTAACATCCCTGCCATCTTTAAGGTTACAGAAGATCCTAATCTCAAGGCTCCAGGACATGCAGGTATCAGGAGTAATTCCCTTGGTTGCAGATGCCTATTTCTCATAAAAAAACAAACAAATGGGGCCTACAGAATTATTATTAATCTAAAGCACCTGAGTCAGCATATCACATACAGAAGGTTCAAAATGGAATCTATAAGATCCACAGTCCCATTAATAGGCAGAGACTTTGTCATGGCAACTATCGACCTACAAGATGCTTATTATCATGTGACCATACATGCAGATTATCTAAGATTTCTGAGATTTGCGGTCATCCAAGGTGAGGAAGTTCTTCATTTTCAGCTCAATGTCCTATCTTTCAGGATTTCGTCAGCTTCTTGAATATTCATGAAAATTATGGCAGAGTTGGTAGTGTTTGTCAGGAATCAAGATGTTTGCATTGTTCCTCAGCTGGACAATTTTATAATTATGGCTCCCTCTGTTCCATGTTTCAGAGATCATCTACAGTCAACTCTTCAGATTCTGTGGCGCCCCTGAGGGTTCAGTCACCACAGGGGTACTGCACCTCAGGACGAGGTGTGGTATCTCCTCTCCAAGGTAAGGATGGAGCAACACACAGCACCCCAACCACACACTCAACACTACACCACTCCAGTTCTTAAGGGGGCCTAAAAAGCACCATAGTGCTGCCCCAGTCCTGAATGGAGGAGTTGGGGGGGAACCAAAGTTAGGGGGAACCAAGTAGTGAGTGAGGGTGGGGGAGCACTTTACTTTAGCACTTAATAGAATCAGATATAACTGGAGGCCATTTTAATAACCGAGTCTTTGGTCGTGGGTCTTTGGGACGGCAGGTCAGCACTAAGCTGCAGTCGCCTCAGGGTCCACGGTTCCCAGTCTCAGGCCTCGAGACTGGGGATTGGGGCAGAGTTAAAACCGGCTCTGTCCCCGGTCAGAGTCCAACCAAGAAGGCCCAGGAGGGGAGCAGAGGAGTTAGGCTCCACAGGCGAAAGGATCTCAGGGGGTGCGGACGGAGCGGAGTCACCACCTGCATACCTTATTCTAGCCCTGCCAGAGAGACCCTTCTGCAAGAGGGGGTACCGGTCCCCGATTATCTGACTTTGCACTTCACGTCTCTGTCGGAAAAGTTCGGAGGCTTATGTGGATCCCAGGGGGATACGGACGGAGCAGAGTCGCCACCTGTATGCCCTAATCTGAGTTTATCCAGAGGGACCCGGCCTTACGCCACGTTCTCACCACCAGTCACCGAGCTACACGCTACCCATCAAGAACATCGCAGTACCCGTACGGGACACAGTGGGGGACACAAGGCGGGAGAAGTTCACAAGGAGAGGAACACTTTTGAGCGGGGGTCCTGTCAAGTGCTCCTGAGCTACCTGGAGTGTGCTGAACCCCACCCTGGCGGCCGCAGCTCGCCGTGTGACAGCAGAGAGAAGCTCTGAGCTGAGAAAGCGCTACCGTGAGTAAAGACTTGGATGACTTCAAATACTGCCTCTGTCTGTTCTTTCCTCCGTGGCACTGCACCCGCCAACGCTCTATTCTGCATTCCTTCTCCTACGCTGCCCTGGGGCCCCGCTCCACCTGTGGGGAGCCGCACAAACTAAGCTGCCTGAACACCGGCCTCAGAGGACTGCCGCAGCGCTGGTGATCCTCACCAGACACCATGGGTGGCGTCACAAACAGTTCCCCTTTTCCCATACACCCTTTCCCCCATTCCTTCCCTTTTTAAGAGTGACCCCAGGGTACGGACCCGGGAGCCGGCCACCGCGGCATCCCCAAAAACCAACAACAAGGCCCGTGCGCTGAGTCGTTTCCCCATTCCCCTGGGCGCGTCAATTCTAACGTCTTTAGGTTGGATAGTAAATCAAGAAAAATCAGACCTGACTTCTTCCACCAAGTAAATCTTCTTAGGAATCCTCCTAAATTCTTAAGATCATATTTCTTCTCTTCCGGTACTCGAACAATTGCATATAACATCCAAAGTTCGAATTCTAAGAAACCAAAAGACGGTGTCTATAAGATCCTCAATGTTAGTCATTGGGTCTATGATATCATGCATCCAAGCAGTTCCCTGGGCTCAGGCTCATGCAAGAGTCCTGCAGAATTTTATTCTTTCATTCCGGGATAGATCTCCAGGTTCACTACGCAGAAGAATTCACCTACCTTATTATGTGAAAGCATCACTCGGCTGGTGGCTCAACCCAGAGAATCTGGCCACAGGAACATCATTATGGGCAGCATGATGGCTCAGTGGTTAGCACTGCAGCCTTACAGCATTGGGGCCCTGGGTGCAAATCCCACCATGTATAAGATCTGCAAGGAGTTTGTATGTTCTCCCCGTGTTTGCGTGGGTTTCCTCTGGGTTCTCCGGTTTCCTCCCACACTCCAAAGACATACAGATAGGGAATTTAAATTGTGAGCTCCATTGGGGACAGCGATGATAACGTATGTAAAGCGCTGCAGAACATGACAGCGCTATATAAGCAAAAGCATAATAATAATCCTGGGTTCAGCTTCCACTTTCATCAGTAACAACAGATGCCAGCAAGAGGGGTTGGAGTGCTGTTATATCTCAGGTTGCCTTCCAAGGTGTCTGGTCAAAAGACATGGGCAGGCAGTTCTCATACTACAGAGAATTAAGAGCTGTGGAGAAGCCCTCAGATCAGCAAAATCTTTACTGCAGAGAACCCATGTCAGAATCTATTCTGACAATATGACCACAGTGGCTCACCTATGGCATCAAGGGAGCACAAAATGTGGGAACCTGCGGGAGGTCTCGACAAGAATTTTTTGTTGGTCGGAACAACACCTCCTATCCTTGTCGACCCTTCAACTAAAAGGATCTGACAATATTCAGGCATACTTCTCAAGCAGAACAGATATACAGTATATCAAAAAAGTGAGTACACTCCACATTTTTGGAAATATTTTATTATATCTTTTCTTGGGACAACACTGAAGCTATGACACTTTGATAAAATGTAAAGTAGTCAGTGTACAGCTTGGATAACAGTGCAAATTGGGTTTGCCCTCTAAATAACTCACCACACGGCCATTAATGTCTAAACCGCTGGCAACAAAAAGTGAGTACACCTCTAAGAGTACATTCTCCGTGAGGAAGGAGCCTCAATAAAATAAAATTTCCAAATGATAACCAAGAAATGAGGTTATCTAAACATAGACCTGTTTGCGAGTCAGCAGAAAGCAAAACTAGTTCTTTACTTCTCCCTAAATCGAAACAATGCAAAGGTATCTAGATGCATTTGCCCACTCTTGGAAGTTCAGGTTGGCTTATGCATTTCCTACAATTCCATTGCTACCAGGAACATTGCAAAACATCAGAACAGAGAAAGACAAAACTATTCTGATAGCACCTCTGTGGCCAAAGAGGAGCTTGTTTGGAGTATTGAACTTTCTGAAAGCGGAGGATCCTCTTACCCTTCCTCCAAACTACAACCTTCAACAACAAGGTCCGATATATCATCTGGCCCCCAGAGTCTGTGCCTAACATCCTGGCTTCTGATACCTCAATTATGAAAGCTAGAGGTCTCTCAGATAGTGTCATACCTACCCTGTAAAAAAGCAGGAAACAGATCACGAATGCCATCAACAGTAAGATATTGAAAACCTGCACCTCATGGTGTGGATCTACTCCCCATGATCCATTTCATCCTTGACTAGATGAGGAGGCTCTGGAGGAAGCAGAGTAGGAGGAGGAGGCAATCTGGACAGAGAAATATCTAGCAATCCTCGGTGGTGGTAGGACATGCACCGAAACATTTTCCGCCACAGGCCCAACCGCCATTACATTTATCCAGTGAGCAGTTAGGTAGATATAACATCCCTGCCCATGCTTGCTGGTCCATGTATCGATGGTCATGTGACTATTGCACCATGCACACCTGATTTTGTACTTGAAGGGTAGGAATGGCCTGTCTGGAACTGAATTGGCAGCTGGGAACCATGTACTGTGGAACAGCCACCATCATTAATTATTTAAAATTGTCCATCTCCACCAGCTGGAATGGCAGCATTTCAAAGGTCAGGAATTTTGAAATGCTGTCATTCAGGACAAGGACTTTTAGGTGGGTAGGGGGGTACTTCCTCTTTCCCTGCAGTGTTTGGGGGAATGGACAGCTGAAACCTTCCATAGGGCAGTGTGGAGATTCTCCGTGACACTGCTGGTGGTGGTGTTGTCACATCCTCTCTTTGCAGGAAGCCAGGTGGCTCTGTTGCTCGGGAGCGGGAGGAAGAGGCCGAGACCGCAGCAGAAGAGGAGCCTCAGATCTTTCCTGTTTTTTCAGGTCTATACTCTATTAAAGCTCATGCTTTGCATTCAGATCCCTTGTCATGCAGGTGGTTCTCAGGTTAAGAACATTTATGCCTCGCTTCAGGCTCTGACAGCACAGCGTGCAAACCACCCATGTCTTGTTGTCAGCACATTGCCTGAAAAAATGCCATGCCAGGTAGCTCCTTTTGAGCTGGCTTTGGTGTGCTCAGTTCGTTGACACGGAGGCCAGTAGCAGCCGACCTACTGGTTGTGACTGGCCGCTGTGCTTTTGCACCCTGCTTCCTCTTTTTCTGTGCAGCTGGGGTTGCGTGACCACCACTTCTTCCTCAAAATTGCCCATGTCACTCGGATGGCCTTGACTCCATGTGGGGTCTAGAAGTGCAAGAAGAAGTGCAGAGAACACGCACAGAGGCTGTTTTGCAGAGTTTACCCACACAGGCTGTTTTGCAGAGTACCCCCACAGAGGAGAGTGCAGAGTACTCCCACAGAGCCGGGTGCAGAGTACCCCCTCAGACCCGGGTGCAGAGTACCCCCACAGAACCGGGCACAGAGTACCCTCCACATAGGCTGTTTTGCAGAGTATACCCACTGAGGCTGTTTTGCAGAGTATGCCCATACAGGCTGTTTTATGTGGGCCATAACTGGTGGATGTTATTAGTTCATGGAGCCACAATTGGGGACATCAATGTGGCCCTATACATTAATAATGTTCACTTATTGGGACAAAATTGTGGGTGTTATAACTGTAAGGAAGCATAAAAGGTGGATACTGTTATTATATGGCGGCATACATTGTGTTCAAAGATGAACATTAATACTGCATTGGGGCACAATCTTAGCATTGTATGAGGGCCACAAAAGGAGATACTGTATATGCATTAATACTGTATGGAGGACACAGAGGATGACATTTTGACTGTGAGAGGGTCACAAAGGAGGATATTATTCTGTAATATATTTTATTTTTGTGGATACGATTACTGATTGGAGGAAAAAGGAAGGTACTGTTACCGTGCAGGGCACCACCATGGCACGATGGCATTTTCTTCTTCATTTTGGCGTAGTGAAACAATGGGGGAAGAAGTGGAGAAGGTGCTCTACAAAAGATTGGCCATAGATATCTGTGTGTTTCATTCTGCTCAACTCGTAACTGGAAGAAGTCATATTGGTGTCCACCAGATGAAGAAGTAATTGCATAACTTAATTTTCAGACGTCATTAGTGACTTATTGGTTTAACCTATACACTTACACTATATACTATCTACAAAACACATGTGTATTATGTCACCAGTGATAATATTAGTGTTAGAATTGTTGTTTTCGTTAATGATCAGTATGGTGGTGTTATTCAGTCACCACTGTGTATGTTGGTAATATGTGGTCATGGGGTTATGTTGCAGTATTATTTGTCCCTAGTATGTGGTATTATTGGGGAAATTGGTCTTGGTATAGTGGACTTTTCACAGTAACAGTATGGAGATAATATTTGTAAAATGGTAGTTGTATGACGGCTATTTAGAAGTATAGAAGATTCTCGTTACACCATTGAGTATATAATAAGTATATTCAATGTTATATATGATCAAGATAAAAGCCTCCATACACAGCAAGTAAGGCAAATAAAGATGTTACCATCTGGGAGAAAGAGAACAACTTAGTTGTCATTCTTGTTGCATTCTAGTTGCTTCCTTTTTTTTCCTCATCCATTTTTTTCACTGAAGCAGTTAGACTGACTGAATTTTTTTATGAATTGACACTTGGCAATTGATTGGTTAATAATGAATGAAACTGTGATGGAACATTAAAGTACAAAGTCTGACTTCACCATCATCAGTTTTACTCGGATCCCCATAGACTATAATGGTCGAGTCTGATCCGCAGAGAGTATGAGAATAGGACACGCTCTGAGTCTCATGGACCAGAGACACCGATATGTGTCACACAGCCTAACAGTTGGCCGATCTTGTAATGTGTATAGGGCTTCCTGACTAGTGTTGAGCCACCCCCGTAGTGTTCGAGTTCGGTTCGGTTCGTCGAACACCCGTGTGTTCGCCGAACTGTTCGTCGAACTGTTCGTCGAACACCATTAAAACCAATGGCAGGCAAACAAAAACACATAGAAACACATAGAAAACACCTTCAATGGTGTCCAAAAGCTGACAAACTGCTCAGAAGACACAACTAACACATGGAAAAGTGACAAATACATATAGTCATGCGAAAAGAAAAGAGGTGGAGGAGTAAAAGGAGGGGGAGACACAGATATAGGCATGTCATGCCCTTCTAAAATCCAAAAAGTGAGAAGCCGACACGTTCAGTCCGCTCCTGCCCGTGCCACCTCCGCGTCGCCGGGTTTGTGCCAGAGCCGCGGTGAACCCTGACGGCCAGCCCCCCTCTCCCAATACTGGTGCCTGTCCGCTGGTGGGTCGAGCGAGCCCCCCTGTGGTGGAGGCAGCTCTAAGCTTTTTAATTTAAATTGTCTCTCTAATTTGAATGAATACACTTTAAATCCATTTACAAGGATCTATTGGAGGGCAAGTTTCATGCCAGCAGCCGCGTAATTCCAGCTCCAGTAGTGTCCACTAAAGCTGCTGCAGTTAAAAAGCTTTTATAAGGATCGAGCTCGGCTGTCCACCGCAAGGCATCCTACTGCCAGTCCCAGCCCCTATGCCTTGGGGTGCCTCCTGATGCTCTTCACTGAGTATCCCGTGGTCCCGAAGCATTTCCTTTGAAAAAATTAAGTGTCCAAACTACAGGTGGTGTAGCTTGCTTAACAGCCGGGATAATCCGCTGACTAGCAGACACTGCTACTAGGCACAAAGTATTTCCTGGGCTAGATGCAGTTAAAAATTTGTAATTAGATACTCTCGTTGGATGCTGAGAAAGCATTCCATAGAGTCTCCTGGCACGCCATATATGATTCTCTTAAAAAGCTTGGGGTAGGGGTCTAGGGGACCCTTTCATAGCCAAAATCACGGCCCTGTATCGCAATACGTCACCTAGGCTGAAGATAAATGGAACTGTAGCACCCTGAGGGCTCGGTTGCTACAGAGGTATTGCACCTCACCCAGAGGTGTGATATCTCACTCTCAGGTAAGGATGTAGTGTGGATCAGGACCCGACACCTGCATGCATTACACCACATTGCCGTGGGGCAGGGCGACCAATATGCCCCTGAGATGGGCACGACAGTCCCTGTCCCTGGCTGGAGTGGGGGGAGGGAACACTGAGGAAGGGGAACCCTGTAGTGCAGGAGCAGGGAGGAAGCAGTTCCTGGGTGCATTGAGAAGGGAGTATAAAAGGTGGGCACCATCTTAGTTCAGTGCAGAGAAGTCTGAGCAGAAGTGGCAGGGAGCAGGGGCTCTGCATGAGCTCTGCTCCGGAGGTGGGCCTAGTAACAGAGGCCCAGGCCTGGAAGAGGGAGAAGGAAGGAAGAGGAGCGGAGAAGGCTCCAGGAATGAGGAACGAAGGGATCCCAGGGGTGCGGACGGGCGAGTCGCCACCGCACGCCCGAATCCACCTGCGTGGAGGGGTCAGGCCAAAGGGGGAGACCGGTCCCCGAAACTAGTGGAGGCAGGAAACGACCCTCAGCTAGAAACAGGAGGCTGTGACATTTTATGTGGCGCAGCCCCTCGCTACACCCGCTAGGAAGGCACCACATAGGGTCAGGGAAACTGGCGCCAAGTTTACCAAGAGGAGGCCCGAGGCAGCCGGACAGAAGGGTTGGTAAGAAAGGCCAGACAAAGGACACACAAAGGGGGTCCTGTGAAGCGCTCCAAAGTTATCTGGGAGTTGTCTGAGCCCCTCACCTGGTGAGCACAGTACGACGTGGGCAGCCGTTACCTGCAGACGTGGTCTGGATAATAAGAACTGTGAGTAAAGGCCCTGGACTGCATCACTGACTCCGTGTCGTTACTGCTGCTGCCCTGCACCATCACCCCCATCCTCCGCATACACTGCCCTGAGGCTATACTCCTCCCGTGGGGAGTTATGCTACGCTCTGCTGCACCCACAACACCAGCCTCAGCGGTCTGCCCTGGAGCGGCGGTTCACTCTGACCGCAATCCACGGGTGGCGTAGTCGGACATTTAAACATCAAAACCACATAAATAGTTCCGCCACTGGTTTGACCGCCCTGAGCCACGGAACCGGGTCGCCGCCACGGAGACTACAACCACCAGCATCCACCAAAAAGGGTCCGGCTCCGGGTGTCCCAAGGCCCAGGGGGTGCGTCAGAACATTTTTATCACCTTTCACAATCACCAATGGGACAAGGCAGGGATGTTCTCTGTCCCCTCTCTTATACATCCTAGTGACGGAGCACATGCTCTCATCAATTCGCCATAACCCCAATATTAGGTGGATTGAGGTGGGAGGCACCGAGTACAAGTGCTCTCTATTTGCTGATCATGTCCTAGTATATATCACTCAATCACATATATCCATCCATGCTGTTATGGCTGAAATAGATCACTTTGTTACATGGTCAAATTTTAAAATCAATGCAGCGAAGTCTGAGGCCCTCGATGTCTCCCTCCCAAAATCCATATAGGATTCCATCCAGTCCAACTTTCCCTTTGCCTGGCCCTCACAGGGTATCAAATACTTAGGAATTCCTATTCATAGAGACCTCTCCCATCTATGTTATCTTAATTTTGGGCCCTTTATTGAACAACTCCATACAGACCACGGTTGGCAAGTTAGAACTGTAAGATTCACTACGTGAACCACTGGTGTTTTGTGGAAAAGCACATGTACACTGTGTTCCAAATTATTATGCAAAAAGTGTTTAGGAGTGATAAGGGAAGAATTTGTTTGTTTGTCAGTTAAACTCATTGATGGTGATGTGTGTCAGGGCTCTTTATATCACTGTAAGCAATTGCAGACACCTGTGCTAATTAGTTTGGCAGGTGTGTCCAATGAAAGGCAAGACTACTTAAGAAGGCTGTCTCACATTATTAAGCAGCCTACATTTTCTGCCAAAATGGGAAAGAAAAAGGATGTGTCGGCTGCTGAGAAGCAACAAATTGTGGAGTGTTTAGGTCAAGGCATGACTACAATCAACATTGTGCAATGATCAGGATGAAGTGTCTTGGCAATCAAGAAGTATGTAGCTGATTCACAGTACAAACGTGTGCGTGCTGATAAGGGTAAATTGAGGACTCTTTCCTACAGGCAATTACGTCAGGTTGAAAGAGCAGCGGCAAAAAAGCCTTGTCATAGCAGCAGACAAGTTTTTGAAGCTGCTGGTGCCTCCAACGTCCCCCGAACAACAAGATGCAGGGTCCTTCAGAGGTTTGCAGCTGTGCATACGCCATCCTGTCGACCTCCTCTATCCACTTCACACAAGCAGAAACGGCTCCAGTGGGCCAAACATTACATGAAGACTGATTTCAAAACTGTTTTGTTCACGGATGAGTGCCGTGCAGCGCTCGATGGTCCAGATGGATGGAGTGGAGGATGGCTGGTTGATGGACACCCCATGCAAACACGGCTACAGCGCCAACAAGGAGGAGGTGGAGTAATGTTTTGGGCTGGAATCATGCGGAGAGAGATTGTCAGCCCCTTTAGGATCCCTGAAGGCGCTAAAGATGAACTCCATAATGTATGTGGATTTTCTCAAACAGCACTTCCTGCCATGGTTCAAGAAGAAGAACCGTGTATTTCACAGCAAGATCATTTTTTTGCATGATAATGCACCATCTCATGCTGCACATAAAACATCTGCATCTCTGGCTGATATGGGCATAAATGGGGACAAACTTATGGTGTAACCCCCATGCTCCTCTGACCTCTACCCCATTCAGAACCTTTGGAGCATCATTAAAAGGAGTGTCTATGATGGCGGGAGGCAGTTCACATCTAAGCAACAGCTCTGGGAGGGTATTCTGTCCTCATGCAAAACAATTGAAGCAGAAACCATCCAAAACCTGACAAATTCAATGGACGAGAGAGTTCAGAAGCTCCTTTCGAACAAGGGGTCCTATGTGAAAATGTAACATCACCTAGAATAAAGTTTTGAGTTGAAAACTGTTTGATTTCAGTTTCTAACAACCTGCTAATGCTTATAATTTCAAAAATGACCATTTTTTTGGTCTTTATTAAAATGAAAAGGTTGATCGAAAAGTTTGGGGGATCTAAGAGTGTGGCAACCCAGTAGTCATGATTACTTCGAATTCTGACAATATGAGGGTCATGCTGCAGGTAGTGCAGCAAGAAGGCACTTATGTGTCTTGAGCATCTCGGAGCCCCAAAATTATTTTCCGGGCTAGATGCAGCTAAAAATTATTATTAATTTTAAATCTGGTGAAGCTTTAGTATAGATGGCCTAATAGGATCAGTGCTGCACACTGCTACAAAGCCCAAATTATTTTCCAGTCAAGACACAGATAAACATGATTAGTAATTTTAAATCTGGTGGAGCTTATTATAGATGGCCTAATAGAATCAGTGCTGCACACTGCTACAAAGCCCAAATTATTTTCCAGTCAAGATACAAATAAACATGATTAGTAATTTTAAATCTGGTGGAGCTTATTATAGATGGCCTAATAGAATCAGTGCTGCACACTGCTACAAAGCCCAAATTATTTTCCAGCCAAGATACAGATAAACATGATTAGTAATTTGAAAGCTTAAAACGGTTGGTAGGGTGATTTTAACCAATCATCAAGCTTTTACTCTCCCCAGGATGACACAGGGTAGAAAAGTCATTTCGGATCCATGATTTGTTCATCTTTATGAACGTGAGTCTGTCTACATTATCAGTGGAGAGCCGCGTGCGCTTATCTGTCAGCACACCACCAGCAGCGCTGAACACACGTTCAGACAGAACGCTGGCTGCGGGGCATGACAAGATCTCCAAGGCGTAAGTGGCTAGCTCCGGCCATTTATCCAGATTGGAAGCCCAAAAAGAGCAAGGGGTCAGTGACACACTCATGGCTTCAATGTTTACTTGGAGATACTCCTGTACCATCGTCTCTAGGCATTGACTATGTGTCAGACTTCTTGTCTCCTGTGGCCTTGCAAAGGATGGGCTAAAAAAGTGGTGAAATGATTCCGCAAAATTGATGTTACAAGCAGATACTGTGGTTCTGTTACGGTTTGAGTGCTGAACACTTGACGGTCCCACGGTTGGCAAGTTGGAACTGTGAGATTCACTACGTGCACCACTGGTATTTTGTGGAAAAGCACATGTAAGATTCTGCAACAGTCTCTGCTGATACTCCTGCATGCGTGCATCCCTTTCTATGGCAGGAATATTTTCTGCAAATTTACTTTTGTACCGGGGATCTAACAGTGTGGCAACCCAGTAGTCAGGACTATTTCTAATTCTCACAATTCGAGGGTCATGTTGCAGGTAGTGCAGCAAGAAGGCACTCATGTGTGTTGCGCATCCAGGAGCACCAAGTCCCTGTTGTGTTGGTGGCGAGGTAACAATCATGCTTCCTTCCTCTGTCCTCTCCCCCCAACCTCGCACAACAGAAATGTGATCAAGGTCTCCCTCATCTGATGAGTCTTTCATCAGTTCGTCCTCCACTTCTTCCTGGGCTCCTGCACCTTCCTCACTAGTTTGGCTGCTACCATGCGCCCTGGTAAAACCATCTCCCCCACCCTCACATGCCTGCCGCCTTGGTGCTGCCGACCGTCTGGACCTTGCAGATGTTAGCCCTTCTGCATACAACTCCTCCTCCTCTACTTCCTCCACCTCCTCTTGTGCCACCACCTGACTCCGAATTCTGTTTAACATGTGCTCCAGCATGTAAATCACCGGAATAGTCATGCTGATAATGGCATCGTCAGCACTAAACATCTTCGTCGCCATTTCAAAACTGTGCAGAAGGGTGCATAGGTCCCTGATCTCAGACCACTCCTCCAGCGTGATTTGCCCCACCTCTGGATCTCGTTGGCCCAGGCTATACGTCAGAACGTATTGCACCAGGGCTTGTCGGTGCTGCCACAGTCGCTGCAACATGTGCAGAGTTGAATTCCACCGGGTAGGCACATCGCATTTTAGCCGGTGAAGTGGCAGGCCCAACGACTTCTGTAGAGATGTAAGTCGCTGAGCTGCGGGATGCGAACGGCGGAAGTGAGCACACAGCGACCGTGCCCTCTGCAGAAGGCCATCTAGTCTGGGATAGTGGGCTAAAAATTGCTGGACAACCAGGTTCAACACGTGAGCCATACAAGGCACGTGTGTGACATTGCCCCGGCGAAGGGCCGCACCCAGGTTTGCAGCCTTCCCTGGTTTCAGGTCCAGTGGAGACAACCATTCATGAAATTGGTTCTCCAGAGCTGACCACAACTCCTCAGCTGTGTGACTCACATTTCCCAGACATTTCAATGTAAAAACCGCCTGATGACGTTGAGCCCTACTGCCAGCATAGTAAGGAGGTGTGCAGGATCCCTTCTGCGCAGTTAGAAAGCTTGTGGCATGACCAGACAGGCTTTGGGTGCAGGTGGAAGACCGAGAGGAGGTTGAGGAGGCAGAAGCAGTGGAGGAACTTTGACATAAAGAGGATTGACGCACAACTCATGGGGACGGCAAGACTTGGACAGCAGCCCCTTGTCCTGCTGTCACCATAGTTACCCAGTGCCCAGTCAGCGACATGTAACGCCCCTGTCCATGCCTACTCGTCCAAGTGTCTGTGGTGAAATGCACCCTGTCACACACAGAGTTTCTCAAAGAAGCGGTGATGTTGTGTGCGACATGCTGGTGGAGCGCAGGCACACCTTTCTTTGAGAAGTAGTGCCTACTGGGCATCTGGTACTGGGGCACTGCGACGGACATAAGGTCTCGAAAATCCTCTGTGTCCACCAGGCGGAAAGGCAGCATTTCTGTAGCCAAGAGCTTGCAGATGGTGAAATTCAACCTCTTAGCTTTCTCATGGCTAGGAGGAAATGGTTTTTTACTTGTCCACATCTGAGGGACCGAGGGCTGGCTATTGTGCTTAGACGGGGTTGATAAGGGTGTCCCCGGCAAACTGCCGGTCTGTGAGGAAGATGCAGGCGGACATGTTAGGTTGCCTTGATCCAAAGGTGGTGCTATCGATGTTGGACAGCGCTCAACACCAGCTGGTGTTACCACCTCCAAAGAAAATGATGACCTGCCAATCACGCTGGCTGTTGCGGGTAAAGAGGTGGCAGGTCTGCGCCCCAAAACAGGTGTGACTGCTGTCCCCCCAGTCACAGAGGATGAAGAGGCCGCGGATGCACAAGATATGGCAGACGGTGGTTGGCCCGGCCGGCTAGGCCGCATTGTAGCACACTGAGCTTCCCACTGCAACTTATGCTTCATGTCCATGTGCCGGTTCATGCATGAAGTACTCAAACTATGTATTTTTTGGCCTCTACTTAGCTTTTGCTGACAAATGTTACAGATAACACGAGTTGGGTCATCTTTATCGATCTGAAAAAATGCCCAGGCTATGCAAGGCTTAGCACCCATGCGACCTGAAGAGCCACCACGACTTGTGGTGAGAGGCAGAGTTGTGTTTGAGGATGCAGTTGTTGACGTGCTTCCAGTACTACGTCTCTGTCCAGGAAGGCGCAACCTGACCTCGTCGTCACTAGCATCTTCCTCCACCTCCTCTGCTGACCTCATCTCTTGGCTGACTGTGGGTTGACAGTAAGTGGGATCTCCAACCTCATCATCATCACCCTGTGCGTTATCACACCCGTCGTCCTCAGAGCCAACCTGTTCCTGCCCTGACAAAAAACTAAAGTTGTCGCTCCAATCAGGTATTTGAGTCTTATCATCGTCTTCCTCATTGTCTCCACCAACAGGAGTTACAGTTTGGGAATGAGGGTCTACATTATGGTCAGAACCTTCTGCGTCTGGTCCTGGATCCGACTCATAAAGATTCTGGGCATCAGTGCAGATTATTTCCTCGTCTGGATTCACAGAAGCGCTGGAGTCGACCTCTGATTCCCAGGCTATAGTATGAGTAAACAGCTCTGCAGACTCAACCATCTGTTCTACCTCATACTCAGACGGGCAGCTGGAGATTTGGGAGCTGTGAGGAAGCAAGTACGATTGGGGTGACACCTTTGAGGACTGGAGTATTTGTGATGTTGAAGTTGATGTGGAGGAGAGCCCACTTAAAGGAGCACTTGATATCCGTTGAAGCACCTGCTGTTTTTGTGCCTCATCTGGAATTTGTAGCGATTGGCGTCGCCGTAAGAAAGGGATCTTATCACATTGTCCGCTAAAAGAAGTAGACATTTTAGTTTGGCTGGAAGATGGTCTTTCTTCTGCAGATGTTACTGTCTCTTTAACACCTACCCCACGGACACAACCTTTTTTCCCCTTCCCAACACGCCTATTCCCCTTTCCACCAGCAGCAGGCCTTTTTCCACTCATTTTGGTGGTTAACTAATTCACAACTCTGGAGTTGTTTGCACAAAAAAACAATGGATGGGAACCGAGCAGAGCTGAGTGGCCAAACTGTGGTATTAGGCCAAAACTATTGGCTGGGTTAGATGCAGAAAAAAATTATATTCAATTTGCAACCTGATGGAGGTCAGTATAGATGGACTAATAGAATGATGCTATGCCCAAAAGATTTTACTTCACTAGGTGCAGTAAAAAAATTGGTATTCTATACACAGGTGGTATATCTTGCAACACAGATAGGCTACTCCACTGACTAACACACTCTGCAATAGGCCAAAAAGGATTAGCTTCGCTAGATTCAGCCAAATGCTGTGAAAAAAACTTGCACAGCACTGGCACAGACCTGCCTGGCAAAAACTGATAGCAACTGATGTAACCTAGTCCTGAAAAGGACTCCAATTACAATTAGTCTTTACTCCCACAATCTATCTATTTAAGAGCACAGACCTGCCTGATAAAAGTCGTAGGAAATGCTGTAACCTAGTCCTTAAAAGGACTGCAATCACAACTATTCCCTACTCCCAAGCTATCTGTAGATTTGTGCGAAAATTGGCTTGAAATTAACAAGGTATAGCGCACACAGCAACAGCGGTGCCGTCTAACACGCAGCTGCAGCAGTGAGAAAATGGTGGCGACGGGGAAAATGGCTTGGTCTTATAGGGCAAGGACATGTGACATACACTGCCAATGACACATGCCCTTGCTTGTGTGAAAAAAAGCACTTCGCTCCGTGTGTGCGCTGCTGATAGGCTGACAGATTGCACCTCCCCACTGTAAATGCGGGAAAGAGAAAAAAAAAATGGAGATCTTCATTGTTCCTGCAGAGATCCATCCCCTGCCCCTCCCCCCACCCCGCTGTACACTCAAACTGCGTATTAACATTAATTTTCATCATTACTGAGAAAAAATCCAGTTATGATTTTGGTGCACGAACAGTTATCGAACATAACCTCGAACAGCCGAATTTTTCTCAAATTGTTCGTGTTTGCCGAACGGCTCGAACACCGCCCAAAACAGCTCGAATTTGAGATTGGCGAACAGTTCGAGTAGAACAACGCTCATCTCTATTCCTGACTCTCCCCAAAAGATGTTGTCGGGGGAGAAAATTTCAACAGTCTGTCCTTTTGTTCTGTCATGAGATTAGTCTCATGCCAGAAGAGTCCGGCAGAGTCTCTGTCAGAGAACACAGGAGCGCTCGACTGAGCTGAGTGTTCCTGTGTATGAAGAAGTCAGGAGAGATAGTTGTGGGCACGGCTTTTATGTAGGGCATATCTGTCTATTTGTCTATTCTCCAATCAGGGTCACATAAACTAAACACAAAAAGTTATCCTGCCATATAGTATGCAGCATACTGCTCTGTATATACAGTATATTAAAGCACTAGAGAGATGCTACTAACTTAAGATCCATGCACCCAATATTATACTCACCACTCTCTGTCTTCAGCTCTTCCAGTCCTGCTCCGTTCCTGCATCGCTATCTTGTGATCACAACTTCTCACTGACCAGAAGTCAGAGGTAATTGTCAAGATCTCTCAATGTAAGTCTATGAGGGCTTCGTTCTGGTCTCGTTCTGGATCTCATAGACTTACACTGAGTAGTGACCTCCGGCTCCTCCAGCAAACACTAGAGCGATCGAACAGGTCACAAATTGCTGGAGACTGACAGTAGGGGTACAGATAAAAGAAGAAGACGGCAGCTGATAAGTATAATACTAGGGGCAGGGAACTTAGGTTGGTAGCATCACTCCAGCATTTATTTTATTTCAGCACTAGAGTGATGCTACTAACTTAAGGTCCGTGCATCCAATTTTATGCTCACCACTCTCTGTCTTCAGCTCTTCCAGTCCCGCTCCGTTTCTGCATCGCTAACTTGTGATCGCAACTTCTCACTGACCGGAAGTCAGAGGTAATGGTCAAGAATAGTGATGAGCGAGCCCTGAAATGCTCGGGTGCTCAATGCTCGGGTCGAGCACATTGGAATACTCGGGTGCTCGACACAAGCAACGAGCCCAATGTAAGTCTATGGGAAACTCGAGCATTTTTCAGGCGGCTCCCCCCGGCGGTCTGCAGAGGGCCTAAAAATTGCCCAAATCGATGGGAACAGTGCTCCAATGACATGGGGACAACATGGGGAAGACCCCTGGAAGCATTTCTGACTCCCAGGTCACTTTTGTCAACAACGTTGTCAGAGGTATTACGCCAAAATGAAACCAAAATGGATTTTTGGGCACCCCTATTAATCTTAAGCTTAATGTTTTATAAAAATTGGTATTTTTGCAACAGCTATTTCAGTTTGATATATGTAATAACTGTTGGACACAGTAATGTTTCTGCCTTGAAATTAGGTTTATTGTACTAACAGAAAATGTGCAATCTGCATTCAAACAAAATTTGACAGGTGCATAAGTATGGGCACCTCACCAGAAAAGTGACATTAATATTTAGTAGATCCTCCTTTTGCAAAAATAACAGCCTCTAGTCGCTTCCTGTAGCTTTTAATGATTTCCTGGATCCTGGATGAAGGTATTTTTGACCATTCCTCTTTACAAAACAATTCCAGTTCAGTTAAGTTTGATGGTCGCCGTGCATGGACAGCCCTCTTCAAATGATCCCACAGATGTTCAATGATATTCAGGTCTGGGGATTGGGATGGCCATTCCAGAACATTGTAATTGTTCCTCTGCATGAATGCCTGAGTAGATTTGGAGCAGTGTTTTGGATCATTGTCTTGCTGAAAGATCCATCCCCTGCGTAACTTCAACTTTGTCACTGATTCTTGAATATTATTGTCAAGAATCTGCTGATACTGAGTGGAATCCATGAGAATCTGCTGATACTGAGTGGAATCCATGCGTCCCTCAACTTTAACAAGATTCCCAGTGCCGGCATTGGCCACACAGCGCCAAAGCATGATGGAACCTCCACCAAATTTTACTGTGGGTAGCAAGTGTTTTTCTTGGAATGCTGTGTTTTTTTGCCGCCATGCATAACGCCTTTTTGTATGACCAAACAACTCAATCTTGGTTTCATCAGTCCACAGGACCTTCTTCCAAAAAGAAATTGGCTTCTCCAAATGTGCTTTTGCATACTTCAGCCGACTCTGTTTGTGGCGTGCTTGCAGAAACGGCTTCTTTCGCATCACTCTCCCATACAGCTTCTCCTTGTGCAAAGTGCGTTGTATAGTTGACCGATGCACAGTGACACCATCTGCAGCAAGTTCATGCTGCAGCTCTCTGGAGGTGGTCTGAGGATTGTCCTTGACTGATGTCACCATTCTTCTTCTCTGCCTTTCTGATGTTTTTCTTGGCCTGCCACTTCTGGCCTTAACAAGAACTGTCCCTGTGTTCTTCCATTTCCTTACTATGTTCCTCACAGTGGAAACTGACAGGTTAAATCTCTGAGACAGCTTTTTGTATCCTTCCCCTGAACAACTATGTTGAATAATCTTTGTTTTCAGATCATTTGACAGTTGTTTTGAGGAGCCCATGATGCCACTCTTCAGAGGAGATTCAAACAGGAGAACAACTTGCAAGTGGCCACTTTAAGTAGCTTTTCTCATGATTGCATACACCTGGCTATGAAGTTCAAAGCTCAATGAGGTTACAAAACCAAAAAAAAAGTGCTTTAGTACGTCAGTAAAAAGTAGGTAGGAGTATTTAAAACAAGAAAATGATAAGGGTGCCCATACTTATGCACCTGTCAAATTTTGTTTGAATGCAGATTGCACATTTTCTGTTAGTACAATAAACCTCATTTCAAGGCAGAAACATTACTGTGTCCAACAGTTATTACATATATCAAACTGAAATAGCTGTTGCAAAAACACCAATTTTTTATAAAACATTAAGCTTAAGATTAATAGGGGTGCCCAAACTTTTTCATATAACTGTATGTTAAGGAACATCCTTTCCAAGGTAATGACTTGTATATAAAGCAAAACAAATAACCAAAAGCAAAAATGCTCCTCCACACCTTGGGCTATGTTCACACGTAGCGTTTTTAATGCATTTTTTCACTTTTGCATTGCTTTCAACCGTGACAAATGCATTCAGCAGGAAATGTCATTTTAACATTTTACAACCTTATCTGGCCATGTGGTGTGTGAGATATCATCAGACGCATTGTGTTTCACTTATGAAGGAGGGACTCTTAAAGTCACAAAGCCTATTTTTATAGGGCCATCAGGCGGCCTTTACTATTCTTAAAGGGCCAGCAGTCGGCCCTCACTATTTTTAGAGAGCCGTCAGTCGGCTATGTTTTATTGTTCCCATTACTAAAGAGTGGGTCTCCTATACTGTTATTGCGTATGCCGTGAGTGGCAGGGCTGCCCAAAATTTGGACGCACCCCAATACCACTTTGAAAATTTGGATGCACCCCAATACCCCTTTGAAGAGACTTAGAGGAGGGCCTCCTGAAAACAATATTCCCATTATTAGGAAGTAGGTCTCCCATTGTGTTTGCCTATGCATTGAATGCAAGGGCTGCCAAAAGTTTGGAGGCACTCTAATGCCCCTTGGAAGAGAAATGGAGGTCAAACGGCCTCCTGAAAACAATGTTCCCATTATTAGGAAGTGGGTCTCCCATTGTGTTTGCCTATGCATTGAATGCAAGGGTTTCCAAAAATTTGGAGGCACTCCAATGCCCCTTGGAAGAGACGTGGAGGTCAGAGGGCCTACTGAAAACAATGTTCCCATTATTAGGAAGTGGGTCTCCCATTGTGTTTGCCTATGCAGTGAATGCAAGGGCTGCCAAAAATTGGGAGGCACTCCAATGCCCCTTGGAAGACACGTGGAGGAGGGCCTCATAAAAAAATGTTCCCATTAGAAAGGAGCTCACCTCCTATACTTGTAATGCCTATGCACTAAGTGTATGGGCTGACAAACATTTACCCCTGGGGGGTATACATGAACATACTGTATAAACATTTTTTTTGACGGGCATCATAAACACCCTTTAAAAAAATTATGCGGGTGTTGCATCATGGACCACGGTCACCCTGGTGATATGGTGGTGGAGGACGAGGAGAAGGAGGAGGACAAGAGCAAATAGCCAAAATCAGGAAGCGTATACCCATGTCTGGGTGTGAAAAGGCGCATGGGAATACACCTCCCAAAAAAAGACACTGGATTTGAGTTTATGTTACGCTCCTATCATTCGGTGGTGTTGAGAAGTCTGGCCCAATCCAGCCCTTGTTCATTTTTATAAGAGTCAGCCTGTCAGCATTTTCAGTTGACAGGCCGATGCGCTTAGCAGTTATAATTCCACCAGCGGCACTAAAAACCCACTCTGATAAAACGCTGGCGGCAGGGCAGGCCAGGACCTCCAAGGCATAGAGAGCCAGTTCATTCCACATATCCAGCTTGGATACCCAATAATTAAAAGGCACAGAGGAATCACAGAGGACGTTGGTACGGTCGGCAAGGTACACCCTCAGCATCTTCTCAAACTTTGCACTCCTTGTGAGAGTACCCCACGACTCAGGGCTTGTGCGATGGGAGGGGCTGAGAAAATTCTCCCAGAACTTTGACAGTGTTCCCCTGCCTCTGTTGGATTGAAGTTGTGTCTCTCTCGCCTGTACTCCTTGGTTGTCCAACGAAGTGTGACCTCTGTTGCCAGCGTTTTCAGATGGGAATTTTTTTAATACTTCCGCAACAAGGGCCTTCTGGTACAGCCCCATTTTTGTAGACCTGTCCGAAGAATAAGAGATATAAAGTTCTCCTTGTAGCGTGGGTCTAGAAGTGTCACCAACCAGTAATGACTGTCACCCAAAATTTTGAGAACGCGAGGGTCATGGGAAAGGCTGCGTAACATAAACTCAGCCATGCGTGCCAGACTACTAACAGGTAAGACTTCCGTGTCCTCACCAAGAGGATGACTGACCGTGCTCTCCTCCTCCTCCTCTCTGTCCTTTGGCCTTCCACGCTGAACAGACGGTATGACAGCTGTGCAGGTAGTACCGTCTATAGCGCATGAAACTAGCTCCTGTTCTTCCTCCTCCTCCTCTTCCTCATTGTCCCCCAATCCACGTTGGGATGAGATGAGGCTGGCCTGTGTGTAATCAACCAGTATGGTTTCTTGCTCCATCTCATCGTGCTCCGCCTGCAATGCATCCTCTTTGATTGTGAGCAGAAAGCATTTCAGAAGACAGAGAAGCAGGATGGTGACGTTAATTATGGCGTCATCGCTGCTCACCATCTTGGTGGAGTCCTCAAAGTTTTGGAGGATGGTACATATGTCTGACATCCATGTCCACTCCTGAGGTCTTATGTGTAGAGTCTGAACTGAATACCGATGGACTTGTTGATGCTGGTACTCAACAACTACCCTCTTCTGCTCACAAATCCTTCCCAACATCTGCAGTGTAGAGTTCCAACGCATGAGGACATCACACACCAGTCTGTGAGCCGGAAGCTGCAAATGCTGCTGAAACACGACAAGGGCGGCGGAAGCTGTAGGTGACTTTCTAAAATGGGCACACAGGTGGCGTACTTTAACAAGCAGATCCGGCAGCTCTGGGTAGGATTTGAGAAACCGCTGAACCATGAGGTTAAGCACATGGGCCAGGCATGGTCCGTGTGTGAGCTCGCCTCGCCTCAGAGCTTCCACCAGGTTCCGGCCATTGTCACACACGACCATGCCTGGCTGTAGGTTCAGCGGTGTGAGCCACAGATCTGCCTGCTCTTTCAGAGCTGTTCACAACTCTTCAGCATTGTGTGGTTTGTCACCTAAGCATATTAACTTCAGCACAGCCTGTTGCCGCTTGGCCGAGGCAGTGCTGCAGTGCTTCCAGCTTGTGACTGATGTGGTCATTTCGTAGATGGAGGCTGATGAGGAGGATGAGGTGCAGGAGCTGTAGACCGTGGGGGCAACCCTGATTGACCTAGGGCTCGCAATCCTTGGCATCGGGAGGACGTGTTCCGTCCCAAGGTCCAACTGGGTACCGGGTTCCACTATGTTAACCCAATGTGCCGTCAGCGAGATGTACCATCCCTGCCCACAAGTACTTGTCCACTTGTCCGTGGTTAGGTGGACTTTCCCGGTAACTGCGTTGTTGAGGGCATGGCTAATGTTTTGGGACACGTGCTTGTGCAATGCGAGGACAGCACACCAGGAGAAATAGTGGCGGCTGGGGACTGAGTACCAAGGGACAGCCACTGTCATCAGGTTGCGGAATGCTTCCGTCTCCACGAGCCTAAAATGCAACATTTCGAGCGCAGGCAGTCGTGAAATGTGAGAATTTAGTAGTGTGGCCTGTGGGGCTTTGGCTGCGTATTTGCGCTTGCATTCCAAGGACTGGGGTATGGACAACTGAACGCTGCACTGGGACAAGGACGTGGACGTGCTTCCTGATGCTGCTAATTGAGAGTGTTCAACGACAGGTGCAGGGCAGGAGGCATCTTCACATTCACCATGGACAGGGGATTGGCTTGCATGCACAACAGCGGAAGAAGCAATGGTGCCACCTGCAGACACTGTTCCTGGACCCTGGGGTTCGGCCCACAAAGTTGGGTGTTTTGCTGCCATGTGCCTGATCATGCTGGTGGTGGTCAGGCTGGTCGTTTTGCCACCCCTGCTGATGCTAGCCTGGCAGGTGGTGCAAATGGCCTTTTTGGGGTTATTGGCAGAGTCTTTAAAAAACAACCAGACTCGGGAAGACCTAACAATTGTACTGGCAACTTCCTTCGTGTTGGTGTTACGGGGAATGTTTGCCTGCCTTCTGTCTGCGGCCACTACACTGCTTCTTCCTGCCTGTTGGGGTGCTCTGCCTCCCCCCCCCCTGTGTGCTGCTGTCCTCGCTCTGCATGTCCTCCTGCCAGGTTGGTTCAGTTACTATATCATCCACCACCTCATCTTCCACTTCCGCACCCTGGTCCTCCACCTGACTTTCTGGCAATTGTTTCTCATCATCGTCCACCTCTTGTGACACTTTCCCACCTTCGCCTTCGTGTGACCGTGGCAGCTAAAATATTTGGGCATCGCTACATGCGATCTCCTCTTGCCTCACTTCAAGTGGACCGGGCGAAAGGCCCGAATCTATAAATGGAAAAGTGAACAGCTCTTCAGAGTGTCCAAGTGTGGGATCATTTGTCTCCGGGCACTCGACATGGTGGGAGGAAGGAGGATCAGGGTGAGGAATATGCGGTCCAGACTCACGGCTACTAAGACTTGACCGTGTGGAAGACAGGGAGGTGGTGGTGGTGGTGGCTAAGTGACTGGAAGCATTATCCGCTATCCAACCAACATTCTTTTGACACTGCTCTGGGTTCAATAGTGGTGTGCTGCGGTCCCCTAGGAATTGGGACAGGAAGGTCGGGCGAGAAGAGGTGGGTTTTTGTTGTGGCACAATTTCAGCTTGCCCACGGCCTTGGCCTCTGCATGCACCATCATTATCACGTCCAGTTCCCCGTCCCTTGCCATGTGCCTTGCTCATTTTAAATGGAGGACAATATGTTCCACGCTCACTACAAATGACTGAATTTGGAGCGAACTTATATGTGATTCGTGTGATGGAGAAAACACAGTTTTAAATACCTGGCCTGTAGGTAACTATTTTGAACAGCAAACCGGTGACAAAAACTTTGCTGACACAGTGAAAAAAATTGGAATGGAGGCCAAAAATGGCAGTATTTTCGGAAAACGTATATGTGATCCGTGTGACGGAGAAAACACAATTTTAAATAGATGGATTTTTAGCACTGTAATATGGAAAGGACCTGGCTGTATTCTGCAGTGCCAACAAGCAATTGGCGCAGAAAAACGGTGTTCTCTGGATTGCGGATTGCTTTTTAAGCAAATAATGAGGATTAAGATCCAAAAAAAAAATATTCCTGGCCCCTGAGACCTGGGCCTTTGTCTAAAAATATCTAACAGCAGCAGAAGGCAGAACTGGAATGGAGCCTCTTGTGCTATATGCACTGCAGTCTGCTATATACACTGCCTGCCTATGTACACTGCCTGCCTGATATCTCTGCAGATGGAATAGTGCTCAGAAGGACTGTTTGTTGAGATGGATATGTGTAATGTACTTGTTTTCTCCCTACACTACCTAATACACAACCAAATCTCTTCCTAGCTCAGCAGTACCTCTCCCTACACTGCCTGATTGTGGAGTAGACTGACGAGCACAGCGGAGCCAGGTCTTATATAGACCTGATGACGCTGTGCAGCCGGCCAATCACTGTAATGCCACAACCACCATGGCTGCAGCATTACAATGAGTGTCAGGCAATCCCTGCATGTTGCAGGGAGGGGACCCGAGCATCCACCCGAGCATCTCGCAAGTACTCGGCGAGCTCCGAGCATCTCGAGTACTGAGATGCTCGGGCGAGTACCGAGTGCTTGCGAGTATGCTCGCTCATCACTAGTCAAGAACTCTCAATGTAAGTCTATGAGAGCTTCGTTCTGGTCTCGTTCTGGTTCTCATAGACTTACACTGAGTAGTGACCTCCGGCTTGCCCAGCAAACACTGGAGCGATCCAGCAGTAGTGTTGAGCCACCCCCGTAGTGTTCGAGTTCGGTTCGGTTCGTCGAACACCCGTGTGTTCGCCGAACTGTTCGTCGAACTGTTCGTCGAACACCTTCGAACACCGTTAAAACCAATGGCAGGCAAACAAAAACACATAGAAACACATAGAAAACACCTTCAAAGGTGTCCAAAAGCTGACAAACTGCTCAGAAGACACAACTAACACATGGAAAAGTGACAAGTACATATAGTCATGCGAAAAGAAAAGAGGTGGAGGAGTAAAAGGAGGGGGAGACACAGATATAGGCATGTCATGCCCTTCTAAAATCCAAAAAGTGAGAAGCCGACACGTTCAGTCCGCTCCTGCCCGTGCCACCTCCGTGTCGCCGGGTTTGTGCCAGAGCCGCGGTGAACCCTGACGGCCAGCCCCCCTCTCCCAATACTGGTGCCTGTCCGCTGGTGGGTCGAGCGAGCCCCCCTGTAGTGGAGGCAGCTCTAAGCTTTTTAATTTAAATTGTCTCTCTAATTTGAATAAATACACTTTAAATCCATTTACAAGGATCTATTGGAGGGCAAGTCTCATGCCAGCAGCCGCGTAATTCCAGCTCCAGTAGCGTCCACTAAAGCTGCTGCAGTTAAAAAGCTTTTATAAGGATCGAGCTCGGCTGTCCACCGCAAGGCATCCTACTGCCAGTCCGAGCCCCTATGCCTTGGGGTGCCTCCTGATGCTCTTCACTGAGTATCCCGTGGTCCCGAAGCATTTCCTTTGAAAAAATGAAGTGTCCAAACTACAGGTGGTGTAGCTTGCTTAACAGCCGGGATAATCCGCTGACTAGCAGACCCTGCTACTAGGCACAAAGTATTTCCTGGGCTAGATGCAGTTAAAAATTTGTAATTAGATACTCTCGTTGGATGCTGAGAAAGCATTCCATAGAGTCTCCTGGCACGCCATATATGATTCTCTTAAAAAGCTTGGGGTAGGGGTCTAGGGGACCCTTTTATAGCCAAAATCAGAGGTATTGCACCTCACCCAGAGGTGTGATATCTCACTCTCAGGTAAGGATGTAGTGTGGATCAGGACCCGACACCTGCATGCATTACACCACATTGCCGTGGGGCAGGGCGACCAATATGCCCCTGAGATGGGCACGACAGTCCCTGTCCCTGGCTGGAGTGGGGGGAGGGAACACTGAGGAAGGGGAACCCTGTAGTGCAGGAGCAGGGAGGAAGCAGTTCCTGGGTGCATTGAGAAGGGAGTATAAAAGGTGGGCACCATCTTAGTTCAGTGCAGAGAAGTCTGAGCAGAAGTGGCAGGGAGCAGGGGCTCTGCATGAGCTCTGCTCCGGAGGCGGGCCTAGTAACAGAGGCCCAGGCCTGGAAGAGGGAGAAGGAAGGAAGAGGAGCGGAGAAGGCTCCAGGAACGAGGAACGAAGGGATCTCAGGGGTGCGGACGGGCGAGTCGCCACCGCACGCCCGAATCCACCTGCGTGGAGGGGTCAGGCCAAAGGGGGAGACCGGTCCCCGAAACTAGTGGAGGCAGGAAACGACCCTCAGCTAGAAACAGGAGGCTGTGACATTTTATGTGGCGCAGCCCCTCGCTACACCCGCTAGGAAGGCACCACATAGGGTCAGGGAAACTGGCGCCAAGTTTACCAAGAGGAGGCCCGAGGCAGCCGGACAGAAGGGTTGGTAAGAAAGGCCAGACAAAGGTCACACAAATGGGGTCCTGTGAAGCACTCCAAAGTTATCTGGGAGTTGTCTGAGCCCCTCACCTGGTGAGCACAGTACGACGTGGGCAGCCGTTACCTGCAGACGTGGTCTGGATAATAAGAACTGTGAGTAAAGGCCCTGGACTGCATCACTGACTCCGTGTCATTACTGCTGCTGCCCTGCACCATCACCCCCATCCTCTGCATACACTGCCCTGAGGCTATACTCCTCCCGTGGGGAGTTTATGCTACGCTCTGCTGCACCCACAACACCAGCCTCAGCGGTCTGCCCTGGAGCGGCGGTTCACTCTGACCGCAATCCACGGGTGGCGTAGTCGGACATTTAAACATCAAAACCACATAAATAGTTCCGCCACTGGTTTGACCGCCCTGAGCCACGGAACCAGGTTGCCGCCACGGAGACTACAACCACCAGAATCCACCAAAAAGGGTCCGGCTTCGGGTGTCCCAAGGCCCAGGGGGCGCGTCAGAACATTTTCATCACCTTTCACAATCACCAATGGGACAAGGCAGGGATGTTCTCTGTCCCCTCTCTTATACATCCTAGTGACGGAGCACCTGCTCTCATCAATTCGCCATAACCCCAATATTAGGTGGATTGAGGTGGGAGACACCGAGTACAAGTGCTCTCTATTTGCTGATGATGTCCTAGTATATATCACTCAATCACATATATCCATCCATGCTGTTATGGCTGAAATAGATCACTTTGTTACATGGTCAAATTTTAAAATCAATGCAGCGAAGTCTGAGGCCCTCGATGTCTCCCTCCCCAAATCCATATAGGATTCCATCCAGTCCAACTTTCCCTTTGCCTGGCCCTCACAGGGTATCAAATACTTAGGAATTCCTATTCATAGAGACCTCTCCCATCTACGTTATCTTAATTTTGGGCCCTTTATTGAACAACTCCATACAGACCACGGTTGGCAAGTTAGAACTGTAAGATTCACTACGTGAACCACTGGTGTTTTGTGGAAAAGCACATGTACACTGTGTTCCAAATTATTATGCAAAAAGTGTTTAGGAGTGATAAGGGAAGAATTTGTTTGTTTGTCAGTTAAACTCATTGATGGTGATGTGTGTCAGGGCTCTTTATATCACTGTAAGCAATTGCAGACACCTGTGCTAATTAGTTTAGCAGGTGTGTCCAATGAAAGGCAAGACTACTTAAGAAGGCTGTCTCACATTATTAAGCAGCCTACATTTTCTGCAAAAATGAGAAAGAAAAAGGATGTGTCGGCTGCTGAGAAGCAACAAATTGTGGAGTGTTTAGGTCAAGGCATGACTACAATCAACATTGTGCGATGATCAGGATGAAGTGTCTTGGCAATCAAGAAGTATGTAGCTGATTCACAGTACACACGTGTGCGTGCTGATAAGGGCAAATTGAGGACTCTTTCCTACAGGCAATTACGTCAGGTTGAAAGAGCAGCGGCAAAAAAGCCTTGTCATAGCAGCAGACAAGTTTTTGAAGCTGCTTGTGCCTCCAACGTCCCCCGAACAACAAGATGCAGGGTCCTTCAGAGGTTTGCAGTTGTGCATACGCCATCCTGTCGACCTCCTCTATCCACTTCACACAAGCAGAAACGGCTCCAGTGGGCCAAACATTACATGAAGACTGATTTCAAAACTGTTTTGTTCATGGATGAGTGCCGTGCAGCGCTCGATGGTCCAGATGGATGGAGTGGAGGATGGCTGGTTGATGGACACCCCACGCAAACACGGCTACAGCGCCAACAAGGAGGAGGTGGAGTAATGTTTTGGGCTGGAATCATGGGGAGAGAGATTGCCGGCCCCTTTAGGATCCCTGAAGGCGCTAAAGATGAACTCCATAATGTATGTGGATTTTCTCAAACAGCACTTCCTGCCATGGTTCAAGAAGAAGAACCGTGTATTTCACAGCAAGATCATTTTTCTGCATGATAATGCACCATCTCATGCTGCACATAAAACATCTGCATCTCTGGCTGATATGGGCATAAAAGGGGACAAACTTATGGTGTGACCCCCATGCTCCCATGACCTCTACCCCATTCAGAACCTTTGGAGCATCATTAAAAGGAGTGTCTATGATGGCGGGAGGCAGTTCACATCTAAGCAACAGCTCTGGGAGGGTATTCTGTCCTCATGCAAAACAATTGAAGCAGAAACCATCCAAAACCTGACAAATTCAATGGACGAGAGAGTTCAGAAGCTCCTTTCGAACAAGGGGTCCTATGTGAAAATGTAACATCACCTAGAATAAAGTTTTGAGTTGAAAACTGTTTGATTTCAGTTTCTAACAACCTGCTAATGCTTATAATTTCAAAAATGACCATTTTTTTGGTCTTTATTAAAATGAAAAGGTTGATCGAAAAGTTTGGGGGATCTAAGAGTGTGGCAACCCAGTAGTCATGATTAATTCAAATTCTGACAATATGAGGGTCATGCTGCAGGTAGTGCAGCAAGAAGGCACTTATGTGTCTTGCGCATCTCGGAGCCCCAAAATTATTTTCCGGGCTAGATGCAGCTAAAAATTATTATTAATTTTAAATCTGGTGAAGCTTTAGTATAGATGGCCTAATAGGATCAGTGCTGCACACTGCTACAAAGCCCAAATTATTTTCCAGTCAAGATACAGATAAACATGATTAGTAATTTTAAATCTGGTGGAGCTTATTATAGATGGCCTAATAGAATCAGTGCTGCACACTGCTACAATCCCAAATTATTTTCCAGCCAAGATACAGATAAACATGATTAGTAATTTGAAAGCTTAAAACGGTTGGTAGGGTGATTTTAACCAATCATCAAGCTTTTACTCTCCCCAGGATGACACAGGGGTAGAAAAGTCGTTTCGGATCCATGATTTGTTCATCTTTATGAACGTGAGTCTGTCTACATTATCAGTGGAGAGCCGCGTGCGCTTATCTGTCAGCACACCATCAGCAGCGCTGAACACACGTTCAGACAGAACGCTGGTTGCGGGGCATGACAAGATCTCCAAGGCGTAAGTGGCTAGCTCCGGCCATTTATCCAGATTGGAAGCCCAAAAAGAGCAAGGGTCCAGTGACACAGTCGTGGCTTCAATGTTTACTTGGAGATACTCCTGTACCATCGTCTCTAGGCGTTGACTATGTGTCAGACTTCTTGTCTCCTGTGGCCTTGCAAAGGATGGGCTAAAAAAGTGGTGAAATGATTCCGCAAAATTGATGTTACCAGCAGATACTGTGGTTCTGTTACGGTTTGAGTGCTGAACACTTGACGGTCCCACGGTTGGCAAGTTGGAACTGTGAGATTCACTACGTGCACCACTGGTATTTTGTGGAAAAGCACATGTAAGATTCTGCAACAGTCTCTGCTGATACTCCAGCATGCGTGCATCCCTTTCTTGCGCAGGAATAATTTCTGCAAATTTACTTTTGTACCGGGGATCTAACAGTGTGGCAACCCAGTAGTCAGGATTATTTCTAATTCTCACAATTCGAGGGTCATGTTGTAGGTAGTGCAGCAAGAAGGCACTCATGTGTGTTGCACATCCAGGAGCACCAAGTCCCTGTTGTGTTGGTGGCGAGGTAACAATCATGCTTCCTTCCTCTGTCCTCTCCCCCCAACCTCGCACAACAGAAATGTGATCAAGGTCTCCCTCATCTGATGAATCTTCCATCAGTTCGTCCTCCACTTCTTCCTGGGCTCCTGCACCTTCCTCACTAGTTTGGCTGCTACCATGCGCCCTGGTAAAACCATCTCTCCCACCCTCACATGCCTGCCGCCTTGGTGCTGCCGACCGTCTGGACCTTGCAGATGTTAGCCCTTCCGCATACAACTCCTCCTCCTCTACTTCCTCCACCTCCTCTTGTGCCACCACCTGACTCCGAATTCTGTTTAACATGTGCTCCAGCATGTAAATCACCGGAATAGTCATGCTGATAATGGCATCGTCAGCACTAAACATCTTCGTCGCCATTTCAAAACTGTGCAGAAGGGTGCATAGGTCCCTGATCTGAGACCACTCCTCCAGCGTGATTTGCCCCACCTCTGGATCTCGTTGGCCCAGGCTATACGTCAGAACGTATTGCACCAGGGCTTGTCGGTGCTGCCACAGTCGCTGCAACATGTGCAGAGTTGAATTCCACCGGGTAGGCACATCGCATTTTAGCCGGTGAAGTGGCAGGCCCAACGACTTCTGTAGAGATGTAAGTCGCTGAGCTGCGGGATGCGAACGGCGAAAGTGAGCACACAGCGACCGTGCCCTCTGCAGAAGGCCATCTAGTCTGGGATAGTGGGCTAATAATTGCTGGACAACCAGGTTCAACACGTGAGCCATACAAGGCACGTGTGTGACATTGCCCCGGCGAAGGGCCGCACCCAGGTTTGCAGCATTGTCGCACACGGCCTTCCCTGGTTTCAGGTCCAGTGGAGACAACCATTCATGAAATTGGTTCTCCAGAGCTGACCACAACTCCTCAGCTGTGTGACTCACATTTCCCAGACATTTCAATGTAAAAACCGCCTGATGACGTTGAGCCCTACTGCCAGCATAGTAAGGAGGTGTGCAGGATCCCTTCTGCGCAGTTAGAAAGCTTGTGGCATCACCAGACAGGCTTTGGGTGCAGGTGGAAGACCGAGAGGAGGTTGAGGAGGCAGAAGCAGTGGAGGAACTTTGACAAAGAGGATTGACGCACAACTCGTGGGGACGGCAAGACTTGGACAGCAGCCCCTTGTCCTGCTGTCACCATAGTTACCCAGTGCCCAGTCAGCGACATGTAACGCCCCTGTCCATGCCTACTCGTCCAAGTGTCTGTGGTGAAATGCACCCTGTCACACACAGAGTTTCTCAAAGAAGCGGTGATGTTGTGTGCGACATGCTGGTGGAGCGCAGGCACACCTTTCTTTGAGAAGTAGTGCCGACTGGGCATCTGGTACTGGGGCACTGCGACGGACATAAGGTCTCGAAAATCCTCTGTGTCCACCAGGTGGAAAGGCAGCATTTCTGTAGCCAAGAACTTGCAGATGGTGAAATTCAACCTCTTAGCTTTCTCATGGCTAGGAGGAAATGGTCTTTAACTTGTCCACATCTGAGGGACCGAGGGCTGGCTATTGTGCTTAGACGGGGTTGATAAGGGTGTCCCCGGCAAACTGCCGGTCTGTGAGGAAGATGCAGGTGGACATGTTAGGTTGCCTTGATCCAAAGGTGGTGCTATCGATGTTGGACAGCGCTCAACACCAGCTGGTGTTACCACCTCCAAAGAAAATGATGACCTGCCAATCACGCTGGCTGTTGCGGGTAAAGAGGTGGCAGGTCTGCGCCCCAAAACAGGTGTGACTGCTGTCCCCCCAGTCACAGAGGATGAAGAGGCCGCGGATGCACAAGATATGGCAGACGGTGGTTGGCCCGGCCGGCTAGGCCGCATTGTAGCACACTGAGCTTCCCACTGCAACTTATGCTTCATGTCCATGTGCCGGTTCATGCATGAAGTACTCAAACTATGTATTTTTTGGCCTCTACTTAGCTTTTGCTGACAAATGTTACAGATAACACGAGTTGTGTCATCTTTATCGATCTGAAAAAATGCCCAGGCTATGCAAGGCTTAGCACCCATGCGACCTGAAGAGCCACCACGACTTGTGGTGAGAGGCAGAGTTGTGTTTGAGGATGCAGTTGTTGACGTGCTTCCAGTACTACGTCTCTGTCCAGGAAGGCGCAACCTGACCTCGTCGTCACTAGCATCTTCCTCCACCTCCTCTGCTGACCTCATCTCTTGGCTGACTGTGGGTTGACAGTAAGTGGGATCTCCAACCTCATCATCATCACCCTGTGCGTTATCACACCCGTCGTCCTCAGAGCCAACCTGTTCCTGCCCTGACAAAAAACTAAAGTTGTCGCTCCAATCAGGTATTTGAGTCTTATCATCGTCTTCCTCATTGTCTCCACCAACAGGAGTTACAGTTTGGGAATGAGGGTCTACATTATGGTCAGAACCTTCTGCGTCTGGTCCTGGATCCGACTCATAAAGATTCTGGGCATCAGTGCAGATCATTTCCTTGTCTGGATTCACAGAAGCGCTGGAGTCGACCTCTGATTCCCAGGCTATAGTATGAGTAAACAGCTCTGCAGACTCAACCATCTGTTCTACCTCATACTCAGACGGGCAGCTGGAGATTTGGGAGCTGTGAGGAAGCAAGTGCGATTGGGGTGACACCTTTGAGGACTGGAGTATTTGTGATGTGGAAGTTGATGTGGAGGAGAGCCCACTTAAAGGAGCACTTGATATCCGTTGAAGCACCTGCTGTTTTTGTGCCTCATCTGGAATTTGTAGCGATTGGCGTGGCCGTAAGAAAGGGATCTTATCACATTGTCCGCTAAAAGAAGTAGACATTTTAGTTTGGCTGGAAGATGGTCTTTCTTCTGCAGATGTTACTGTTGCTTTAACACCTACCCCACGGACACAACCTTTTTTCCCCTTCCCAACACGCCTATTCCCCTTTCCACCAGCAGCAGGCCTTTTTCCACTCATTTTGGTGGTTAACTAATCAACAACTCTGGAGTTGTTTGCACAAAAAACAATGGATGGGAACCGAGCAGAGCTGAGTGGCCAAACTGTGGTATTAGGCCAAAACTATTGGCTGGGTTAGATGCAGAAAAAAATTATATTCAATTTGCAACCTGATGGAGGTCAGTATAGATGGACTAATAGAGAAAGTCCCACACACTGCTAGAAGGCCAAATATTTTTTCAGAGCTAGATGCAGATAAAAATTATTTTTAATTTGCAACCTGATGGAGGTCAGTATAGATGGACTAATAGAGAAAGTCCCACACACTGCTAGAAGGCCAAATATTTTTTCAGAGCTAGATGCAGATAAAAATTATTTTTAATTTGCAACCTGATGGAGGTCAGTATAGATGGACTAATAGAGAAAGTCCCACACACTGCTAGAAGGCCAAATATTTTTTCAGAGGTAGATGCAGAAAAAAATATATTCAGTTTGCAACCTGATGGAGGTCTGTATAGATGGATTAATAGAACAAGTCCCACACACAGCTAGAAGCCCAATATTTTTTCAGAGGTAGATGCAGAAAAAAATATATTCAGTTTGCAACCTGATGGAGGTCAGTATAGATGGACTAATACAACAAGTCCCACACACAGCTAGAAGCCCAATATTTTTTCAGAGGTAGATGCAGAAAAAAATATATTCAGTTTGCAACCTGATGGAGGTCTGTATAGATGGATTAATAGAACAAGTCCCACACACAGCTAGAAGCCCAATATTTTTTCAGAGGTAGATGCAGTAAAAAATATATTCAGTTTGCAACCTGATGGAGGTCTGTATAGATGGATTAATAGAACAAGTCCCACACACAGCTAGAAGCCCAATATTTTTTCAGAGGTAGATGCAGAAAAAAATATATTCAGTTTGCAACCTGATGGAGGTCAGTATAGATGGACTAATACAACAAGTCCCACACACAGCTAGAAGCCCAATATTTTTTCAGAGGTAGATGCAGAAAAAAATATATTCAGTTTGCAACCTGATGGAGGTCTGTATAGATGGACTAATACAACAAGTCCCACACACAGCTAGAAGCCCAATATTTTTTCAGAGGTAGATGCAGAAAAAAATATATTCAGTTTGCAACCTGATGGAGGTCAGTATAGATGGACTAATACAACAAGTCCCACACACAGCTAGAAGCCCAATATTTTTTCAGAGGTAGATGCAGAAAAAAATATATTCAGTTTGCAACCTGATGGAGGTCTGTATAGATGGATTAATAGAACAAGTCCCACACACAGCTAGAAGCCCAATATTTTTTCAGAGGTAGATGAAGAAAAAAATATATGCAGTTTGCAACCTGATGGAGGTCAGTATAGATGGACTAATACAACAAGTCCCACACACAGCTAGAAGCCCAATATTTTTTCAGAGCTAGATGCAGAAAAAAATTATATTCAATTTGCAACCTGATGGAGGTCAGTATAGATGGACTAATAGAATGATGCTATGCCCAAAAGATTTTACTTCACTAGGTGCAGTAAAAAAATTGGTATTCTATACACAGGTGGTATATCTTGCAACACAGATAGGCTACTCCACTGACTAACACACTCTGCAATAGGCCAAAAAGGATTAGCTTTGCTAGATTCAGCCAAATGCTGTGAAAAAAACTTGCACAGCACTGGCACAGACCTGCCTGGCAAAAACTGATAGGAACTGATGTAACCTAGTCCTGAAAAGGACTCCAATTACAATTAGTCTTTACTCCCACAACCTATCTATTTAAGAGCACAGACCTGCCTGATAAAAGTCGTAGGAAATGCTGTAACCTAGTCCTTAAAAGGACTGCAATCACAACTATTCCCTACTCCCAAGCTATCTGTAGATTTGTGCGAAAATTGGCTTGAAATTAACAAGGTATAGCGCACACAGCAACAGCGGTGCCGTCTAACACGCAGCTGCAGCAGTGAGAAAATGGTGGCGACGGGGAAAATGGCTTGGTCTTATAGGGCAAGGACATGTGACATACACTGCCAATGACACATGCCCTTGCTTGTGTGAAAAAAAGCACTTCGCTCCGTGTGTGCGCTGCTGATAGGCTGACAGATTGCACCTCCCCACTGTAAATGCGGGAAAGAGAAAAAAAAAATGGAGATCTTCATTGTTCCTGCAGAGATCCATCCCCTGCCCCTCCCCCCACCCCGCTGTACACTCAAACTGCGTATTAACATTAATTTTCATCATTACTGAGAAAATATCCAGTTATGATTTTGGTGCACGAACAGTTATCGAACATAACCTCGAACAGCCGAATTTTTCTCAAATTGTTCGTGTTCGCCGAACCGCTCGAACACCGCCCAAAACAGCTCGAATTTGAGATTGGCGAACAGTTCGAGTAGAACAACGCTCATCTCTATCCAGCAGGTCACAAACTGCTGGAGACCAACAGTAGGGGCACAGATAAAAGAAGAAGACGGCGGCTGATAAGTATAATATTAGGGGCAGGGAACTTAGATTGGTAGCACCCCTCCAGTACTACAATAAAAAACAAGAATGCTTGAGTGGTGCTTTAAACATGGTTTTACTACAAGATGAGTGCATGGAGCAGAGTTTTCCAGCCCTCTATGTGTTTGTGCACTTACGGGCATTGTGTTGTCCAGCTTTGTGTAGAGTTGCTAAGTAGCAAGATGCCTGGAAATGAAGACAAAGACATTCCTGCACAGCCATCAGTATAACCTCTCACACCCTGGATACTCAGGGACTGAAGGCAACTGTCAAACATGACTTGTTACAAAACAACTTTACATGATTATTGAAGTTTGTAACAAGACGTCTCCGAATTTTCTTACTAATATGACTTTTTAGCAATTACTTTGCTTGCTTTTGTAGCCACTAGTTAGAATGCCGGATTTTAATGCTAAAACACAAAGGATTTAATTAGGAAGAAAAGATGAACAGCCAAAACCCTCCTGTTATTGAAAGACAGCCCAGCTCTCATGCTTTGCCAAGTGAAGAAAGTTCAGAAGGTGACAGACATCTAGGGGAATCAATTGAAAACAGACTTAGCATAAAGGATTTTACTGAAATTCAAAATCTGTTTAAGGTAAGTTAAAAGATAATGGATTTACCAGAAATGTGTGCGCGTTATTTCATTGCGAATTAGTCCCTGAAAGTTTTCACATGTTATGAACTTTTAAAGTTGATCTTAGTTGCCCCAGCAGTCTATCCATGAGTGGTAAAGGGCCTAAAGGGCTAGAACATGGTTAGTTAAAGCAGGAACATACTGCTGGTCATACACTAGTCATACTGGAAAGCAGAGCAGTGAATGACTAGTCATTAACAGTCAATTTGTGGGATTCTCTTTATGGATATTACTGCTATTTATCACAATGACTAAATTCAGGTAGATCCTGGACTGAGGAGGTATTGGGGTCAATCTGCTGTTCTTTATGGAAGTCACTCAAATACCATACCAACACCTGAAGAGCAATAGCAAATATCCAAAATGCCAGGCTGAGTTTTTAACAGGCATCTGCATTTAGTTAGAAATAGGAGAAGACATGGTCTAAATCTATTACTGAAGACCCCAGAAATCACTATTGTGTGGCCTCATGTTTTCCACCAATGGCTGAGCATTCGATTATTGACGTCCTCAATGTGTAAAAATGCTTGATATGTTTCCTGACCAGAAGATTAAATTTCAGCTTAAAAAATGTATCCCGTGAAATGTTGATTAATGTACAGATATACTATGAAATAAATAAATAATGACTTTTAGGCTGTGTTCACACGATGCGTATTTCATGCGTTTCCGCGGCGTTTTTGCAGTTGCGTAAACGCCGCGGAAACGCATGAAAAACGCATGGTAGAAGGGAAGCAATGTTCCCCAATGGAAATCCGCATGTGCTGTGCCCATGATGCGGATTTTTCCGCAGCGTTAACGCTGCGGTCAAAAATCCGCAGCATGTCAATTAATTTTGCGGAAACGCGGCGATTTCGCCGCCATTGACTTGCATTAGAACGCGCCAATTCCGCAAGACAGCATTTGTACTTGCGTAATTGGTGCGTTCTAATGTGCGGATGGTACCCGGGTGTGGAGGAGAGGAGAGTCTCATCCACACCCAGGTACCATTAAAAAAGCTGTAAAAGAAGAATAAAATAAAAAATAAATGTATTCTTACCATCTGTCGGCCCGCGCAGCGCTCCCGCTTGGTTCCCGGCACTTGCAGTGAGTTGTAGGACCTGCGGTGACGTCAGAGTCATGTGACGGGTCACGTGACGCTGACGTCGGCAGGTCTTTCAATTCAAAGTTGCCGGCGAGGGAGAACAGATTGAGCAGGACAGCGCGGGCCATCGGAGGTAAGTATATACACTCTCTCGGTTCACACTGTATAAATCCATGCTGTTTGCATGGATTTATATAGTGTGACCTAGTTATCAAGCACTTTCCAGGTGATGCTAACATCGCCTGGAAAGCGCTTGTCAATCTGCATGCGGAAACGCATGTGAATCTGCATGTGGATCCGCATGTATTCTGCAGGAAAAACGCATGCACAATCTGCATGCGTTTTTTCTGCCAGGGAGATGCAGAAATGATGCAGAAATTTTCTGCTTCATTTCTGCATCGTGTGCACATACCCTTAAGAAAGTATCTAAGGTAAGGGAAAGACATACAGTACAGACCAAAAGTTTGGACACACCTTCTCATTTAAAGATTTTTCTGTATTTTCATGACTTTGAAAATTGTACATTCACACTGAAGGCATCAAAACTATGAATTAACACATGTGGAATTATATACTTAACAAAAAAGTGTGAAACAACTGAAAATATATCTTATATTCTAGGTTCTTCAAAGTAGCCACCTTTTGCTTTGATGACTGCTTTGCACACTCTTGGCATTCTCTTGATGAGCTTCAAGAGGTAGTCACCGGAAATGGTTTTCACTTCACAGGTGTGCCCTGTCAGGTTTAATAAGTGGGATTTCTTGCCTTATAAATGGGGTTGGGACCATCAGTTGTGTTGTGCAGAAGTCAGGTGGATAGACAGCTGATAGTCCTACTGAATAGACTGTTAGAATTTGTATTATGGAAAGAAAAAAACAGCTAAGTAAAGAAAAACGAGTGGCCATCATTACTTTAAGAAATGAAGGTCAGTCAGTCCGAAAAATTGGGTAAACTTTGAATGTGTCCCCAAGTGCAGTTGCATAAACCATCAAGCGCTACAAAGAAACTGGCTTACATGAGGACCGCCCCAGGAAGGGAAGACCAAGAGTCACCTCTGCTTCTGAGGATAAGTTTATCCGAGTCACCAGCCTCAGAAATCACAGGTTAACAGCATCTCAGATTAGAGACCAGGTCCATGCCACACAGAGTTCTAGCAGCAGACACATCTCTTCAACAACTGTTAAGAGGAGACTTTGTGCAGCAGGCATTCATGGTAAAATAGCTGCTAGGAAACCACTGCTAAGGACAGGCAACAAGCAGAAGAGACTTGTTTGGGCTAAAGAACACAAGGAATGGACATTAGACCAGTGGAAATCTGTGCTTTTGTCTGATGAGTCCAAATTTGAGATCTTTGGTTCCAACCACCGTGTCTTTGTGCGACGCAAAAAAGGTGAACGGATAGACTCTACATGCCTGCTTCCCGCCATGAAGCATGGAGGAGGAGGTGTGATGGTGTGGGGGTGCTTGGCTGGTGACACTGTTGGGGATTTATTCAAAATTGAAGGCATACTGAACCAGCATGTCTACCACAGCATCTTGCTGCAGCATGGTATTTCATCCGGTTTGCGTTTAGTTGGACCATAATTTATTTTTCAACAGGACAATGACCCCAAACACACCTCCAGGCTGTGTTAGGGCTATTTGGCCAAGAAGGAGAGTGATGGGGTGCTACGCCAAATTACCTGGCCTCCACAGTCACCAGACCTGAACCCAATCGAGATGGTTTGGGGTGAGCTGGACCGCAGAGTGAAGGCAAAAGGGCCAACAAGTGCTAGGCATCTCTGGGAACTCCTTCAAGATTGTTGGAAGACCATTTCCGGTGACTACCTCTTGAAGCTCATCAAAAGAATGCCAAGAGTGTGCAAAGCAGTCATCAAAGCAAAAGGTGGCTACTTTGAAGAACCTAGAATATAAGACATATTTTCAGTTGTTTCACACTTTTATGCTCAGTATATAATTCCACATGTGTTAATTCATAGTTTTGATGCCTTCAGTGTGAATGTACAATTTTCAAAGTCATGAAAATACAGAAAAATCTTTAAATGAGAAGGTGTGTCCAAACTTTTGGTCTGTACTGTACGTAGCACCCTAAGTTTTTGTAATTCACAATAGTCTACCATTTAGTCCCATTGGACTACAAGATGACACATAACTATGTATTTATGGCTTTCTATTAATGGATTGTGAAGTTTAGTGCTCTGAATACTATTTGGTTTGCTGCAGTGTGTTAAAGGGATTGTCCACTACTAGGACAACCCCTTCTCCATCTGAATGTTTTCCCCCGATAAATAAAAACATTTATACCCACCTCCCATGCAGGCGTCTTTCCAGCGGTGTCGACTCTTGCGTTCCTGGGGCTCACATGAGGTTATTACATCATGTGAGCCTGGCTCCCAATCAGCGCTGTGTCACTGTGTCCGCCTTCAGACCTATAAGTAATTAAGAGGAAGTCAGGGATGTGGCTGGTCGATCAGTTCCTATTGATTACTTATACGTCCAAAGGAGGGGACAGTGACGCAGCGCTAATTGGTCGCCGGGCCTATGTGACATGACAACCTAACGTGAGCCCCAGGAACGTGCGTGTCATATATGTTACATAAATGTCATCTGAACCTGCCAATCTCGTTGGGATCGGCAGGACATTTAATATGTATGGGGTCCTCCCGATTATTCCCCCAAAAATTGTCAGAGGAAATGAGATTCGGGCAGGTAGAATTCAATGCCTGATCTTTTTGTTTGGGTGTCAGATAAACTGCTACCAAGAGATTCTGGCAGTGTTTCTCTCGTAAAGAACACAGGACCGCTCAGCTATGCTTAGCTTTTCTGTGTGTGGTGAAAGCAAGAGAGATAGCCATCAGCCAACAGCCAAATAGTTTCCAAGCCAAACTTAAAGGGACTCTGTCAGCACAGAATGACTGCTCAAATCAAGTACAGGCGCTCGGTGCGGCCAAACATTTTAGTGCAGTTTCCCACCTACTTGTTTTCTCTCTATATCCGCCAAAGCTGCCAATCAAAATAGGGAGTGGTGGGGCAGAGTTAGGGGGAAAACAAGTAGGTGGGAAAGTGCATTTAAATGTTTGGCCACGCCGAGATGCACCGAGCGACTGTAATTGGTTTGAGCAGTCATTTTGTGCTGGCAGAGTTCCTTTAAACCTTACTTGAGGCTAACCCAATTTTGAGACACTGGGCCTCAACAGTTCTGAGAAAAAGTTACAGGGAATGTAGATATCAGTTTAAAAGGGAGCCTGTCAGCATGGTTTTACATATGGAAGTAGTGGAATGGCTGCATAAATAATTGTCCCCAACTAGTGTTGAGCATTCCGATACTGAAATATCGGGTATCGGCCGATATTCGCGGTATCGGAATTCCGATACTTAATTCCGATACTATTGCAATATCGTATACCGGAATCGGAAGTTCCCATAATGCAATGAGACATTTTCATTTTATTCAGCCAATGAGGATCCTAAGAAGTGTGGGCACATCCTGTTAGGCATGTAGGCATCTTAACTAATGGCATGGCTGTGATTGGCTGCTGAAATGATGTCATGATGCACTATAAAAGCCACCGCCGCCATTTTGAGCTCACTCTGCTGTGAATTCAGTTAGGGATAGGACGCTGTTGTTCTGAGGGACAGTTTTAGCTACCTATTTGCTCTATACTGCTTTACCCAAGCTACTTTCTAAATCACTGTGCCTTGCAGTGCTAGTGCACAGTTCCCTGTGCTGTTCACCGCTATCTGCAAGGTCTGTGTGTGTGAGTGCAGCTCACCCTGTAGTGTGTGCTTCAGCCAAGTCTGGTTGTAGTGCACTCAGTGTGTGTCACTGCCTCATACATTGTCCTTTTTTGCCAATTCATAATTTTTCCTGATATCTCCTATTAGTGTGGTGGTTCCATCTGTATTCAGCTAAATTGGTTCCAAACACACTATATAGGAGTAGATAGAGAAATTTTTTTCCGTCTTGCAGCACTAGTGCACAGTGCTCTGCATCTGTACTGTTCACCGCTGTCTGCAAGGTCTGGTGTGTGAGTGCAGCTCACCCTGTAGTGTGTGCTTCAACCCCGTCTGGTTGTAGTGCACTCAGTGTGTGTCACTGCCTCATACATTGTCCTTTATTGCCAATTCATAATTTTTCCTGATATCTCCTATTAGTGTGGTGGTTCCATCTGTATTCAGCTAAATTGGTTCCAAACACACTATATAGGAGTAGATAGAGAAATTTTTTTCCGTCTTGCAGCACTAGTGCACAGTGCTCTGCATCTGTACTGTTCACCGCTGTCTGCAAGGTCTGGTGTGTGAGTGCAGCTCACCCTGTAGTGTGTGCTTCAACCCCGTCTGGTTGTAGTGCACTCAGTGTGTGTCACTGCCTCATACATTGTCCTTTATTGCCAATTCATAATTTTTCCTGATATCTCCTATTAGTGTGGTGGTTCCATCTGTATTCAGCTAAATTGGTTCCAAACACACTATATAGGAGTAGATAGAGAATTTTTTTTCCGTCTTGCAGCACTAGTGCACAGTGCTCTGCATCTGTACTGTTCACCGCTGTCTGCAAGGTCTGGTGTGTGAGTGCAGCTCACCCTGTAGTGTGTGCTTCAACCCCGTCTGGTTGTAGTGCACTCAGTGTGTGTCACTGCCTCATACATTGTCCTTTATTGCCAATTCATAATTTTTCCTGATATCTCCTATTAGTGTGGTGGTTCCATCCATATTCAGCTAAATTGATTCCAAACACACTATATAGGAGTAGATAGAGGAGCCTTTCTGCAGCATTGGGCCCTGCAGCCCCAGCCAGATTAGTATTAGCCTATTTTTTGCAGCCTCATCTATTGCATTGTAGGTTACCTTCCTACATTGTAATAGCTACAAAAAGTTTGTGATACTATCGTTATTACATCTTTAGGCACATCCAGTGTCTTTTTGTGACAAAAAAAACCTAAATAAAGTTCACCAAACACTCCACTTTACAGTTGTGTAGGCCACATTAGCTCATATTAAAGTCTAGTCCACACTTTATAAAATTAGTGTTTCTTATACCTGTTAGCAGCTGTTCAGGAATAAGCACACTAAGCCCTTAGTACTTTTCTGCCTATCTTTATCAGTCTACCAAGATGAAGAAGGCAGGGAGTAAGGCATGTGGTCGTGGTCGTGGGCGTGGGCGTGGAGTTTCTGCAGGGAGAGGACGTGAGGATTCTGTGCCTGCAGGGAGAGGACGTGGGGATTCTGTGCCTGCTGCGGGCACCAGTGACTCAGCATCCCCCAGTTTTACCAGGGAACAGTCCTTTATGCGCAGCTTTGTAGGAGCTAGCCGTACCCCACTGCTGCGCGAGGACCAAATTGAAGCCGTTGTCGGATGGATGGCAGCTAACGCATCGACTTCAATTAGTTCCAGATCCTCTCAGGTCCTGAGCACTGAAGAGCACCCATCTGTCTCTTCACCACCTGCCAAATTGCCCAGGCAGTCAGAGAGCCCTGGACAGGAGCCATCTCTACTTCTGTTCTCTGAATCTCTTGGCTTGGAAAGAGGGGGCCAGCCAAGCAGAATTCGAGAATTTGAAGAAGAGGTAGTATGCAGTGATGCGCAACCGTTTTGTCTCTCTGAATCTGAAGAGGCGGGTGGGCCAGTGCCTATGGTCAGCAGCACACCTCAGTACGCATCTGATGATGAGACTCAGGTGCCACTTTCTGGTGCGTACTGTGCTGTCGAGACTACCCAGGAGAAGCAGTTGTTTGAAGAGGGTGGTGTAGATGATGAGGTCCTTGACCCATCATGGCGTGAGGGACAGGAAGGTGGTGGGAGCAGCTCTGAGGAAGAGATTCCCCGAACGGCCCAAAAAGGAGGGAGAGGGAGGGGGCAGACTTGGTTGCCTGTAGCCTCCACTTCGGCACCCATTAGGAGCATGGCTCTTCCAAAATCCAAAGCGGGCGCTCCCAAGACTTGCAGTGCCTGGTCCTTTTTTGACACAGTTGCAGATGACATTTGCTTTGTCAAATGCAAGCTGTGTAATCAGAAGGTGAAAAGAGGGAAAAGTGTCAGCAACCTCAATACCACAAATATGTGGAAACATGTGCGGACCAAGCACGTGGTGGAGTTACACAAACACACTGAAGACCTAGGCCAACCTACAGCGCCACCTACCACCTCTTCAGCTCGTGTTGTAGCCTCTTCCTCCAGCTCACACACAGCTGGTTCGGCTTCCTCACAGGATCGCCATGGAAGAATCTCTGGCACTGTTGTACAGAGACACAGTGTAATTCCACCCACAGCACCACTTTCCCAGTCATCCTCACACTCCCAGGCCAGTCTACAGCCATCGTTAGCACAGGCATGGGAGAAAAGGCGCCCATACTCGGCAAACCACCCCCGAGCACAGGCTCTGAATGCTGGCATTGCTAAACTACTGGCCCTTGAAATGCTATCATTCAGGCTGGTGGAGACTGACACATTCCGTAACTTTATGGCATTGGCAGTCCCACAATACAACGTGCCCAGCCGCTTTTATTTCAGCAGGCAAGCCGTCCCTGCCCTGCAACATCATGTGGAGGGAAAAATTAAACATGCGCTACAAAACGCCGTCAGTAGCAAGGTCCACCTGACCACTGATGCGTGGACCAGTAAGCATGGACAGGGACGATACCTTTCCCTCACTGCCCATTGGGTAAATGTTGTGGAGCCGGGTACAGATCTTGAGAGTGGCGCTGTACGTGTTCTGCCAACTCCAAGGATTGCAGGAATCCAGTCTGTACACATTGACTCCTCCTCATACTCCAGTTCCTCTGAATCAGCGCTGCAGGAGCCGTCACGGTCTACCTCCACATCGACCCGTGAACGGTTACCTGTTATGATGACCGATATGAGCACAGCCGTGGCCAAACGTCAACAGGCCGTATTAAAATTAATTTCTTTGGGGAATCGAAGCCACACAGCGCAGGAGCTCTGGAATGCCATCAAGCAGCAGAGTGACGTGTGGTTTGTGCCAGCGAATCTCCAGCCAGGCATGGTAGTGTGTGACAATGGCCGAAATCTGGTGGCAGCTCTGGGCCTAGGCAACCTCACTCACATCCCATGTCTGGCACATGTGCTCAACTTGGTCGTGCAGAGTTTTTTGAGGGACTATCCGGATCTTGATGCACTGCTTCACAAGGTCCGCATAGAGTGCGCTCACTTGCGGCGTTCCAGCAATGCAAGATCACGCATTGCAGCTCTGCAGCGCCGATTATGTCTTCCGGAACATCGCATCATATGTGACCTACCCACCAGGTGGAATTCAACGTTACATATGTTGGAGAGGTTGTGTGAGCAGCAGGCAGCAGTAATGGAGTACCAGCTGCAGCAGGCGCAAACAAGTCGCAGTGCGCGCCGTTCACACTTCACCACCACTGAGTGGGCCTCTATGAAGGACATTTGCCACGTTTTGCGTGCCTTCGATTATTCCACGCGGATGGCGAGTGCAGATGATGCACTAGTCAGCATGACTATCCCCCTTATCTGCCTGCTTGAAAAAACACTGCAAGCACTAAGGGACGAGGTTTTGGAAGAGGTGGAGGATGAGGAGTCACAAATGCCATCTGCTTCTCTACAGTCTGCGCAACGTGGTTCCTCACAAAGGCCTAGGCAGGGGACACTTTGTGAGGAGGATGAGGAGGAGTCAATGGATGAGGAAGACATCTGTCCAGAGGAGGGAGGTACACAATGCTCTAGTAGTCAGTATCTAGAGCGAGGGTGGGGTGATGCAGAGCAGGCAGAGATCACGCCTCAAGCAGGGGACAGCGTTTCTTGGCCAGTTGGCAGTCTGCAGCACATGGTTGATTTCATGCTGCAGTGCCTCAGAAACGACCGCCGCATCGCCCACATTCTCAACACGGCTGATTATTGGGTGTCCACCCTCCTAGATCCTCGCTACCGGGACAACTTACAAAGCCTCATAACACCATTGAACCGGGAGCGTAAAATGCGGGAGTACCAAGACGCACTGGTGCATTCCATCATGTTCTCCATTCCAACCGAGAGCAGTGCTGCTAGTGCTTTACAAAGCAGCTCAGTGCGTCGAGGCAGTGGAGGAAGCTCTGCACAAAGAGGGAGCAGAAGCAGCGCCTCAGCACAAGGCAAGACCAGTATGGCCGAAATGTGGCAAAGTTTTGTGTCCCCGCCGCCACAAATGTCTACACCATCACAGACAGCTCCAGTCAGCAGGAGGCAACGTTTCCGTCAGATGGTGACAGACTACATGTCTTGCCCTCTTAGTGTACTCCCAGACGGCTCTTCTCCCTTCAAGTTTTGGGTCTGTAAGCTGGATACATGGCCAGAGCTTAGTCAGTATGCACTGGAGGTGCTAGCTTGCCCTGCTGCTAGTGTATTATCGGAACGCGTCTTTAGTGCCGCAGGTGGTGTACTAACAGACCGTCGCATGCGACTATCCTCCGATAACGTTGACCGGCTTACTTTTCTCAAAATGAACAAGGCCTGGATCTCTCATGAATTTGCCAGTCCTCTTCCAGAATAAATAATTGGTTGGCAACAGTATCCAGGTCTCCTGTTCTGTTCATGTTTCTACCACCTGAACTGTAATCCCTGAGCTCCAACACCGCCAGTTGGCGCTCGGAAGTGCCGTCTGCACAGTCAACACTTGCTGCCGTGTTATTGGGGTTCAGTAACGTCAGCTGTTCTCCTGCTGTGCGGACGGCAATTTCTCCTGATTTGTCCACATCCACTGTACTACACATTTTAAAGTTGCTCCAATTACTCCTCTGGCTCCTCTGTTTTCATTCTTATCCCTGGGCTCCAGCACCGCCAGTTGGCGCTCGGAAGTGCTGTCTGCACAGTCAACACTTGCTACCATGTTATTGGGGTTCAGTAACGTCAGCTGTTCCCCTGCTGTGCGGACGGCAATTTCTCCTGCTCTGTCCACATTCTCACTACTACAGATTTTAAAGTTGCTCCAATTACACCTCTGGCTCCTCTGTTTTCAGTATTATCCCTGAGCTCCAACACCGCCAGTTGGCGCACGGAAGTGCCGTCTGCACAGTCAACACTTGCTGCCGTGTTATTGGGGTTCAGTAACGTCAGCTGTTCTCCTGCTGTGCGGACGGCAATTTCTCCTGCTTTGTCCAAATCCACTGTACTACACATTTTAAAGTTGCTCGAATTACACCTCTGGCTCCTCTGTTTTCATTCTTATCCCTGGGCTCCAGCACCGCCAGTTGGCGCTCGGAAGTGCCGTCTGCACAGTCAACACTTGCTGCCGTGTTATTGGGGTTCAGTAACGTCAGCTGTTCTCCTGCTGTGCGGACGGCAATTTCTCCTGCTTTGTCCACATCCACTGTACTACACATTTTAAAGTTGCTCGAATTACACCTCTGGCTCCTCTGTTTTCATTCTTATCCCTGGGCTCCAGCACCGCCAGTTGGCGCTCGGAAGTGCCGTCTGCACAGTCAACACTTGCTGCGGTGTTATTGGGGTTCGGTAACGTCAGCTGTTCCCCTGCTGTGTTCACGGCAATTTCTCCTGCTCTGTCCATATTCACTGTGCTACTTATTTAAAACTTGCTCCAATTACACCTCTGGCTCCTCCGTTTTTAGTATTTACCCTGGGCTCCAATACCGCTAGTTGCTGCTCAGAAGTGCCGTCTGCACAGTCAACGCTTGCTCCAGTGTTATTGGGATTCAGTAACGTCAGCTGATCCCCAGCTGTGTGTCCGGCAAATTCTCCTGCTTTGTCCACATCCACTGTAGTACGGATTTAAAACCTCCTCCAAATACACCTCTGGCTCTTCTGTTTTTAGTATTTACCCTGGGCTCCAGCACCGCCAGCTGGTTCTCGGCAGTTCCATTGGCTCTTGTACCTTCTGCTACCCATCCGGGTTCCAGTACCGTCAGCTGGTTCTCGGCAGTGTCTTTGGCACGGGTACTCCCTCCTGCCCAGCCTGGTTCCAGCACGCCAGCTGTTTCCGGGTAGTGTCAACGTCACTTTGCCTCCAATGCGTTGTCCTGTCGTGTTGCGGTCGGGTTAGCCGACTCTATGGTGCCTGCAGTTTAGGTGACTCCTATGTGGGCTGCGGGATCTGGCAATGAAGGCTGGTTCCATAGTGCCAATAGGACAAGCACCCTCTGTAGGACTGTGGGTTTTGGTAACTGCGACCGGCTCGCGGCCTTGAACTTTTTTTTTACATGGGTACCTTCTGCTACCCATCCGGGTTCCAGTACCGTCAGCTGGTTCTCGGCAGTGCCTTTGGATTAGGTGCCTCCTTCTCGGTATCCAAGTTCCACCAACGTCTGCTGGTCCTTGGTAGTGCTTTCTGGCACAGGTACCTCCTGCTTAGTAACCGAGTTCCAGTAACATCAGCTGGTCCTCGGTAGTTCCATTGGCTCTTGTACCTTCTGCTACCCATCCGGGTTCCAGTACCGTCAGCTGGTCCTCGGTAGTTCCATTTGCTCTTGTATCTTCTGCTACCCATCCGGGTTCCAGTACCGTCAGCTGGTCCTCGGTAGTTCCATTTGCTCTTGTATCTTCTGCTACCCATCCGGGTTCCAGTACCGTCAGCTGGTTCTCGGCAGTGCCTTTGGATTAGGTGCCTCCTTCTCGGTATCCAAGTTCCACCAACGTCTGCTGGTCCTTGGTAGTGCTTTCTGGCACAGGTACCTCCTGCTTAGTAACCGAGTTCCAGTAACATCAGCTGGTCCTCGGTAGTTCCATTGGCTCTTGTACCTTCTGCTACCCATCCGGGTTCCAGTACCGTCAGCTGGTCCTCGGTAGTTCCATTTGCTCTTGTATCTTCTGCTACCCATCCGGGTTCCAGTACCGTCAGCTGGTTCTCGGCAGTGCCTTTGGATTAGGTGCCTCCTTCTCGGTATCCAAGTTCCACCAACGTCTGCTGGTCCTTGGTAGTGCTTTCTGGCACAGGTACCTCCTGCTTAGTAACCGAGTTCCAGTAACATCAGCTGGTCCTCGGTAGTTCCATTGGCTCTTGTACCTTCTGCTACCCATCCGGGTTCCAGTACCGTCAGCTGGTCCTCGGTAGTTCCATTTGCTCTTGTATCTTCTGCTACCCATCCGGGTTCCAGTACCGTCAGCTGGTTCTCGGCAGTGTCTTTGGCACGGGTACTCCCTCCTGCCCAGCCTGGTTCCAGCACGCCAGCTGTTTCCGGGTAGTGTCAACGTCACTTTGCCTCCAATGCGTTGTCCTGTCGTGTTGCGGTCGGGTTAGCCGACTCTATGGTGCCTGCAGTTTAGGTGACTCCTATGTGGGCTGCGGGATCTGGCAATGAAGGCTGGTTCCATAGTGCCAATAGGACAAGCACCCTCTGTAGGACTGTGGGTTTTGGTAACTGCGGCCGGCTCGCGGCCTTGAACTTTTTTTTTACATGGGTACCTTCTGCTACCCATCCGGGTTCCAGTACCGTCAGCTGGTTCTCGGCAGTGCCTTTGGATTAGGTGCCTCCTTCTCGGTATCCAAGTTCCACCAACGTCTGCTGGTCCTTGGTAGTGCTTTCTGGCACAGGTACCTCCTGCTTAGTAACCGAGTTCCAGTAACATCAGCTGGTCCTCGGTAGTTCCATTGGCTCTTGTACCTTCTGCTATCCATCCGGGTTCCAGTACTGTCAGCTGGTCCTCGGTAGTTCCTCAGCTTTCTTGTACCTTCTGCTACATTTCCAAGTTCAAGCTTTTTGAAATGGTTCTTGGTAATCACTCTGGATCTCCCTGACGAGGACCCTGAAGACGAGGACCCTGAAGACCAACCCTAAGAAGACGAGGACCCCGAAGACAATGACCCTGAAGACGAGGACCCTGAAGACCACCCCGAAGAAGACGAGGACCCTGAAGACCACCCCGAAGAAGACGAGGACCCCGAAGACGAGGACCCAGAAGACCAACCCGAAGAAGACGAGGACCCCGAAGACGAGGACCCCCGAAGACGACGACCCTGAAGACCACCCCGAAGAAGACCAAGAAGATGACCCTGAAGAAGTTGACCAAGAAGACAAAGAAGAGAAGACAAGCACCAAGATACAGAAAAACAAGAGACAGAAAACCAAGAAGCAGAAATACAAGAAGCTGCAGAACAAAAAGCGGAAGAACATTAAGCATAAGACTAAAAATCAGAGCAAAAGATAATATCTAAATTATAAGCAGAAGATGACTAAGCAGTGTATGGGGGTGAGTCCGTTCCTCCTCGTGGTGCCCCTGGAAAAGACCTGCTGCTGCAGGCCAAACTGAACGCGGACAAATCCTGTTGTAAATCTTTTGTGACGGGCAGAACGAAAGGTGTAATGTCCAACCTTTTATAGATAACAACTACAGGAATGCCTGTCACAAATAAGAATATGATGAAGAAGAAGAATATGAAGAAGATGAAGAAGTAGAATATGAAGAATGTAAAAAAAAGAATAATACGAAGAAGGTGAAGAAGAAGAAGGTGAAGAAGAAGTGGATGAAAAAGATGCTGAGGATGATGAAGGAGAAAGTGTGGGAGAAGTAAAAAAGAAGGTGAAGAGCATGGAAGTAGTGAAACATAAATATCTGACAAAATATAAAAATACTTAACATAGTTAATATTTCCGTAACTCAGAACATAATAAAAAAATATTAATTCCTGCTATTCCATTTGACTGGGCTAAACCTCTATGCCTTTATTGTCTCCCCCACCTCCCCCAATACATTCTACATTATTCTTAGTTGTTTTCCTTCATGTAGAAATAACCTACAAGGAAAGAAAGGGTTTATTTTAATTCCGATATTTATGTCCCATTGACTTGCATTGGTTTCCGGTATCGGAATCGGCGATATCCGATACTTTTTCGGTATCGGTCCGATCCAATCCGATCCGATATTTCCCGATATCGGAAGGTATCGCTCAACACTATCCCCAACAAGAGATCCGATGTTTTCCCATTCATAAAAAATCTCGCATAGACGTCAAATGCAAATCATACTGGAAATGCACTGGGAGTTTGTCATTGACTCGCCCCAGTGCACTTCCAGACGCTTTTGCATATGTTGACAGGTTTTATTTATTTATTATGCATTGCTATCATATTCTGCAGCTCTTTACATACGTTATTATTGCTGTCCCTAATGGGGCTCACAATCTAAATTCCCTATCAGTATATGGCTTTGAAGTGTGGAAGGAAACCCACGCAAAAAAGAGGAGAACATACAGTGGCCTTGCAGATGTTGTCCTTGGTGGGATTTGAACCCAGGACCCCAGTGCTGCAAGACAACAGAACTAACCACTGAGCCACTGAGCCACCGTGCTGCAATAGTCCAAAGCAGGTTTGAAAAAAAGAGTTCTAGTTGGTTGACAAGGAAACTATTTTAATACAATATTGCATGCAGTGCATACTGTGTATCTCCAACAATTATGGCAACCTCATTTGTTCAGTAAATGCTTCCATTACTGACAGAATATAGAAATATATTACTTTCTGTTAATATAAATCCCTCTCTAGCAAGCCATAAAACTTAGCTTTTATTATATTTATATATTATTTATATATATTAAAATGCATAAGGGTATAAAATCTTGTCCCTAATCTGCCTCACATATTTTTTTAGCTATACTGTAAACACTTGTATATATTTATTTGATGACACCACAAGGTGCCACCATTTATATAGCAGAATAGGACAATTTGTACTTATAGCACGTCCCCCCAACATGTTTCACCGCATGTGCGGTGTCATCAGGGGATGGGACACTGGCATAAATGGCTGCCAGTGATACACGCCTCCTATATATAGCCTTTGTGTATAGGTCACAACCAATGTGAGTATCTCTAACAAAATGCAGGAAATGATCTAAGTCATAAAACCACCAAAAGACAGTGTCAGAGCAACGGACCAATCACATTACATCATAACTAAATGAGAGACATAGTGATATGTCGCAGTCAGAGAGCGTCTTACCGTGTTGTTCCTATACTGCAACACTATAGGTCAATATAACAAATTTTATTTAGACATTAAAATCAGCAAATAATAAGGGAAAATATTCACATATGGATTTGAATGGTAGGGGACAGTAATCAAAACATATGGTGATAATTTACAATGATGTAGATGTTATTGATTTACCTTTACTATAATAATCATGTTAGATAAAAATAATCACATAATTGTCAATCTACCATAGTAGGCATGTAATTCATAAAACTTATGAAAATATGTACTATGACAAATTAATCATTATTGATGAACCATGTAAATATAATGCTGTAGGTATTGAGTTCCTAGGGCATGTCTATATATATAATTCTGCCAAATATATTAATCAAAAATAACATAAATTTGTTGCTCAGACCACATCAATTCAAAAGGAGAAAATAGATAAATAAAATGACAGTGCATCAATGTATACAGTTATATGAAAAAGTTTGGGCACCCCTATTAATCTTAAGCTTAATGTTTTATAAAAAATTGGTGTTTTTGCAACAGCTATTTCAGTTTGATATATGTAATAACTGTTGGACACAGTAATGTTTCTGCCTTGAAATGAGGTTTATTGTACTAACAGAAAATGTGCAATCTGCATTCAAACAAAATTTGACAGGTGCATAAGTATGGGCACCCTTATCATTTTCTTGTTTTAAATACTCCTACCTACTTTTTACTGCCTTACTAAAGCACTTTTTTTTTGGTTTTGTAACCTCATTGAGCTTTGAACTTCATAGCCAGGTGTATGCAATCATGAGAAAAGCTACTTAAAGTGGCCACTTGCAAGTTGTTCTCCTGTTTGAATCTCCTCTGAAGAGTGGCATCATGGGCTCCTCAAAACAACTGTCAAATGATCTGAAAACAAAGATTATTCAACATAGTTGTTCAGGGGAAGGATACAAAAAGCTGTCTCAGAGATTTAACCTGTCAGTTTCCACTGTGAGGAACATAGTAAGGAAATGGAAGAACACAGGGACAGTTCTTGTTAAGGCCAGAAGTGGCAGGCCAAGAAAAACATCAGAAAGGCAGAGAAGAAGAATGGTGACATCAGTCAAGGACAATCCTCAGACCACCTCCAGAGAGCTGCAGCATGAACTTGCTGCAGATGGTGTCACTGTGCATCGGTCAACTATACAACGCACTTTGCACAAGGAGAAGCTGTATGGGAGAGTGATGCGAAAGAAGCCGTTTCTGCAAGCACGCCACAAACAGAGTCGGCTGAAGTATGCAAAAGCACATTTGGAGAAGCCAATTTCTTTTTGGAAGAAGGTCCTGTGGACTGATGAAACCAAGATTGAGTTGTTTGGTCATACAAAAAAGCGTTATGCATGGCGGCAAAAAAACACAGCATTCCAAGAAAAACACTTGCTACCCACAGTAAAATTTGGTGGAGGTTCCATCATGCTTTGGGGCTGTGTGGCCAATGCCGGCACTGGGAATCTTGTTAAAGTTGAGGGACGCATGGATTCCACTCAGTATCAGCAGATTCTTGACAATAATATTCAAGAATCAGTGATAAAGTTGAAGTTACGCAGGGGATGGATCTTTCAGCAAGACAATGATCCAAAACACCGCTCCAAATCTACTCAGGCATTCATGCAGAGGAACAATTACAATGTTCTGGAATGGCCATCCCAATCCCCAGACCTGAATATCATTGAACATCTGTGGGATCATTTGAAGAGGGCTGTCCATGCTCGGCGACCATCAAACTTAACTGAACTGGAATTGTTTTGTAAAGAGGAATGGTCAAAAATACCTTCATCCAGGATCCAGGAAATCATTAAAAGCTACAGGAAGCGACTAGAGGCTGTTATTTTTGCAAAAGGAGGATCTACTAAATATTAATGTCACTTTTCTGGTGAGGTGCCCATACTTATGCACCTGTCAAATTTTGTTTGAATGCAGATTGCACATTTTCTGTTAGTACAATAAACCTCATTTCAAGGCAGAAACATTACTGTGTCCAACAGTTATTACATATATCAAACTGAAATAGCTGTTGCAAAAATACCAATTTTTATAAAACATTAAGCTTAAGATTAATAGGGGTGCCCAAACTTTTTCATATAACTGTAGATCTGTGGTCATACATAAGTATTATAATTGTATATCACAGTGTTATAATAGACCATAGGCATCCATAAATAATTAAATTGACAGTGCAGGATAGGTCATATGCAAAATAGAGCATGTATCCAGAAAAATCAATGGCACAAAGTTTACAAAGTAAGCTACATACCGCCAAGTAACCACCATATGGTGTCCACTCCACCTGGTCCCGACGCGCGTTTTGCCGCCTGGGCTTTGACAAGGGATGTTGGCTGAAAAACCTGGTAAGTATTTATATCGTCTGGGGCCAATGGGAAAGGAAAGGGTAAGTGGGCGCAGCTGTAGCACTCCATGGTTTGTCATGTCATTATTTACGCCATATTGACCTATAGTGTTGCAGTGGATTTCTTTGTAGGTATTATTATATTTATGGTCACGGAATATTGACTCATTCTTTTTTCACTGGAGTAACCTGCTGTTGCTATATGCCCATCCAATGCAGAGATCCGCTCTTTCCGATACTCCAATCACATAAGAGTTTGTCATCCGAGGCGTCATAATGACGTGGCGCATTCTAATTGGCTACAATAGCACGCACATGACAGTGATGTCTAACCCCTTGATTGGACAATGACAGTGGCCTCGTCATTTAATGTATATGTCCCTGATTGGATGCTATCCAAAATTCGGGTGCACCTTCACCAATACTCCAATCTCACAGGAGTTTACCATCGGAAACATTGACGTGCCACATTCTGATTGGCTGCAATAGTGGCCACATGATAGTGACGCCTAGGTCTCCGATGGAATCATAGCAAAGATCGCGTCATTTTAATGTATAAATAATAATGTTGGTAATCAACTTCTCTTATTATTATATTTATTACTATGTTATTATATTTATTATATTATTAACTTAGTTGATCAATAATTATTAACTTGTTTTATGTATTAACACTGTCTATTGCTGATAAGTTAATTATTAAATTATGTTAACACAGATTTTCATAACATACTTGGTCATATTAATAAACACTAAACTATGGAGGGCACCATCCAAATCAAAAAGGGGATCAACATGCTGCACACCACATAAATACACGTGAAAAAAGGGAAAAGAGGTGTGCTATGAAGCAGTGATCACCCAGCAATACTTCAATAAATTATCAAACGTTATAATAAGTGACAATAAATTTTATTCATTACAAATATAAATACATACAAACAACGTCAAAAAACCCAAATAGCTAAAACACAAGTAAAATCAATATAGTGGGGTTACCCACTAATTTGAAGCCCACCTGCTCCAAAAAAACATCCCTAGTTACAACAGAACAAGCAGTACCATAATACAACAAGTGCCAGTATTATCCCTGGTGATCAATATCGTACACATGCAAATTAGTTATGACTGCCTGACATTAGCATTCAAGGAGGTGTACTATAGTCCATAAAGATGAAGAGGGAAATATGTGCCTACTACAGCAGAGTATATATTAAAAAATACAAAGAGTCCCAAACATAAATGAAGCCCATATAGAATATCTGAGCTGACAAATACTATATACTCACATACCACAAAAAGTACTATTCAGGGTATAAATAAATACAAAACCCTTTCATGCTGTAAGTATCCCTCCTGCACATAATAGCGCTACGATCAATCACCTCCCTGAGCACAAAATCCTATGCTGGGATGAAGCAGGCGGGCATTCAGTGCCCAACGCGTGTCGCCACTACACGTGGCTTCATCAGGGGTCTATATTGATTTTACTTGTGTTTTAGCTATTTGGGTTTTTTGACGTTGTTTGTATGTATTTATATTTGTAATGAATAAAATTTATTGTCACTTATTATAACGTTTGATAATTTATTGAAGTATTGCTGGGTGATCACTGCTTCATAGCACACCTCTTTTCCCTTTTTTCACGTATACTTGGTCATATTGACAATAAAGAAATATTTAGAGAAGTATTTTTATTTCTTTCTCTTATCATATATACATTCTACTTCCACTAATGTTCTCATCAATAGCATTATGATCTTCTTTTCTATATATTATGTATGAAATGTATAGCTGTCTGGGTCAATGATATTTCTTTAACACTAACTGACCAATATTCCTATTGATTCAAAACACTGCACTTCTATTAGAAAAATTATGTACAGGTGCATCTCACAAAATTAGAATATCATCAAAAAGTTGATTTATTTCAGTTCTTCAATACAAAAAGTGACCTCATTCAGTCCATCTGGACTTAGGGTGCCAAGTCGGTATATCCATTTTGCTTCCCCTTTCAATAAGAGTTGATCAAGGTTGCCTCTTCTTTGCCTAAGGGTATATTTTTGAATACCCCAATATTGTATGGCCCAAGGATCCGAATTACGATTAAATCTCATCTGTCGTGGTACTCGAGTATCATAACTATTTCTTATAGACCCAATATGCAAGATTAACTTCCTTTGTAATGTACCCCCCTAGTGATCTGTTGGTGAAGGGGTCTTAATGTCCTAATGTTCAGCTGTTCTAACCATGAGAAGTTGTCAGCACATCAACACTGCAGACTAAATAGGGCAGAACCAAGCACAATGTAGCCACTGGAAAAAGCCACTGTCTGTATAAATTCATCACTCTGGATTAACTGGTGGTTCTATGAAATCTGAATACCCTAATTGGCACAAATTAAAGGGGTTGTTCCATGAACAAAGTTCATTTTAAACAATAGATCTTGGAATAATAATTTCCACAATTGGATGTGTTTTTAAAAATATGTTTCTGTGCTGAGATAATCTTATAAATGTGCCCCTGCTGTGTACTGTGTAATGGCTGTGTCTGACCATGCAACAACATGAACTGATCATACCACATCTCCTGGGCAGGGGAGAAAACAAAAGAGAGTGTATAGACAGAACAGCATGGGGTCACAGCTGGTTGTTCCTGTGAGGTAAAACATTGCTTAAAAACAAGCTGGGAAATGTTTTACATTACAGAAAGCAGAAACTGTGATCCCCTGCTGTAATGTCTGTATACTCTCTTTTGTTTCCTCTCCTACCCAGGAGCTGTGGTATGATCAGACCATGTTCCTGTACGGTCAGACACAGACATTACATCGTACATAACAGGGGCACATTTATAAGATTATCTCAGCACAGGAAGATTTTTTTAAACACATCCAATTGTGGAAGTTATTATTATTCCAAGATCTAGTGATTAATAGTGTTGAGCGATACCTTCCGATATCGGGAAATATCGGATCGGATTGGATCGGACCGATACCGAAAAAGTATCGGATATCGCCGATTCCGATACCGGAAACCAATGCAAGTCAATGGGACAGAAATATCGGAATGAAAATAAACCCTTTCTTTCCTTGTAGGTTAATTCTACATGAAGGAAAACAACTAAGAATAATGTAGAATGTATTGGGGTAGGTGGGGGAGACAATAAAGGCATAGAGGTTTAGCCCAATCAAATGGAATAGCAGGAATTAATATTTTTTTTTAAGACGTTCTGAGTTACGGAAATATTGACTATGTTAAGTATTTTTATATATTTATGTTTCACTACTTCCATGCTCTTCACCTTCTTTTTTACTTCTCCCACACTTTCTCTTTCATCATCTTCAGCATCTTTTTCATCCACTTCTTCTTCACCTTCTTCATCTTCTTCTTCTTCACCTTCTTCGTATTATTCTTTTTTTTTCATTCTTCATATTCTACTTCTTCATCTTCTTCATATTCTTCTTCATCATATTCTTATTTGTGACAGGCATTCCTGTAGTTGTTATCTATAAAAGGTTGGACATTACACCTTTCGTTCTGCCCGTCACAAAAGATTTACCACAGGATTTGTCCGCGTTCAGTTTGGCCTGCAGCAGCAGGTCTTTTCCAGGGGCACCACGAGGAGGAACGGACTCACCCCCATACACTGCTTAGTCATCTTCTGCTTATAATTTAGATATTATCTTTTGCTCTGATTTTTAGTCTTATGCTTAATGTTCTTCCGCTTTTTGTTCTGCAGCTTCTTGTATTTCTGCTTCTTGGCTTTCTGTCTCTTGTTCTTCTATATCTTGGTGCTTGTCTTCTCTTCTTTGTCCTCTTGGTCAACTTCTTCAGGGTCATCTTCTTGGTCTTCTTCGGGGTGGTCTTCAGGGTCGTCGTCTTCGGGGGTCCTCGTCTTCGGGGTCCTCGTCTTCTTCGGGTTGGTCTTCTGGGTCCTCGTCTTCGGGGTCCTCGTCTTCTTCGGGGTGGTCTTCAGGGTCCTCGTCTTCTTCGGGGTGGTCTTCAGGGTCCTCGTCTTCTTCGGGGTGGTCTTCAGGGTCCTCGTCTTCTTCAGGGTGGTCTTCAGGGTCCTCGTCTTCTTCGGGGTGGTCTTCAGGGTCCTCGTATTCAGGGTCGTCGTCTTCGGGGTCCTCGTCTTCTTAGGGTTGGTCTTCAGGGTCCTCGTATTCAGGGTCGTCGTCTTCGGGGGTCCTCGTCTTCGGGGTCCTCGTCTTCTTCGGGTTGGTCTTCTGGGTCTTCGTCTTCCGGGTCCTCGTCTTCTTCGGGGTGGTCTTCAGGGTCCTCGCCTTCTTCGGGGTGGTCTTCAGGGTCCTCGTCTTCTTCGGGGTGGTCTTCAGGGTCCTCGTATTCAGGGTCGTCGTCTTCGGGGTCCTCGTCGTCTTAGGGTTGGTCTTCGGGGTCCTCGTCTTCAGGGTCCTCGTCAGGGAGATCTAGAGTGATTACCAAGAACCATTTCAAAAAGCTTGAACTTGGAAATGTAGCAGAAGGTACAAGAAAGCTGAGTAACTACCGAGAACCAGCTGACGGTACTGGAACCCGGATGGGTAGCAGAAGGTACAAGAGCCAATGGAACTGCCGAAGACCAGCTGACGGTACTGGAACTCGGTTACTAAGCAGGAGGTACCTGTGCCAGAAAGCACTACCAAGGACCAGCAGACGTTGGTGGAACTTGGATACCGAGAAGGAGGCACCTAATCCAAAGGCACTGCCGAGAACCAGCTGACGGTACTGGAACCCGGATGGGTAGCAGAAGGTACCCATGTAAAAAAAAGTTCAAGGCCGCGAGCCGGCCGCAGTTACCAAAACCCACAGTCCTACAGGGGGTGCTTGTCCTATTGGCACTATGGAACCAGCCTTCATTGCCAGATCCCGCAGCCCACATAGGAGTCACCTAAACTGCAGGCACCATAGAGTCGGCTAACCCGACCGCAACACGACAGGACAACGCATTGGAGGCAAAGTGACGTTGACACTACCCGGAAACAGTTGGCGTGCTGGAACCAGGCTGGGCAGGAGGGAGTACCCATGCCAAAGTCACTGCCGAGAACCAGCTGACGGTACTGGAACCCGGATGGGTAGTAGAAGGTACAAGAGCAAATGGAACTACCGAGAACCAGCTGGCGGTGCTGGAACCCAGGGTAAATACTAAAAACAGAGTGGAGCCAGAGGTGTAATTGGAGCAAGTTTTAAATCCGTAGTACAGTGGATGTGGACAAAGCAGGAGAATTTGCCGGACACACAGCTGGGGATCAACTGACGTTACTGAACCCCAATAACACTGGAGCAAGCGTTGACTGTGCAGACAGCACTTCTGAGCAGCAACTAGCGGTATTGGAGCCCAGGGTAAATACTAAAAACGGAGGAGCCAGAGGTGTATTTGGAGGAGGTTTTAAATCCGTAGTACAGTGGATGTGGACAAAGCAGGAGAATTTGCCGGACACACAGCTGGGGATCAGCTGACGTTACTGAACCCCAATAACACTGGAGCAAGCGTTGACTGTGCAGACAGCACTTCTGAGCAGCAACTAGCGGTATTGGAGCCCAGGGTAAATACTAAAAACGGAGGAGCCAGAGGTGTATTTGGAGGAGGTTTTAAATCCGTAGTACAGTGGATGTGGACAAAGCAGGAGAATTTGCCGGACACACAGCTGGGGATCAGCTGACGTTACTGAACCCCAATAACACTGAAGCAAGCGTTGACTGTGCAGACGGCACTTCCGAGCGCCAACTGGCGGTGTTGGAGCTCAGGGATAATACGGAAAACAGAGGAGCCAGAGGTGTAATTGGAGAAACTTTCAAATCTGTAGTAGTGAGAATGTGGACAGAGCAGGAGAAATTGCCGTCCGCACAGCAGGGGAACAGCTGACGTTACTGAACCCCAATAACACGGCAGCAAGTGTTGACTGTGCAGACGGCATTTCCGAGCGCCAACTGGCGGTGTTGGAGCTCAGGGATAATACTGAAAACAGAGGAGCCAGAGGTGTAATTGGAGAAACTTTCAAATCTGTAGTAGTGAGAATGTGGACAGAGCAGGAGAAATTGCCGTCCGCACAGCAGGGGAACAGCTGACGTTACTGAACCCCAATAACACGGCAGCAAGTGTTGACTGTGCAGACGGCACTTCCGAGCGCCAACTGGCGGTGTTGGAGCTCAGGGATAATACTGAAAACAGAGGAGCCAGAGGTGTAATTGGAGAAACTTTCAAATCTGTAGTAGTGAGAATGTGGACAGAGCAGGAGAAATTGCCGTCCGCACAGCAGGGGAACAGCTGACGTTACTGAAACCCAATAACACGGCAGCAAGTGTTGACTGTGCAGACGGCACTTCCGAGCGCCAACTGGCGGTGTTGGAGCTCAGGGATAATACTGAAAACAGAGGAGCCAGAGGTGTAATTGGAGAAACTTTCAAATCTGTAGTAGTGAGAATGTGGACAGAGCAGGAGAAATTGCCGTCCGCACAGCAGGGGAACAGCTGATGTTACTGAAACCCAATAACACGGCAGCAAGTGTTGACTGTGCAGACGGCACTTCCGAGCGCCAACTGGCGGTGTTGGAGCTCAGGGATAATACTGAAAACAGAGGAGCCAGAGGTGTAATTGGAGAAACTTTCAAATCTGTAGTAGTGAGAATGTGGACAGAGCAGGAGAAATTGCCGTCTGCACAGCAGGGGAACAGCTGACGTTACTGAACCCCAATAACACGGCAGCAAGTGTTGACTGTGCAGACGGCACTTCCGAGCGCCAACTGGCGGTGTTGGAGCTCAGGGATAATACTGAAAACAGAGGAGCCAGAGGTGTAATTGGAGAAACTTTCAAATCTGTAGTAGTGAGAATGTGGACAGAGCAGGAGAAATTGCCGTCCGCACAGCAGGGGAACAGCTGACGTTACTGAACCCCAATAACACGGCAGCAAGTGTTAACTGTGCAGACGGCACTTCCGAGCGCCAACTGGCGGTGTTGGAGCTCAGGGATTACAGTTCAGGTGGTAGAAACATGAACAGAACAGGAGACCTGGATACTGTTGCCAACCAATTATTTATTCTGGAAGAGGACTGGCAAATTCATGAGAGATCCAGGCCTTGTTCATTTTGAGAAAAGTAAGCCGGTCAACGTTATCGGAGGATAGTCGCATGCGACGGTCTGTTAATACACCACCTGGGGCACTAAAGACGCGTTCCGATAATACACTAGCAGCAGGGCAAGCTAGCACCTCCAATGCATACTGACTAAGCTCTGGCCATGTATCCAGCTTACAGACCCAAAACTTGAAGGGAGAAGAGCCGTCTGGGAGTACACTAAGAGGGCAAGACATGTAGTCTGTCACCATCTGACGGAAACGTTGCCTCCTGCTGACTGGAGCCGTCTGTGATGGTGTAGACATTTGTGGCGATGGGGACACAAAACTTTGCCACATTTCGGCCATACTGGTCTTGCCTTGTGCTGAGGCGCTGCTTCTGCTCCCTCTTTGTGCAGAGCTTCCTCCACTGCCTCGACGCACTGAGCTGCTTTGTAAAGCACTAGCAGCACTGCTCTCGGTTGGAATGGAGAACATGATGGAATGCACCAGTGCGTCTTGGTACTCCCGCATTTTACGCTCCCGGTTCAACGGTGTTATGAGGCTTTGTAAGTTGTCCCGGTAGCGAGGATCTAGGAGGGTGGACACCCAATAATCAGCCGTGTTGAGAATGTGGGCGATGCGGCGGTCGTTTCTCAGGCACTGCAGCATGAAATCAACCATGTGCTGCAGACTGCCAACTGGCCAAGAAACGCTGTCCCCTGCTTGAGGCGTGATCTCTGCCTGCTCTGCATCACCCCACCCTGGCTCTAGATACTGACTACTAGAGCATTGTGTACCTCCCTCCTCTGGACAGATGTCTTCCTCATCCATTGACTCCTCCTCATCCTCCTCACAAAGTGTCCCCTGCCTAGGCCTTTGTGAGGAACCACGTTGCGCAGACTGTAGAGAAGCAGATGGCATTTGTGACTCCTCATCCTCCACCTCTTCCAAAACCTCGTCCCTTAGTGCTTGCAGTGTTTTTTCAAGCAGGCATATAAGAGGGATAGTCATGCTGACTAGTGCATCATCTGCACTCGCCATCCGCGTGGAATAATCGAAGGCACGCAAAACGTGGCAAATGTCCTTCATGTAGGCGCACTCAGTGGTGGTGAAGTGTGAACGGCGCGCACTGCGACTTGTTTGCGCCTGCTGCAGCTGGTACTCCATTACTGCTGCCTGCTGCTCACACAACCTCTCCAACATATGTAACGTTGAATTCCACCTGGTGGGTAGGTCACATATGATGCGATGTTCCGGAAGACGTAATCGGCGCTGCAGAGCTGCAATGCGTGATCTTGCATTGCTGGAACGCCGCAAGTGAGCGCACTCTATGCGGACCTTGTGAAGCAGTGCATCAAGATCCGGATAGTCCCTCAAAAAACTCTGCATGACCAAGTTGAGTACATGTGCCAGACATGGGATGTGAGTGAGGTTGCCTAGGCCCAGAGCTGCCACCAGATTTCGGCCATTGTCACACACTACCATGCTTGGCTGGAGATTCGCTGGCACAAACCACACGTCGCTCTGCTGCTTGATGGCATTCCAGAGCTCCTGCGCTGTGTGGCTTCGATTCCCCAAAGAAATTAATTTTAATACGGCCTGTTGACGTTTGGCCACGGCTGTGCTCATATCGGTCATCATAACAGGTAACCGTTCACGGGTCGATGTGGAGGTAGACCGTGACGGCTCCTGCAGCACTGATTCAGAGGAACTGGAGTATGAGGAGGAGTCAATGTGTACAGACTGGATTCCTGCAATCCTTGGAGTTGGCAGAACACGTACAGCGCCACTCTCAAGATTTGTACCCGGCTCCACAACATTTACCCAATGGGCAGTGAGGGAAAGGTATCGTCCCTGTCCATGCTTACTGGTCCACGCATCGGTGGTCAGGTGGACCTTGCTACTGACGGCGTTTTGTAGCGCATGTTTAATTTTTCCCTCCACATGATGTTGCAGGGCAGGGACGGCTTGCCTGCTGAAATAAAAGCGGCTGGGCACGTTGTATTGTGGGACTGCCAATGCCATAAAGTTACGGAATGTGTCAGTCTCCACCAGCCTGAATGATAGCATTTCAAGGGCCAGTAGTTTAGCAATGCCAGCATTCAGAGCCTGTGCTCGGGGGTGGTTTGCCGAGTATGGGCGCCTTTTCTCCCATGCCTGTGCTAACGATGGCTGTAGACTGGCCTGGGAGTGTGAGGATGACTGGGAAAGTGGTGCTGTGGGTGGAATTACACTGTGTCTCTGTACAACAGTGCCAGAGATTCTTCCATGGCGATCCTGTGAGGAAGCCGAACCAGCTGTGTGTGAGCTGGAGGAAGAGGCTACAACACGAGCTGAAGAGGTGGTAGGTGGCGCTGTAGGTTGGCCTAGGTCTTCAGTGTGTTTTTGTAACTCCACCACGTGCTTGGTCCGCACATGTTTCCACATATTTGTGGTATTGAGGTTGCTGACACTTTTCCCTCTTTTCACCTTCTGATTACACAGCTTGCATTTGACAAAGCAAATGTCATCTGCAACTGTGTCAAAAAAGGACCAGGCACTGCAAGTCTTGGGAGCGCCCGCTTTGGATTTTGGAAGAGCCATGCTCCTAATGGGTGCCGAAGTGGAGGCTACAGGCAACCAAGTCTGCCCCCTCCCTCTCCCTCCTTTTTGGGCCGTTCGGGGAATCTCTTCCTCAGAGCTGCTCCCACCACCTTCCTGTCCCTCACGCCATGATGGGTCAAGGACCTCATCATCTACACCACCCTCTTCAAACAACTGCTTCTCCTGGGTAGTCTCGACAGCACAGTACGCACCAGAAAGTGGCACCTGAGTCTCATCATCAGATGCGTACTGAGGTGTGCTGCTGACCATAGGCACTGGCCCACCCGCCTCTTCAGATTCAGAGAGACAAAACGGTTGCGCATCAGTGCATGCTACCTCTTCTTCAAATTCTAGAATTCTGCTTGGCTGGCCCCCTCTTTCCAAGCCAAGAGATTCAGAGAACAGAAGTAGAGATGGCTCCTGTCCAGGGCTCTCTGACTGCCTGGGCAATTTGGCAGGTGGTGAAGAGACAGATGGGTGCTCTTCAGTGCTCAGGACCTGAGAGGATCTGGAACTAATTGAAGTCGATGCGTTAGCTGCCATCCATCCGACAACGGCTTCAATTTGGTCCTCGCGCAGCAGTGGGGTACGGCTAGCTCCTACAAAGCTGCGCATAAAGGACTGTTCCCTGGTAAAACTGGGGGATGCTGAGTCACTGGTGCCCACAGCAGGCACAGAATCCCCACGTTCTCTCCCTGCAGGCACAGAATCCTCACGTCCTCTCCCTGCAGAAACTCCACGCCCACGACCACATGCCTTACTCCCTGCCTTCTTCATCTTGGTAGACTGATAAAGATAGGCAGAAAAGTACTAAGGGCTTAGTGTGCTTATTCCTGAACAGCTGCAAACAGGTATAAGAAACACTAATTTTATAAAGTGTGGACTAGACTTTAATATGAGCTAATGTGGCCTACACAACTGTAAAGTGGAGTGTTTGGTGAACTTTATTTAGTTTTTTTTTGTCACAAAAAGACACTGGATGTGCCTAAAGATGTAATAACGATAGTATCACAAACTTTTTGTAGCTATTACAATGTAGGAAGGTAACCTACAATGCAATAGATGAGGCTGCAAAAAATAGGCTAATACTAATCTGGCTGGGGCTGCAGGGCCCAATGCTGCAGAAAGGCTCCTCTAACTACTCCTATATAGTGTGTTTTGAACCAATTTAGCTGAATATGGATGGAACCACCACACTAATAGGAGATATCAGGAAAAATTATGAATTGGCAATAAAGGACAATGTATGAGGCAGTGACACACACTGAGTGCACTACAACCAGACGGGGTTGAAGCACACACTACAGGGTGAGCTGTACTCACACACCAGACCTTGCAGACAGCGGTGAACAGTACAGATGCAGAGCACTGTGCACTAGTGCTGCAAGACCAAAAAAATTTCTCTATCTACTCCTATATAGTGTGTTTGGAACCAATTTAGCTGAATACGGATGGAACCACCACACTAATAGGAGATATCAGGAAAAATTATGAATTGGCAATAAAGGACAATGTATGAGGCAGTGACACACACTGAGTGCACTACAACCAGACGGGGTTGAAGCACACACTACAGGGTGAGCTGCACTCACACACCAGACCTTGCAGACAGCGGTGAACAGTACAGATGCAGAGCACTGTGCACTAGCGCTGCAAGACCCAAAAAATTTCTCTATCTACTCCTATATAGTTTGTTTGGAACCAATTTAGCTGAATACGGATGGAACCACCACACTAATAGGAGATATCAGGAAAAATTATGAATTGCCAAAAAAGGACAATGTATGAGACAGTGACACACACTGAGTGCACTACAACCAGACGTGGTTGAAGCACACACTACAGGGTGAGCTGCACTCACACACAGAGACCTTGCAGAAAGCGGTGAACAGCACAGAGAACTGTGCACTAGCACTGCAAGGCACAGCGATTTATAAAGTAGCTTGGGTAAAGCAGAATAGATCAAATAGGTAGCTAAAACTGTCCCTCAGAACAACAGCGTCCTATCCCTAACTGAATTCACAGCAGAGTGAGCTCAAAATGGTGGCGGCGGCTTTTATAGTGCATCATGACATCATTTCAGCAGCCAATCACAGCCATGCCATTAGTTAAGATGCCTACATGCCTAACAGGATGTGCCCACACTTCTTAGGATCCTCATTGGCTGAATAAAATGAAAATGGCTCATTGCATTATGGGAACTTCCGATTCCGGTATACGATATTGCAAAAGTATCGGAATTAAGTATCGGAATTCCGATACTGCGAATATCGGCCGATACCCGATATTTTAGTATCGGAATGCTCAACACTAGTGATTAATATGAACTTTGTTTGTGGAAAAATCCTTTTAAGCATCAGTGACTGTTAAAGGACTCATTATAAAATAGCTATAAAAAGATTTATCTTTATTGGCATCACCGCTGAGCCCAGTGATTAGCTGCAATGGCCATTTGATGTCATTGTGATTCCACCGCTGCAGCAATGCCAACAAAGACTGGGGATATCAATGGACAGCCAATTTTGAAGCGGCAGAGGGTAAGTACTGTTGCACAGCTTCTGGATACCCACAGTTGCGGTAGAAACTTCACAGAGCAGTTTACATGGGATAACAAGCTTTTACTTCTCAGAACATGAGGTAAAGGAAAAAACGCACAGTCACACAGTACTGCACCAGGAAGTAAGAACAAAACAGAAAAATACAAGGGAGACTTTTTTCTTTTACAATACAGTAAACAAGGAAACTTTACACAACATCGCCATCTACTGTCAGATCAGCATAAAGTCCTCCTTCACACAAACAAAAAAGTCCACAACTGTTGCATATACCAACACCCTTTCTCAACAGTAAGGACTTATTAAGTCAAACCCAATTTCTTCATTAGTCTCTGATGTTTTTCAGCATTCAATGCCTTTGTGAAAATGTCTGCTGTCATATCTTCAGTTGGACAATATTCTAATTTCAGGATACCTTGTTCCTGATGGTCCCTCAAGAAATGATACTTCACATCAATGTGCTTGGTTCTTGGGTTAACTCTTTCCATCTGAGCAAGAACAAGACATTCCTGATTGTCCTCATTTATTTTTATTGGTTCCAACTGTGCTTGTCCTAGGTCTGTTAGCAATTGTCTTAACCATAGCACTTCTTGACTCGCATGTGCTGCTGCAACATATTCTGCTTCTGTTGACGACAGCGTTACTATTGATTGTTTTTTACTAGTTCAACTAATTGGTCCACCTGAGAGAAAGAAAAGATAGCAACTGGTAGATTTTCTGTCAGTTTGGTCTCCAGCCCAATCTGCATCAATGTATCCAGTTAAAATGCATTTATCACTTGTAGGCAGTTTCAGTTTCACATTGCTGGTTCCTTTCAAATAACATATTACTCTCATCACAGCATTCCAATCCGCTTTATTTGGCTTGGACACTTTTCTACTTAGAATTCCTACTGCTGCTGCAATGTCTGGCCTTGTAACAGTCGCTAGATACGGTAATTTTCCTATTGCCATTCTGTACTCTTCATTATTTGGTAACACATTTTTCTCACTACTCATCTCTTTAAGATAATTAGTTTCCATTGGAGACTTTGCTGGTTTTGCATCCTTCAATCCAAATGTTTCGGTTATGTCTTGAATTATGTGATTTTGATTAAGTAAGAAACTTCCATCTTCTTCTCTTTCTATCTGTATTCCTAAGTACTGTTTCACATTTACCAAGTCTTTGATCTCGAAATGTTGATTCAGGATTTTTAGTATGTCCTCTTTATCCCTTTCTTTTTCAAAACAAACTAAAATGTCATCAACATATATAAGTACATAGATCCATCTGTCCATTAGTCAATTTGTGTACAGGCAAGGATCAGCTTTGCTTCTTTTACATTTTTATTTTGTGAGCACCTCCTTGATTTTATCATTCCATGCTTTAGCAACTTGTTATAAACCATATATACTTTTCTGTAATTTGCAAACCATGTTTGGGTTACTTTCATCTTTGAATCCTGCAGGTTGTTCCATGTAAATATCTTCTGTTAAACTTCCATTCAAAAATGTTGTCTTTACATCCAGATGTTTCTGTTCCATTTGTTTCATTGCTGCAACTGCAAACAAAGTTCTTATTGTAGTATGTATGACAATTGGAGCAAATGTTTCATCATAGTCTTCTCCATATCCTTTAGCTACGAGTCTTGCTCGGTATCGTTCAGCTGTGCCATCTGTTCGGTGCTTTAAAATCCCATTTACATCTTATAGCTTTTCTTCCTTCTGGTAATTCTGTTAGTGTCCATGTTTTTGAGCCATGCATGGATTTTATTTGTATTTCTGTTGCCTCTATCAATTTATTGGCTTCTTCTTCAGGAAGTCGAGATATGTCTTCCCAAGAGGTAGGCTCATAAATTTTACTTGTACTTGCCTTGTATGAAAGGCGTATTGGTGGTTTTCCTTTGTTTTCTCTTATTGAACGTCTTGGTTCTGTGTCTGTTTGTAGATGTTTCTCTTCACTTTTGGTATTCTGTTTTTTATTAATTTCAACTTCTTTTTCATCAGATATTCCTTCAGCTATATCATTGCTGTTTTTCTCATTTTTTATTTCCAGTGAAATCATAGTGTCTTCATTTAGATCCTCAATGAATGTCACACTGTTACTTACCATAACTCTGTCTGTTTAGGGATCTAGGATTCTATATCCTTTGCAATTTTCACTATATCCAACAAATATTCCTTCCATGGACCTATTTTGAAGTTTGGAACGTTTTTCTGTTGGAATGAATACAAAAACTTTAGAACCAAAAACTCTTAAATGATTTACACTTGGTTTCATACCTTGCCACAGTTCATATGTTTTTTTTGTCCAGCTTTCTAGAAAAAAAGTTGGTTCTGTAGATATGTAGCTGTCATTGCTGCTTCACCCCAATATTTCTCTGATAGTTTGGAATCTGTCAGCATACACCTTATCATTTCAGTCAGAGTTCTGTTTTTCCTTTCTGCTACTCCATTTTGTTCAGGTGTGTAAGGAACAGTCTTTTGATGCTCTATACCATATTTTCTTAAGTAGTTTTCTATTTGGTGTCCTGTGAATTCACCTCCAATATCGCTTCTAATGACAATTGGCTTCCTCTGAAATTTGTTATTCGACTTTGTCACGTAGTCTACTACTTTATTGAAAACTTCACTTTTGTTCTTGATCAAGTATGTGACTGTGTATCTTGAGTAGTCATCTATAAAAGTCACCATATATCTATTGCCACCTGATGTAGTCACTTTCATGGGTCCACATATGTCAGTATGCACCAAATCAAGTGGTCTTGTGCTTTTCGTTTGACTTTCTTTAGGAATAGATATCCTTGTGGCTTTTGATTTTATACAACATTCACATCTTACGGTAATTGAGCAGTCAGATATCAATAGATCCTTTGTCAATTCTTTCCTTTGTAGCTCCATTATACTTACAGGATGTCTGTGTCCTAGGCGTCTATGCCACATGTGAATACAATTCTTGTGATCATGTGCACACAACTTCACCTGTTCCTTTAATGTGTCTAGATGATATAATTGTTTGTCTGCCTTGACATTGGTTATTACCTTGTTTCCTGCTAGGATTGTACACTCATCATCTTTGAATTTTACATTAAGTCCTTTAGCTGTGAGATGTTTTACAGATAACAATCCTCCTTCTAATCCTGGAACATATAACATATCCTGTACAAGTATTTTTGAATCATGCCCAAAATTGTTAGAACAGTTTAGCATTCCTTGTCCAACACCTTCTGCAGTTATTTTGCTTCCATCTGTAAGATAAATGGCTTACTTCTTATTTAAATTAAGCTCAGTAAAGAAATTTTTATTACTTGTCATGTGACTTGTTGCTCCTGAGTCAATAAACCAACCCAACGATGATTTCTTATCAGTCACTTTAAATGTGCCACTCCAATTATTTTCACATGAATCAGAAATTGTGTTTTTCACCTTCTGTGTATTCTCTTTTTGATGTAATTTCTGTTGTTCTGCTTTCCATATAGTACAGCCTTTCTTTAAATGTCCTTTTTTCTTACATCTGAAACATTCTCTTGTCTCTTTATTATAGGGTCTTTTTGATTCTGTAGCTTTAAGAGCATTTCCATTATCTTTTTCAGTAGAAGAATCATTTGTTTGTTCTTTCCTTCTTTGATATTCATCTATGAGTCTGGTCTTCACAAACTCTAATGTAATGTCTGTTTCAGGTCTTGTCTCTAGTGCATTTATCAAAGCAGTATATGAATCCAGTAAACAGCACAATAATATTGCTGCTACATGGCTTTCCTTAATATCTTCAACAATTGATCTCAGTTGTGATATTACTTCCATAATAGAGAATATATGCTTCTGCATGTCATTGTCTGCACTTTGTCTCATATTGTAAAGCTTTCTTAGCAGAAATAACTTGTGATTTAAGCTGGGTCTTTCATGTAACTTTCTTAGTGCTTCCCACATTCCCTTTGCTGTATCCTCATTCCTTATGTGGATTAATTGAGCATCATCCACTAATAGGCTGATGGTAGCTTTTGCTTGTCTATTTTTCTTATCCCATGTCTGATTATCCTCATCAGGTCTATCTGTAGTGATTACTTCCTATAAATCATCTTTAGACAATAACATTTCTACTTTGAAATTCCATAACTGATAATTCTCATTATTCAGCTTAGCCACTGTGAGTTTTAGCTCTGTGCTACTTGTCATCTTTAACTTGTCTTACTTGTTTGGAGAGAATTGTACTGAAGAATTCTTCTGCAATCACCAGGGTCTTGCTGAGAGTTACGGTGTCCTGGGTGTCTGGGGTCCTTGGTGCCTGGGCCCATAACCTGTTGCACAGCTTCTGGATACCCACAGTTGCGGTAGAAATTTCACAGAGCAGATTACATGGGATAACAAGCTTTTACTTCTCAGAACATGAGGTAAAAGAAAAAACGCACAGTCACACAGTACTGCACCAGTAAGTAAGAACAAAACAGAAAAATACAAGAGAGACTTTTTTCTTTTACAAAACAGTAAACAAGGAAACTTTACACAACATTGCCATCTACTGTCAGATCAGCATAAAACCCTCCTTCACATAAACAAAGAAGTCCACAACTGTTGCATATACCAACAAGTACAACTTACTTTGGTATTATTATTATTTATTAATGTAGCGCCATTTATTCCATGGCGCTTTACATGTGAAAAAGGGAGTATACATACCAAAAACACTTAAAATAATCTTGAACAAAAACGTGACGGCGACTGGTACAATAAGAGCGAGGACCCTGCATGTGAGGGCTCACAGTCTACAAGGAAAAAAAATTACAATTACAAACTGCCGTTTGTTTGCCCATCCACACCCACTTGTAAAAATTTTTTTCCTCCTCACTTGATTATATCTTTATGATTTTATGGGGCACTTTGGTCAGTGCAACTGCCTGCCCAGCTGAGACCGTCTTTCATGGGCTGACCAGGTATTCTGAACAGGGTTCTGGCTTTCAAGATACACCTGCATTTGGTGGGTCACTGCTGGGTATGTATTGCTGAACAGGCCTTGTGCATAGACATGCATCTATGTTTGCATTAGTTTTGCAGGTCTGTGCACATCCATCTGGCACTAAGTTACCCCTGTGCCCCATAACTACAGCAGTGATTGCTCTTTTTATTTAATGTGGGGAATTTAGTATCATAAGGATCTTTGATCATCGGAAACAGCATATGTACAGTATATTCTATCTGTATCATTCACATATATGTCACTTGTATAGTCTGATGTTGGATGGGCTACCACCCGGTGTGGTGTTTACTGGATTTTTACTTGTGTTTTAACATTTTTGGGTTTTGTTCTGTGACATGCACTTAATAAAATGTATACATTTTTCACATATCTGTTGCATATGGTGATTAGTATGCATCTTCTTCTTGTTCATTTTTGGTCTCTTTGTGGCATGCTGCATGTGGATCCCATCTGATTAGATGGTGCCCTCCGCTTGTGCACACTGGTTACTGCAGGTTGTACGCTTGTCAGAAGAGGTATGTCTTCAGGTTCCTTTTGAAGGTTTCCACGGTAGGTGAGAGTCTGATGTGTTGGGGTAGAGAGCTCCAGAGTAGGGGGGATGCACAGGAGAAATCTTGTATGCAATTATGGGAAAAGGAGATAAGTGGGGAGTAGAGAAGGAGATCTTAGAAGGATCGGAGGTATTTTTACAGAACAATGAATATGGCAAGCAATAAAGATGGACAACCCCTTTGAATAACTTTTCTTAATTTGACACATATTAAAAAGTGAAAAAGATGATTCCTGGTCTTCGCACAAGTAATAAGTAGATAGATTTGCTAACTTTGCACTTCCTACATTGATGACCTGTTCTTCAGCTATTGATGGCAGAATCAATATTCACATTTTGACATTGATGGTCCAACTTTAAGAAAAAATAGTTGGTGATGGAGTTCAATGACCTCTAGTAATACAAACAGAAATGCCAAGTATTATGTTATCACATTGACACAGCATTGTGCTATCACGTAACCTTGTCCTTTGTCAGTTTCCGAAAATGTTGTCATGTCTATGTCTTCTTCAGTCCCCAGAGCTAAGCCCACCAGAATGTATAAGCAAAGAGGAATTCATGGACAGAACATATGCAGCTGTGAGGCGTGGAGTAAAAGAAGAATACGGGGATTTATTTGATAAGATAGATGTGAGTCGTGAAGGTTTCATTGATTGGGACAAATTAACATCCTTCATGCTGCTTGAGCTTTACGAGAAAGATGAACGAGTGAAATCATCAGTAATTCCCCAGTGGAAGGATATTCGCAGTCTTCCATTAATTCACAAGGAAAACATCCAAAAAGTAGTTTATTTGAAAGGTTCTTGCCGCTACGTAACTTTGAGCAAAGATGGATTACTGGGAGTCTGGGGAGAGAATTTAAAACTACAAAGAAGCCTGCGGATCTGCACAGATACCGTCAAGCTGAAAGATTTATGGGCAACCGGCTTGGTGTTTCTGGCCAATGTAAACAAGGTAAATATGGATGTAAATATAAGTAATGCATATATCAATAAGCCAAGGGCGGAGGGTTACATCGTGAGCTTTATTTGTTTTATCTGTCACACAGACTGTGCACAATGTGAAGCGAGCACCCTGAGCTGGCACAGCTTAGGTATGGGAACAGGATCAAAAAAATGTAATTGCCAGTCTACGTAGACAGGCTAAATAAATGAGCAATGTCACTAAGTAATGAAAAGCATAAATCTAAATAAAAAATAAAACAGTAATTCTATTATTTGTTTCTATTCATTCTGGAAGAGCTATAAATGGAGCACACAAGGCGCAGCTAGTGACCTGTCCCCACGGTTCATTAGGCCAGTTGTATAAGAATGGGAAAATGCACTTGTGTTCCAAATCCTAGTGCAGCATCAAGTCACATAAATCATCCAACTCACCTTAACAACAGACCTGTTTCCCACAATCATCATTTATCACCTCTGGTGGGGATAGATGATAAATGTTAGATCGCTGGGGCCCTATAATCCTTCAGAATGAATTGACTATTTATTTTCACCAGTGAATCTGCGGTGAGGTGAGGAGGTGTTTATATGGAGCCACGATCAGGCATGTGTTCCACGACTTCATGCAACGTTATAGGGTTACAAAAACATTGAATGTCCTGGGGTCTCTTTACCCATAAATTTCAGGGCAAGGTCAGACGGACCAACAGGCAATGTGGCCAAAGCTTTGCCCAATGGCTCCATGCTTTTGAACCAATATCGTGCTGGCATTGGTCATGCTTAGTGGCTGAAGTTTCAAATACGTGGCCAACTAATTATTCTCAACCTAATAGATCCTCCTTATTTTGTTACTAAATGCTGATCAACTACAGGCCACCTTTTCCTCTGGGCTTAAAATATTCCAAAAAGAGTGGTAAGTAGTGATGATCGAGCATGCTTATTGCTCAAGATTTATGAGCATGCTCGAGCGAGCACCTATTATCTTCAGCGTGCTCGGGGGTTACGTTTTCATCGCTCCATGAACATGATTTGCGACTGTTTGACAGCTTTAATACATGTGAGGAATGCTGGAAAAACAGTCGCAAATCATGTTCACTGAGTGAAGAAAACGTAACCCCCCCCGAGCACGCTGAAGATAATAGGTGCTCGCTCGAGCATGCTCGTAAATCTCGAACAACGTGCATGCTCGATCATCACTAGTGGGAAGAGCCGAATAGTTATTTAAAGAAAAAAATAACCCTGATTTCACAATAAAATGTTGGGAATTATTGTTACAATATGTGGCCACCCCTAGGTTGTAATGTGAATGTCAGCCAGTGAAGGGTCTTGTTAAAAAGTTGCTATAATTTATTGACTATATATTTTGAGAAATTGCAGTTATAAAATATACAGTATATGTATATGTTTAAATGTAGGCGATAATCTAAAATCTAATCTGGATAAATACTAGATACAATGAAAAGGCAACTCCTAAATATGGCAACATTGTCTTAGTAACATTATCTCCAAAGTTTGCTGATGTAAGGAAGCTCTTGGACCTTTCATTGCTATTAGTAAAGCTGTGTGCCCATGATGAGTTTTTGGTGAGTTTTTGGTGCAGCATATTTTTGCTGCATTAAAAAAGCAGTGTCTTACAGGTCTTGCTAAGTGGGTGGTATTTATACAAATTTCATGCCCACTCTGCTTATTTTACTTAGTGCAAACTGACCTGCGGTGCGTTTTTCAAATCCACAACATGTCAATTATCTCATGCGAGTACACTGAGTTTTATGTGCAGATTTTCCCCATAGACTTGCACAAGGTGCGGAAAATCCGCAGGTAAAAAAGCTCTTGTATTTTTAGTGTGTTTCTGCTTTACTTAAAACAGACATACAAAACAGAGACAAAAAACACAGTGTCAAAAACATGATTAAAAACGCATGTAAAAAATGTACTCAAAAAACAAAATGAAATAAACGCTAGTGACCTAATTTACTTAATAGGTGCAAAACTGGCGAAGTTCTCTCCGGTCTTAATGAGGGGGCTCGTTGGATTCAGACATTCCTGATTCATTGGAATATGCAATAATGTAATATTTCTGGTGTAAAGTACACCACTTTGTCATGAACTAGACAAGCTGTGGCACCAGGCCACTGATCTGCCCTAGCTCTCCCCATTTTGGCACAGCTGGGTGAAACTGGCTTGAAAATGTGAAAAGTAGCAAAATTTTTGCACAACTCATCGTTGCACAAAACACTTGCGACTTTTCCAAGCAACTTACTCCAGAATTCTTTGATGAATCAAGGCCAAAGAGATGCACATACTGTATCCATAAATGTAAGTTCGACATAGTGGTGGCTGCAAGCAGAGAGAACGTTAACGTTTAAGCACCACTTCAGCATTTTTTTTATTCTTTTTTATTTCACCACTGAAGGGGAATTACTAATGAAAGTTCCCTCCCTCTAGTAATATACTCACCAGACACCACCTCCTTCTATGCGCATTCCTGTGGTCATCTTCAGATAGTTGTGACCTGCCCGTTACTCCAATTTTTCTGGGCGGGTGGGAAATCACTACTCAATGTAAGTCTACGAGAGCCAGAATTAAGCATTGCTCTGAAACTTACATTGAGAGCTTGTGACAGTTACCTCTGACTTCTGGTCAGTCAGGAGCTGCAGTCACAGTATGGCAGAGCGGGACAGGAGAGGTGCTGGGAAGAGCAGAAGATGGCGGCTGGTAGGTATATTACTAGGGGCAGGGAGCATGGATTAGTGATACTACTACGGAGGTGAAATAAACAAAAATCTTCAAAGTGGTGCTTTAAAGGGTTTTTCTCATCATCTTGAATTGGTAATATTAGTAAGTGCTAATAAAAACAACTTTGCAACCTACTTATTATTAAAAACCTTGTTTCTTCTCCAGAATGGATGATTTCTAATGTTAATGTTTACTGCTTGCTTCCTAAGTTACCAGCCACTACTGCAGTCTAGCATCTGGCGGCTGACCATGCGTACTGCTTACAAGCTCTTTCCAGTAGAGCTTGTACACACTGCTCTGAAGCGGACATTGTGCTCCTACTATGCTGCTATATGACACAAAGCTGCCTTTACTTGCAGCATCTGAGCGCGCACAGTTCAGGCCAGAGACACAGCGATGCTGCGGGTACGATCTGTCAGTCAAGCTGGAGTGCACCACCTCCTAGCACCGCAGGAAACCGAAGGCTGGGGAGCGGCAATCTCCAGCTTCAGGAGATGCAACAACTCCTTTAACTTTATAGCTGTGTTAAGGAGTGTAAAAGATTTGTAGCTCTGTCTTAGAAAAATAGAGCTCAGACTTCCAGTACAAGATATAATGAAATTCCTTAAAAAAATGCAAAGGATTTAAAAGAAATGATATCAATTTGTAAAGGGTGTTCAGGGTGATATGAACCTTTTTGCGTGATGGCAAGATAGCCAATTTTTTTGTATGATAGAAAATTCTCACACTAATACATTTATCTCAGTACTAGTTTCACTTGTATTGTCTTTCACTCCACAGATCGCAGTTGCTTTCACCAGTAAGGAAATATGTTTCTACGATCTCAATTCTAAGCAGGACTTGTTTTGCCAGTATAAACTGCAAGGCTTACCTGCCACCCCAATATGCATGGATTACTGGCACAACCCAGATGATGGCAATGATGCTATGCTTACATTTGGAGATATCAATGGGCAGGTAGCGCAAACAATAGATCCCTTCGTCTGCTTAAGTGTCTGTTCACACATGTCAGATTAAAAAGTGATTTTGGTGCAGATTCCACAGATTCATATTCTATGATAATCGGCATTGGCTTCATGTAAATTGGGTTTCTGCACCCTATTCACACACGGCAGGAAAATTTCTGCTAACATCTTTGCCTGCACCATTAAAAACGATCCTCAGAGGAAATAACCAGCATGATACTTATTCTGTACGAAAAGCCAAGGATTAGTCCCATTGAATATTAGTAGGACTTATCATTATGCATATCTGCTGCACACCTGTGCGGTAAAAGACCCCATACACATTAGACTAAAGTCAGCTGAATACGCCGATATCATCGAGATAGCTCAATATGTATGGAGGCCTCTCAACACTTCCCTGACAAATGTCAGAGGAGAGAAAGATGCGGCACGTACGACTTCCCATAGCCGATCCTTTTATTCTTTGGGAGATAAGCCGCTGCCAGAGGATTCTGACAGTGACTCTCTCATAGAGAACACGTGTGATTGGCCAAGCCGAGCATTCCTGTGTATGGGGACTCAGAAAAGATATGTCAGCCGAACGATCGTTCAACTGACTTCTAATGTGTATTGGGGTATAAGGATAAACCCAGGTGTTTAAGATCATTTCTCTCAATATTATGGCACAAACCACACAACAAAATCTGCATGTTTTAAATGTGGATTTTGTTGTATATTTTGCCATAGATATTACCCAATGTATTACCAGTTTTACCCCATCAGCATGTATTATATTGTAAATTGCTGCAAATTTGAGGTACAGATTGGCAATTCTGCCATGTCAGGACTCGCCCTTATATCTGCCATGTGCTAAGTAGAATACATTGTTGGTATAGTGGTAATGTGTGTCTTATCTCTGTAGGTCCAGGCTATCTGTTTCACGGCAGCTATGATATCCTTGTTTGAGCGGCCAGCAAATTCTACAGAGGATCAACAGACTACTCTGTACATTACCTGGAAAGAATTGGTTGGCGGATTCCATCAATGCTGCTCTATTGCAAAACACGAACTTCATGAAAACGACTGGGTGCGACAAGGTGATGTGCCAACTCATTTGTATGAGCACTTTTAGAAATCAACTAATTAGACAAGACAGTGGTCACATTGCTTCTCTTTAAAAGGATGAGACGGTCTCATTAGCCTTCAACACGAGGAAAGTGGTTCCATTCCAAATAAATACTTTGCAGAATTAAATGCTCATTTTTAACCAAGACTGACAGAAATATATAGTGAAGTCTACAATGCTACATCCATTTCTAAGGAGATTTTCCTATTGTTGGTGATTGCTAAGTAATGATGAAACATCATGCACATGGAGGATTTACAAAAGCACATGGACTCTGTGTGCCTACATATGGCGCCTCCTACAGCATGCACACAGAGTTCTGTAATATAGCATGTCATTTAAAGATTCATTTTTTTGTACTATTTTTTTAAGAAATTCAGCAAATCCCCCTTTGTGCAATTGGAGACTTACAAAGGTACAGTAGGACCTAAAAGACTTCTATGGATGCCATATTATGGTAATGTGCATGAGCCTTAAAGTGGTTTCCCAGCCTTAGGTTACAAGTCTGCAGTCACTCTGTGTGATGGCAGACTTGTGAATCCTCACAGCTGGCGCACTGTGTGCTGTGAGGATTCTCCAGAGTGGGCAGTCATGTGACCACAACTATGCAACTTACATACTATCAGTCACATTACGACTTGATGTGTCTGACCTCGCTCAATAAACTTGCAAAGATGCATTGAGTGAGGCCACGCACTTCTATTTGGCACGCTCTCGGCACCAGGCCCGGAGAATCCTCACAGCACGCAGTGTGCACGATGTGAGGATTCATGAGTCTGCAGTCACATAGAGTGACTGCAGACTTCTAGCCTAAGGCTGGAAAACCCCTTTAAGAGTAAAGAGACTCTCAGGGCAGACATATAGCCTGTGTTGCCTGTTCAGCTGCACAAGGGCTTAGAGAGGAGAGGGTTCTGCTTTGGCCCCTGGTTTTATAACAAATATTTGACATTGGAATATTCCTGATATATTACCAATAACTCCCTTACTGCTCTAGACCACCAAGAATGTAACCAAAAACCCATTTTCTTTTCTAGACTACCAGGGATGTAGTTATTAATCCCATCACTGTGCTTGATCACCAAGTATTAACCCACTCCTTTAGATCACCACATTCTGAAAAATAACCCCTAAATTTACATGTTAATCAGTTAATAAAATATATGGGATTTCTAGATGTCACAGAAGGGTTTCTCTCACTCGGGATCCTCCTTTAGAGCCAGAGCAGAAGGAGCTACTGCAAAGAGCAGTTCTGGAGATATAAATTCTGGGAATGCTGGGAGAAGTGGACTCATGTGCTGGTAGTCCACATGGCCCTCAGATGTTGGTGTCTATCAGTGCCCTTTAGTGCACACAACATCTAAGCATTTTGTATATTTTGGAAAAAGGCACACATCGCCCATAGAGTCCTATTGTGAAAAAACATTTTTTGATTGGTGGTCCTCTGTATTGGAAAGAACAGTTAAAGAACACCCTTTAGACTTCTGTTTAGTAAGAGGAGCCCTCTGGATACATTTGATGTATACCCTAGGAACTTTTTCCAGCGTATACACCAAATATAAGCCTTAGATCCAATATTCACTGAGCTGAATATATGCTATATAAACATGTCACGATCCCGCCACTTGCTGTGTCCTAGGGATGCTGTGAGTGACAGCTCAGCTGCAATATGGATAGCAGGGGCATGTCGGGCTGTCAGTGTAGTGTTTGAGTTCCCTTCAGGTGTTTAACCTTCTGAATAATTGCAAGGCTATTCTACCTGGCTGGCAATGTTAGGTCATTGCCAATCATAGCTTTGCTCAAAAGGTGTGTATTTGCTCTGTGTTACTAGTCTGGTTTTCTGATCTTTGCTGCTCGACCTTGGATTTGTCTTGACCATCCGTTGTCCTAGCCCTTTTGTCGTGATCTGCTACCTTCTTGGAATTCTGACTTCGTACTGTTTCCTGACTATGCCTTTGTCTTACCCCTCTGTGTATAACTTTACCCTCTTAACTTTTGACCTCAGACCTCTTGACTACCCAGCCTCTTGGCTTGTCCATAAGTAGTGACTAGTGTCACAGATAGCATCAATAGAATATATTGTTTATTCCTATTTTATAGTATTTAAGGAATTAATGAGAAAATTAATGAGAATCTACAGCCCAATTCTAGTTTGACAGTAAATACTCAAAGTGCTAAGCAGACACCAGTAAAAGATCCATCAATAGCAGCTTGCTGATGATTTCCATGTAGCCATAGATTGCCTTTCGGAATCCACACACAATAAAGAGATGCAGTATTACACAGATACTAGACTTTACATCTAATGACTACAGACCTAATCCAGCGCTGACGCATCCACAGGATGATGCACGGTTTATGTAGCTAGTAGACTGAGGTTTTCTACAGCCACATTGAACTTCTCAAGAAGCAATAGGCAATTTAATAAAAATAAGATTTAATGCTTAAATTCCTCCAGCCGTTTTAATGTTCCAATATTTTACTCCTCTTGGTGAACAATACCGCATCACATTTAGCTGCAGGAAGGTTACTGGATATTTGTTAACGATAGGCTTTGGATTTGCTTCAATTGCTTCAAGTAACATTATTCTCCTTAGAATCTGACAATACTTCTCTGTTATCATTGCAGAAATATTGTAATCTAATTGCTCAGAGAGCTGTACCTGAAATCTCCTGTCTCTTTTGACCTAAACCCTTCTGATTGATTTTCCTATTTCCAGCACACTTAGAAAAGGCCTGTTCCATGCATTATGGTATAATGAAGTCGCAGAACGCCGCAGTACCTTCCTACAGATAGTCTTACCAAATGTTTCGGTTCTGTAGGAAAGGTTTGATTAAAAATATAACAGCTTTTTAATTGACCTTAACGTAACTGTAGTACTCGGCCGACACATCCAAACCTTCACAATAATAAAGATCATTTTTGGATTTGCTTGACATTTTTCATTCCCACGACACTCTGTCTGATAAAACTTCAAATAGCATCCTGTGCTAAACTAATGAGCATATTTCTGTCTTCGCCCTCAGTTACTTACAGCTTTCATTTAGAGGCATTTCTGTCCTGTTCTACAAGTGACAATAACACAGTGATACTGGCCTGGAGAGAAAAAGGCAAAACCCATCTGAAGACAACCTCTCTGAACATCACTAAAGGAATTAATGGCTTCGACTATGATTCTGGACTAAATATAATTGGTACGTATGGGCTCTGAAAGACTGAATATGGCTGTAGTTCTTTTTTATGGCTGAATTATGGAGACCATTTATTGTATGTTTGCCTTTCTACAGAAAGTACCTTTGTTATATTTCCCACAGAAAAACCTGGGCTCAACGTGGGGTCATTTGTTTCTTTAGTGAGGAGGCATTTTTACGGGGCCTTTTATGTGACATATTTCTAGAAGTTACAAGCCCTAAACCTGAGCCGCTGAACTGAGAAATTTAGATGATGTTTTCTTCTGATTTCTGAATATAGAGAAAACTTCGGCACACCAAAGTCTTATGCAACTTGAGTTTATTACAACCCCATATGGCAAAGCAGATGAATTGAGCCAACGTTTCAACCTTTGTCAAGGTATATCTGCTGTGGACGGGGGTGTGAGGGAACAGGATCCTGTTGTCAATGATCCTGTTCCCTCAGAGCCCCGTCCACAGCAGATATACCTGGACAAAGACCCTCTGCGGTCAAAACCTTGGCTCAATTCATCTGCTTTGCCAAATGGGGCTATAATAAACTCAAGCTGAATAAGACTTTGGTGTGCCAAAGTTTTCTCTATATTCTGAAAATTTTACTGCTACTTCAGAGCACCCGACATTTTACAGTTGAGCAACCCTTCACTTTATTCTTCTTCTGACTTCTGTCATGAACAAAGTTGTTATAAAGATCCTGCTTGGATGTTACACACCTATCCCGGGTATCCCGGGCTCTGCTTCCTTTCCTTGGGTACGTTGCCCTTTGTATTGCTCCACTTTATGTTTTGCAAGTTGCCTGGTGTGGATCAATGACATCATTTCCCTAGACCTGAGTTTTAAGATTGACACTCTAGTCCTTTGTTTGGTGTGCTCCACCATCTGTGCTATTTGTGTTTGTGCTTGCTTTCATCCCCACTGGGTTCCACTTTATCCATCCTGTTGCTTCTGAGATTCCTGTGTGTACCAAGTCCTTGTTGCCCATGTACCTCCCTGCTTGCTGCATCAACATCCGGGATCCACGTGCCCAACCGAACCTGATACTTAGAGAATCACCATTCACATTAAAGCCCAAATTTATACACAAATTTGCAACTTAGCCGCTAAGAATCTAGATAATGATGTGGATGGTGATTTGTATCCATTGAAAGAAGACATTTCACTGGATTTCTTAATTTAAACTGAAGACCTCCACTGATTTTGGAATAGTTTTTATTTTTTTTCTATGCTTCTCTGTTCCAAAGTTATGCTTCCTGGGTAATAAAGATGCAAATTTTCCCTTCAACCAACTGGCCGTGTACAACAAAACTTCTCTGTGGAAGTTGCTTTTTTCCTATGATGCTGGGCAATTAAAGCACAAGCACACCTACAGAGAAGTTCTGTGGTACACGCCCAGTTGGCTGATGGGAAAATTTGCACCTTTATAATTGGTGGGCATAACTTTGGAATGGAAGGGCACAAAAGAAAAAGGAGGAAGTCCTCAGTTTAAATTAAAACATGCTGTGAAAAGTTCTCTTTACGTTTTTATACCCTGAACTAATGTCACGTATGTATGTTGATCATGTCTATGCATTTGTATTATGTCTATTTCTCCATTTTCTAGAAATCTACCTACAGCTCTACGGCCTCTTTCCCTCTTTCTCTTTCTGCCACTGGCCTCTTGTCAGCGACTGACAGATTCTCTGTGACCTGCCTGATCTTGTGCAGGGGAGCCGAATGCGCAGATCTATGATCTGACTCTTGCAATGTTATTTGGACCTTACTGCGCATGCGCCACCGGTGGGCATGACAGCGCCTGCGTGAGATCTTGGTAAGGAGAGCAGATCACCAAGAAAAGTGACTTGTCAGTCACTGGCAGGAGGTAGGCGGCAGGAGGAAAAAGGGGGAAAGATGCCAGAGACCTGTAAGTGCAGACAAAGCCCCCTCCACTTGCAAGCTAATTTGCATAAACAGTCGCCAATGAATTTCTAGAAAATGGAGAAAGCAACTTATAATACAAAAGTATAGACACAATATTTCAGATACTTTATATATATAATGTTAGTTTAGGGTCTAAAAACCTGTTGACAGGTTCCCTTTCAGTCAAAACTTACTTTATATGGTTGTTTGCAGCAAACTGCAGCTTAACAAGTATAGATTACAGCAGCTCAAAATGTCCAAACAATTAGGAGGCGATTTGTCATGAAGGGGATTTTAAAGTCAATATTACTTGAGGCTTCAATGCTATATTTGGAGGAATTTGTCTCCTTTATAAATTCCCATTTCAGTATTTATAGCTGGAAGATAGGCAGCCATGACCATTTCCACATTAAATAGTTTATTGCCCTATAAATTCGGATGGCCTTTGGCCTTTTTCTTTAATTAAAATATATTAGTTGTTACCTATCCTGGCTCCAGCTCCTGTCTTTACATCTTCCTTTCCAGAAGCCGTCTGTCTGTTTCTGTGGACAAATTACCTTTATAAACCAGGGCACACCTCTGAAGTTATCATTCTCTTTTGGCCTTTTAAGACCGGCCCTATTGTTCCAAGTTGCTGTCCGCACATTCGGCTCTGCTATAACAATGTGCTTGTGTGCTCTACTGTTCCAAGATGATATCTGAAAGTGCCTTTCTGCTAACGCAGTTTTACTGTTCCAAGGTGATCTTCACACACTCGGTTCTGCTATACCAAGTTGCCTGTCTGCCAACTCAGCTCTATTGGTCCTAAGTACTGTCTGCACAATCGGCACTGCCAAGGTACCTGACTACATGCACCAGCTTGCTGCACCAAGTTACCTGTCTGCACGTCCAGCTCCGCTGTTCCATGCTGAGCCATGTGCTGTGCAGCAGATATAGCTCCACATTGCTAAAGATCTATAGCTGGTGAGTCTGATTCATATGGTGAGTCATAATATTAAGAAATTGTAGTCAGGAATTGTATTACAAAGTACTATAGTTCATAACTGGAGCTACACTTTACTACACTACAAAATAAAAATGAGCACACTCATGAATGTGTGTCAAACCCACCTGTTACTGGCTGACCTGGTGAGATCGAATCGATTCTCTAAGCCATAGGTCCGGGAAAGCCACACGGACTGAAGGCTTTGATTCAACGGAGCTCGACTTGCTGAACAGCATGTGGAATAGCGAGGACCAGTAGAGCTGGATATGTAGAAAACCAAGTGGTTCAGTGAATCTGGAAGTACTAGATGCAGCAGAGCCAAATGTGCAAATAGAAGATATATGTAGACAACCTGGCACCTTGTTGCAGGAGTGGTGTTAGACACAGGAACAGCAGCGCTTTGAATGCGAACCACACCAAGAATAGCTGAGACACATTAGTAATCAGGTTACTTGACACAGCACAGTTGAGGGTACGACAGCATAAGGCATGGTAAGGAAAAGTTGGTTATCAGGTAACTTGAGACTGCGGAGTGGATGATACAACAGCACCAGGAATGGCTAAAACAAGTGGGCTAGCAGAGAAGAATTGGTTATCGGGCACCTTGATACAGCAGAGATTAAGTTGTGACAGCACCAGTATATCAGACAAGAGTTTGTTATCAGGTACCTTGAGTTGCTTGTTGCAGGAAAACAACTGAACCGATAATAAGACACCGGACTAGAGCAGAACCAAGTTAGAAATGTGTCTGAACTCCTGAGAAACATGTGGTAGCTGGATGAATTACTTCCTGAATACTTGCATTGCACACAGCTGCCTGAGTTGGCCTTAAAAGGTATTGGATGATGACATCAGAGCAGGAGCGGACACAGACAAGACAGAATAGTTCCTCTGTACAAGAACAATGCATGGGGTCTTTGCAGTCCTATAGCTCAACATAATGCACAATTCCACCTGCTTTGGAGGTGGAAGTGGACACTCTTAACTCTTAAGCCCTTGTGCGGTTGCACAGGTTGCACCAATGGCATGTCCACTCCTGCATCAGAGGAGGTCCTTGATGGGTTACTATAATAAGCAGGTATGGACTTGAAAAGAGGCAGCCACCTCAAGGGGAATGAAGAAACGCCTGGTGCTGGAGCCAGGACAGGTGAGTTACATCGCCAATTTCAATAGGATTAAGTGACCATCAAAGGTGCATGTGGGCTACCCGATTTTCCTGCAATAGCCAATGTTGGGAGATAAATGAATCAAGTATGTTGACTGATAGAGTCGTCTGTCAGAAGCTACAGTCATTTTGCTGTTAAGCAAGGCATGCATGTGTATGTTCAGAAGGAATGCACCATGCGTTTGGCCGGCAGGAGGTTAGGATTCCCTTTGTATTAACGACTTGCCATCTGAAGAACTTGATGGGACCATTTATTTATTTATTTTGGGTTACATAGCAGCATTGATTTCCACAGCATTTTACAGACATCATCATCACTGTCCACACTGGGACTCACAATCTAAATTCCCTAACAGTATATCATACAAACTTCTTGCAGATATTCATATTGTCCTTGGTGGGATCTGAACCCACGATCCCAACCCTGCAAATACTATGTATTAATGGTCACTATTTGGATCACAGCACAGGATCCCAATAATCAGCTCAATTATAAATAAAAGCTGTGGTGAATTTTGATGGGAATATTGTTGGCAGCGGATTAATCTCTGTATTGTCCAGCCGTTCAACAGTGAATATGTAGAACGAGCAAAAAAGCTTGTAAAAGAACTTCAACATGACGTTTCAAGGATGGATCGAGACTGCCATCTACTGGCCAGAGACAGTAAAGCGGAACCAAAATATACAAAGGAAGTTGCAGGGAGGGCAGATTCAGAGGCTGGACCCGATCAGGTGACTTCCAGGAAGGAGTTTAGAGAGATAAGAGGCCAGCGCGCCAAACCTGAGGGGTCTATGGCGCCAAGCAGCAGAGAGGAGCAGACGTGCTCCCTGCGTCCTGAGAAACCCCGTGTGACAGGCCAAATCCAGAGGCCTGAGAGGTGCTCCAGCCGGGCACCGGTAAAAGAGCTCCGGATCCTTCACAGTTGTGACTCGAGTGCTGTGCCTGCTGAGGATACTAGGAACCTGATCGCGGTGCTGAGTGAGTTCGCGGAACCAGACGTCGGCCGACGACAGACGAGGCCTGGACCCCCCTATCCAATGCTCGAGAGACTATCCCCAACAGCCAAGCAGAGAGGAGCTGCATACGTGAGCAGGGCCGTCACTTCCACTGCTCACCCACGGTACCGGGGACTATTGGGTTTAAGTACTCAGGTTGGGAGGGGGACGGTTGGGGCTAAAGTAGCACAACGTGATTTAATTTAATTCATCCGGAAAGAGACTCACGGCCTAGCGGGAATAACCGGTGACCCCCGCTAGGGCCAAATTCACGGTTAAAGAACTTGTGTGGTGCTTCTCATGCTTGAGGGCATCACCTTACTTTAAGAGACTGCGCCTTATTTTAAGAGACTGCGCCTTACTTTGAGAAATTTCGTATTTTTCTGATATCTCAAACCACTGTTCATTACCCTTGTTGCTAATCCCTTGTTTCAGTATATCTGTTGTATAAAACTGTTTACAAACATCTCTGACTGTTCTCGCCTTGTGCCTCTGTGCATTGCGTTCCGGCACCTGCATTACAAATATATACAGTACAGACCAAAAGTTTGGACACACCTTCTCATTTAAAGATTTTTCTGTATTTTCATGACTATGAAAATTGTACATTCACACTGAAGGCATCAAAACTATGAATTAACACATGTGAAATTATATACTTAACAAAAAAGTGTGAAACAACTGAAAATATGTCTTATATTCTAGGTTCTTCAAAGTAGCCACCTTTTGCTTTGATGACTGCTTTGCACACTCTTGGCATTCTCTTGATGAGCTTCAAGAGGTAGTCACCGGAAATGGTCTTCCAAGAATCTTGAAGGAGTTCCCAGAGATGCTTAGCACTTGTTGGCCCTTTTGCCTTCACTCTGCGGTCCAGCTCACCCCAAACCATCTCGATATGGTTCAGGTCTGGTGACTGTGGAGGCCAGGTCATCTGGCGTAGCACCCCATCACTCTCCTTCTTGGTCAAATAGCCCTTACACAGCCTGGAGGTGTGTTTGAGGTCATTGTCACGTTGAAAAATAAATGATGGTCCAACTAAACGCAAACTGGTTGGAATAGCATGCCGCTGCAAGATGCTGTGGTAGCCATGCTGGTTCAGTATGCCTTCAATTTTGAATAAATCCCCAACCGAGTCACCAGCAAAGCACCCCCACACCATCACACCTCCTCCTCCATGCTTCATGGTGGGAACCAGGCATGTAGAGTCCATCCGTTCACCTTTTCTGCATCTCACAAAGACACGGTGGTTGGAACCAAAGATCTCAAATTTGGACTCATCAGACCAAAGCATAGATTTCCACTGGTCTAATGTCCATTCCTTGTGTTCTTTAGCCCAAACAAGTCTCTTCTGCTTGTTGCCTGTCCTTAGCAGTGGTTTCCTAGCAGCTATTTTACCATGAAGGCCTGCTGCACAAAGTCTCCTCTTAACAGTTGTTGTAGAGATGTGTCTGCTGCTAGGACTCTGTGTGGCATTGACCCGGTCTCTAATCTGAGCTGCTGTTAACCTGCGATTTCTGAGGCTGGTGACTCGGATAAACTTATCCTCGGAAGCAGAGGTGACTCTTGGTCTTCCTTTCCTGGGGCGGTCCTCATGTGAGCCAGTTTCTTAGTAGCGCTTGATGGTTTTTGCAACTGCACTTGGGTACACTTTCAAAGTTTCCCAATTTTTCGCACTGACTGACCTTCGTACCTTAAAGTAATGATGGCCACTCGTTTTTCTTTACTTAGCTGCTTTTTACTTGCCATAATACAAATTCTAACAGTCTATTCAGTAGGACTATTAGCTGTGTATCCACCAGAATTCTGCACAACACAACTGATGGGCCCAACCCCATTTATAAGGCAAGAAATCCCACTTATTAAACCTGACAGGGCACACCGGTGAAGTGAAAACCATTTCCGGTGACTACCTCTTGAAGCTCATCAAGAGCATGCCAAGAGTGTGCAAAGTAGTCATCAAAGCAAAAGGTGGCTACTTTGAAGAACCTAGAATATAAGACATATTTTCAGTTGTTTCATACTTTTTTGTTAAGTATATAATTCCACATGTGTCAATTCATAGTTTTGATGCCTTCAGTGTGAATGTACAATTTTCATAGTCATGAAAATACAGAAAAATCTTTAAATGAGAAGGTGTGTCCAAACTTTTGGTCTGTACTGTATTTATTCAGGAACAAAGATAACTCAGTTTACAACTTTTCTTTTCTTATAGCTTAGGATCTTAGCATTTTGTCTGTCAACTTGCAAAGTGAAAGTAAAATGTGCTCCAGCTACACACACAGTGAACAGGAATTTCCTGGTTTCCTTTTTTTAACAATATATTATTGACAATATAACACTATTGCTGGAGACAGAAACTCATGCACTATTAACAGTAGTAAATAGTAGTTGTTGCCATATATACAATAATAAGCATTATTCCAACAATTATGATGTAGGTACTGCCTGCACTGCCCTGATAATGCCTTGGGGGTATGCCATATATCTTGAGAACTTTCACAGGATTAAAATTTGTCCATGCAGATAAAATTGAAAACTGTTTCTCTAAGTTTATGACGTCTATAAAAATGTAATCAAATTTGGTTCAAAAACAAATTGTTACGACAGTGCGAGACTTCTCAGACTGTCACTATAGCAACTCCATGGTATTTCACATACATCATACACTCCTTACTCCAGGCCACACAGCGATGTGCCTCTGGTCTAGATGTAACTATTATGATTAGCATGTACGAGGTGTGCTTGACATTTCTAGCAAGCTAGATGCAGTTATATATTTCTGCTATACATGGGACTTGGAGGTATGCTTTCACTAAAGGCATTGGAAAGACAGCTGATAAGATTAATGGCCACAGAGACTGTAAAAAGACTAGACTGCTGAGATGATGGAAAAAGCAGCACAACATACATAATAACAGAATTACTTTTGCCCTTCAAATAATTATATAGTTTGCAGCTGCACAAAAAAGTTGAGTGAATGCAGGCATACTGTGTGACCCTGATATTCTACCATTCTTATTAAGAAATCTTTTAAATACTGTATCTTTAAAGGGTTTTGTACCAAGTGTGGAAGATATCCTCTATACACAGGATAGGGGTTACTTCTCCAATTGCCGGTGAAGGGGGGCACAGGGCCTGTTTCAACATGCTGTGGGTCGGAACTGAGTTGTTTGTGCCCTGAAACCCCTCTTCTAAAAAGGACTGAGAGTGGAGTGTTTTATGTGATGGAATCTGTTCTTTACTCACTGTTACTTCGGGAGTCTACGTTACCTCCCCGTTCTCAGGACCGTTACTAACTGCAAACAAGACAGGAGACTTGGAGTCTGGGTTAACAGGGTCGTCTTTACTGTGCAATTCATTTACACACTGCTGCAGCATACAGATTTAGACAGAGTTTTTTTTGTGGTGATGTTTCCTTTGTTTTGTGTCCTTGCAGTCTTTATCCCCATCCTGTCCTGAGATTCACTATCCTTCTCTCCTCCTGGGACCCGGCTGACATCTTCCTCTTCTGAGAGACAGAGTCCTGATTGTCAGGCCCTCTTCCGGACTCTAAGCCCAAGACTGTCCCAGCGTCCAGTTGAAGCATTAGATGTGCCCTTATTCTTCTCAGAAAACACACACTGACAGAGCACTTTCCTTTCCTGCTGTTTCTGCTTCTAGAACCTGTTTTCCTCCTTGTTTCAGTATGCTTCCTCCCACTCTGCTCTCTTGTACAGGACTTGCACTAGTCCTGTGCTGTAAGGGTTATGAACTCACTGTGGTTTGTGAGTCACAAACTCCACACCCTGAGTAGACTAGACTAGACTGCCTGCAACCTGAAAATTGTTTTCTAGAGAACTTCTCTAACCCCGCCCAACTGGGAAATTCCCTTGTGTTGTGGGTGTAGTGCATAACTACTTCTGTACCTAACCTAACTTCCTGAACTACAGTGCCCTCCACTGTGCTTTTCTCATTACTAACCTAAACTATGAACCCTATACTATAGCTATGTCCTACACCTAACCATATTCTTTCCCTATATGTTATACATAAAGAACATTATACATTCACTATATTACAATACATTAACTGAGCACATTAGTGCTCATAGAACTCTATGCAATTCCACATACAGTTGAAACCAGAAGTTTACATACACTGTATAAAAAGACACATATGCATGTTTTTCTCAATATCTGATATGAAATCAGAATAACTTCTGCATGGGCCACCCCTTTCAACTAGGATTTCTCCTTATAGCCAGGCCCTACCATTTAGATTTTTACGGCCTAGTGATATGAGGGTTCAACATCAAAACATTTATAAAGGGAGAGGTGACAATATGACAAGGGCTCTGTGATGGAGATACCTAATTTACTAGAGGATCTACAGTAATTGGAGTGTGAGGACGGCATACAGAAGGGGACAATGCAGTGGATATAAAAAGTCTACACACCTTTGTTATAATGCCATGTTTTTGTCATGTAAAAAAACATGAAGAATTGTTTCAGAACATTTTACACCTTTACTGAAATCCATAATATGTACAAATCCATTGAGAAACAAACTGAAATTATTTTGAAGGAGAAAATCAAAAGAACAAAGCTAAAATAATGTGGTTGAATTAGTGTGAAACCCTCTTTAATTGTGGATGTGGCTGTGTTCTGATATTTCCTTAGTTGCATGTTAGAGCAAAAGCCATGGTCCATAAACAGCTTACAACACAACAAATGGATCTCAATGTTGAAAGTTATCAGTTAGGAGAAGGGTACAAAAAACTTTCCAAGGCTGCCAAGAGGCCTACAGCAACATTAAAGAAACAGTAGTAATTTCTGGCTAGTACTGGTTGTGCACTGAATTTGAGAACTATCTTTTGTATTCTTCATATATCTATGGTTAGGGTAGCAAAGAAGGAGAATTTACTTACAAAGAAAAACACCCAAGTCAGACTATATTTTTCCAAAATCTACATCAAGTCTGCCAAAAGCATGTGAGAAAATGTGTTATTTTGTCTGAGTCTGATGAGACTAAGGCTTTGGCACAAAGCAACATTGTGTGTCACCAACAGAACATGGTGGAGCATTATGCTTTGGGACTATTTTCGAAAGCTAAAGTAGTCAAGGTGGAGGGAATTATGAACATTACGAAATATTGGTCAATTTTGAAACAAAGCCTTCAGGTCTATGCTAAAAACCTGAAGAGGGATAGGAATTTCACCAATAATGGCCTTATGTATACCTGCAAATCAACAAAAGAATGGCTTTGAAAGAAGAATATCAAAGTTTTGGCACGGCCCAGCTAGGGCGCAAACCTGAATCCAATTGAAAATCTGTGGATGGACCTGAAGAAGGGGCTGTACATCAGAGATACCCTCACAATCTGACAGATTTGGAGCTAAGGCAAGGAAGAATAGGCAAAGATTGTCAATTCTAGATGATAGACTTCTACCGGAAAAGATTGAATCGTCTCATAAATTCAAAGGGTACGTCAACAAAGTATTAGCTTAAGGCCATGGCCCCACTATCAGTATTTGGTCAGTATTCGGTCAGTATTTTTTCTCAGGAGTGGGAGCCAAAATCAAGTGAGGAACAATCAGAGAAAAGGTAAAATAGAAACAAGTCACCAATTCTGCTTTTATCACCCACTCCTGGTTTTGGCTCCCACTCCTGAGAAAAAATACTGACCGAATACTGACTAAATACTGATAGTGGGGCCGAGGCCTAAGGGTGTGCATATTTATGCAACCACATTATTTTAGTTCTTTATTTTTCTTTCTCCACCCAAAAAGATGTCAGTTTATTTTTCAATTGAATTGTACAAATTATGGGTAATATGAAGGGTGGAAAAAGTTCTGAAATGATTCTTCTGGGTATGATATTTTTTTTAACATGACAAAAAGCTGGCAGTTTGACTGGTGTGTTTAGACTTTTTATATCCACTGTAGATAAGTATGGGAGAAAAGATAGAGGTGCAAGTTAGCAGGGTCTCTTTAGGAAAAAGGAGGCATTGTGCTTCTGTTAAAGGAGGGAGGCAAATGGAATGGGGGAGTTGCGCACAAAGTTGTAGAGGCATTGGAAGAGGCGATGGGGAGGCACAATGATAAAGTATCAGAGAATAGAGGAACAGTGATCTCAGAGTCATCCCATGGCGGGATTACAAAGGGGAAATAAAACCAGGTGAAACAGCTCTCCAGTAAGTGGCCTGTTATCTACAAGTCCATTTCTGGGAGCGCCATATCAGCTGGTTTTATTTCCTCTTTGGGATTGTGGATGAGATGTCTCCAGCATGTCGAGTGGGCTGTACCTGGACGAACCGCATGCTGTCTCCCTAAACGCTACATGGAGTTGTTCCCTAGTTTGCACAACTCAGCCAGGCGGGAGTCCTCTTTTATTCTGATATACTATCATTACAAACAAAATTACTACACTCAGATCACACATTATTTCTTCCTTTTCTGCCTTTTAGGGGAGATCACCTCCTTTTATAGCATGGCAGGATTACAATAAGAGGAAACTGCTCATGACACAGAACAAGCTCATAAAAGCCAATGAATCATTTTAAAGAGAAGTGGGGAGCTTATTCCATCCAGGTGCCTTTCGCTCAAGCTAGCTGAATGCCTTTATGAGAAATAGTAAGAATATAATAAGAAATAAACAGGAAATTAAATAAAAAATTATAGGAAAAAATAGAACATTATTTACCATACATATTTAATTAGTAAAAAAAGAGCCGTACATTCACTTTAAGACAAACCTTACTCACCTTTCTAAAGCCTTTACTGTTCCAGCACTGCTTCTCCGGTGGTCTATGCCAGTCCTGAAAAAATGACATCATGTCGATTATTGAAATGACTACAACAGCCAATCGCTGTCCTTATTAATTATGTTGACATGGATGGCACTTGATCACTGGAGCCAGTATTCAATGACGCCATTAAATGTGCTAGAGAATTGCCCCCTTCCGGCACTGGATTGACCTGATTGTAACCTAATGTGCCACCTGCAGGCTCTGCCTACTGACGGCTCTGTAGAGCTCCTGTATACCAGCTGAACGTTCCTATAAAACCCTTATTGCGCCCAAATAGCACTAGACGTCTGATGCCTTTACGCTCATATAGAAGTCTACGAGACACAAATAAATGTACGCATTGTTATCTATTCATGGCGATAACATTTTCAAATCCTTTTATGCCCTACACTCCTTGACAAAAATGGTGAATAAATACATGTAGGGTGAATGTATTATCTGCCTGCCCGCTGCGCTGGAGAACATTGTGTTCTCTCCAGCTTCAGAGCTGGCCATACATATACTAATAGAATGAATAGCTGCCATAGCTCAGCATCCCGCTTGAGTGCACTCTTGCAGTTTCCATATTTCACAATTATTTTAACCAAACAGTGTGAAAATATTTACATGAATGTGTTTTGTTTGGCAAGAGATAATTTTCCTATAAATGCTGAGGCTGGGCTTTAATGTGTGAAACCTTTAACATTCACAGCTCATTGTGGCTTAGGAGGTAATTACAGGACTTCATTGTTTTTGGAATATAAGGTGGCTCACAGAAAAGCCTTTGATCCTTTGTAATCTTTCTTGAGAAAATGTTTGAACCATGCTTCGCCTTGTTATAGTCTATTTCCCATATAATGGCAATATTTAGTAGTTTACCTTTTTATGCATGATGTGTTAGATGAGTAATGCATTGTGTACAAGGAGAACGTTTATGTGTTGTTTTCTGACTTCTCCGTAAATGGCTGGAATATCTGCATTGTGTCCTAGTGGGATACATGTATACCTTCAGTAATTGTGCATCACACTCTGTACAATATATACTGTTCTACACATAGATGGGTATACTGTACCCTAGTTGTGTAACTAGATTTTGTCTGCAACCATTTTACAGCTAATAAACTATCATTAGAAAATAACCTATTATTTTAAATCAAGTTTTTGTGTTAAATGGATTAAAAAAAAATAACAGTATTCTTTTTTCCAGATCACAAATTTTATTAAAAAGCAAAATTAGTAATCTTGAAATTTTCACCCTTGCCACTCGGGCTTTTTTAGGCTATTTTAGACTCTAAGGGTACGCCCATGATCCGTAGTGGCAGCGGTTTGGACGCAGCTCACCTGCACTGCATCCAAACCGCTGTGTTGTACAGTAGAAGCACAATGGATGGGATTTATAGAAATCCCATGCCCACTGTGATTCTATTTGCTGCCACGTAAACTCACCAGCGGTGCGGCTTTACGACTGATGTCTCCTCCTGCTTCTCTCAATTGAATATTAGAACACTGAGAAAAGCAAAAGGAGACGTCAGTCGTCACATGACCACAAGTCTGAAAATCCCTTGTGAGCGATCACGTGACGACCGCTCGATCCAGCAAACTGAGCGAAATCCTAACAGAGCGTATATTACACACCTTTGGGATTCGGCATGTCAATGTGCAGATTTGCAAACACGTGGGGTGGGGACACCTGTTGGTTTAGGGGAGCAGAGAAGGGAGAAGCCACCGGAGTCCGGCCTTTAGGGCTAATCATTCTGGTAGCATCATCCCCGCCCGGTTATATTGAGTGTATGTTTTCTCTGAAACGCAGCAGCATCAGAGTAAGACATACATGGCTACAATAATGGAGCCAATATCTGATTCCTGAGGCCCGGGGGTCGTGCAGTAGATATCAGCTGGACCGTCCCAATTTGAGACTTCGCCCCGCAGTCCCGGCCATGACCCTACTTCTCCCGCAAGGCAGTGAGAAGCAGACGACATACCCTCCCTTGTATCAGGCTATGCCCCCTCTGTCTCCTCTTCTTCCTGTTCAGAGATCGAGCTCGCCGCTTATCATTCCGGCGTGGTTCTCCAATCTCCTGGATTGAGGTAATTTCAGCAGCAGCTCCTGTGTGCTCCGTTGTGTGGCTGCTTTCTGAGTCCCCGTGTGCCTGCAGCAGCCACAGCACTGAAGAAGCAGGCACATACAGGGACTCAGAGAACAGCCACACTGGAGCACACAGGTGGCGGAGCTGCTGCTGCTGCTGGGGGGACCCTGAGGAGACACATGGTTTGTCTCCTCTTTTTCAGGCAGCATTACACAGCTATTAATCATAATGAAGTAAGGCATCCTCCCTTCCCCCGATCACACAGCCCTGCCTGCTTCCGTCTCACCTAGACCCTCAGAGAACAAGTGAGTGCAATGTTCCCGCCACTCCATGTAACAGGTCCAGGATGCACTCCTAGCATATGCACAGTTCAGCCCAAGGACAGTCCTGGATTTAGGCCTGCGCCCTGCAGTCTCGAGCGTCTGCGGAATTTCCCTTACTGCCAGCACCCCTCTGACATCTCCTCCTGCCGGAGGAGAAAGAAAATAGTAAATGGGCGTGGACTTAGGTGTGGCCAGGGGCGTGGCCAAAATTTGCCACAGCGCGCTAAGTGCACCGCATGATGTCTCCCTCTTTCTTTTCTGGAAAAGTTGGGAGGTATGGCTGTCAGGTTCCTTATCTTGTGGCAAAACAACATTGGAAGCCTCATACGTTACATGGCGTCACGGCTGGCACATCATATGGAATGCTTCAAGGTGGAAGTAAAAGCCATTCTATCCAAATTCAAATATACAAATTAAAATGTATTATGAGGTTCTGCAGCAGCTGAGATGTATTATGAGGTTCTGCACAACCTGAGATATGTATTATGAGGTTTTGCAGCTGCTGAGGTGTGAACTATGAGGTTCTGCAGCAGCTGAGGTGTGACCTATGAGGATCTGCAGAAGCTGAGAAATGTACTATGAGGTTCTGAAAAGGCTAAGGTGTGTACTATGAGGTTCTGCAGCAACTGAGGTGTACATTATCTGGTTCTACAGCACCTGAAGTATCTAATATGAGGTTTAGTAGTAACTGAGGTGTGTAATATGACGTTCTGCAGCAGCTGAGGTGGGTATTATCAGGTTCTATAGCAGCTGACTTGTATTATGAGGTTCTGCAGTAGCTGAGGTGTGCATTATGAGGTTCTGCAGTGTCTGAGGTGTGTATTATGATATTCTGCAGTACTTGAGGTGTCTAATATGATGTTCTGCAGCAGCTGAAGTGTGCATTATCAGGTTCTATAATAGCTGACATGTGTGTTATGAGGTTCTGCAGCAGCTGAGGTGTGTATTAACAGTATCCACAGCAGCTGAGATGCATATTATCAGGTTCTGCAGCAGCTGAGGTGTATATTATGAGGTTCTGCAGCAGCTGATGTGTATATTATCAGGTTCTGCAGCAGGTGATGTGTGTATTATGAGGTTCTGTAGTGGCTGAGGTGTGTATTATTAGGTTCTGCTGCAGCTGAGGTGTCTAACATGAGGTTCTGCAGCAGCTGAGGCGAGTATTATCAGGTTCTACAGCACCTGAGGTGTCTAATATGAGGCTCTGCAGCATCTGCGGTGTGTAATATGAGGCTCCTCAGCACCTGCAGTGTGTAATATGAGGCTCTGCAGCACCTGAGGTATGTAATTTGAGGTTCTGCAGCAGGTGAAGTGTCTAATACGAGGCTCTGCAGCACCTGAGGTGTCTAATATGAGGTTCTGCAGCATCTGAGGTGTATTATGTACAATGCATTGTATTTTTTTTCTGTGGATTTCAAAATCATTGACTTTTTTCTTCTCACAACATAGGAGAAAATCAGAAGCAAATCTGCAGCAATATCCTCATGGTTCAGTGTGGATTTTTATTACAGATTTCCCTCAGAATTATTTGCAGCATTGTCAGCTGGTGTCAACTCAGACTGGTTAATAATTCTTCGGGATAAATATGGTGGTGCTCTGCCATAAACAGCGCCCCCTGTCCTCATGTTGTGTGTGGTGCACCTCAGCCTGGTTAGGTCAGTGGAGCTGAGAGGCAGTGGCAGATGAAACCCCAAGACACTTTATTATGTAGGAAAGCATCTACTATTTTCTAATTTTGTATAATTCCCTTTAAGATCGGTATTTTGGCCTGTTTGGTCCTGAGTACACGCAGAGCAGGTGCCAGCTCCATTGTGCATTGGATCCCACCAACTGGGACGTGACAGGAGCCGCTCTCAGCCAAAAGATGGCAGAACCCTCACCCATGTGTATATGGATTTATTCCACCTCTCCACGAAAAACAGCAGTGCCTCATTCTCTATATAAGAGTGGGTCCCATCAGTGAGGTCCGAATATACTATCCATAATGTAATACATCATAAATGCGCGAGCTAATAATACCTGTGTAAGGCAGAGTTCAGACGTTGTGGAATTAATGTGGATTTGAGGTGCAGATTCCTCACCACCAATTCGGAGGAGTTTATAGGGCAATATATGTGCCAAAATCATTTTTTGTCGGATATAAAAAAAATGGGTTCCTGTCCTCGTTTGTGTCCTAGGAAACGGAGTTAAATATCAATAGTCAATAGGCGTGGGCACCATTCAGGCTAAGGCCAGTCCTGCTCATTAGTCATCACTGCAAAAGTCTCTGTCAGGGAGGAGGGAGCAGCTGTCACGCAAGGTGTGGGAAAGACTTTGTGCAACACAAAGGTAAGAGGGAAAGGGAGCCCAGACTCTACGGAAAGGGGGGGTAAGTGGAGCCCTCCTAGGTTGATCTAGCATCACCCTGTCTCCCCTAACGTCCCTGTATTGGCTCTTCAGCAATCGCCGCACGTGTACCTCTCTCTGTCTTTCCTTGGCATTTGGCTCAGGCTAGGGAAAGGAGGAGATAAGCACTAGTCGATCTCCACTAAACACTATAGACAACAAGGAAGGACAAACAGGGGGAAATTGCTTAGCTTTAGACGACTCCAGACAAATGTGCATACATTCTCACGCTCCAGAGAGGGCAAGGTACTGCTCTTGTTAAAGCCTTCACCAGTAGTAATGAATATCGCCGGCACCTCCCTCTAGAACACACCAAGTATTTATACACCCAGGCCAGGGAGTTAATTAGCCAGTGGAAGGTAGCCGCTGGGTCCTAGAGACAGCCTCTAAGAAGATGTCTGTAATGCCAAACGTAGGGATCTCCTGCAACCAACTGCAGGGCGACTGTCTGTCACTTCTGACACACCTGTGACAGCAGCTGGGTCAGAAGTTGAAGATGGGGAAGATTTATGCAGGGAAAAGAGACCTCCTGTGTCTACAAACAGCAGAGAAAAGAGAAGAATTAGCAGGGTAGAAAGACATAATGAGCAATTGTAAGTACACAGTGCTGTATAATATGATGACTGCAATATATTAAGAGGATAAAAACTTTGTTTTGTGCTGGTTAGCGTAGTAGTGCACCAGATGTGCCTTCATATTAGGCCGCCCTTATAAAAAATACAGAATATGGTGACACATACATTTTTAAATATATTTCTTCCACCTCAGTTCAGAAAGGCTATGTACTCTCTGACTCTTTGGAGTGTTGGCTTTAGGGTTCTAATATAATATAACTATTACCAATTCAGTGGTATAATTACTTTTAAACAATTATACAGCCATTGTGAAATTAGATTTTCAAAGTTTGAGTCCAACAAGGGTGAATAAGCAGATGCTAGTCAGGTTGCAAGCAAATCACAGTTGCACAGTTATACCTTGACTAACGAGTGCATCTACTTACAAATTTTCCAAGAAAGGAGCCGTGCTCAGTTGATTTATTGTTGTATGATGCCACGTGGTTATCCTGCCATGCAAGCATCTCTGTCTTTGCTGTTGCACTTTTGACCTTTTCTAGTGAATCGTTTTCCTGGGATGGACTCTATTTTTTAGCACTGCATGCTACATGCATTTAATATATGGCTGTACATAGGATAAAGGTTTTTTTTGCTTTATGCTTCTGCTATTTTTTGTGGCAGTACTGTATGTTATGTCAAATGTGCAACAAGGTACAGTATACTGCAATATTATGTGCATTCTCTGACTCTTTGGAGTGTTGGCTTTAGGGTTCTAATATAATATAACTATTACCAATTCAGTGGTATACTTACTTTTAAACAATTATACAGCCATTGTGAAATTTGATTTTCAAAGTTTGAGTCCAACAAGAGTGAATAAGCAGATGCTAGTCAGGTTGCAAGCAAATCACAGTTGCACATGAAAAATCTTGTAATCTATAATGGCAAAGTCATATGCTACTCGCAGCAAAAAAGCCCAGCAGGAATGCAATGCGGCAGCAGTTTGATATCAGCCGCGTTATGTCGCCTGCCACAATGAGGTCACATTGACAATCATTAGATGCGATGTTGCATTGCTATTTCATGACCTATGGTACCGTGTAGCCCTAATCTAATATTTTTTCAGACTGACTTCTAAAAGAATCCAAGGTTCGGATAGTTTATAATGCTGTTAAGGAATAGGCAGTATTTTATCTTTAGGTTTCGCTACTGATTTTTTTTCTTGTTCCTGTAAAACATAAGGTTAGATCCACATTTGTATATTGCATTCTCCTGGGTTAAAAAAAAACTGTATTCAGACACACTGTATATGGCAGCGCATCCATAGACTAAAATGGGCAAGATATAGTAAAAAAAAAGATATTTTGACTATATTTTGTCAGGTTTACTTTGTATTGCATTTTGTTGGACGTGCTAAAAACATAGCTGACAACTTTTTTTGATCTTCAAAAAAAAGTTTGAAAGACATACAGTACAGACCAAAAGTTTAGACACACCTTCTCATTTAAAGATTTTTCTGTATTTTCATGACTATGAAAATTGTACCGTCACACTGAAGGCATCAAAACTATCAATTAACACATGTGGAATTATATACTTAACAGAAAAGTGTGAAATAAATGAAAATATGTCTTGTATTCTAGGTTCTTCAAAGTAGCCACCTTTTGCTTTGATGACTGCTTTGCACACTCTTGGCATTCTCTTGATGAGCTTCAAGAGGTAGTCACCGGAAATGGTCTTCCAACAATCTTGAAGGAGTTCCCAGAGATGCTTAGCACTTGTTGGCCCTTTAGCCTTCACTCTGCGGTCCAGCTCACCCCAAACCATCTCGATTGGGTTCAGGTCTGGTGACTGTGGAGGCCAGGCCATCTGGCGTAGCACCCCATCACTCTTCTTCTTGGTCAAATAGCCCTTACACGGCCTGGAGGTGTGTTAGGGATCATTGTCCTGTTGAAAAATAAATGATGGTCCAACTAAACGCAAACCGGATGGAATAGCATGCCGCTGCAAGATGCTGTAGTAGCCATGCTGGTTCACTATGCCTTCAATTTTGAATAAATCCCCAACAGTGTCACCAGCAAAGCACCCACACACCATCACACCTCCTCCTCCATGCTTCACGGTGGGAACCAGGCATGTAGAGTCCATCCGTTCACCTTTTCTGTGTCGCACAAAGACACGGTGGTTGGAACCAAAAATCTCAAATTTGGACTCATCAGACCAAAGCACAGATTTCCACTGGTCTAATGTCCATTCCTTGTGTTCTTTAGCCCAAACAAGTCTCTTCTGCTTGTTGCCTGTCCTTAGCAGTGGTTTCCTAGCAGCTATTTAACCATGAAGGCCTGCTGCACAAAGTCTCCTCTTAACAGTTGTTGAAGAGATGTGTATGCTGCTAGAACTCTGTGTGGCATTGACGTGGTCTCTAATCTGAGCTGCTGTTAACCTGCAATTTCTGAGGCTGGTGACTCAGATAAACTTATCCTCAGAAGCAGAGGTGACTCTTGGTCTTCCTTTCCTGGGGCGGTCCTCATGTGAGCCAGTTTCTTTGTAGCACTTGATGGTTTCTGCAACTGCACTTGGGGACACATTCAAAGTTTGCCCAATCTTTCGTACTCACTGACCTTCATTTCTTAAAGTAATGATGGCCACTCTTTTTTCTTTACTTAGCTGCTTTTTTCTTGCCATCAAATTCTAACAGTCTATTCAGTAGGACTATCAGCTGTGTATCCACCAGACTTCTGCACAACACAACTGATGGTCCCAACCCCATTTATAAGGCAAGAAATCCCACTTATTAAACCTGACAGGGCACACCTGTGAAATTAAAACTATTTCCGGTGACTATCTCTTGAAGCTCATCAAGAGAATGCCAAGAGTGTGCAAAGCAGTGATCAAAGCAAAAGGTGGCTACTTTGAAGAACCTAGAATACAAGACATATTTTCAGTTGTTTCACACTTTTTTGTTAAGTATATAATTCCACATGTGTTAATTCATAGTTTTGATGCCTTCAGTGTGAATGTACAATTTTCATAGTCAGGAAAATACAGAAAAATCTTTAAATGAGAAGGTGTGTCCAAACTTTTGGTCTGTACTGTATATATTTTTTTCCATTATTCTCAAAGGAGTATTGAAGCAAATTTTGAACATTCCCATCTTGTTTGTACTTGCGTATAATTGTTTGTACAGATGAACGAGACACCTTCAGGTATCTTGAAATTGTACCCAAGGATGAGCCAGACTTGTGCAAGTCCACAATTATCTTCATAATATCTTGGCTGATTTCTTTAGACTTTCCCTTAATGCTACTCAAAGAAGTAGTGTGTTTCAGGTGTGCATTAAAATACATCCACAGGTGTGTCTGTAATTAACTCAGATGTTGCCAAAAAACCTATCAGAAGCTTCCAAACACATGACATCGTCATATTGGCAGTCTAGAATTGTTTAAAGGCATAGTAATCTTAGTGTATGTAAACTTTTGACTTTGCAATAAGTAATGAAAATGCCTTAAAACATTCTCTTTCTCATTATTCTTGCATTTGGCAAATATTAAAAATTATGGTAATCCTAATTGACCTAAAACAGGAAAGATTTATTCTGATTTCATGTCAGATATTGAGAAAAACATGCATATGTGTCTTTTTATATAGTGTATGTAAACTTCTGGTTTCAACTGTATGTGCTGTGTGTATACATGTGTATGCGCTGTGTTGCTGTGTGTATATACAGTTATACCTTGACTAACGAGTGCATCTACTTACAAATTTTCCAAGAAAGGAGCCGTGCTCAGTTGATTTATTGTTGTATGATGCCACGTGGTTATCCTGCCGTGCAAGCATCTCTGTCTTTGCTGTTGCACTTTTGACCTTTTCTTGTGAATCGTTTTCCTGGGATGGACTCTATTTTTTAGCACTGCATGCTACATGCATTTGATATGTGGCTGTACATAAGATGAAGGTTATTTTTTGCTTTATGCTTCTGCTATTTTTTGTGGCAGTACTGTATGTTATGTCAAATGTGCAACAAGGTACAGTATACTGCAATATTATGTGCACTCTCTCACTCTTTGGAGTGTTGGCTTTAGGGTTCAATGTTTTCTATATTTATATGTGAAGATGATTAAAGTAAAGATGATTAAGTGAAGTTATAAAAAAAGTACAGTACAATAGTTTATTACACGTTTAATAGTTTTTCATACTGTACATTACAGTATTTGTTATTAATAATGTTACTTTATCTTAATTAAAAACATCTAACAAAACAAATTTGTTTGGTTTTTAGGGGGCTGGAATGGATTAATAGCATTTCAATTCATTTTTACGGGGAAATTTATTTTGATTTAAGAGCAAATTGAGTTAAGAGCTCGGTCACAGAATGAATTAAACTCATAAGGCATGGTTTTACTGTATACATTATAAGATGGCTGCTGGACATGTCCTTGGCAGGAGATATGTATCGCTGAGGTTGGCAGCTTTAGTGATGTAAAACTGGGAAAGCATGCTCCAGCACACATAGTGCTGAGAGGGTTAATTGGGCGGATTAGGGCCGGTTTTTACAAGCAGTCATAAGAGACGGGTGGGATTGGCTGCTCACATATCCCCACCCCCAGGGCGTGTGTATAAAATGGAGACCGAGTGTTTCATTCAGAGTCTGTGGCTGAAGGTGTGGAGACCTCCAGCATGTCTGTGCTACAGGACACTGACTGGTAGCGGGTGAACCTGCAGCACTGTATGGATTCTTTTGCTTGTTTTGTTACTTTGTGCCGGACAAGGCAATGTTTCATTTACCTAGAAAGTTTGGTTTATGAAGTTCGAATAAACGCACTTTGGACAATTTTAAAGAAACTGACTCCTGTGATTACCTTGAAAGCGGCTGAGTGAGTACCAACTCCCTTACAATTGGTGCTAGAAGTGCGGGCAAGATTCCTGGAAAACGTGTAACTGCCACAGAGATCGGTGGATGTCCTGGGTAAAGGCCGCCAGCCAGCCAAAGATGTCCGGCAGCATGGAGGAGCTACTTAAACACCTGCTGCAAAGCCAACAGCAGCAACATCAACAGCACTTGCAGAGCCTGCAACAGCAGCACCGGGAGCAGCAACAGATGCAGCAAGAGGCTAATAAACTCCTGATACAGCAGATTCAGCAGTAACAAAGGCAGATGGAACTTCTAGCGGGGGAAGTTCACAGCAGAGAGGCCGCCCCTCCCCCAACTCCAGGTGATGATTCGCATGTCAGGAAGACGGTAAGGAGAGCCTTGCAAAAGATGACTCCGGGTGATGATGTCGAGGCGTTCCTGATGGTTTTTGAGAGGGTGGCGGAGTGGGATAGATTGCCTCCGGAGCAGTAGGCGGAGGTACTGGCACCATATTTAACGAGCAAGCCGCAGAAAGCCTATTATGACTTGGCCCTGCAGGATGCAAAGGAGTGCGCTAAATTAAAAACAGAATTTTTGGCGCACTTGGGAGTGACTCTGACTGTCAGGGTGTAACGGGTGTGCCGCTGGGCCTATTGCAGTGACAAACCTCCCCGGTTCCAGATGTTCGACCTCCTGCACCTGGTTCAAAAGTGGTTGCAACCTGAATCTTCCTTCCCAGCATGGATGGTGGAAAGGGTAGTCATGGACACGTTCATCCATTCCCTTCCAAGGTCGGTGCAAGCCTGGGTTGCCCAGGGAGATCCCGATAATGCCGATGACCTGGTGAGGTTGGTAGAAAGGTACCAGGCGGTGGAAAGTTCCTTGGGAAAGCCCGGGGTCATAGCGTCTCCATACTTGGGTTCCCAAAAGGGGATGGACACCCAAAAGAGGGGAACTAGAGCCACATCTGGGGGGCGCCCTTGAGCCCAGGAGGGGTCTGAGTTGCTGCCACAGGTCCCACCCCTTAACTTGGTATGTTGGAGATGTCACACCCCAGGTCACATAGCCGCCCAGTGCCTCATGACAACTGAGCCAATGAACTGCATCGCAGGACGGCGTTGCTCATATTTTCCATATCCAGCCTGCAGTGCTGTCCCTCAACCAGAAGAGGAGCCGCAGGCGTGTCTTGTGTCGGTGATTGGTACGCCAGTGTCTGCTCTATTAGACTCGGGGAGTTTAGTAACTCTAGTGAGGGCCACAGTTCCTCATCAGCTGGTTCCGGGTAAAAGGTCGGCGTCCGTTGTATCCATGGGGATGCAACGGACTACCCTGTGGCCCGAGTGGTCATAGACACAAACTGTGGCACCGAGTCCCGTGAGCTCGAGGTAGTCAAGGACCTGTTGCACCCTGTGATAATAGGGTGGGACTTTGCCTTGTTTTGGGATTTATGGGAGAGTGGGAGGAAGCTGGGTTGTCCAGGCAACAACTAAGTCGGCCCTGATGAAACCTCATCGCAGGCCGCAGCCGACAAGTTTCCCTTTTGTGTGCTTGTTGGGGATGAGAGTGAGGCATCTGTTATGATCTGCAACAAGAACTAAGGAAAGATAGGGGAAAGCTGGAGGAACTGTGACAGTGGCGTCCCTATTAGATACGTCAGCCTTTTTCAACAAGGAAACATGAAACACTGTAACATACCTGGCGGCGTCCTTGCATAGTGGTCCATCTCCCACTGTGCAAGAGCGCGCACTTGATTTCCAGTCCAGACTGCCACTGTGGCTTCTTTCCATACTGTCTGCTTTGCTCTGCTCTGGCCGCTTAGGGCGACTTCCGCTGAACTTCCTGTTTCTTGTAGCTGCTGCAGACACACCCCTAATGCGTCCTCAGCCTATTGCTGTCTGTCACCTGGTATTTAAACCAGGTCCTCCTTGGAATCCATGCCTGAGCATCTTGTTTTGTCAGTTGGCTTCTAGTCACTGATGTGCCAGGTCCTGTCTATGTTTCCTGCCTTGCGGTATCAGTTCCCGTGTCTGAACTGTGTCCTGTCTGTGTACTCTAGCCAGCTGTCTTTCTGCCTTTCCTGGAGGCTGTATTTGTGAACACGCTCTTAGCCTGTTCCTTCTGCCCTCTAGGGGCTGCATACCTAGATCTGTTGTCTGTGTCTTTTCCCAGTGTCTGTTCCTGCCCTAACTATCTTCCAGCCTGTTTCCCGTCTCTCTCTACGCCCATATCTTCCCTTTTTCTGTAGAATCTGAACTCGTACCTAACTCCTGCTCATTGTCACTGTACTTCCGTTTGTGAGTTTGTGGTCCACTCGCTACTTCACTGCAAATACCCTGTGGGTATCTGGTTCTGCCTTTCCCTTCCTGTCTGTTCCGTGTGAACAGAGCCCTGTCCCCTCTGCCCTGCCTTGCTCGCCGCTCCGGCGGTTTCTGCCTGCTCTGCCTTGTTCACCACTCCGGCGGTTCTTGCCTGCTCTGCCTTGCTCACCGCTCTGGCGGTTCTTGCCTGCTCTGCCTTGCTTACCGCTCCGGCGGCTCTTGCCTGCTCTGCCTTTGCTCACCGCTCCAGACGGTCTCGCTCTGCTCTGCCTTTGCTCACCGCTCCAGGCTGTCTCGCTTTGCTCTGACCCTTTGCTCACTGCCCGGCAGACTCGCTCTGCTCTGACCCTTTGCTCACTGCTCCGGCAGTCTCGCTCTGCTCTGACCCTTTGCTCACTGCTCCGGCAGTCTCGTTCTGCTCTGACCCTTTGCTCACTGCTCCAGCAGTCTCGTTCTGCTCTGACCCTTTGCTCACTGCTCCGGCAGTCTCGCTCTGCTCTGACCCTTTGCTCACTGCTCCGGCAGTCTCGCTCTGCTCTGACCCTTTGCTCACTGCTCCGGCAGTCTCGCTCTGCTCTGACTCTTGCTCACTGCTCCGGCAGTCTCGTCCTGCTCCACTCTTGCTCACCGCTCTAGGCGGCCTTGTCCTGCTCTACTCTCGCTCACCGCTCCAGGCGGTCTCGTCTTGCTCTGCTCTTGCTCGCCGCTCCGAGCGGCCTCACTCTGCTGTGTTTGTCCACCCCATCTGCGGTTCTGTTCCTGAGTCCCAGTCTGTACTGGGACCTATCCACTCTGTGCTCCAACCTGTCGTACCTGCCAGTACCTCCCTGCCTGCATACCAGTCGTGCTTACCAGCATCCACCTGCCTGCATACCGGCCGTACCTGTCAGTACCTCCCTGTTTGCATACCAGTCGTGCTTGCCAGCATCCACCCGTCTGTGTGCCAGCCTATCCTGCCTGTTCCTGTATTCCCTGGTGTGGGTCAACAGCCGTGTCCGGGGTCTGACCTGGAGTAGCACCTGGTCCCTCTTCTCGGTTCCTCCTTGGTGCACTGGCGTTGTATGCCGTTGTGCAACCTTGGTCGGATCGGGTGGATACTTAGTTACGCCCCTCCAGGCATTCACTCTCCGGTACGGTCCAGTGGAATCACTACATATACACGCACACGCCAGTCAGTCCGGGCGAGTGCATTACAAACACAGGATTAATCTTCCAGAAAGTAGGGACATCCAACCTAACAGCAGACTGGTTAAAAACCTGAAGCACTTTGAATGGACCCACAAACTTAGGACCCAGTTTTTTAGAGGGAATCCTCAACCGCAGGTTTTTCGAGGACAACCAAACCATGTTACCCACAGTAAACAAAACCTCTTTACGTTTCCTGTCAAAATACTTCTTGGACTTCTTGTTAGCCTCTTGCAGGTTACAACGTACATTAGTCCAAACTCTCTCCAAATCACTGGAAAAATTCTCCTCCTCCGGCACCGCCGACCCCAATTTGGAGAACAAACCAAAAGATGGATGTCTCCTAGTACAACAAAAAAAAGGAGAACACCCAGCAGAGGAGGATGTATGATTGTTAAGAGCAAATTCTGCGATGATAACCAGACGAAAATGACAAATGGACTCCCAACCTGTCACAAAAAGCATGCCAAAAGCGAGCCACAAACTGAGGTCCTCTATCAGAAACAATATCCGTGGGAACGCGATGGAGCTTGACAATCTCCTTAACAAATGCCTTAGCGAGTGTCTTGGCGCAGGGCAACTTAATGAATGGAACCAAATGACACATCTTACTAAAATGGTCCACGACCACCCAGATGACAGTAAAACCCTCGGACACAGGAAGATCAGTAATAAAATCCATAGTGAGATACGTCCAAGGCGCACTAGAAACCTCCAGAGGGCAAAGCAACCCCACAGCAGGAGTATGTGAAGCCTTTGACCTAGCACACACAGTACACTGACGCACCCACTTGATGACTTACTTCCTTCTGCCATCCAGGCCACCAAAAACTGTGACTGATAAGTCTCTTAGTCTCCGAAACTCCTGGATGAGCTGCCAACCGAGACTCATGACACTCCACAAACAAATCTCTCCTAAAGGCTCTAGGCACGAACAACCTCCCATGGGGAGTGTTAGATGGAGCATCATCTTGAGCATTCAGAATCCCATTCTCCAAAACGGAGTCCAAAGCCGCCACCACAACTCCTTTCTGCAAAATGCTCTCCTCCTTCTTGGCACCGAAGGTAGGAGAGAAGCTGCGAGATAAAGCATCGGCTTTAACATTCTTAGTACCAGGGATATAGGTAACAGAAAAATGAAACCGAGAAAAAAAAAGTGCCTACCTAGCTTGACGGGCATTCAAACGCTTGGCAGCATCCAGATAGATCAAATTCTTATGATCTGTGAAATCCTGAATAGGAAATCTAGCGCCTTCCAAAAAATGACGCCAGTGTTCAAGCGCAAGTTTAATAGCCAGCAACTCCCTATTTCCAACATCATAATTCAGTTCAGTTTCCAAAAATTTTTTCGAAAAAAAAAGGCCAAGGATGTACTCCACCCTTGTTCTCTTGAGACAAAACTGCTCCGACCCCCACTGATGAAGCATCGATCTCGACCAAAAAAGGCTTGGTCTCATCAGGCTGCATAAGGATTGGGGCAGAACTGAACCTCTCTTTGAGATACTCAAACACTTCAATGGCCTCAGAAGTCCACTGGGCCGTATTCGCACCTTTCCTGGTGAGATCGGTTAGAGGTTTAACAATTACAGAAAAATTCTTAATGAATTTCCTGTAATAATTGGCAAAACCCAAAAATCTCTGTATAGATTTCAAACCAATAGGCCTAGGCCATTCCTGCGCAGCCTGAACCTTCACAGGGTCCATCTCAAAGCCCTCGCTGGAGACAATGTAGCCCAAAAAACTAATTTTCTGCACAGCGAATTCACATTTCTCCAGCTTAGCAAAGAGTGAATTATCACTCAATAACTGCAATACTTCACGTACACTCTGCCAATGGGACTCGAGATCTGGGGAATAAATCAAAATGTCATCCAAATACACAACCACATTCTTACCAATCAAAGGTCTCAGGATGTCATTAATAAGGTTCTGAAAAAATGCAGGTGCATTGGTAAGACCAAAAGGCATCACCAGACTCTCAAAGTGACCTACCGGAGTGTTTAAAGCAGTTTTCCATTCATTACCCTCCTTCACACGTAACAAATTGTATGCCCCCCGGAGATCAATTTTGGAGAACCACTTTGCCCCCACTAACCGGTTAAACAAGTCAGGAATTAACGGCAATGGGTAGGAATTGCGTACGGTAATCTTATTAATTTCACGAAAATCCAGACATGGACGTAAACCGCCGTCCTTTTTTTTTAACCAAGAAGAATCCAACTGCCACAGGTGACTTAGAAGGTCTAATGTGACCAGCAGCCAGGCTAATCTGTATGTACTCCTCCAAGGCCTTTCTTTCAGGGATAGTCAAATTAAACAAGTGACTTTTGGGAAGAGTAGCACCCGGAACAAACTCAATGGCGCACTCATAATCCTTATGAGGAGGTAAAACTTGCGACTCCTCCTCCGAAAAAACCCTCCAAAAATCTTGAATAGGTACAGGTAATTCCCCTTTTTCCACAGCCGCAATGCGACCATTACAACATTTATCATAGCACTTCGGACTCCAAGACTTAATCACATTAGTAGACCAGTCCAATAAAGGATTGAGCAGTCTTAACCAAGGCAATCCTAGAACAACTAGAGAGGGCAAATTATCCAAAACAACCAAGTCCAAAATTTCTTGGTGATCTCCATTGATAGTGAGAGGAAATGCAGCAGTCTTGTGAGACATTTCAAAGGAGTGTTATCAATTGCAACCACAGAAATAGGTGATGACAAAGGTTTGGATTTCAATTTAAGGTTTTCCAAATACCCTTTATCAATCACATTAAGTGTTGAACTACAATCCACAAATACCTGAAATTCAATCAAATCTCCCTGCAGGATAGTACTCCCAGAAAGAAACACACCTGCAGAGCGTAAACAAGCTATACGGGCGTAACTGACCTTTTTTTTTTCTTTACTTAAACGACGCTCACAATACTTAATCAAATGATCATCTTTACCACAATAAAGACACAAACCCTCAGCAAATCTCCTATCTCTTTCCTGAGAGCGGAGTGACATCACCCCAACCTCCATTGGTTCTCCGCTGTCAGAGCAGATTTTCTGGGAACTAGGACCTGAAGTTACAGGAGTTTTTACATCATTAACCCTGGACCTGAGTCTCCTGTGCACACGAACAGCTAACTGCATAGCTTTCTGCAGAGTCTCAGGTGCAGGGAATGCAATTAGCAAATCCTTAACCCTTTCACTCAGACCAGCAAGAAATAAACATCTTAGCGCAGAATCATTCCATTTAACTTCTGAAGCCCATCTCCTGAAGTGTGTGCAGTAATTTTCAACATCATCTGACCCCTGAATCAAACGTCTAAGTTCTGATTCAGCACATGAGATTCCTACAGGATCGTCATATAATAGCCCCATAGCAGAAAAAAATACTTCAACAGAACTTAAACACGGATCATTAGGCTGGAGAGAAAAGGCCCAACCCTGTGGTTCTTTGCGCAAAAGTGACATAATAAAACCAATCTGTTGTGATTCATTTCCAGAGGATCTTGGTCTCAAATGAAAATATAACAAACAAGCATTTTTAAAGGAAAAAAAATCTTGCTGTTTACCATAAAAAAAATCAGGCAGTCCTATCTTGGGTTCAACAAAATGCGCTCCAGGACAGCTACTCACGTGTTACTGAAGCTCAGCCACCTCCAGAGATAATCCCTGCAGGCGTTGAGCCAACTCCTGGACGGAAACCATACTGATCCCCGAATTTCTTTCCTTTTAGTTTTTTTTGGGCTGGACTTACTGTTATGATCTGCAACAAGAACTAAGGAAAGATAGGGGAAAGGTGTCCCTACAGTAAGACTAAGCTGAATCCCTACAATGTAGCGGGCTTCCTGTTCCTTGTGAACAGACCCGCCTTTGTCCTCGGCTAGTCTGAATGAAGACCTATAGAGTTAAGGGAGGGGTCCCTAAAAGAACTAAGGACTGGGACAAAAATGGGACACCTCCTAAACAGAAGTAGATGCAGAGCACAAAAGACAAACAGACAAAACGTACTAGAGGTCCCAGAGGACCAAGCGAACTAGACAGAGATAGGCACCGAAGCACCTGGCTAGAGAGACAGTCAAACAACACTGAAGTCCAGCAAAGCCAGAAGGGCGGAGCTGGAATAAATAGGCAGATGGTCACGTGACCGCAAAACACAAGATAGCAAAAACTAACAGGATGGTTCTAACAGCATCATCTCCGGAGACCAACATCCCTAAGCTGGTGGTGTCCGGGAGAAATTTTGGAACCGCCCAGCTCAGGGACTTAACGCTAAAAGGGCTATTTAATAATGTAACTGTTCTTAATGGTATTGCTCAGGAGCCGAGGGCTAACACCCGATATCCGCACTTTGCCATAAATAGGGAGTTACTATATCGGGTCACCAAGCTCAGAGGGGAGGAAATTGAGCAGTTACTAGTGCCAGGGCCGTACTGACACAGGGTTTTAGATATGGCCCATGAGCATGTCTTGGGAGGTCATCTGGGGGAAGAAAAAACCCAGGAAAGGGTCCTCCGGACATTCTACTGGCTCGGGTGTCACAGAGAGATTGTGAGTTATTGTAGGTCATGTCTCACCTCTCAGCTGACCTCCCCAGTGGCTCACTTCCGTAGCCCTTTAATGCCTCTGCCTGTCATTGAGATCCCACTCGAGCGCATCGCCATGGATCTAGTGGGACCCCTGGTCAAGTCCGCGAGAGGACATCAGTACATCCTGGTTGTACTGGACTATGCTACACGGTATCCAGAGGCCATGCCACAGTGAAACTCCTCCTCCAAGTGTACAGCCCGGGAGTTGGTTCACATCTTTTCCAAGTCGGGGTTGCCTAAAGAGATTCTAACGGACCAAGGGACTCCGTTTATGTCAAAGGTGATGAGGGAGTTGTGCAGGATACTGAAAATCACTCAGCTACGGACCTCAATCTACCATCCACACACGGACGGCTTGGTGGAAAGGTTCAACAAAACCTTGAAGGCCATATTGAAAAGGTCGTAGAGAAGGACGGTCGAGACTGGGACTGCTTACTACTGTACCTTCTTTTCTCCATCAGAGAGGTACCACAGTCCTCCACTGGATTCTCCCCTTTCAAGCTGTTGTATGGCCGGCAACCCTGTGGACTCCTGGGAGGCTGAGTCTACACCCTACAGGAGTGTAGTCGAACATGTGGCACAAAGTAATGCCCATTGTGAAAGAACACCTTTTCCACTCACAAGAGGCACAGTTGAGGGTGCACAATAGGTCAGCGAGGGTGAGACCCTGGGGATCGGGTACTGGTGCTGGTACCTACAGTGGAGAGCAAATTCCTGGCTAAGTGGCAGTGCCCCTATGAAGTAGTGGAAAAAGTTGGCAATGTCAATTATAAAATTCACCAACCAGGGAGGAGAAATCTCTAACATGTGTATCACGTCAACCTGATCAAACCATGGCGAGATAGGGAGCCCATGGAAGCTCCGTGTTTGGTGGCGAAGTCTGAAGCCAATGTGGAAGAGGTTAAGGTGGCTGAGTCACTGTCACGTGCCCAAAAGCTACAGTGCCGACAGTTGCTGCAGCGGAACAGGGACCTGTTCTCCAAACTACCAGGTTGTACCCAGATCATAGAGCATGAGGTGCTTACAGAGCCTCATGTCCGGGTAAACCTGAAGCTGTATCGGATTCCCTAAGCCTGCCGAGAGGTAATCTCAGAAGAAGTGAAGCGGATGCTAAGTCTGGGAGTAATTGAAGAATCCAACAGTGGCTGGTCCAGTCCCATAGTCTTGGTGCCGAAACCAGATGGAGAATGGCTGTTTTGCAATGACTATAGGAAAGTGATTGAGGTCTCTAAGTTCGATTCGTACCCAATGCCAAGGGTAGATAAACTAATTGAAAGGCTTGGGCCAGCCAGGTACATTACCACCCTTGACCTCACAAAAGGGTATTGGCAAATTCCTATGGCCCAAGATGCCAAGGAGAAGAAAGCCTTTTCAACTCCAGATGGGTGTTTCCAGTATACTAAGATGCAATTTGGATTGCAGGGAGCTTCAGCTACCTTCCAAAGAGCCATGGACCGGATCCTAGCTCCCCACAAGGAGTATGCAGCGGCCTACCTGGATGATATCGTGATCTACAGCCAGGATTGGGGAAGCCATCTGAGCAACGTCCGGGCAATTTTTGATGCTCTGTGGAAGGTGGGGTTTTCCATCAACCCGAAGAAATGTGCCATGGGCATGGAGGAAGTCAAGTATTTGGGCTATGTCGTGGGCAGAGGCGTGATCAAGTCCCAAATAAATAAAATTGACGTGATCCAGGGTTGGCCACAATCTCACTCAAAAAAACAGGTCAGAGCATTCCTGGGCCTCTTAGGCTACTATCGCCGTTTCATCCCCAACTTCGCCATGTTAGCCGCCCGTTTGACAGACCTCCTTAAAGGGACAAAGTCGGTTATGGCTAAGTGGTCTCCAGAAGCGGAGATAGCTTTTCAGGAACTAAAGCAGGCTCTATGTAAACAGCCAGTGCTGGTGGCTCCGGATTTCTCAAAGGAGTTTGTGGTCCAGACAGATGTGTCAGATGTCAGACTGGGTGCTGTCCTATCACAAGAGGTGAATGGGGAGGAGCACCCAATAATGTATCTAAGTCGGAAGTTGACATCTTGTGAGAAGAATTACTCCATAGTGGAGAAGGAATGTTTGGCCATCAAGTGGGCATTGGACACTCTAAAATACTACCTCTTAGGCAGAAAGTTCAGGCTGGTATCAGACCATGCCCTTCTAAGGTGGATAAGAGAGAAGAAGGGGAACAATGCCCGAGTGACCAGGTGGTTCCCAGCCCTCCAGGACTTTAGCTTCCATGTAGAGCATAGGCCTGGGAAACTGCATGGCAATGCTGACGCTTTGTTGAGGGTTCACTGTATGTTAACAGAAGGTGCTAAGCCCCCCGGCTTTGGGCGGGGGGGGTATGTAAGATGGCTGCCAAACATGTCCTTGATGTATGTATCACTGAGGTTGGCAGCTTCAGTGATGTAAAACCGGGAAAGCATGCTCCAGCACACATAGTGCTGAGAGAGTTAATTGGGCGTATCAGGGCCGGTTTTTACAAAGAGTCATAAGAGACAGGTGGGATTGGCTGCTCACATATCCCCACCCCCAGGGCGAGTGTATAAAATAGAGACCGAGTGTCTCATTCCGTGTCTGTGGCTGGAGGTGTGAAGACCTCCAGCATGTCTGTGCTACAGGACACTGACTGGTAGCATACTCGCAGCACTATATGGACTGTTTTGCTTGTTTTGTTACCTTGTGCCGGACAAGGCAATGTTTCATTTACCTGGAGAGTGTGGTTTATGAAGTGCGAATAAAACCACCTTAGACATTTTTTAAAAAACGGACTCCTGTGATTACCTTGAAAGCGTCTAAGTGAGTACCAATCCTCTTACAACATATTTATATACATGTGTATGTGCTGTGTGTGTGTATATATGTGTATATGTACAGTACAGACCAAAAGTTTGGACACACCTTCTCATTTAAAGATTTTTCTGTATTTTCTTGACTATGAAAATTGTACATTCACACTGAAGGCATCAAAACTATGAATTAACACATGTGGAATTATATACTTAACAGAAAAGTGTGAAACAGCTGAAAATATGTCTTATATTCTAGGTTCTTCAAAGTAGCCACCTTTTGCTTTGATGACTGCCATTTTGAGATCTCTCCACAGGTGTTCTATGGGATTCAGGTCTGGATTCATTGCTGGCCACCTTAGAAGTCTCCAGTGCTTTCTCTCAAACCATTTTATAGTGCTTTTGGAAGTGTGTTTTGGGTCATTGTCCTGCTGGAAGACCCATGACCTCTCAGGGAGACCCAGCTTTCTCACACTGGGCCCTACATTATGCTGCAAAATTTGTTGGTAGTCTTCAGACTTCATAATGCCATGCACACGGTCAAGCAGTCCAGTGCCAGAGGCAGCAAAGCAACCCCAAAACATCAGGGAACCTCCGCCATGTTTGACTGTAGGGACCGTGTTCTTTTCTTTGAATGCCTCTTTTTTTTTCCTGTACACTCTATGTTGATGCTTTTTCCCAAAAAGCTCTACTTTTGTCTCATCTGACCAGAGAACATTCTTCCAAAACGTTTTAGGCTTTCTCAGGTAAGTTTTGGCAAACTCCAGCCTGGCTTTTTTATGTCTCAGGGTAAGAAGTGGGGTCTTCCTGGGTAGCCTACAATACAGTCCCTTTTCATTCAGACGCCAACGGATAGTACGGGTTGACACTGTTGTACCCTCGGACTGCAGGGCAGCTTGAACTTGTTTGGATGTTAGTCGAGGTTCTTTATCCACCATCCGCACAATCTTGCGTTGAAATCTCTCGTCAATTTTTCCTTTCCGTCCACATCTAGGGAGGTAAGCCACAGTGCCATGGGCTTTAAACTTCTTGATGACACTGCGCACGGAAGACACAGGAACATTCAGGTCTTTGGAGATGGACTTGTAGCCTTGAGATTGCTCATGCTTCCTCACAATTTGGTTTCTCAAGTCCTCAGACAGTTCTTTGGTCTTCTTTCTTTTCTCCATGCTCAATGTGGTACACACAAGGACACAGGACAGAGGTTGAGTCAACTTTAATCCATGTTAACTGGCTGTAAGTGTGATTTAGTTATTGCCCACACCTGTTAGGTGCCACAGATAAGTTACAGGTGCTGTTAATTACACGAATTAGAGAAGCATCACATGATTTTTCAAATAGTGCCAATACTTTTGTCCACCCCATTTTTTAGGTTTGGTGTGGAATTATATCCAATTTGGCTTTAGGACAATTCTTTTTGTGTTTTTTCATTGAAGACAAATTAAATGAAGATAATAATACCAAAGAATTTGTGATTGCAATCATTTTCAGAAAGAAACTGAGTATTATCTGACAGAATTGCAGGGATGCCAATACTTTTGGCCACCACTGTAATTCCACACGTGTTAATTCATAGTTTTGATGCCTTCAGTTTGAATGTACAATTTTCATAGTCATGAAAATACAGAAAAATCTTTAAATGAGAAGGTGTGTCCAAACTTTTGGTCTGTACTGTATGTGCTGTGTATATACATGTATGTGCTGTGCGTATCTATACAAGTGTATGAATGCACGTATAGATGCATATGTTTGTGCTGCGTGTATGAAGACATATGTATGTGATGTGTGTGTGTATATATATGTGTGTCCTGTGTGTACATGCATGTGGTCTGTGTGTCTATAAATGTGTGTGTATGTATGTGCTGTATGCATATTGATGTGCTCTGTCTATATATACATATGTATGTGCTTTGTGTATATATACATGTGTATGTATGTGCTGTGTGGTTATACATGTGTAGGCATGTGTTTTGTGTGTATATACCTGTGTATATGCTGTGTGTGTATATATACATGTGTGTATGTATGGAGGTGCACTGCACTTGTAAGAGTCCTCATTTATTAAGTGGTGTGCGCCTTTTAATGAATTAGATCATCTTACTCCAGTGGTCCCTTTCATTCAGACTGCCATGCACAATGCCAGTCTTAATGAATCAGGACCATTGTTCTCGTTAACACATTGCCCGATGTAAACAGGAGATGTGCTGCTGAGAACATGATATGTATGGGAACAGAATGATCTATGAGTGATTGTTCTGTGCCCATCATTCTTTGTCAACTTGTTTAAAGAGGCCGATACACAAACATCAGATCACTTTAATATAGTCCATTGTGCTTGTGTTTAACAACTTCACCACCTTGCGATTTTCCGTTTTTCTGTTTTCATTTTTTGCCCCCCTTCTTCCCAGGGCCATAACTTTTTTATTTTTCCATCAATATAGCCCTATAAGTCCTTGTTTTTTGTAGGACGAGTTGTAATTTTGAATGATACCATTGATTTTACCATGTAGTGTACTGGAAAACAGGAAAAAAAATCCAAATCCAGTGAAATTGCAAAAAAAGTGCAATTGCACAATTGTTTTTTTTTTTTTTTTTCATTTACCATGTTCGCTAACTGCTAAAACTGACCTGCCAATATGATTCTCCATGTCAGTGTGAGTATTCAGATACCAAACATGTATAGGTTCTTTTTTTTAAGTGGTGAAAAAAAATCCAAAGTTTATAATAGAATTTTTCCAAGATCTGTAGAGTCTCCATTTTGATGATCTGGATCTGTGTGAAGACTTATTTTTTGTCCACCGAGCTGATATTTTCATTGATACCATTTTAGGGTAGATATGATGTTTGGATTGCCTGTTATTGCATTTTTTTGAAATGTTGCAGCGACCAAAAAACCTTAACTTTGGCATTTTGATTTCCAATCAAAATCATGAAAAAAAGGGCTGGAAAGCAATATAAGTGCAAAATAGGGCTGAAACTGATTAACGCTTGAAAAAAATGTTTTCATGTCAGAGATTCACAGCAGCAGTTAACATGTTACAGCCATGCCTGTTAGAGGCACATGACAGGTGATCAGATTAGTTGTCATGTGCAGGGAAAGATGCAGCTCAGTACCGGAGCCTGCATCAAATGCAAGGAGACGACTTTGGACATATCTATACGTCCAAGGTCGTAAACAGGTTAAAGGTCTGACATGGCTTATGTAAATGCACTCTGAATGTTTCTGTGTGATGTGCAATATGTTAGCAGTTGGGACCCTACTTCAAACTTTTGCCCAGGGTCCACTTTGTGTCAAACCGGCTTTGCTTGTTTGGACAGATGGGCTCATGTATTTAGATTAAAACCTGCATTAGAAATCCCACCTATAATTCACAGTAAATATAGCAATAATGCAGTATACAGTTCTTTGAATATTCAGTGATTGCCTCTCAGCGCCCTCCATCTTTGTGTTTGTTTGCTTACATAATGCAGTAAATATATAGTGACATACATGTCTGCCAATCTATATATAATGTGCGTGCTGTCCATCATTTTGCATTTTGCTGAGTGTAGATCTGTGCTGTCAGGTTCAACTAGAAGTTGGAGGGTTTTTATCAAGTGTTAGAAGTAAAAATGTAAGAAATTGTGCCAAGTTTATCAAAGTCGCACATGTAGCAGAATATATTTTGCTTTGCTCATTACACGTTGTAGATACTTGCTGTAGTACATTTCTATCAATCATTCAAGCCATAAAGTGATTTAATCTTTATTAAACACGGCATATTTTATAAAATAATTGCCTACACATCTTTCTTCCCCCTTTTCAAAATTGCTGAGGTTGCTGGGTCTCAAAAGTATCAAAAACACATAATAAATATGAAAATAAGTGCTAACTGTCCTGAACTTGCCAGAATTGTCCTCATTTTTATAAAACAATCTTGACAAATTTGTGGCATCCTGGGCCAAATTGGGGTAGTGTTTACATACACCTTACCCCAAATGGATGGTTTTGGGCAGAGTGAGGGGTTGATAAATCTGCAGTCACTCTGTGTGATGGGAGATCTATGAATCCCCCCAGCACACGCACACGTTATACATACTCCTGGCCAGAGCACGACTAGTGGGCGCAGCCTCGCTCCATACACTTATAGTGATGCAATGACGCAACTGTCCAGTGGGCGTGGCCATCCAGTGGGTGTGGCCTAGCTCAATACAAGTGTATGGAAGCTAGGCTGCACCCAGTGGCCAGGAGTATGTATAGCGCATACATACCCGCAGGTCCTGGATCAGAAACCAGAGCCTGCACTGGGGGATTCTTAGGTCTGCAGTCACACAGAGTGACCGCAGACATCAATTTAGACCAAACAACCCCTTTAAAGTCACAATGTGCAATATAAATCTACCTCATTTCTTCCCACATTTCCTCCAGTGACTTATCACATAGTTTAATAACTATACAACAATGCAGCCCAGCTTATGAGATCTCTATACTGAGTGTATGAACATCAAATATAGATATAAACTCTACAAAGTCTTATTTTTTTATAACAGCAACTGCTGGAATTGATCACAAGATTTGTCTATGGAATCCATATGTCGTCTCCAAACCCACAGGCATTCTGCAAGGCAACATGGCCAGTGTGATCACTGTCAAATTCATTGCCAGTCGCAAACAGCTGTTTAGCTTTTCTAAAGACAAGGTGAGATGAGATTCCCTAGTAATAATCCAGGTATTGTGCGTGCAGTCTGTGGCATCATTACAATGGGTTTGTCACTAGTATATTTTGCTTTTGACTGTTTTACAGAATCTGTTATTTTTACTAACACAAAAACCACAATTTTCTCTCATCCTCATGTCCTCGGTATTGTACATGTCCACAAGACTACAGCTCTGTGAAATGCAGCCAGGTCCTTCTATGTGATTTACAGTTGCAGAATATATTATCTTGCAGGTGTTGAGGGTCTGGGACATTCATCATCAGGTGTGCATACAACGCATAGCCGGGATCTTCCCCAAAACTCAGGAATTTCAATTGTCCTTCTACTTCTATGAACCCCATGGACGCCTGTTTCTATCTTTCAACAATCAGCTATCAGTACTGGAGATGAAAAGGGAGGCCAGTAAAAGAGTTACAAGCCATGAAAAGCCAGTGACATGTGTTCTGTACAACTCTACATTCAAACAGGTACATTTTATTTATTATTTTTTTTGCTTATATAGTGCAATCATATTCCACATCACTTTACAGACATCATCATCACTGTCCCCATTGGGGCTCACAATCTAAATTTCCTATGTATGTTTAAAGAGTGTGGAAGGAAACACATACAAACATGGGGAGAACAGACAAACTCTTTGTAGATGTCATCTTTGTGTGATTTGAACCCAGGGCCCCAAAGCTGCAAAGCAACAGTGCTAACCACTGAGCCACTGTGCTGGCCATTTCAAATCCAGAAATCTAATTTAGGAAATCAGCAGGAATGGGTGTAATCTCTCTAATGTGTGAGCATTCATGATGTTCAGGTGACTGTGTTGAGAGGGTGCGACAAAATGAGTTGACTCCATCCTGAATTGTCATTTGTGTGATCCTGTACGGTCAGCATACAACCTTAGAGGGCGTTATTATTTGCAATATTGCTCTGTAATGACAGTATGAACACTGCTAACCCCAAGGTTGTAACTGGTGGATGGCTTCTAAGTCATATACCCTAGGTGCCAGGATATTAAAGAAGTTGTCCACTACTTTTACATTGATGCTCTATCCTAGTTGAATAGGAGGCGGATGTGCAGTACACCGCAGCGGCCACTACCACTTGATGGCGGAGCCCCGCAGGTGAGCAGTTCTGGCCGGCGGCCGCCGCTGCCGTCACCGATAACAGCTGACCGACGGGGGTGCCACGTGTGGGACCCCGACCTATCATACACTGATGCCTTATCCCACAGATAGGGCATCAATGTAAAAGTAGTGGACATAAGGCCGGGCAGTGCACTTGACATTTGTCCCAGGTGAAGGAAAGCATAGCTCTAACACTTACCGACCCTATGCTAGTCTATACAGTGCACACTAAAAGAGAAGCCTAATGAGAAAGCAACATTTCAGGACTTTTTTTTCAAAGTGAAATTTGACAAGAAAAATTAGTAGTTTTATAGTAAAAATTGTATAAAACATAAAAACTAGAAGTCACTTTCTAACAGATTCTGATGCAGGTGGATTTACTCTTCATTATTTGCTTCATTGATTTTCATTTTTATTCTTGATTAAATACAATTAAACTAATATAGGATTTTATATAAATGTGTGTAAGTCTTGCAGCTCAGTCAGTTTTTCACGTATAAAAGCAGTAGAGCAGGTTTACATGCTACTCAATGTATGTCTGATAACTGCCCCCTGAACGTTGTATTAATCTACAGTGCTGTAATGCTGGTTCAGTTGTCGTTTTACTCTTGAATTCATCATAACCTTTGTACATGCAGTAGAGGCTAAAGCGCTTATACAGTTAAAGAATAGTTTAATTTTCAACATTTTGCAATTTAAGAAGTTGTTCAGAAATTCCTTTTTTGCCTATATAATGCAGCATAAGCATAAGAGACTCAACAGCTCAACAGTAGGGTTTCATGTTTTCATGCCAACTCAATTTCAACTTCCCCACTGATATGGTTCCTGTAATACAGACTACATTTACCATAATGCCAGAGTCTCATCACAATATTCTTGCTCCTATGTAATGGCAGCCACTGATACATTAGTGACATAGAGCTACTGTGACTGTCCCCTCATGTGTACAGAAGAGTCTCAGTGTATTTTATGTGATGTGTACAGCCGTCTCAGGGTATCCAATGTGATGGATATACAGAAGTCTCAGTGTATCCTATGTGATGTATACAGCAGAGTCTCAGTGATTCCTATGTGATGTATACAGCAGAGTCTCAGTGATTCCTATGTGTTGTATACAGCAGAGTCTCAGTGATTCCTATGTGATGTATACAGCAGAGTCTCAGTGATTCCTATGTGATGTATACAGCAGAGTCTCAGTGATTCCTATGTGATGTATACAGCAGAGTCTCAGTGATACCTATGTGATGTATACAGCAGAGTCTCAGTGATTCCTATGTGTTGTATACAGCAGAGTCTCAGTGATTCTTATGTGATGTATACAGCAGAGTCTCAGTGATTCCTATGTGATGTATACAGCAGAGTCTCAGTATATTCTATTTGATGTGTACAACAGAGTCTTAGTGTATCGTATATGATGTATATTGCAAATTCTCAGTGTATCCTATGTGATATATACAGAAGAGCCTCGGTATATTTTATGTGATGTGTACACAGCAATCTCAGTGTATCCTATGTGATGTATAAGCAGAGCGTTGATTTATTTAATGTGATATATACAGCAGAATCTCAGTTGTATCCTATACTATATATGAAGCTGTGTCTTGGTGTATCCTATTTGATGTATACAGTAGAGTCTCGGTGTATCCTATGTGAAATATATACAGCACAGCCTTGGTATGTCCTATGTGATAAATATTGCAGAGTCTTAGTGTATTCTGTGTGGTGTATACAGCAGAGTATCAGTGTCTCTGATGTGATGTAGACAGCAGTCTCAGTGTATCGTACATGATATATACAGCAGAGTGTCACGGTGGTAATTCACACGCATTCCCGATGCCGCGCTACTCACTGCATTTGCCGCTCTGCTTATCCTCTTGTCAGGCTGCCGGACTGATTCCTCATGCAGCACTTGCAACTATGCTGCATATCCCTGATGTCTCCACATGGCTATAGGGGGCGCGGGCCAGATCATGAAGGAATTTAGCCCTGCTGTGTCCTTCTGGGTTTGGATTCCCCAGCCAATCAACAAACAGCAGGTGCTATATCAGACAATGCCACTCTCCACACCTGGCCTGAACTTACGGTATAGTGTCTTTTGTCTCTAGTTTTCTGCTAAGGTGTACCTCTGTTATCAACCCGGCTTGCCTACTCGTCTGTTCTGATCTCTCCATTCCTGACCCGGTTTTGTTTGTGAACCCATGCTGCCTGTCCCGTCCCCAGATTGTCTGACTAGTCTTCTTTTCTGTACCCCTCTGTACTTCGCATACCCGCTCTGACTCATGGGTCAGCAGCTGCAGGTCTGGACACTGCCCTGCAGTCACACCTGGTGGCTATCCTGTAGCCCAAGCCTATCCTCACCACCACTAGTGAAGACCAGGTAGCCACTTAGTCACGCCCCTCCAGGGTAAGCCCGGCCAGTGGCGCAGTGGATCTACACCCACCATTGTTACCCAGAGTCTCAGTGTATCATATGCTCTCAGTTTATACTATGTGATGTATACAACAGACTCTCAGTGTATAATACGGTTGCAATCAAAATAATTCAGTTGCAATCAAAATAATTCAACCTCCTTTGTGCATTAAACAAATGAAACAAGAACAATTTAAATGGATTAGCACAATTAATATAGCAAGTTGGTTCTTCAAATTCAACACAAAATGACACTTTAAATAACTACTGCAGTCTCAGAGTTATACACCGCTTTCATGACAAGCAACTAGTATGTAGTAACACCCCATTTAGCTATTATGATCTGCTGAAAATGTGATGCATAATCAGTCACCAGCTTTTGGCAGCATTCCTGAGAAATCAGAGCCCATTCCTCATGGTCAATGGCCTCCAACTCACTAATATTCTCAGGTTTGATGCTGTAACCACCTTCTTCAAATCCCACCAAAGATGTTCTATGATTTCTTCTAAAACCAAGTCTTTTTAGACTCTATGGTGTGCTTAGGATCATTGTCCTGTTGGAGGGTCCAATGATGTCTTGGCTTCTGCTTCCTCACAGAAGACATGATTTTTTTCTCCTAGGATTTCCTGGTACGTGTTTAAAGCCATCAATTTAGTAATTAGTGAGGTGCTGACAGTGTCAGGAAGAACAAACTTTTACTATGTACTCCCTCATTAGCAAAGACGTGCTTCCTCAAAGGTGAAGATAATTGCCACTAAGGTAGATGCTACAGTACATCTCTAGCATCCCATGGCACAATGACAATGCAATTTTTCCATGCCATAACTATGATAATCTGATGTCAACACCATCAACGGATATATCTGTGATCAGGGGACATAATCACTTCTGTGGTTCAAGCGCACAGATTTTCAGGATTTGGAAACCACAGAAATATAATATCAACACGAATTATGGATAAATCATAATCATGTTTGTTGTGTCTAGGTTTTTGAAGTATGCTCAGAAATAAGTTGGTCATATTATTCCGCTTAAATACTCCTGTGAGAAAATATGACATAAATTATGTCTTTGAACCATCTTTTTTTTGCATTCAATTAGCCATCCACCTGACCAGGAGGAGACATGTGGATGATACCCTTTATAATGTATCATTCAGAAAAACTCAGGGTCAAACACAGGAGATGCAACATGCTTTGCCGATCTGTCCAAATTTTTGAAGCAATCAATTCTGCCAGAAGGTCTCACAGATTCCATTCAGAAAACATTTCAGTATTTAATCCTTTTTTTTTTTTTTACTTTTGACTTGTGTTTACATCTTTTTGTCGTTTTTATAAGCACTGTACTTTTTTCGTAAATGAAATCTAAAAATTAATACGTTTGTCCCTTGCTGTCTAAATGACCCCACAACACAAAATTGGGAAAGTATAGACTGGTTGTTTTACCCTGTATTAGCCAAAGTGTAAGAAGAGAACCTATAAGGTATGTGGGAAAGTAAGGAGTACATGTACTGTATATTAGTGTATCACCCAGGGCAAGCATCTCTCTGGACTAACAAAACGGCGAGTGGTGACCACAAGAAGTGTGTTATGGATGTGTGAACTACTAGAGTTGTGACGCACAGCTAATATAGTAAAATGGGTGGTTAATCAGTAGAGTTGAGCCTCCCCCGTAGTGTTCGAGTTCGGTCCGTCGAACACCCGTATGTTCGTCGAACTGTTCGTCGAACACCGTCGAACACCATTAAAACCAATGGCAGGCAAACAAAAACACATAGAAACACATAGAAAACACATAGAAAACACTTCAAAGGTGTCCAAAAGCTGACAAACTGCTGAGAAGACACAACTAACACATGGAAAAGTGACAAGTACATATAGTCATGCGAAAAGAAAAGAGGTGGAGGAATAAAAGGAGGGGGAGACACAGATATAGGCATGTCATGCCCTTCTAAAACCAAAAAAGTGCGAAGCCGACACGGCCAGTCCGTTCCTGTCTGTGCGACCTCCGTGTCGCCGGGTTTGTGCCAGAGCCGCGGTGGACCCTGACGGCCAGCCCCCCTCTCCCAATACTGGTGCCTGTCCGCTGGTGGGTCGAGCCCCCCCGCGGTGGGGGGGGGGGAGTAACATCTGCAGAAGAAAGACCATCTTCCAGCCAAACTAAGATGTGGGCTCTCCTCCACCTCAACTTCAACATCACAAATACTCCAGTCCTCAGAGGTGTCACCCCAATCGCACTTGCTTCGTCACAGCTCCCAAGTCTCCAGCTGCCCGTCTGAGTATGGGGTAACACAGATGGTTGAGTCTGCACAGCTGTTTACTCATACTATAGCCTGGGAAATGGAGGTCTACTCCAGAGCTTCTGTTAATCCAGACGAGGAAATGATCTGCACTGATGCCCAGAATCTTTATGAGTCGGATCCAGGACCAGATGAAGAAGGTTCTGAGCATAATGTAGACCCTCGTTCCCAAACTGTAACTCCTGTTGGTGGAGACAATGATGAAGACGATGATGAGACTCAAATACCTGATTGGAGCGACAACTTGACTTTTCGGTCAGGGCAGGAAGAGGTTGGCTCTGAGGACGACGGGTGTGAGAACACACAGGGTGATGATGACGAGGTTGGAGATCCCACTTACTGTCAACCCACAGTCAGCCAGTCGATGAGGTCAGCAGAGGAGCTGGAGGAGGATGTGACTAGCCCAGGGGATGGGAATGACTCGGTACCCGGGCCTTTGCCTGGCCTTTGGGATGTCGCGGTGGTTGGCTCCCAGGCCCGTACCCTGGGGTCACTCTTTAAAAGGGTGGATAATTGTTAATTTTATAAGAGTTCGTGACGCCACCTGTGGTATCTGGTGAGAAGCACCAGCACTGCAGCAGTCCACTGAGGCCGGTGATAAGGCAGCTCGATGGTATAGCTCCCCACAGGTGGAGCTAGGCCTCAGAAAAGTGTATGCAGGGGGAATGCAGGACAGGCGAGACCCAGCTGGGTCAGAGCAAGAACGGGAACGGACACGGTAGTCACTTCAGTACCTTTTACTGGTGGAAATTCAGGCACATCCCGGAGCACTGTAGGGTGAAGGGTGCATATCAGGATCCTCCCCAATGAGCGGGTGTAGGGCCTCCTGTTTCTTGCCTCTGCGTAGTAAGTTTCTGACCTGCCTTGAGCTAGGCCTAACTTTGTCTCTGTCCTGCGCTGGCTGACCTTGTGGTAGGGCCTTGTCTTGGAGTTCACGCTCCCAGTATGCGGGGCCTAAGCGTCTCCTGGCTCTGTTACGTATCAGCACCTTAGCGATCCTGGGACTTGTAGTTCTCCAGGGATTCCGGTTATGCCTTACTGGGTCATAGAGATCCCGGTAAGCACGGATCTGGTGTCCGGTAAATGCTTCGGGGTGAGCTGGTTAAGCTCCTCTGCCCCCTATGTACTAACTCTCCACTCGCCTTCGGCCTACTCGGGCCCTCACTAGGCTATACACACTAACGGCAGCTTGCCGCGCTTCACCAATTTTATGGCGCCGGCACACCTTAAGCTCTAACTGGGCTCCCTGAATCTAGCTAGCAGGAGCCTCGTGCTCCACTGCTGAACTATTAACTGAGTTCTCTAGACTAGACTGAGCTCCACTGCAGACAGACTTCTCTTAGGCTTCTCTACTGCAGGAACTCTTCAGAGGAACTGAACTGCCTAGCTCCACCTTCCCTATTTATATCCCTAACAGGCTCCCTCTGCTGGTCTGAGGTGGAAGGTGGAGATGTGTGAATGTTTATGGGGGCCTCTTGTGGAGGATTTCATCAATGCACTCTTCTAGGATCTGTGATACCAAGCGCAGCTGGGCGTCACAGATGCTATTGACGACGAGGTTAGGTTGCGCCTTCCTGGACAGAGACGGAGTACTGGAAGCACGTCAACAACTGCATCCTCAACCACAACTCTGCCTCTGACCACAAGTCGTGGTGGCTCTTCAGGTCGCATGGGCTCTAAGCCTTGCATAGCCTGGGCATTTTTTCAGATCGATAAGGATGACCCAACTCGTGTTATCTGTAATATTTGTCACCAAAAGCTAAGTAGAGGCCAAAAAATCCATAGTTTGAGTACTTCATGCATGAACCGTCACATGGATATGAAGCAAAAGTTGCAGTGGGAAGCTCACTGTGCTACAATGCGGCCTAGCGGGCCAGGCCAACCACCGTCTGCCCCATCTTGTGCATCCGCGGCCTCTTCATCCTCTGTGACTGGGGGGACAGCAGTCACACATGTTTTTGGACGCAGACCTGGCACCTCTTTACCCGCAACAGCCAGTGTGATTGGCAGGTCATCATTTCATTTGGAAGTGGAAACACCAGCTGGTGTTGAGCGCTCTCCGACATCGAGAGCACCACCTTTGGATCAAGGCAACCTAACTTTTCCGTCTGCATCTTCCTCACAGACTGGCAGTTTGCCGGGGACACCCTACTCAACCCCGTCTAAGCACAACAGCCAGCCCTCGGTCCCTCAGATGTGGACAAGTAAAAGACCATTTCCTCCTAGCCATGACAAAGCTAAGAGGTTGAATTTCACCATCTGCAAGCTGTTGGCTACAGAAATGCTGCCTTTCCGCCTGGTGGACACAGAGGATTTTCGAGACCTTATGTCTGTCGCAGTGTCCCATTACCAGATGCCCAGTTGGCACTACTTCTCAAAGAAAGGTGTGCCTGCCCTCCACCAGCATGTCGCACACAACATCACCGCTTCTTTGAGAAACTCTGTGTGTGACAGGGTGCATTTCACCACAGACACTTGGACGAGTAGGCATGGACAGGAGCGTTACATGTCGCTGACTGGGCACTGGGTAACTATGGTGACAGCAGGACAAGGGGCTGCTGTCCAAGTCTTGCCGTCCCCACGAGTTGTGCGTCAATCCTCTTTATCTAGAAGTTCCTCCACTGCTTCTGCCTCCTCAACCTCCTCTCAGTCCTCCACCTCCACCCAAAGCCTGTCTGGTAATGCCACCCGCTTTCTAACTGCGCAGAAGGAATCCTGCACACCTCCTTACTATGCTGGCAGCAGGGCTCACCGGCATCAGGCGGTGTTTACTTTGAAATGTATGGGAAATGTGAGTCACACAGCTGAGGAGTTGTGGTCAGCTCTGGAGACCCAGTTTCATGAATGGTTGTCTCCACTGGACCTGCAACCAGGGAAGGCCGTGTGCGACAATGCTGCAAACCTGGGTGCGGCCCTTCGCCGGGGCAATGTCACACACGTGCCTTGTATGGCTCACGTGTTGAACCTGGTTGTCCAGCAATTTTTAGCCCACTATCCCGGACTAGATGGCCTTCTGCAGAGGGCACGGTCGCTGTGTGCTCACTTCCGCCGTTCGCATCCCGCAGCTCAACGACTTACATCTCTACAGAAGTCGTTGGGCCTGCCAGTTCACCGGCTGATATGCGATGTGCCGACATGGTGGAATTCAACTCTGCACATGTTGCAGCGACTGTGGCAGCACCGACAAGCCCTGGTGCAATACGTTCTGACGTATAGCCTGGGCCAACGAGATCCAGAGGTGGGGCAAATCACGCTGCAGAAGTGGTCTCAGATCAGGGACCTATGAAGTTGACGCGCCCCCTGGGCCGTAGGGTACCTGGAGCCGGGCCGGTAGAAGCTGGGCGGTCAATCCAAGGGTAATTTGCATATATCGGTTTTATAATGTCCGACTACGCCACCTGTGGAGTGCGGCCAAATGCTCCGCCGCTGCGGAACAGTCCTCTGAAGCTGGTGGTTTTGCAGCAATGGTATTATTACTCCCCACAGGAAGAGTGTAGCTTCAGGGCAGTGTGGGTGGATGATGGTGGTTGTAGTGCAGGGAGTCAGTAATGAACACAAAGTCCGTGTGATGCAGTCCCAAGATCTTTACTCACAGTTGTTGCAGTCCAGATTACAGGTACCAGAGCAATCTCCCCCGTCGTGCTGTGCGTACTCAGTGAGGGGCTCAGTCCACCCCCAGATAGCTCCGGAGTACTTAGCAGGACCCCCTTCTGTGTGTCCTTTCTCTGGCCTTCTCCCTGCATCTCACACCCAGTGACACTTCTATCCGGTATCCTCGGGCCTTGGCGGGTGACGTGTGTTCCTTTCCCTGGGTCCTATGTCGCTACCTTCTTAGTGAGACTGCTGTGGACTTTGGCCTGCAGTACATGAAATGCTGCAGCCTCCGGTTTCTAATTGAGCCTTGCTGTTTCTCCGCTAGTTGAGGGACCGGTTCCCCTTATCTGGCCTGACCCCTCTACCTCCTGGTAGCAGCGGGCGTACGGGTGGCCTTCTGCATGGCCCGTACCCCTAGGGTCCCTTCGGTTCCTGGAGCCTTCCTGCTCCCACTCCTCTCTTCTCTCCTTCAGTCCTGGGCCTCCCAGGCTAGGCCCGCCTCCGGAGCAGAGCTCATGCAGAGCCTCTGCTCCTGTCACTTCTCCTCCTCTGACTGGCTTGCTCTTTCTAAGATGGCTTCCTATTTATACTCTCCCTATCATGTGCTCCCCTAAGCTGCTTTCTCCACCCACACCCACTACATAGGACCCTCCCGCCAGCTTGGGACCTGGGACTGTGCTCTCCCTAAGGAGCAATCTCGCCCTACCCCCACTGCGGGTATGTGTTGGATGCAGGTGTTAGGTGTAACGGGTCTGGGAGGTGGAACCTCTGAGCTACTATACAAAGGGGCAGTCCTTGTAAGGAAGCGGGTGGCTCCCAGGGAAGGCGGGCAGGTAGACACGGCAAGTGACAGGAACAGTCTCTGGGTAGAAGGGCAGGTGGTCACGGCAAGTGACGGGGAAAGTCTCTTGACAGGCGGGTGGTCACGGCAAGTGACAGCAGGGTAAGAGTCTCTAGACAGGCAGGTGGTCACGGCAAGTGACGGCAAAGCCTCCAGGTAGGCTAGCAGGCGGGTAGCAGGTGAGCACTCCCAGGTGAGCGGGTAAGAGTCTCTCGGCTGGCTGGCAGGTGGTCACGGCAAGTGACGGCGGAGCCTCCAGGTAGGCTAGCTGGCGGGTAGCAGGTGAGCACTCCCAGGTAAGCGGGTAAGAGTCTCTCGGCTGGCTGGCAGGTGGTCTCAGGCAGGTATCAGGCAGGTATCCGGCAGGTATCAGGCAGGTGCTTCCTGATCTGCAGGCGGACTGGTCCATAGACAGACTGGCGGATGCTGGTAGACAGACTGTCGGACCGCAGGTAATGCAAGCAGGTAGACAGAGCTGGAAAACAGACTGGCAACGGGACCTGAGGGCTGAAACAGAGGTGAAAGGGTTTGCAACAACTTTGCTCGGGCACCTCCATTTTGGGGGAGGTGCCTTATATATGGGAGCTCCACCAGCAATTGGCCGGGGACTCCTTAGGACGGCGCGCGCGGCCCCTTTAAGAGAGAGGGAGCACGCGCGCGCCCTAAGCACAGTGCCCGGGAAGCAGCGAGCGCTGCCAGCAGCGCGGGAAGAGGACGCCTAGGACGGAGCAGGGAGGTGAGGGGAACGGCGTCTCTGCCTAGCAGGAGGCAGGGACTCCGACGCTACAGTACCCCCCCTTTTAGGCCCCCCCTTTTTTAGGACGGAGAGAAATTTATCAAGGATGAGCGGGGCATGGATGTTCTCCCGGGGTTCCCACGTTCTCTCCTCAGGACCAAACCCCTTCCAATCCACTAGAAAAAAGGTCTTTCCTCTTACCCTTTTGGTGGCCAGAATGCTCTCTACCTCAAACTCGTCTTCAGCGGAAACCGGAGCAGGAGGCGTACCTGTAGACTTGGAAAAAGAGTTAAGTACCACAGGTTTGAGGAGAGATACATGGAAGGAGTTAGGGATCCGCAAGTTGGCCGGGAGTTTCAATTTATAGGCCACCGGGTTGATTTGTTTGATAACTTCCAGTGGGCCGATGAACCGAGGCCCTAACTTGTAGGAAGGAATCTTGAGCCGGACATATTTGGACGAGAGCCAGACTTTATCTCCAGGACGGAATTGGGGCGGATCCAGAAAATTCTTTTGTCAGCATGTTTCTTCATCCGCTCGGAGGACAGAAGAAGTGCGGATCTGGTACTTTCCCAAATGGAGGAGAATTCGCTAACAAGAGATTCCGCGGCCGGATTATCCACCGAGGCGGAGACGGGAAACGGGATCCGAGGATGTTGACCATAGACAATAAAAAACGGGGATTTGGAGGAAGACTCGCTCTCGTGATTATTATAGGAAAATTCGGCCCACGGTAAAAGATCCACCCAGTCGGAATGGTGGGCATTAATAAAGTGCCGGAGGTAACAGGTTAGAATTTGGTTGATTCGCTCTACTTGACCATTGGACTGTGGGTGATAAGCAGAGGAGAAGTCCAAGGTGACCCCCAGCAGTTTACGCATGGCTCTCCAGAAGCGAGAGGTGAACTGAACTCCTCGGTCGGATACGATGTGGAGAGGGAGACCATGAAGATGGAAAATATGATGGATAAAGTCTTTAGCCAATTCAGACGCAGACGGAAGACCCGGCAGGGGAATGAAGTGAGCCATCTTAGAGAAGCGGTCAGCGACCACCCAAATGACCGTACAACCAGCAGAGACAGGGAGATCTGTTATAAATGGCTATATGCTGCCACGGGGCAGCAGGTATCGTCAGAGGCAGAAGGCGTCCTGCTGACAGATGTCTAGGAACCTTGTTGCGGGCGCAGGACGCACAGGCTGAGACAAAGTCTATTACGTCCTTGTGCAGGGTAGGCCACCAGTAATGCCGGGTAATAAGCAGGAGGGTCTTTTTCTGGCCAGCATGGCCAGCTAGCTTAGATGAATGTCCCCAATTTAGGACTTTCTCACGATCAGGTACTGTTACGAACGTCTTACCGGGTGGAAGACGATTTAGATCAACGGGAGCCACCAGCATTACCTTGGCGGGGTCGATGATGTGCTTTGGCTCCTCCTCTAGATCGGAGAACAAAAAGGATAGGGACAAGGCATCAGCTTTGATATTTTTGTCTGCCGAGTGAAAATGAAGAATGAAATCAAAGTGGGCGAAGAACAAGGACCACCGGGCTTGGCGCGGGTTAAGTCTTTGGGCACTCTGGAGATAAGCCAAGTTTTTGTGATCCGTGTAGATAATTACCGGGTGAAGAGCCCCCTCGAGCAGGTAACGCCACTCCTCCAGTGCCAACTTAATGGCTAACAATTCTCGGTCTCCTATAGAATAATTGCGCTCAGATGAGGAGAAGAGTTTGGAGAAGAAGCCGCAGGTTACCATTCTTCCGGATGACGACTTTTGGGTGAGCACCGCTCCGGCTCCGGAGGAGGAAGCGTCTACTTCTAAGAAGAATTGCTTGTTGCTGTCCGGACGGTGCAGCACAGGAGCGGAGGAGAAAGCTTGTTTCAAAGACAGGAAGGCCTCCTCTGCCTCGGGCGGCCATTCTTTGGGATTAGCGCCCTTACTGGTGAGCGCAGAGATAGGGGCAGTCCGGGAAGAGAAGTGCGGAATGAAGAGGCGGTAGTAGTTGGCGAAGCCCAGGAACCGCTGCATAGCCTTCAACCCCTCCGGTTGGGGCCACTTCTGGATGGCAGAAAGTTTCTCAGGATCCATTCGTAGACCGGTCTGAGAGATGATGTAGCCCAGAAATGGAAGCGAGGTCTGCTCAAAGAGGCACTTCTCAAATTTTGCGTAGAGGTGGTTTTGTCTGAGCCTGAGCAGGACCTGACGAACGTCCCTCCGTTGTGTAGGGAGATCCGGAGAGAAGACCAAGATGTCGTCCAGGTATACCACCACGCAGTAGTAGAGAAGGTCACGGAAGATATCATTGACCAACTCTTGAAAGACGGCGGGAGCATTATAGAGACCGAAGGGCATTACGAGGTATTCATAGTGGCCGTCCCGGGTGTTGAATGCCATCTTCCATTCATCCCCCTGACAGATACGAACCAGGTTATAGGCCCCACGGAGATCCAGCTTGGTGAAGATTCGAGCACCCCTCAGACGGTCAAATAATTCAGGAATGAGCGGAAGGGGGTGTTTATTCTTCACCATGATCTGGTTAAGGCCTCTATAGTCTATGCAGGGACAGAGTGAGCCGTCCTTCTTTTTAACGAAGAAGAAGCCTGCTCCCGCCGGGGAGGTAGATTTGCGGATAAATCCCCGGGCCAAGTTCTCCTCGATATATTCAGACATGGACCAGGTCTCAGCAGCAGACAAAGGGTAGATACGCCCTCGGGGCGGAGTAGCGCCAGGTACCAAGTCGATAGGGCAATCGTATGGTCTATGAGGAGGTAATGTCTCTGCTTCCTTTTTATTAACGACATCAGTATAAGACCAATAGGGTACTGGCAGGCCGGGTAGATTGGCTGGGGGAGGAGAAGGACGGGCAGGACGAACGGGAACTAAACAAGTCTTATGGCAGTCCTGTCCCCAGCGAAGGACTTCTCCGGTCTGCCAATCAAGCACGGGTGCATGTCTCTGGAGCCAAGGTAGGCCAAGCAAAAGAGCATGAGAGAGTCCAGGTAGAACATGGAAGAAGATGCTCTCAGAGTGCAGCATTCCCACCTGCAGAGTTATGGGTTCAGTGATAAGTTGAATGGGATGCGGTAAGAGACCCCCGTCCACGGAGGCGACAGATAAGGGTTCGGCCAGAGGTTTGGTGGGAATGCGGTATTTCTCTACCAGGGACAGGGAAATGAGATTTCCGGCAGCTCCAGAATCAAGTTGAGCTAGTTCAAAGTAACGGTTCTCCCCGCAGATGATAGAGACCGACAGCATCAGAGATGGAGAGGGTTTATTCTTGTCTTGGACGACCTCTCTGAGCGATCCTAGACACAGGCGTTTCCCGACCTCTCCGGGCAGGAACGGATCCGGTGCTCCTTACTGCCACAGTAGAAGCAGCTCCCCTCAGCACAGCGTGACTCTTGACGGGTTTTGACCATCCTGGTCTGGTCGACCTGCATTGGCTCAGGTGAGTGCACCTGGGGAGTAACAGAGGAAGTGACGGGATTCTGGAAGGTAGGAGCAAGGCGAGGAATCCTCCTCTCATGAGTGACCTCTTTGGTACGCTCCTGGAACCGGATGTCAATCCGGGTGGCAAGTGTTATTAAGTCGTCGAGAGTGGTAGGAATGTCCCGACCGGCAAGTTCATCTTTAATCCGGCTGGATAGACCCTCCCAGAAGACAGACACCAGGGCGTCGTTATCCCAGGCAAGCTCCGAAGCAAGGCTACGGAACCGTATGGCATATTGGCCCACGGTGAGACTCCCTTGACGGAGGCGTAGCAGAGATGAGGCGGAAGAGGTCTTTCGTCCTGGTTCGTCGAAGACTTTCCGGAAGGCCGTGAGAAAGGCTGGCAGGTTGGACACCAGGGGGTCTCCTCTCTCCCATAGAGGATTTAGCCAAGCCAGCGCCTCCCCAGTGAGATGGGACATGATGAAGGCCACTTTGGCTCGTTCGGTGGAAAACTGGTGTGCCAAAAGTTCGAAGTGCAGGGTGCACTGGTTAATGAAGCCCCGTGCCTGACCGGGATCTCCACCAAAACGAGGCGGGGTGGAAAGGCGGGGACCAGGAAGGGATGCCATGGTATTGATGGGCAGTGGTGCTGCCGGGGTAGTAGTTGTGCGAGTAGAAGCAGCTCCCGACGAGGCAGTCAGTGTGTCCAGGCGGGATTGAACACTACGCAGGTGGCCCAAGATGGAGTCCTGTTGGGTCCTCTGACGGGAAAGTTCATGACATAGGTCCGAGAGCGAGGGAGCTTGGGTGCCACCGGGTTCCATGGCCAGAGCAAACTGTAACGGGTCTGGGAGGTGGAACCTCTGAGCTACTATACAAAGGGGCAGTCCTTTTAAGGAAGCGGGTTGCTCCCAGGGAAGGCAGGCAGGTATACACGGCAAGTGACAGGAACAGTCTCTGGGTAAAAGGGCAGGTGGTCACGGCAAGTGACGGGGAAAGTCTCTTGACAGGCGGGTGGTCACGGCAAGTGACAGCAGGGTAAGAGTCTCTAGACAGGCAGGTGGTCACGGCAAGTGACGGCAAAGCCTCCAGGTAGGCTAGCATGCGGGTAGCAGGTGAGCACTCCCAGGTGAGCGGGTAAGAGTCTTTCGGCTGGCTGGCAGGTGGTCACGGCAAGTGACAGCAGAACTTCCAGGTAGGCTAGCTGGCGGGTAGCAGGTGAGCGCTCCCAGGTGAGCGGGTAAGAGTCTCTCGGCTGGCTGGCAGGTGGTATCAGGCAGGTATCAGGCAGGTGCTTCTTGATCCACAGGCGGACTGGTCCATAGACAGACTGGCGGATGCTGGTAGACAGACTGTCGGACCGCAGGGAATGCAAGCAGGTAGACAGAGCTGGAAAACAGACTGGCAACGGGACCTGAGGGATGAAGCCGAGGTGAAAGGCTTTGCAACAACTTTGCTCGGGCACCTCCATTTTGGGGGAGGTGCCTTATATATGGGAGCTCCACCGGCAATTGGCCGGGGACTCCTTAGGATGGCGCGCGTGGCCCGTTTAAGAGAGAGGGAGTGCGCGGGAAGCAGCGAGCGCTGCCAGCAGCGTGGGAAGAGGACGCCGAGGACGGAGCAGGGAGGTGAGGGGAACGGCGTCTCTGCCTAGCAGGAGGCAGGGACGCCGACGCTACATTAGGGTCCCGAGCCGTACTCCATCCTTACCTGAGGGTGAGATACCACACCTCTGGGTGAGATGCAGTACCTCTGTGGCGACTGAACCCTCAGGGGCGCCACACACCCTTCTGCACAGTTTTGAAATGGCGACGAAGATGTTTAGTGCTGACGACGATGCCATTATCAGCATGACTATTCCGGTGATTTACATGCTGGAGCACACGTTAAACAGAATTCAGAGTCAGGTGGTGGGACAAGAGGAGGGGGAGGAAGTAGAGGAGGAGTCGTATGCGGAAGGGATAACATCTCCAAGGTCCAGACGGTCGGCAGCACCAAGGCGGCAGGCATGGGAGGGTGGGGGAGAGGGATTAACCAGGGCGCATGGTAGCAGCCAAACTGTTGAGGAAGGTGCAGGAGCCGAGGAAGAAGTGGAGGACGAACTGGCGATGGGCATGGAAGACTCATCAGATGAGGGAGACCTTGATCACATTTCTGTTGTGTGAGGTTGGGGGGAGAGGGCAGAGGACGGAAGCATGATTCTTACCTCGCTACCAACACAACAAGGACTTGGTCCTCCTGGATGCGCAAGGCACATGAGTGCCTTCATGCTGCTCTACCTGCAACATGACCCTTGGATTGTCAGAATTTGAAGTAATCCCGACTAGTGGGTTGCCAGTGCCACACTCTTAGATCCCCGGTACAAAAGTAAATTTGCCGAAATAATTCCTGCCATAGAAAGGGATTCACGCATGCAGGAGTATCAGCAGAGGGTGTTGCAGAATCTTACATGTGCTTTTCCACAAAACACCCGTGGTGCACGTAGTGAATCTCACAGTTCTAACTTGCAAACCGTGGGACTGTCGAGTCTTCATCACTCAAACCGCAACAGTAACACAGTATTTGCTGGTAGCAGTAATTTTGTGGAATCGTTTCACCACTTTTTTAGACCATCCTTTGCAAGGCCACAGGAGACAAGAAGTCTGACACATAGTCAACGCCTAGAGAGGATGGTTCAGGAGTATCTCCAAGTGAACATCGAAGCCATGACTGTGTCACTTGACCCTTGCTCATTTTGGGATTCCAATCTGGAAAAATGTCCGGAGCTCGCCACTCACGCCTTGGAGATCTTGTCATGCCCTGCAGCCAGCGTTCTCTCTGAATGTGTGTTCAGCGCTGCTGGTGGTGTGCTGACAGATAAGCGCACGCGGCTGTCCACTGAGAATGTAGACAGACTCACGTTCATAAAGATGAACAAATCATGGATCCGCAAGGACTTTTCTACCCCTGTGTCATCCTGGGGAGACTAAAAGCTTGAGGATTTGGTAAAATCACCTCACCAACCGTTTTAAGCAACTCTGGGGCAATTGATGCCACTTAAGTGGTGTCTGTGCCACAATTTTTTGAAAAAATGGAGACTCTTTTTGGAGTCCCCTTGCTGTATTTTACGTGACGTTGGCATCGTCAATTCCACGTGGGTTGGGTCGCCCCCCCCCCTTTTAACTGTAAGAAACTACATGCACTATGGCTTGGGGTAACACAGATGGTTGAGTCTGAAGAGCTGTTTACTCAGAGGTCTGCTCCAAAGCTTCAGTGTCTGCTAGTCAGCATAGAATTTTTAACTGCATCTAGCCTAGGCAATACTTTTGGCGTAGTAGCCCAGCTGCGAAGCAAGCTGCACCGCCTGTGTATCTAATAAGAATTTTTAAAAGCATCTAGCCTAGGCAGACTGTGGGGACCCCCAACCAAACCCAGACGCTCAGCCCCCCTACCGCCCCCCTTTCCTTGACAATACAATAATGTAACTCTTACAACTGGATGGGTGAGGATCGGTCACAGCTTTATTAACTCTTTATACTCATTCCATAAGAAAGGCATTTTATTTCTAAACTAATTCAGCTTGTTGCAGCATGTCCTGGGTCTCCACACTGGCAAGTTGGCCAACAAGTGTAACTCTCCAACATGTCCTTTCTATTTTCAGGCCACAGAGGATCCTGCGTACTCGTATGCAGGACTCTGACCCCCATCCATCACTCTTAACGCTTGTTCCACTCCGTCCTGGAGTCCTGACAGGAATATGTCCAGTCCAATATCCATTAAGTGAACACCGTCGGGCCGTATGAGGCCTGCTTTATCTCCTTCCAGTTGTCAGTGTTGCATCACTACACTGCCTCTGTCTCTTCTAAATTTTGCCATCCGAATATTTATTACCCGCCTTGTCCGTTCGATAGCCGTGATGTCTCGCGCACTTTGCCATACCGCTATCGGCACAATCTCTGACCATACTATAGTTAGTTTTGTGAAAAATTCTCTGAAGCTCTCAGTGTCTAGTTTCATTATTGCCATTAGTTATGCGCTCTTGTGATGACTTAGGTCGTTTCCCCCGGCCTGTATAACTAAGATGACCGGACCGCTTGCCTCTCTCCCTACCTTGATTACCTCCATTAGTACCTGTGGCAATAGCAGGCCTCTAATACCTCTCCAGTTGAAATATGTGTTATGAAACTCTAATTTCCTCCCGCCTGGACCGACTTTCGCCCTTTTTTGTGCCCAATATATATACGAGTGGCCTATCACCCACACTGTTGGCTTAGCGTCACCTGTAAAAGAAACAAACCACGTTAGGATAACAAGTCCGGTCTTATGTATCTTCCGTTTCTGACAGTCCTGCTCTTGCTGCTTCCGTGGCCCCGCCTATGCGGAATGAGTGTGTCCCGTAATCTTTGGGGTGGTTCCCTGCCGATGTTATGCATTTATTAAATATAGCTTGGAACTGGTATCTTGATAATGGCATTCCATCAATGTGTGATAGGAAGAAATTACTTTGTGATCTGATGGTTATATATGTTTTTACTATTGTTACCTGACTCAGTGTACCATTTGTGGGTTGTAGAAGTACCCAAGTGCCCCTGCCCGCTGGAACCGTTTTCGATTGGCGTATGCGTAGACGTATTGCATTATTGGCTATGACTACGTCCTGGTGTAATAAGCCTCCATTGGTGGTAATTTTGGATTGAGGGACTAATTCGCTTATGCATAGCGCCCCGAACAAGGCGATCGCAAATGCAGTAGACAGTAGTGTTGCTTCAAATTGTGAGTGTCATGTTAATGGTCTTAGGGATATGATGTGAGAAATCAGTTTTAGTGACACGGGACGGGACGTCTACACTCCTGACTTGGCTGACCCCTTTTCCACCCTTTTATGGATTGTCTGATGATGAATCTCTTTGTCACATCTCCCCAATTCAGTAGTTGGAAGTGAAATGCTACTCCGGTCAGACACCGCTGCGCTGATGCGTCTGATATGCCCCTCATCATTAGCTGGTGGAGAAATTCTATGGTGACTTGTAATCTGGCTTGTTCACATTGGTCAACCCGTCTGCCTGCTACTAGTCCTGTCCACTCTTCCCATGCCTTACCGTATGCTTGCCACGTCGACGGGGCAACTGACGCTCTGATTAATGGCATCAACTATTCGCCACTAGATCCCATAGGGAGGGTGGGCAACTGTTGCCCGATGGGTGGGTGTTGGGGAGGAGCTCTGTGAAAATCTGCCAATTGAATTGTGATAAAGTGTTAGCAGCAGCTTTAGACCCCTTAGCATCGTGGCTAGCGTGGACCCATACATTGTGTTTTAGGCACAGGAATGCTAGCCGGCGTAGTAGGCCTAGCACTGGGAGAGACGATGATGCCATCTTATTAATGCAGTGCGCTAGGCTGGTGTTTTTTTGTTATGAAGCTTATACTTTTGTTAGCCAGGCGCGTGCCCCATATTTCTATTGCTAACACTATTGGGAAGAAAAAATATTTTCCGGGCTAGATGCAGCTAAAAATTCTCATTAATTTCAAAGCTGGTGGAGCTTGGTATAGATGGCCTAATACAATGAGTACCACACACTGCTACTATGCCCAAAATTATTTTCCAGGCAAGATGCAGCTACAAATTATTAGTAATTTGAAAGCTGGTGGAGCTTAGTATAGATGGCCTACTAGAATGAGTACAACACACTGCTACTATGCCCAAAATTATTTTCCAGACAAGATGCAGCTAAAAAATATTTGTAATTTGCAAGCTGGTGGAGCTTAGTATAGATGGCCTAATAGAATGAGTACCACACACTGCTACTATGCCCAAAATTATTTTCCAGACAAGATGCAGCTAAAAATTATTAGTAATTTGAAAGCTGGTGGAGCTTAGTATAGATGGCCTAATGGAATGAGTACCACACACTGCTAATATGCCCAAAATTATTTTACAGGCAAGATGCAGCTAAAAATTATTATTAATTTCAAAGCTGGTGGAGCTTGGTATAGATGGCCTAATACAATGAGTACCACACACTACTACTATGCCCAAAATTATTTTCCAGGCAAGATGCAGCTAAAAATTATTAGTAATTTGAAAGCTGGTGGAGCTTAGTATAGATGGCCTAATAGAATGAGTACCACACACTGCTAATATGCCCAAAATTATTTTACAGGCAAGATGCAGCTAAAAATTATTAGTAATTTGAAAGCTGGTGGAGCTTAGTATAGATGGACTAATAGAATGAGTACCACACACTGCTAATATGCCCAAAATTATTTTACAGGCAAGATGCAGCTAAAAATTATTATTAATTTCAAAGCTGGTGGAGCTTGGTATAGATGGCCTAATACAATGAGTACCACACACTACTACTAGGCCCAAAATTATTTTCCAGGCAAGATGCAGCTAAAAATTATTAGTAATTTGAAAGCTGGTGGAGCTTAGTATAGATGGCCTAATAGAATGAGTACCACACACTGCTACAAGCCCAAAATTATTTTCCGAGCTAGATGCAGATAAAAATTATTTGTAATTTGCAAGCTGGTGGAGCTTAGTATAGATGAACTAAGAATAAGTCCCACACACTGCTACAAGCCCAAAATTATTTTCTGAGCTAGATGCAGATAAAATTATTTGTAATTTGCAAGTTGGAGGAGCTTAGTATAGATGGACTAAGAATAAGTCCCACACACTGCTACAAGCCCAAAATTATTTTCCGAGCTAGATGCAGATAAAAATTATTTGTAATTTGCAAGCTGGAGGAGCTTAGTATAGATGGACTAAGAATAAGTCCCACACACTGCTACAAGCCCAAAATTATTTTCCGAGCTAGATGCAGATAAAAATTATTAGTAATTTGCAAGCTGGTGTAGCTTAGTATAGATGGCCTAATAGAATGATGCTATGCCCAAAAGGTTTTACTTGGCTATGTGCAGTAAAAAAAATTGTATTCTATACACAGTTGGTGTAGCTTGCTACACAGATACGCTACACCACTGACTAACACACACTGCAAGAGGCCAAAAAGGATTTGCTTAGCTAGATTTAGCCAAATGCTGTGAAAAACACTTGCACAGCACTGGCACAGACCTGCCTGGCAAAAAGTCCTAGGAAATGCTGTAACCTAGTCCTCAAAAGGACTGCAATTACAATTAGTCCCTACTCCCAACCTATCTATTTAAGAGCACAGACCTGCCTGCTAAAAGTCATAGGAAATGCTGGAACCTAGTCCTCAAAAGGACTGCAATCACAACTATTCCCTACTCCCAAGCTATCTGTATATTTCAGAGAAAATTGGCTTGAAATTAACACTGAAAGTATAGCGCACACAGCAACAGCGGTGCCGTCTAACACGCAGCTGCAGCAGTGAGAAAATGGTGGTGACGGGGAAAATGGCTGGGTCTTATAGGGCAAGGGCATGTGACATACACAGCCAATGACACATGCCCTTGCTTGTGTGAAAAAAAGCAGTTCGCTCCGTGTGTGCACTGCTGATAGGCTGACTGATTGCACCTCCCCACTGTAAATGCGGGAAAGAGAAAAAAAAATGGAGATCTTCATTATTTCTGCAGAGATCCATCCCCTGCCCCTCCCCCCGCACCGCTGTACACTCAAACTGCGTATTAACATTGATCATCAGCATTACTGTGAAAAAATCCAGTTATGATTTTGGTGCATGAACAGTTATCGAACATAACCTCGAACAGCCGCATTTTTTTCAAATCGTTCGTGTTCGCCGAACGGCTCGAACACCGCCCAAAACAGCTCGAATTTGAGATTGGCGAACAGTTCGAGTCGAACACCGCTCATCTCTATTAATCAGTAACCAATCAGACTAATACCAAAGAAAAAAAGATTACCTATTGACAAGCACACCTATGATATAAAATGTATATCATTTTATTAAGTACAAAACACCATATTTCGATAAAAACAATTGTGTGAACTGGCAATGGGATGTGTGAACTGGCTCTGTGGCCCTCTTAGCTCATTGTTAGCCTATTATGATAGGTAAGTGTGAAAGCCGTATAAAAGTCATGTTGGAGTGGGCAGTGTTCACAACTTTCTTAATAACACATATTTTAATAATAATTATTTATGATTATAGATGTGTGAATTGGTGCAAATCTAAATTGTGTTGAATTTTGAAAAATTTGCTGATCCCAGCAAATTCAAGCAATTTGCATTTTGATTTACGTAGTCACCAAAAATGGCAACCGCCATTTTGCATACTGCAGAAGATTGGATTAGCCAGAGATGCTCACATGATCTTTAGTGTAGCTGGATAGGCTTACACATAATGCTTTGCATCTATCACATTACATGGTATAGCACAGCCAATCAGAAGGGAATATTATAGCCTGTGTAAAAGTAGAGGCAAGGAATGCAGCAGCATATTGTTCTGAATATGGCTCATGAGAGGATGTTGCACCTCACAATTTGGCAATAGAAATAGGGAGAGAAAGCGATAAAACACTGAATAAACATTTTAGATTGTGTACGACAGCACAGCAGTGAAGAGCAGTTACCATCTTTTTATCCATTGCCAAATACTGTATGTTGGCATCATTTTGACATTACTAAGGCTGTTTGTGTTCATGCGAATTAGCCACTAACCTAATTTTTGGGAAAAATTTGATGACGTTGACGAACTCTAATTTCAAAAGAATTGCTCATGTCAATTTATAATAACATAATGTATATATGAAATAAACATTCTACAATAAAATAATAGTACAAAGTCAAACATAAGGTTTAAATTGTAGAAACTTGTGGTTTAAGCCGGATAGCTGATACAGTCTGCATGCTTTTTTTTTTTTTAGAAGTGTAGTCATAATAGTTAAAGGGGTTGTCACAACATATTGGGTAAAATTTCCAAGTGTTTGTAAAAGCTAGCAAAATTAAAAATCCTTTCCATTCTCAAGAAAGGAGAGATTTATAATTTTATAGTTTACCACTCATGGTACCGACCACCTTTGCAGTCTATCAGAGGTGGCTGGTCTTCTAGACAATTAGAGCAGCACTTGCAAACTGTGGGCTATACAGCTTGGGAGAGCTGCTTTGAACTTGGCTGTATGAGTAGATCCAACCAGCTTTAGTAGCTCTGCGTTCTACTATGCTTCAACGCTACCACTACTTGCGGCATGGGAGAGAGCAGAGCTTGGGCTAGTGGCATGACCAGGCCAAGATTTTGAATTGGCAATCTTCAGGAGCGCACCACCCCCTAGAAACAGGAAACTGGGAGGCAGAGGAGCAGTGGCCTCCTGAAGATTAATCTTGAGAACAAACTTTAACCCCTTTCTGGCATGGGGCGTATTAATACATATCTCGCGGGGATTGCCTGCCATGCACGAGCGATCCCCGCATGTTTTTTTTGGGCGTCTAATAACCGTGAAACATATGGGGCGGGGATTAGAGCATGTCACTCGAGCACCCGTGATACATGGTGCATAGTCGAGTACCCGATGCAAACTCAAGTAGCGAGCACTTGCGCTCAAGACTAATGACAACTTATTCAATTTGATGACCTAATGTTATCAAATTCTGTGTTGTACCTCTGGGTTCAAAATGTTCACTATACCCCTTGATAAAATCCTTGAGGGGTGTAGTTTCCAAAATGGGGTCACTTGTGGGGGGTTTCCACTGTTTAGGTGCATCAGGGCCCCTCCAAACAGGACATGGTGTCCGCTCTCGATTCCAGCCAATTTTGCGTTCAAAAAGTCACACAGTGATCCTTCCCTTCTGAACCCTGCCAAGTGCCCAAACAGTGTATTTTCCTCAAATTAGGGGTATCGGCGTACTCAGGAGAAATTGCACAACAGTTTTTGGGGTCCATTTTCTCCTCTTACCCTTGTGAAAATAAGAAAATTGGGGGCTAAAAGATAATTTTTGTGGAAAAAGTTTGATTTTTTTTTATTTTCATGGCTCTACGTTATAAACTTCTGTGAATCACCTGGGGGTTTAGTGTGCTCACCACACATCTAGAGAAGTTCCTTGAGGAGTTTAGTTTCTAAAATGGTGTCACTTGTGGGGGGTTTCCACTGTTTAGGCACATCAGGGGCTCCCAAAATGCAACATGGCATCCGCTAATTATTCAAGCAAATTTTACATTGAAAAAGTCAAATGGTGCTCCTTCCCTTCCGAACCCTGCCGTGCGCCCAAGCAGTGGTTTTATCCCACATATGGAGTATCAGCTTACTCAGGAGAAATTGCACAACAAATTGCATGGTGCAATTTCTCCTGTTACCCTTATGAAAATGCAAAATTGGAGGCTGAAAAACATTTTTGTGGGAAAAATGTGAAGATATTATTTTTATGTCTCAGTGTTATAAACTTCTGTGAAGCACCTGGGGGTTCAATGTGATCACCACACATCTAGATAAGTTCCCTGAGGCGTCTAGTTTCCAAAATGGTGTCACTTGTGGGGGGTTTCCACTGTTTAGGTACATCAGGGGCTCCCCAAACGCAACATGGCGTCCTCTAATTATTCAAGCAAATTTTACATTAAAAAAGTCAAATTGTGCTCCTTCCCTTCCAAACCCTGCAGTGCACCCAAACAGTGGTTTTCCCCCACATATGGGGTATCGGCATGCTCAGGAGGAATTGCACAACAAATTCTGGGGTCCATTTTTTCCTGATACCCTTGCGAAAATAAAAAAAACTGGGTCTAAAGTAACATTTTTATGAAAAAAGTTAAATGTTCATTGCTTTCTTCCACATTCCAAAAATTCCTGTGAAGCACCTGAAGGGTTAATAAACTTCTTGAACGTGGTTTTGAGCACCTTAGGGGTGCAGTTTTTAGAATGGTGTCACTTTTGGGTATTTTCTGTCAGAAAGGCCCCTCATAGTCACTTCAAATGTGATGTGGTCCCTAAAAATGGTTTTGTAAATTTTGTTGGAAAAATGAGAAATCGCTGGTCAATTTTAACCTTTATAACTTCCTAACAAAAAAAAATGTTGGTTACAAAATTGTGCTGATGTAAAGTAGACATGTGGGGAATGTTATTTATTAACTATTTTTGTGACATACAGTACAGACCAAAAGTTTGGACACACCTTCTCATTTAAAGATTTTTCTGTATTTTCTTGACTATGAAAATTGTACATTCACACTGAAGGCATCAAAACTATGAATTAACACATGTGGAATTATATACTTAACAAAAAAGTGTGAAACAACTGAAAATATGTCTTATATTCTAGGTTCTTCAAAGTAGCCACCCTTTGCTTTGATGACTGCTTTGCACACTCTTGCCATTCTCTTGATGAGCTTCAAGAGGTAGTCACCAGAAATGGTTTTCACTTCACAGGTGTGCCCTGTCAGGTTTAATAAGTGGGATTTCTTGCCTTATAAATGGGGTTGGGACCATCAGTTGTGTTGTGCAGTAGTCTGGTGGATACACAGCTGATAGTCCTACTGAATAGACTGTTAGAATTTGTATTATGGAAAGAAAAAAGCAGCTAAGTAAAGAAAAATGAGTGGCCATCATTACTTTAAGAAATGAAGGTCAGTCAGTCTGAAAAATTGGGCAAACTTTGAAAGTGTCCCCAAGTGCAGTTACAAAAACCATCAAGCTCTACAAAGAAACTGGCTCACATGAGGACCGCCCCAGGAAAGGAAGACCAAGAGTCACCTCTGCTTCTGAGGATAAGTTTATCCAATTCACCAGCCTCAAAAATCGCAGGTTAACAGCAGCTCAGATTAGAGACCAGGTGAAAGCCACACAGAGTTCTAGCAGCAGACACATCTCTAGAACAACTGCTAAGAGGAGACTTTGTGCAGCAGACCTTCATGGTAAAATAGCTGCTAGGAAACCACTGCTAAGGACAGGCAACAAGCAGAAGAGACTTGTTTGGGATAAAGAACACAAGGAATGGACATTAGGCCAATGGAAATCTGTGCTTTGGTCTGATGAGTCCAAATTTGAGATCTTTGGTTCCAACCACCGTGTCTTTGTGCAACGCAGAAAAGGTGAACGGATGGACTCTACATGCCTGGTTCCCACCGTGAAGCATGGAGGAGGAGGTGTGATGGTGTGGGGGTGCTTTGCTGGTGACACTGTTGGGTATTTATTCAAAATTGAAGGCATACTGAACCAGCATGGCTACCACAGCATCTTGCAGCGGCATGCTATTCTATCCGGTTTGCGTTTAGTTGGACCATCATTTATTTTTCAACAGGACAATGACCCCAAACACACCTCCAGGCTGTGTAAGGGCTATTTGACCAAGAGGGAGAGTGATGGGGTGCTACGCCAGATGACCTGGCCTCCACAGTCACCAGACCTGAACCCAATCGAGATGGTTTGGGGTGAGCTGGACCGCAGAGTGAAGGCAAAAGGGCCAACAAGTCCTAAGCAACTCTGGGAACTCCTTCAAGATTGTTGGAAGACCATTTCCGGTGTCTACCTCTTGAAGCTCATCAAGAGAATGCCAACAGTGTGCAAAGCAGTCATCAAAGCAAAAGGTGGCTACTTTGAAGAACCTAGAATATAAGACATATTTTCAGTTGTTTCACACTTTTTTGTTAAGTATATAATTCCACATGTGTTAATTCATAGTTTTGATGCCTTCAGTGTGAATGTACAATTTTCATAGTCAAGAAAACACAGAAAAATCTTTAAATGAGAAGGTGTGTCCAAACTTTTGGTCTGTACTGTATCTCTCTATTTTAAGGGCATGAAAATTCAAAGTTTGAAAATTGCAAAATTTTCACCAAATTTCAGATTTTTTCACAAATAAATGCAAGTCATATCAAAGATATTTTACCAATATCATGAAGTACAATATGTCATGAAAAAACTATCTCAGAATCAGTAGGATCCGTTGAAGTGTTCCAGAGTAATTACCTCATAAAGTGATAGTGGTCAGATTTGTAAAAATTGGCCTGGTAATTAATGTGCAAACCACTCTTGGGGATAAAGGGGTTAAATAACTAGTAGAGAACCTACAGTCAGAATCTGTACTTAGAAAGAAGATAGCTTCCAATTGTAATCTGTTTAGATTTTGATATACATTTCATTACTAAAATATTTAAAATGATTGACTGTCTCCTTTTTCAAAATAAGGGCTCATGCGGATGATCGTGAATCTCATTCCGATCATGGACTGTCCAAGGGTCTCCCGATCAGAGCATGACAGCTTCATATATTTTTTACAAGGCTGTCATACTTGGGTTGGGAGACCCACAGCCAGTCTGTGCATTGTGGTCCGTGATCGGATCAATCAATTAATCCAATGAAATAAACAGAGGAAAACAATGCTCATAAACATAACTGCAAATATATAGTGACTAGTATTGAGCGAGCACTAAAATGCTCGGGTGCTCGAAGCTCGGGCCAAGCTCGCCGTGATACTCGGGTGCTCGACCCGAGCAACGAGCCCAATGTTAGTCTATGGGAGACTCGAGCAGTCTTTTAAAAGCCTAACAAGTGCCCAAAACGATAGTGACAGTGCTCAAATGACATGGGGACAGCATGGGGATCGCCCCATGAAGCATTTCTGACCCCCAGGTCACTGCTGTCAATAACGTGGTCAGAGGTATTAAGCCACTTTTACGGGCTCACAATAAAACGTTCAAAAACGAAAGTGAAACTTTTTTCCTGTGAAATATGTTAAGGAACATCCTTTCCAGGGAAAAGACTTGTGTATAAGTTAAAATAAATGACCATAAACAAAAATACTCCTCCACACCTTCGGCTTTGTTCACAAGTAGCATTTTTTATGCGTTTTTGCACTTTTGTATTGCTTTCAACTATGACAAATGCATTCACCGGGAAATGTCATTTTAACATTTTACAGCCTTATCTGGCCATGTGCTGTGTGACACATGCACAAAGTGCTGAAAAGACATGGGAACAGCATAGGGAAGACCCCTGGAAACATCTCTGATTCCCAGGTCACTGTCTAAAAGTGTGCCCATCATAAGTGATCCTTGCCGCATCAGAAGATGCAGACTTGCAACTATCCCCATGCAAGTTCTAGTCCCAGGGCAGTGTTCAATTGTACCTCCCCCATTCCTTGCAATACAAGCGCAAGTATGCAGCCTGCCACCCACCCACCCCCAAGCTGCAATACCATACTGCTTGCTTACTTGAACTTGAAATTGGGCCTTTTAGGCATGTGGAGGCGGAATCTGGCCACCACGTCATGGCTGTGTTGGCGGCCTGGAATCCATACTCAGTCCCCAGCCGCCCGGTGGCCAGGTGTCCATACTCGGTCCCCAGACGCCCCGCGGCCGGGTGTCCACACACGGTCCCCAGTCGCCTGGGGGCAGCCGGGTGTCCATAAACGGTCCCCAGCCGCCCCTATTTCTCCTTGGAACATCCCCCCACACACTTTTCTTAGCCCGGCCTGCTTTAGGCAGCATTGGACGAGCCCACCAGAGAACCAGACTCCTCCGGTGGGCCCTGACTTCTCCATCAGTGGAGTTGAGAGTGCCAAGGTGAGGAGCATAATGATGATGACAGAAGTTAGCATCTGCTATGTTTTCTTTTAATGCAAGTGTAAGTGTGCAGCCTGCCACCCACCCCCAGACTGCAATTCCATACTGCTAGCTTGCACTTGAAATGGGGCCTTTTAGTTTGGAGGAGGCCGAAGCTGGCCACTACCTCATGGCTGCTTCGGCAGCGAGGTATCCATACTCAGTCCCCAGCCGCCCCTATTTGTCCTGGTGTGCCTTATACATAAGATTAAGCGCGTATACCAAAACATTACCTGTGCCCTCCCTAGTGCATTTAGTGGGAAGGAGAGCCTATTCCGCTGTAGTGTGTGCATGCCAAACCCCTGTTCATGGTACATGCGAAGAAGCCTCCCACCTTGCACCTGTCGTTGCAGACTTGCAACTATCCCCATTCAAGTCCTTGTCCCAGGGCAGTGTTCAATTGTACCTCTCCCATTCCTTGCAATGCAAGCGCAAATATGCAGCCTGCCACCCACCCACCCCCAGGCTGCAATACCATACTGCTTGCTTGCTTGCACTTTAAATTGGGCCTTTTAGGCATGTGGACGCGGAATCTGGCCACCACGCCATGGCCGTGTCGGCTGCCTGGTATCCATACTCAGTCCCCAGCCGCCTGGTGGCCGGGTGTCCCCGCTTGCTCCCCAGCCTCCATGGGGTGGCCGGGTGTCCATACTCGGTCCCCAGCCACCCCTATTTGTCCCGGTAACCTTTCCCACACTTTTCTTAGCCTGGCCTGCTTCAGGGCAGCATTGGCCGAGCCCACCGGACGATCAGACTCCTCCGGTGGGCCCTGGCTTCTCCATCAGGGGAGTTGAGAGTGCCAAGGTGAGGAGCATGATGAGGATGATAGAAGTTAGCATCTGCTTTGTTTTGTTGTAATGCAAGCGCATGTATGTAGTAGCGGCTAGGCCTGAGGTGGTCAGCGTTTTGGCGCATATCCTACCTCCTCCGAGGATTGCTGGATGGTTTCCTGCTACTATCCAAGTTCTATGACTCCCGTTAAAACAAAGCTTCAGGTGATAAATGATGGATGAGGTAGTGGCAAAGGAGAAAGAGCAGGAGGAACAGGGACCATTCACATCAATATCAGGCCAGTCAACCAGATATGTCTTGTAGGATATGTTTCTGTAACAAAAGGAGTGGTTCGGCTACACAGTTATAGGGCATACAGTGAGTGCCATGCCTACCAAAAATTTCGAGGCACTCCAATGCCCCTTGGAAATGACATGGAGGTCAGAGGGCATTAACTAAACATTTTTTTCCATTTATAGCAACTGGGTCTCCTGTGCACTGTTGGCCTAAGCAGTGAATGGAAGGCTTTCCAAAAATTATGAGGAACTGCAATGCCCCTTACAAGAGCCATGTGTGGCACCCCAGGGGTCTGGTCACCACAGTAATAGAGATATTACGTCGGAGAGCAAGTGGGAGGTTTCCTGGTCAGGATCCCATAAACATGCAACATCCTCCTGCCCCAGTCCTGGGAGGGGAGAATTCTGCCCTTATAAACTGGATCTGGGGCGGGGATGAGTGAGTCAGAGAACAGAGAACAGTCAGAGTCAGAGTGAGAGCAAGGGAAAGTAACAGCAAGGAGCTCTGTAGGAGCTAGGAGCTAAAGACCAGGGGCTGTAAGCTGAGCAGAGCTCACCCTGGCAGAAGACAATAGGAACCGGACACAGGAGTCCGAGGCTGTGTGGACTTATATATCCAGCAGCAGAAACCAGCCGGCAGGGGATTTCAGGTCCTCTGGCCATAGAAGCCCGAAGGCTCAGTCACAAGCAAGGGACCAGCACTGCCGTCGTGGAGTGGAGGCTAACAGAAGGCCCCAAGTCACCAGCCATACGGTTGAGCACTACACGGTACACTCAGGGACGTGGGCTACTTCTACCCGCTTACAGCAAGGTAGCCAGGAAGAGTGCAGACAGACGGGGAGGCCTACAACTCCACCTGGCCAGGGGAACTCCTGCTTGCTCACAGACTGACCAGGCCTCTTATGCTAGCCAGAACTCCCGGGAGGGTCTACCTTATAATCATCAGTAAAGACCCTGAACTGCACTGCAAAGACTCTGAGTCGTTCCTGCTGCGCTCGTGCACCATCACCCCCATCATCCACACTCACTGCCCTGAGGCTATACTCCTCCCGTGGGGAGTTATCCCATTCTCTGCTGCGCACAAAACACCAGCCTCAGCGGTCTGCCTCGCAGCGGTGGTACTCCCTGACCGCAATCCACGGGTGGCGCAGTCGGACAGTTAACCTCAAAACCTAAGAAAGACTGCCACTGGTTTGACCAGCCTGAGCCACGGGACCGGGTCACCGCCACGGAGACTACAGACCCCAGAGACCCGGCACCGGGTATCCCACACACGTGTACACACGGCCCAGGGGGCGCGTCACATGCAGTACAGCATATTACAAACATAAGTCCCATTATTGGGGAGTGGGTCTCCCATAGTATTTGCTTATGCCTTGCAAGCCACAGCTGCCAAAAATTAGGACGGAGCAACTTGCAATGCCCCTTATATGCTGTACTGCATGGCTCTTGATACAAACATAAGTCCCATTATTGGGGAGTGGGTCTCCCATAGTATTTGCTTATGCTTTCCAAGCAAAAGCTGCCAAAAATTAGGACTGAGCAACTTGCAATGCCCCTTACAAGAGCCATGCAGTACAGCATATTATAAACATAAGTCCCATTATTGGGGAGTGGGTGTCCCATAGTATTTGCTTATGCCTTGCAAGCAAAAGCTGCCAAAAATTAGGACGGAGCAACTTGCAATGCCCCTTGCAAGAGCCATGCAGTACAGCATATTACAAACATAAGTCCCATTATTGGGGAGTGGGTGTCCCATAGTATTTGCTTATGCCTTGCAAGCAAAAGCTGCCAAAAATTAGGACGGAGCAACTTGCAATGCCCCTTACAAGAGCCATGCAGTACAGCATATTACAAACATAAGTCCCATTATTGGGGATTGGGTCTCCCATAGTATTTGCTTATGCTTTCCAAGCAAAACCTGCCAAAAATTAGGACGGAGCAACTTGCAATGCCCCTTACAAGAGCCATGCAGTACAGCATATTACAAACATAAGTCCCATTATTGGGGAGTGGGTGTCCCATAGTATTTGCTTATGCTTTCCAAGCAAAAGCTGCCAAAAATTAGGACGGAGCAACTTGCAATGCCCCTTACAAGAGCCATGCAGTACAGCATATTACAAACATAAGTCCCATTATTGGGGAGTGGGTGTCCCATAGTATTTGCTTATCCCTTGCAAGCAAAAGCTGCCAAAAATTAGGACGGAGCAACTTGCAATGCCCCTTACAAGAGCCATGCAGTACAGCATATTACATACATAAGTCCCATTATTGGGGAGTGGGTGTCCCATAGTATTTGCTTATGCCTTGCAAGCAAAAGCTGCCAAAAATTAGGACGGAGCAACTTGCAATGCCCCTTACAAGAGCCATGCAGTACAGCATATTACAAACATAAGTCCCATTATTGGGGAGTGGGTGTCCCATAGTATTTGCTTATGCTTTCCAAGCAAAAGCTGCCAAAAATTAGGACGGAGCAACTTGCAATGCCCCTTACAAGAGCCATGCAGTACAGCATATTACAAACATAAGTCCCATTATTGGGGAGTGGGTGTCCCATAGTATTTGCTTATGCCTTGCAAGCAAAAGCTGCCAAAAATTATGACGGAGCAACTTGCAATGCCCCTTACAAGAGCCATGCAGTACAGCATATTACAAACATAAGTCCCATTATTGGGGAGTGGGTCTCCCATAGTATTTGCTTATGCCTTGCAAGCAAAAGCTGCCAAAAATTAGGACGGAGCAACTTCCAATGCCCCTTACAAGAGCCATGCAGTACAGCATATTACAAACATAAGTCCCATTATTGGGGAGTGGGTCTCCCATAGTATTTGCTTATGCCTTGCAAGCAAAAGCTGCCAAAAATTAGGACGGAGCAACTTGCAATGCCCCTTACAAGAGCCATGCAGTACAGCATATTACAAACATAAGTCCCATTATTGGGGAGTAGGTCTCCCATAGTATTTGCTTATGCCTTGCAAGCAAAAGTTGCCAAAAATTAGGACGGAGCAACTTGCAATGCCCCTTACAAGAGCCATGCAGTACAGCATATTACAAACATAAGTCCCATTATTGGGGAGTAGGTCTCCCATAGTATTTGCTTATGCCTTGCAAGCAAAAGCTGCCAAAAATAAGGAAGGAGGAACTTGCAATGCTGGCACCCTGGTGGTATAGTGGTGGTGGAGGCTGAGGATAAGGAGAAGAAGATAAAACAGCCGAAATGAGGAAGCGTATACCATGTGTGGGTGTGAAGCGGTGCATGTGAATATACCTCCCGAAATAACACAGTGGATTTGACTTTATGTTACTCTGCTGTCATTTGGTGGTGATGAGAAGTCTGGCCCAATCCAGCCCTTGTTCATTTTGATAAGGGTCAGCTTGTCAGCATTGTCAGTTGACAGGCGAGTGCGCTTATCAGTTATAATTCCCCCAGCGGCACTAAAAACACGCTCCGATAACACGCTAGCGGCAGGGCAGGCCAGGACCTCCAAGGTGTACAGAGCGAGTTCATTCCAAGTGTCCAGCTTTAAAAGGCACAGAGGAATCACGGAGGACGCTGGTACGGTCGGCAAGGTACTCCCTCACCATCTTTTGAAACTTTCCACTCCTTGTGAGAGTACCCTGCGCCTCAGGGCCTGTAAGCTGGGCGGGTGTCAGAAAACTGTCCCAGAACGTTGACAGTGTTCCCCTGCCTCTGCTGGATTGGAGTTGCATCTTTCTCGCCTGTACGCCTTGGTTGGGCAACGAACTGTGACCTCTGCCGCTAGCGTGTTCAGATGGGAATTTTTTTAAGAGTTCTGCAGCAAGGGCCTTCTGGTACTGCCCCATTTTTGTAGACCTCTCCACCTCAGGAATAAGAGAGTGAAAGTTCTCCTTGTAGCGGGGGTCTACAAGTGTCACCAACCAGTAATGACTGTCACCCAACATTTTGACAACGCGAGGGTCACGGTTAAGGCAGCGTAACATAAAGTCAGCCATGCGTGCCAGACTGGTAACGGGCAAGATTTCCGTGTCGTCACCAAGATGACGACTGACCATGCTTTCCTCCTCCTCCTCCTCTTCCTCCTCCCCCCTGTCCTCAGGCAACCCACGTTTAACCGACGGTATGACACTTGTACTGGTACTACCGTCTACAACGCATGAGAGCAGCTCCTGTTATTCCTCCTCCTCCTCCTCCTCTCCCTCATTGTCCCCCAATGCATGTTGGGATGAGATGAGGCTGGGCTGTGTGTAATCACCTGCTACGGCTTCTTGATCCATCTCATCATACTCTGGCTGCAATGCCTCCTCTTTAATTCTCTGCAGAGAGCGTTGCAAAAGACAGACAAGTGGGATGCTGACACTAATGATGGCGTCATCGCCACTCACCATCTTGGTGGCCTCTTCAAAGTTTGTCAGGATGGTACATATGTCAGACATCCAGGTCCACTCCTGAGGTCTTATGTGTGGAGTCTGACCTGAATATCGACGGCCTTGTTGCAGCTGGTACTCCACAACTGCTCTCTTCTGCTCACAAATCCTTTGCAACATGTGGAGGGTAGAGTTCCAACGTGTGGGGACATCACACACCAGTCGGTGTGCCGGAAGCTGCAAACGCTGCTGCAACAAAGCTGTAGCCGACTTGCGAAAATGAGCTGACAGGCGGCGTACTTTCACGAGCAGATCTGGCAACTCGGGGTATGATTTAAGAAACCGCTGAACCACGAGGTTAAGCACATGAGCCAGGCATGGTACGTGTGTGATCTCACCTCGCCTCAGAGCCGCCACCAGGTTACGGCCATTGTCACACACGACCATGCCGGGATGTAGGTTCAGCGGTCTCAGCCACAGATCTGCCTGCTCTTTCACAGCTGTCCACAACTGACAAGCAGTGTGAGGTTTATCACCTAAGCTTATGAGTTTCAGCACAGCCTGTTGCCGCTTGGTGGAGGCAGTACTGCAATGCTTCCAGCTTGTAACTGATGTGGTGATATCTGAGTTGAAGGCTGAACATGAGGAGGAGGAGGAGGAGGAGGATGCGCAGGAGCTGTACACTGTGGGGGCAACTCTGACTGACATAGGGCCCGCAATCCTCGGTGTGGGGAGGATGTGTTCCGTCCCAAGGTCCGACTGGGTCCCGGCTTCCACTATGATTACCCAGTGTGCCGTCAGAGAGATGTACCGTCCCTGGCCACAAGCACTTGTCCACGTGTCCGTTGTCAGGTGGACTCTCCCAGTAACTGGGTTGTTGAGGGCACGGCAGATGCTTTGGGACACGTGCTTGTGTAGTGCGGGGATGGCACACCGGGCAAAATAGTGTCGGCTGGGGACCGAGTACCGAGGGACGGCCACCGCCATAAGATTCAGTCTCCACCAGCCTAAAAGGCAGCATTTCCAACGCAAGTAGTCGTGAAATGTGCGAATTTAGGACTGTGGTCTGTGGGGCGTTAGCTGCGAATTTCCGCTTTCGTTCAAAGGTCTGGGATATGGACAATTGAACGCTGCGGTGGGACGTGGACGTGGACGTTGATGCTGTTTCTTGAGAAACTGCCATAACAAGTGAAGACTGAGAGGAGGGGGCATCTTTACATGCAGTATGGACAGGGGATTGCCTTGCACACACAACAGGGGGTTCTATTACACGCACAACAGTGGAAGAAGCAGTGGCGACACCCGCTGACACTGGTCGTGGACCCTGGGTTTCGCCCCACAAAGTCGGGTGCTCTGCTGCCATGTGCCTGAACATGCTGGTGGTGGTCAGGCTGGTAGTTTTGTCACCCCTGCTGATGCTGGCATGGCAGGTGGAACATATTGCCTTTTTGGGGTTATCAGCAGAGTCTTTAAAAAAATTCCAGACTCTGGAAGACCTACCGCTTGTACTGGCAACGTCCCTCGTGTTGGTGTTATGGGGAACGGTTGCCTGCCTTCTGTCTGCGGCCACCACACTGCTTCTTCCTGCCTGTTGGGGTACTCTGCCTCCCTCCCCCTGTGTGCTGCTGGCCTCACTCTGCATGTCCTCCTTCCACGTTGGGTCAGTTACTAGATCATCCACCACCTCCTCCTCTTCCACATGCGCACCACGATACTCCTCCTCACTTCCTGGCAATTGTGTCTCGTCATCGTCCACCTCTTGTGACAGATTGCCAACGTCGACTTCCTGTGGCCGTGGCTGTTCAAATATTTGGGCCGCACAACATGGGATCTCCTCTTCCACCACTTCAAGCGTATCAGGCGAGGGGCCCAAATATGGAAATGGACTAGTGAACAGCTCTTCAGAGTGTCCAAGTGTGGGATCACTTGCTGTCTGACGACACTCGGCATGGTGGGAGGAAGGAGCATCAGGGTGAGGAGGAGTATGCGGTCGAGACTCACGGCTACTAAGAGTTGACCGTGTAGAAGACAGACCGGAGGTGGTGGTGCCCAGGTAACTGGAAGTATTATCTGCTATCCAATTAATAACCTGTTCACACTGATCAGTTCTCAATACTGGTGTTGTTCTGTGCTTCCCTAGTAATTCGGTCAAGAAGTGGGAGCGAGAAGATGTGGCTGTTGGTTATAGCACATTTTCACCTTGGCCACGGCCCCGTCCTCTGCACGAACCATCACCAGAATGTCCACTTCCACGTCCCTTCCCACGCGCCTTGCCCATTGTAAATGAAGTAAAATAGCTTACACTTGCACTATCAATGGAAAAAGGGTAATAAAGAGTAGATTAGAACCGTGGAAGAAGAAAACCACAGTTATTGTTTACTGGGGTATACCACACTTTTTTAAATAGAGATATTTGCGGCTGAACAGTGAGCGACACACTCAAACTGCTTTTTTTTTTAGATACCAAAGGCCCAAAACTGGATAGTACAGCGATTTGACCCGTGGAACTGCGAAACCACACTGGGATGTCGGGCCTACACAAGACTATCTTCAACAGATATATTTTTGTGTCACAACAGTCAGGAGACACTACTGTTTTTCTTTACGGAAAAAACTACAAAAAGCTGAATAATAGAGATTTTTTACCGTGGGATGGCAAAACCACAGTTATTGTTTACTGGGGTATACCACACTTTTTTAAATAGAGATATTTGCGGCTGAACAGTGAGCGACACACTCAAACTGCTTTTTTTTTAGATACCAAAGGCCCAAAACTGGATAGTACAGCGATTTGACCCATGGAACTGCGAAACCACAATGCGATGTTGGGCCTACACAAGACTATTTTCAACAGATATATTTTTGTGTCACAACAGTCAGGAGACACTACTGTTTTTCTTTACGGAAAAAACTACCAAAAGCTGAATAATAGAGATTTTTTACCATGGGATGGCAAAACCACAGTTATTGTTTACTGGGGTATAGCACACTTTTTTAAATAGAGATATTTGCGGCTGAACAGTGAGCGACACACTCAAACTGCTTTTTTTTTAGATACCAAAGGCCCAAAACTGGATAGTACAGTGATTTGACCCATGGAACTGTGAAACCACACTGGGATGTCGGGCCTACACAAGACTATTTTCAACAGATATATTTTTGTGTCACAACAGTCAGGAGACACTACTGTTTTTCTTTACGGAAAAAACTACCAAAAGCTGAATAATAGAGATTTTTTAACGTGGGATGGCAAAACCACAGTTATTGTTTACTGGGGTATACCACACTTTTTTAAATAGAGATATTTGCAGCTGAACAGTGAGCGACACACTGAAACTGCTTTTTTTTTAGATACCAAAGGCCCAAAACTGGATAGTACAGCGATTTGACCCATGGAACTGCGAAACCACACTGGGATGTCGGGCCTACACAAGACTATTTTCAACTGATATATTTTTGTGTCACAACAGTCAGGAGACACTACTGTTTTTCTTTACGGAAAAAACTACCAAAAGCTGAATAATAGAGATTTTTTACCGTGGGATGGCAAAACCACAGTTATTGTTTACTGGGGTATACCACACTTTTTTAAATAGAGATATTTGCGGCTGAACAGTGAGCGACACACTGAAACTGCTTTTTTTTTAGATACCAAAGGCCCAAAACTGGATAGTACAGCGATTTGACCCATGGAACTGCGAAACCACACTGGGATATCGGGCCTACACAAGACTATTTTCAACAGATATATTTTTGTGTCACAACAGTCAGGAGACACTACTGTTTTTCTTTACGGAAAAAACTACCAAAAGCTGAATAATAGAGATTTTTTACCGTGGGATGGCAAAACCACAGTTATTGTTTACTGGGGTATACCACACTTTTTTAAATAGAGATATTTGCGGCTGAACAGTGAGCGACACACTCAAACTGCTTTTTTTTTAGATACCAAAGGCCCAAAACTGGATAGTACAGCGATTTGACCCATGGAACTGCGAAACCACAATGCGATGTTGGGCCTACACAAGACTATTTTCAACAGATATATTTTTGTGTCACAACAGTCAGGAGACACTACTGTTTTTCTTTACGGAAAAAACTACCAAAAGCTGAATAATAGAGATTTTTTACCATGGGATGGCAAAACCACAGTTATTGTTTACTGGGGTATAGCACACTTTTTTAAATAGAGATATTTGCGGCTGAACAGTGAGCGACACACTCAAACTGCTTTTTTTTTAGATACCAAAGGCCCAAAACTGGATAGTACAGTGATTTGACCCATGGAACTGTGAAACCACACTGGGATGTCGGGCCTACACAAGACTATTTTCAACAGATATATTTTTGTGTAACAACAGTCAGGAGACACTACTGTTTTTCTTTACGGAAAATATACCAAAACCTGAATAATAGAGATTTTTTACCGTGGGATGGCAAAACCACAGTTATTGTTTACTGGGGTATACCACACTTTTTTAAATAGAGATATTTGCGGCTGAACAGTGAGCGACACACTCAATCTGCTTTTTTTTTAGATACCAAAGGCCCAAAACTGGATAGTACAGCGATTTGACCCGTGGAACTGCGAAACCACACTGGAATGTCGGGCCTACACAAGACTATTTTCAACAGATATATTTTTGTGTCACAACAGTCAGGAGACACTACTGTTTTTCTTTACGGAAAAAACTACCAAAAGCTGAATAATAGAGATTTTTTACCGTGGGATGGCAAAACTACAGTTATTGTTTACTGGGGTATACCACTCTTTTTTAAATAGAGATATTTGCGGCTGAACAGTGAGCGACACGCTCAAACTGCTTTTTTTTTAGGTACCAAAGGCCCAAAACTGGATAGTACAGTGATTTGACCCGTGGAACTGCGAAACCACACTGGGATGTCGGGCCTACACAAGACTATTTTCAACAGATATATTTTTGTGTCACAACAGTCAGGAGACACTACTGTTTTTCTTTACGGAAAAAACTACCAAAAGCTGAATAATAGAGATTTTTTACCGTGGGATGGCAAAACCACAGTTATTGTTTACTGGGGTATACCACACTTTTTTAAATAGAGATATTTGCAGCTGAACAGTGAGCGACACACTGAAACTGCTTTTTTTTTAGATACCAAAGGCCCAAAACTGGATAGTACAGCGATTTGACCCATGGAACTGCGAAACCACACTGGGATGTCGGGCCTACACAAGACTATTTTCAACTGATATATTTTTGTGTCACAACAGTCAGGAGACACTACTGTTTTTCTTTACGGAAAAAACTACCAAAAGCTGAATAATAGAGATTTTTTACCGTGGGATGGCAAAACCACAGTTATTGTTTACTGGGGTATACCACACTTTTTTAAATAGAGATATTTGCGGCTGAACAGTGAGCGACACACTCAAACTGCTTTTTTTTAAGATACCAAAGGCCCAAAACTGGATAGTACAGCGATTTGACCCATGGAACTGCGAAACCACACTGGGATATCGGGCCTACACAAGACTATTTTCAACAGATCTATTTTTGTGTCACAACAGTCAGGAGACACTACTGTTTTTCTTTACGGAAAAAACTACCAAAAGCTGAATAATAGAGATTTTTTACCGTGGGATGGCAAAACCACAGTTATTGTTTACTGGGGTATACCACACTTTTTTAAATAGAGATATTTGCGGCTGAACAGTGAGCGACACACTCAAACTGCTTTTTTTTTTAGATACCAAAGGCCCAAAACTGGATAGTACAGCGATTTGACCCGTGGAACTACGAAACCACACTGGGATGTCGGGCCTACACAAGACTATTTTCAACAGATATATTTTTGTGTCACAACAGTCAGGAGACACTACTGTTTTTCTTTACGGAAAAAACTACCAAAAGCTGAATAATAGAGATTTTTTACCGTGGGATGGCAAAACCACAGTTATTGTTTACTGGGGTATACGACACTTTTTTAAATAGAGATATTTGCGGCTGAACAGTGAGCGACACACTCAAACTGCTTTTTTTTTAGATACCAAAGGCCCAAAACTGGATAGTACAGCGATTTGACCCATGGAACTGCGAAACCACACTGGGATGTCGGGCCTACACAAGACTATTTTCAACAGATATATTTTTGTGTCACAACAGTCAGGAGACACTACTGTTTTTCTTTACGGAAAAAACTACCAAAAGCTGAATAATAGAGATTTTTTACCGTGGGATGGCAAAACCACAGTTATTGTTTACTGGGGTATACCACACTTTTTTAAATAGAGATATTTGCGGCTGAACAGTGAGCGACACACTGAAACTGCTTTTTTTTTAGATACCAAAGGCCCAAAACTGGATAGTACAGCGATTTGACCCATGGAACTGCGAAACCACACTGGGATATCGGGCCTACACAAGACTATTTTCAACAGATATATTTTTGTGTCACAACAGTCAGGAGACACTACTGTTTTTCTTTACGGAAAAAACTACCAAAAGCTGAATAATAGAGATTTTTTAACGTGGGATGGCAAAACCACAGTTATTGTTTACTGGGGTATACCACACTTTTTTAAATAGAGATATTTGCGGCTGAACAGTGAGCGACACACTCAAACTGCTTTTTTTTTTAGATACCAAAGGCCCAAAACTGGATAGTACAGCGATTTGACCCGTGGAACTGCAAAACCACACTGGGATGTCGGGCCTACACAAGACTATTTTCAACAGATATATTTTTGTGTCACAACAGTCAGGAGACACTACTGTTTTTCTTTACGGAAAATATACCAAAACCTGAATAATAGAGATTTTTTACCGTGGGATGGCAAAACCACAGTTATTGTTTACTGGGGTATACCACACTTTTTTAAATAGAGATATTTGCGGCTGAACAGTGAGCGACACACTCAAACTGCTTTTTTTTTAGATACCAAAGGCCCAAAACTGGATAGTACAGCGATTTGACCCGTGGAACTGCGAAACCACACTGGGATGTTGGGCCTACACAAGACTATTTTCAACAGATATATTTTTGTGTCACAACAGTCAGGAGACACTACTGTTTTTCTTTACGGAAAAAACTACCAAAAGCTGAATAATAGAGATTTTTTACCGTGGGATGGCAAAACCACAGTTATTGTTTACTGGGGTATACCACACTTTTTTAAATAGAGATATTTGCGGCTGAACAGTGAGCGACACACTCAAACTGCTTTTTTTTTAGATACCAAAGGCCCAAAACTGGATAGTACAGCGATTTGACCCGTGGAACTGCGAAACCACACTGGGATGTCGCGCATACACAAGACTATTTTCAACAGATATATTTTTGTGTCACAACAGTCAGGAGACACTACTATTTTTCTTTACGGAAAATATACCAAAACCTGAATAATAGAGATTTTTTACCGTGGGATGGCAAAACCACAGTTATTGTTTACTGGGGTATACCACACTCTTTTAAATAGAGATATTTGCGGCTGAACAGTGAGCGACACACTCAAACTTCTTTTATTTTAGATACCAAAGGCCCAAAACTGGATAGTACAGCGATTTGACCCATGGAACTGCGATACCACACTGGGATGTCAGGCCTACACAAGACTATTTTCAACAGATATATTTTTGTGTCACAACAGTCAGGAGACACTACTGTTTTTCTTTACGGAAAAAACTACCAAAAGCTGAATAATAGAGATTTTTTTTACCGTGGGATGGCAAAACCACAGTTATTGTTTACTGGGGTGTACCACGCTTTTTTAAATAGAGATATTTGCGGCTGAACAGTGAGCGACACACTCAAACTGCTTTTTTTTTAGATACCAAAGGCCCAAAACTGGATAGTACAGCGATTTCACCCGTGGAACTGCGAAACCACACTGGGATGTCGGGCCTACACAAGACTATTTTCAACAGATATATTTTTGTGTCACAACAGTCAGGAGACACTACTGTTTTTCTTTACGGAAAAAACTACCAAAAGCTGAATAATAGAGATTTTTTACCGTGGGATGGCAAAACCACAGTTATTTTTTACTGGGGTATACCACACTTTTTAAAATAGAGATATTTGCGGCTGAACAGTGAGCGACACACTGAAACTGCTTTTTTTTTAGATACCAAAGGCCCAAAACTGGATAGTACAGCGATTTGACCCATGGAACTGCGAAACCACACTGGGATATCGGGCCTACACAAGACTATTTTCAACAGATATATTTTTGTGTCACAACAGTCAGGAGACACTACTGTTTTTCTTTACGGAAAAAACTACCAAAAGCTGAATAATAGAGATTTTTTAACGTGGGATGGCAAAACCACAGTTATTGTTTACTGGGGTATACCACACTTTTTTAAATAGAGATATTTGCGGCTGAACAGTGAGCGACACACTCAAACTGCTTTTTTTTTAGATACCAAAGGCCCAAAACTGGATAGTACAGCGATTTGACCCGTGGAACTGCGAAACCACACTGGGATGTCGGGCCTACACAAGACTATTTTCAACAGATATATTTTTGTGTCACAACAGTCAGGAGACACTACTGTTTTTCTTTACGGAAAATATACCAAAACCTGAATAATAGAGATTTTTTACCATGGGATGGCAAAACCACAGTTATTGTTTACTGGGGTATACCACACTTTTTTAAATAGAGATATTTGCGGCTGAACAGTGAGCGACACACTCAAACTGCTTTTTTTTTAGATACCAAAGGCCCAAAACTGGATAGTACAGCGATTTGACCCGTGGAACTGCGAAACCACACTGGGATGTTGGGCCTACACAAGACTATTTTCAACAGATATATTTTTGTGTCACAACAGTCAGGAGACACTACTGTTTTTCTTTACGGAAAAAACTACCAAAAGCTGAATAATAGAGATTTTTTACCGTGGGATGGCAAAACCACAGTTATTGTTTACTGGGGTATACCACACTTTTTTAAATAGAGATATTTGCGGCTGAACAGTGAGCGACACACTCAAACTGCTTTTTTTTTAGATACCAAAGGCCCAAAACTGGATAGTACAGCGATTTGACCCGTGGAACTGCGAAACCACACTGGGATGTCGCGCATACACAAGACTATTTTCAACAGATATATTTTTGTGTCACAACAGTCAGGAGACACTACTATTTTTCTTTACGGAAAATATACCAAAACCTGAATAATAGAGATTTTTTACCGTGGGATGGCAAAACCACAGTTATTGTTTACTGGGGTATACCACACTCTTTTAAATAGAGATATTTGCGGCTGAACAGTGAGCGACACACTCAAACTTCTTTTATTTTAGATACCAAAGGCCCAAAACTGGATAGTACAGCGATTTGACCCATGGAACTGCGATACCACACTGGGATGTCAGGCCTACACAAGACTATTTTTAACAGATATATTTTTGTGTCACAACAGTCAGGAGACACTACTGTTTTTCTTTACGGAAAAAACTACCAAAAGCTGAATAATAGAGATTTTTTTTACCGTGGGATGGCAAAACCACAGTTATTGTTTACTGGGGTGTACCACGCTTTTTTAAATAGAGATATTTGCGGCTGAACAGTGAGCGACACACTCAAACTGCTTTTTTTTTAGATACCAAAGGCCCAAAACTGGATAGTACAGCGATTTCACCCGTGGAACTGCGAAACCACACTGGGATGTCGGGCCTACACAAGACTATTTTCAACAGATATATTTTTGTGTCACAACAGTCAGGAGACACTACTGTTTTTCTTTACGGAAAAAACTACCAAAAGCTGAATAATAGAGATTTTTTACCGTGGGATGGCAAAACCACAGTTATTTTTTACTGGGGTATACCACACTTTTTAAAATAGAGATATTTGCGGCTGAACAGTGAGCGACACACTGAAACTGCTTTTTTTTTAGATACCAAAGGCCCAAAACTGGATAGTACAGCGATTTGACCCATGGAACTGCGAAACCACACTGGGATATCGGGCCTACACAAGACTATTTTCAACAGATATATTTTTGTGTTACAACAGTCAGGAGACACTACTGTTTTTCTTTACGGAAAAAACTACCAAAAGCTGAATAATAGAGATTTTTTAACGTGGGATGGCAAAACCACAGTTATTGTTTACTGGGGTATACCACACTTTTTTAAATAGAGATATTTGCGGCTGAACAGTGAGCGACACACTCAAACTGCTTTTTTTTTAGATACCAAAGGCCCAAAACTGGATAGTACAGCGATTTGACCCGTGGAACTGCGAAACCACACTGGGATGTCGGGCCTACACAAGACTATTTTCAACAGATATATTTTTGTGTCACAACAGTCAGGAGACACTACTGTTTTTCTTTACGGAAAATATACCAAAACCTGAATAATAGAGATTTTTTACCGTGGGATGGCAAAACCACAGTTATTGTTTACTGGGGTATATCACACTTTTTTAAATAGAGATATTTGCGGCTGAACAGTGAGCGACACACTCAAACTGCTTTTTTTTTAGATACCAAAGGCCCAAAACTGGATAGTACAGCGATTTGACCCGTGGAACTGCGAAACCACACTGGGATGTCGGGCCTACACAAGACTATTTTCAACAGATATATTTTTGTGTCACAACAGTCAGGAGACACTACTGTTTTTCTTTACGGAAAATATACCAAAACCTGAATAATAGAGATTTTTTACCGTGGGATGGCAAAACCACAGTTATTGTTTACTGGGGTATATCACACTTTTTTAAATAGAGATATTTGCGGCTGAACAGTGAGCGACACACTCAAACTGCTTTTTTTTTAGATACCAAAGGCCCAAAACTGGATAGTACAGCGATTTGACCCGTGGAACTGCGAAACCACACTGGGATGTTGGGCCTACACAAGACTATTTTCAACAGATATATTTTTGTGTCACAACAGTCAGGAGACACTACTGTTTTTCTTTACGGAAAAAACTACCAAAAGCTGAATAATAGAGATTTTTTACCGTGGGATGGCAAAACCACAGTTATTGTTTACTGGGGTATACCACACTTTTTTAAATAGAGATATTTGCGGCTGAACAGTGAGCGACACACTCAAACTGCTTTTTTTTTAGATACCAAAGGCCCAAAACTGGATAGTACAGCGATTTGACCCGTGGAACTGCGAAACCACACTGGGATGTCGCGCATACACAAGACTATTTTCAACAGATATATTTTTGTGTCACAACAGTCAGGAGACACTACTATTTTTCTTTACGGAAAATATACCAAAACCTGAATAATAGAGATTTTTTACCGTGGGATGGCAAAACCACAGTTATTGTTTACTGGGGTATACCACACTCTTTTAAATAGAGATATTTGCGGCTGAACAGTGAGCGACACACTCAAACTTCTTTTATTTTAGATACCAAAGGCCCAAAACTGGATAGTACAGCGATTTGACCCATGGAACTGCGATACCACACTGGGATGTCAGGCCTACACAAGACTATTTTCAACAGATATATTTTTGTGTCACAACAGTCAGGAGACACTACTGTTTTTCTTTACGGAAAAAACTACCAAAAGCTGAATAATAGAGATTTTTTTTACCGTGGGATGGCAAAACCACAGTTATTGTTTACTGGGGTGTACCACGCTTTTTTAAATAGAGATATTTGCGGCTGAACAGTGAGCGACACACTCAAACTGCTTTTTTTTTAGATACCAAAGGCCCAAAACTGGATAGTACAGCGATTTCACCCGTGGAACTGCGAAACCACTCTGGGATGTCGGGCCTACACAAGACTATTTTCAACAGATATATTTTTGTGTCACAACAGTCAGGAGACACTACTGTTTTTCTTTACGGAAAAAACTACCAAAAGCTGAATAATAGAGATTTTTTACCGTGGGATGGCAAAACCACAGTTATTTTTTACTGGGGTATACCACACTTTTTAAAATAGAGATATTTGCGGCTGAACAGTGAGCGACACACTCAAACTGGTTTTTTTTTTAGATACAAATGGCCCAAAATGGATAATACAGAGGTTTGAACCGTGGAAGTGCAAAACAACACTTCTGTTTCTCTAGCCTACACCAGACTATTTTCAACAGTTATATTCGTGTCTGAAAAATCAGAGACACGCTTTTTTTTTGGGGGGGGACACCAAAAGGTTAATAAGACGGGTATTTGTACAGTGTGAAGGAGGGAAAAAAAAGGAGGTGTTAGATATAAAAAAAAGGATTTTTCCTGGCCCCCGACACCTGGTGCTAAGTCCAGCAATTTCAGCAACAGGAGCACACAGGACTGTAATGCAACGTTTGCTGGTATAACCACTGTGTCTCCTATACAGCCTGCCTGCCTGGTATCTGGGATGGATATTAGTCCTGAAAAGGACTGTTTGTTTGTTCTGGCAGCCTTTACAGACCCTACACTAACTATTTCGCAGTTTATATCTCTCCCTAAATCAGCAGCGCTGTCCCTACACTGCCTAATCCGGAGTGACTGTGTCCAAGATGGCGGCGCCCGGTTTTAAATACTCGAGGTGACGCTGTGCGGCCAGCCAATCACTGTAATGCCCACAACCAACATGGCTGCAGCATTACAGTGACTGGCTGGCAATCCCTGCATGTTCATTGGCTCTGTAAAGAGCGCCAAACATGCAGGGCGGAGACCCGAGCTCCCGCCCGAGTAACCCGGAAATGCTCGGTGCTCGCCGAACATCCCGAGTAGGGTGATGCTCGGGCGATTACCGAACAGTGTCGAGCATGTTCACTCAACACTAATAGTGACCCAATATCTTAGCTTGTCTGATGATGATTCTTTTAAGACTTAACATACCTAACCAGTCTCTTGTAATTAAGCTGATTATATCATTTATACAGCTGGTCAGCAGAACACACATCTGACAGAACACATGCTAGCTGACAACTATTTCTTCAGAACCTCACATATAGAGTAGGCATGAATGGCTAGAGGGAAATAAACGTGGTCATACATTGTTACAAAATTGAGCAAAATGGACAACTTCAACTGAGCAATCATTCATAGGGTGAAATTTAATAACAATCATTTTAGCCTTGAACAACAATAGACTGTCATCGTCTGGAAAGAAGTTGGCCTTGATTCATTTTTTTTTTGTTTGGTTTATGAAAGACTTTTCCGCGAAATAATGCTCCAATTACATTACCAGAATGTTCATAGAAAGATATTTGTTTTTCACCTGTGACATGTATGCCTGCTTAAACCGCGATAACATACATAATGTGTATGGCCACCTTAAACCATTGCTATAGACAGCTCTGTAGGCTTATCTCACCTTAGAACACAAGGATTGGATCTTAAAATTTAACTGGCCCATCACTTTCCCCTGACATCTGGCCCTGTACAAGAGACAGAATTACCCCATATTTTGGTCCTATATAGATCGGCCAATATTGATCCTATGTGTATGGCAGGCTTTAGAAAATCTTTTATCAGAAAAGAACATCCATAGAGACATTAGTTGGACAAATGGCCATATACTCTAAGGGCATAGTCAATTAGATTATCATTTAAACACTTTCCCAGGTACTTAATAGGGAAATGATGTAATGTTGTATTGGTGATTAGACACGGAAGCGATACAAGTTGAAAAAACATGAATAATAATTTGCTCCCCATCTATTAATTTCCCCCTACAATATGGGAAGTTTGGTTTTGATAAACCATTGTCCATCTGCCCATCCTTTGAAGCCTAGACCAATAAGTCTTGATGTACACAAAGTAAAATGCTGTCTCTTCACTGATAACTAAAGATTGTGCAAATCAATTTGGACCAGCGGCCACATCAGTTAACGTGGACTGCCGGACCGAAGCCAAGCAAACCGCCTGCTACTTGAGGGCACCCCAACTTTTCTTAATTATCCAGCCTGGCACATCATCATTGCTGTGTGATCTAAACAAGAGGCACAGATGCTGGCAGATAGGAGGACGTTTCCTGGGCTCCCATCTGGCAAACAATGGTTTCTCTACTGATAACCCTTAAGATCTTAAATAGAATCCTTGACCAATTAAATTAATGGCTTATTCTCACAAAGTTAACCATGTGAATGCAAAATATATACACTTATGTTAACTTTTAAAGTTATCTTATTTTTGTCACCAAAGTTGTGTTGAAAGAAAGGCGATTATAGTAAAACGATGAGAGCTGCAGACCCCTGGAAGTATATTTATTTATTAGTTTTTATGGCAAATCAAAGGTACTAAAAGTTCTTATTTATTATAAAAAAGATTAGATGTCTCATTCTTCAGCCTTTTATCTTTCAGACTATAACGAGCCTTTATGTGTGCCATACTTATGTTCTCCTACATCAGATCATAGTGCCATGCTATTTTTTCCCGCCATTCTCCAAAATTAGCAGACTGTCACTGCCCTAGCTTTGAAATATGTCACTTTATTCTTTCTATACCTAGAATACACGCCAGACTACTTCAACCTTAACTTTTCTATGTGTCAGATTATGGCCCCGATTCATCATTTGCATTTTTTTACAGTCACTTTTGTTTTTTGTCTTGAGTGTCTTCACTGTCGTTTTTTTGGGCTAAATTCTTAAAAATGGCGCATGCTGTTCCTGAATTCTGCGTATAATCTAAAGTTCTCTTTTTTCTGTCTTTGATCTGTTTTGTGACTTTTTAGCACAAAAAGTCACAAGTTTTGCAAAATAGTGCAAAATTTGTGCCAAAATAGCACAGTTTGTATAACAGTCATTTACCACCTTCAAAGTCACTAGGTAAGACTCTCTCTTCTGTGGTGTGGAAGCTCTTATGGTCTGTAGGGACCTCTCTTCTGTAGACTGTAAACGCTTATGATCAGTGGGATCAGTAAAATCCCTTTTTCTCCTGTAAAGTGTAAGCTCTTATGGTCAATGGGGTTCTCTCTCCTCTCCACCATGTGAATTTGCTTAGGGATTACTGTAAAAAATTTCAATTTCCAGTATTGAGATTCATGCAAATTGAATTTTTGGGGAAAATTTGGTGAAGCTGGCAAATTGGAATTTCAAAAGATTCGCTCTACTTTATAACTTTTTTTAAATGTCTCATTTGATGAATCAGTTTAAAACATTTGGGAAAGCTACATTAACATAAAAATCAGAAAACTAACTAAAAAACAAAAGAGAACTTTAAAAAAAGATACAAATTGTTAAATGAATTTGTTTCAAATCAGAAAGTCACTAATTGAGAGGTAGTCACGCCAAGGAACTGACGAATCAGGCCATCTGTGTTTTCCTGTACTACTTTGCTCGCTTTCTCTAGGTCCATGAACAGAACTACCTTTCATCAGCGTTAGTGCTAAATTTAATCTTGCTCATATTCCTGACCACTTGTTCTCAAGCTCTGCAGTCTATGAAATCTATAGGGCGATATGAAGGACTAAAGTACCTTCCATCATGGCTTTTTAATATTAATGGGGTGGTGGTAAGGGGGTTTTTTTTAATTGAAGAGACTCCACTGATATATGGAGAATTGCAAATATGCAAAGAAGCTCTCTTACATATTACCCAAATGAGACACCCATATGTAGATAGTTGGTTTTGGCGTTCTTGCCCCTTAACAGTACAGAGCAGATTACTGGTTGGACTGATGAGCTGTTTTTGACATAACTCTGCTTGGTACTAATGAGGGGTAGGAACCCCGAAACAGCAGTCTGCAGATAGGAGTCTGGATTGGCTTATACAAGATAGTTTCCTTTCTTCTGGAGAAGAGCTAATTACCGTATTTTTGGACTATAACACGCACTGCACCATAAGACGCACCTAGGTTTTAGAGGAGGAAAATAGAAAAAAAAAGGTAAGAAAAAAATGTGGTCATGATGCACTGTTATGGGGGAGGGGTGTCTGCTGCTGACACTGGTATTGGGGTAATATCCTCCATCTTGGTATGTATGGCCCCTCCTTCCTGGTATACGTGGCCCTCATCCCCATCCTGGTATACATGGCCCTCATCCCCATTCTGGTATGCATGGCACCCCAATCCCCCATCCTTGCATGCATGGCACCCCTTGATCCCCCATCCTGGTATGCATGGCACCCCTTGATCCCCCATCCTGATATGCATGGAACCCCTTGATCCCCCATCCTGGCATTCATGGCACCCCTTGATCCCCCATCCTGGTATGCATGGCACCCCTTGATCCTGGTATGCATGGCACCCCTTGATCCTGGTATGCATGGCACCCCTCCATCCTGGTATGCTTGTCACCCTTCCATCCTGGTATGCTTGGCACCCCTTGATCCTGGTATGCTTGGCACCACCTGATCCCCATCTTGCTGCTCACAAAAAAAAGAAACAATCATACTCACCTCCTCTCTCCTCCAGTGCTGCGTCCCGCTTTTCTGCCAACACTCTCACTGTGAGAGCCGCGCATGGCAGGGCGCGCATGGCGTCCCTGCCATGCACCCTCACACAGTGACGTGCTGTGCCGGAATAGTCACTGCTCCCCACGCTGGGAGCTGTGTGCGTGGGGAGCAGTGACCATTCACTCTCTTCAATAGCACGCACACTGTAGAAGCAGCGCGGCTCCTGCTGTGCTCGGCGGTCAGTGTGCCCGCTATTAAAGACCATGAATATTCACTACAACCCATGGGAGTGGATTGTAGTGAATATTCATGAGCTTTAATAGCGGGCACACTGACCGTCGATGGCAGCAGGAGCTGCGCTGCTTCTACAGTGTGCGCGCTATTAAGGAAAATGAATATTCCCTGCTCCTCCATCGCCGTTGCTCCACATCACCCACAGCCATAGAACATATGTTCGGACTATAAGATGCACCCCCCACTTTCTTCCAAAATTTTGGAGGAAAAAAGTGAGTCTTATAGTCCGAAAAATACGGTACATGCAATTGAGGGTGAAATATAAACTAAAATGATATATGTTAAATATCTAAAGAACACCAGCCATGTGCCTAGTGCATTATATTACCCAAAATAATACTTTTTAATTCCTTCCAAGAGATTGACTTTAAATTGATCGATAATTCCCTCTATAATATGCTGTGATGAAGTAATGCAAAGTGTATTATAGGCATGGTGGATGCTGTAGCAAATATATTGACTAAGTTTTCTTAATTATTCTCATGCACAAATATAAATGTCAAGTTAGGAAGAAGTTCCTTCTGTACTTTATCAACAACGTGTTCTTTTAAAAGCTTTTCAATAGAGAACTCTTTGTATTTTAAAGTTTCTTCTTTTTTTTTTAAATTTCCAACTGGGCTTTAATGGGCATATGTCTAGGTGATATAATAAATATGGTTAATCTGAAAAAGCCCAGGTGCCTACATTAGGACAGGAACTCATCAGTCAGTAAACCACAGCTTCTTTCACGGGTCACTGCTTTGGCCTCACGGCTGCCTTAGCCTTTCCATTTAATAGATCAGTAAATCTTTCTCAAGCTTGTTTCTCATGAACCTTGAAGATTAATGGTTAACCAGTTTAACTCTTCCCATCTCCAATGTCTATTGATGGTGTTGTAATATTGTAGTATATAGCATCTCAGGTTCAAGTCCCTAGAGAGGACTAAAAGTGCTGTAAAAAATAATGAAATATTTATTTCTTATATAGTGCCATTAATTCCACAGCGCTTTACAGACATTATCAGCACTGTCCCCATTGGCACTCATAATCTAGATTCCCTATCAGTATGTCTTTGGAGTGTGGGAGGAAACCAGAGAACCCAGGAGAAACCCACACAAACACTGGGAGAACATACAAACTCCTTGCAGATGTTGTCCTTGGTGGGATTTGAACCCAGGACCCCAGCGCTGCAAAGAAATAGTGCTAACCACTGAGCTACAGTGCTAGCTAAAGCAAAAAATGACCCCTCATGCAGAACTATCAATGGAAAAAATAACAAAGTTACAAGACTCAGAAACTGGTGACACAAATAATATTTTATTTATAAAGTTTAGAATTTTTTTATAACATTAAAACATGAAAAAACAAGTCTGGTTTCACAATAATCATGCTGACCTGAAGAATCAATGCCAGGTCATTTTCACTGCAAAATGAACTCTGTAAATACAAAACCCTAAAAAGAATGGTGGAATTGATTTTTTTTCACCATTTCACAGCACTTGGAATTTTTTTTTCACATTTTTATGAACATTTTATTGTAAAAATGCATGGTCAAAGGGGGATGAAGATCTCTCCGGTGTCTGGATCAAAGAATACGTAATGTTTATGGGATGAGGGGAACTCCACCACTCCAGCAATTTTTTTTTATTTTACCGCTGGAGTGGTGCTTCCAATCTAAGGTCTGTGACCCTATTCTTATACTTCTGTGCCGTTGTCTTCACCTTTTATCACCTCCACTCCCAATGGTCTCCTGTAGTTTGTGACCTGACTGATCACTCCAGTATTTGCTACAGTGCCGGAGGTCACTCTTCCATATAAGTCTATGACAGTCTCGTTCTGACCTTGTTCTGGCTCTCATAGACTTGCAGTGAGCGCTTGTGACGTAGCTTCTGACTTCCGACTTCTGACTTTGGCGGCGACAAGATGTCGCCGCCAAACTGATACAGCGCTAAAAAAGATGAGGACACCAGAGTGTGAGTATAAGATCGGGGGCAAGGACCTTACATTAGAAGAACCATTCCAGTGCTGAAACCAAAAAAACCCCGCTGGAGTGGTGCGTTAACCACTGTATACAACTTTGTAATGTACATCATGCAGAGATGTAGCTGGGGTTCATCACAAGAGGGCAAAACACTTCTGAGTGGGCCCCTAACCGGTAACTATGTTTCCAACTATCCAACTATGGTGGCGCACCCAAATTGTATTGAGTAAAGGAGAACCTCAGCAGATGACCGCGCTGTTACTGAAAAAAAATCTCTATACAAAGACCAACACCAATATTCATGCCATACGGTGACCATATAGTTGTAGATACCAATTCGGCAGAACAAATCAAGAGATTACAGTACCGTTATCGATAGTGACTTACAGCTGATTTCTGCTGCATTATCCATGGATTCCAGTCAGGAAAATATTAAGCATGATTTATATTCATGTGGAATTCTCACTTTCTAGGTAATCAGCTCAGACACAGGATCGACAATTACTTTCTGGATGATCGACACTGGAAGGAAAGTCAAACAGTTCTCCGGCTGTCATGGAAATGCGGAGATTAGCACCATGGCCTTAGATGCCAGTGAAACTAGGCTTTTAACTGGGAGCACTGATGGCACAGTGAAGGTAAGCAGAACGTGCTTTATGCCCGTCATTATGTATTACTCATTATTTGCCTCTTTTTGTGATTTTATCCAGTGAAAGTCATGGAACCAAGTAATAAATTACAGAGCATTTAAAGGGGTCATATGAGATTAGAAAAAAAGTTATGCTTGTTTTCCAGAAACAGCGCCAAACTTGCCCATTGGTTGTATCTGGTATTGCAGCTCAGCCCGTTTATTGTAACGGACAAGTGTAAAAAAAGAAATTCCTGTTTCTATTATTAAAGGTCTCCTTTAAAGGGAATCTGTCAGCAGGTTTTTGCTATGTAACATGACAGCAGCATGATGTAGGGGCAGAGATTCCAGTGATGTGTCACTTACTGGACAGCTTGGTGCAGTTTTTATAGGATTCATATTTCCTCTGTTGTAGATATAGCAGTGATCAGAATATTGAGCCCTGTATAACCCCGCCCACACCTCTGATTGGCAGCTTCCTGTTAATTGCCAGCAAGCTGCCAATGAGTGGTGGGGGCAGAGATACACAAATTAGCCTGACTGGCCTGCACATGTGACCTAGTCTAGCAGTGATAATCTGATAAAACACTGATTGTATGAATACTACAACACACAGCCTAACAAGTGACACATGCTTGGAATTAGGCTCTCTTTTGCCCTATACCAGTGCTGGCGAACCTATGGCACGCGTGTCAGAGGGGGCACGCAGAGCCCTCCCTAAGGGCACGCGTGCCATTGCTGCAGCACTAGTTCTCCTGGACCTGGCCCAGCGGGTGAGGACTCAGAGCTTGCCAACGCCAGCCCCTACTTCAGCTAGATGGGCATTCTCTGACACACATCTAGCTGAAGTGTATTGGAGCGTGAACTTTCCAGGCCCGTGCGCTGCAATACACGCTGCCAGCAGCCGGCATCAGCGTACACGTGACTGGGCGCATGGCAGTGACGTCATGCGCCCCGTCGCTAGGACGCTGGAGTCACCTGGCGGCTACAGGAAAGGACGCAGCGGGGGAGGAAGGAAGGTGAGTAGGAGGGTTTATTATGTTTGTTTTTTGTTTTGTTTTTTGTATGCGATGAACAGCGGCGCCAGCAGGATGGGGAGGAGGCAGCATATATACATGGATTGGGGGGAGGGACATATATACATGGATTGGGGGGAGGGACATATATACATGGATTGGGGGGAGGGACATATATACATGGATTGGGGGAGCAGAAGGCAGCATATATACATGGATTGAGGTGGGCGGAAGGCAGCATATATACATGGATTGGGGTGGGCGGAAGGCAGCATATATACATGGATTGGGGGAGCAGAAGGCAGCATATATACATGGATTGGGGTGGGCGGAAGGCAGCATATATACATGGATTGGGGTGGGCGGAAGGCAGCATATATACATGGATTGGGGTGGGCGGAAGGCAGCATATATACATGGAATGAGGGGGGATGCAGCATATACACATGGATTGGGGGGAGGCAGCATATATACATGGATTGAGGGGGGGAGGCAGCATATACACATGGATTGAGGGGGGAGGCAGCATATATACATGGATTGGGGGGAGGCAGCATATATACATGGATTGAGGGGGCAGCATATATACATGGATTGGGGGGGGCAGCATATATACATGGATTGGGATGGGCGGAAGGCAGCATATATACATGGATTGAGAGGGCGGAAGGCAGCATATATACATGGATTGAGGGGGGGCAGCATATATACATGGATTGGGGGGGAGGCAGCATATATACATGGATTGGGGGAGCAGAAGGCAGCATATATACATGGATTGAGGGGGCAGAAGGCAGCATATATACATGGATTGGGGGGGACACAGCATATATATGACGCACCCCCTGGGCCTGTGCTGTGCAGGGGGATACCCGGAGCCGGATCGCTGGGGGTTGTAGTTCTCCGTGGCGGTGACCCGGTCCGTGCCCAGGGCGGTCAAACCAGTGGCAGTCTATTGGTATTGTAATTGTCCGACTACGCCACCCGTGGATTGCGGTCAGTGGGGACTGCCACTGCGCTGCAGACCGCTGAGGCTGATGTTGTTTGCGCAGCCGAGTAAGGGATAACTCCCCACGGGAGAAGTATTGCCTCAGGGCAGCTAATGTGGATGATGGTGGTAATGGTGTGAGCGTCCCAGTACTAATGGTGCTGGTGCGGCGATGAAACACAGAGACGTGTGGTTGCAGTTTCCAATGCTTTACTCACAGTTCTTTACTGGTCCTAGTCACCTCAGTACCGGCGGTGACTGCCCAAGCCGTGCTGCGTCCACCAGGCAAGGGGCTCGACCAACTCCCAGGCAATTCCAGAGCGTGGCACAGGACTCCCTTCCTTTTCTTTCTCTGGCCGTCCCCACCAGTGACCCACCTTTGTCCAGCTTCCTCGGGCCTTCTGTCGGCGAAACCTCTTTCCGGTTTCCCTGACCCTATATGGTATGCTTTCCTGGTGGATGTAGTGAGGGGTCGCACCAAGATGTGGTCACAACCTCCGGTTTTGGCTGAGGATTAGTCGCCTCCACCAATTTGGGTTCCGGTACCCTGCTCTGCCAACCCTTCACCCTGTATCTCCTGGGCATATGGGGTTCCTTCTGTCCTCGTGTCTCTGGGCCTTTCTCTGTGTTTCTGTTCCTTGCTTCCTTTCTTACTGTCCTTTCTGTTCATTCTCCTTTCTCTCTCTCTCAGGCTCCAGCCTCCTGACAAGGCCTGCCTGCGGAGCAGAGCCCATGCAGAGGCTCTGCTTCCTGTCTTCTCCTCTCACTCTTGACTTCTTCTCTGCACTGCACTGAACACTGTTCTAAGATGGTGCCCACCTTTTATACCTCCTTCTGACACCCGAGCCCAGGTGACTAGCAACCAATGGGCTCCTACCTATGCCCAGAGACCCACCCCTATCTGCTCCTACACCACTGGGTTTTCCTCCCCCTCCCCACTCCAGCCAGGAACAGATGCTGTCGTGCCTGCACTTCTGTCTAGTGGGAGCACCGTTGAGCTGTCCCTCGGAAATGGGGTGTGTGTGGTGCATGCAGCTTACTGAGTCCTGGTCCACACTCCATCCTTAAACCGGGAGTGGAATATCACACCTCTGGTTCGAGGTGCAATACCCCTGTAGCAGCCGAGCCCTCGGGGTGCTACATTCCCCCCTGGTAAATCACAGCACGTCCTCGGGCTGGAAAAGAATAAAACAATTTAAAACATACAAATTTTTAGAATGCATTCGTATATAAGACATTTAACCAAAAACTCATCCCTTTATGGGAGGTACTCTTTTCTTTCCAACGTTACTGGTATAAACATTATAAGACTTTCTTCACACACACATAAAATACCATAAACTCTTTTAGCAGCATATGAAACTTTTTCAGTATAAGACATTCTTAAGTAAAACATTTTTTTTTTTTTCAAAAACACATTCTTGAGTTCTGGCCGCGGTGCAACTTGCGACCAGGTGTTCTTTCTTCTTAGGGGAATGGCTGCTCTCAGTCCCCAGCCAGATTAGGAAAAAGGGATGGCTGTTCTCAGTCCCCAGCCAGATAAGGGATATAGGGGGTAACTTCTACACAGTTCTATATCAGTCCCAACGGGGACCACACTCCACTCAGTAACAGTTTCTATACCCTTACGGGTAACTATATACAGTTCCATTTACCGTTCACTAGTAACGGTGTCCTCCTGATGCTCCTTCCTTGTACTCTTCAGACCCGTCCGGGCCCTCAGGGTAGTCCATGTCTGGGCGGTACCGCAGTTCCTCCTCTGTTAGATGGTGGACATGGAGGGCATACAGTCCCTTTGCGCCCTTGTGTAGCAGGCCTTGCGACCGGGCCTGGAGAAGGTCGCTGTTGATGACGCCCGGGGTCAGAGGGTGCGACTTTGGGCCTGGGCGCGGGCTGGTGGCGGCAGTGACCAGGGCTGGAGGGCTCGGCAGCAGGGCTTGTTGCGGGGTCTGGAGCAGGTCGGTGTTTGCAGCGCCCGGGATCAGCGGCTCCACCAGGGGGCCCGGGAGCAGGCTGACGCTGGCAGCATCCGGGACAGGGAGACTCCTCTTACCTGCTCCCGCGACCGCTCCTGCATCGCGCGTCCTCTCCTGGCGCTGGTCGGGGCCCGCGACAGCTGGGGCACTGCCGATGCCTCGCAACTTGGTTTGCTGCCGGTCCGCCATCTTGCTTTCCGTTCCTGGTGTCCTCCTCCCCCCTGGTGGACCGTGGCCTACCTTGCGTTGATCTTCCTCTGTAGGCCGCGGCTCCGCAGTCGATCGTCGGGGTTGAGGACCTTGCGTCGCGCTCCTGTGACGTCAGCGTCGCTCCCTCTCCCTTCCAGGACCTTACGCAGCGTCAGTGCGTGGGGCGGAGCTTCAGATCTCACGCGCTTTCGGCGTCCACGCCCCTCTTCTTCCCGCGCGGCGTCCGGAAGATGGCGCCCGATGGCGGGAAAACGACTGCGGATGGCGGGAAGACGGCGGGAAACGACCCAAGATGGCGTCCGATGGCGGGAAATGGTCCAAGATGGCGTCTGATGGCGGGAATCGGCTCCGGATGGTGGAAAACGACTCCGGACGGCGGGAAACTTCGGGAAATGGCGGGAGACTTCTTTTCCAGGTACATGTACAATTTTCTTCAGGCACGCAATACCCGTTTGTGGCGGGTTGGTCTCGATCCTGCCGACTACGCCAAAGTTGACGCGCCCCCTGGGCCTGTGCTGTGCAGGGGGATACCCGGAGCCGGATCGCTGGGGGTTGTAGTTCTCCGTGGCGGTGACCCGGTCCGTGCCCAGGGCGGTCAAACCAGTGGCAGTCTATTGGTATTGTAATTGTCCGACTACGCCACCCGTGGATTGCGGTCAGTGGGGACCGCCGCTGCGCTGCAGACCGCTGAGGCTGATGTTGTTTGCGCAGCCGAGTATGGGATAACTCCCCACGGGAGAAGTATTGCCTCAGGGCAGCTAATGTGGATGATGGTGGTAATGGTGTGAGCGTCCCAGTACTAATGGTGCTGGTGCGGCGATGAAACACAGAGACGTGTGGTTGCAGTTTCCAATGCTTTACTCACAGTTCTTTACTGGTCCTAGTCACCTCGGTACCGGCGGTGACTGCCCAAGCCGTGCTGCGTCCACCAGGCAAGGGGCTCGACCAACTCCCAGGCAATTCCAGAGCGTGGCACAGGACTCCCTTCCTTTTCTTTCTCTGGCCGTCCCCACCAGTGACCCACCTTTGTCCAGCTTCCTCGGGCCTTCTGTCGGTGAAACCTCACTCCGGTTTCCCTGACCCTATATGGTATGCTTTCCTGGTGGATGTAGTGAGGGGTCGCACCAAGATGTGGTCACAACCTCCGGTTTTGGCTGAGGATTAGTCGCCTCCACCAATTTGGGTTCCGGTACCCTGCTCTGCCAACCCTTCACCCTGTATCTCCTGGGCATATGGGGTTCCTTCTGTCCTCGTGTCTCTGGGCCTTTCTCTGTGTTTCTGTTCCTTGCTTCCTTTCTTACTGTCCTTTCTGTTCATTCTCCTTTCTCTCTCTCTCAGGCTCCAGCCTCCTGACAAGGCCTGCCTGCGGAGCAGAGCCCATGCAGAGGCTCTGCTTCCTGTCTTCTCCTCTCACTCTTGACTTCTTCTCTGCACTGCACTGAACACTGTTCTAAGATGGTGCCCACCTTTTATACCTCCTTCTGACACCCGAGCCCAGGTGACTAGCAACCAATGGGCTCCTACCTATGCCCAGAGACCCACCCCTATCTGCTCCTACACCACTGGGTTTTCCTCCCCCTCCCCACTCCAGCCAGGAGCAGATGCTGTCGTGCCTGCACTTCTGTCTAGTGGGAGCACCGTTGAGCTGTCCCTCGGAAATGGGGTGTGTGTGATGCATGCAGCTTACTGAGTCCTGGTCCACACTCCATCCTTAAACCGGGAGTGGAATATCACACCTCTGGTTCGAGGTGCAATACCCCTGTAGCAGCCGAGCCCTCGGGGTGCTACATATACATGGATTGAGGGGGGCGGAAGGCAGAATATATACTCGGATTGAGGGGGGGAGGCAGCATATATACATGGATTGGGGGGCTGAAGGCAGCATATATACATGGATTGAGGAGGGGAAGGCAGCATATATACATGGATTGAGGGGGCAGAAGGCAGCATATATACTTGGATTGAGGGGGAAGGCAGCATATATACATGGATTGAGGGGGCAGAAGGCAGCATATATACATGGATTGAGGGGGCAGAAGGCAGCATATATACATGGATTGAGGTTGGGAAGGCAGCATATATACATGGATTGGGGTGGGCGGAAGGCAGCATATATACATGGATTGAGGGGGGATGCAGCATATACACATGGATTGAGGGGGGAGGCAGCATATATACATGGATTGGGGGGAGGCAGCATATATACATGGATTGGGGTGGGCGGAAGGCAGCATATATACATGGATTGGGGTGGGCAGAAGGCAGCATATATACATGGATTGAGGGGGGATGCAGCATATACACATGGATTGAGGGGGGAGGCAGCATATATACATGGATTGGGGGGAGGCAGCATATATACATGGATTGGGGTGGGCGGAAGGCAGCATATATACATGGATTGGGGTGGGCGGAAGGCAGCATATATACATGGATTGAGGGGGGATGCAGCATATACACATGGATTGAGGGGGGGGCAGCATATATACATGGATTGGGGGGAGGCAGCATATATACATGGATTGAGGGGGGGCAGCATATATACATGGATTGGGGGGGAGACAGCATATATACATGGATTGGGGTGGGCGGAAGGCAGCATATATACATGGATTGAGAGGGCGGAAAGCAGCATATATACATGGATTGAGGGGGCAGAAGGCAGCATATATACATGGATTGGGGGGACACAGCATATATACATGGATTGAGGGGGACGGAAGGCAGAATATATACTCGGATTGAGGGGGGGAGGCAGCATATATACATGGATTGGGAGGGTGGAAGGCAGCATATATACATGGATTGAGGGTGCAGAAGGCAGCATATATACATGGATTGGGGGGGACACAGCATATATACATGGATTGAGGGGGGCGGGAGGCAGAATATATACTCGGATTGAGGGGGGAGGCAGCATATATACATGGATTGGGGGGGCAGAAGGCAGCATATATACATGGATTGAGGAGGGGAAGGCAGCATATATACATGGATTGAGGGGGCAGAGGGCAGCATATATACTTGGATTGAGGGGGGAGGCAGCATATATACATGGATTGAGGGGGCAGAAGGCAGCATATATACATGGATTGACGGGGCGGAAGGCAGCATATATACATGGATTGAGGAGGGGAAGGCAGCATATATACATGGATTGAGGGGGCAGAAGGCAGCATATATACTTGGATTGAGGGGGGAGGCAGCATATATACATGGATTGAGGGGGCAGAAGGCAGCATATATACTTGGATTGAGGGGGGAGGCAGCATATATACATGGATTAAGGGGGACGGAAGGCAGCATATATACTCGGATTGAGGGGGAGAGGCAGCATATATACATGGATTGGGGGGACAGAAGGCAGCAAATATACATGGATTGAGGGGGAAGGCAGAATATATACTATACATGGATTGGGGGGGCAGAAGACAGCACATATGCATGGATTAGGGGGGCGGAAGGCAGCATATATACATGGATTGGAGGGAGACAGCATATATACATGGATTGGGGGAGCAGAAGGCAGTACATATACATGGATTGGGGGGGCGGAAGGCAGCATATACACATGGATTAAGGAGGGGAAGGCAGCATATATACATGGATTGAGGGGGGAGGCAGCATATATACATGGATTGAGGGGGCAGAAGGCAGCATATATACATGGATTGAGTGGGCGGAAGGCAGCATATATACATGGATTGAGGAGGGGAAGGCAGCATATATACATGGATTGGGGTGGGCGGAAGGCAGCATATATACATGGATTGAGGGGGGATGCATCATATACACATGGATTGAGGGGGGAGGCAGCATATATACATGGATTGGGGGGAGGCAGCATATATACATGGATTGAGGGGGGGCAGCATATATACATGGATTGGGGGGGAGACAGCATATATACATGGATTGGGGTGGGCGGAAGGCAGCATATATACATGGATTGAGAGGGCGGAAGGCAGCGTATATACATGGATTGAGGGGGCAGAAGGCAGCATATATACATGGATTGTGGGGGACACAGCATATATACATGGATTGAAGGGGGCGGAGGGCAGAATATATACTCGGATTGAGGGGGGTGGCAGCATATATACATGGATTGGGAGGGTGGAAGGCAGCATATATACATGGATTGAGGGGGCAGAAGGCAGCATATATACATGGATTGGGGGGGACACAGCATATATACATGGATTGAGGGGGACGGAAGGAAGAATATATACTCGGATTGAGGGGGGAGGCAGCATATATACATGGATTGGGGGGGCAGAAGGCAGCATATATACATGGATTGAGGAGGGGAAGGCAGCATATATACATGGATTGAGGGGGCAGAAGGCAGCAAATATACATGGATTGAGGGGGGAGGCAGCATATATACATGGATTGTGGGGGCAGAAGGCAGCATATATGCATGGATTGAGGGGGCAGAAGGCAGCATATATACATGGATTGAGGAGGGGAAGGCAGCATATATACATGGATTGGGGGGACAGAAGGCAGCAAATATACATGGATTGAGGGGGAAGGCAGAATATATACTATACATGGATTGGGGGGGCAGAAGACAGCACATATGCATGGATTAGGGGGGCGGAAGGCAGCATATGTACATGGATTGGAGGGAGACAGCATATATACATGGATTGAGGGGGCAGAAGGCAGCATATATACTTGGATTGAGGGGGGAGGTAGCATATATACATGGATTGAGGGGGCAGAAGGCAGCATATATACTTGGATTGAGGGGGGAGGCAGCATATATACATGGATTGAGGGGGACAGAAGGCAGCATATATACTTGGATTGAGGGGAGAGGCAGCATATATACATGGATTGAGGGGGCAGAAGGCAGCATATATGCATGGATTGAGGGGGCAGAAGGCAGCATATATACATGGATTGAGGAGGGGAAGGCAGCATATATACATGGATTGAGGGGGCAGAAGGCAGCATATATACTTGGATTGAGGGGGGAGGTAGCATATATACATGGATTGAGGGGGCAGAAGGCAGCATATATACTTGGATTGAGGGGGGAGGCAGCATATATACATGGATTGAGGGGGACAGAAGGCAGCATATATACTCGGATTGAGGGGGGGAGGCAGCATATATACATGGATTGGGGGGACAGAAGGCAGCAAATATACATGGATTGAGGGGGAAGACAGAATATATACTATACATGGATTGGGGGGGCAGAAGACAGCACATATGCATGGATTAGGGGGGCGGAAGGCAGCATATGTACATGGATTGGAGGGAGACAGCATATATACATGGATTGAGGGGGCAGAAGGCAGCATATATACTTGGATTGAGGGGGGAGGTAGCATATATACATGGATTGAGGGGGCAGAAGGCAGCATATATACTTGGATTGAGGGGGGAGGCAGCATATATACATGGATTGAGGGGGACAGAAGGCAGCATATATACTTGGATTGAGGGGAGAGGCAGCATATATACATGGATTGAGGGGGCAGAAGGCAGCATATATGCATGGATTGAGGGGGCAGAAGGCAGCATATATACATGGATTGAGGAGGGGAAGGCAGCATATATACATGGATTGAGGGGGCAGAAGGCAGCATATATACTTGGATTGAGGGGGGAGGTAGCATATATACATGGATTGAGGGGGCAGAAGGCAGCATATATACTTGGATTGAGGGGGGAGGCAGCATATATACATGGATTGAGGGGGACAGAAGGCAGCATATATACTCGGATTGAGGGGGGGAGGCAGCATATATACATGGATTGGGGGGACAGAAGGCAGCAAATATACATGGATTGAGGGGGAAGACAGAATATATACTATACATGGATTGGGGGGGCAGAAGACAGCACATATGCATGGATTAGGGGGGCGGAAGGCAGCATATGTACATGGATTGGAGGGAGACAGCATATATACATGGATTGGGGGAGCAGAAGGCAGTACATATACATGGATTGGGGGGGCGGAAGGCAGCATATATACATGGATTGAGGGGGGAGGCAGCATATATACATGGATTGGGGGGAGACAGCATATATACAAGGATTGATGGAGGGAAGTCAGCATATATACATGGATTGGGGGGCAGAAGGCAGCATATATACATGGTTTGGTGGGGGAAACAGCATCTATACATGGATTGGGAGGGCGGAAGGCAGCATATATACATGGATTGAAGGGGGCAGCATATATACATGGATTGGGGTGGAGACAGCATATATACAAGGATTGATGGAGGGAAGTCAGCATATATACATGGATTGGGGGGGCAGAAGGCAGCATATACACCACGTGCAGAATTATTAGGCAAATGAGTATTTTGATTACTTTGATGCTTTTTATACATATTGTCCTACTCCAAGCTGCATAGGCTTGAGAGCCAACTACCAATTAAGTAAATCTGGTGATGTGCATCTCTGTAATGAGGAGGCGTGTTGACTAATGACATCAATACCCTATATTAGGTGTGCTTAATTATTAGGCAACTTCCTTTCCTTTGGCAAAATGGGTCAGAAGAGAGATTTGACGGGCTCTGAAAAGTCCAAAATTGTGAGATGTCTTGCAGAGGGATGCAGCAGTCTTGAAATTTCCAAACTTTGTTCAGTGATCACGCTTCAAATCAAGCGTTTCATGGCAAATAGCCAACAGGGTCACAAGAAGCGTGTTGGCCAAAAAAGGCGCAAAATAACTGCCCATGAATTGAGGAAAATCAAGCGTGAAGCTGCCAAGATGCCATTCGCCACCAGTTTTGCCAATTTTCAGAGCTGCAACGTAACTGGAGTATCAAAAAGCACAAGGTGTGCGATACTCAGGGACATGGCCAAGGTAAGGAAGGCTGAAAAACCACCACCTTTGAACAAGAAACATAAGATAAAACGTCCAGAATGGGACAAGAAATATCTTAAGACTGATTTTTCAAAGGTTTTATGGACTGATGAAATGAGAGTGACTCTTGATGGGCCAGATGAATGGGCCAGAGGCTGGATCTGTAAAGGGCAGAGAGCTCCACTTCGACTTAGACGCCAGAAAGGTGGAGGTGGGGTACTGTTTTGGGCTGGTATCATCAAAGATGAACTTGTGGGACCTTTTTGGGTTGAGGATGGAGTGAAGCTCAACTCCCAGACCTACTGCCAGTTTCTCGAAGACAACTTCTTCAAGCAGTGGTACAGGAAGAAGTCGGTATCGTTCAAGAAAAACATGATTTTCATGCAGGATAATGCTCCATCACATGCATCCAACTACTCCACAACGTGGCTGGCCAGTAAAGGTCTAAAAGAAAAAAAATGGCCCCCTTGTTCACCTGATCTGAACCCCATAGAGAACCTGTGGTCCATCATAAAATGTGAGATCTATAGGGAGGGAAAACAGTACACCTTTTGGAACAGTGTCTGGGAGGCTGTGGTGGCTGCTGCACGCAATGTTGATCGAAAACAGATCAAACAACTGACAGAATCTAAGGATGGAAGGCTGTTGAGTGTCATCATAAAGAAAGGTGGCTATATTGATCACTAATTTTTTTTGTTTTTGTTTTTGCATGTCAGAATTGTTTATTTCTAAATTTTGTGCACTGATATTGGTTTACCTGGTGAAAATAAACAAGTGAGATGGGATTATATTTGGTTTTTAATAAGTTGCCTAATAATTCTGCACAGTAATAGTTACCTGCACAAACAGATATCCTCCTAAGATAGCCAAATCGAAAAAAAGCCCACTCCAACTTCCAAAAATATTAAGCTTGGATATTTATTAGTCTTTTGGGTTGATTGAGAACATAGTTGTTGAGCAATAATAAAAATAATCCTCTAAAATACAACTTGCCTAATAATTCTGCACACAGTGTATACATGGATTGGGGTTGCATAGTTACATAGTTTACATAGTTTATAAGGCCGAAAAAAGACAAGCGTCCATCCAGTTCAGCCTATTTCTTGTGCACTGCAGCTATTCCGCAGCGTTGATCCAGGGGAAGGCAAAAAAAACCCATGCGGTATAGGCCAATTTACATCATTGAGGAAAAATTCACTTCCCGACTCCAATCTGGCAGTCACATTAAATCCCTGGATTAATTAACTATTACTAAGCATAAGATGTAATTTTATTGTTCTCAAGAAAGGCGTCCAGGCCTCTCTTGAACTCATTAAGTGAGTTGGACACCACCACTTCCTCTCCCAGAGAGTTCCAGAGTCTCACGGCTCTGACTGTAAAGAATCCCCTTCTATGCTGGTGCAGGAACCTCCTTTCCTCCAGACGCATAGTGTGCCCCCTCGTCTTTGTCACCATCCTTGGTATAAACAGGTCATGGGAGAGATTTCTGTACTGCCCCCTGATGTATTTATACATGTTTATGAGGTCTCCCCTAAGCCTTCTCTTTTCCAACGTAAATAGGCCTAATTTTGACAACCTCTGGGTATTCTAGTCCCTCCATTTCCTTTATTACCTTAGTCGCCCTCCTTTGTACCCTCTCTAGCTCCAATATGTCTTTCCTGAGCACCGGAGCCCAGAACTGTGCACAATATTCTAAGTGCGGCCTTACCAGCGCTTTATACAGAGGAAGAACAATGTTCTCATCATCTGCCCCTATTCCTCTTCTGATGCATGCCTTGACTCTATTTGCCTTCGCAGCTGCTGCCTGACACTGGGCACTCCAATTTAATTTGCTGTTAACTAAGACGCCCAGGTCCTTCTCCATGTCAGATTTCCCCTACGGTTTCCCATTTAATATGTGTGGGTGACTGCTGTTTTTCTTTCCCATGTGCATGACCTTACATTTATCGACATTGAACCCCATTTGCCATTTTTTGGCCCAACTCCCCAATTTATCTAAATCCTCCTGTAGCTGTGCCCTATCCTCATCTGTATTAACTAGTTTACAAAAGTTTAGTATCATCTGCAAATATTGCTATTTTACTATGCAACCCTTCCACTAGATCATTAATAAATATATTAAATAATATAGGGCCCAAGACAGACCCTTGAGGCACCTTGCTAGTAACCCTGACACACCCTGAGCTTACTCCATTGATAACCACCCTCTGCTTTCTATCACTCAGCCAGCTATTTACCCACTTGCACACATTATCCCCCAGACCAAGCATTCTCATTTTATATACCAACCTTTTGTGTGGCACGGTATCAAACGCTTTGGAGAAGTCAAGGTATACAACATCCACTGACTCTCCCCGGTCCAGCTGTGAGCTCACCTCCTCGTAGAAGGCGATCAGATTTGTTTGGCAGGAGCGATCCCTCATGAATCCATGTTGATATGGAGTTAGACAGTTATTATCATTAAGATATTTTACAATAGCATCTCTAAGAAATCCTTCAAACAATTTGCCCACAACAGACGTTAAGCTGACTGGTCTATAGTTCCCAGGGTCACTTTTAGACCCCTTTTGGTGGCGGAAGGCAGCATATATACATGGATTGAGGGGGCGGAAGGCAGCATATACACTTGGATTGAGGGGGGAAAGGCAGCATATATACTTGGATTGAGGGGGGGAAGGCAGCATATATATGACGCGCCCCTGGGCCTGTGTCGCGCTGCGTTGCGCACGCGGGAGCTTACCCGGAGCCGGATCTCTTGAGGGTTGTAGTCTCGTGGCGGTGACCCGGTCCGTGCCCAGGGAGTCAAACTGAGCGGCGATGTAACAGCGGTAGATGTAGGACGACTACGCCACCCGTTGAATGCAGCTATGGAGCTGCCGCTGCAGGACAGTCCGCTGAGGCCGGTGGATGGATGGTGCAGCGTAGATGGTATAACCCCCAACGGGAGGGGTATGGCCTCAGGGCAGCAGATGTGGATGATGGGGGTAGCAGGAACCACTCAGAGACGGTGCGGTGTAATTCAGGGTCTTTACTGGTAACAACGTTAGACCCTCCCGGAGTACTTGCTAGTGAACGGGGCCTGGTCAGTCCTTGAGCAGATGGGATCTCCCCTGGCCAGGCGGAGTTGTAGGCCTTCCCAACTAACTGTACTCTTCTGGCTACCTTGCTAGAGGCGGGAATAAGTAGCCCACGTCCCTGAGTGTACCGTGTGGTGCTCACCCGTATGGCCGGTGACTCGGGGCCTTCTAATGGCTTCCGCTCCACGATGGCGGTGCTGGTCCCACGCGTGTGACCGTGCCTTCGGGCTTCTGGGCCAGAGGACCTGAAATCCTCTGCCGGACGGTTTCTGCTGCTGGGTAGGAGTTAGTCCCCACAGCCTCGGACTCCGGGTCCGGTAAGAAATCTTCTCAGTCAGGGCGAGCTCTGCAGCTGCCAGCCCCTGACTCGTTGTAACACTGCTCCCCACAGAGCTCCTGATGTTTCTTGCTATGCTGCTTCTCTTCTCTACTCTTGTTCTGTCTTCTTTCTCACTAACCCTGCCTCAGCCCCGGGTTTATATAGGGGAAGTCCTTCCCCTCCCAAGACTGGGCAGGAGGTGTGGCATGCACAGGATCCCTGACCAAAGGACCTCCCACCTGCTCTCAGACGTAATATCTCTATCACTGTGGCAACCAGACCCCTGGGGTGTCACATTCCCCCCTAGTGAAATTTAGTACTCCGGGACTAAACATATTTTTTTTTTTTTTTTAGAAAAACATAACAAGGTATAACAATAACAATACAATAAGAAAAACACATAAGATGGTTACGGCGTGTCCGCAACCGGGTGCAGTTTTGAAAAGCAAGGTGTCCATTTCACCAAAACAGGGAGACGTAACCAGGTAGGGGCCTGTCCTGCCCCGAGTCCTTAACAGTCTTTAGTCCATCCTGGGTTACGCTCCAACTATGTACAAGGATTCCCGGTAAATCCACCAAGGACTCCTAAAAAGAACTAGAAACACAAAATTATACACCAGCAACTATAAACAAGTAAACATTATAAGATAGCTTAAACATTTAGATCCTCCAACGTGCGGGTAGCTGGCCTCTAGTGGCCCTAGTGGACCTACGGAGCTGACTGTCTGGTCCTGAACTACAGGGTGTAGGAGCTGTCAAGGGTAAACTGGGCAGCTGTCTATGGGCCCTCTGGCTCACTAGGGGTATGGCAGGCTCATTATAAGCAGAGGGTTGATTTTCCGGGTCTGCTTGTGTAGAGTCTTCTGCCTCCTGGACCGGCTGTTCTTCCAGCTCTACCGGTTGCTCCGTAGGTTCTTGGGATGATGGTTGGAGGAAGGTGAGTACGGGTACCACAACTGCACCATTGACTTGAGTCCAAGACCGAGGGAAGTCCCCGAGCACGGTACTAACCATATCTTCCCTTTCCTCTACGGGTCGATGGTCTTCTTGTTCCTCTTCAGGGTTCCTCAGTTGTTCGGGACACTTCTTCAGGTGGTCCCGGGATACAATGCCTGTGGTTTCCCCTCCGTCTTTACTGATGGTACAGACCTTCGGGTTTTCGTGGCTTGAGGGCAGTACGGTGTACGGGTCCTTCTCCCACTGGTCGTCCAACTTGTGGAGCCGTCTCTTCCTCTTCAAGACCTGCTCTCCGGGTACCAGGGGAACAGCGGGAGCATACTGGTTGTAAGTTTTCTTTTGTCTTTCCCTAGCCTGACAGAGACTTCGCTCCACGCTCTCCTGTACTCTCCGGTACTGCTGCTGCCTCTCTGTGTCCCAGTCTGTTTCTGGTGAAGTGTCCTCGGGTGTCAGGACTCCCATTTCCAGGTCAACAGGTAACTTACCAGGTCTTGCCCTCATTAGGTAAGCCGGGGTACAGTTGGTGGAACCTACCGGGATGTGGTTGTATAGGTCCACCAGATCGGGCAACTTTTCAGGCCACAGACTGCGTTCTTCCAGGGGCAACGTTTTTAGAAGATCCATTACCACCTGGTTCATTTTTTCACAAAGTCCATTAGTCTGTGGATGGTAGGGTGTCGTCCTTATCTTCCGGCAGCCATACAGATTGCAGAATTCCTGGAAGACCTCCGCTTCAAAGGCAGGTCCCTGGTCCGTCAGCACTTGGTCCGGGTACCCGTGTGGACGGCAAAAGTGCTGCTGGAAGGCTCTAGCTGCTGTTTGAGCCGTTAAGTCCTTGACGGGGACGACAACCAGAAACCGGGAGTAATGATCCATGATGGTTAACGCGTAGACGTAGCCACTTCTGCTTGGGGTCAGTTTTACATGATCCAAGGCTACCAGTTCCAACGGTTGCCGGGTGACGATGGACTGCAGGGGAGTCTTCTGGCTGGCGCGGTCCTTCCTTCTCAGGTTGCACGGGCCACAGTCTCTGCACCACTTCTCAATGGTTCCCCTCATGCCTACCCAGTGGAATCGCTCGCGCAGCAGGAACTCCAGCTTCTTCCACCCGAAGTGTCCAGCTCCGTCGTGGTATGCCTCCATCACCATGGCTGCGTCTCTTCGTGGCACCACTACTTGCCAGAGTAATTCATGCGTCCGGGAGTTAACCATTCTGCGGCACAACTTCCCTTTGTAAAGGAACAGTCAACTCTTCTCTGCCCATAGTTGTTTGGCTTCCTCCGGAGCGTCTGGTTCAAGGCGAGCCTCCGGCCGAGTCAGCATCTCCTTCACCAGTCGGACGGCAGGGTCGCTGTCTTGCGTTTCCGCCCAGTTGTAGTGAGGTAAGGGGTTCAACGTAGCAGCCTGCTTACTCCTTACCCGGTGGGAATACTGGATAGTCCCATGACGGTGGAACGCAGGGAGTTCAATCTCTTCCAGTCCCTCCGGATCTTCTCCTTCGTCCGGCAGGTTGGGCATCCTGGACAGGGCGTCCGCGTTAGTATTGGAGCGCCCTGCCCGGTATTTGATTATGAACTCGTAGTTGGACAGACGGGCCATCCACCTCTGCTCCAGGGCACCGAGTCTTGCCGTGTCCAGGTGTGTCAACGGGTTGTTATCCGTGTACACGGTGAACCGGGAAGAAGCAAGGTAATGCTTAAAGCGCTCAGTGACTGCCCATACCACGGCCAGGAACTCTAGCTTAAATGAGCTATAATTCTCGGGGTTCCTTTCGGTGGGTCGCAGTTTTTGGCTGGCGTAGGCGATTACTCGTTCTTTCCCCTGCTGGATCTGGGACAGTACGGCTCCTAGCCCGATGTTACTGGCGTCGGTGTAGAGGATGAAGGGCTGGCTATAATCCGGGTACGCCAAGATTTCATCCCCCGTGAGGGCGATCTTCAGCTGGCGGAAGGACTCTTCTTCTAGCTCTTCCCATTTGAAGGGCGGCTTCTGGTTCTTGGCCTTCCGGGACTGGCCTATCAGGAGGTCCTGCATAGGCGCTGCCTTTTTGGTGAAACCGGGAATAAACCTTCGGTAGTAGCCTACCAACCCGAGGAACTGCCGCACTTCTTTTACGCTGGAGGGGCTTGGCCATCCCTTAATTGCGGTGATCTTATCGGGGTCGGGAGCCACTCCGTCAGCGCTCACCACGTGTCCCAGGTACTGCACCTTTGGTTTCAGGAGGTGACACTTGGAGGGTTTCACCTTTAGGCCGTAACTCGCCAGAGCTTCGAACACCTCCGCCAGGTGTTTCAGGTGGTCCTCATAAGTTTTGGAGTATACGATGACATCGTCCAGGTACAACAGGACCGTCTCGAAGTTTCTGTGGCCCAGACAGCACTCCATTAATCGTTGGAAGGTTCCTGGGGCGTTGCAGAGTCCGAACGGCATGCAGGTGAACTCGCTAAGTCCCATCGGGGTGGTGAATGCGGTCTTCTCCCGGTCCGCCTCTGCTACAGGAACCTGCCAGTACCCGCTAGTGAGATCCAAGGTAGAGAAGAAGTTAGCAGACCTTAAAGCAGCCAATGACTCCTCTATCCTTGGTAAGGGGTACGCATCCTTGTGTGTGATACGGTTGATTTTCCGGTAATCTACACACATCCTCATGGTGTTGTCTTTCTTTTTGACTAAAACTAGCGGGGCTGCCCAGGGGCTACAGCTATCCCGGATTACCCCAGCCTCCTTCATGTCTCTAAGCATCCCCTTGGCGTGTTGGTAATGTGCAGGGGGTACGGGTCGATATCTCTCTTTTATGGGAGGATGATCTCCCGTGGGGATGCGGTGTTCTACCCCCTTGACTCGCCCGAAGTCTAACGGGTGTTTACTAAACACTCTCTCATACTCTTGAACCACCCGGTAGACTCCCTGTTTCTGGTGGGAGGGAGTGGAGTCAGTTCCCAAGTGTAGTTGCTGACACCAATCCTCCATTACTTTCTTAGAGCCGTTACCTCCCTCCGGGTGAGATGGAGGCAAGGGTTCCACAGACTGTATAGAGTTTTGGTTGATGGTATATAATTTTGCTAGCGTGGCATACCGGGGCAGGTACACTTCCCTCTCCCCGATATTGATTATGCGAACGGGCACCCTCCCATGGCGTACATTGACCACCCCCCGTGCTGTCAAAATGGTGGGCCTACTGTCTGAGTAAACTGGTTCTACCATTGCCTGGTAATCTCTACCTCTCAGACCAATAGCTGCCCGGCACCAAATCATCATTTCACTTTTTGGGGGCATGGCAATAGGGAAAGGGTCACACATTCTTACGCTACCAATCTCACCGCCGGAGAGTTCCACCTGTTGCCGTCGCATCAGTGCCCGGATCTCTTTCTGGAGCACTCGCTGCTCGCCGGAGCTGGCGTTCTTGGCAACCTGCTGTAGAAGGAAAATCACCTCTGCAAGACAATTTTCAATTACATTAGTTCCTAGAGTTATTTTTGGGTGGCTCTCATGTTTGTCAATGTCTACAATGATCAGTCCCTGTGCTGCCAGTTCGACTCTACCGATTTTGATGGTCACCTCTTTAAATCCGATCTGTGGCACGGGCTGGCCATTGCTGGCGATGATACTCAAGTCGTCGTCAGGGTAGCGGGTAATATCCGAGTCATTCCAGTACTGCTTAAAGAGCACGTACGGGATGGTGGTGACCTGTGACCCGGTGTCCAGTAGGGCACTCATGGGAATGCCATCCAGTACCACAGGCAAGACTGGACGTCCTCCCACATATCTGTCGCGCCAGTTCGATGGGCCTGGTGATCTTTTTCCTGGGGGTTGGCCCTCTACCCCAGGTTGTGCCCGTTTAAAGAACAGTACCTTTCCATATGTCCGGGTTGATTGCAGCGGCGGCAGATGGGTCGTCCGTCCTCGCTGTATCGGTCACTGGGTCTTCCTCTGGCCGGTGGGGTCCTCCTTGGTCGACGCCACGGGATGTCCTCCGGTCCGGATGCCAGCTGGATCTTCCCTGGGGTGGAAACCTGTAAAGACTGCACAGTTCGGGTTAGCGCAGCAACGCTCTTAGCTAGCTCTTGGACCTGATGGCGTAGGTCTGGAGCCGGGTCATTGTCCAAAGCCTGCGCATCAGCTCCCACAGGCCCTGCCGACAAGGGCGCCGCCTCCTGGTGGTAAGTGATAGCTGGGCGCCTGTGGGTCACAACGCCACCCGGTGCCGGTTCTCAGAGCACCCGAATGGCTCTGTCCTTGAACTGTGCAAAGTCCAGATGGGGATCCTGTAAGGCCATTGCCCGCAACTGGGTTCGGTGGGCATTGCAATATAAACCCTCTATAAATTGTTCAGTCAACAGCCTGTCCTCGTTTCCCACCCCATCAGGGTCGGTCTGCTTTATGGCCCTCAGGGCCTCTTGTAGGTTTAGTGCATAGTCCCTTATACTCTCATGCGCTCGCTGCTTGCACCCGTAGAATCTAAGCTTAATCTCGGCTGAGGTGCGGGTATCAAAGGTGTCCTTCAGCCGGGTTAGTATCCCTGCGACAGTCTTCCTCCCAGGTGGCCAGGATTTTGCTTCCCTTTTGGCTGCCCCAGTTAGTTGGGCCACCAGGATGCTCACTTTTTGCTCTTCTGTGAGGGGGTACACCTGGAAGAGGCTATCCAGCTTTTCTCTAAAGTCATGCAGGGTATGTGACTCCCCTGAGTACTGGGGTAGCCAAGCTGCTCCCGGGATATAGGGCATGGTGAAGGGCATAACTGCAGCAGCGGTGGCGCTGGCGGGGGTTGAGGCAGTGAAGCTCTCCTCCGTATCCGACATCTTCCTCCCCCCTAGTGGACCGTGGCCTACCTTGCGATGATCCTGTTCCGTAGGCCGCGGCTCCGCAGTGGATCGTCAGGGTTGAGGACCTTCCGTCGCGCTCCGGTGACGTCGGCGTCTGCTGGGCTCCTTCCAGGACCTTACGCAACGTCCGGACGTGAGGCGGGGCTTCAGTTCTCGCGCGCTTTCGGAGTCCACGCCCCTCTTCTTCCCGCGCGGCGTCCTCAAGATGGCGTCCAATGGCGGGAAAACTCCACGGATGGCGGGAAGAAGGTCGAAGATGGCGCCGGATGGCGGGAAAACTTCGCGGATGGCGGGAAGAAGGTAGAAGATGGCGCCGGATGGCGGGAAACCTCCACGGATAGCGGGAATCTTCACCACTGGTAAGTTTGAACAGTCTTTGCTTTTCAGGCACGCAGTACCCGGTGGTTGCGGGCACGAGATCCTGCCGACTACGCCAAAAATTGACGCGCCCCTGGGCCTGTGTCGCGCTGCGTTGCGCACGCGGGAGCTTACCCGGAGCCGGATCTCTTGAGGGTTGTAGTCTCGTGGCGGTGACCCGGTCCGTGCCCAGGGAGTCAAACTGAGCGGCGATGTAACAGCGGTAGATGTAGGACGACTACGCCACCCGTTGAATGCAGCTATGGAGCTGCCGCTGCAGGACAGTCCGCTGAGGCCGGTGGATGGATGGTGCAGCGTAGATGGTATAACCCCCAACGGGAGGGGTATGGCCTCAGGGCAGCAGATGTGGATGATGGGGGTAGCAGGAACCACTCAGAGACGGTGCGGTGTAATTCAGGGTCTTTACTGGTAACAACGTTAGACCCTCCCGGAGTACTTGCTAGTGAACGGGGCCTGGTCAGTCCTTGAGCAGATGGGATCTCCCCTGGCCAGGCGGAGTTGTAGGCCTTCCCAACTAACTGTACTCTTCTGGCTACCTTGCTAGAGGCGGGAATAAGTAGCCCACGTCCCTGAGTGTACCGTGTGGTGCTCACCCGTATGGCCGGTGACTCGGGGCCTTCTAATGGCTTCCGCTCCACGATGGCGGTGCTGGTCCCACGCGTGTGACCGTGCCTTCGGGCTTCTGGGCCAGAGGACCTGAAATCCTCTGCCGGACGGTTTCTGCTGCTGGGTAGGAGTTAGTCCCCACAGCCTCGGACTCCGGGTCCGGTAAGAAATCTTCTCAGTCAGGGCGAGCTCTGCAGCTGCCAGCCCCTGACTCGTTGTAACACTGCTCCCCACAGAGCTCCTGATGTTTCTTGCTATGCTGCTTCTCTTCTCTACTCTTGTTCTGTCTTCTTTCTCACTAACCCTGCCTCAGCCCCGGGTTTATATAGGGGAAGTCCTTCCCCTCCCAAGACTGGGCAGGAGGTGTGGCATGCACAGGATCCCTGACCAAAGGACCTCCCACCTGCTCTCAGACGTAATATCTCTATCACTGTGGCAACCAGACCCCTGGGGTGTCACATATACATGGATTGGGGGGCAGATGGCAGCTTATATACATGGATTGAGGGGGGAAGGCAGCATATATACCTGGATTGAGGGGGGCGGAAGGCAGCATATATACATGGATTGAGGGTGACGGAAGGCAGCATATATACATGGATTGGGGGGGAGGCAGCATAGATACATGGATTGGGGGGGAGGCAGCATAGATACATGGATTGGAGGGAAAGAGATCATATATACATGGATTGAGGGGGGAGGCAGCATATATACATGGATTGGGGGGAGCGGAGGGCAGCATATATACTTGGATTGAGAGGGGAAGGCAGCATATTTACTTGTATTGAGGGGGGAAGGCAGCATATATACTTGGATTGAGGGGGGAAGGCAGCATATATACTTGGATTGAAGGGGGGAAGGCAGCATATATACTTGGATTGAGGGGGGAAGGCAAAATATATACATGGCTTGGGGGTAAGGCAGCATATGCATGGATTGAGGGGCGAAGGCAGCACATATACATGGATTGAGGGGGGGAGGAAGGCAGCATATATATATGGATTGAGGGGGGGAGGAAGTCAGCATATATACATGGATTGGGGGGAAGGCAGCATATATACATGGAATGAAGGGGGGGAGGCAGCATATATACATAGATTGAGGGGGGTAGGCAGCATATATACTTGGATTGAGGGGGGAAGGCAGCATATATACATGGATTGGGGGGGTAGGCAGCATATATACATGGATTGAGGGGGGAGGAAGGCAGCATATATGCATGGATTGGGGGAGGAAGGCAGCATATATACTTGGATTGAAGGGGAGAAGGCAGCAAATATACATGGATTGAGTGGGGGAGGCAGCATATATACATGGATTGAGGGGGGGAGGCAGCATATATACTTGGATTGAGGGGGGGAAGGCAGCATATATACATGGATTGAGGGGGGGGGCAGCATATATACTTGGATTGAGGAGGGGAAGGCAGCATATATACATGGATTGAAGGGGACGGAAGGCAGCATATATACATGGATTGGGGGGTGGAGGCAGCATATATACTTGGATTGAGGGGAAGGCAGCATATATACATGGATTGAGAGGGGAAGGCAGCATATATGCATGGATTGAGGGGGGGCAGCATATATACTTGGATTGGGGGGGAGGCAGGATATATACATGGATTGAGGGGGGGAGGGCAGCATATATACTTGGATTGTGGGGGGGAGGCAGCATATATACATGGATTGAGGGGGCGGAAGGCAGCATATACACTTGGATTGAGGGGGGAAAGGCAGCATATATACTTGGATTGAGGGGGGGAAGGCAGCATATATACATGGATTGGGGGCAGATGGCAGCTTATATACATGGATTGAGGGGGGAAGGCAGCATATATACCTGGATTGAGGGGGGCGGAAGGCAGCATATATACATGGATTGAGGGTGACGGAAGGCAGCATATATACATGGATTGGGGGGGAGGCAGCATAGATACATGGATTGGGGGGGAGGCAGCATAGATACATGGATTGGAGGGAAAGAGATCATATATACATGGATTGAGGGGGGAGGCAGCATATATACATGGATTAGGGGGAGCGGAGGGCAGCATATATACTTGGATTGAGAGGGGAAGGCAGCATATTTACTTGTATTGAGGGGGGAAGGCAGCATATATACTTGGATTGAGGGGGGAAGGCAGCATATATACTTGGATTGAAGGGGGGAAGGCAGCATATATACTTGGATTGAGGGGGGAAGGCAAAATATATACATGGCTTGGGGGGAAGGCAGCATATGCATGGATTGAGGGGGGAAGGCAGCATATATACATGGATTGAGGGGGGGAGGAAGGCAGCATATATACATGGATTGAGGGGGGGAGGAAGTCAGCATATATACATTGATTGGGGGGAAGGCAGCATATATACATGGAATGAAGGGGGGGAGGCAGCATATATACATAGATTGAGGGGGGTAGGCAGCATATATACTTGGATTGAGGGGGGAAGGCAGCATATATACATGGATTGGGGGGGTAGGCAGCATATATACATGGATTGAGGGGGGAGGAAGGCAGCATATATGCATGGATTGGGGGAGGAAGGCAGCATATATACTTGGATTGAAGGGGAGAAGGCAGCAAATATACATGGATTGAGTGGGGGAGGCAGCATATATACATGGATTGAGGGGGGGAGGCAGCATATATACTTGGATTGAGGGGGGGGGCAGCATATATACATGGATTGAGGGGGGGGCAGCATATATACTTGGATTGAGGAGGGGAAGGCAGCATATATACATGGATTGAAGGGGATGGAAGGCAGCATATATACATGGATTGGGGGGTGGAGGCAGCATATATACTTGGATTGAGGGGAAGGCAGCATATATACATGGATTGAGAGGGGAAGGCAGCATATATGCATGGATTGAGGGGGGGCAGCATATATACTTGGATTGGGGGGGAGGCAGGATATATACATGGATTGAGGGGGGGAAGGCAGCATATATACTTGGATTGTGGGGGGGAGGCAGCATATATACATGGATTGGGGGAAGGCAACATATCTACTTGGATTGAGGGGGGGAGCAGCATATATACATGGATTGAGGGGGGGAAGGCAGTATATATACATGGATTGAGGGGGGAAGGCAGCATATATACTTGGATTGAGGGGGGAAGGCAGCATATATACTTGTATTGGGGGGGGGGAGGCAGCATATATACTTGGATTGAGGGGGGAAGGCAAAATATATACATGGCTTGGGGGGAAGGCAGCATATGCATGGATTGAGGGGGGAAGGCAGCATATATACATGGATTGAGGGGGGGAGGAAGACAGCATATATACATGGAATGAAGGGGGGGAGGCAGCATATATACATAGATTGAGGGGGGTAGGCAGCATATATACTTGGATTGAGGGGGGAAGGCAGCATATATACATGGATTAGGGGGGTAGGCAGGATATATACATGGATTGAGGGGGGAGGAACGCAGCATATATGCATGGATTGGGGGAGGAAGGCAGCATATATACTTGGATTGAAGAGGAGAAGGCAGCAAATATACATGGATTGAGTGGGGGAGGCAGCATATATACATGGATTGAGGGGGGGAGGCAGCATATATACTTGGATTGAGGGGGGGAAGGCAGCATATATACATGGATTGAAGGGGGGAAGGCAGCATATATACTTGGATTGAGGAGGGGAAGGCAGCATATATACATGGATTGAAGGGGACGGAAGGCAGCATATATACATGGATTGGGGGGTGGAGGCAGCATATATACTTGGATTGAGGGGGAAGGCAGCATATATACATGGATTGAGAGGGGAAGGCAGCATATATGCATGGATTGAGGGGGGGCGGCATATATACTTGGATTGGGGGGGAGGCAGGATATATACATGGATTGAGGGGGGGAAGGTAGCATATATACATGGATTGTGGGGGGGGAGGCAGCATATATACATGGATTGGGGGGAAGGCAACATATCTACTTGGATTGAGGGGGGAGCAGCATATATACATGGATTGAGGGGGAAAAGGCAACATATATACTTGGATTGAGGGGGGAGGCGGAAGGCAGCATGTATACTTAGATTGAGTGGAGAAGGCAGCATATATACTTGGATTGAGGGGGGAAGGCAGCATATATACTTGGATTGAGGGGGGAAGGCAGCATATATACTTGGATTGAGGGGGAGTAGGCAGCATACATACAGTACAGACCAAAAGTTTGGACACACCTTCTCATTTAAAGATTTTTCTGTATTTTCATGACTATGAAAATTGTACATTCACACTGAAGGCATCAAAACTATGAATTAACACATGTGGAATTATATACTTAACAAAAAAGTGTGAAACAACTGAAAATATGTCTTATACTCTAGGTTCTTCAAAGTAGCCACCTTTTGCTTTGATGACTGCTTTGCACACTCTTGGCATTCTCTTGATGAGCTTCAAGAGGTAGTCACTGGAAATGGTTTTCACTTCACAGGTGTGCCCTGTCAGGTTTAATAAGTGGGATTTCTTGCCTTATAAATGGGGTTGGGACCATCAGTTGTGTTGTACAGAAGTCTGGTGGATACACAGCTGATAGTCCTACTGAATAGACTGTTAGAATTTGTATTATGGCAAGAAAAAAGCAGCTAAGTAAAGAAAAACGAGTGGTCATCATTACTTTAAGAAATGAAGGTCAGTCAGTGCGAAAAATTGGGAAAACTTTGAAAGTATCCCCAAGTGCAGTTGCAAAAACCATCAAGCGCTACAAAGAAACTGGCTCACATAAGGACCGCCCCAGGAAAGGAAGACCCAAGAGTCACCTCTGCTTCTGAGGATAAGTTTATCTGAGTCACCAGCCTCAGAAATCGCAGGCTAACAGCAGCTCAGATTAGAGACCAGGTCAATGCCACACAGAGTTCTAGCAGCAGACACATCTCTTCAACAACTGTTAAGAGGATACTTTGTGCAGCAGGCCTTCATGGTAAAATAGCTGCTAGGAAACCACTGCTAAGGACAGGCAACAAGCAGAAGAGACTTGTTTGGGCTAAAGAACACAAGGAATGGACATTAGACCAGTGGAAATCTGTGCTTTGGTCTGATGAGTCCAAATTTGAGATCTTTGGTTTCAACCACCGTGTCTTTGTGCGACGCAGAAAAGTTGAACAGATGGACTCTACATGCCTGGATGGAGGAGGAGGTGTGATGGTGTGGGGGTGCTTTGCTGGTGACACTGTTGGGGATTTATTCAAAATTGAAGGCATACTGAATCAGCATGGCTACCACAGCATCTTGCAGCGGCATGCTATTCCATCCGGTTTGCGTTTAGTTGGACCATCATTTATTTTTCAACAGGACAATGACCCCAAACACACCTCCAGGCTGTGTAAGGGCTATTTGACCAAGAAGGAGAGTGATGGGGTGCTACGCCAGATGACCTGGCCTCCACTGTCACCAGACCTGAACCCAATCGAGATGGTTTGGGGTGAGCTGGACCGGAGAGTGAAGGCAAAAGGGCCAACAAGTGCTAAGCATCTCTGGGAACTCCTTCAAGATTGTTGGAAAACCATTTCCGGTGACTACCTCTTGATGCTCATCAAGAGAATGCCAAGTGTGTGCAAAGCAGTCATCAAACAAAAGGTGGCTACTTTGAAGAACTTAGAATATAAGACATATTTTCAGTTGTTTCACACTTTTTTTGTTAAGTATATAATTCCACATGTGTTAATTCATAGTTTTGATGCCTTCAGTGTGAATGTACAATTTTCATAGTCATGAAAATACAGAAAAATCTTTAAATGAGAAGGTGTGTCCAAACTTTTGGTCTGTACTGTAGATGTACAATATATTATAAGCTATAGTGTTGTATGAAGCTTGCATATTTAGGTTTTTCCTCCCTCTGCTGCTTTTTGTGAATGCAAATTTTTTTTTTTCGAACTTTAAACTCTTTCTAGTGTGATGTAAGAGCTGTGTGCTCTGAGAAATCAGATGTCTCCTCCATGCTACACCTCCTCCTCTATCACAGCATAAGGACACAGTCAGACGGCCGTATATAAATCAGAATGAGAGCGGAACGCAGTGCACGGACTGGCCGCGGCTCTCCCAACCCGAGCGTGACAGCTGCTTGGAAGTACAGCTGTATTTGTACAGCCGCCTGACTGCGCCAGCTTCAGATGCGGGTAATACATGGTCTATGTTTGGATGGCAGTGTCTGGATTGATCGAGAGTCTCCAGATCTGAACTTACAACCTTTTATCTGTCTATATGGATCATGAAATATGCCTATCTGAACCCGACCTACTGTTCGTCTAACACAATAATTGAGGATTAGATGCTGCAGCTGCACCAAGGGAAGTAACCAGAGTCAGATGAGCCCTGGTGCAAAATTAGTATCTGCCCTATTTCCCTGCATGTTGGTCAGATGTATGGGCCCTTGTGGTGTTCTAAATTCTATAAAGACATAAATGTATTCGGCCACCCTTTTATTATTTAGTAATGTCCCCGATCCTGTACTAATGTCCCCCATCCGGGGCCCCTTCCAGGTATATATGTCAGTCCACCCTGGGCCCCTTCTAGGTATATATGTTCCCCATCCTGTGCCCCTACCTGGCATGTGCCCCCCATCCTGGGTCCCTTTTAGGTATATATGTCCCCCAGCCTGATATATATGTCCCCCATCCTGGGCCCCTTCCAGGTATATATGTCAGTCCACCCTGGGCCCCTTCTAGGTATATATGTTCCCCATCCTGGGCCCCTTCCTGGTATGTGTCCCCCATCCTGGGTCTCTTTTAGGTATATATGTCCCCCATCCTGGTATATATGTCCCACATCCTGGGTCCCTTCCTGCTATATATGTCCCCCATTCTGGTATATATGCCCCCATCCTGGCCCCCTCTCTGGTATTTATGTTTCCCTTTCTGCCTCTGCATAAAAAACACATTCTTCTCACCTTCTGCTTCCTTGACGTGCGGTGTCCTCTTCTGTAGCATGCGCAGGAGCCGATGGCTGACACTGGTATACCTGCTTTGGCTACGCATGAGATCACTGCCAGCTTCTGATTGGCCAGCGGTGTGTATTGTGGTGCAGGTAGCCGGAGGTTATGTGGGCTCTCCCGCAGACGGTGCGACGGCGATTGTTACGCCCTGGCTGCACCCATTATTCCTTGCTTTTTATTTACTATGTAAGGCTATGTGACTCACCCCCTGGGCCGTGGGGCACTCGGGACCGGGCTTCAGGGCAATGCTGGGAGTAGTAGTGGCGACCCGGTCCCATGGCTCAAGGTGGTCAGACCAGTGGCAGCCTTTTATATGTTTTAGGTAATGTCCGACTACGCCACCCGTGGATTGCGGTCAGGGAGGACCGCCGCTGCAAGGCAGACTGCTGAGGTTGGTGTTGGGGATGCAGCAGGGAATAGTACAACTCCCCACAGGAGGAGTGTAGCCTCAGGGCAGTGTAATAGGATGCTGGGGGTGATGGTGCAGGCGCAGCAGTAACCACACAGAGTCCAATAATGCAGTCCAGGGTCTTTTACTGATCTTATCACAGACCCACCAGGAGTACAGGGTAGGAATGGACCTGGGTGTCTGAGGGCATTCGGGCGAGCTCCGCTGGTCAGGGTGAGTGGGTAGGCCTACCGTTCTCTCTCTGCCCTTGCTGACTATCTCCCCCTTTAGTGGTATGATAGCCCACGTCCCTGAGCTTGCCGTGTACTACGCCTGTATGGCTTGCGACTCAGGCCTTAGGTACCTGTAGCTTCTCCGTGCTGTACCAGTCCCTCTGTGTGGCGGAGCCTCCAGGCTTCTTGGCCAAGGGACCTGAAATCCCTTGCAGGTTGGTTATCTGCTGCAGGGCTTGCAACCCTGACAGCCTCGAACCCCAGTGTTCGGTTGTGTAGTCTCTATCTGCCAGGACCGGCTCTCGTCACCTCTGTCCCTGGCTTTCTGTTCCTCCTTTGCCTCCTGGACTCCTCAGCTGTGGCTGACCCGTCCCTCTCTTCTGGAAACCCTTCTGGATGCTTCAAAAGTGGGTCCTGGTCTCTCTAATAGTGTTGAGCCACCCCCAAAGTGTTCGAGTTCAGTTTGGTTCGTCGAACACCCGTGTGTTCGCCGAACTGTTCGTCGAACTGTTCGTCGAACACCTTCGAACACCGTTAAAACCAATGGCAGGCAAACAAAAACACATAGAAACACATAGAAAACACCTTCAAAGGTGTCCAAAAGCTGACAAACTGCTCTGAAGACACAACTAACACATGGAAAAGTGACAAGTACATATAGTCATGCGAAAAGAAAAGAGGTGGAGGAGTAAAAGGAGGGGGAGACACAGATATAGGCATGTCATGCCCTTCTAAAATCCAAAAAGTGAGAAGCCGACACGTTCAGTCCGCTCCTGCCCGTGCCACCTCCGTGTCGCCGGGTTTGTGCCAGAGCCGCGGTGAACCCTGACGGCCAGCCCCCCTCTCCCAATACTGGTGCCTGTCCGCTGGTGGGTCGAGCGAGCCCCCCTGTGGTGAAGGCAGCTCTAAGCTTTTTAATTTAAATTGTCTCTCTAATTTGAATGAATACACTTTAAATCCATTTACAAGGATCTATTGGAGGGCAAGTCTCATGCCAGCAGCCGCGTAATTCCAGCTCCAGTAGCGTCCACTAAAGCTGCTGCAGTTAAAAAGCTTTTATAAGGATCGAGCTCGGCTGGGGTGCCTCCTGATGCTCTTCACTGAGTATCCCGTGGTCCCGAAGCATTTCCTTTGAAAAAATTAAGTGTCAAAACGACAGGTGGTGTAGCTTGCCTAACAGCCGGGATAATCCGCTGACTAGCAGACACTGCTACTAGGCACAAAGTATTTCCTGGGCTAGATGCAGTTAAAAATTTGTAATTAGATACTCTCGTTGGATGCTGAGAAAGCATTCCATAGAGTCTCCTGGCACGCCATATATGATTCTCTTAAAAAGCTTGGGGTAGGGGTCTAGGGGACCCTTTTATAGCCAAAATCACGGCCCTGTATCGCAATACGTCACCTAGGCTGAAGATTAATGGAACTGTATTACCCTGAGGGCTCGGTTGCTACAGAGGTATTGCACCTCACCCAGAGGTGTGATATCTCACTCTCAGGTAAGGATGGAGTGTGGATCAGGACCCGACACCTGCATGCATTACACCACATTGCCGTGGGGCAGGGCGACCAATATGCCCCTGAGATGGGCACGACAGTCCCTGTCCCTGGCTGGAGTGGGGGGAGGGAACACTGAGGAAGGGGAACCCTGTAGTGCAGGAGCAGGGAGGAAGCAGTTCCTGGGTGCATTGAGAAGGGAGTATAAAAGGTGGGCACCATCTTAGTTCAGTGCAGAGAAGTCTGAGCAGAAGTGGCAGGGAGCAGGGGCTCTGCATGAGCTCTGCTCCGGAGGCGGGCCTAGTAACAGAGGTCCAGGCCTGGAAGAGGGAGAAGAAAGGAAGAGGAGCGGAGAAGGCTCCAGGAACGAGGAACGAAGGGATCCCAGGGGTGCGGACGGGCGAGTCGCCACCGCACGCCCGAATCCACCTGCGTGGAGGGGTCAGGCCAAAGGGGGAGACCGGTCCCCGAAACTAGTGAAGGCAGGAAACGACCCTCAGCTAGAAACAGGAGGCTGTGACATTTTATGTGGCGCAGCCCCTCGCTACACCCGCTAGGAAGGCACCACATAGGGTCAGGGAAACTGGCGCCAAGTTTACCAAGAGGAGGCCCGAGGCAGCCGGACAGAAGGGTTGGTAAGAAAGGCCAGACAAAGGACACACAAAGGGGGTCCTGTGAAGCGCTCCAAAGTTATCTGGGAGTTGTCTGAGCCCCTCACCTGGTGAGCACAGTACGACGTGGGCAGCCGTTACCTGCAGACGTGGTCTGGATAATAAGAACTGTGAGTAAAGGCCCTGGACTGCATCACTGACTCCGTGTCGTTACTGCTGCTGCCCTGCACCATCACCCCCATCCTCCGCATACACTGCCCTGAGGCTATACTCCTCCCGTGGGGAGTTATGCTACGCTCTGCTGCACCCACAACACCAGCCTCAGCGGTCTACCCTGGAGCGGCGGTTCACTCTGACCGCAATCCACGGGTGGCGTAGTCGGACATTTAAACATCAAAACCACATAAATAGTTCCGCCACTGGTTTGACCGCCCTGAGCCACGGAACTAGGTCGCCGCCACGGAGACTACAACCACCAGCATCCACCAAAAAGGGTCCGGCTCCGGGTGTCCCAAGGCCCAGGGGGCGCGTCAGAACATTTTCATCACCTTTCACAATCGCTAATGGGACAAGGCAGGGATGTTCTCTGTCCCCTCTCTTATACATCCTAGTGACGGAGCACCTGCTCTCATCAATTCGCCATAACCCCAATATTAGGTGGATTGAGGTGGGAGGCACCGAGTACAAGTGCTCTCTATTTGCTGATGATGTCCTAGTATATATCACTCAATCACATATATCCATCCATGCTGTTATGGCTGAAATAGATCACTTTGTTACATGGTCAAATTTTAAAATCAATGCAGCGAAGTCTGAGGCCCTCGATGTCTCCCTCCCCAAATCCATATAGGATTCCATCCAGTCCAACTTTCCCTTTGCCTGGCCCTCACAGGGTATCAAATACTTAGGAATTCCTATTCATAGAGACCTCTCCCATCTATGTTATCTTAATTTTGGGCCCTTTATTGAACAACTCCATACAGACCACGGTTGGCAAGTTAGAACTGTAAGATTCACTACGTGAACCACTGGTGTTTTGTGGAAAAGCACATGTACACTGTGTTCCAAATTATTATGCAAAAAGTGTTTAGGAGTGATAAGGGAAGAATTTGTTTGTTTGTCAGTTAAACTCATTGATGGTGATGTGTGTCAGGGCTCTTTGTATCACTGTAAGCAATTGCAGACACCTGTGCTAATTAGTTTGGCACGTGTGTCCAATGAAAGGCAAGACTACTTAAGAAGGCTGTCTCACATTATTAAGCAGCCTACATTTTCTGCCAAAATGGGAAAGAAAAAGGATGTGTCGGCTGCTGAGAAGCAACAAATTGTGGAGTGTTTAGGTCAAGGCATGACTACAATCAACATTGTGCGATGATCAGGATGAAGTGTCTTGGCAATCAAGAAGTATGTAGCTGATTCACAGTACACACGTGTGCGTGCTGATAAGGGCAAATTGAGGACTCTTTCCTACAGGCAATTACGTCAGGTTGAAAGAGCAGCGGCAAAAAAGCCTTGTCATAGCAGCAGACAAGTTTTTGAAGCTGCTGGTGCCTCCAACGTCCCCCGAACAACAAGATGCAGGGTCCTTCAGAGGTTTGCAGCTGTGCGTACGCCATCCAGTCGACCTCCTCTATCCACTTCACACAAGCAGAAACGGCTCCAGTGGGAAAAACATTACATGAAGACTGATTTCAAAACTGTTTTGTTCACGGATGAGTGCCGTGCAACGCTTGATGGTCCAGATGGATGGAGTGGAGGATGGCTGGTTGATGGACACCCCACGCAAACACGCCTACAGCGCCAACAAGGAGGAGGTGGAGTAATGTTTTGGGCTGGAATCATGGGGAGAGAGATTGTCGGCCCCTTTAGGATCCCTGAAGGCGCTAAAGATGAACTCCATAATGTATGTGGATTTTCTCAAACAGCACTTCCTGCCATGGTTCAAGAAGAAGAACCGTGTATTTCACAGCAAGATAATTTTTTTGCATGATAATGCACCATCTCATGCTGCACATAAAACATCTGCATCTCTGGCTGATATGGGCATAAAAGGGGACAAACTTATGGTGTGACCCCCATGCTCCCCTGACCTCTACCCCATTCAGAACCTCTGGAGCATCATCAAAAGGAGTGTATATGATGGCGGGAGGCAGTTCACATCTAAGCAACAGCTCTGGGAGGGTATTCTGTCCTCATGCAAAACAATTGAAGCAGAAACCATCCAAAACCTGACAAATTCAATGGACGAGAGAGTTCAGAAGCTCCTTTCGAACAAGGGGTCCTATGTGAAAATGTAACATCACCTAGAATAAAGTTTTGAGTTGAAAACTGTTTGATTTCAGTTTCTAATAACCTGCTAATGCTTATAATTTCAAAAATGACCATTTTTTTGGTCTTTATTAAAATGAAAAGGTTGATCGAAAAGTTTGGGGGATCTAAAAGTGTGGCAACCCAGTAGTCATGATTGCTTCGAATTCTGACAATATGAGGGTCATGTTGCAGGTAGTGCAGCAAGAAGGCACTTATGTGTCTTGCGCATCTCGGAGCCCCAAAATTATTTTCCGGGCTAGATGCAGCTAAAAATTATTATTAATTTTAAATCTGGTGGAGCTTAGTATAGATGGCCTAATAGGATCAGTGCTGCACACTGCTACAAAGCCCAAATTATTTTCCAGCCAAGATACAGATAAACATGATTAGTAATTTTAAATCTGGTGGAGCTTATTATAGATGGCCTAATAGAATCAGTGCTGCACACTGCTACAAAGCCCAAATTATTTTCCAGCCAAGATACAGATAAACATGATTAGTAATTTCAAAGCTTAAAACGGTTGGTAGGGTGATTTTAACCAATCATCCATCTTTTACTCTCCCCAGGATGACACAGGGGTAGAAAAGTCGTTTCGGATCCATGATTTGTTCATCTTTATGAACGTGAGTCTGTCTACATTATCAGTGGAGAGCCGCGTGCGCTTATCTGTCAGCACACCACCAGCAGCGCTGAACACACGTTCAGACAGAACGCTGGCTGCGGGGCATGACAAGATCTCCAAGGCGTAAGTGGCTAGCTCCGGCCATTTATCCAGATTGGAAGCCCAAAAAGAGCAAGGGTCCAGTGACACAGTCATGGCTTCAATGTTTACTTGGAGATACTCCTGTACCATCGTCTCTAGGCGTTGACTATGTGTCAGACTTCTTGTCTCCTGTGGCCTTGCAAAGGATGGGCTAAAAAAGTGGTGAAATGATTGCGCAAAATTGATGTTACCAGCAGATACTGTGGTTCTGTTATGGTTTGAGTGCTGAACACTTGACGGTCCCACGGTTGGCAAGTTGGAATTGTGAGATTCACTACGTGCACCACTGGTGTTTTGTGGAAAAGCACATTTAAGATTCTGCAACAGTCTCTGCTGATACTCCTGCATGCGTGCATCCCTTTCTATGGCAGGAATAATTTCTGCAAATTTACTTTTGTACCGGGGATCTAACAGTGTGGCAACCCAGTAGTCAGGATTATTTCTGATTCTCACAATTCGAGGGTCATGTTGCAGGTAGTGCAGCAAGAAGGCACTCATGTGTGTTGCGCATCCAGGAGCACCAAGTCCCTGTTGTGTTGGTGGCGAGGTAACAATCATGCTTCCTTCCTCTGTCCTCTCCCCCGAGCCTCGCACAACAGAAATGTGAACAAGGTCTCCCTCATCTGATGAGTCTTCCATCAGTTCGTCCTCCACTTCTTCCTGGGCTCCTGCACCTTCCTCACTAGTTTGGCTGCTACCATGCGCCCTGGTAAAACCATCTCCCTCACCCTCACATGCCTGCCACCTTGGTGCTGCCGACCGTCTGGACATTGCAGATGTTAGCCCTTCCGCATACAACTCCTCCTCCTCTACTTCCTCCACCTCCTCTTGTGCCACCACCTGACTCCGAATTCTGTTTAACATGTGCTCCAGCATGTAAATCACCGGAATAGTCATGTTGATAATGGCATCGTCAGCACTAAACATCTTCGTCGCCATTTCAAAACTGTGCAGAAGGGTGCATAGGTCCCTGATCTGAGACCACTCCTCCAGCGTGATTTGCCCCACGTCTGGATCTCGTTGGCCCAGGCTATACGTCAGAACGTATTGCACCAGGGCTTGTCGGTGCTGCCACAGTCGCTGCAACATGTGCAGAGTTGAATTCCACCGGGTAGGCACATCGCATTTTAGCCGGTGAAGTGGCAGGCCCAACGACTTCTGTAGAGATGTAAGTCGCTGAGCTGCGGGATGCGAACGGCGGAAGTGAGCACACAGCGACCGTGCCCTCTGCAGAAGGCCATCTAGTCTGGGATAGTGGGCTAAAAATTGCTGGACAACCAGGTTCAACACGTGAGCCATACAAGGCACGTGTGTGACATTGCCCCGGCGAAGGGCCGCACCCAGGTTTGCAGCATTGTCGCACACGGCCTTCCCTGGTTTCAGGTCCAGTGGAGACAACCATTCATGAAATTGGTTCTCCAGAGCTGACCACAACTCCTCAGCTGTGTGACTCACATTTCCCAGACATTTCAAAGTAAAAACCACCTGATGACGTTGAGCCCTACTGCCAGCATAGTAAGGAGGTGTGCAGGATCCCTTCTGCGCAGTTAGAAAGCTTGTGGCATGACGAGACAGGCTTTGGGTGCAGGTGGAAGACCGAGAGGAGGTTGAGGAGGCAGAAGCAGTGGAGGAACTTTGACATAAAGAGGATTGACGCACAACTCGTGGGGACGGCAAGACTTGGACAGCAGCCCCTTGTCCTGCTGTCACCATAGTTACCCAGTGCCCAGTCAGCGACATGTAACGCCCCTGTCCATGCCTACTCGTCCAAGTGTCTGTGGTGAAATGCACCCTGTCACACACAGAGTTTCTCAAAGAATTGGTGATGTTGTGTGCGACATGCTGGTGGAGCGCAGGCACACCTTTCTTTGAGAAGTAGTGCCGACTGGGCATCTGGTACTGGGGCACTGCGACGGACATAAGGTCTCGAAAATCCTCTGTGTCCACCAGGCGGAAAGGCAGCATTTCTGTAGCCAAGAGCTTGCAGATGGTGAAATTCAACCTCTTAGCTTTCTCATGGCTAGGAGGAAATGGTCTTTTACTTGTCCACATCTGAGGGACCGAGGGCTGGCTATTGTGCTTAGACGGGGTTGATAAGGGTGTCCCCGGCAAACTGCCGGTCTGTGAGGAAGATGCAGGCGGACATGTTAGGTTGCCTTGATCCAAAGGTGGTGCTATCGATGTCGGACAGCGCTCAACACCAGCTGGTGTTACCACCTCCAAAGAAAATGATGACCTGCCAATCACGCTGGCTGTTGTGGGTAAAGAGGTGGCAGGTCTGCGCCCCAAAACAGGTGTGACTGCTGTCCCCCAGTCACAGAGGATGAAGAGGCCGCGGATGCACAAGATATGGCAGACGGTGGTTGGCCCGGCCGGCTAGGCCGCATTGTAGCACACTGAGCTTCCCACTGCAACTTATGCTTCATGTCCATGTGCCGGTTCATGCATGAAGTACTCAAACTATGTATTTTTTGGCCTCTACTTAGCTTTTGCTGACAAATGTTACAGATAACACGAGTTGGGTCATCTTTATCGATCTGAAAAAATGCCCAGGCTATGCTAGGCTTAGCACCCATGCGACCTGAAGAGCCACCACGACTTGTGGTGAGAGGAAGAGTTGTGTTTGAGGATGCAGTTGTTGACGTGCTTCCAGTACTACGTCTCTGTCCAGGAAGGCGCAACCTGACCTCGTCGTCACTAGCATCTTCCTCCACCTCCTCTGCTGACCTCATCTCTTGGCTGACTGTGGGTTGACAGTAAGTGGGATCTCCAACCTCATCATCATCACCCTGTGCGTTATCACACCCGTCGTCCTCAGAGCTAACCTGTTCCTGCCCTGACAAAAAACTAAAGTTGTCGCTCCAATCAGGTATTTGAGTCTCATCATCGTCTTCCTCATTGTCTCCACCAACAGGAGTTACAGTTTGGGAATGAGGGTCTACATTATGGTCAGAACCTTCTGCGTCTGGTCCTGGATCCGACTCATAAAGATTCTGGGCATCAGTGCAGATCATTTCCTCGTCTGGATTCACAGAAGCCGCTGGAGTCGACCTCTGATTCCCAGGCTATAGTATGAGTAAACAGCTCTGCAGACTCAACCATCTGTTCTACTTCATACTCAGACGGGCAGCTGGAGATTTGGGAGCTGTGAGGAAGCAAGTGCGATTGGGGTGACACCTTTGAGGACTGGAGTATTTGTGATGTTGAAGTTGATGAGGAGGAGAGCCCACTTAAAGGAGCACTTGATATCCGTTGAAGCACCTGCTGTTTTTGTGCCTCATCTGGAATTTGTAGCGATTGGCGTGGCCGTAAGAAAGGGATCTTATCACATTGTCCGCTAAAAGAAGTAGACATTTTAGTTTGGCTGGAAGATGGTCTTTCTTCTGCAGATGTTACTGTTGCTTTAACACCTACCCCACGGACACAACCTTTTTTCCCCTTCCCAACACGCCTATTCCCCTTTCCACCAGCAGCAGGCCTTTTTCCACTCATTTTGGTGGTTAACTAATTCACAACTCTGGAGTTGTTTGCACAAAAAAACAATGGATGGGAACCGAGCAGAGCTGAGTGGCCAAACTGTGGTATTAGGCCAAAACTATTGGCTGGGTTAGATGCAGAAAAAAATTATATTCAATTTGCAACCTGATGGAGGTCAGTATAGATGGACTAATAGAACAAGTCCCACACACAGCTAGAAGCCCAAATATTTTTTCAGAGGTAGATGCAGAAAAAAATATATTCAGTTTGCAACCTGATGGAGGTCAGTATAGATGGACTAATAGAGAAAGTCCCACACACTGCTAGAAGGCCAAATATTTTTTCAGAGCTAGATGCAGACAAAAAAATATTTTGAATTTGCAACCTGATGGAGGTCAGTATAAGTGGACTAATAGAACAAGTCCCACACACTGCTAGAAGGCCAAATATTTTTTCAGAGCTAGATGCAGAAAAAAATTATATTCAGTTTGCAACCTGATGGAGGTCAGTATAGATGGACTAATAGAGAAAGTCCCACACACTGCTAGAAGGCCAAATATTTTTTCAGAGCTAGATGCAGAAAAAAATTATATTCAGTTTGCAACCTGATGGAGGTCAGTATAGATGGACTAATAGAGAAAGTCCCACACACTGCTAGAAGGCCAAATATTTTTTCAGAGCTAGATGCAGAAAAAAATTATATTCAGTTTGCAACCTGATGGAGGTCTGTATAGATGGATTAATAGAACAAGTCCCACACACAGCTAGAAGCCCAATATTTTTTCAGAGCTAGATGCAGAAAAAAATTATATTCAATTTGCAACCTGATGGAGGTCAGTATAGATGGAGTAATAGAACAAGTCCCACACACAGCTAGAAGCCCAAATATTTTTTCAGAGCTAGATGCAGATAAAAATTATTTTTAATTTGCAACCTGATGGAGGTCAGTATAGATGGACTAATAGAGAAAGTCCCACACACTGCTAGAAGGCCAAATATTTTTTCAGAGCTAGATGCAGACAAAAAATTATTTTGAATTTGCAGCGTGATGGAGGTCAGTATAGATGGACTAATAGAACAAGTCCCACACACAGCTAGAAGCCCAAATATTTTTTCAGAGGTAGATGCAGATAAAAATTATTTTTAATTTGCAACCTGATGGAGGTCAGTATAGATGGACTAATAGTGAAAGTCCCACACACTGCTAGAAGGCCAAATATTTTTTCAGCGCTAGATGCAGAAAAAAATTATATTCAGTTTGCAACCTGATGGAGGTCTGTATAGATGGATTAATAGAACAAGTCCCACACACAGCTAGAAGCCCAATATTTTTTCAGAGCTAGATGCAGAAAAAAATTATATTCAGTTTGCAACCTGATGGAGGTCTGTATAGATGGATTAATAGAACAAGTCCCACACACAGCTAGAAGCCCAATATTTTTTCAGAGGTAGATGCAGAAAAAAATATATTCAGTTTGCAACCTGATGGAGGTCAGTATAGATGGACTAATACAACAAGTCCCACACACAGCTAGAAGCCCAATATTTTTTCAGAGCTAGATGCAGAAAAAAATTATATTCAATTTGCAACCTGATGGAGGTCAGTATAGATGGAGTAGTAGAACAAGTCCCACACACAGCTAGAAGCCCAATATTTTTTCAGAGGTAGATGCAGAAAAAAATATATTCAGTTTGCAACCTGATGGAGGTCAGTATAGATGGACTAATACAACAAGTCCCACACACAGCTAGAAGCCCAATATTTTTTCAGAGCTAGATGCAGAAAAAAATTATATTCAATTTGCAACCTGATGGAGGTCAGTATAGATGGAGTAATAGAACAAGTCCCACACACAGCTAGAAGCCCAAATATTTTTTCAGAGCTAGATGCAGATAAAAATTATTTTTAATTTGCAACCTGATGGAGGTCAGTATAGATGGACTAATAGAGAAAGTCCCACACACTGCTAGAAGGCCAAATATTTTTTCAGAGCTAGATGCAGAAAAAAATTATATTCAGTTTGCAACCTGATGGAGGTCAGTATAGATGGATTAATAGAACAAGTCCCACACACAGCTAGAAGCCCAATATTTTTTCAGAGGTAGATGCAGAAAAAAATATATTCAGTTTGCAACCTGATGGAGGTCAGTATAGATGGACTAATACAACAAGTCCCACACACAGCTAGAAGCCCAATATTTTTTCAGAGCTAGATGCAGAAAAAAATTATATTCAATTTGCAACCTGATGGAGGTCAGTATAGATGGAGTAATAGAAAAAGTCCCACACACAGCTAGAAGCCCAAATATTTTTTCAGAGGTAGATGCAGAAAAAAATTATATTCAGTTTGCAACCTGATGGAGGTCTGTATAGATGGATTAATAGAACAAGTCCCACACACAGCTACAAGCCCAATATTTTTTCAGAGGTAGATGCAGAAAAAAATATATTTAGTTTGCAACCTGATGGAGGTCAGTATAGATGGACTAATAGAGAAAGTCCCACACACTGCTAGAAGGCCAAATATTTTTTCAGAGCTAGATGCAGAAAAAAATTATATTCAATTTGCCACCTGATGGAGGTCAGTATAGATGGACTAATAGAATGATGCTATGCCTAAAAGATTTTACTTCACTAGGTGCAGTAAAAAAATTGGTATTCTATACACAGGTGGTATATCTTGCAACACAGATAGGCTACTCCACTGACTAACACACTCTGCAATAGGCCAAAAAGGATTAGCTTTGCTAGATTCAGCCAAATGCTGTGAAAAAAACTTGCACAGCACTGGCACAGACCTGCCTGGCAAAAACTGATAGGAACTGATGTAACCTAGTCCTGAAAAGGACTCCAATTACAATTAGTCTTTACTCCCACAACCTATCTATTTAAGAGCACAGACCTGCCTGATAAAAGTCGTAGGAAATGCTGTAACCTAGTCCTTAAAAGGACTGCAATCACAACTATTCCCTACTCCCAAGCTATCTGTAGATTTGTGCGAAAATTGGCTTGAAATTAACAAGGTATAGCGCACACAGCAACAGCGGTGCCGTCTAACACGCAGCTGCAGCAGTGAGAAAATGGTGGCGACGGGGAAAATGGCTTGGTCTTATAGGGCAAGGACATGTGACATACACTGCCAATGACACATGCCCTTGCTTGTGTGAAAAAAAGTACTTCGCTCCGTGTGTGCACTGCTGATAGGCTGACAGATTGCACCTCCCCACTGTAAATGCGGGAAAGAGAAAAAAAAATGGAGATCTTCATTATTCCTGCAGAGATCCATCCCCTGCCCCTCCCCCCGCCCCGCTGTACACTCAAACTGCGTATTAACATTAATTTTCATCATTACTGAGAAAAAATCCAGTTATGATTTTGGTGCACGAACAGTTATCGAACATAATCTCGAACAGCCGAATTTTTCTCAAATCGTTCGTGTTCGCCGAACGGCTCGAACACTGCCCAAAACAGCTCGAATTTGAGATTGGCGAACAGTTCGAATAGAACAACGCTCATCTCTACTCTCTAACCCTGCCCTACCAGTTTTTATAGGGGCAGCCTGCTCCCCCTACTGGCCTGGGACAGGAGGTGCTGCATGCAAATGGTCCATGACCAGAGAACCTCCCTCCTGCTCTTAGACACAGCCTTACAATTTTGTGGCTTCCAGGCCTGGGGTGACACATATGTACACACAGCGTTATTTAGATGCTGGTGCAGCCATTGACCCTTCCCAGGCAAAGGCACTTCAGGAAAACGCAGGCAGTCATTTTATTGAGGTGGCTTCACTGGCTGCTTTACCGTAATTTTTGCGAAGGCTTTGTCACTGGCATCGTTTGTTTTTTTATAGTTTTTTATAGTTATATCATTTTATTTTATAGTGATTGGGCTGTTTGCCAGTGGAAGCGGCCCAGAGAATCGGCTGAAACCTGAAGTGGTTAAAACACAACATAAGGCCCCCTTCACATGTACATGTTTCCGGTATGGGTGGCATCTGTTTTCATGGCTACCACACATAACCATTACAACCTATGGTGACCTTCATATGTCCATGTTTTCACATGACTGTGTGTCTGTGTGAACCACACAGAGACATGGGCGTTTTTTTTCTGGCAGCACAGATAACAAGGGCAAATGCAAGTCTATGGGTCCGTGAAAAACATGTACAGCACACAGATGGCATCCGTGTGCTGTCTGTATTATACGTGTTTAACATTGCAAGGTATAGGAGAAGCTTTGTAATTTCATTCTTTCTTTATCCATACCGGAAAAAACACTGATGGCACACTGATGATACACTGATCCAAAACACTGTTTACAGTGGTACTGTTTTTTCCGGTTCCGTTTTTTTAAGGATGTGTGTAGGGGACCTAAAACAGAATATGTGCACAGCGATGTCGTTTTGATATTGCTGTACACTATAATCGTTTTATGGGACACCTGAAAAAGACACCATAAGCACATATAGTTGAAACCAGAAGTTTACATACACTATATAAAAAGACACATATGCATGTTTTTCTCAATATCTGACATGAAATCAGAATAAATCTTTCCCGTTTAGGATTACCATAATTTTTAATATTTTCCAAATGCCAGAATAATGAGAGAGAGAGAATGTTTTAAGGCATTTTTATTACTTTTCTTTTTTCCTATTTGTTGTTTGCTTCACAATAAAAAGAAAACCAAATGTTCACAGTTGTAGGCATGTTCTTTGCATGAACTGATGCAAACCCTAAAAAAAACAGTGAAATTCCACATTGTGAGGTAGCAAAACACAAAAAATTCCATGGGGGTGAATACTTTTGAAAACCACTGTAGCTTTTCTAAGGGGAAAAGGATGCAGAACCTAGGGTTGAAGAATAGGGGTCTCACTTACTAGTTAGTGGTGCTGTTGTTGAGAACTGGGGAAGCTCCCGAATTGTTGTGCTGTGTGGTAGTGAAGCTAGAGAGGGAGGCTAATGGACAGAGAGAGCGGAACGAGGTCAGAAAGAAGTGGAATGTGTATGAAGATTTCATATGTTTTAAGAGAAATGTCCACAAAGTTTTGCACCCTCTATCCACTATACATAATTCACCCTACGTTATTGTTCAGTAAAAGACAGTTTATTTTTGAACGGTAGTCTCCCTCATTGAACTCTACAAACTGTGGTCCTAGCCAGCCGACTTCACCGGCATCATGCAGTCTGCAAGGGCGTACCACCCCTGCAGCCAAAGTCCACACATTCAGCCAGGAACCCCATTTTTTTCATGTAGCATGACGGGCGTGAAGCATGATTACCTCGTGCCTGGCTACCACCCTGTGCCACGTTACAAGTGTGTCTTCTGTGTTTTTCACAGATGTGTTACACGCCGCTAGGTTCAGATAGGGGCGAGACGGGTTTCATGAATTTTTTGGAATCCTGGGGGAACTGTTATTCAGGGCGACCATAGGCTGCAGCTTCTCTCAGGCACACGATACATTCAATTGCTGACCAGACACATCTGACAAGAGTCTTTTTCAACAGTTTAACAGTGGAATTTAATCTGAAGCACGGCCAGTGCAATTCAGGGATATTACAGCAACAATCTTCATTACAGTACAGTCTGAGTTTCTTGAGCAACCGGCTCCAGTAACAATACAATAGTTTCTTCACAAGGCACAGTATTACAGTCTCTTCAGTCGAATAATTCAGCATAGATTAGATCTATGCATACATAACCGCAGGCTTTTACTTCACAAGGACACAATAGTGCACAGCATTCTTTATCCTGCATGGAGATGAGGGGGGAGGGTTTGAAGAGGGAGATGATCCCTGTTAGTTCAGGGAGTTTATCTGACCTGTGTTTAGTTTCTCTCCTGTTCTGAATCCTGTTCAGTTGCCTTCTGTCAGATACAGATAACACACTACCTTTCTCTTTGGCTTCAGCCAGACTACAATAACAAGTTCCCACAATCCCCCTGGGGCTCTGCTAAAACACTCCCTGTCTCCTGTGACTGTGTTAACCCCTCTAGTTGCTGGATGCTTCTGAAGCATAACAATTCCTGTCTCCTGTGCTTGTGTTATTTGTAACAGTTGATGGATGGTTTTGAAGCAACAGCACTACTTCTGCATGTCACAAATGGATAAAGAAATAAATAAATTACAAACTTCCCATACTTTGCAAAGTTTAACAAGGATGGCGCATGGATGGTATCCATGGTGTACATGTTTTTCATAAACCCATAGACTTTTTGTCCCTTTTCATCTGTGCTGCTGGAAAAACACAGACATGTGACTAGCACCATAGATTATAATGGGTACGTGTTGTATCCATGAAAAAAACGGATACAACACGTACATGTAAAAGGACATCTGAATGTGGCCTTATAGCTTCTCTGATGTAGATTTGAACACTTTTTTTATCTCTGAAGTTTCAATAGATTCAGTGGAAACTGCTGAGTTCGTACTATCGCACCGATGGTGAATATGGTGGAAGTTCTCTACTATTATGATGTGAATATCTATTGATGTTGAGAAATATTTCTAGTAAAGAAAATTTATTGAATCAAAAAATTACTGTGGCGTCCATTTATTGTGAAGATAGCCTTAGAAAAAAAGGAAAAACGTAATAACTGGTAGACATTAATTCCTACCTTGTCCGTACCCTAACTCACAAGCTCGATTGTGCTCTTTAATCAGATTGTAAGAGGTTGAACTTGCACTTTGCTTTGATGTTTTTGTTAAACAAAGCATCCAATAAAATGCCAAGGCTTCCTAGAGTTCCACCATTCTAAATGTAAATGACGTCCACAAAGCAGCAATCTGTGTGTGTAATAGGCTCATGAGGAAATATACCTCTGAATAATGGCCACACCAATGTAATAAAAGGTTTCACAGCATGCAAAGTGATATAGTAAATCATGTTTTATGCCATAGGAAAATGACACTTTCTTCTGCCAGGAAAAAATGAACAAACTTATAGCAAAACTTGTCTGGAAATACGCCATATATTAACAACTAAAAAACTTTCTCTAAAAAAATATATATATATAAGACACATAAATGCCTCTTACCTGCACCTTGTTGCCCAACCACTTTGATTTTCATTGTGATTACTCAGGATATGGCTTTTTTTAATGTAGCCATTGTACTATTTTTTCGAATAAGAATACTTCCAAATACAAACTCCATATCTCCAGAGTCCGCTGACGGCATGTGAATATTGCAGGGTTGTTTGGATCCGGGCAGCCTCCCCCAGCTCCCAACTATCCCACATCCAGCAGGAGTACGGGGAGTTGTCCTGCGAGTTCAGGGCAATGTCCCAATTTCAACTAAGGCCTCCTTCACACGTCCGTATAACACGCGTACGTGATACCAGTGTCATCCGTGTTTACCATCAGTGTGTCATCAGAGTGTCTGTGTTTACCATCAGTGTGTCATCAGTGTTTCCATTTTTACCATCAGTGTGTCATCAGTGTTTCCGTTTTTACTATCAGTGTGTCATCAGTGTGTCTGTTTGCACCATCAGTGTGTCATCAGTGTTTCCATTTTTACCATCAGTGTGTCATCAGTGTGTCCATTTTTACCATCCGTGTGTGATCAGTGTGTCTGTTTGCACCATCAGTGTGTCATCAGTGCTTCCGTTTTTACTATCAGTGTGTCATCAGTGTGTCTGTGTTTACCATCAGCGTGTGGTAAGTGTTTCCGTTTTTACCATCAGTGCGTCATCAGTGTGTCCATTTTTACCATCCGTGTGTGATCAGTGTGTCTGTTTGCACCATCAGTGTGTCATCAGTGTTTCCGTTTTTACTATCAGTGTGTCATCAGTGTGTCTGTGTTTACCATCAGTGTGTCATTAGTGTTTTTCCGGTAAAAGAAAGAATCAAATTATAAAGCTTCTCCTATGATTTGCAATGTTAAACACGTACAGTATGCAGATGGCACACGTTTTTCATGGACCCGTAAACTTGTATGGACCCTTGTCATTCGTGCTGCCCAAAAAAAATGGTCATGTCTTCATATGTTTTTCTCGGATACATGGTCTATGTAGTAACACAGACATGTGCATAGCAGTGTCACCATGGTGTGGGAAAGACTAAGTGCAACACGAAGGGAAGAGGGGAAGGAAGCCCAAACACTAGGGAAAGGGGGAGTGGAGACCCCTAGGCAGATCTAATATTCTAATATCACCTTGCCTACCCTACCGTCCCTATATAGAGTACAAACCAAAAGTTTGGACACAAAAAAGTGTGAAACGACGAAGGACGGCGGTCCAAAACGCGCGTCGGGGTTTACCCTACGTGGCTGGCCTACTACCCACAGGTTTGATATGACATGACTAACTGATACACTGACTACTGACCTCTGTCCACTCCTCCCTAGATTTAGGACAAATGCAGTTTTGGCATTACTTTTTGGAAATATGACTATACACATCTTTGGAATATTTTGTATGATCTATACATATGGATTGCAGCACTGACATATTTATTCCTTATGAGCATACTATCAACATTATTGTCTATTTCTAGTATTTTCCCTTGTGCTTGGCTGCCAATGCCCAGCCTTTTCTATAATATTATATCTTTTACATCGTCTGTTGCTATATTTTCTTGCTAACTTAGAGGATTGGGTGGACAGAGGACCTACTGTCCTAATCGGTTGCCTTTATGCCTAAATTATGAAGTAACTAACATGCCAGTTTGCGTACTAATTCTCTTTTTTTGTATGGTGTACCACTATGTTAATCAATAAAGGTATTTTATCATCTATAAATTGTCCTTCCATTTTCCATTGATTCATGGACTGGATGTTTGGTTGTTCTTCTTTCTTTTTTTTCAAGAGTATGCAAAGCAGTCATCAAAGCAAAAGGTGGCTACTTTGAAGAACCTAGAATATAAGACATATTTTCAGTTATTTCACACTTTTTTTTAAGTATATAATTCCACATGTGTTAATTCATAGTTTTGATGCTTCATTGTGAATGTACAATTTTCATAGTTCTGAAAATACAGAAAAATCTTTAAATGAGAAGGTGTGTCCAAACTTTTGGTCTGTACTGTAGGTTCCACATCTATCGCTGAGCAGTACCTTAAACCCTGGATGACCCTAGAACTTGGCCTTAGATAGGGTGGTGGAGGGGTGAGCACTGGTCACGCCCCACTACAAACTAAGGACAAGGTAGACAAACAAATTTAACTTAGCTTGAGCAGACAAGAGAGGAGTAGCGCCAACTGTCCTCCAAGGGCACCAGAGAAGACGCTAGCCGACTGCTAGTGCTCCAAGCCTGTACATAGAAGTATCACCGACGATTGCCTGGAGCAAACTGAGGGTTTTTAACTCCCATGCAAGGGTGTGTCAATGAGCCACAGGAGGGAGGTCGCCACTGGATCCTAAAGGTAGAAGGATTAAGAAGGTGTCTGCAATGCCAAGCACAGTGACCTTCTACAGATAGATCCAGAGCGACTGTCTATTACACCTGACACACCTGTGACAAGCAGCCAAGGTTATAATGGGTACAAGTGGCATCTGTGAAAAACGGATACCACAGGTACTACAAACACACATGTGTGAAAGCGGCTTAACTCTGATTTCTCCTCTCCTGACGTTTTCATTGCTCCATAACTCCTCCTCCTTGTGGAGGGGAGTGGGCAACATCTGTTTGCTTTTTACATACTTAGATTCAATTAACTTAACAATTCTCATATTTCCTTGAGATTTGTTCTCCTGGGATTCTAACACCCAACTTTGAAGCAGCAGAAAGACCTACGAGCCGCAGCCTGCACTGACAGATAATGGAGAATTTTCTCCGCTTGAATGTAAAGTGTTTGCTCCCAAATTACAGGCCAATTGTGCTGGTACATAGAGCTTCCTTTCTATATAACAGTGCATTTCTACCTACCTGCATTCTAGAGGGAAAGTAAACATGAGATTTTTTCTTCCTACAAAATTACTGAAAAATAATGAAAAACAATTACAATAAAGACATTTTTAGAGCACTTAAAAAAAATAAACATCACAAATCAGCAAATAACACAGACTTATTTTTTATGCCTGTAATTGTAACAACCCGTACAACAAAATGCACATATTATTTACAAAGCTCAGTAAATAGCATAACATAGCATTTGTGGGATTGATTTTTTTTGTGCATTAAATCCATAAATAAAAATGTTGAAGCTGTGTTCACAAGTAGCATAAATGCTGCGTTTCTCTGCTGCTTTTTATTTGCACGGATTTTGAAGGTGTCCACACCAAACTACTCAATAACAATCTTCTCTGGTCATTGTGTTCTTGCTGCTTTTTTATGCCTTTAACACCTTATTTTAGGCATTTTGGTGCTGATGTGAAGAGGAGCTTTTAATGCTATTTTATAATACATAAAAGATTTGATTCTGCACTTAAAAATGCTGTGGCATTTGTTTTACATGCGTTTTTTTCAGACTCCACATAGGAGCTAATTTTTAGCTCAGAAATTCTGCTGTGTCCAAATAAAGTTAATTTAATTTCATGTACACTCCTGCCTACTGTGTGTCTAACGTCACTGTTGAACTGGGTTTTTGTTTGGTGCTTTTTTTTTCTCTATAGACTTCTATGGGGAGCCTGAAAAAAATGCATGTAAAAAACCACAGTTGTTTTTTTAAGTGCAGAATCAAAACTTTTCTATACTATGAAAATCACATTAAAATACTGTTCATATCTGCACACAAAATGCATCAAATAAGGAGGAAACACTTAAAAAAGCAGCAAAAATGCAATAACCAAAGAAGACTATTATTTTGTAGTTTCGTGCAGAAAATGTGCAGAAAAAAACCCTCACAGTATTTACACAACGTGTGAATATGAGGTTACAGACACAAACAAGAAAAATCTCCTAAAGAGAAGTTTACATAAAAATTAGAAATTTATGGCTGCAAGAATTATGAATGAAGGAAAGCAAAAATAAATCTATAAGTCCAAACTGTTCAGGATTGAGCGGGACAGTCCTGGATTTGATGCTATGCTCTGCAGTCTCAGGCGTTCTGCTGAATGTTCTTCACTGCTACCATGCCCTCTTCTGGCAAGATAGAAAGAAATGATATGGAATGGGAGGAATAGGGAGGAATGGAAGGAATAGAGCTAAGCAACAGCACATGGAAAAAAGACTTGGGTATACTAATAGATCACAGACTGAACATGAGTCAACAGTGTGATACAGCAAAAAAGACAAACACAATTCTGGGTTGCATTAACAGAAGCATACAGACTAGATCACGTGAAGTAATTATCCCCCTCTACTCCTCTTTGATCAGACCTCATCTGGAATTCTGTGTCCAGTTTTGGGCGCCACATTTTAAAAAAGACATTGAAAAACTGGAACAAGTTCAGAGAAGAGCGACCAGAATGGTGACCGGTCTGCAAACAATGTCCTACGAGGAATGGTTAAAAGATCAGAGAATGTTTAGCTTGCAAAAGAGAAGACTGAGAGGAGATTTAATAGCTGTCTGCAAATATCTCAAGGGCTGTCACAATGTAGAGGGATCATCCTTATTCTCATTTGCACAAAGAAAGACTAGAAGTGATGGCATGAAACTTAATGGGAGAAGATACAGATTAGATATTAGAAAAAAAAATTGACAGTGAGGGTGATCAATGAGTGGAACAGGCTGCCAAGAGAGGTGGTGAGTTCTCCTTCAATGGAAGTCTTCAAACAGAGGCTGGACAGACATCTGTCTGAGATGGTTTAGTGAATCCTGCATTGAGCAGGGGGTTGGACACAATGACCCTGGAGGTCTCTTGCAACTGTAATATTTTATGATTCTATGATAAATGGGTGCGGCTTCGGGATGTGGCCAAAATTTTCCGCAACGTGCTAAGCGCGACGCATGGTTTGTACCTCTTTCTGTTCTGTAAAAGTTGGGAGACATGCCATGACTTCTCCACACTATGGTCACTCTACTTCAAAGGCAGGAACCAGAAACAGGCAGGCAAGGAATGACACAAAAAAAGCTAATAAAACATCTTTGCTGGAAAGTGTGCAATGTATAACTGGAGCTGTACACAGAAAGTGAGGGTTGAGGTAACCTAAGTGCCACTGCAATCTTTACATGCTGTACCATGTGGGTCAATGGACGCAATAGGACGAGAGGGAGGAAGTTTCTTTTAATATAAGTCATTGGAAAAACTCTTTTCAACAAGTGAAACTCCAATGTTTTAGGTGCATTTCAAGGATCTGGCTATTGGAGAAGATGTTCTACATAGTTTTTCCATCACCATCTACACTCCTCAATTCATTCTTCTCTGTAACACAACTTCTGGAGAAAGTTATTCAACTTAAAGCAAGGTTCACACTAAGGCCACGTTCACACGTTCAGTATTTGGTTAGTATTTTACATCAGTATTTGTAACCGAAAACCAGGAGTGCGTGAAGAATGCAGAAGTAGTGATGTGTTTCTATTATACTTTTCCTTCGATTGTTCTACTTCTGGTTTTGGCTTACTGAGGTAAAAACTCACCAAACACTAAACGTGTGATCTTAGCCTAAGGCCATGGCCCTATTATCAGTATTTGCTCAGTATTCGGTCAGTATATTTTCTCAGGAGTGGGAGCCAAACCAGGAGTGGGTGATAAATGCAGAATTGGTGATTTGTTTCTATTAATCCTCCTTTTTTTTTCCTCCTTCACACTGTACAAATACCCGTCTTATTAACCTTTTGGTGTCCCCCCCCCCCCCCACAAAAAAAAGCATGTCTCTGATTTTTCAGACACAAATATAACTGTGAAAATAGTCTGGTGTAGGCTAGAGAAACAGAAGTGTTGTTTTGCACTTCCACAGTTCAAACCTCTGTATTATCCATTTTGGGCCATTTGTATCTAAAAAAAAAAAACAGTTTGAGTGTGTCGCTCACTGTTCAGCCGCAAATATCTCTATTTAAAAAAGTGTGGTATACCCCAGTAAACAATAACTGTGGTTTTCCTCTTCCACGGTTCTATTCTACTCTTTATTACCCTTTTTCCATTGATAGTGCAAGTGTAAGCTATTTTACTTCATTTACAATGGGCAAGGCACGTGGCAAGGGACGTGAAAGTGGACGTTCTGGTGATGGTTCGTGCAGAGGACGGGGCCGTGGCCAAGGTGAAAATGTGCCACAACCAACAGCCACATCTTCTCGCTCCCACTTCTTGACCGAATTACTAGGGAAGCACAGAACAACACCAGTATTGAGAATTGATCAGTGTGAACAGGTTATTAATTGGATAGCAGATAATACTTCCAGTTACCTGGGCACCACCACCTCCGGTCTGTCTTCCACACGGTCAACTCTTAGTAGCCGTGAGTCTCAGCCGCATACTCCTCCTCACCCTGATGCTCCTTCCTCCCACCATGCCGAGTGTCGTCAGACAGCAAGTGATCCCACACTTGGACACTCTGAAGAGCTGTTCACTGGTCCATTTCCATATTTGGGCCCCTCGCCTGATACGCTTGAAGTGGTGGAAGAGGAGATCCCATGTTGTGCTGCCCAAATATTTGAACAGCCACGGCCACAGGAAGTCGACGTTGGCAATCTGTCACAAGAGGTGGACGATGACGAGACACAATTGCCAGGAAGTGAGGAGGAGGATCGTGGTGCGCAAGTGGAAGAGGAGGAGGTGGTGGATGATCTAGTAACTGACCCAACGTGGAAGGAGGACATGCAGAGTGAGGTCAGCAGCACACAGGGGGAGGGAGGCAGAGTACCCCAACAGGCAGGAAGAGGCAGTGTGGTGGCCGCAGATAGAAGGCAGGCAACCGTTCCCCGTAACACCAACACGAGGGACGTTGCCAGTACAAGCGGTAGGTCTTCCAGAGTCTGGAATTTTTTTAAAGACTCTGCTGATAACCCCAAAAAGGCCATATGTTCCACCTGCCATGCCAGCATCAGCAGGGGTGACAAAACTACCAGCCTGACCACCACCAGCATGATCAGGCACATAGCAGCAAAGCACCCGACTTTGTGGGGCGAAACCAAGGGTCCACGACCAGTGTCAGCGGGTGTCACCACTGCTTCTTCCACTGTTGTGCGTGCAATAGAACCCCCTGTTGTGTGTGCAAGGCAATCCCCTGTCCATACTGCATGTAAAGATGCCCCCTCCTCTCAGTCTTCACTTGTTATGGCAGTTTCTCAAGAAACAGCATCAACGTCCACGTCCACGTCCCACCGCAGCGTTCAATTGTCCATATCCCAGACCTTTGAACGAAAGCGGAAATTCGCAGCTAACGCCCCACAGGCCACAGTCCTAAATTCGCACATTTCACGACTGCTTGCATTGGAACACATCCTCCCCACACCGAGGATTGGGGGCCCTATGTCAGTCAGAGTTGCCCCCACAGTGTACAGCTCCTGCGCATCCTCCTCCTCCTCCTCCTCCTCATGTTCAGCCTCCATCTCAGATATCACCACATCAGTTACAAGCTGGAAGCATTGCAGTACTGCCTCCGCCAAGCGGCAACAGGCTGTGCTGAAACTCATAAGCTTAGGTGATAAACCTCACACTGCTTGTGAGTTGTGGACAGCTGTGAAAGAGCAGGCAGATCTGTGGCTGAGACCGCTGAACCTACATCCCGGCATGGTCGTGTGTGACAATGGCCGTAACCTGGTGGCGGCTCTGAGGCGAGGTGAGATCACACACGTACCATGCTGGCTCATGTGCTTAACCTCGTGGTTCAGCGGTTTCTTAAATCGTACCCCGAGTTGCCAGATCTGCTCGTGAAAGTACGCCGCCTGTCAGCTCATTTTTGCAAGTCGGCTACAGCTTCCGCCGCCCTTGCTGTGTTGCAGCAGCGTTTGCAGCTTCCGGCACACCGACTGGTGTGTGATGTCCCCACACGTTGGAACTCTACCCTCCACATGTTGCAAAGGATTTGTGAGCAGAAGAGAGCAGTTGTGGAGTACCAGCTGCAACAAGGCCGTCGATATTCAGGTCAGACTCCACACATAAGACCTCAGGAATGGACCTGGATGTCTGACATATGTACCATCCTGACAAACTTTGAGGAGGCCACCAAGATGGTGAGTGGCGATGACGCCATTATTAGTGTCAGCATCCCACTTGTCTGTCTTTTGCAACGCTCTCTGCAGAGAATTAAAGAGGAGGCATTGCAGCCAGAGTATGAGGAGATGGATCAAGAAGCCGTAGAGGGCGATTACACACAGCCCAGCCTCATCTCATCCCAACGTGCATTGGGGGACAATGAGGGAGAGGAGGAGGAGGAGGAGGAGGAAGAACAGGAGCTGCTATCATGCGTTGTAGACGGTAGTACCTGTACAAGTGTCATACCGTCGGTTCAGCGTGGGTGGCCTGAGGACAGGGGGGAGGAGGAAGAGGAGGAGGAGGAGAGCATGGTCAGTCGTCATCTTGGTGAGGACACGGAAATCTTGCCCGTTACCAGTCTGGCACGCATGGCTGACTTTATGTTACGCTGCCTTAACCGTGACCCTCGCGTTGTCAAAATGTTGGGTGACAGTCATTACTGGTTGGTGACACTTGTAGACCCCCGCTACAAGGAGAACTTTCACTCTCTTATTCCTGAGGTGGAGAGGTCTACAAAAATGGGGCAATACCAGAAGGCCCTTGCTGCAGAACTCTTAAAAAAATTCCCATCTGAACACGCTAGCGGCAGAGGTCACAGTTTGTTGCCCAACCAAGGCGTACAGGCGAGAGAGATGCATCTCCAATCCAGCAGAGGCAGGGGAACACTGTCAACATTTTGGGACAGTTTTCTGACACCCGCCCAGCTTACAGGCCCTGAGGCGCGGGGTACTCTCACAAGGAGTGGAAAGTTTCAAAAGATGGTGAGGGAGTACCTTGCCGATCGTACAAGCGTCCTCCGTGATTCCTCTGTGCCTTTTAATTATTGGGTATCCAAGCTGGACACTTTGAATGAATTCGCTCTGTACGCCTTGGAGGTCCTGGCCTGCCCTGCCGCTAGCGTGTTATCGGAGCGTGTTTTTAGTGCCGCTGGGGGAATTATAACTGATAAGCGCACTCGCCTGTCAACTGACAATGCTGACAAGCTGACCCTTATCAAAATGAACAAGGGCTGGATTGGGCCAGACTTCTCATCATCACCAAATAACAGCAGAGTAACATAAAGTCAAATCCACTGTGTTATTTCGGGAGGTGTATTCACATGCACCGCTTCACACCCACACATGGGTATACGCTTCCTCGTTTCGGCTGTTTAATCTTGTTCTACTTATCCTCAGCCTCCACCACCACTATACCACCAGGGTGCCAGCATTCCAAGTTCCTCCGTCCTTATTTTTGGCAGCTTTTGCTTGCAAGGCATAAGCAAATACTATGGGACACCCACTCCCCAATAATGGGACTTATGTTTGTAATATGCTGTACTGCATGGCTCTTGTAAGGGGCATTGCAAGTTGCTCTGTCCTAATTTTTGGCAGCTTTTGCAGGGAAAGCATAAGCAAATACTATGGGACACCCACTCCCCAATAATGGGACTTATGTTTGTAATATGCTGTACTGCATGGCTCTTGTAAGGGGCATTGCAAGTTGCTCCGTCCTAATTTTTGGCAGCTTTTGCTGGGAAAGCATAAGCAAATACTATGGGACACCCACTCCCCAATAATGGGACTTATGTTTGTAATATGCTGTACTGCATGGCTCTTGTAAGGGGCATTGCAAGTTGCTCCGTCCTAATTTTTGGCAGCTTTTGCTGGGAAAGCATAAGCAAATACTATGGGACACCCACTCCCCAATAATGGGACTTATGTTTGTAATATGCTGTACTGCATGGCTCTTGTAAGGGGCATTGCAAGTTGCTCCGTCCTAATTTTTGGCAGCTTTTGCAGGGAAAGCATAAGCAAATACTATGGGACACCCACTCCCCAATAATGGGACTTATGTTTGTAATATGCTGTACTGCATGGCTCTTGTAAGGGGCATTGCAAGTTGCTCCGTCCTAATTTTTGGCAGCTTTTGCTGGGAAAGCATAAGCAAATACTATGGGACACCCACTCCCCAATAATGGGACTTATGTTTGTAATATGCTGTACTGCATGGCTCTTGTAAGGGGCATTGCAAGTTGCTCCGTCCTAATTTTTGGCAGCTTTTGCTGGGAAAGCATAAGCAAATACTATGGGACACCCACTCCCCAATAATGGGACTTATGTTTGTAATATGCTGTACTGCATGGCTCTTGTAAGGGGCATTGCAAGTTGCTCCGTCCTAATTTTTGGCAGCTTTTGCAGGGAAAGCATAAGCAAATACTATGGGACACCCACTCCCCAATAATGGGACTTATGTTTGTAATATGCTGTACTGCATGGCTCTTGTAAGGAGCATTGCAAGTTGCTCCGTCCTAATTTTTGGCAGCTTTTGCTGGGAAAGCATAAACAAATACTATGGGACACCCACTCCCCAATAATGGGACTTATGTTTGTAATATGCTGTACTGCATGGCTCTTGTAAGGGGCATTGCAAGTTGCTCCGTCCTAATTTTTGGCAGCTTTTGCTGGGAAAGCATAAGCAAATTCTATGGGACTCCCACTCCCCAATAATGGGACTTATGTTTGTAATATGCTGTACTGCATTGCTCTTGTAAGGGGCATTGCGAGTTGCTCCGTCCTAATTTTTGGCAGCTTTTGCTTGGAAAGCATAAGCAAATACTATGGGACACCCACTCCCCAATAATGGGACTTATGTTTGTAGTATGCTGTACTGCATGGCTCTTGTAAGGGGCATTGCAATTGCTCCGTCCTAATTTTTGACAGCTTTTGCTGGGAAAGCATAAGCAAATACTATGGGACACCCACTCCCCAATAATGGGACTTATGTTTGTAATATGCTGTACTGCATAGCTCTTGTAAGGGGCATTGCAAGTTGCTCCGTCCTAATTTTTGGCAGCTTTTGCTGGGAAAGCATAAGCAAATACTATGGGACACCCACTCCCCAATAATGGGACTTATGTTTGTAATATGCTGTACTGCATGGCTCTTGTAAGGGGCATTTCAAGTTGCTCCATCCTAATTTTTGGCAGCTTTTGCTGGGAAAGCATAAGCAAATACCATGGGACACCCACTCCCCAATAATGGGACTTATGTTTGTAATATGCTGTACTGCATGTGACGCGCCCCCTGGGCCGTGTGTACACGTGTGTGGGATACCCGGTGCCGGGTCTCTGGGGTCTGTAGTCTCCGTGGCGGTGACCCGGTCCCATGGCTCAGGCTGGTCAAACCAGTGGCAGTATTTCTTAGGTTTTGAGGTTAATTGTCCGACTGCGCCACCCGTGGATTGCGGTCAGGGAGTACCACTGCTGCGAGGCAGACCGCTGAGGCTGGTGTTGTGTGCGCAGCATAGAATGGGATAACTCCCCTCGGGAGGAGTATAGCCTCAGGGCAGTGAGTGTGGATGATGGGGGTGATGGTGCACGAGCGCAGCAGGAATGACTCAGAGTCTTTGCAGTGCAGTTCAGGGTCTTTACTGATGATTATAAGGTAGACCCTCCCGGGAGTACTGGCTAGCATAAGAGGCCTGGTCAGTCTGTGAGCAAGCAGGAGTTCCCCTGGCCAGGTGGAGTTGTAGGCCTCCCCGTCTGTCTGCACTCTTCCTGGCTACCTTGCTGTAAGCGGGTAGAAGTAGCCCATGTCCCTGAGTGTACCGTGTAGTGCTCACCCGTATGGCCGGTGACTTGGGGCCTTCTGTTAGCTTCCGCTCCACGACGGCGGTGCTGGTCCCTTGCTTGTGACTGAGCCTCCGGGCTTCTATGGCCAGAGGACCTGAAATCCCCTGCCGGCTGGTTTCTGCTGCTGGATATATAAGTCCTCAAAGCTTCGGACTCCTGTGTCCGGTTCCTATTGTCTTCTGCCAGGGCGAGCTCTGCTCAGCTTCCAGCCCCTGGTCTTTAGCTCCTAGCTCCTACAGAGCTCCTTGCTGTTACTTTCCCTTGCTCTCACTCTGACTCTGACTGTTCTCTGAATCACTCAACCCCGCCCCAGATCCAGTTTATAAGGGCAGAATTCTCCCCTCCCAGGATTGGGGCAGGAGGATGTTGCATGTTCAAGGGATCCTGACCAGGAAACCTCCCACTTGCTCTCCGACATAATATCTCTATTACTGTGGTGACCAGACCCCTGGGGTGCCACACATGGCTCTTGTAAGGGGCATTGCAGTTCCTCATAATTTTTGGAAAGCCTTCCATTCACTGCTTAGGCCAACAGTGCACGGGAGACCCAGTTGCTGTAAATGGAAAAAAAGGTTTAGTTAACGCCCTGTGACCTCCATGTCATTTCCAAGAGGCATTGGAGTGCCTCGAAATTTTTGGTAGGCATTGCACTCACTGTATACCCTATATCTGTGTAGCCGAACCTGTCCTTTTGTTACAGAAACATATCCTACAAGACATATCTGGTTGACTGGCCTGATATTGATGTGAATGGTCCCTGTTCCTCCTGTTCTTTCTCCTTTGCCACTACCTCATCCATCATTTATCACCTGAAGCTTTGTTTTAACGGGAGTCATAGAACTTGGATAGTAGCAGGAAAACATCCAGCAATCCTCGGAGGAGGTAGGATATGCGCCAAAACGCTGACCACCTCAGGCCTAGCCGCTACTACATACATGCGCTTGCATTACAACAAAACAAAGCAGATGCTAACTTCTATCATCCTCATCATGCTCCTCACCTTGGCACTCTCAACTCCCCTGATGGAGAAGCCAGGGCCCACCGGAGGAGTCTGATAGTCCGGTGGGCTCGGCCAATGCTGCCCTAAAGCAGGCCAGGCTAAGAAATGTGTAGGAAAGGTTACTGGGACAAATAGGGGTGGCTGGGGACCGAGTATGGACATCCGGCCACCCCCTGGAGGCTGGGGACCAAGCGGGGACACCCGGCCACCAGGCGGCTGGGGACTGAGTATGGATACCAGGCCGCCGACACAGCCATGGCGTGGTGGCCAGATTCCGCGTCCACATGCCTAAAAGGCCCAATTTAAAGTGCAAGCAAGCAAGCAGTATGGTATTGCAGCCTGGGGGTGGGTGGGTGGCAGGCTGCATACTTGCGATTGCATTGCAAGGAATGGGAGAGGTACAATTGAACACTGCCCTGGGACAAGGACTTGAATGGGGATAGTTGCAAGTCTGCAACGACAGGTGCAAGGTGGAAGGCATCTTCGCATGTACCATGAACAGGGGTTTGGCATGCACACACTACAGCAGAATAGGCTCTCCTTCCCACTAAATGCACTGGGGAGGGCACAGGTAATGTTTTGGTATACGCGCTTAATCTTATGTATAAGGCACACCAGGACAAATATGGGCGGCTGGGGACTGAGTATGGATACCTCGCTGCCGAAGCAGCCATGAGGTAGTGGCCAGCTTCGGCCTCCTCCAAACAAAAAGGCCCCATTTCAAGTGCAAGCTAGCAGTATGGAATTGCAGTCTGGGGGTGGGTGGGTGGCAGGCTGCACACTTACACTTGCATTAAAAGAAAACATAGCAGATGCTAACTTCTGTCGTCATCATCATGCTCCTCACCTTGGCACTCTCAACTCCACCGATGGAGAAGTCAGGGCCCACCGGAGGAGTCTGGTTCTCTGGTGGGCTCGTCCAATGCTGCCTAAAGCAGGCCGGGCTAAGAAAAGTGTGTGGGGGGATGTTCCAAGGAGAAATAGGGGCGGCTGGGGACCGTTTATGGACACCCGGCTGCCACCAGGCGGCTGGGGACCGTGTGTGGACACCCGGCCCCGCGGGGCGGCTGGGGACCGAGTATGGACCCCCGGCTGCCGGACGGCTGGGGACTGAGTATGGATTCCAGGCCGCCAACACAGCCATGACGTGGTGGCCAGATTCCGCCTCCACATGCCTAAAAGGCCCAATTTCAAGTTCAAGCAAGCAAGCAGTATGGTATTGCAGCCTGGGGGTGGGTGGGTGGCAGGCTGCATACTTGAGCTTGTATTGCAAGGAATGGGGGAGGTACAATTGAACACTGCCCTGGGACTAGAACTTGAATGGGGATAGTTGCAAGTCTGCTTCTTCTGATGCGGTAAGGATCACTTATGATGGGCACACTTTTAGACAGTGACCTGGGAGTCAGAGATGCTTCCAGGGGTCTTCCCCATGCTGTTCCCTTGTCTTTTCAGCACTTTATGCATGTGTCACACAGCACATGGCCAGATAAGGTTGTAAAATGTTAAAATGACATTTCACGGTGAATGCATTTGTCATAGTTGAAAGCAATACAAAAGTGCAAAAACGCATAAAAAATGCTACTTGTGAACATAGCCGAAGGTGTGGAGGAGTATTTTTGTTTTTGGTCATTTATTTTAACTTATACACAAGTCTTTACCCTGGAAAGGATGTTCCTTAACATATTTCACAGGAAAAAAGTTTCACTTTCGTTTTTTAACGTTTTATTGTGAGCCTGTAAAAGTGGCTTAATACCTCTGACCACGTTGTTGACAGCAGTGACCAGGGGGTCAGAAATGCTTCCTGGGGAGATCCCCATGCTGTCCCCATGTCATTTGAGCACTGTCACTATCGTTTTGGGCACTTGTTAGGCTTTTAAAAGACTGCCGGGGGTGCCACCGCAAAAATGCTCGAGTCTCCCATAGACTAACATTGGGCTCGTTGCTCGGGTCGAGCACCCGAGTATCACGGCGAGCTCGGCCCGAGCTTCGAGCAGTCGAGCATTTTAGTGCTCGCTCAACACTAATTCTGATCAAACAACATTTTCATAGTAATGTATAAAAAATTACCATCAATTTTAAAGGGTTCTCTTAAGGCCCTCAGACACATTGGACTACATCAGTCAAACATGCTGAGATTGATGTTGTCGGCTGGCAGTCTAATATGTGTGGTGGCCCCCGACTCTTCCCCGAAAAATGATGTCACAGGGATAAGGAATAGGATCCTTTTGATTTTTAAGAGATAAGCCTCTGCCAGCAGAGTCTGGCATCAGCTTTCTCACAAAGATCACAGGATTGCTCCTTCGACTCTCTCTGTGTGGATAGTCGGCTGAGATGGCTGCCGTCCAAATGATTGGCTAAACTATTGTTCTGCCGAGCACCATTTAAAGTGTATATGGGGGCTTCACTTTTTCTTGCATCTGTATAATACATTCCCTTAAATGAAATATTTAAGAATTTGGCAACGTGAAAAATGTTATTAAATCAGTAGTACTCTGATTGACTTGAAGAACCACATAATTTTAACACATTTATCCGTATATAGTACAGAGCCTCCATTAATAAGATATGTGGTCCCATCACCTTATTTTTTTATATAGATGTGCCTCAGTTTCTTTGTGCTTGAGGTTTGTTTTTGCCTGTGGGCAATAAAAATGAATCTAATTGACATTATTATATTCTGTTCAAGATTTGGGATTTCAATGGTCATTGTCACCATAAACTAAATGCTGGAAGAGACAGAGCAGTGGAAATTTCTCAGATCTTAGTGCTGAAGAGAACCATACTGGTGGTCGGATGGGAGAGGTAGGTATATTGTATATTGTGTCAGCTAGACTTACTGCCATCAGTATTTACAGCCAAAATCTCTGGAAAAATTAGCAGTAAAAAGCGTAAATGAAATGATGGGTGACAAATAAATTTGTAATTACATGGATGTCTACTGCTTCTTGTCTTACCTTCTAACATTGGTGGAATTGTAAATCCAATCCCATCGGACATCTCCTGCCCCCCATCCAAGGGCATAGGTGATAATTTTTATTTTACACTGGCCGCTTGAATACTGCTTTTCTTCCCAGTAATTGCTGCATCCATTTGTCTTAAAGCTTAGCTTATTCAACAAACTGACAATTCAAGTTTCATATTAAAGTCTTCACATTTTATACAAGTATACTTTCACTGATTGACAAATATTGAATATTTTGAGAGATTTGAAACACAAAGTATATTGAAAATTACATAGCTTTTCATTATATATTGACTGAATTTTTTTCATAAGACTTGGACAAATGGACACCCTTTTATAAAACATTCTGTGTGTACAATATAGGAACCTCTGATAGCTCTGCTATGCAACCTGGAGGCTGAATTTCACCTGTAACTGGCCCTTGTATATTATCCCCAGTTACAGGGGAAATCATACAACAAAAAAAGGATTTAAATGTTGAAATGACTACAAAGGTTTTTGATGACTTCATGAAATTAATCATGAAATAAATGAAATATATATAAATAAATAAGGAAGTAAAAAGCAGTAAAAAAAATTGTCAAAAAGCCAAGGCAAATACAAATTGCTGTTATCAGTCCCCTACCACTGGAAAAAAAAATGTTTCCGATATATATATATATATATATATATATATATATATATATATATAAAATGTTTGTTACGAAAGGGGAAACTAATTTTAAAATTAATTTCAATGGTCTTTTGTGGTCATAAAAAAATATGAAAAATGGATACCCATTTCCTTTATTTACTCACCGATATTGGCAAAAAAAACTGAATAAAAAAAGAGTATGAAAATAACAAAATAATTAGTCCTTACATATCATGAAAAAAGGTATACAGTTGTGTTCAAAAATTTACATACCCCGGCAGAATTTTTCCTTTCTTGGCCTTGTGTAACGGGTCCGGGAGGCGGAACCTCTGAGCTACTATACAAGGGGGCGGCCCTTGTAAGGGAGCGGGTGGCAGTCTCTGGGTGAACGGACAGGGAGTTACGGCAAGTGATCAGGGCAGTCTCTGGGTAAGGGGTAGGTACGACCTGTGATGGCAGAGCCTCCGGGTAGGCTAGCAGGCAGATGGTAGATGTGTGCTCCCAGGTGAGCAAGCGAGAGTCTCTGGAATAGCAGGTGGTCACGGCACGTGACGGCGGAACCTCCGGGCTGGCAGGCAGGTAGGTAACGGAGAAGCGCTCCCAGGTGAGCGGGCAAGAGTCTCTGGAATAGCTGGTGGTCACCGCACGTGACAACGGGACCTCCGGGCTGGCAAGCAGGCAGGTAACGGAGATGCGCTCCCAGGTGAGCGGGCAAGAGTCTCTGAGATAGCTGGTGGTCACAGCACGTGACAACGGAGCCTCCGGGCTGGCAAGCAGGCAGATAACGGAGAAGCGCTCCCAGGTGAGCGGGCAAGCTGGTCCATAGACAGACTGACCGGAGTAGTAAGGCAGACCGTCGGACCTCAGGCAAGCAGGCAGGTAGCTGATATGCGCTCCCAGGTGAGCGGGCAGGCTGGTCCTTTAGACAGACTGACAGGAGTAGTAAGGCAGACCGTCGGACCTCAGACTGGCAGACAGGTAACAAGTATTCAGGCAGGAATCAGGCAGGTAACTGGCAGGTAAACTAGCAGGAAACTGGCAGGAAACTGGCAGGTAACTGGCAGGTAACTGGCAACGGGACCTGAGGGCTGAAGCACAGGTGAGACACAGGTGCAAACAACATTGCTCGGGCACCTCCATTTTGGAGGAGGTGCCTTATATATGATGAAGTCCTCCGGCCATTGGCCGGGGACTCTTTAGGGCGGCGCGCGCGGCCCCTTTAAGAGGAGGGGAGCGCGCGCGCGCGCGCCCTAAGCACAGGGGCCGGGAAGGAGCGCGCGCTGAGAGCAGAGCAGGAGGAGGACGCCGGGACGGAGCGCGCGCTGACAGCAGAGCGGGGGGAGGATGCCGGGCACGGAGCAGAGCGGTGAGAGGAGCAGCGTCCCTGCCTAGCAGAGGGCAGGGACGCCGGCACTACAGTACCCCCCCCTTTAGGCCCCCCCTTTTTTAGGCCAGACAGAAATTTAGCTAGGATGAGAGGGGCATGGATGTTCTCCCGGGGCTCCCACGTTCTCTCCTCAGGACCAAACCCCTTCCAATCTACCAGAAAAAAGGTCTTTCCTCTTACCCTTTTGGTGGCAAGAATGTTCTCTACCTCAAACTCGTCCTCAGCAGAAACCGGAGCAGGAGGCGTACCTGTAGACTTGGAAAAAGAGTTAAGCACCACAGGTTTGAGGAGAGACACATGGAAGGAGTTAGGGATCCGTAAGTTGGCCGGGAGTTTCAATTTATAGGCCACCGGGTTGATCTGACTGATGACCTCCAGTGGGCCGATGAACCGAGGCCCTAACTTATAGGAAGGGATCTTGAGCCGGACATATTTGGACGAGAGCCAGACTTTATCCCCAGGGCGGAATTGAGGAGGGTCCAGACGTTTTTTGTCAGCGTGTCTTTTCATACGCTCGGATGACAGAAGGAGTGCGGACCGGGTACTCTCCCATATGGAGGAAAATTTGTTAACAAGAGATTCCGCAGCCGGATTGTCCACCGAGGTGGAGACGGGAAACGGGATCCGAGGATGCTGACCGTAGACTACAAAAAACGGGGATTTGGAGGAAGACTCGCTCTCGTGATTGTTGTACGAGAATTCGGCCCATGGCAGGAGATCCACCCAGTCAGAATGGTGGGCATTAACGAAGTGCCGAAGGTAACTGGTCAGGTTCTGATTGATCCGCTCCACTTGACCATTAGACTGTGGGTGGTAAGCGGAGGAGAAGTCCAGGGTGACGTCCAGCAATTTACAAGTGGCTCTCCAGAAACGGGAAGTGAACTGTACTCCTCGATCCGACACGATGTGACGGGGCAGGCCATGAAGACGGAAGATGTGGCGGATAAAGTCTTTAGCCAGCTCGGGTGCAGACGGAAGACCTGGCAGTGGAATGAAGTGAGCCATCTTGGAAAAGCGGTCAGCGACCACCCAAATGACCGTACAACCGGCAGAGACGGGCAGATCAGTTATGAAGTCCATCGCTATATGCTGCCAGGGGGCAGCAGGTACTGGCAGAGGTAGGAGGCGGCCGGCCGGCAGGTGTCTCGGAACTTTGTTGCGGGCGCAGGACACACAGGCAGAAACAAAGTCAATTACATCCTTGTGCAGGTTAGGCCACCAGTAGTGCCGGGTAATAAGCTGGAGGGTCTTTTTCTGACCGGCGTGGCCAGCTAGTTTAGACGAATGACCCCAGTGTAGGATCTTCTCCCGATCAGGTACTGGTATGAACGTCTTACCAGGAGGAAGACGATTTAGACTCACGGGAGCCACCTGCATTACTCTGGCGGGATCGATGATGTGTTTCGGATCCTCCTCGAGATCAGACACCAGAAAGGATCGAGACAAGGCGTCCGCCTTGACGTTTTTGTCAGCCGGGCGAAAATGAAGGACAAAATCAAAACGAGCAAAAAACAAGGACCACCGGGCTTGGCGCGGGTTAAGTCTCTGGGCATGCTGGAGGTAAGCCAAGTTCTTGTGGTCAGTGTAAATTATTACCGGGTGAAGAGCCCCCTCGAGCAGGTAACGCCACTCCTCCAATGCCAGTTTGATGGCCAATAACTCTCGGTCTCCTATGGAATAATTGCGCTCTGAGGAGGAGAAGAGTTTTGAGAAGAAGCCACAAGTTACCATCCTCCCGGAAGATGATTTTTGAGTAAGTACTGCTCCGGCTCCAGAGGAGGAGGCGTCAACTTCCAGGAAGAACTGCTTGTTGCCATCTGGGCGATGCAGCACCGGGGCGGAAGAAAAGGCCTGTTTAAGGGAAAGAAAGGCCTCCTCTGCTTCGGGTGGCCACTCTTTGGGATTAGTACCTTTACGGGTGAGCGCAGAAATTGGGGCCGTCCGGGAAGAGAAGTGTGGTATGAAGAGGCGGTAGTAGTTGGCGAAGCCCAGGAATCGCTGAATGGCCTTCAACCCCTCCGGTCGGGGCCATTTCTCGATGGCAGACAGTTTCTCAGGATCCATTTGTAGGCCGGTCTGAGAGATAATGTAGCCCAGAAACGGAAGCGAGGTCTGCTCAAAGAGGCACTTCTCAAATTTAGCGTAGAGATGGTTCTGCCTTAGCCTGAGCAGGACCTGACGAACGTCCCTCCGGTGAGTCTGGAGATCCGGAGAGAAGACCAAGATGTCGTCCAGGTACACCACTACGCAGGAGTAGAGAAGGTCCCGGAAGATGTCATTGACCAACTCTTGAAAGACGGCAGGAGCGTTACAGAGACAAAAGGGCATTACCAGGTATTCATAGTGGCCGTCCCGGGTGTTGAATGCCGTCTTCCATTCATCCCCCTGACGAATACGAACCAGGTTGTACGCCCCACGAAGGTCCAGTTTGGTGAAGATCCTAGCCCCCCTCAGACGATCAAATAATTCTGGAATGAGCGGAAGGGGGTACTTATTCTTCACCGTGATCAGGTTTAGGCCTCTATAGTCTATACAGGGACGGAGAGAGCCGTCCTTCTTTTTGACGAAAAAGAAGCCTGCTCCCGCCGGGGAGGTAGATTTCCGGATGAATCCTCTGGCCAGATTCTCCTCAATATATTCGGACATTGACCGGGTCTCAGCAGCGGATAAAGGATAGATACGCCCACGGGGAGGAGTAGTACCGGGTAGCAGATCGATGGGACAGTCGTATGGTCTATGTGGTGGTAATGTCTCTGCCTCCTTTTTATTAAAGACATCTGCATAAGACCAATAAGGAATCGGAAGTCCAGGTAGATTAGCTGGGGTAGGAGAAGGACGGACGGGATGGACGGGAACCAGGCAGGTTTTATGACAGTCTTGTCCCCAGCGAAGGACCTCTCCGGTTTGCCAGTCTAGCACGGGTGCATGTCTCTGGAGCCAGGGCAGACCTAGCAAGAGGGCGTGAGAGAGTCCAGGCAAAACATGAAAGGAGATACTTTCAGAATGCAGCATTCCCACCTGCAGGGTAATGGATTCGGTGATGAGTTGAATGGGGCGAGGTAAGAGGCCCCCATCCACGGCAGCGACAGACAAGGGTACAGCCAGAGGTTTGGTGGGGATGCGGTATTTCTCAACCAGGGACTGTGAAATAAGGTTCCCGGCTGCTCCAGAGTCAAGTTGGGCTAGTTCGAAATAACGGTTCTCCCCGTAGATGATCGAAACAGACAACAGCAGGGATGGAGAGGATTTATTCTTGTCTAGGTGGACCTCTCTGAGCGAACCTAGACACAGGCGTTTCCCGACCTCTCCGGGCAGGCACGGATCCGGTGCTCCTTACTGCCACAGTAGAAGCAGCTCCCCTCGGCACGGCGTGAGTCCTGACGGGTTTTGACCATCTTGGTCTGGTCGACCTGCATAGGCTCAGGAGAGTGTACCTGGGGAGAGACGGAGGGAATGACGGGTTTCTGGAAAGTAGGAGCTAAACGTGGAATCCTTCTCTCACGGGTGACCTCTTTGGCACGCTCTTGGAACCGTAGGTCAATCCGGGTGGCAAGGGTTATTAGATCATCGAGAGAGGTAGGAATGTCCCGACCAGCAAGTTCATCTTTAATACGACCGGACAGACCCTCCCAGAAGACGGATACCAGAGCGTCGTTATCCCAGGCCAGCTCCGAGGCAAGGGTGCGGAACCGTATGGCATATTGGCCCACGGTGAGACCCTCCTGACGGAGGCGTAGCAGAGAGGATGCGGATGAGGTCTTCCGTCCGGGTTCGTCGAAGACTTTCCGGAAAGCCGAGAGAAAAGCAGGCAAGTTGGACACCAGGGGGTCTCCTCTCTCCCATAGAGGATTTAGCCAGGCCAGGGCCTCCCCGGTGAGATGGGACATGATAAAGGCAATTTTGGCCCGGTCGGAATTAAACTGATGGGACAAAAGTTCAAAGTGCAGGGTGCACTGATTTATGAAGCCCCGAGCCTGGACGGGGTCGCCTCCGAAGCGAGGAGGTGCAGAGAGCCGGGGTCCGGGGTAGGATACCATAGTATTAGTGGGCAGCGGAGCTGCCGGATTGCAAGATATGGCACTGGCGGAGGTTGTTGGTGGATCAGACAGAGTGTTCAGGCGAGTATTAACATTCCGCAGGTGACCCAGGATGGCCTCCTGTTGGGACCTCTGACGGGACAGTTCAAGACAGAGGTCCGAGAGCGAGGGAGCTTGGGTGCCACCGGGTTCCATGGCCCGAGCAAACTGTAACGGGTCCGGGAGGCGGAACCTCTGAGCTACTATACAAGGGGGCGGCCCTTGTAAGGGAGCGGGTGGCAGTCTCTGGGTGAACGGACAGGGAGTTACGGCAAGTGATCAGGGCAGTCTCTGGGTAAGGGGTAGGTACGACCTGTGATGGCAGAGCCTCCGGGTAGGCTAGCAGGCAGATGGTAGATGTGTGCTCCCAGGTGAGCAAGCGAGAGTCTCTGGAATAGCAGGTGGTCACGGCACGTGACGGCGGAACCTCCGGGCTGGCAGGCAGGTAGGTAACGGAGAAGCGCTCCCAGGTGAGCGGGCAAGAGTCTCTGGAATAGCTGGTGGTCACCGCACGTGACAACGGGACCTCCGGGCTGGCAAGCAGGCAGGTAACGGAGATGCGCTCCCAGGTGAGCGGGCAAGAGTCTCTGAGATAGCTGGTGGTCACAGCACGTGACAACGGAGCCTCCGGGCTGGCAAGCAGGCAGATAACGGAGAAGCGCTCCCAGGTGAGCGGGCAAGCTGGTCCATAGACAGACTGACCGGAGTAGTAAGGCAGACCGTCGGACCTCAGGCAAGCAGGCAGGTAGCTGATATGCGCTCCCAGGTGAGCGGGCAGGCTGGTCCTTTAGACAGACTGACAGGAGTAGTAAGGCAGACCGTCGGACCTCAGACTGGCAGACAGGTAACAAGTATTCAGGCAGGAATCAGGCAGGTAACTGGCAGGTAAACTAGCAGGAAACTGGCAGGAAACTGGCAGGTAACTGGCAGGTAACTGGCAACGGGACCTGAGGGCTGAAGCACAGGTGAGACACAGGTGCAAACAACATTGCTCGGGCACCTCCATTTTGGAGGAGGTGCCTTATATATGATGAAGTCCTCCGGCCATTGGCCGGGGACTCTTTAGGGCGGCGCGCGCGGCCCCTTTAAGAGGAGGGGAGCGCGCGCGCGCGCGCCCTAAGCACAGGGGCCGGGAAGGAGCGCGCGCTGAGAGCAGAGCAGGAGGAGGACGCCGGGACGGAGCGCGCGCTGACAGCAGAGCGGGGGGAGGATGCCGGGCACGGAGCAGAGCGGTGAGAGGAGCAGCGTCCCTGCCTAGCAGAGGGCAGGGACGCCGGCACTACACCTTGTTTCAGAGAATATGAATGATAACAAAAAAACTTTTTCTCCACTCATGGTTATTGGTTGGGTGAAGCCATTTATTGTCAAAAGTTTATATAGTCAAAATGGTACAAATAAAAGCTTAAACTCATCCCACAGAAAACAAGCTCTAACACAGTTAGAGCTTGTAAACCAGTGTTTTTAGTATGCAAACTTTGCAAACTCAAAAAATACTAAATAACCCAGGAGTCACTGTGACCATACTATGCAGATATAAAGAAATAGTCGGCACTCCGTAGTCCTTGTTAGTAATGGTGGTGCACGTGGAGAAATAGATTGCAAGCAAAATAGAAGGATCCCGGCACTCCCGTGTACAGTCATGGCCAAAAGTTTTGAGAATGACACCAAAATTATATTTTCACATGATCTGCTGGCCTCTGGTTTTTATTAGTGTTTGTCTGATGTTTATATCACATACAGAAATATAACTGCAATCATATTATGAGTACTAATAGGTTATATTGACAGTTAGAATGAGTTAATGCAGCAAGTCAATATTTGCAGTGTTGCCCCTTCTTCTTCAAGACCTCTGTAATTCTCCCTGGCATGCTCTCAATCAACTTTTGGACCAAATCCTGACTGATAGCAGTCCATTCTTGCATAATCAATTCTTGCATTTTGCCAGAATTTGTTGGTTTTTGTTTGTCCACCCGTCTCTTGATGATTGACCACAAGTTCTCAATGGGATTAAGATCTGGGGAGTTTCCAGGCCATGGACCCAAAATCTCTATGTTTTGTTCCATGAGCCATTTAGTTATCACCTTTGCTTTATGGCAAGGTGCTCCATCATGCTGGAAAAGGCATTGTTGGGCGCCAAACTGCTCTTGGACGGTTGGGAGAAGATGCTCGTGGAGGACATTCTGGTACCATTCTTTATTCATGGCTGTGTTTTTAGGCAAGACTGTGAGTGAGCCGATTCCCTTGGCTCAGAAGCAACCCCACACATGAATGGTTTCAGGATGCTTTACAGTTGGCATGAGACAAGACTGGTGGTAGCGCTCACCTCTTCTTCTCCGAATAAGCTGTTTTCCAGATGTCCCAAACAATCGAAAAGGGGATTTATCAGAGAAAATGACTTTGCCCCAGTCCTCAGCAGTCCACTCCCTGTACCTTTTTCAGAATATCAGTCGGTCCCTGATGTTTTTTTCTGGAGAGAAGTGGCTTCTTTGCTGCCCTCCTTGAAACCAGCCCTTGCTCAAAGAGTCTCCGCCTCACAGAGCGTGCAAAAGCACTCACACCAGCCTGCTGCCATTCCTGAGCAAGCTCGGCACTGCTGGTAGTCCGATCCCGCAGCTGAAACAGTTTTAAGATACGGTCCTGGCGCTTGCTGGTCTTTCTTGGGCGCCCTGGAGCCTTTTTGACAACAATGGAAGCTCTCTCCTTGAAGTTCTTGATGATGCGATAGATTGTTGACTGAGATGCAATCTTTGTAGCTGCGATACTCTTCCCTGTTAGGCCATTTTTGTGCAGTGCAATGATGGCTGCACGTGTTTCTTTAGAGATAACCATGGTTAACTGAAGAGAAACAATGATACCAAGAACCATCCTCCTTTTAAAGTGTCCAGTGATGTCATTCTTACTTAATCATGACTGATTGATCGCCAGCCCTGTCCTCATCAACACCCACACCTGTGTTAATGGATAAATCACTAAAACGATGTTAGCTGCTCCTTTTAAGGCAGGACTGCAATGATGTTGAAATGTGTTTTGGGGGTTAAAGTTCATTTTCTGGGCAAATATTGACTTTGCAAGTACAGTAATTGCTGTTAAGCTGATCACTCTTTGACATTCAGGAGTATATGCAAATTGCCATTACAAAAAATAAAGCAGTAAACTTTGGAAAAATTACTATTTGTCTCATTCTCAATACTTTTGGCCATGACTGTATATGATCAATTCATTGATTCCACATGTAGGAAAACTACAACAAAACGTTTCAGCCCCTTGCAGGCTTTTGTCAATTGTGGATAACAAGACAAATTCCACACATATATAGAAAAATTTAGAGGAAATGACATCATACAAAAAAATATATATATATTATAGAAAACCACAACTGAACATTACACAAAATATAACATCATACATGAAATAATAAATAAATATCATAAATAAACAATAAAACAAAAAACAAAAAGACATCAAAAATGACATCATAAATTAATATAGTATCTCCATACCAGTACAACAAAATATTAAATACAAAAACCTAAACATTCTTGCATATAACACCAAAAATTCCTCCAAATATTAAATATCCCATTGTTGATTCACCTATCTAGAATATATAAACAATCCAGAATTATTACAATTAATGCAATTTTATAGAAAACATTTTTGAAAGTTATTTTATTAAAGATTTTTTTATAAAGATTTTTTAAAAAACGTTTTATAATTTTTATTAATTTTATAATGCTCACTCAATTTAATTAATATTTTTAATTCATTGACACTAATCCTCAAAAAAACAGTACCGATAATCAGATCATTTTGTATAGGGTCATGCCAAAATTATAGCATCACAAGCCATTAAATTTCTACCTAATCATGTTCATAGTCACTCCTACCACTAATTCTATTGTCAAAATGGGTTACATCAAGTTATTACCAATAAAAAATGAGAGAAATCACAAGAATATAATATTATGCCCAATATAATATGTTTCACTGCTGCAAGATCCGGCCATATCTGGAGATCGCCTTCTTATTGGCCTCATCCAATACTGTAATATCCCGAAAAAATATTCATTGATTTTGAATGGTCTGAAAAAAGGAAAAATAATGATTTAGAACATTTGGCTTACACTGTATTCCTTATTCAAACGATTGGGAGATAAACTATTAAGTGTGAAAATCCAAAATACCTCTCTCCTCAAAAGGAGTTTTTTGAGGCTTCCCCCTCTTCTGGGTACACTTACTTCTTCAATTACTTGATATTTTAATTGTGCCACAGAGTGTTTTTTTTCTTTGAAATGTAGTGGTAACGGAAGTGTAGTATCGCAACATCTAATCGTAGATTTATGCTTATTAATGGGTACACCGACTGCCCGTGAAGTCTCGCCTATATAAATAGAGCCACAAGGGCACTTTATCAAATAGATAACGTTGGCAGAATTACAGGTAAAAAAACCTTTGATATAAAATCTTTTCCCAGTAAGGGGGTGGCAGAAATATTCTCCTCTGATAACGTTGTTACATTGCGCACATCCCAAACAGGGATATGTTCCTTTACTTTTTGCACTAAGGAATGTCTGTATGGGGATCAATAAATCACTACCCACATCAGCACGCACTAATTTATACCCGATGTTAGAAACCTTTTTATTACAAATTCGGGAAGGTGTTTGAAATTCATTCACAGTAGGGAAAGCTTCCCTCAAAATATGCCAACGTTTTTTAATCATTTTATCCACTCTAACATTAATCGGATGCTATTGTCTTACAAAAGGTATTCGTGGCCTTTTGGTGTCTCTTTTAACCCTTTCAAATCCCATGTCTCTCTCTGCCTGATCCAAGACATGTTTAGGATAACCACGATGCTGGAAGTTATTCCTCATTTTTGTTATACGTTGCTTACAGATTAAAGGATCTGTAACAATTCTTTTTACCCTCAAAAACTGCGTTCTAGGAATCGCCTGTTTCATAAAATATGGGTGGGCACTTTTAAAATGTAAAAAGCTGTTCCTATCTGTATTCTTTTTGTATAGATCAACATCCACACGTCTAGTGCCAGTCTTGATGACCAATGTATCCAAAAAATTCATACGTTCACCATCATATGATAAAGTAAAATTTAATTCTGTCCATACACTATTTAAATAGTTTTGAAATTCCATTAGTGTCTCATGTGGCCCAAAAACACAAAAAATATCATCTATACATCTCAGCCAAATTTTGGCATAGCTTTTAAATAAATCATGACAATAGACAAATTTCTAGTCAAAAAATGTCATATAAAGATTTGCTTATGGGGGGGCCACATTCGCACCCATCGCTGATCCCCTTTTCTGTTTGTAAAAAAACATCCTGGAATAAGAAGTAATTCTCATATAGAACAATTTCCAACAGGTCAAATATAAATTCTCGCCGTGTCTCAGGGACTTGAAATTCCTCTAATGTCCAATTAACTGCACTTAATCCTTTTTGATGTCCAATAGAAGTATATAAACTAACTACATCAATAGTAGCAATAATGGCATTTTCAGAGATGTCGTCAACATTTTTAATTTTTTGCAAAAAATCACCCGTATCAAGTAAGAAAGACTTACTTTTTTTAGTAAAAGGAGTCAGAATTCGTTCCAAAACAATTGACAAGGGGCTCAACACAGAATCTGATGAAGCCACAATGGGCCTGCCGGGGGGATCAATCAAAGTTTTGTGGACTTTAGGTAATATATACCGTACAGACCAAAAGTTTGGACACACCTTCTCATTTAAAGATTTTTCTGTATTTTCATGACTATGAAAATTGTACATTCACACTGAAGGCATCAAAACTATGAATTAACACATGTGGTATTATATACTTAACAAAAAAGCGTGAAACAACTGAAAATATGTCTTATATTCTAGGTTCTTCAAAGTAGCCACCTTTTGCTTTGATGACTGCTTTGCACACTCTTGGCATTCTCTTGATGAGCTTCAAGAGGTAGTCACCGGAAATGTTCTTCCAACAATCTTGAAGGAGTTCCCAGAGATGCTTAGCACTTGTTGGCCCTTTTGCCTTCACTCGACGGTCCAGCTCACCCTAAACCATCTCGATTACGTTCAGGTCTGGTGACTGTGGAGGCTAGGTTATCTGGCATAGCACCCCATCACTCTCCTTCTTGATCAAATAGCCCTTACACAGCCTGGAGGTGTGTTTGGGTTCATTGAAAAATAAATGATGGTCCAACTAAACGCAAACCGGATGGAATAGCATGCCGCTGCAAGATGCTGTGGTAGCCATTCTGGTTCAGTATGCCTTCAATTTTGAAAAAATCCCCAACAGTGTCACCATCAAAGCACCCCCACACCATCACACCTCCTCCTCCATGCTTCACGGTGGGAACCAGGCATGTAGAGTCCATCCGTTCACCTATTCTGCGTCGCACAAAGACATGATGGTTGGAACCAAAGATCTCAAATTTGGACTCATCAGACCAAAGCACAGATTTCCACTGGTCTAATGTCCATTCCTTGTGTTCTTTAGCCCAAACAAGTCTCTTCTGCTTGTTGCCTGTCCTTAGCAGTGGTTTCCTAGCAGCTATTTTACCATGAAGGCCTGCTGCACAGTCTCCTCTTAACAGTTGTTGTAGAGATGTGTCTGCTGCTAGAACTCTGTGTGGCATTGACCTGGTCTCTAATCTGAGCTGCTGTTAACCTGCGATTTCTGAGGCTGGTGACTCGGATAAACTTATCCTCAGAAGCAGAGGTGACTCTTGGTCTTCCTTTCCTGGGGTGGTCCTCATATGAGCCAGTTTCTTTGTAGCGCTTAATGGTTTTTGCAAATGCACTTGGGGACACTTTCAAAGTTTGCCAAATTTTTCGGACTGACTGACCTTCATTTCTTAATATAATGATGGCCACTCGTTTTTCTTTACTTAGCTGCTTTTTTCTTGCCATAATACAAATTCTAACAGTCTATTCAGTAGGACTATCAGCTGTGTATCCACCTGACTTCTGCACAACACAACTGATGGTCCCAACCCCATTTATAGGGCAAGAAATCCCACTTATTAAACCTGACAGGGCACACCTGTGAAGTGAAAACCATTTCCGGTGACTACCTCTTGAAGCTCATCAAGAGAATGCCAAGAGTGTGCAAAGCAGTCATCAAAGCAAAAGGTGGCTACTTTGAAGAACCTAGAATATAAGACATATTTTCAGTTGTTTCACACTTTTTTGTTAAGTATATAATTCCACATGTGTTAATTCATAGTTTTGATGCCTTCAGTGTGAATGTACAATTTTCATAGTCATGAAAATACAGAAAAATCTTTAAATGAGAAGGTGTGTCCAAACTTTTGGTCTGTACTGTAGATCACAGGGGTAATAGGATCTGTTTTAATCAAATATTCCACCAATTTAGTATCAACAATAACCCTGGACCTTTGCTTATTAACCACATTTTTTATTTTGATTTGCATTTCATGTAATGGATTCTTTTTTACTGGCATATATGTTTCAATATCAGTCAATTGTCTCTGGATCTCACGTATATATTTATCATGATCCATTATAACAATTGACCCCCCCCCCCTTGTCGGCAGGCTTAATTTCAATTTGTTTGTCCCCTTGCAATTGTTTGAGGGCTTCCCTCTCTTCAAATGTTAAATTACCACTGATCTGAAAACCCTCTCGCTGCATTTGATTCAGTAAAATATCGCCATCTCTTTTCACAAAATCAATATATGTCTCAGTCGGATGGTATATTTTCGGTGGTACAAAACTACTTCTGTTCCTAAGACTCAGGTAAAATAATTTCAAACAATCATTACCATCACTAGTGGTCATTACTGGCAATGGCAGTGGAACATTAGAAAAGTGTGATTTCAAGCTAATATTTCTATAAAAACTATATAAATCAATGTCCATTTGAAAACCATTTAAATCAGTCATTATGCCAAAGGATAAACCCTTTTGCAGGGTCTGTATCTGTTTTGGTGATATAGTCTTAGAGGAAATGTTTATAATCAATGAATCTTCAGTACCTGAGACCTGATGATCATAGATGGTGTAGTTTCTCCTGTGATGGCAGCCCCCACCCTGCGTTTTCTTGTGGGCTGGATTGTTTATTTATACAGTAATATGAAAAAGTTTGGGCACCCCTATTAATTTTAAGCTTAGTGTTTTATAAAAATTGGTGTTTTTGCAACAGCTATTTCAGTTTGATATATGTAATAACTGTTGGACACAGTAATGTTTCTGCCTTGAAATGAGGTTTATTGTGCTAACAGAAAATGTGCAATCTGCATTCAAACAAAATTTGACAGGTGCATAAGTATGGGCACCCTTATCATTTTCTTGTTTTAAATACTCCTACCTACTTTTTACTGACGTACTAAAGCACTTTTTTTGGTTTTGTAACCTCATTGAGCCTTGAACTTCATAGCCAGGTGTATGTAATCATGAGAAAAGCTACTTAAAGTGGCCACTTCCAAATTGTTCTCCTGTTTGAATCTCCTCTGAAGATTGCCATCATGGCCTCCTCAAAACAACTGTCAAATGATCTGAAAACAAAGATTATTCAACATAGTTGTTCAGGGGAAGGATGCAAAAAGCTGTCTCAGAGATTTAACCTGTCAGTTTCCACTGTGAGGAACATAGTAAGGAAATGGAAGAACACAGGGACAGTTCTTCTTAAGGCCAGAAGTGGCAGGCCAAGAAAAACATCAGAAAGGCAGAGAAGAAGAATGGTGAGATCAGTCAAGGACAATCCTCAGACCACCTCCAGAGAGCTGCAGCATCAACTTGCTGCAGATGGTGTCACTGTGCATCGGTCAACTATACAACGCACTTTGCACAAGGAGAAGCTGTATGGGAGAGTGATGCAAAAGAAGCCGTTTCTGCAAGCACGCCACAAACAGAGTCGGCTGAGGTATGCAAAAGGACATTTGGAGAAGCCAATTTCTTTTTGGAAGAAGGTCCTGTGGACTGATGAAACCAAGATTGAGTTGTTTGGTCATACAAAAAGGCGTTATGCATGGCGGCAAAAAAACACAGCATTCCAAGAAAAACACTTGCTACCCACAGTAAAATTTGGTGGAGGTTCCATCATGCTTTGGGGCTGTGTGGCTAATGCCGGCACCGGGAATCTTGTTAAAGTTGAGGGACGCATTGATTCCATTCAGTATCAGCAGATTCTTGACAATAATGTTCAAGAATCAGTGATAAAGTTGAAGTTACGCAGGGGATGGATCTTTCAGCAAGACAATGATCCAAAACACCGCTCCAAATCTACTCAGGCACTCATGCAGAGGAACAATTACAATGTTCTGGAATGGCCATCCCAGTCCCCAGACCTGAATATCATTGAACATCTGTGGGATCATTTGAAGAGGGCTGGCCATGCTCAGCGACCATCAAACTTAACTGAACTGGAATTGTTTTGTAAAGAGGAATGGTCAAAAATATCTTCATCCAGGATCCAGGAACTCATTAAAAGCTACAGGAAGCGACTAGAGGCTGTTATTTTTGCAAAAGGAGGATCTACTAAATATTAATGTCACTTTTCTGGTGAGGTGCCCATACTTATGCACCTGTCAAATTTTGTTTGAATGTAGATTGCACATTTTCTGTTAGCACAATAAACCTCATTTCAAGGCAGAAACATTACTGTGTCCAGCAGTTATTACATATATCAAACTGAAATAGCTGTTGCAAAAACACCAATTTTTATAAATTATTAAGCTTAAGATTAATAGGGGTGCCCAAACTTTTTCATATAACTGTATATTCTAGATAGGTGAATCAACAATGGGATATTTAATATTTGGAGGAATTTTTGGTGTTATATGCAAGAATGTTTAGGTTTTTGTATTTATTATTTTGGTGTACTGGTATGGAGATACTATATTAATTTATGATGTCATTTTTTGATGTCTATTTTTGTTTTTTTGTTTTATTGTTTATTTATGATGTTTATTTATTATTTCATGTATGATGTTATATTTTGTGTAATGTTCCGTTGTGGTTTTCTATAATATTTTTTTTTTGTATGATGTCATTTCCTCTAAATTTTTCTATATATGTGTGGAATTTGTCTTGTCATCCACAATTGACAAAAGCCTGCAAGGGGCTGAAACGTTTTGTTGTAGTTTTCCTACATGTGGAATAAATGAATTGATCGTATACACGTGAGTGCCGGGATCCTTCTATTTTGCTTGCAATCTATTTCTCCACGTGCACCACCATTACTAACAAGGACTACGGAGTGCCGACTATTTCTTTATATCTACACTGTTCTCTTGAAGTACATGCACAAGTTGGAACTATATGGCAGCAGTGAGTAAAGATTTTAATGATGAGGAAGCTACAAGGATCATCTCACAATCTACAATTTCTATGGACTTTTTGAAGATACCAGCAAGTGAGTTCAGGAAACGAGATTTTGAAAAGGAGTCCAACAGACTGATCTCATCTGAACTCCATGCCGCTACTTTAACAGAATATTACCGTGAGAAACGGATCCCATGGGGATTGAGGGTGCATTTATGCCCTACTCTTTTCTCCAACGAGTCAGCCTTTTGTGATGAATTTGAACATATCATTAATAAATGCTCTTTGTATTTGATTCTCTTGACTGTTGAGAGATTGCAGAAAGCCATCACTGAACTGAGGAATGAAATGCATAATATTGAACTACAGCTCAGTTCCTGCATGAAATCTGATGAATTGAGTGCTTTAAAAGATTCTACAAATACAATCTTGGAGAATTTTCGCAGGGAGCTGCAGGACAGGAAGCGACGAAAGTCTACCAGAGACACGGAAGATTATTTGTCTAACAGAGTTTGTAGGTGGCGTGACCCGAGACCTGGCTTTGAAAAGGGGTTTAAATCATTTCCCTGGACCGGCTATTACTCCTCAGATTCCGGCAGTGATATCTCTGGCTCCTGGAACCAACAGCGTCCTTTTTTTCGGAAGACGCGGAGAGGGGGCTGCCATCACAGGAGAAACTACACCATCGATGATCATCAGGTCTCAGGTACTGAAGATTCATTGATTATAAGCATTTCGTCTAAGATTATATCACTGGAACAGATACAAACCCTGCAAAAGGGTTTATCCTTTGGCATAATGACTGATTTAAATGGTTTTCAATTGGACATTGATTTAAACGTTTTTATAGAAATATTAGATTGAAATCACACTTTTCTAATGTTCCACTGCCATTGCCAGTAACGACCACTAGTGATGGTAATGATTGTTTGAAATTATTTGACCTGGGTCTTAGGAACAGAAGTAGTTTTGTACCACCGAAAATATACCATCCGACTGAGACATATATTGATTTTGTGAAAAGAGATGTCGATATTTTACTGAATCAAATGCAGCGAGAGGGTTTTCAGATCAGTGGTAATATAACATTTGAAGAGAGGGAAGCCCTCAAACAATTGCAAGGGGACAAACAAATTGAAATTAAGCCTGCCGACAAGGGGGGTCAATTGTTATAATGGATCGTGATAAATATATACGTGAGATCCAGAGACAATTGACTGATATTGAAACATATATGCCAGTAAAAAAGAATCCATTACAGGAAATACAAATCAAAATAAAAAATGTGGTTGATAAACATAGGTCCAGGGTATTATTGATACTAAATTGGTGGAATATTTGATTAAAACAGATCCTATTACCCCTGTGAGCTATATATTACCTAAAGTCCACAAAACTTTGATTAATCCCCTCGGCAGGCCCATTGTGGCTTCGTCAGATTCTGTGTTGAGCCCCTTGTCAATTGTTTTGGAACGAATTCTGACTCCTTTTACTTAAAAAAGTAAGTCTTTCTTACTTGATACGGGTGATTTTTTTTCAAAAAATTAAAAATGTTGACGACATCTCTGAAAATGCTATTATTGCTACTATTGATGCAGTTCGTTTATATACTTCTATTGAACATCAAAAAGGATTAAGTGCAGTTAGTTGGACATTACAGGAATTTCGAGTCCCTGAGACACGGCGAGAGTTTATATTTGACCTGTTGGAAATTGTTCTATATGAGAATTACTTCTTATTCCAGGATGTTTTTTACAAACAGAAAAGCGGATCAGCGATGGGTGCGAATGTTGCCCCCCTATAAGCAAATCTTTATATGACATTTTTTGTGGAGAAATTTGTCTATTGTCATGATTTATTTAAAACCTATGCCAAAATTTGGCTGAGATTTATAGATGATATTTTTTGTGTTTTTGGGCCACATGAGACACTAATGGAATTTCAAAACTATGTAAATAGTGTATGGACAGAATTAAATTTTACTTTATCATATGATGGTCAACGTATGAATTTTTTCGATACAATGGTCATCAAGACTGGCACTGAACGTGTGGATGTTGATCTACACAAAAAGAATACAGATAGGAACAGCTTTTTACATTTTAAAAGTGCCCACCCATATTTTATGAAACAGGCGATTCCTAGAACGCAGTTTTTGAGGGTAAAAAAAATTGTTACAGATCCTTTAATCTGTGAGCAACGTATAACAGAAATGAGGAATAACTTCCAGCATCGTGGTTATCCTAAACATGTCTTGGATCAGGCAGAGAGAGACATGGGATTTGAAAGGGTTAAAAGAGACAGCAATATGCCCCAAATACCTTTTGTAAGACAATAGTATCCGATTAATGTTAGAGTGGATAAAATAATTAAAAAACGTTGGCATATTTTGAGGGAAGCTTTCCCTACTGTGAATGAATTTCAAACACCTTCCCGAATTTGTAATAAAAAGGTTTCTAACATCGGGTATAAATTAGTGCGTGCTGATGTGGGTAGTGATTTATTGATCCCCAGACAGACATTCCTTAGTACAAAAAGTAAAGGAACATATCCCTGTTTGGGATGTGCGCAATGTAACAACGTTATCAGAGGTGAATATTTCTGCCACCCCCTTACTGGGAAGAGATTTTATATCAAAGGTTTTTTTACCTGTAAATCTGCCAACGTTATCTATTTGATAAAGTGCCCTTGTGGCTCTATTCATATAGGCGAGACTACACGGGCAGTCGGTGTACCCATTAATAAGCATAAATCTACGATTAGATGTTGCGATACTACACTTCCGTTACCACTGCATTTCAAAGAAAAAAACACTCTGTGGCACAATTAAAATATCAAGTAATTGAAGAAGTAAGTGTACCCAGAAGAGGGGGAAGCCTCAAAAAACTCCTTTTAATGAGAGAGGCATTTTGGATTTTCACACTTAATAGTTTATCTCCCAATGGTTTGAATAAGGAATACAGTGTAAGCCAAATGTTCTAAACCATTATTTTTCCTTTTTCAGACCATTCAAAATCAATGAATATTTTTTCGGGATATTACAGTATTGGATGCGGCCAATAAGAAGGCAATCTCCAGATATGGCCTGATCTTGCAGCAGTCCAACATATATTGGGCATAATATTATATTCTAGTGATTTCTCTCATTTTTTATTGGTAATAACTTGATGTAACCCATTTTGACAATAGAATTAGTGGTAGGAGTGACTATGAACATGATTAGGTGGAAATTTAATGGTTTGTGATGCTATAATTTTGGCATGACCCTATACAAAATGATCTGATTATCGGTACTGTTTTTTTGAGGATTAGTATCAATGAATTAAAAATATTAATTAAATTGAGTGAGCATTATAAAATTAATAAAAATTATAAAAAGTTTTTTAAAAAAATCTTTATAAAAAAATCTTTAATAAAATAACTTTCAAAATTTTTTTCTATAAAATTGCATTAATTGTAATAATTATGGATTGTTTATATATTCCAGATTGGTGAATCAACAATGGGATATTTTATACTTGGAGGAATTTTTGCAAGAATGTTTAGATTTTTGTATTTAATATTTTGTTGTACTAGTATGGAGATACTATATTAATTTATGATGTCATTTTCTGATGTCTATTTTTATTTTTGTTTTATTGTTTATTTATGATGTTTATTTATTATTTCATATATGATGTTATATTTTGTGTAATGTTCCGTTGTGGTTTTCTATAATATATATATATTTTTTTGTATGATGTAATTTCCTTTAAATTTTTCAGTTTACAGTACAGACCAAAAGTTTGGACACACCTTCTCATTTAAAGATTTTTCTGTATTTTCATGACTAGGAAAATTGTACATTCACACTGAAGGCATCAAAACTATGAATTAACACATGTGGAATTATATACTTAATAAAAAAGTGTGAAACAACTGAAAATATGTCTTATATTCTAGGTTCTTCAAAGTAGCCACCTTTTGCTTTGATGACTGCTTTGCACACTCTTGGCATTCTCTTGATGAACTTCAAGAGGTAGTCACCGGAAATGGTTTTCACTTCACAGGTGTGCCCTGTCAGGTTTAATAAGTGGGATTTCTTGCCTTATAAATGGGGTTGGGACCATCAGGTGTGTTGTGCAGAAGTCTGGTGGATACACAGCTGATAGTCCTACTCAATAAACTGTTAGAATTTGTATTATGGCACGAGAAAAGCAGCTAAGTAAAGAAAAACGAGTGGCCATCATTACTTGAAGGCTATGTGCCCACGATGCAGAAATGAAGCAGAAAATTTCTGCAGCATTTCTGCATCTCCCTGGCAGAAAAAACGCATGCAGATTGTGCATGCGTTTTTCCTGCAGAATACATGCGGATTCACATGCTTATCCACATGGGTTAACGCATGTGTTTCCGCATGCGGACTGACAAGCACTTTCCAGGCGATAGCATTACTTGGAAAGTGCTTGACAACTAGGTCACACTGTGTAAATCCATGCAAACGTCATGGATTTATACAGTGTGACCGTAAAAAAAAAAAAAAAAAAGCTATACTCACCCCCGATGCCCCAGAGTGTGCTGCAGCGCTCGTCCTGGCTTCTTCCGGGTTGCCGGCACATCGCGAGACAGCCTGCGGTCACATGACCGCGCCGTTATCTCAGGTCCTGGAAGGAGAAGCGCTGCCGGCAAGCAGAGAGAAGCCGCTTGACTGGTGAATATAAACTTTATTTTTTATTTTATTCTTTTTTTAACAGGTACAATGGTACCCAGGTCTGGATGAGAGTCTTCTCTCCTCCAGAACTGGGTACCTTCCGCACATTGAGAAGCATGTTATCCGCTTGTACAAATGTACAGACGCGGATATTATGCGTCTCAATGCAAGTCAATGGCGGCGCTTCCGCAAAATTAATGAACATGCTGCGGATTTATGAGCGCTGCAGAAAGGCTGTGGAAAAATCCGCAGCATGTGCATTGACATTGCGGAATGCCATTGGGGACCATGGGGTGCGGATTACCATGCGTTTTTCAATCGTTTCCGCTGCGGAAATTACGCAGCGGAAACGAATGAAAAACGCATCGTGTGCACGCAGCCTAAGAAATGAAGGTCAGTCAGTCCGAAAAATTGTGAAAACTTTGAAAGTGTCCCCAAGTGCAGTTGCAAAAACCGTCAAGCGCTACAAAGAAACTGGCTCACATGAGGACCGCCCCAGGAAAGGAAGACCAAGAGTCACCTCTGCTTCTGAGGATAAGTTTATCCAAGTCACCAGCCTCAGAAATCGCAGGTTAACAGCAGCTCAGATTAGAGACCAGATCAATGCCACACAGAGTTCTAGCAGACACATCTCTATAACAACTGTTAAGAGGAGACTTTGTGCAGCAGGCCTTCATGGTAAAAAAGCTACTAGGAAACCACTGCTAAGGACAGGCAACAAGCAGAAGAGACTTATTTGAGCTAAAGAACACAAGGAATGGACATTAGACCAGTGGAAATCTGTGCTTTGGTCTGATGAGTCCAAATTTGAGATCTTTGGTTCCAACCACCGTGTCTTTGTGCGACTCAGAAAAGGTGAACGGATGGACTTTACATGCCTGATTCCCACCGTGAAGCATGGAGGAGGAGGTGTGATGGTGTGGGGGTGCTTTGCTGGTGACACTGTTGGGGATTTATTCAAAATTGAAGGCATACTGAACCAGCATGGCTACCACAGCATCTTGCAGCGGCATGCTATTCCATCCGGTTTGCGTTTAGTTGGACCATCATTTATTTTTCAACAGGACAATGACCCCAAACACTCCTCCAGGCTGTGTAAGGGCTATTTGACCAAGATGGAGAGTGATGGGGTGCTACGCCAGATGACCTGGCTTCCACAGTCACCAGACCTGAACCCAATCGAGATGGTTTGGGGTGAGCTGGACTGCAGAGTGAAGGCAAAAGGGCTTACAAGTGCTAAGCATCTCTGGGAACTCATACAAGATTGTTGGAAGACCATTTCTGGTGACTACCTCTTGAAGCTCATCAAGAGAATGCCAAGAGTGTGCAAAGCAGTCATCAAAGCAAAAGGTGGCTACTTTGAAGAACCTAGAATATAAGACATATTTTCAGTTGTTTCACACTTTTTTGTTAAGTATATAATTCCACATGTGTTAATTCATAGTTTTGATGCCTTCAGTGTGAATGTACAATTTTCATAGCTATGAAAATACAGAAAAATCTTTAAATGAGAAGGTGTGTCCGAACTTTTGGTCTATGCTGTATGTGAGTAAAAAAGAGATACAGATGCAGATGCAGTGAACAAGCCAAGCAGAGCAAAACCCGCAGATGCGGTAGACAAGCAAAGCAGAGCAAAACCCGCAGATGCGGTAGACAAGCAAAGCAGAGCAAAACCCGCAGATGCGGTAGACAAGCAAAGCAGAGCTAAACCCGCAGATGCAGTGAACAAGCAGAGCAAAGCAAAACCCGCAGATGAGGTAGACACGACAGGGCTCTGTTCACATGGAACAGACTGGAGAACACTAGAAGATAGCTGGAACACAGGAGTTAGATACAGAGGCAGGGAAACAGAATGAGCAGAACCAGATACACATAAAGTACTTGCAATGAAGTAGCGAGTGGACACAAAACTCACAAACAGAAGTACAGAGACAACGAGTTGGTAACAGGTAAGATTGCGGTCTTGCATGGTGAGAAGTGGTGCACCATGCAAGCATGCCACCAGGGATGTTACAGTACCCCCACCCCTTTACACCCCCTCTTCCTCCAGCCAGCAATGATTTTCTGCAGAGGATTTGGAGGCCGATCCTTCTCCTCAAGAAGATTTCCTCTTCTGTCCACTAGAGGGAACAGAGCTGGTCTCATCATCTTAGTAACTAGGATGTTTCCTTCCATTGGGCCATCCTCAGCAACAGATGAGGTCGGTAAGGTACCAGGAACAGGAAAGTCTCTCTCCACTTATTAATATCGGGTAGCACCCCAAAGGATTGACGGGAGAACTGGAGATCCTCCACCGGGTTGGAGGGGTGCAGAGCCTCGGGGGAAACCACCGCCTTGACGTGCACTTTGCCAAGCTTACTGGATGAAGTGGGCGAAGTACCAGGTGCAGAGTGCAGAAAAGTCTCTTTCCATTTGTTATCATCGAGAAGTACCCCAAAGGATTCACGGGATAACTGGAGGTCCTTCACCAGGTTAGAGGGGTGTTGAGACTCGGGGTTAGCCACCACTTTGACGTACACTTTGCCAAGCTTATTGGATGAAGTGGGCGAAGTACCAGGTACAGGGTGGAGAAAAGTCTCTCTCCATTTGTTATCATGTAGCACCCCGGGGGATTCAGGAGACAACTGGAAGTCCTCCGCCTGGTTGGAGGGGTGCAGAGACTCGGGGGTAACCACCGCCTTGACATACACTTTGCCAAGCTAACTGAATGAAGTGGGCGAAGTATCAGGTACAAGGTGCAGAAAAGTCTCTCTCCATTTGTTATCAGATAGCACCCCGGAGGATTCAGGAGGCAACTGGAGGTCCTCTGCCTGGTTGGAGGGGTGCAGAGACTTGGAGGTAGCCACCGCCTTGATGGACTTATTGCCAGATTTGTTAGAGATGGAGGATCCTTGATTAGGGACCAACTTCAGTCTGGCCTCCGAGATGACACGTCTGCGAGGTGGGGCGGTGCCTAGAGCCAGATCATTGGTACAATCGTCGAGACTGTGTGGGGACAATGCCTCTGCTTCCCTTCCTTCAGAGACTTCAGTGCACAGCGAGTCAGCGACTAGAAGATCTGGTGAAGAAGAAGAAGAAACTGCTGACTGTCCTGCAGATATGGGGACTGGACACCCCTTGTACCTCAGCAGTCCCCCAGGAAACACCATGCAGGATCTCCAGACCCAAGCGGGCACTAGATCTCTCGGCTATGGACGACCTGTGGGTAAACCAGACAGCACCTGGAATGTGAACTTCTTCATGTGTAATGCTCCAATCTGGAGCTTAATTTGTACAGACATATTTTGACTGTTTCTAAGTAGGGCTCGTCCTTCCGCTGACAATGCCCAAACTGGCTTCTGGAGTTGTCGGACGGGAATGAGACACTGACTCTTCAAGGCTTTACACCCGAAACTTCCGGTTAATCCGAGGCCTTCACTTGCCATGGAGACGGTCATGGTCATCTGTGGAGAGGAAACACTAACGCCAAGGGCAGCCTCTCCTACAGGCCTAATGTCTTGGGATTCTCCAACCTTCGCTGGACAAAGACCGTGAGGGGGTCCTCCTTGATCAAATAGCCCTTACACAGCCTGGAGGCGTGTTTGGGGTCATTGTTCTGTTGAAAAATAAATGATGGTCCAACTAAATGCAAGCCGGATGGAATAGCATGCCGCTGCAAGATGCTGTGGTAGCCATGCTGGTTCAGTATGCCTTAAATTTTGAATAAATCCCCAACAGTGTCACCAGCAAAGCACACCCCACACCATCACACCTCCTCCTCCATGCTTCACGGTGGGAACCAGGCATGTAGAGTCCATCCGTTCACTTTTTCTGCGACGCACAAAGACACGGTGGTCGGAACCAAAGATCTCAAATTTGGACTCATCAGACCAAAGCACAGATTTCCGCTGGTCTAATGTCCATTCCTTGTGTTCTTTAGCCCAAATAAGTCTCTTCTGCTTGTTGCCTGTCCTTAGCAGTGGTTTCCTAGCAGCTATTTTACCATGAAGGCCTGCTGCACAAAGTCTCCTCTTAACAGTTGTTGTAGAGATGTGTCTGCTGCTAGAACTCTGTGTGGCATTGACCTGGTCTCTAATCTGAGCTGCTGTTAACCTGCGATTTCTGAGGCTGGTGACTCGGATAAACTTATCCTCAGAAGCAGAGTGTTACGGACAGACTAGCGTGAGCGTGATTAGTGATCCCACTGTACCATGAACCGAGGAGTTCCTGGAGGGGAGTAATTAAGTATCAACCTGGTCCGACCAAGGTCACACGGCCGCTCAGTTGACTCCATGATCCAGGGAGGAACCGAGCAGAGGGACCAGGTGCCACTCCAGGTCAGACCCCGGTCACAGCTGTTGACCCACATCGGGGAATGCAGGAACAGGCAGGTTAGACTGGCATGTAGACAGGTGGGTACTGGCAAGCACGGCTGGTATGCAGACAGGTGGATATTGACAGGCACAGCTGGTATGTAGACAGGTGGGCACTGGCAGGCACGGCTGGCGTGCAGACAGGTGGGCACTGGCAGGCACAGCTGGCGTGCAGACAGGTTGGCACAGTCAGGCACGGCTGACATGCAGAGAGGCGGGTAATGGCAGGTAGGAACGCAGGCAGGATAGGGACCCGTACAGACTGGGATACAGAAACGGAGCCGCAGGTGCAGTAGACAAGCAGAGCAGAGCAAAACCGCAGATGCGGTAAACAAGCAAAGCAGAGCAAAACCCGCAGATACGGTGAACAAGCAAAGCAGAGCAAAACCGCAGGTGCGGTGAGCAAGCAGAGCAAAGCAAAACCCGCAGATGCGGTGAACAAGCAAAGCAGAGCAAAACCCGCAGATGCGGTGAACAAGCAAAGCAGAGCAAAACTCGCAGATGCGGTGAACAAGCAAAGCAGAGCAAAACCCGCAGATGCGGTAGACAAGCAAAGCAGAGAAAAACCGCAGATGCGGTGAACAAGCAGAGCAATGCAAAACCCGCAGATGCGGTAGACAGGACAGGGCTCTGTTCACATGGAACAGACTGGAGAACACAAGAAGATAGCTGAAGCACAGGAGTTAGATACAGAGGCAGGGAAACAGAACAAGCAGAACCAGATACACACAAAGTACTTGCAATGAAGTAGCGAGTGGACACAAAACTCACAAACAGAAGTATAGAGACAATGAGTTGGAGTTAGGTGCAGGTTCAGATACTGCAGGAAAAGGAAAAGGTACAGACATAGAGACAAACAGGTAACGGACTAGGACACTGTTCAGACAGGATCAGAACTAGGAACAAGATACAGGAACGAGCCTGGGAACTCAGCCCCCAGGGTGGCGGAAACTGGCTAAAGTCACAGGTACAGGTAAAAGGCCTGGGTATACAACCCCCAGGGTGGCAGAAATAGACTAGATACAGGACAGGACCTGGCAACTAAGTTGCAAGGAACAAACAGATAGAAAGTGTTGCTCAGGCTCCTCCTACTGGGTGGAGGGGGTTTAAGTATCCAGTGACTCACAGCAATAGGCTGGGGACGCATTAGGACTGTGCACACAGTAGCTATAAGAAACAAGCAGAAAGCCGCGCCGACGCCCTAAGCAATCAGACAAGAGACATGGACACAGCAGGTACAGAAACAAAGAGTGCAACATGGACTGACAGGTAAGATTGCGGTCTTGCATGGTGGAAAGTGGTGCACCATGCAAGCACGCCGCCAGGGATATTACACAGAGGTGACTCTTGGTCTTCCTTTCCTGGGGCAGTCCTCATGTGAGCCAGTTTCTTTGTAGCGCTTGATGGTTTTTGCAACTGCACTTGGGGACAGTTTCAAAGTTTGCCCAATTTTTCCCACTGACTGACCTTCATTACTTTAAGTAATGATGGCCACTCGTTTTTCTTTACATAGCTTCTTTTTTCTTGCCATAATACAAATTCTAACAGTCTATTCAGTAGGACTATCAGCTGTGTATCCACCTGACTTCTGCACAACACAACTGATGGTCCCAACCCCATTTATAAGGCAAGAAATCCCACTTATTAAACCTGACAGGGCACACCTGTGAAGTGAAAACCATTTCCGGTGACTACCTCTTGAAGTACATCAAGAGAATGCCAAGAGTGTGCAAAGCAGTCATCAAAGCAAAAGGTGGCTACTTTGAAGAACCTAGAATATAAGACATATTTTCAGTTGTTTCACACTTTTTTGTTAAGTATATAATTCCACATGTGTTAATTCATAGTTTTGATTCCTTCAGTGTGAATGTACAATTTTCAAAGTCATGAAAATACAGAAAAATCTTTAAATGAGAAGGTGTGTCCAAACTTTTGGTCTGTACTGTATAAATAAGTTGAAGGTTGATACAAGTCCATCATGTTCAATATACAGCTTAATATGTTGATCAAAAGAAAATAAAAAAAAACTTATGGCGCAGAGACTAATAGCTCAATATTAGGGGAACAATTCCGTCTCAACTCCACATACGGCAATCAGACTAGTTCCTTGAATGAACGTCCCATCACAGAATCTAGTATTCATAACCTGTAATATTAATTATATTTTATGAAATGCATCAACGCCCTCTTTGAGCTATATATTTACAGGTGCATCTCACTAAATTAGAATATCATCAAAAAGTTAATTTATTTCAGTTCTTAAATACAAAAAGTGAAACTCATATATTACAGTGGCATGTAAAAGTTTGGACACCCCTGGTCAAAATTACTGTTATTGTGAACAGTTAAGCAAGCTAAAGATGGAATGATCTCTAAAAGGCCTGAAGTTAAAGATGACACATTTCCTGTGTATTGTAGGCAAAAAAAATATGTATATTTCTATCTTTTACATTTTATAAATTACAAAAAGGAAAATGGGCCGAAGCAAAAGTTTGGGCACCCTGCATGGTTAGTACCTAGTAGCCCCCCTTTTGCAAGTATCACAGCTTGTAAACGCTTTTTGTAGCCAGCCAAGAGTCTTTCAATTTTTGTTTGGGGGATTTTCATCCATTCTTCCTTGGAAAATTCTTCCAGTTCTGTGAGATTCCTGGGTCGTCTTGCATGCACTGCTCTTTTGAGGCTGAGCCACAGATTTTCAGTGCTGTTTAGATCAGAGGACTGTGAGGGCCATTGTAAAACCTTCAGCTTGCGCCTTTTGAGGTAGTCTATTGTGGATTTTGACGTGTGTTTAGGATCATTATCCATTTGTAGAAGCCATCTTCTTTTAAACTTCAGCTTTTTATAGATGGTGTTATGTTTGCATCAAGAACTTGTGGAAATTTAATTTAATCTATTCTTCACTCTACCCGTGAAATGTTCCCTGTGCCATTGGTTGCAACACAACCCAAAAGAATTATTGATCCACCCCCATGCTTAATGGTTGGATAGATGTTCTTTCCTGAAATTCTGTGCCCTTTTTCTCCACATATACCTTTGATCATTGTGGCCAAAGAGTCCTATTTTAATCTCATTGGTCCACAAGACTTGTTTCCAAAATGCATCAGGCTTGTTTCGATGTTCTTTTGCAAACTTCTGATGCTCAATTTTATTGTGAGGAAGCAGGAGAGGTTTTCTTCTGATAACTCTTCCATCAAGGCCATATTTGTGCAGATGTCTCTGAACAGTAGAACAATGTACCACAATTCCAGAGTCTGCTAAATCTTTCTGAAGGTCTTTTGCAGTCAAGCGGAGGTTATGATTTGCCTCTCTAGTAATCCTACGAGCAGATCTCACTGACATTTTTCCTGGTCTTCAAGACCTTATCTTGACCTCCACTGTTCCTGATAACTGCCATTTCTAAATTACATTTAGAACTGAGGAAAGGGCAACTTGAAAACGCTTTGCTATCTTCTCATAGCCTTCTCCTGCTTTGAGGGCCTCCACCATTTTCATTTTCAGAGTGCAAGCCAGCAGTTTAGAAGAACCTATGGCTTCTGTGGCTTCTGTTCTTTGGCACAAGGTTAGAGGAGGCTGGGTTTTTTGCATCACCTGGCCTTTCTTAACGATGATATTGATAGTGATGAAGTCATAACCCTAAAAGGCTAATTAAGGTCTGGAACCTTGGTCAAAGTTATCTGAGCACATAAATCTGCAAGGGTGCCCAAACTTTTGCATTGGCCGATTTACCTTTTTGTAATTTATAAAATGTAAAAAATGACAATATAAATATATTTTTGCCTAAAATACAAAGGAAATGTGTCATATTTAATTTTAGGCCTTTTAGAGATCACTTAATCTAAAACTTGCTTAACTGTTCACAATAACAGTAATTTTGACCAGGGGTGCCCAAACTTTTACATGCCACTGTATATAGTCATTACAAACAGTGATCTATTTCAAGTGTTTATTTCTGTTAATGTTGCTGATTATGGCTTACAGCCAATGAAAACACAAAAGTCATTATCTCAGTAAATTAGAATTCTTTATAACAACAGCTTGAAAAATGTTTTTAAAATCCGAAATGTTGGCCTACTGAAATATATGTTCAGTAAATGCACTCAATACTTTGTCGGGCTCCTTTTGCATCAATTACTGCATCAATGTGGCGTGGCATGGAGGCGATCAGCCTGTGGCACTGCTGATGTGTTATGGAAGCCCAGGATGCTTTGATAGCAGCCTTCAGCTCGTCTGCATTGCTGGGTTTGGTGTCTCTCATCTTCTTCTTGACAATACCCCATAGAAATGGGGTTAAGGTCAGACAAGTTTGCTGGCCAATCAAGCACAGTGATACTGTTGTTTTTAAACCAAGTATTGGTATTTTTGGCAGTGTGGACAGGTGCCAAGTCCTGCTGGAGAATGAAATTTCCATCTCCAAAAAGCTTGTTGGCAGAGCGAAGCATGAAGTGCTCTAAAATTTCCTGGTAGACGGCTGCGCTGACTTTGGTCTTGATAAAACACAGTGGACCTACACCAGCAGATGACATGGCTCCCCAAACCATCAATGATTGTAGAAACTTCACAGTAGACCTCAAGCAGCTTGGATTGTGTGCCTCTCTACTCTTCCTCCAGACTCTGGGACCTTGTGGAGTGTGTCAATGACTGCCTTCTGGACATCTGTCAAGTCAGCAGTCTTCCCCATCATTGTGGAGCCTACTGAAACAGACTAAGGGACCTTTTTAAACGCTTAGGAAGCCTTTGCAGATGTTTTTTGTTAATTATTCTAATTTACTGAGATGATGACTTTTGTTTTTTCATTGGCTGTAAGCCATAATTATCAACATTAACAGAAATAAACATTTGAAATAGATCACTCTGTTTGTAATGACTTTATATAATATGAGTTTCACTTTTTGTATTGAAGAACTGAAATAAATTAACTTTTTGATGATATTCTAATTTTGCGAAAAGCACCTGTATATGTATGTGTGTGTGTATATATATATATATATATATATATATATATATATATATATACAGTACAGACCAAAAGTTTGGACACACCTTCTCATTTAAAGATTTTTCTGTATTTTCATGACTTTGAAAATTGTACATTCACACTGAAGGCATCAAAACTATGAATTAACACATGTGGAATTATATACTTAACAAAAAAGTGTGAAACAACTGAAAATATGTCTTATATTCTACAGTAGGTTCTTCAAAGTAGCCACCTTTTGCTTTGATGACTGCTTTGCACACTCTTGGCATTCTCTTGATGAGCTTCAAGAGGTAGTCACCGGAAATGGTTTTCACTTCACAGGTGTGCCCTGTCAGGTTTAATAAGTGGGATTTCTTGCCTTATAAATGGGGTTGGGACCATCAGTTGTGTTGTGCAGAAGTCAGGTGGATACACAGCTGATAGTCCTACTGAATAAACTGTTAGAATTTGTATTATGGCAAGAAAAAAGCAACTAAGTAAAGAAAAATGAGTGGCCATCTTTATTTTAAGAAATGAAGGTCAGTCAGTCCAAAAAATTGGGCACACTTTGAAAGTGTCCCCAAGTGCAGTTGCAAAATCCATCAAGCGCTACAAAGAAACTGGCTCACATGAGGACCGCCCCAGGAAAAGGAAGATCAAGAGTCACCTCTGCTTCTGAGGATAAGTTTATCCGAGTCACCAGCCTCAGAAATCGCAGGTTAACAGCAGCTCAGATTAGAGACCAGGTCAATGCCACACAGAGTTCTAGCAGCAGATACATCTCTTCAACAACTGTTAAGAGGAGACTTTGTGCAGCAGGCCTTCATGGTAAAATAGCTGCTAGGAAACCACTGCTAAGGACAGGCAACAAGCAGAAGAGACTCGTTTGGGCTAAAGAACACAAGGAATGGACATTAGACCAGTGGAAATCTGTGCTTTGGTCTGGTGAGTCCAAAATTGAGATCTTTGGTTCCAACCACCATGTCTTTGTGCGACGTTGAAAAGGTGAACGGATGGACTCTACATGCCTGGTTCCCACTGTGAAGCATGGAGGAGGAGGTGTGATGGTGTGGGGGTGCTTTGCTGGTGACACTGTTGGGGATTTATTCAAAATTGAAGGCATACTGAACCAGCAAGGCTACCACAGCATCTTGCAGCGGCATGCTATTCCCTCCGGTTTGCGTTTAGTTGGACCATCATTTATTTTTCAACAGGACAATGACCCCAAACACACCTCCGGGCTGTGTAAGGGCTATTTGACCAAGAGGGAGAGTGATGGGGTGCTACGCCAGATGACCTGGCCTCCACAGTCACCAGACCTGAACCCAATTGAGATGGTTTGGGGTGAGCTGGACCGCAGAGTGAAGGCAAAAGGGCCAACAAGTGCTAAGCATCTCTGGGAACTCCTTCAAGATTGTTGGAAGACCATTTCCGGTGACTACCTCTTGAAGCTCATCAAGAGAATGCCAAGAGTGTGCGAAGCAGTCATCAAAGCAAAAGGTGGCTACTTTGAAGAACCTAGAATATAAGACATATTTTCAGTTGTTTCACACTTTTTTGTTAAGTATATAATTCCACATGTGTTAATTCATAGTTTTGATGCCTTCAGTGTGAATGTACAATTTTCATAGTCATGAAAATACAGAAAAATCTTTAAATGAGAAGGTGTGTCCAAACTTTTGGTCTGTACTGTATATACACTACCGTTCAAAAGTTTGGGGTCATTAAGAAATTTCATTATTTTTGAAAGAAAAGCACATTTTTTTTCAATGAAGCTAACATTAAATGAATCAGAATTACACTCTAAACTTTGTTAATGTGGTAAATGACTATTCTAGCTGCAAACGTCTTGTTTTTATTGGAATATCTACATAGGTGTATAGAGCCCCATTTCCAACAACCACCACTCCAGTGTTTTAATAGTACATTGTGCTTGCTAACTGTTTAAGAAGGCTAATGGATGTTTAGAAAACCCTAGAAAACCCTTGCACAAGTATGTTAGCCCAGCTGAAAATGGTTTGGCTGATTTGAGAAGCTATAAAATTGACCTTCCTTTGAGCTAGTTGAGAATCTGGAGCATTACATTTGTTTGTTCTATGAAACTCTCAAAATGGCCAGAAAAAGAGAACTTTCATGTGAAACTCGACAGTCTATTCTTGTTCTTAGAAATGAAGGCTATTCCATGCGAGAAATTGCCAAGAAACTGAAGATTTCCTACAACGATGTGTACTACTCCCTATAGAGGAGAGCACAAACAGCCTCTAACCAGAGTAGAAAGAGAAGTGGGAGGCCCTGCTGCACAACTGAGCACAAGACAAGTACATTAGAGTCTCTAGTTTGAGAAATCGACGCCTCACAGCTCCTCAACTGGCAGCTTCATTCAATAGTACACGCAAAACGCCTGTGCCAACGTCTACAGTGAAGAGGCGACTCCGGGATGCTGGCCTTCAGGGCAAAGTGGCAAAGAAAAAGCCATATCTGAGACTGTCTAATGAAAGGAAAAGATTAATATGGGCAAAAGAACACAGACATTGGACAGAGGAAGATTGGAAAAAAGTTTTATGGACAGACGAATCAAAGTTTGAGGTGTTAGGATCACACAGAAGAACATTTGTGAGACGCAGAACAACTGAAAAGATGCTGGAAGAGTGCCTGACGCCATCTGTCAAGCATGGTGGAGGTAATGTGATGGTCTGGGATTGCTTTGGTGCTGGTAAAGTGGGAGATTTGTACAAGGTAAATGGGATTTTGAATAAGGAAGGCTATCACTCCATTTTGCAATGCCATGCCATACCCTGTGGACAGCGCTTGATTGGAGCCAAATTTCATCCTACAACAGGACAATGACCCAAAGCACACCTCCAAATTATGCATGAACTATTTAGGGAAGCTAGTATTCTATCTGTAATGGAATGGCCAGCGCAGTCACCAGATCTCAACACCATTGAGCTGTTGTGAGAGCAGCTTGACCGTATGGAACGCAAAAAGTTCCCATCATGCCAATCCAACTTGAGGGAGGGGCTTCAGGAAGCATGGGGGTAAATTTCTCAAGATTACCTCAGCAAATTAACAGCTAGAATGCCAAAGGTCTGCAATGCTGTAATTGCTGCAAAAGGAGCATTCTTTGACGAAAGCAAAGTTTGAAGGAGAAACTTATTCTTTCTAATAAAAATCATTATTGCTAACCTTGTCAATGTCTGGACTATATTTTCTAATCATTTTGCAACTTATTTGATAAATAAAAGTTTGAGTTTTCATGGAAAACACAAAATTGTCTGGGTGACCCCAAATTTTTGAACGGTAGTATGTATATATATATATATATATATATATATATATATATATACACATATATTAATATACAGTATATATTTATTCTCTTTAAGGATAATTACAGTTTTCCGACTGAACAGTTTAACCCAATACCTTGTTCAGCCTTCAGAATGGAAAGGAGGAGTACAGCACCATGATGATATCTTATGTGCAGCCTTCTTGCCACCTCAAAGTCTAGTTACCGGTAAGGATTTCACCATGTGGTTTGGATGCAATTTGGGGGTCTAGCTTTGTAAGACATGGTAGTAATAAATAGAATAAAGTAGTAGTAAATAAATGAATACGTGAATAAATAATAAATTAAGAAGGAATAATAATAAATGACTCATCAAACTAAATGAATCATTCAGCAAGTACAAAGTTAATTTGCTTGTAACCTGGAGACTCTATGTACAAATAAATCCTAAATTGGTAATAGTGCAGCCTTTATCCTGAACCCTATGCCCCAAGGGTTTTCAATCTACAAAAAATGTCACAATGTGGCAAATCTCCAGTACCGCTCCATGATCGGTATTACAGTATTTTTTTTTCTTGTAAAGCAAAAAAAAAGTCCAATAATAAAATCTTTTTTTGAAATCAGAAATGTTCATGCCTCACTGCTGTTCGGTGAAATTACAGCTTTTAACTAATGAATTTATTTATATATGACAGCTAGGTAAAATATACCCTGGCACTTTTCAGCACATAATTCCCTAAGAAATTAAATGAAAGGAAAGAACACTTCAGCTTTTGGAGACACAAAGAATACATTATTTACTATCCAAGACAGTAGCTTCATTTTTCTGCAGACACTAATCAAATACAATAGCCCTCAGAAAAAAACTGTCAGTAATGGGAAAAAAGCAAATAGGTTGTTATTTGCCAAATTATGAGAACGAGAAACTTAGTACTTTCCTTGATAACATGCATAGATGTAGTCAAGTTGAGTTTGTCGCTGCAGAACAGCTGGGTTTGACAAGTAACTTATTACTTGAAGTTATTTATGATTGTCCATAAGAAAGCAGATAAGCGATTTCTTAAAGAGACTCTCTAGGTAAAAGTTATACACTGTATGATGACTAGTGATGACTAGTGCAGGGGTCGATAAATGACACAAGGATTCAAAGAGAACTATAGTAACAATAGCATACACCATGTCCGTGTATCGGTTTTCTGCTACGTGGTGTTATTTCTAGAATATGGTTGTCTTAAGTCCCCCATATACATTAGACTAATGGTGGGATCGTCCGACCGTCTAATGCGTATAGCAGCTTCCCAACTCTCACCTCACAGATAGTGTTGAGCCACCCCCGTAGTGTTCGGGTTCGGTTCGGTTCGTCGAACACCGGGATGTTCGAGGAACTGTTCGTCGAACTGTTCGTCGAACACCTTAGAACACCGTCGAACACCGTTAAAACCAATGGCAGGCAAACAAAAACACATAGAAACACATAGAAAACACCTTCAAAGGTGTCCAAAAGCTGACAAACTCCTCAGAAGACGCTTTCTTTAAAAAAGCCGGCTGGCAATTCAGCAGCGGCATACACCGGTACCCGACAATTTAGACAAGAAGGAATAGAGCCTCACACATAGATTAGATAGATAGAAACATGTCAGTCACATATATATGAAGTACAGTGACAGTGTTGCTTACTGTACTTGTCATTTAGTGTAAAGGATTTATTAAAAAATATAATAGTGTTTTCATGCACTGTCTCTTTAAAAAAGCCGGCCGGCAATTCAGCATCTGTACCCGACAATTTATAACAGACAGAATAGAGCTTCACACATAGATTAGATAGATAGAAACATGTCAGTCACATATATATGAAGTACAGTGACAATGTTGCTTACTGTACTTGTCATTTAGTGTAAAGGATTTATTAAAAAAAATAATAGTGTTTTCATGCACCGTCTCTTTAAAAAAGCCGGCCGGCAATTCAGCATCTGTACCCGACAATTTATAACAAACAGAATAGAGCTTCACACATAGATTAGATAGATAGAAACATGTCAGTCACATATATATGAAGTACAGTGATAGTGTTGGTTACTGTACTTGTCATTTAGTATTAAAATAAAGGATTTATTATTAAAAAAATTGGCGTGGGGTTCCCCTTAATTTTAGTCTCTAGCGGAGGTTAAGCAGACAGCTGGGGCAGATGTTTGAAGCCTGGGAAGGGGGTAATACCCACGGAGCTTCCCAGGCTACTAATATGAGCCCCCAGCTGAATACATAGCCTTTACTAGCTATTAAAATGGGGGACCCCCCCAAAAAAATGACGTGGGGTCCCCCCTAATTTAATAGCTAGCAAAGGCTAGGCAGACAGCTGGGGGCTGATATTAATAGCCCAGGAAGGGTGCCATGAATATTGGCCCCCTCCCAGGCTAGAAACACCAGCCATCAGCCGCCCCAGAAATGGCGCATTCATAGGATGCGCCAATTCTGGCACTTAGCCTCGCTCTTCCACGCTGCCCTGTAGCGGTGGCAGGGGGTAATAGGGCTGGGGTTGATGTCAGCTTATAATGCCAGCTGACATCAAGCCCAGGTTAGTAATGGAGAGGCGTCTATAAGACACCCCCATTACTAACCCCATAGTCAAAGTTAAAAGAAAACACAAACACCCAGAATAAAGTCCTTTAATTGAAATAAAGACACAATCATTTATTGTTCTAAATTAAACCATACTTACCATCACGCCCATTCCAGCTGAAGCCAACGATCTCCTGCAATAAAAGAAAAATAATAAAGCAACCTCATCCTTACCTTTCCATGGTTCCCACGACAGCTTCAGCTCTGCTACATCGAGATGACAGGCTGGACCGCAGCAGAACGCCGCCATCCAGCCTGTCATCCCGCAGACACTGAGAAGCGCAGGCTTGCTTGCGCTCTGCAGTGTCTGGCTGTGACGGCATAAAGATGAGACGAGTTCATGTCCAATGAACTCAGCTCACCTCCTGCACGTCACTGACAGCGTGGGAGAATTCTCCTGCACTCAGCGCTTCAGCGTGAGAATTCTCCCACGCTGAAGCGCTGAGTGCAGGAGAATTTTCCCACGCTGTCAGTGACGTGCATAAGGTGAGCTCATGTCCAATGAACTCAGCTCACCTCCTGCACGTCACTGACAGCGTGGGAGAATTCTCCTGCACTCAGCGCTTCAGTGTGAGAATTCTCCCACGCTGAAGCGCTGAGTGCAGGAGAATTTTCCCATGCTGTCAGTGACGTGCATGAGGTGAGCCGAGTTCATTGGACATTAACTCGGCTCATCTGGATACCCTCACAGAGAGACACTGTGGAGCGCAAGCAAGCCTGCGCTTCTCAGTGTCTGCGGGATGACAGGCTGGATGGCAGCGTTCTGCTGCGGTCCAGCCTGTCATCTCGATGTAGCAGAGCTGAAGCTGTCATGGGAACCATGGAAAGGTAAGGATGATGTTGCTTTATTATTTTTCTTTTATTTCAGGAGATCGTTGGCTTCAGCTGGAATGGGTGTGATGGTAAGTATAGTTTAATTTAGAACAATAAAGAATTGTGTGTTTATTTCAATTAAAGGACTTTTTTCTGGGTGTTGTGTTTTTTTTAAATACTTTACTAGAAATTCATGGTGGTCATGTCTAATATTGGCGTGACCCCATGAATTTTGGGCTTAGGGCCAGCTGATAATGCCAAGCTGGCCCTAACCCCTTTATTACCCAGTGAGCCACCGCATCAGGGCCCTGGATGAGTTGGGTACAGCGCCAGAAGATGGCGCTTCTATGAACGCGCCATTTTCCGGGGTGGCTGCGGACTGCAATTTGCAGCGGGGGTGGCCCAGAAAGCTTGGGCCTCCCTGCGCTGCGGATTCCAGCCCCCAGCTGCATAGTTGTACCTGGCTGGACACAAAAACAGGGCGAAGCCCCACGTCAATTTTCTTTAAATTATTTCATGAAATAATTAACAAAAAAAGGGCTTCCCTATATTGTTGTGTCCGGCCAGGTACAAATAGGCAGCTGGTGGTTGGGGGCAGCCCGTTCCTGCCTGCTGCACCTGACTGGACACAAATATAGTGCGAAGCCCCACGTCAATTTTTTTTTAATTATTTCATGAATTTCCTGAAATAATTTAAAAAAATTGAAGTGGGGCTTCGCACTATATTTGTGTCCAGCCAGGTACAGCAGGCAGGAATGGGCTGCCCCCAACCACCAGCTGCCTATTTGTACCTGGCCGGACACAACAATATAGGGAAGGCCTTTTTTTCTTAATTATTTCATGAATTTCATGAAATAATTAAAAAAAATTGAAGTGGGGCTTCGCACTATATTTGTGTCCAGCCAGGTACAGCAGGCAGGAACGGGCTGCCCCCAACCACCAGCTGACTATTTGTACCTGGCCGGACACAACAATATAGGGAAGGCCTTTTTTTCTTAATTATTTCATGAATTTCATGAAATAATTAAAAAAAAAATACGTGGGGCTTCGCCCTATTTTTGTGTCCAGCCAGGTACAACTAGGTAGCTGGGGGCTGGAATCTGCAGCGCAGGGAGGCCCAAGCTTTCTGGGCCCCCCCCGCTGCAAATTGCAGTCCGCAGCCACCCCGGAAAATGGCGCGTTCATAGAAGCGCCATCTTCTGGCGCTGTACCCAACTCATCCAGGGCCCTGGTGCGGTGGCTCACTGGGTAATAAAGGGGTTAGGGCCAGCTTGGTATTATCAGCTGGCCCCAAGCCCAAAATTCATGGGGTCACGCCAGTATTAGACATGACCGCCATGAATTTCTAGTAAAGTATTTAAAAAAAACACAACACCCAGAATAAAGTCCTTTAATTGAAATAAACACACAATTCTTTATTGTTCTAAATTAAACTATACTTACCATCACGCCCATTCCAGCTGAAGCCAACGATCTCCTGCAATAAAAGAAAAATAATAAACCAACCTCATCCTTACTTTTCCATGGTTCCCACGACAGCTTCAGCTCTGCTACATCGAGATGACAGGCTGGACCGCAGCAGAACGCTGCCATCCAGCCTGTCATGCCGCAGACACTGAGAAGAGCAGGCATGCTTGCGCTCCTCAGTGTCTCGCTGTGACGGCATCCAGATGAGCCGAGTTCATGTCCAATGAACTCAGCTCACCTCATGCACGTCACTGACAGCGTGGGAAAATTCTCACGCTGAAGTGCTGAGTGCAGGAGAATTCTCCCACGCTGTCAGTGACGTGCATGAGTTGAGCTCATGTCCAATGAACTCAGCTCACCTCATGCACCTCACTGACAGCGTGGGAAAATTCTCCTGCACTCAGCGCTTCAGCGTGAGAATTCTCCCACGCTGTAAGTGACGTGCATGAGGTGAGCCGAGTTCATTGGACATGACCTCGGCTCATCTTTATGCCGTCACAGAGAGACAATGTGGAGCGCAAGCAAGTCTGCTCTTCTCAGTGTCTGCGGGATGACAGGCTGGATGGCGGCGTTCTGCTGCGGTCCAGCCTGTCATCTCGATGTAGCAGAGCTGAAGCTGTCGTGGGAACCATGGAAAGGTAAGGATGAGGTTGCTTTATTATTTTATTTTTATTACAGGAGATCGTTGGCTTCAGCTGGAATGGGCGTGATGGTAAGTATGGTTTAATTTAGAACAATAAAGAATTGTGTCTTTATTTCAATTAAAGGACTTTATTCTGGGTGTTTGTGTTTTTTTTAACTTTGACTATGGGGTTAGTAATGGGGGTGTCTTATAGACGCCTCTCCATTACTAACCTGGGCTTGATGTCAGCTGGCATTATAAGCTGACATCAACCCCAGCCCTATTACCCCCTGCCACCGCACCAGGGCAGCGTGGAAGAGCGAGGCTAAGTGCCAGAATTGGCGCATCCTATGAATGCGCCATTTCTGGGGCGGCTGACGGCTGGTGTTTCTAGCCTGGGAGGGGGCCAATATTCATGGCTCCCTTCCTGGGCTATTAATATCAGCCCCCAGCTGTCTGCCTAGCCTTTGCTAGCTATTAAATTAGGGGGGACCCCACGTCATTTTTTTGGGGGGGTCCCCCATTTTAATAGCTAGTAAAGGCTATGTATTCAGCTGGGGCTGATATTAGTAGCCTGGGAAGCTCCGTGGGTATTACCCCCTTCCCAGGCTTCAAACATCTGCCCCAGCTGTCTGCTTAACCTCCGCTAGAGCCTAAAATTAAGGGGAACCCCACGCCAATTTTTTTAATAATAAATCCTTTATTTTAATACTAAATGACAAGTACAGTAACCAACACTGTCACTGTACTTCATATATATGTGACTGACATGTTTCTATCTATCTAATCTATGTGTGATTCTCTATTCCTTCTATTCTAAATTGTAGATGCTGAATTGCCGGCCGGCTTTTTTAAAGAGACGGTGCATGAAAACACTATTATTTTTTTTGATAAATCCTTTACACTAAATGACAAGTACAGTAAGCAGCACTTTCACTGTACTTCGTATATATGTGGCTGACATGTTTATATCTATCTAATCTATGTGTGAAGCTCTATTCTTTCGGTTCTAAATTGTCGGGTACCGGTGTATGCCGCTGCTGAATTGCCGGCTTTTCATGTTTCACTGTTGGCACTGTTCCCATCGATTTGGGCAATCACTGTAATGCCACAACCACCATGGCTGTGGCATTACAGTGAGTGGCAGACAATCCCTGCATGATTGGTGCTCTAAATAGCACCAGACATGCAGGACACGCTTTTGGTGCACGAACAGTTATCGAACATAACCTCGAACAGCCGAATTTTTTGCAAATCGTTCGGGTTGTCGAACAACTCGAACACCGCCCAAAACAGCTCGAATTTGAGATTGGCGAACAGTTCTAGTCGAACACCGCTCATCTCTACTCACAGATGAAGTCAGGAGAGAAAAGGACCCGGCCTGCTGATTTTCACTTCACTCGTTTTTTTCTCCATGGAGGTAAGCAGCTGCCACAGCAGTCTGGCAGCAGCTCTCTCATAGAGAACACAGGTAAACTGTGTGATTGGGTGGTTTACAAGGGCATCTCTTAAAGTGTGCTGGGCACTGTGTGGTTCATAAAAAAATACCATACTGGATGGTAGCAGTAATGAGCAATATTTCCGTGTTGCTACTGTAAGGATTCACTAGCATTCACATAGGCACAAAGTTTCTCGGTGTAAACTTTAAAGTTTATTAGAGTTCATAAACTTTGCAAACGAAAACAAAACAGTCTGTTACTGGCAAAAATAGTAAACAGAAGAAACAGTTCACATAGCAGTTATGGCTTCACAGAGCTGGCTCGCCCATTCAAAAGTCCATCAAAACTTGGTCAGCCACTTTGAGGGACTGATCAGGAAACAGCAGGTCTTCTCCTTCACAAGCAGATACAAGTCCCAGAAGTGTTTCCACCTCTCCTCCCAGTCAATTCTAAGACAGTTCAGCTTCCCTTTTAACCCAGCTGCACCTCCTGAATTGGAGGATGGGAATGACCAGTCCCATCCAGCTCTACCACTCATACCTAAAACCTGGACCCAAAAATCCGGGCCCATTAAAAAACCTCTCGGCACCTATGCATGCTGGAACCTTCTTCTCCGGGTTTCACATCACCGAGCCTAGGTACCTCGTTGACACATACACTCCATCCAGTACCTTCCCAGCTGCAAGCCTACAGTACATATAAACGACTGGAGGTTAAGTTAAAGGCTCAGCATAGAATAAAAATTGGCGGCGCACACGAATTGTGATTCTTGTTTTTCGAAGTTGGGAGGTTTGAATATATCATCATTGATATATATATACTGTATCATTATATATGTCATTGGATTTGGAGTCTTGAAAATATTAAAGTTGTATCCTGTTAATGGATCTCTGTTGTGTACAATTCATTTGAATGTTTCTTGAAGTCTTCCATCTTTTGCACAACCAGGTAGCTATGATGGAGAAATGGTTGTTTGGAACAACAATACAGAAAATGCTTCCAGAAAACTCCATCCATGTCCATCTATAGCAGCGAAGTCAAAATCAGGTAGGCATAAAGAAGAGTGCATATTTAAAAGAAAGCATAGAAGCCACAAAAGATTAGCGCCTATGTCCAATCCATGCTAAAGTTTTAGAAGGTCTCCTTGACTAAATTTTTGAGATCAAAACATTTTCACTGTTTGCTATGCCCTGAACCACCCCATCCTCCATACAGGGTTGGGCAATTCATTTTCCCAAAGAGGCCCATGAGAGAATGCGACAGTTGTGGAGGACTTAACCAAGAAGCTGAATTTAACTGTGCTCAATATTGACTTTATCACTTAATATTAAGCAATATTAAGTACGTTGATTAGCTGCTACTAATACCTGTCATGATAAGACCAGATTCACACATCCATGTGTTGTAATCTGAGTTCGAACCCTGATGTACAGACTGGCATCAGGTCTCCTGACTTGAACTTGACAGCCTCATATATGCCTATAAGGCTGTTGAGTTTGGTTTTGGAGACTTGCGACCGGTTCGTGAATCATGCTCTGTGACAGACAGATGTGTGAATAAAGCCAAAGGCTTATCCTAGCATGTATTCTTACCAGTAGCAGTTAATGCAAACCATATCATTATAGTTTTATATAAATTTCATAGACGGCAGTAAATCATACCACTCCTGTTAATTGGCATTGAGTATATTACCTTGATTGGCTGCGATCCTTACTATGATCTCTCCCATGGTCTCTGTCCTTGTCATAGTCTCTGTCTCTCTTTATTTCTGTCATAATTCTGCTCTCTTTCAATCTCATTCTCCCTCTCTTTGTTTTTTTCCATTCTCTCTCTATTCTCCATTGCTCATATTTCCGCTGCCTTACCTTCCATTCTACAACATTGCATGAGCACCTGAACTACATCTTAGGCTATGTTCACATATGTTGGGTTTTTCAACGTTTTTTGCTGCAGATTTTTATGCAAATTTTCAGCTGCGTTTTGCAGTACCAGCAAAGTCAATGAGAAACCAGAATTCTCTGTTCACACCTTTTGTTTTTTTGTTGCGTATTTTTTGCCTTGGTTGGGTTTTTGGAAAATAAAGTATATCACTTCTTACAGCGTTTTTTCAGCATTTTCCACCCATTGGAAGTAATGGGTAGTGAAAAAACGCTGAAAAAAACATGCTGTGTGAACATACCTATCAGATTTTGCTGCATTTTTAGTGAAAATAAGCAAGTACAACAGTATGTGAAACTCATTTATTTTTGTGATTTTACCATCTTGTCTTGGTCCCCATAGTGTGAAAGTAAATAGTGTCATACAAACTCAATGCATTGCCAGTGTCTAAACTATTCCTGAACAATTCACCTCCCCCACTATGCCAAAACCAGAATGAGATTTTTTTTTCACAGAACTTTATGTACATGCATAAAGAGACAAAAGGACAGTGAAAAAACGCTGAAAAAATGCATAAAAAAATGAAGCAAAACCTGCATTTTTGACGCAGCTGATTTCCTGCCAGAGTTGGGTTTTGCTGCAGATTTGTGATGCTGAAAAAACCCAACATGTGTGAACATAGCCTAATAGTCAGGTCTATGCAGGTCAAACGTACACTGCATCCAAGTAGACAGTGATGCTGATAGCACTGCACCGACCCTCAGTTACATTTCATTTCCATCCCTTTGGCTCTCCCAGTACAAAGGCTGGACAGGGACAACCAAAAGAATGGATGAGGCCCATAGTCTGTATTGTGCCCACACATACTACTAATATTGCATGTTACAATATACCGTATAATTGGGGGTACTTATTTCTGGTTCATCTCCAGCACCAGTAGCATTGTTGCAGATGTTTTCACTGCTCGTCCCTATTGAATAAAAGAAATGCTGATTAAGCAAAATATGATATTAAAATCAGAGTTACTTGTTAGCATTACTAAGTAAACTTGAGAGCAATGTTGAACTGTGCCTTGGACTAACCAAGTAAAGCGATTCTGATGTCCTACCATCAGTTTTGTAAAATGTGTTCACTTTAAAGTGAGATGGTCACCCCAAAACTCAATTTAAATTACTTTTATAAATCTCACACCTGCAGTATGGACTTCGCTTCTGAGCTGGACAGAAAAAACGGTTTTAGTTCATATGCAAATGAGGGCTCCTTGGTGCACTCTTGGGGTGGCCAAAAGCTCAGTGCAACAGTCTGCCCCCTCAATCAAAATGATGTGGAAATCCTTTTAGCTTAATTGACAGCACTAGATTGTCATTGACAGTGAGCCCTGCTTTAATTGAATCCCTGACCCTGCACATCTACACTGACACTGCAGGAGGCAGTAAAGCTTGGACACACGGGCACTCATTACTGTGTGATCCTGCACTAACACTGTGTGTTACTCACGCTCTCCGGGATCCTGCAGTGTCAGCGTAGACGTAAAGGGACGTAAAGCGCTCGCTCTATGCAACTAGTGCTGTCAGTCAAGCAAAGGCTGAGTCCGGTGCATGGGTCCTTTTGGCCATTCCAATGAGTGCAAGGAGGAATCCTCATTTGCATATGAGATAAGATCAATTGTTTTGTCCAACTTAATAAAGGAATTCTATACTACATGTATGAGTTTTATAGGGGCAAAGTCCCTTATAGGACTGCCTAAATGGTTTAAATCAAATTTTGGGGGTGAGAGATTACCTTTAAATTACATTCCAAATTATTCTCTTGCTACATTACACAAATGATTTATTTTATGACTAGGTGATTTTCTCCAAAGTCTTCGAAAGGGAGCTGATTTCTGATTGACCCTTGGGCCCGTGATTTTGACAGAATCTGTGCCTATCAGAGGATATTGCTAGGCCAGTCCATACCTATCTGAGCTTGCTTTTGGTTGAGAAAGCAGTTTATTTCTTAAGCCCTTTCAACAAATGGCCGACTACTATATCACTCTACTTTGGTAGGGACTGAAATATGGTATTGTGTGTGTAGGAGAATTTTTTGTTAATTTTCCTCTTTTGACAATTTTGACAAATTTAGCATCTTAAGGCTATGTGCCCACGATGCAGAAATTAGGCAGAAAATTTCTGCAGCATTTCTGCATCTCCCTGGCAGAAAAAACGCATGCAGATTGTGCATGCGTTTTTCCTGCAGAATACATGCGGAATACATGCGGATTCACATGCGTATCCACATTCGTTAACGCATGTGTTTCCTCATGCGGACTGACAAGCACTTTCCAGGTGATAGTATCACTTGGAAAGTGCTTGACAACTAGGTCACACTATATAAATCCATGCAGAAGGCATGGATTTATATAATGTGACCGTAAAAATAAAAAAATAAAGCTATACTTACCCCCGATCCCCCGCTGCGTGTGCTGTCGCGCTCGTCCTGGCTTCTTCCGAGTTGCCGGCATCTCGCGAGACAGCCTGCGGTCACATGACCGCGACGTCATCTCAGGTCCTGGAAGGAGAAGCGCTGCAGGGGCCGCCGGACAGGTGAATATAAACTTTATTTATTATTTTATTCTTTTTTTCACAGGTACAATGGTACCCAGGTCTGGATGAGAGTCTTCTCTCCTCCAGAACTGGGTACCATCCGCACATTGAGATGCATGTTATCCGCTTGTACAAATGTACAGACACGGATTCTATGCGTCTCAATGCAAGTCAATGGCAGCGCTTCCGCAAAATTAATGAACATGCTGCGGATTTATTTGCGCTGCAGAAACGCTGCGGAAAAATCCGCAGCATGTGCATTGACATTGCGGAATGCCATTGGGGACCATGGGGTGCGGATTACCATGCGTTTTTGATGCGTTTCCGCTTCGGAAATTCCGCAGCGGAAACGCATGAAAAACGCATTGTGGGCACGCAGCCTGAGAGTTACAAATAACTACAGTTTCTTACATCAGGTTTCCAAACTTTCTTCTTCTCTTCGCCTCACCACCTGAACTTTGTAGAGCTTATTCAAGCATTTAATGATGTTATAATTCAGTAAGTGGCTCGCATGCTTGTTTAAACTGTAATTGCGATATTCACTCAAAGGTGCATTATGGTTGTTTTTTTCTAATTCCAATCAAGCAGCTGGTTTGTTCACTGCCACAATATCCGTTTCCTGCTTCCTAGCTTAATTGAATAAAGAACCTGGTCAAGTACATTATAATTAATATATCGGTCCTTCTATATTAATTATGATGATGGTGTGCAGTAACGATTTGCATATTTCTTGCATATGCAGTGTATATATTTCCACAATTAAACCGATATAATTAACTTCCCTGGCACTTATTAAAATGGATGAGATACTTCCATTTTGTTGCAGATTAACATAGACACTTTTAGTACTCTACTTGCAGCACATTAAAATATTAACATCGTACAAGGAAATAACATACTTATTTAAACAATTAACTTCTGCGCAGTGTTTTGCTACAGGTTAAATGTTATTTAATATGATCACTATATGCCTCCATCACATACAGTTAACATCACCATGTGTTGCATGAAAAGAGACTGAGTTCCTACTACTGGAACTAAGAAGATAAAACACAAAAAATGCATTTTAATTCTTCCATGGCTCTTTGTTGCAAAACACATGACTTAAAAAATAAAAAAAGGTTTATTTGTCGATAATCTGTTAGAAAAAAGTCCAAGGCATTGGCATTAGATATTTATGAGATTCACTAGTAGAGAATTTTTTATTTAGGTATTGACCATTGGGTACATATTACAGTATTTAAAATGTACATCCAACGAAGAAAAAAAGTGCCAGGACCAAAATACATCCACATTATTTAAAAAGATGTAAATTTTATTGAATAAAAGACACAAACTAATATTATAGGAATCCAGCAATAGGTATAATGATGCACAGAAAGGTGAGTGAGCAACAGAGATAGCCCAATACTGTATATACTCCAATTAATTCTGTAGGTATAAAGTGACATAGTGCTCAATAAATCTCTGATCATATAAATAATACATCAAATACATATAAAGAAAATATATATGTGTACACTCAAAGTGAGTATATAATCAACATAATCATAAATCAATATATTTGTGAATAGTTTTCCTCATAATGACATAACCTTATTGATTCCTCTCCTATATTAGTGCTACTGACAGTAATAATAGTAATGATGATAATACAAATAACATGAGCTTGCATCTCTTCAGTAACCCTGACTGGCTCATATTTGGGAGGTTATGCCGAGAATACAAGGCTAATTTACACATACAGAAAAAAATTGTCATGTAGATTTACACATTTTTTTCTGATTTTTCAAAACACATGGCCTGCCAAGAAACTTAATGAGTTCAATCTTCACTATCTGTTGGGTAAAATCAGTACTAACAAGAACAAATGCACTTCCAACAACAGGAAAATCATAATGTCAGACGAGGTCAAATGTTGCATCAAAAAGAGTTAAATCAGAATCTTCTACATGCTAAATTAATATGTATCACTGTGGTATACAGAATATAAATTGTAACATTTATCTAAATATAGAAAGAAAGACATGTGATTTGCAAATGATGATGAAAAAAAGAACTATTTGATCAGTATTTTTCAGCAGATTATAATTACTTCCAAACAAAGTTAATTAGCAGTTAATAAATATTCAATAGTTTATAATAAAGATTGTTCTAATGATAATGGATTATTGAGTCAGTAGGTTTTTGCTTTAATACTGTTGAGAAATATAAGAAAATACAAACAACATTTAAAGTAAGCTACATCATAAAAATATATTGATATATAATATGACCTTATGTCTTCAAAGAATGATTCCTTGAAATAATAGGATGACCTGGGGTTATTTAGGGTCATGTGAGATTAAAAGGGAATTTGTCACTAGGTTTATGCTGATCTATCTATTAACTGAGGCTACTCCCACCTGCTGATGATTGATAGTTATCTCCATATACTGTGCATAACGAGATAGCGGTCAGTCAGTGGGGAGTGTGCAGGGGAGCCACAGCGCATGAATATCAATGGGTGCGTGCATAATGGGCACTACTCTGGGACATCAGAAGATCATTTGGGATTTCATGAAAATGGCAGCAAGATAAAAGTAAGTAATACAGTGCTAGAATTTTGGCCTCTGCAACCACGTTATTTTTTTTTGTTTGTTTTTATTTCCCCCCTCAAAATTATTTCATTTTGTTTCCCATTGGTTTTGTGCCCATTATGGGTCATGCTCAAGGTGGAAGCCATTATGAAAACAGGGGTGTACTGTAACAGGGGTGTGCAGACTTTTTAAATTCACTGCATATGTACATATAATATGTATACCTGGATAATCTGTGTGTATGTAATGTATATATGTGTGTGTATAATGGGTATGCAGTAGTGTTCAAAATAATAGCAGCGTGTTCAAAAACATGAGTTAAGCACAAAATCTTTATACTAGTTTTTATTTCCATGCATTGGGAACATTGCACATGGTTTTCTAATTCAAAACATGAAGAGAAATGTATATAATTTTTAACTACTTTTCAGAAAACAACAAAAAATGTACGTTGGGCTGTTTAAAAAAATAGCAGTGTCTGCATTTGTCTTTACAAGCTCACAATATGTACTCTTTTTTTGAAAATTTAGCATTCCTGTGAATCATTAACCTAATATTTAGTTATATACCCACAGTTTTTTAGAACTGCTTCACATCTATGTTGCATAGAGTCAACCAAGTTCAGGCAACATGACCTCTTCAAGTATTTTAATATATGCAAACTGATCCATGATCCCTGGTATGTGGTAAATAGGTCCTGCACCATAGTAAGAGAAACATGCCCATATCATGATGCTTGCACCACCACGCTTCACTGTCTTCAGAGTGTACTGTTTCTTGAATGCAGAGTTTGGAGGTCGTCTAACAAACTGTCTGCAGCCCTTGGACCCAAAAAGAACAATTTTACTTTCATCAGTCCATAAAATGTTTCTCCATTTTTCTTTAGGCCAGTTGATGTGTTCTTTGGCAAATTGTATCCGCTTCAGTACATGTTTTTTTCTTAACAGTGGGACTTTACAGGGACTTCTTGCTAAGAGATTAAGAGACATGTGGTTATATAATTTATTCCAAAAACAGTGATTAATCTGGTTAGTCATTTTGGACAGATATTATTTTGAACACTACTGTACATGTGGGAAAAGTGTGTATAATACTGGTGTGAAATGTTTTTATGTGTGAAGTATGTATGTAGATTATGTATAGTATTTGTCTATACTTGCATAATGCAAATGTGTGTACTGTGTATACTTATATGTGTATATTTGTTTAATATGTATGTGTATGGTATTTTAATATACTTGTATGCTGAATGTCTATATATAGTGCCTTGAAAAAGTATTCATACCCAGTGAACTTCCCTACAATTTTTCACCTAACACCCATAGACTTAAATGTTTTTCATTTAGACTTTATGTGATATAGAAACACAAAGTAGCAAGTAAGTGTAAAGGAAATGATACATGGTTTTCTAATTATTTAAAAATATATTATCCTTGTGACGTACATTTGTATTTAGCCCCCCTGAGTCAATACTTTGTAGGACCACCTTTTACTACAATTACTGCTGCAAGTCTTTTGGGGTATGTCTCTACCAGCTTTGCAGATCTAGAGGCTGAACTTTTTTCCTCATTCTTCATTGCACACTCACTCTAGCTCAGTGAGATTGGATAGAAAGTATGTGTGAGCAGCAATTTTCTAGTCTTGTCACAGATTCTCAATGGGATTTAGGTCTGGACTGTGACTGGACCTTTCACACACATGAATAAGCCATTCCTTTGTAGCTCTGGTATCATGCTTAGGGTCGTTGTCCTGCTGGAAGGTGAACCTACACCCCAGTCTCAAGTCTTTTGCAGCCCCTAACAGGTTTTCCTCCACGATTGTCCTGTATTTAGCTCCATCCTTCTCACCATCAACTCTGACCAGCTTCCCTGTCCCTGCTGATGAAAAGCCTCCTCACAGCATGATGCTGCCACAACCATGTTTGATGATGGGGATGGTATTTTCAGGGTAATGTGCAGTGTTAGTTTTCACACTCATAACATTTAGCATTTAGCCCAAAAAGTTCTACTTTGGTCCCATTTGAGCAGAGTTCCTTCTTCTACATGCTAGAAGTGCCCCGGGTCCTCAATACCTCTGTTGAGTTTCTCCGGCCGGCTAACAGGACTCTTGCGTAGGGAGACTTTTACACTGGTGATCCCACTGTCTGAGGGTATGGAGCTCCCGTCTACCCTAGCAGCCACCATATAGTCAGGCTGCCCATACAGTTCACTGTCCTATCTCTTACTACTTCATCACTTCCTGCTCCTGGAAACTAAGCAGAGATTTTCCTAATGTGCCCACCCCCTGTGGACTGTCATCACACAGCATTAACCCCATCACTGTCTGGAACACTGCTAGCAGACTCAACCTGACATCTGCACCTAGGACAGTGGCATCTTGTGGCTGATTACAGATACTGCAGCCCACAAGGAATTATGCCAGGAACAAGCTCTATAACACTCAAGGCCTGATCAGGGCACTAAGTTCCCCCTCTACTCTACTGACTGGACCACTGAAGCTAACCCCTTAGCTTGGTCTACCAACAGTTCAGAAAGGTCTAACTACAGGAACACTTCCTTTAACTACTTCAGTGCCAAGAGAAGGCTACGTCCTTCCCCACTATTACATCTTAGTAGGTTTGCAGTTGGGCAATACTCCTTCCATTTTTGGATGATGGATTGAACAGTGCTCTGTGAGATGCTCAGAGCCAGGGCTATTTTTTATAACCTAACCCTGCTTTACTCTTCTCCACAACTTTATCCCTGACCTATCTAGTGTGTTCCTTGGTTTCATGATGGTGTTTGATATGTAATCTTCTCAAACAAACAATTTAAAAGGTGATTTCCATCTTCTGAAGTGGGCCTGGACAGTTAGGCATTCTAAAATAATTTTTCTAAATAATTTTATTTTTCAATTTGACTCCGTTCTCCTGATATTTCAGGCTTTTTGTTTGATTGCTTACTGCTTGTGACGCGCCCCCTGGGCCATGGGGGTTACTCGGCAGCCAGGCCTATGGATGCCGGTGGGGGGATATCACGGTGGCTGGCCCGGTCCGTGGCCCAGGGCGGTCAATAAAAAGGGGGATTATTTATAGGGTGTTTGTAAAGTTCGTGACGCCACCTGTGGTATCTGGTAAGGATTATCAGCGCTGCGACAGTCCTCTGAGGCAGGTGTTTGGGCAGCTTTGTTAGGACGGCTCCCCACAGGTGGAGCGGGCCTCAGGGCAGTGTAGGGGTAGATGGTGGATGCTGGTGAGAGATGGCAGGACGGTCCCGGAGGAAAGACGGACACTCACACGGGGATAAGCTTCAGTACCTTTACTGGTGATGATGCAGGCACGGTCCAGGGTTCTCCGGACAGAGAGTGCACTTTTGGACTCTCCCCAGTGAGTGGGTATAGGGCCTCCTGATCCGTAGCTTTACTCGCTAAGCTTCTGACCTGCCTGGAGCTAGGCCTAACTTGGTTACTGTCTCTCCCTCTTGCACCTGCTGACCTGGTGGTAGGGCCTTCTCTTGGAGGTCACTCTCCCTGGTCGCTGGGGCTTCCGTGACTCCTAGCCCTGGTACTGTAGTCAGCGTTTGGTAAAACTGGGACCTGTAGTCCTCCAGGGGTTCCGGTGGTCCCTACTGGGTATAAAGGGACCCCGTAGGCACGGACCCGGTGTCCGGTATATATCTCAGGGAGAGCCTGGTATGCTCCTCTGCCTCCTCGCTACTTCTTCCTTCTCCTCTCACCTTCGGCCACACTTAGGGCCCTCACTAGGCTTCAACCCGTGCTGTAGGCCTTGGCTCGCCTAAGCACAGCAGCCAGCGTGCTGCCTCTTCACCGGTCTAAGTGCCAGCACCCTCTCTGAACTAACTACTGACTAAAACTGAGCTGCCTGGCTCCACCCTCCCTATATATATCCCTAACGGGCTCCCTCTGGTGGTCTGAGGTGGTAGGATGGAGGTGTGTGAATGTGTGAGGGCCTCTTGTGGAGAAGTCCATCCATGCACCCTTCTGGGTTCTGTGGCACCTGTGCGGAGCAGGGCGCCACATTTGTTGCCAAGGGGACCTGACACTGCTGCAGTCTAGGTGCGGTGGCTGAGCATGAGCAGTTCTGACAAACAGTTTACTATTGAGCCAGGACAGGATCTCATGAGCAGGACACTATTGTTTGTTCCCTGCACTCAATGATGATATAAGAATCCTGACCACTTTGCATTGACTTCTATCAAATGGCACAAGAGCATTCACCATAACACAGGAGCTATTCTACACTGCTTCTCACCTCCCCAGTCTTGTTTTTGCTGTGTGCTTTTTCAAAGGCACAGTTATTTTATATTGCTCTGGGCTATGTGGCTCAGCATGTAACTACACCATGTCCCCATTCACTTGAAGTGCAAAGAAAAGTCCAAGCAATAATCAAAAGGGTATACGCGATGTATGCCCATCCAACTCCAGGCAGCATGTATGGACAGGGGTGGGCCTGTATTCTTAAATATGCCAGGGCTGATTTTGAGTCTCAATGTGGCCTTGACCAAAGGTTAAACTAATCATTCATAGTAGGTAACAGCATAAAATGGACTTGCTTTGTATCCAGCAAAAAGAACAAGAAAATAGAACAGTATAACATTGTTAACCGAAAACTCTCCATTATTACTCCATTTATTTTTACATAAAAGTGCCATATTTATTAGAATGAGAGCTGATCCTGTTCTATGTAGTCATTGGTGACTTAGCACCAACATCATGATCCGTCACTTAGAAATAAAGCAGGAAAGCACAGTAAGGTCCTGTGTTATACACATATAGCTCACTGAGCATTGTGCAAGTACAGTCATGGCCAAAAGTTTTGAGAATGACACCAAAATTATATTTTCACATGATCTGCTGGCCTCTGGTTTTTATTAGTGTTTGTCTGATGTTTATATCACATACAGAAATATAATTGCAATCATATTATGAGTACCAATAGGTTATATTGACAGTTAGAATGAGTTAATGCAGCAAGTCAATATTTGCAGTGTTGCCCCTTCTTCTTCAAGACCTCTGTAATTCTCCCTGGCATGCTCTCAATCAACTTTTGGACCAAATCCTGACTGATAGCAGTCCATTCTTGCATAATCAATGCTTGCATTTTGCCAGAATTTGTTGGTTTTTGTTTGTCCACCCGTCTCTTGATGATTGACCACAAGTTCTCAATGGGATTAAGATCTGGGGAGTTTCCAGGCCATGGACCCAAAATCTCTATGTTTTGTTCCATGAGCCATTTAGTTATCACCTTTGCTTTATGGCAAGGTGCTCCATCATGCTGGAAAAGGCATTTTTGGGCGCCAAACTGCTCTTGGACGGTTGGGAGAAGTTGCTCTTGGAGGACATTCTGGTACCATTCTTTATTCATGGCTGTGTTTTTAGGCAAGACTGTGAGTGACCCGATTCCCTTGGCTGAGAAGCAACCCCACACATGAATGGTTTCAGGATGCTTTACAGTTGGCATGAGACAAGACTGGTGGTAGCGCTCACCTCTTCTTCTCCGAATAAGCTGTTTTCTAATCGAAAAGGGGATTCATCAGAGAAAATGACTTTGCCCCAGTCCTCAGCAGTCCACTCCCTGTACCTTTTGCAGAATATCAGTCGGTCCCTGATGTTTTTTTCTGGAGAGAAGTGGCTTCTTTGCTGCCCTCCTTGAAACCAGCCCTTGCTCAAAGAGTCTCCGCCTCACAGTGCATGCAGAAGCACTCACACCAGCCTGCTGCCATTCCTGAGCAAGCTCGGCACTGCTGGTAGTCTGATCCCGCAGCTGAAACAGTTTTAAGATACGGTCCTGGCGCTTGCTGGTCTTTCTTGGGCACCCTGGAGCCTTTTTGACAACAATTGAAGCTCTCTCCTTGAAGTTCTTGATGATGCGATAGATTGTTGACTGAGGTGCAATCTTTGTAGCTGCGATACTCTTCCCTGTTAGGCCATTTTTGTGCAGTGCAATGATGGCTGCACGTGTTTCTTTAGAGATAACCATGGTTAACTGAAGAGAAACAATGATACCCAGAACCAGCCTCCTTTTAAAGTGTCCAGTGATGTCATTCTTACTTAATCATGACTGATTGATCGCCAGCCCTGTCCTCATCAACACCCACACCTGTGTTAATGGATCAATCACTAAAACGATGTTAGCTGCTCCTTTTAAGGCAGGACTGCAATGATGTTGAAATGTGTTTTGGGGGTTAAAGTTAATTTTCTGGGCAAATATTGACTTTGCAAGTACAGTAATTGCTGTTAAGCTAATCACTCCTTGACATTCAGGAGTATATTCAAATTGCCATTACAAAATATGAAGCAGTAAACTTTGGAAAAATTACTATTTGTCTCATTCTCAATACTTTTGGCCATGACTGTAGTGCTGAAGAAGGCACATGCCTCAAGATAGGGTTGGCAAGGTGGCATAGACTAAAATTAGGGAGTTTTTATACTTTTAGTAGTTTTTAAGAAACTGACAACACAATCTATGATGTAATCCCACCATCACGATCTGTTGTGCTATCATCTGGAGATGGCCTGTCTACCTGTGGTGCAGAGGATGCAATCACACCCTGGTCATAGCAATCAAATGGGGCATTATTAATAAGGAGGTGGTGGGGGGGGGGCACAAAGGACATTATAATATGGAGGAAGAAAATGAGACTACTAACCTATTAGTGTATTTAGCCTTTGGAAGAGCACTATTATTGTGTTAAGTCTAAAGAAGGTACTGGTAATTTTTGAGGGGTACTACTACAGTGTAGGGCACAACTGGGATTTTTACTGTTGGGGACATCAAATAGAGCATTTTTACCCTCTGGGGGACAATGAATTAACATTTTGTATAAAGAGGGGGAAAGGTGGGGAGAGCGAGTGGAAGAGTCAAGTTGCGGCTGGATGAAGTTTTTATGAAACATATATAGAAAATTGATTAATACTTATGTTGTCCTTAAAGGGAACCTGTCACCAGGTTTGTCCCATATGAAATACAGTAAGACCACCACCTTTGAGACCTCATATACAGCATTCTCTAATGCTGTAGATATGTACCCAACCTGACCTGCAAAACAAAAAAAAATACATTTTATTATACTCACCTGCAGTGTGCAGGCACCAGGAAAGGTGAAAGAGTCCCAGTGCATGCGCACTGCAGTACTTTGCTTTGCCCTAGTAAGGGCAGAAAAGTGCACCTGCACAGGAGCGCGATGCCGGGGACCCTGTCTGGATAATGTAGGGATGTGTCATCTACACGAAGCAAGAAGGAGGACGGCATCGAAAGAAGAGAGGAGGCACCGGACCAAGACAGCGACGCCCATCAGACCCAACCGACCCGCAGGTGAGTATAATAAAAGCTCTTTTTCTTGTCTTGCAGGTCAGGTTGGGAGCATACAGTGGGTACGGAAAGTATTCAGACCCCTTTAAATTTTTCACTCTTTGTTTCATTGCAGCCATTTGGTAAATTCTAAAAAGTTCATTTTTTTTTCTCATTAAAGTACACTCTGCACCATATCTTGACTGAAAAAAACAGAAATGTAGAATTTTTTGCAAATTTATTAAAAAAACAACTGAAATATCACATGGTCATAAGTATTCAGACCCTTTGCTCAGACACTCATATTTAAGTCACATGCTGTCCATTTTCTTGTGATCCTCCTTAAGATATTCTACTCCTTCATTGGAGTCCAGCTGTGTTTAGTTAAACTGATAGGACTTGATTTAGAAAGGCACACACCTGTCTATATAAGACTTCACAGCTCACAGTGCATGTCAGACCAAGTGAGAATCATGAGCTCAAAGGAACTGCCCAAGGAGCTCAGAGACAGAAAGCTCCCATGGTTGAAGGGGAAATTAACATGTATCCGCAGTGGAGATGAGATATAAAATAATAATATGTTTCATTCAGACCATCAGCCACTTTATCACGATGTGGCCAGTATAGCATATAGCTTCTTACTGCTAAATAATTAAATGGTTGTCATGTTTTCTGATAAGTAATTGATTTTTTAAACTTTATGTAATGTTTTTGGAATAATATGCATGATATGTATGATACTAGTTTAATTCTATGCACAACTAGCTGGTGTCCAGTGTTTTCTGACTTCATTCTCCATTGCCTGAATTGGATGGTTGAGAGTTCTTGGTGTCCAGAAGATTGGTATCTGAATCTCTGTTGCTGTGTCTATCTATCTATCTATCTATCTATCTATCTATCTATCTATCTATCTATCTATCTATCTATCTATCTATCTATCTATCTAATGTGTAGTGATGCCCAGAGGCATATCTAGGGGAGGGCAGGCGGGGCATGTGCCCCGGTGGCAGCCGACAGGGGGGCGCAAGTCGGGCTGCCTGATGTGGCGGTCCCAGGTGTCTCCCCCGGACTGGGATTCGGCAGTTCTCTGAGCCGACGTCAAACTGACAGCCCGCTCAGAGAAGCAGCAGCGTGCCGGCTCCCAGCGTTCAATTGCACTTGTGTCTTTCAGACGCAAGTACAATTGAAGCTCTGACTGTCATCTTAGAGAGATCAGGTCATGTGACCGCCCTGCTGACGTAACTCGCAGGCGCCCACAGGAGAGAAGACCGTCGGTGGTAAGTGCTCCTGTGGCTATAGAGCTGAAGACACCGAAGATTCAGCCCGGAGGGGTGGGGCATATTTATTAATTGTGCAGGGGGCTATGAATTGTTCAGGGGGCATATTTATTAATTGAGCAGGGGGCTATTAATTGTGTAGGGGGCTATGAATTGTGCAGGGGGCATATTTATTAATTGTGCAGGGGTGCTATTAATTATGCAGAGGGGCTATTAATTGCACAGTGGGCTATTTATTAATTGTGCAGGGGGCTATTAATTGTGCAGGGGGGCTTATTAATTGTGCAGGGGCTATTAATTGTGCAGGGGGCTATTTATTGTGCAAGGGGCTATTAATTGTGCAGGGGACTATGTATTAATTGTGCAGGGGGCTATTAATTATGCAGGGGCTATTTATTAGTTGTGCAGGGGGCTATTTATTCATTGTGCAGGGGGCTATTTATTCATTGTGCAGAGGACATATTTATTAATTATACAGGGGGCATATTTATTCATTGTGCAGGGGGTATATTTATTAATTGTGGAGGGGGCATATTTATTAATTGTGTAGGGGGCTATTAATTGTGCAGAGGGCTATTTACTAATTGTGCAGAGGGCTATTTATTACTTGTGCAGGGGGGCTATTCACTAATTGTGCAGGGGGGCTATTTACTAATTGTGCAGGGGGTATATTTATTAATTGTGCAGGGGTCATATTTATTCAGTGTGGAGGGGGGTGATTTATTCTGTGTGAAGGGGGAGATTTAATCTGTGGGGAGCGAGTGGGGAGTGGGTGCAGACACATTATTGGTAGCGAGGGGGATGGGATGTGTGCGGATACAGTATGGGGAGTTGGGGGGATGTGTGAGGAGGAAATATGAGGGGTAGGGGAAATGTGTAAGGAGACTATTGAGGAGAATAGTGTGAGGAGACAGTATGGGGGAAGAAAAGTGTGAGTGGGCACAGAATAGAGACTGATTAGTGGGTGGGGACAGCATGGGGGGGACAGTGTAAGGTCACAGTCAGGTGGGAACAGTATGCTTTAGAGGGTGAGTGTGATGAGGGGGCTCAGTACAGAGACTGGGCCCTATAGGGGGGACACAGTGTGAGAGGACAGTGTGAAGAGGGGGCCCAGTATGGTAAGGAGAGGGCAGTGTGGAGAGCATGTACCATAAGAGGCACAGTGTTGGGGTGATATTTTGTGCAGAGAATATAGTGAAGGGTAATTATTTATTCAGGGGCTCAGCATAGGGCAGATATTTTTATTCAGGAGCATTATAATGACACTGCTATCTTTAAGGGCATCGTATGGGGATTTGCCGCAGAAGACTGGAGAAGATGGAAGTCTGCAGAGAAGAGCTGTGGATGAGAAAACTCATCATGGCGTCTGGACAAGATGAAAAAAGAAAGAGAACGACTCCAGAGACAACATCATCTATTAGGTACCTGGATGTAATTTTTTTTTATGATGCTGACATTTTTTATGTTTTTATTTATCTTATGAGCATTAAAGATGTTGTCCATGTTTGTGATGAGTCTGCAGTCATTCTGTGTGACTGCAGGCTTCTGAATTCTCACAGTGCACAATGCACGCTATCAGGATTCTGTCGTGCCGGTGATTTGTATACATGCGGTCATGTGCTGACTAGACATGCGTGGCCTCACTCGATGACAATAAATTAAGCGAGGCCGGACATGTCTAGTCAGAATGTGGCCAGAAGTACACAAATCACATACTTGTGCTGACATGACCGTCCACTCTTGCCACCGGCAAGGGAGAATCCTAAAGTCTGCAGTGCATGCACTGTGAGAATTCAGAAGCCTGCAGTCACATACAGTGACTGCAGACTTTCATCTCAAATCAGGACGAGCCCTTTAACTATAAAATAAAGCTCTGTAGCCAATCCTAACAGCATGTAATATCCTCACTGTCAGGATTCAGCTCTGCTTGTGACGCGCCCCCTGGGCCGTGGGGTACTCGGTAGCTGAGCCGGTCGATGCTGGGGAATGTCATGGTGGCAGTGACTCGGTCCGTAACCCAGGGCGGTCAATTAAAGGGGAAAAGTGAAAAGGGGAATGAAGTTTTTATATATAATGTTCGTGACGCCACCTGTGGTATGCGGCTATATGGGGCCGTCGCTGCGGTGCAGATCCTCTGCAGCTAGTGGTGACGCAGCAGAGTTGGTTCAGCTCTCCACAGGTAGAGCTTAGCTCCAGGGCAGGATATAGTGATACTATAGGGTAGATGTGGTTGGTGCCGCTTAATGCAGGTGATGGCGCAATAATGACCAGTCCACAACTTAATGGCGGTTTCCTCTTATCTTTACTTGCGGTTGTTAAGCAGACCGAGGCATGGGTACTAGCTGGTAGTAGAGGTCCGGGCGGCCTAGGAGCAAGTTGGGGATCCACCTCGCAAGGTGAACTTGTAGGCCTTCCCTCTGCGTTAATCTCTTTTGGCCCTGCTGCTTGTAGCTGTGCTGCGGCCCTCGTCCCTCAGTAAAACGTCTGTTCCTCACCCGTATTGCAGGCAGCTCGGGCCTTCTTGGAGTGTCGCTCCCACGTGGCGGTGCTGGGCCCTATGTGCTGCTGAGCCTCCGGGCGTCTGATGGGGCCAGGAGACCTGCAGTCTACTGTTCTCCGGTTTCTGCTGCTGGGCCTTCAGTGCTCCACAACCTCGGACTCCGGTGTCCAGTTCTTCTGCGCTTTTCTCCTCTGGGGTGAGCTTGTACACAGCTCCACTCCCCAGGTCTTTCCTCGTCGCTTTCCTGTCTTCAACTCCTCTCCACTCACTCTAACTAACCCCGCCTCCAGATTGCAGTTGCTAAGGGGAGGAGCTCCCCTTTCTGGTCTGCAGCCAGGAAAGTGTTGTATGCTTGTATACCTGATTAAGGGACCCCTCCTTGCTTCCAGGTATGGCATCACCCCTTGTGAGGGAGGCAATGCCACTGTGGCAACCGGACCACTGGGGTGCCACACTTGCAGGTTCCAGCAGTCATCACATGGCCACTTCACTCACATGCGATTTTCATACTTACGGTCACGTGACAACGAGATTTTCTTCCTGCTTCTCTCAGAGAGAATTAGAAAGAGCAACTTGTCAGCATGTGACTAAGGCCATGGCCCCACTATCAGTATATGATCAGTATTCGGTCAGTATTTTTTCTCAGGAGTGGGAGCCAAAACCAGGTGAGGAACAATCAGAGAAAAGATAGAAACAAGTCACCATTTCTGCATTTATCAACCTCTCCTGGTTTTGGCTCCCACTCCTGAGAAAAATTACTGACCGAATGCTGATCAAATACTGATAGTGTGGCGTGGCCTTAGTGCATATGTGCTGGGGAAGGAGCAGGGGGTGTCCCGGGTGCTAGAAGACCTAGATACACCTCTGGTGATGCCCGTATATATTAGATAACTGTTTGGCCAACATCTAGCTCTTCTGACTCTCTCATGCACATTAACAATAGATTCAGCCAAGTATTCATGTGTTTTCAATAGGGAGAGGGAAGTATGCATTTTCCAGGATCGGATGTTTAAATGTAAATTTCCTGATTTTCCTCTTCCCAAAAATCATATGTCAGGGGAAAACTGGAGACCCCCATACACATCAAATAGTCATACAAATCCCACCAATGAAAGGGCTCATCAAACGTTTATTTTATGGCTCTTTTGTCACACAACATATTGCAGGTTTCTCAATAATAGCTTACGTTTACAGAACAGGTTATGTAGTTTCTGGTGGCATTGTGCTAAAATGTGCTTTTTTTGCTATTTGCTTTATTTAGAATGTGAAAAGAAAAGTTTAGAAGGTCTTCAAGGAGGTGTAGTTAAGCTAACACTTGTAAAGAAAAATATGTTGCAAGGCTAAATCTAGGTTTACTTTGCTACCTTCAAAAAGTTACAAATGTGCCACATTTGTTAAAGGGATTATATGAGCACAAAATGACTGTTTAAACCAAGCCCAAGCACTCCGTGCACCCTCGACATTTCAAACAGTTCAGTGCGCTTTCCCACCTATTTTTTTATATTTATACCTCTGCCATTCTCTGGCTCCAGGAAGACAGAGCTGTCAATCAAAGAAGAGATGTTGGAAATAATTGGAAGATAAGTAGATGTTAAGTTGCACTAAACTGCTGAGCCACGTCAAGTTTGCACTGAACACATGGTTTGAACAGTCATTTTTTGCTACCAGACACCCTTTAAAAGCTGTAGGTACTTGGGTTATCATAAATATACCAGTTGTAAGAGTGAGCGGTTCATGTAAATCTTGCAGCATTTAATGGGGCTTCTATGTACATACTTTCCACAAGCCACTCCACTTAGCTGGTCCCAGAAGAACCATAGCCTTCATACTTAAAGGAGTACTCCCATCTCCAAGATCCTATCCCAATATGTAGTAGGTGTAATGATAATAATATTAGCAAATACCTCCAATTAGAAATGTAGTATAGTGTGATGAACCCGTAGCCGCCATCTTGGTAATGATAAATCATATCCAGGGATGGCCACACTTCAGCAGCCCCCACCCTTGGGACCTTCTGTTAAAACGTCAACTAGATAGTTTCCCCCCATCCAGGCTCCTGTAAGATAAGAAGCCCCAGGGCCTACTTAACACTTGAATGCTAGGAGCTTCAAAGACTTCGAGAGGAAACACAGCTAGCAGGGGGGGTGCTTCGTCCATCTGTAACTGACCATTTGTCCCATAGGACTAGTTTCTTTGTCTGTCACAAGCATGGAGGCATAAGATATAGAAACATGAATAGTACACGCATGTTGCGTGGGATGGGCCAATAAAAAATATCACGGCGTCCCGGAGCCATTGCGCACACAAGCCTTCGCGGTAGACGTTGGTACGTGCTCTGGAAGCCAAGATATAGCGCTGAGCCATTCCTGAGGACCGTATGGTATCATAATTGATATCAAAAGGTCGGTTACGGCGGCCCGAATCCATGGGAACCCCTGGGGGTATCCTGAGACCATCCCAGAAGAAGTTATTGGGTTCCTTAGAATTTGGGCTTCTGATCGAAGTTAGACCTGAGGGTGGAGACTGAGCCAGCTGACCTCACCAGCAGTGGGCGGGACGGGGCAGGTAAGATAGCAGGACAGACAAGAGACAAGTCAGTCTTGACCCAAGAGTGGGGTGCTGAACATCTGAGCACCAGCTGAGGCCACCAAGGGGAGGAGCAGTTTGACCATGCGGTGGTAGGCCTCAGCCTGTAACAAAGAACCGTGCCTGCGACCGCAGAATCCTCTCCCTGCGTCACAAGAAAATCAAGAAACCGGTAACTGATATGCTGTGGTGATTCTGTGTGTTGTATTCCATTATTGTATAGTTTAGCCTGACCTTATACCTGTGTATATTTAGTTGTATATCGTGTATCTAGTTTATTATTATAATCAATTACCTCAAGTAATTGTGGGCCTGCCTTTTATTCTGCATAACGAACGCACGTCCGTATGAGCTCGGCTCAAGCCAAAAACGCTACCCAGGGTTGGTTCCTGACCCGATATAGGCCCATTCACAGACTGGGCGTATATCTAAAATAGGGACTGGTGGCAGCATACCAACTGGGGATTGGGGAAGGCTGGTAGTGACGGTCGGAGGTTCAGATATATATATTCCTGGCGCGGCCAAGGAAGATATATATACCGCCCTCACTACAGAGGGCCCCGATACCCAGTAGGTTACAGGACAGTCTCCCTGGCGACCGCTTATCCTAGGTGCAGTTCCTTGACTGACCTGAGGCTAAGAGGGCGCTAGTGAGTTGTGCTGTGTAGTGACGTTACGGTTTAGTGACGTTGAAGGGATAACACTCTACCGTGTTCCCTGCGCTGGTTGCAGCTACCTGGCACTACTTTCCCTAGGTGCAGTACCTTGACTGACCTGAGAGGTAAGGGGGCGCCAGAGAGCTGCACCCACCGGCCGGCTTTCATCACATTGGTGGCAGCGGTGGGATTGCAGAATGATAGTGCTGTGGGACCCCTACTCCCAGGCACTAAAGACTGCCAGTGGTAACTTCCACTGCTGGAGTCTTAAGGTCAGCCCAACGCTAGACGGTCAGGCTAAAAGTATAACAAGGTGTGTGCAAACTCAGGGTTGCAGCGGTGTCGGTTACCAAGATGGCAGAGGGCACCAGGAGCAAGACCCTGCAGGAGGCTAATGCTGCGGTCCGTGTGGCAGGAGGGGAGGACAATGTTACGCATGGCGAGGAGGAGTCCAGCCCGGGCACCTCAGGGAGCCAGTCCCCAGTATACGGTCCCGCAGTGGGCTGCCCACCACCTACCCAGCCCAGCCTGTCCAGATCACAAGCCCTTCTACAAGCGGCTATGGCAAGTCTCCAGTCTCATGGCGATGCCGTCTACAAAACCCTCCTGGCAGCATCAGAGAAGGCAGCGGAGGAGGAGCGCAAGGCAGCGGAGGAGGAGCGTGCAGAGCGGGCTGCGGAGCGTGCAGAGCGAGCTGCGGAGCGCCAGCACCAACTGGACCTGGCCCAGCGGGGGCTTCCGCTAGAGCAACCAACCCATCAGGAGACCAAGTCGTCCAAAGTCCGAGCTGGACTCCTTTCTGGTGGCATTTGAAAGGACCTGTCTTCAGCACCATCTGGCCCGGGATCAGTGGGCCAGATACCTGACCCCCCGTTTGAGGGGTAAGTCCCTGGATGCCTTGGGGGACTTACCTGCCGGGGAGGTACAGGACTACGACTGCATCAAGCGGGCCCTGATCCGGCAGTACAACCTCACTCCCGAGTCGTACCGCCAGAAGTTCCGGAGCCTGCTGCGTGGCCCCAAGGACACCTGGACCGATAATATGCGGGCGCTGTTGAGAGCTGCAGAGCACTGGACCTCGGGTCTAGCGCTTACTACCCGCCAGGAGGTCCAGGAACTGTTCGTCACGGAGCAGTTCTTGTGGAACTGCCCAGAGGACCTCCGACAGTTCCTCCGTGACCGAAAACCAACCGGGGCTTCTGCTACAGCCGCCCTGGCAGACGAGTATGCCAATAACAGGGCGCCTGAGCTGAAGAAGTCTGCCAGCAGCACCTGGAGAGGGGGTAAGCCCAATCATGCCCCTGTTTCCCCGGCCCCTAGAATACAAGGGGTGTATCCCCCTGTTGCCCTCTCCAGGCAAGGACCAGACGTAAGACGTTGTCATCTATGCAACAAACCAGGACACTTTAGGGCTGAGTGTCCCCAGTGCCAAAAGACCCCATCCCAGTCCCAGAGAGCGCCCAATGTTTTGTGTGTGGGAGGGGGTGGTGGTAGGTCCCTGGACAACATCCAACCCGTCACCATAGGCCGTTCTGCGGTCATGGGACTGCGGGACACTGGCGCTGAACGAACACTGGTGCGGCCTGAGGTGGTGTCCCCCCAGGACTTGGTACCAGGAAAGACTCTTTCCGTCTCTGGGGTTGGAGGCGTGGAGCCGGCACTTCCCGTTGCCATGGTGTATTTGGACTGGGGTGCCGGGAGGGGGATGCGGGAGGTGGGAGTAACGCCAAATATTCCCGCAAATGTTTTATTAGGGACCGACTTGGGGCGTCTAGTATCGCAGTATGTACCCTCTGAACCCCCAAGTTCGGCCCCCCAAGAGTGTATTGATTTGTCTGCTGCTAATGCCAACCATGTTGTATGTAGTGTGCGTCCTGCTGAGGAGGAGGGAGTGAAACCTGAGGGTAACACCTGCACAGACACAACACAAACAGGGTTAGTGAGAGCAGGTGGGGAGTGTGGGGATGCCTGCAGAGGTGCTCAGCCGGCGTGCCGTGACCTCTTGTCCTCCGGTGAGGGAGGGGGTGGGCAGGATTCTGTAGAGGGAAGCTCAGGGATGGAGAGGGGGGCAGCTACCGGCAGTGTAGGGCTCCCAGGGGTATCCAGGCTGCTGAGTATAGGCCCACTGCAGGGGGAGGAACAGGCCATGGGGGGTGGGGGTGTCCCAAGAGAGGAGCCGCCAGGTAAGACCCCAGGGCAGGAGTTCCCCACATCCGAGATGTCCAAAGGCCTAGGACGCCTGCCTGATCGGGCGGCTTGGTCAGAAACAGAGGGGAAGCGGGCACTACCCACGATCACAGCGGTCATAGCCGCTGTCACCAGGAGTGGGAGCGCCAGAGCCCAAGGAGCCTTGCAGAGGTCCGACGGCTTCCCCACTTCTGACCAAGTGGCTGACGGGTCAGACAGCGGCCAGGTGACATGCCCGGAGGGGCTGACGGAGGATGTGGAAGTTTCGTCGATTCTGGCCACATCAAGTCAGGAATTTCAGGCTGCGTTGGAAGCAGACGACAGCCTGAAAGCTCTCAAGGAACAGACGGCACAGCCTCCCATGGAGTCAGACTGCGAGCGTGTGGTCTGGGACCAGGGACGGCTGTACCGGGTAACGGTCCAGCAGGGTTCACCGGAGGCGTGGCCCAGGGACCGACAGTTAGTGGTACCCTATCCGTTCAGGGCGGAATTGTTGCGGATCGCACACGAGATTCCGATGGCCGGACACCTAGGGATCGCTAAAACCAAGGCCAGGATAGCTCAGCATTTCTACTGGCCTGGGATGGGAGCCGCGGTGGGTGCCTACTGCCGTTCGTGTGACACCTGTCAGAGGGTGGGGAAGGCGGGGCCGCGCCCCAAAGCCCCACTGGTAACTTTGCCAATCATCGAAGAGCCTTTCTCGAGGGTCGCTGTGGATCTTATTGGACCTCTGTCCACTCCCAGCCACTCCGGGAAATGCTTCATACTCACGGTAGTGGACTATGCCACCCGGTACCCGGAAGCGGTAGCTTTGTCGTCCATTCGGGCCGACAAGGTGGCTACCGCCTTACTGGAGATCTTCTCCAGAGTGGGTTTCCCCCAGGAAATGCTCACCGACCGAGGGACCCAGTTCATGTCGCGGCTGATGGAGTCCCTCTGTAAGCAAATGCAGGTGCAACATCTGGTGGCCAGCCCGTATCACCCACAGACTAATGGCCTGTGTGAGCGGTTCAATGGCACCTTAAAGCAGATGCTTAAGATGTTGGTCGACTCCCACGGGAGAGACTGGGAGCGTTACCTCCCACACCTCCTATTTGCTTACCGGGAGGTTCCGCAGGCCTCAACGGGGTTCTCCCCCTTTGAGCTCCTGTACGGGCGACGGGTACGGGGCCCCCTGGCTCTGGTGAAGGAAGCATGGGAAGGGGATTTGGCCACCCCCGAGGTGTCGGTCATCGAGTATGTCGTGCGCCACCGGGACAGGATGATGGCCTTGGCAAAGCTGGTGCAGGACAATATGGCCCAGGCCCAGGCCGACCAGAAGCGGTGGTACGACCAGAATGCTTGTGAGAGGACCTACCAGGTGGGTCAAAAGGTGTGGGTACTGGTCCCTGTACCACAGAACAAGCTTCAGGCAGCCTGGGAAGGTCCCTACTTCGTGCACCAGAAACTCAACGCCGTCACCTATCTGGTCACCCTGGATCACGCCCGTGGAAGGAGGAAGGCCTTCCACGTGAACATGATGAAGGCTCATCATGAGCGGGAAGCGACTGCCCACCCAGTGTGCAACCTTCCCGAGGAAGGAGAGGTAGAAACCCTCCTGGATCTGCTCACCCAAGCCAAGGCGGGTGGGTCCATCGAGGATGTGGGGGTTGGCCACCAGCTCACGAAGGACCAACGGTCCCAGCTGGGGACCACCCTGCACCCCTTCCGGGGGCTGTTCAGCAGCCTGCCCGGAAGGACTGAGTTGGCTGTCCACGACGTGGACACTGGCGATCACCTGCCGATCCGGCGTTCAGCATATCGGGTCTCTTTCGAGGTGCAGGGAAACATGCGCCAAGAGATAGACGAGATGCTGAAGCTGGGGGTGATCCAGGCATCCAGCAGCGCGTGGGCCTCGCCTGTAGTCCTCGTTCCAAAAAAGGACCGAACTACACGGTTCTGCGTGGACTACCGGGGGCTCAACGCTGTAACGGCCACCGATGCGTTCCCCATACCACGCATCGATGACCTGCTCGATCGGATGGCCGGGGCTAAGTACCTGACCATCATGGATCTGAGCCGGGGGTACTGGCAGATTCCTCTGACCCCCGCGGCAAGGGAACGCTCTGCCTTTATCACCCCTTTTGGACTGTACGAGTCCACAGTGATGCCATTCGGCATGAAGAATGCCCCTGCCACTTTTCAGCAGATGGTCAATACGCTGCTTGAGGGACTTGAAGGGTACGCGGCTGCGTACTTGGACGATATTGCAGTCTTCAGTCCCACTTGGGAGGATCACCTAGAGCACCTGCGGCAGGTGCTCGGTCGGATCCACCGGGCAGGCTTGACCATCAAGCCGGAAAAGTGCCAGCTGGGCATGAGTGAGGTCCTCTACCTGGGTCACCGGGTAGGCGGGGGGGTTCTGAAGCCAGAACCTGGGAAAGTGGATGCCATCGCATCCTGGCCCACTCCTAGGACCAAAAAGCAGGTGTTGTCCTTCTTGGGGACCGCCGGGTACTATAGGAGGTTCGTCCCACACTATAGCACCCTGGCCAAGCCCCTGACGGACCTCACCAAGAAGAAGCTGCCCGTCGCAGTCGACTGGACAGTCGCCTGCGAGACAGCTTTCGGGGGACTCAAGGCCGCCCTAAGTAGCTCCCCTGTACTGCAAGCTGCCGACTTCGACCGGCCGTTTATGGTACAGACCGACGCCAGTGACTTTGGCCTCGGTGCTGTGCTAAGTCAGGTCAACACGACAGGCCAGGAACATCCTGTCTTGTACCTGAGCAGGAAGCTACTGACCCGGGAGGTGGCTTACTCCACGGTGGAAAAAGAATGCCTGGCAATTGTATGGGCCCTGCAGCGTCTGCAGCCCTACTTGTACGGGAGCCATTTCACCGTGGAGACGGACCACAACCCCCTCAGCTGGTTACACACGGTCTCTGGGTCGAATGGCAGGTTGCTACGCTGGAGCCTCGCTCTCCAGCAGTACCACTTCTCCATTCGCCACAGAAGAGGCCGTGACCACGGTAACGCTGACGGGTTATCCCGGCAAGGGGAGGGTGCAGAAGGACGCACGGGGGAACACAGGAATGTGCTACCCCCTCGCGCCCTCGTATAGGGGGAGGTGTGATGAACCCGTAGCCGGCATCTTGGTAATGATAAATCATATCCAGGGATGGCCACACTTCAGCAGCCCCCACCCTTGGGACCTTCTGTTAAAATGTCAACTAGATAGTTTCCCCCCATCCAGGCTCCTGTAAGATAAGAAGCCCCAGGGCCTACTTAACACTTGAATGCTAGGAGCTTCAAAGACTTCGAGAGGAAACACAGCTAGCAGGGGGGGTGCTTCGTCCATCTGTAACTGACCATTTGTCCCATAGGACTAGTTTCTTTGTCTGTCACAAGCATGGAGGCATAAGATATAGAAACATGAATAGTACACGCATGTTGCGTGGGATGGGCCAATAAAAAATATCACGGCGTCCCGGAGCCATTGCGCACACAAGCCTCCGCGGTAGACGTTGGTACGTGCTCTGGAAGTCAAGATATAGCGCTGAGCCATTCCTGAGGACCGTATGGTATCATAATTGATATCAAAAGGTCGGTTACGGCGGCCCGAGTCCATGGGAACCCCTGGGGGTATCCTGAGACCATCCCAGAAGAAGTTATTGGGTTCCTTAGAATTTGGGCTTCTGATCGAAGTTAGACCTGAGGGTGGAGACTGAGCCAGCTGACCTCACCAGCAGTGGGCGGGACGGGGCAGGTAAGATAGCAGGACAGACAAGAGACAAGTCAGTCTTGACCCAAGAGTGGGGTGCTGAACATCTGAGCACCAGCTGAGGCCACCAAGGGGAGGAGCAGTTTGACCATGCGGTGGTAGGCCTCAGCCTGTAACAAAGAACCGTGCCTGCGACCGCAGAATCCTCTCCCTGCGTCACAAGAAAATCAAGAAACCGGTAACTGATATGCTGTGGTGATTCTGTGTGTTGTATTCCATTGTTGTATAGTTTAGCCTGACCTTATACCTGTGTATATTTAGTTGTATATCGTGTATCTAGTGTATTATTATAATCAATTACCTCAAGTAATTGTGGGCCTGCCTTTTATTCTGCATAACGAACGCATGTCCGTGTGAGCTCGGCTCAAGCCAAAAACGCTACCCAGGGTTGGTTCCTGACCCGATATAGGCCCATTCACAGACTGGGCGTATATCTAAAATAGGGACTGGTGGCAGCATACCAACTGGGGATTGGGGAAGGCTGGTAGTGACGGTCGGAGGTTCAGATATATATATTCCTGGCGCGGCCAAGGAAGATATATGTACCGCCCTCACTACAGAGGGCCCCGATACCCAGTAGGTTACAGGACAGTCTCCCTGGCGACCGCTTATCCTAGGTGCAGTTCCTTGACTGACCTGAGGCTAAGAGGGCGCTAGCGAGTTGTGCTGTGTAGTGACGTTACGGTTTAGTGACGTTGAAGGGATAACACTCTACCGTGTTCCCTGCGCTGGTTGCAGCTACCTGGCACTACTTTCCCTAGGTGCAGTACCTTGACTGACCTGAGAGGTAAGGGGGCGCCAGAGAGCTGCACCCACCGGCCGGCTTTCATCACATATAGTATTTTTGATTCGCAATGCCACTTACCTCATGTGCAGGCAATACAGGACCTTAGGTATCCACAGTTACGACCACTAGCAACTAGTCAACTAACTGTCACTTTATCAGTGGACGTAACCATGGATACCTAAGGTCCTGCAATGCCCTTCACATGAGGAAAGAGACATAGCGAATCAAAAATACTATGCTACATTTCTAATTGGAGGTATTTGCTAATATTATTATCATTAGACCTACCACATATTGGGATAGGGTCTTGGAGATGGGAATACCCCTTTAAACCTCTACATAGTGTCCTGAACTTACAACAGGCTCACCTGTGTTGAGTCCATAGAGTAGCTGCTGGCTGATGGAGTGATCTGGCAGAGGAAGGTCAACTAGCCAGGTCAAAATCAGAGAGTGAAGATACAAGACAAAATCAAGAGATAGAGACGTCAGGAGGTAGCCAAGGTCAGAACCAGGAGGACAGCATTAGAGGCAGACAAAGGGTTAAGTCAGTCCATGGTTAGCAATGGGTTTCAAATTAGCTGGTTCAGATATTGTAGCAAGATAAATCACTGAAGTATGGATCAAGGTCATCAGAAACCTATAACTTTCAAATCCCAGCAGTAAGCTGGTAGTTTAAGTAGGAAGTGCCACTGCCCCGTTAGCTGTAGCAGGAAGCTGATTACTCCTGCTGAGCTGCTGGACAGAACACACCAATTGTGGCTGACAGGGCAGCACCACTGATCCAAGACACCAGTATCAGTGGCTGGATACAGCCTGTGCCACCAGAGCTTCTGGCCATGATGTCTCCTCCATCACCAGCGACACACACATAATGACTATGACAGCATCTTATGACAGAAGAAGACATTGCTGGAGCACATGGAAATGTGACAACAGTCTTCGTGAATGTGGGACAATTTTTTATGGCAAAATAATGTAAATCATACATATTATCATTAAAGTGAAGGAGTTTTTTTTTCCTTTATTCTGGTTTGTGTTTGGTATAATGGCATAATTGTATTATGGTCACGTATAATGTTCTCATTTGACAGTGGTCGGCTATTTCCGGATGTCTCTATACATCACGCATCAAATGATGGACGACACCCTATCATGCCCAAGAAGAAACAGTAATGAGTATCATTGCTAAATGTTTCAGCGAGCATATTGAAATGTTCCTCAATTTTGTTGTCATGCAACTTAATTTATCCCCCTTCGGATGGGGGCTTATATGCTAATTTGTAGGCTATAAAATAATATTATATTGCAGTGTGTAGCATCAATAAAATAAGGTATCATCATTTTATTGCTGTGAGCCAATCTGAAAATGATCTTTTTATACAGACTCTCAGCTGCAAAGCGCTGGAAAAAGAAGCATCTCATCGTCATCTTCTGGAAGATATACACGTTCTTCGAGTGGCTTCTGCAACACAGACTCTGACAGCAATAATACTGTAACAAGATTGTTCTTCCTGGGGGCAAGAAAACATATCTCAGCTACAGGTAGCTTTTATTCTCACACATTCCTCTTCTTGAACAATACATATTGACTCTAGCTGAAGCTGTATCTTAAATATCTTTCCCGTGTCTCTGGAGCACCGGTCTAAAGGAGAAAACGAAAATTAAAATTATTTTTTTTTTCATCTTGTATATAAACTTTGACAGGAGAAGCAGGTAAGAGTTGGTCAGGTTTTATGCCGTTCCTATGGAGCTTCTGTACAATGCAGGTTATTGTTACCGTAGACAAGTGTGGCGGGATGTGGCTAGATCTTTTACTATTAATAGCACTGGAAGCCCACGGCTTACTGGATCGTGATAGAGAACTGATTAGGACTTGATCTATATCAGGGATAAGAAAGAAAGGTTTAGAAGCCTCTGGCTCTATCTGTCAAGTCTTTCCCTTTTTATTGTCACTTTTGAATTAGCTTCTAAATAACAGATGACCTACTTTCCCAGCGTGCGCTATTGATCAGCGGTGTAGTCCATCATTATCACACCAGACTTACAAACAAATAAGCTTTAGTTCAAATGAACAGTAGAAAGGTTTTCGAGCCCTCGCAAGTTCTGGGTCTGCAGTATATGCATTGGCCGCGTTATTCTTTAGCCTTTATGAATGTTTTTAAAGCGCAAATTTAAAGGGAATCAGTCAGTAAGATCAATCCTCCTAAGGCCATCTATATGGGCATCTAGGTCATAGGAATACATAAAATGATACTTGATATCTGTGATCTGTTGTCTTATTCAAGATAAATCCACATTTTTCTTAATATGTAAATGAGCTGCTAGGATCTATGGGCTGGACATAGCTCTCTCTGAAAATCTACCTCCAGAGATTATTTTAAATGAAGAGGAGGAGTTACCAGTGTGAGCCATGTAATGCCTTATAGTTGGCTCCCCTGATCTACATTCCTTCTTTTATTTAAAATAAACTCTGGAGGCAGATTCTCATGCAGGTCAATGTCCGCCCCATAGCCTAGAACACCTCATTTACATATATGAAAAATGTGGATTTCCCTGGAATAAGACATCAGATCGCAAATATCAGGGTATCATTGAATTCAGCTTCCCATGACCTACATGCCCATATAGATAGCTTAGGGGGGGATGATCCTACTGACAGATTTCCTTTAAAGGGTTTTCAATCCTCAAATCAAAGCCACTTATGATGGTAAAATACATTTTTGACCTATAATTTATAATAGTATCAGGTTCTCCAGTGTGGGAGCTGTTCACCTCCAGTTAATAGAGGTTCACCTGATGTCTATATGTCCCTAAAAAATTGGTTGTCAGTGTCACTTCAAATATCTTTGGACTTTGACTTTATATAGAGCACACAGATGATTTTTTTCTGTTTGATGTAAAATGAAACAATTTTGACATGTTCCACGTATTCTTACCTGGAAATATTGTTTCTAAGAGACAGTATCTCCGACTTAGTCATAGACGGAGCCTGCACAGCAGCTCATGGAGGGCATAACAGCTCTGTCCTAGATCTAGCCATGTGCCAGAGGCCATATTAAGGAACAACTGTGATTTAATCTCTTCCTTAAATGTAATAAGTAGAAAATTACATTCCTGAACATTTTTCACTCTGTTTGTTGCAGGTCAGTACATTTATAAATTAAAATCTTCAGGTTTACAGTGCAGTCTTTTGCTAACATCAGGGTCTCAAATCCACATTTCGTAGCCGAGCAGTTTGCACCAAAGTGACTTAGGCCTTGCAGCTATCGCAATTGTGCCCCCATGGGTCATCAAGCCTGACCCACTTATCCACCACGTTGCAGAATGTACTATTAATTTAGAAGAAACACACTTTTTGCCTTTGTGGTTTTTATAGCTACTATGCCACTTTACCCTTCACAAATCCTAAACCTTTCCTAAGTATTATAACTTGTCCCAGGACTTATATGCTCTCAGTCTTAAAGAAGCACTCCTTCTCCCATCAAAGTTTTATCCTCTTTATATATTGCAATCATCATATTATAAACACCAATAAATCATTTGGGCCAGAAAAAGACAATAAGTCACACCAAAATAAGGCAAAAAAACAACACATAGCCCAAGTTGGAATTTGCCAAAACTTTAATAAAGACATATAGGGGTAAATACACAAAAATAATAAAATCAAAGACACACCACAGAAGGAAAAGGATGGAGAACCTAGACCTCAATAATATATAAGGTAATATATCCTACTTGTAGTTCCCCCAGGTAAATATATAACAACTAGTATAAAATTTAAGGGCATTAAATACAAAGCAGCAAAAAATGTGTAATGTGAAAAATAACTAAAAATTACCAAAGTGGTTATTTATCAAAAAAAAAAAATATATAAATGGCAAGTAAAATATAGCTTGGTAAAATACATAAATATATATGATATATAATAACACCACCCAATTATACATACATAAATATAGCTGCATACATAAATCACCAGTGTCAAGAAAAACAGCCCATAATAGTATTTAGAAAGTAACCATAATTACCCTGGGCACAAGTCAATGGTCCAGGCACCTACCACACACCCGACGTGCGTTTCGCATAGGAAATGCTTCGTCCAGGGGTACAAGTAGGATATATTACCTTATATATTATTGAGGTCCAGGTTCTCCATCCTTTTCCTTCTGTGGTGTGTCTGATTTTATTATTGTGTGTATTTACCCCTATATGTCTTTATTAAAGTTTTGGCAAATTCTAACTTGGGCTATGTGGTTGTTTTTTTGCCTTATTTTGGTGTGACTAATCATCATATTATATAGCACTGTGTACTTACAATTGCTCCTTTTGCCTTTCTACCCAGCTAATTTTTCTCTTTTCTCTGTTCTATGTAGAAACAGGAAGTTTCTTTTCTCTGCATAAATCACTCCCCTCTTCAACTCCAGCTGCTGCCTCCTCCCTCATGCCAGGGACTTTTGCAGTGACTCATGACTCATATAGGAAAATGACTTCCTGTTTCTATATAAAGCTTAGAAGGATTCAGTTAGTCTGTTTTAAATCACTTGATGTCATAGATCTAATGGAAAACAGAAGAATAAACTGGGTAGAAGGGTAAAATGAGTAATTGTAAATACACAGTGCTGTATAATATGATGACTGCAATATATTTAGTGGATAGAAACTTTGACGGGAGTGCTTCTTTAAAACGAACCTGTCAGCAGGATTTTGCAAAGTAAGCTACATACACGGTCAGGTTGGCGCTGTTACACTGATTAAAATGATATCTTGGTTGATGAAATACATCCTGTGGTTTTTGTTTAATCTTTATTTGTGGTTTGGAGATAATTACAGTACAGACCAAAAGTTTGGACACACCTTCTCATTTAAAGATTTTTCTGCATTTTCATGACTATGAAAATTGTACATTCACACTGAAGGCATCAAAACTATGAATTAACACATGTGGAATTATATACTTAACAAAAAAGTGTGAAACAACTGAAAATATGTCTTATATTCTAGGTTCTTCAAAGTAGCCACCTTTTGCTTTGATGACTGCTTTGCACACTTGGCATTCTCTTGATGAGCTTCAAGAGGTAGTCACTGGAAATGGTTTTCACTTCACAGGTGTGCCCTGTCAGGTTTAATAAGTGGGATTTCTTGCCTTTTAAATGGGGTTGGGACCATCAGTTGTGTTGTGCAGAAGTCTGGTGGATACACAGCTGATAGTCCTACTGAATAGACTGTTAGAATTTGCATTATGGCAAGAAAAAAGCAGCTAAGTAAAGAAAAACGAGTAGCCATCATTACTTTAAAAAATGTAGGTCAGTCAGTCCGAAAAATTGGGCAAACTTTGAAAGTGTCCCCAAGTGCAGCTGCAAAAACCATCAAGCGCTACAAAGAAACTGGCTCAAATGAGGACCGACCAAGGAAAGGAAGACCAAGAGTCACCTCTGCTTCTGAGGATAAGTTTATCCGAGTCACCAGCCTCAGAAATCGCAGGTTAACAGCAGCTAAGATTAGAGACCAGGTCAATGCCACACAGAGTTCTAGCAGCAGACACATCTCTACAACAACTGTTAAGAGGAGACTTTGTGCAGCAGGCCTTCATGGTAAAATAGCTGCTAGGAAACCATTGCTAGGGACAGGCAACAAGCAGAAGAGACTTGTTTGGGCTAAAGAACACAAGGAATGGACATTAGACCAGTGGAAATCTGTGCTTTGGTCTGATGAGTCCAAATTTGAGATCTTTGGTTCCAACCACCGTGTCTTTGTGCGACGTAGAAAAGGTGAACGGATGGACTCTACATGCCTGGTTTCCATCGTGAAGCATGGAGGAGGAGGTGTGATGGTGTGGGGGTGCTTTGCTGGTGACACTGTTGGTGATTTATTCAAAATTGAAGGCATACTGAACCAGCATGGCTACCACAGCATCTTGCAGCGGCATGCTATTCCATCCGGTTTGCGTTTAGTTGGACCATCATTTATTTTTCAAGAGGACAATGACCCCAAACACACCTCCAGGCTGTGTAAGGGCTATTTGACCAAGAAGGAGAGTGATGGGGTCTACGCCAGATGACCTGGCCTCCACAGTCACCAGACCTGAACCCAATTGAGATGGCTTGGGGTGAGCTGGACTGCAGAGTGAAGGCAAAAGGGCCAACAAGTGCTAAGCATCTCTGGGAACTCCTTCAAGATTGTTGGAAGACCATTTCAGGTGACTACCTCTTGAAGCTCATCAAGAGAATGCCAAGAGTGTGCAAAGCAGTCATCAAAGCAAAAGGTGGCTACTTTGAAGAACCTAGAATATAAGACATATTTTCAGTTGTTTCACACTTTTTTGTTAAGTATATAATTCCACATGTGTTAATTCATAGTTTTGATGCCTTCAGTGTGAATGTACAATTTTCATAGTCATGAAAATATAGAAAAATCTTTAAATGAGAACGTGTGTCCAAACTTTTGGTCTGTACTCTATATTGTGGTGCTTCAGGGCGGACCTGTGGGTGGGGGTTTATGTGGTGCTCTGCTTACATAGTAATCTGTATGCGCTTATGACAGCTCACTGTCCTTCAGTGACCTGTCTTCTATTTTACATAATGCATACACTATGTTGGGTTAGAAAAAAGAAATTACATCGAGCAAAATGGTGCCGGCACCCGTGCAGGCGCTGTGGCATCTATCGCTTGTCAATAGATGCTACCACGCAAACGCTGCGGCCATTTTGCTGGAGCAAAAAAAAAAAATTTGTCTCCATTGTCTCCAGCAAAATGGCCACGTCGCATGCGCAGTTGCATCCATCAGCAAGCGATGCCCTTAATCTGTGCAATCTCCTCTCACCAGTGGGCAGCGCTTGCACACATTGAGAGCATCACTTGCCAATAGATACTACTGCGCATGCGATGTGGCCATTTTATTGGAGCACAAAAAATTTGGCTCCAGCAAAATGGCCGCGGCGTGTGCGCAATTGCATCTATTGGCAAGCAATGCTCTTAATCTGCGCAAGCCCTGCCCACAGGCTGCCCTGAAGCACCATAATCTCATTATCTACAAACTGCAAATAAAAATTAAACAAGAACCACAGGACGGATTTCATCTGCCAAGGTATCATTTTAATCAGTGTAATGTCGCCCACCTGACAGTGTATGTAGCTTACTTAGCACAATCTTGCTGACAGGTTCACTTTAAGCCCCCATAAACATTAATATTCAATGTGCCGGCCAACTGATTGTCAAGGGAGATGCCGATTGTGTATGTCTGATTTTGAATTGCAGATTGCTTTGTTCTCCCAAAGTAAGTTGCCAGTAGAGATGTCAGTCTGTGGCTTTCTCATGGAGAACACAAGAGAGCTCGGCCAAACGAACACTCCTGTATATGGGTGAGATGTCTAAGATGGTTGTCAGCTTAACAATGCTTCAGCCAATCCTTCTAAGGTGTATGGGAGCCAGTCCAGAAGAATCCACCTCTGCAATAAGATGTTCTTTCTGCATTGGATCTCATCTTTAGTCCCACTCTAATCTCTAACAAATTTCATATGGGCTAATTGGGGCCTACTACTAAGGGTAACAGGTTCTCCAAACTGTAAACACATTGCCCTCAATTTCTGACACCGCTTGTAATATCACCTGCAAATCATACAGTCAGGGATTTATTTGCCAATAGGCACCCGAGGGCGGGTGCCTAGGGCGGCAGGTTGCAGGTAGCGGCCCTATCATGAAGAAGTAAAAAAAAATATATATATATTTTTTTACAATTTGCCCCCTTTTCTCTGATTGACATAGTGTCAATACTTCCATTTGAGTTTGGGGGGGATAGGAGGGGGAAGGTGGTGAAAGTTGATGAGGTGAGCCCTGCATGGGCAGAGTAGCAGTAATAAACTTCCTGCCAGGATGGAAGAGACAATAAATGCTAAAGGTGAAGGACCTGTGATGATGTCATGTCCATGTGACTCGTATGGGAGGAGCCATCCTAGAGATTGCAGGAAGTGAAATGTTTTCCCATGCAGGTCAGGAAGCAGTAGCTGGAGAGGATGGGGGCACGTGACAGGTAATCAGTGTACAGGGGTACATAGAGTGAAGTCTGTATATGGGGGTGTGCATGCTGTCCATGGGGGTGCAGTCTGCATATGGAGGTGTGCAGGCTGTATATGGGGGTGTGCAGGAATTATATGGGTGTGTAGGCTGTATATGGGGGTGTGCAGACTGTATATGGGGGTGTACAGGCTGTATATGGGGGTGTACAGGCTGTGTATGGGGGTGTGCAAACTGTATATGGAGGTGTGCAGGCTGTGTATGGGGATGTGCAGGCTGGTTATGGCAGTGTGCAGTCTCTATATGGTGGTGTGCAGGCTTTATATTGAGGTGCAGTAGGTATATGAGAGAATATATACATAGTATGTACACCCATATATACATACACACAGTATACCCACAGGTATACAAGCTTATACTATATACTGTATACACATTGTAGAGTTTGTACTCACTCGGCTGTGGTTGAGGTAGGCACAGAAAGCGTTTTCATTGAAATATCCAGGTTGGTGTATTAAGACAGCATAAACCGCTCAGGAAGCAAAACAAAAAAAACAGCCTTTTCCAGCACAAAGTGGAAACACAAAGTAAAATGTCCATACAATATCGTGGGTTCGCCCGCTCAGGTCAGTGTCCAGTTCTTAAATCATTAGAACAGACCAACACACTGGAGATCCACACATCTCCAGCCACAGACACTGAATGAGACGCTCGGTCTCCATTTTATTTACCAAACCACGCCCCTGGGGTGAGGATATGTGAGCAGCCACTCCCACCCATCTCTATGACTGCTCGTAAAACCCGGCCCTGATATGCCCTTTTAACTCTCTCTTCACTACATGTGCTGGAGCATGCTTTCCCGGGCTTACATCACCGAAGCTACCAACCTCAATGATACATATTTCCCCTCAAGGACCTCTCTGACGGCCATGTTACAACATATACAGATATACAGACATATACACACACAGTATGCTGCATATGTACACACAATTATACGTATATACCTGCTTCACTTGTGTTGTTCCCAGGGCAGTCGTGGAAATGACAGAAATTATGACAGAAATGATGATGAGAGGACACAGCAGACAGGACTGCAGGTGACGCGCCCCCAGGGCTGTGGGGTACTCGGCAGCCGGGCCTATGGATGCTGGTGAGGGATATCATGGTGCGTGGCCCGGTCCGTGGGCCAGGGCGATCAACCAAAAAGGGAATTTGTAATTTGGATAGGAAAAATAAAATCAATAGTTCGTGACGCCACCTGTGGTACCTGGTAAGGTTTACCAGCGCTGCTGCAGACCTCCGGGAGGTGATGGGATGGCAGCTGAGGTGTTTCTGCTCCCCACAGGTGGAGCGGGCCCCCGAGGCAGGGATGGTGTTTGATGGTGGGTGGTGATGCTGGGGCTTGTAGTGCAGGCGGGATGGCGCAGCAGGGGTAACTGACAGAGACAGGGATTCACTTCAATACCTTTACTGGTGCGGATGTCAGGTACGGTCCAGGGTACTCAGTAGGGTGGGTGCACTTCAGGACTTCTCCCCAGTGAGCAGGTATAAGGCCTCCTGGTCTGTGTCTGCCTCTCTGTATGCTCCTGGCCAGCCTGCAACTGGGCCTAGCTTATGTGTTGTGCTGTTCCTTCACCTGTCACTCGGTAGTAGCACCTTCTGCTGGCAACCACTCTCCCTGGACGCTGGGGCCTTGTGGTTCCTGGTCCTGTAATGGGTCTAGCTTCAGGTCGTCCAGGGACTTGTATTCCTCCTGGAATGCCGGTGATCCCTACTGGATATAAAGGGACCCTGTAGGCGCGGACTCGGTGGCCGGTTTGTATATTGGGGTGAGCCTATGATGCTCCTCTGCCCTCTCAACTCCTCTCTCCATTCTCCTCTTGCCGTCGGCCACACTCGGGGCCCTCAGAACTCAGCAGCAGACGAGCTGCGTCTTCGCTGCTCTCAGCGTCAGCACGCTCTCAGACTCTCTCTCAGTCTGACTGATCTCTAACTGAACTGCCTGGCTCCACCCTCCATATATATATCCCTATCAGGGTTCCCTCTGGTGGTGTGAGGTGCAAGGGTGGAAGTGTTTGTATGTAATGAGGGCCTCTTGTGGAGAAGTCCGTCCATGCACCCTGGGTCCTGTGGTACCTGTGCTCAGCAGGGTGCCACATTCCCCCCTAGTACAATTCAGTACTCCTGGACTGAAGCATTTTTTTAAACGGGTTATAACAATAATAATTACAACAAGTATAATAATAACAATAAGTATAATAACATTAATAAAGTTACAGTAAGTCCCGTAACCTGGTGTCCATTTCACCGATGAAAGAACATGAGGGACCCGCCTGAAAACCCTCAACGTAGGCCCTGGGCGTGGCTACAGGGCATAAGTGATCCAGGTGCTGGACCACGTCTTCGGCCACGCCAAGCGGGTTTTTGTTCTGTGGTCAACTAAAGGGGGCACTTTTGACGAGTGCAACTATTTACAAGAACAGTTTTTGGCTGCTCAAAGTCTTTGTACCCTGACGGGTAACTAAAGGCACATATATTTTCAGTTTACATAATAAACAATAACAGTAGCAATGCCCACTGGGTAACTATTTATAGTGTAGGCACTTTGTGCTTATTCCCTAAACCTGGTAGGGATCTGTCCTTGTGTGCTGCGTGTGGACCTTCGTAGCACTGGGGTGTCACTAGTGTCTGTGCATGCCCTCTCTATTAATCTAGCTTGTGTACGTGCTGGTAGATTATAGAACTGCCTTAATCTCTCTATGGGACTGGCAAGTACACTGTCCACTGGGCCTTCAGGCTCTGCTTCAACAGGTGATTCTCCTCTTACTGGGGACTCTTCCTGTTCCTGAGCAGGCTCTTCCAGGGCGCTTACAGGTTCTTCTGGTTGTTGATAGAAGTGTATCACCGGTACTATAACTGCTCCATCAAGTTGAGGCCAGTCCGCAGGGAAATATCCTAGAACTGTGTGAAGCACGTCTTCCTTGGGTTCTTCCGGTGCTATAGGAGGTACTTCTTGCTCTGTTGTCTTCAGTAGACCTGGGCACACTTTCAGATGGTCTCTTGAGACTGTTGCAGTTGTTTTACCCCAATCTTTGCTAATCAGGCAGGTTTTACTGTTGTCAAACTTGGAGTTCAACACTGTGTAGGGCTCTCTTTCCCACTGGTCATCGAGCTTGTGACCTCTTCTCTTCCGCTTTAGCACTATCTCTCCAGGTGCCAAGGGTTCTGCTGGTGCATGTTTATTGTACTGTTCTTCTTGTTTTTCCCTTACTCTGTTCAGACTGTCTTCGACAAAGGCCTGTACTCTCCTGTACTGCTCTTGCCGATTTGTATCCCAGTCTGCAGTGGACATATCTGCTTCAGGTTCTACCACTCCGAGTCCCAGGTCCATGGGCAACTTTCCGGGTCTTGCTCTCATGAGGTACGCTGGAGTACAATTAGTAGAACTCACAGGTATGTGATTGTACAGATCTACCAGGTCAGGTAGTTTGTCTGGCCACTGATTTCTTTCTTCCAAGGGTAAGGTTTTCAGCAGGTCTATGACGATGTTGTTCATTTTCTCACACAACCCATTGGTCTGAGGGTGATACGGCGTAGTCCGGATCTTTTAGCATCCATACAGGTGGCAGAACTCTTTAAACAGCTCTGCTTCAAAGGCAGGGCCTTGATCCGTCAGCACTTTGTCCGGGTATCCATGGGGCCTGCAGAAGTATGCTTGGAATGTTCTTGCTGCAGTCTCTGCTGTCAGGTCCTTGACAGGGGCTACCACCAGGAACCGGGAATAATGATCCACCATGGTCAGTGCATAGGAGTAGCCTGACCGGCTGGGTGACAGCTTGACATGATCCAGAGCGACGATCTCCAGGGGCTGGGTTGTCTTGATGTCCTGCAGGGGTCTTTCTGGCTGCCGTAGTCTTTTCTTCTGAGGGGACACGGCCCACAATTCCGGCACCACCTCTCTATGGAACTCCGCATTCCAACCCAGTAGAACCAGTCCTTCAGCAGGGTTTCCAGCTTCTTCCAGCCAAAGTGACCTGCTTGATCGTGGTAGGCCTCCAACACCATCTGGATATCCGTTCTGGGTACAACAATCTGCCACACCATTTCATGGGTCTTTGGGTTCACATATCTTCTGCACAGCTTCTCTCTATAGATGAACAGCCGGCTTCCCTCATTCCACAGTTGCTTGGCTTGTGGAGGAGCATCCTTCTCCAGGTGAGAACCTTCCTGGGTGATTAGTCTTTTTATGAGGCTGACAACCGAGTCCCTGTCCTGGGTCTCCTTCCAACTGTGGTGGGGTAGAGGATTCAGCGTCCTTCCCTGACGTCTTCTGGTGACGTGTTGCTCATGGACCACTCTGCTTCGGTGGAAAGCAGGTAATTCAACTTCCTCTAAATCATCCACTTCATCCTCTGTGTCTGACTGGTGGGGCATCCTTGACAGGGCATCAGCATTGGTGTTCTTGTGACCTGCCCGGTACTTGATGGTGAACTGATAACTTGACAGTCTGGCCACCCAATGCTGTTCCATGGCTCCCAACCTGGCTGTCTCCAGGTGTGTCAAGGGATTGTTGTCAGTAAAAGCTGTAAACTTAGTTGAGGCTAGGTAATGCTTGAACCTTTCAGTGATAGCCCAGACCAAGGCCAGGAACTCCAGCTTAAAGGAACTGTAGTTCTCCAGGTTCCTCTCGGTAGGGCGTAGCTTCCTGCTGGCATACGCAATTACCTTCTCTCTTCCATTCTGCTTCTGGGACAACACAGCTCCCAGTCCCTCATTGCTGGTGTCGGTGTACAGTAGGAAAGGCTGGCTGTAGTCAGGGTAAGCCAGGATTTCTTCACCAGTCAGGATTTCCTTCATTAATGCAAAGGATTCGGGTTGTTCTTTGCCCCACTGGAATGGGGGACTCTTTCCTCTTTTGGACTGTCCTACCAGGAGGTCTTGTAGAGGTGCTACCTTTTTGGTATAGTCCTTTATGAACCTTCTGTAGTACCCGACCAGTCCCAGGAATTGCCGTACTTCTTTGATGCTTCTCGGTTGAGGCCACTTCTGGATGGCAGTGACCTTCTCCGGGTCTGGTGCTACTCCCTCTGAGCTGACTACGTGCCCCAGGTACTGAACCTTCTGCTTGAGCAAGTGGCATTTAGAAGGCTTTAGTTTCATCCCATACCGGGACAATGCTTCAAATACCTCCGCCAGGTGCTTCAGATGGTCCTCATACGTCCTCGAGTACATGATAACGTCATCCAGGTACAGCAGCACTGTCTCGAAGTTCCGGTGTCCCAAGCAGCATTCCATCAGCCTCTGGAATGTTCCGGGTGCATTGCAGAGTCCAAACGGCATACCGTTGAACTCGCACAGTCCCATCGGGGTGGTGAAGGCCGTCTTCTCCTGGTCTTCCTCAGCAACAGAGACTTGCCAGTACCCGCTAGTGAGATCTAGTGTAGAGAAGTAATTGGCAGATTTTAGTGCAGCCAGGGATTCCTCTATATGGGGCAAAGGGTATGCATCTTTATGTGTTATGCGATTAATCTGTCTATAATCTCCACACATCCTCATGCTACCGTCCTTTTTCCTGACCAGGACTAGGGGAGCTGCCCAAGGGCTACAGCTATCCCTTACTACCCCTGCCTTTTTCATGTCGTGCAACATTTCCTTGGCTTTCTGATAATGTGCTGGTGGTATGGGTCGGTAACGCTCCTTAATGGGTGGATGGTTACTGGTGGGTATGTGGTGTTGTACCCCTTTAACCCTTCCAAAGTCAAGTGGGTGTTTACTAAACACTTGTTCATATTACTGAACCACTCTGTAAACACCGTGTTTCTGATGGACAGGAGTGCATCAGTCCCAACATGGAGCTGTTGACACCAGTCCTCCTGCTGAGCTTCGGAGTCATTGTCCTCCACTGTATCTGGTGGGGTCAAGAATTCCACTGTGTGTATGGCATCATCATTCACAGTATACAATCTGGCAACAGTGGCGTATCTTGGTAATTTAACTTCCTCCTCCCCACAATTTAGGAGACGTATGGGTACCCTCCCATTGCATACATCAACTACCCCTCTAGCAGTTAAGAGTGTAGCTCTGTACTCCGAGCTAATGGGCTCCACTACCGCCTGGTAGTTCTGTTCCTTGAGACCTATTGCTGCCCTACACCAAATCAGCATCTCACTCATTGGGGGAATCACAATAGGTATCGGGTCTGTCACCCGTACAGTACCAATCTCACCACCTGTTAGCTTTACCTGTTGCTGGTACAGGAGGGCTCGAATCTCTTTCTGGAGCACCTTCCTCTGCCCTGGTTTGGCAGTGTCAGCAATCTGTTGAAGTAAAAACAACACTTCTCCCAAACAGTTACCAACAATATTTGTACCAAGTATCATATACAAGTCTGTATCACCAGGGTTAGATTTCACTACAATCAGTCCTTGGTCCTTTAGTTCCGCTCTCTCCACCTTCACTGTCATGTCCTTAACCCCTACTAGGTTAAGAGGAAGGCCATTAGAGGCATACACCGAGAGGTTCGGGGCTGGCGGGTGGAGTTCATCTATGGACCAGTACCTTTTGTAGAGGACATCAGGTATGATGGTTACCTGTGAGCCGGTGTCCAGTAACGCAGGTGTAGCTATGCCGTCCTGCACGATGGACAGGAAAGGCCTTCCTCCTACGAACAGATGGTACCAGCTTGATGGGCCTGGTTGATTTAATACTGGGTGTCGGCCCTCGGCCCCAGGGTTTGCCTGTTTAAAGGACAGTTCAGCGCTGTGTGGCCTGCCTTGTGGCAACGGTAGCAGATGAAGTCTCCTGGAGGGCGACGTTGGTCATTGGTCCTCTCACGGGGTGGCATTGTCCTCCTCCAGGGTGGCATTGTCCTCCTACGGAGTGGTGTTGTCCTCCTTCTTCTCCTCATCCAGGGGACATCCTCAGGGCTGTCGGCGAGTAAGATCCTTCCTTCCGGCTCGGGCTCCGTCTGTAGCTGCAGGGTGCTCAGGACAGTGGCCAGGGTTTTACTTAGCTGGCACACTTCAGAGCGCAGGCTGTCCAGCTCGCTAGGGGGCACTGTTTGCACTTTTGTTTCAGCCATTAATGAAGGAGCAGTGGATGCTACGGCCACTGGGGTGGCCCCACCCTGGTAACGCTGGATAGCCGTATCTGATGGTTCCAGGGGCTGCAGACCCTTAATAGCCATGTCCTTCAGGGTGTTAAAGGTGGCATTTGGATGATCTAAGGCCCACCACCGTACAGTTCTGCTCTCTTCCTGGGACCTCAACCCCCAGATGAATTGTTCTGTCAGCATTTTATTCTCATCTTGTATGCTGGCTGGACTAACCTGTTTCAGGGCCCGCAAGGCTTCCTGTAAGCGCCAGGCATAGTCCCGAATATTGTCCTCAGGTTTCTGGGTACAGTGGTAGAACCTCATCCGGAGATCTGTCTCAGTGTGGTTTTCAAAGACAGTTTGCAGTCTCTTAAAGATAATGGATACTGATTCCTGGTCTGCGGCTGGCCAGGTTTCAACTTCCCGCTCTGCGGCACCAGTCAATTGTCCCAGCACAACAGCGGCTCTCTGCTTACCAATCATTGAGTACATATCCAGTACACCGCATATTTTTCTCTTGAACCCAGACAGGGTGTCTGGTTTGCCATCATACTGGGGAAGCCATTTTGCTCCAAGGATATGCGACAGGGCCATGGATATCAACGGAGTCACGACCCCTGCTGGTGGGGCGGCAGCCCCGGCCTGTGCAGCGCCGGGCGCAAGTTGAGCATCAGGAGCGATAACCGGTGCTCCGGCGGCTTGCTGGTCGTCGGCCATGATTGCGCCCCCCTAGTAAACTGTAGCCTACCTTCTTTACTTGGATCGGGTAGGCCGCAGCTCCGCAGGCGATGGTCTCCTTCCAGGACCTTGCGTCTCCCTCGCGGCTAACGTTAGAGCGTGCGCTTGACAACGGTCTTCTTCTAGGACCTGACGCTTCCTGGTTCAGCATCAAGGCGCGAGGCGGGACCTGGGCTTCGTGCGCTTCCAGCGGTTACGCCTCTCCGATTCCCGCAGTTACGCCCCTCTTCTTCCCGCGCGGCGACAGGAAAATGGCGGAAAATGGCGGGAAACCTCGGGAATAGCGGGAAATCTTCACCACAGTAAGTGTTACAGTCTTCTAAGGCACACAGTACCCGGTGACAACGGGCACAGAATCCAGTTCATGACGCCAGAAGTTGACGCGCCCCCAGGGCTGTGGGGTACTCGGCAGCCGGGCCTATGGATGCTGGTGGGGGATATCACGGTGGCTGGCCCGGTCCGTGGCCCAGGACGGTCAAACAAAAAGGAAATTTGTAATTTGGATAGGAAAAATAAAATAAATAGTTTGTGACGCCACCTGTGGTTCCTGGTAAGGTTTACCAGTGCTGCTGCAGACCTCCGGGGGGTGATGGGATGGCAGCTGAGGTGTTTCTGCTCCCCACAGGTGGAGCGGGCACCCGGGGCAGGGATGGTGTTTGATGGTGGGTGGTGATGCTGGGGCTTATAGTGCAGGCGGTATGGCGCAGCAGGGGTAACTGACAGAGACAGGGGATTCGCTACAATACCTTTACTGGTGCGGATGTCAGGTACGGTCCAGGGTACTCAGTAGGGTGGGTGCACTTCAGGACTTCTCCCCAGTGAGCGGGTATAAGGCCTCCTGGTCCATGTCTGCCTCTCTGTATGCTCCTGGCCAGCCTGCAACTGGGCCTAGCTTATGTGTCGTGCTGTTCCTTCACCTGTCGCTCGGTAGTAGGACCTTCTGCTGGCAACCACTCTCCCTGGATGCTGGGGCCTTGTGGTTCCTGGTCCTGTAATGGGTCTAGCTTCAGGTCGTCCAGGGACTTGTAGTCCTTCTGGAATGCCGGTGATCCCTACTGGGTATAAAGGGACCCTGTAGGCGCGGACCCGGTGTCCGGTTTGTATATTGGGGTGAGCCTATGATGCTCCTCTGCCCCCTCAACTCCTCTCTCCTTTCTCCTCTTGCCGTCGGCCACACTCGGGGCCCTCAGAACTCAGCAGCAGACGAGCTGCGTCTTCGCTGCTCTCAGCGTCAGCACGCTCTCAGACTCTCTCTAGGTCTGACTGATCTCTAACTGAACTGCCTGGCTCCACCCTCCATATATATATCCCTATCAGGGCTCCCTCTTGTGGTGTGAGGTGAAAGGATGGAAGTGTTTGTATGTAATGAGGGCCTCTTGTGGAGAAGTCCGTCCATGCACCCTGGGTCCTGTGGTACCTGTGCGCAGCAGGGCGCCACACAGGCAACTTCCTGTCCTTTCTGCACACTGCTTGTGCTGTCAGCCGGCCCCTCTCCCTCTCTATCCCTCTCAACTTCTGACCCGATACTGCCGGAAGAGAACAGAGACAGACGTGCCAGCCCGGGATTACAGAGGATGTACACGATTATACACTGTAAGTATTGCTGTACATCCTCTGTACACTTCACGAAGGGGCTGCAGAAACATGGAGCCCCCTCCGTGGATGGGAGCTTTGGGCAATTGCCCAGTTCGTCCTCCCACACCCTAACGCCGGCCCTGGGAGCAGGGATTAGCCAACTATGGAAAAACAAAATATTATCAGTACCACTTAAAGTTTGTTCCATTTCAGAGAATCTTCATTGCTTGCATGCTGTTTGGCGTAAAAACAAACAAACTGCACTATACTCACTTTCTGGTGAGTCTCTCCACTGCTCGTGGTGTCTGGCATCGACTGCGGTGCTCACATCATGTTGACATCGCAGCACCCAATCAGTGAGCTTAGCGACTCGGCCAGTGTAGATGTAGTGCCACACTCAAGCATTGCTGAGCTCACTGATTTGCTGAGAGACTCCCCAGTGTTCCCGGGGATGGTGAGTGTCGTGCAGTGTGTTTTATTTATACCAAACTTCATCGCAGGATGAGCAACCCCTTTAAAGAATGAAGCAAATGTGAACAGGTGCAACATCTTAGATCACATTCTCCATGCTCCTGCTTTACGCTATCCCTGCTTTAGCCTTAATCTCTGAAAAGGGCTAAAATTACACCAGGATCCACCTGTAGACATCTTCTCTTATTCATTGTTGCCTGCACACCGCACGTAAGGGGGGCTATACAGACAAAAAGATGGATAGAAAATAACAAAATCACACACAATATGGCTAGTAAGTGCTACCGCCTTACACAGCAGGATATCAGATAGAACATCTTATTAGCAGGACTCTACAATCTACATGTACTCAAATGGGTACCCAAGGACTAAAGAGGTCGTGTAAGAGGAAAAAGACAAACACTTCGCAAAAGTGTGAAATACAAATTATATTGTGTGTGTGTATTCACTGTTACAAATTAACTGGCAGTAAGGGAATTCTAGGACTAAATTACATTGCAGCTCTTAACAACCGTAACTTTTATTTTTTAACTTAATTTCGTTATTGAAATAAATAAGTTAAATCCTTAGCTCTTAATTCATTTGCTTTGAAATAATTCACTTTGAAGAGCGAGGTATTAATTACACAGATTCATGTCAAAGGTACTTTTAAGATCTCTTCGTTTTTTTTTTCCAAATCTGAAATAATGAAGACTTTTTTTTTAACTTGCTTCAGTCACTGTGACTTCCAGTAGAAAGCTCAGCAGTGTACAATGACCTCACTCACATCACCTAATCTCATTTGTACAGACCTGGTTGAGCAACTTTCATTTCACAAGCGCATAATTGGTAGATTTAAAGAAACAGTGATATGATGTAGAAGCATGTCAAGCACTAACTGTGCAATGATAAGGTATCTCATGGGAAGCAACAGGAAAGATGGGAAACATATTAGAAAGCTGCACAGGTCGGCTTCATCACTCACCAGGATGATTGGGATTGATGGCCTTTTCTGCAGAAATCTGCATTGCTCGATCTTTTCTTTAACACCTAGTTTTACTCAAAACCTGAAAATTCTGGTGCAACTCGTACCGCGCTCTCATAACCTATTCCCCAGGTCATCGCAACGTATGAGAAGCTGAGCTGTGTGAGTGCTTGGTAGGGCCCATACATTTTAATTCTATGTGAACACCTCATCACTTTCCATAGTTTAGTCTCAGCTTAAAGGTCTAAAATGATAACTCTGCAGTCACTCTGTGTAACTGCAGACTTTTGAATCTTCCCAGCGCACGTATTTCCCCTCCCAGGCAATATGGTGGTCACGTATGCGATATGCATACTTCCGAGCAATACGGCGGTCAGGTATGCGATATGCATACTCCTGGGCATACTTCCCTCTGCCCTGGGAAAGGCGATCTGGAATGTGATATGCATACTCCCGGGCAGAACCTGTCTAGTGGGCTCGGCCTTGCTCAATACACTTGTATTGAGCAATTCCGCGCCCACTAGACAGGTTCTGCCCGGGAGTATGCATATTTTCAGAGTGGTATTCCTTTATGGGTCGCGGTGTCCATGTGTGATACTGTTTTTGTGATGTAATATGACAGCAGCATGAGGTAGGGACAGACCCTGTTCCAGTGATTATTAAACAACTGTACATAGCCCAAAAAAACGTAAGCATAGGGTGTAAACCACTAGCCAGCCTTGGGCAGTGAATTCCCCTCAATTAATACCTTTGTTTATGTTTAAACCATTAACTGTCCAAGGAGCATGAAGATAAATCGGAGAAACAGACATATAAACTGGTATAAATATGCAAATTCATTTTATTGTAATATATTATAAAGAGTAATAAAAAGACAATAAGCAGGATGGGTGCAATATCGATTCATAAGACAATATATATCGCCTAATATATGGGTTGATATCGGGGGAAAAAGAAAAAATTATATGGTGGCCTGTTGGCTCTAGGTAGTATTCATAGCCACTAATTATTGCAATTTGCCCTGTCATCAGAAACACCTAACCTATCCATAGATAATTCATATAATCATCTTAATAACCAATTTATAAGAGCCCAGTGGCCCCACAAATTCTATGGCAAATAGAGAAGGTGTAATGCAATAAACAAAAAATCCAAAGTTAGACAGGCAATAAACAGATAGAAAGACTGAGCCAAATTGTATAGGCATCAGAACCCCCCTCCCTTTTAAAACCTATGAATCCATTTAACATATTGCTTACCAGGGATAGAGGGAAGGTGATGAGGATAAAACGGTGCCCGACGCGCGTTTTGCAGTGCAGTAGACCACTTTGTCAAGGGCGATGAATATGTATAAGCAATATGTTAAATGCATTCATAGGTATTAAAACGGGGGGAGGGGGTTCTGTTTCCTACACAATTTGGCTCAGTGTTTCTATCTGTTGATTGAATTTGTGGGGCCACTGGGCTCTTATAAATTGGTTATTAAGATGATTATATGAATTATCTATGGATAGGTTAGGTGTTTCTGGCCACAGGGCAAATTGCAATAATTAGTGGCTATGAATACTACCTAGAGCCAATAGGCCACCATATAATTTTTTCTTTTTCCTGCGATATCAACCCATATATTAGGCGATATATATTGTCTTATGAATCGATATTGCACCCATCCTGCTTATTGTCTTTTTATTACTCTTTATAATATATTACAATAAAATGAATTTGCATGTTTATACCAGTTTATCTGTCTGTTTCTCCGATTTATCTTCCTGTTCCAGTGATGTATCACGTAGTTTGCTTTATGCAGCAGTTGTCACAGAATCACATTTTTCTCTGTTGCAGATTTAGCAGAGCTCATGTGTTGAGCTTGGTATAACCCCTGTATTACACCACTCATTAGCAGCTTTATATGTACAATGTACAGTATATTGACAGAAAGCTGCTAATCAGTGGTAGGGTGCGGTTGGACTAGGATGCATGAGGCAGCTAGTTCTGAAGTGATGATCTCCTCCTGATAAAACACTGGTATTATCAGCTGGTATTACTTTTTACATAACCACTCTACATTCAATGGACTCATAATCTGGTTCACTTTTTTTCTGTCACAAATCCTCACACAAGGGCAATGATCTACACCCACATCCTTCATGTAAACGATGCTATGACTTTTTAAAGCTTTAAAGAGGACCTTTCACCATTTTTTTATGTTGAACTGAACACACCATGTAATAATGGCTGCAGAGAGGAATAAAAATGTATTTTTTTTTTCAATTTCACCTCCTCATTGCGGAGATATTAGCAATGAAATATTTGGCACCTAATGAGTTAACTTCAGTTAAAGGGAATCAGTCAGCAGGTTTTTGTTACCTCATCTGAGAGCAGCCTGATGTACGCAAAGAGAAGCTGAATCCAACGATGTATCACTTAGATTACTTGGGGCAGCAGTTCTGACACAATCAGATATTTTAGATTTAGCATGAAGCAGAGCTGAGGAAGCTAACCCCACCCACACCAGGCTCTGTAAATACAATGTCCATAAACAGTGAGGTGCCAATCACAGGAGGAGTCATGTCAGACCAGGACTCACACCACTAGCTAGTCACAGCAATGAAAAGCTACTGGTGCTAAAACAATCATTGTAAGCAAACAAAACCTTGGAGCTTGCTGAAATCTTTGATTTAACCCCTACCTCATGCTGTCTTCACATTACATAGCAAAAACCTGATCCCTTTAAGTCCAAGTGGATGTTATTAGATAGCAGTACACGCCCCTAGTGAAGACTGTTTTAATGGTGACTAGTGATGAGTGAGAGTGCTCGTTTAACCCTTTAACCAAGCATTCTCAGATGCTTACCGAGTATCTTCGACGTGCTCGTATATTATGTTCGAATCCCTGCGTCTGCATGATTTATGGCTGTTAGACAGCATGAAGAGATTGCTTTTTTGTTAGGGAATCCTCACATGTGTTGAGGCTGTCTTACAGCTGTAAATCATGCAGACGCAGGGGCTCGAACATAATATACGAGCACGCCGAAGACACTCTGTAAGCACCCGAGCATGCTCAGTTAAAAGGGTAAACGAGCACGCTCACTCATCACTAATGGTGACTTCTCCACTTCTTGTCTTTGTGTAGACCACAGAGTGACTAGTGCAGGATCCAAGTCTGTGTTGATAGGTGAATATTACTGAGTTTATTTTTTATACTTCAAATCTCTTGGTAAGGTTTTATATGAATGGGTAAAGATAGAAAATACCTATTAAGATGGGGATCAGACAAGCATATGAAAAATCGTCCATATTCCAGCCAGAAAACTCACACAGATGATACATGGATGACAATATGGGTGAAAGTTATCTGTTTTTTTATGTCTGTGTGACATCCTTATGGCATCCGATTTTAGCTATCAGCATTTTAAAATGTACAGGATCAGATATAGTTCTGATAGCAATGTATCAGAAATAACTCAGATGCTACACCGATGATCTTATTTGATCTGATTTTTTGAGCACCCATAGAATTGAACGGGTGACTTTCATCTGAGGCTCAAAACAGAACAGAGCAAAAAAACTGTCATTTGAACATAGAGTGGTGTGAAAAAATGTTTGCCCCCTTCCTGATTTCTTATTATATTGCATGTTTGTCACTTAAATGTTTCATATCACAAAATAAATTTAAATATTAGACAAAGATAACACAAGTAAACACAAAATGCAGTTTTTAAATGAAGGTCTTTATTAGAGATGAGCGGTGTTCGACTAGAACTGTTCGCCAATCTCAAATTCGAGCTGTTTTGGGCAGTGTTCGAGTTGTTCGACGAACCCGAACGATTTGCAAAAAATTCGGCTGTTCGAGGTTATGTTCGATAACTGTTCGTGCACCAAAAGCGTGTCCTGCATGTCTGGCGCTATTTAGAGCACCAATCATGCAGGGATTGTCTGCCACTCACTGTAATGCCACAGCCATGGTGGTTGTGGCATTACAGTGATTGCCCAAATCGATGGGAACAGTGCCAACAGTGAAACATGAAAAGCCGGCAATTCAGCAGCGGCATACACCTGTACCCGACAATTTAGAACCGAAAGAATAGAGCTTCACACATAGATTAGATAGATATAAACATGTCAGCCACATATATACGAAGTACAGTGAAAGTGCTGCTTACTGTACTTGTCATTTAGCGTAAAGGATTTATCAAAAAAAATAATAGTGTTTTCATGCACCGTCTCTTTAAAAAAGCCGGCCGGCAATTCAGCAGCGGTACCCGACAATTTAGAATAGAAAGAATAGAGAATCACACATAGATTAGATAGATAGAAACATGTCAGTCACATATATATGAAGTACAGTGATAGTGTTGGTTACTGTACTTGTCATTTAGTATTAAAACAAAGGATTTATTATTAAAAAAATTGGCGTGGGGTTCCCCTTAATTTTAGGCTCTAGCGGAGGTTAAGCAGACGGCTGGGGCAGATGTTTGAAGCCTGGGAAGGGGGTAATACCCACGGAGCTTCCCAGGCTACTAATATCAGCCCCCAGCTGAATACATAGCCTTTACTAGCTATTAAAATGGGGGACCCCCCAAAAAAAATGACGTAGGGTCCCCCCTAATTTAATAGCTAGCAAAGGCTAGGCAGACAGCTGGGGGCTGATATTAATAGCCCAGGAAGGGAGCCATGAATATTGGCCCCCTCCCAGGCTAGAAACACCAGCCGTCAGCCGCCCCAGAAATGGCGCATTCATAGGATGCGCCAATTCTGGCACTTAGCCTCGCTCTTCCACGCTGCCCTGGTGCGGTGGCAGGGGGTAATAGGGTTGGGGTTGATGTCAGCTTATAATGCCAGCTGACATCAAGCCCAGGTTAGTAATGGAGAGGTGTCTATAAGACACCCCCATTACTAACCCCATAGTCAAAGTTAAAAAAAACACAAACACCCAGAATAAAGTCCTTTAATTGAAATAAAGACACAATCCTTTATTGTTCTAAATTAAACCATACTTACCGTCACGCCCATTCCAGCTGAAGCCAACGATCTCCTGCAATAAAAGAAAAATAATAAAGCAACCTCATCCTTACCTTTCCATGGTTCCCACGACAGCTTCAGCTCTGCTACATCGAGATGACAGGCTGGACCGCAGCAGAACGCTGCCATCCAGCCTCTCATCCCGCAGACACTGAGAAGCGCAGGCTTGCTTGCGCTGCTCAGCGTCTCTCTGTGACGACATCCAGATGAGCCGAGTTCATGTCCAATGAACTCGGCTCACCTCATGCACGTCACTGACAGCGTGGGAAAATTCTCACGCTGAAGCGGTGAGTGCAGGAGAATTCTCCCACGCTGTCAGTGACGTGCATAAGGTGAGCTCATGTCCAATGAACTCAGCTCACCTCCTGCACGTCACTGACAGCGTGGGAGAATTCTCCTGCACTCAGCGCTTCAGCGTGAGAATTCTCCCACGCTGAAGCGCTGAGTGCAGGAGAATTTTCCCACGCTGTCAGTGACGTGCATAAGGTGAGCTCATGTCCAATGAACTCAGCTCACCTCCTGCACGTCACTGACAGCGTGGGAGAATTCTCCTGCACTCAGCGCTTCAGTGTGAGAATTCTCCCACGCTGAAGCGCTGAGTGCAGGAGAATTTTCCCACGCTGTCAGTGACGTGCATGAGGTGAGCCGAGTTCATTGGACATTAACTCGGCTCATCTGGATGCCCTCACAGAGAGACACTGTGGAGCGCAAGCAAGCCTGCGCTTCTCAGTGTCTGCGGGATGACAGGCTGGATGGCAGCGTTCTGCTGCGGTCCAGCCTGTCATCTCGATGTAGCAGAGCTGAAGCTGTCATGGGAACCATGGAAAGGTAAGGATGATGTTGCTTTATTATTTTTCTTTTATTTCAGGAGATCGTTGGCTTCAGCTGGAATGGGCGTGATGGTAAGTATGGTTTAATTTAGAACAATAAAGAATTGTGTGTTTATTTCAATTAAAGGACTTTTTTCTGGGTGTTGTGTTTTTTTTAAATACTTTACTAGAAATTCATGGTGGTCATGTCTAATATTGGCGTGACCCCATGAATTTCGGGCTTAGGGCCAGCTGATAATGCCAAGCTGGCCCTAACCTCTTTATTACCCAGTGAGCCACCGCATCAGGGCCCTGGATGAGTTGGGTACAGCGCCAGAAGATGGCGCTTCTATGAACGCGCCATTTTCCGGGGTGGCTGCGGACTGCAATTTGCAGCGGGGGTGGCCCAGAAAGCTTGGGCCTCCCTGCGCTGCGGATTCCAGCCCCCAGCTGCCTAGTTGTACCTGGCTGGACACAAAAACAGGGCGAAGCCCCACGTCAATTTTCTTTAAATTATTTCATGAAATAATTAAGAAAAAAAGGGCTTCCCTATATTGTTGTGTCCGGCCAGGTACAAATAGGCAGCTGGTGGTTGGGGGCAGCCCGTTCCTGCCTGCTGTACCTGGCTGGACACAAATATAGTGCGAAGCCCCACGTCAATTTTTTTTAAATTATTTCATGAATTTCCTGAAATAATTTAAAAAAATTGAAGTGGGGCTTCGCACTATATTTGTGTCCAGCCAGGTACAGCAGGCAGGAACGGGCTGCCCCCATCCACCAGCTGCCTATTTGTACCTGGCCGGACACAACAATATAGGGAAGCCCTTTTTTTCTTAATTATTTCATGAATTTCATGAAATAATTAAAAAAAAAGTACGTGGGGCTTCCCCCTATTTTTGTGTCCAGCCAGGTACAACTAGGCAGCTGGGGGCTGGAATCTGCAGCGCAGGGAGGCCCAAGCTTTCTGGGCCCCCCCCCGCTACAAATTGCAGTCCGCAGCCACCCCGGAAAATGGCGCGTTCATAGAAGCGCCATCTTCTGGCGCTGTACCCAACTCATCCAGGGCCCTGGTGCGGTGGCTCACTGGGTAATAAAGGGGTTAGGGCCAGCTTGGTATTATCAGCTGGCCCCAAGCCCAAAATTCATGGGGTCACGCCAGTATTAGACATGACCGCCATGAATTTCTAGTAAAGTATTTAAAAAAAACACAACACCCAGAATAAAGTCCTTTAATTGAAATAAAGACACAATTCTTTATTGTTCTAAATTAAACCATACTTACCATCACACCCATTCCAGCTGAAGCCAACGATCTCCTGCAATAAAAGAAAAATAATAAACCAACCTCATCCTTACCTTTCCATGGTTCCCACGACAGCTTCAGCTCTGCTACATCGAGATGACTGGCTGGACCGCAGCAGAACGCTGCCATCCAGTCTGTCATCCCGCAGACACTGAGAAGCGCAGGCATGCTTGCGCTCCTCACTGTCTCGCTGTGACGGCATCCAGATGAGCCGAGGTCATGTCCAATGAACTCGGCTCACCTCATGCACGTCACTGACAGCGTGGGAAAATTCTCACGCTGAAGTGCTGAGTGCAGGAGAATTCTCCCACGCTGTCAGTGATGTGCATGAGGTGAGCTCATGTCCAATGAACTCAGCTCACCTCCTGCACGTCACTGACAGCGTGGGAAAATTCTCCTGCAATCAGCGCTTCAGCGTGAGAATTTTCCCACGCTGTCAGTGACGTGCATGAGGTGAGCCGAGTTCATTGGACATGAACTCGGCTCATCTGGATGTCGTCACAGAGAGACGCTGAGCAGCGCAAGCAAGCCTGCGCTTCTCAGTGTCTGCGGGATGACAGGCTGGATGGCGGCGTTCTGCTGCGGTCCAGCCTGTCATCTCGATGTAGCAGAGCTGAAGCTGTCGTGGGAACCATGGAAAGGTAAGGATGAGGTTGCTTTATTATTTTTCTTTTATTGCAGGAGATCGTTGGCTTCAGCTGGAATGGGCGTGATGGTAAGTATGGTTTAATTTAGAACAATAAAGGATTGTGTCTTTATTTCAATTAAAGGACTTTATTCTGGGTGTTTGTGTTTTTTTTAACTTTGACTATGGGGTTAGTAATGGGGGTGTCTTATAGACGCCTCTCCATTACTAACCTGGGCTTGATGTCAGCTGGCATTATAAGCTGACATCAACCCCAACCCTATTACCCCCTGCCACCGCACCAGGGCAGCGTGGAAGAGCGAGGCTAAGTGCCAGAATTGGCGCATCCTATGAATGCGCCATTTCTGGGGCGGCTGACGGCTGGTGTTTCTAGCCTGGGAGGGGGCCAATATTCATGGCTCCCTTCCTGGGCTATTAATATCAGCCCCCAGCTGTCTGCCTAGCCTTTGCTAGCTATTAAATTAGGGGGGACCCCACGTCATTTTTTTTGGGGGGTCCCCCATTTTAATAGCTAGTAAAGGCTATGTATTCAGCTGGGGGCTGATATTAGTAGCCTGGGAAGCTCCGTGGGTATTACCCCCTTCCCAGGCTTCAAACATCTGCCCCAGCCGTCTGCTTAACCTCCGCTAGAGCCTAAAATTAAGGGGAACCCCACGCCAATTTTTTTAATAATAAATCCTTTATTTTAATACTAAATGACAAGTACAGTAACCAACACTATCACTGTACTTCATATATATGTGACTGACATGTTTCTATCTATCTAATCTATGTGTGATGCTCTATCTTTCTGTTCTAAATTGTCGGGTACCGCTGCTGAATTGCCGGCCGGCTTTTTTAAAGAGACAGTGCATGAAAACACTATTATTTTTTTAAATAAATCCTTTACACTAAATGACAAGTACAGTAAGCAACACTATCATTGTACTTATTATATATGTGACTGACATGTTTCTATCTATCTAATCTATGTGTGAAGCTCTATTCTTTCTGTTCTAAATTGTCGGGTACAGATGCTGAATTGCCGGCCGGCTTTTTTAAAGAGACGGTGCATGAAAACACTAATATTTTTTTTAATAAATCCTTTACACTAAATGACAAGTGCAGTAACCAACACTGTCACTGTGCTTCTTATATGTGTGACTGACATGTTTCTATCTATCTAATCTATGTGTGATGCTCTATTCCTTCTTGTCTAAATTGTCGGGTACCGGTGTATGCCGCTGCTGAATGTGCCGGCCGGCTTTTTTAAACAGAGTGTCTTCTGAGCAGTTTGTCAGCTTTTGGACACCTTTGCAGGTGTTTTCTATGTGTTTCTATGTGTTTTTGTTTGCCTGCCATTTGTTTTAACGGTGTTCGACGGTGTTCTAAGGTGTTCGACGAACAGTTCGACGAACAGTTCCTCGAACATCCCGGTGTTCGACGAACCGAACCGAACCCGAACACTACGGGGGTGGCTCAACACTAGTCTTTATTACTAAGGGAAAAAGAAATCCAAACCTACAGGGCACTGTGTGAACAAGTGATTGCCCCCCCTTAAAACACAAATTAATTGGGGTTTATTACATCTTTGGGAAGCTGAGTTCAATTTCCCTACCACACACAGGCCTAATTATTGCCACACCTATACTCCATCAAGAAATCACTTAACTAAGACTTGCCTGATGAAGTGAAGTAGACCAAAAGATCCTCAAAAGCTAGACATTATGCTGCGATCCAAAGAAATTCAGGAACAAATGAGAAACAAACTCATTGAGACCTATCAGTCTGGAAAAGGTTATAAACCCATTTCTAAAACTTTGGGACTCAAGCGAAACACAGTGAGAACAATTATCCACACATGGCGAAAACATGGAACAGTGGTGAACCTTCCGAGGAGTGGCCGGCCGACCAAAATTACCCAAAGAGCGCAGCGACGACTCATCCAAGTGGTCACAGAAGACCCCACAACAACATCCAAAGAACTGCAAGCCTCTCTTTCTTCAGTTAAGGTCAGTGTCCATGACACCATCATAAGAATGAGACTGGACAAAAATGGCATGCATGGCAGAGTTCCAAGACAAAAACCACTGCTGAGTAAAAAGAACATAAAGGCTGGTCTCAGTTTTGCCAAGACATTTGGGAGAATACTCTGTCACTCACACCTTATAAAAAGTTCAACTTCTGTCTTGTATGTCCCATTACAACATACCAACAGTAAATATGGTGATGTGATGGTCTCAGGCTGTTTTGCTGCTTCAGGACCTGGAAGACTTGCTGTGTTAAATGGAACCATGAATTCTGCTGCCTACCAAAAAATCCTGAAGGAGAATGTCCGGCCATCTGTTCGACGAGAGTATAATGCGGTCGCATGCTGAGTAAACCTCAGATAATATATAAATGTCGTCATATTATACACTAGTCTGATCGAGCTCTTACTTGTAGGCTAATTTATCAGACTATAAAATCAGACTCCAATGCGGTAGAGTAGGTGTACTTAGCAATAATTGAAATCTCTATCTTGAGCTGTGTGTACATATTGCAGTCATATTATTTCTTTCATTTCAGGAGGTGCTAACCTGGTGTCTTGTGGAGGATCTGGCTATGTTAGATTTTGGAACATATTTAGAAACCAATTAATGGGAGAGTTTCAAGCTCATGAAGGTGCAAGTTTCATAGTTATGACAATTGACCAAACCAACAATAACCTTATTACAGGGGATATTGATGGATGGATAAAGGTTTGGGACATACAGGTAAACAGTTTTTCCAGGCAGTGAATTCTTTACCTAATGGTTTTGACTTGCTAAAATTGCATGTTTGTTTCTCTCTCAATGATGTATATTTAAAAATGAAATTGCGAAACTGGGTATAGACAGGCCTCCGAGGACATTCAGGCCATATACTAAAAGGGCTTTCAATCTTTCTCCAAGGGATTCACCAATCAGAATACTGTCATGCCTTGGACTAAAATTGGTCTTTTGAAGCCAGAACAATAAAATAACCAGAATAAAAGTCTGTTATGTTGCTGAGGCAGAGTTCAGACAAGTGTATGAAAACTTGTCCAATTTTCATTCAGAAAAAAAAGACCATTGTCATTTGTATTGTCATTTTTATTCAATCCGTGTATCTGTTTTTTACATCCATATGTCATCCATTTTCATTCAATACATCAACATTTAAAAAAATGTACAAAACTAAATAAATTTTCCTATGTTAATAACTGAAATGTATCAGTAAAAAAACAAATAAGAATGATCCATATGGGATCTGTTTTTTTTTGCGCACCCATGGGCGAGTGTCATTCAAAAAATGGAAGAAAATAATGCATGCTTTGATTTCATTAGCAAAGACACCCAACACATGTCACAAATACTTTCATCTGAACAGCCTTATTGGACAGCACTGGTCCATGTGCTGTTCATGTGATATCCAATGTTAAAACGGACGGCACACGTTTGTATAAAATACTCCTGAGCGAGCCCTAAACCAGTAATTGGCGGAACAGAAACTGTCCGGTGCAGCATCTGATCACTTCTTTCATAACTGCGTTCACCAACTAAGCCTCACCCATAGCCAGTGATGCTTCTCAAGTAAGACCAACCCGACAGTTTGAGAAGTACCGTTATAAACTATATGTAGAGTGACAAAATTGCGTAATTGAATTTTTAACCAATTGACAGAAGGACAATGAAGGACATATATTTACTTGTATTGTTGCTTTTATATAATGGGAGGAAATGTACTTGAAATCCTTAACAAACAGGACATTTTTTGGGAAATAAGGAGCTTTCAGATTGTGTTGTGGCTTATTTGGTGCATTTAGTTTCACATCACGTCTCTTGTAATCTTGTACAACCTATTGTACTAAATTTCTTTAATCTCTTCTGTAATGTGCTTGGGGTCTGAAGGGTGATGAAGCGTTTGTTAGATTGACTGATGTTTTATTTTCTAATGTTGGCTGACCTTGTAAGTCAGTGAAATGTTCTGGGAAAAAAAAAAAAAAACAAACGCCATGATGTACACGTTCATTCTGTAGCTCTTTCCAGGCCTTTGTTTAGCTCACAAGCTTCTGTAGGCACAGTGGGGGATATTGAGAAAAACTGGTACAAAGGTGAAATGGAGTTATCATCTGAAGCAACCAATGAGTTTGGTTAGACTTTCAATTTGCTAGTTACATTACTTCTGGTTGTTTTGGGTACAGTAACTTTTATTTTAGACAAAAGCTGTTTTTTCTTACAAATGAAGGCTCCTTTATTTTCCTTCAAGGTATTTTTCATTATGATAGAGAGCACACATCCCACATTTCTTTATTTTAATTTGCCATATGCAACAAAAGTCATTCTAAGGGCAGGTGCAGACGAATGTTTTCTCTCCATCCGAGAAAATAGGTCTGATTGTGCTGTTCAGATTCTGATCAGAGTTTTATCCAATTTTCTCGGAGGTGGAGAGAAAAAAAAAGTTTCTACACCTTCTCCATGCAATCAGTCTGTGAAAATATGACCATACTCGGATGTCATCCAAGTGCGGTCCAATTTTTCTCATGGACCCAAAGACTTGAATGGGCAAATGCCATCTGATTCTCAGAGGCAAATCGAACATGTGCACAGCCCCATGGAATAGCATGGGTATGAGTCCTATCCATAAAAAGTACTTGTCCGATTTATACGGTCATCTGTACCCTTCCCTAATAATGGAAATAATCTGCCTGACAATAACCTTGTTAAATCACTTTTGAGCCGGTGTCCATAAGTAAGGTGTCTTTTAGTTCTCACCTCTCTATTGCGTAGTGCCTCCACTTGAATCTTGCTTGGAGCTCTGTATGGACATAGAGGGTCTTCCTTTGCTGCCAGGGGTCAACTAGAGAAATCCCCACCCAAATTCAGTTCTCACTCACAAGAGATAAGAACAAAAGAACTTAGCAGAATTTTTGGTGAGTTAAATACAAGGATAGGGTAATAAATCACATATTAGAAAACAAGTACAATCAGGTATAAAATACACCCTTATTGGTAATGAATGGGGTTATATTCCAGGCCAGGCTGGGGTGACAAAATATAAAATTCTCCGTGGTATAATAAATTAAAGCGGAATTGTGCAGTTGGTCTTTTGCATTTACCGAGCACTTATGATGATTGATTACAACCCCTGGCAAAAATTATGGAATCACCCGGCTGGGAGTATGTTCATTCAGTTGTTTAATGTTAATGTTAGGCTCCAACCTGCAAAGCTGATCTGGCAACAGCAATCAGAGAAAGTTGGAGCCAGATTGTTTGTCACTCATTAAGTCCATGCCTCAGAGACTGCAAGCTGTTATTAAAGCCAGAGGTGGTGCAACAAAATACTAGTGATGTATTGGAGTGTTCTTTTGTGTGTTTTTCACAATTCCATAATTTTTTCCTCAGAATTGAGTGATTCCATAATTTTTCCCTCTGCTTTGTCTGAAAAAAAATTACCCTTACTGAGTACCACATTTTTAATCTTGATTTATTTTAGTGTTTCTTAATGCCCTAAAGTTGCCATTTGAAATTACTTTAGTTTTGTGCCATGTCTGTGATCTGCTTTTTTTTCAACAACATTAAACAAGTGAATGAACATCCTCCAAGCTCGGTGATTCTATAATTTTTGCCAGGGGTTGTGTTATGACGCACTCCCTGCAGATTATAGATAGCACAAACTTCATAACTAGCAGCAGAGAGTCCACCACATAACATGACTGCAGCAATGCACTCCAAGTGATGGAGGCCTGGGGGCCCTTTGCTCTTCCAGGCACTGTTCCAGCAACCAGTGATGCACTGTAAATTTATAAAATCTGAAAAATCTCTTGGAAACAGTTCTCTTACTTAAATCTCAACGGAAGAACTACAAGTCCAAGCAATATTTACTCACTCCTTAATGTAGCAACCCTGATTCTTCACCAGGATCCAGCGTGATGCTGCAGCATTCAGATGAGAAAACTGAAAAGGAGTGGGAGGCTGGATCCTCCTCTGAGGAGGAATAGGATATTGTGGGCATCTCTTGAGAACCCGGTTGACGTGCAAAAGTAAAGCTGCTACAGGATTATCTCGCCTCCTCGCTCAGTGTGTCTTTCCTTTGTCCCTCTGTCATAAATGTAATGGCAAAATAGGACCAATCTCTTAGACCATCTCTTGAGAGGTGACGTGTCACCCTCCTATTGATCATTGTAGTATCGCTTCCTCGTAAATTGTAATGGAAAAAAGAGCTGACACTCAATATAAATAAAAAAAGAGCTCTGATCCCTTTTAGTTCTATGACTCCATGCTGTAAACAGGTAATTGAAGTGGGTTAGCTGATGGAGAGCAGACATAAAGTCTGTACGAGGCTAGGAGGTGAGACTTTTCTCTCCTGTGTGGATAACTCTTCCTGTCTTCAAAAGCAACACAGGGCAATGATATCAGACACTTTGGCATCAGATATCATATATGAATATTGCTTTTTTATGTGAGATGTGTAGGTCCTATACATATAGAAGATATATTTTCAGCATTGTGGCCCCGAGACGAACACAATGCATATACTTGCATTGCTTTGTGGCATGTCGATCAGCCCCAAATTAATTTTGGCCAGATGCATAACATTATATTTGCCATGATTCATATCTATCAAAAGCTAAAATCATGATAGGAAATATGGCACTAATATCTCTGACCTAGGACGTCTGGGGGGGGCACACACCCTTAAGGTTGAGGATCTCCTAATTTATTTTTGGGACTCAAGCCACATCCCATTGACCAGCCCCAATCTGAGGTCACCAAGGGGAAGTATATGTGCTTGACTCTTCTCTGATAAAAGCACATTCTGAATTATTGCCATTGTTCAGTGCTGGGAGATACAGCTTGCTGTAGGATTGCACAATTTCCTAACGGAGAACTCCCCTCCACAAAGATCTGTGCCATCTCTGTGACACCAGATCTAGTAATTTTTTTTTTTTTTATTCATTTTATTTTATATGTGTTACGCTCGCGCCTGGACTGACTGGCATGAGCGTGATTAGTGATCCCACTGGACCATGAACCGAGGAGTGCCTGGAGGGGCGTGACTAAGTATCAACCTGGTCCGACCAAGGTCGCATGGCCGCTCAATCGACTCCATGAACCAGGGAGTAGAGATGAGCGTTGTTCTATTCGAACTGTTCGCCAATCTCAAATTCGAGCTGTTTTGGGCGGTGTTCGAGCCGTTCGGCGAACACGAACAATTTGAGAAAAATTCGGCTGTTCGAGGTTATGTTCGATAACTGTTCGTGCACCAAAATCATAACTGGATTTTTTCTCAGTAATGATGAAAATTAATGTTAATACGCAGTTTGAGTGTACAGCGGGGTGGGGGGAGGGGCAGGGAATGGATCTCTGCAGGAACAATGAAGATCTCCATTTTTTTTTTCTCTTTCCCGCATTTACAGTGGGGGGGTGCAATCTGTCAGCCTATCAGCAGCGCACACACGGAGCGAAGTGCTTTTTTTCACACAAGCAAGGGCATGTGTCATTGGCAGTGTATGTCACATGTCCTTGCCCTATAAGACCAAGCCATTTTCCCCGTCGCCACCATTTTCTCACTGCTGCAGCTGCATGTTAGACGGCACCGCTGTTGCTGTGTGCGCTATACCTTGTTAATTTCAAGCCAATTTTCGCACAAATCTACAGATAGCTTGGGAGTAGGGAATAGTTGTGATTGCAGTCCTTTTAAGGACTAGGTTACAGCATTTCCTATGACTTTTATCAGGCAGGTCTGTGCTCTTAAATAGATAGATTGTGGGAGTAAAGACTAATTGTAATTGGAGTCCTTTTCAGGACTAGGTTACATCAGTTCCTATCAGTTTTTGCCAGGCAGGTCTGAGCCAGTGCTGTGCAAGTTTTTTTCACAGCATTTGGCTGAATCTAGCAAAGCTAATCCTTTTTGGCCTATTGCAGAGTGTGTTAGTCAGTGGAGTAGCCTATCTGTGTTACAAGATATACCACCAGTGTATAGAATACCAATTTTTTTACTGCACCTAGTGAAGTAAAATCTTTTGGGCATAGCATCATTCTATTAGTCCATCTATACTGACCTCCATCAGGTTGCAAATTGAATCTAATTTTTTTCTGCATCTAGCTCTGAAAAAATATTGGGCTTCTAGCTGTGTGTGGGACTTGTTGTATTAGTCCATCTATACTGATCTCCATCAGGTTGCAAACTGAATATATTTTTTTCTGCATCTACCTCTGAAAAAATATTGGGCTTCTAGCTGTGTGTAGGACTTGTTCTATTAATCCATCTATACAGACCTCCATCAGGTTGCAAACTGAATATATTTTTTTCTGCATCTACCTCTGAAAAAATATTGGGCTTCTAGCTGTGTGTGGGACTTGTTGTATTAGTCCATCTATACTGACCTCCATCAGGTTGCAAACTGAATATATTTTTTTCTGCATCTACCTCTGAAAAAATATTGGGCTTCTAGCTGTGTGTGGGACTTGTTCTATTAATCCATCTATACAGACCTCCATCAGGTTGCAAACTGAATATATTTTTTTCTGCATCTACCTCTGAAAAAATATGTGGCCTTCTAGCAGTGTGTGGGACTTTCTCTATTAGTCCATCTATACGGACCTCCATCAGGTTGCAAACTGAATATAATTTTTTTCTGCATCTAGCTCTGAAAAAATATTTGGCCTTCTAGCAGTGTGTGGGACTTTCTCTATTAGTCCATCTATACTGACCTCCATCAGGTTGCAAATTAAAAATAATTTTTATCTGCATCTACAGTACCTCTGAAAAAATATTTGGGCTTCTAGCTGTGTGTGGGACTTGTTCTATTAGTCCATCTATACTGACCTCCATCAGGTTGCAAATTGAATATAATTTTTATCTGCATCTAGCTCTGAAAAAATATTTGGCCTTCTAGCAGTGTGTGGGACTTTCTCTATTAGTCCATCTATACTGACCTCCATCAGGTTGCAAATTGAATATAATTTTTATCTGCATCTAGCTCTGAAAAAATATTTGGCCTTCTAGCAGTGTGTGGGACTTTCTCTATTAGTCCATCTATACTGACCTCCATCAGGTTGCAAATTAAAAATAATTTTTATCTGCATCTACCTCTGAAAAAATATTTGGGCTTCTAGCTGTGTGTGGGACTTGTTCTATTACTCCATCTATACTGACCTCCATCAGGTTGCAAACTGAATATATTTTTTTCTGCATCTACCTCTGAAAAAATATTGGGCTTCTAGCTGTGTGTGGGACTTGTTGTATTAGTCCATCTATACTGACCTCCATCAGGTTGCAAATTAAAAATAATTTTTATCTGCATCTACAGTACCTCTGAAAAAATATTTGGGCTTCTAGCTGTGTGTGGGACTTGTTCTATTAGTCCATCTATACTGACCTCCATCAGGTTGCAAATTGAATATAATTTTTATCTGCATCTAGCTCTGAAAAAATATTTGGCCTTCTAGCAGTGTGTGGGACTTTCTCTATTAGTCCATCTATACTGACCTCCATCAGGTTGCAAATTGAATATAATTTTTATCTGCATCTAGCTCTGAAAAAATATTTGGCCTTCTAGCAGTGTGTGGGACTTTCTCTATTAGTCCATCTATACTGACCTCCATCAGGTTGCAAATTAAAAATAATTTTTATCTGCATCTAGCTCTGAAAAAATATTTGGCCTTCTAGCAGTGTGTGGGACTTTCTCTATTAGTCCATCTATACTGACCTCCATCAGGTTGCAAATTAAAAATAATTTTTTTTTATCTGCATCTACCTCTGAAAAAATATTTGGGCTTCTAGCTGTGTGTGGGACTTGTTCTATTAATCCATCTATACAGACCTCCATCAGGTTGCAAACTGAATATAATTTTTTTCTGCATCTAGCTCTGAAAAAATATTTGGCCTTCTAGCAGTGTGTGGGACTTGTTCTATTAGTCCACCTATACTGACCTCCATCAGGTTGCAAATTCAAAATAATTTTTTGTCTGCATCTAGCTCTGAAAAAATATTTGGCCTTCTAGCAGTGTGTGGGACTTTCTCTATTAGTCCATCTATACTGACCTCCATCAGGTTGCAAACTGAATATATTTTTTTTCTGCATCTACCTCTGAAAATATTGGCCTTCTAGCAGTGTGTGGGACTTTCTCTATTAGTCCATCTATACTGACCTCCATCAGGTTGCAAATTAAAAATAATTTTTATCTGCATCTACAGTACCTCTGAAAAAATATTTGGGCTTCTAGCTGTGTGTGGGACTTGTTCTATTAGTCCATCTATACTGACCTCCATCAGGTTGCAAATTGAATATAATTTTTATCTGCATCTAGCTCTGAAAAAATATTTGGCCTTCTAGCAGTGTGTGGGACTTTCTCTATTAGTCCATCTATACTGACCTCCATCAGGTTGCAAATTGAATATAATTTTTATCTGCATCTAGCTCTGAAAAAATATTTGGCCTTCTAGCAGTGTGTGGGACTTTCTCTATTAGTCCATCTATACTGACCTCCATCAGGTTGCAAATTAAAAATAATTTTTATCTGCATCTAGCTCTGAAAAAATATTTGGCCTTCTAGCAGTGTGTGGGACTTTCTCTATTAGTCCATCTATACTGACCTCCATCAGGTTGCAAATTAAAAATAATTTTTATCTGCATCTACCTCTGAAAAAATATTTGGGCTTCTAGCTGTGTGTGGGACTTGTTCTATTACTCCATCTATACTGACCTCCATCAGGTTGCAAACTGAATATATTTTTTTCTGCATCTACCTCTGAAAAAATATTGGGCTTCTAGCTGTGTGTGGGACTTGTTGTATTAGTCCATCTATACTGACCTCCATCAGGTTGCAAATTAAAAATAATTTTTATCTGCATCTACAGTACCTCTGAAAAAATATTTGGGCTTCTAGCTGTGTGTGGGACTTGTTCTATTAGTCCATCTATACTGACCTCCATCAGGTTGCAAATTGAATATAATTTTTATCTGCATCTAGCTCTGAAAAAATATTTGGCCTTCTAGCAGTGTGTGGGACTTTCTCTATTAGTCCATCTATACTGACCTCCATCAGGTTGCAAATTGAATATAATTTTTATCTGCATCTAGCTCTGAAAAAATATTTGGCCTTCTAGCAGTGTGTGGGACTTTCTCTATTAGTCCATCTATACTGACCTCCATCAGGTTGCAAATTAAAAATAATTTTTATCTGCATCTAGCTCTGAAAAAATATTTGGCCTTCTAGCAGTGTGTGGGACTTTCTCTATTAGTCCATCTATACTGACCTCCATCAGGTTGCAAATTAAAAATAATTTTTATCTGCATCTACCTCTGAAAAAATATTTGGGCTTCTAGCTGTGTGTGGGACTTGTTCTATTAATCCATCTATACAGACCTCCATCAGGTTGCAAACTGAATATAATTTTTTTCTGCATCTAGCTCTGAAAAAATATTTGGCCTTCTAGCAGTGTGTGGGACTTGTTCTATTAGTCCACCTATACTGACCTCCATCACGTTGCAAATTCAAAATAATTTTTTGTCTGCATCTAGCTCTGAAAAAATATTTGGCCTTCTAGCAGTGTGTGGGACTTTCTCTATTAGTCCATCTATACTGACCTCCATCAGGTTGCAAACTGAATATATTTTTTTTCTGCATCTACCTCTGAAAAAATATTGGGCTTGTAGCTGTGTGTGGGACTTGTTCTATTAATCCATCTATACAGACCTCCATCAGGTTGCAAACTGAATAAAATTTTTTTCTGCATCTACCTCTGAAAAAATATTTGGGCTTCTAGCTGTGTGTGGGACTTGTTCTATTAGTCCATCTATACTGACCTCCATCAGGTTGCAAATTGAATATAATTTTTATCTGCATCTAGCTCTGAAAAAATATTTGGCCTTCTAGCAGTGTGTGGGACTTTCTCTATTAGTCCATCTATACTGACCTCCATCAGGTTGCAAATTGAATATAATTTTTATCTGCATCTAGCTCTGAAAAAATATTTGGCCTTCTAGCAGTGTGTGGGACTTTCTCTATTAGTCCATCTATACTGACCTCCATCAGGTTGCAAATTAAAAATAATTTTTATCTGCATCTAGCTCTGAAAAAATATTTGGCCTTCTAGCAGTGTGTGGGACTTTCTCTATTAGTCCATCTATACTGACCTCCATCAGGTTGCAAATTAAAAATAATTTTTATCTGCATCTACCTCTGAAAAAATATTTGGGCTTCTAGCTGTGTGTGGGACTTGTTCTATTAATCCATCTATACAGACCTCCATCAGGTTGCAAACTGAATATAATTTTTTTCTGCATCTAGCTCTGAAAAAATATTTGGCCTTCTAGCAGTGTGTGGGACTTGTTCTATTAGTCCACCTATACTGACCTCCATCAGGTTGCAAATTCAAAATAATTTTTTGTCTGCATCTAGCTCTGAAAAAATATTTGGCCTTCTAGCAGTGTGTGGGACTTTCTCTATTAGTCCATCTATACTGACCTCCATCAGGTTGCAAACTGAATATATTTTTTTTCTGCATCTACCTCTGAAAAAATATTGGGCTTGTAGCTGTGTGTGGGACTTGTTCTATTAATCCATCTATACAGACCTCCATCAGGTTGCAAACTGAATAAAATTTTTTTCTGCATCTACCTCTGAAAAAATATTTGGGCTTCTAGCTGTGTGTGGGACTTGTTCTATTAGTCCATCTATACTGACCTCCATCAGGTTGCAAATTGAATATAATTTTTTCTGCATCTAACCCAGCCAATAGTTTTGGCCTAATACCACAGTTTGGCCACTCAGCTCTGCTCGGTTCCCATCCATTGTTTTTTTGTGCAAACAACTCCAGAGTTGTGAATTAGTTAACCACCAAAATGAGTGGAAAAAGACCTGCTGCTGGTGGAAAGGGGAATAGGCGTGTTGGGAAGGGGAAAAAAGGTTGTGTCCGTGGGGTAGGTGTTAAAGCAACAGTAACATCTGCAGAAGAAAGACCATCTTCCAGCCAAACTAAAATGTCTACTTCTTTTAGCGGACAATGTGATAAGATCCCTTTCTTACGGCCACGCCAATCGCTACAAATTCCAGATGAGGCACAAAAACAGCAGGTGCTTCAACGGATATCAAGTGCTCCTTTAAGTGGGCTCTCCTCCACATCAACTTCAACATCACAAATACTCCAGTCCTCAAAGGTGTCACCCCAATCGCACTTGCTTCCTCACAGCTCCCAAATCTCCAGCTGCCCGTCTGAGTATGAGGTAGAACAGATGGTTGAGTCTGCAGAGCTGTTTACTCATACTATAGCCTGGGAATCAGAGGTCGACTCCAGCGCTTCTGTGAATCCAGACGAGGAAATGATCTGCACTGATGCCCAGAATCTTTATGAGTCGGATTCAGGACCAGACGCAGAAGGTTCTGACCATAATGTAGACCCTCATTCCCAAACTGTAACTCCTGTTGGTGGAGACAATGAGGAAGACGATGATAAGACTCAAATACCTGATTGGAGCGACAACTTTAGTTTTTTGTCAGGGCAGGAACAGGTTGGCTCTGAGGACGACGGGTGTGATAACGCACAGGGTGATGATGATGAGGTTGGAGATCCCACTTACTGTCAACCCACAGTCAGCCAAGAGATGAGGTCAGCAGAGGAGGTGGAGGAAGATGCTAGTGACGACGAGGTCAGGTTGCGCCTTCCTGGACAGAGACGTAGTACTGGAAGCACGTCAACAACTGCATCCTCAAACACAACTCTGCCTCTCACCACAAGTCGTGGTGGCTCTTCAGGTCGCATGGGTGCTAAGCCTTGCATAGCCTGGGCATTTTTTCAGATCGATAAAGATGACCCAACTCGTGTTATCTGTAACATTTGTCAGCAAAAGCTAAGTAGAGGCCAAAAAATACATAGTTTGAGTACTTCATGCATGAACCGGCACATGGACATGAAGCATAAGTTGCAGTGGGAAGCTCAGTGTGCTACAATGCGACCTAGCCGGCCGGGCCAACCACCGTCTGCCATATCTTGTGCATCCGCGGCCTCTTCATCCTCTGTGACTGGGGGGACAGCAGTCACACCTGTTTTGGGGCGCAGACTTGCCACCTCTTTACCCGCAACAGCCAGCGTGATTGGCAGGTCATCATTTTCTTTGGAGGTGGTAACACCAGCTGGTGTTGAGCGCTGTCCGACATCGATAGCACCACCTTTGGATCAAGGCAACCTAACATGTCCGCCTGCATCTTCCTCACAGACCGGCAGTTTGCCGGGGACACCCTTATCAACCCCGTCTAAGCACAATAGCCAGCCCTCGGTCCCTCAGATGTGGAGAAGTAAAAGACCATTTCCTCCTAGCCATGAGAAAGCTAAGAGGTTGAATTTCACCATCTGCAAGCTCTTGGCTACAGAAATGCTGCCTTTCTGCCTGGTGGACACAGAGGATTTTCGAGACCTTATGTCCGTCGCAGTGCCCCAGTACCAGATGCCCAGTCGGCACTACTTCTCAAAGAAAGGTGTGCCTGCGCTCCACCAGCATGTCGCACACAACATCACCGCTTCTTTGAGAAACTCTGTGTGTGACAGGGTGCATTTCACCACAGACACTTGGACGAGTAGGCATGGACAGGGGCGTTACATGTCGCTGACTGGGCACTGGGTAACTATGGTGACAGCAGGACAAGGGGCTGCTGTCCAAGTCTTGCCGTCCCCACGAGTTGTGCGTCAATCCTCTTTATGTCAAAGTTCCTCCACTGCTTCTGCCTCCTCAACCTCCTCTCGGTCTTCCACCTGCACCCAAAGCCTGTCTGGTCATGCCACAAGCTTTCTAACTGCGCAGAAGGGATCCTGCACACCTCCTTACTATACTGGCAGTAGGGCTCAACGTCATCAGGCGGTTTTTACATTGAAATGTCTGGGAAATGTGAGTCACACAGCTGAGGAGTTGTGGTCAGCTCTGGAGAACCAATTTCATGAATGGTTGTCTCCACTGGACCTGAAACCAGGGAAGGCCGTGTGCGACAATGCTGCAAACCTGGGTGCGGCCCTTCGCCGGGGCAATGTCACACACATGCCTTGTATGGCTCACGTGTTGAACCTGGTTGTCCAGCAATTTTTAGCCCACTATCCCAGACTAGATGGCCTTCTGCAGAGGGCGCGGTCGCTGTGTGCTCACTTCCGCCGTTCGCATCCCGCAGCTCAGCGACTTACATCTCTACAGAAGTCATTGGGCCTGCCACTTCACCGGCTAAAATGCGATGTGCCTACCCGGTGGAATTCAACTTTGCACATGTTGCAGCGACTGTGGCAGCACCGACAAGCCCTGGTGCAATACGTTCTGACGTATAGCCTGGGCCAACGAGATCCAGAGGTGGGGCAAATCACGCTGGAGGAGTGGTCTCAGATCAGGGACCTATGCACCCTTCTGCACAGTTTTGAAATGGCGACGAAGATGTTTAGTGCTGACGATGCCATTATCAGCATGACTATTCCGGTGATTTACATGCTGGAGCACATGTTAAACAGAATTCGGAGTCAGGTGGTGGCACAAGAGGAGGTGGAGGAAGTAGAGGAGGAGGAGTTGTATGCGGAAGGGCTAACATCTGCAAGGTCCAGACGGTCGGCAGCACCAAGGCGGCAGGCATGTGAGGGTGGGGGAGATGGTTTTACCAGGGCGCATGGTAGCAGCCAAACTAGTGAGGAAGGTGCAGGAGCCCAGGAAGAAGTGGAGGACGAACTGATGGAAGACTCATCAGATGAGGGAGACCTTGATTACATTTCTGTTGTGCGAGGTTGGGGGGAGAGGACAGAGAAAGGAAGCATGATTGTTACCTCGCCACCAACACAACAGGGACTTGGTGCTCCTGGATGCGCAACACACATAAGTGCCTTCTTGCTGCACTACCTGCAACATGACCCTCGAATTGTGAGAATTAGAAATAATCCTGACTACTGGGTTGCCACACTGTTAGATCCCCGGTACAAAAGTAAATTTGCAGAAATTATTCCTGCCATAGAAAGGGATGCACGCATGCAGGAGTATCAGCAGAGACTGTTGCAGAATCTTACATGTGCTTTTCCACAAAATACCAGTGGTGCACGTAGTGAATCTCACAGTTCCAACTAGCCAACCGTGGGACCGTCAAGTGTTCAGCACTCAAACCGTAACAGAACCACAGTATCTGCTGGTAACATCAATTTTGCGAAATCATTTCACCACTTTTTTAGCCCATCCTTTGCAAGGCCACAGGAGACAAGAAGTCTGACACATAGTCAACGCCTAGAGACGATGGTACAGGAGTATCTCCAAGTAAACATTGAAGCCATGACTGTGTCACTGGACCCTTGCTCTTTTTGGGCTTCCAATCTGGATAAATGGCCGGAGCTAGCCACTTACGCCTTGGAGATCTTGTCATGCCCCGCAGCCAGCGTTCTGTCTGAACGTGTGTTCAGCGCTGCTGGTGGTGTGCTGACAGATAAGCGCACGCGGCTCTCCACTGATAATGTAGACAGACTCACGTTCATAAAGATGAACAAATCATGGATCCGAAACGACTTTTCTACCCCTGTGTCATCCTGGGGAGAGTAAAAGCTTGATGATTGGTTAAAATCACCCTACCAACCGTTTTAAGCTTTCAAATTACTAATCATGTTTATCTGTATCTTGGCTGGAAAATAATTTGGGCTTTGTAGCAGTGTGCAGCACTGATTCTATTAGGCCATCTATAATAAGCTCTCCCAGATTTAAAATTACTAATCATGTTTATCTGTATCTTGACTGGAAAATAATTTGGGCTTTGTAGCAGTGTGCAGCACTGATCCTATTAGGCCATCTATACTAAAGCTTCACCAGATTTAAAATTAATAATAATTTTTAGCTGCATCTAGCCCGGAAAATAATTTTGGGGCTCCGAGATGCGCAAGACACATAAGTGCCTTCTTGCTGCACTACCTGCAGCATGACCCTCATATTGTCAGAATTCGAAATAATCATGACTACTGGGTTGCCACACTCTTAGATCCCCCAAACTTTTCGATCAACCTTTTCATTTTAATAAAGACCAAAAAAATGGTCATTTTTGAAATTATAAGCATTAGCAGGTTGTTAGAAACTGAAATCAAACAGTTTTCAACTCAAAACTTTATTCTAGGTGATGTTACATTTTCACATAGGACCCCTTGTTCGAAAGGAGCTTCTGAACTCTCTCGTCCATTGAATTTGTCAGGTTTTGGATGGTTTCTGCTTCAATTGTTTTGCATGAGGACAGAATACCCTCCCAGAGCTGTTGCTTAGATGTGAACTGCCTTCCGCCATCATAGACACTCCTTTTAATGATGCTCCAAAGGTTCTGAATGGGGTAGAGGTCAGGGGAGCATGGGGGTCACACCATAAGTTTGTCCCCTTTTATGCCCATATCAGCCAGAGATGCAGATGTTTTATGTGCAGCATGAGATGGTGCATTATCATGCAAAAAAATGATCTTGCTGTGAAATACACGGTTCTTCTTCTTGAACCATGGCAGGAAGTGCTGTTTGAGAAAATCCACATACATTATGGAGTTCATCTTTAGCGCCTTCAGGGATCCTAAAGGGGCCGACAATCTCTCTCCCCATGATTCCAGCCCAAAACATTACTCCACCTCCTCCTTGTTGGCGCTGTAGCTGTGTTTGCGTGGGGTGTCCATCAACCAGCCATCCTCCACTCCATCCATCTGGACCATCGAGCGCTGCACGGCACTCATCCGTGAACAAAACAGTTTTGAAATCAGTCTTCATGTAATGTTTGGCCCACTGGAGCCGTTTCTGCTTGTGTGAAGTGGATAGAGGAGGTCGACAGGATGGCGCATGCACAGCTGCAAACCTCTGAAGAACCCTGCATCTTGTTGTTCGGGGGACGTTGGAGGCACCAGCAGCTTCAAAAACTTGTCTGCTGCTATGACAAGGCTTTTTTGCCGCTGCTCTTTCAACCTGACGTAATTGCCTGTAGGAAAGAGTCCTCAATTTGCCCTTATCAGCACGCACACGTGTGTACTGTGAATCAGCTACATACTTCTTGATTGCCAAGACACTTCATCCTGATCATCGCACAATGTTGATTGTAGTCATGCCTTGACCTAAACACTCCACAATTTGTTGCTTCTCAGCAGCCGACACATCCTTTTTCTTTCCCATTTTGGCAGAAAATGTAGGCTGCTTAATAATGTGAGACAGCCTTCTTAAGTAGTCTTGCCTTTCATTGGACACACCTGCCAAACTAATTAGCACAGGTGTCTGCAATTGCTTACAGTGATATAAAGGGCCCTGACACACATCACCATCAATGAGTTTAACTGACAAACAAACAAATTCTTCCCTTATCACTCCTAAACACTTTTTGCATAATAATTTGGAACACAGTGTACATGTGCTTTTCCACAAAACACCAGTGGTTCACGTAGTGAATCTTACAGTTCTAACTTGCCAACCGTGGTCTGTATGGAGTTGTTCAATAAAGGGCCCAAAATTAAGATAACATAGATGGGAGAGGTCTCTATGAATAGGAATTCCTAAGTATTTGATACCCTGTGAGGGCCAGGCAAAGGGAAAGTTGGACTGGATGGAATCCTATATGGATTTGGGGAGGGAGACATCGAGGGCCTCAGACTTCGCTGCATTGATTTTAAAATTTGACCATGTAACAAAGTGATCTATTTCAGCCATAACAGCATGGATGGATATATGTGATTGAGTGATATATACTAGGACATCATCAGCAAATAGAGAGCACTTGTACTCGGTGCCTCCCACCTCAATCCACCTAATATTGGGGTTATGGCGAATTGATGAGAGCAGGTGCTCCGTCACTAGGATGTATAAGAGAGGGGACAGAGAACATCCCTGCCTTGTCCCATTGGTGATTGTGAAAGGTGATGAAAATGTTCTGACGCGCCCCCTGGGCCTTGGGACACCCGGAGCCGGACCCTTTTTGGTGGATGCTGGTGGTTGTAGTCTCCGTGGCGGCGACCCGGTTCCGTGGCTCAGGGCGGTCAAACCAGTGGCGGAACTATTTATGTGGTTTTGATGTTTAAATGTCCGACTACGCCACCCGTGGATTGCGGTCAGAGTGAACCGCCGCTCCAGGGCAGACCGCTGAGGCTGGTGTTGTGGGTGCAGCAGAGCGTAGCATAACTCCCCACGGGAGGAGTATAGCCTCAGGGCAGTGTATGCGGAGGATGGGGTTGATGGTGCAGGGCAGCAGCAGTAACGACACGGAGTCAGTGATGCAGTCCAGGGCCTTTACTCACAGTTCTTATTATCCAGACCACGTCTGCAGGTAACGGCTGCCCACGTCGTACTGTGCTCACCAGGTGAGGGGCTCAGACAACTCCCAGATAACTTTGGAGCGCTTCACAGGACCCCCTTTGTGTGTCCTTTGTCTGGCCTTTCTTACCAACCATTCTGTCTGGCTGCCTCGGGCCTCCTCTTGGTAAACTTGGCGCCAGTTTCCCTGACCCTATGTGGTGCCTTCCTAGCGGGTGTAGCGAGGGGCTGCGCCACATAAAATGTCACAGCCTCCTGTTTCTAGCTGAGGGTCGTTTCCTGCCTCCACTAGTTTCGGGGACCGGTCTCCCCCTTTGGCCTGACCCCTCCACGCAGGTGGATTCGGGCGTGCGGTGGCGACTCGCCCGTCCGCACCCCTGGGATCCCTTCGTTCCTCGTTCCTGGAGCCTTCTCCGCTCCTCTTCCTTCCTTCTCCCTCTTCCAGGCCTGGGCCTCTGTTACTAGGCCCGCCTCCGGAGCAGAGCTCATGCAGAGCCCCTGCTCCCTGCCACTTCTGCTCAGACTTCTCTGCACTGAACTAAGATGGTGCCCACCTTTTATACTCCCTTCTCAATGCACCCAGGAACTGCTTCCTCCCTGCTCCTGCACTACAGGGTTCCCCTTCCTCAGTGTTCCCTCCCCCCACTCCAGCCAGGGACAGGGACTGTCGTGCCCATCTCAGGGGCATATTGGTCGCCCTGCCCCACGGCAATGTGGTGTAATGCATGCAGGTGTCGGGTCCTGATCCACACTACATCCTTACCTGAGAGTGAGATATCACACCTCTGGGTGAGGTGCAATACCTCTGTAGCAACCGAGCCCTCAGGGTGCTACGGTTCCATTTATCTTCAGCCTAGGTGACGTATTGCGATACAGGGCCGTGATTTTGGCTATAAAAGGGTCCCCTAGACCCCTACCCCAAGCTTTTTAAGAGAATCATATATGGCGTGCCAGGAGACTCTATGGCATGCTTTCTCAGCATCCAACGAGAGTATCTAATTACAAATTTTTAACTGCATCTAGCCCAGGAAATACTTTGTGCCTAGTAGCAGTGTCTGCTAGTCAGCGGATTATCCCGGCTGTTAAGCAAGCTACACCACCTGTAGTTTGGACACTTAATTTTTTCAAAGGAAATGCTTCGGGACCACGGGATACTCAGTGAAGAGCATCAGGAGGCACCCCAAGGCATAGGGGCTGGGACTGGCAGTAGGATGCCTTGCGGTGGACAGCCGAGCTCGATCCTTATAAAAGCTTTTTAACTGCAGCAGCTTTAGTGGACGCTACTGGAGCTGGAATTACGCGGCTGCTGGCATGAGACTTGCCCTCCAATAGATCCTTGTAAATGGATTTAAAGTGTATTCATTCAAATTAGAGAGACAATTTAAATTAAAAAGCTTAGAGCTGCCTCCACCACAGGGGGGCTCGCTCGACCCACCAGCGGACAGGCACCAGTATTGGGAGAGGGGGGCTGGCCGTCAGGGTTCACCGCGGCTCTGGCACAAACCCGGCGACGCGGAGGTGGCACGGGCAGGAGCGGACTGAACGTGTCGGCTTCTCACTTTTTGGATTTTAGAAGGGCATGACATGCCTATATCTGTGTCTCCCCCTCCTTTTACTCCTCCACCTCTTTTCTTTTCGCATGACTATATGTACTTGTCACTTTTCCATGTGTTAGTTGTGTCTTCTGAGCAGTTTGTCAGCTTTTGGACACCTTTGAAGGTGTTTTCTATGTGTTTCTATGTGTTTTTGTTTGCCTGCCATTGGTTTTAACGGTGTTCGAAGGTGTTCGACGAACAGTTCGACGAACAGTTCGGCGAACACACGGGTGTTCGACGAACCGAACCGAACTCGAACACTACGGGGGTGGCTCAACACTACCAGGGAGGAACCAAGCAGAGGGACCAGCTGCTACTCCAGTTCAGACACCGGTCACAGCTATTGACCCACACTGGGGAATGCAGGAACAGGCATTTTAGACTGGCATATAGACATGTGGGCACTGGCGGGCACGGCTGGCATGCAGACATGTGGGCACTGGCAGGCACGGCTGGCATGCAGCCAGGTGGGAACTGGCAGGCACGGCTGGCATGCAGACAGGCGGGTACTGGAAGGTAGGAACGCAGGCAGGATCTGGTCTTAGAGGATGAGGCTAGGTAAGTTTGGCTTTTATGATGGCCATAATGCCTGTTACCACTGCTGTACTAGAGTATATTTTAAATAGTCCAAACTGTGACATCCCTGGCTGCGTGTTGGCATGGCTTACCATCTCCCACCATGCAAGACCGCCAACTTACCTACCAGTCCAGGCTGCGCACTATGCTTCTCTACCTGCTGTGTGCTTGTCTCTTGTCTGCTGGCTTAGGGCGGCGGCGCTGGCACATCCTGATTCTTAAAGTTACAGTGTGCGCAGTCCTAATGCATCCCAGACTATTGCTGTGAGTCACTGGATACTTAAACCTCCTTCACCCAGTGGGAGGTGCCTGAGCAACACCTTCTTTCAGTGTGTTCTGTGCAACTGTGAGTAGCCAGGTCCTGTCCTGAATCTTGTGTGTTTTCGCCACCCTGGGGGCTGAGTACCCAGGCCCGTTACCTGTATCTGTGACTTCTAGTCTGTTTCCTTCACCCTGGGGGCTGAGTACCCAGGCTCGTTCCTGTATTTCTTTCCTGCGTCAGTTCCTGTCTGAACTGTGTCCTAGCCCGTTACCTGTTTGTCTCTATGTTGGATCCTTCCCTTTTCCTGCAGTGTCTGAACCAGCACCTAACTCCTACTCGTTGTCTCAGTATTTCTGTTTGTGAGTTTTGTGTCCACTCGCTACTTCATAGCAAGTACCTTGTGTGTATCTGGTTCTGCTTGTCCCGTTTCCCTGCCTCCATATCTACCTCCTGTGTTCTAGCTGTCTTCCGGTGTTTCCCAGCCTGTTCCATGTGAACATAGCCCTGTCCTGTCTGCTCCACACCTGTGTCTCTGCTCCGCTTGTCCTCCGCACCTGCGGCTCTGCTCTGCTCCGCTTGTCTTCCGCACCTGCGACTTTGCTCTGCTCCGCTTGTCCTCCGCACCTGCGGCTCTGCTCCGCTTGTCCTCCGCACCTGCTTCTCTGCTCTGCTTGTCCTCCGCACCTGCAGCTCTGCTCTGCTCCGCTTGTCCTCCGCACCTACGACTCTGCTCTGCTCCGCTTGTCCTCCGCACCTGCAGCTCTGGTCTGCTCTGCAGTGCTTGTCCTCCGCACCTGAGGCTCTGCTCTGCTCCGCTTGTCCTCCGCACCTGCGGCTCTGCTCTGCTCCACTTGTCCTCTGCACCTGCGGCTCTGTTCTGCTTGTCCTCCGCACCTGCGGCTCTGCTCTGCTCCGCTTGTCCTCCACACCTTCTGCTCTGCTCCGCTTTTCCTCTGCACCTGCGGCTCTGCTCCATTTGTCCTCCTCACCTGCGGCTCTGCTCTGCTCTGCTTGTCCTCCGCACCTGCTGCTCTGCTTGTCCTCCACACCTGTGGCTCTGCTTTGTTCTGCTCCGCTTGTCCTCCGCACCTGCGGCTCTGCTCTCCGCTTGTCCTCCGCACCTGTGACTCTGCTCTGCTTGTCCTCCACACCTGCGGCTCTGCTCTGCTCCGCTTGTCCTCCGCACCTGCGGCTCTGCTCTGCTCCGCTTGTCCTCTGCACCTGCGGCTCTGCTCTGCTTGTCCTCCGCACCTGCTGCTTTGCTCTGCTTGTCCTCCACACCTACGGCTCTGCTCTGCTCCGCTTGTCCTCCGCACCTGTGGCTCTGCTCTGCTCCGCTTGTCCTCCGCACCTGCGGCTCTGTTCCTGTATCCGAGTCTGTACTGGTCCCTATCCAGCCTGTTTTCCTACCTGCCTGTCTGTATGCCAGCCGTGCCTGCCAGTACCCGCCTGTCTGCATACCAGCTGTGCCTGCCAGTACCCGCCTGTCTGCATACCAGCCAAACCTGCCCGTTCCTGCATTCCCCAGTGTGGGTCAACAGCTGTGACCGGGGTCGGACCTGGAGTAGCAACTGGGCCACCTCCCACGTCCCTCCTCAGACCACGGAGTCGATTAAGCCGCCGTGTGTTCGTGGTTGGATCTGGCAAGGCCCCTAGTCACACCCTCCAGGCACTTCTCAGTTCATGGCCCAGTGGGACCACTAACGACGCTCACACCAAACAGTCCAGGTGTGAACGTAACAGTTTGCTCAGGCCATGGTCCCTGTTGAGTCCCATGGCCCTTAGCCCTCGGAGACATTAGAATCCTTGTCTGTCGGATACATGCACCAAGGAAATTTTTTTTTCATAGCAAGTACCTTGTGTGTATCTGGTTCTGCTTGTCCCGTTTCCCTGCCTCCGTATCTACCTCCTGTGTACTAGTTATCTTCCGGTGTTTCCCAGTCTGTTCCATGTGAACAGTGACCTGTCCTGTCTGCTCAGCACCTGCGGCTCTGCTCTGCTCCACTTGTCCTCCGCACCTGTGGCTCTGCTCTGCTCCGCTTGTCCTCCACACCTGCGGCTCTGCTATACTCTGCTCCTTTTGTCCTCCGCACCTGCGGCTCTGCTCTGCTCCGCTTGTCCTCCGCACCTGCGGCTCTGCTCCTCTTGACCTCAGCACCTGCGGCTCTGCTCTGCTTGTCCTCCGCACCTGCGGTTCTGCTCTGCTCCGCTTGTCCTCCGCACCTGCGGCTCTGCTCTGCTTCACTTGTCCTCTGCACCTGCGGCTCTGCTCTGCTCCGCTTGTCCTCCACACCTGCAGCTCTGCTCTGCTCCGCTTGTCCTCTGCACCTGTGACTCTGCTCTGCTCCGCTTGTCCTCCGCACCTGCAGCTCTGCTCTGCTCCGCTTGTCCTCCGCATCTACAGCTCTGCTCTGCTCCACTTGTCCTCCGCACCTGCTGCTCTGCTCTGCTTGTCCTCCGCACCTGCTGCTCTGCTCTTCTTGTCCTCCGCACCTGCGGCTTTGCTCTGCTTGTCCTCTGCACCTGCGGCTTTTCTCTGCTTGTCCTCCGCACCTGCAGCTGTGCTCTGCTCCACTTGTCCTCCGCACCTGCGACTCTGCTCTGCTCTGCTTGCCCTCCGCACCTGCAGCTCTGCTCTACTCATCGTCCACACTTGCGGCTCTGCTCTGCTTGTCCTCCGCACCGGCGGCTCTGCTTCGCTTGTCCTCTGCACCTGCGGCTCTGCTCAGCTCCGCTTGTCCTCCGCACCGGCGGCTCTGCTCTGCTTGTCCTCTGCACCTGCGGCTGTGCTCTGCTTGTCCTCCGCACCTGCGGCTCTGCTCTGCTCCGCTTGTCCTCCGCACCTGCGGCTCTACTCTGCTCCGCTTGTCCTCCTCACCTGTGGCTCTGTTCCTGTATCCGAGTCCGTACTGGTCCCTATCCAGCCTGTTTTCCTACCTGCCTGTTTGTATACCAGCTGTGTCTGCCAGTACCCGCCTGTCTGCATACCAGCTGTGCCTGCCAGTACCCGCCTGTCTGCATACCAGCCAAACCTGCCCATTCCTGCATACCCCAGTGTGGGTCAACAGCTGTGACCGGGGTCTGACCTGGAGTAGCACCTGGGCCACCTCCCACGTCCCTCCTCGGACCACGGATTGTTCGTGGTTGGATCTGGCGAGGCCCCTAGTCACGCCCCTCCAGGCACTCGTCAGGTCGTGGCCCAGTGGGACCACTAACGACGCTCACACCAAACAGTCCGGGCGTGAGCGTAACAGTTTGCTCATGCCATGGTCCCCTTTGAGTCCCACGGCCCTTCGCTCTCGGTCACATTTGAATCCTTGTCTGTCGAATACATGCACCAAGGAAAATTTTTTTCTCAAGCTGAGGTCCAGGCAATTTACGCACCAGCCCAGATGGAGCAATCAGCACTCGTTCCTACGGATCCACCACGGTACTATAGGTGATCCAAAACAAAGCCGTGCATTTGTGGAGCAATGCATGGTACATTTCAAATTCTATGTCAACTATTTTCCCACTGATCGGGTTAAAGTGGCATTTCTGATGTCCTACCTAGCAGATGATGCCTTAAATTGGGTCACCCCCCTATGGGAAGCAAGGGATCCTATCGTCTGTGACCTGCAGGCTGTCCTGGTGGCCTTTCTAATGGTCTTTGATGACCCTAACCCTGAAGCTTCTGCGAAAGCTTCCCTTCCCAATATCCTGGAGCAGTCCAGATGGGTGATGTGTGTAGGTAGCCCACCAGTTCCCCAGCCTGAAGAGGATGCTGCCCACGCAGAATCCACACAGGATGACAATGCTCCACAGAATACTTCCCTTCCCAACCTCAAGAGGCAGTCCAGACGAGCAAGGCGTAGAGGTAAACCGTCACGTCAGGTTCTGTCCTCCCAAAGACCTCCTGTTCCCCAGCCTGTAGAGACAGCTACCCGCACAGAATCCATGAAGGTCGGCCATGTTCATCAGGCAAAGCAGAGGCCTTAACTCAGTCATAAAATCGGATTGCGGACCCGCTGCGGTTGTTTGGAACACCCTGACGGTCTTTGTCCAGCGAAGATTGGAGAGTCCCAAGACATTAGGCCTGTAGGAGAGGCTGCCCTTGGCATTAGTGTTTCCTCTCCACAGATGACTGTGACTGTCTCTGTGGCAAGTGAAGGACTCGGATTAACCGGAAGTTTCGGGCTGAAAGCCGTGAAGAGTCGGTGTCTGATCCCCGTCCGACAACTCCAGAATTCGGTTTGGGCATTGTCAGACCTTCCTGTGTCAGTTCCTATCTGAACTGTGTCCTAGCCCGTTACCTGTTTGTCTCAATGTCCGATCCTTCCCTTTTCCTGCAGTGTCTGAACCAGTACCTAACTCCTACTCGTTGTCTCAGTACTTCTGTTTGTGATTTTTGTGTCCACTCACTACTTCATAGCAAGTACCTTGTGTGTATCTGGTTCTGCTTGTCCCGTTTCCCTGCCTCCGTATCTACCTCCTGTGTTCTAGCTATCTTCTGGTGTTTCCCAGTCTGTTCCATGTGAACAGAGCCCTGTCCTGTCTGCTCCGCACCTGTGGCTCTGCTCTGCTCCGCTTGTCCTCCGCACCTGCGGCTCTGCTCTGCTTGTCTTCTGCACCTGCGGCTTTGCTCTGCTCCGCTTGTCCTCCGCACCTGCGGCTCTGCTCCGCTTGTCCTCCGCACCTGCGGCTCTGCTCTGCTTGTCCTCCGCACCTGCGGCTCTGCTCTGCTCCGCTTGTCCTCCGCACCTACGACTCTGCTCTGCTCCGCTTGTCCTCCGCACCTGCAGCTCTGGTCTGCTCTGCAGTGCTTGTCCTCCGCACCTGCGGCTCTGCTCTGCTCCGCTTGTCCTCCGCACCTGCGGCTCTGCTCTGCTCTACTTGTCCTCTGCACCTGCGGCTCTGTTCTGCTCCGCTTGTCCTCCACACCTGCGGCTCTGTTCCTGTATCCAAGTCTGTACTGGTCCCTATCCAGCCTGTTTTCCTACCTGCCTGTCTGTATACCAGCCGTGCCTGCCAGTACCCGCATGTCTGCATACCAGCCATGCCTGCCAGTACCTGTCTGTCTGCATACCAGCCAAAGCTGCCCGTTACTGCATTCCCGTTGTGGGTCAACAGCTGTGACCGGGGTCTGACCTGGAGTAGCACCTGGGCCACCTCCCACGTCCCTCCTCGGACCACAGAGTCGATTAAGCCGTCGTGTGTTCGTGGTCGGATCTGGCGAGGCCCCTAGTCACGCCCCTCCAGGCACTCCTCGGTTCGTGGCCCAGTGGGACCACTAGCCATGCTCACGCCAAACAGTCCGAGCGTGAGCGTAACACAAACCATGCGGTGGATGATGTATTATAGATTATGAATGTATGGTCAATGAGGGTCTTATTGCTGAGACCCCCAACAGATCACAATAATGTGATTTCTCTGTACCTTGCTGGGTTGCCAAGCATCTGTATATTCATGGACGGTCTCCAAAAGACAGTTATTTTCTCTGCCAACTGTAGTGACTGCAGAAAAAACAAGAGCTGCAGTTTAGTTTTTTTTTTTATTAAAGTTTATTTAATTTTAACGACTCATGACATACTGTATCCGTCATAAGTCATCTCCCTGCCCTTGATGTTTGCTCACAAGCTGATCCCGCATCTTTCCCAGCAGATAATGGCTGAAGTATTCAGACATCATATGCTTCTAACAGCTGCGGGTGCAGCAGAGCTACACTTATGGCTGTCAACCTGTTAAATGTCGGTGTCAATCCGTGACAGCGGCATTAACACCGTGGTGGCAGGGGGCGCATTGTTCTATACCCTCATTGGCGCTCCTGCAATGTGATTGTGGGACGCTGATGTGTTGCTATTACAGCCAGGGGTCTGCAGAAACCCCTATGTCTGTCATCACCCTACTTCTGTGAAAATAAGCCCGTGGCTGGCGTTCATAGGAGACCATGATTTCTGCTATATTTAGTGATAATCTGCTATATATAGTGAAAATCATAGTCTCCTTTGAAGCCCGGCTACAGGCAGGGTTCCAAAGGAGCTCTGTAATTACAAGCATGGGAGTCTTCAGCAGATCCTCAGCTGTCATAGCAACCTATCAGCGACCCACGATCACGTCATGGGTGCTCCGATGGGAGCATAGAATAACGCGTCTCTATGCCGGAACGTGGTAAATGTGGCTGTCGGAGTTTGACAGCAGCATTTAACAGGTAAACAGGGCTATTGGGCAAGCTCACCCCTTAAGTCCACTCTATACACCTGCTTCTGACTTGCGCCGCACATGTAGGGAAGGGGTTAAAGGGGATGTCCAGCAGGACCCCCAGCAATCAGTTGTGATCTTTGCAGGAACCAAACATTGTGTTAATGTCCCTTAAAGCGTTACACTTTTTTCATTTAAATTTGTTTTCCGTATAATATACTCAGGTTCTTCAATGCATGAAATGCTCTTTGAAGCCACTCTCCATTCTGGTTAATAAATCAGGGTCATGTACATGTGAACCTCCTATCAGGCTGTGTGCCAACGATGCAGATTTAATGCGTTTCCACGGCGGCATTTCCGCCGCGGAAACGCATTAAAATTGCTTGTTAAGATGTCTGCCATGTTTTCCAATGATAATCCACATGTGCTGTGGACATGCTGTGGAAATTTTCGCTGCGTATTATCAATGCGGGAAAAGTCGCAGCACAACCATTGACTTGCATTGAACCGCACAACATCCGCATGTATATATGTATACATGCGGATATTATGCGCTTCAATGCGCGGATGTTACCCGAGTTGGGAGAAGAGGAGACTCTCATCCGACCTGGGTACCATCGTACCTGCAAGTTAAAAAAGAATTATAAAGTTTAAAAATAAAAAAAAATATTCATACTCACCTCTCCGGCGGCCCCCCGATCTCCGTCATTGCAGGTCCTGCCAGTACACGGCGGGCCGCCAAGGAGAGAGGATCGCTACCGGGAGGAGACCGGGGGCCTCCGGAGAGGTGAGTATAAGGTTTTTTTTTTCTTTTTACTTTTTAGTTCTTTTTATTTACACTAGATGCACGATTTGAAGCAGAAATCTACTCATAAGTTGGTCACACAATATAAATCCATGCCAGTTGCATGGATTTATATTGTGTGACCAACTTGTCAAGCCGTTTTCCAAGTTATGCTCAAAATCACTTGGAAAACCGCTTGAAAAAAACGCATGCATAAATGCATGTAAAAAACACTTGAAAAACGCTGAAAAAACGCATGTAAAATCCGCATGCGTTTTTTCTGCCAAGTAGATGCAGAAATGCTCAGGAAATTTCTGCTTCAGATCTGCATCATGGGCACATACCCTTAGAGATGAGAAAATCTTTTGAAATTTTAATTCGCCAGCTTTGTTGAATATTTCCAAAATATTTGATTTGTAGTAAATCAGTTCTCCATGAATTTGAACTTAGGCAAAGCTTTCACTTGCCCTCAAAAAACATAACACTCTGAGGTTTTAAACCCAAGCTCTTTAACCCAAAGACAGCCTTAACAATGTCCAAGTGACCTCAACACATATGGCTATGGGTTAACTGATGGTAGATGTTGTTTACTGCTGCCCTGACACACACTATATGTAATGTTTATTCAGTGTTTTAAAGCTTTCTCTGCTTTTCTTGTTTGCCGAGCTGTGACACACTCTCACTATTCAGATTCACTACAAAGCGGCTGTGAATTTCCTGCCTCAGCTTTTATACAGGCTATGATAGTCCCTCCTGATTGGCTGTGTTATACCATGTGATGTAACAGCTGCAAGGCATTGTGGGTAAGCCTGGTCGCACATGAGGTTATATTACATATTCTCCATCTACACCTTAGGCCTGGGACAGCTCATAGAGTCTCATGGCTTTCAGTATCACCTCTATGCTGATGACACACAGATCGACCTCTCTGGACCCGATATCACCTCTTTACTAACCAAAATCCCACAATGTCTGTCTGCTATTTCATCCTTCTTCTCTGCTAGATTTCTAAAACTTAACATGGACAAAACAGAATTCATCATCTTTCCGCCATCCCATTCACCCCCCCACCTGACCTATCTATCAATGTCAATGGCTGTCCACTCTCCCCAGTCCCTCAAGTTCGCTGCCTTGGAGTAACCCTGGACTCTGATCTCTCCTTTAAACCACATATCCAAGCCCTTTCCACTTCCTGCTGACTCCAACTCAAAAATATCTCCCGGATCCGCACATTCCTCAACCATGAATCTGCAAAAACACTAGTGCACGCCCTCATCAACTCCCACCTCGACTACTGCAACCTCCTGCTCTGTGGCCTCCCTTCTACCACTCTTGCACCTCTCCAATCTATCCAAAACTCTGCTGCCCAACTAATCCACCTGTCCCCCCCTATTCCCCGGCCTCTCCTCTCTGTCAATCTCTTCACTGGCTCCCCATTCCTCAGAGAATCCAGTTCAAAACCCTAACCATGGCATACAAAGCCATTCACAACCTGTCTCCTCCATATATCTCTGACCTAGTCTCCCGTTACATACCCGCACGCAACCTCCAATCCTCACAAGATCTCCTTCTCTACTCCCCTCTTATCTCCTCCTCCCACAATCGCATACAAGATTTCTCCCGTGCTTCCCCCCTACTCTGGAACTCTCTACCCCAACACATCAGACTCTCGTCGACCGTGGAAACCTTCAAAAGGAGCCTGAAGACCCACCTCTTCCGACAAGCCTACAACCTGCAGTAACCACCGCTGCATGACCAGCTCTACCCTCACCTACTGTATCCTCACCCATCCCTAATAGATTGTGAGCCCTCGCGGGCAGGGTCCTCGCTCCTCCTGTACCAGTTGCTGTCACATTGTGTTCAAGATTATTGTACTTGTTTTTGCGATGTATACCCCCTTTTCACATGTAAAGCGGAATAAATGGCGCTATAATAATAAAAATAATAATAATATTAAATTGCTGATTAAATCTTCTGCTTTGTGTAAAATGGAGCTGGGAATTTTTTGTGATTTGTACCCAATTGCAGTGTAAATTGTATGAATTTGCCAAGTGCTTCAAATTTACTAAATTTTGACACAAATTTGATTCAGATCGAGCCAATTCGCCCATTTCTACCTCCTATATAATTCCCTAGAAGAGTACGTGACATATTTTTAAATTCACTTTGCATATTTATTGTTCTGCAGGAGTATTGTATGGATTACAGTGAGCAGAAGACCGTGGAACTGCCGCCATTAACCACCTCATTCCAGCCACACAGTGACTGCATCACGCACCTAGAGACCTGCACTCATGATCACTGTCTCCTCATCATTTCTGCATCTGCAGATTGCAGCCTATGTGTCAGCGATGTGTTTGGCAGTACAGTGGGGATATTTGGACAGGTAAAGGCTTAAAATTAAATTGAAAATTCTGGCATATTCATTTAGCATATGGCTCAAAGCCTAAAAGATTTTTATTAGTAAAGCAGACAGATCACTTAAGAGTTTTATCCATATGCAATTTATATGTTTTCTAATATTGTACATTAGGGTGTCCAAGGATATTTGTGATTATGGAATATTATAGATGAAATATCTGATAGAAATAATTATTCACACGATGCTCCGTCGGTAAGATACAAGTCATTCTCCATCTTTTTAATCACATTAGCCATCTCCAGCTACTAGGACACATTCATGTCACTAATGTAATGCAAGTAGGAAACTGTGTTAGTCACTGACCCTTCCTCTTGAAGAATTGGTAGTGATCGTCCTGACGATTTAATCAATGCAAACATGACAAAGGTTTTCTTTATTTAATTTATACATGTCTTCTGTTGTTTAGGAAGAGCACTGGAGAATTGAGAAACGACCTCTGATACCTGAAGGTGATAATGAGTTAGACAATGTACAGGAAACGGTGGAGGGGATGGCTTCTCCCCATAATGACACTGTAGCACCATCTGACAATCATGGTTTACAGCTCCTCACCGAACACAAAGAGGAGCTGCCTTTTAAGTAAGTGACAACTGGTGTTTCTTAGGCAGTGACTTTATCTTTTTAGAGTCTTTATCTTTTTTTTTAGAATGCTGCCTCAATAAATAATAATTTTATTTCTATAGCACCAACATATTCCGCAGCACTTTGCAATAAAATAGGGACTTGTGCAGACAATAAAGACATCACTGAGTGATACAGTTCAACAGTCACAGGAGTGAGGGTCCCACTCACAAGCTTACAATCTAAAAGGAAATTCTATAAGGAAATTGGTTTTATAGATAGATAGATAGATAGATAGATAGATAGATAGATAGATAGACAGATAGATAGACATACAGTGGATATGAAAAGTATTCAGACCCCTTTAAATGTTTCACTCTTTGTTTCATTGCAGCCATTTGGTAAATTCTAAAAAGTTCATTTTTTCTCATTAAACTACACTCTGCACCCCATCTTGACTGAAAAAAAAAGAAATGTAGAAATTGTTGCATATTTGTTAAAAAAGAAAAACTGAAATATCACATGGTCATAAGTATTCAGACCCTTTGCTCAGTATTGAGTAGAAGCACTCTTTTGAGCTAGTACAGCTATGAGTCTTCTTGGGAATGATGCAACAAGTTTTTCACACCTGGATTTGGGGATCCTCTGCCATTCTTCCTTGCAGATCCTCTCCAGTTCCATGGTGAAATGGTGAACGTTGGTGGACAGCCATTTTCAGGTCTCTCCAGAGATGCTCAATGGGGTTTAGGTCAGGGCTCTGGACGGGTCAGTCAAGAATGGTCACAGAGTTGTTCTGAAGCCACTCCTTTGTTATTTTAGCTGTGTGCTTAGGGTTATTGTCTTGTTGGAAGGTGAACCTTCGGCCAAGTCTGAGGTCCAGAGCACTCTGAAAGAGGTTTTCATCCGCATTCATGTTTCCTTCAATTGCAACCAGTTGTCCTGTCCCTGCAGCTGAAAAACACCCCCATAGCATGATGCTGCCACTACCATGTTTCACTGTTGGGATTGTATTGGGCAGATGATGAGCAGTGCCTGGTTTTCTCCACACATACCGCTTAGAATTATCACCAAAAAGTTCTATCTTCGTCTCATCAGACCAGAGAATCGTATTTCTCATAGTCTGGGAGTCCTTCATGTGTTTTTCAGCAAACTCTATGCGGACTTTCATATGTCTTGCACTGAGAAGAGGCTTCCATCGGGCCACTCTGCCATAAAGGCCCCACTGTTGGAGGGCTGCAGTGATAGTTGACTTTGTAGAACGTTCTCCCATCTCCCTACTGCATCTCTGGAGCTCAGCTACAGTTATCTTGGGGTTCTTCTTTACCTCTCTCACCAAAGCTCTTCTCCCAAAATTGCTCAGTTTGGCTGGACGGCCATTTCTAGGAAGACTTCTGGTGGTCCCAAACTTCTTCCATTTAAGGATTATGGAGGCCACTGTGCTCTTAGGAACCTTGAGTAATGCAGAAATTCTTTTGTAACCTTGACCACATCTGTGCCTTGCCACAATTCTGTCTCTGAGCTCATTGGGCAGTTCCTTTGAGCTCATGATTCTCATTTGGTCTGACATGCACTGTGAGCTGTGAGGTCTTATATAGACAGGTGTGTGCCTTTCCAAATCAAGTCCTATCAGTTTAATTAAACACAGCGGGACTCCAATGAAGGTGTAGAACCATCTCAAGGAGGATCACAAGGAAATGGACAGCATGTGACTTAAATATGAGTGTCTGAGCAAAGGGTCTGAATACTTATGACCATGTGATATTTCAGTTGTTTTTTTTTTTAATAAATTTGGAACTTTTTAGAATTTACCAAATGGCTGCAATGAAACAAAGAGTGAAAAATGTAAACGGGTCTGAATACTTTCAGTACCCACTGTATACACACATATATATACACTAGTATGTATATATAGAGGCAAGGTCGCTGGCAAAGTACTGGAGGGGAGATATGTAGCACTGAGATTAATAGCTGCTGTAATTATACATAGGAAAAAGGTTCCAGCACACAAGTGGGTTAATCAGCCATCTTAGTGCTACGGTGATTAAACACCTGTAGAAAGGGAGGAGGTTAGAGGATAAAATCACAGCCTTTCAGAGCATTTGGTGTGGGGAGGGCCTGGAGGCACAAGCTCTGGAGCTGTGGTGTTCATGTTAAGGAAAGCTAAACCTTGTTTTGTTCCTGAAGCGGGCGATTACCCATAGCAACAAGACTATGCCATAAGTTATGGTTAGGTATTAATTTTCCTGTTAGGCAGGAAGGCCGTGTTTGTTTTTTTGCTAACATTGCCATGGTTTATGCAGTGCTCTTAATAAACTCAGCAGAAGATTAAAAGAGACAGTGTTCCTGTGTACCTCTATGTGCAACCAAGTGAGCCGATCTACCTCAGTATATATAAGAACTTTTTATATTTAGCTATTGTGTAGTCCTAGTTTGGACTGTTTTAATAAATACAAAGTGTCACTGTGTGACGGACTAATTATGGCATGAGAGTTGCAGTGTTTTCACACAGTGTAATTTGTGCATGATTTTTCTTCAGCTGAAATAGGGGCTGAATCCTATGAAGACAACAGGTAGAACGCTTTCTATTATACCACTTCTCTGTTCACTATCTATTCTTGGTTTTGGCTAAAAAATATGAAAAAGCCTAGTGAAATCTGCAATGGGTCAGCAGAGCCGAAAAACTTAGCAGAATGCCAATGAGCCTGCAAGCCCTCGCTCGGATGACCTTCTCACCTGTACCTGTCTGTCAGTCGTGTTTCTTGTTTTTATCACTTATTCATGTTATATATGTATGTCCCTCTGCATTGTTATTCCATATGAAGATCACACAAACTATGTGTTTTAATAAAATACAGTGTTACATGGTGCACTCTCAATGCAATCTGGCACTATCACTGATTGGTAGCTTTCCTGCTACCCTGACAATGCAGAACATACGAGGAAACACTATAGTTTCTTGGAAGGCCATTTCTAATGAGCGACTACTGTATATCGTTCCACCAACAGCATTAAGAGTTAATAAAATTCAATAATTCAACCCGATTTGTAATTTGCACTGGCTTCATTCAATATAAATCGTAAAATGCATCCTTAGTCCAGACACAAAGATAGAGCATTAAAATCTTCTTTATTAATTTGTAGAATTAAAACATGTTGTAACAGAGAAACATCATAAAAATGTGGTACAGAGCCTAAGCGTTTCGAGGCGCTTACCTGCTCTTAATCATGGCATTAATTCTACAAATTAATAAAGAAGATTTAATGCTCTATCTTTGTGGCTCGATTAAGGGTGCATTTTGGGATTTTCACTGAAATGCTACACAGCAGCATGGTCCCCGACCAGGATTAAGCCTATTTATACCCCATGAGCTGGCTGGTTTCCTTTTTAGTTTTTTTGAACATACTATATAAATCACTGAGTTTCCGTGTTCTGTCAAGATGAAAAAAATACTGGCACATTTACTTAAGCCTGATTTCTTTACACTAATGTCAAAAAAATTCACTGGAGTAAAATGTATTACATTTATTACAAGGTGCAAGCCTCATAATAAATTTGATGCATAATGGGCTGTCCATGCACCAAAAACTGGTCTATAGCGGCTATGGGCTTACATAGGTTTACACCAATTTCTGGCATAAATTCCAGTACAACTGTCAGGCTGTGGTTGGCCACATCACCCCCCAGTAAGCGCTACACACTATTTTGAAAAGCAAAAAAGTCCCAACATTTTTTAGCAAAATATGTCCTAAAACATTTCCAATTTTTTACGGCCAGACCACTGGCATACAGGCAATGATACATTCCATTCTGTTTCTAGAAAAGTAGTGGGACAAGCATTGTGCCCACTGGGATGGCTTAGCTTAACCTGACTTCTGAAAGGGAAAGGTGTGGAATTACTTTCCCTTCCGTAGCACCAAGGACTACCTTTCTTCTCAAGTTCATCTGCTCCTGGTGACTTTGGTCCAGTGAACTAAAAACAACTTGGTAATGCCTACCTTATTCGCTGATAGATTTGTTGCTGAAGACTCTAAGTCATTCAGGCCCCAATATATAATTGTCTGTGCGCCATCTTCTGGAGTATAAGGCTATGTTCCCACCATAAGTATTTTATGAGTTTTGTTGTTGCGGATTTTCTGCACCTATAAGAGAAATTATATTATTTCTGTTTTTCTCTCTGTGTTTGTGTGTGCATTTTCTTTACATGTGTTTGTATTGCTTTTTCAACACTTGTCTCTTTTTGTATGTCAAGTTTGAAATAAAGCTGATTTGTTTTTCATACTTCCTAGTATTTGACTTTCACAAAACTTTATTGATAAAGTCATGTGTGTATTATATGCGTTTTTAATATGCAAATTGCCTTTTCAGAGAGGAAGAGGACTATAACTCTCTAGCGCCACCTATTGAAAGCAGCAATCTTACAAGTCACTATCGACCCTTTAATGAGCCTTGCAATATGACTTAGGATAAAAGCGAAATCAGAATCTCAATTTGCAGATGTTGTTTCGGGGTACTGCCCCTCATCAGTGCAAAGTATGAAATCTGATTTGGCTAGGTGAGAGGCTCTGGACTGAGGTCTAAGGGGTAACGTTTCTCCTTGTGTAGAGTGACATACCGACTCTGGCATACCAATGTAAGGAGGCATATTCACCGTGCAATGCTCCTGTGGGAAATTAAATATGCAAATTGCCTCTTCAGAGAGGAAAAGAACTAGAACTCTCTCTAGTGCCACCTGTTGAAAGCAGCAATCTTACAAGTCACTATCGGCCCTTTAATAAGTCTTGCAATATGACTTAGGATAAAAGCCAAATCAGAATCTCAATTTGCAGACACGGTGTTTTAATGCGTTTTTGCACTAAAGACGCTTGCGTTTTTTCCTGCGGATTTTCCAAATCTAATACAATAATATGAGAAAAATCTGAACATAAAACTCAGCAAAATTGATTTCAAACACACACCGCAGGTCAGGTTATTCTGCGTAAAATAAAGTACTGTGGGCATGAGATTTCTATAAATCCATCCACTTTTCTGAAGCTGTAAGAAGCTGCATTTTTTGCATGAAGAAAATAAGCAATGTCAAAAACTCACCAAAAATTCATTGTGGAAACTTAACCTTAGTAATAGTAATAGTATCTTTTACCTTTAATTTTCTCTTTTTATGCCAACTTTGTTTTGGTTTTCTCAGTTTTTTTTTCTATTCTGCATTATGAATGCGGTTTTAGCCAAATTCATAAAGTTGTGACTTTGCAAAATGTGACAATTTTTTTTTACTATTCTTATAGTGGAGTACAAAATCTATGTAATTTTTTTTTTCCAGTTGAAGTCTAATATGTGACACTTTAAAGTTTAGTGTGACATTTTTCTCTAAAAAAGGAGCAAAAAGAGTAAAAGACAAATTGAGAGCATTTTAATTTTGTGCAAAAATTAATGAACTTGTGTGCACCATTTTGAAGAATTTGGTGCAAAAAAACACAAAAGCCAACACCACAAAGCAAAAAAACAAGTCGCTTAAAAAAAAAAGAAGCACATGAATAATCAGTCTCTAAGTGATTACTACTATGAGGACTGTAGTGGCAGCAAAATTATAAGTTTACAAGTTTTTCAAGAACCGATAAACTGTATCTAAAAAATTTTGACTTTATATACCGTAGATCTTTTAACTACTTGACAGGAAGACAACTCAAGGGCTTAGACTTATACTTATACTATATTCCCATGTTGCTCAGCACTTATCTTCTTTTTAAGTTTTGTTATTTTAAGGACATTCTACTTTTTTTCCTGGAGCAGACACACCATAGGACGAGAGTCACAAAATATGCCCTAGTTTACACTCTTACATTGGTATTATTCTATCCTCCAATGCAAGGAGATTCAATTTTATTCATATGGGTTTTACAATCCCAGTTGTTTCTTTTGGCACTGTACCCACATAAATTAAGAACGCATTTTGTATTATCTATTAATTTTTTTTTATTTATTTAGGAATAGTCCTTGGGAAAACACAATTTTAGGTAAAAACTACAGCAGAAATGGGTTAAAAGAAAAGTTACATTCAAACTTCATTGGGGATTCAGTCCAAAATGCAATTGGTAAGTGCACTGACATATTTGTTGTGGTTGATCCATATGAAATTTATGATGTGATCGTTTTACCGCAGCATCATAATCATAAATAATATATCACCAGTCACAATGTTACTCTAAGAAAGTTTTTTGATTTGTGACAATGGAAACTGTTCATTAAACTTGCAAGGTATCTTGAAGCCTGATGTAAAACATTGCTTACAAATATAGTACTGTGATTAGCAAGCCAAAATATGAAGGTGGCACACTTTATGAATATTAATGTAACTGCCATCAGTATTCAACTGTAAATCATATGGGAAAGTAGGATTTCAATATTCTAAACCCAAAGATTTAGTCTAATATTCTGACAACTTTATATCAGGTAAGAAAATAAAATATTTTGCACTGTTCATAGTTCATAGTTCAGCGATAGACTTGAGCAACAAGGTTCTCACCACTCTATTCCAGCGGCCAAGCCTTCAGTCCAGGTCAGCCAAACCAGAGCATTGTGAACCTCTGACTATCTATAGGATCCCAGGACCTCTTTTGAGTAATAAGCCCATTTGTAGTCATTAAGATGCAATGTCATGCACATACTGTATTGCAGGGGCCTGCTAATCAGAAAAAGTGCCGGGATGTCGCAGGTAGTAGGAGGTTCACACTGCTTTGGTTTAGCTGCCATTGACTACTGATGAGGATGCTTGACCAGGACACTGTGAACCTTATACTACATATAGCATCCCGGGGCTTCTTCTGATTACCATGTCTATTTGTAGTCACTACGATGCATCATCATATACACATTAGGCAGAGGCCTGAAAATCAGAATTGGTGTCGGGATGTTGCAGGTAGTAGGAGGTTCACAGTGGTGAAGGTCCTGCAAAACATTTTGCTCAAATCTAGGCAGTGACTTATATTAGTAACTGGATAATTCTAGTGGTTAATGGCGGCATTGATATCATTGTCTTATTAAAAGAAATCCAGAAGTTATAAATTAAGGTGGTCTTTGATGTGGTCGAATTTGATCCCACCTGGAACTGAGCATCTTAATAATGTTGCAGGCTTGAAATCCTATTGGGGCACTTGTACCAGTGTGTTGTAGTATAGAAACAGGTCAAATAAGCTCCTCAAAATTACAGCTGGTGATCTGATTATGACAGCCTAATCATCCTTTAATTTTGCTTTTCAAAGGAAATATAATGGAGTGTGGCGTGTTGATCTCCAAAGGTGCAACATTTTAAGGATTTTTGAATGACAGAAGTATATGGGATAGAAACAGAGCACTAGATCATGTGATAGGTCAAATATAGCCGGCATTTCCCATTACAACTGCTACTATGTAGATTGTCTGCAGATGAATCCAGTAGAAGACTCTGCAGTGTTTGCTGAAAGCCGCAGATCCTTCAAACAGCTCACTGGCAGAGAAGTCGATAGATATTAACTAGATATTGATGGCCTGTTTAATGATGGAAAACCCTTTTAGATGTTACACATCTATTTGGATTTAAGACTATCTGTATCTATAAGTGTGCATCTTGCCTCAATAAATGTTATGGAGTTAAAAGGCATTTACACTGCACAATTGTTGTGAACAAGCTTTCCTAGGAAGACTCCTATCATGATAATCCTTGTAGTCTAAATAGGCTGCCAATCACCCAATGAAACTCCCAGGCAAGGGTGTGTCAATCCACAGCAGGAGGGAGGTCACCGCTTGGTCCAAAGGGAAGAAGGATTAAGAAGGCGTCTGTAATGCCAAGCGCAGTGACCTTCTACAGCCAGATCTAGAGCGACTGTCTATCACACCTGACATACCCGTGACACCCCCATACAGAATAATGGGCCCCACATAGTCCTCCATACAGAATAATGGCCCCACATAGTCCTCCATACAGAATAATGGGCCCCACATAGTCCTCCATACAGTATAATGGTCCCACATAGTCCTCCATACAGAATAATGGGTCCCACATAGCTTTTCATACAGTATAATGGTCCCCATATAGTCCAGCATACAGTATAATGAGCCCCACAAAGTCCTCCATGCAGAATAATGAATTCCACATAGGGGTGGTGATTCTGGTGTCGGGGGACAAATATGATCACCTGCGAGCTAGATTTGGCCCACTGGCCAGAGTTTGACATGTATGCTCTAAATGCTGCGATCGGTATGTAATTATTCTTTCTTCACTGCCCAATGGTATACATTTCTGTGAGGCACCTGTGGTGTCAACATGCTCACTGCACCCATAGATGAATTCATTGAGTGGTTGAGTTTGTAAAATGATGTCACTTTTGGGTGTCTCTGCTGTTCTGGCACCTCAGGGGCCCTGCCAATGTGACACAGCACCCGCAAACCAATCCAGCAAAATCTGAACTCCAATATTCTTTTTCCCTTCTGAACTTTGCACTGTGCCTCAAAGTAGTTTTCGACCACATATGGGGCATCAGTGTACTCAAGAGAAATGTTGCCACTATCATGAAATACAATATGTCACAGAATCAGGGGGATCCGTTGAAGTGTTCCAGAGTTATTACCTCATACATTGACACTGGTCAGAATTGTAAAATTTGGCCTTGTGATGAAGATGAAAACAAGCTTGAGGTTGAAGGGGTTAACATACATAAAAAGTCACAATTCAAAAATTCTACATTAACGTGCAACATTTGACGTATTGGTCTCCCACTCTTTTCTAACATTGGGAAGTTTACCAGTTAAAATGCAAAAAAAGTCTGTTTGCACAAAAAAATCATTACTGACTTGCTACATTTGACACATACATTTGCCGATGCTCAAATACGGTGTGGCCAATATACAAACATACAGTACATAAATACACTGTGCGTCATATATACATACAGTGTGGTTTTTTTGCAGTTTCCATTAGACGGTGTGGTTCCCTAATGGGCAGTACATCCTTATCCATTCATTTTTCCCAGAAAGGTTTCATTACGAGCTAAGTCTGGTTCCTATCTCTTTTCCATTTCACTTGAGGCCTTTCTGGGCACATGCAGAAGTGACTCACTAGACATACAGTGGTGGCCAAAAGTATTGGCACCCCTGCAATTCTGTCAGATAATACTCAGTTTCTTCCTGAAAATGATTGCAATCACAAATTCTTTGGTATTATTATCTTCAATGAAAAAACACAAAAAGAATTGTCCTAAAGCCAAATTGGATATAATTCCACACCAAACCTAAAAAAGGAGGTGGACAAAAGTATTGGCACTGTTTGAAAAATCATGTGATGCTTCTCTAATTCATGCAATTAACAGCACCTGTAACTTACCTGTGGCACCTAACAGGTGTTGGCAATAACTAAATCACACTTGCAGCCAGTTAACATGGATTAAAGTTGACTCAACCTCTGTCCAGTGTCCTTGTGTGTACCACATTGAGCATGGAGAAAAGAAAGAAGACCAAAGAACTGTCTGAGGACTTGAGAAACCAAATTGTGAGGAAGCATGAGCAATCTCACGGCTACAAGTCCATCTCCAAAGACCTGAACGTTCCTGTGTCTTCCGTGCGCAGTGTCATCAGAAGTTTAAAGCCCATGGCACTGTGGCTAACCTCCCTAGATGTGGACGGAAAAGAAAAATTGATGAGAGATTTCAACGCAAGATTGTGCGGATGGTGGATAAAGAACCTCGACTAACATCCAAACAAGTTCAAGCTGCCCTGCAGTCCGAGGGTACAACAGTGTCAACCCGTACTATTCGTCGGCGTCTGAATGAAAAGGGACTGTATGGTAGGATATCCAGGAAGACCCCACTTCTTACCCCGAGACATAAAAAAGCCAGGCTGGAGTTTGCCAAAACTTACCTGAGAAAGCCTAAAACGTTTTGGAAGAATGTTCTCTGGTCAGATGAGACAAAAGTAGAGCTTTTTGGGAAAAAGCATCAACATAGAGTGTACAGGAAAAAAAAAGAGGCATTCAAAGAAAAGAACACGGTCCCTACAGTCAAACATGGCGGAGGTTCCCTGATGTTTTGGGGTTGCTTTGCTGCCTCTGGCACTGGACTGCTTGACCGTGTGCATGGCATTATGAAGTCTGAAGACTGCCAACAAATTTTGCAGCATAATGTAGGGCCCAGTGTGAGAAAGCTGGGTCTCCCTCAGAGGTCATGGGTCTTCCAGCAGGACAATGACCCAAAACACACTTCCAAAAGCACTATAAAATGGTTTGAGAGAAAGCACTGGAGACTTCTAAGGTGGCCAGCAATGAGTCCAGACCTGAATCCCATAGAACACCTGTGGAGAGATCTCAAAATGGCAGTTTGGAGAAGGCACCCTTCAAATATCAGGGACCTGGAGCAGTTTGCCAAAGAAGAATGGTCTATAATTCCAGCAGAGCATTGTAAGAAACTCATTGATGGTTACCGGAGGCGGTTGTTTGCAGTTATTTTGGCTAAAGGTTGTGCAACCAAGCATTAGGCTGAGGGTGCCAATACTTTTGTCTGGCCCATTTTTGGAGTTTGGTGTGAAATGATCAATGATTTGATTTTTGCTTCATTCTCTTTTGTGGTTTTTCCTTGCAACCAAATTAAATGAAGATAATAATACCAAAGAATTTGTGATTGCAATCATTTTCAGGAAGAAACTGAGTATTATCTGCCAGAATTGCAGGGGTGCCAATACTTTTGGCCACCACTGTAGGGACCATCCAAATTGAGGTCAACTTGACATGGTTGGGTGGCTTTTACACTTTTTGATCAAAAATTGTAAACAAAGTGTCTAAGGTTTTTTTTTCATGTCTATAGCAATAGCGGAATTAATGTGTGCATTAATTGCAGTGTACTGCCACACACTGTATGTATGTATGATGCACACTGTGTGCATATATGTCGCACACTATATGCATGTATGATGCACAATGTATGCATATATGACGCACACTGTATGTATATACGACGCACACTGTATGCATATATTACGCACACTATATATATATATATATATATATATATATATGACTGACTGTATATATATAACGCACACTGTATGCATGTATGACGCACACTGTATGCATATATGATACACACTGTATGCATGTATGACGCACACTGAATGCATGTATGACGCACACTGTATGCACACTGTGCGTATATATGATGTATATTGGCCACAGCGTATTTGTGCATCAGCATATTAATTCAATACTAAAGATGTCCGGGCTTTTTTCTTTGCATTCATTTTTTTTAAATCTTCTGAATAGGGTCTTCTCTTTCCTCCACATGCAGAGGCCGTTCATAATACAACAGTATGTCACCAAATATCTGCATGACACCACCGGCCTTATGTGGCAGGGTGGCATAAAGTCCCCACAAGTGTTGAGGCCTGAAACTATAGTTGTATTACAGATTTTTGTGAAGCAAGATATATGTTTTATATTTTCTACATTTTCAATTGTAACTTTACCTGTAAGAATTCATAATCTTTTCAATTGAGCAGAATACAGTGACTGCACATCTTTCATGTGGCTGTGCTATATTTTAGATAAAACATTTGCAGTTGTGATTAACATGAAGCTTTGTAAAACTCTACAAACTAGGTTTAATGACTGTTCTATGTGACTCGTGGCAGGTACCTTCAGCTTGTTAAACATCAGTTCTCTGCGGGAAACTGCTGAAATGAGAAAGCCTGATTTTGTTGTAAATCCTGACAAATACTTTGGAGAGAAGGCAGAAGAGAAAACTACTAATATTGTACAATCCCCCACCTTCACTGAAAGTAAGTCATCAGAACATGGCCATAGTACGTTACCAGTAAAAAGTTTGGACGCACCTGTTCATGCAGAGGTTTTCCTTGTTCTTAATAGAATGAGCACATTGTAGATTCAGACTGATGGCAACAAAACCATCAATGGGCACATATGGAAACAAGAAAACAAGTGTGAAACAAACCAGAATATGTGTTAAACCTCATATTCCTCAAATTAGCCCCCTTTTGCATATTTTCTGCTGGCGGAGCTAAGGGCAAATAGAATGGAAAATGTAAATATGCCGGGTCAATACCAGAAAGACAGTGAAAAGGACAACATCAAAGTTTAAAGTATATTCTAAAAAAAAATAGTTCAGTGTTCAGGAGGTCAGGGAGTATCAGCAGATGTAGAGAGAGGTTTAAGGCTAAAATCTAAAAGGGCTTTCAGGGGTTAAACAGAAGATTAGTCAGGAACAAAGCCAGGTCAGAAACATTGCAGTTAATCCTTAGTTTTTTGGTCACCAAAGTTGTAGGATATACAATAACTGAGAATGACAAAATGAGTAAGGTGGTTTAACTAGAGCATTCATTAGATCCCAAACCTGCCCCCTCATTGGTCTACTGATCTGCACTTGTGATTGGCTTACCCTCTCAGTGGTATTCTGATCTACCTTTCTGATAGGCTGGTCAGCAGGACTTTCCCTGAAACTTGTAGCAGTGCCAATCATACAGACTTGGTGGTGTACACTCTCCACCATGATCTGGGATGGAGTGGTAACATCTGATAGTGGTGACTGGACCAGGGAAAGTTCAGTATGTTTGCCTTACAGACTTAAGGTAATATACTGAGTTGTCAGAAAAACTAACCCCTTCATGACATGTGTGAGCCCACTCCATACTCAGCAGGTGATGGCTGTGTCACAGCCAGGACCTGCCTCTAAAAATTGCGGGTGGAGAAAAGCTTCGCCCACATTTGTTAACCTGTTAAATGGCACTTTCAAACTCTGACAGGGACATTTAACACTCGCCGGCATGGGGGTGAGTCATTCCACGCGCCTATCGGTGTGCCCGTGACCAGATTGCTTGTTGCTAATGGGTTGATATGACAGTCAGGGGTTTGCTGAAGACCCCCGTGCTTGTCATTATGGAGATCCTTAGAAACTCTGCCAGTGGTTGGACTTTAAAGGAGATCATGATTACTGCTATATACAGAGATGCTGTGGCATCACTGTATATAGCACAGGTGATCAGATGATTGCAGGTTAAAGTCCCCTAAAGAGACTATTAAGAACAGTGGAAAGTAAAACAAATGTTTTTTAAAAAATTTAAAAATAAAAAAAACCATAAACATTTAAATCACCCCCCTTTTCCCTCATTAAAAATAGATATTTTAAAAAAATTTAAAAAATACACATATGTGGTATTGTCACATTCAGAAAAGTTTGATCTATCAAAATAATTAACCCAATCAGTAAACACCATCTAAAAAAAATCTAGAACGCTAAAATTCCATTTTTTGTGGTCGCTGCAACTCCACAAAAAATGCTATAACAAGCGATCCAAACTATATATCTATCCCAAAATGACATCAATAAAATCTTTGTCTCGTCCCCCAAAAAATAAGCCATCACATGGCTCCATTGATCAAAAAATAAAAATGTTGTGGGTCTCGGATAACTGCGACACAACCCCCCAAATAATTTTTTTGCAAATTCTCATTTTTTTTACCACTAAAAAATTTAAAAAAATGGACATGTTTGGTATCGCCATAATTGTACTGATGATCCAAATTATAGTACCAGGTCATCTTTACCACACAATGTACAACGTAAAAATAATTCCCAAAAAACAATGTCAGAGGTTTTTTTTTTCACTATTTTCTCCGCACTTGGAATTGTTTTTCCCATTTCCAGTACACTATGTGGCAAAATGTATGGTATCCTTCAAAAGTATGGCTCGTCCCACACAAAAAAAGCCCACATATGTCTATGTGCACAGAAAAATAAAAAAGTTATGGCTCTGGGAAGAAGAAGAGGAAAAAATGAAAATGCAAAAATGGAAATTGGCCATGTTGTTAAGTGGTTAAACTAAGTAAGGACCGTAAATCCCAAATTATTGAAAACACTAATCTTTATTATTATACATTAAAAAAAATAGCCACAGATTGCATTTTTCCATAGATAAACACATAATGGTCGTAAAATGAACAAGAAGAAACAATATTTATAATGTTTATTAATGTATAGGCTCAGAGGCTGGACATACTATATAGGGTACAGATTTTAAGGGAGACACAATGGTTTCTGTCTGTACCCTATTGACACATATCATTTTTTTCGACAAGCTACGCAGGTTGGCCCCCTATTAAAGTATCGACAATAGTACCCACGCTCCATGATGGCTGACCCTATACATTCCCTGGTCCACCCTAATTCCTAAAAATAATACCAGTAATATTGTGTGTACTATACAGCTACCATAACTATAAGGTCCTATAGTAACGTATATTCCAAATGATATTACTGATAAAGAACCTTCTGATAGGGAACCTTAATGCAAAAGACAATCTCCATCCACTTCTTTAAAAAATAATACTGATGATGATTGAACATAGACTATCTCAATTGTCTTTAGAGACATATGTAAGACATTTTTCTAGTCCCGAAGCGTTTCCACAAGCCAGCCTGATCACTGATGTGCCCATCTTTGACATTCAAAAATGGAGACACATGGGGGATTAAGAAATACCTGCCTAATCAACATAAGGTAACAACATAGTATCAAATACCGAAATGAGATGTTGTGAGGATCTGCCACGGATCTACTCCATTCTATCCCCCATTTAATGCCACTTTTTTATACTAATAGTGGAGTGGATTTACCAATGTGTTGTCAAGTGGAAGAAGAGGGTGCTGAAACTTGTTTACAGTAAATATACTAAGAAAGAAGAAGAAAAATACTTTGCCTCTTTGCAATTGGAGAAGTTTAGAACTGTATTTAATTTTAAGAGAGGGGATGTCACAAAGGCATCTTACTTTACATTGTGAAAAACGAATAGAGCTGTTATGGGTTCAGGTTTAAATGCCGTACTTATCTCCACTTGTTATTACAACAAACTGAAAATCCACCTTGTATATTTATGGCAAAGGCATACTAATGAGAATTCTTGTCTTACTAAAAGGAAAATCCTGAAGATTAGAGTTTATTTGTAATATGCTCTGAAATGTTTGCGGGGAAAAAGGAAGAAGAAACCCGCTAATGGCATGCACTGTATTTACTGAAACAAGTTCCTCACTTTGGATTGCTTGTGCCCTTGGTCATATGAACATGTCACCTTGTCTGTGATAAGAGACAGGATAATAATGTGAAACTGGGTCAGTTTAGCAGTCATTGGTGTTATTAAAGTCTTTTTGGGCTCTTGCCAGTCGCATGAATAATGTAAATGTGATTCTATCACTATTGTAGACCTGAAAGCCGTGTTTGATGAGGGAAGCCTCTTCCCAAGAGAAATATTGCAACGTGAACGAGAAGCAAAACAAGTAAATGAGAGAATGTTTCAAGAATGCAAGATAAAGAGAAACAAGAAAACCACAAGGATAATAGAAAAGTAGCACATTCTAGAGGGTGAACTGAGCCCTTGACAACTATGTCTTCTTGTTATACTGTATATTAAACATGCATTTACCTATAATCACTTGTTGTGTCTGTTATTCTGTAGGGTTCAATTGGCGATTAACTAAAAAGGTAAATGTCATAAGTCCTAATATTAAGTTACTCACACAACACAATCCGAGTGACCCAGAGACAGAAAAAATCAACACAATGATAGACCAGGCAGTCACAACCAAAGTAGTCTATAGTGACCCCTGTCTACACACTCACATTCATATACAAGCACTCTACAGTTAAGGCTTTGTTCAAACTTCCATTGCAGTTTAGATTGGAGGTATGTAGAAGTATATACTCCCAATATACAGTATGTGTTTAATACAGTAATGTTCAAAATAACAGCAGTGGGTTCAAAATTATGAGTTATGCACAAAATCTTTGTACTAGTTTTTATTTCCATGCATTGAAAAATATGAAGAGAAATGTATTACTTTACAGAAAATAACAAAAAATGAACATTGGGCTGTTCTAAAAAATTGCAGTCTCTGCATTTGTCTTTACAAACTCACAATATGTCTTCTTTTCTTGAGGATTTATCACTCCTGTAAATCACTAACCTAATATTTAGTTGTTTTTTAGAATTGCTTCACATCTGTTTCATAGAGTCAACCAACTTCTGGCACCTGTCAACTGTTATTCCAGCCCAGGATGCTTTGACTACATCCCACAATTTTTTGGCTTTTGTTGGCTTTGCCTCAGAAATGGTATTTTTGATGTCACCCCACAAGTGTTCTATCGGATTAAGGTCTGGGGATTGGGCTGGCCACTCCATAACTTCAGTTTTGTTGGACCGGAACCAAGATTTTGCTCATTTACTGGTGTGTTTAGAGTCGTTGTCTTTTTGAAACACTCATTTCAAGGGCATATCCTCTTCCGCATAAGGCAATATGACCTCTCCAAGTATTTTAATATGGGAATAAACAAAAGAACAAAAGGAGATTTATAAGGTTATGATGATAAAACCATTCTTTTTTAAATGTAGAAAAACATATACAAACACATTACAAAAAAAGGGGGGGGTGGGCGATAAGATAGACCGTGTGCAATATACAGTACAAGAAACACCTGAGAGGCCTAAGGCTGGGAAGGATGGCCCTAATGTTGATAGAGAAAATATGGGCGATGATAAAATAAAAAAGCAGTATAGGAAGGGCCCCAATAAGGGAGCACTGGCTACAGGCTGATGTAACAGACCAAGTAGTCACATGAGAGGAAATACACCATGTCAAAACACCATGTCAGTGTATGATAACCCTGCCAGTCAAGAATCACTAGGGGGCAACTAAAACAATTCTATACTGCACCTCTTTCCCAGCCAATTTTAGGCGCTGAGAGAGTGTCCAGAGGAGTGTATCCCGCTGCCCGGGCGCGTTTCACGTGGAACATAGAGGCTTTATAAAACTCATTTTATTCTTTTGTTTATTCTCTTGGCATCTGGAATGGTTTATGCGTGGCGGCACACTCCCGTTTTTACATGTTGATGTGTCGACCAGCAATATGTTTTTAGGACTTTGGTTACTAAGTATTTTAATATATGCAAACTGGTCCATGATCCCTGGTATGTGGTAAATAGGTCCGGCACCATAGTAAGAGAAACATGCCCTTATCATGATGCTTGCATCACCTTGCTTCACTGTCTTTAGAGCGTACTGTGGCTTGAATGCAGAGTTTGGGGGTCGTCTGATGACCTGTCTGTGGCCCTTGGATGCAAATAGAACAATTTTACTTTCATCAGTCCACAAAATGTTTCTCCGTTTTACTTTAGGCCAGTTGATGTGTTCTTTGGCAAATTGTATCCGCTTCAGTACATGTCTTTTTTTTTTAAGAGTGGGACTTTGCAAGGACTTCTTGCTAAGAGATTAGCTTCACACAGGCGTCTTCTAACTGTCATAGTACTCACAGGTAACTTGAGACTGTGTTTGATCATCCTGGAGCTGATCATTGGCTGAGCCTTTGCCATTCTGGCTATTCTACGATCCATTCGAATGGTAGTCTTCTATTTTCTTTCACGTCTCTCTGGTTTTGCTTTCCATTTCAAAGGATTGGAGACCATTTTAGCTAAACAGCCTATCATTGTCTGCACTTCTTATTAGTTTTACCCTTTCGCTGTTCTTCTGAACAATGTCTCGAATGACCCATATATCTCAGGCTTTCAAGGAGAAATGCATGTACAGCATGTGCTGGCTTCACCCTTAAAGAAGTTGTCCGCTAATTTTACATTGATGCCCTAGCCGTAGGATAGGGCATCAATGTATGATCGGCTGGGGTCCCGCACGCGGCACCCCCGCCGATCAGCCAGAAGTGCTCACCTGCGGTGCTCCGCCATCAAGTGGTAGTGGCCGCCGCGGTGTACTGCACATCCGCCTCCTATTCAATTGAATGAGATAGGGCATCAATGTAAAAGTAGTGGACAACCCCTTTAAATAAGGGCCACCTGATTCACACCAGTTTTTTCACAGAATGATTGATCTCACTAATTGAACTCCACACTGATAGTAATTTGAACACCCCCCCTTTCAATTAATTATTCAAATACATAGACTCAAAAACATGCAGATCATCAATGCCGAGTCTGTTAGTTTTGTGAGAATCTACTGCACCAACTGGTAAATAGTTTGACATGTGGTAATAAAATTTATACCAAAAACAGTGATTAATCTGGTTAGTCATATTGGACTGCTATTATTTTGAACACTACTGTATATCCTTCTGTATAGGCATGCATTTCTTATTGACTTCCATATATATACAGTTAAGTCCAGAAATATTTGGACAGTTAGCAAATCTTTGTGATTTTGGCTCAGACAAAAATATTCTGTTAAATGTTTAGGAATTGCAACCATTTTCTCATTTCAGAGGCTCAAAAGTAATTGGACAAATTAACTTAAATAAAATGTTAATTTTTAATACTTTGCAGAGAATCCTTTGCAGGCAATGATTGCTTGAAGTCTGGATGCCATGAACATCACCAAACACTGTGTTTCCTCTTTTATGATGCTTTGCAAGGCATAAACTGCAGCTGACTTCAGTTATTGTTTGTTTGTGGGTCTTTCTGCCTTAAATTTTGTCTTAAGCACGTGAAATACATTATCGATGGGGTGGAGATCTGGTGATTGACTCGGCCATTGCAAAATATTCCACTTCATTGCTATGTCCAAGTCCTTGTACCTAACGGTGTGGGGCTTCATGAACGTAGATGCAGCCGTTGGAGGGAGACCATCCATGCCATTGCCAGTGTTGTGCCTGCTCACACAACCTGACCAGGTGAGTGTAACAAGTCTTGCAGTATGTTGTGGGTCATTGTCCATCTGTATTGCGTAGAGCTTCTAATCAACCTTCCTGCATTTGGTTGAATCTGAGTAGAAGAGATAGCCCTGTACGCTTTAGAATTCATCCAGCTGCCTCTGTCTTCAGTCACATCAATAAACACTAGTGACCCAGTGCCATTGGAAGCTGTGCATGGCCTTGCCATAATAGTGCCTCCACCATGTTTTACAGAGAATGTGGTGTACTTTGGATCATGAGTCTTTTCAAGCCTTCTCCATACTTTCTTCTTCCCATCATTCTGGTATAGGTTGATCCTAGTTTCATCTGTCCAAAGAATACTTTTCCAGAAATGGGCTGGCTTTTTTAGATGTTTTTTTTAATTCCTGGAAAGTGTTTTTCACTTGGGTGGATATTGTAAAGGGGTGTTTCTTCATCATGGAAACGGATTCTGTGATTATCCACCACTGTTGTCTTCTGTGGATGTCCAGGCCTTTTTGAGTTCCCAAGCTCACCAGTGTGCTCTTTTTTTCTCAGAATGTACCAAACTGTTGATTTGGCCACTCCCAACATTTCTGCTATCTCTCGGATGAATTTCTTCTTTTTTTTCAGCCTAATGATGATCTGTTTCACTTCCATTGGGAGCTACTTTGATCGCTTTTAGTGGGTTCCAAGCAACAGCTTTCAAATGCGAATGCACCTGGAATCAGTTCCAGACCATTTACCTGCTTAATTGATTATGTTTTAATGAGATAATAGCCCATGCAGCCCATTAAAGAGCTTCTGAGATAACTGTCCAATTACTTTAGGTCCCTTGAAAAAAAAAGGCAGCTGTAATTCGTAAAGCTTTACTCAAATTAGAATGTGAATATCCCCAAATTAAACCTGAGACTCTGCACTTCAAGCCCATATTGATTACATAACTGTATCTTGACTATGTTTTTGTAAACAGCTAAAATGCCCAGACTTGTGTCACTGTCCAAATATTTCTGGATCTAACTATGTATGTGCGTATGTACAGTGCCTACAAGTAGTATTCAACCCCCTGCAGATTTAGCTGGTTGACACATGCGGAATTAACTTGGCATTGTGACATTTGTACTGTAGATCAGCCTGGAAGTGGGAAATGCACTGCAGCAAATTTTGTTTTTGTTTTTTTTGTTTGTTTTTTTTAAAACGAAAAAAGTTAATTCAGAGTGTCATTTATTATTCAACCCCTCAAACCACAAGAATTCTGTTTGGTCCCCCTAAAGTATTAAGTAGTTCAGGCACCAAGAATAATGAGCTTCACATGTGTGGATTAAAGATCTCTTTTGCCAGCCTTTTCTGACTATTTAAGACCCTCCCCAAACTTGTGAACAGCACTCAGACATGGTCAACATGGGAAAGACAAAGGAGCATTCCAAGGCCATCAGAGACAAGATCGTGGAGGGTCACAAGGCTGGCAAGGGGTACAAAACCCTTTCCAAGGAGTTGGGCCTACCTGTCTCCACTGTTGGGAGCATCATCCGTAAGTGGAAGGCTTATGGAACTACTGTTAGCCTTCCACGGCCAGGACAGCCTTTGAAAGTGTCTTCCCGTGCCGAGGCCAGGCTTGTCCGAAGAGTCAAGGCTAACCCAAGGACAACAAGGAAGGAGCTCTGTGAAGATCTCATGGCAGTGGGGACATTGGTTTCAGTCAATACCATAAGTAACGTACTCCACCGCAATGGTCTCCGTTCCAGACGAGCCCGTAAGGTACCTTTACTTTCAAAGCGTCATGTCAAGGCTCGTCTACAGTTTGCTCATGATCACTTGGAGGACTCTGAGACAGACTGGTTCAAGGTTCTATGGTCTGATTAGACCAAGATCGAGATCTTTGGTGCCAACCACACACGTGACGTTTGGAGACTGGATGGCACTGCATACGACCCCAAGAATACCATCCCTACAGTCAAGCATGGTGGTGGCAGCATCATGCTGTGGGGCTGTTTCTCTGCCAAGGGGCCTGGCCATCTGGTCCGCATCCATGGGAAGATGGATAGCACGGCCTACCTGGAGATTTTGGCCAAGAACCTCCGCTCCTCCATCAAGGATCTTAAGATGGGTCGTAATTTCATCTTCCAACAAGACAACAACCCAAAGCACACAGCCAAGAAAACCAAGGCCTGGTTCAATAGGGAAAAAGTCAAAGTGTTGGAGTGGCCTAGTCAGTCTCCTGACCTTAACCCAATTGAAAACTTGTGGAAGGAGCTCAAGAATAAAGTCCACATGAGACACCCAAAGAACCTAGATAACTTGGAGAAGATCTGCATGGAGGAGTGGGCCAAGATAACTCCACAGACCTGTGCCGGCCTGATCAGGTCTTATAAAAGACGATTATTAGCTGTAATTGCAAACAAGGGTTATTCCACAAAATATTAAACATAGGGGTTGTATAATAATTGACCCACACTTTTATGTTTAAAATTTAATAAAATTCAACTGAGCAACATAACTTTTTGGTTTGTAAGATTTATGCTTCTGTTCATAAAACCTACTCTCGTTTGCAGTTTGAAGGCTCTAACTTATTTGCATCTTATAAAACCAGCTAAATCTGCAGGGGGTTGAATACTACTTGTAGGCACTGTATGTGTATATATATATATATATATATAAATATGCACTACCGTTCAAAAGTTTGGGGTCACCCAGACAATTTTGTGTTTTCCATGAAAACTCATACTTTTATTTATCAAACGAGCTGCAAAATGATTAGAAAATATAGTCCAGACATTGACAAGGTTAGAAATAATGATTTTTATTAGAAAGAATAATTTGCTCCTTCAAACTTTGCTTTCGTCAAATATGCTCCCTTTGCAGCAATTACAGCCTTTCGGACCTTTGGCATTTTAGCTGTTAATTTGCTGAGGTAATATTGAGAAATTTCACCCCATGCTTCCTGAAGCCCCTCCCACAAGTTGGATTGGCTTGATGGGCACTTTTTGCGTACCATACGGTCAAGCTGCTCCCACAACAGCTCAATGTGGTTGAGATCTGGTGACTGCGCTGGCCACTCCATTACAGATAGAATACCAGCTGCCTGCTTCTTCCATAAATAGTTCATGCATAATTTAGAGGTGTGCTTTGGGTCATTGTCCTGTTGTAGGATGAAATTGGCTCCAATCAAGCGCTGTCCACAGAGTATGGCATGGCGTTGCAAAATGGAGTGATAGCCTTCCTTATTCAAAATCCCATTTGCCTTGTACAAATCTCCCACTTTACCAGCACCAAAGCAACCCCAGACCATCACATTACCTCCACCATGCTTGATAGATGGAATCAGGCACTCTTCTAGCATCTTTTCAGTTGCTCTGCGTCTCACAAATGTTCTTCTGTGTGATCCAAACACCTCAAACTTTTATTCGTCTGTCCAATGTCTGTGTTCTTTTGCCCATATTAATCTTTTCCTTTTATTAGCTAGTCTCAGATATGGCTTTTTCTTTGCCACTTTGCCCTGAAGGCCAGCATCCCGGAGTCGCCTCTTCACTGTAGACGTTCACACTGGCGTTTTTTGTGTACTATTTAATGAAGCTGCCAGTTGAGGAGCTGTGAGGCATCGATTTCTCAAACTAGAGACTCTAATATACTTGTCTTGTTGCTCAGTTGTGCAGCGGGGCCTCCCACTTCTCTATCTACTCTGGTTAGAGCCTGTTTGTGCTCTCCTCTGAAGGGAGTAGTACACACCGTTGTAGGAAATCTTCAGTTTCTTGGCAAATTCTCTCATGGAATAGCCTTAATTTCTAAGAACAAGACTAGACTGACGAGTTTCACATGAAAGTTCTCTTTTTCTGGCCATTCTGAGAGTTTCATAGAACTAACAAATGTAATGCTCCAGATTCTCAACTAGCTCAAAGGAAGGTCAAAATTAAAGCTACTCAAATCAGCCAGACCGTTTTCAACTGGGCTAACATACTTGTGCAAGGGTTTTCTAGGGTTTTCTAAACATAGATTAGCCTTCTTAAACAGTTAGCAAACACAATGTACCATTAAAACACTGGGGTGGTGGTTGTTGGAAATGGGCCTCTATACACCTATGTAGATATTGCAATAAAAACAAGACTTTTGCAGCTAGAATAGTCATTTACCACATTAACAATGTATAGAGTGTATTTCAGATTCGTTTAATGTTAGCTTCATTGAAAAAAAATATGTGCTTTTCTTTCAAAAATAATGACATTTCTAAATGACCCCAAACTTTTGAACAGTAGTGTATATACAGTATATATATTGTGGTAGAGTCACTCGCTTTTCTGCACTCGGAAGTAGATACAGGACACTGTCTCTTTAAATGACTTGGTGGTTTATTGTAGGAGGCATCATAAACCACAGTCAAGTGCAGAACATAAACGCAGCCTTTCTGGCATAACAGGAAGCAAAAAGGAAGAAGGTACAGAACAGTCCTTACTTCGGACGAGGTCCGGCCACTCAGGGTTAGCAAGAGCACATGGTCCAGTTTTAGCACAAAGCTCCTCTCTCTCAGGAGCTAGCTTCTACACACTGAACACCACCTGAGTGAAAAGGCTGGCTATTTAAAGCCCAGACCCCCCCTGAGGTGGAGATATGGTGGATGGACTCCCGCCCGCACTACAGCAATCCACCTATAAAACCTGCCCTTTTTAAATGGCTGTTTAACCCACTCTGCACCTACTATGCAGGCGAAACGTCCATGTTTCACATCACTGAAGCTAACAGCCTCAGTGAAACATATCTCACCTCCAGTATTCAGCTAGTGACTTTATCACATATCCCCCCCAAAGCCAGGGGTTTGGCACCTTCGCTTACTAAACATGGAAGTCAGAACAGGACATCAGGATTGCCATGTAGTTTTCTGGGCCTGTGATCCACCAAAAAACTAAAGTCCTGGAGTGCCAGGAACCCCCAAGTCACCTGGGCATTCTTTCCCATCCTTTCCCTCATCCGTCTTAGGGGAGCATTATCTGATCCTAGCCTGAATGTCTGGCTTAATAAGTGGTATCTCAGGGTGTCAATTGCCCACTTGATGGCCAGGCACTCTTTTTCCACAATAGCATAGTTCTTTTTGCATGTCGAGAGTTTTCTGCTTAGATAAAGAATTGGGTGTTCCTCCCCATTTACTTCTTGGGATAAGACGGCTCCTATGCTGACCTCTGAGGTGTCCATCTGGACTACAAACTCTTTATTGAAGTCAGGCGCTATCAAGACCGGCTGCTTACACAGGGTGTGTTTCAATTCCTGGAACACCCCTTCTCCCTCAGAAGACCACTTGGCCATCGCCATCTTCGTACCTTTAAGTAGGTCAGTCAGAGGTGCTGCTGTCATGTCAAAATTCGGGATAAATCGCCGATAGCATCCCATGATTCCCTGAAATGCCCAAACCTATTTCTTGGAGTTCTGGATTGCTTCCACCTTATTATTATTATTATTATTATTTATTATTATAGCGCCATTTATTCCATGGCGCTTTACATGTGATAGGGATATACATAACAAAAGCATTTACATAATCTTAACAAAACGAGTCAGCGACTGGTACAGGAGGAGCGAGGACCCTGCCCACGAGGGCTCACATTCTAGAAGGGAAGGGTGAGGATACATTAGGTGAGGGAAGAGCTGGTTGTGCAGCGGTGGTTACTGCATGTTGTAGGCTTGTCGGAAGAGGTGGGTCTTCAGGTTTCTTTTGAAGGTTTCCACGGTCGGCGAGAGTCTGATGTGTTGGGGTAGAGAGTTCCAGAGTAGGGGGGATGCACGGGAGAAATCTTGTATACGATTGTGGGAGGAGGAGATAAGAGGGGAGTAGAGAAGGAGATCTTGTGAGGATCGGAGGTTGCGTGCAGGTAAGTAACGGGAGACTAGGTCACAGATGTATGGGGGAGACTGTTTGTGGATGGCTTTGTATGCCATGGTTAGAGTTTTGAACTGAATTCTCTGGGCAATGGGGAGCCAGTGAAGAGATTGACAGAGAGGAGAGGCCGGGGAATAGAGGGGGGACAGGTGGATTAGTCGAGCAGCAGAGTTTAGGATAGATTGGAGAGGCGCAAGAGTGTTGGAAGGGAGGCCACGGAGCAGGAGGTTGCAGTAGTCGAGGCGGGATATGATGAGGGCATGCACTAGTGTTTTTGCAGAGTCTTTGCTGAGGAATGTACGGATCCGGGAGATGTTTTTGAGTTGGAGTCGGCAGGAAGTGGAAAGGGCTTGGATATGTGGCTTGAAGGAGAGATCAGAGTCCAGGGTTACTCCAAGGCAGCGAGCTTGTGGGACTGGGGAGAGTGAACAGCCATTGACGTTGATGGCTAGGTCAGATGGGGGATGTGAATGAGAGGGTGGAAAGATGATGAACTCTGTTTTATCCATGTTGAGTTTTAGAAATCTGTCAGAGAAGAAGGATGAGATGGCGGACAGACATTGTGGGATTTTGGTTAGTAGGGAGGAGATATCAGGTCCAGAGAGGTAGATCTGTGTGTCATCAGCATAGAGGTGATACTGAAAACCGTGAGACTCTATGAGCTGTCCCAGGCCAAAGGTGTAGATGGAGAAGAGCAGAGGTCCTAGAACTGAACCTTGGGGGACACCGACAGATAGGGGGCGAGATGAGGAGGTGGTGCGTGAGTGGGAGACGCTGAATGTCCAGTCTGTTAAGTAGGAGGAGATCCAAGATAGAGCCAAGTCCGTGATGCCAAGAGATGAGAGAATCTGGAGTAAGAGGGAATGGTCCACTGTGTCAAAGGCAGATGACAGGTCCAGAAGGAGGAGGATGGAGTAGTGTCGCTTGGATTTGGCATTTAGTAGGTCGTTGGTGACTTTGGTCAGGGCAGTTTCAGTCGAGTGATGCGGTCGGAAGCCAGATTGCAGGCGGTCGAAGAGGGAGCAGGAGGAGAGGTGGGAGGACAGTTCAAGGTGGACATGTTGTTCTAGTAGTTTTGAGGCAAAGGGGAGGAGTGATATGGGGCGGTAGCTAGTCAGAGAGGAAGGGTCAAGGGAGGGCTTTTTGAGGATGGGTGTGATTGCGGCATGTTTAAAACATGAGGGGAAGACACCGGTTGTTAGTGACAGATTGAAGAGGTGTGTTAGGATTGGGATGAAGACTGTGGTAAGGTTAGTGATGAGGTGGGATGGGATTGGGTCAAGTTCGCAGGTGGTGAGGTGTGATTTGGAGAGTAAAGAGGAGACTTGACCTTCTGTAATGGTGGAGAAGTGGGGTTTGGAGGAGGAGGGTTGAGTAGATATGAGGAGGGGTTGTGTGGACTTTGGGCAAAAGTTTTGTCTGATGGTGTCAATCTTCTGTTTTAAGAATGAGGCAAAGTCGTCGGCTGAGATGAGAGAAGAGGGAGGAGGTGCTGGGGGACGAAGGAGAGAGTTGAAAGTGTTAAATAGCTGTTTAGGGTTGTGAGATAGGGAGGATATGAGAGATGAGAAGTAGGTTTGTTTTGCTGCAGTGAGTGCGGACTTGAAATTAGTGAGGGATTGCTTGAATGCGATGAAGTGCTTGATGGAGTGAGACCTTTTCCATCTCCGCTCCGCAACCCTGGAGGCCCGGCGCAGTTCTTTAGTAAGTTTAGTGTGCCAGGGTTGCCTGTTGAATGTGCGAGATGTGGTGTGTGTGAGAGGGGCGATCGAATCTAGAGCTGCAGCTATTGTGGTGTTATATGAAGCAGCAGCAACGTCTGCATCGTGTAAGGAATTTAGGTCTGTAAGAGGGAGGAGGGATTCAGAGAGTGAGTGTAGGTCAAGGTGTTTGAGATTTCTGCGAGTGTGTGTAAGTTTGTGGAGTGGGGATTGTGCACCTGGAGAGGAGAGGGTAGAGAATGTGAGGAGGTTATGGTCAGAGAGAGGGAGTGGAGAGTTAGAGAGGTTAGATAGGGAACAGAGGCGGGTGAAGATGAGGTCCAGTGTGTGGCCATCTTTGTGGGTGGGTGTGGAAGACCATTGAGTTAGTCCGAAGGAGGAAGTGAGAGATAGGAACTTAGAGACAGACGAGTGGGAAGTGTTAATGGGGATGTTGAAGTCACCCATTATGATAGTGGGGATGTCAGTGGAGAGGAAGTGAAGCAGCCAGGTGGTGAAGTGGTCTAAGAAGGTGGTGGCTTGCCCTGGGGGTCGGTAAACGAGGTTGGAGGTTGGAGGGGGAATAGATGCGCACACAGTGCACCTCAAAAGAGGGGAGTGTAACGGAGAGTGGCAGTGGGATTTGGGTGAAAGCGCAGTGTTCTGATAGGAGAAAACCTACGCCTCCGCCATGTTTGCCGTTGGGGCGGGGGGTGTGGGAAAGGTGGAATCCGCCATATGAAAGTGCAACTGGGGAGGCTGTGTCAGAGGGGGTGAGCCAGGTTTCAGTGATGGCGAGGAAGGAAAGTTTGTGTGTAATGAAAAGATCGTGGATGAAGGAAAGTTTGTTGCTGACAGAGCGAGCGTTCCATAGAGCTCCTGTTAGAGCAACTGAGGAAGTGGGGGTTACTTGGATGGGTATGAGGTTAGAAGGGATGCGACAGTTTGTGGAAGGTCGTGGATAGGAGGTAGAAGTAACTGTGGGGATATGGCGAGGAGGACCAGGATTTGGAGAGATATCTCCAGCAGTAAGGAGGAGCAGAGAAAGTGTTAGCAGGTGGGAGCAAGAGAGAGCATGAGGTGGCTGTCTGTGTTTGGAGATCCAGGATTGAATGTTGAGGAATAATTCAGAGGAGGAGGTGAGATGAGTGGGGAGGATGGAGAGATGAAAAGTTCCTTACTAGGTGTAATAGAAAGTGGAGGATTATAGAGGAAAAAGTGAGAGCTAACAGAAACATAGTTAAAAGAGAGTAAGTGGTCAAAGTGTTGGTTACCTGACTCCTGCCCTGACTAACTGCCTCTGAAATAACTGCCACTTATCTCCGAAGCCACTTTGCACAAGAAGACGCGTGTACAACCCAGCACGTGTGCACCCCTTTCAGAGCTTCTAAATATATAGGGCACATTCAACTATCAGGTGAAGGGCATTGTGGGAGCTGCTTATGTCTAAATTACCAGCTGGTCATCTCACCAGGAGATGGCTGGGTGATCAAACACAGAGCTAGCACTCTAGTCTCTGCAGTTTAGCACCTCTAAAAATCAGATAAGATCTATAGTGGAGAAGGGACAGACATATGTGGGTATTGAATGGAGTGGGACAGATAAAGCAGAGAAATTATGCAGAGCATGTACCAGTGAGGTGCATCAGCAGAGCAGAGCAGTAGATTACAGCAGACACAGCAAGCAGAGAAATTATGCAGAGCATGTACCAGTGAGGTGCATCAGCAGAGCAGAGCATTAGATTACAGCAGACACAGCAAGCAGAGAAATTATGCAGCGCATGTACCAGTGAGGTGCATCAGCAGAGCAGAGCATTAGATTACAGCAGACACAGCAAGCAGAGAAATTATGCAGAGCATGTACCAGTGAGGTGCATCAGCAGAGCAGAGCATTAGATTACAGCAGACACAGCAAGCAGAGAAATTATGCAGAGCATGTACCAGTGAGGTGCATCAGCAGAGCAGAGCATTAGATTACAGCAGACACAGCAAGCAGAGAAATTATGCAGAGCATGTACCAGTGAGGTGCATCAGCAGAGCAGAGCATTAGATTACAGCAGACACAGCAAGCAGAGAAATTATGCAGAGCATGTACCAGTGAGGTGCATTAGCAGAGCAGAGCATTAGATTACAGCAGACACAGCAAGCAGAGAAATTATGCAGAGCATGTACCAGTAAGGTGCATCAGCAGAGCAGAGCATTAGATTACAGCAGACACAGCAAGCAGAGAAATTATGCAGAGCATGTACCAGTGAGGTGCATCAGCAGAGCAGAGCATTAGATTACAGCAGACACAGCAAGCAGAGAAATTATGCAGAGCATGTACCAGTGAAGTGCATCAGCAGAGCAGAGCTCTGTTCACTTGCGGCTTTATTTCACCCCTTTCAACGACGAAGCCCAAGTATTTTTCCTCTTCTCTTTCTATGGCGCATATTTTTGGATTTATGGTAAACCCGGCGTTTCTCAGTGCACCCAGTACTCCGTGGACCTTCTGCAGGTGACTTCCCCAATCTGGGCTGAAGATCACAATATCGTCCAGGTAAGCGGCAGCGTACTTTTTGTGCGAAGCCAGGATCCTGTCCATGGCCCTCTGGAAGGTAGATGGGGCTCCCTGCAGACTGAACGGCATCCTGGTGTACTGAAAACACCCATCAGGTGAAGAGAAGGCAGTCTTCTCCTTGGAACCTGGGGACAAGAGAATTTGCCAGTACCCCTTCGTTAGGTCCAGGGTAGTGATGTACCTGGCAGGCCCCAGCCTTTCAATAAGTTCATCGACCCGAGGCATCGGATAGGCATCAAATTTAGACACTACGTTTAGTTTCCTGTAATCGTTACAGAAGCCCCTTTCTCCATCCAGTTTCGGTACAAGAACAATGGGGCTGTACCAACCGCTCTTAGACTCCTCGATGACGCCCAGGCTCAACATTCTCTGCACTTCCTTGGAGATCACCTTGCAGCGGGCTTCGAGGATTCGATATGGCCTCTGGTTTACCCGTACATGTGGTTCCGTCAAGAACTCATTCTCCACAACCTGCGTACATCCGGGCAACTCTGAGAACAGGTCTCTCTTTCTCTGCAGCAGTTCTCGGCACTGTTGTTTTTGAGCCGGTGATAGTGTCTCTGCCACTTTGACATCCTTGACCCTGGTTTCAGGATTGGCCCCCAGACACGTAGCTTCCACCAATTCCCTGTCCCGCCATGGCTTCAGCAGGTTGATGTGGTAGATCTGGTACGGCTTTCTTCTTCCTGGCTGGTGGATTTTATAATTGACTTCACTCAACTTCTCGACCACTTCATACGGCCCTTGCCACTTAGCCAGAAATTTACTTTCGAACGTGGGTACTAATATTAATACCTGCTCTCCAGGGTTGAATTGTCTCAGCCTTGCGACCCTATTGTGGACCCTCGCCTGGGCTTCTTGTGCCTGTAGGAGGCTCTCCTTCACAATTGGCATTGTGATCCTGTCCTGCATTTGAGCCACCTGCTCGATGATGCTCCGGTGGGGTGTAACCTCTAATTCCCAGGTCTCCCTTGCTATGTCCAGAAGTCCCCAAGGTCAAACGGTGAGAATCCCATAGAGCTCTGGGGAACTACCCTAATGGAGAACAGCAGGTATAGCAATAGGCAATCCCAGTCTCGCCCAGCCTTCTCCATGACCTTCTTCAGCATGGACTTCAAGGGGTCTTGTTCAATCTCTCCATCAGGTCATCCGTTTGTGGATGGTATACAGACATCTGGAGTTGTGCAAATTGGAGAGCCTTACACAACTCCCTCATCACCTTAGACATAAAAGGAGTTCCCTGGTCCATCAGGATCTCCTTTAGGAGGCCCATCCAGGAGAAAATATGCACCAGCCCTCTGACTATACTCCTGGCGGAGAAGCTTCTCAATGGTACCGCCTCCGGATACCGAGTTGCATAGTCCCACACTACCAGGATGTATTTGTGACCCCTGGTGGACTTGACCAGGGGCCCAACAAGGTCCATGGCAATTCGGTCAAATGGGACTTCTACAATAGGCAATGGTGCTAGGGACCTGTGGAAGTGGGATACAGGAGCAGTTAGCTGACAGGTGAGGTAGGACCGGCAGTAAATCACAATCTTTCTGTGACATCCAGGACAGTAAAACCTCTGCAGGACCTGCTCCCGAGTTTTGGGTACCCTTAGATGCCCACCCAAGATATGAGAATGTGCCAGGTCTAATACCTTCCGCCTATAGGGACCCGGCACCACCAACTGCTCTATCACTTCCCCTCTAGGCTTAGTGACCTGATAAAGGAGTTCCCCCTTGAGTGTAAAATATGGGAACCTGGTGTCACCCCCGGTTCTTGAGCAACCCCATTGATTACAGACACATTATCAAATGCATTCTTCAAGGTAAGATCCTGCTTCTGAGCAGTACCAAAATTCCATCTAGAAACTCCCATTTCAGGAATCTCGGCCTCTTGAGTCCCTGTCTCGTCCTCATCACCGGCAAAGACACATAGGGGGAATTCATTCAACTCTGACTGCAGTGGAAATTCATCATGGGGGAAACGGCTCGTTCCTGAGTAACATAGTACATCTGCTTTCCACCACAAGTCCCAGAACAGGCTAAAGTCCCTCCCTATTATTATTGGATGTAGCAAGTCCTTAACCATCCCGACCTCATGGGACTCATCCCCACAGTTAGTTTGTATGGTCAATCTGGTGACAGGGTAATCCTTGGCGTCCCTGTGAATACAGTGTACCCCCATGTGTTTCCCGGGGATCAACTGGTGGGGAAGTGTGGCCCTAACCAGAGTCACCAAACTCCTGAGTCCAAGAGTCCTGCTACCAACACCCCATTTATGGTCATGGGACATGACTGTGGCCCCTCACCGGGCTGATAGTAGGAACAGTGGCGTCCCAGGCTACAGTCCATTTGCTCGGAGGATAGGGGGCAGCGGGCAGCTACATGGCCTGGGCCGTGACACCTCCAACATATAATCTCTCCCTCAGGGACCTTGGGCATTACCTCTCCCTCCCCTTTGGACCTTGGATGACCCACCCCTTTTGGGGTCTGCCCCTATTGGGACCCCCAATATGGAGTGGGCTGTTTTCCCAAGGAACCCTTGACCCCCTGATACCTCTCGACCAGTCCGACTAGTTCATCAGTGTTCCGGGGATCACTCTGGGCAACCGAAGTCTGTATCGCCTTGGCAGGGAATGGACAAATTGGGCCATCACCACTCGCTCTGCCATCTGCGCCAGGGTAGAGGACTCCCGCTGCAGCCATTTTTGGACCAGGTGCAACAGATCAAATATTTGGGACCGAGGGAGTTTCTTGCGCTGATACGCCCAGCAGTGGACCCGCTGTGCCCTGACAGTCATTGTTACCCCCAAGCGTGCCAAAATTTCAGTTTTTAACTTTCCATACTCTTTGGCACCTTACAAGGTCAAGTCATAATATGCCTTCTGGGGTTCCCCCGTCAGATATGGTGCCAGCACCTCTGCCCATTGTTCTGGCAGAAGTTTCTATCTTTCAGCGACGCTTTCATAAACTGTCAGAAAGGCCTCTTTATCGTCAACCGGGGTTATTTTTTCATTGCATGTCTTACCGCCTTCCGGACAAAGAAGTCATCAGCCGGACCTGGGTGAGGGGTGGTCTGTTGGCCCTGGATGACGGTCGCCAAAAGCTGCATCTGCTGCTGTTGATCCTGCTGCTGTTAACGTATCTGCTCTAGCAACAGCTTGTTCGTCTCCTGCTGCTGATGCGTCAGGACCAGGTGTTTTATTACGTCCTCCATGCTGTCAGACAGCTGGCTGACGGCCTTTACCCAGGACATCCACCACTCTCTGTAGCAGGTACACGTGTTCCTGGGATCTTGCACCCACTCTTGCACCACTTGTGGTAGAGTCGCTCTCTCTGCTGCACTCGGAGGTAGATACAGGACACTGTCTCTTTAAATGAATTGGTGGCTTATTGTAGGAGGCATCATAAACCATGGTCAGGTGCATAACATAAACGTAGCCTTTCTGGCATAATAGGAAACAAAAAGGAAAAAGGTACAGAACAGTCCTTACTTCTGCTGAGGTCGGGCCACTCAGGGTTAGCAAGTGCACATGGTCCAGTTTTAGCACAAACACAATCTCCTCTCTCTCAGGAGCTAGCTTCCACACACTGAACACCACCTGAGTTAAAAGGCTGGCTATTTAAAGTCCAGACCCCACCCTAGGGTGGAGATATGGTGGATGGCCTCCCGCCCGCACTACAGCCATCCACCTATAAAGCATGCCCTTTTTAAATGGCTGTTTAACCCCATCTGCACCTACTATGCAGGAGAAACTTTCATTAGGTCAATTAAGATTACCATAATTTTTAATATTTGCCAAATGCCAGAATAATGAGAGAGAGAGAATGTTTTAATGAATTTTTATTACTTACTGCAAAGTCAAAAGTTTACATACACTAAGATTACTATGCCTTTAACCACTTCCCAACCGCCCACTGTACATAAACGTCGGCGCTTGCTGGGCTCTGTGCAGCGCCGACTTTTATAAATGGTCGGTGGTCCCGCAGCCCTCAGGACCCCCAGGGTCCTGCAAGTGCCGCGGGTGGGGTGCAGAGCGACAGCTCTGACAAGGGACATCATCGGGACCTGATTGGATCAGGTCCCAATGATGTTAACCCTTTGCTATCTTCTATATGCCACGATCTATAGTGATCATGGCATTTAGAAGATAGTGAGAGGAGAGGGGGTCGTCCACTTACCTCTCCAACGGCCCCCTGATGTTTGACAGGAACTGCCGTTGTCATGGCAGCCGGAGGTCACATGACCGTGACGCGCCCCCTGGGCCAGTGTTGTTTGGCGGATACCCGGAGCCGGATCAGATGGAGGTTGTAGTCTCCGAGTGGCGGTGACCCGGTCCGTGCCCAGGGTGTCAAGCTCAGTGTGTGGCAGTCCTACAGATGTTACTGGATGTTCTTTAGTGTCGACTACGCCACCCGTTGATTTGCGGTCACTACGGCCGCCGCTGCAGCAGGGTCCGCTGAGGCTGGTGGTGTGTGTGCAGCTTCGGGTAGTATAACCCCCAACGGGAGGGGTATAGCCTCAGGGGGTCAGTTGCAGAGGATGGTGGTTGTGGAGGTGCAGTGAGGATGGTAATGAAACTCAGAGTCGGGCTGTGCAGTTCAGGGTTTTTACTTACTGCTTTTGTGTTGGTCACTCCGGCCTTGAGTGACCGCCCGAGCCGTGCTGTGTCCACCAGGTCCTGGACTCGGCCAACCCCCAGGTGATTCTGGAGCATGTTCCTGAGCTCCCTTTCTGACTTGTCCTTCTCTCTGGCCTTCCCCACCAGGGATCCACCTAAGTCCGGCTCCCTCGGGCCTCTTGTTGGTAAAACCCTTGTCTCTGGGTTCCCTGACCCTATTCACGGTTTGCCTTCCGGGTGGATTTAGTGGGTGGTCGTGGCAGATCCTGCCCACGACCTCCGGTCTCTGGCTAAGGATTAGGGCCCTCCACCAGCTTGGGATCCGGTACCCTTGTGCCAACTCTTCACCCTCTGGTCTGATTTTGGGTTCTTGGAGTTCCCTCTTCTCCCCCTCTGGGTCCTTCTTTCTCCTCTCTCTCTCTTGGCCTTGGAGCTGGCTGAGCTACTCTGCTTGTCTGACTCAACTCTGACAGACTGACCAAACCTCTACAAAAGACCCTGTTCTAAGATGGTTCCCACCTTATATACTCCCTCTATGTGTGAGCTCAGGTGACCAGCACCCAATGAGCTCCTAGCATTACCCAGACTGCTCCCCCTATCTGCCCCTACACTACTGGGATGTTCCACCCCCCTCCCACTCCAGCCAGGGACAGACACTGTCGTACCTGCACATTTCTCTAGTGGGAGTACCATTGATCTGTCCCCTGGAAATGGGATGTGTGTAGTGCATGCAGCCTACTGAGCTCAGTTCCACACTCCATCCTTACCCGGGAGTGGAATATCACACCTCTGGCTTGAGGTGTAATACCCCTGTAGCAGCCGAATCCTCAGGGTGCTACATTCCCCCCTGGTAAATCACAGCACGTCCTCGGGCTGTAAGAGAATAAACATCCAAAACATACAATTTTTTTTTTTTCATAAACATAAACATATAAAACATCACATATATTATCAGCAATAAAACTTTTCATATAAATAACATTCTTGTTCCTCCGGCCACGGTGCAACTTGTGACCGGGTAAAGTGCGACAGTCTCTTTAAGAAAAACAACAGTTTCCTATAAAACCGGTAGGGGGCGCCTTAGGAAGCGCAACTATATACAAGGGGAATATGGCCGCTCTCAGTCCTCGGCCAGGTAATGGGAATAGGGACACACGGGTTAACAGTTCACTCTTGTCCCAACGGGGACATATTTAAAAGCAGCAACAGTTCACTGTACCCCGATGGGTAACTATTTACAGTCTCTTTACCGTACTTTAACGACGGCGTACTCCTGCTCCTTCTTTATCTTCAGACCCGTCCGGGTCCTCTTGCTCCTCCTCACACCGCAGCTCCTCCTCCGTCAGGCGATGCACATGGAGGGCGTAGGGTCCTTTGGCACACTTGTGCCGGGTGAAGGTGACCTCGTCCCCTACATACAGGTCACGACCTCTGTGTCCCTCCGGCAGATGGCTTTCTACGTCTCTGCGGGTGACAAAGACGTCGCCGGGGGTATGATGGTCTCTTATGAAGCCCCACCCATGCTGCAGGTTGAATTTAATCACAGTCCCGGTGGTACGGGGACCATGAGCTGCACGGGGGTTCCTCCTGGTCCGGCTCTTCTGCCCTGCACTCTGTTCCTGCAGCCGCTGCTCTCGGACCCGCCTCTCTCTCCGTTCTCGCTCGAAGTCTGCCAACTGCTGGCGGCAGCACTCCACTCGCTCTGCTGCGGCTGCCCGCGTTTCTTGAGTGAACCCCATGAGATCTCCTCCGGTGGGGTCCCACTCGAATTGTGCTTCTTCTAGCGGGAGCGGGGTTCTCCTGACGGGCTTCGGAACCGGAATCAGGGGCTCATCTAGGGGTCTTTCTTTCCGGAGTCGGGGATGGTGAAACTCCGGTGGCCACACAAAGGGCTGTCCATCCGGGCCCGTGTGCTGGGCAAATAGATCTTCGCCCAGGTGCGGCACTTTAGGTGTTATGGGCGCTGTGGTGGTAGCGGCGCCCGGGTTGACCAGGCCTTGCGGCCAGGCTTGGGGCACGCTAAAGGAAAAGGGCACCGTAAGAACGGCGGCGCCCGTGGTTACTCGGCCTTGCGACCAGGCTGGTGGCTCCGCGGAGGTAGGGGGCGCTGTTGGAATGGCGGCGCCCGGGTGTACTAGGCCTTGCGACCAGGCCGATGGTATTTCCTGCTTTGCCGCGCTCAGGGTCGAAGCGCGTGACGTCACAGGGGTCGCGGCCGCGGTTTCCGGTTGAGGCCTAGTCTGCGGCGGTGACGATGCAGCGACGGGCACGGCAGGGGGAATTTCGGGCTCTGCGACGGGGAGCTGGGGCAGGCACGCGGTTTCCCGGCTCGGGGTAGAGACGTCCTCTTTACCTGCCTCCATTCGTTCAGCTCCCTTCTCGGCGCCGTCTCCGGCCTTGAGTCCTCCTGCACCATCCTCAGAGGCGGTCTGTCTCCTCGTCTCGGGTGGCGTGCTCCGCTGACGGGTTTCGGTCCGCTGGGCCATCTCTCGGCTCCACTCCGCCAACGTCTCTCGCTGCACCTGGGCCATCCTCCATGCGAGGCGCTCCAGCGCGGTCTGCGCACACTCCCGGTCTCGGGGGAGCTGTGCTAGGATCTCCACTAAGCCTAGTGGGGTTGTGGCTTGTAGCAGGCTCCTGACCACTGGGTCGGTGCTGCCTGACTCTCCCTCCATCTCCGGGTAGGCTTTCTCTGGACTCCTCTCCAGACTTTTTGTCTCCGGGTGCGCTCTCTCCAGACTGCTCCAGGCGACACCCATCTTTGCTCTCTTGTTCTGTCTCCGCCCACATTGAAGGTGGTCCCTGGGCAACTTAGTGATTGTCAGTTCCAGGGGCAGTTCTCTCACGCTGATGGACACTTCCAGCATCACAGTCTCTGTTGGTGGGCGCGGTTTCCGCTTTTGGCGCCATTCTTCGACCTGGCCCACGATGGGAGGTGGCCTCTTGCCACCCTCTGGCACGCCCATAATGGCGTCCGCTCTTCCAAGGCGGGAAATCTTTAGAAATGGCGGGAATCGTCTCCCAGTGGCGGGAAACTCCATGGATGGCGGGAAAAAGCTGCAAATGGCGGACAACCGGCGGGAAACGACCTGTGATGGGGTCCGTTGGCGGGGACCCTCCGGAACCGGCGGGAGACTTCTTTTTGAGGTAACGGTGAACTTTTCTTCAGGCACGCAGTACCCGGTTGTTACGGGCACGTAATCCTGCCGACTACGCCAAAGTTGACGCGCCCCCTGGGCCAGTGTTGTTTGGGGGATACCCGGAGCCGGATCAGATGGGGGTTGTAGTCTCCGAGTGGCGGTGACCCGGTCCGTGCCCAGGGTGTCAAGCTCAGTGTGTGGCAGTCCTACAGATGTTACTGGATGTTCTTTAGTGTCGACTACGCCACCCGTTGATTTGCGGTCACTACGGCCGCCGCTGCAGCAGGGTCCGCTGAGGCTGGTGGTGTGTGTGCAGCTTCGGGTAGTATAACCCCCAACGGGAGGGGTATAGCCTCAGGGGGTCAGTTGCAGAGGATGGTGGTTGTGGAGGTGCAGTGAGGATGGTAATGAAACTCAGAGTCGGGCTGTGCAGTTCAGGGTTTTTACTTACTGCTTTTGTGTTGGTCACTCCGGCCTTGAGTGACCGCCCGAGCCGTGCTGTGTCCACCAGGTCCTGGACTCGGCCAACCCCCAGGTGATTCTGGAGCATGTTCCTGAGCTCCCTTTCTGACTTGTCCTTCTCTCTGGCCTTCCCCACCAGGGATCCACCTAAGTCCGGCTCCCTCGGGCCTCTTGTTGGTAAAACCCTTGTCTCTGGGTTCCCTGACCCTATTCACGGTTTGCCTTCCGGGTGGATTTAGTGGGTGGTCGTGGCAGATCCTGCCCACGACCTCCGGTCTCTGGCTAAGGATTAGGGCCCTCCACCAGCTTGGGATCCGGTACCCTTGTGCCAACTCTTCACCCTCTGGTCTGATTTTGGGTTCTTGGAGTTCCCTCTTCTCCCCCTCTGGGTCCTTCTTTCTCCTCTCTCTCTCTTGGCCTTGGAGCTGGCTGAGCTACTCTGCTTGTCTGACTCAACTCTGACAGACTGACCAAACCTCTACAAAAGACCCTGTTCTAAGATGGTTCCCACCTTATATACTCCCTCTATGTGTGAGCTCAGGTGACCAGCACCCAATGAGCTCCTAGCATTACCCAGACTGCTCCCCCTATCTGCCCCTACACTACTGGGATGTTCCACCCCCCTCCCACTCCAGCCAGGGACAGACACTGTCGTACCTGCACATTTCTCTAGTGGGAGTACCATTGATCTGTCCCCTGGAAATGGGATGTGTGTAGTGCATGCAGCCTACTGAGCTCAGTTCCACACTCCATCCTTACCCGGGAGTGGAATATCACACCTCTGGCTTGAGGTGTAATACCCCTGTAGCAGCCGAATCCTCAGGGTGCTACATTCCCCCCCTGGTAAATCACAGCACGTCCTCGGGCTGTAAGAGAATAAACATCCAAAACATACAATTTTTTTTTTTCATAAACATAAACATATAAAACATCACATATATTATCAGCAATAAAACTTTTCATATAAATAACATTCTTGTTCCTCCGGCCACGGTGCAACTTGTGACCGGGTAAAGTGCGACAGTCTCTTTAAGAAAAACAACAGTTTCCTATAAAACCGGTAGGGGGCGCCTTAGGAAGCGCAACTATATACAAGGGGAATATGGCCGCTCTCAGTCCTCGGCCAGGTAATGGGAATAGGGACACACGGGTTAACAGTTCACTCTTGTCCCAACGGGGACATATTTAAAAGCAGCAACAGTTCACTGTACCCCGATGGGTAACTATTTACAGTCTCTTTACCGTACTTTAACAATGGCGTACTCCTGCTCCTTCTTTATCTTCAGACCCGTCCGGGTCCTCTTGCTCCTCCTCACACCGCAGCTCCTCCTCCGTCAGGCGATGCACATGGAGGGCGTAGGGTCCTTTGGCACACTTGTGCCGGGTGAAGGTGACCTCGTCCCCTACATACAGGTCACGACCTCTGTGTCCCTCCGGCAGATGGCTTTCTACGTCTCTGCGGGTGACAAAGACGTCGCCGGGGGTATGATGGTCTCTTATGAAGCCCCACCCATGCTGCAGGTTGAATTTAATCACAGTCCCGGTGGTACGGGGACCATGAGCTGCACGGGGGTTCCTCCTGGTCCGGCTCTTCTGCCCTGCACTCTGTTCCTGCAGCCGCTGCTCTCGGACCCGCCTCTCTCTCCGTTCTCGCTCGAAGTCTGCCAACTGCTGGCGGCAGCACTCCACTCGCTCTGCTGCGGCTGCCCGCGTTTCTTGAGTGAACCCCATGAGATCTCCTCCGGTGGGGTCCCACTCGAATTGTGCTTCTTCTAGCGGGAGCGGGGTTCTCCTGACGGGCTTCGGAACCGGAATCAGGGGCTCATCTAGGGGTCTTTCTTTCCGGAGTCGGGGATGGTGAAACTCCGGTGGCCACACAAAGGGCTGTCCATCCGGGCCCGTGTGCTGGGCAAATAGATCTTCGCCCAGGTGCGGCACTTTAGGTGTTATGGGCGCTGTGGTGGTAGCGGCGCCCGGGTTGACCAGGCCTTGCGACCAGGCTTGGGGCACGCTAAAGGAAAAGGGCACCGTAAGAACGGCGGCGCCCGTGGTTACTCGGCCTTGCGACCAGGCTGGTGGCTCCGCGGAGGTAGGGGGCGCTGTTGGAATGGCGGCACCCGGGTGTACTAGGCCTTGCGACCAGGCCGATGGTATTTCCTGCTTTGCCGCGCTCAGGGTCGAAGCGCGTGACGTCACAGGGGTCGCGGCCGCGGTTTCCGGTTGAGGCCTAGTCTGCGGCGGTGACGATGCAGCGACGGGCACGGCAGGGGGAATTTCGGGCTCTGCGACGGGGAGCTGGGGCAGGCACGCGGTTTCCCGGCTCGGGGTAGAGACGTCCCCTTTACCTGCCTCCATTCGTTCAGCTCCCTTCTCGGCGCCGTCTCCGGCCTTGAGTCCTCCTGCACCATCCTCAGAGGCGGTCTGTCTCCTCGTCTCGGGTGGCGTGCTCCGCTGACGGGTTTCGGTCCGCTGGGCCATCTCTCGGCTCCACTCCGCCAACGTCTCTCGCTGCACCTGGGCCATCCTCCATGCGAGGCGCTCCAGCGCGGTCTGCGCACACTCCCGGTCTCGGGGGAGCTGTGCTAGGATCTCCACTAAGCCTAGTGGGGTTGTGGCTTGTAGCAGGCTCCTGACCACTGGGTCGGTGCTGCCTGACTCTCCCTCCATCTCCGGGTAGGCTTTCTCTGGACTCCTCTCCAGACTTTTTGTCTCCGGGTGCGCTCTCTCCAGACTGCTCCAGGCGACACCCATCTTTGCTCTCTTGTTCTGTCTCCGCCCACATTGAAGGTGGTCCCTGGGCAACTTAGTGATTGTCAGTTCCAGGGGCAGTTCTCTCACGCTGATGGACACTTCCAGCATCACAGTCTCTGTTGGTGGGCGCGGTTTCCGCTTTTGGCGCCATTCTTCGACCTGGCCCACGATGGGAGGTGGCCTCTTGCCACCCTCTGGCACGCCCATAATGGCGTCCGCTCTTCCAAGGCGGGAAATCTTTAGAAATGGCGGGAATCGTCTCCCAGTGGCGGGAAACTCCATGGATGGCGGGAAAAAGCTGCAAATGGCGGACAACCGGCGGGAAACGACCTGTGATGGGGTCCGTTGGCGGGGACCCTCCGGAACCGGCGGGAGACTTCTTTTTGAGGTAACGTTGAACTTTTCTTCAGGCACGCAGTACCCGGTTGTTGCGGGCACGTAATCCTGCCGACTACGCCAAAGTTGACGCGCCCCCTGGGCCAGTGTTGTTTGGGGGATACCCGGAGCCGGATCAGATGGGGGTTGTAGTCTCCGAGTGGCGGTGACCCGGTCCGTGCCCAGGGTGTCAAGCTCAGTGTGTGGCAGTCCTACAGATGTTACTGGATGTTCTTTAGTGTCGACTACGCCACCCGTTGATTTGCGGTCACTACGGCCGCCGCTGCAGCAGGGTCCGCTGAGGCTGGTGGTGTGTGTGCAGCTTCGGGTAGTATAACCCCCAACGGGAGGGGTATAGCCTCAGGGGGTCAGTTGCAGAGGATGGTGGTTGTGGAGGTGCAGTGAGGATGGTAATGAAACTCAGAGTCGGGCTGTGCAGTTCAGGGTTTTTACTTACTGCTTTTGTGTTGGTCACTCCGGCCTTGAGTGACCGCCCGAGCCGTGCTGCGTCCACCAGGTCCTGGACTCGGCCAACCCCCAGGTGATTCTGGAGCGTGTTCCTGAGCTCCCTTTCTGACTTGTCCTTCTCTCTGGCCTTCCCCACCAGGGATCCACCTAAGTCCGGCTCCCTCGGGCCTCTTGTTGGTAAAACCCTTGTCTCTGGGTTCCCTGACCCTATTCACGGTTTGCCTTCTGGGTGGATTTAGTGGGTGGTCGTGGCAGATCCTGCCCACGACCTCCGGTCTCTGGCTAAGGATTAGGGCCCTCCACCAGCTTGGGATCCGGTACCCTTGTGCCAACTCTTCACCCTCTGGTCTGATTTTGGGTTCTTGGAGTTCCCTCTTCTCCCCCTCTGGGTCCTTCTTTCTCCTCTCTCTCTCTTGGCCTTGGAGCTGGCTGAGCTACTCTGCTTGTCTGACTCAACTCTGACAGACTGACCAAACCTCTACAAAAGACCCTGTTCTAAGATGGTTCCCACCTTATATACTCCCTCTATGTGTGAGCTCAGGTGACCAGCACCCAATGAGCTCCTAGCATTACCCAGACTGCTCCCCCTATCTGCCCCTACACTACTGGGATGTTCCACCCCCCTCCCACTCCAGCCAGGGACAGACACTGTCGTACCTGCACATTTCTCTAGTGAGAGTACCATTGATCTGTCCCCCGGAAATGGGATGTGTGTAGTGCATGCAGCCTACTGAGCTCAGTTCCACACTCCATCCTTACCCGGGAGTGGAATATCACACCTCTGGCTTGAGGTGTAATACCCCTGTAGCAGCCGAATCCTCAGGGTGCTACAACCGCCTCCGGGTCTGCCATGTACGGTGTCCTGCTAGACTTCAGCTTGCAGCTGAAGTCTAGCAGGAGACAGACAGTGTGAAACTGTCAGCAAAGCTCTCATGCAATGCAATACATGTCTATTGCATTGCAGGAGAACAGTGATTAGAAAAATAAAAATTAATGTCCCATACAGGACTAAGTAAAAATGTAAAAAAAAGTCTAAAAAATGGTTTCAAACTGTTAAAAAAAATCACAAAATAAATAAATAAAATATTAAACCAATAAATCCGTATATTTATGCAAAAACAAAAAAAGTACACATATTTGGTATCGCCGCATCCGAAACAACCCGATCTATAAAACTGTCACACTAATTAACTCCTTCTGTGCACACCGTAAAAAAATAAATAAAAAACGGAGCAAAGAACTATGCTTTTTCATCATATCGCCAAACAAAAAGTGGAATAAAATGCGATCAAAAAGCAAAATGGAAATAAAAATGGTGCCGCTGAAAACGTCATCTTGTTCCGCAAAAAAAAGCCGCCATACAGCTCCATCAGCCGAAAAATAAAAAAGTTATAGCTCTCAGAATAAAGCGATGCAAAAAAAATATTTTTTCTATAAAATTGTTTTGTGTAAAAGCGCCAAAACATAAAAAAAAAATATACGGTAAGTGTAGTATTGCTGTAAACGTACTGACCCGAAGAATAACGCTGCCTTATCACTTTTACCACACGCAGAACGGCATAAAAAAAAACTCAAAAAACAATTCCTGAATTGTTGTTTTTTGTTCATTTTACCTCCCAAAAAACAGAATAGAAAGCGATCAAATAATGTCATGTACCCAAAAATGGCACCAATAAAAACGTCAACTCGTTCCGCAAAAACAAGCCCTCGCATGACTCTGTCGGCCGAAATATGGAAAAATTATAGCTCTCAAAATATGGCGATGCAAAAACTAGATTTTGCAAAAAAAAGCATCTTTTAGTGTGTGACAGCTGTCAATCATAAAAACCCGATATAAATCTGGTATCGCTGTAATCGCACCGATCCGAAGAATAAAGTAATCTTATCAGTTATACCACATGAGGAACAGCGTAAAAAATAAATAAAACCAATTCTTCACCTGCTACTGATTTGTTTATTATGTCTCCCAAAGATCGCAGTATGGCTCTGCGCTGAGCACTTACACCAGAGTTTCCGTGTAAATCTCTGAAATACGTGATTCAGACGAAACCCATGATGGAAGATTCCCTGTAATGAGAAATTGCACAACAAATTTCATGGTGCTAAAAGTCAAATGGCACTCCTTCCCTTCCGAACCCTGCAGTGCGCCCAAACAGTGGTTTTCCCCCACATATGGGGTATCGGCATACTCAGGAGAAATTTCACAACAAATTTCATGGTGCAATTTCTCCTGTTACCCTTATGATAATGCAAAATTAAGGGATGAAAAACGTTTTTGTCGGAAAAATGTGAAAATTTTATTTTTACGGCTCAATATTATAAACTTCTGTGAAGCACCTGGGGGTTCAAGGTGCTCACCACACATCTAGATAAGTTCCCTAAGGGGTTTAGTTTCCAAAATGGTGTCACTTGTGGGGGGTTTCCACTGATTAGGCACATCAGGAGCTTTCCAAACGCAACATGGCGTCCGCTAATTATTCAAACAAATTTTACATTCCAAAAGTCTAATGGCGCTCCTTCCCTTCGAACCCTGCAATGCACCCAAACAGTGGTTTTCCCTCACATATGGGGTATCAGCGTGCTCAGGAGAAATTGCACTACAAATTGTGTAGTCCATTTTTTCCTGTTACCCTTGTGAAAATAAAAAAATTGTGTCTAAAGTAACATTTTTGTGAAAAAAAGTTAAATGTTCATTGTTTTCTTCCACATTCCAAAAATTCCCGTGAAGCACTTGAAGGGTTACTAAACTTCTTGAATGTGGTTTTGAGCACCTTGTGGGGTGCAGTTTTTAGAATGGTGTCACTTTTGCGTATTTTCTGTCATAAAGGCCCCTCAAAGTCACTTCAAATAAGATGTGGTCCCTAAAAAAAATGTTTTTGCAAATTTTGTTGGAAAAATGAGAAATCGCTGGTCAACTTTTAACCCTTAGAACTTCCTAACAAAAGAAAAATGTTGGTTCCAAAATTGTGCTGATGTAAAGTAGACATGTGGTAAATGTTATTTATCAACTATTTTGTGTGACATATCTCTCTGATTTAAGGGCATGAAAATTCAAAGTTTGAAAATTGCTAAATTTTCAAAATTTTCGCCGAATTTCTGATTTTTTCGCAAATAAACGCAAGTGATATCGAAGAAATATGTCACGAAAAAACAATCTCAGAATCAGTGGAATCCGTTGAAGCTTTGCAAATTAATTACTTCATAAAGTGACAGTGGTCCGAATTGAATAAATTGGCAAAAACAGGCTTTGGCGCGAAGTGGTTAAACAATTCTGGACTGCCCATATCATGATGTCATGTGTTTGGAAGCTTCTGATAGTTTTTTGACAACATCTGCATTAATTAGAGACACACCTGTGGTGTATTTTAATGCACACCTGAAACACACTGCTTCTTTGTGTAGCATAATGAGAAAGTCTAAAGAAATCAGCCAAGATATCAGGAAGATAATTGTGGACTTGCACAAGTTTGGCTCACCCTTGGGTACAATTTCAAGATACCTGAAGGTGCCTCGTTCATCTGTACAAACAATTATACGCAAGTACAAACAAGATGGGACTGTCCAGCTATCATACCGCTGAGGAAGGAGACAGGTTCTGAACGTGCTTTGGTCCGACATGTGCATATCAACCGAAGGAGAAAAGCAAAAGACCTTGTGAGGATGATGGTGGAAGCTGGTAAGATTGTGTCAATATACACAGTGAAACAAGTACTGTATTAACAAGGGCTGAAAGGCCACTCTGCCAGGAAGAAGCCATTACTCCAAAACAAACATAAAAAAGCCAGATTAATGTTTGCAAATGCACACAGGAACAATTAAATTTTTGGAAACATGTCATGTGGTCTGATGAAACAAAAATTGAACTTTTTAGGCATAATGAACATCGTTACATTTGAAGGAAAAAGGGAGAAGCTTGGAAGCCTAAAAACACCATCCCAACTGTGAAACACGGGGGTGGCAGCATTATGTTGTGGGGTTGTTTTGCTGCAGGAGGGACTGATGCACTTCACAAAATAGATGGCATCATGAGAAAAGAAGATTATGTGGCAATACTGAAGCAACATCTCAAGAGATCAGCCAGGAAGTTAAAGCTTGGGCGGAAATGGGTCTTCCAAATGGACAATGACCCGAAGCATACTGCCAAAATGATAACAAAGTGGCTTAAGATAAAAAAGTCAATGTTTTGGAGTGGCCATCACAAAGCCCTGATCTCAATTCTATTGAAAATTTATGGACAAAGCTGAAAAGGCAGGTGCGAGCAAGGCGACCTACAAACCTGGATCATTTACACCAGTTTTGTCAGGAGGAATGGGCCCAAATTCTGACCAACTATTGTGAGTAGCTTGTGGAAGGATATCCGAAACGTTTGACCCAAGTCATTCAGTTTAAGGGCAATGGTACTAAATACTAATGAATAGTGTTGAGCCACCCCCGTAGTGTTCGGGTTCGGTTCGGTTCGTCGAACACCGGGATGTTCGAGGAACTGTTCGTCGAACTGTTCGTCGAACACCTTAGAACACCGTCGAACACCGTTAAAACCAATGGCAGGCAAACAAAAACACATAGAAACACATAGAAAACACCTTCAAAGGTGTCCAAAAGCTGACAAACTGCTCAGAAGACGCTTTCTTTAAAAAAGCCGGCCGGCAATTCAGCAGCGGCATACACCGGTACCCGACAATTTAGACAAGAAGGAATAGAGCCTCACACATAGATTAGATAGATAGAAACATGTCAGTCACATATATATGAAGTACAGTGACAGTGTTGCTTACTGTACTTGTCATTTAGTGTAAAGGATTTATTAAAAAATATAATAGTGTTTTCATGCACCGTCTCTTTAAAAAAGCCGGCCGGCAATTCAGCATCTGTACCCGACAATTTATAACAGACAGAATAGAGCTTCACACATAGATTAGATAGATAGAAACATGTCAGTCACATATATATGAAGTACAGTGATAGTGTTGGTTACTGTACTTGTCATTTAGTATTAAAATAAAGGATTTATTATTAAAAAAAATTGGCGTGGGGTTCCCCTTAATTTTAGTCTCTAGCGGAGGTTAAGCAGACAGCTGGGGCAGATGTTTGAAGCCTGGGAAGGGGGTAATACCCATGGAGCTTCCCAGGCTACTAATATGAGCCCCCAGCTGAATACATAGCCTTTACTAGCTATTAAAATGGGGGACCCCCAAAAAAAATGACGTGGGGTCCCCCCTAATTTAATAGCTAGCAAAGGCTAGGCAGACAGCTGGGGGCTGATATTAATAGCCCAGGAAGGGAGCCATGAATATTGGCCCCCTCCCAGGCTAGAAACACCAGCCGTCAGCCGCCCCAGAAATGGCGCATTCATAGGATGCGCCAATTCTGGCACTTAGCCTCACTCTTCCACGCTGCCCTGGTGCAGTGGCAGGGGGTAATAGGGCTGGGGTTGATGTCAGCTTATAATGCCAGCTGACATCAAGCCCAGGTTAGTAATGGAGAGGCGTCTATAAGACACCCCCATTACTAACCCCATAGTCAAAGTTAAAAGAAAACACAAACACCCAGAATAAAGTCCTTTAATTGAAATAAAGACACAATCCTTTATTGTTCTAAATTAAACCATACTTACCATCACGCCCATTCCAGCTGAAGCCAACGATCTCCTGCAATAAAAGAAAAATAATAAAGCAACATCATCCTTACCTTTCCATGGTTCCCACAACAGCTTCAGCTCTGCTACATCGAGATGACAGGCTGGACCACAGCAGAACGCTGCCATCCAGCCTGTCATCCCGCAGACACTGAGAAGCGCAGGCATGCTTGCGCTCTGCAGTGTCTGGCTGTGACGGCATAAAGATGAGACGAGTTCATGTCCAATGAACTCGGCGCACCTCATGCACGTCACTGACAGCGTGGGAAAATTCTCACGCTGAAGCGCTGAGTGCAGGAGAATTCTCCCACGCTGTCAGTGACGTGCATAAGGTGAGCTCATGTCCAATGAACTCAGCTCACCTCCTGCACGTCACTGACAGCGTGGGAGAATTCTCCTGCACTCAGCGCTTCAGTGTGAGAATTCTCCCACGCTGAAGCGCTGAGTGCAGGAGAATTTTCCCACGCTGTCAGTGACGTGCATGAGGTGAGCCGAGTTCATTGGACATTAACTCGGCTCATCTGGATGCCCTCACAGAGAGACACTGTGGAGCGCAAGCAAACCTGCGCTTCTCAGTGTCTGCGGGATGACAGGCTGGATGGCAGCGTTCTGCTGCGGTCCAGCCTGTCATCTCGATGTAGCAGAGCTGAAGCTGTCATGGGAACCATGGAAAGGTAAGGATGAGGTTGCTTTATTATTTTTCTTTTATTTCAGGAGATCGTTGGCTCCAGCTGGAATGGGCGTGACGGTAAGTATGGTTTAATTTAGAACAATAAAGAATTGTGTGTTTATTTCAATTAAAGGACTTTTTTCTGGGTGTTGTGTTTTTTTTAAATACTTTACTAGAAATTCATGGTGGTCATGTCTAATATTGGCGTGACCCCATGAATTTTGGGCTTAGGGCCAGCTGATAATGCCAAGCTGGCCCTAACCCCTTTATTACCCAGTGAGCCACCGCATCAGGGCCCTGGATGAGTTGGGTACAGCGCCAGAAGATGGCGCTTCTATGAACGCGCCATTTTCCGGGGTGGCTGCGGACTGCAATTTGCAGCGGGGGTGGCCCAGAAAGCTTGGGCCTCCCTGCGCTGCGGATTCCAGCCCCCAGCTGCCTAGTTGTACCTGGCTGGACACAAAAACAGGGCGAAGCCCCACGTCAATTTTCTTTAAATTATTTCATGAAATAATTAAGAAAAAAAGGGCTTCCCTATATTGTTGTGTCCGGCCAGGTACAAATAGGCAGCTGGTGGTTGGGGACAGCCCGTTCCTGCCTGCTGCACCTGACTGGACACAAATATAGTGCGAAGCCCCACGTCAATTTTTTTTAAATTATTTCATGAATTTCCTGAAATAATTTAAAAAAATTGAAGTGGGGCTTCGCACTATATTTGTGTCCAGCCAGGTACAGCAGGCAGGAACGGGCTGCCCCCAACCACCAGCTGACTATTTGTACCTGGCCGGACACAACAATATAGGGAAGGCCTTTTTTTCTTAATTATTTCATGAATTTCATGAAATACTTAAAAAAAAAATACGTGGGGCTTCGCCCTATTTTTGTGTCCAGCCAGGTACAACTAGGCAGCTGGGGGCTGGAATCTGCAGTGCAGGGAGGCCCAAGCTTTCTGGGCCCCCCCCGCTGCAAATTGCAGTCCGCAGCCACCCCGGAAAATGGCGCGTTCATAGAAGCGCCATCTTCTGGCGCTGTACCCAACTCATCCAGGGCCCTGGTGCGGTGGCTCACTGGGTAATAAAGGGGTTAGGGCCAGCTTGGTATTATCAGCTGGCCCCAAGCCCAAAATTCATGGGGTCACGCCAGTATTAGACATGACCGCCATGAATTTCTAGTAAAGTATTTAAAAAAAACACAACACCCAGAATAAAGTCCTTTAATTGAAATAAACACACAATTCTTTATTGTTCTAAATTAAACTATACTTACCATCACGCCCATTCCAGCTGAAGCCAACGATCTCCTGCAAAAAAATAAAAATAATAAACCAACCTCATCCTTACCTTTCCATGGTTCCCACGACAGCTTCAGCTCTGCTACATCGAGATGACAGGCTGGACCGCAGCAGAACGCCGCCATCCAGCCTGTCATGCCGCAGACACTGAGAAGAGCAGGCATGCTTGCGCTCCTCAGTGTCTCGCTGTGACGGCATCCAGATGAGCCGAGGTCATGTCCAATGAACTCAGCTCACCTCATGCACCTCACTGACAGCGTGGGAAAATTCTCCTGCACTCAGCGCTTCAGCGTGAGAATTCTCCCACGCTGTAAGTGACGTGCATGAGGTGAGCTGAGTTCATTGGACATGACCTCGGCTCATCTGGATGCCGTCACAGCGAGACACTGAGGAGCGCAAGCATGCCTGCTCTTCTCAGTGTCTGCGGCATGACAGGCTGGATGGCGGCGTTCTGCTGCGGTCCAGCCTGTCATCTCGATGTAGCAGAGCTGAAGCTGTCGTGGGAACCATGGAAAGGTAAGGATGAAGTTGGTTTATTATTTTATTTTTATTACAGGAGATCGTTGGCTTCAGCTGGAATGGGCGTGACGGTAAGTATGGTTTAATTTAGAACAATAAAGAATTGTGTCTTTATTTCAATTAAAGGACTTTATTCTGGGTGTTTGTGTTTTTTTTAACTTTGACTATGGGGTTAGTAATGGGGGTGTCTTATAGACGCCTCTCCATTACTAACCTGGGCTTGATGTCAGCTGGCATTATAAGCTGACATCAACCCCAGCCCTATTACCCCCTGCCACCGCACCAGGGCAGCGTGGAAGAGCGAGGCTAAGTGCCAGAATTGGCGCATCGTATGGATGCGCCATTTCTGGGGCGGCTGACGGCTGGTGTTTCTAGCCTGGGAGGGGGCCAATATTCATGGCTCCCTTCCTGGGCTATTAATATCAGCCCCCAGCTGTCTGCCTAGCCTTTGCTAGCTATTAAATTAGGGGGGACCCCACGTCATTTTTTTGGGGGGGTCCCCCATTTTAATAGCTAGTAAAGGCTATGTATTCAGCTGGGGGCTCATATTAGTAGCCTGGGAAGCTCCGTGGGTATTACCCCCTTCCGAGGCTTCAAACATCTGCCCCAGCTGTCTGCTTAACCTCCGCTAGAGACTAAAATTAAGGGGAACCCCACGCCAATTTTTTTAATAATAAATCCTTTATTTTAATACTAAATGACAAGTACAGTAACCAACACTATCACTGTACTTCATATATATGTGACTGACATGTTTCTATCTATCTAATCTATGTGTGAAGCTCTATTCTGTCTGTTATAAATTGTCGGGTACCGCTGCTGAATTGCCGGCCGGCTTTCTTAAAGAGACGGTGCATGAAAACACTATTATTTTTTTAAATAAATCCTTTGCAGTAAATGACAAGTACAGTAATCAACACTGTCACTGTACTTCATATATATGTGACTGACATGTTTCTATCTATCTAATCTATGTGTGATTCTCTATTCCTTCTATTCTAAATTGTCTGGTACCGCTGCTGAATTGCCGGCCGGCTTTTTTAAAGAGACGGTGCATGAAAACACTATTATTTTTTTTGTTAAATCCTTTACGCTAAATGACAAGTACAGCAAGCAGCACTTTCACTGTACTTCGTATATATGTGGCTGACATGTTTATATCTATCTAATCTATGTGTGAAGCTCTATTCTTTCGGTTTTAAATTGTCGGGTACCGGTGTATGCCGCTGCTGAATTGCCGGCTTTTCATGTTTCACTGTTGGCACTGTTCCCATCGATTTGGGCAATCACTGTAATGCCACAACCACCATGGCTGTGGCATTACAGTGAGTGGCAGACAATCCCTGCATGATTGGTGCTCTAAATAGCACCAGACATGCAGGACACGCTTTTGGTGCACGAACAGTTATCGAACATAACCTCGAACAGCCGAATTTTTTGCAAATCGTTCGGGTTCGTCGAACAACTCGAACACCGCCCAAAACAGCTCGAATTTGAGATTGGCGAACAGTTCTAGTCGAACACCGCTCATCTCTATTCATTAGTAGAGATGAGCGGTGTTCGACTAGAACTGTTCGCCAATCTCAAATTCGAGCTGTTTTGGGCGGTGTTCGGGTTGTTCGACGAACCCGAACGATTTGCAAAAAATTCGGCTGTTCGTGGTTATGTTCGATAACTGTTCGTGCACCAAAAGCGTGTCCTGCATGTCTGGTGCTATTTAGAGCACCAATCATGCAGGGATTGTCTGCCACTCACTGTAATGCCACAGCCATGGTGGTTGTGGCATTACAGTGATTGCCCAAATCGATGGGAACAGTGCCAACAGTGAAACATGAAAGCCGGCAATTCAGCATCGGCATACACCGGTACCCGACAATTTAGAACCGAAAGAATAGAGCTTCACACATAGATTAGATAGATATAAACATGTCAGCCACATATATACGAAGTACAGTGAAAGTGCTGCTTACTGTACTTGTCATTTAGCGTAAAGGATTTATCAAAAAAAATAATAGTGTTTTCATGCACCGTCTCTTTAAAAAAGCCGGCCGGCAATTCAGCAGCGGTACCCGACAATTTAGAATAGAAGGAATAGAGAATCACACATAGATTAGATAGATAGAAACATGTCAGTCACATATATATGAAGTACAGTGACAGTGTTGATTACTGTACTTGTCATTTACTGCAAAGGATTTATTAAAAAAAATAATAGTGTTTTCATGCACCGTCTCTTTAAGAAAGCCAGCCGGCAATTCAGTAGCGGTACCCGACAATTTATAACAGACAGAATAGAGCTTCACACATAGATTAGATAGATAGAAACATGTCAGTCACATATATATGAAGTACAGTGATAGTGTTGGTTACTGTACTTGTCATTTAGTATTAAAATAAAGGATTTATTATTAAAAAAATTGGCGTGGGGTTCCCCTTAATTTTAGTCTCTAGCGGAGGTTAAGCAGACAGCTGGGGCAGATGTTTGAAGCCTCGGAAGGGGGTAATACCCACGGAGCTTCCCAGGCTACTAATATGAGCCCCCAGCTGAATACATAGCCTTTACTAGCTATTAAAATGGGGGACCCCCCCAAAAAAATGACGTGGGGTCCCCCCTAATTTAATAGCTAGCAAAGGCTAGGCAGACAGCTGGGGGCTGATATTAATAGCCCAGGAAGGGAGCCATGAATATTGGCCCCCTCCCAGGCTAGAAACACCAGCCGTCAGCCGCCCCAGAAATGGCGCATCCATACGATGCGCCAATTCTGGCACTTAGGCTCGCTCTTCCACGCTGCCCTGGTGCGGTGGCAGGGGGTAATAGGGCTGGGGTTGATGTCAGCTTATAATGCCAGCTGACATCAAGCCCAGGTTAGTAATGGAGAGGCGTCTATAAGACACCCCCATTACTAACCCCATAGTCAAAGTTAAAAAAAACACAAACACCCAGAATAAAGTCCTTTAATTGAAATAAAGACACAATTCTTTATTGTTCTAAATTAAACCATACTTACCGTCACGCCCATTCCAGCTGAAGCCAACGATCTCCTGTAATAAAAATAAAATAATAAACCAACCTCATCCTTACCTTTCCATGGTTCCCACGACAGCTTCAGCTCTGCTACATCGAGATGACAGGCTGGACCGCAGCAGAACGCCGCCATCCAGCCTGTCATCCCGCAGACACTGAGAAGAACAGGCTTGCTTGCGCTCCACATTGTCTCTCTGTGACGACATAAAGATGAGCCGAGGTCATGTCCAATGAACTCGGCTCACCTCATGCACGTCACTTACAGCGTGGGAGAATTCTCACGCTGAAGCGCTGAGTGCAGGAGAATTTTCCCACGCTGTCAGTGAGGTGCATGAGGTGAGCTGAGTTCATTGGACATGAGCTCACCTCATGCACGTCACTGACAGCGTGGGAGAATTCTCCTGCACTCAGCACTTCAGCGTGAGAATTTTCCCACGCTGTCAGTGACGTGCATGAGGTGAGCCGAGTTCATTGGACATGACCTCGGCTCATCTGGATGCCGTCACAGCGAGACACTGAGGAGCGCAAGCATGCCTGCTCTTCTCAGTGTCTGCGGCATGACAGGCTGGATGGCAGCGTTCTGCTGCGGTCCAGCCTGTCATCTCGATGTAGCAGAGCTGAAGCTGTCGTGGGAACCATGGAAAGGTAAGGATGAGGTTGGTTTATTATTTTTCTTTTATTGCAGGAGATCGTTGGCTTCAGCTGGAATGGGCGTGATGGTAAGTATAGTTTAATTTAGAACAATAAAGAATTGTGTGTTTATTTCAATTAAAGGACTTTATTCTGGGTGTTGTGTTTTTTTTAAATACTTTACTAGAAATTCATGGCGGTCATGTCTAATACTGGCGTGACCCCATGAATTTTGGGCTTGGGGCCAGCTGATAATACCAAGCTGGCCCTAACCCCTTTATTACCCAGTGAGCCACCGCACCAGGGCCCTGGATGAGTTGGGTACAGCGCCAGAAGATGGCGCTTCTATGAACGCGCCATTTTCCGGGGTGGCTGCGGACTGCAATTTGCAGCGGGGGGGGCCCAGAAAGCTTGGGCCTCCCTGCGCTGCAGATTCCAGCCCCCAGCTGCCTAGTTGTACCTCGCTGGACACAAAAATAGGGCGAAGCCCCACGTATTTTTTTTTTAATTATTTCATGAAATTCATGAAATAATTAAGAAAAAAAGGCCTTCCCTATATTGTTGTGTCCGGCCAGGTACAAATAGTCAGCTGGTGGTTGGGGGCAGCCCGTTCCTGCCTGCTGTACCTGGCTGGACACAAATATAGTGCGAAGCCCCACTTCAATTTTTTTAAATTATTTCAGGAAATTTATGAAATAATTTAAAAAAAATTGACGTGGGGCTTCGCACTATATTTGTGTCCAGTCAGGTGCAGCAGGCAGGAACGGGCTGTCCCCAACCACCAGCTGCCTATTTGTACCTGGCCGGACACAACAATATTGGGAAGCCCTTTGTTTCTTAATTATTTCATGAAATAATTTAAAGAAAATTGACGTGGGGCTTCGCCCTGTTTTTGTGTCCAGCCAGGTACAACTAGGCAGCTGGGGGCTGGAATCCGCAGCGCAGGGAGGCCCAAGCTTTCTGGGCCACCCCCGCTGCAAATTGCAGTCCGCAGCCACCCCGGAAAATGGCGCTTTCATAGAAGCGCCATCTTCTGGCGCTGTACCCAACTCATCCAGGGCCCTGATGTGGTGGCTCACTGGGTAATAAAGGGGTTAGGGCCAGCTTGGCATTATCATCTGGCCCTAAGCCCAAAATTCATGGGGTCACGCCAATATTAGACATGACCACCATGAATTTCTAGTAAAGTATTTAAAAAAAACACAACACCCAGAAAAAAGTCCTTTAATTGAAATAAACACACAATTCTTTATTGTTCTAAATTAAACCATACTTACCGTCACGCCCATTCCAGCTGGAGCCAACGATCTCCTGAAATAAAAGAAAAATAATAAAGCAACCTCATCCTTACCTTTCCATGGTTCCCATGACAGCTTCAGCTCTGCTACATCGAGATGACAGGCTGGACCGCAGCAGAACGCTGCCATCCAGCCTGTCATCCCGCAGACACTGAGAAGCGCAGGCTTGCTTGCGCTCCACAGTGTCTCTCTGTGAGGGCATCCAGATGAGCCGATTTAATGTCCAATGAACTCGGCTCACCTCATGCACGTCACTGACAGCGTGGGAAAATTCTCCTGCACTCAGCGCTTCAGCGTGGGAGAATTCTCACACTGAAGCGCTGAGTGCAGGAGAATTCTCCCACGCTGTCAGTGACGTGCAGGAGGTGAGCTGAGTTCATTGGACATGAGCTCACCTTATGCATGTCACTGACAGCGTGGGAAAATTCTCCTGCACTCAGCGCTTCAGCGTGGGAGAATTCTCACGCTAAAGCGCTGAGTGCAGGAGAATTCTCCCACGCTGTCAGTGACGTGCAGGAGGTGAGCTGAGTTCATTGGACATGAGCTCACCTTATGCACGTCACTGACAGCGTGGGAGAATTCTCCTGCACTCAGCGCTTCAGCGTGAGAATTTTCCCACGCTGTCAGTGACGTGCATGAGGTGCGCCGAGTTCATTGGACATGAACTCGTCTCATCTTTATGCCGTCACAGCCAGACACTGCAGAGCGCAAGCATGCCTGCGCTTCTCAGTGTCTGCGGGATGACAGGCTGGATGGCAGCGTTCTGCTGCGGTCCAGCCTGTCATCTCGATGTAGCAGAGCTGAAGCTGTCGTGGGAACCATGGAAAGGTAAGGATGATGTTGCTTTATTATTTTTCTTTTATTGCAGGAGATCGTTGGCTTCAGCTGGAATGGGCGTGATGGTAAGTATGGTTTAATTTAGAACAATAAAGGATTGTGTCTTTATTTCAATTAAAGGACTTTATTCTGGGTGTTTGTGTTTTCTTTTAACTTTGACTATGGGGTTAGTAATGGGGGTGTCTTATAGACGCCTCTCCATTACTAACCTGGGCTTGATGTCAGCTGGCATTATAAGCTGACATCAACCCCAGCCCTATTACCCCCTGCCACCGCTACAGGGCAGCGTGGAAGAGCGAGGCTAAGTGCCAGAATTGGCGCATCCTATGAATGCGCCATTTCTGGGGCGGCTGACGGCTGGTGTTTCTAGCCTGGGAGGGGGCCAATATTCATGGCTCCCTTCCTGGGCTATTAATATCAGCCCCCAGCTGTCTGCCTAGTCTTTGCTAGCTATTAAATTAGGGGGGACCCCACGTCATTTTTTTGGGGGGGTCCCCCATTTTAATAGCTAGTAAAGGCTATGTATTCAGCTGGGGGCTCATATTAGTAGCCTGGGAAGCTCCATGGGTATTACCCCCTTCCCAGGCTTCAAACATCTGCCCCAGCTGTCTGCTTAACCTCCGCTAGAGACTAAAATTAAGGGGAACCCCACCCCAATTTTTTTAAATAATAAATCCTTTATTTTAATACTAAATGACAAGTACAGTAACCAACACTATCACTGTACTTCATATATATGTGACTGACATATTTCTATCTATCTAATCTATGTGTGAAGCTCTATTCTGTCTGTTATAAATTGTCGGGTACAGATGCTGAATTGCCGGCCGGCTTTTTTAAAGAGACGGTGCATGAAAACACTATTATTTTTTTTAATAAATCCTTTACACTAAATGACAAGTACAGTAAGCAACATTGTCACTGTACTTCATATATATGTGACTGACATGTTTCTATCTATCTAATCTATGTGTGAAGCTCTATTCTGTCTGTTATAAATTGTCGGGTACAGATGCTGAATTGCCGGCCGGCTTTTTTAAAGAGACAGTGCATGAAAACACTACTATATTTTTTAATAAATCCTTTACACTAAATGACAAGTACAGTAAGCAACACTGTCACTGTACTTCATATATATGTGACTGACATGTTTCTATCTATCTAATCTATGTGTGAGGCTCTATTCCTTCTTGTCTAAATTGTCGGGTACCGGTGTATGCCGCTGCTGAATTGCCGGCCGGCTTTTTTAAAGAAAGCATCTTCTGAGCAGTTTGTCAGCTTTTGGACACCTTTGAAGGTGTTTTCTATGTGTTTCTATGTGTCTTTGTTTGCCTGCCATTGGTTTTAACGGTGTTCGACGGTGTTCTAAGGTGTTCGACGAACAGTTCCTCGAACATCCCGGTGTTCGACGAACCGAACCGAACCCGAACACTACGGGGGTGGCTCAACACTACTAATGAAATGTATTTAAACGTTTGACTTTGCAGTAAGTAATAAAAATGCCTTAAAACATTCTCTCTCTCATCATTCTGGCATTTGGCAAATATTACAAATGATGGTAATCCTAATTGACGGGAAAGGTTTATTCTGATTTCATATCAGATATTGAGAAAAACTTATGTGTCTTTTTATATAGTGTATGGAAACTTCTTATTTCAACTGCATATATATACTGTATATATACATAAATATACATATGTATATATATATACTGCTCAAAAAAATAAAGAAACACTCTAATAACACATCCTAGATCTGAATGAATGAAATATTCTCATTAAATACTTTGTTCTGTACAAATTTGAACGTGCTGACAACAAAATCACGCAAAAATCATCAATAGAAATCAAATTTATTAACCAATGGAGGCATGGATTTGGAGCCACCCCCAAAATTAAAGTGGAAAAATACACTACAGGCTGATCCAACTTTGATGTAATGTCCTTAAAACAAGTCAAAATGAGGCTCAGTATTGTGTGTGACCTCCACGTGCCTGTATGACCTCCTTATAATGCCTGGGCATGCTCCTGATGAGGTTGCGGATGGTCTCCTGTGGGATCTCCTCCCAAACCTGGACTAAAGCATCCGCCAACTCCTGGACAGTCTGTGGTGCAACGTGACGTTGGTAGATGGAGCGAAACATGATGTCCCAGATGTGCTCAATCGGATTCAGGTCTGGGGAACAGGCGGGCCAGTCCATAGCTTTAATGCCTTCATCTTGCAGAAACTGCTGACACACTCCAGTTGCATGAGGTCTGGTATTGTCCTACATTCGGAGGAACCCAGGGCCAACCGCACCAGCATATGATCTCACAAGGGGTCTGAGGATCTCATCTCGGTACCTAATGGCAGTCAGGCTACCTCTGGCGAGCACATGGAGGGCTGTGCGGCCCTCCAAAGAAATGCCACCCCACACCATTACTGACCCACTGCCAAACCGGTCATGCTGAAGGATGTTGCAGGCAGCAGATCACTCTCCACTGTGTCTCCAGACTCTGTCACGTCTGTCACATGTGCTCAGTGTGAACCTGCTTTCATCTGTGAAGAGCACAGGGCGCCAGTGGCGACTTTGCCAATCCTGGTGTTCTGTGGCAAATGCAAAGTTTTCTGCACGGTGTTAGGCTGTGAGCACAACCCCCATCTGTGGACGTCGGGCCCTCATACCACCCTCATGGAGTCAGTTTCTAACCGTTTCTGCAGACACATGAACATTTGTGGCCTGCTGAAGGTCATTTTGCAGGGCTCTGGCAGTGCTCCTCCTGTTCCTCCTTGCACAAAGGTGGGGGTAGCGGTCCTGCTGCTGGGTTGTTGCCCTCCTGCGGCCCCCTCCACGTCTCCTGGGGTACTGGCCTGTCTCCTGGTAGCGCCTCCAGCCTCTGGACACTACGCTGAGAGACACAGCAAACCTTCTTGCCACAGCTTGCATTGATGTGCCATCCTGGATGAGCTGCACTACCTGAGCAACTTCTGTGCGTTGTAGAGTCCGTCTCATGCTACCACGAGTGTGAAAGCACAACCAACATTCAAAAGTGACCAAAACATCAGCCAGAAAGCATTGGTACTGAGATGTGGTCTGTGGTCCCCACCTGCAGAACCACTCCTTTATTGAGTGTGTCTTGATAATTGCCAATAATTTCAATCTATTGTCTATTCCATTTGCAGAACAGCATGTGAAATTGTTTGTCAATCAGTGTTGCTTCCTAAGTGGACAGTTTGATTTCACAGAAGTTTGATTTACTTGGAGTTATATTCTGTTGTTTAAGTGTTCCCTTTATTTTTTTGAGCAATGTGTATATATATATATATATATATATATATATATATATATATATATATATATATATATAAAATTTATTTTTTAGTTGAATGCCTTTTTTGATTTATATTATATTTAATACAATTAAAAAAATGTAAGTCAGTAAATGCTGCCCAAAAATCTGCCAGAACTACACTCTTTCAGTACAGTGTGGTTGTAGGTTAATAGCTTGCATAAGTAGGCAGGAGACACCATCTAAGCAAAGGGCTTCTAATTAGTTTTTATTAAAAAAAAGATGCAAAAAGATGCACGGTACCTGATACCAGGGAAACCAGAGACCTATTTGTAGAGAGTGCTGTTTCTGGGTTTTTGCCATTCAACAGTACACATCAGGGTGCTGGTTGGCTGATTGAGATGCCTTAGATGAAGTTCAGAGGGGATTCTGGTTCTCATTATATAGACCCATGACAATATGTAGACTTATTTTCAATGCAATGCTTCTTGTTAAAAAAATTGCAAACTACCTTACTCTATTCTGATGAGGTGCAAAAAAACCCTGAAATAGTGCCGTTCATTTACAGATGGGTCTCTAGTTTGGCTGGCATTGGCCACTTTCTTTTTTCCCCCAATGGAGTTAATAAATCAACATCCATTTCCAGACGTACCCAATATTTTCATTACTTTTTTTGACAAAGGAAATTAAGTTGAGACATGGTCAGGGTTGATAGTTGACTGTAAATTCAACTGTGGGGATTTTTTTCACTGCCAGTAAAGAAACAATTAATGTGTCCATGTCCATGAAGAATCTTGCACAGAATATTACAGTTGTAAATTTCATCCCTTTACATGTTAAATGCTGGTAACAGGGCATACATAGAAATCATGGGGCCCCATAGCAGAATTCCTAATTGCCTCCCTCCAAAAGAAAATTATTTTTATTTGGCGTGGTCACAGAACAGCATATCCCACAACTCTGCAACCCTTACAAAGTAACTTTGCCTCTATAGAAGCCCCTTCGTATTCCCACACACTGAGATACCCTTCTCACTGCTCATAAAGTATGATGCCAACAAATGTTCCCCTAAACACAGTAATATACCCCACAGTGAATTCCTATATAGTACCCTCCACACGTACAGTATGATGACCCTACAGTATCCCCACAAAGTTTTATACCCCCACAGTGACCCCAACAAAGTATAATGGCCCCAACACAGCCCTGTACACGATATGATGGCCCCCACATATTCTCCATACAGCATGATGGTCCTCCATACAGTATAGTTTTACCCACACAACCCTCAAAACTGTATAATGGCCTGCACACATTATAATGGCCCCCACTAGCCCTCTAAACAGTATAATGGTCCCCCACATAGCCATGCAAACAGTATAATTCCCCGCACACAACCCTCCACACACACAGTATAATGGACTCCACACTGCCTTCCAAACAGTATAATTAGCCCCCACACAGTCCTCCAAACAGTACCATAGCCACCACACAGCCCTCTAAATAGCATAATGGCCCCCACATAGTCCTACAGATATTATGATGGCCCCTCAAATATCCCTCCAAATAATATGATACCCCCATAAATAGTATCATGGCCCCCACATAGCACTCCAAATAGTATGATGACCCCCCATATAGCCCTCCAAATAGTATGATGGCACCCCCATATAGCCCTCCAAATATTATGATACTCCCCACATAATCCTCCAAATAGTATGACGCCCACCCACACAGCCCTCCAAATAGTATGATTGCCCCCCAAGTAGTCTTCCAAATAGTATGATGACCTCCAAGTAGGCTTACAAATAGTACAATGGTCCCACATATAGCCCTCCAAATATGATGCCCCCACAAATAATATGATGGCCCCCACATAGCACTCCAAATAATATGATGGTCCCCACATAGCCATCCAAACAGTATAATGGCCCCCCCATACAACCCTCCACACAATATAATGTCCCCGCACAACCCTCCACACAGTATAATGGACACCACACTGCCCCCCAAATGGTATGATTGGCCCCCAAAAAGGCTCTAAACAGTATAATTGTCCCCCTCACAGCCATCTAAAGAGTATAATTGCCCCTACATAGTCCCACTGTTATGATTGTATAAAAACTCACATGGGAAAATAGGTAAAACACTAGAAACTGCCCCCACATAGCCCTCCAAATAATATGATGACCCTCAAAATAGTATGATTGCCCCCCAAATAGCCCTCCAAATAATATGATAGCTCCCACAAAATACTCATTGATTTAAAAAAACTCACCTCTCCCCATTCCCCTGCTGCTCGGTCTCTGTAGTGTGTGGTCTGCACTGCTTGTCACAGCGGTCGCGATGTAATGACATCATTGCACCGGCTGCGCTGAGAGGAGGGAGTTGACAGCTCCCTTTTCTATCATTGCTTTCAACTGTATCTGTATCCAGGCTGCAGATACAGTTGAAAGTTGGATGAGGGGAATCTGGTGCCGGCACTGGCACAGGGCCCCCCAAACTCACGGGCCCCATGGTGGCCGCATGGTCTGCCGCTATTAACAATACGCCACTGCATGTTAATATGATCACTTATAATCTTAAAAGTTTAATAAAGTCACTATATCATTAGGCGCTGAGAGAGACATTTTGCATGTTAGTCCTGATGAAGAGTCCACCGGAGGAAGATGTCTTAAATTAAAGCATATACCTCTTAATTAATTTGGTGCATCTTTCAAGTGTCATGCACCTGCATAAAACATGGTTTGAAGCTCATTTCTCTCATTTTTATAAATTAACTAGCGCTCATTTCTGTCAGAATTTATGCCATCTTTGTGGCGTAAATTATGAAGAATTTGCTAACTGCGCATGGCCACACGCCTCCCCTCTAAACATGGCTCATTTTTCAAAAAGTTGGTGGAGTTTACTGGTACTGGCATAAAACCATCAAAAGTCACACATTTTTTGCTCAACCAAAACTATCATTTCAAACTGTTTTACACTAGATTTATGGCAAAAAGAGTTAGATCTAAGAGCGTAATCAGTCAACATAGTTTTGTAGCACTTGTAAACAGTATTCCAAACATGCCCTTGATAAAATCTTCTTTTCCGGCAGACAAAATGTATCATCTACGTGTGATATAAAATGCTCAGTGTTAGAACCCTCCTGTTAGTTTTTTCTATTTTGCTGGTCACATGACTTTTTGCCTATATAACCCAGCTCCGCCCTCCTGGCCTTGCTGGACTTCAGTGTTACATTTACTCTTAAGCTAGCCAGGTGCTTTGTACCTTTCTCTGTAGTTTGCTTGGTCTTTTGACCACTAGTACTTCTGTTTGTTTGTTTGTCTTTGCTCGGCTACAATTTCTGCTAGGAGGTGTCCAACTATATCCCAGTCCTTAGTTCTTGTAGGGACCCCTCCCTTACATCTATAGGTCTGCGTTCAGACTAGCCGAGGACTTAGGCGGGTCTGTTCACAAGGAACAGGTCCCCCGCTGCATCGTAGGGAATCAGCTTAGTTCTATTGTAGGGACAGTTTTCCTATCTTTCCTTAGTGTTTGTAGCAGTTCATAACAGTAAGTCCAGCCCAAAAATAAAACACTCTAAGGAAAAAAAAAAAAAAAAAATCCTGATTTCAGCATGGTGTCGGTTCAGGAGTTGGCTCAACGCCTGCAGGGACTGTCTTTGGAGGTGGCCGGGCTCCAGCAACACGTGAGTAGCTGTCCTGGAGCGCATTTTGTCGAACCGAAGGTAGGACTTCCAGATTTTTTTTATGGTAAACGGCAAGATTTTTTTTCCTTTAAAAACGCTTGTTTATTATATTTTCGTTTAAGACCCAGATCCTCGGGGAATGAATCACAGCGCATTGGGTTTATAATGTCACTTTTGTGCAAAGAACCACAGGGATGGGCCTTTTCTCTGCAACCTAATGATCCGTGTTTTAGATCTGTGGAAGATTTTTTTTCTGCTATGGGGTTGTTGTATGATGATCCTGATCGAGTCTCATCTGCTGAAACTGAATTAAGACGTTTGAAGCAGGGATCAGGTGATGTGGAAAATTATTGTACATACTTCAGAAGATGGTCGGCTGAAGTGGAATGGAATGACTCAGCATTAAAATGTTTGTTTCTTGATGGTCTAGGTGAAAGGGTTAAGGATCTGCTGATTGCCTTCCCAAAACCTGGAACCTTGCAGGAGGCAATGCAATTAGCCATACGTGTGGACAGGAGACTGCGTGCTAGGAGTAATGAAGAGAAATCTACTGCTATGGCAGCTCCTAGTTTTCAGAGGGTCTGTTCGGAGGGTGGAGAACCGATGGAGATTGGGGCGATGTCACCCCACTCTCAGGAAAAAGACCGCAGGTTTGCTAAAGGATTGTGTTTTTATTGCGGTAAATCTGACCACTTTATTAAGAACTGTGTGCTTCGTTTGAACAAAGAAAAAAAAAAGAGGTCAGTTACGCCCGCATAGCGTGTTTAAACTCAAAAGGAGTATTTCTTTCTGGAAGCACCTCATTCCAGGAGGAGTTGATTGAATTTCGGGTATTTGTGGATTGTGGTTCTACACTCAATGTGATTTTTTGGATAAATTTAAATTAGAATCCAAACATTTGTCATCTCCTATTTCTGTGGTTGCTGTTGATGGCTCTCCCTTGAAAGGTATTATTCACAAGGTTTTTGAATTTCCCCTCACCATTAATGGTATCCACCAAGAGAATTTAGATTTGGCGGTATTAAATAATTTGCCTGCTCCACTGGTTTTGGGGTTACCTTGGTTAAAATTGCACAATCCTGTACTGGACTGGTCTACCAATGAAATTAAGTCTTGGAGTCCTAAGTATTATGATAGATGTTGTAACGGTCGCATTGCTGCTGTGGAAAGAGGGGAATTACCTGTACCTATTCAGGATTTTTGGAAGGTTTTTTCTGAGGAGGAGTCGCAAGTTTTGCCTCCTCATAGGGACTATGATTGTACTATTGAGTTTGTCCCTGCAGCAACTCTTCCCAAGAGTCGCTTATTTAATCTTACTATCCCTGAGAGAAAGGCCTTGGAGGAATACATACAGACAAGCTTGGCCGCCGGTCACATTAGACCTTCTAAGTCACCTGTGGCTGTTGGATTTTTTTTTGTAAAAAAAAAGGAAGGTGGTTTACGTCCTTGTCTGGACTTTCGCGAAATTAATAAAATTACAGTACGCAATTCCTACCCACTGCCATTAATTCCTGACTTGTTCAACCAGTTAGTGGGGGCCAAGTGGTTCTCTAAGATTGATCTCCGGGGGGCATACAATTTGTTACGTATGAAGGAAGGTGATGAGTGGAAAACTGCTTTTAACACTCCAGTGGGTCATTTTGAGAATCTGGTTATGCCCTTTGGTCTTACCAACGCACCAGCGTTTTTTCAGAACCTTATTAATGACATCCTAAGACCGTTGATTGGTAAGAATGTGGTGGTGTATTTGGATGACATTTTGATTTTTGCGCCGGATCTGGAGTCTCATTGGCAGAGCGTACGTGAGGTATTGCAGTTGTTAAGCGACAATTCACTTTTTGCTAAGCTGGAGAAATGTGAGTTCGCTGTGCAGAGAATTAGTTTTTTGGACCACATTATCTCCAGCGAGGGCTTTGAGATGGACCCAGTGAAGGTTCAGGTGGTGCAGGAATGGCCTAGGCCTATTGGTTTAAAATCGATACAGAGATTTTTGGGTTTCGCCAATTATTACAGAAAATTCATTAAGAATTTTTCTATAATTGTTAAGCCGCTGACCGCTCTCACCAGGAAAGGTGCGAATACGGTTCAGTGGACTACTGCGGCCATTGAAGCTTTTGTGTATCTCAAGGAGAGGTTCAGTTCTTCCCCCATCCTTATGCAGCCTGATGAGACCAAGCCTTTTTTGGTGGAGGTTGATGCTTCTTCGGTGGGGGTCGGTGCTGTTTTGTCTCAGGAAAACAAGGATGGAGTACATCCCTGTGCTTTTTTTTCAAAAAAAATTTCTGAGACCGAACTTAATTACGATGTCGGTAATCGGGAATTGCTGGCGATTAAACTCGCATTTGAACATTGGCGTCATCTCTTGGAAGGTGCTAAATTTCCCATTCAGGTTTTTACTGATCATAAGAATCTGATCTATCTTGATGCTGCCAAGCGCTTGAATGCCCGTCAAGCTAGGTGGGCACTTTTTTTTTGCGGTTTAATTTTTCTGTTACTTACATCCCGGGTACCAAGAATGTAAAAGCTGATGCTTTATCTCGCAGTTTTTCTCCCATGGTTGGTACCGAGGAGGAGGAGAGCATTTTACAGGAAGGAGTTGTGATAGCAGCATTGGACTCCGTTTTGGAAGATGGGATTCTGAAAGCCCAGGAGGATGCCCCATCTAACACTCCCCATGGGAGGTTGTTTGTGCCTAGGAACTTTAGGAGAGATTTGTTTGTGGAGTGTCATGAGTCTCGGTTGGCAGGTCATCCAGGAATTTCGGAGACTAAGAGACTTGTAGGTCGCAGTTTTTGGTGGCCTGGGTGGCAGAAGGAAGTCATTAAGTGGGTGCGTCAATGTACTGTGTGTGCTAGATCTAAGTCTTCACATGCTCCTGCTGTGGGGTTGCTTTGCCCTCTGGAGGTTCCTAGTGCTCCTTGGACGCATCTTGCTATGGATTTTATTACTGACCTTCCTGCCTCTGAGGGTAGAGATGAGCGTTGTTCTACTCGAACTGTTCGCCAATCTCAAATTCGAGCTGTTTTGGGCGGTGTTCGAGCCGTTCGGTGAACACGAACAATTTGAGAAAAATTCGGCTGTTCGAGGTTATGTTCGATAACTGTTCGTGCACCAAAATCATAACTGGATTTTTTCTCAGTAATGATGAAAATTAATGTTAATACGCAGTTTGAGTGTACAGCGGGGTGGGGGGAGGGGCAGGGGATGGATCTCTGCAGGAACAATGAAGATCTCCATTTTTTTTTCTCTTTCCCGCATTTGCAGTGGGGAGGTGCAATCTGTCAGCCTATCAGCAGCGCACACACGGAGCGAAGTGCTTTTTTTCACACAAGCAAGGGCATGTGTCATTGGCAGTGTATGTCACATGTCCTTGCCCTATAAGACCAAGCCATTTTCCCCGTCGCCACCATTTTCTCACTGCTGCAGCTGCGTGTTAGACGGCACCGCTGTTGCTGTGTGCGCTATACCTTGTTAATTTCAAGCCAATTTTTGCACAAATATACAGATAGCTTGGGAGTAGGGAATAGTTGTGATTGCAGTCCTTTTAAGGACTAGGTTACAGCATTTCCTACGACTTTTATCAGGGAGGTCTGTGCTCTTAAATAGATAGGTTGTGGGAGTAAAGACTAATTGTAATTGGAGTCCTTTTCAGGACTAGGTTACATGAGTTCCTATCAGTTTTTGCCAGGCAGGTCTGTGCCAGTGCTGTGCAAGTTTTTTTTCACAGCATTTGGCTGAATCTAGCAAAGCTAATCCTTTTTGGCCTATTGCAGAGTGTGTTAGTCAGTGGAGTAGCCTATCTGTGTTGCAAGATATAACACCTGTGTATAGAATACCAATTTTTTTACTGCACCTAGTGAAGTAAAATCTTTTGGGCATAGCATCATTCTATTAGTCCATCTATACTGACCTCCATCAGGTTGCAAACTGAATATAATTTTTTTCTGCATCTAGCTCTGAAAAAATATTTGGGCTTCTAGCAGTGTGTGGGACTTGGTCTATTAGTCCATCTATACTGACCTCCATCAGGTTGCAAATTAAAAATAATTTTTTTCTTCATTTAGCTCTGAAAAAATATTTGGGCTTCTAGCAGTGTGTGGGACTTGTTCTATTAGTCCTTCTATACTGACCTCCAGCAGGTTGCAAATCGAATATAATTTTTTTCTGCATCTAGCTCTGAAAAAATAGTTGGGCTTCTAGCGGTGTGTGGGACTTGGTCTATTAGTCCATCTATACTGACCTCCATCAGGTTGCAAATTAAAAATAATTTTTTTCTGCATCTAGCTCTGAAAAAATATTTGGGCTTCTAGCAGTGTGTGGGACTTGGTCTATTAGTCCATCTATACTGACCTCCATCAGGTTGCAAATTAAAAATAATTTTTTTCTGCATCTAGCTCTGAAAAAATATTTGGGCTTCTAGCAGTGTGTGGGACTTGGTCTATTAGTCCATCTATACTGACCTCCATCAGGTTGCAAATTAAAAATAATTTTTTTCTGCATCTAGCTCTGAAAAAATATTTGGGCTTCTAGCAGTGTGTGGGACTTGGTCTATTAGTCCATCTATACTGACCTCCATCAGGTTGCAAATTAAAAATAATTTTTTTCTTCATTTAGCTCTGAAAAAATATTTGGGCTTCTAGCAGTGTGTGGGACTTGTTCTATTAGTTCTTCTATACTGACCTCCAGCAGGTTGCAAATTGAATATAATTTTTTTCTGCATCTAGCTCTGAAAAAATAGTTGGGCTTCTAGCGGTGTGTGGGACTTGGTCTATTAGTCCATCTATACTGACCTCCATCAGGTTGCAAATTAAAAATAATTTTTTTCTGCATCTAGCTTTGAAAAAATATTTGGGCTTCTAGCAGTGTGTGGGACTTGGTCTATTAGTCCATCTATACTGACCTCCATCAGGTTGCAAATTAAAAATAATTTTTTTCTGCATCTAGCTCTGAAAAAATATTTGGGCTTCTAGCGGTGTGTGGGACTTGGTCTATTAGTCCATCTATACTGACCTCCATCAGGTTGCAAATTAAAAATAATTTTTTTCTGCATCTAGCTCTGAAAAAATATTTGGGCTTCTAGCAGTGTGTGGGACTTGGTCTATTAGTCCATCTATACTGACCTCCATCAGGTTGCAAATTAAAAATAATTTTTATCTGCATCTACAGTACCTCTGAAAAAATATTTGGGCTTCTAGCAGTGTGTGGGACTTGGTCTATTAGTCCATCTATACTGACCTCCATCAGGTTGCAAATTAAAAATAATTTTTTTCTTCATTTAGCTCTGAAAAAATATTTGGGCTTCTAGCAGTGTGTGGGACTTGTTCTATTAGTCCATCTATACTGACCTCCATCAGGTTGCAAATTCAAAATAATTTTTTTCTGCATCTAACCCAGCCAATAGTTTTGGCCTAATACCACAGTTTGGCCACTCAGCTCTGCTCGGTTACCATCCATTGTTTTTTTGTGCAAACAACTCCAGAGTTGTGAATTAGTTAACCACCAAAATGAGTGGAAAAAGGCCTGCTGCTGGTGGAAAGGGGAATAGGCGTGTTGGGAAGGGGAAAAAAGGTTGTGTCCGTGGGGTAGGTGTTAAAGCAACAGTAACATCTGCAGAAGAAAGACTATCTTCCAGCCAAACTAAAATGTCTACTTCTTTTAGCGGACAATGTGATAAGATCCCTTTCTTACGGCCACGCCAATCGCTACAAATTCCAGATGAGGCACAAAAACAGCAGGTGCTTCAACGGATATCAAGTGCTCCTTTAAGTGGGCTCTCCTCCACATCAACTTCAACATCACAAATACTCCAGTCCTCAAATTTGTCACCCAAATCACACTTGCTTCCTCACAGCTCCCAAATCTCCAGCTGCCCGTCTGAGTATGAGGTAGAACAGATGGTTGAGTCTGCAGAGCTGTTTACTCATACTATAGCCTGGGAATCAGAGGTCGACTCCAGCGCTTCTGTGAATCCAGACGAGGAAATGATCTGCACTGATGCCCAGAATCTTTATGAGTCGGATCCAGGACCAGACGCAGAAGGTTCTGACCATAATGTTGACCCTCATTCCTAAACTGTAACTCCTGTTGGTGGAGACAATGAGGAAGACGATGATAAGACTCAAATACCTGATTGGAGCGACAACTTTAGTTTTTTGTCAGGGCAGGAACAGGTTGGCTCTGAGGACGACGGGTGTGATAACGCACAGGGTGATGATGATGAGGTCGGAGATCCCACTTACTGTCAACCCACAGTCAGCCAAGAGATGAGGTCAGCAGAGGAGGTGGAGGAAGATGCTAGTGACGACAAGGTCAGGTTGCGCCTTCCTGGACAGAGACGTAGTACTGGAAGCACGTCAACAACTGCATCCTCAAACACAACTCTGCCTCTCACCACAAGTCGTGGTGGCTCTTCAGGTCGCATGGGTGCTAAGCCTTGCATAGCCTGGGCATTTTTTCAGATCGATAAAGATGACCCAACTCGTGTTATCTGTAACATTTGTCAGCAAAAGCTAAGTAGAGGCCAAAAAATACATAGTTTGAGTACTTCATGCATGAACCGGCACATGGACATGAAGCATAAGTTGCAGTGGGAAGCTCAGTGTGCTACAATGCGGCCTAGCCGGCCGGGCCAACCACCGTCTGCCATATCTTGTGCATCCGCGGCCTCTTCATCCTCTGTGACTGGGGGGACAGCAGTCACACCTGTTTTGGGGCGCAGACCTGCCACCTCTTTACCCGCAACAGCCAGCGTGATTGGCAGGTCATCATTTTCTTTGGAGGTGGTAAGACCAGCTGGTGTTGAGCGCTGTCCGACATCGATAGCACCACCTTTGGATCAAGGCAACCTAACATGTCCGCCTGCATCTTCCTCACAGACCGGCAGTTTGCCGGGGACACCCTTATCAACCCCGTCTAAGCACAATAGCCAGCCCTCGGTCCCTCAGATGTGGACAAGTAAAAGACCATTTCCTCCTAGCCATGAGAAAGCTAAGAGGTTGAATTTCACCATCTGCAAGCTCTTGGCTACAGAAATGCTGCCTTTCCGCCTGGTGGACACAGAGGATTTTCGAGACCTTATGTCCGTCGCAGTGCCCCAGTACCAGATGCCCAGTCGGCACTACTTCTCAAAGAAAGGTGTGCCTGCGCTCCACCAGCATGTCGCACACAACATCACCGCTTCTTTGAGAAACTCTGTGTGTGACAGGGTGCATTTCACCACAGACACTTGGACGAGTAGGCATGGACAGGGGCGTTACATGTCGCTGACTGGGCACTGGGTAACTATGGTGACAGCAGGACAAGGGGCTGCTGTCCAAGTCTTGCCGTCCCCACGAGTTGTGCGTCAATCCTCTTTATGTCAAAGTTCCTCCACTGCTTCTGCCTCTTCAACCTCCTCTCGGTCTTCCACCTGCACCCAAAGCCTGTCTGGTCATGCCACAAGCTTTCTAACTGCGCAGAAGGGATCCTGCACACCTCCTTACTATGCTGGCAGTAGGGCTCAACGTCATCAGGCGGTTTTTACATTGAAATGTCTGGGAAATGTGAGTCACACAGCTGAGGAGTTGTGGTCAGCTCTGGAGAACCAATTTCATGAATGGTTATCTCCACTGGACCTGAAACCAGGGAAGGCCGTGTGCGACAATGCTGCAAACCTGGGTGCGGCCCTTCGCCGGGGCAATGTCACACATGTGCCTTGTATGGCTCACGTGTTGAACCTGGTTGTCCAGCAATTTTTAGCCCACTATCCCAGACTAGATGGCCTTCTGCAGAGGGCACGGTCGCTGTGTGCTCACTTCCGCCGTTCGCATCCCGCAGCTCAGCGACTTACATCTCTACAGAAGTCGTTGGGCCTGCCACTTCACCGGCTAAAATGCGATGTGCCTACCCGGTGGAATTCAACTCTGCACATGTTGCAGCGACTGTGGCAGCACCGACAAGCCCTGGTGCAATACGTTCTCACGTATAGCCTGGGCCAACGAGATTCAGAGGTGGGGCAAATCACGCTGGAGGAGTGGTCTCAGATCAGGGACCTATGCACCCTTCTGCACAGTTTTGAAATGGCGACGAAGATGTTTAGTGCTGATGATGCCATTATCAGCATGACTATTCCGGTGATTTACATGCTGGAGCACATGTTAAACAGAATTCGGAGTCAGGTGGTGGCACAAGAGGAGGTGGAGGAAGTAGAGGAGGAGGAGTTGTATGCGGAAGGGCTAACATCTGCAAGGTCCAGACGGTCGGCAGCACCAAGGCGGCAGGCATGTGAGGGTGGGGGAGATGGTTTTACCAGGGCGCATGGTAGCAACCAAACTAGTGAGGAAGGTGCAGGAGCCCAGGAAGAAGTGGATGACGAACTGATGGAAGACTCATCAGATGAGGGAGACCTTGATCACATTTCTGTTGTGCGAGGTTGGGGGGAGAGGACAGAGGAAGGAAGCATGATTGTTACCTCGCCACCAACACAACAGGGACTTGGTGCTCCTGGATGCGCAACACACATGAGTGCCTTCTTGCTGTACTACCTGCAACATGACCCTCGAATTGTGAGAATTAGAAATAATCCTGACTACTGGGTTGCCACACTGTTAGATCCCCGGTACAAAAGTAAATTTGCAGAAATTATTCCTGCCATAGAAAGGGATGCACGCATGCAGGAGTATCAGCAGAGACTGTTGCAGAATCTTACATGTGCTTTTCCACAAAATACCAGTGGTGCACGTAGTGAATCTCACAGTTCCAACTTGCCAACCGTGGGACCGTCAAGTGTTCAGCACTCAAACCGTAACAGAACCACAGTATCTGCTGGTAACATCAATTTTGCGGAATCATTTCACCACTTTTTTAGCCCATCCTTTGCAAGGCCACAGGAGACAAGAAGTCTGACACATAGTCAACGCCTAGAGACGATGGTACAGGAGTATCTCCAAGTAAACATTGAAGCCACGACTGTGTCACTGGACCCTTGCTCTTTTTGGGCTTCCAATCTGGATAAATGGCCGGAGCTAGCCACTTACGCCTTGGAGATCTTGTCATGCCCCGCAGCCAGCGTTCTGTCTGAACGTGTGTTCAGCGCTGCTGGTGGTGTGCTGACAGATAAGCGCACGCGGCTCTCCACTGATAATGTAGACAGACTCACGTTCATAAAGATGAACAAATCATGGATCCGAAACGACTTTTCTACCCCTGTGTCATCCTGGGGAGAGTAAAAGCTTGATGATTGGTTAAAATCACCCTACCAACCGTTTTAAGCTTTCAAATTACTAATCATGTTTATCTGTATCTTGACTGGAAAATAATTTGGGCTTTGTAGCAGTGTGCAGGACTGATCCTATTAGGCCATCTATACTAAAGCTTCACCAGATTTAAAATTAAAAATAATTTTTAGCTGCATCTAGCCCGGAAAATAATTTTGGGGCTCCGAGATGCGCAAGGCACATAAGTGCCTTCTTGCTGCACTACCTGCAGCATGACCCTCATATTGTCAGAATTCGAAGTAATCATGACTACTGGGTTGCCACACTCTTAGATCCCCCAAACTTTTCGATCAACCTTTTCATTTTAATAAAGACCAAAAAAATGGTCATTTTTGAAATTATAAGCATTAGCAGGTTGTTAGAAACTGAAATCAAACAGTTTTCAGCTCAAAACTTTATTCTAGGTGATGTTACATTTTCACATAGGACCCCTTGTTCGAAAGGAGCTTCTGAACTCTCTCGTCCATTGAATTTGTCAGGTTTTGGATGGTTTCTGCTTCAATTGTTTTGCATGAGGACAGAATACCCTCCCAGAGCTGTTGCTTAGATGTGAACTGCCTCCCGCCATCATAGACACTCCTTTTAATGATGCTCCAAAGGTTCTGAATGGGGTAGAGGTCAGGGGAGCATGGGGGTCACACCATAAGTTTGTCCCCTTTTATGCCCATATCAGCCAGAGATGCAGATGTTTTATGTGCAGCATGAGATGGTGCATTATCATGCAGAAAAATGATCTTGCTGTGAAATACACGGTTCTTCTTCTTGAACCATGGCAGGAAGTGCTGTTTGAGAAAATCCACATACATTATGGAGTTCATCTTTAGCGCCTTCAGGGATCCTAAAGGGGCCGACAATCTCTCTCCCCATGATTCCAACCCAAAACATTACTCCACCTCCTCCTTGTTGGCGCTGTAGCCATGTTTGCGTGGGGTGTCCATCAACCAGCCATCCTCCACTCCATCCATCTGGACCATCGAGCGCTGCACGGCACTCATCCGTGAACAAAACAGTTTTGAAATCAGTCTTCATGTAATGTTTGGCCCACTGGAGCCGTTTCTGCTTGTGTGAAGTGGTAGAGGAGGTCGACAGGATGGCGCATGCACAGCTGCAAACCTCTGAAGGACCCTGCATCTTGTTGTTCGGGGGGCGTTGGAGGCACAAGCAGCTTCAAAAACTTGTCTGCTGCTATGACAAGGCTTTTTTGCCGCTGCTCTTTCAACCTGACGTAATTGCCTGTAGGAAAGAGTCCTCAATTTGCCCTTATCAGCACGCACACGTGTGTACTGTGAATCAGCTACATACTTCTTGATTGCCAAGACACTTCATCCTGATCATCGCACAATGTTGATTGTAGTCATGCCTTGACCTAAACACTCCACAATTTGTTGCTTCTCAGCAGCCGACACATCCTTTTTCTTTCCCATTTTGGCAGAAAATGTAGGCTGCTTAATAATGTGAGAGAGCCTTCTTAAGTAGTCTTGCCTTTCATTGGACACACCTGCCAAACTAATTAGCACAGGTGTCTGCAATTGCTTACAGTGATATAAAGAGCCCTGACACACATCACCATCAATGAGTTTAACTGACAAACAAACAAATTCTTCCCATATCACTCCTAAACACTTTTTGTATAATAATTTGGAACGCAGTGTACATGTGCTTTTCCACAAAACACCAGTGGTTCACGTAGTGAATCTTACAGTTCTAACTTGCCAACCGTGGTCTGTATGGAGTTGTTCAATAAAGGGCCCAAAATTAAGATAACATAGATGGGAGAGGTCTCTATGAATAGGAATTCCTAAGTATTTGATACCCTGTGAGGGCCAGGCAAAGGGAAAGTTGGACTGGATGGAATCCTATATGGATTTGGGGAGGGAGACATCGAGGGCCTCAGACTTCGCTGCATTGATTTTAAAATTTGACCATGTAACAAAGTGATCTATTTCAGCCATAACAGCATGGATGGATATATGTGATTGAGTGATATATACTAGGACATCATCAGCAAATAGAGAGCACTTGTACTCGGTGCCTCCCACCTCAATCCACCTAATATTGGGGTTATGGCGAATTGATGAGAGCAGGTGCTCCGTCACTAGGATGTATAAGAGAGGGGACAGAGGACATCACTGCCTTGTCCCATTGGTGATTGTGAAAGGTGATGAAAATGTTCTGACGCACCCCCTGGGCCTTGGGACACCCGGAGCCGGACCCTTTTTGGTGGATGCTGGTGGTTGTAGTCTTCGTGGCGGCGACCCAGTTCCGTGGCTCAGGGCGGTCAAACCAGTGGCGGAACTATTTATGTGGTTTTCATCTTTAAATGTCTGACTACGCCACCCGTGGATTGCGGTCAGAGTGAACCGCCGCTACAGGGCAGACCACTGAGGCTGGTGTTGTGGGTGCAGCAGAGCGTAGCATAACTCCCCACGGGAGGAGTATAGCCTCAGGGCAGTGTATGCGGAGGATGGGGGTGATGGTGCAGGGCAGCAGCAGTAACGACACGGAGTCAGTGATGCAGTTCAGGGCCTTTACTCACAGTTCTTATTATCCAGACCACGTCTGCAGGTAACGGCTGCCCACGTCGTACTGTGCTCGCCAGGTGAGGGGCTCAGACAACTCCCAGATAACTTTGGAGCACTTCACAGGACCCCCTTTGTGTGTCCTTTGTCTGGCCTTTCTTACCAACACTTCTGTCCGGCTGCCTCGGGCCTCCTCTTGGTAAACTTGGCGCCAGTTTCCCTGACCCTATGTGGTGCCTTCCTAGCGGGTGTAGCGAGGGGCTGCGCCACATAAAATGTCAGAGCCTCCGGTTTCTAGCTGAGGGTCGTTTCCTGCCTCCACTAGTTCGGGGACCGGTCTCCCCCTTTGGCCTGACCCCTCCACGCAGGTGGATTCGGGCGTGCGGTGGCGACTCGCCCGTCCGCACCCCTGGGATCCCTTCATTCCTCGTTCCTGGAGCCTTCTCCGCTCCTCTTCCTTCCTTCTCCCTCTTCCAGGCCTGGGCCTCTGTTACTAGGCCCGCCTCCGGAGCAGAGCTCATGCAGAGCCCCTGCTCCCTGCCACTTCTGCTCAGACTTCTCTGCACTGAACTAAGATGGTGCCCACCTTTTATACTCCCTTCTCAATGCACCCAGGAACTGCTTCCTCCCTGCTCCTGCACTACAGGGTTCCCCTTCCTCAGTGTTCCCTCCCCCCACTCCAGCCAGGGACAGGGACTGTCGTGCCCATCTCAGGGGCATATTGGTCGCCCTGCCCCACGGCAATGTGGTGTAATGCATGCAGGTGTCGGGTCCTGATCCACACTCCATCCTTACCTGAGAGTGAGATATCACACCTCTGGGTGAGGTGCAATAAGTCTGTAGCAACCGAGCCCTCAGGGTGCTACAGTTCCATTTATCTTCAGCCTAGGTGACGTATTGCGATACAGGGCCGTGATTTTGGCTATAAAAGGGTCCCCTAGACCCCTACCCCAAGCTTTTTAAGAGAATCATATATGGCGTGCCAGGAGACTCTATGGAATGCTTTCTCAGCATCCAACGAGAGTATCTAATTACAAATTTTTAACTGCATCTAGCCCAGGAAATACTTTGTGCCTAGTAGCAGTGTCTGCTAGTGAGCGGATTATCCCGGCTGTTAAGCAAGCTGCACCACCTGTAGTTTAGACACTTAATTTTTTCAAAGGAAATGCTTCGGGACCATGGGATACTTAGTGAAGAGCATCAGGAGGCACCCCAAGGCATAGGGGCTGGGACTGGCAGTAGGATGCCTTGCGGTGGACAGCCGAGCTCGATCCTTATAAAAGCTTTTTAACTGCAGCAGCTTTAGTGGACGCTACTGGAGCTGGAATTACCGCGTCTGCTGGCATGAGACTTGCCCTCCAATAGATCCTTGTAAATGGATTTAAAGTGTATTCATTCAAATTAGAGAGACAATTTAAATTAAAAAGCTTAGAGCTGCCTCCACCACAGGGGGGCTCGCTCGACCCACCAGCGGACAGGCACCAGTATTGGGAGAGGGGGGCTGGCCGTCAGGGTTCACCGCGGCTCTGGCACAAACCCGGCGACACGGAGGTGGCACGGGCAGGAGCGGACTGGCCGTGTCGGCTTCTCACTTTTTGGATTTTAGAAGGGCATGACATGCCTATATCTGTGTCTCCCCCTCCTTTTACTCCTCCACCTCTTTTATTTTCGCATGACTATATGTACTTGTCACTTTTCCATGTGTTAGTTATGTCTTCTGAGCAGTTTGTCAGCTTTTGGACACCTTTGAAGGTGTTTTCTATGTGTTTCTATGTGTTTTTGTTTGCCTGCCATTGGTTTTAACGGTGTTCGAAGGTGTTCGACGAACAGTTCGACGAACAGTTCGGCGAACACACGGGTGTTCGACGAACCGAACCGAACTCGAACACTACGGGGGTGGCTCAACACTATCTGAGGGTTTCACTGTTATCTGGATGGTCGTGGACCGTTTTAGCAAGATGTGTCACTTGGTTCCCTTCATCAAACTGCCCTGCGCCAGGACACTCGCTAAGGCTTTTGTTAAAGAAATTGTCAGGCTCCATGGCATTCCTACCGACATTGTTTCCGATAGGGGACCTCAGTTCGTGGCTCGTTTTTGGCGTGCCTTTTGTGACAGGTTGGGAGTCCATTTGTCATTTTTGTCTGGTTATCATCCTGAGTCTAATGGTCAGACAGAAAGAAAGAACCAGGATGTTGAACAGTTTTTGCGTTGTTTTGTGGCTGACAATCAAGAGGGGTGGTCTGAGTTTCTGCCACTGGCTGAATTTGCTCTTAACAACCATACATCCTCTCCTGCTGGGTATTCTCCTTTTTTTGTTGTACTGGGAGACATCGGTCGTTTGGGTCATTCTCCAAACTGGTATCGGCTGTGCCGGAGGAGGAGAATTTTTCCGGTGATTTGGAGAGAGTTTGGACTGATGTACGTCGTAACCTTCAAGAGGCTAACAAAAAATCCAAGATGTACTTTGACAGGAAACGTCAAGAGGTCTTGTTTACTGCTGGTGACATGGTTTGGTTGTCCTCTAGGAATTTGCAGTTGAGGATTCCTTCTAAGAAATTGGGCCCGAAGTTTGTAGGTCCGTTTAAGGTGCTTCAGGTAGTTAACCAATCTGCTGTTAGGTTGGAGGTTCCTACCTCCTGGAAGATTAATCCGGTGTTTCATGTTTCCTTATTGAAAAAAGCTGATGTTTATGATGGGGATGCCACTGTCTCTGTTCCTCCGGTGGAGGAAGACGGTGAATATGAAATTTCTCGCATTCTTAATTCTAGATGGCATAGAGGGAGATTGCAGTATCTCGTTGCTTGGAAAAGTTTCGGTCCCTAGGATAACTCCTGGGTAAGGGCGGATGATGTTTCTGCTCCTAGACTTGTCGGAGCGTTTCACAGGAGGTTTCCTGATAGACCTGGGCCTGGAGGATCCGGAGGATCCTCATAGAAGAGGGGGTACTGTTAGAACCCTCCTGTTAGTTTTTTCTATTTTGTTGGTCACATGACTTTTTGCCTATATAACCCAGCTCCGCCCTCCTGGCCTTGCTGGACTTCAGTGTTACATTTACTCTTAAGCTAGCCAGGTGCTTTGTACCTTTCTCTGTAGTTTGCTTGGTCTTTTGATCACTAGTACTTCTGTTTGTTTGTTTGTCTTTGCTCTGCTACAATTTCTGCTAGGAGGTGTCCAACTATATCCCAGTCCTTAGTTCTTGTAGGGACCCCTCCCTTATATCTATAGGTCTGCGTTCAGACTAGCCGAGGACTTAGGCGGGTCTGTTCACAAGGAACAGGTCCCCCGCTGCATCGTAGGGAATCAGCTTAGTCCTATTGTAGGGACAGTTTTCCTATCTTTCCTTAGTGTTTGTAGCAGTTCATAACACTCAGGGGAACAGTGATGTGAGAATAAATGGGAATGGGCGTGATAAGAGCTATGACCCCATGATTCTGCACCTGTCTACAATGCCCTACTCTCTTCATGGAAAATTATCAAGAGTGACATAATACTGAAAAAATCTCCCAAATTTGTACTCAAAATATACAGGCACCAGAATTTGTGACTTGACCACGTTCACACTTTCAGTATTTGGTCAGTATTTCACATCATTATTTGTATGCCAAAACTAGGAGTGGGTTATAAATGCAGAAGAGGTGCGCGTGTTTCTATTATACTTTTCCTCTGATTGTTCCACTCCTGGTTTTGGCTTACAAATACTGATGTAAAATACTGACCACATACTGATAGTTTTCTGGTGTAAGGCCACGTTCACACTGACTCCAATCACTTAATAAATCTGTCCCTAATAACTTTTTAAAGAGTGACAATAGTAATATGTTTAGAATTAGGTTCTATAATCGACTACAAATATTATTTGAGAATCTGGTGCACTTTCAATAAATTGCACTTGTAAGAAGATTCCAGCTAAACTAATCTGGTAAATGTTAGTATAACGTGTCTTCCACTAAGGACCATGTATGAGGCCCACCTAGGGGCAGAACTATTGATGTAGAGTCTGCTCATTTATAAACTATGAAGAAAATGAGCATGCAACTGTGTTATTACTTTTAGCTAAAGTTTCTGGTTCATAAAATTCAATTTTCCAATTTTACATAGGTAAAACATGTAACCACATTGCCTGAATGTTTGCCTGCTAAGGCTTTAGGACAAGTATTCAATTATTAATAAAAATCTTGTTTATATGTATTGTTTCTTTCAAAAATAGTATTTAATGCATCCTCTCATGTTGCATGAGATCAGTATGATGTAGACAAAGATCCCCTGAATCCAAAAATGTATCACTTAGATTACTTGGGGCAGCAGTTCTGACACAGAGTTTTTATATTTAGCATGAAGCAGAGCTGAGAAAGCTAATCCCGCCCACACCAGGCTCTAGCAGTGAGCTGCTTATCAGAAGAGAAGGCGGAGTCAGACTTGCAAGCGCAAATGTCAGTTAGTCACAGCAATGATAATGGGTCCTATGGGGCCCCTCTAGGCTCCAGGGCCCGGGTGCCTTTGTAACTCATGCACCCACTATAGTTATTCTCGTGCATATAATTACTGTATACAACACAGTAATTCTATTCAACCATCACCATCCTTGTGGACAGTGGCGTAATTTGAAGCTGGTAGACAAGAGTGAAACATCTCCAACAGGGTGACAAAGATCCGAAGTCTTTACTAGTATTGGTTTTCTCATATCGGACCAACAGGACATTTTGGGTCCCACTTGGCTTCAGGGCCTGAGTGTGACTGCAATCCCTGCACCCACTATAGTTACACCCCTGCTCCTGAAACCTTTAGCTGACAAATGGACAGCACTTTACTCAACTATTTCTGGCAGTATCATAGAAAATGAATGGAGAGGCATGAAAACCACAGATCCATTCAGATGGAGACAAAAGTCTACATTCTAGCAACTGGTTGGTGGTCACAGTAGTCGGACCCCCACCAATCTAGGAGTTATCACCTAACCTGCGAATACAGGATAAAGTCTTCTAACCGGATTACCCCTTGAATTTAATTGCCCCTTGATTCCCTTCCCACCCTCTTCCTCACTAGTCACTAGAGTTGTTATTCTAATTATCAAACTTTGCGACAAAGAAGAAAAAAATTAAATACTAAGAGCGAGATATGAAATGTATTTAGGGCTATTATTCTAGTATTATAAATCACATTTACTTTTATACACACCTTCTACCACATGGCGTATTGCCATTCTGTTGACTCACAATAAGAAGAAGAAAAGAAAACAGTTATTCTTTGTGCACAGATGGTATACCCAGCATGGGACGAATTTCTGAGAAGCTTCCACCTGGACTTTTATCATTTGTGATAACCTGTAAATGCTGCGGGTCAACAGAATACTGATTAAATTAATAATAATGAGGTGAAAGCAGATATTGTTTTTAACCTGTTATATTATGCATTCATAAACAATCAGCCCACGCATATTGTATTGCCCATGAACCAAAAATGATTATTGGTAGAGTGGACAACATCATTTATTGGAAACTCTTAATATAACAATCCGGATATTCACTCAATGTGCTTTCAATAGCAGGATATTTAATAAGAATGTGCAATAAGAATAAGAAGTTCCGCCGTAACTTTTATTTCTGGTGTAAAAAAAGTCACACAAGCATCAAAAGAATGCAATCTTGCAATAGAAATCAGTAGAAATAATTTCAGGGTAAAGAGCATTTCCAGTATGAACCTATAAAAATCAAAGATAATAGAAAATGCCAAAAAAACTTTCATCCAAAATAATTTTATTAATTACAATACACAAAAACAGAAGAGTCAATAAAAACACTCAATGTGGTCAGAGGTAAGTCACATAATGACATTCTAAGCATGATGTAAATATATTATGAATCGTAATAATTTCAAAGGGAAAGAACAACAATAATGGGGGGAAGGTCACTTTGCACAGAATAATAAATAAATTGAGGGAATCAAAAACATGATTGGCTAGAAAGAGTTGTAACAGCATTGAATGATCCCACATAAAGTAGTCAAATAAAGTCAAATAATGAACAAAGATAGCCAAATGCCAATTGATAACACAAATAACCCCTAAATAGTCTTGGGCTATGTGCACAAGAAGCAATTTTAATGCGTTTTTGTGGCGTATTTTTGCTGCGAAAACGCATTAAAATCGCTTGTAATAGGTCTGCCATTTACTGCAATGCAAATCGGCATGTGCTGTGCACATCATGCGGAAATTTCCGCTGCGAATAAACCCGCAGCAAGACCAATTCTAGTGAGATTTCGCTGCAAAATCGCCGCCATTGACTTGCATTGGATCGCATAAGATCCGCATGACTACATGTAGTCATATGTAGTCATGCGGATCTTATGCGATTAATGCGCGAATGGTACCCGGGTCTGGAGAAGAGGAGACTCTCCTCCAAACTCGGGTACCATAGTACCTGTAAGTAAAAAAATAATTAAAATAAAAAATAACCTTCTTGTTACGGATCCGGGTGGTGGAACCTCTGTGCTGCGGTGCAAGGAGGGACCAGAGGGGCGTGACTAAGTATCTACTCGGCCTGACCAAGGTCGCACGGCGGCTCAGTCGACTCCGTGAACCAGGGAGGGACCGAACAGAGGGACCAGGTACCACTCTGGGACCGACCTTGTATGAGAGCAGGCGACTCCCACGGGTCAGAAGGCAGGAACTGACTGGTACAGCGGATGAGCACGGCAGGCAGGCTGACGGGAGGTTCGGGTAGACTGGCAGGCTGATTCGGCGGATAGCCTGACCGGTACACCGGGTAGGCAAGCTGGCGGGCACAACGGGTAACCGGCAGGTGCTTCCAGGTAAGCAGGCAGGCGGGCATGGTAGGTAACAGGCAGGTGCTTCCAGGCAAGCAGGCACGGCAGGTAACAGGCAGGTGCTTCCAGGTAAGCAGGCTGTTGGGCATGGCAGGTAACAGGCAGGTGCTTCCAGGTAAGCAGGCTGGCGGGCACGGTTGGTAACAGGCAGGTGCTTCCAGGTAAGCGGGCGGGCAGAGGCCTCAGACAGACTGGCGGACTGGACTGTAGGCAGACTGTCGGGCTGGATCGTAGTCAGACTGGCGGACTAGACTCAAGAACAGACTGGCAGACAGGACTGACTTGCAGAGGACCTGAGGGATGAAGCAAAGTAAGTATAACAGAGCAGCAACCTTGCACGGGCACCTCCGTATTGGAGGAGATGCCTTTTATAGAGAAAGTCCTCCGGCCATTGGCCGGGGACTTTTTAGGACGGCGCGCTTGGCCCTAAGCACAGAGCCAGGGAAGCTGCGTGTACCAGCAGCCGCAGCAGGGACGCCGGAGCAGGACCACGGCGGTAAGGGGGATGGCATCTTTGCCTGGCAGGAGGCAGAGATGCCGATGCTACACTTAAATTCACCTTCCGATGGCCCCAGCTCTGCTCCCGGCATCGCTGCTGGCTTCGTGGCGGGTACCGGTAATGTAAAAGGACCTTCTATGACGTCAGCGGTCATGTGACAGGTCACGTGACCGCTGACGTTGACATGGATTTATATTGTGTGACCAACTTTCAAGCACTTTTCTAAGTGATGCTAAAATCTTTGTCAAGCTTGGAAGAGTGCTTGACAAAAGCATGCGAAATCGCATGCTAAAAAGGCTTGACAAACGCTTGTCTCTGGCAGAAAAAACACATGTAAAATGCACATGCGTTTTTTCCGCCAGGGAGATGCAGAAATGCTCAGGAAAAATCCAGAGCATTTCTGCATCGTGGGCACATAGCCTTAAAGTGCAATAGTGCAGAGACCCCTTACCCACCTGCAGACGCCATAGTAAATGTGCCAAAGTGACAGACTATACTGCCCAGCACCCCAATGCGCGTTTCGCATTAGCTTCTTCAGGGGAAAGAAACGCAAAACATGGGGTACTGGGCAGTGTGGTCTGTCACTGTGGCAAATTTACTATGCTATCTGCTGGTGGGTAAGAAGGTATCTGCATTAATGTACTTTAATACAATTTAGGGTTTATTTGTGTTATTAATTGGCATTTGGCTATCTTTTTTCATTATTTGGCTACTTTCTGTGAGGTCATTCAATGCTGTTACAACTCTTTCTAGCCAATCATGTTTTTGATTCCCTATAATACTTTGTTTTTGTAACTCTATCAAAGTTATTATTTTTTGGTTATGCAGTATTGTTTTTTTATCCAAGTTTGGGTTATAAAGAGTATTTCCAGGACAGATTATCAATGCACTGCAGGATGCAGCAGGCCCCATGATAAACCTACCAGTTCATGGAGGGGGTGGTTGCCTAGTATTAATAATTTACATATATGGGACTTGCATAGGGCTCTAGTCACACTGGTAGGTGTAATGCAAAGTGTCTTGCTTACAGCCTATCGATGACGCCCATATTATTAGAGCAGGCGGGCTGCCCAGCACTATATACGTGCACCCTACAAGGACAGACATCCCAATTTAGCCAAACCAACACTAAAGGGCCCGGCTGCATCCTGCATAAAAATGGAAAAATGTGCAATAAAAAGATGAAAAATGATGTATAAAATACTTGAACTATTTATCAATATTTTGGCCACAATATGCAAGCTTGCAACCCACATCAAGAGTCATCATACTTGCAAATTCCTACACTAAATTCAAAAAGTGCTCAGAGAAGGACAGTATTTTGCACCTGTGCTGCCCCCTCCTTTATCATGGGGCAGCATCCTGTTAGTGCATTGATAATGTTACCTGGTGTTGGTAAGGCTGTTTCTTTATGTGATGTCTTTTGAATTTATGTCCTTTTGTGAACTTTTAAAGAGTATTTCCTCCTAAAAAGTCCTTGATTAGGTTATCATCAAAAGTTATTTCACTGTCTTTTAGGCTATGTTCATATGAATGTCACTGATTTTGTTCATAACAGAGCCATGACAGCATTGACACTTTGAAACTGATTTTACAAATAATGATAGATTCCATTTTTATTCATCAATCTTGCCACCAAAAAGAATAAGACACTGATAAAACAGAAAACAACTCTTATGTGAATGGAGCTTTGGTTATATACGTTTTGGAGAAATATTAGCCAAAGACAATCTGGATACTATTATAGTTTTCATAGGGATTATCATTAGGAATTTCTGGGCCCAACCTACAATTGTATCAAAAAAAGTAGAGGTCCTCCTGTTATGAACCTGGTCAATGGTAATCCTTCCCAACACAGGCTTCTTATCATAATATAACCAGTCGAGGGCTTTTTATCATAGTGGAATAATTTGGTGCTGGAGCATTAGGGAATTCATTAAGTGAATATTTCACCTATTTGTACTATAAGCAGCTAACATGATTTAGGTTTTGTTTCAAAAAGACTGTTAGGTTTCTTTGCTGAGAGGCAGCTTTCCTCAGAAGAAACCTTATCCCACAGCTCTTTTTACAGTAGAGGCCAAAGCAAATTTAAGGGTGCATGGACATGACATCTTTTTCAGGCGGATTCAATGCAGAAGAAAGAACGTCACAAAAAATGGACATAATGCACAGCAATGTAAAAACATAATTGCTGTGCACATGTTCCATCTCTTGCTACTTCTTTTTACAGCTTCAAAGTTCAAAAACCTTGAAGCTTTTAAAATAAGTAAAATGCAAATTTTTTGAGCGGCTTCCGCTAGAAGCCCTCTCACCACTATAATGGAAAGCAGAGAAAAAAGGTTGAAGGATCCACTACATCCACTACAAAAAAACAACAGCAAAAGCGCCAGCACAGCCACTTCAGGAGAAAGACCACAAGGGTTTACTTGAAGCCTAGAAAAACTAAGATTTTGTGTGCACATACACTGAGGCTGATTAGAGACGTCATTCATAATTAAAATAATTCTGATTTGTCATTCGAGATTGTTCATTTCCAGAAAATGCAGAACTAACTAAAATTTAATTTTTTGCTCTCTCAATTTCTTTTTAGCAATTCATGCAAAGAAGATACAGTAATAAACTATAAAGCATTATTTTATCTGTCATCCTTTCTGCTCTTTGGGGTGAGATTCATTATTATTGCATTTGCACCTATGTTTTGTTGAATTTTTTGCGTTTTGCATTGTTTTTTTTTGTTTGCGCCATGTTCATCTTTCCATTTGCACCTTTTTTTAATTTCATTTATATGTGTTCAACTTTTCTTCGCCATTGCGGGTGGAGTTTAGGGTTTCCAGATTTTTTCACTTGATTATTATCAACATCAAAATTTGTCAAAAATGTACCCCAGTACCTCCCCAGAGTGATTTTATATGCGCCAGATATTTTGGCACAATTTTTGTCTCATTTTGCGCAACATGCAATTTTTATTTATTTTTCTTAAAAAGTTGCAAAAAGGTTAAAGATCAAAATAAAGACCATTTTTTTACTTTTGAAAAACTCATGAACTGCGTTTTGAATTTTTTTTTCGCAAAAAATCATCAACGCCTAAACATAAGGCATAAAACAAAAGTGATTAAAAAAAAATCAAATGTCTAATTAGGCTCAGTGAAAAAGGAACGGAATACACTTACAATCCAAAGGAAGAATTTCTGTAGTTAAAAAGTTTCCAGATAGCAATGTCAACAAACATAGGCTGACATTTAGGAAATTAATCATTGCTCTGACAGATTAAACATGCTATAGCAGCTCCCTCTACATTTCAGAGACATTTACTTTTCTTGTCGGGGGAAATGCTGAGCTGTTTTAAAAGTAAGTATTGTATAAGATAGAAATAAGTATCAGAAATAAGGGGAAAAAAAGAAAGAAGCAAAATTTCAAACTTTGATGTAACTGCATGCAATTGTTGTAAAATGAATGAACTCAGTATTTTCTTGTATAATTTAGAATAAAAAATGCAATGGAAATTTATAATGAAGAGGGGGAAGTAATTGTATATTAAGAGCTACAACGTGGCACAATAGTGAAGGAATATTCCAGTTTAGATTCCATCCAGGATGGCAGGTAACTTTATGAATTGAGCAAATTGCTTAGAGACAGTAAGAGACAATAGCAATCTAGTTATGTCCTTTGTTTTTGTCTTATATCGTTCCCATCTCAGGACCCAGAAGGGCACTTGAAGATTGTATTACAATGAGAAGAACCATCGTGCTGCTGTTTGTTGTTGCTCTGGCTGGAGTTTGTATAACTAGCGTGGCTCCAAGGCCCTGGGGGGACACCATTACTGAATTTGCTGTGGATCTGCACCGGGCCATACGTTCAGTTGACACAGAAGAAAACATTATTTTTTCCCCACTTGGCGCTACATTGATTCTTGGAATGATAAAACTGGGAGCAAAAGGAACAACATCGCATCAAATAAAGGAAGTTCTAAAACTGCAGGGAAATCAAGAAAGTGAGTCTCCATTTTATTAATCCCAGACCTGTAGTTTGTACATGGATTTTGGTAGCTAATCAATGCTCCTTTATGCTGCCAGCAAATGGGGTCTGTCCTGTCTAAAGCCAATAATGTTAATGCGTCAGTGGACTATTTCTGAGTATAGAACTCAGGAGAGATAAAAAAGATGGGTTTGTAACTGAAACCTATTTGTTTTGCAATCATGTTTGGACAGATTATCAATCATAGGTTAATACATTCGAAAACTGGATTTAGAAATGGTCTTTGTGGGACTGACGGTGCCATCAATTCACAGCACGTTCACTGTTCTGTGCTGACTTTTACACTTTATCAACTTTGTTTTGGTTTTTAACATTTAACAATTCAGTTCTTCTCAAATAGGATATTTAAACAAAAGTTAACCTGTGCAAACTAGAAAGGATAAACTTAGTGCATAGTGTTTTTTTGTTTTTAAAGTCATCTACTTCATATCTAATTGCATACATTTTTTATTGCATTGCAAGTATGGTATGATAAAATAAATTTTTAGATGTTTTTGTTAAAAAGTTTGTTTCATTTTGACTTCTGCAGCTTTCATGTATTCTCATGAACTGCAAGCTGCTCAATTCTTACAGCTTTCAGGTTAGTCGCCATCAAGCTTTATTGCCTCTCCTGGACACACAGATAAGCTTAAACATAATTAAACAAAATCAAAGATTAGTTTAGATGAATGCCTTACGGACAAGGAGAGGTTGTCTGCATGCAGCTTGCATGTAGGAAAATACATACAAGCTACATGAAGAGGCAGAAGGGTTTGTGCAAACCTACATCCACAGATCTGTGGTTAGTTCTCCAAGATGTTTGAAACAACCTCCATACTCCGTTCCATCAAAAAAAATATGTGCAAGTGTACCTAGATGAATTAATGCTTTGATGCTCTTTTGAAGGTAAAAAGTTGTCACTCCAAATATTGATTTAGATTGTTCCTTTGTTCATTCCCTTTTCATTTTGTTACTTCATAAAAATAAACTATCAACGCTTTTATTTGTATTTTTAAAATCATTCTAACGTTGCTGCATTTTTACCTGACCAAAGAATTTTGCACAGTGCATTGTACTGTATATACATATGTGTATACAGTACAGACCAAAAGTTTGGACACACCTTCTCATTTAAAGATTTTTCTGTATTTTCATGACTATGAAACTTGCACATTCACACTGAAGGCATCAAAACTATGAATTAACACATGTGGAATTATATACTTAACAAAAAAGTGTGAAACAACTGAAAATATGTCTTATATTCTAGGTTCTTCAAAGTAGCCACCTTTTGCTTTGATGACTGCTTTGCACACTCTTGGCATTGTCTTGATGAGCTTCAAGAGGTAGTCACCGGAAATGGTCTTCCAACAATCTTGAAGGAGTTCCCAGAGATACTTAGCACTTGTTGGCCCTTTTGCCTTCACTCTGCGGTCCAGCTCACCCCAAACCATCTTGATTGGGTTCAGGTCTGGTGACTGTGGAGGCCAGGTCATCTGGCGTAGCACCCCATCACTCTCTTCCTTGGTCATATAGCCCTTACACAGCCTGGAGGTGTGTTTGGGGTCATTGTCCTGTTGAAAAATAAATGAAGGTCCAACTAAACGCAAACCGGATGGAATAGCATGCTCCTGCAAGATGCTGTGGTAGCCATGCTGGTTCAGTATGCCTTCAATTTTGAATAAATCCCCAACAGTGTCACCAGCAAAGCACCCCCACACCATCACACCTCCTCCTCCATGCTTCACGGTGGGAACCAGGCATGTAGAGTAGTGTTGAGCCACCCCCGTAGTGTTCGAGTTCGGTTCGGTTCGTCGAACACCCGTGTGTTCGCCGAACTGTTCGTCGAACTGTTCGTCGAACACCTTCGAACACCGTTAAAACCAATGGCAGGCAAACACAAACACATAGAAACACATAGAAAACACCTTCAAAGGTGTCCAAAAGCTGACAAACTGCTCAGAAGACATAACTAACACATGGAAAAGTGACAAGTACATATAGTCATGCGAAAATAAAAGAGGTGGAGGAGTAAAAGGAGGGGGAGACACAGATATAGGCATGTCATGCCCTTCTAAAATCCAAAAAGTGAGAAGCCGACACGGCCAGTCCGCTCCTGCCCGTGCCACCTCCGTGTCGCCGGGTTTGTGCCAGAGCCGCGGTGAACCCTGATGGCCAGCCCCCCTCTCCCAATACTGGTGCCTGTCCGCTGGTGGGTCGAGTGAGCCCCCCTGTGGTGGAGGCAGCTCTAAGCTTTTTAATTTAAATTGTCTCTCTAATTTGAATGAATACACTTTAAATCCATTTACAAGGATCTATTGGAGGGCAAGTCTCATGCCAGCAGCCGCGTAATTCCAGCTCCAGTAGCGTCCACTAAAACTGCTGCAGTTAAAAAGCTTTTATAAGGATCGAGCTCGGCTGTCCACCGCAAGGCATCCTACTGCCAGTCCCAGCCCCTATGCCTTGGGGTGCCTCCTGATGCTCTTCACTAAGTATCCCATGGTCCCGAAGCATTTCCTTTGAAAAAATTAAGTGTCTAAACTACAGGTGGTGTAGCTTGCTTAACAGCCGGGATAATCCGCTGACTAGCAGACACTGCTACTAGGCACAAAGTATTACCTGGGCTAGATGCAGTTAAAAATTTGTAATTAGATACTCTCGTTGGATGCTGAGAAAGCATTCCATAGAGTCTCCTGGCACGCCATATATGATTCTCTTAAAAAGCTTGGGGTAGGGGTCTAGGGGACCCTTTTATAGCCAAAATCACGGCCCTGTATCACAATACGTCACCTAGGCTGAAGATAAATGGAACTGTAGCACCCTGAGGGCTCGGTTGCTACAGAAGTATTGCACCTCACCCAGAGGTGTGATATCTCACTCTCAGGTAAGGATAGAGTGTGGATCAGGACCCGACACCTGCATGCATTACACCACATTGCCGTGGGGCAGGGCGACCAATATGCCCCTGAGATGGGCACGACAGTCCCTGTCCCTGGCTGGAGTGGGGGGAGGGAACACTGAGGAAGGGGAACCCTGTAGTGCAGGAGCAGGGAGGAAGCAGTTCCTGGGTGCATTGAGAAGGGAGTATAAAAGGTGGGCACCATCTTAGTTCAGTGCAGAGAAGTCTGAGCAGAAGTGGCAGGGAGCAGGGGCTCTGCATGAGCTCTGCTCCGGAGGCGGACCTAGTAACAGAGGCCCAGGCCTGGAAGAGGGAGAAGGAAGGAAGAGGAGCGGAGAAGGCTCCAGGAACGAGGAATGAAGGGATCCCAGGGGTGCGGACGGGCGAGTCGCCACCGCATGCCCGAATCCACCTGCGTGGAGGGGTCAGGCCAAAGGGGGAGACCGGTCCCCGAACTAGTGGAGGCAGGAAACGACCCTCAGCTAGAAACCGGAGGCTCTGACATTTTATGTGGCGCAGCCCCTCGCTACACCCGCTAGGAAGGCACCACATAGGGTCAGGGAAACTGGCGCCAAGTTTACCAAGAGGAGGCCCGACGCAGCCGGACAGAAGTGTTGGTAAGAAAGGCCAGACAAAGGACACACAAAGGGGGTCCTGTGAAGTGCTCCAAAGTTATCTGGGAGTTGTCTGAGCCCCTCACCTGGTGAGCACAGTACGACGTGGGCAGCCGTTACCTGCAGACGTGGTCTGGATAATAAGAACTGTGAGTAAAGGCCCTGAACTGCATCACTGACTCCGTGTCGTTACTGCTGCTGCCCTGCACCATCACCCCCATCCTCCGCATACACTGCCCTGAGGCTATACTCCTCCCGTGGGGAGTTATGCTACGCTCTGCTGCACCCACAACACCAGCCTCAGCGGTCTGCCCTGTAGCGGCGGTTCACTCTGACCGCAATACACGGGTGGCGTAGTCGTACATTTAAACATCAAAACCACATAAATAGTTCCGCCACTGGTTTGACCGCCCTGAGCCACGGAACCGGGTCGCCGCCACGAAGACTACAACCACCAGCATCCACCAAAAAGGGTCCGGCTCCGGGTGTCCCAAGGCCCAGGGGGTGCGTCAGAACATTTTCATCACCTTTCACAATCACCAATGGGACAAGGCAGGGATGTCCTCTGTCCCCTCTCTTATACATCCTAGTGACGGAGCACCTGCTCTCATCAATTCGCCATAACCCCAATATTAGGTGGATTGAGGTGGGAGGCACCGAGTACAAGTGCTCTCTATTTGCTGATGATGTCCTAGTATATATCACTCAATCACATATATCCATCCATGCTGTTATGGCTGAAATAGATCACTTTGTTACATGGTCAAATTTTAAAATCAATGCAGCGAAATCTGAGGCCCTCGATGTCTCCCTCCCCAAATCCATATAGGATTCCATCCAGTCCAACTTTCCCTTTGCCTGGCCCTCGCAGGGTATCAAATACTTAGGAATTCCTATTCATAGAGACCTCTCCCATCTATGTTATCTTAATTTTGGGCCCTTTATTGAACAACTCCATACAGACCACGGTTGGCAAGTTAGAACTGTAAGATTCACTACGTGAACCGCTGGTGTTTTGTGGAAAAGCACATGTACACTGCGTTCCAAATTATTATGCAAAAAGTGTTTAGGAGTGATAAGGGAAGAAATTGTTTGTTTGTCAGTTAAACTCATTGATGGTGATGTGTGTCAGGGCTCTTTATATCACTGTAAGCAATTGCAGACACCTGTGCTAATTAGTTTGGCAGGTGTGTCCAATGAAAGGCAAGACTACTTAAGAAGGCTCTCTCACATTATTAAGCAGCCTACATTTTCTGCCAAAATGGGAAAGAAAAAGGATGTGTCGGCTGCTGAGAAGCAACAAATTGTGGAGTGTTTAGGTCAAGGCATGACTACAATCAACATTGTGCGATGATCAGGATGAAGTGTCTTGGCAATCAAGAAGTATGTAGCTGATTCACAGTACACACGTGTGCGTGCTGATAAGGGCAAATTGAGGACTCTTTCCTACAGGCAATTACGTCAGGTTGAAAGAGCAGCGGCAAAAAAGCCTTGTCATAGCAGCAGACAAGTTTTTGAAGCTGCTTGTGCCTCCAACGTCCCCCGAACAACAAGATGCAGGGTCCTTCAGAGGTTTGCAGCTGTGCATACGCCATCCTGTCGACCTCCTCTATCCACTTCACACAAGCAGAAACGGCTCCAGTGGGCCAAACATTACATGAAGACTGATTTCAAAACAGTTTTGTTCACGGATGAGTGCCGTGCAGCGCTCGATGGTCCAGATGGATGGAGTGGAGGATGGCTGGTTGATGGACACCCCACGCAAACACGGCTACAGCGCCAACAAGGAGGAGGTGGAGTAATGTTTTGGGCTGGAATCATGGGGAGAGAGATTGTCGGCCCCTTTAGGATCCCTGAAGGCGCTAAAGATGAACTCCATAATGTATGTGGATTTTCTCAAACAGCACTTCCTGCCATGGGTCAAGAAGAAGAACCGTGTATTTCACAGCAAGATCATTTTTCTGCATGATAATGCACCATCTCATGCTGCACATAAAACATCTGCATCTCTGGCTGATATGGGCATAAAAGGGGACAAACTTATGGTGTGACCCCCATGCTCCCCTGACCTCTACCCCATTCAGAACCTTTGGAACATCATTAAAAGGAGTGTCTATGATGGCGGGAGGCAGTTCACATCTAAGCAACAGCTCTGGGAGGGTATTCTGTCCTCATGCAAAACAATTGAAGCAGAAACCATCCAAAACCTGACAAATTCAAAGGACGAGAGAGTTCAGAAGCTCCTTTCGAACAAGGGGTCCTATGTGAAAATGTAACATCACCTAGATTAAAGTTTTGAGTTGAAAACTGTTTGATTTCAGTTTCTAACAACCTGCTAATGTTTATAATTTCAAAAATGACCATTTTTTTGGTCTTTATTAAAATGAAAAGGTTGATCGAAAAGTTTGGGGGATCTAAGAGTGTGGCAACCCAGTAGTCATGATTACTTCGAATTCTGACAATATGAGGGTCATGCTGCAGGTAGTGCAGCAAGAAGGCACTTATGTGTCTTGCGCATCTCGGAGCCCCAAAATTATTTTCCGGGCTAGATGCAGCTAAAAATTATTTTTAATTTTAAATCTGGTGAAGCTTTAGTATAGATGGCCTAATAGGATCAGTGCTGCACACTGCTACAAAGCCCAAATTATTTTCCAGTCAAGATACAGATAAACATGATTAGTAATTTGAAAGCTTAAAACGGTTGGTAGGGTGATTTTAACCAATCATCAAGCTTTTACTCTCCCCAGGATGACACAGGGGTAGAAAAGTCGTTTCGGATCCATGATTTGTTCATCTTTATGAACGTGAGTCTGTCTACATTATCAGTGGAGAGCCGCGTGCGCTTATCTGTCAGCACACCACCAGCAGCGCTGAACACACGTTCAGACAGAACGCTGGCTGCGGGGCATGACAAGATCTCCAAGGCGTAAGTGGCTAGTTCCGGCCATTTATCCAGATTGGAAGCCCAAAAAGAGCAAGGGTCCAGTGACACAGTCGTGGCTTCAATGTTTACTTGGAGATACTCCTGTACCGTCGTCTCTAGGCGTTGACTATGTGTCAGACTTCTTGTCTCCTGTGGCCTTGCAAAGGATGGGCTAAAAAAGTGGTGAAATGATTCCGCAAAATTGATGTTACCAGCAGATACTGTGGTTCTGTTATGGTTTGAGTGCTGAACACTTGACGGTCCCACGGTTGGCAAGTTGGAACTGTGAGATTCACTACGTGCACCACTGGTATTTTGTGGAAAAGCACATGTAAGATTCTGCAACAGTCTCTGCTGATACTCCTGCATGCGTGCATCCCTTTCTATGGCAGGAATAATTTCTGCAAATTTACTTTTGTACCGGGGATCTAACAGTGTGGCAACCCAGTAGTCAGGATTATTTCTAATTCTCACAATTCGAGGGTCATGTTGCAGGTAGTGCAGCAAGAAGGCACTCATGTGTGTTGCGCATCCAGGAGCACCAAGTCCCTGTTGTGTTGGTGGCGAGGTAACAATCATGCTTCCTTCCTCTGTCCTCTCCCCCCAACCTCGCACAACAGAAATGTGATCAAGGTCTCCCTCATCTGATGAGTCTTCCATCAGTTCGTCCTCCACTTCTTCCTGGGCTCCTGCACCTTCCTCACTAGTTTGGCTGCTACCATGCGCCCTGGTAAAACCATCTCCCCCACCCTCACATGCCTGCCGCCTTGGTGCTGCCGACCGTCTGGACCTTGCAGATGTTAGCCCTTCCGCATACAACTCCTCCTCCTCTACTTCCTCCACCTCCTCTTGTGCCACCACCTGACTCCGAATTCTGTTTAACATGTGCTCCAGCATGTAAATCACCGGAATAGTCATGCTGATAATGGCATCGTCAGCACTAAACATCTTCGTCGCCATTTCAAAACTGTGCAGAAGGGTGCATAGGTCCCTGATCTGAGACCACTCCTCCAGCGTGATTTGCCCCACCTCTGAATCTCGTTGGCCCAGGCTATACGTCAGAACGTATTGCACCAGGGCTTGTCGGTGCTGCCACAGTCGCTGCAACATGTGCAGAGTTGAATTCCACCGGGTAGGCACATCGCATTTTAGCCGGTGAGGTGGCAGGCCCAACGACTTCTGTAGAGATGTAAGTCGCTGAGCTGCGGGATGCGAACGGCGGAAGTGAGCACACAGCGACCGTGCCCTCTGCAGAAGGCCATCTAGTCTGGGATAGTGGGCTAAAAATTGCTGGACAACCAGGTTCAACACGTGAGCCATACAAGGCACGTGTGTGACATTGCCCCGGCGAAGGGCCGCACCCAGGTTTGCAGCATTGTCGCACACGGCCTTCCCTGGTTTCAGGTCCAGTGGAGACAACCATTCATGAAATTGGTTCTCCAGAGCTGACCACAACTCCTCAGCTGTGTGACTCACATTTCCCAGACATTTCAATGTAAAAACCGCCTGATGACGTTGAGCCCTACTGCCAGCATAGTAAGGAGGTGTGCAGGATCCCTTCTGCGCAGTTAGAAAGCTTGTGGCATGACCAGACAGGCTTTGGGTGCAGGTGGAAGACCGAGAGGAGGTTGAGGAGGCAGAAGCAGTGGAGGAACTTTGACATAAAGAGGATTGACGCACAACTCATGGGGATGGCAAGACTTGGACAGCAGCCCCTTGTGCTGCTGTCACCATAGTTACCCAGTGCCCAGTCAGCGACATGTAACGCCCCTGTCCATGCCTACTCGTCCAAGTGTCTGTGGTGAAATGCACCCTGTCACACACAGAGTTTCTCAAAGAAGCGGTGATGTTGTGTGCGACATGCTGGTGGAGCGCAGGCACACCTTTCTTTGAGAAGTAGTGCCGACTGGGCATCTGGTACTGGGGCACTGCGATGGACATAAGGTCTCGAAAATCCTCTGTGTCCACCAGGCGGAAAGGCAGTATTTTTGTAGCCAAGAGCTTGCAGATGGTGAAATTCAACCTCTTAGCTTTCTCATGGCTAGGAGGAAATGGTCTTTTACTTGTCCACATCTGAGGGACCGAGGGCTGGCTATTGTGCTTAGACGGGGTTGATAAGGGTGTCCCCGGCAAACTGCCGGTCTGTGAGGAAGATGCAGGCGGACATGTTAGGTTGCCTTGATCCAAAGGTGGTGCTATCGATGTCGGACAGCGCTCAACACCAGCTGGTGTTCCCACCTCCAAAGAAAATGATGACCTGCCAATCACGCTGGCTGTTGCGGGTAAAGAGGTGGCAGGTCTGCGCCCCAAAACAGGTGTGACTGCTGTCCCCCCAGTCACAGAGGATGAAGAGGCCGCGGATGCACAAGATATGGCAGACGGTGGTTGGCCCGGCCGGCTAGGCCGCATTGTAGCACACTGAGCTTCCCACTGCAACTTATGCTTCATGTCCATGTGCCGGTTCATGCATGAAGTACTCAAACTATGTATTTTTTGGCCTCTACTTAGCTTTTGCTGACAAATGTTACAGATAACACGAGTTGGGTCATCTTTATCGATCTGAAAAAATGCCCAGGCTATGCAAGGCTTAGCACCCATGCGACCTGAAGAGCCACCACGACTTGTGGTGAGAGGCAGAGTTGTGTTTGAGGATGCAGTTGTTGACGTGCTTCCAGTACTACGTCTCTGTCCAGGAAGGCGCAACCTGACCTCGTCGTCACTAGCATCTTCCTCCACCTCCTCTGCTGACCTCATCTCTTGGCTGACTGTGGGTTGACAGTAAGTGGGATCTCCAACCTCATCATCATCACCCTGTGCGTTATCACAACCGTCGTCCTCAGAGCCAACCTGTTCCTGCCCTGACAAAAAACTAAAGTTGTCGCTCCAATCAGTTATTTGAGTCTTATCATCGTCTTCCTCATTGTCTCCACCAACAGGAGTTACAGTTTGGGAATGAGGGTCTACATTATGGTCAGAACCTTCTGCGTCTGGTCCTGGATCCGACTCATAAAGATTCTGGGCATCAGTGCAGATCATTTCCTCGTCTGGATTCACAGAAGCGCTGGAGTCGACCTCTGATTCCCAGGCTATAGTATGAGTAAACAGCTCTGCAGACTCAACCATCTGTTCTACCTCATACTCAGACGGGCAGCTGGAGATTTGGGAGCTGTGAGGAAGCAAGTGCGATTGGGGTGACACCTTTGAGGACTGGAGTATTTGTGATGTTGAAGTTGATGTGGAGGAGAGCCCACTTAAAGGAGCACTTGATATCCGTTGAAGCACCTGCTGTTTTTGTGCCTCATCTGGAATTTGTAGCGATTGGCGTGGCCGTAAGAAAGGGATCTTATCACATTGTCCGCTAAAAGAAGTAGACATTTTAGTTTGGCTGGAAGATGGTCTTTCTTCTGCAGATGTTACTGTTGCTTTAACACCTACCCCACGGACACAACCTTTTTTCCCCTTCCCAACACGCCTATTCCCCTTTCCACCAGCAGCAGGCCTTTTTCCACTCATTTTGGTGGTTAACTAATTCACAACTCTGGAGTTGTTTGCACAAAAAAACAATGGATGGTAACCGAGCAGAGCTGAATGGCCAAACTGTGGTATTAGGCCAAAACTATTGGCTGGCTTAGATGCAGAAAAAAATTATATTCAATTTGCAACCTGATGGAGGTCAGTATAGATGGACTAATACAACAAGTCCCACACACATCTAGAAGCCCAATATTTTTTCAGAGGTAGATGCAGAAAAAAATATATTCAGTTTGCAACCTGATGGAGGTCAGTTTAGATGGACTAATACAACAAGTCCCACACACAGCTAGAAGCCCAATATTTTTTCAGAGGTAGATGCAGAAAAAAATATATTCAGTTTGCAACCTGATGGAGGTCAGTATAGATGGACTAATACAACAAGTCCCACACACAGCTAGAAGCCCAAATATTTTTTCAGAGGTACTGTAGATGCAGATAAAAATTATTTTTAATTTGCAACCTGATGGAGGTCAGTATAGATGGACTAACAGAGAAAGTCCGACACACTGCTAGAAGGCCAAATATTTTTTCAGAGCTAGATGCCGAAAAAAATTATATTCAGTTTCCAACCTGATGGAGGTCAGTATAGGTGGACTAATAGAACAAGTCCCACACACTGCTAGAAGGCCAAATATTTTTTCAGAGCTAGATGCAGAAAAAAATTATATTCAGTTTGCAACCTGATGGAGGTCTGTATAGATGGATTAATAGAACAAGACCCACACACAGCAAGAAGCCCAATATTTTTTCAGAGGTAGATGCAGAAAAAAATATATTCAGTTTGCAACCTGATGGAGGTCAGTTTAGATGGACTAATACAACAAGTCCCACACACAGCTAGAAGCCCAATATTTTTTCAGAGGTAGATGCAGAAAAAAATATATTAAGTTTGCAACCTGATGGAGGTCAGTATAGATGGACTAATACAACAAGTCCCACACACAGCTAGAAGCCCAAATATTTTTTCAGAGGTACTGTAGATGCAGATAAAAATTATTTTTAATTTGCAACCTGATGGAAGTCAGTATAGATGGACTAATAGAGAAAGTCCGACACACTGCTAAAAGGCCAAATATTTTTTCAGAGCTAGATGCAGAAAAAAATTATATTCAGATTGCAACCTGATGGAGGTCAGTATAGATGGACTAACAGAGAAAGTCCCACACACTGCTAGAAGGCCAAATATTTTTTCAGAGCTAGATGCATACAAAAAATTATTTTGAATTTGCAACCTGATGGAGGTCAGTATAGGTGGACTAATAGAACAAGTCCCACACACTGCTAGAAGGCCAAATATTTTTTCAGAGCTAGATGCAGAAAAAAATTATATTCAATTTGCAACCTGATGGACGTCTGTATAGATGGATTAATAGAACAAGACCCACACACAGCTAGAAGCCCAATATTTTTTCAGAGGTAGATGCAGAAAAAAATATATTCAGTTTGCAACCTGATGGAGGTCAGTATAAATGGACTAATACAACAAGTCCCACACACAGCTAGAAGCCCAATATTTTTTCAGAGGTAGATGCAGAAAAAAATATATTCAGTTTGCAACCTGATGGAGGTCAGTATAGATGGACTAATACAACAAGTCCCACACACAGCTAGAAGCCCAAATATTTTTTCAGAGGTAGATGCAGATAAAAATTATTTTTAATTTGCAACCTGATGGAGGTCAGTATAGATGGACTAACAGAGAAAGTCCGACACACTGCTAGAAGGCCAAATATTTTTTCAGAGCTAGATGCAGAAAAAAAATATATTCAGTTTGCAACCTGATGGAGGTCAGTATAGATGGACTAACAGAGAAAGTCCCACACACTGCTAGAAGGCCAAATATTTTTTCAGAGCTAGATGCAGAAAAAAATTATATTCAGTTTGCAACCTGATGGAGGTCTGTATAGATGGATTAATAGAACAAGTCCCACACACTGCTAGAAAGCCAAATATTTTTTCAGAGGTACTGTAGATGCAGATAAAAATTATTTTTAATTTGCAACCTGATGGAGGTCAGTATAGATGGACTAATAGAGAAAGTCCGACACACTGCTAGAAGGCCAAATATTTTTTCAGAGCTAGATGCAGATAAAAATTATATTCAGTTTGCAACCTGATGGAGGTCAGTATAGATGGACTAACAGAGAAAGTCCCACACACTGCTAGAAGGCCAAATATTTTTTCAAAGCTAGATGCAGAAAAAAATTATATTCAGTTTGCAACCTGATGGAGGTCTGTATAGATGGATTAATAGAGCAAGACCCACACACAGCTAGAAGCCCAATATTTTTTCAGAGGTAGATGCAGAAAAAAATATATTCAGTTTGCAACCTGATGGAGGTCAGTATAGATGGACTAATACAACAAGTCCCACACACAGCTAGAAGCCAAATATTTTTTCAGAGCTAGATGCAGAAAAAAATTATATTCAGTTTGCAACCTGATGGAGGTCAGTATAGATGGACTAACAGAGAAAGTCCCACACACTGCTAGAAGGCCAAATATTTTTTCAAAGCTAGATGCAGAAAAAAATTATATTCAGTTTGCAACCTGATGGAGGTCTGTATAGATGGATTAATAGAACAAGACCCACACACAGCTAGAAGCCCAATATTTTTTCAGAGGTAGATGCAGAAAAAAATATATTCAGTTTGCAACCTGATGGAGGTCAGTATAGATGGACTAATACAACAAGTCCCACACACAGCTAGAAGCCCAATATTTTTTCAGAGGTAGATGCAGAAAAAAATATATTCAGTTTGCAACCTGATGGAGGTCAGTATAGATGGACTAATACAACAAGTCCCACACACAGCTAGAAGCCCAATATTTTTTCAGAGGTAGATGCAGAAAAAAATATATTCAGTTTGCAACCTGATGGAGGTCAGTATAGATGGACTAATACAACAAGTCCCACACACAGCTTGAAGCCCAAATATTTTTTCAGAGGTAGATGCAGAAAAAAATATATTCAGTTTGCAACCTGATGGAGGTCAGTATAGATGGACTAATACAACAAGTCCCACACACAGCTAGAAGCCCAATATTTTTTCAGAGGTAGATGCAGAAAAAAATATATTCAGTTTGCAACCTGATGGAGGTCAGTATAGATGGACTAATACAACAAGTCCCACACACAGCTAGAAGCCCAAATATTTTTTCAGAGGTACTGTAGATGCAGATAAAAATTATTTTTAATTTGCAACCTGATGGAGGTCAGTATAGATGGTCTAATAGAGAAAGTCCGACACACTGCTAGAAGGTCAAATATTTTTTCAGAGCTAGATGCAGAAAAAAATTATATTCAGTTTGCAACCTGATGGAGGTCAGTATAGATGGACTAATAGAATGATACTATGTAACCTAGTCCTGAAAAGGACTCCAATTACAATTAGTCTTTACTCCCACAATTTATCTATTTAAGAGCACAGACCTCCCTGATAAAAGTCGTAGGAAATGCTGTAACCTAGTCCTTAAAAGGACTGCAATCACAACTATTCCCTACTCCCAAGCTATCTGTATATTTGTGCGAAAATTGGCTTGAAATTAACAAGGTATAGCGCACACAGCAACAGCGGTGCCGTCTAACACGCAGCTGCAGCAGTGAGAAAATGGTGGCGACGGGGAAAATGGCTTGGTCTTATAGGGCAAGGACATGTGACATACACTGCCAATGACACATGCCCTTGCTTGTGTGAAAAAAAGCACTTCGCTCCGTGTGTGCGCTGCTGATAGGCTGACAGATTGCACCTCCCCACTGCAAATGCGGGAAAGAGAAAAAAAAATGGAGATCTTCATTGTTCCTGCAGAGATCCATCCCCTGCCCCTCCCCCCACCCCGCTGTACACTCAAACTGCGTATTAACATTAATTTTCATCATTACTGAGAAAAAATCCAGTTATGATTTTGGTGCACGAACAGTTATCGAACATAACCTCGAACAGCCGAATTTTTCTCAAATTGTTCGTGTTCGCCGAACGGCTCGAACACCGCCCAAAACAGCTCGAATTTGAGATTGGCGAACAGTTCGAGTAGAACAACGCTCATCTCTAATGTAGAGTCCATCCGTTCACCTTTTCTGCGTCGCACAAAGACACGGTGGTTGGAACCAAAGATCTCAAATTTGGACTCATCAGACCAAAGCACAGATTTTCACTGGTCTAATGTCCATTCCTTGTGTTCTTTAGCCCAAACAAGTCTCTTCTGCTTGTTGCCTGTCCTTAGCAGTGGTTTCCTAGCAGCTATTTTACCATGAAGGCCTGCTGCACAAAGTCTCCTCTTAACAGTTGTTGAAGAGATGTGTCTGCTGCTAGAACTCTGTGTGGCATTGACCTGGTCTCTAATCTGAGCTGCTGTTAACCTACGATTTCTGAGGCTGGTGACTCGGATAAACTTATCCTGAGAAGCAGAGGTGACTCTTGGTCTTCCTTTCCTGGGGCGGTCCTCATGTGAGCCAGTTTCTTTGTAGCGATTGATGTTTTTTTCAACTGGACTTGGGGACACTTTCAAAGTTTGCCCAATTTTTCGGACTGACTGACCTTCATTTCTTAAAGTAATGATGGCCACTCGTTTTTCTTTACTTAGCTGCTTTATTCTTGCCATAATAGAAATTCTAACAGTCTATTCAGTTGGACTATCAGCTGTGTATCTACCAGACTTCTGCACAACACAACTGATGGTCCCAACCCCATTTATAAGGCAAGAAATCCCACTTATCAAACCTGACAGGGCACACCTGTGAATTGAAAACCATTTCCGGTGACTACCTCTTGAAGCTCATCAAAAGAATGCCAAGAGTGTGCAAAGCAGTCATCAAAGCAAAAGGTGGCTACTTTGAAGAACCTAGAATATAAGACATATTTTCAGTTGTTTCACACTTTTTTGTTAAGTATATAATTACACATGTGTTAATTCATAGTTTTGATGCCTTCAGTGTGAATGTACAATTTTCAAAGTCATGAAAATACAGAAAAATCTTTAAATGAGAAGGTGTGTCCAAACTTTTGGTCTGTACTGTATATATATATACAGTATATGTATATACAGTATATATATAAACCGTATATCTATATACATGTATAGTATGTATATATACTGTATAGTTATATCTATATATATATACGCTGTGTATATTGAGCATGCCTTGTGAAGCACTGAGTCAGGTAGGAGTGCTGGCACACCTGATCGGATTAATCAGGTCACTCTATGATGATCAAGACACTACAGTGCAAACCAGATAAACAGACATATAATAGTTAAAGATCAAAAGGACACAAGACCAGGATGCATCTCTCCTTTTCTTTTTAACCTCTATGCAGAAGTAATCATGAGGAAGCTGGACTTAGATGATTCAAGTTTTGGGGCGAAAATAGGTATAGAAAATAGAAATCTGAGATGTACAGATGATACAAGCCTGCTGCCTGAGAAGGTTAAGGACCTGAAGAAGCTGATCCTGAAGTTGAAATAAGAATACAATTACATGGGACTTTACCTGATCATCAAGAATACCAAAATCATGACTACCAACACCAAGGAAGTCCACATAAAAATCAACAATGAAGAAATACAAGTGGTCAACAGCTTCATTTTTATTGGGTCCTTAATTAATTACTGTAGCAGTTTGAAAGTAGAGATTAAGCATCAATTAACATTGCAGTAGCCATGGATCAAATATATTATTGCAAGGATGTCTAAATTAGAATGACTGACCACTGCAATTTTGCTCCCAATTGCGGAATATGGCTGAGAGGCGTAGACTCATGAAAGCAGACAGAATACAGAAAAGAATACATGATGCCTCTGAGCTGTAGTGCTGGAGAAAACTTCTATGAATCCCATGGATGGTTAGGATCATCAACAAAGATGGTTGAGCATAGATTAAATATGGAATTGCAAGGATGTCTAAGTTACCATCAAACAATGACTGATCACTGCAATTGTTTTCCCAATTGCGACATATGGCTGTGAGGTGTAGACACTCATGAAAGCAGACAGAAGAAAAATTGATGCCTTTGAGCTGTTATGCTGGAGAAGACTTCTATGAATCCCATAGATAGCTAGGATCACCAACTAAGATGTTCTGGATCATATAAACTGAATATTGCCCATGGAAGACAACATCACCAGACAGAAACTGACCTATTTTGAACATATAATGAGGGCAATTTCATCCAGAAAAGAAGGTACTGCTTGGAGTGGAAAAAAGGAAACAATTGAGACCAAAGGCTGTTGGCTGGATATCATCAAGAATGACATTGGAATGAACATCAAGCAAAATTAAAAAAGCTGTGGAAAAACAGGCAAGCATGGTGAGATCAAGCCTACAGAGTATCCAAGGGTCGAATGTGACTGAATAAATAGAAGGCTCTTATATTATCTGCTTTATTCCTATTCTATTTTATACCATGTGAGTCTAGCTCTCTAAATCATACAGGCCCTTATGTATGCATGGAAATCAGTTTATCTATCCATTCCTAACATATTGAAATAGTGGCTAGTCTCAAAGCAATGTATGGAGACACTGGTGTCCAGTCCACATATGAAAGCCTGTATGATTCCAAGATTGAGAGTCACGTGGTATATCTAAAGATCTAGGAAAGAGCTGACAATGCAAGAAGACAGTGATCGGTAAGAAAATGAACAACACTATGTAGCAGATATATATTACCAATGGACCAAATAATATTTTTTTTCTGAAAGTGCCTTTTTAGTCAGCAAAATATTTTAGGCTTAAAGACTACATGCTGGTCAAAGGTGGACATTCGCTTTGGGCTATTACTTTAGATGTCTCTTTGGGTTTTTATTGAAAACCACTAAGATAAAACAGAATCCTAACACATCCTGTTCTTCCTACATAGTGCTGACACAGATCAAACACATTTCTTGTGTGTTGCCAGTTATTACTATAACGTCTATAGAGATCCACGAGGGGAATACAGGGCTGGGTGAACGTTCTCCTGGATTAATAAATCAAGACCTTCATCTCTTTGTAACTGAATAGATTCGGGTGCTCTGGATTGTTCAGCTGCAGACTGAGAGCTAATTATTTTTCTGTTATAATGACAAGCACAATTTTCCACATCCTATTTCTTACCTTTAATACGGCCCCTGCATGACGTGCCATATATTATATCCGGACAGCCATTTGTATAATGTCTGATGTAATGTACAGTATATGCCACAGTACAAGACAGGAAATACATTTTCCTCTGAACTCCTATTATAATACATTTTTTTAATGTTTACTTTGATCAATAAAATTCACTAATACACAACTCGTGTTCTCTAGGTGAGGAGTTTTCTGGGCTCCAAAAGCTGCTTGCTGTCATTTCTGAAGAAAATAAAGAATTTACATTTAATCTTGCAAATGCCCTCTACCTTCAAGAAGGCTTCCACGTGAAGGAGCAGTATCTCCATAGCAACAGAGATTTTTTCAAGAGTGAAATAAAGCTGGTGAATTTCCAAGATTTGAAAGCTTCTGCTGAAATAATAAGTGCATGGGTGGAAACGCAAACAAACGGTAATCTATACATTCTGCTCGGATAACAAATATGTTTAGTTGTCGTTTTGTTCTACTTGGAAATGACGCTTGCTGTAAATTGTGTTATAAAGAATTCTCAGCTCGAATAGTCGAAAACTGGAAATCTTAGATATTGAGAAACTGATGTGATGATAGAAAGACATAAATGTAATAATAATAATAATAAAAATAATAATAATAATAATAAAAACCCAGGTATGTAGACAAAGTCCCCTGTCAATCCCAACCTAGGTTTCTTAAAAAAATGCCCTAAGAACAAAAACTGTCAACAAGAGGTCCATGATCCTATACTAGATCATGGACGTCGTTCTCCTCTCTCCAACAGCAGAAAATGAAAGAACGGTGTTAGACATATTAAAGAGGTTGTTGGTGACTTTAACATTGATGCCCTATCCTTAGGATAGGTCATCAATGTCTGATTGGTGGGGATGCAATACCCTGCACCCTCGCCGATCAGTTGCTCCCGGTGTCGACCGGAAGTGATCAGTTATGGAGCTGAACAGCACAGCTCCATAGACCGAATAGTGGCCAAGGCCAGATACTGTACATCCACCCCCTATTGATTTGAATAGGTGGCAGATGTGCAGTATCAAGCAGCAGCCACTATACAGTCGACAGAGCTGTCCTCTGCAGCCCCGTAACTGAACAGTTCCGGCTGCCACCGACACCGGGAACAGCTGATCAACAGGAGTGCAGGGTGTTGCACTCCCACCGATCAGACATTAATGACTTATCCTGAGGATAGACCATCAATGTTTAAGTCACGGAAATGTCTTTAAGACGGTTTTCACACGACTTATGTATCCTTAGGATTGGTCATCAGTATCAGATTGGTGGGGCTCAAACACTCAGATACCCCATTGATTACCTGTTTGTGGGTCCCCACGGAGGCCGGTGCATTGCAGTGAATAAGAGCCAAGCTGCAAAATCGCCTCTACCCAATGTACAAAGCCATGGTGTTCCAGATCCATACACTCTGTAATTCCAGCTCTGCAAACAGCTGATTGGATGGGGTGATGGATATTCATCAATATCAAAGATTTGGACAGACCCTTTAATCTCTTCCAAATGTGATTGTTAATTTAGATATTTGAGACTTTCTAGTGCATCTATTGACTATTGCCTCAGCTAAGAAAATCCTACGAAATAATTATATAGGACATTTTGGACTTTACTAGAATTCCCAAATAGGCTGGGGCTCCACACACATTTTGTCATCTGTGACTCATGGTTAAATTGTGGAATCAACTTATGTGTCTTCTGCCTCCTCTGCTTCTATCTAGCTTTTAATTGCACAGAATGACTTGGTTCTGCTGATTTAAAAACAAGTTGTGCCTTCAAATATTTCTAGGGAGTGGATGCAGATACAACATGTTATATTTGACATTTGCATGGAGATTTTATAAAAATTTCGAGATGTTTGTGCTAACCTTATAATTATGATGTCACCTTACACTGTACTCTTAAAACACGATAGGGCTGATTCATTAAGACTGGCGCTGCACACGACAGTCCTAATAGAGGGCTCGCTAGCGTACCTGAAATCACTTCATTCATTCAGGCACATGCCTTTTAATGAATTTGGCACATCTTCTCAGTGGCGTGCACCTCACTAGAAAAGCCTGAACTTTTTCTGAATTTGATGGCTAGGCGTAGTCAGGCCCTGTCTCCCTCTCCCCCATGCAGCCCATTTTGGACGAGCTACTTCAAACTGGAACGCCAAAATTTGCAATATTTTTGTGCAATTCCGAGTTGCACAAAATTTTTGCAACTTTTCAAAGTTAGTGCCATGGATTTTTGCCACGTTTGTTTCTTATTATTTCCAAATAATTACAAGAAAAGATTCAATAAGAGTGGGGAAGTGAGAACAAGCATGGAGGGAGGGATCGCTCCTGCCAAACAAACCTGATCGCCTTCTACGAGGAGGTGAGCTCACAGCTGGACCGGGGAGAGTCAGTGGATGTTGTATACCTTGACTTCTCCAAAGCGTTTGATACCGTGCCACTCAAAAGGTTGGTATATAAAATGAGAATGCTTGGTCTGGGGGATAATGTGTGCAAGTGGGTAAATAGCTGGCTGAGTGATAGAAAGCAGAGGGTGGTTATCAATGGAGTAAGCTCAGGGTGTGTCAGGGTTACTAGCGGGGTGCCTCAAGGGTCTGTCTTGGGCCCTATATTATTTAATATATTTATTAATGATCTAGTGGAAGGGTTGCATAGTAAAATAGCAATATTTGCAGATGATACTAAACTTTGTAAAGTAGTTAATACAGATGAGGATAGGGCACAGCTACAGGAGGATTTAGATAAATTGGGGAGTTGGGCCAAAAAATGGCAAATGGGGTTCAATGCCGATAAATGTAAGGTCATGCACATGGGAAAGAAAAACAGCAGTCACCCATACATATTAAATGGGAAACCGTTGGGGAAATCTGACATGGAGAAGGACCTGGGCGTCTTGGTTAATAGCAAATTAAATTGGAGTGCCCAGTGTCAGGTTGCAGCTGCGAAGGCAAATAGAGTCATGGCATGCATCAGAAGAGGAATAGGGGCATATGATGAGAACATTGTTCTTCCTCTGTATAAAGCGCTGGTAAGGCCGCACTTAGAATATTGTGCACAGTTCTGGGCTCCGGTGCTCAGGAAAGACATATTAGAGCTAGAGAGGGTACAAAGGAGGGCGACTAAGGTAATAAAGGGAATGGAGGGACTAGAATACCCAGAGAGGTTGTTAAAATTAGGCCTATTTACATTGGAAAAGAGAAGGCTTAGGGGAGACCTCTAAACATGTATAAATACATCAGGGGGCAGTACAGAGATCTGTCCCAAGACCTGTTTATACCAAGGATGGTGACAAAGACGAGGGGGCACACTATGCGTCTGGAGGAAAGGAGGTTCCTGCACCAGCATAGAAGGGGATTCTTTACGGTCAGAGCCGTGAGACTCTGGAACTCTCTGGGAGAGGAAGTGGTGATGTCCAACTCACTTAAAGAGTTCAAGAGAGGCCTGGACGCCTTTCTTGAGAACAATAAAATTACATCTTATGCTTAGTTAATTAATCCAGGTATTTAATCTGACTGCCAGATTGGTGTCGGGAAGTGAATTTTTCCTCAATGATGTAAATTGGCCTATACCGCATGGTTTTTTGTTGCCTTCCCCTGGATCAACGCTGCGGAATAGCTGCAGTGCACAAGAAATAGGCTGAACTGGATGGACGCTTGTCTTTTTTTCGGCCTTATAAACTATGTATAAACTATGTATGTATAAGCACATTGCGAGAGAATCGGGCTGATTATGCTAACGAAACTCGTCTCAAACTCTGTCATCGGCATGAGAAAAAAAAAACCATTGATCTGCACTGCCCCATAGTATAACATTGTGCCGAGCGCTATCTGAAAAATCATTAGATAGCACTTGGCCGTGTTATACGCTAGTGTGAGCGAGCCCTAATTGGGAGGAAAGCAGTTCTTCAACCCCTGTTCACACAGTCTGCCAGTCTCTTTTTCCATACAAGACAATGGAAAAGTGGATAATGCTTGCACACGGCCCTCTCCATTTGAAGCCTATGATAAGTGCAGCTTGCCACCTCTTCATTGATTTGGAAGACCAGCAAATATAATGCCTAGATCAGTTAAATCCTTATAGAATAGGGGATAGATGAGGTAGGACTAGCATTTATAGTATACCCCATTTATCTTCTAGATGATCTAGCATTTATGGCATAAATGTTTATGATTGGAATGCCCCTTTAAGGAACCTTATATATATATGCACATGATATATCACAAGCAACCTACATATAATGATATGTAGGTTGCTTGTGATATATCATGTGCAGTAAAAGTCACATCTGTTCAGTTGTTTTCTTTCACATTAGATTACTGGGAAATATCCAGGAAACCAAGTGGCTTTATGACTGCATCAATGGTCAATAAGATAAACTGGCCACATGTTCCCTTCTCACAATTACATACTTGGAAAGTTTACTTTGCTATTTTGAAATCAGCTATCTCTCTAACGCTCAACTTACTTTGCATGGAGTACACATTGAGAACTGTGGTAAACAGGTATAAAGGTATTTAAAGAAGGACCCATTTCTTCGACTTCTTTATTCTGATTTGCTTTATATACGATATGAAGCATTATGCATATATATGCACCCTCTCAGCACACGCTGGCATTGCAGAGACTTGATGAAAACAAAGCAAATGGGCATTCACGATAAGAACACTTGTATCTTGTTGACTGTTTATTAGGCCTTCTTCACACATCCATTTTTCCAGTTCTGTATGTGTTGTATCCGTTTTTTTTCATGGATACCACATGTACCCATTATAACTTATGGAGCTGCTCGCATGCCCGTTTTTTTCTGGCAGCGCGAATGACAAAGGACAATAAAAGCCTATGGGTCCTTGAAAAACACATACAGCACACGGATGGCATCCATGTACCGTCCGTGTTTAACACTGCAGAGTACAGGAGAATCTTTGTAATTTCTTTCCTTATCCATCCTTGAAAAACACTAATGATACACTGCTGGTGAAAACAGACACATGAATGACACACTAATGGCACATTGATGACACCCGCACCGGTTTTGTATACACATGTTTTAGATGGACGTGTGAAGGAGGCCTCAGTTACGTTTAAACATTTTTCCAGTCTAAATAAATAAGGATAGGTCATCAATGTCAGATTGATGGGATCTAACACCCGGCACATCCACAATCAGTAGTTTTCAACTCTGACGGCAGCACCTGTCCATTCATTGTGTATTGGCTGTTGCTTGGTGCTGCAACTCAGCTCCTAATAAATAGAGATGAGCGGTGTTCGACTAGAACTGTTCGCCAATCTCAAATTCGAGCTGTTTTGGGCGGTGTTCGAGTTGTTCGACGAACCCGAACGATTTGCAAAAAATTCGGCTGCTCGAGGTTATGTTCGATAACTGTTCGTGCACCAAAAGCGTGTCCTGCATGTCTGGCGCTATTTAGAGCACCAATCATGCAGGGATTGTCTGCCACTCACTGTAATGCCACAGCCATGGTGGTTGTGGCATTACAGTGATTGCCCAAATCGATGGGAACAGTGCTCACAGTGAAACACGAAAAGCCGGCAATTCAGCAGCGGCATACACATGTACCCGACAATTTAGAACCGAAAGAATAGAGCTTCACACATAGATTAGATAGATAGAAACATGTCAGTCACATATATAAGAAGTACAGTGACAGTGTTGATTACTGTACTTGTCATTTAGTGTAAAGGATTTATTAAAAAAAATATTAGTGTTTTCATGCACCATCTCTTTAAAAAAGCCGGCCGGCATTTTAGCAGCAGTACCCAACAATTTATAAGACAGAATAGAGCTTCACACATAGATTAGATAGATAGAAACATGTCAGTCACATATATAAGAAGTACAGTGACAGTGTTGATTACTGTACTTGTCATTTAGTGTAAAGGATTTATTAAAAAAAATATTAGTGTTTTCATGCACCGTCTCTTTAAAAAAGCCGGCCGGCAATTCAGCAGCGGTACCCGACAATTTAGAATAGAAGGAATAGAGAATCACACATAGATTAGATAGATAGAAACATGTCAGTCACATATATATGAAGTACAGTGACAGTGTTGATTACTGTACTTGTCATTTAGTGTTAAAATAAAGGATTTATTTTAAAAAAAATTGGCGTGGGGTTCCCCATAATTTTAGGCTCTAGTGGAGGTTAAGCAGACAGCTGGGGCAGATGTTTGAAGCCTGGGAAGGGGGTAATACCCACGGAGCTTCCCAGGCTACTAATATCAGTCCCCAGCTGAATACCTAGCCTTTACTAGCTATTAAAATGGGGGACCCCCCAAAAAATTGACGTGGGGTCCCCCCTATTTTAATAGCTAGCAAAGGCTAGGCAGACAGCTGGGGGCTGATATTAATAGCCCAGGAAGGGTGCCATGAATATTGGTCCCCTCCCAGGCTAGAAACACCAGCCGTCAGCCGCCCCAGAAATGGCGCATCCATAGGATACGCCAATTCTGGCACTTAGCCTCGCTCTTCCCACTGCCCTGTAGCGGTGGCAGTGGGGTAATAGGGCTGGGGTTGATGTCAGCTTATCATGCCAGCTGACATCAAGCCCAGGTTAGTAATGGAGAGGCGTCTATAAGACACCCCCATTACTAACCCCATAGTCAAAGTTAAAAAAAAACACAAACACCCAGAATAAAGTCCTTTAATTGAAATAAAGACACAATTCTTTATTGTTCTAAATTAAACCATACTTACAATCACCCCCATTCCAGCTGAAGCCAACGATCTCCTGCAATAAAAGAAAAATAATAAAGCAACATAATCCTTACCTTTCCATGGTTCCCACGACAGCTTCAGCTCTGCTACATCGAGATGACAGGCTGGACCGCAGCAGAACGCTGCCATCCAGCCTGTCATCCCGCGGACACTGAGAAGCGCAGGCATGCTTGCGCTCCTCAGCGTCTCTGTGTGATGGCATCCAGATGAGCCGAGTTCATGTCCAATGAACTCGGCTCACCTCATGCACGTCACTGACAGCGTGGGAAAATTCTCCTGCACTCAGCGCTTCAGCGTGAGAATTTTCCCACCCTGTCAGTGACGTGCATGAGGTGAGCTGAGTTCATTGGACATGAGCTCACCTCATGCACGTCACTAACAGCGTGGGAGAATTCTCACGCTGAAGCGCTGAGTGCAGGAGAATTTTCCCACGCTGTCAGTGACGTGCATGAGGTGAGCCGAGTTCATTGGACATTAACTCGGCTCATCTGGATGCCGTCACAGAGAGACACTGTGAAGCGCAAGCAAGCCTGCGCTTCTCAGTGTCTGCGGGATGACAGGCTGGATGGCAGCGTTCTGCTGCGGTCCAGCCTGTCATCTCGATGTAGCAGAGCTGAAGCTGTCATAGGAACCATGGAAAGGTAAGGATGATGTTGCTTTATTATTTTTCTTTTATTTCAGGAGATCGTTGGCTTCAGCTGGAATGGGCGTGACGGTAAGTATGGTTTAATTTAGAACAATAAAGAATTGTGTATTTATTTCAATTAAAGGACTTTTTTCTGGGTGTTTGTGTTTTTTTTAACTTTCACTATGGGGTTAGTAATGGGGGTGTCTTATAGACGCCTCTCCATTACTAACCTGGGCTTGATGTCAGTGGCATTATAAGCTGACATCAACCCCAGCCCTATTACCCCACTGCCACCGCTACAGGGCAGTGTGGAAGAGCGAGGCTAAGTGGCAGAATTGGCGCATCCTATGGATGCGCCATTTCTGGGGCGGCTGACGGCTGGTGTTTCTAGCCTGGGAGGGGGCCAATATTCATGGCACCCTTCCTGAGCTATTAATATCAGCCCCCAGCTGTCTGCCTAGCCTTTGCTAGCTATTAAAATAGGGGGGACCCCACGTCATTTTTTTTGGGGGGTCCCCCATTTTAATAGCTAGTAAAGGCTAGGTATTCAGCTGGGGGCTGATATTAGTAGCCTGGGAAGCTCCGTGGGTATTACCCCCTTCCCAGGCTTCAAACATCTGCCCCAGCCGTCTGCTTAACCTCTGCTAGAGCCTAAAATTATGTGGAACCCCACACCAATTTTTTTTTAAATAAATCCTTTATTTTAACACTAAATGACAAGTACAGTAACCAACACTATCACTGTACTTCTTATATATGTGACTGACATGTTTCTATCTATCCAATCTATGTGTGATGCTCTATCTTTCTGTTCTAAATTGTCGGGTACAGATGCTGAATTGCCAGCTGGCTTCTTTAAAGAGACGGTGCATGAAAACACTATTATTTTTTTAAATAAATCCTTTACACTAAATGACAAGTACAGTAAGCAACACTGTCACTGTACTTATTATATATGTGACTGACATGTTTCTATCTATCTAATCTATGTGTGATGCTCTATTCTATCTGTTATAAATTGTCGGGTACCGCTGCTGAATTGCCGGCCGGCTTTTTTAAAGAGACGGTGCATGAAAACACTAATATTTTTTTTAATAAATCCTTTACACTAAATGACAAGTACAGTAACCAACACTGTCACTGTGCTTCTTATATGTGTGACTGACATGTTTCTATCTATCTAATCTATGTGTGATGCTCTATTCCTTCTTGTCTAAATTGTCGGGTACCGGTGTATGCCGCTGCTGAATTTGCCGGCCGGCTTTTTTAAAGAGAGTGTCTTCTGAGCAGTTTGTCAGCTTTTGGACACCTTTGAAGGTGTTTTCTATGTGTTTCTATGTGTTTTTGTTTGCCTGTGATTGGTTTTAACGGTGTTCGACGGTGTTCTAAGGTGTTCGACGAACAGTTCGACGAACAGTTCCTCGAACATCTCGGTGTTCGACGAACCGAACCGAACCCAAACACTACGGGGGTGGCTCAACACTACTAATAAAGGGAGTAGGAGCTGCACTACCCGGGAACAGCCACTACCAGGGATCAGCCACTACCCATTGACCGGAGCGGTTCTGTTTGACTCCATTTACTGTTTACATCCATTTCTGAGTTGAAAACAGCTGATCAGTGATGGTGCTGGTTGTCAACCCCCCGCTGATCTGATATAGTGGTGATCGATTTCCGAAATTTCCATATTTTTGCAAAAATTTGAGAAAAACGACATTAGATTTCCACACAAGTCCTAAAAGTAGACAGAGAGCCAAATCAAACAAATAGGTCAATAACATTAAACTTTGTCAGTTTTTTTTTAACTTGAGAAAAATGATCCAACATATCTGCAAGTGACAAAAGTATGCAAACCTTTGCTTTCAGTATCTGGTATGACTCACATATACAACAACAACCGCATCTAATAATTTCCGGTTATTGTTGATTCATCCGGCACATCGGGTTGGAGGAATTTTAGACCATTTCTCCCTACAAAACAGAGTGAACTCTGTTATGTTGGTGGGATTTCTCCTATGAAGTGCTCGCTTCAGGTCCTTTCACAACATTTCATAGTATTAAGTTCAAGATTTTGACCTGGCAATTGCAAAATTTACATTTTATTCTTCTTTAACCATTCTTTTGAAGAACAACTTGTGTGCTCTGGGTCGTTGTCTTGTTGCAACACTCATGTTCTCTCTAGATTCAGCTCATGGACAGATATCTTGGCAGTTTCCTATAGAATTTATTAGTATATGTAATTCAGAATTTATTGTTTCATCAATGATTGCAAACCATCCTGGCCGAGATGCAACCAAATAGGCCCAAACCATGATAATAGCAAAAAACATGTTCCATGATGGTGTGCGATTTTTATGCTCAGTGTTTTTCTTTTTGCATACATAACGCCAAAAAGCTATATTTTGGTATCATCCATACAGAAAACATTGTTCTTATAACCTTTTGGCTTGTACAGGTGATATTTAGCAAACTGCACAAGGGCAGCAATGTTTTTTTTTGCTTTCTCCTTGCCATCCTGCCATGAACACCACTGTAGTTGAGTGTCCTCCTGATGGTGGACTCATCAACATTAACTTATACAAAAGAGGCCCTTAGTTGACTAGAAGTTATCTTGGGTTCCGTTTTCACCTCGAGAACTTTTGTATGCCTTGCTCTTGGAGTGAATCTTTGTTTGTTGACCACTCATAAGGAGGGTAATAATGGTCTTGAATTGTTTCCCTTTGTACTTAATCTGTCTCACATTAGACTGGCAGTGTCCAAAGTCTTTATAGATTGGCTTTGCATAAATTCTTCTGAGGTCCTGTGAAATCTTCTTTGTTTGTGCCATGATACACTTTCACAAATGTTTCCCATGCCTCGGTTTGGGGATTCAATCTGATGATCTGTTGTTTCGTGGTCGGTTCCCCTGTCTGCTGAGCTATTGCCCCTTCTTCCCAGTCCAAATGCTGATGGTTTCATTTGTCTTTATCTTCCCTTCTTGGTTTGCTCCTCTTCAGGTGTTTCTCATTCTCCCGTTTTGGTTATTCCTATCACATTCAGGGTGGGGTTTATATGTTCAACCTTCACTGCAAAGGACACTCACACCTAATTATCATCCCATTGATTAAAAACCCCAATTCTAATGTCTCATTTAAATTATCTGACAATCCTAAAGGTTTATAAGAAAATAAATAAATAATAATAACAATAATATATACGGTGGGGAAAATAAGTATTTGATACACTGCCAATTTTGCAATTTTCCTACCTACAAAGAATGGAGAGGTCTGTAATTTTTATCGTAGGTACACTTCAACTGTGAGAGACAGAGTTTAAAAAAAATCCAGAAAAGCACATTGTTTAATTTTTACATAATTAATTTGCATTTTCGTGCATGAAAAAAGTATTTGATACCATAAAAAAACAGAACTTAAAATTTGGTACAGAAACCTTTGTTTGCAATTACAGAGGTCAGACGTTTCCTGTAGTTCTTAATCAAGTTTGCACACATTGCAGCAGGGATTTTGTCTCACTCCTCCATACAGATCTTCTCCAGATCTTTCAGGTTTTGGGTCTGTCGCTGGGCAACATTGAGTTTCAGCTCTATCCAAAGATTTTCTATAGAGTTCATGCCTGGAGAGTGGCTAGGCCACTTCAGGACCTTAAAATGCTTATTACACAGCCACTCCTTAGTTACCATGGCTGTGTGTTTCGGATATTTGTCATGCTGGAAGACCCAGCCACGACCCATCTTCAATGCTCACACTGAGGAAAGGAGGCTGTTGGCCACAATCTCGTGATACATGACCCCATCCATCCTCCCTTCAATACTGTGGAGTCGATTTGTCCCCTTTGCAGAAAAGCACCCCCTAAGTATGAGGTTTCCCCCACCATGCTTCACGGTTGGGACGATGTTCTTGGGGTTGTACCCATCCTTCTTCTTCCTCCAAACACGGCGAGTGGAGTTGATACGAAAAAGTTCTAGTTTGGTCTCATCTGACCACATGACTTTTTTCCGTGCCTCCTCTAGATCATCCAGATGGTCATTGGCGAACTTCAAATGGCCTGGACATGTGCTGGTGTGAGCAGGGGTTTTTAATCCATGGCTGCGTAGTGTGTTACTAACGGTAATGTTTGAAACTGTGGTCCCAGCTCTCTTCAGGTCATTAACCAGTTTCTCCCATGTAGTTCTGAGCTGATTCCTGACCTTTCTCATAATCATCCTTACCCCATGAGGCGAGATCTTGCATGGAGCCCCAGACCAAGGAAGATTGGCTGTCATCTTGTGTTTTTTCTATTTTCTAATAATTGCGCCAACAGTTGTTGCCTTCACAAAAAGCTGCTTGCCTATTGTCATGTAGCCCATCCCAGCCTTGTGCAGGTCTACCATTTTGTCTTGGTGTCCTTAGACAGAATTTTGGGTCTTGACCATGGTGTAGAGATAGGAGTGTGATTGATTGAGTGTGTGGACAGGTGTCTTTTATACAGGTAATGAGTTCAAATAGGTGCAATTAATACAGGTAATGAATGCAGAGTAGGAGGGCTTCATAAACAAAAACTAACAGGTCTGTGAGAGCCAGAATTCTTGGTGGTTGTTAGGTGATCAAATACTTATTTCATGCAATGAAATGTAATTTAATTATTTAAAAATCATACAATGCGATTTTTTTATTTTTTATTGTTAGATTCTGTCTCTCACAGTTGAAGTGTACATACAATAAAAATTACAGACCTCTCCATTCTTTAGGTGGGAAAACTTGCAAAATCGGAAGTGTATCAAATACTTATTTTCCCACTGTACATATATATATATTGTAAGGTGGCTAATGGTCGTGTAGTCGATGGGAGGTATGTATCACAGAGATGACTGGTCTCTGTGATGTAACCCAGTGTATTTTCTCTAGTGCACGCATGCACTAAGAGGATTAATTGGTACACCTGGGAGCCGGGGTACGGGTTGCTAGGAGAGAATGGCCGGGTCCAGCAACCCACATACCTCACCTCTGGGTGTGGCTAACAGCCTATAAAATGGAGGCTGTTGTTTGGCACATGGTCTGTGTTCTTGGAGGGAGAAGGCCTCCTTTGTGTATTTGTCTTCAGACCAGGCCAGGACACTGGACGCTACCCCAGCCTGTGTGCCACACAGGCCTGAGTGAGCAGGGACTAGCTAAGGACATTTTCTTTGTTTGCCTGACCTCAAGGCCATTTGCTTTTCTGTTTTGCTTCTGGGCTTATGAAGCAATAAACCCACATGAACTTTTAAAGGAACATGCCTCCTGTTTTCCTTCCGTCGCACCCCAGCGAGTAAAATCCCTACAATTGGTGTTAGACGTGTGGGTAGCGTTCCCAGCAGAGACGTGTGACTGCTACAGAAAGGACTGCATGTCCTGGGTCAAGTCTGTAACAAGCCAGCAAGCATCGTCAGACAACATGGAGGACCTGTTGAAACACTTGGTCCAGTTGCAGCAGCAGCAGCAGGAGACCAACAGGCTGTTGCTACAGCAGATCCAGCAGCACCAGCAGGAACAATGGCAGCAGATGCACCTTCTGGCAACCGCCATCCAGGGTAGGACTAGTGCCCCAACCCCAGGTCCAGCTGATGATACCCACCTCCAGAAGGCAGTAAGACAGGCTTTGCAGACCCCGGGGGATGATGTTGAGGCCTTCCTGACCATGTTTGAAAGGGTCGTCGAGAGGAAGAAACTTCCACCAGAGCAGTGGGTAGAGGTACTGGCACCATACTTGACGGGAGAGCCCCAGAAGGCATACTATTATTTAACTTTGCAGGATGCCAAAGAGTATGGCAAGCTAAAGTCTGAGATCCTCGCACGCTTGGGGGTGACAGTGACTATCTGGGCGCAGCGGGTTCACCGCTGGGCGTATCACCTGGACAAACCACCTTGCTACCAAATATTTGACCTGTTACACCTGGTCCAGATGTGGCTGCAGCCGGAATCCTCTACGCGCAGATGGTAGAGCGGGTGGTGATGGACCGGTTTGTGCACTCTCTACCGAAGCCCATACAGACTTGGGTTGCCCAGCGTGATCCCCAGAATGCAGATGAACTGATCGGACTGGTCAAGAGATAACAGGGGGTCGAAGGTTCTTTGGGAAGGCAGCCCACTCCATACTGGGGGTCCAGCAGGAGGCGGAGGCAGGTCCTGCCCTACATGTCAGTTCACTGCCCCCACCTCTCACTTTCGCAGTCCCCTCGTGCCATTGCCCATTATTGAGGTGCCATTTGCGAGAATTGCCATGGACTTGGTTGGTCCCTTGGTTAAATCTGCTCGTAGGCATCAATATATTTTGGTCATCTTGAACTATGCCACCCGCTATCCTGAAGCGATCCCACTGAGAAACTCCTCCACCAAGACTATAGCCCATGAGTTAATCCATGTTTTCTCCCGGACAGGGTTGCAAAAAGGAGATCCTGACTGAACAGGGAACACCCTTTATGAGTAAGGTAATGAGGGAATTGTGCAAGGTCCTGCAAATCTCCCAACTGAGAACATCAGTGCACCATCCCCACACAGATGGCCTCGTAGAGAGGTTCAACAAAACTCTGAAGAGTTTGCTGACGAAGGCCATAGAAAAGGATGGGAGAGACTGGGACTGTCTCCTGCCCTATCTGTTGTTCTCTATCCGAGAGGTTCCACAGGCCTCTATGGCCTCTATATGGTGGACATCCGAGGGGTTTCCTGGATGTAGCAAAGGAAACCTGGGAAGCCGAAGTCACGTCCGACAGGAGCGTCATCGAGCACGTCACTCTGATGCAGGAGAGGATAGCAAAGGTGATGCCCATCGTAAAAAACATCTCCTCCAGGCAAAAGAGGCACAGGCCAGGGTCTTCAACTACTCAGCCAGAGTGCGGCAATTCAATCCTGGTGACAGAGTCCTTGTTCTGATACCTACCATGGAAAGCAAGTTCTTGGCCAAGTGGTAAGGACCGTATAAGGTGGTGGAAAAGGTTGGTGAAGTGAATTATAAGGTTCCCCAACCGGGACAACGTAAGCCTTACCACATATACCACGTCAATCTCATCAAGCCGTGGCAAGACAGGGAGACTGTGGAAGCTCCATGCTTGCTGGGCAAGCCAGAAGGTGATGTTGGAGGAGTTGCAATAGTGGAAACGCTAACGAAGGCCCAGAAACAGCAGTGTCGGGAGTTACTGCACAAGAAACAGGATCTGTTCTCGGAATTGACAGGCTGCACAAACGTCATAGAACACAAGGTTCTGACGGAGACTAGTGTTGAGCGAGCATGCTCGACACTGCTCGGTACTTGCCCGAGCATCTCACTACTCGGGATGTTCGGCGAGCACCGAGCATTTTCGGGTTACTCGGGTGGGAGCTCCCGTCTCCGCCCTGCATGTTTGGCGCTTTTTACAGTGCCAATGAACATGCAGGGATTGCCAGCCAGTCACTGTAATGCCGCAGCCATGTTAGTTGTGGGCATTACAGTGATTGGCTGGCTGCACAGCATCACCTCGAGTATTTAAAGCCGGGCGCCGCCATCTTGGACACAGTCGTTCTGGATCAGAAAGTGTAGGGAGAGTGCTGCTGAGCTAGGGAGAGATTTATGCTGCGAAATAAGTAGTGTAGGGTCTCTAAAGCCTGCAAAATCAAACAAACAGTCCTTCTGAGGACTAATATCCATCCCAGATATCAAGCAGGCAGCCAGGCTGTATAGGAGATGCAATGGTTATACCAACAAATACTGCATTACAGTCCTGTGTGCTGCTCAAATTGCTAGACTTAGCCCCAGGTCTCAGGGGCCAGTAAAAAATCCTTTTTCTTTCATCTAAATCCTCTTTTTTTTCCCCTCAGTCAGACTGTACAAATACCTGTCTTATTAACCTTTTGGTATCCCCCCCCCCCCCAAAAAAAAAAAAATTGAGTGTGTCTGTGAGTGTTCAGACACAAATAAATCTGTTTAAAAGAGTCTGGTTTTGGCCAGATAACTAGAACCGTGGTTTTGCAGTTCCATGGTTCAAATCTCTGTATTATCTACTTTTTTGCCTTTTTTCCATAAAAAAAAACAGTTTGAGTGTCTCGCTGACTGTTCAGACACAAATATATCTGTTTAAAAGATTCTGGTGTAGGCCAGAGAAATAGAACTGTGGTTTTCCTCTTCCACGGTTCAAATCTGGGTGTTATCCACCTTTTTGCCTTTTTTACATAGAATAAAACAGTTTGAGTGTCTCGCTGACTGTTCAGACACAAATATATCTGTTTAAAAGATTCTGGTGTAGGCCAGAGAAATAGAACTGTGGTTTTCCTCTTCCACGGTTCAAATCTGGGTGTTATCCACCTTTTTGCCTTTTTTACATAGAATAAAACAGTTTGAGTGTCTCGCTGACTGTTCAGACACAAATATATCTGTTTAAAAGATTCTGGTGTAGGCCAGAGAAATAGAACTGTGGTTTTCCTTTTCCACGGTTCAAATCTGGGTGTTATCCACCTTTTTGCCTTTTTTACATAGAATAAAACAGTTTGAGTGTCTCGCTGACTGTTCAGACACAAATATATCTGTTTAAAAGATTCTGGTGTAGGCCAGAGAAATAGAACTGTGGTTTTCCTCTTCCACAGTTCAAATCTGGGTGTAATCCACCTTTTTGCCTTTTTTCCATAAAAAAAATCAGTTTGAGTGTATCGCTGACTGTTCAGACACAAATATATCTGTTTAAAAGATTCTGGTGTAGGCCAGAGAAATAGAACTGTGGTTTTCCTCTTCCACGGTTCAAATCTGGGTGTAATCCACCTTTTTGCCTTTTTTCCATAAAAAAAGCAGTTTGAGTGTCTCGCTGACTGTTCAGACACAAATATATCTGTTTAAAAGATTCTGGTGTAGGTCAGAGAACTAGAACTGTGGTTTTCCTCTTCCACGGTTCAAATTTCCTTTTTATTACCCTTTTGCCATTGATAGTGCGAGTGTAAGCTATTTTACTTCATTTACAATGGGCAAGGCGTGTGGCAAGGGACCTGGAACTGGACGTTCTGGTGATGGTGCATGCAGAGGACGGGGCCGTGGCCAAGGTGAAAATGTGCCACAACCAACAGCCACATCTTCTAGCTCCCAGTTCTTGACCGAATTAGTAGGGAAGCACACAACAACACCACTATTGCGAACTGATCAGTGTGAACAGGTTATTAACTGGATAGCAGATAATACTTCCAGTCACCTGGGCACCACCACCTCCGGACTGTCTTCCACACGGTCAAGTCTTAGTAGCCGTGAGTCTCGACCGCATACTCCTCATCACCCTGATGCTCCTTCCTTCCACCATGCCGAGTGTCGTCAGATAACAACTGATCCCACAGTTGGACACTCTGAAGAGCTGTTCACTGGTCCATTTCCATATTTGGGCCCCTCGCCTGCTCCGCTTGAAGTGGTGGAAGAGGAGATCTCATGTAGCGATGGCCAAATATTTGAACAGCCACGGCCACAGGAAGGCGATGCTGGCAATTTGTCACAAGAGGTGGACGATGACGAGACACGATTGCCACGAAGTGAGGAGGAGGACCGTGGTGCGGAAGTGGAAGAGGAGGAGGTGGTGGATGATCTAGTAACTGACCCAACGTGGCAGGAGGACACGCAGAGCGAGGCCAGCAGCACACAGGGGGAGGGAGGCAGAGTACCCCAACAGGCAGGAAGAAGCAGTGTGGTGGCCGCAGACAGAAGGCGGGCAACCGTTCCTCATAACACCAACACGAGGGATGTTGCCAGTACAACCGGTAGGTCTTCCAGAGTCTGGAATTTTTTTAAAGACTCTGCTGATAACCCCAAAAAGGCCATTTGTACCACCTGCCAGGCCAGCATCAGCAGGGGTGACAAAACTACCAGCCTGACCACCACCAGCATGATCAGGCACATGTCAGCAAAGCACCCGACTTTGTGGGGCGAACCCCAGGGTCTACGACCAGTGTCAGCGGGTGTCACCACTGCTTCTAACGCTGTTGTGCGTGTAAGAGAACCCCCTGTTGTGCGTGCAAGGCAATCCCCTGTCTATACTGCATGCGAAGATGCCCCCTCCTCTCAGTCTTCACTTGTTATGGCAGTTTCTCAAGAAACAGCATCAACGTCCATGTCCACGTCCCACCGTAGCGTTCAATTGTCCATATCCCAGACCTTTGAACGAAAGAGCAAATTCGCAGCCAATGCCCCACAGGCCACAGTCCTAAATTCGCACATTTTACGACTGCTTGCGTTGGAATTGCTGCCTTTTAGGCTGGTGGAGACGGAATCCTTCCGCAATCTTATGGCGGTGGCCGTTCCTCGGTACTCTGTCCCCAGCCGACACTATTTTGCCCGGTGTGCCATCCCCGCACTACACAAGCACGTGTCCCAAAACATCTGCCGTGCCCTCAACAGCGCAGTTACTGGGAGAGTCCACCTGACAATGGACACGTGGACAAGTGCTTGTGGCCAGGGACGGTACATCTCCCTGATGGAACACTGGGTAAGCATAGTGGAAGCCGGGACCCAGTCGGACCTTGGAACGGAACACATCCTCCCCACACCGAGGATTTAAGGCCTATGTCAGTCAGAGTTGCCCCCACAGTGTACAGCTTCTGCGCATCATCCTCCTCCTCCTCCTCATGTTCAGCCTCCATCTCAGATATCACCACATCAGTTACAAGCTGGAAGCACTGCAGTACTGCCTCAGCCAAGCGGCAACAGGCTGTGCTGAAACTCATAAGCTTAGGTGATAAACCTCACACTGCTTGTGAGTTGTGGACAGCTGTGAGACCGCTGAACCTACATCCAGACATGGTCGTGTGTGACAATGGCCATAACCTGGTGGTGGCTCTGAGGCGAGGCAAGATCACACACGTACCATGCCTGGCTCATGTGCTTAACCTCATGGTTCAGCGGTTTCTTAAAGCGTACCCCGAGTTGCCAGATCCGCTCGTCAAAGTACGCCGCGTGTCAGCTCATTTTCGGTAGTCGGCTACAGCTTCCGCCACCCTTGCTGTGTTGCAGCAGCGCTTGCAGGTTCTGACACACCGACTGGTGTGTGATGTCCCCACACGTTGAAACTCTACGCTCCACATGTTGCAAAGGATTTGTGAGCAGAAGAGAGTAGTTGTGGAGTCCCAGCTGCAACAAGGCCGTCGATATTCAGGTCAGACTCCACACATAAGACCTCTGGAGTGGACCTGGATGTCTGACATATGTACCATCCTGACAAACATTGAGGAGTCCACCAAGATGGTGAGTGGCGATGACGCCATCATTAGCGTCAGCATCCCACTTGTCTGTCTTTTGCAACGCTCTCTGCAGAGAATTAAAGAGGAGGCATTGCAGCCAGAGTATGATGAGATGGATCAAGAAGCCGTAGCGGGCGATTACACACAGCCCAGCCTCATCTCATCCCAACGTGCATTGGGGGACAATGAGGAAGAGGAGGAGGAGGTAGAACAGGAGCAGTTATCATGCGCTGTAGACGGTAGTACCTGTACAACTGTCATACCGTCGGTCCAGCGTGGGTGGCCTGAGGACAGGAGGGGGGAGGAGGATGAGGAGTAGAGCATGGTCAGTCGTCATCTTGGTGAGGACACGGAAGTCTTGCCCATTACCAGTCTGGCACGCATGGCTGACTTTATGTTACGCTGCCTTAACCGTGACCCTCGCGTTGTCAAAATGTTGGGTGACAGTCATTACTGGTTGGTGACACTTTAGACCCCCGCTACAAGGAGAACTTTCACTCTCTTATTCCTGAGGTGGAGAGGTCTACAAAAATGGGGCAGTACCAGAAGGCCCTTGCTGCAGAACTGTTAAAAAATTCCCATCTGAACACGCTAGCGGCAGAGGTCACAGTTCGTTGCCCAACCAAGGCGTACAGGCGAGAGAGAAAAAAAACTAAATTCCAGCAGAGGCAGGGGAGCACTGTCAACGTTCTGGGACTGTTTTCTGAGACCCGCCCAGCTTACAGGCCCTGAGGCGCGGGGTACTCTCACAAGGAGTGGAAAGTTTCAAAAGATGGTGATGAGGGAGTACCTTGTCGACCGTACCAGCGTCCTCCGTGATTCCTCTGTGCCTTTTAATTATTGGGTATCCAAGCTGGACACTTGGAATGAACTTGCTCTGTACGCCTTGGAGGTCCTGGCCTGCCCTGCCACTAGAGTGTTATCGGAGAGTGTTTTTAGTGCCGCTGGGGGAATTATAACTGATAAGCGCACTCGCCTGTCAACTGACATTGCTGACAAGCTGACCCTTATCAAAATTAACAAGGGCTGGATTGGGGCCAGACTTCTCATCACCACCAAATGATAGCAGAGTAACATAAAGTCAAATCCACTGTGTTATTTCGGGAGGTGTATTCCCATGCACCGCTTCACACCCACACATGGGTATACGCTTCCTCATTTTGGCTGTTTTTTGCTCTTCTCCTTATCCTCAAACTCCACCACCACTATACCACTATGGTGACCATGGTCCGTGTTGTCAGCATTGCAAGTTCCTCCGTCCTATTTTTGGCAGCTTTTGCTTTGAAGGCATAGGCAAAGAATATGGGAGACCCACTCCCCAATAATGGGAATAACGTTTTTAATATGCTGTACTGCATGGCTCTTGTAAGGGGCATTGCAAGTTCCTCCATCCTAATTTTAGGCAGCTTTTGCTTGAAAGGCATACGCAAAGACTATGGGAGACCCACTCCCCAATAATGGGAATAATGCTTTTAATATGCTGTGCTGCATGGCTCTTGTAAGGGGCATTATAATAGTCTTGTTAAGCTACTGTGACCTCCACGTCTCTTCCAAGGGTCATTGATATTGTCTTTTTATTCCACTGGGACCTCCACGTCTCTTCCATGGGGCATTAAAGCCATCTTGTTAAGCTACTGTGACCTCCACGTCTCTTCCAAGGGACATTAAAATCGTCTTGTTAAGCTACTGTGACCTCCACGTCTCTTCCAATGGTCATTGATATTGTCTTTTTATTCCACTGGGACCTCCACCACTCTTCCAAGGGGCATTGATATTGTCTTTTTATTCCACTGGGACCTCCACCACTCTACCAAGGGGCATTGATATTGTCTTTTTATTCCACTGCGACCTCCACCACTCTTCCAAGTGGCATTAATATTGTCTTTTTATTCCACTGTAACCTCCACCACTCTTCCAAGGGGCATTGATATTGTCTTTTTTTTCCACTGGGACCTCCACGTCTCTTCCAAGGGGCATTAAAACTGTCTTGTTAAGCTACTGTGACCTCCACGTCTCTTCCAAGGAGCATTAAAACCGTCTTGTTAAACCACTCTGAACTCCACGTCTGTTCCAAAGGGCATTAAAACCGTCTTGTTAAGCTACTGTGACCTCCACGTCTCTTCTAAGGGGCATTAAACCGTCTTGTTAAACCACTCTGAACTCCATGTCTCTTCCAAGGGGCATTAAAATCGTCTTGTTAAGCTACTGTGACCTCCACGTCTCTTCCAAGGGTCATTGATATTGTCTTTTTATTCCATTGGGACCTCCACCAATCTTCCAAGGGGCATTGATATTGTCTTTTTATTCCACAGCGACCTCCACCACTCTTCCAAGGGGCATTGATATTGTCTTTTTATTCCACTGCGACCTCCACCACTCTTCCAAGGGGCATTGATATTGTCTTTTTAATCCACTATAACCTCCACCACTCTTCCAAGGGGCATTGATATAGTCTTTTTATTCCACTGGGATCTCCACCACTCTTCCAAGGGGCACTGATATTGTCTTTTTATTCCACTGGGACCTCCACGTCTCTTCCAAGGGGCTTTAAAACCGTCTTGTTAAACCACTCTGAACTCCACGTCTCTTCCAAGGGGCTTTAAAACCGTCTTGTTAAGCTACTGTGACCTCCACGTCTCTTCCAAGGGGCATTAAAACCATCTTGTTAACTATTGTGACCTCCATGTCTCTTCCAAGGGGCATTAAAACCGTCTTGTTAAACCACTCTAAACTCCACGTCTCTTCCAAGGGGCATTAAAATCGTCTTGTTAAGCTACTGTGACCTACACTTCTTTTCCAAGGGTCATTAAAACCGTCTTGTTAAACCACTCTGAACCCCACGTCTCTTCCAAGGGGCATTAAAACCATCTTGTTATGCTACTGTAACCTCCACCACTCTTCCAAGGGGCATTGATATTGTCTTTTAATTCCACTGCGACCTCCACCACTCTTCCAAGGGGCATTGATATTGTCTTTTTAATCCACTATAACCTCCACCACTCTTCCAAGGGGCATTGATATTGTCTTTTTATTCCACTGGGATCTCCACCACTCTTCCAAGGGGCACTGATATTGTCTTTTTATTCCACTGGGACCTCCACGTCTCTTCCAAGGGGCTTTAAAACTGTCTTGTTAAACCACTCTGAACTCCACGTCTCTTCCAAGGGGCTTTAAAACCGTCTTGTTAAGCTACTGTGACCTCCACGTCTCTTCCAAGGGGCATTAAAACCATCTTGTTAACTATTGTGACCTCCATGTCTCTTCCAAGGGGCATTAAAACCGTCTTGTTAAACCACTCTAAACTCTACGTCTCTTCCAAGGGGCATTAAAATCGTCTTGTTAAGCTACTGTGACCTACACTTCTTTTCCAAGGGTCATTAAAACCGTCTTGTTAAACCACTCTGAACTCCACGTCTCTTCCAAGGGGCTTTAAAACCGTCTTGTTAAGCTACTGTGACCTCCACGTCTCTTCCAAGGGGCATTAAAACCATCTTGTTAACTATTGTGACCTCCATGTCTCTTCCAAGGGGCATTAAAACCGTCTTGTTAAACCACTCTAAACTCTACGTCTCTTCCAAGGGGCATTAAAATCGTCTTGTTAAGCTACTGTGACCTACACTTCTTTTCCAAGGGTCATTAAAACCGTCTTGTTAAACCACTCTGAACTCCACGTCTCTTCCAAGGGGCATTAAAACCGTCTTGTTATGCTACTGTAACCTCCACGTCTCTACCAAGGGGCATTAAAACCGTCTTGTTAAACCACTCTGAACTCCACCTCTCTTCCAAGGGGCATTAAAATCATCTTGTTAAGCTACTGTGACCTCCACGTCTCTTCCAAGTATCATTGATATTGTGTTTTTATTCCACTGGGACCTCCACCACTCTTCCAAGGGGCATTGATATTGTATTTTTATTCCACTGCGACCTCCACCACTCTTCCAAGGGGCATTGATATTGTCTTTTTATTCCACTGCGACCTCCACCACTATTCCAAGGGGCATTGATATTGTCTTTTTATTCCACTGTAACCTCCACCACTCTTCCAAGGGGCATTGATATTGTCTTTTTATTCCACTGGGACCTCCACCACTCTTCCAAGGGGCATTGATATTGTCTTTTTATTCCACTGGGACCTCCATGTCTCTTCCAAGAGGCATTAAAACCGCCTTGTTAAACCACTCTGAACTCCACGTCTCTTCCAAGGGGCATTAAAACCGTCTTGTTAAGCTACTGTGACCTCCACATCTCTTCCAAGGGGCATTAAAACCGTCTTGTTAAACCACTCTGAACTCCACAGTTCTTCCAAGGGGCATTGAAATGTTGTTTTTAATTAACTCCAACCTCCACGACTCTTCCAACGGGCATTGCATTTCCTCCTAATTTTCGTCAGCTTTTGCTTTTCAATGCATAGGCGAACACTACGGGAGACCCACTCCCCAATAATGGGTAAAAGGTTTTTAGTATGCTGTAGTCCACGTCTGTTTCAAGGGGCATTGCAGTTCCTCATAATTTTTGGAAAGCCTTCCATTCACTGCTTAGGCCAACAGTGTATAGGAGACCCAGTTGCTATAAATGGAAAAAAAACGGTTTAGTTTAGGCCCTCTGACCTCCATGTCACTTCCAAGGGGCATTGGAGTGCCTCGAAATTTTTGGTAGGCATTGCACTCACTGTATGCCCTATAACTGTGTAGCCGAACCGCTCCTTTTGGTACAGAAACATATCCTACAAGACATGTGTGGTTGACTGGCCTGATATTGATGTGAATGGTCCCTGTTCCTCCTGCTCTTTCTCCTTTTCCACCACCTCATCCATCATTCATCACCTGAAGCTTTGTTTTAACGGGAGTCATAGAACTGGGATAGTAACAGGAAAACATCCAGCAATCCTCGGAGGAGGTAGGATATGGGCCAAAACGCTGACCACCTCAGGCCTAGCAGCTACTACATGCATGCGCTTGCATTCCAAGGAACAGAAAGCTAAGGAGATGGATGGCCTCATGATCATGAATAATTTACTCGTTGTGTAGGAGGCCTCCCACTGCTGCTGTCTACCTTCTGAACTTTGTGTTGAACATTGATTGACCCAGGACCCGCAATCCTCTATGTCTGGAGGACGTGTTGCATCCCAGTGTCCAACTGTGTCCCGGCTTCCACAATATTAACACAGTCTGAAGGTGTCAGTGAGATGGACCATCCCTGGCCACATTCACTTGTCCACGTGTTTGTGGTTAGGCTATCCTTCCCAATAAAGGCACTGGTGAGGGCACAGGTAATTTTTTCGCATGCGCGCTTGTGTAAAAGGCACACCAAGACAAATAGGGGTGGCTGGGGACCGAGTATGGACACCCGGTCACCCCCTGGCTGCTCTGGACCAAGCGTGGACACCCGGCCGCCGGGCGGCTGGGGACTGAGTATGCATACCAGGCCGCCGACGCAGCCATGACGTGGTGGCCAGATTCCGCCTCCATATGCCTAAAAGGCCCAATTTCAAGTGCAAGCAAGCAGTATTGTATTGCAGCCTGGGGGTGGGTGGGTGGCAGGCTGCATACTTGCGCTTGCATTGCAAGGAATGGGGGAGGTACAATTGAACTCTGCCCTGGAACATGGACTTGAACGGGGATAGTTGCAAGTCTGCAACGACAGGTGCAGGGTGGGAGGCATCTTCGCATGTGCCATAAACAGGGGGTTGGCGTGCACACACTACAGCAGAATAGGCTGTCCTTCCCACTAAATGCACTGGGGAGGGCACAGGTAATGTTTTGGTATGCGCACTTGTGTATAAGGCGCACCGGGACAAATAGGGGTGGCTGGGGACCGAGTATGGACACCCGGCCGCCCCCTGGAGGCTAGGGACCGAGTGTGGACAACCGGCCACCTGGCGGCTGGGGACTGAGTATGGATACCAGGCCGCCGACGCAGCCATGACATGCTGGCCGGAGTCTGCCTTCACAAGCCTAAAAGGCCTCATTTCAAGTGCAAGCAAGCTAGCAGTATGGTATTGCAGCTTGGGGGTGGGTGGGTGGCAGGCTGCACACTTACGCTTGCATTCCAAGAAAACAAAGCAGATGCTAACTTCAATCATCATCATCATGCTCCTCTCCTTGGCACTCTCAACTCTCAACTCCCCTGATGGAGAAGCCAGGGCCCACCGGAGGAGTCTGGTTGTCTGGTGGGCTCGTCCAATGCTGCCCTGAAGCAGGCCAGGCTAATAAAAGTGTGGGGAAGGTTACCAGGACAAATAGTGGTGGCTGGGGACTGAGTAAGCAGCCATGAGGTAATGGCCAGCTTCGGCCTCCTCCAAACTAAAAGGCCCCATTTCAAGTGCAAGCAAGCAGTATAGTATTGCAGCCTGCGGGTGGGTGGGTGGTTGGCTGCATATTTGCACTTGCATTGCAAGGAATGGGGGAGGTACAATTGAACCCTGTCCTGGGACAAGAACTTGCACGGGGATAGTTGCAAGTCTGCATCTTCTGATGCGGCAAGGATCACTTCTGATGGGCACACTTTTAGGTAGTGACCTGGGTGTCATAGATGCTTCCAGGGGTCTTCCCATGCTGTTCCCATGTCTTTTCAGCACTGTATGCATGTGTCACACAGCACAGGTCCAGATAAGGTTGTAAAATGTTAAAATGACATTTCCCTGTGAATGCATTTGTCACGGTTGAAAGCAATACAAAAGTGCAAAAACGCATAAAAAATGCTACTTGTGAACATAGCCCAAGGTGTGGAGGAGTATTTTTGTTTTTTGGTTATTTATTTTACCTTATACACAAGTCTTTACCCTGGAAAGGATGTTCCTTAACATATTTCACAGGAAAACAGTTTCAGTTTCGTTTTTGGATGTTTCATTGTGAGCCCGTAAAGGTGGCTTAATACCTTTGACCACGTTGTTGACAGCAGTGACCTGGGGGTCAGAAATGCTTCCTGGGGCGATCCCCATGCTGTCCCCATGTCGTTTGAGCACTGTCACTATCGTTTTGGGCACTTTTTAGGCTTTCTACAGACTGCCGGGGGTGCCGGCGCAAAAATGCTCGGGTCTCCCATAGACTAACATTGGGCTCGTTGCTTGGGTCCAGCATCCGAGTATCACGGTGAGCTCGGCGCGAGCTTCGAGCACCCGAGCATTTTAGTGCTCACTCAACACTAACGGAGACACATTTTCGGGTGAACTTGAAGCCCTATCAGATACCTGAGGCCCGACGAGAGTTGATTTCCAAAGAGGTGGCTCATATGCTGAAGCTCGATGTGATCGAAGAATCCAAAAACGGTTGGTCGAGCCCAATCGTCTTGGTCCCAAAGCCCGATGGTGAGTGGAGATTTTGCAACGACTATCAGAAGTTGAATGAAGTCTCCAAATTCGACGTATATTCCATGCCATGCGTTGTCGAGTGGATCGAGAGACTAGGGCCAGGCACATAAGCACCGTTGATTTGACAAAGGGATATTGGCAGATCCCCATGGCTCAGAGATCCAAGACTGCATTTTCTACACCGGATGGCTGCTTCCAGTATGTCCGGATTCCGTTTGGACTGCAGGGGGCCCCTGCAACCTTCCAGAGAGCTATGGATTGAATTCTTGCACCCCATACGCAATACGCCGCGGCATACCTGGATGATATTGTTATCTTCTGCCCGGACTGGGAGAGTCATCTGGAAAAGGTCCAGACGGTGTTTGATGCTCTCAGGAAGGCTGGATTTTCAATAAACCCTAAGAAATGTGCCATGGGGAAAGAAGAAGTCAAGTACCTTGGTTATGTGGTTGGTCGAGGCGAGATCAAACCCCAAATCAGTAAAGTAGAGGCAATCCAAACTGGGCCAAGACCGCTGTCAAAAAAACAGGTTAGAGCCTTCGTGGGATACTACAGAAGGCTCATCCCAAACTTCGCCATGATGGCCGCACCCCTGACTGACCTTAAAGGGACAAAATCAGTCATGGCCAAGTGGACTGCAGAGGTGGAGACAGCCTTTCAAGAGATGAAAGTGGCTCTGTGTAGGCAACCAGTCCAGGTTGCCCCTGACTTCAAGAAAGAGTTTGTACTCCAGACAGATGCATCGGATGTTGGTTTGGGAGCAGTCCTTTCCCCGGAGATACACAGGGAGGAGTATCCTGTCCTCTACCTGAGTAGGAAGCTGTCCTCCTGCGAGAAAAAATATGCAGTCATAGAGATAGATAGAGGTCATAGAGTGCTTGATCATAAAGTGGGCGGTGGACACATTGCGGTACTATCTGCTAGGTCGAAAATTTAGACTGGTATCCGACCATGCCCCACTCAGATGGTTTTTAGCTACAGAATTTCAACTTCCATGTAGAATCCTACAGGATTTCAACTTCCATGTAGAACATAGAGCAGGGAAGCAACATGGTAATACTGATGCCCTCTCGGGAATCCCGTGTCTAGTGGTAGAAGGTGACAAGCCCCATGGCTTTAGGCAGAGGGGGAGGTATGTAAGGTGACTAATGGTCGTGTAGTCGATGGGAGGTATCTATCACAGAGATGGCTGGTCTCTGATGAAAAACGGTGTATTTTCTCTAGTGCACGCATGCACTAAGAGGATTAATTGGTACACCTGGGAGAATGGGCGGGTCCAGCAACCCACATACCTCACCCCTCGGTGTGGCTAACAGCCTATAAAATGGAGGTTGTTGTTTGGCACATGGTCTGTGTGCTTGGAGGGAGAAGGCCTCCTCTGTGTGTTTGTCTTCAGACCAAACCAGGACACTGGACGCTACCCAAGCCTGTGTGCAACACAGGCCTGAGTGAGCAGGGACTTGCTAAGGACTTTTCTTTGTTTGCCTGAACTCAAGACCATTTGCTCTTCTGTTTTGCTTCTGGGCTTATGAAGCAATAAACCTACATGAACTTTTAAAGGAACATGCCTCCTGTTTTCCCCCCGTCGCACCCCAGCGAGGAAAACCCCTACAATATATATATATATATATATACATATAAATAAATCATTCCCCTTTCCCAATCCAAAAATAAGGAATTAAAATATCAATTGTTGATAGTGTACCTGTAAAAGTCTGACCTGTGAAATTTTAAAATGAATCAGCCGTATGTTAAGCCTTGTAAAGAAAAAAAAGACCTGAATTGTTGCTTTTCGGTTATCTTGCATACAAAAAATAGAATAAAAAGCAATCAAAATGTTTTGCATACCTGAAAATTGTACCAGTAATAACTATAGCTAAACACACAAAAAACAGCCCTCATACAGTTTCATCAACAGTTTCATCAACAGAAAGAAAAGTTAAGTTTTTCAAAAATGACGTTTCCTTTTTTTGTTAATTAAAATAAACAAAAAATCTATATAAGAAAACAAAAACGTCTGGTATTAGCATAATTGTACTAACCAGGAAAATCATGTTGCCAGGTCAATTTAACCTCACAACGAATGTAGTAAAAGCAAAATCCAAAAAACAGTAATTGAATTGTTTTTTTCTTCACCATTTCACACCACTTGGAATTTTTCTCCACGTTTTTCAACACATTATAGAGTAAAATGAATTGTGTCCTACAAAACTATTACTTAAAAATGAAAGCCCACATTTGGTTATGATAGTGGTTGAATAAAAAAGTTATGCTTTTGAAAGAAGGTGAAGAAAAAGCGAAAGTGCAAAAATGAAAATTGGCCATAGCGAAAGGGGTTAATACATGGCAGCTGCTGATTAGGCAGTGAACTCTGCGGGGGACGTTGTTGTTTGATCAAGAAGGAGCAATGTGCTCAAACCTACTGCTCTCCTCTGAGGATGGAGTTCTGTAATGCCCTACATTTAAAGAAATTATAATAAATAGTACTAGTAAGGCCACGGCCCCACTATCAGTATTTGGTCAGTATTCGGTCAGTATTTTTCTCAGGAGCGGGAGCAAAAACAAGATGAGGAACAATCAGAGGAAAGGTATTATAGAAACAAGTCACCAATTCTGCATTTATCACCCACTCCTGGTTTTGTCTCCAACTCCTGAGAAAAAATACTGACAGAATACTGACCAAATACTGATACTGGGGCCGTGGCCTAATAGTAAGTATCAGTGTTGCTGAAAGGTCAGTTTTAAAAGGGTTATACACTGCAGGACAATCACTTGTTAATAGCCCCAATTTGCTGCATAAATTAAACAAAATGTTTACTTACCACCTGGACTGGAGCCGCTTCTCTGTTTTCTGGTATATATACTTTTTTTTTTAATTATACAGCACACAGGGACAATTAATAAGGTATTGTCCAGTGGACAACCCCTTTAAGACAGGGCTTTTTAAAGAGAACCTATCACCACGTCAAATTTGGCCAATTTTTGATCATATTTTATTCTCGCTACTCCTCTGAGTATTCTGTTTTGTTTTTTTTTAAATCCACCATACAGTTTCAGAGATATGGACCTTTTTCTTCAGCGCTAATTTTTACGTTCTTTACGAAGGAGGCATGGCTCATAGGGTAATAATGCAGAGAACCTTATGGGCAAGCCCCTTAGCAAAGACCATGAATATTTGCACCAAATAAAAAGGCCCAGATCTCTGGAACCGTATGGTGGATTGTAAAAGAAAGAAAAAAGCAGATCACTCAGTGCTTCAGTTGGGATAGAATAAGAGTAACATTGACTACTTTTGAATTGATGACAGGCTCTCTTTGTTATAGCAATTGTTTTAAAATAAACCTGGATTAAAGAATTATAAAGTTACTCTCATGAATGTTGCTTTCTCCCTGATCTTTCTATAGAAAGTTGCCATCTCCTTTGTGATGTCCATCTATATTCTGTTTGGTGGAGGGTTATTAATCTTTGTCAGAGGACAGCGGCTCAGCACACTTGTGGGTTTTACAGGAATAAGGATGTAACAGCAACAACAGAAACAATATCTACTATTTTCCCATTTCTTTATTTTCTGTCACTCTATGTGTTTATCAGTGATCTCCATGGGCTCTTCGCTCTGTGTGACTTTCGCTAAACCTTAAAGGGGTATTTCAGTTCCTAAGACATACCATACTTGTTATTTACACACTCTGAGTTTCCGTATGTACATGAGCTTACTGTGCAGGATTACAGGAATATACAGTTGAAACCAGAAGTTTACATACACTATATAAAAAGGCACATATACATGTTTTTCTCAATATCTGACATGAAGTCAGAATAAACCTTTCCCATTTTAGGTCAGTTAGGATTACCATAATTTTTAATATTTGCCAAATGCAAGAATAATGACAGAGAGATAATGTGTTAAGGCATTTTTGTTACTTACTGCAAAAGTTTACATACATTTCATTAGTATTTGGTACCGTTGCCCTTAAACTGAATGACTTGGGTCAAAGGTTTGTGATATCCTTCCACAAGCTTCTCACAATAGTTGGTCGGAATTTGGGCCCATTCCTCTTGACAAAACTGGTGTAACTGATCCAGGTTTGTAGGTTGCCTTGCTCGCACCTGCCTTTTCAGCTTTGCCCATAAATTTTAAATAGGATTTAGATCAGGGCTTTGTGATAGCTACTCCAAAACATTGACTGTATTATCGTTAGGCCACTTAGTTACCATTTTGGCAGTATGCTTTGGGTCATTGTCCATTTGGAAGACTCATTTCCGCCCAAGCTTTAACTTCTTGGCTGATGTCTTGAGATGTTGCTTCAGTATTGCCACATAATCTTCTTTTCTCATGATGCCATCTATTTTGTGAAGTGCACCAGTCCCTCCTGCAGCAAAACAACCCCACAACCTGATGCTGCCACCCCTGTGTTTCACAGTTGGGATGGTGTTCTTAGGCTTCCAAGCTTCTCCCTTTTTCCTTCAAATGTAACGATGGTCATTATGCCCAAAAAGTTCAATTTTAGTTTCATCAGACCACAGGACATGTCTACAAAAATTAAGGTCTTTGCTCCTGTGTGCACTTGCAATCTGGCTTTTTTATGTTTCTTGTGGAGTAATGGCTTCTTCCTGGCAGAGTGGCCTTTCAGCCCATATTGATGCAGGACTTGTTTAACTGTGGCTATCGACACAATCTTACCAGCTTCCGCCATCATCTTCACAAAGTCTTTTGCTTTTGTCCTTTGGTTGATATGCACATATCGGACCAAAGCACGTTCATCTCTGGGACACAGATTCCGTCTCCTTCCTGAGTAGTATGATGGCTTGACATTCCCATCTTATTTGTACTTGTGTATAATTGTTTGTACAGATGAACGAGGCACCTTCAGGAATCTTGAAATTCTACCCAAGGATTAGCCAGACTTGTACAAGTCCACAATTCTCTTCCTGATATCTTGGCTGATTTCTTTAGACTTTCCCATGATGCTACACAAAGAAGCAGTGTTTTTCAGGTGTGCATTAAAATACATTACCACAGTCCCTCCTCACAACAACTCAAGTCTCCTCCTCCAAAACCTGCTTCCCCTCATACTTCAAACATGCTTCGATCACAGCCATCCTCAAAAAGCCATCCCTTGACCCATCCTCTCAGTCTAGCTATCACCCCATATCACTTCTCCCCTATGCCTTAAAACTACTGGAAAACGTCCTCCCACCTCTCATTCTGCTCCCCCTTTGACTGCCTCCAATCTGGCTTTCGAACGCACCATTCTACTGAAACTGCCCTGACTAAAGTCATCAACGACCTACTAACTGCTTAATACAATCACACTACTCTGTCCTTCTCCTTCTGGACCTGTCATCTACCTTTGACACAGTAGACTATTCCCTCTTACTACTTACTCTCTCATCTCTCAACATCACAGACTTGGCCCTATCTTGGATCTCCGCATACTTAATAGACAGGACATTCAGTGTCTCCCACTTACACACTACCTCCTCATCTCGCCTCCTATCTGTCAGTGTCCCCCAAGGCTCAGTTCTAGGACCCCTGTTCTTCTCCATCTACACATTCGGCCTGGGACAGCTCATAGAGTCTCATGGCTTTCAGTTTCACCTCTACAGTCATGGCCAAAAGTATTGAGAATGAGACAAATAGTAATTTTTCCAAAGTTTACTGCTTCATTTTTTGTAATGGCAATTTGCATATACTCCTGAATGTCAAAGAGTGATCAGCTTAACAGCAATTACTGTACTTGCAAAGTCAATATTTGCCCAGAAAATGAACTTTAACCCCCAAAACACATTTCAACATCATTGCAGTCCTGCCTTAAAAGGAGCAGCTAACATCGTTTTAGTGATTGATCCATTAACACAGGTGTGGGTGTTGATGAGGGCAGGGCTGGCGATCAATCAGTCATGATTAAGTAAGAATGACATCACTGGACACTTTAAAAGGAGGCTGGTTCTTGGTAACATTGTTTCTCTTCAGTTAACCATGGTTATCTCTAAAGAAACACGTGCAGCCATCATTGCACTGCACAAAAATGGCCTAACAGGGAAGAGTATCGCAGCTACAAAGATTGCACCTCAGTCAACAATCTATCGCATCATCAAGAACTTCAAGGAGAGAGCTTCCATTGTTGTCAAAAAGGCTCCAGGGCCCCAAGAAAGACCAGCAAGCGCCAGGACCGTATCTTAAAACTGTTTCAGCTGCGGGATCGGACTACCAGCAGTGCCGAGCTTGCTCAGGAATGGCAGCAGGCTGGTGTGAGTGCTTCTGCACGCACTGTGAGGCGGAGACTCTTTGAGCAAGGGCTGGTTTCAAGGAGGGCAGCAAAGAAGCCACTTCTCTCCAGAAAAAACATCAGGGACCGACTGATATTCTGCAAAAGGTACAGGGAGTGGACTGCTGAGGACTGGGGCAAAGTCATTTTCTCTGATGAATCCCCTTTTCGATTGTTTGGGACATCTGGAAAACAGCTTATTCGGAGAAGAAGAGGTGAGCGCTACCACCAGTCTTGTCTCATGCCAACTGTAAAGCATCCTGAAACCATTCATGTGTGGGGTTGCTTCTCAGCCAAGGGAATAGGCTCACTCACAGTCTTGCCTAAAAACACAGCCATTAATAAAGAATCGTACCAGAATGTCCTCCAAGAGCAACTTCTCCCAACCGTCCAAGAGCAGTTTGGCGCCCAACAATGTCTTTTCCAGCATGATGGAGCACCTTGCCATAAAGCAAAGGTGATAACTAAATGGCTCATGGAACAAAACATAGAGATTTTGGGTCCATGGCCTGGAAACTCCCCAGATCTTAATCCCATTGAGAACTTGTGGTCAATCATCAAGAGACGGGTGGACAAACAAAAACCAACAAATTCTGGCAAAATGCAAGCATTGATTATGCAAGAATGGACTGCTATCAGTCAGGATTTGGTCCAAAAGTTGATTGAGAGCATGCCAGGGAGAATTACAGAGGTCTTGAAGAAGAAGGGGCAACACTGCAAATATTGACTTGCTGCATTAACTCATTCTAACTGTCAATATAACCTATTGATACTCATAATATGATTGCAATTATATTTCTGTATGTGATATGAACATCAGACAAACACTAATAAAAACCAGAGGCCAGCCGATCATGTGAAAATATAATTTTGGTGTCATTCTCAAAACTTTTGGCCATGACTGTATGCTGACGATACACAGATCTTCCTCTCTGGACCTGATATCACCTCCTTATTAACCAGAATCCCACAATGCTTGTCCACTATTTCATCTTTCTTCTCTGCTAGATTCCTAAAACGTAATATGGATAAAACTGAATTCATCATCTTTCCACCATCTTGCTCAACCCCTCCATCTGACCTATCTATCAAAGTCAATAGCTGTCCACTCTCTCTAGTCCTGCAAGCTCGCTGCCTCGGGGTAACCCTTGACTCTGATCTCTCCTTCAAACCTCATATCCAAGCCCTTTCCACTTCCTGCCGACTCCAACTCAAAAATATTTCCCGGATCCGCACATTCCTCAACCATGAATCTGCAAAAACACTAGTGCACACCCTCATCACATCTTGCCTCGACTAGTGCAATCTCCTGCTCTGTGGCCTTCTTTCTAACACTCTCGCACCCCTGCAATCTATTCTAAACTCTGCTGCTCGACTAATCCACCTGTCCCCCCGCTATTCCCCGGCCTCTCTCCTCTGTCAATCCCTTCACTGGCTCCCCATTGTGCAGAGACTCCAGTTCAAAACCCTAACCATGGCATATGAAGCCATCCACAACCTGTCTCCTCCATACACCTGTGACCTAGTCTCCCGGTACATACCTGCACGCAACCTCCGATCCTCACAAGATCTCCTGCTCTGCTCCCCTCTTATCTACTCTTTCCACAATTGCACACAAGATTTCTCCTGTGCATCCCCCTACTCTGGAACCTCTACTCCAACATATCAGACTCTCGCCTACCGTGGAAATCTTTAAAAAGGAACCTGAAGACCCACCTCTTCCAACAAGCTTACAGCCTGCAGTAACCCTCACTCCACCATACCTCTGCATGACCAGCTGTACCCTCACCTACTGTATCCTCACCTATCATTTGTAGATTGTGAGCCCTCGCGTGCAGGGTCCTCGCTCCTCCTGTACCAGTTATTCTGGTTTCAACTGTATATGGATGATCACCTGTAACTAGGGTCATAATTTACTTGCAGGGTTTTATAGTTGTAACGATGTGCTGTCATCTCAAAAACATTAAATGACTAAGAATATTAAGCTATGTTTCCATCAAAAACGAGGACAACTATTTTGGGTTTCCTGCCTTCACCTATATAGTTGGTGAGGGGAGCTGCCCACTTACTAAAGACTATGATACTTTTCCAGCAACGGACCACCATTTTTGTCAATATTATTATTGTGTATTATTAGTGATTTACTTGTTATGTTTTATATAGTTCTGCTTACTTGTCAGTATGTAAGATTCACTTGTCAAATGTCCAGCATTCCACGAATCTCATCTTTACCTCAGGAGTCCATTGTTTCAACAGCCAATAATCTCATTAGGTGAGTGTAGATTGAGACACAGTGGAACCGTCACCACAGGGGGTCTTACAGGCAGTCTCAGATGAAGGCTTCTAGAAAATTCTTCATTGCTTTTTAGCTAACAGTAAATGCTTAAGGGGGAGGGTGATCACTTCTGACCTGGGAGAGGAATGATCCCAGCGATAGAAAGGACAGACATGTTTTAGTCAGAGTTGTGTGGAAGGATTGAAGGAAGAGGATGGAGACCGTGGACTTGGAAGGATGGATTGATAAACATGTTACCATTATGGATTATGTCATTTGGATTTAAACTTTCTTAAAAGGACTGCTGCTACTGGATACCTGTGCTTTCATCGTTTTATCTGCCGTCTAGAGGATCATGGACTGTGGCTACAGCCCCACCAAAAGTTGGGAGACAGTGAGTATGGTCTTATACAAAGCCAGTGGAACTACTGAACCCAGATTGGCAACTTGAGGACTGAGAGAACTGTATTTTGGCCATTTACCTGGAATTGCTTTATTACCATGGCTGTGATCAATAAAATATTGTTGCATCGTTAACCTGCCTAGATGATTACTTACAACCCACAACCTCAGATCTTTACAAGTGGTAGAAGCAGAGGGATTACCTATCTCTGCACAGCATACCATTGAAAGTTACTGAGAGGTGACTTGGCAGAAGAAATGGCAGACTCCATCTACAAGAGGCTCAAGAAGGAGGAGCTGAGAGCCCTTTGCTCTGAGAGAGAACTAGAGTGGTTGCTGGAGGACAATCGGGCGACCCTAATGCAACGCTTGGACGATTGGGACCAGGAACAACCACATGAGGAGGTCAGTTGAGACATGGATGAGGGACAGCAGCCCAAACCTGTAATCCAAATGGTGGAGGATCGACCGACTGAGTTGAGGCGGATGCTGGACGCGCTAGGAGATCGGGCTACGGAGATACAGAGGGCGGCAGTGTTAAGCAAATATCTGGGTGTGCATGTAGCAGTACCTCAACCCGCCCAATTGCAGAAGACAGTGGTTAATAGGAGAGAGGGGCCCGCATCTTTAAGGTACCAGGATATACCATAGTTCAATGAGGACACTTTGGATATTGATGAACATCTCCGGTTATTTGAGAACCTCTGTATGCTGCATGAGGTATCAGTCAGTGACTGGCCCAGATTTTTGAGTGTTGGCCTGACCGGAAAAGCAAAAGAAGCTTTTAATAACTTGTCTTCTGGGGATCAGAGATGTTACTATACCATTCGCAGTGCATTGCTAGAGAGGTATGCGGTCACACCGGAAACCTACCGGAGGAAGTTTCGGGAGACTGACAAGCCCGCTGCACACACACATCGGGAGTTTGCCAGCACACTACGTACGGCATGCACTCGGTGGATAGAAGGACTGAGGGCTCGGGAAGCAGAACATGTAATGGATATAGTCATGCTGGAACAATTTATGTCAAAGCTCCCAGGTAGTTTAAAAGAATGGGTGGCAGATAGAAAACCACTCAGCCTGGATGAGGCTGCAAGATTGGCTGATGATTGGTCTGCCAATTGACCAGGGCAATGCGGAAGTACAGCCCCAGTAAGTCGGGAACAGGAGCTTACAGGGAGGCAATTGAAACCCATGGACTGGCCTGAGGAGGAACGGCAGGGAGTTCGGACTTCACAAAGAGGGGGAGGTTGCCCAAGCCCTCAAGTACGGCCCGTGTTGGGGCGGGGAAGGCTTAACTGCCATAACTGTGGACGCATGGGACACTTTGCAAGGGAATGCCGGGAACGTTCTAGTCCACATAATCCGTGTCCCCAACCTTTGAACACTGTGCTGCAATGGGGCTGGAATGCTGAGGGAGAGAGGATCCCACTACTCCGACCGGAAGAAGAAGAGGCATATGTTGTACAAGGAGAAGTGTCCCAGACTAGATGGGACACCTCAGAGTCTATTCACCAGCATCTGCAGCTGGTTTGGGTAGAGAGTGTGGAGGCTGTGGGGTTCCGTGACTCCGGAGCCTCAGTCACATTGATAAAAGACCATTTAGTACCGGACCAATGTATTGTCCCCGGCAGCCGTATGTTAGTCAATGTAGCCGGAGGAGAATCTTTGAACATTCGGAGGGCCCGACTACATTTAGGCTGGGGTCACAGTCATGGAATGGTGGATGTATGAGTAGTGCAGCACCTACCAGTAGATATGTTCCTGGGAAACAATCTGGGAGCAGGATTGGTGTGCCACTGGGCCAATGTTGTAACCAGAAGCCAAGGACCTGTTCACACTGCATCAGCCAATAGGGAAAGGAGCAATATGAACATGTCAGCGGTGAGTGATACCCAAAATGCAATGACTATTAAATGAAGGAATGTAATCTCGGGGAGGTAAATTACATCAGGGAGGAGGCCCAGGGACTTCGGGACATTGGATCTACCATCACCCTGGTCAGCCCAGATACTGTCCCCCCAGTGCTCCCTTTACCAGGCCGCCAAGTGACCATCCCCCTAACTGGGTGTCTGCACTCTAGGGGTGGTCGCAATGAATACAAGTTTGGTTCTCATTGGGCATATGGGGAGTTTCCAAGGACAAACCGGGAATCAGAGGGGGGGGGATATGGAGGACCCCACGGAAAGAACAGACCCCTGATCCAGCAATCTAAATACAAAGTCCTCGACTCAGGGCTTCCCCCATCGGGGAGTTGGCAGGATTTGAAAGACCATATGAGAGAAGCTGGAGATGTCTATTACACTGACGTATACCAGGGTGGAATGGGGACTGTGGAGTATATTCGCAAGGACGACATGGAATATGCTTTGAGGAAACTGGATTATACAAAGTTTCGTTCTCATAAAGGCGAGACCTCTTACATTTGTGTCCGTGCTGAAAAAGTGGGGGAGGTATGTGAGAAGCTGCCCACTTACTAAAGACTATGATACTTTTCCAACAACTGACCACCATTTTTGTCAATATTATTATCGTGTATTATTAGTGATTTGCTTGTTATGTTTTATATAGTTCTGCTTACTTGTCAGTATGTAAGATTCACTTGTAAAATGTCAAGCATTCCACTAATCTCATCTTTACCTCAGGAGTCCATTGTTTCAACAGCCAATAATCTCATTAGGTGAGTGTAGATTGAGACACAGTGGAACAGTCATCACAGGGGGTCTTACAGGCAATCTCAGATGAAGGCTTCTAGAAAATTCTTCATTGCTTTTTAGCTAACAGTAAATGCTTAAGGGGGAGGGTGATCACTTCTGACCTGGGAGAGGAATGATCCCAGCGAAAGAAAGGACAGACATGTTTTAGTCAGAGTTGTGTGGAAGGATTGAAGGAAGAGGATGGAGACCGTGGACTTGGAAGGATGGATTGATAAACATGTTACCATTATGGATTATGTCATTTGGATTTAAACTTTCTTAAAAGGACTGCTGCTACTGGATACCTGTGCTTTCATTGTTTTATCTGCCGTCTAGAGGATCATGGACTATGGCTACAGACTATATTGGCTGGACATACAAAATCTGTGGGCCCACCAAAAGTTGGGGGACAGTGAGTATGGCCTTATACAAAGCCAGTGGAACTACTAAACCCAGATTGGCAACTTGAGGACTGAGAGAACTGTATTTTGTCCATTTACCTGGAATTGCTTTATTATCATGGCTGTGATCAATAAAATATTGTTGCATCGTTAACCTGCCTAGGTGATTACTTACAACCCAAAGCCTCAGATCTTTACAGTTGGCAATAGATGGCATTCTTTCCTTGTGGAGGAGAGCTAATTTGCATACTGTGAGGCGGCGGTGTTTACACCGTGCAGTAACTGAGGCAGGGACCCAAGCAAGTCCAACATAAACAGCTTTATTCAGCAACTCACGGGTAAACAGAAAAGACCTCCGGTTCACAGCCGGGTTAACATGAGTCCTTAAACAATGGTTGCTGTGGGCAGCGGCCACGCCAGGCCGCTCAGAGCCTGACAGGTGCAGAGCCTTCCCAGGCGTGGGTTCAGCCACACTCAATTCTGCTGAGCTTTCCTGCTAAGCTCCTAGCAGGTTCCAATACAGAACAACACTAATCCTTAGTGCAGGGTTTTTAAAGGACCTGTGGCAAGAGCCATTGGAAAACCCGGGTTGGAGGGAGGAGGCCGCCCCACTGCCTTCCTGTAGCCTCCCCCAAGAAATGAAGGCCCTGCCGGGTTCTACTTAATCTGCCTTAGCCAGATAGCCTGACCAGGTCAATGCTCACCTTCTTTCCTGCATTGCAGCCGCAGGTGAGTTTGTGACTGCAATGCACTCCAATGGATTTAATAGGTCTCTGTACACATTCTGGGGGATATATAAAGTCCCTCGTATACCATCCCGGTCACTACCTCACATATCCCCCCACTCTGTTCAAACTTGTGGGGTTGAACATTTGACACCTTACAGGGTGCCCGGGAAAGGGCATCCGCGCTTGCCTGCGACTTCCCAGGGCGATGTTCTACAGAGAAACTGAAATTTTCCAGTGACAGGAACCACCTGGTGACTCGTGCATTCCTCTCCTTGGCATTTCTCATCCATACCAAGGGTGAGTGGTCCGTCATCAAGCAGAACTGGCGCCAGAGTAAATAATAACTTAGCGATTCAAGGCCCACTTAATAGCCAAACACTCCTTCTCTACCACTCTATAGTTTTTCTTTGTCGGGACAAGGTTTCTACTCAAGTAGGTGACTGCGTGCTCTTCACCATTCACTTCACTTCACCATTCACCTACCACCCCTAGGCCTACCTCCGAGGCATCTGTCTGTACGATGAAGGTTTCCTTGAAGTTGGGGCTGATGAGGACCGGCTGTCCACACAGGGCCAGCTTCATGGACTAAAACGCTTCTTCTGCCTTAGGGTTCCTCCGAACCATTACCGATTTTTTTCCTTTCAAGAGATCGGTCAGGGCTGCCGTTCTCCCAGCAAAATTAGGTATAAACCGGCAGTAATACCCAAGGATGCCAAGGAACGCCCTCACCTGCTTTGTACTTGACGGTTTAGGCCAATTTTTTATGGCCTCAACTTTATTGATTTGGGGCTTGATAACTCCTCGGCCAGTCACATACCCCAAATATCAGGCTTCCTCTAGCCCTATCACACATTTTTTTGTGCTTGCCGTTAACCCCGCGGCTCTGAGAGAATCCAGCACTGCTTGTAGATGCGTATGCCAGTCGGTGCTAAAGATAATAATATCATCTAGATATGCGGACGCGTACTCCTGATGAGGCTTGAGCACTATGTCCATCAATCTCTGTAATGTAGCCGGGGCCCCATGTAAGCCAAAAGGTAAGACCACATAGTGATATAGACCCTCCGGAATTATGAAGGGGGTCTTTTCCTTTGCCGATTTCGTGAGAGGTACCTGCCAGTAGCCCTTTGTGAGATTGAGCGTGGTAAAGTACTGGGCCTGCCCAGTCTCTCAATCAGCTCATCCACCCTGGGCATTGGATAAAGGTCAAACTTCGACACTTCATTTAGTTTCCGGAAATCGTTACAGAAGCGTAACGATCCATCTGGTTTTTGAATCAGTACGATGGGGCTAGCCCACTCACTCTGTGATTCCTCGATGATGCCGTGATGGCTTGCCTCCGGGCTTCGGGTACCCGGTACAGTCTCGTTCGCACCCTTACCCCAGGTTCGGTGACAATGTCATGTTGGAGAACTGTAGTCCTACCCAGTAGCTCTGAGAACACGTCAGTATTCTGCTGCACCAATGAGCGAGCCTCCCGTCGCTGCTGTTTAGTGAGAGCATCACTTATCCTGACCTCTCCCCTTGACGCATCCCTGGCTGAAGGTAGAGAATTCTCTGGTGATATGTCCGAAGTGACGTCTGTAACTAAACACTCTCGATCTTTCCAAGGTTTTAGCAGGTTTATATGATAAAGCTGCTCAGGTTTCCTCCTACCGGGCTGATACATCTGGTAATTTAACTCCCCCACCTTTTCTCGAACCTCATATGGCCCTTGTCATTTGGCCATGAGCTTTCTCTCGGATGTGGGTACCAGTACTAACACCCAATCGCCCTTGTTAAAAGACCTGACTCTGGCTCTTTTATTATATGTGCGCCTCTGGGCTGCCTGGGCATCTAACAGATGTTCTTTCACGTTGGGCATAACCACCGAGATCCGGTCCTGCATACTAGCCACGTGTCCAATTATACTCCTAAGTGGAGTCAGCTCTTGTTCCCACGTCTCTTTGGCTATGTCCAACAGACCCCTAGGGTGTCTGCCGTACAATAACTCAAAGGGAGAGAACCCTGTGGAAGTCTGGGGTACCTCACGAACGGCGAACATCAAATAGGGTAGCAACATGTCCCAATCCCTTCCGTCCTTAGAAACCACCTTTTTTAACATGGACTTGAGGTTTTTTTGAACCGTTCTACTAGCCATTCGGTTTAAGGGTAGTACACCGGGGTGCGCAATTGTTTTATTTTAGCAGTTTGCACAGTTCCCTTGTCACTTTGGACATAAAAGGGGTCCCCTCATCCGTCCAGATCTCCTTAGGTAGTCCAAGGCGACAGATCATGGCAATCAGCTCCCGTTCAATCAGTTTCGCCGAGGTGTGTCGTAGCAGTATAGCCTCCGGGTAACGGGTGGCATAGTCGACGACCACCAGTATATGTTGGTGGCCACGAGCGGATTTTACAATGGGCTCTACCAAGTCCATTGCAATCCATTCAAAAGGTACCTCTATCACTGGCAGGGGTACCAATGGGCTACGGAAACTTGCGGTGGGTGTGGTCAACTGACATTCGGGGCAGAATTCGCAGTACTTTTGGACCTCCACGTAAATCCCCAGCCAAAAGAACCGCTGCAAGATATGCTCTTGTGTCTTTTTAACCCCTAAGTGTCCACCCAGCAGGTGTGTGTGTGCCAACTCCAGAACCGCCCGACGGTATGACTGGGGTACCACTAACTGTTCCACGACCTCGTCCCTGATTTTGTCTACCCTATAGAGCAACTCACTGTTGACTACAATGCGTGGAAATACTGCATCGGGCTGTTGAGCTACACCATTTACCTCTAACACCCTTTCTTGCACCCGAGTCAGAGTGGGATCCTGTAGCTGAGTTGTCCCAAACATGCCCCGGGACACTTCTAGCTCGGGGATCGATGGGGTCTCCTCGACCTCTCCTGCCAGCACCTCTAGGGGAAACCTATCAGGGTCACACTCTGTCCCAAGGTTGGACACCCCTACGGCAGGTACCCCTGACTCGGGTTTGTTGGGTACAGCGCCTGTAACACATTTTACCGGGGGAGAGTGGATTTTGTTTTTCCACAGAGTCCAGAACAGGGGCAAGTCTCTTCCCAGCACAGTCCCATAGGGAAGAGCTTTTACTATCCCCACCATATGTTTTATGTCTCCACATGGTGTGGACAAAACTACCTCTGTGGTTGGGTACTCTTGAAGGTCCCCATGGATATACACAACCCCGACTGTCCATCCACTGGGGTTATCTCCTGCCACCAGCGACCCATGCACCAAAGTCACTAGGCTCCCCGAATCTAGGAGGGCCTCCGCAGGGTACCCATTAACCAGTACCTGGCACAGTTGGGGTTCACTGTCCGGGGGGTCGGCGCTCGCAGTGCAAACGGTCTGGGCGTACATTGAGACCCGGCGGTTATAGCCGCAGTCCATGGGTTCAGTAGTCAGGGGGCAGTTATCAACCACATGTCCCGGCCCCTGACACCGCCAGCACCTAATGGTGGAGGTACTGTTAGGTCTTATGACCGTTTGGGAGAGAACCGGTCTCCTGCCACTCTCATTCCGGGGTACCCCTTCAGCATGGGTACGGTGCTGACTGTCCTCAGCAGAGGGACGCGACCCCTTTCCCAGTTCCTCAGTTGGCAGGGATCGGCGTGACAGCCGCGAGGGGGCAGAGTCCCGGATAAAGTCCTGAGTGGCCGAGTAGCGCTCGATCAGGCTGACCACCTGGTCGAGTGTGCCAGGGTCCCCTTCCCCACCCAACGTTGGATAGCTGCTGGCAGAGTCCTCACCAGCGGGTCAACCACCACCCTCTCCACCATCTGGGCTGGAGACAAAGTCTCAGGCTGGAGCCACCTCTTTACCAACTGCAGGAGGTCATAAGCCTGAGACCGGGCGGATCGGGTCTCCACATAGGCCCATGAAAATACACGCTGAGCCATCACATATGTATTGATGCCCAGTCGGGCAAGGATCTTAACTTTGAGCCTCTGGTAGTCCTGGGCGTCCTCCCGACTGAGGTCAAAGTAGGCCTTTTGGGCATCGCCGACCAGAAACGGAGCCACCACTTCTACCCACTGGCCGGCCGGTAGGTTTTCCCACTCTGCTATGCGCTCATAAATGGTCACGAAGGCTTCCACATCGTCCTCATGTCCCATCTTCCTCAGCGCTGAGCGAACCTTGTCCCATGCCTCGCGACGTTCTGAGGCTGGTGCTGTTGGGGTCTCCCACAGGTCAGCAATCTGTTGCAGCAACAGTTCATTTGTTTTTTTCTGCTGCTGGTACAGTAGCTGCTGCTGATGATTATGCTGCTGTTCCCGCTCCTGCTGTTGCCGTTGGAGACTCTGGTGCTGTTCCTGCTGTTGTCGCTGAGACTGCAGTTGCTGCTGCTAGATTGTGCAGGCCGAATTGTGGTCATGCAGCTGTCGGTGGGGTATGCCTCAGTCACTATGCCCGCATTCTCCACCAAGCTGTAAGGCGGCAGTGTTAACACCGTGCAGTTACTGAGGCAGTGGCCCAAGCAAGTCCAACATAAACAGCTTTATTCAGCAACTCACGGGTAAACAGAAAAGACCTCCGGTTCACAGCCGGGTTAACACGATTCCTTAACCCCTTCAGGACCCAGCCTATTTTGACCCTAAAGACCTTGGCATTTTTGTCAATTCTGACCAGTGTCCCTTTACGAAGTAAAAACTCTGGAACACTTCAACGGATCCTAGCGATTCTGAGATTTGTTTTTTCATGACATATTGGGCTTCATGTTAGTATTAAATTTAGGTTGATAAAATTTGCGTTTATTTGTGAAAAAATCAAAAATATTGGAAAAATGTTGAAAATTTTGCAATTTTCAAATTTTGAATTTTTATTCTGCTAAACCAGAGAGTGATGTCACACAAAATAGTTAATAAATAACATTTCCCACATGTCTACTTTACATCAGCACAATTTTGAAAAAAAAAAAAATTTTGGTAGGAAGTTTGAAGGGTTCAAAGTTCATCAGCAATTTATCTTTTTTCCAGCAAAATTTACAAAACCATTTTTTTAGTGACTACATCACATTTGAAGTCCCTTTGAGGGGTGTACATGACAGAAAACACCCAAAAGTGACACCATTCCAAAAACTGCACCCCTCAAGCTACTCAAAACTACATTCAAGAAGATTATTAACCCTTCAGGTGCATCACAGGAACTAAAGCAACATGGAAGAAAAAAATGAACACTTTAATTTTTCTAACAAAAATTTTCTTTTAGCCTAAATTTTTTAATTTTCACATGGGTAACAGGATAAAATGCATCATAAAATTTGTTGGGCAATTTCTCCTGAGTACACAGATACCTCATATGTGGTCATAAACCATTGTTTGGGCGCACGGCGGGGCTCAGAAGGGAAGGAGCGCCATTTCACTTTTTGAATGGAAAATTAGCTCCAAAAGTCAAATTGCGCTCCTTCCCTTCTGAGCCCTGCCATGCGCCCAAACAGTGGTTTATGACCACATATGAGGTATCGGTGTACTCAGGAGAAATTGCCCAACAAATTTTAGGATGCATTTTATCCTGTTACCCATGTGAAAATTAAAAAATTTAGGCTAAAAGAAAATTTTTGTGAAAAAAAAAAAGTCCTTTTTTGTTTTCACAGATCAATTTGTGAAGCACCTGTGGGTTTAAAGTGCTGACTATGCATCTAGATAAGTTCCCTGGGGGGTCTAGTTTCCAAAATGGGGTCACTTGTGGGGGAGCTCTAATGTTTAGGCACACAGTGGCTCTCCAAACACAACATGGTGTCCGCTAACAATTTGAGACGATTTTCCATTCAATTTGTTAGCGGACACCATGTCGTGTTTGGAGAGCCCCTGTGTGCCTAAACATTGGAGCTCCCCCACAAGTGACCCCATTTTGGAAACTAGACCCCCCAGGGAACTTATCTAGATGGGTAGTGAGCATTTTGAACCCCCAGGTGCTTCACAAATTAATCCGTAAAAATAAAGTGTTTTTTTTTTCATTTTTACGAATCAATTTGTGAAGCACCTGGGGGTTCCAAGTGCTCACTATGCATCTAGATAGGTGCCTTTGGGGTCTAGTTTCCAAAATGGGGTCACTTGTGGGGGAGCTCCAATGTTTAGGCACACAGGGGCTCTCCAAACGCAACATGGTTCCAATTTGTTAGCGGACACCATGTCGTGTTTGGAGAGCCCCTGTGTGCCTAAACAGTGGAGCTCCCCTACAAGTGACCCCATTTTGGAAACTAGACCCCCCAAGGCACCTATCTAGATGCATAGTGAGCACTTGGAACCCCCAGGTACTTCACAAATTAATCCGTAAAAATAAAGTGTTTTTTTTTTTCATTTTTACGAATCAATTTGTGAAGCACCTGGGGGTTCCAAGTGCTCACTATGCATCTAGATAGATGCCTTGGGGGGTCTAGTTTCCAAAATGGGGTCACTTGTGGGGGAGCTCCAATGTTTAGGCACACAGGGACTCTCCAAACGCAACATGGTTCCAATTTGTTAGCAGACACCATGTCGTGTTTGGAGAGCCCGTGTACCTAAACATTGGAGCTCCCCCACAAGTGACCCCATTTTGGAAACTAGACCCCCAGGGAACTTATCTAGATGCATAGTGAGCACCCCCAGGTGCTTCACAAATTGTGTAGTGTATGTCAGGTTGGTGTGCGGTGTGGTATAGTGTAGTGTATACACCACACACACACAACCTCACATACACTACAGCACACACACCAACCTGACATAGCCTCCTCAGCTGAGTACGCCCTAGACTGGGATGAGCGGGACAGGCGGGACATTTTGTGTGCTGTGTGCGTGTGTAAAATAAAAAGAATCGAAACTTTTATAGTGTGAGTGTACGTGTGAGTGCTTGGTGTAACCTTCTGCAGTCACGTGTGGGGGTGGTCAGGCGTAGGGGACGGTCAGGCATAGGGGGTGCGCTCAGGCACATGGGGCGCATGAGTGGGCGGTCAGGCATAGGAGGGGGCTGAGGAGATGGAAGAGCCAGCAGCAGCAGCAAGGGGGGTGATCACTGGGGCAGAAAGAGGGGCAGGAGCCGGCAGCAGCAAGGGGGTGAACCCTGGGGCAGAAAGGGGGGTAGGAGGCCGGCAGCATCAGGGGGGGTGATTACTGGGGCAGGAAGGGGAGCAGGAGCCGGCAGCAGCAGGGGGGGGTGATCACTGGGTTTGTTGCGGGGGGGGTGATCACTGGGAGGAGGGGGGGTGATCACTGGAACGGGTGATCACTGGGACGGGGACGGGGGTGATCACTGGGACGGGGACGATCACTGGGAGGTGGGGTGGGTGATCACTGGGACAGGTGATCACTGGGACGGGGGGGTGATCACTGGGACGGGGGGGTGATCACTGGAAAATGGGGGGGTGATTACTGGGGACTGGGGGGTGATTACTGGGGACTGGGGGGGTGATCACTGGGACAGGGTTGTGATCACTGGGACAGGGGGATGATCGGTGATCACAGGCGCAGGGGATTTACAGTGAGCCTGCTGCTGCCTGTGATCACCGTACACCGGCTGGCAGAAGGAGAGCACCAGCCGGTGGATGAAGACGTGGGAGAGGGAGCGGAGGTCGGGGTGCAGGTATAAAAGTGGATGGGGGGGTGGAGGGGGGAGGGTAATATTACCAACGGTGGATCGTCGGCGGTGATCGGCTGCGTCGGGGGTGGATCGTTGAAAGATCGGTGGGTGACCAAATTCCATAGCTTTCACGGATGGGAGAAAGCTATGGAGTTTGGTCAGCCATTGTAAAAATGACACCCTCCACATCTGATTGGAGGGCTAGCGTCACATGGACACTAGAGCCAATCAGATCTGGGGGGCGGGGGGGTGACAGAGTTGACACTCCCCCCAGCCAATGGATGATGCTATATGCATCAAGCCATGCCCAGATCATAAATATTTCACCAATTTCCATTGGTGAAATATTTAATTACGATTGGCAGTTTCAATAAAGTGAAAGTGAAACTGCCAATCAGAGGGGTCCTATGCACGGGGGTGTTAATCCACCCCCCCCCCCGGGGTCAACTACAGGATGTCCAGTTGCAGTAGCAACTGTGACACCTGAGCGACCCCGCTCGCAGGTGCTGCAGGGGCGCGATCCCGCCATGTCACAGGCACTGTGACATGGGTCGGGAAGGCACCGGTTTCCATGTCACAGACGCTGTGACACAGGTCGGGAAGGGGTTAAACAACAGTTGCCGTGGGTAACGGCCGCGCCGGGCCGCTCAGAGCCTGACAGGTGCAGAGCCTTCCCAGGCGTGAGTTCAGCCACACTCAATCCTGCTGAGCTTTCCTGCTAAGCTCCTAGCAGGTTCCAATACAGAACAACACTAATCCTTAGTGCAGGTTTTTTAAAGGACATGTGGCAAGAGCCACTGGAAAACCCAGGTTGGAGGGAGGAGGCTGCCCCACTGCCTTCCTGTAGCCTCCCCCAAAAAATGAAGGCTCTGGCGGGTTTTACTTAATCTGCCTTAGCCACATAGCCTGACCAGGTCAATGCTCACCTTCATTCCTGCATTGCAGTCGCAGGTGAGTTTGTGACTGCAATGCACTCCAATGGATTTAATAGGTCTCTGTACACATTCTGGGGGAGATATAACGTCCCTCGTATACTGACGCGCCCCCTGGGCAGTGGGGTACTCGGCAACCGGGCCTCTGGTGGCCGGGGGATATCACAGTGGCTGGCCCGGTCCGTGACCCAGGGCGGCCAGTAAAAAGGGGAAGATTATTATATGGGATTGAAAAGTTTGTGACGCCACCTGTGGTGTCTGGTGAGGGTCACAGGTGGAGCAGGCCTCAGGGCAGTGTAAGATGGAGTGGTGGTTGTGCTGGGCATTGTAGTGCAGAGAAGGAATGATGGCGCGGACGAAATAACTGGACAGAGACGGTGCGGTGCAGTCATCCGTGTCTTTACTTACAGTTCTTTAGTTCCACAGGGTGCACTGTCAGATTACAGCCTCCCACGTCGTGCTGCGTTCACCGGGCAGGGGTTCAATCCTTCCTCAGGCAGCTTGGGAATACCTGGCAGAACCCCACTTTCTCATGTTCCTACTTTGACCGACTTCACCCTGGTCTTTCTCCCTCCTGCTCTGCGCTGCCCACTCTCAGTCCTGTTCAGGTACTCTGAAGTCCCTCCTGTCCGTCGGAGTTACACAGACTTGCTTGACCCTCAAGGGACTAGAATGCAGCCACGATCCCTCTGTCTTCTGGCAGATGCGGGGCGTACGGGTGCCTTCCTGCACTCGCCGTACCCCCTGGGATCCACGGAGCCTACTCCCTGCTCCCCTCTGGGGCCTCCAGACTTGGCCCTTACTGTGGAGCAGATCTCCTACTGAGACTCTGCTCCTGGACTGTTCTTCTGAACTGTCCCGAGCTGTTCCTCTGAACAGCTCCCTAGAACTATCCACTCAACTAACTAACTTGCCACCCTAAGATGGCTTCCCTTATTTATACTCCTACAAAGTGCTCCCTCTAACTACTTCTTCCTCCCACACCCACTACTGGTTCCCCCTACCTTTGGGTCCCCCCCACTCCAGCCAGGGTCAGGGTTCAGCAGCTGCGCTCTGCATGTTGCCCTTCCTGCCGGCCTGGAGCAGTGTAGTGTTGGATGCAGGTGTTTGGGTTCCGAGCAGCACTCCCTCCTTACCTGAGAGAAGGGAGACACCACACCTCTTGGTGAGGAGCAGTACCTCTGTGGCGACTGAACCCTCAGGGGCGCCACAATACGATCCCGGTCACTGCCTCACAATACCTTTTTGGCCTAGGAGCTTTGAGTGGTCTTGGAAGACTTCCTATAGCAGGTGGAGTACTCCACCAGGAGAAATAGTAGCCCCTGAGACCCTTAGAAGCTGTAGGGGTGGGCCCAATTGGTATACTGTTTTGGTATTCAAAGTGCCTTGTGTATTATGGCGTACTTGGATGTTTGTGGCCCTGAAGAAAGCTCCGGTATACACTCTCTTCATGTCTCTATGGCAGGTCCGTACACCTCCAAGTTTAGCTGTGTAGGGAGCGGCTGCAGCAGAGAGGAGAGAGAGCTGTGTGCACACATGCTCTACTACTCCTACAGCGAGCGCATAACGGAGCGAGCTTTCCCTTCAAACAGCGCTCACTGCAGGTAACCTGCACTGTCAATCATCATAGAGGGAGCCAGAGACATGCAAAATCTGGGGGTGGAATAGAGCTCAGACCATGGGTGCACATAGCACCCTAATTAGTATATTGGAATAAAGAGGATTTTCAGCAGAATGCAGGGGCAGATTAAGAAACTAAACATTATTTTCATAGGGACTATCTGCCCTATATGGCTAGGTGGTTAGTTTATAACATGTTATGGAGATTTGAAATTCCTATTAAATTATACAAGAAAAGTAGTTGCCCTCACTGATTGCTAGTCTGCAACATTTTCTGCACGATTCTGAAACAGTCTTGTAGAAATCCTGAAACGCACAAACGGGTTAATCTGCTGTTCATTAGTTCCATATAGGACGCAGTGGCTGACTAAAGGTCAGCCCCCGCGATCAAGCGGTCCAGGGTTTAGTAATCTTTTGTCCTTCTACATGGTACAGCAACGAGGCTTCTGCTGACGGCCAGTCGGCTGAACCACAAGTTTGCTTTAGTATAAAGCAAAAAAGCAACAGGAGAGCTTTGATACATAAGTGGGCTGATTTGTCATTCAGATGTCTACACAGAGAGTATGAATCTAGATGAGAGGCCTGTCCCTTTAAAGGGGATATTCCCATCTCTAAGACCCTATCCCAAAATGTAGTAGGTGTAGTAATAATATTAGCAAATACCTCCAATTAAAAATGTAATACAGTTCTCCTGATAACCTTAGTCACTTACCTCATGTGCAGGCATTGCAGTAGCTTAGGGATCCATGGTTACGACCACTAACAACTAACTGTCACTCTATGAGTGGTTGTACCCATGGATACCTAAGCTATTGCAATGTCCTGCACATGGGGTAAGCGACATAGCTTATCAGGAGAACTATACTATATTTCTAATTGGCGGTATTTGCTAATATTATTATTATTACAACTTCTACATATTAGGATCTTGGAGAAGGGAATACCCCTTTAAGTAACATATATATAAATCAATGTCATTAATGCATCATTTTATAAAGTTTAGTGGACCGAAAATAAGACATTTTTTAGCTGTGAACCAAGTAAAACCTCCATAACGATTATGCCAATGTTATTCTTATAAATCATGTTATAAATATGAAAATAATATGAATGGGTTAAATAAGACAGCCACTGAGGATTCTGGGTAACCCTTTACTATGATGTAGCTATCAAATAATTTAAGTTCCTAACTGGATGCTGGTAAGGGCTGGAAATGACACCGAAAAAGAAATACAAGATGGACACATCCAAACTATGTAATTCTTTTGCTTCACATAAATCCTCAAGCTTATAAAAGCCATGTCATGTACAGTTCAGAAAAAAACTTAAATAAAACGTGTTCTGTACAGAAGGATTATATCAAGGCCACCTCTCTCCTCTAAAAACATCTATTTTCTATCATTCTTTGTACAGGAAAAATCCGGAATATGGTTTCAAGTGGAGACATTGGACCACTCACAAGACTTATTTTGGTCAATGCTATTTATTTCAAAGGAGAATGGGAACACAAGTTTAGTCCAGACGCGACTCATCCACAAAACTTCACAGTGAAGAGGGGCATTAGTGCCAAGGTCCCGATGATGAACCTACATTTAGCCACGAAGCTTGGTAACCTTGTCTCTCTGCTGTATCTATTCTATTCTGTCATTTTATGATCTTCATTTTTTTTTAGATTTTCTTTGCTGCGTAGTAAACTATTGCGTGACAACGAAAAGATTCTATTATTACATCATGATGTGAATAGCTTAATCATTATTATAAAAGGTGTATTTCCACTAACATCATTTAACAAATGTTAAACATTAGATTGCTGCACCATTGGTCATACTGTATGATATTGTATTGATAACTTGTATGGTGAACACCGGAGATGAGCCAAATGAAATTAGTTTCGAAAAATAAAATTTGGATTCTCCAGATTCCAAATTTTTCACAATTTTATTTGTTGGAATCCAGTCAAATGGCTAAATGCTATTTTACTGGATTACTTTTAAAGGGAATCTGTCATCCCCTGGGAGATATCAGACCGTTACTACGGCCATACAGGGTATAGAAAAGTAAATCTATACTTACCTGTATGGCCCATGGTAGAGGTCTGATTGCAGAGAAAAGTAGTTTTATCTTTTTGGTTTTCAACAGGCTTGGTTTATTCCCCTAAATTGCCGCCTATCAGCCTAGTTACCATTGCCCCTCCCTCCCGCTTTCCTTCCCCACCTCCCGACGCATGCGCAAAGCGCGGCTCTTATAGACCGCGCTTTGTTTCCTCCCGGCCGGGTATGTATGAACACAGTGCCGCAGTGCTCTATTACGCAGGCACCGGGGAGTCACTGTGACTTCCGCTCCAGTGACTCCCGGCGCATAACAAGAAAGTTTTCTGCGGCACTGTGCTCATACAAGCCCGGCTGGAAGGAAGCAAAGTGCGGTCTAGAAGAGCTGCACTTTGCGCATGCGCTGGGAGGTGAGGAAGGAAAGCGCACGTCACAGGGACCTGTGATTTGCGGGGGAGGGAAAATGGTAACTAGGCTGATAGGCAGCGATTTAGGGGAATAATAATCAGATAGGCAGACATTGCTTGGCATCCCCCGGACGCCAAGCCTGTTGAAAACAAAAAAGATAAAACCAGATTTCTCTGCAATCAGACCTCTACCATGGGCCATACAGGTATGTATAGATTTACTTTTCTATAACCTGTATAGCCATAGTAGATGTCTGATATCTCCCAGGGGGTGACAGATTCCCTTTAAGGGCTGAAAGGGGTTAAAAAACAAATAAACAAAAAAATATACCTAGCCTTTCACCTCTCCTGCCAGCACAGCTCACCGGCCAGTCCTCCGCTGGCTCATCCCTTTGGCTCCAATATTCTTCTCGTCATGCTTAACCCTTCGGTGCCTCCGGCACTGGCTATGCCTCTCGTGAAGTCACGGCATGTGTGAGGCCCAGTCTACGCAGGAGACTGAAAAGACGAAACCTGGAGCCGGAGTGAGGATGCCAGCAGAGGACCAGATGCTAAACTGCATCATTGTGACAAGTGAGGGGCCAGGTCACTATACTATTAGGTTATTTAACCCCTCCATTTATGATGCAATAGAGAATACATTTGCTGCAAATAGAATGTCCTAGCCAAATTCGAGGGAATCTGCCAAATTCAAATAGTTCTATGGATCAGTGTTCCCTAGTGATTTTGTTAAATAGTAAGAAAACATATTATATTATATAGCAACATACAGTACAGACCAAAAGTTTGGACACACCTTCTCATTTAAAGATTTTTCTGTATTTTCATGACTATGAAAATTGTACATTCACACTGAAGGCATCAAAAACTATGAATGAACACATGTGGAATTATATACTTAACAAAAAAGTGTGAAACAACTGAAAATATGTCTTATATTCTAGGTTCTTCAAAGTAGCCACCTTTTGCTTTGATGACTGCTTTGCACATTCGTGGATACACAGCTGTTAGTCCTACTGAATAGACTGTTATAATTTGTATTATGGCAATAAAAAAGCAGCTAAGTAAAGAAAAACGAGTGGCCATCATTACTTTAAGAAATGAAGGTCAGTCAGTGCAAAAAATTGGGAAAACTTTGAAAGTGTCCCCAAGTGCAACTGCAAAAACCATCAAGCGCTACAAAGAAACTGGCTCACATGAGGACCGCCCCAGGAAAGGAAGACCAAGAGTCACCTCTGCTTCTGAGCATAAGTTTATCCGAGTCACCAGCCTCAGAAATTGCAGGTTAACAGCAGCTCAGATTAGAGACCAGGTCAATGCCACACAGAGTTCTAGCAGCAGACACATCTCTACAACAACTGTTAAGAGGAGACTTTGTGCAGCAGGCCTTCATGGTAAAATAGCTGCTAGGAAACCACTGCTAAGGACAGGCAGCAAGCAGAAGAGACTTGTTTGGGCTAAAGAACACAAGGAATGGACATTAGACCAGTGGAAATCTGTGCTTTGGTCTGATGAGTCCAAATTTGAGATCTTTGATTCTAACCACCATGTCTTTGTGCGACGCAGAAAAGGTGAACGGATGGACTCTACATGCCTGGTTCCCACCGTGAAGCATGGAGGAGGAGGTGTGATGGTGTGGGGGTCCTTTGCTGGTGACACTGTTGGGGATTTATTCAAAATTGAAGGCATAATGAACCAGCATCGCTACCACAGTATCTTGCAGCGGCATGCTATTCCATCGGGTTTGCGTTTAGTTGGACCATCATTTATTTTTCAACAGGGCAATGACCCCAAACACACCTCCAGGTTGTGTAAGGGCTATTTGACCAAGAAGGAGAGTGATGGGGTGCTATGCCAGATGACCTGGCCTCCACAGTCACCAGACCTGAACCCAATCGAGATGGTTTGGGGTGAGCTGGACCGCAGAGTGAAGGCAAAAGGGCCAACAAGTGCTAAGCATCTCTGGGAACTCCTTCAAGATTGTTGGAAGACCATTTCCGGTAACTACCTCTTGAAGCTCATCAAGAGAATGCCAAGAGTGTGCAAAGCAGTCATCAAAGCAAAAGGTGGCTACTTTGAAGAACCTAGAATATAAGACATATTTTCAGTTGTTTCACAATTTTTTGTTAAACACTTTACTTTGTAAATGAGAAGGTGTGTCCAAACTTTTTGTCTGTACTGTATGTATGTAATTCCAGGTTTGTTTCTTTTGCACTAAAGATGGTGTTCAAAGTGGATCCCCTTTCCATCTGATCTCAGGCTAATAAGTCCAAAAAGTTAATTTCACTTGTACCACATGTACATTACAAGACAGATTTACCATGCAGGAGTCTGGACAAGTTGGATGAACACATTTCTTACCATGCAGGAGTCTGGGCAAGCTGGATGACCACATTTCAGCAAGGTGTGATGATTGGTATGAATGAAGACTCCATACCAGCTTGAGGACAATGCAACATATACATACATTTATTGGTAAATAATTGCTCATTATGATTAGAATGACCTTATATAGGAAGCTGTTAGTATGCCAACCTACACAATTTTTTGGAAATCTCATCAAGAAAAAATAATATTTCACCTGAAAATACACTTAACATTTTATAAAATGCATAAAATAACCAACTACAAACAAAAAGACCATATCTCAATCCTAAAGGGTTGATGCATTACAGTTATTACGCACAGGTCATAAAATTTGTAAGTGTAATCTCTTGTATATTCCACTTATAGATGCTTTCCAGCTTTTCCTAAAAAGTAAACATCAAATTGTGCCCCGTACACTATCTAGACATATTTCCTTCTGTAAGCCAATATGTTTCAATAGAATAAAGCAATATTGTGGTTTCATAATCTTATGTAATATAGTAAGGCTCTTGGATAGTTATGCCAAGGATTTCTGTAGAGAAAAATAGAACAGTTGTCACATAATTGAAGGATTTTAGACAATGGCAGTATTGCTTTTTCCTATAACCCAGCCAGAATAGACCTTATTTCTAAAGAATATACCCAATAGTGCCTTCCTTTGGTAGGAGATGAAGAATAACAGTATAGGTGGTTATGTTGCACTAGTCTTTTCTGTGGATTTTCCCAGTAACAGGTATTGTGTGTCATAATTCATTCTGGACTAACTTGTGTTTTTTGGTGTTTAAACTGTGATATTCCTTTTTTACTAAATTGAGTTCAATCATTTTAGCAACCCTTCTGTTTCCCGTGTAGAATTTGTACCTACGTATGCAGGTTTTATTGCAAAGAAAAGGTAGATTGAGGTGCTTGTCATCTTCATGTCTTGGTAAATATCAGTACATGTACTAACATCCTTCGTGACATCCTTCAAGACTGTATGTGGAAGTGCTAGCATTTACTTTTATGGGTTGAGCGTTAAATGTTGTATTTGAGGTCTATGATTTCCTTTTAGATGATTAAGGGTTTTTGAGAAAAGTGCTCTGAGCAAATACACAAACTGTCATTCTTCTTTGTTTCCAAAAGTTTTCTTGCAAAACTGTCAATGTCTTCAAAGTTCTGACCAATTTGGGGAAGCCAGCATTACATTCACAGCAATTTGTTAGGAAATGAATGTAGAATTAGCTGATTTTTCTTCTTTGCTGTGTGATTGCAGCAGCCAGAGACAATACATAGACTTTTTAAATCGGCTTTACTTTTTGTCCAAATTAAACAGTGAAGCCGCTTTAAGCATATAACACAAGAAACAGAAGAAACATGAAAACCTGTCTGGGCTCTAGCTAAGCAGTTTCATTCTGTATACAAAAATTCAGTAAAGCTCAATGTCTAGATGGTCAGATTTTTCACATCAAGCTTTTGTGGCTTTTTGAGCTCTATCAATGCTACAGACTGTAATATACTCACCTGAATTGGCACCTGTGCCAGTCGGCACCCATGTCAGATGCTGCCAATCCGTTCTTAGGGGTAGTGTAGACATTGGAAGGAGAGCATTATTGGCAGTTTCTACACAGTACTGGGTAGGGTTGGGGGATGGGACCATCTTCCTGTTGGGTGGTGCAGCCAGTAGGTTTGATATTGCTAGTGATGTGTCTCATCATACTGCTGCTGGCCAATGTACCAGTAGACAGTGGGATTCAATGGCCAATGACAACACTAGGGCAAATAAGTATAAAGTGGGCACCACTTATTAAAAGTGGAGTACAAGTCAATGTATGAAGAAAGTAACATAAAGTACGAAAAGAGAACGTCACATAGATATAAACAAGTCCGGAAATCCTGTAATATGTAAGAAAATACTTCATTATTATCTAAATACAAAATTGCAGGAATCAGACACAAAATTGAAAGCGTACTAAGACATACAGAGTGACCCATGATGATACCACAGATCATCCCACACGGCCCCCAAAGACAAAAGCATACACTTACATGGTGAGTATGAATATTACTTGAAACACAAAAGCTTGCCTCCAAATGAATGCTGTAGTACAGTAATAGTAAGTAATAGAATTCAGTTTAAATGCATAAAAATGATAGTAGGTGCAAAAAAAGGGAAAGGAGAAAGAGGTCTAAGTGAACATTCATGGAAACAACCATTTGTATAAACAAATGGATTATGGTTGGTCCCAAACTACTCATCCTCTATCAGACGCGTGGAAGCCGCACCTACTGAATGTGTTTCACCATGCAAAATTGCTTCGTTAGCAGTGAACACACTCAGTGTGCTAATTAAATCTCCACTAGTGTATTTGTCTTCACCAGTTATTGTATTGCCTGTAATGCTCTGATACTTTTTTTTTATTTAGCTGTTTTTGGCTCAGCTTTGCTTCCAGTCTACTCTGCTGTTCACCCCTGAACGCTTTTCATAAATTGGCCCTTAGACTGCCTGAAAATTTTCTTTGCCTAACGTAACTGCCTAACCTCTATGACTTAAAGGGGTGCTCAGGGGAGATAACAAAAAAGTATTCTAATGACCATTTAATCGTAAACTGTAACGATAACATGAATAGTGCTGTTTATAATGCTTAACGTACCTGCAATTCAGTGTGATGGTGGATCTGCTCCTAAATACTTCCCCTCCCTTCTGGGACATTACATCACAGATCAGGGGCGTGGCCTGCTTCTGTCTGCTAGTAACAGCCAGCCCCCTGATGACATCTCCCTCCATATAGCCTGAGATAAGAGGGCGCGGCCAGACCCTGCCAAGCAGCAGTCTATCAGTGCCTGCCCCCTCCTCTCTGGATCTGTCTGCACAGAAGCTGCACATACATGCACATGTCAGTTGTGCTGACTCTGTCATTGTGATTTTTTATAGATCTACAGACAAGCCTATAGAGTTATCATACCAGAGAAAGAGACCCCAACAGACGCTAGATATGACAAACTGAGCTCTGCTCCATTTCTATGCAGTAGTGCGGGAAAGGCGGTCAGTAATTGGGTGCTGCTGGAGTATAAATAGTGAATGTGAAGAAATGGCAGCAGAGAGACCCCGCAGAATCCCACTGATGCTACCACTTGTGATGAAATGGCAGCAGAGAGACCCCACAGAATCCCACTGCTACCACCAATTGTGAAGGATCCACACCCCGCCGCCCACCTAACATCACTATTACATCAGGCGGATCACGAGATACGGATCTGCCCTTTGCATCAATGTGACGTTCCGCACCCCTTCGAGGACACGTAAGATCAGATTGGTACAGTTCTACACAGACACCCCCTGTCCGCACGGGTACAGGAAGACATCAGGGAGTGAGAAGAGGTGGCCCACTCAGTCACTGACGTGGCACCACACTGGCTCACACCTGACAGGCTGAGAGGCTCTTTCACTAGCTCCAGTGATGTAGAAGAATGATGAAAGGTGTCAGTAAATCCGCGCTCCTCCGTTAAATTAGATTATACAGGATCCAGTCCTTTTGTGATAAATTTATTCCTTTGACAAGCTGAAAACAGACCCATTTCGTGGACGTCCCGTCCACTTCTTCAAGTGTATAGCTTAAGAGAAGTTAGCAGCAGAGAACATATATACCATGGTAAGTAAAAAAAAATGCAAGAAAAGTGGTGCCAAAGTGCCAGCAGCTTTTTTTTTTTTTTTACAAAAACTTTACTTTACATATTCCTTAAAACAGTGTGTCTGATAGTGTCATTAGAAGGACACTCATAAAAAGTGATGAGAGTTGTATAAAATTGAAATAGACTTAAAATATCTTCCACATAAGTTATAAAGAGTAAAAAAATGTATAAAAGAGTTTTTTGTATATGTATAATAATTCAAACCCGTCGTTCCTTGGTATTATATACCATATCAAGACAACGTCCATGGTTAGTGCCTCTAGACCACAGAGGTATCTGATATTTGGTCGACATTATTTAGTCATTTTTTTAAATTTTTTTTAGAAGGGATACAACTGTATGAACGCATTAACAAAGATTAGCATAATTAAAGTGTATGTTCATGGTGTTACCCTGGCCAATTTATGCATATGCTTCCTATATTGTCCGTGTCCCCATTGTTAGGATGAAATATAAATATGCTTCATGTCACCAATAAAGCCAAAGCAGTGATTAAATTAAATTAACCGCATCAAGAGGAAAGGGTATGACAGTATTTTGTGCTTCGCCTAAGGTCTAATTTCACATGGTTTACTATCCCAGATAGTAGGGATAATGAAAATGGGTACTCGATAATCCCGTAAGTCAGTTGGATATAAGATGGAATCTCCTCTTGTGCAACGCGTGTAGCAGTACAGTCTGAAATAGTTTTGCTCCATTAGGGGTGATAACCCGGCAAATGAAGAATTAAGCTGACATGGGCTGCTCTCTTCTATGTTTTTGATGATTGCGGATCGCACTGGCGCGTTGCGGTCCTGAGTGGAAAGAAAGCCTATGACCACACCGGAGCATTATGGCTAGGTGTGGGAGATCACTTGTTGAATGAAATTGATGGATATCTTTTTGAGAGTGCTGGAAGGAAGCTAGCTAAAGAGGAATTGGAAGTGGGACCCATGGTGATGGGAGGCGCTGTGATGCAACACCCCAGGAGATGAAAGGGAATGTTGAGCCACTGTAATATTGTTAATGTAACAAGTGTTGACAGGGCGCTATACTGCAACATCTTAGCAAATAAGAAGGGATATTGAGCATTTTTGTTGTTTAAAAAGAGAAACTTTGCTGTGGCCAATATTTTAGGTGTTTTTTAGAGAAAGGTCTCTGTGATCTCATATAAACCTTGTGGTTTCAGTGTATCAAATTTGTATATCCAGTAGATCTCTTTTCTGTTGAGAGTTTGAATTCTGTTAGGGGTGATATCCGAAATATGCTCTATAGGCATGATTTTCAAGCTACTGAAATCCTTGTTATGTTGATGGGTCATATGCCGGGATAGCCCATGTTTGAGGAAACTGTAACTCCTGTTGGTGGAGACAATGATGAAGACGATGATGAGACTCAAATACCTGATTGGAGCGACAACTTGACTTTTCGGTCAGGGCAGGAAGAGGTTGGCTTTGAGGACGACGGGTGTGATAACACACAGGGTGATGATGACAAGGTTGGAGATCCCACTTACTGTCAACCCACAGTCAGCCAGTCGATGAGGTCACCCGGGCCTTTGCCTGGCCTTTGGGATGTCGCGGTGGTCGGCTCCCTGGCCCGTACCCTGGGGTCACTCTTTAAAAGGGTGGATAATTGTTAATTTTATAAGAGTTTGTGACACCACCTGTGGTATCTGGTGAGAAGCACCAGCGCTGCAGCAGTCCACTGAGGCCCGTGATAAGGCAGCTCGATGGTATAGCTCCCCACAGGTGGAGCTAGGTCTCAGGGCAGCGTATGCAGGGGGAATGCAGGACAGGCGAGACCCAGCTGGGTCAGAGCAAGAACGGAAACGGACACGGTAGTCACTTCAGTACCTTTTACTAGAGGAAATTCAGGCACATCCTGGAGCACTGTAGGGTGAAGGGTGCATATCAGGATCCTCCCCAATGAGCGGGTGTAGGGCCTCCTGTTTCTTGCCTCTGCGCAGTAAGTTTCTGACCTGCCTGGAGCTAGGCCTAACTTTGTCTCTGTCCTGCGCTGGCTGACCTTGTGGTAGGGCCTTCTCTTGAAGTTCACGCTCCCAGTATGCGGGGCCTAAGCGTCTCCTGGCTCTGTTACGTATCAGCACCTTAGCGATCCTGGGACTTGTAGTTCTCCAGGGATTCCGGTTATGCCTTACTGGGTCATAGAGATCCCGGTAAGCTCAGATACGGTGTCCGGTAAATGCTTCGGGGTGAGCTGGTTAAGCTCCTCTGCCCCTTATGTACTAACTCGCCACTCGCCTTCGGCCTACTCGGGCCCTCAATAGGCTATACACACTAACGGCAGCTTGCCGCGCTTCACCGATCTTATGACGCCGGCACACCTTAAGCTCTATCTGGGCTCCCTGAATCTAGCTAGCAGGAGCCTCGTGCTCCACTGCTGAACTATTAACTGAGTTCTCTAGACTAGACTGAGCTCCACTGCAGACTGACCTCTCTTAGGCTTCTCTACTGCAGGAACTCTTCAGAGGAACTGAACTGCCTAGCTCCACCTTCCCTATTTATATCCCTAACGGGCTCCCTCTGCTGGTCTGAGGTGGAAGGTGGAGATGTGTGAATGTTTATGGGGGCCTCTTGTGGAGGATTCCATCAATACACTCTTCTAGGATCTGTGATACCAAGCGCAGCGGGGCGTCACAGATGCTATTGACGACGAGGTTAGGTTGCGCCTTCCTGGACAGAGACGGAGTACTGGAAGCACGTCAACAACTGCATCCTCAACCACAACTCCGCCTCTGACCACAAGTCGTAGTGGCTCTTCAGGTCGCATGGGCTCTAAGCCTTGCATAGCCTGGGCATTTATTCAGATCGATAAGGATGACCCAACTCGTGTTATCTGTAATATTTGTCACCAAAAGCTAAGTAGAGGCCAAAAAATCCATAGTTTGAGTACTTCATGCATGTACCGTCACATGGATATGAAGCATAAGTTGCAGTGGGAAGCTCACTGTGCTACAATGCGGCCTAGCAGGCTGGGCCAACCACCGTCTGCCCCATCTTGTGCATTCGCGGCCTCTTCATCCTCTGTGACTGGGGTGACAGCAGTCACACATGTTTTTGGACGCAGACCTGCCACCTCTTTACCTGCAACAGCCAGTGTGATTGGCAGGTCGCCAGTGTTATGTTCTGCTACCAAAGCTAAGGAAAGAGAGGAGATCTGTCCCTACTATAAGACTCAGCTGAATCCCTACGATGTAACAGGGAACCTGATCCTGCGATCAGACCTGCTAAAGTCCTAATCTAGTCTGTACGAAGACCTATAGATGTGGGGAGGGAATCCCTACAAGTACTAAGGACTGGGAGGAATATGGGACACTTCCTAACAGAAATAGTAGCAGACAGACAAACAAACAAAATATATAGAACATAGAGGTCCGTAGACCAAGCAAACTAACAGAGTTAGATACAGAGCACAGGCTAGCTAGAAAGTAGATATACAATGAAGTCCAGCAAAGCCAGAAGGGCGGAGCAGGATTAAATAGGCCAACAAAGTCATGTGACCAGCAAAGGAAAAAAAACCTAACAGCAAGGTTCTAACAGTACCCCCCCTTCTAAGAGGATCCTCCGGATCCCCTAGGACCAGGCTTATCAGGAAATCTCCTGTGAAACGCTCTGATAAGTCTGGACGCGGAAACATCATCTGACCTCACCCAAGAGTTATCCTCGGGTCCGAAACCTTTCCAGGCCACAAGATACTGCAAACTACCTCTATACCGTCTAGAGTCAAGGATGCGAGAAATTTCATATTCCCCGTCCTCCACCACCGGAGGAACAGAGGCAGAGGCGTCACCATCCGACACAACAGCTTTTTTTAACAGAGAGACATGAAAGACCGGATTAATTCTCCAGGAGGTAGGAACCTCCAACCTAACAGCAGATTGGTTGACAACCTGAAGCACCTTAAAGGGCCCTACAAACTTGGGACCCAATTTCTTAGAAGGAATCCTCAACCGCAGATTCCTAGAGGACAACCAAACCATGTCACCAACAGCGAACAAAACCTCCTGTCGTTTCCTATCAAAGTAGTCTTTAGATTTTCTGTTGGCCTCCTGAAGATTACCACGCACATCCGTCCAAACTCTTTCCAAATCACCGGAAAAATTCTCCTCCTCAGGCACGGCAGATCCCAACTTGGAGAACGACCCAAACGACGGATGTCTCCCAGAACAACAAAAAAAAGGCGAACAACCAGCAGAAGAAGATGTATGATTGTTCAGAGCAAATTCGGCAAGTGGCAGAAACTCAGACCACCCCTCTTGATTGTCTGCCACAAAACAACGCAAGAACTGCTCAACATCCTGGTTTTTCCTTTCTGTCTGGCCATTAGATTCAGGATGATATCCGGACGAAAACGACAAATGAATTCCCAACCTGTCACAAAAGGCACGCCAAAAACGAGCCACGAACTGAGGACCCCTATCGGAAACAATGTCAGTAGGAACGCCATGAAGTCTGACAATTTCCTTGACAAAGGCCTTAGCGAGTGTTTTAGCGCAGGGCAGTTTGACGAAGGGAACCAAGTGACACATCTTGCTAAAACTGTCCACGACCACCCAGATGACAGTAAAACCCTCAGAGGGGGGAAGGTCAGTTATAAAGTCCATAGCCAAATGTGTCCAAGGAGCACTGGGGACCTCCAAAGTACAAAGCAACCCCGCAGCAGGAGTATGTGAGGACTTAGATCTAGCACATATAGTACATTGGCGCACCCACTTAATGACTTCCTTCTGCCATCCAGGCCACCAAAAACTGCGACCCACCAGTCTCTTGGTCTCAGAGATTCCGGGATGACCTGCCAACCGAGATTCGTGACACTCAACAAACAAATCTCTCCTAAAGGTCCCAGGCACAATCAACCTCCCATGAGGAGTGTTAGATGGGGCATTCTCCTGAGCTTTAAGAATCTCATCTTCCAAAACGGAGTCTAAAGCAGCTATCACAACACCTTCTTGTAAAATGTTTTCCTCTTTCTCAGCACCGACTATGGGAGAAAAACTGCGAGATAAGGCATCCGCCTTAACATTCTTAGTACCAGGGATGTAAGTAACGGAGAAATTAAACCGCGAGAAAAACAGTGCCCACCTAGCCTGACGGGCATTCAGGCGCTTGGCAGCATCAAGATATATCAGATTTTTATGATCCGTAAGAACCTGAACGGGAAATTCCGCACCTTCCAAGAAGTGGCGCCAGTGTTCAAATGCGAGTTTAATAGCCAATAATTCCCGATTACCAATATCGTAATTCAGTTCAGTCTCCGAAAATTTTTTTTGAAAAAAAGGCACAGGGATGTAATCCATCCCCGTTATCCTGAGACAATACTGCGCCAACCCCCACAGAGGAAGCATCAACCTCAACCAAAAACGGCCTAGTAACATCAGGCTGCATAAGGATGGGAGCAGAGGTGAACCTCTCCTTGAGATACACAAAAGCTTCAATGGCCTCAGAAGACCACTGAACCGCATCAGCACCTTTCCTGGTGAGATCAGTCAGAGGTTTGACAATACTAGAAAATTTTTTTATGAATTTTCTGTAGTAATTGGCGAAACCCAAAAACCTCTGTATCGATTTCAAACCAATAGGCCTAGGCCATTCCTGCACAGCCTGAACCTTAACCGGATCCATCTCAAAACCTTTGCTGGAGATAATGTAGCCCAAAAAACTAATTCTCTGTACAGCGAACTCACATTTCTCCAGCTTAGCAAAAAGCGAATTGTCCATTAATAACTGTAATACCTCACGCACGCTCCGCCAATGAGACTCCAGATCTGGCGAATAAATCAAAATGTCATCCAAATACACAACCACATTTTTACCGATCAAAGGTCTAAGGATGTCATTAATCAGATTCTGAAAAAATGCAGGAGCATTAGTAAGACCAAAAGGCATAACCAGATTCTCAAAATGACCCACAGGAGTGTTAAAAGCAGTCTTCCATTCATCACCCTCCTTCATGCGCAACAGATTGTATGCCCCCTTAAGGTCAATTTTAGAGAACCACTTGGCCCCCAATAACTGGTTAAACAGATCAGGAATCAATGGCAGTGGGTAAGGATTGCGTACCGTAATTTTGTTAATCTCACGAAAATCCAGACAAGGACGTAAACCGCCGTCCTTTTTTTTTTACAAAAAAAAATCCAACCGCCACAGGAGACTTAGAGGGCCTAATGTGACCGGCGGCCAAACTTGTCTGTATGTATTCCTCCAAAGCCTTTCTCTCAGGAATAGTAAGGTTAAATAAACGACTTTTAGGAAGAGTCGCTCCAGGGACAAATTCAATAGAACAATCATAGTCTCTATGGGGAGGCAAAACCTGCGATTCCTTCTCAGAAAAAACTCTCCAAAAATCCTGAATAGGAACAGGCAATTCTCCCCTATCCAAAGCTGCAATACGCCCATTACAACACTTGTCATAACATTTATGGCTCCAGGATTTAATTTCACTGGTAGACCAATCCAGTACAGGATTGTGAAATTTTAACCAGGGCAAACCCAATATTACTGGAGAAGGCAAGTTATTCAACACTACCAAATCCAATTTCTCATGGTGAACACCATTAATAGTGAGAGGAAATTCACTGACCTTGAGAGTAATATTCTTCAAAGGGGAGCCATCCACAGAAACCACAGCAATGGGGGATGATAAAGGTTCAGGTTTTAAATTGAGTTTTTCCACGAATCCCCCATCAATTACATTCAGTGTAGACCCGCAATCAACAAACACCCGAAATTCCATTAATTTTTTCTGAGCAATCGTGGAAGCAGCTAAAAATATACCCTTGGAATTTAAACAGGCAATACGGGCGTGACTGACCATTTTTTTTTTCTTTCTTCATCCGAAGCTCACAGCCTTTAATCAAATGACCAGATTTTCCACAATAGAAGCACAAGCCTTCCGAAAAACGACGGTCTTTTTCTTGAGAGCGAGGTGCCACCGATCCAATCTCCATCGGTTCACCACTGTTAGTACACACATTATCATAACCAGAAACTGACATAGCAGAGGATTTGCTCTCATTAACCCTTGCACGCAGTCTTCTATCCACCCGTATAGCTAATTGCATAGCCTGTTGCAAATCCTCAGGTGTAGGATAAGCAATTAGCAGGTCTTTAACCCTTTCACTGAGCCCAGCAAGAAATAGACTTTTCAGAGCAGAATCGTTCCACCCTGTTTGAGTGGACCAACGACGAAAATGTGTACAATATTTTTCCACATTACCCGATCCTTGTTTTAGACGTCTCAACTCAGTCTCAGCTGATGCGACACGGTCAGGATCATCATATAATAGTCCCAAAGCAGAAAAAAAACTATCCACTGATCTGAAGCATGAATCACTAGGTTGCAAAGAAAAGGCCCACTCCTGAGGCTCTTTGCGCAAAAGTGACATTATGAACCCTACGCGCTGGGATTCATCCCCAGAGGACTTAGGTCTCAAACGAAAATACAATAAGCAAGCATTTTTAAATGAAAAAAATTCTCGGTGTTCACCAAAAAATAAATCCGGCAAACATACCTTAGGCTCCAAGAAATGTGCTCCAGGACAGTTACTCACGTGCTGACGGAGTTCGGCCACCTCCAGAGAGAGTCCCTGCAGGCGATGAGCCAAATCCTGAACCGACACCATGATGGAACAGAAAAATCTTTCCTTAGAGAATTTGCAGGCTGGACTTACTGTTATGTTCTGCTACCAAAGCTAAGGAAAGAGAGGAGATCTGTCCCTACTATAAGACTCAGCTGAATCCCTACGATGTAACAGGGAACCTGATCCTGCGATCAGACCTGCTAAAGTCCTAATCTAGTCTGTACGAAGACCTATAGATGTGGGGAGGGAATCCCTACAAGTACTAAGGACTGGGAGGAATATGGGACACCTCCTAACAGAAATAGTAGCAGACAGACAAACAAACAAAATATATAGAACATAGAGGTCCGTAGACCAAGCAAACTAACAGAGTTAGATACAGAGCACAGGCTAGCTAGAAAGTAGATATACAATGAAGTCCAGCAAAGCCAGAAGGGCGGAGCAGGATTAAATAGGCCAACAAAGTCATGTGACCAGCAAAGGAAAAAAAACCTAACAGCAAGGTTCTAACAGCCAGTTCATTGGGAAGTGGAAACACCTGCTGGTGTTGAGAGCTCTCTGACATCGAGAGCACCACCTTTGGATCAAGGCAACCTAACATGTCCGCCTGCATCTTCCTCACAGACCGGCAGTTTGCCAGGGACACCCTACTCAACCCCGTCAAAGCACAACAGCCAGCCCTCGGTCCCTCAGATGTGGACAAGTAAAAGACCATTTCCTCCTAGCCATGAGAAAGCTAAGAGGTTGAATTTCACCATCTGCAAGCTGTTGGCTACAGAAATGCTGCCTTTCCGCCTGGAGGACACAGTGGATTTTTGAGACCTTATGTCCGTCGCAGTGCCCCAGTACCAGATGCCCAGTCGGCACTACTTCTCAAAGAAAGGTGTGCCTGCGCTCCACCAGCATGTCGCACACAACATCACCGCTTCTTTGAGAAACTCTGTGTGTGTCAGGGTGCATTTCACCACAGACACTTGGACGAGTAGGCATGGACAGGGGCGTTACATGTCGCTGACAGGGCACTGGGTAACTATGGTGACAGCAGGACAAGGGGCTGCTGTCCAAGTCTTGCCGTCCCCGCGAGTTGTACGTCAATCCTCTTTATCTAGAAGTTCCTCCACTGCTTCTGCCTCTTCAACCTCCTCTCGGTCCTCCACCTGCACCCAAAGCCTGTCTGGTAATGCCACCTGCTTTCTAACTGCGCACCTCCTTACTATGCTGGCAGCAGGGCTCAACGGCATCAGTGTTTACTTTGAAATGTCTGGGAAATGTGAGTCACACAGCTGAGGACTTGTGGTCAGCTCTGGAGACCCAGTTTCATGAATGGTTGTCTCCACTGGACCTGCAACCAGGGAAGGCCGTGTGCGACAATGCTGCAATCCTGGGTGCGGCCCTTCGCCGGGGCAATGTTACACACGTGCCTTGTATGGCTCACGTGTTGAACCTGGTTGTCCATAAATTTTTAGCCCACTATCCCGGACTAGATGGCCTTCTGCAGAGGGCACGGTCGCTGTGTGCTCACTTCCGCCGTTCGCATCCCGCAGCTCAACGACTTACATCTCTACAGAAGTCGTTGGGCCTGCCAGTTCACCGGCTGAAATGCGATGTGCCGACACGGTGGAATTCAACTCTGCACATGTTGCAGCGACTGTGGCAGCACCGACAAGCCCTGGTGCAATAGTTTCTGACGTATAGCCTGGGCCAACGAGATCCAGAGGTGGGGCAAATCACACAGCAGGAGTGGTCTCAGATCAGGGACCTATGAAGTTGACGCGCCCCCTGGGCCGTGGGGTACCCGGAGCCGGGCCGGTAGACGCTGGGGGTTGTAGTCACTGTGGCGGTGACCCGGTCCGTGACCCAGGGCGGTCAATCCAACGGTAATTTGTATATATGGATTTTATAATGTCCGACTACGCCACCTGTGGAGTGCGGCCAAAGGGGCCGCCGCTGAGGAACAGTCCTCTGAAGCTGGTGGTTTTTCTGCAATGGTATTATTACTCACCACAGGAAGAGTGTAGCTTCAGGGCAGTGTGGGTGGATGATGGTGGTTGTAGTGCAGAGAGTCAGTAATGAACACAGAGTCCGTGTGATGCAGTCCCAAGATCTTTACTCACAGTTGTTGCAGTCCAGATTACAGGTACCAGAGCTATCTCACCCGTCGTGCTGTGCGTACTCAGTGAGGGGCTCAGTCCACCCCCAGATAGCTCCGGAGTACTTAGCAGGACCCCCTTCTGTGTGTCCTTTCTCTGGCCTTCTCCCTGCACCTCACACCCAGTGACACTTCTATCCGGTATCCTCGGGCCTTGGCGGGCAACTTGTGTTCCGTCCCCTGGGTCCTATGTGGCTACCTTCTTAGTGAGACTGGTGTGGACTTTTGCCTGCAGTACATGAAATGCTGCAGCCTCCGGTTTCTAGTTGAGCCTTGCTGTTTCTCCTCTAGTTGAGGGACCAGTTCCCCTTATCTGGCCTGACCCCTCTACCTCCTGGTAGCAGCGGGAGTACAGGTGGCCTTCTGCACGGCCCGTAGCCCTAGGGTCCCTTCGGTTCCTGGAGCCTTCCTGCTCCCACTCCTCTCTTCTCTCCTTCAGTCCTGGGCCTCCCAGGCTAGGCCCGCCTCCGGAGCAGAGCTCATGCCGAGCCTCTGCTCCTGTCACTTTTCCTCCTCTGACTGGCTTGCTCTTTCTAAGATGGCTTCCTATTTATACTCTCCCTGTCATGTGCTCCCCTAAGCTGCTCCCCTAAGCACCCACCACATAGGATCCTCCCACCAGCTAGGGACCTGGGACTGTGCTCTCCCTTAGGAGCAATCTCGCCCTAACCCCACTGCGGGTATGTGTTGGATGCAGGTGTTAGGGTCCCGAGCCATACACCTTCCTTACCTGAGGGTGAGATACCACACCTCTGGGTGAGATGCAGTAACTCTGTGGTGACTGCACCCTCAGGGGCGCCACACACCTTTCTGCACAGTTTTGAAATGGCGACGAAGATGTTTAGTGCTGACGACGATGCCATTATCAGCATAACTATTCCGTTGATTTACATGCTGGAGCACACATTAAACAGAATTCAGAGTCAGGTGGTCGGACAAGAGGAGGTGGAGGAAGTAGAGGAGGAGTCGTATGCGGAAGGGATAACATCTCCAAGGTCCAGACGGTTGGCAGCACCAAGGAGGCAGGCATGGGAGGGTGGGGGAGAGGGATTAAACAGGGCGCATGGTAGCAGCCAAACTGTTGAGGAAGGTGCAGGAGCCGAGGAAGAAGTGGAGGATGAACTGGCGATGGGCATGGAAGACTCATCAGATGAGGGAGACCTTGATCACATTTCTGTTGTGCGAGGTTGGGGGGAGAGGGCAGAGGAAAGAAGCATGATTCTTACCTCGCTACCAACACAACAAGGACTTGGTCCTCCTGGATGCGCAAGACACATGAGTGCCTTCTTGCTGCACTACCTGCAACATGACCCTCAGATTGCAGAATTCGAAGTAATCTCGACTACTGGGTTGCCACACTCTTAGATCCCCGGTACAAAAGTAAATTTGCCGAAATAATTCCTGCCATAAAAAGGGATTGACGCATGCAGGAGTATCTGCAGACGCTGTTGCAGAATCTTACATGTGCTTTTCCACAAAACACCAGTGGTGCACGAAGTGAATCTCACAGTTCTAACTTGCCAACCGCGGGACTGTCGAGTCTTCATCACTCAAACCGTAACAGTAACACAGTATCTGCTGGTAACAGCAATTTTGTGAAATCGTTTCACCACTTTTTTAGACCATCCTTTGCAAGGCCACAGGAGACAAGAAGTCTGACACATAGTCAATGCCTAGAGAGGATGGTGCAGGAGTATCTCCAAGTGAACATCGAAGCCATTACTGTGTCACTGGACCCTTGCTCATTTTGGTATTCTAATCTGGAAAAATGGCCGGAGCTCGCCACTCACGCCTTGGAGATCTTGTCATGCCCTGCAGCCAGTGTTCTCTCTGAACGTGTGTTCAGCGCTGCTGATGGTGTGCTGACAGATAAGCGCACGCGGCTGTCCACTGAGAATGTAGACAGACTCACGTTCATAAAGATGAACAAATCATGGATTCGCAAGGACTTTTCTAATCCTGTGTTATCCTTGGGAGGCTAAAAGCTTGAGGATTTGGTAATATCACCTCAACAACCGTTTTAAGCAACTGTGGGGCAATTGATGCCACTTAACCCTAGAACGCATGACCATAAAAATCTACACTTTCATATACCTGGGGCCTTTTAGGCCCGTGTGCAAATAACATTGAATAACTCAAACTCAAATGACAAACAACTATATACATGAAGAATACCTAGAGTTTCAAAATTCTAACTAAAGTAATCTTGCAGAAAATAGAAAACAATTAACAGGGCGGGACTGCGAGGCCCCAGGTATGCGTTCTAGGGTTAAGTGGTGTCTGTGCCACAATTTTGGGAAAAAATGGAAACTCTTTTTGGAGTCCCCTTGCTGTGTCTTACGTGACGTTGGCATCGTCAATTCCAGGTGGGTTGGGTCGCTCCCCCCCCCCCCTTTTAACTGTAAGAAACTACATACACTATGGCTTGGGGTAACACAGATGATTGAGTCTGAAGAGCTGTTTACTCAGAGGTCTGCTCCAAATCTTCAGTGTCTGCTAGTCAGCGTAGAATTTTTAACTGCATCTAGCCTAGACAATACTTTGGGCGTAGTAGCCCAGCTGCGAAGCAAGCTGCACCGCCTGTGTATCTAATAAGAATTTTTAAATGCATCTAGCCTAGGCAGACTGTGGGGACCCCCAACCAAACCCAGACGCTCAGCCCCCCTACCGCCCCCCTTTCCTTGACAATACAATAATGTAACTCTTACAACTGGATGGGTGAGGATCGGTCACAGCTTTATTAACTCTTTATACTCATTCCATTAGAAAGGCATTTTATTTCTAAAATAATTCAGCTTGTTGCAGCATGCCCTGGGTCTCCACTCCGGCAACTTGGCCAACAAGTGTAACTCTCCAACATGTCCTTTCTATTTCCAGGCCACGGAGGATCCTGCGTACTCGTATGCAGGACTCTGACCCCCACCCATCACTCTTAACGCTTGTTCCACTCCGTCCTGGAGTCCTGACAGGAATATGACCAGTCCAATATCCATTAAGTGAACACCGTCGGGCCGTATGAGGCCTGCTTTATCTCCTTCCAGTTGTCGGTGTCGTACCACTACACCGCCTCTGTCTCTTCTAAATTTTGCCATCCGAATATTTATTACCCGCCTTGTCCGTTCAATGGCGGTGATGTCTCGCGCACCTTGCCATACCGCTATCGGCACAATCTCTGACCATACTATAGCTAGTTTTGTGAAAAATTCTCTGAAGCGCTCAGTGTCTAGTTTCATTATTGCCATTAGTTATGCGCTCTTGTGATGACCTAGGTTGTTTCCCCCGGCCTGTATAACTAAGATGACCAGACATCTTGCCTCTCTCCCTACCTTGATTACCTCCATTAGTACCTGTGGCCATAGCAGGCCTCTAATACCTCTCCAGTTGAAATATGTGTTATGAAACTCTAATTTCCTCCCGCCTGGGCGGACTTTCGCCCTTTAATCTGCCCAATATATATACGAGTGGCCTATCACCCACACTGTTGGCTTAGCGTCACCTGTAAAAGAAACAAACCACGTTAGGATAACAAGTCCGGTCTTATGTATCTTGCCAAACACGTGGATCACCATCTCTCTATCCTCTGAACTTCCGTTTCTGACAGTCCTGCTCTTGCTGCTTCTGTGGCCGCGCCTATGCGGAATGAGTGTGTCCCGTAATCTTTGGGGTGGTTCCCTGCCGATGTTATGCATTTATTAAATATAGCTTGGAACTGGTATCTTGATAATGGAGTCCCATCAATGTGTGATAGGAACAAATTACTTTGTGATCTGATGGTTAGATATGGTTTTACTATTGTTACCCGACTCAGTGTACCGTTTGTGGGTTGTAGAAGTACCCAAGTGCCCCTGCCCGCTGGAACCATTTTCGATTTGTGTATGCGTAGACGTATTGCATTGTAGCGCCGGCGTCCCTGCCCTCTGCTAGGCAGGGACGCTGTTCCCCTCACCTCCCTGCTCCGTGCCCGGCGTCCTCCTCCCGCTCTGCTGGCAGCGCGCGCTCCTTCCCGTCCACTGTGCTTAGGGCACGCGCGCGCGCTCTCCCTCCCTCTTAAAGGGGCCGCGCGCGCCGTCCTAAGGAGTCCCCGGCCAATGGCCGGAGGACTTCACCATATATAAGGCACCTCCTCCAAAATGGAGGTGCCTGAGCAATGTTGTTGCACTGTTTACTACTCTGCTTCAGCCCTCAGGTCCCGTTGCCAATTACCTGCCAGTTACCTGCCAGTTACCTGCCTGATTATCTGCTACCTGCCTGCTAGTCTGAGGTCCGACGGTCTGCCTTACTATTCCTGTCAGTCTGTCTAAGGACCAGTCTGCCCGCTCACCTGGGAGCGCACATCAGCCACCTGCCTGCTTGCCCGAGGTCCGACGGTCTGCCTTCCAACTCCTGTCAGTCTGTCTATGGACCAGCTTGTTCGCTCACCTGGGAGCACACACCAGCTACCTGCCTGCTAGTCTACCTGGAGGCTCCGCCGTCACGTGCTGTGACCACCTGCCTGTCCAGTGACTCCTGCTCGCTCACCTGGGAGCGCTCATCTGCTGCCTGTCTGCTAGCCTACCTGGAGGCTCTGCCGTCACGTGCTGTGACCACCCGCCTGTCCAGAGACTTCTGCCCGCTCACCTGGGAGTGCTCATCTGCCGCCTGTCTGTTGGTCTTCCTGGAGGCTCCGCCGTCACATGCTGTGACCACCCGTTCATCCAGAGACTCTCGCCTGCTCACCTGGGAGCTCACGTCTATCATCAGCTGCCACAGGTCGTACCAACCCTTTACCTAGAGACTGCCCCGGTCACTTGCCGTGACCATCTGCCCGTTCATCCAGAGACTGCCCCGGTCACTTGCCGTGACCATCTGCCCGTTCATTCAGAGACTGCCCCGGTCACTTGCCGTGACCTCCAGCCCGTTCACTCAGAGACTGTCCCAGTCACCTGCTGTGACCTCCTGCCCGTCTTCCCTGGTCGCCACCCGCTCCCTTACAAGGACTGCCCCCTTGTATAGTAGCCCAGAGGTTCCGCCTCCCAGACCCGTTACAGTTTGCTCGGGCCATGGAACCCGGTGGCACCCAAGCTCCCTCACTCTCGGACCTGTGTCATGAACTGTCCCGTCAAAGGTCCCAACAGGAGTCCATCCTGGGTCACCTGCGGAATGTCAATACTCGCCTGGACACTCTGACTGCTCCACCAGCAACCTCCGCCAGTGCCATGTCTCGCAATCCGGCAGCTCCGCTGCCCACTAATACCATGGTATCCTACCCCGGACCCCGGCTTTCTGCACCCCTTCGCTTTGGAGGCGACTCCGCCCAGGCTCGGGGCTTCATAAATCAGTGCACCCTGCACTTTGAACTATTGTCCCACCAGTTTAACTCCGACCGGGCCAAAATTGCATTCATCATGTCCCATCTCACCGGGGAGGCCCTGGCCTGGCTAAATCCTCTATGGGAGAGAGGAGACCCCCTGGTGTCCAACTTGCCTGCTTTTCTCACGGCTTTCCGGAAAGTCTTCGACGAACCCGGACGGAATACCTCATCCGCATCATCACTGCTACGCCTCCGTCAGGGAAGTCTCACCGTGGGCCAATATGCCATACGGTTCCGTACCCTTGCCTCGGAGCTGGCCTGGGATAACGACGCTCTGGTATCCGTCTTCTGGGAGGGTCTGTCCGGCCGTATTAAAGATGAACTTGCCGGTCGGGACATTCCTACCACTCTCGATGACCTAATAACTCTTGCCACCCGGATTGACCTACGGTTCCAGGAGCGTGCCAAAGAGGTCACCCGTGAGAGGAGGTTACCATGTCTAGCTCCTACTTTTCAGAAACCCGTCACTCCCTCCGTCTCTACCCAGGTACACTCTCCTGAGTCTATGCAGGTCGACCAGACCAAGATGGTCAAAACCCGTCAGGACTTACGCCGTGCCGAGGGGAGCTGCTTCTACTGTGGCAGTAAGGAGCACCGGATCCGTGCCTGCCCGGAGAGGTCGGGAAACGCCTGTGTCTAGGTTCGCTCAGAGAGGTCAACCTAGACAAGAAGAAATCCTCTCCATCTCTGCTGCTGTCAGTCTCAATCGTCTGCGGGGAGAACCGTTATTTCGAACTAGCCCAACTTGACTCTGGAGCAGCCGGGAATCTTATTTCACAGTCCCTGGTAGAGAAATACCGCATCCCCACCAAACCTCTGGCTGTACCCTTGTCTGTTGCTGCCGTGGATGGGGGCCTCTTACCACGCCCCATCCAACTCATCACCGAATCCATTACTCTGCAGGTGGGAATGCTGCATTCTGAGAGTATCTCCTTTCATGTTCTGCCTGGACTCTCTCACGCCCTCTTGCTAGGCCTACCTTGGCTCCAGAGACATGCACCCGTGCTTGACTGGCAGACCGGAGAAGTCCTTCGCTGGGGACAGGACTGCCATAAGACCTGTCTGGTTCCCGTCCATCCCGTCTGTCCTTCTCCTACCCCAGCTAATCTACCTGGACTTCCGATTCCTTATTGGTCTTATGCTGATGTCTTTAATAAAAAGGAAGCAGAGACACTACCTCCTCATAGACCATACGACTGCCCTATCGACCTGTTACCTGGTACTACTCCTCCCCGTGGGCGTATTTATCCTTTATCCGCTGCTGAGACCCGGTCGATGTCCGAATATATTGAGGAGAATCTGGCCAGGGGATTCATCCGGAAATCTACCTCCCCGGCGGGAGCAGGCTTCTTTCTCGTCAAAAAGAAGGACGGCTCTCTCCGTCCCTGTATAGACTATAGAGGCCTTAACCAGATCACGGTGAAGAATAAGTACCCCCTTCCGCTCATTCCGGAGTTATTTGATCGTCTGAGGGGGGCTAGAATCTTCACCAAACTGGACCTCCGTGGGGCGTACAACCTGGTTCGTATCCGTCAGGGGGATGAATGGAAGACGGCATTCAACACCCGGGACGGCCACTATGAATATCTGGTAATGCCCTTTGGTCTCTGTAACGCTCCTGCCGTCTTTCAAGAGTTGGTCAATGACATCTTCCGGGACCTTCTCTACTCCTGCGTAGTGGTGTACCTGGATGACATCTTGGTCTTCTCTCTGGATCTCCAGACTCACCGGAGAGACGTTCGTCAGGTCCTGCTCAGGCTCAGGCAGAATCACCTCTTCGCTAAATACGAGAAGTGCCTCTTTGAGCAGACCTCGCTTCCGTTTTTGGGCTACATTATTTCTCAGACCGGCCTACGAATGGATCCAGAGAAACTGTCTGCCATCGAGAAATGGCCTCGACCGGAGGGGTTGAAGGCCATTCAGCGATTCCTGGGCTTCGCCAACTACTACCGCCTCTTCATACCACACTTCTCTTCCCGGACTGCCCCAATTTCCGCGCTCACCCGTAAGGGTACTAATCCCAAAGAGTGGCCGCCCGAAGCAGAGGAGGCCTTTCTTTCCCTAAAACAGGCCTTCTCTTCCGCCCCGGTGCTGCATCGCCCGGACGGCAACAAGCAGTTCTTCCTGGAAGTTGACGCCTCCTCCTCTGGAGCCGGAGCGGTACTTACTCAAAAATCATCTTCCGGGAGAATGGTAACTTGTGGCTTCTTCTCCAAACTCTTCTCCTCTTCTGAGCGCAACTATTCCATAGGAGACCGAGAGTTATTGGCCATCAAACTGGCATTGGAGGAGTGGCGTTACCTACTCGAGGGGGCTCTTCACCCGGTAATAATTTACACTGACCACAAGAACTTGGCTTACCTCCAGCATGCCCAGAGACTTAACCCGCGCCAAGCCCGGTGGTCCTTGTTTTTTGCTCGCTTTGATTTTGTTCTTCATTTTCGCCCGGCTGACAAAAACGTCAAAGCAGATGCCTTGTCCCGATCCTTTTTGGTGTCCGATCTCGAGGAAGAACCTAAACATATCATCGATCCCGCCAGAGTAATGCAGGTGGCTCCCGTGAGCCTAAATCGTCTCCCTCCCGGTAAGACGTTCGTATCAGTACCTGATCGGGAGAAGATCCTACACTGGGGTCACTCGTCTAAACTAGCTGGCCACGCCGGTCAGAAAAAGACCCTCCAGCTTATTGCCCGGCACTACTGGTGGCCTACCCTGCACAAGGACGTAATAGACTTTGTTTCTGCCTGTGTGTCCTGCGCCCGCAACAAAGTCCCGAGACACCTGCCAGCCGGTCGCCTTCTTCCGCTTCCTGTGCCTGCTGCCCCCTGGCAGCATATTGCTATGGACTTCATAACTGATCTCCCCGTCCCTGCCGGTTGTACGGTCATTTGGGTGGTCACTGACCGCTTTTCCAAGATGGCTCACTTTATTCCCCTGCCTGGCCTCCCGTCTGCACCCGAGCTGGCTAAAGACTTTATCCGCCACATCTTCCGTCTTCATGGCCTGCCCCTCCACATCGTGTCGGATCGTGGGGTACAGTTCACCTCACGTTTCTGGAGAGCCACTTGTAAACTGCTAGACGTCACCCTGGACTTCTCTTCCGCTTACCACCCACAGTCCAATGGTCAAGTGGAGCGGATCAATCAGAACCTGACCAGTTACCTCCGGCACTTCGTTAATGCCCATCATTCTGACTGGGTGGATCTCCTACCATGGGCCGAGTTCTCCTATAACAATCACGAGAGCGAATCCTCCTCCAAATCCCCGTTTTTTGTAGTCTTCGGTCAGCATCCTCGGATTCCTTTTCCTGTCTCCACCTCTGTGGACAACCCGGCTGCGGAATCTCTCGTTAGCAAATTTTCCTCCATTTGGGAGAGTACCCGATCCGCACTCCTTCAGTCGTCCGAACGGATGAAAAGACACGCTGACAAAAAACGCCTGGATCCTCCACAATTTCGTCCTGGAGATAAAGTCTGGCTCTCGTCTAAATATGTCCGACTCAAGATACCTTCTTACAAGTTAGGGCATCGGTTCATCGGTCCTCTGGAGGTCATCAGTCAGATCAACCCGGTGGCCTATAAATTAAAACTCCCGGCCAACTTACGGATCCCTAACTCCTTCCATGTATCTCTCCTCAAACCTGTGGTACTTAACTCTTTTTCCAAGTCTACAGGTACGCCTCCTGCTCCGGTTTCTGCTGAGGACGAGTTTGAGGTAGAGAACATTCTTGCCACCAAAAGGGTAAGAGGAAAGACCTTTTTTCTAGTAGATTGGAGGGGGTTTGGTCCTGAGGAGAGAACGTGGGAGCCCCGGGAGAACATCCATGCCCCTCTTATCCTAGCTAAATTTCTGTCTGGCCTAAAAAAGGGGGTGCCTAAAGGGGGGGGTACTGTAGCGCCGGCGTCCCTGCCCTCTGCTAGGCAGGGACGCTGTTCCCCTCACCTCCCTGCTCCGTGCCCGGCGTCCTCCTCCCACTCTGCTGGCAGAGCGCGCTCCTTCCCGTCCACTGTGCTTAGGGCGCGCGCGCGCGCTCTCCCTCCCTCTTAAAGGGGCCGCGCGCGCCGTCCTAAGGAGTCCCCGGCCAATGGCCGGAGGACTTCACCATATATAAGGCACCTCCTCCAAAATGGAGGTGCCTGAGCAATGTTGTTGCACTGTTTACTACTCTGCTTCAGCCCTCAGGTCCCGTTGCCAATTACCTGCCAGTTACCTGCCAGTTACCTGCCTGATTATCTGCTACCTGCCTGCTAGTCTGAGGTCCGACGGTCTGGCTTACTACTCCTGTCAGTCTGTCTAAGGGCCAGCTTGTCCGCTCACCTGGGAGCGCACATCAGCCACCTGCCTGCTTGCCCGAGGTCCGACGGTCTGCCTTCCAACTCCTGTCAGTCTGTCTATGGACCAGCTTGTCCGCTCACCTGGGAGCACACACCAGCTACCTGCCTGCTAGTCTACCTGGAGGCTCCGCCGTCACGTGCTGTGACCACCTGCCTGTCCATTGACTCCTGCTCGCTCACCTGGGAGCGCTCATCTGCTGCCTGTCTGCTAGCCTACCTGGAGGCTCTGCCGTCACGTGCTGTGACCACCCGCCTGTCCAGAGACTTCTGCCCGCTCACCTGGGAGCGCTCATCTGCCGCCTGTCTGTTGGTCTTCCTGGAGGCTCCGCCGTCACATGCTGTGACCACCCGTTCATCCAGAGACTCTCGCCTGCTCACCTGGGAGCTCACGTCTATCATCAGCCGCCACAGGTCGTACCAACCCTTTACCTAGAGACTGCCCCGGTCACTTGCCGTGACCATCTGCCCGTTCATCCAGAGACTGCCCCGGTCACTTGCCGTGACCATCTGCCCGTTCATTCAGAGACTGCCCCGGTCACTTGCCGTGACCATCAGCCCGTTCATCCAGAGACTGCCCCGGTCACTTGCCGTGACCTCCAGCCCGTTCACTCAGAGACTGTCCCGGTCACCTGCTGTGACCTCCTGCCCGTCTTCCCTGGTCGCCACCCGCTCCCTTACAAGGACTGCCCCCTTGTATAGTAGCCCAGAGGTTCCGCCTCCCAGACCCGTTACATGCATTATTGCCTATGACTACGTCCTGGTGTAATAAGCCTCCACTGGTGCTAATTTTGGATTGAGGGACTAATTCGCTTATGCATAGCGCCCCGAAGAAGGCGATCACAAATGCAGTAGACAGTAGTGTTGCTTCAAATTGTGAGTGTCATGTTAATGGTGTTAGGGATATGATGTGAGAAATCAGTTTTAGTGACACGGGACGGGACGTCTACACTCCTGACTTGGCTGACCCCTTTTCCACCCTTTTATGGATTGTCTGATGATGAATCTTTGTCACATCTCCCCAATTCAGTAGTTGGAAGTGAAATGCTACTCCGGTCAGACACCGCTGCGCTGACGCCCCTGATATGTCCCTCATCATTAGCTGGTGGAGAAATTCTATGGTGACTTGTGATCTGGCTTGTTCACATTGGTCAACCCGTCTGCCTGCTACTAGTCGTGTCCACTCTTCCCATGCCTTACCGTATGCTTGCCACGTCGACGGGGCAACTAACGCTCTGATTAATGGCATCAACTATTCGCCACTAGATCCCATAGGGAAGGTGGGCAACTGTTGTCCCGATGGGTGGGCATTGTGGAAGAGCTCTGTGAAAATCTGCCAATTGAATTGTTATAAAGCGTTAGCAGCAGCTTTAGACCCCTCAGCATAGTGGCTAGCGCGGACCCATACATTGTGTTTTAGGCACAGGAATGCTAGTCTGGGTAGTAGGCCTAGCACTGGGAGAGACGATGATGCCATCTTATTAATGCAGTGCGCTAAGCTGGTGTTTTTTGTTATGAAGCGTATATTTTTGTAAGCCAGGAGCGCGCCCCATATTTCTATTGCTACCACTATTGGGAAGAAAAATTATTTTCAGGGCTAGATGCAGCGAAAAATTATTATTAATTGAAAAGCTGGTGGAGCTTGGTATAGATGGCCTAATACAATGAGACCCACACACTGCTAGAAGGCCAAATATTTTTTCAGAGTTAGATGCAGAAAAAAATTATATTCAGTTTGCAACCTGATGGAGGTCAGTATAGATGGACTAATAGAACAAGTCCCACACACTGCTAGAAGGCCAAATATTTTTTCAGAGGTAGATGCAGACAAAAAATTATTTTTAATTTGCAACCTGATGGAGGTCAGTATAGATGACTAATAGAACAAGTCCCACACACTGCTAGAAGGCCAAATATTTTTTCAGTGCTAGATGCAGAAAAAAATTATATTCAGTTTGCAACCTTATGGAGGTCAGTATAGATGGACTAATAGAACAAGTCCCACACACAGCTAGAAGGCCAAATATTTTTTCAGAGGTAGATGCAGAAAAAAATTATATTCAGTTTGCAACCTGATGGAGGTCTGTATAGATGGACTAATACAACAAGTCCCACACACAGCTAGAAGCCCAATATTTTTTCAGAGGTAGATGCAGAAAAAAATATATTCAGTTTGCAACCTGATGGAGGTCTGTATAGATGGATTAATAGAACAAGTCCCACACACAGCTAGAAGCCCAATATTTTTTCAGAGGTAGATGCAGAAAAAAATATATTCAGTTTGCAACCTGATGGAGGTCTGTATAGATGGATTAATAGAACAAGTCCCACACACAGCTAGAAGCCCAATATTTTTTCAGAGCTAGATGCAGAAAAAAATTATATTCAATTTGCAACCTGATGGAGGTCAGTATAGATGGACTAATAGAATGATGCTATGCCCAAAAGATTTTACTTCACTAGGTGCAGTAAAAAAATTGGTATTCTATACACAGGTGGTATATCTTGCAACACAGATAGGCTACTCCACTGACTAACACACTCTGCAATAGGCCAAAAAGGATTAGCTTTGCTAGATTCAGCCAAATGCTGTGAAAAAAACTTGCACAGCACTGGCACAGACCTGCCTGGCAAAAACTGATAGGAACTGATGTAACCTAGTCCTGAAAAGGACTCCAATTACAATTAGTCTTTACTCCCACAATCTATCTATTTAAGAGCACAGACCTGCCTGATAAAAGTCGTAGGAAATGCTGTAACCTAGTCCTTAAAAGGACTGCAATCACAACTATTCCCTACTCCCAAGCTATCTGTAGATTTGTGCGAAAATTGGCTTGAAATTAACAAGGTATAGCGCACACAGCAACAGCGGTGCCGTCTAACACGCAGCTGCAGCAGTGAGAAAATGGTGGCGACGGGGAAAATGGCTTGGTCTTATAGGGCAAGGACATGTGACATACACTGCCAATGACACATGCCCTTGCTTGTGTGAAAAAAAGCACTTCGCTCCGTGTGTGCGCTGCTGATAGGCTGACAGATTGCACCTCCCCACTGCAAATGCGGGAAAGAGAAAAAAAAATGGAGATCTTCATTGTTCCTGCAGAGATCCATCCCCTGCCCCTCCCCCCACCCCGCTGTACACTCAAACTGCGTATTAACATTAATTTTCATCATTACTGAGAAAAAATCCAGTTATGATTTTGGTGCACGAACAGTTATCGAACATAACCTCGAACAGCCGAATTTTTCTCAAATTGTTCGTGTTCGCCGAACGGCTCGAACACCGCCCAAAACAGCTCGAATTTGAGATTGGCGAACAGTTCGAGTAAAACAACGCTCATCTCTACACGCAGGTATTTATTTGGTATTCTCCCTGGGACAGTGACAGGGGCATTGACTCTGCTGAAATGTGGCGATTACATCAGCATTGCCCTTCCTTCTATTACGGTTGTCTCCTTATACGTCCCCTGACGAGCCCTGCTTTACGAGGGGACGAAATGCGTTGGGACAGCAGGCACTTGTAGAGCCATGGATATGGGACTTTTTATGCACTGGTACACCCTATAGAGCAAGTTCTGTGACTTTGGATACCTGAGATACCACAATCAACCACAGATAAGTTCATTATATATGATATATGAAAATGAGTGTTTATATATGACACATCTATGTTTCTTTTCATGTGGTCAATGCTTGATGAGTTTATCTCCAATGTATGAGACATTTATGGTCTCTCATGTATGCGCAGTGAGAGATCTTAGATTATTACCTTTCTGATACACAATCTTGGAGGTTGCCTCCTTATATGCATTATAGCACTCTAATATTGATGTGTGCTCTGACAACAGAATTACGTTGAAATCTCATAAAATTGGCGTTATTTCATTGGTTTATATGGTCATCGTGCGGACATCTGCGACCTACGAATCTTTTGTACTAACATTAGTTATCTGATTATTGCCTCTCAGATTTATATTTTTTGAGATTGCTCTTTATCCTGCATGATTGCACTTTAATATTGGCATATAACTTACATCAGATTTCTTTTGAGGTATCTCAAATTTTATATCTTACTGCCTCTGCATTTCCTACCATTGTGTGGGCATTTGCTGTTTTCAGTTTTTACCATACCATCATGATTATCATATATTCCTTCACAAGAACTTGAGAGTGATTGCACCTTACTATTTTACAAAGGACCCAGTGTGGTTGTGTCATACCACTGCTTAGATCTATTTGCTATTGCTCTTTTTCTCATATGTGTGTTTGTTATTAGGGTGAAATAGGGTCATCAAGGGAGAGCCCACGTGGAGTGGGGACACAAAACAGTATCGCTAGGGTGCTAAACGGCTGCTGTCAGGTAGGGTCTTAGCATTGGAGGGAAACCTAGGGCAATTTTTGCATGTTTCTTATATGTTGTCTCCCCTTGACCCATACTCCATTGCACGGACACACTTTTTTAATGTTTTTTGTCCATCTATATTTATTAATTCTCTTAATGATATCTAATAAAAGTTAGATTTTATATTGGGGTTGTTTTTGCTGTTATGGTATGTTTTTGATTATACCCTAGTCTTTGTATTTTGCCTTTTTGCATCAGGTTTTCTAGATGGCCCCTTGGGCCTGGGGGCAGGGACAGCAGGCACAGCGTTCCTCTTACTCCCTCTCCAGCCGGCAAGGTTCTTGGCCTCTGGAGTCCTGTTGTTGAAGTACTCATCAGCAAGAGTCGCTGTTACAGAGGCCCCATTGGACTTCCGGTCACAGAGGTACTGTTGGAGGACCTCAGGGCAGTTCCACAGAAACTGCTCAGTCACGATGAGCTCCTCCAATTGCTGGATGGTGGTAAGCTCCAATCCTGTGGTCCATTGATCAACTGTTCTCAGTAGGGCCCGCATGTGGTCGACCCAGCTGTCTGCAGGACCCCACTGCATACTCTGGAGCTTCTTCTGGTACGTCTCAGGGGTCAAATTGTACTGTTGGACCAGAGCCTGCTTGATGTCCTCATAGCTCAGGGTGGTCTCACTGGGCAGATACCCAAAGATTTTCAGGGCCTTACCCCTAAGGCGAAGGGTTAAGAACCGGACCCACTGGTCCTCAGGCAGATGGTACTGACGGCAGGTTTTTTAAAATGCCAGCAAGAAAGTGTCCAAGTCCCTTCCTTTGTCCAGCAGGGGGAAGTCCTCTGCCCATAGCTTCGTGACTCAGATCTCCGGGGACTCGCGACTGGCTGGGGCCTGCAGCCGGAGCTGGAGCTGAAGCATATTTTTCTGGTGCTCGTGCTCCCGTTGACATTCCGCCATGAGGGTCTCGTAGGTGGCCCTGTCCACACTTGAAGACTCACCAGGGCAACTTGAATGAGGGCATCCATGCCTGCCCAGCTGGGGGGATGGTCAGGAGGTGGGTGGCCCACTGCAAGACCAACCATCTGCGAATCTCTCTCTGGGGAGCCTAGGCGGGACTCCCCTTCTGCTGGATCAACATCATCTTCCATCTCCTCTCTACCATCTGGAGCATTGGACATCTCCTTTGTCCTGCCCCTAGTGCCACTGACCATCCTGTCACTCTACGGTCACTGACACTGAACTGCAACCTGATGCACCCACACACCTTAGAGTATTTGCACTCTGACTCTCTAGTGCTGAGCTGATCTTAAGACCCCAGCAGCAAAAGTTACTATTGGCAGTCCTTAGTGTCTGTGAGTATGCTTTCCACACTCACACACTTATCTCGATCCCACACCACTTGCCACCAATGTGATGAAATGGCAGCAGAGAGACCCCGCAGAATCCCACCGCTGCCACCAATTGTGAAGGATTCACACTCCGCCACCCACCTGATGTCACTATTGCGTCAGACAGATCACGTGATAAGGATCTGCCCTTTGCACCAACGTGACGTTACGCACCCCCTTGAGGACACGTAAGGTCAGATTGGTACAGTTCTACACAGACACCCCCTGTCCACATAGGTACAGGAAGGCACCAGGGAGTGAGAAGAGGTGGCCCACTCAGCAACTGATGTGGCACCACACTCGCTCACCCCTGACAGGCTGAGTGGCTCCTTCACTAGCTCCAGTGAAGCAAAATCTTGTCAGCCTGGGAGAGCTGCCACCATTTTCTTTTAGATATAACGGGACTTATATCGGGCTAGAAACCAGCTCGGTAGCATGTTCGTTGGACCAAACAATGGATGTGAGAGTTTGTGGATCGAGATAAAAGAGCAGCCCAAGGTTAAATTATATATTTAATCGCCTTAGGGGCACACTAGACTATACACTATATACATAAGGGTTATACATACATAATGGTCAGAGATGCAAACACAATAGTAGCGGTTCAAGAGAGATAAAGCTGTTACCAAAAGTCAGTTACCAGTCAGATGAAAGGCCTGGCTTTCGGGGGAGGTGCTGCCACATGGGAGGCTTGAGCGCCTTCTCTCTTTGTTGCAGGACTTCGCCCACACGATGTATCCTCGCAACCTCCCAGGGATAAAGACACTGGGCTCTAGCTGCAGGGGCTCTTAACCTCTCTGGGTCACTCCCACTCCTGCCTCCTGGCTGAGCCTAAATATCCACCCCTGGTCTCTCTCAGCTAAAAACTCCCAAACACTAAAAGGGGCTATACCTTCTTAATGGACAGTCCAAGGGAGCCGGTTCTGGTGTCATCGGATCCAGCCGGGCCCCTGCTATGTGTGGATCCCAAGCACCAGGGCCCTAGAAGTCCCTGCAAGGTTGTGCCATGTATCTCCCTTCCCCTACGTGCTGGACTGTGCTGAAAGCCAGGGTGACATTCCCCATTCTCATGGGTTTCCAAAAATCTATTTGGTGTATCACTGGGATGTATTGTATTCCCATAACTCGGTGTTGAATTATAATATCTGACAGAAGGGACCACATGGCTTGGGGTCCACAGGGGGTCGTCCTGTATAGCTCACAGCTGCTGTGAGGTATGCCACTCCCTGCATCTCGGCCCCCTCCCTTGCAGAAGTGTCAAATTACACTTTACATTGAAGATCTCTATAATCGCCGTCAAATAGGGCACAATGATTAATATGGGATTATCTTGAATATTCTTCACAGTACACATGTGGGAGGGATTGGAGATATGATCTATGAGCTCTGCCCTGACACTGGGCTGGTTATGATATCTCTTGTATCAGAGATACTGTAGCTGTCAGCGCTGCACTACTGACATGAGACACTACTGGGCCGATGCTGTATTCATGTCACCAAGAATCCTGCTCTGTTTTAGCTTGAAACCCAGGTCTCTTTCACTGGTATGATAACTCTTAGGCTTGTTTGCAGATCTATATAAAATTACAATGACAGATATGTGCATATAGATTTGGAGTGGAAGAGGGGGGGTAGACGGAGCACAGATAGACTGACTACTGCATGGCAGGGTGTGGCCATTCCCCCATCACGCCCCCTGATCTCGGACTGCATGGATTGAGATGTCATCAGGGGGCTGGCAGTCAGATGTAGGTCACACCCTCGATCTGTGACGTATCATCCCAGAAGTGAAGGGGAGCACCAAGGAGGAGATCCACAGTCACACTGACTTGCAGCTGTCAGCATTAGAATCAGAACTACTCATGTTATCTTTGTAGTTTATGAAGGCGTGACCATTAGAATACCTTTTTATCTCGCCATTTGGTTATGATTTTATTATTTATTGTCCCGGCTTCTTTGCTTTTGACCAGACTTGTACTTCTTTGGTGCAACCCAGCATCCACTGCAGTGAAGGTCAGACCTCCGCATAGGAATGAAATGGACATGCTAAGCAGAGTAGTTTACGCAAAGCCTATTTGTAAACGCTAATTTGAGCTGAGGGATATCCTAACATAGGTTTTTTATTCCTAGTAATGAGAAGAGCGTTAACAGCTGAGCTGTCTAAGGACTACTATTAATACCCATTCTGGAAGAGAGAGAATGACAGTTCCCATCACTATTGTACCCACCCATCGTTCTATAAAAATACAGGCCCAGAAGAAAAAAAAAAATCAAAAATTTAGTTTTGGTAAAGAAAATGCGTTTTCTCAGATTACTTATGTATTTTACAGCTATATACTTTTCTTGCATCTCTCTACTGGTAGATAAAATTGATCTAGATGAAAAAATTATGCTATCTTGAATTGTTTCAATACTTTGTTATTACATGGGAAAAAAACAAAAATATGACACAACTATTTAATATTCTGAGCCTTCTAGCTTTTCTCAGATAACAAGTATAAAATATGTGCAGGTGTCAAATATATTGCTGTAATGTGGGCACTATATGACTGTATGTTTTAGTGGCACTATAATTTTTACATTTTTTGCTTACAGTTGTTTACTAGTGCTATAGTATTTTATAGATTTTCAGAAAAACTATTATGGAAATAAATTATAGCTCTATTACCTCGCAGATGTTCCATTATGTATAGTATATTTCCCATTTAAACATATGTATGTCCACATGACGTTATACCATATATTTGTATTTCTAGTGCTTTTAAATGTTTATTATCCAAACTTGCTTAAGTAAAATAATAAAAAAAAAATAAGCCCCATTCATATAAGGACCAAGTTTAATCTTTGTGGCCGGACCAAGTGTGGTAATAAAAATTTATTTTGCCTGAATGTAAGGTGCCTCAGCGAGGTAGTCGTGGGCGAACTGCAGCCCCTGCTCGCTCTGGCACCCTACAGACAATACGTGTCCTCCCTCTGATGTGTGGCTGTGTATGTGGTGCTCTCCACTTACTTCCAACAATCCGATCGCGGCTGTCTCCAGGCATTTCTCTTCTGGGACCAGGGCAGCAATAATTCAGAGGACACGAGGTTCTTAACCAGAACTTGGACTTTACTTGGAGAAGAGGAATATGTACAATATTTACAGGCAGATATAATGGATAAGGCCCGACAGGTTATTATCTCCCTCACAGGCGCTGGCAACATCTTCAGCCCTGGTTCCCTCTTTAAGTGAAACATCTCTGTGACTCTAATCTCTAGCCCAAGAGACTCTTCTGCAATAACAACAGTGTTCCGGATCCGATATCTTCCCCACATCTTAGCTGCAGTCCTATTTATCTTCCTCTGCTACCTGCAAACTAGAAGTGCCCTGGGTCCTCAATACCTCCGTAGAGTTTCTCCAGCCGGCCAACAGGACTCTTGCGTAGGGAGACTTTTACCTTGGTGATCCCACTGTCTGAGGGTATGGATCTCCTGTCTACCCTAGCAGCCACCATATAGTCAGGCTGCCCATATCGTTCAATATCCTAACTCTTACTACTCATCACTTCCTGCTTCTGGAAACTAAGCAGAAATTTTCCTGATGTACCCACCCTCTGTGGGCTGTCATCACCCAACATTAACCCCATCACTGTCTGTAATACTGCTGGCAGACTCAACCTGACATCTGCACCCGGAACAGTGGCATCTTGTGGCTGATTACAAGTACTGCAGCCCACAAGGAATTATGCCAGGAACAAGCTCTATAAACACTCAAGGCTTGATCAGGGCACTAAGTTCCCCCTCTACTCTACTGACTGGACCACTGAAGCTAACCCCTTAGCTTGGCCTACCAACAGTTCAGAGAGGTTTAGCTACGGGAACACTCCCTTTAACTACTTCAGTGCCAAAGGAAGGCTACGTCCTTCCCCACTATTACATGGAGATTGCCCCTTCCATAGACTCAACTTCTTGTGTTGCTTCAGGACCAGGTGTTCTTGTGGTGCTCCTCAGAAAAAAATGTAAGATAACTGATCTGCTATTTCTCAGATAACGCTCTTCTTGACCCTTTACAATCTGGCATCCATTCTTTTCACTCAGAAACTGCCCTTAATAACGTCTGTAATGATCTACTAACAGCTAAATCTAATGGTCACTACTCTCATCTGATTCTCCTGGATCTCTCTGCAGCATTTGACGATGTGGATCACAAGCTCCTCCTCACTCTGCTCAAGGATACCTCTCTCGTGATTGTCCTCCTCCCTCTCTGACCACTCATTCACTGTATCTTTTGCTGGCTCCTCTTCCTCTCCTCTTCCCCTTCTTGTTGGGGTTCCTCAGGGTTCAGTGTTAGGTCTCCTCCTCTTTTCTCTATACACCACCCCTTATGGACAAACTATGATGACACCCAATTATACACATCTTCTGACATTACTACAAAATACCAGTAATTGTCTACTGTCTCTAACATTATGTCAACCTCCCTGTATCTAAAAAGAAATGTCCACTGCACGCTCAATTAGTGAAGTATCAATGGTGAAGCTTTATTCAGAAGGTACAGAAGGTGCATTTATATAGTAGAGCTTGCTCCTTAATTGTCACAATAAGTAATGATGTTTCTATTTATGGAATCTTTATCAAATTAGTCACAAGGAAAAATGATAAGATACAATTAAAATGAGCACAGTACCAATTAAAGTTATACAGCAAGGAAATAGATGAATAAAACATTTATACATCTATATAAACCTGATGAAGAAAACAAAAATAAAATTGGGGGGAATAGGTTACATAAACTTATTGACATGTACATGCATATTTACACCCTAAGTCAAGCCAATTCTGTACCAGTAGGGATAGGTCCATTCCTGGAAAGAACCCTAATGGAGGTGAAAAACTAAAGGAATACATGAACATGTGGAGAGAACATATTAGATACAAAACCATGATAAAAACTGCAAAGAGGTAGTTAGAGAAAAAAAAGGAGGCTCAGGCCAGATGCATCGGTTAACAAGGGGTACAAAGGTGTAGGGTAGAATGAAGGGTAACTCATCAGTCTATATGGAATGCCAGGAATATGCAGACTGTCCTTGTTGAGTGCTATGCGGCGCCATATGTTAAAGTTAATGCATTGTGCCATCTTTTAAACCCCCTGGTTGGGCGGTGGGCGCCCACCCAGGGGGTTTATAAGATGACACCCACCCAAGGGGTTTAAAAGACAACAACAAGGACAGTCTGCATATTCCTGGCGTTCCATATACACTGGTGAGTTACCATTCATTCTACCTACATCCTTGTTCACCGATGCATCCAATATGTATATACATGTAAATAAGTTCATGTCACCTACTCACATCAACTTTATTTTTGTTTTCTTCATCTCGTATATCTATATATGTTTTCATCACCTATTTCCTTGCTGTATAACTTTAAATTGGTACGGTGCTCATTTTAATTGTATATCATCATTTTTCCTAGTGACTAATTTGATAAAGATTCCATTAATCGAAACATAATTACGTATTGTCACAATTAAGGAGCAAGCTCTATTATACCAATGCGCCTACTGTACCTTAGCAATAAAGCTTCACCATTTATACTTCACTAATTGAGTGTGCAATAGACATTTCTTTCCGGATATACTGGGACCTCACTACCACCTTACTTGCACCTCAAAGAAAAAATCAGGTGTGTGCACTCTGAATATATTATATACTCCCTGTATCTAAAACTGAATCTTTAAAAAAACTGAACTCCTTGTGTTACCTCCCTCTACTAACCTACGTAAACCAAATACTGCCATTTCTGGCATTCTCTATAATCCAAACCTCCCACTCTCGTTTCCAAGACTTCTCTCATGCTGCGCAAGTTGTTTAGAATTTACTACCCAAGATAATTTGGTTAATTCCCAGTACATAGTTTTAAATGTACTCTAAAAATCAAATTTCTATAAACTGGCCTATCACGTCACCTCAATAATCTATCTATTCTGTGTTCTCCTTTTCTAAATTTTCTTCAGAACCTGGTCCCTCCAATCTGTTTCCTAACCCTCCATGCATTCAGTAGCACTTTGTATCTGTGCATGAACCAGTCACTGACAAGTTTACGCAGAGTTATTTGAATACCATTATTTATATTAATTTTGGCTGGAACGTACACTGTAAGCACTTTTTTTTACCCTTTGGGTCACCGATTTCCTTGTAGATTTTAAACTGGCGTGCAGGACAGTCACTCTTCTTGGTATTTCTTGAACTTTTGTTACTCTGGAATGTTTTATTTTTTTGAACATGTTAACTCTGAATTGTAAAGGGCTACGAAATATGTCGGTGCTATAAAAATAACAATCATTATTTTATTACCCATGGATCCTTGGAACTGGATCCTGACCATTCAGCTTCTTTATGTTTGTAGGTACACATGCAGCTTTTCTGTGGGCCATGCCATGGAGCATGGGAAGAGAGCTGGCTAGACAGGAGAAATGGCAAGTTACCAATTGTTGGCTTTAGACAAGAGGGAGAAATCTTAATCTTCAAGCTAATGTAATGGTTCTGTGTTAGCCAAGAGATCTCATCTATCATAGCATTATCATAAAACAAATTACACAACATGGGCAGTTTATAATCATTTGCATTTAACCGACTTTTAAAATTTATAATAAAACCGTATTTACACAACACACATTGATATACCATGGTAGAATATTAAGTTTTGTTAGTTATAAAACAAACAAACTTCATAACTAAGCATTTCTAAACCTTCATGCTGTTTTGCTGGCTGCATGTCTAAATATAAATCGAGATACATACAAATGGAAATGTGTCAACACTAGTGATGAGCGAGCATGCTCGCTACTGCTCGGTGCTCGGCGAGTATTTCTGGGTTGCTCGAGCGGGAACTCGCAGCCCCTCCCTGCATGTTTGACGCTCTTTAGAGAGCGAATGAACATGCAGGGATTGCCTGCCATGCACTGTAATACCGTATCCATGTTGGTTGTGGGCATTACAGTGATTGGCTGGTCGCACAGCGTCATCAGGTCTATATCAGACCTGGCGCCACCATGCTCATCACAGTCACTCCGGATCACACAGTGTAGGGAGAGCTGCTGCTGTGTCAGGTTGAGATTTGATCGTGTATTAAGTAGTGTAGGGAGAAAAAACGTTCATTACACATATCCATCTTAACAAACAGTCCTTCTGAGAACTAATCCATCTGCAGAGATATCAGGCAGGCAGTGTATATAGCAGACTGCAGTGCACATAGCACTAGAGGCTCCATTTCAATTCTGCCTTCTGCTGCTGCTAGATATTTCTATACAAAGGCCCAGGTCTCAGGGGCCAGGAATACTTTTCTTTGGATCTTAATCCTCATTATTTGCTTAAAAAGCAATCCAGAGAACACCATTTTTTCTGCGCCATTTGCTTGTTGGCACTGCAGAATACAGCCAGGTCCTTTCCATATTAGAGCGCTAGAAATCCAGCTATTTAAAACTCTGTTTTCTCCATCACACGGATCATATATACGTTGTCAGAAAATACGGCCATTTCTGGCCTCCATTAAAAATTTCCTTTAGTGAGTCATTGAAGCAATTCACCGCAGTTTGCTGTTCAAACTACTTACCTACAGTCCAGGTATTTAAAACTGTGTTTTCTCTATCACACGGTTCACATATAAGTTCGCTCCAAACTCAGTCATTTGTAGTGAGCGTGGAAGATACTGTCCTCCATTTAAAATGGGCAAGGCACGTGGCAAGGGCCGGGGAACTGGACGTGATGGTAATGGTGCATGCAGAGGCCGAGGACAAGGCTGTGGGCAAGCCGAAATTGTGCCACAACAAACACCCACATCTTCTCGCCTGACCTTCCTGTCCCAATTTCTAGGGGACCACAGCACACCACTATTGAACCCAGAGCAGTGTCAAAAGGTTGTTGGTTGGATAGCGGATAATGCTTCCAGTCACTTAGTCACCACCACCAGCCGGTCTTCCACACGGTCAAGTCACAGTAGCCGTGAGTCTGGACCGCATATTCCTCACCCTGATCCTCCTTCCTCCCACCATGCCTTGTACCCAGAGACAACTGATCCCACACTTGGACACTCTGAAGAGCTGTTCACTTTTCCATTTATAGATTCGGGCCTCTCGCCCGGTGCACTTGAAGCGGGGCAAGAGGAGATTGCGTGTAGCGATGCCCAAATATTTGAGCAGCCACGGTTACACGAAGGTGATGGTTGGAAAGTGTCACAAGAGGTGCACGATGATGAGACACAATTGCCAGAAAGTCAGGAGGAGGACCAGGGTGCGGAAGTGGAAGACGAGGTGGTGGATGATATAGTAACTGACCCAACCTGGCAGGAGGACATGCAGAGCGAGGACAGCAGCACACAGGGGGAGGGAGGCAGAGCACCCCAACTGGCAGGAAGAAGCAGTGTGGTGACTGTAGACCGAAGGCAGGCAACCGTTCCCCGTAACACCAACACGAAGGAAGTAGCCAGTACAACTGTTAGATCTTCCCGAGTCTGGTTGTTTTATAAAGATTCTGCCGATAACCACAAAAAGGCCATTTGCACCACCTGCCAGGCCAGCATCAGCAGGGGTGGCAAAACTACCAGCCTGACCACCACCAGCATGATCAGGCACATGGCAGAAAAGCACCCGAATTTGTGAGCCGAACCCCAGGGTCCAGGAACAGTGTCTGCAGGTGGCACCATTGCTTCTTCCACTGTTGTGCATGCAAGCCAATCCCCTGTCCATGGTGCATGCAAAGACGCCTCCTGCCCTGCACCTGTCATTGCACACTCTCAAGTAGCAGCATCAGGAAGCACGTCCATGTCCTTGTCCCAGAGCAGCGTTCAGATGTCCATACCCAAGTCCTTGGAAGGCAAGCGCAAATATGCAGCCAACGCCCCACAGGCCACACTACTAAATTCTCACATTTCAGGACTGCTTGCTCTTGAAATGTTGCCTTTTAGGATCGTGGAGATGGAAGCATTCCGCAACCTGATGGCGGCGGCCGTCCCTCGGTACTCGGTCCCCAGCCGCCACTATTTCTCCCGGTGTGCCGTCCCCGCATTACACAAACACGTGTCCCAAAACATTAGCCGTGTTCTCAACAACGGTAAAGTCCACCTAACCACGGACACGTGGACAAGTGCTTGTGGGCAGAGACGGTACATCTCGCTGATGGCACACTGGGTTAACATAGAGGAAGCCGGGACCCAGTCGGACCTTGGGACGGAACACGTCCTCCCGACGCCAAGGATTGCGGGCCCTAGGTCAATCAGGGTTGCCCCCATGGTCTACGGCTCCTGCACCTCATCCTCCACAGCCTCCTCCTCCTCTTCAGCCTCCATCTCCGAAATGACCACATCAGTCACAAGCTGGAAGCACTGCAGCACTGCCTCAGCCAAGCGGCAACAGGCTGTGCTGAAGCTAATATGCTTAGGTGAAAAAACGCACAATGCTGGAGAGTTGTGGACAGCTCTGAAAGAGCAGGCAGATCTGTGGCTCATACCGTTGAACCTACAGCCAGGCATGGTCGTGTGTGACAATGGCCCGAACCTGGTGGCGGCTCTGAGGCGAGGCGAGCTCACACACGTACCATGCCTGGCCTATGTGCTTAACCTCATGGTTCAGCGGTTTCTCAAATCCTACCCGGAGCTGCCGGATCTGCTTGTTAAAGTATGCCACCTGTGTGCCCATTTTAGAAAGTCAGCTACAGCTTCCGCCGCCCTTGCAGTGTTTCAGCAGCTTTTGCAGCTTCCGGCTCAGAGACTGGTGTGTGATGTCCCCACGCGTTGGAACTCTACACTGCAGATGTTGGGAAGGATTTGTGAGCCAAAGAGGGCAGTTGTTGAGTACCAGCATCAACAAGGCCGTTGGTATTCAGTTCAGACTCCACACATAAGACCTCAGGAGTGGACATGGATGTCAGACATATGTACCATCCTCCAAAACTTTGAGGACTCCACCAAGATGGTGAGCGGTGATGATGCTATAATTAGCGTCACCATCCCGCTTCTTTGTCTTCTGAATCACTCTCTGCTCACAATCAAAGATGATGCATTGCAGGCGGAGCACGATGAGATGGAGCAAGGAACCATACAGGGTGATTACGCATAGCCAAGCTTCATCTCATCCCAACATGGATTGGGTGGCAATGAGGAACAGGAGGAGGAGGAGGAAGGACAGGAGCTAGTTTCAAGCACTATAGACGGTACTACCTGCACAGCTGTCATACTGTCTGTTCAGCGTGGATGGCCTGAGGACAGGGAGGAGGAGGAGGAGAGCATGGTCAGTCATCCTCTTGGTGAGGACACGGAAGTCTTGCCTGTTAATAGTCTGGCACGCATGGCTGACTTTATGTTACGCAGCCTTTCCCATGACCCTCCCGTTCTCAAAATTTTGGGTGACAGTCATTACTGGTTGGTGACACTTCTAAACCCACGCTAGAAGGATAACTTTATATCTTGTGATGTAGCAGACATCCCTTTAATGGTTCAGTGTGTTTGAATGTCCATGTACCTTCCCCTTTAATTGACTGGTCACATGACCGTGACATCACACAGGTCCTTATGCACACAGAGGGTGTGGACACATGACTCTGACATCAGTTAAGGTCCTATCTGTGGATGTGTGCTGCAAGATATAAAAACCCTGTGTGTTCCTGTGTGGGGGTGTTCCGGTGTGTAGGAGTTCCTATGTGTTGGGAGTCCCTGTGTGGGCACCGTGTGAGAGGCACGAGGCTGTTCCCTGTGTGTGTGGGGAACACCGCTCCTGTGAGGCCTGGTGAGGCCTGGTGGACTCCGGTGGAGGTGAAGTCTGGATCCCTGTGTGTGTATGGGATGCCAGTAAGCCTCGGAGTGCCACACAAGCGTCCTGGAGGGCAGAGCCTGGATCTGAGTATGTGAGAGATGCCAGTGGCCTTGGACGGGTGGAGGGCTGGAGACCACGTGTGGTCAAGCCTTGGAGCCAGAGTGGTGGCGGACTGAAGCAGCTAAAACTGACTAAAGTTAATACTCTTTGTGTTATGGACATTCACATGGACATTGCTTTATTATTACCTTGCGGAAGGCTGTTATTAGAACCAAGTGGGCCTGTCTGCCACTTGGGCTTGTTTGACTTTATGTGTGTGAAATACAGTTTATGGAGTTTAATAAACTGCTGAGCATTGTTGAACTTAACATATGTGAGTTGATTGACGCAGCAAGCGAGTATCCCCCAGGATAATAAGTAGTGCTGCCGTACATGTGGTTTGAGAGTGCGGGCAGCTGCAGTCTGGTTGCTAGGGGCAACTGCAGTCTGGTTGCTAGGGGCACTCTGCAGTCTGGTTGCTAGGGGCAATTGCAGTCTGGTTGCTGGGAGCAACTGTGAAGGTCGTCGTCGCACTCAATCCTGGTTTGCTGTGGCTCGGCGGGGCTCACGAAGGTCAAAGCCTCTTGCTGCAACTCGGCGGGGTTGTGAAGGTCGTCATCGCACTCAAACCTGGTTTGCTGTGGCTCGGCGGGGCTCACGAAGTTAAAGCATCTTGCTGCAACTCGGCGGGGTTGCGAAGATTGACATCGCACTCAAATCCTGTGTTGCGGTGGCTCGGCGGGGCCACGAAAATTTTTTCGGGGAGAGCGGTGAAGTTCAAGTGTGAACAGTGTACCGTGATGGCTGTGAGCAACGCAACAGAGGTGTCTGGAGCTATTGAGCGTTTGAAGGGCCGGTTGGGTCCGGAGCAGGTATTTGAGAAACTCTTATAGGACATGGTGCGGGAACTTCAGGAGCTGTGGGCACCGTATAGAATGGCGGCAGTGGGCCATTCTATGGACTCTCCGGGGGCGCCCGTGTTGTCCCAGGGAGGTGGTAAGAGGTCTTGTGAACTGAGTCCTAAGACTGTCGCTGATTTTTTTGTGTAAAAATTACCCTGCCGGTGTGGTTGTTAAAAAGGGGGCGGAGTCTAAAAAAGGGCGGATTTTCACAAGAACGTAGAGTGTAAAAAACTGGAAATTGTTGATGATTGTGGGTGGGTACCTCCTAAAATGACAAGGTGACCGTTGATAACGGGGTAGCTCCAGTGGAAGGGGGTGAAGTCAAAGGGGGAGGTGACCTGGTAGTCCACAACATCATGGGGAGTGACATAGACCCGATAGCTGATGGTGACACTACGGAAGTAGAGGGAGAGGTCAGTCAGGAGGGGATAGATGAGGTGAGAAAGTCAACCTCGCGTAGACTGCGCAAGGGCCACAAAAAGGTTGCTCCTGTAGTCTCACTTTTCGTCAAAAGTAAAGAAAATGTAATGGTGTGTGCCATTGTGTCAAGTGTGGATCCTCCTTCAGAGGCAGAAGAGGAGGTGACGCACCTGGAGAACGTGTCCTCAGACCAGCGGAGCCTGGAGTCTGAACGGCAGAGGGTATACCAGGTTGTGAAGGACTTACAGCGAAGTCTAAAGGAAAGCAGCGAGGAAGTTGTCCAGTGGAAGGAGATATTCCACGCAATTAAGGAGGACCGCCGCAAAATCAAGGAAGAGGTTTTGCAGTTGAAGCTTGAGAAGGAGGCGCGGAAGGATGGAGGTGCTGGAAGAGATCCTGGCCTAGTACGACTGCGCGAACAGTTCAACCGAGAACTGTGTGACTCCAGGAAGGAGTGTGGTGAACGCAGTAGGGAACTGCAACAGAGTAAGAGAGATTATGAGGATCTCCTCAAGGTGAAGGAAAAACTAGAGGAGGAGAAGGCGGATGCAGAGCAAGTGCGCCAAGTGGTTGAGACCACTCTGCAAGATATCCGCAAGGAAAAGACCCTAGATCTGGAAGCTCAGGCGAAGGAGCTACAGATGTCCTGTGATACTCTCCAGAAGGCGGAGACGTACCTTAAGGAAACAGTCAGCAAGATGGAAGCTGAGCGAGAGAAGATGGAGGAGTCCATCGGAAAAGCCACAGACCAGGGCCAGGAGTTGACCGCTGGTAATGGGAGGTATGAAGCAGATACCTCCTCGAGTGATGTGGGCTCGGAGGATTCGGTGGATGTCTGAGCCGAGATCAAGCAGCTCAAGGAGTTGCTACAAGCCCAGTGGATGCAAGAGAAGCGTGAGAGACTGGCTATTGAGAGCCGAGTGGGCGTATTGGAGACGGAGAGGTCTGAGAGAGCTCTGCTGCTGGAAGAGCAGTTGAAGCAGGAAGAGCTTCAGAGATGGACTGCTGAGAGGCGAGTAACTGAGCTGGAAGGAGAAGTTTTAGAGCTCAAAGGTCGCCTAGCAAAGTGTCACGTGGTGAACGAGGTCTCCTTGGAGAAGGGAAAAGGCAAACAAGTTGCACTTACTTCCTTAGACCATGAGAAGGTGGACCTGAGGAGAGCTAAGAGTATGGTGTTGGAAGATAAAGATGAAGTTGAGGTGGTCAAGACTAGTGTTGAGCCACCCTCGTAGTGTTCGGGTTCGGTTCGGTTCGTCGAACACCGGGATGTTCGAGGAACTGTTCGTCGAACACCTTAGAACACCGTCGAACACCGTTAAAACCAATGGCAGGCAAAAAAAACACATAGAAACACATAGAAAACACCTGCAAAGGTGTCCAAAAGCTGACAAACTGCTCAGAAGACACTCTTTAAAAAAGCCGGCCGGCAAATTCAGCAGCGGCATACACCGGTACCTGACAATTTAGACAAGAAGGAATAGAGCATCACACATAGATTAGATAGAAACATGTCAGTCACACATATAAGAAGCACAGTGATAGTGTTGCTTACTGTACTTGTCATTTAGTGTAAAGGATTTATTTAAAAAAATAATAGTGTTTTCATGCACTGTCTCTTTAAAAAAGCCGGCCGGCAATTCAGCAGCGGTACCCGACAATTTAGAACAGAAAGATAGAGCATCACACATAGATTAGATAGATAGAAACATGTCAGTCACATATATATGAAGTACAGTGATAGTGTTGGTTACTGTACTTGTCATTTAGTATTAAAATAAAGGATTTATTATTAAAAAAATTGGCGTGGGGTTCCCCTTAATTTTAGGCTCTAGCGGAGGTTAAGCAGACGGCTGGGGCAGATGTTTGAAGCCTGGGAAGGGGGTAATACCCACGGAGCTTCCCAGGCTACTAATATCAGCCCCCAGCTGAATACATAGCCTTTACTAGCTATTAAAATGGGGGACCCCCCAAAAAAAATGACGTGGGGTCCCCCCTAATTTAATAGCTAGCAAAGGCTAGGCAGACAGCTGGGGGCTGATATTAATAGCCCAGGAAGGGAGCCATGAATATTGGCCCCCTCCCAGGCTAGAAACACCAGCCGTCAGCCGCCCCAGAAATGGCGCATTCATAGGATGCGCCAATTCTGGCACTTAGCCTCGCTCTTCCACGCTGCCCTGGTGCGGTGGCAGGGGGTAATAGGGTTGGGGTTGATGTCAGCTTATAATGCCAGCTGACATCAAGCCCAGGTTAGTAATGGAGAGGCGTCTATAAGACACCCCCATTACTAACCCCATAGTCAAAGTTAAAAAAAAAACACAAACACCCAGAATAAAGTCCTTTAATTGAAATAAAGACACAATCCTTTATTGTTCTAAATTAAACCATACTTACCATCACGCCCATTCCAGCTGAAGCCAACGATCTCCTGCAATAAAAGAAAAATAATAAAGCAACCTCATCCTTACCTTTCCATGGTTCCCACGACAGCTTCAGCTCTGCTACATCGAGATGACAGGCTGGACCGCAGCAGAACGCTGCCATCCAGCCTGTCATCCCGCAGACACTGAGAAGCGCAGGCTTGCTTGCGCTGCTCAGCGTCTCTCTGTGACGACATCCAGATGAGCCGAGTTCATGTCCAATGAACTCGGCTCACCTCATGCACGTCACTGACAGCGTGGGAAAATTCTCACGCTGAAGCGCTGATTGCAGGAGAATTTTCCCACGCTGTCAGTGACGTGCAGGAGGTGAGCTGAGTTCATTGGACATGAGCTCACCTCATGCACATCACTGACCGCGTGGGAGAATTCTCCTGCACTCAGCACTTCAGCGTGAGAATTTTCCCACGCTGTCAGTGACGTGCATGAGGTGAGCAGAGTTCATTGGACATAACCTCGGCTCATCTGGATGCCGTCACAGCGAGACAGTGAGGAGCGCAAGCATGCCTGCGCTTCTCAGTGTCTGCGGGATGACAGACTGGATGGCAGCGTTCTGCTGCGGTCCAGCCAGTCATCTCGATGTAGCAGAGCTGAAGCTGTCGTGGGAACCATGGAAAGGTAAGGATGAGGTTGCTTTATTATTTTTCTTTTATTGCAGGAGATCGTTGGCTTCAGCTGGAATGGGTGTGATGGTAAGTATGGTTTAATTTAGAATAAAGAATTGTGTCTTTATTTCAATTAAAGGACTTTATTCTGGGTGTTGTGTTTTTTTTAAATACTTTACTAGAAATTCATGGCGGTCATGTCTAATACTGGCGTGACCCCATGAATTTTGGGCTTGGGGCCAGCTGATAATACCAAGCTGGCCCTAACCCCTTTATTACCCAGTGAGCCACCGCACCAGGGCCCTGGATGAGTTGGGTACAGCGCCAGAAGATGGCGCTTCTATGAACGCGCCATTTTCCGGGGTGGCTGCGGACTGCAATTTGTAGCGGGGGGGGGCCCAGAAAGCTTGGGCCTCCCTGCGCTGCAGATTCCAGCCCCCAGCTGCCTAGTTGTACCTGGCTGGACACAAAAATAGGGCGAAGCCCCACGTACTTTTTTTTTAATTATTTCATGAAATTCATGAAATAATTAAGAAAAAAAGGCCTTCCCTATATTGTTGTGTCCGGCCAGGTACAAATAGGCAGCTGGTGGTTGGGGGCAGCCCGTTCCTGCCTGCTGTACCTGGCTGGACACAAATATAGTGCGAAGCCCCACTTCAATTTTTTTAAATTATTTCAGGAAATTCATGAAATAATTTAAAAAAAATTGACGTGGGGCTTCGCCCTGTTTTTGTGTCCAGCCAGGTACAACTAGGCAGCTGGGGGCTGGAATCCGCAGCGCAGGGAGGCCCAAGCTTTCTGGGCCACCCCCGCTGCAAATTGCAGTCCGCAGCCACCCCGGAAAATGGCGCGTTCATAGAAGCGCCATCTTCTGGCGCTGTACCCAACTCATCCAGGGCCCTGATGCGGTGGCTCACTGGGTAATAAAGGGGTTAGGGCCAGCTTGGCATTATCAGCTGGCCCTAAACCCGAAATTCATGGGGTCACGCCAATATTAGACATGACCACCATGAATTTCTAGTAAAGTATTTAAAAAAAACACAACACCCAGAAAAAAGTCCTTTAATTGAAATAAACACACAATTCTTTATTGTTCTAAATTAAACCATACTTGCCATCACACCCATTCCAGCTGAAGCCAACGATCTCCTGAAATAAAAGAAAAATAATAAAGCAACCTCATCCTTACCTTTCCATGGTTCCCACGACAGCTTCAGCTCTGCTACATCGAGATGACAGGCTGGACCGCAGCAGAACGCTGCCATCCAGCCTGTCATCCCGCAGACACTGAGAAGCGCAGGCTTGCTTGCGCTCCACAGTGTCTCTCTGTGAGGGCATCCAGATGAGCCGAGTTAATGTCCAATGAACTCGGCTCACCTCATGCACGTCACTGACAGCGTGGGAAAATTCTCCTGCACTCAGCGCTTCAGCGTGGGAGAATTCTCACACTGAAGCGCTGAGTGCAGGAGAATTTTCCCACGCTGTCAGTGACGTGCATGAGGTGAGCCGAGTTCATTGGACATGAACTCGGCTCATCTGGATGTCGTCACAGAGAGACGCTGAGCAGCGCAAGCAAGCCTGCGCTTCTCAGTGTCTGCGGGATGAGAGGCTGGATGGCAGCGTTCTGCTGCGGTCCAGCCTGTCATCTCGATGTAGCAGAGCTGAAGCTGTCGTGGGAACCATGGAAAGGTAAGGATGAGGTTGCTTTATTATTTTTCTTTTATTGCAGGAGATCGTTGGCTTCAGCTGGAATGGGCGTGACGGTAAGTATGGTTTAATTTAGAACAATAAAGGATTGTGTCTTTATTTCAATTAAAGGACTTTATTCTGGGTGTTTGTGTTTTTTTTAACTTTGACTATGGGGTTAGTAATGGGGGTGTCTTATAGACGCCTCTCCATTACTAACCTGGGCTTGATGTCAGCTGGCATTATAAGCTGACATCAACCCCAACCCTATTACCCCCTGCCACCGCACCAGGGCAGCGTGGAAGAGCGAGGCTAAGTGCCAGAATTGGCGCATCCTATGAATGCGCCATTTCTGGGGCGGCTGATGGCTGGTGTTTCTAGCCTGGGAGGGGGCCAATATTCATGGCTCCCTTCCTGGGCTATTAATATCAGCCCCCAGCTGTCTGCCTAGCCTTTGCTAGCTATTAAATTAGGGGGCACCCCACGTCATTTTTTGGGGGGGGTCCCCCATTTTAATAGCTAGTAAAGGCTATGTATTCAGCTGGGGGCTGATATTAGTAGCCTGGGAAGCTCCGTGGGTATTACCCCCTTCCCAGGCTTCAAACATCTGCCCCAGCCGTCTGCTTAACCTCCGCTAGAGCCTAAAATTAAGGGGAACCCCACGCCAATTTTTTTAATAATAAATCCTTTATTTTAATACTAAATGACAAGTACAGTAACCAACACTATCACTGTACTTCATATATATGTGACTGACATGTTTCTATCTATCTAATCTATGTGTGAAGCTCTATTCTGTCTGTTATAAATTGTCGGGTACCGCTGCTGAATTGCCGGCCGGCTTTTTTAAAGAGACAGTGCATGAAAACACTATTATTTTTTTTGATAAATCCTTTACGCTAAATGACAAGTACAGTAAGCAGCACTTTCACTGTACTTCGTATATATGTGGCTGACATGTTTATATCTATCTAATCTATGTGTGAAGCTCTATTCTTTCGGTTCTAAATTGTCGGGTACAGGTGTATGCCGCTGCTGAATTGCCGGCTTTTCATGTTTCACTGTTGGCACTGTTCCCATCGATTTGGGCAATCACTGTAATGCCACAACCACCATGGCTGTGGCATTACAGTGAGTGGCAGACAATCCCTGCATGATTGGTGCTCTAAATAGCGCCAGACATGCAGGACACGCTTTTGGTGCACGAACAGTTATCGAACATAACCTCGAACAGCCGAATTTTTTGCAAATCGTTCGGGTTCGTCGAACAACTCGAACACCGCCCAAAACAGCTCGAATTTGAGATTGGCGAACAGTTCTAGTCGAACACCGCTCATCTCTAGTCAAGACGAAAAGTTGTGAAGTTGTAGCTGTGAGTCAGCACAGGGGAAGCATCCAGGGTGAAGAAGCTAGAAGTCAGTTGTCCCTGAAACCTGAGCTGGTTGATCGTCTGGAAACCACTGATGAGACCGAAACGTCTCGGTACAAGTGCCTCGTAGATGTACCCGAGGACTTGAGGGAAGAATGCACCCGTGAGTTCGTGCATGAGGAGTTTAAGAAGGCCGTGGGAGCCTGTAAAGGTGTACTTGACCTCAGAGGCTAGACAGCTGGTGGTCCTGTCCACGACTGAAGTCACGGTGAAGAGGGTGGCGATCCTGAGTGACATACATTGGCGATGTATTCGCACGAAACGGTTTCTCCGGTTGAAGACGGAGCAAGCCGCTAGACAACTGGAGCTGATGAGAAAGGCTCACAGTCTGCGAGAAAAGGTCATCCGGGTGCCTCGTGTTCTGGTGAGAGAGCTCATTGGGAGAAATGGCCGAGCCATGCAGATGATGGTGAAGAAGTCTGGTGTGGTAAAAGTAAGCAGTCCACATGATCGTCGGGACTGGATGCCGGATAAAGACGGCATGGTGTCGTTCTACGCTGTAGGAACGGAAGAAAGTCTTGCAGATATGAGCATGCTGGTGGGGTACCGAGTGACCTACCTGCGAGAGGTGGAAAAGTTGAATCTCGCTAGACTGCGAGTGAATAGACCGCATCGTCTGAGCAGCAGAAGATGGCGGCCGTCTAGAAATTGTGAGACCAGACAGAGAAAGGGCTCCCTAAATATCAGAGCAGCTGAGGTTAGGGACCTTTCAAGATGTCCTGGGAGTGGGTTTGGAGGTAGTGAGACCTCCAGTGACTCAGGGTTGAGTGGCCCATACAATCGACCCAATAGAGGACGGAACCATGTGGAGTCACAATGTTGTATTGACCGCTGGGAGCGGGGGAAACCTGGTAGGGTTTCGACTGACCGCTGGGAGCGGGGGAGACCTGACAAGGTTACGACTGACCGCTGGGAGCGGGGGAGCCGCTGGGAGCGGCGGAAGTCTGACAAGTTGACGACCCGGAAATGTGACTTGACGGAGTCGATGACATTGACAGATGGTGGGTCCCTAAGGAGTGGGCTAATGTCAATGTTTAATGTTCCAGGGGCTGGACAATGCAAGGGTCAAGTGCATGGTCTCAGTGTGAACTGTGGGATATAGACTGTTTTATATATTATGTGTTCAACCCCACAAGTTTGAACAGAGGGGGGGGAATATGTGATGTAGCAGACATCCCTTTAATGGTTCAGTGTGTTTGAATGTCCATGTACCTTCCCCTTTAATTGACTGGTCACATGACCGTGACATCTCACAGGTCCTTATGCAAACAGAGGGTGTGGACACATGACTCTGACATCAGTTAAGGTCCTATCTGTGGATGTGTGCATGTGTGCTGCAAGATATAAAAACCCTGTGTGTTCCTGTGTGGGGGTGTTCCGGTGTGTAGGAGTTCCTGTGTGGGCACCGTGTGAGAGGCACGAGGCTGTTCCCTGTGTGTGTGGGGAACACCGCTCTTGTGAGGCCTGGTGAGGCCTGGTGGACTCCGGTGGAGGTGAAGTCTGGATCCCTGTGTGTGTGTGTGTGGGATGCCAGTAAGCCTCGGAGTGCCACACAAGCGTCCTGGAGGGCAGAGCCTGGATCTGAGTATGTGAGAGATGGCAGTGGCCTTGGACGGGTGGAGGGCTGGAGACCACATGTGGTCAAGCCTTGGAGCCAGAGTGGTGGCGGACTGAAGCAGCTAAAACTGACTAAAGGTAATACTCTTTGTTATGGACATTCACATGGACATTGCTTTATTATTACCTTGCGGAAGGCTGTTATTAGAACCAAGTGGGCCTGTCTGCCACTTAGGCTTGTTTGACTTTATGTGTGTGAAATACAGTTTATGGAGTTTAATAAACTGCTGAGCATTGTTGAACTTATCATATGTGAGTTGATTGACGCAGCAAGCGAGTATCCCTCAGGATAATAAGTAGTGCTGCCTTACAATCTCTTATTCCTGAGGCGGACAGGTCTACAAAAATGGGGCTGTTATAAACACTGGAGAAGGTGAGTATAAGGCATATAAAGACTTTATTAATTAGAGCATAAATTCACAGTGACAAAATTCATTACAAAAATGTGCAAATTGCAGAGCAAGCACCCCTCTATCTCCCTTGAGCCACAAAAAAGGGGGGGGGGGGAAGCAGAGATGTACTTATCTAAAATGCAAAGAAGAAGAAGTATACAGAGGCAGAAATAGAGAAATAAGCAAAAAGTTCCCCAAGAGGTCCCTGCAGACACAATACAGCAAAGGTTAGAGGTCTGATGGACCCAAATCCCACTTGTAATAACGGACAACCTAGTTCTTATATACGGAGAAGTGGGAATAAGATGACCCAGTAAGTGGCAGGGTAACACTCTGGAGGGGAGAGAGGGAAATTGTATAAAACGGGTGGCAGGAGCGAACATCACAAGGTGACACAGATGATTAAAAAGATTGGGTGAGTCTCAATCATTTTAGCATTATGAGATAGCCGTAATATATAGCATATAAGGCAGAGATAACTCACCAACAGAGTCACCGGAAGTTGCTCCGACCAATTCTAACTTTGAAAAATGGGACGCAGATCTGGCTGAACGCTTTAAACAACGTGGTTATAGCAAGCGGTGTATCGGCCGTGGCTATAGGAGGGCCTGGGATACTCCCCGGGATCATCTTATCCATTCCTCCACGGTGCATAAACATGGGGCGCCGGAGAGGATCCACTGCATATCCACATTAAACCATGAGTGGGGAGCGATGCGGCGGATCCTCTCTCGGCATTGGAGTGTACTTGGCACAGAGCCCTCCCTTCGGGAGTTCATAGGCGACTTTCCATTGATGACACCACGGCGCTCCGACAATTTGGGGGATTTGCTGATTTCCAGTCAATACGTTCCTCCTTTGCCTAACCCCTTCGGATCCCGTGGTCCCACGGTGGGCACATTCCTATGTGGGCATTTTGCCGCCTGTGCCAATGTCCTATGTCGTTCGCGAACTCTGATGGCTCCTGCCAATTTGACATTCGTCATTATATCTCCTGCAGCACCACACATGTGGTTTATTTTGCCACATGTGGGTGCCATTTGATCTATGTAGGACTAACAACTAGGGAGCTTAGAATTAGGGTTCGCGAACACATACGGGACATTGGCACGGCTCGGACAGCCACGGATCCCCGGGAGCTCAAGACACTACCACGGCACTTTAGGGCCGTTCATAACTGTGATCCCCGCTGTTATGCACACGCCCGGGCTAAGCGGCGTGTGCGTGTGATTGGTAGTGATTCCACTGGACCGTGCCGGAGAGTGAATGCCTGGAGGGGCGTGACTAGGTATTCACCCGATCCGACCAGGGTCGCACGACGGCATACGACGCCAGTGCACCAAGGAGGAACCGAGCAGAGGGACCAGGTGCTACTCCAGGACAGACCCCGGACACGGCTGTTGACCCACACAGGGGAATACAGGAACAGGCTGGTAGGCTGGCACACAGACTGGTGGGTATAGGCAGGCACGACTGGTATGCAGGCAGGCGGGTATGCAGGCAGGGGGGTAAAGGCAAGCACAGCTAGAGTGCAGACAGGGAGGCACTAGCAGGTAGGAACACAGGCGGGATAGGACCCAGTACACACCGGGACTCAGGAACAATACAGGCAGAGGGTTACAGGCAAGCACAGCTAGAGTGCAGACAAGGCTGAGCAGGGCAGGACAGGACTGCCGGAGCAGCGGGCAGAAGCAGGGCAGGACAGGACTGCCGGAGCAGCGGGCAGAAGCAGGGCAGGACAGGACTGCCAGAGCAGCGGGCAGAAGCAGGGCAGGACAGGACTCTGTTCACACGGAACAGACAGGAAGGGAAAGACAGAGCCAGACACCCACAGGGTACTTGCAGTGAAGTAGCGAGTGGACCACAAACTCACAAACGGGAGTACAGAGACAACAGGCAGGAGTTAGGTACGAGTTCAGACTCTGCAGAAAAAGGAAGGGAACGGACATAGAGGCAAAACAGGTAAAGGATAGGAGAGAGTTCAGACTGGAACTGAGTGTACGGAGGAGACCGACACTGCAGCGGGATACAGGAGCAGGTCTGGGAATACTGCCCCCAGAGAGGCAGGACGAACAGGCAAGGAGCGTGTTCAGACAGGACAGACAAGATACAGGAGCGGGTCCAGGTAATCGGCCCCTAGAAGGCGGGAGGAACAGGCTAGGAGCGTGTTCAGACAGGACAGACAAGATACACAGAAAGGACTCAGTTCAGACACGGGAACTAATACCGCAAAGCAGGAGACATACAGGACTCAGTTCAGACACGGGAGCTGATACCGCAAAGCAGGAGACATACAGGACACAGTTCAGACACGGGAGCTGATACCGCAAAGCAGGAGACATACAGGACTCAGTTCAGACACGGGAACTGATACAAAAGCAGGAGACATACAGGACTCAGTTCAGACACGGGAACAAATACCGAAAAGCAGGAGACATACAGGACTTAGTTCAGACACGGGAACTAATACCGCAAAGCAGGAGACATACAGGACTAAGTTCAGACAGGCCTGGAAATACAGCCTCCAGGAAAGGCAGACAAGGAAACAAAGACGGGACCTGGCACCTTCAGAGTGCAAGCACACACTGAAGGAAAACACTATGCTCAGGCAGGGATAGAAGGGAGCTGCTGAGCTATATAGCAAGTGTCAGACAGCAATAGGCTGAGGACGCACAAGGGGTGTGACCCACAGCAGGTACAAAAAGCAGGAAGTGATCGGGCGCCGCCCTTAAGCAGCAGAGACAGACACAAACAGACAGCATGGAGGGAAGCCAGAGAGACACTCTGGACAGGAGATCAAGTGCGCTCTCTTGCACAGTGGGAGATGGACCACCATGCAAGGACGCCGCCAGGTATGTTACACCCGCTCACTAAAAGTGCGGGGTATCGACAGGGTATGTCTGGGCTCCCGGGGTGGGAATGCCAAACGTCTCCTGGCACAAAAGGAGGCGAGATGGATTATTACTCTTGACACCCTGGCACCACGGGGTCTGAATGAAAACCTGGGTTTTTCATCTTTCCTTTGATATGGGCTGATGCTGCTCTGTGCCTCAATTGGTATATTTGTACCATTTAACTTGTACTGGATTTCGGAGTGATACATCTATATATAATGCTTATGTGTGGATGACCATTCCAGGTGCGGTGCATAATTAGATAAATTTATTAATGCATACATGCTCTCCTGTCGATCCTGCTTTGTACATCTCCTTGATGCGGTGGGCTTCTGCGGGTTCTATTTTTGATTTTATTTATAATTGATTTTATTCTCTATCCTTTGCACTTAGTGTTCTTTCCTCAAGGACCCCATATCTGCCTCACCTCGATGTCTCTACATTGGTGAAACTCCTTCTGCCTCCTATGAAAATAAATGGAATGACTGACCAATACTCATGGACATTGCTTATCAAGCCACTCGTTCTCTCCCTTCTCTTCTTGTAAATGCAGATACCCCTATTCTCTGTATGTATGTATGTATGTATGTATGTATGTATGTATGTATGTATGTATGTATGTATGTATGTATGTATGTATACACACACACACACACACACACTTTAGGAGACACTGGTCTCGATCTGATGTGATTCTGTAGAGGTTCTTTGCCTCACCACTTTTTGGTCTGACTATGGACCTATCTGTGAATCCATTAATGTTGATATATACTGACTCAGGGTGATAATTCACTGTTGGAGATTATGTGCGGCTTTCGGGTTAGGCGGTGCGCATGCACTGGGCTACTCGCCCTCCTGCGTCCCCGCGTGTCTGTCTCAATGGTGTCGATGCTTTTCCGGACGTTGTCCTAGTGGCACTTCCAGGATTGCGCCGACGTCATGACGGCCGTGGTGGGGGCGGGAGGTGATGACGATCCCGGCGCATGCGCCGCATACGTCACCCGACTAGCGGCCATTTTTTCCTGTCACATGACTGCACATGTGACCCGTCTGGGGGCATATTTAAAATGATCTTTGTGCTCCTCACAACTACGCCTCTTGAAAAAGCAAACCTTGCGAAACGCGAGTCGAGGCTCTTTCTTTACCACAGTTGTCCGCCCCTGTGTTGTCCCCCCTTCCCGGAGCAACTTCCGGTGACTCTGTTTGGGGAGTTCTCTGCCTTATATGCTATATATTACGGCTATCTCATAATGCTAAAATGATTGAGACTCACCCAATCTTTTTAATCATATGTGTCACTTTGTGATGTTCGCTCCTGCCACCCGTTTTATACAATTTCCCTCTCTCCCCTCCAGAGTGTTACCCTGCCACTTACTGGGTCATCTTATTCCCACTTCTCCGTATATAAGAACTAGGTTGTCCGTTATTACAAGTGGGATTTGGGTCCATCAGACCTCTAACCTTTGCTGTATTGTGTCTGCAGGGACCTCTTGGGGAACTTTTTGCTTATTTCTCTATTTCTGCCTCTGTATACTTCTTCTTTGCATTTTAGATAAGTACATCTCTGCTTTCCCCTCCCCCCCCCCCTTTTTTTGTGGCTCAAGGGAGATAGAGGGGTGCTTGCACCGCAATTTGCACATTTATGTAATGAATTTTGTCACTGTGAATTTATGCTCTAATTAATAAAGTCTTTATATGCCTTATACTCGCTTTCTCCAGTGTTTATAACATATCTTTGAGTAGGCAATACTTCCCGGCTATGGGGTGTGAGCTGTGCTTCTTCCACACCACCTACCCGTGATTCTTACTATGTTGGCCGAAGTGTTTGCAAAAATGGGGCTGTACCAGAAGGCCCTTGTTGCGGAACTATTAAAAAAATTCCCAGCTGAAAACGGTGGCGGCAGAGGGTACACTTCGTTGGACAACCAAGGAGTACAGGCAACAGATACATAACTTCAATCCAGCAGAGGCAGGGGAACACTGTCAAAGTTCTGGGAGAGTTTTCGCAGACCCTCCCATTGCACAGGCCCTGAGGCGTGGGGTACTCTCACAAGGAGTGCAAAGTTTGGGAAGATGCTGAGGGAGTACCTTGCCGACCGTACCAACGTCCTCTGCGATTCCTCTGTGCCTTAGAATTATTGGGTAACCAAGCTGGATACGTGGAATGAACTGGCTCTCTATGCCTTGGAGGTCCTGGCCTGCCCTGCCGCCAGCGTTTTATTAGAGCGGGTTTTTTGTGCCGCTGGTGGAATTATAACTGATAAGCGCATCCGCCTGTCAACTGAAAATGCTGACAGGCTGACTCTTATAAAAATCAACAAGGTCTGGATTGGGCCAGACTTCTCAACACCACCGAATGATAGCAGCGTAACAAACTCAAATCCAGTGTCTTTTCTTGGGAGGTGTATTCCCATGCACCTTTTCACACCCACACATGGGTATATGCTTCCTGATTTTGTCTATTTGCTCTTGTCCTCCTCCTTCTCCTCATCCTCCACCACCATATCACCAGGGTGACCGTGGTCCGTGATGCAACACCCACATAATTTTTTTAAAGGGTGTTTATGATGCCCGTAAAAAATTTTTTTTATAAAATATGTTCATGTATACCCCCCAGGGGTAAATATTTGTCAGCCCATAGACTTAGTGCATGGGCATTACAAGTGTAGGAGGCCCCCTCCTTTCTAATGGGAACATTTTTTTATGAGGCCCTCCTCCATGTCTCTTCCAAGGGGCATTGGAGTGCCTCCAAATTTTTGGCAGCCCTTGCATTCACTGCATAGGCCAACACTATGGGAGACTCTCTCCTTTCTAATGGGAATTTGTCATTACTGTGGCCCTGCACTGTGTGTCTTTAAATTCTTAGTGGGGTTTTCCTAAAATTGGTCAGCCGTTGGACTCACTGCATACCCTATAACTGTATAGCAGACCCTCTCCTTTCTAATGGGAACATGTCATACCTTGTTACTGTGGCCCTGCTCCGTGTGTCTTTAAATTGTTAGTTGGGTTTTTCCCAAATTTTGGCAGCCCTTGCAGTCACAGCATGGGCATTACCACTATAGGAGACCCGCTCCTTTATAATGGGAACATTTTTTTTACTGACACCCTCCTCTATGTCTCTTCAAAGGGGTATTGGGTTGCGTCCAAATTTTTGGCAGCCCTTGCAGTCACTGGATACACAATAACAGTATAGAAGACCCACTTGTTAATAATGGGAACAGCAAAGCATAGCCAGCTGATGGCTCTCTAACAATAGCTAGGGCCGACTGCTGGCCTTTTAAGAATAGTAACGGCCGTCTGATGTCCCTGTAAAAATAGGCTTTATGACTTTCAGAGTCCCACCATCATAAATAAAAAAGGATGTGTCTGATGATGTGTCACACCACATTGCCAGATAAGGCTGTAAAATGTTAAAATTACATTTCCCGGTGAATGCATTTGTCTTAAAAAATAACGCAAAAAACAAAACAAAACAATAGGATCTTTCTTTAGCATAAAAAACAGCATCACCAATTTAACCTCAATGTAATCACATTGTTCAGCTCATGCACCTCCTCCTCCATCTCCGAAATGACCACATCAGTCACAAGCTGGCAGCACTGCAGCACTACCTTGGCCAAGCGTCAACAGGCTGTGCTGAAGATAACATGCTTAATTGACAAACCGCCCAGCGCTGCAGAGTTGTTGAAAGCTGTAACACAGCTGCCTGCTCTGTGGCTCTCACCGCCGAACATACAGACAGGCATGGTCATGTGTGACAATGGGCGGAACCTGGTGACGGAGAAATGACAGCTGGGGTGATATGGTTTCCCTCTATGCCAGTCCTCTCACCGAGCTAAAGAATATGGCTGTGGTGAAATACAACTCCCACTGAGAAGCTGTTTCAGATTGAAAAACATTGTGCCCACCAGAGGATTTGATTCTGAGGGCTAACCTTTCTCACTCACTCAAGAGCCCCATAGCAGCTGCAAAGTTAGTGCTATCATGAACTCTCCTGAGGTAGAAGCCAAGGCACACCAGAGGATTCTCTGGTGGGACCGTCCAACCGTGCTGAGAAGTCTACCAAATAAAATTCCTGAGAAGGAAATTGGGGATGGCTTTGCTACTGGTACTGGGGGCAGTACTAATACCATGGCATTATAGCATAGTTTGCTGGAAATATTCCAGGCTGGTAGGATCGTCCTACCCTGCCGAGAAGCAGTCCTGGCTAAGAAAAGTGTGTGGGAAGGTTCCTGGACACTCTATGGCTGTTTTTACTGAGGAGGAAACACACGCAAACACGGGGAGAACATACAAAGTCCTTGCAGATGACGGGCTGCCATTGCTTCTGCAACAAGCTCAATTACAGGACTTCCTGGGAGAAATGACACACAGGGTAGATATGGTTTCCCTCTTTGCCAGTCCTTTCGCTGAGCTAAATACCACTCTTAGCAAAAAAAGTTGTGGACTGGCTCCATACTGTCCCTGGCCACATTCACCTGTCCACGTGTTTGTGGTTAGGCGGTCCTTCCCAGTAAGTGCAATGGGGAGGGCACGGGTAATGTTGTGGGACCCTTGCTTGTGGAAGGCAGAGGCGATACTGGGAAATATAGTGGCGGCTGGGGACCGAGTATGGACACCCGGCCACTGCCGGCATGATGTTGTGAAAAGCTTCCGCCTCCACGAGCTTAAAAGGCCATATTTCAAGTGCAAAGAGCTGCCCAGAAATCTGGCAGTTTAGTGTTGCGGCCTTTGGGTGGGTGGGTGGATGGCTGGCTGCATACTTGCACTTGCATTCCTAGTAACAGAAAACTAAGCAGATGGTGGCCTCTATAATCATCATGGCCTCACCTCGGCATTATGAACTTTCCTGAAGGAGAAGCCAGGGCCCGCTGGAGGAGTCTCCGGTTCTCTGGTGAGCCCGTCCAACCCTGCCGAAAAGCAGCCCTGGCTAAGAAAAGTGTGGGGGAAGGTTCCCGGACACTCTTTGGCTGCTTTTTTAATGTGGATCGGCCATGCTTATGCATGTTATTTCTCAAAACGCATTACAGATCAGGCCATTGTCCAACTCTGTATTCAAGAAATTAAATGTGCAAAGTAAGATGTGTGTGTGTCAAAGCACCTCCGATAAGTGCGAGTTGATGTTGGACGAGCTGCCATTGCTTCTGCAACAAGCTCAATTACAGGACTTCCTGGGAGAAATGACACGCAGGGTAGATACGGTTTCCCTCTATGCCAGTCTTTTCAGAGCTAAATACAACTCTTAGCAAAAAAAGTTGTGGACTGGCTCCGTACCATCCCTGGCCACATTCACCTGTCCACGTGTTTGTGCTTAGGCGGTCCTTCCCAGTAAGTGCACTGGGGAGGGCACGGGTAATGTTGTGGGACCCGTGCTTGTGGAAGGCTGAGGCGATACTGGGAAATATAGCGGCGGCTGGGGACAGAGTATGGACACCCGGCCGCCGCCGGCATGAGGTTGTGAAAAGCTTCCGCCTCCATGAGCCTAAAAGGCCACATTTCAAGTGCAAGCAGCTGTCAAAAATTTGGCAGTATAGTATTGCAGCCTGTGGGTGGCTGCCTGCATACTTGCGCTTGCATTCCAAGGAATGGGGTAGGGACAACTGAACGCTGCAGTGGGACAAGGACGTGGACGGTGATTGTTGCAAGTCTGCAACGACAGGTGCATGGCGGGAGGCATCTTCGCATGCACCAAGGATCACTTATGATGGGCACACTTTTAGGCAGTGACCTGGGAGTCAGAGATGCTTCCAGAGGTCTTCCCCATGCTGTTCCCATATCTTTTCAGCACTGTATGCATGTGTCTGATGATGTGTCACACACCACATGGCCAGATAAGGTTGTAAAATGTTAAAATGACATTTCCTTGTGAATGTATTTGTCTTGGTTGAAAGCAATTCAAAAGTGCAAAAACGCATCAAAAATGCTACGTGTGAACATAGCCCAAGGTGTGGAGGAGCATTTTTGGTTTTGGTTAATTATTTTGCCTTATATACAAGTCATTACCCTGGAAAGGATGTTCCTTAACATATTTCCCAGGAAAATCCATTTTGGTTTCGTTTTTGTATGTTTTATTGTGAGTCCGTAAAAGTGGTGTAATACTCTGACCATGTTGCTGACAGCAGTGATCTGGGAGTCAGAGATGCTTCCAGGGGTCTTCCCCATGCTGTTCCCATGTTATTTGAGCACTGTTCCCATCGATATGGGCAATTTTTAGGCCCTCTGCAGACCGCCGGGGATAGCCACCAGAAAAATGCTCGAGTTTCCCATAGACTTACATTGGGATCGTTGCTCGGGTCGAGCACCCGAGTATTCCAATTTGTTCGACCCGAGCAACGAGCACCCAAGCATTTTAGTGCTAGCTCATCACTAGTCAACACTAATTAAAAGTTGAAACAAACATTCAATGACACCAATCATTAAAACTGCCCTGTTAGAAGGATTTTTTGTATAAGGTGTCAGGAGTAATGCTTAATTTGTTTTTGTTTTTTTTTTAAAGTTTTCTGTCTTTTATTGCTATATGTCTATTGTACGTAGGTGTCAAAATGATAAGGTGTGACAATGACAGTGCTATTTGTGTATTTTTCAGGCTCATGAGTCACTCAAATAGTTTGGAAAGAGAAATAAAGTTACATTTTATTGTATACAAAAGTATGTCAAAGTCCTTTTATATAACATGACAGTGATACTGTGATATGTATATGTGTCACCCAGGGGGAATATAGGGGACTCGGACCCGGGCCTTTTACCTGCTGCAGACCTCCGGGGGTGATGGGATGGCAGCTGGGATGTTTCTGCTCCCCAAAGGCGGAGCGGGCCCCCGGGGCAGTGTAGGTGCAGAAGGTGGTGATGCTGGGACTTGTAGTGCAGGAGAGATAGTGCACCAGGAGTAACTGACAGAGACAGGGGATTCACTTCAGTACCTTTACTGGTGCGGATATCAGGTACGGTCCACGGTACTCGGTAGGAAGGGTGCACTTCAGGACTTCTACCCAGTGAGCGGGTATAAGGCCTCCTGGTCCGTGTCTCCCTCTCTCTAAGCTCCTGGCCAACCTGCAACTTGGCCTAGCTTCTGTGTCGTGCTGTTACTTCACCTGTCGCTTGGTAGTAGGACCTTTTTTCTGGCAACCACTATCCCTGGACGCCGGGGCCTTCATGGTTCCTAGTCCTGTCAAGGGTTTAGCTTCAGGTCGACCAGGGACTTGTAGTCCTCCTGGTATGCCGGTGATCCCTACTGGGTATAAAGGACCCTGTAGGCGCGGACCCGGTGTCCGGTTTGTGTCTTGGGGTGAGCCTATGATGCTCCTCTGCCCCCTTAACTCCTCTCTCCTCTCCTCTTTGCCTCCGGCCACACTCTGGGCCCTCAGAACACAGCAGCAGATGTGCTGCGTCTGCACTGCTCTCAGTGGCAGCACGCTCTCTGACTCTAAACTAACCGAACTTCAGACTGAACTGCCTGGCTCCACCCTCCATATATTTATCCCTAACAGGGCTCCCTCTGGTGGTATGAGGTGGAAGGGTGGAGGTGTTTGTTTGTAATGAGGGCCTCTTGTGGAGAAGTCCATCCATGCACCCTTTTGGGTCCTGTGGTACCTGTGATAGCAGGGTGCCACATATATTATTGTACTGGTGTATAGTCAGTGAAAGAGATCTAAAAACACAACTAATTCTATGTAAAAACTGCTAAATATGAGGTCACAGAACACCCACACCTATAGTATGTTGTTTTACTGGTATATTTGTTTTGCTTTGACCCTCTTAGACACTGCTTTGTCAATTCTAAACTTTTTCTTCTTCACTTTAACCCACTTAGCACATGAAGAAAGAAATAGAGTGGTCATTAAGTCATTTCAATACTGCACCTACTTTTGTAATAAGATTATTTGCAGTAAATAGTAACTGCTCTACCAGTCAGAAGACTGCCTTATCCTTCAGAAATCTGTGCTACTATTCAGGAGTCTACAATTAAAAAGTCTGTCCCATCATTCAGGAAACTGTCCCATCATTCAGAAGTTTGCCCTACTATTCAGAATTCTACCCTACCATTAAGAAGTTTGCCCTACCACCATGCTGAAGTCTGCCCTACTGTCTAGGAGACTTCCCTACCATTCAGAAGTCTGTCTTACTGTTCAGAAGTTTGCCTTAGAGTTCAGGAGTTTGCCCTACCATTTAACAATCAGCCCAAGAAGTTGCAATTCTTCATTACCATTCAGGACACTGCCTTACCATTCATAAATCTGCCCAACTATTCAGAAGTATGCTCTATCATTCATAAATCTGCCCAACTATTCAGAAGTCTGGTCTATCATTCATAAATCTGCCCAACTATTCAGAAGTCTGGTCTACCATTCTGAAGTTTGCTCTCGCCTACCATTCAGAAGTCTGCCCTACCATTCAGAAGTCTGCCCTACCATTCAGAAGTCTGCCCTACCATTCAGAAGTCTGCCCTACCATTCAGAAGTCTGCCCTACCATTCAAGAGTTTTAACTCTTTGTAATGACTGCTAGAGAAGTAAAATTATTTTTTGTTTAATGACATAGTACAGGCAAAATAAATGAAAATTAATAAGGCCAAAAATTCTTCAAATAATTGTCTATGAATATTAATTAGAAATATCCATCTCTAATTGGAGTGACTCTTTAAAGCCTATACAGAAGGTATATGGTATGTGTAAATGGGGAAGAATGGAAGGGGTGTGTGTTTGATGTGTGTATGTGTGAGTGGGGGGAGTTGCTGGAAGACATTTCTTGTGTCTGAGTCCACACTGCAGTTATCCACGCGCAAAACATGTCCACAGGGGACCATTAGTCAAGCAGGGGCCAAAAGAGTATCTTCAAGTACCCTGTCAGGACACTTAAGTATACTGCTAAAAATAAAGTATGGAATAGCGTAGTAGACTATGCTATTTTCATAGATGGGGATCCTGTAAAAAATGCTTCTGTGACACCCCAGGGGTCTGGTTGCCACAGTGATAGAGATGTTATGTCTGAGAGCAGGTGGGAGGTCCTTTGGTCAGGGATCCTGTGCATGCCACACCTCCTGCTCAGTCTTGGGAGGGGAAGAACTTCCCCTATATAAACCCGGGGCTGAAGCAGGGTTAGTCAGTCAAGGAGAGTAGAGACAAGAAGCAGCATAGGAAGAAACAGCAGAAGCTCAGTGGGAGCAATACTACTACGAGTCAGGGGCTGGCAGCTGCAGAGCTCGCCCTGACTGAGAAGATTTCTTACCGGACCCGGAGTCCGAGGCTGTGGGGACTAATTCCTACCCAGCAGCAGAATCCGTCAGGCAGGGGATTTCAGGTCCTCTGGCCAAGAAGCCCGAAGGCACGGTCACACGCGTGGGACCAGCACCGCTATCGTGGAGCGGAAGCCATTAGAAGGCCCCGAGTCACCGGCCATACGGGTGAGCACCACACGGTACACTCAGGGACGTGGGCTACTTATATCCGCTTCTAGCAAGGTAGCCAGAAGAGTACAGTCAGTTTGGGAGGCCTACAACTCCGCCTGGCCAGGGGAGATCCCATCTGCTCAAGGACTGACCAGGCCCCGTTCGCTAGCAAGTACTCCGGGAGGGTCTATCGTTGTTACCAGTAAAGACCCTGAATTACACCGCACCGTCTCTGAGTGGTTCCTGCTACCCCCATCATCCACGTCGGCTGCCCTGAGGCCATACCCCTCCCGTTGGGGGTTATACCATCCCCGCTGCACCATCCATCCACCGGCCTCAGCGGACTGTCCTGCAGCGGCAGCTCCATAAGCTGCATTCAACGGGTGGCGTAGTCGTACTACATCTACTGCCGTCCAGTTTGACTCCCTGGGCACGGACCGGGTCACCGCCACGAGACTACAACCCTCAACAGATCCGGCTCCGGGTAAGCTCCCGCGTGCGCAACGCAGCGCGACACAGGCCCAGGGGCGCGTCACTTCCATTAAATGGATACTGTATTATTAGCCTATGGGTTACAGATGTAGCGGTACGACATCCATCTCAGATATCCATTCAACAGCTACGTCATGAGCTTTGCAATAGCTTTTCATGAGATCTCTATGAAATGGATACCATTATAGCCTAGGTGTGACAGATGCCTAATAGTGGCATCTGCTACCCATAGGCTAAACTATAGGATACAGCATCATCCAGTAACTAAAATCCTTGCAGACTGTTATAACAGCGCAATTCTTCATAAAATGGTGCACCACATCTTTTTCCCATCTGTTAATTTCTCCTCATTCTTGTTTGTTTCTAGGATATTTTTCAGAGAATAATTTGAATTATAAAGTACTGGAACTTCTCTACAAAGGAGGCAAACTCAGTTTATTACTAGCTCTTCCTGCAGAAAATGCAGACATAGAAGACCTGGAAAAAAAATTGACAGCAGCAAGACTAAAAGACTGGACCAGCAATATGAAGGAAGAACTAGTTGACGTCAGTCTGCCCAGGTAATACTTTATATGCTCATAAGAGGAGAAACCTATTTAATATAAACTATTGATTTATGCAGTTTGTTGAGACAAAAGTGACCCTTTAAAATAAGCACATTTGAAAAAAATGGGCAAGGGGGTAAACTTTTGAGAAATGCTGTAAATAAATTTAATTCAACCCAGTTATTCACAAGAAACCTTATCAAGCAAGTAATAACTATGATCAGTTTAAACTTACCACATTCTTCTAGAATTTCTCCGTTGTCTCCCTAGAAAAGCACTGTAGTAACAAGCCAGCTTACACTCACTTTTGGCTGACAGTAACATACTTACTTGAAGGGTATGTTTGTGAAGTGTGATGGAGTGCCACCCTTGTACAGAGTGCTGCAATGGGATGCTATCTCTTTAAAAAGGTTTCCATGGTTTGATGATGATGATGATGGTAGGACATCGTCAGTCATAGATCTCCTGTGTTTGCCTTGTGAAGACTGCCCAACAAGGTAAGGCCTGCTGGTCAAATGAAGGAAGAGGAGACTGTCCCTCTGAGAGGGGTGAGGATCATGGGTTTATGACCAGCCTGTCTCAAAAGTAGAAGGAACAGCATTATAAATCCAAACATGGAGCTACATGGTGTCATGCAGGATAAATCCTATGCCCTGCTAGGAAAAGTCAGCTCAGGCATTGCCTGGGACTAGTGATGAGCGAACATGCTCGCCACTGCTCGATACTCGCCTGAGCATCTCAGTACTCTAGATGCTCGGAGCTCGCCGAGTACTTTCGAGATGCTCGGCCGGGAGCTCTGGTCCCCGTCCTGCATGTCTGGCGCTATTTAGAGCACCAATCATGCAGGGATTGTCTGCCACTCACTGTAATGCCACAGCCATGGTGGTTGTGGCATTACAGTGATTGCCCAAATTGATGGGAACAGTGCTCACAGTGAAACATGAAAAGCCGGCAATTCAGCAGCGGCATACACCGGTACCCAACAATTTAGAACAGAAAGAATAGAGCATCACACATAGATTAGATAGATAGAAACATGTCAGTCACATATATAATAAGTACAGTGATAGTGTTGGTTACTGTACTTGTCATTTAGTGTTAAAATAAAGGATTTATTTAAAAAAAAATTGGCGTGGGGTTCCCCGTAATTTTAGTCTCTAGAGGAGGTTAAGCAGACAGCTGGGGCAGATATTTGAAGCCTGGGAAAAAGTTAAAAAAACACAAACACCCAGAATAAAGTCCTTTAATTGAAATAAACATACAATTCTTTAATGTTTTAAATTAAACCATACTTACCGTATCACCCATTCCAGCTGAAGCCAATGTCTTCTGCAATAAAAGTAAAATAATAAACCAACCTCATCTTTACCTTTCCATGGTTCCCAGGACAGCTTCAGCTCTGCTACGTTGACATGACAGGCTGAATAGCAGCCGAAAGCTGCCATCCAGCTTGCCATGCCGCAGACAGTGAGAAGCGCAGGCATGCTTGCGCTCCTCAGTGTCTGGCTGTGACGGCATCCAGATGAGCCGAGTTCATGTCCAATGCGATGAGCAGGAGAATTCTCCAACGCTGCAATGGCATTGAGATGACAGTCTGGATCGCAGCTGAGCGCTGCCATCCAGCATGCCATCCTTCATAGACACTGCAGAGCGCAGGCATGCTTGCGCTCTGCAGTGTCTCTGAAGGATGACAAGCTGGATGGCAGCGCTCAGCTGCCATCCAGCCTGTCATCTCAATGCCACCCCAGAGTGGGAGAATTCTCCTGCTCAAGCGCTGAGCGCAGGAGAATTCTCCCATGCTGTCAGTGCGCATGCGGTGAACGCAGGAGAATTCTCCCACGCTGTCAGTGACGTGCATGAGGTGAGCTGAGTTCATTGGACATGAACTCTGCTCATCTGGATGCCGTCACAGCGAGACACTGAGGGGCGCAAGCCCCACGTATTTTTTTTTTTTTAAATATTGTTGTGTCCGGCCAGGTACAAATAGGCAGCTGGTGGTTGGGGGCAACCCGTTCCTGGATGCTGTACCTGGCTGGCATACAAAAATATGGCGAATCCCACATCAACATATTTGGGAAAAATTAATAAAAAAAAAATAATAATTTAGGGACAGCATCTTTATTAACCCCTCAAGTGGAGGGGTTAATAAAGATGCAGTCCCTAAATGTGTTTTTTTTTATATTTTTTTAATGCATTTTTCACCAAAAATTTGATGTGGCCTTCACCATATTTTTGTGTCCAGCCAGGTACAGCAGGCAGGAACGGGCTGCCCCCAACCCCCAGATGCCTATTTGTACCTGGCTGGAAACAAAAATACAGGGAAGCCCTTTTTTTTAATTATTTCATGAATTTCATGAAATAATTTTAAAAAAATGGACGTGGGGCTTCGCCCTATTTTTGTGTCCAGCCAGGTACAACTAAGCAGCTAGGGGCTGGAATCTGCAGCGCTGGGAGGCCCAAGCTTTCTGGGCCCCCCCCCCGCTGCAAATTGCAGTCCGCAGCCACCCCAGAAAATGGCGCATTCATAGAAGCGTTATCTTCTGACGCTGTACCCAACTCATCCAGGGCCCTGGTGCAGTGGCTCACTGGGTAATAAAGGAGTTAGGGCCAGCTTGGTATTATCAGCTGGCCCTAAGCCCGAAATTAATGGGGTCACGCCAATATTAGACATGACCGCCATGAATTTCTAGTAAAGTATTTAAAAAAAAAACACAACACCCAGAATAAAGTCCTTTAATTGAAATAAACACACATTCCTTTAATGTTCTAAATTAAACCATACTTACTGTCACGCCCATTCCAGCTGAAGCCAATGTCTTCTGCAATAAAAGTAAATTAATAAACCAACCTCATCCTTACCTTTCCATGGTTCCCAGGACAGCTTCAGCTCTGCTACATTGACATGACAGGCTGGATCGCAGCAGAAAGCTGCCATCCAGCTTGCCATGCCGCAGACACTGAGAAACTCCTCAGTGTCTCGCTGTGACGGCATCCAGATGAACATGGACATGTCCAACGAACTCAGCTCACCTCATGCACGTCCCTGACAGCGTGAGAGAATTCTCCTGCGCTCACCGCATGCGCAGGAGAATTCTCTCACGCTCATCGCATGCGCAGGAGAATTCTCCCACGCTGTCAGTGACGTGCATGAAGTGAGCTGAATTCATTGGACGTGAACTCGGCTCATCTGGATGCCGTCACAGTGAGACACTGAGGAGCGCAAGCATGCCTGCGCTTCTCACTGTCTGCGGCATGGCAAGCTGGATGGCAGCTTTCGGCTGCGATCCAACCTGTCATGTGAATGTAGCAGAGCTGAAGCCATCCTGGGAACCATGGAAAGGTAAGGATGAGGTTGGCTTATTTTACTTTTATTGCAGGAGATCGTTGGCTTCAGCTGGAATGGGCGATACGGTAAGTATGGTTTAATTTAGAACATTAAAGAATTGTGTGTTTATTTCAATTAAAGGACTTTATTCTGGGTGTTTGTGTTTTCTTTTAACTTTGACTATGGGGTTAGTAATGGGGGTGTCTTATAGACGCCTCTCCATTACTAACCTGGGCTTGATGTCAGCTGGCATTATAAGCTGACATCAACCCCAGCCCTATTACCCCACTGCCACCGCTACAGGGCAGTGGGAAGAGCAAGACTAAGTGCCAGAATTGGCGCATCGTATGGATGCGCCATTTCTGAGGCGGCTGACGGCTGGTGTTTCTAGCCTGGGAGGGGGCCAATATTCATGGCACCCTTCCTGGGCTATTAATATCAGCCCCCAGCTGTCTGCCTAGCCTTTGCTAGCTATTAAAATAAGGGGGACCCCACGTCATTTTTTTGGGGGGTCCCCCATTTTAATAGCTAGTAAAGGCTAGGTATTCAGCTGGGGGCTGATATTAGTAGCCTGGGAAGCTCCGTGGGTATTACCCCCTTCCCAGGCTTCAAACATCTGCCCCAGCTGTCTGTTTAACCTCCGCTAGAGACTAAAATTACGGGGAACCCCACGCCAATTTTTTTTTTTTAATAAATCCTTTATTTTAATACTAAATGACAAGTACAGTAACCAACACTATCACTGTATTATTATATATGTGACTGACATGTTTCTATCTATGTAATCTATGTGTGATGCTCCATTCTTTCTGTTCTAAATTGTTGGGTACCGATGCTGAATTGCCGCCAGCTTTTTTAAAAGAGATGGGTGCATGAAAACACTATTATTTTTTTTAAATAAATCCTTTAACACTAAATGACAAGTACAGTAACCAACACTGTCACTGTACTTATTATATATGTGACTGACATGTTTCTATCTATCTAATCTATTTGTGATGCTCTATTCTTTCTGTTCTAAATTGTCGGGTAGCGGTGTATGCCGCTGCTGAATTGCCGGCCGGCTTTTTTAAAGAGACGGGTGCATGAAAATCAGTGGGCACTAGTGTGTTCCAAGTCCCCTGCTATGTTTTTCATGCACCCTCCTATATACCCTGCCTGCCTGACGTTTAATTGAGCACTGTTCCCATCTATTTGGGCAATTTTTGACCTTCTGCAGACCGCTGGGGGGGGGACAGCCAGAAAAATGCTAGGCTTACATTGAGCTCGTTGCTTGGGTCGAGCACCCGAGTATTCCAGTGTGCTCGACCCGAGCTTCGAGCACCCGAGCTTTTTAGTGCTCGCTCATCACTACCTGGGACCAAACACATCCTAAGGGCAGGTGCAGACAAACGTATTTTTAGTCTGGCAGGATCGGACAAAACATTGGATCGCACTTGGACCAATGTTATTATATTGGGCCGTGCACATGGCCAATTTTTTCCTTGGACCAAGTCTGTCCGAGTAAAAAAAAATTGCAGCATGCTTGATTTTCATCCATAAATTGGATCGTACTTGGCCATGTAAGTCAATGGGTCCGTCAAAAAAAATTGAACCGAACTCGGATGCCAACCAAGTGTGGTCTAATTTTCACGGGCTGACAGAATGGAGAAAATGGAGAATTTTTTTTTCCTTCTACTTCGTAACCAAGAAAATCGGATCACACTCTGATCAAACTTTGATCAGAATGTGATTAGCATAATTAAACTGATTTTCTCGGATGAGAAAAAATACAGTTGTGTGACCCTACCCTAACAGAAAGCAGAAAAACAGCTGTCCAGAGAAGAGTATAGTCTAAATAGAAAGTTAAAACACAAGTTACTTCCTGTAATAGTCCAGAGCTGAATTCATAGTTCTGATGATTGTTGGAAATCTACCATGCAGTGAAATTATCACACAAACTCTGTCCATTCATGGTTTGCTTACAAGCCTGTAGAATGAAGGATACAGGTGTGAATAATATTGGATTATGCAAGGTAAATATTCTAATGTATTTACAAGTTGCTCAGGCCTTCCAGTCTATGTAAATTGTATTCTATGGTGTGAATAGAAACAGACAGCATAGCCAGAACAATAGACAGAATTTTTAGAAAATAGCAAAAGGCAATGGTACTTACCAGCCAAGGTTTCAAGAAAAAAAATGCACACCAGGACACGGCCGGCCCTCTTTTGTTAGAAGGAGGTAACACAGGTGCAGAATGCTAATGAACAATCGCCCTCACTCACTCTCACTGGAGGGGCGACTACCCAGCATTAAAACTGCACACAGATGAAACTTGCAGTAGGGTGCAATTCACACACTCACGGCACTGTGCCTAGCCAGCATCCTATTACACGCCCCTACTATTCGACTAGGCGGGATGCCCGGCACCCTATCCGTGCATCGCAGAGTTGTGAAGCCCCCACTCACAAGGTCACCATTACTGGGCCTGGCTGTGCCCTGGCAGATAAAAAAAGTGCAAAAAATATCATATGAGGTATTAGTTGATATTTTGGCCAAAATACGTAAGCTCGCAACCCATCGTCAAGGGTCCTCACTGTTTTGCGAGTCCCTACTCTAATATTAAAAACAGACAGCATAGCCAGAACAATAGACAGAATTTTTAGAAAATAGCAAAAGGCAATGGTACTCACCAGCCAAGGTTTCAAGAAAAAATGCACACCAGGACACGGCCGGCTCCCTTTTGTTAGAAGGAGGTAACACAGGTGCAGAATGCTAATGAACAATCGCCCTCACTCACTCTCACTGGAGGGGCGACTACCCAGCATTAAAACTGCACACAGATGAAACTTGCAGTAGGGTGCAATTCACACACTCGCGGCACTGTGCCTAGCCAGCATCCTATTACACGCCCCTACTATTCGACTAGGCGGGATGCCCGGCACCCTATCCGTGCATCGCAGAGTTGTGAAGCCCCCACTCACAAGGTCACCATTACTGGGCCTGGCCGTGCCCTGGCAGATAAAAAAAGTGCAAAAAATAGTGTGTGAATTGCACCCTACTGCAAGTTTCATCTGTGTGCAGTTTTAATGCTGGGTAGTCGCCCCTCCAGTGAGAGTGAGTGAGGGCGATTGTTCATTAGCATTCTGCACCTGTGTTACCTCCTTCTAACAAAAGGGGGCCGGCCGTGTCCTGGTGTGCATTTTTTCTTGAAACCTTGGCTGGTGAGTACCATTGCCTTTTGCTATTTTCTATGGTGTGAATAGACTTTTACATGCGACACTGGAGGAAAATGACAAGAGAATTGAAGACCTTTTGCCAACGTGTTGTATTTTTTTTGCAGGTTTAAAATAGAACATAAAGTTGATTTAAAGCAATGTCTTCTTCATCTGAAGGTATCGGATGTCTTCACTCCAAACTGCAATCTCTCAGGAATAACAGGTGCCATAAATAACTTAATTCTCCTACTGTACTAATCTGCATCATACAAAAATTAAGTGTAATTACACTTGGTGAATACAGTATATTAAAAAGGCTCAATGGCAGAAGAGAAAAATCCTAATAAGACAGGATATAAAGACAACATTCCACGTGGCAGGAACGTTAGTGTGAACAAGTCCATAAATTCACTACACTACATTCTTGACATGAGTTATAGACTCTGCATTTGCTCCTTGTAACAGAAATGGTTTTATTCGGATCCTTAGGCCTTTGCACGTCTCCTAGCAATTAGGCTGAAAATACCAAATATCTACCAGCTCGTATACCATGCCATCATCCAGTAAATTGAAATAACAGCTTAAAGAGTTTGGGCCCGATTTATGAAAGCCTCTATGCCAGCATTTTGCCATAAAAAGTTTTGAAAAGTCGCATAAGTTTGGCGCAACTTGAGAATGAGCTAAAATTTTGTGGCTTTTGGCGTTCTCACACCATTTCACCCAGCACTGATAAAGTGGTGGGGCTGGGGCAGGTTGGGGTGTTGTGACTGCTGCTCGTCAAATTACTCCAGCAGGGATCGGAGTAGGATTTGTGAAGAGGTGCACACTGAGGAGTACGATACTCGTCCGACACACACACCTTTTCATGAATCAGTAGCGTTTGACTCTAGCACATCTCATCAAGATGTGAACAACTGAAAATAAAACATCAGCAAAGCCCTTAAAGACTGAGGCGACACAAAGACTTTGGCTGCGACACAGGTCACATAGCCAAATATTGCTGTATGTTGCTGTTATATCACAGAATAATGCCAGTCAATGGAGTCGAATTAAGACCAATAAGTTAAAGCAAGCCCGGCAAGCAAATCTCAAAAACATGGAATCACTGGCATTTGCTGTGATTTTTTCACAGAAATTGCAGATGATTCTGACTTTCTGTGACCTACTTGTGATACTTTATGGGTTAAAATGTGATCCCCATTTACTTGCACTATGCTGCGACGTGGCCACGACATACAGCGATATTTAGCCGCGTGACTGATGTGATGGCCAAAGTCGTCATGTAGCCCCAGCCTAATTATGGCAATACTTTAATGCCTGAAAGTCTTATCTGTCTAAGGCCTCTTTCACACATCCGTGTCTCCAGTACATGTGGTGACAGTTTCCACACGTATCGGAGACACATGCACATGTAGACCCATTCAAATGAATGGTTCTGCGCACATGTCAGTGTATTTCCATGGACCAATGGACCATGTGTCCGTAGGAAAAACACGCTGACATGTCCAATTTTTGCATGCAGCACGGGCCACAAAATGTCCAATAACGTGCACACTGATGACACATGGATAACATCCGTGTGACAGGTACCGACACCTGGGAATCAGTGGTTCAGTTCATGCTGTTCCCAAGCGCCGGGTTCGGGAGGCAGCTGTCATCATTGTCCCCTGCTTGCGCTGTGATCAGCGGGAGCAAGGGACAATGTTGAGAGTAGTATTCTACTGCCACTGTCTCCAAAAAGTGTAAAAATAAGAATAAAATAAAAAAAAATCATTATACTCACTGGGCTTGAGGCAACCTCACTCGCTGAGGAGCAGAGTAGAATGACTCACTGCAGCGATTGGGCTTCTGAGCTCCTGAACTGTGCTCAGCTCACTGAGTGACAGGACACTGCTCACTGAGCTCAGCGCCGTTCAGGGACCCACTTGCTGCAGCACGTCATTCTCCTCTACTCCTCAGCGTGTGCGGTCGCCTCAAGCCAGATGAGTATAATGATTTTTTTATTTTATTCTTATTTTTACACTTTTTGGAGACAGCGGCAGCAGAATACTACTCTCAACATTGTCACTTGCTGATCACAGCGCCAGCAGGGGTCAATGATGAGAGATCCCTTCAGCACCTGGCGCCTGGGAACAGCGTTAAGTGTACTGCTGATTCCCAGGTGCCGGTACGTGTGATTTTGATGCAGGACACGGTTGCCACACGTATGCCACACGAACACACGGACATGGATATCTCCGGTACTGGTTTTTCCAGTACTGGAAATATCTGGATGTGTGAAAGAGCCCTAAAAGATGGTGGGAATTAGTCCATTTTGGTCAGAAATCTGTTGTATTTGGTCTTCAGACATTACAGTTTTCTTGTTTACACAGTAGGAAACCAGCCATGTCTACTCATACAATCTCATTAAAGGGTTATTCCCATCTCCAAGATCCTATCCCAATATGTAGTAGGTGTAATAATAATAATAATAATAATAATAATAATAATAATAATAATAATAATAATAGCAAATACCTCCAATTAGAAATGTAGTATAGTTCTTCTGATTCACTATGTTGCTTTCCCCATGGACAGGGAATTGCAGTAGCTTAGGTATCCTTGGTTGCAACCACTAACAGCTAACTAACTGTCACTATATCAGTGGCCATAACCATGGATATCTAAGTTACTGCAATGTCCTGCACATGGGGAAAGCGACATGGCAAATCAGAAGAACTATACTAAATTTCTAATTGGAGGTATTTGCTAATATTATTATTGCTACACCTACTACATATTGGGATAGGATTTGGAGATTGGAATACCCCTTTAAGTATCTCTCATGTGCCTGTTGACTTAAGTGAAGTTCATTGACATAATGAAAAGTTATTCATACATTGGTCAACAACTAAACAGTATTAGACATATTAGACTAGGCAAAATGTAAATAATAAGCCTAGTAATCTGTTTCAGTAGACCGTAAAATAAGCACAGGTGCCCCAGTTTTTGTCCTTTCGCACTTCTTGTGCAAAGTGTTTCTGGTGCAAATCTGTGAAATAAGATTATAAAAGGGTGAAATCTGCTGTGAAAATTCACACTAGAAATAATTATGCTGCAGATGTGAAAATCCATCTATGTCTGCATAGCGTTTTGGCATACGTTCAGAGGCTCCATTGGGGCTTTCACCCAGCAAAATGGGATTTTGACATTTGCGCAACCATTTGCCGATGTAAATGATCCCTGACATTGCACACTCTAAGTTCGTCTGTATCATTATAGTCAATGGCCCGGCCGTCAGTGTAAATGTCCTAAACCCGTTTTTGGGGGCTTCAGATGTTAGCCCTGCTAAAACATTCTCTGAACATAAGCTGTCAATCAGTTTCCATTCAGAAGGATTGTACAGCTTGTGGATGAGATCTGTTAGCTCAGCTGCCAGGTATTGCCCCAGTGCTCTGTGCATCTCATGTACAATCAGCAGGGAGATCTGCAGCGATTCCATTACTTGTGCGTGAACTCTAAAATATACTTTCCATAATATTCTATTGTATTAACTGTCCCCAAATCCTTTTCAGATACTTCCAACTTGTACATTTCAAAAGTGGTTCAGAAGGTTTCCATTGAAGTAAATGAAGATGGAAGCGAAGCTGCTGCATCAACAGGTTAACATGACATAAAACACATTGGGGCGTATTTATGAAGCTAAATGAACCAGAATTCTTGCATAATGTGCATTAAAAAAATCTGTCTTTCATGACTATGATGTGGTTTAAGACACTTTTCTCTGCTTGTTTGACAAGGGGGTGTGGTCTATCTTGCTTATTGGGCAGAGGTGTGGCCTTACATGCAAAATCATGCAACTAAATTGTGGGGCACAATTTAGAGGTGGTCTACTCAGCCTTAGCCTATGTTCACACATTGCTTTTTTGCTGCATTGTATGCTGCAGCCAAAACCTGCTCTCTTGGCAGTAAAAAAGCTGTTAAGATAAAGCAGGTTTTTCTGCGTTTTTGCTGTGTTTTTTTTAGTGTGGATTGTGTCATTTGTGTACAGTACATGTTTAATAAAATTAGTTTCATTCACCAAAAAAGCAGCGAAAACACATGGTTGCGTTTTTTGCACTTTCTCATTGCTTTCTATGGTGAAAAAAATGCTGCAAAAACGCTAAAAGAAGTGACAGGCTGCAGTCTGCAAAAAAGCAGCAGTTTTCCAATTCAGTCAGGGGAAAAAAAAGCAATTGTGTGCATGAGATTTCTGAAATCGCACAGCTTTTGCTGGTACTGTAATAAGCAGCTTTTATTTTGCATAAGAAAGCTGCAAAAACGCAACATGTGAACACAGCCTTCGGATTAAACAGCTTTATCAATCTGCGTGAACCACTCTTATAAAATTGGTGCATTTAGACATTATTGATAAATGGGCCCAATACAGTTATAATGTATTCTCACATAAGATACATTTCTATACATGTAAAACAATTAAGAGGTGTACTTAAAAATCTCTTCTGTAAAAACAGCCGGGCATGAGTTTGTTCTATTTCTCTTTGACAGAGGGGAGAACATTTTTCTTTTTCGGGAAGCAGCCGGTCATATTCAGTGAATTATCTCACCAAGATACTTCTCTGTTCTCAGTGCAGACAGTGGGAAAAGCGTGAAACGATTTAATGATATTTTCTGATATGAGAAGTTGAGTGCTTCTGATCTGTTCCCCATGTTGAGGTTCTCAATACCGGTGTGCTGCGGCACCGCTGATAGGAGGGAGTTTATTTTCTCTTCCAGTGGTGTAATAAAAAAGGTGCAAAATTTGTAGTCAGACAAGTGCCCTGATGTAGGAGAGTCTCCGGTCCCTTCTTCCACATACTGTAAGGGACCCTGCTGAATAACGTGGCAGGGCCAGGACAACGGCACTATCTATTGTCTCACTCTACAAATGAGCATTTCAGTGTTGGGGCGCAGTCAGATATCCACATAAATCGGATCGAGATCGGACCACAATGCTCAAATTGGCCACAGCTTTCCTGACCCGAGGGTGACAGCTGCATAGAAATACATGAAGCTGTCACACTAGGGTCAGGAGAGCGGCCGGCCAGTCCGCGCATTGCGTTCCGATCATGGTCTGATTTATACAGCCGTCTGACTGTGCCCAAAGACTGCTATATATCATAAGAAGAGTGCAAAACAAATAGTTGAATTCTGACACAGATTTTCAATAGACCCAGGCAGTAGGTGTATACTCAGTCTGTATTCTGCTCAACTACAGTGGTGGCCAAAAGTATTGGCACCCCTGCAATTCTGTCACATAATACTCAGTTTCTTCCTGAAAATGATTGCAATCACAAATTCTTTGGTATTATTATCTTCATTTAATTTGTCTTCAATGAAAAAAATACAAAAAGAATTGTCCTAAAGCCAAATTGGATACAATTCCACACCAAACCTAAAAAAGGGGGTGGACAAAAGTATTGGCACTGTTTGAAAAATCATGTGATGCTTCTCTAATTCGTGTAATTAACAGCACCTGTAACTTACCTGTGGCACCTAACAGGTGTTGGCAATAACTAAATCACACTTGCAGCCAGTTAACATGGATTAAAGTTGACTCAACCTCTGTCCTGTGTCCTTGTGTGTACCACATTGAGCATGGAGAAAAGAAAGAAGATCAAAGAACTGTCTGAGGACTTGAGAAACCAAATTGTGAGGAAGCATGACCAATCTCAAGGCTACAAGTCCATCTCCAAAGACCTGAATGTTCCTGTGTCTTCCGTGCGCAGTGTCATCAAGAAGTTTAAAGCCCATGGCACTGTGGCTTACCTCCCTAGATGTGGATGCAAAAGAAAAATTGACGAGAGATTTCAACGCAAGATTGTGCGGATGGTGGATAAAGAACCTCGACTAACATCCAAACAAGTTCAAGCTGCCCTGCAGTCCGAGGGTACAACAGTGTCAACCCGTACTTTCCGTCAGCGTCTGAATGAAAAGGGACTGTATGGTAGGATACCCAGGAAGACCCCACATCTTACCCCAAGACATAAAAAAGCCAGGCTGGAGTTTGCCAAAACTTACCTGAGAGAGCCTAAAACGTTTTGGAAGAATGTTCTCTGGTCAGATGAGACAAAAGTTGAGCTTTTTGGCAAAAAGTTAACTAATCCAGGGATTTAATCTGACTGCAGATTGGTGTCGGGAAGTGAATTTTTCCTCAATGATGTAAATTGGCCTATACCGCATGTTTGTTTTTTTTTTGCCTTCCCCTGGATCAACGCTGCGGAATAGCTGCAGTGCACAAGAAATAGGCTGAACTGGATGGACGCTTGTCTTTTTTCGGCCTTATAAACTATGTAACATAAAGTGTACAGGAAAAAAAAAGAGGCAGTCAAAGAAAAGAACACGGTCCCTACAGTCAAACATGGCGGAGGTTCCCTGATGTTTTAGGGTTGCTTTGCTGCCTCTGGCACTGGACTGCTTGACCGTGTGCATGGCATTATGAAGTCTGAAGACTACCAACAAATTTTGCAGCATAATGTAGGGCCCAGTGTGAGAAAGCTGGGTCTCCCTCAGAGGTCATGGGTCTTCCAGCAGGACAATGACCCAAAACACACTTCCAAAAACACTATAAAATGGTTTGAGAGAAAGCACTGGAGACTTCTAAGGTGGCCAGCAATGAGTCCAGACCTGAATCCCATAGAACACCTGTGGAGAGATCTCAAAATGGCAGTTTGGAGAAGGCACCCTTCAAATATCAGGGACCTGGAGCAGTTTGCCAAAGAAGAATGGTCTACAATTCCAGCAGAGCATTGTAAGAAACTCATTGATGGTTACCGGAAGCGGTTGTTCGCACTTATTTTGGCTAAAGGTTGTGCAACCAAGTGTTAGGCTGAGGGTGCCAATACTTTTTGTCTGGCCCATTTTTGGAGTTTTGCGTGAAATGATCAATGATTTGATTTTTGCTTCATTCTCTTTTGTGTTTTTTCCATGCAGGCAAATTAAATGAAGATAATAATTCCAAAGAATTTGTGATTGCAATGATTTTCGGGAAGAAACGGAGTATTATCTGACAGAATTGCAGGGGTGCCAATACTTTTGGCCACCACTGTACGTGGCACCATTTTGGCTGGAAGTCATTAGACCACATAAGAGGAGAAGGTCTTACTTAAAAATAAGAACACAAACTGGAGGATTATGAGATTTCTAAGTAGTGGTTCTTACTTAAAGGGATTGTCCGGCCTTAGGGTACAGGTCTGCAGTCACTCTATGTGAATCCCCATATTGCGCGTACTGCACACTATAAGGATTCTCCAGTGCCAGCGCTGGGAGTGGCGGGTGCGTAACCACAAGTATGTGATTTGCATACATGCGGTCACATTCCCACTACATGGCACAACCTCGCGCAATGCAAGTGTATTGAGCGAAGCTGGACACAGTCTAGCCAGAAAGTGGCCAGAAGTATGGAAAATGCTCCCGCAGTGAGAGAATCCTCACAGCATGTAGTGTGTGATTCACAAGTCTGCAGTCTAGATATAGACATAAAGTGACTGCAGACTTGAACCCTAAGGCCAGACAACCCTTTTAAGGGACACATTTGCTTAAAAGGGTTTTCCCACAAATAAAATGTACGAATAGGTACATTTTAATCAATAGGCCTTGAAATAATAAGTTCCACAATCGGATGTATTTAAATATAATGTTCCTGTGCTGAGATAATCTTATAAATGTGCCTCTGCTGTGTACTGTGTAATGGCTGTGTCTGACCGTACAGAAACATGGTCTGATCATACCACCGCTCCGGGGCAGGGTAGGACACAAAATAGTATACAGACATTACAGGAGGGGATCACAGCTGATCCTTTCTGTGAGGTAAAACATTTCCCTGCCTGTTTTTAAGCAATGTTTTACTTCAAATAAAGAATCATTTACGATCCCGCGCTGTAATGTCTGTATACTCTCTTTTGCTTCCTCCCCTGCCCAGGAGATGTGGTATGATCAGACCATGTCCCTGCACGGTAAGACACAGCCATTACACAGTACACAGCAGGGGCACATTTATAAGATTATCTCAGCACAGGAACATTTTATTTAAACACATCCAATTGTGGAAGTTATTATTATTCCAAGATGTAATTAATTGAGATTGATTAAAACAAACTTTTGTTCATGGGAAAACCCCTTTAATAGAAACCAAAAACAAGAGACACTGAAGACAAATTCATCTTCTTTTTCTTGTAGGAATGCACGTTGCTTCAATGAGCTTGACAAATCACAGATTTGTTGCAGATCGACCATTCTTGTTCTTCATCAGACACAATCCATCAGGTAAGCTGATCTTAGGCATTTTCCCACAACGAACATTTATCACCTGTCCACAGCAGAGACTTTGAAGGTCATTTAACTTTTTGGCACCACATATCGTACATTAATGTCAATGGAAGCATGCTGTTGATGACTAGCACAGTAAATGTACACATAGTAGGAAATTTTTTTTTAAAGTGTAACCGTTTCAATTTTTTCATAATTCAATAGTACACATAAAAATCAGCAACTTTGCACTATATCTTTATCAGAGAAATCTACTTCTTTCTGATAATTTATTCAGAATATTTTCATTTCACTGATAAAAATCTGTCTTAAGTTAGGACAGACTTTCCCATTACTGAGATAGGAGATGACGGTAGGTGCTCATAAAGTTCTATAGAGAACTGTAACTGTCGCCTCAGGAGAACTTGCAGCGGAATGTATGTGTCTGCATCTAGCTCCACCTCCTCCATAGAAATGTAAAAGCTCCAGCTGTCATCTCCTATCTCAGCAATGGGAAAAATTACTGTATTCAGATTTTACGTGTGGCAACCGTGTGCTGCCTCAGTATCACACATACCGGCGCCTGAGAATCAGCGGTACAGTTAGCGCTGTTCCCAAGTGCCGGGTGCTGAATGCTGCTGTGGTAGTAGTCTGCTCCCACTGTGTCCAAAACCTGGAAAAATAAGAATAAAATAAAAAAATCCTTATACTCACTTGTCAGAAGTGTCCCTCGCTGTCATCCACCTGACCGCTTATGCCGAGGAACCGGGGAGAATGACTCGCTGCAGCGAGCGGGCCCCTGCTCTGTGCTGAGCTCACTGAGTGACAGGACACTGCTCAGTGAGCTCAGCGCAAGTCTGGGGCCTGCTAGCTGGAGTGAGTCATTCTAACTGACTCCATGGTGTGAGCGGTCAGGTGGATTACAGCAGGAGACACTTGGGATAGGTGAGTATAAGGATTTTTTTATTTTATTCTTATTTCTACCCCAGGACACAGCAGCAGCAGAATACTACTCTCAACATTGTCCCCCGCTGGTGCTGATCGCAGCGCCGGCAGGGGACAATGATGACAGATGCCTGCAGCACCCGGCGCTGGGGAACTGCGCTAACTGTACCACTGATTCCCAGGCGCTGGTATGTGTTACACTGATGACACCCAGATTTCATCCATATGTCATCAGTGTGCACGTGTGCGGGACGTTTTGTGGCCCGTGCTGCATGCAAAAAATGGACATGTCAGCGTGTTTTTCCCACAGACACACGGTCTGTGAAAACACACTGACATGTGCACAGACCTATTCATTTGAATGAATTTAATGTGTTAGTGTCTCCAGTATATTGGGAAATGGACACCACATGTACTTGAAACATGGACATCTGAACGAGCCCTAGCACAAATTGTTGAGAAAGCTAATTTCAGCTATGATAGAAAGGTGTCAGAACCCACAGTAAATCATGGAGCTGATTAGACTTTTTTGAGGGTGGGTCTGCTCGCTGCTTTCCCTGCTTGCCAGGCTATCTCCATGCAATGCACACTGACAGTGCGCTCTGTTGCTGGCTCGTCACTTTTATTTAGCTTTCGGTGATCTAAAAAAGAATGTTCTCCAGCACCAAAGGAAAGTAGTTACAGCTTAGCCTCTAATCATATAGGATAAAAAATGACAGAATGTGCACATATTAAAAAAGAAAACCAATAAATGCTTATGTGTTTCGGGTAGAAAATCACTGCTTTTATTGAAGCAGCAACTCACAGCCTATGAACAATGGAATCAGGCTCTCTACCCCTACATGCTTCTGCTCTCGGATTACATGGAAAAAAACTGCTGACAGATTCCTCTTTAGATTCTCTGTTGTTAATATTCACTACAGAAAGAAACTATCCTATGACATGTATCGGTGTGACAGAAACATAGCACATTATATTGCCATAATGTCGCAGAGCCGGTCACTGTAAATATGTAGGAACAGCAGGAATTAGAGAACTACTTTATACAACAGGTGCATTCACACATCGCTGTCAAGCTGCATTTTTTGTTCCTGCAAAATCATTGCACTGTTTCAGAGCCATGTGTGAATGTGTCTGGTGTTTAAAGGTTTTTCATTGATAAGAGACAGTTTAATGGCAATGTGTGAATACAACGCTGCAGCTAGTGCTCAGACAATGCTGCAGACGGTCTGCTGAATGGTATCACAGCAGGCGCAATCATCAATGCTGCCTCCTTGAGTTGTCACGTTCACACATTCAGTATTTGGTCAGTATTTTACATCAGTATATGTAAGACAAAACCAGGAGTGGGTGATAAATGCAGAAGTGATGACATGCTTCTATTATACTTTTCCTCTGATTGTTCCACTCCTGGTTTTGGCTTACAAATACTGATGTAAAATACTGACCAAATACTGAATGTGTGAAAGTGGCTTTAACCCCTTAAGCCCCGAGGGTGGTTTGCACGTTAATGACCAGGCCAATTTTTACAATTCTGACCACTGTCACTTTATGAGGTAATTACTCTGGAACGCTTCAACGGATCCCCCTGATTCTGAGATTGTTTTTTCGTGACATATTGTACTTCATGATTGTGGAAAAATTTCTTCGATATCACTTGCGTTTATTTGTGAAAAAAACGGAAATTTGGCGAAAATTTAGCAATTTTCAAAATTTGAATTTTTAAGCCCTGAAATCAGAGAGATATGTCACACAAAAGAGTTAATAAATAACATTTCCCACATGTCTACTTTACATCAGCACAATTTTGGAACCAAAATTTTTTTTTGTTAGGGAGCTATAAGGGTTAAAAGTTGACCAGCGATTTCTCATTTTTCCAACAAAATTTATAAAACCATTTTTTTAGGGACCACATCACATTTGAAGTCACTTTGAGAGGTCTTTATGACAGAAAATACCCAAAAGTGACACCATTCTAAAAACTGCACTCCTCAAGGTGCTCAAAACCACATTCAAGAACTTTATTAACCCTTCAGGTGCTTCACAGGAATTTTTGGAATGTGGAAGAAAAAAATGAACATTTAACTTTTTTCACAAAAATGTTACTTTAGACCCAATTTTTTTTATTTTCACAGGGGTAACAAGAAAAAATGGACCCCAAAATTTGTTGTGCAATTTCCCCTGGGCACGCAGATACCCAATATTTGGGGAAAAAACACTGTTTGGGCGCACGGCAGGGCTCGGAAGGGAAGGAGCGCCATTTGACTTTTTGATTGTAAAATTTGCTTGAATAATTAGCGGACACCACGTTGCGTTTGGAGAGCCCCTCTGTGCCCAAACTTTGGAGCTCCCCCACAAGTGACCCCATTTTGAAAACTAGACCCCCCAAGGCACCTTTCAAGATGCATAGTGCACACTTGAAACCCCCAGGTGCTTCACAAATTGATTCGTAGAAATGAAAAAGTGAAAAAAAAAACACTTTTTCATTTTTATGAATCAATTTGTGAAGCACCTGGGGTTCCAAGTGCTCACTATGAATCTAGATAGGTGCCTTTGGGGGTCTAGTTTCCAAAATTGGGTCACTTGTGGGGGAGCTCCAATGTTTGGGCACACAGGGACTCTCCAAATGCAACATGATATCCGCTAACAAAATGTCGGCTCAAATTGTTAGCGGACACCATGTTGCGTTTGGAGAGCCCCTGTGTGCCCAAACTTTAGAGCTCCCCCACAAGTGACCCCATTTTGGAAACTAGACCCCCCAAGGCACCTATCTAGATGCATAGTGAGCACTTGGAACCCCCAGGTGCTTCACAAATTGATTCGTAAAAATGAAAAAGTGAAAAAAAAAAAACACTTTTTCATTTTTATGAATCAATTTGTGAAGCACCTGGGGTTCCAAGTGCTCACTATGAATCTAGATAGGTGCCTTGGGGGGTCTAGTTTCCAAAATGGGGTCACTTGTGGGGAGCTCCAAAGTTTGGGCACACAGGGGCTCTCCAAACGCAACATGGCGTCCGCTAACAATTTGAGCCGATTTTCCATTCAATTCGTTAGCGGACACCATGTCGCGTTTGGAGAGCCCGTGATGTGCCTAAACAGTGGAGCTCCCCCACAAGTGTCCCCATTTTGGAAACTATACCCCTCAAGGATTTTATTAAGGTGTATAGTGAACATTTTGAACCCAGAGGTACGGCACAGAATTTGTTTACATTAGGTTATCATATTGAATAAGTTGTCATTATTCTTGAGCGCAAGTGCTCGCTACTTGAGTTTGCATCGGGTACTCAGCTATGCACCATGTACAGCGTGTGCTCGAGTGACATGCTCGAGTCCCTGCTCCGCATGTTTCACGGTTATTAGACACCCAAAAAAAAACATGCAGGGATCGCTCGTGCATGGCAGGCAATCCCCGTAAAGTTTTTTTGGCCGCGAAGCATATGGGGCAGAGACTCAAGCATGGCACTCAAATACCCACGATACTCAATGCATACCAGAGCACCCGATGCAAACTCAAGTAGTGAGCACTTGCGCTCAACACTAGTCGCCATATCGTCATCTTTTTTTCTTACTTTTGAAAAAAATCCCAACCCCAGCCCTAGCCCCAGCACAACCCTAGCCCCAGCACAACCCTAGCCCCAAACCCAGCCCTAACCCTAGCCCAATCCTAACCTAAGAGTTTATTTTTGACGCCGTTCCTTGTGCGGTATAAGTGATTAGACGACTTTATTCTTCAGGTCGGTGTGATTACAGCAATGCCAGAATCATATGGGGGTTTTATGACTGACAGCTGTCACACACTAAAAGACGCATTTTTTGTAAAATCTAGTTTTTGCATCGCCATATTTTGAGAGCTATAATTTTTCCAGATTTTGGCAGACAGTCATGTGACGGCTCGTTTTTTACGGGATGACTTGACGTTGTTATTGGTGCCATTTTCAGGCACGTGACATTTTTTGATCGCTTTCTATTCCGATTTTTGGGAGGCAGAATAAACAAAAACCAACAATTCAGGAATCGTTTTTTTTTTTTTATTTTTTATTCTGTTCTGCGTGTGGTAAAATTGATGAGGTAGCTTTATTCTTCGGGTCAGTACGTTTACAGCGGTACCACATTTGTATCATTTTTCTATGTTTTGGCGCTTATACACAATAAAAGCTATTTTATAGAAAAAAATATTTTTTAGCATCGCTTTATTCTGAGAGCTATAACTTTTTTATTTTTCGGCTGATGGAGCTGTATGGTGGCTTGTTTTCAGCGGTACCATTTTTATTTATATGCGTCTTTTTGATCGCGTGTTATTCCACTTTTTGTTTGGCGGTATGGTGATAAAGCATTGTTTTTTGCTTCGTTTTTTTTTTTTACCGTGTGCACTGAAGGGGTTAACTAGTGGGACAGTTTTATAAGTCAGGTTGTTCCGGACGCGGCAATACCAAATATGTGTACTTTTATTGTTTTGTTTTGTTTTTTTTTTTAGAATAATATTTATTGATGGGTACATTATATTTTTATTTTTGGTGGATTATTTTTTTTTATATTTTTGCAATTTTTTTTATTTTTTTTTTTTTCCCACTTTCAGACAGTTTATACACTTTATTACTTTGTCCCACTCTGGGACTTTCACTTTTTTTTCTCTGATCGCCTGCATGGCACAGGAATGCAGCACCATCACTGTGTCATACAGGCTGTCAGCGGTGCACAGTGTGAAGATTGTTTGGAGATGCACTGCGCATGTCCAAACAATCTTCCTGCTGTCTGGTGACCCGGATGTTGTCATGACGACATCGGGTCGTCATGGCAACACCCGGGAAGCCTTTGCAGACTGCGCTGGAAGCCGGAAGAGGAGGTGAGTATCGGCGATCACCTCCCCTTGCCCCCGCAATGCCGCGATCGACTTCGATCGCAGCATCGCAGGGGTTAATGTGCTGGGAGCGGTGCAGGACCGCTCCCTGCACATTGTCACAGCTGACACCCGGTACTATCAGCTGACACCCGGCGGCGATCGCGCCCGCACAGCCTGTGTGCGCGCGCGATCGCGATGACATACTAATACGGGTCTGGCTCTTAAGTCCCAGGGCACAGACGCGTATTAGTACGTCAGATGTTGTTAAGGGGTTAAAGGTAGGATACCTGAAATTAGCTAATTTTTCCTGCAATTAATATTACAACACATATATATTCCATAGGACAGCCACATACAAAAGCCAGTATCTCCATGCAGGATGGCTCCTCTCAGCAGCGCAGTGATGGAGCAGAAGACTAGTCATTTCTAACTGATCCTCCACCAATCAGCATTCACTTCACTGTGGACAGAGAGAGAGGAGCATAGTTGTCCTCTTCTTTCTTTGCAGCACTTTCCTTAATTTTCTCTTTAGAAAACACTTGCTGGCTTTGATATTAAAGGGGTATTCCCATCTCCAAGATCCTATCCCAATATGTATTAGGTGTAATAATAATAATATTAGCAAATACCTCCAATTAGAAATGTAGTATAGTTTTTCTGATTCGCTATGTCTCTTTCCTCATGTGCAGGGCATTGCATGACCTAATTTCTAATTGGAGGTGTTTGCTAATATTATTATTATTATACCTACTACTTATTAGGATAGGATCTTAGAGAATACCCCTTTAAGTCCAACAGGAGGCAGAGAAAGGGTGTTATTAAAGGGATCCTGTCACCTGATTAATACTGCCCAAATCGTAGGCAGCATTAAACAGAGCCTGGCTGCACAACTGCAGCAAGGTTTATTTCTCTCTGAAATGCTGGAGCAATGAAATATACTTTAAATTGAAACTGTCATGTAAAAAACACTATTAAATGTTACACGCACACTTCTAGGTTCAGATAGGGCGAGACGGGTTTCATGAATTCTCTGGAATCCTGGGGGAACCGTTACTCAGGGCGACCATAGGCTGCAGCTTCTCTCAGACACACGATAGATTCAATTGCTGACCAGACACATCTGACAAGAGTCTTTTTCAACAGTTTAACAGTGGAATTTAATCTGAAGCACGGCCAGTGCAATTCAGGGATATTACAGCAACAATCTTCATTACAGTACAGTCTGAGTTTCTTGAGCAACCGGTTCCAGTAATAATACAGTAGTTTCTTCACAAGGCACAGTATTACAGTCTCTTCAGTAGCATAATTCAGCATAGATTAGATCTCTTAGCAGCACACTTCTATGCATACACAACCACAGGCTTTTCCTTCACAAGGACACAATAGGACACAGCATTCTTTATCCTGCATGGAGATGGAGGGGGGATGGTTTGATGAGGGAGATGATCCCTGTGACACAATTCCTTCCAGTCCTTATCTTCCTGCCCAATAATACTCTGCACTGTTAGTTCAGGGAGTTTATCTGACCTGTGTTTAGTTTCTCTCCTGATCTGAATCCTGTTCAGTTGCCTTCTGTCAGATACAGATAACACACTACCTTTCTCTTTGGTTTCAGCCGGACTACATTAACAAGTTCCCCACAATCCCCCTGGGGCTCTGCTAAAACACTCCCTGTCTCCTGTGACTTTGTTAACCCCTCTAGTTGCTGGATGCTTCTGAAGCACAACAATTCCTGTCTCCTGTGCTTGTGTTATTTGTAATAGTTGCTGGATGCTTTTGAAGCAACAGCACTACTTCTGCATGTCACATAAACTGCAGATATGGCATTAGTCTAGAGGTTAATAGTTATCTGAAGCTGCATGGCACCGGCACTGAGAGCCCCACTGCCAGGTGGAAATGAACTTTATTCCTACAGATGCCTTGGGCTTTCAATCACAGAGGTGCGGTTAGCACTGCTTCAGTCACTCCCTAGTACATAGTGAGTGGCGACTGTAACCGCACCCCTGGCACTGACTGATAGCTGGCTCAGCATTAGAGTAAGCTGTTAGTACCAGGGGAGTAGTTACAGCCGCCACTCACTATGCACTGAGCTGAAGCTACTGCACCCCTATGACTGAAAGCCCTAGGCTTCAGGGAGGAATAAAGTTTGTTTTCTCACAGGAGCAGGGTTCTCAGTGCGGGCAGCAAGAAACCTTCAGAGCGTTATTAACCTGCAGAATAACCCCAAATCTGCAGGTTAAGGCCACGTTCCCACATTCAGTATTTGGTCAGTATTTTATCTCAGTATATGTAAGCCAAAACCAGGAGTGGAACAATCACAGGAAAAGTATAATAGAAACACGTGACTACTTCTGTATTTATCACCCAATCCTGGTTTCAACTTACAAATGCTGAAGTAAAATACTGAACATGTGAACGTGGCTTTACAGTGTTAAAGGTACTCTGTCAGCACAGAATGACTGTTCAAACTAAGCACCGGCACTTGATGCATCATGCTGCGACCATTCATTTATATACACCTTCCCACCTGCTTGTTTTCCATCTATCTCCTTCCTTCCCTCACCCTATGATGCCAGAGCTGTCAATCAGACACCTTCTCCTTGAGGTGATTGACAGGTCTCTCCTTATGTATGTGACGCGCCCCTGGGCCTGTGTCGCGCTGCGTTGCGCACGCGGGAGCTTACCCGGAGCCGGATCTCTTGAGGGTTGTAGTCTCGTGGCGGTGATCCGGTCCGTGCCCAGGGAGTCAGACTAAGTGGCGCTGTATTAGCGGTAGATGTTGGACGACTACGCCACCCGTTGAGTACAGCTAAGGAGCTGCTGCTGCAGGGCAGACCGCTGAGGCCGGTGGTAGGATTGTGCAGCGTGATAGTATAACCCCCAATGGGAGGGGTATGGCCTCAGGGCAGCCGACGTGGATGTGGGGGTAGCAGGAACCACTCGGAGACGGTACGGTGTAGTTCAGGGTCTTTACTAGTGACAAAGATAGACCCTCCCGGAGTACTGGCTAGCGATTGGGGCCTGGTCAGTCCTTGAGCAGATGGGATCTCCCCTGGCCAGGCGGAGTTGTAGGCCTCCCAAACTAATGATACTCTTCTGGCTACCTTGCTAGAGGCGGATATAAGTAGCCCACGTCCCTGAGTGTACCGTGTGGTGCTCACCCGTATGGCCGGTGACTCGGGGCCTTCTAGTAGCTTCCGCTCCACGACGGCGGTGCTGGTCCCACGCGTGTGACCGTGCCTTCGGGTTTCTGGGCCAGAGGACCTGCAATCCCCTGCCGGTCGGTTTCTGCTGTTGGATAGGAGTTAGTCCCCACAGCCTCGGACTCCGGGTCCGGTGATAACTTCTCAGTCAGGGCGAGCTCTGCAGCTGCCAGCCCCTGACTCCTTATAGCACTGCTCCCACAGAGCTCCTGATGTTCTTTTCCTATATCTGCTTCTCTGTCTCTACTTCTTCTCTACACACTAACCCTGCCTCAGCCCTAGGTTTATATAGGGGAAGTTCTTCCCCTCCCAGGACTGGGCAGGAGGTGTGGCATGCATAGGATTCCTGACCAAGAGACCTCCCACCTGCTCTCAGACGTAATATCTCTATCACTGTGGCAACCAGACCCCTGGGGTGTCACATATGCACGAGTGAGATACCTGTCAAATACCTGAAGCAGTACTAGGAACAGCCGGTGAGAGACACAGCCAGACTAGTCTGGTCTCCAGCTCCGGTTCCCAGCTGTATTTTAAAGTGTATTTTCTCTGAAATGTCAGAGCGGGCAGCAGGAATCAGGTGAGAGATTTCCTAAATTTTAAAAAAAGGAAATAAATAATGTTTTTTTTTGTAAATAGCTACTTGGGTCGCCCTATGCGCTGGACCTCCACCTAGTGATAACCATAGCCTGCCTGCAGTGGTAGTAAGCAGATATCTGTGCTTGGTGTGACACTATTATTTGGGTGCTGTAGAATACACTGGATGCAGTATTGCTAGGAAACGCCGCTTTATCAATGTTCCACTTCTTTTTTTCTTGTTACAATAAAGTAATTTAATATATAAAATGCATTTACTGAATAAAGCGAGGCAAAATCTGCTCCTTCCTACATGTGCTGGGAGCTATTTTGACAGCAGATTTTGTTAATGGCTCAGTGGATGGCAACAGCAAATAAAATGGTTTACCTCAAGGTTGACAGGCCGTACTGTTGTCATGTCCTTCACAGTCACACATCGCATTCTCTTCTAACCCAATACACAGCTCTTTGTGCATGAATAACAAGGCCGGCACTGGCCTTTACACCGTCTCCGGAAGATATTCCAACGGACGTGGTTATCCATCAGACTGATCCGCACTTGTGTCTGCATTACCACCCAACACAGCGCTGCTGCTGAAGCAGAACCGTGCGATTAAGACGTGACGGGAGGATGATGCTGGGAATGTTATTCTGCTATCCAGGCGAATACATACAATTAGCGTGACTGTGTTGTGTGTCCGAAATGTATCAGTAGGACAGAAAATCATCCCAAATCAGGCATGAAGCGCAGGGGATTAGTGATTGTATTACTACTGTAAGGCGGCAATATCTAAGGATCAGCAGCCTTATCTAAAGCGTGCGAACATACCCACGTTCCCAGCGACGTTGCATTTACGGTCGGTTTCACACATCCTTGTTTCGCAGAGTATGGACCACAATGCACGGACCGGCCACGGGTCTCCTAGCCGGAATTCAGCATCGTCTTGGATGAGGTAGTGGAGAAGACTTGTGGTTAGTCCGCACTTTGTGGTCCATACAACCATATTTTCGGACAGCACCGTACCATAGAAGGGCTGATCACATGAGCGTTTTTTTGCTTTCTTGGACTAAATTCTGCATGGGGAAAAAAAAATCCCAGCATGCACTAGTCTGTGCGGTATTTCAAGTCTATGGATGCGCCAAAAAAAATCAGATCCTATAAGGATCAACCATGTAGCATACGATTTTTACTGACACATTGCAATTCTTTAAGATAGGAAGGCTTGTAAATTTTAACCCCTTCACCCCGGGCCATTTTCTGTCTTTTTTTTTGTTTTTTTTTTAAATTTTCTCTACCCCTTCTTCCAAGAGCCATAACTTTTTTTATTTTTTCATCTACGTAGACATGTGAGGGTTTGTTTTTTGTGGGCAATGTCATGTGACGTATTGCAAAGCGGGAAAAAAATTCGAAGTGAGTTGAAATTGCAAAAAAAAAGTGCAATTTCACGATTGTGTTTTTTTTTTTTTTTTACCATATTTACGGTAAAACTGACCTGGTAATATGATTCTTTAGGTCAGTACAAGTATGCAGATATCAAACATGCATCGTTTGTTTTTTTTTGTTTTTCATTTAAGTGGTGAAAAAAAATTCAGAAATTTGTAAAAATAAAATTTTTTGCTCGTGTCACCATTTTCCAAAACCCATGGCGCTTTTAATTTTTATGCAGCCGTGTGAGGGCTTATTTTTTGCGCCCTAAGCTGACGTTTTTACTGATACCATTTTGAGGTAGATACAATTTGATTACCTTTTATTGCAATGTTGTGGCGGACAAAAAAATTTAATTCTAGAGTTTTGATTTTTTTTTTTCATTATGCCGTTTACTGATCGGATTCATTTATTTTATATTTTCATAGATCCCACTTTTACAAATGCAGCAATACCAAATATGTGTATTTTTTTACTTTTTTAATGTTTTTTTATATTTAATGAGGCAAAATGGGGGTGATTTGAACTTTTGTGGGTTTTTTTTTACATTTGTTTCTTATTTTTAAGAACTTTTTTTTTTTACTGTATGCAATCGTCCCCTTAAGGGACTTGAAGCTGTGATCGTCTGATCGCTTGAGCTATACATAGCAGTGCATCAGACCTGCTATGTATAGAGAAAATCACAGTCTCCTATCAATGCCAGTTAAATGCTGCCTTTTACAGGAGGATCGTCTTCAGCAGACCCCCGGCTGTCATATAATGCACCGATGGGCACGTGGAATGACACTCCCCCCTGCCGGCGCGTTTTGAACAGGTTTTAAACATTGATCTAACAGGTTTAACAGCTGCGAGCTGAGCTCCGATCCATCAGCAGCTGTCAGAGGCACATGATAGCTGATTAAATCAGCCATCTTGTGCCGTGAAATATGCACGCCGATCCCGCATCAAAGTCAGGGAGTCAGCATATGACGTACCAGCGTTATATGTTTGTAAGGGGTTAATAACTGCCGAATTATAAAAACAGTTGATAAAAATATAAAAGAAAAATCGTCAGTTTTTTTCTAGATGATTTTTTTATACACTAGTGTAAACTTAGACAAAGACACATACTAAAATTTAGTGATGACAAGCAAATAGATATTTTTCAGAGATTTTCCAAAAACGGAGTAAAAGTACGTTGATTTTACTGCATTTTCGATTGCAAATGCATTGTGTGAACATAGCCTTAAAGCACTTTTCATCTGTAGTTTGCCATACGCGGTTTGGCATCAGAGAATCCTATCAAAGGTGTGGAGAAGATGGAGAACTTAATTTCTCCATCTTCTCCATTGTCTGAGTCCGTGGTATTCGATCTACCCTCAGATGACATTCGAGTGCAGTCCGATGTTTCACACGCACCCACAGACTTGAAGGGGTATGCGTTGTCCGACTATTGAATGCACTCGCGGGATTGGCATGATAAAATAATGGCAGAATTGCACTGCCACCAGTATAACAATAGGCCGAGTGCGATATAACATCAGACGTGTTATACACTAGTGCGAGCGAACCCTAAATGTTTCTGTCATCTCTGACAGCGACTTTCAAGTCTCCAAATCTGCCCATCGCCCAGGCACGACGTGATTGCATGGAGCTGATCTGTTGTCATTGCGGACAGGGGCCTGTTGAAGGCCTTGCTACCTCTACATTGGTACTCCTGTAAAAGCCAAAAGATGTACATTATCTGGTGTAGTGAATGGGGTCAAAGTGAAATTAGTCATCATATGGTTATGTAGAAGGACAAATAAAAAAGTTATGGTTTTGGAAAAAAAACAAACCTCAGAAACAAAAATTGGCTGCACCCTTAAAGAGTACCTATCACCAATCTGTGGCTGCACTTTTTATTTAAACGGGTTGACGTAGCTGGACCAGCACTGACACCAGAGTGCAGGCTGTTTTTATGTGGGGAAATACAGTAAGTGAGATGGGGTTGGCCATGTTGCAGACAACCCCTTTAAGAAAACAATGGTCAGATACAGATTGGTGTTTTTAATGACATCTTTTTTTAAAAAAAAAGGGTCCCTAATTTCTCTCTAAAGGATCTGTGGGATCCTAGCACGCATAGAGTGATCCGTACAAGCCTCTCTGCAGCCCCTCTCGCAGTGGAAGCGCGAGATCTGGAATGTTATATATTGAGATCGCGCATTAGTAGCTACACAAGCTCTGCTACATCCTTTACTGGGCAGCTACCGATCGTATCCAATCACCAATCTGCAGCTGCCCAACGTTTTCTTGATTAAAAAATGCAGCTACAAGTTGGTAAAAGGGAATATTAATGGCATTACATCATATATGTGTCACTGTCCAACACGTAGCTCTGAAAAGTTCATTTCTTTTACTCACTTATATAGCTATTAATTCCACAGCGCTTTACAGATATCATCACTGTCCCCATTGGGGCTCACAATCTACATTCCCTATTAGTATGTCTTTGCAGTGTGGGAGGAAACTGGAGAACCAAGAGGAAACCCTTTCAGGTGTTGTCCTTGGTGGGAATTGAACCCCGGACCTTAATGCTGCAGTGCAGCAATGCTAACCACTGAGCCACTGAGCTACCACTGCCCTTATACATATAACTCTATAAGTGACTGCCATTGCCCTTATACATATAACTCTATAAGGGACTGCCATTGCCCTTATACATATAACTCTATAAGTGACTGCCACTGCCCTTATACACATAGTTCTATAAGTGACTGCCACTGCCCTTATCACTGTACATATAGCTCTATAAGTGACTATCACTGCCCTTATACATATAGCTCTATAAGTGACTGCCGCTGCCCTTATTCGTATAGCTCTATAAGTGACTATCACTGCCCTTATGCATATAGCTTTATAAGTGACTGTCATTGCCCTTATACATATAGTTCTATAAGTGACTGCCACTGCCCTTATACATATAGCTCTATAAGTGACTGCCACTGCCCTTATACTGTACGTATCTACTATATAATCGGCTTATCCCGTCTGTCTGTCTGTCCAGGAAATCCCGCGTCACTGATTGGTCCGGCCGCAGCCAATCAGCAACGCGGGAATTCAGAACAAGATGGCGGCCATTAGCGGCTCATCTGCCGCATGGAGGTCAGCGGCGATGCAGGCGGAGATGAACGGCGCTAGCCGGTCATCTCCCGGCAGCTCGCAGCAGAAGTACCCCACGACTGGCGGCCTAGGCGGCGCTGCTCCCCGGTCCTCCCTTCACACACGCCGTCGGGAGATCAGCGGCCCTCGCCGCTGATCTCCCGACAGTAGCCGCATGGAGGTCAGCGACGATGCAGTCGGGAGATGACCGACGCAAGCCGGTCATCTCCCGGCTGCTCGCAGCGGAATTACCCGCACAGGCAGCGCCGCTCCCCGGTCCTCACTAACATGGTTAGCTGATTGGTCGCAGCCGCCGGCCGCGATATTGGCACGAAATTTAAAACACCGCTGTCCTGATGGGTCGCGGACGGCGGCTGCCATCAATCAGCAACGAGCGCAGTCTGGCCGCGAATTGGCGCCGGATTTGAAACACGCTTCGCTGATTGGTCGCAGCCGGGGGTGCGACCAATCAGCAATATTGGCGCCAAATTTAAACACCGCTTTGCTGACGCCAAATTTAAACACTCTCTCCGGCCAATTGGCGCCGGATTTAAAATAAGTACGCCACCGGCGGGAGATAGCAGGGCTGACTCCGCCCATGTGGTCATGTGACTCACCAACTGCCATGACGTACTGAACATGTTTTGTCAGTCACAGTGTGTGATGTACTTCTGTCACATTTAATGAATACGTTCTGTCAGTCACAGTGCAACATAGTTCAGTCACGTTTACTAAACACGGTCAGTCACAGTGTGACGTACTTCTGTCACGTTTACTGAACACGTTCTGCCAGTCACAGCGCGCTTAACAGATACTTCTTTACTGCACGTTATCACGATTTACGCTTCCTGTCTTCCAATGAGTCGTAAGCAAAAATACGCCACTGAGGATGACAGAAAAGCAGCAGAAGCAGCAAGGAAACGACAACGTCAAGAGCAACAGACACCACAACAAACTGCTGCCACACAAGCCCAGAATGCGGAATCTCACAGAAAACGTCGTCAACAGGAGACACCACAACACACTGCCGCCAGACAAGCCCAGGATGCGGAATCTCACAGACAACATCGGGAACGGGAGACACTGCAATACACTACCGCTAGGCAGGAACACGATGCGGAATCCCATAGATAATGTCAGGTGAATGAATCTCCAGAATCCAGGGCAAACAGACAACAACACGATCGCCAAATTTATAAAAAATGAATGCTCTACCAACTAAGGCAAACCCAGCAGAATATTCAACAACTTGCACGTTACGTAACAGACAATGAAACTATAATTATTCAACACTACTGTGGGAATATGAATGCAGTTTGTTCTAAATGTGACTCTCTGAATTTCATTGATGAAAAACCATCTGACAATCAGTTTACTCAATGCTGCCAAAAAGGAAAAGTTGTGCTACCGAGACATCACTACTCAGATCTGTTTGAGCAGTTGATGAAAGGAATGCATGAACACGGTAGAAATTTTATGGAAAATATCAGAAGTATCAACAGTTCTCATGCGTTTGCTTCACTTGGTGCCAACATTGCACCGCCCCCTGGATTCGGACCGTATTGTTTTAAAATTCACGGCCAGATCTACCACCATACTGGAACACTTCACCCAGAAATAGGACAACCACCAAAATTTGCACAATTATACATCTTTGATACAAATGAGGTTACAGAACAAAGGATGAACCTGAAAGAAAATGAAAAGTGTAATGCTGAACTGATGAACCTAATTGCCGTACATTTACAAAAAATCAGCCCATTTGCTGCCGCATATCGCATGCTAAAAGACGTCGAAGCTGAGGAGGAACAGAGGGCTATACAAAATGGGACTGAAATGCCTTCTATTATCATGGCCATTAAACAAGAACGTAAACAAGATCCCCGATGTTACAACAAACCACCTGTAAGTGAGGTCGCAGTTGTTTTTCAAAGCGATGATGGAGAGCCTCATTTTCAAAGGCATATATTAGTCCATCTTAAGCCAGACCAAGACAACCCTTTCGTTCCTAAAACACAACGAATTAGCATTTTGCACAGCAACCTTGATGCTCTTCTGTATCCGCTATTCTTTCCAAGAGGTGATCAAGGGTGGCATGAAAACCTACAACTGCAGTACTACAGTTTTCTTCTGTCTGTCCAAAATTACTTCAATCCTATTTTAAATGGTGGGAAACTGACACAACAGTACTTAGTCGACACATACATTAAAATTGAAGCTAATCGTCTAAATTTCATACGAATGAACCAAAAACAACCAAGAACATTTGCAAAAACAATCAATTCAAAAGGGAATTCCAATTGGAAAAACAGTCATTCTCCCATCGTCGTTTGAAGGTAGCCCCCGCAACATGCAACAGCGTTATCAAGATGCAATGGCAATTGTAACAAAGTATGGAAGACCTAACATTTTTGTAACAGTGACCTGTAATCCTAAATGGCCAGAAATTACCGAAAATCTAGAACCCTGGAAGCAAGTTGAACACAGGCCGGACTTAGTTGCACGTGTGTTTCGGCTAAAACTCAGCAGCCTTTTTAAAGACATCAAAAATGGGCTTTTTGGAACAGTCGTAGCAATGATTCACGTCAGAGTTTCAGAAACGAGGTCTTCCACATGCGCATATACTAATTATCTTAGACGCGGATTCCAAGTTTTGCACGGAGGAAGAAATTGACAACATAGTGTGGGCTGAAATTCCTAACCAAGAAAAGTATCCTGAATTGTATAATATTGTAGTCTGTCATATGGTTCATGGCCCATGCGGTGTAGCAAATCCAAAAAGTCCATATATGCAAAACGGAAAGTGTACAAAAGGGTTTCCAAAGCAGTTGAAACAGCACACTGTTAAAGACTTGGATGGCTACCCATCCTACCGGCGACAACACATTGATAACATTGTACACAACAAAAAAATTATAAATAACTCATGGACAGTCCCATACAACCAGTACTTATTAAAACGCTACAACTGTCACATCAACGTTGAAATCTGCGCTTCAATAAAAAGTGTAAAATATCTTTTCAAGTACATCTACAAGGGGCATGACAAAGCTAATGTTGAAATACAACAGAAAACAGTCAATCACGATGAATCATCAAGTTTTGTTGACTCAAGATATGTGAGTGCTCCAGAAGCTGCTTGGAGGATATTTGCGTTTCCAATGCATTCACAGTCCCATGCCATTATACGTTTAGCTATTCATTTACCAAATCAACAGCAGCTTTATTTCTTTGAAAATGCTCAAGTCGAAGATGTCTCAAAAACTTTAAGCACAACGTTAACATTAATAGAATGGTTTTCGCTGAACCAATGTGACAAAAACGCAAGGCAGTATTTGTATCGAGAGATTCCAGAGCATTACGTTTAGAATAAAACTTGGAATCCAAGACAACGAGGACTTAGCAGAATAATTGGACGCATGTATACTGTTAGTGTCAAGGATCAAGAAAGATATTGCCTTCGGCTGTTACTACTGCATGTCAAAGGAGCTAGAAGTTACGACGATTTGAAAACAGTTAACGGAGTATTGCGCGATACATTTAAAACTGCAACTTTGGCTTTAGGACTTCTATTGGATGATATTGTGTGGACACTTACTTTAGAAGATGCAGTTACCCTACATATGCCTAAGAAACTTCGCAAATTGTTTGCCTACATTTGTGTATTTGGACCGCCTACAAATCCGGCTCAACTTTGGATAAATTTCAAAGAACATATAATTGAGGATTACTGCTTACGTCTTCACAACAGAAGTGGAAAATGTCCAAAATGTCCTACTACTGCATGGAAAAACAATTTCAGACTTTAATTTGCCACAGCTTGCAAGTCAAGTTCCACAAATTCCAGAGTATGACGAAGCGTATGAATTATTGTTGGCAACAGAGAAGAAAAACTCCTTAATTGAACAACAACGGATTGCATATGACACTATTGTGAGCGCTGTAGAAAACCAAGCAGATCCAAGGCCAAAATGTTTCTTTATTGACGGTCCAGGAGGCAGCGGTAAAACATACCTCTATGAAGTTTTAATGCATCACGTTAGAGGGTTGGGAAAAGTCGTATTGCCATCAGCTACAACAGGTATTGCAGCAAACCTTTTACGAGGAGGTCGCACTATGCATTCACTCTTTGGGATACCAGTTCCAGTCAATGAAATCTCCGTTTCCAGAATAAAACAAGACACATTTGCAGGAAGACAGTTAAACAGTGCAAATCTTTTGATACTTGATGAGTGCACCATGGTACCCAAATATGCTTTGAGCTTAATTGACAGACTTCTGCGTGAAGTTATGACTACAAATGTTGCTGAAAAAAATGAAATTCCTTTTGGAGGTAAAGTTTTTGTAATTGGCGGAGATTTTAGGCAATGCCTTCCAGTTATACCAAATGGAACAAGAACAAATATTATCGAGTCCAGCTTAAAAATGTCTGACCTTTGGAAACAGTTTAATAAACTCCAACAACATGCGATCTTCTGACCCAGAGTACAGCAACTGGCTTCTTAAACTTAGTAATGGTGAACTTAGCAATGAATATAACCTTGGAGAAGACATTATTGAAATACCAGAAGACATGTGCAGTGACTGCATCGTAAGTGATATTTTTGGACAACGTGTTGAAATTGATGTGAACGACCAAAGCAGTGTTGAGAGGGCCTCTTCCTATGCAATTCTCTGTCCCAAGAACGATGACGTAGCTCTGCTAAATTCCCGTGTGATGGATAGAATGCCTGGAGAGTATAAATTGTACAAAAGTGATTATTCGGTGGATGTAGACAATGAAGATGAACGAGAGCATTATCCAGTTGAATTTTTAAATAGTGTTACACCATCAGGAATGCCATCCCACAGACTACAACTTAAAGTTGGAACAATCGTAATGTTGCTGAGGAATCTAAATACAAGAAATGGTCTATGTAATGGAACTCGCCTTATTGTTACTGGACTCTATTCCCACATAATTCAATCAAGAGTGATCACTGGATCAGCAAAAGGAGACGAAGTGTTCATTCCACGCATTGATTTATGTCCTTCGGACACCGGTCTTCCATTTAGGCTTCGGCGTCTACAGTTTCCAGTAAAACCAGCATTTGCCATGACAATAAACCAGTCACAAGGTCAAACTCTACACCGTGTTGGCATATATCTACCGGAGCCCGTTTTTGGTCATGGACAACTCTATGTTGCATTTTAAAGAGTTAAAATGAGATCCAACGTCAAGGTGCAAGTTTTGGATACCCCTTTACAAGGAAAGTTGCTTAGAGGTAGTCAAAAAGTATTCACAAAAAATGTAGTGCACAAAAATATTTTGGGTTGATATTGTTAAGAAATATATTATAGGGTCGTACTTCTTTGTCCGATGCTTTATTTAAAAATATAGTTAGATATTCATGTAATAGTTTATATATTTTGATCATCTGTTTAATAATTTTGCTCAGTTGTATTAAGTTCTATAAGCAATAATATTTAATGATAAAGTATATATTTTACCCAGAAAATCCTGTGTATTCATTGCATTATTCTTAAATCTTAATAGCGGCATCTGCAACATCTGCTACTAAAGTGAATGCAGATTTGTGCCTCTCCACGCACTTAGTCTCGACGTGGAGAGGAGCGAATCTACAGACAGCAGCAACTCAGGGCAGTATCTGAGAGCGCGTGCTGTGCCTCAGATCCTGCCAGGAGCTGCTGTACACAGGACAGACAGCGCTGGAGCAGAGGTAAGGAAAGAAGGTGAGTATTAGTGTTTATTTTTTTAACTGTGCTGTGGGGATGGGGGAATGAGGAGGTCATACAAAACCAGGATGAGGGGGCCATACAAGACAGGACGAGGGGGCCATACAAGACAGGACGAGGAGGCCATACAAGCCAGGATGAGGGGGCCATACAAGCCAAGATTAGGGGGCCATACAAACCAGGATTAGGGGAATGACGGAGCCTTACAAACCACAATTAGGGGATGAGGGAGCCATACATACCAGGATATGGAAATTTAACAGTAGCTGTTGCATTTCCCACCCTAGGCTTATACTCAAGTCAATAAATTTTCCCAGTTTTTTGTTGTAAAATTAGGGGTCTCGGCTTATACTTGGGTCACCGCGCACAGGCAGCATGTGACCCCCGGCTGCAGCTGGCTCTTGCTTCCGCTTATATCACGACTATTTGCGGCTGCAGCCAAGGGGTCTCCTGTTTCACGTTCCACGGTGGGTGATGGGCTCTGGGTGGGGTTATCCCCCATCCTGTCACACCCGGCATCCACCACACGCGCATTCATTGTCAGAGCGCGAGGTGGATGCTGGGTGTGACACAATGGGGGACAACCCCGCCCACAGACCGTCATTCACCGTGGTACGCGGAACAGGAGACCCCTGGCTGCAGCCGTAAATAGTCGTGATGTAAGCGGAAGCAAGAGCCGGCTGCAGCCGGGGGAATTACGTGCTGGCTGTGCGTGGTCAGCGATGTTGTCACAAGCAGTATTGACAACATGACATAATTACAAAATTCATTAGGGGCCCTGGGGGGATACATTGGGGGGTTAATTTAAAGTAGTGCACAACCCATTTAAACCCTGCTTCGCTGATTAGTCGCGCCCGGTCGGCCGCATACATATTCTAGAATACCCGATGCGTTAGAATCGGGCCACCATCTAGTAGCTCTATAAGTGACTATCACTGCCCTTATACATATAGCTCTATAATTGACTGTCATTGCCCTTATACATATAGCTCTATAAGTGACTGCCACTGCCCTTATACATATAGCTTTATAAGTGACTGCCACTGCCCTTATACATATAGCTTTATAAGTGACTGCCACTGCTCTTATACATATAGCTCTATAAGTGACTGCCACTGCCTTATACATAAAGCTCTATAAGTGACTGTTACTGCCCTTATACATATAGCTCTATAAGTGACTGTCACTGCCCTTATACATAAAGCTCTATAAGTGACTGCCACTGCCCTTATACATATAGCTCTATAAGTGACTGCCACTGCCTTATACATAAAGCTCTATAAGTGACTGTTACTGCCCTTATACATATAGCTCTATAAGTGACTGTCACTGCCCTTATACATATAGCTCTATAAGTGAATGTCACTGCCCTTATACATATAGCTCTATAAGTGACTGCCACTGCCCTTATACATATAGCTCTATAAGTGACTGCCACTGCCCTTATACATATAGCTCTATAAGTGACTGCCACTGCCCTTGTATATAACTCGATAAGTGACTGCCACTGCCCATATACATATAGTTCAATAAGTGACTGCCAGTGCCCTTAAACATATAGTTCTATAAGTGCCTGCCAGTGCCCTTATACATATAGCTCTATAAGTGACTGCCACTGCCCTTATACATATAGCTCTATAAGTGACTGCCACTGCCCTTATACATATAACTCTATAAGTGACTGCCACTGCCCTTATATATAGTTCTATAAGTGCCTGCCAGTGCCCTTATACATATAGCTCTATAAGTGACTGCCACTGCCCTTATACATATAGCTTTATAAGTGACTATCACTGCCCTTATACATATAGCTCTATAAGTGACTGTCACTGCCCTTATACATATAACTTTATAAGTGACTGTCACTGCCCTTATACATATAGCTCTATAAGTGACTGCCACTGCCCTTATATATAATAGTAATGATGTTTTATATTTCAAGTATTTTTGCTCTTTGCATAGCAGTTAATACATTTCTAGGCCGACATGGCTCACCTAAAATGTGACACGTTCATGAATTTTTCAATTGACTGTTGACGATCTATGAAAATGTCACTTGCAACTTTCACTGCCAAAATAATTCATGAGAGCTGATTTATTGTTTATAAGGGGCAATGGCTATCATAACCATGGCTAATATCTCATGCTGCCTGCTGCAGAATGTGAAGACAGGGTGAGCAGGTTAATGCATTATTTCATGGAAAATCCAGTAGTGCATAACCTTTTAAATATGTGAAATTAATTGAAGATCTATATCTTCCCTGCACATACTGCATATAACAGACAAAGCTGAAAGTCCTATAACTCAAAGTACTTGATAAGTGTGAAATATGAACCCCAAGCATCAAGTAAATGTGCTGGTTATAATGCCACTGGGAAGAGCCACCATCCATTGTAATGCTGACACTTTTCAACACAGAGATATCTGTAATAGTGAAACCATGGAAGGCTATTGATCACCATTGTTTCTTGGTCATCCAGTGAGATATTGCTGCTCTCTAATGTATTGTTTACTCTCCTAGGATCAATTCTATTTATGGGAAAGGTGACAAATCCAGATCAAAGTGACGCAAGAGGACGAGATGTTGAATCGTTATAAATGCCATCAACACCCCGATTCATAGGACGTGTGAGACATGACTTCTTGCCTATTATCAGGCCATGTCTTGCTTTCTTGTAAAGAAAGAAAATGAAATTATCAAATTTATCCAAATGACGTGTTTGCATTTTTTTTTTTTACCTTGTCAAGTTAAAAAAAATGTCTCCAGGTATTGTTAATTATTTTAGTATAGTATCATAATTTCTTGCAGCGGTGACATTATGGCGAATAGTGCAGAAAAATAGTGTGGTAGCATGCTGCTGTATTTCTCCATTAAATTTAAGGTTTTTTTCACCGCTTTCTTTTATTTTAAATAGGGTCCCTTTTAAAAATAAATTAAAAAAATACACACATACCCTCACCTATAAATCCTGTAGAAAAATATGCACAAATAGCCAATTGTAAAAAATATATAGTAATTTTTATTAAATTGTATAGTAATACTAAGGTAGTGCTGAGCTGAATGGAAGCTATGCTATACGCACAGTGCACAAAAATCACATGATATATGTAAGTATTGTATCTGTAAGGCCATGGCCCCACTATCCGTATTCGGTCAGTATTTTTTCTCAAGAGTGGGAGCCAAAACCAGGAGTGGGTGATAAATACATAATTGGACTCAGTGGGATAGAGGACCGGTAAGGGGTATGACTCGCCCCAAGGGCAGTGGGGTATTCTTTGGGAGAAATCACGGTGGCTGGCCCAGGGCGGTCAGTGAACAAAGGGGTATCACTTATTAGTAAAAGTTCAGATAGTTTGTGACGCCACCTGTGGTGTCTAGTGAGGATCACCAGCGCTGCAACAGTCCTCTGAGGCAGATGTCAGGGCAGCTAAAGATGGTTCGGCTCCCCACAGGCGGAGCGGGCCTCAGGGCAGTGTAAAATAGATGGATGGTGCGCTGGGCGTTGTAGTGCGGGGGAGGAAGAATGGCGCCGGTGAAGAAACAGTCAGAGACTGTTCGATGCAGTCGTCCAAGATTTTACTTACAGTTCTTAGGCAATTCACAAGTGCACTTTACAGGTGAAGGCCTCCCTCGTCACGCCGTGTTCACTGGACAGGGGTTCAATCCTTCTTCAAGCAGCTTAGGAATGCCTGGCGGAACCACACTTTCTCGTGTTCCTACTTTGACCATCTTCACACTTGGTCCTTCTCTCCGCTGCCCTACGCTGCCCACTCTCAATCCCGCTCGGGTATGCTGAAGTCCTTCCTGTATGTCAGATCTGGGACCAACCTGACCCCCTGTAGATTAGAATGAAGCAACCGATCCCTCCTGACACCTGGCAGGAGCGGGGCGTACGGGTGCCGTCCTGCACGCGCCGTACCCCCTGGGATCCTTTCCTTAGAACGGAGCCTACTCCCTGCTCCCCTCTGGGGCCTCTATAATGGGCCTTAACTTGTGGTGCAGAGACCCTGATGAGCTTCTGCTCCCGGACTGTTCCTCTGAACAGCCCTCACTAACCTCCACTCACTCCACTACTCAACTTCCTCCTTAAAATGGCTCCCCTTTTATATCTACTGTATAAGTGCTTCCTGTATCTGCTTACTCCACCAACACCCACTATTGGTTCCCCGTACCTTTGGGTTCCCCCCTACTCCAGCCAGGGCCAGGGCTCAGCAGAAAACTACATTGCGTCTTGCCCCTCCTGCTGGCCTGGAGCAGTGTGATGTTGGATGCGGGTGTTTTGGGGTTCCGTGCGGCACTCCCATCTTACCTGAGAAAAGGGAGACACCACACCTCTGGGTGAGGTGCAGTATCTCTGTGGCGACTGAACCCTCAGGGGCGCCACAGGTACATAGATGAGTATACTGGAAGAAAGCAAGAGTCAAGACATGCGTAGGGGTTGGCACCACGCCAGTGAGTGGACATCTTAAGCCACAGCCCCACTGTCAGTGTTCATTCAGTATTTTTTCTCTGCAGTGGGAGCCAAAACCAGGTGAGGAACAATCAGAGGTATAATAGAAACAAGTGCACCAATTCTGCATTTATCACCCCGCCTGGTTTTATCTCCCGCACCTGAGAAAAAATACTGACCGGATCCTGACCAAATACTGATAGTGAGGCTGTGGCCTTAGGTGTAATATGGTGGTTAACTTTCCAATAGTATATCTGCACTTCCAGGTGACCTGTCATGTCTGTACATGAGGAATAACACATTCTAGTCACTAAATGATGCCTATCCTTTGTTTTGCCATTTACCCTTATGCGGGCCCCGGTCACCAGAAGTTGCAGCCGTTTCTCTTTATCCAATTCTGGTATCCTCCCATCTCCATGTAATCTGATCCCTCACTGATGCTGTGTGCAACAGACCTGTAGTTCATAAGGCAAATATTTTCAAAGTCCTATTTCTCCTGGTACATCAGTTCCTCTGGCCAGAATGGTCCAGATTTCTACAAGGTTTTAAAGGAATTTGTCACCGGGTTTTTGGTACCTCATCTGAGAGCAGCATAATGTAGGAAGAGAGATCCTGATTCCAACGATGTATCACTGGGTGCAGCACAGCATAATGTAGGAAGAGAGATCCTGATTCCAACGATGTATCACTGGGTGCAGCAGTTGTGACACAATCAGAGCTTTTAGATGTGGCATGTAGCAGAGCTCAGAAAGCTAACCCCGCCTACACCACAGCTTTTTGTGTCCACTGTAGAGTGACAGTGAGCAGCTAATCGGAGCAGGAGATGGGGTCAGACCAGGTCCAACATGGGCACCTAGTCGTCTAGTGATAATATCCTACTGACAAAACACTCATTGTTTAGAAACAACTGCCCACAGCCTAATAAGTAACACATCTCTGAAATCAGGGCCTCAGCCCCTACCTCATGCTGCCCTCAGATTATGTCTCGCCCAGGGGGATATGGGGGACTCGGTACCCGGGCCTTTACCTTCTTTGTAGGATGTCACGGCAGTCGGATCCCGGGCCCGTCCTCTGGGGTCACTCTTTAAAAAGGGGGTTTTTGTTAACAGTTCATCTCGTGACGCCACCTGTGGTTCCCGGTAATGAATACTGGCGCTGCTGCAGACCTCCGGGGGTGATGGGATGGCAGCTGGCATGTTTCTGCTCCCCACAGGCAGAGCGGGTCCCCGGGGCAGGGTTGATGAAAGGGATGCAGGTGAGAGGTGACCCGGTCAGGTCAGGGGGAATGACGGACACGCACACAGACACAGGGGATTCGCTTCAGTACCTCTACTGGTGTAACGGCAGGTAGGGTCCAGGGTACTTAATAGGATGGGTGCACTTCAGAACTCTCCCCAGTGAGCGGGTTGTAGGCCTCCTGGTCCGTGTCTTTCTCTCTCTCTAAGCTTCTGGCCAGCCTGGAACTTGGCCTAGCTTTTATATTGTTTTGCTCTCTCACCTGACTGCTTTGTAGCAGGATTTTTCTCTGGCAACCACTATCCCTGGATGCGGGGGCCTTCGTGGTTCCTAGTCCTGTAATTGATGGCAGCTTCAGGATGACCAGGGGTTTAGAATCCTCCTGGTATACCGGTTATTCCTACTGGGCGTAGAGGACCCTGTAGGCGCGGACCCGGTGTCCGGCTTGTGTTCTGGGGTGAGCCTAAGATGCTCCTCTGCCCCCATAACTCCTCTCACTCCTCTCCTTGCCTCTGGCCACGCTCTAGGCCCTGAGGCTTCAGCACGTGCTTTAGGCCCTGGCTGGCCCTCAGCACAGCAGCTCACATGCTGCTTCTTCACTGAACTCTCGTGCCAGCACACTCTCTGACTCTAACTCCACCTTCCAGTCTATATACAGTGGTGGCCAAAAGTATTGGCACCCCTGCAATTCTGGCAGATAATACTCAGTTTCTTCCTGAAAATGATTGCAATCACAAATTCTTTGGTATTATTATCTTCATTTAATTTGGTTGCAAGGAAAAACCACAAAAGAGAATGAAGCAAAAATCAAATCATTGATCATTTCACACCAAACTCCAAAAATGGGCCAGACAAAAGTATTGGCACCCTCAGCCTAATACTTGGTTGCACAACCTTTAGCCAAAATAACTGCAAACAACCGCTTCCGGTAACCATCAATGAGTTTCTTACTGTTATGTTCTGCTACCAGAGCTAAGGAAAGAGAGGAGATCTGTCCCTACGATAGAACTCAGCTCAATCCCTACGATGTAACAGGGAACCTGATCCTGCGATCAGACCTGCTAAAGTCCTAAGCTAGTCTGTACGGAGACCTATAGATGTGGGGAAGGAATCCCTACAAGTACTAAGGACTGGGAGGAATATGGGACACTTCCTAACAGAAATAGTAGCAGACAGACGAACAAACAAAATATATAGAACATAGAGGTCAGTAGACCAAGCAAACTAACAGAGCAAGACACAGAGCACAGGCTAGCTAGAAAGTAGATATACAATGAAGTCCAGCAAAGCCAGAAGGGCGGAGCAGAATTAAATAGGCCAACAAGGTCATGTGACCAGCAAAGGAAAAAAACTAAGAGCAAGGTTCTAACAGTACCCCCCCTTCTAAGAGGATCCTCCGGATCCCCTAGGACCAGGCTTATCAGGAAATCTCCTGTGAAACGCTCTGATAAGTCTGGACGCGGAAACATCATCCGACCTCACCCAAGAGTTATCCTCGGGACCGAAACCTTTCCAGGCCACAAGATACTGCAAACTACCTCTATACCGTCTAGAGTTAAGGATGCGAGAAATTTCATATTCCCCGTCCTCCACCACCGGAGGAACAGAGGCAGAGGCGTCACAATCCGATACAACAGCTTTTTTCAACAGAGAGACATGAAATACCGGATTAATTCTCCAGGAGGTAGGAACCTCCAACCTAACAGCAGATTGGTTGACAACCTGAAGCACCTTAAAGGGCCCTACAAACTTGGGACCCAATTTCTTTGAAGGAATCCTCAACCGCAGATTCCTAGTGGACAACCAAACCATGTCACCAACAGCGAACAAAACCTCCTGTCGTTTCCTATCAAAGTAGTCTTTAGATTTTCTGTTGGCCTCCTGAAGATTACCACGCACATCCGTCCAAACTCTCTCCAAATCACCGGAAAAATTCTCCTCCTCAGGCACGGCAGATCCCAACTTGGAGAACGACCCAAACGACGGATGTCTCCCAGAACAACAAAAAAAAGGCGAACAACCAGCAGAAGAAGATGTATGATTGTTCAGAGCAAATTCAGCAAGTGGCAGAAACTCAGACCACCCCTCTTGATTGTCTGCCACAAAACAACGCAAGAACTGCTCAACATCCTGGTTTTTCCTTTCTGTCTGGCCATTAGATTCAGGATGATATCCGGACGAGAACGACAAATGAACTTCCAACCTGTCACAAAAGGCACGCCAAAAACGAGCCACGAACTGAGGACCCCTATCAGAAACAATGTCAGTAGGAACGCCATGAAGTCTGACAATTTCCTTGACAAAGGCCTTAGCGAGAGTTTTAGCGCAGGGCAGTTTGACTAAAGGAACCAAGTGACACATCTTGCTAAAACGGTCCACGACCACCCAGATGACAGTAAAACCCTCAGAGGGGGGAAGGTCAGTTATAAAGTCCATAGCCAAATGTGTCCAAGGAGCACTGGGAACCTCCAAAGGACAAAGCAACCCCGCAGCAGGAGTATGTGAGGACTTAGATCTAGCACATATAGTACATTGACGCACCCACTTAATGACTTCCTTCTGCCATCCAGGCCACCAAAAACTGCGACCCACCAGTCTCTTGGTCTCAGAGATTCCGGGATGACCTGCCAACCGAGATTCGTGACACTCAACAAACAAATCTCTCCTAAAGGTCCCAGGCACAAACAACCTCCCATGAGGAGTGTTAGAAGGGGCATTCTCCTGTGCTTTAAGAATCTCATTTTCCAAAACGGAGTCCAAAGCAGCTATCACAACACCTTCTTGTAAAATGTTCTCCTCTTTCTCAGCACCGACTATGGGAGAAAAACTGCGAGACAAGGCATCCGCCTTAACATTCTTAGTACCAGGGATGTAAGTAACGGAGAAATTAAACCGTGAGAAAAACAGTGCCCACCTAGCCTGACGGGCATTCAGGCGCTTGGCAGCATCAAGATATATCAGATTTTTATGATCCGTAAGAACCTGAACGGGAAATTCCGCACCTTCCAAGAAGTGGCGCCAGTGTTCAAATGCGAGTTTAATAGCCAATAATTCCCGATTACCAATATCGTAATTCAGTTCAGTCTCCGAAAATTTTTTTGAAAAAAAGGCACAGGGATGTAATCCATCCCCGTTATCCTGAGACAATACTGCGCCAACCCCCACAGAGGAAGCATCAACCTCAACCAAAAACGGCCTAGTAACATCAGGCTGCATAAGGATGGGAGCAGAGGTGAACCTCTCCTTGAGATACACAAAAGCTTCAATGGCCTCAGAAGACCACTGAACCGCATCAGCACCTTTCCTGGTGAGATCAGTCAGAGGTTTGACAATACTAGAAATTTTTTTTATGAATTTTCTATAGTAATTGGCGAAACCCAAAAACCTCTGTATCGATTTCAAACCAATAGGCCTAGGCCATTCCTGCACAGCCTGAACCTTAACCGGATCCATCTCAAAACCTTTGCTGGAGATAATGTAGCCCAAAAAACTAATTCTCTGTACAGCGAACTCACATTTCTCCAGCTTAGCAAAAAGCGAATTGTCCATTAATAACTGTAATACCTCACGCACGCTCCGCCAATGAGACTCCAGATCCGGCGAATAAATCAAAATGTCATCCAAATACACAACCACATTTTTACCGATCAAAGGTCTAAGGATGTCATTAATCAGATTCTGAAAAAATGCAGGAGCATTAGTAAGACCAAAAGGCATAACCAGATTCTCAAAATGACCCACAGGAGTGTTAAAAGCAGTCTTCCATTCGTCACCCTCCTTCATGCGCAACAGATTGTATGCCCCCTTAAGGTCAATTTTAGAGAACCACTTGGCCCCCATTAACTGGTTAAACAGATCAGGAATCAATGGCAGTGGGTAAGGATTGCGTACAGTAATTTTGTTAATCTCACGAAAATCCAGACAAGGACGTAAACCGCCGTCCTTTTTTTTTACAAAAAAAAATCCAACCGCCACAGGAGACTTAGAGGGCCTAATGTGACCGGCGGCCAAACTTGTCTGTATGTATTCCTCCAAAGCCTTCCTCTCAGGAATAGTAAGGTTAAATAAACGACTTTTAGGAAGAGTCGCTCCAGGGACAAATTCAATAGAACAATCATAGTCTCTATGGGGAGGCAAAACCTGCGATTCCTTCTCAGAAAAAACTCTCCAAAAATCCTGAATAGGAACAGGCAATTCTCCCCTATCCAAAGCTGCAATACGCCCATTACAACACTTGTCATAACATTTATGGCTCCAGGATTTAATTTCACTGGTAGACCAATCCAGTACAGGATTGTGAAATTTTAACCAGGGCAATCCCAATATTACTGGAGAAGGCAAGTTATTCAACACTACCAAATCCAATTTCTCATGGTGAACACCATTAATAGTGAGAGGAAATTCACAGACCTTGAGAGTAATATTCTTCAAAGGGGAACCATCCACAGAAACCACAGCAATGGGGGATGATAAAGGTTCAGGTTTTAAATTGAGTCTTTCCACGAATCCCCCATCAATAACATTCAGAGTAGACCCACAATCGACAAACACCCGAAATTCCATTAATTTTTCCTGAGCAATCGTGGAAGCAGCTAAAAATACACCCTTGGAATTTAAACAGGCAATACGGGCATGACTGACCATTTTTTTTTCTTTCTTCATACGAAGCTCACAGCCTTTAATCAAATGACCAGATTTTCCGCAATAGAAACACAAGCCTTCAAAAAATCGACGGTCTTTTTCTTGAGAGCGAGGTGCCACCGATCCCATCTCCATCGGTTCACCACTGTTAGTACATACATTCTCATAACCAGAAACTGATATAGCAGAGGATTTGCTCTCATTAACCCTTGCACGCAGTCTTCTATCCACCCGTATAGCTAATTGCATAGCCTGTTGCAAATCTTCAGGTGTAGGATAAGCAATTAGCAGGTCTTTAACCCTTTCACTGAGCCCAGCAAGAAATAGACTTTTCAGAGCAGAATCGTTCCACCCTGTTTGAGTAGACCAACGACGGAAATGAGTACAATATTTTTCCACATTACCTGATCCTTGTTTTAAACGTCTCAACTCAGTCTCAGCTGATGCGACACGGACAGGATCATCATATAATAGTCCCAAAGCAGAAAAAAAACTATCCACTGATCTGAAGCATGTATCACTAGGTTGCAAAGAAAAGGCCCACTCCTGAGGCTCTTTGCGCAAAAGTGACATTATGAACCCTACGCGCTGGGATTCATCCCCAGAGGACTTAGGTCTCAAACGAAAATACAATAAGCAAGCATTTTTGAATGAAAAAAATTCTCGGTGTTCACCAAAAAATAAATCCGGCAAACATACCTTAGGCTCCAAGAAATGTGCTCCAGGACAGTTACTCATGTGCTGACGGAGCTCGGCCACCTCCAGAGAGAGTCCCTGCAGGCGATGAACCAAATCCTGAACCGACACCATGATGGAACAGAAAAATCTTTCCTTAGAGAATTTGCTGGCTGGACTTACTAATATGTTCTGCTACCAGAGCTAAGGAAAGAGAGGAGATCTGTCCCTACGATAGAACTCAGCTCAATCCCTACGATGTAACAGGGAACCTGATCCTGCGATCAGACCTGCTAAAGTTCTAAGCTAGTCTGTACGGAGACCTATAGATGTGGGGAAGGAATCCCTACAAGTACTAAGGACTGGGAGGAATATGGGACACCTCCTAACAGAAATAGTAGCAGACAGACGAACAAACAAAATATATAGAACATAGAGGTCAGTAGACCAAGCAAACTAACAGAGCAAGACACAGAGCACAGGCTAGCTAGAAAGTAGATATACAATGAAGTCCAGCAAAGCCAGAAGGGCGGAGCAGAATTAAATAGGCCAACAAGGTCATGTGACCAGCAAAGGAAAAAAACTAAGAGCAAGGTTCTAACACTTACAATGCTCTGCTGGAATTGTAGACCATTCTTCTTTGGCAAACTGCTCCAGGTCCCTGATATTTGAAGGGTGCCTTCTCCAAACTGCCATTTTGAGATCTCTCCACAGGTGTTCTATGGGATTCAGGTCTGGACTCATTGCTGGCCACCTTAGAAGTCTCCAGTGCTTTCTCTCAAACCATTTTATAGTGCTTTTGGAAGTGTGTTTTGAGTCATTGTCCTGCTGGAAGACCCATGACCTCTGAGGGAGACCCAGCTTTCTCACACTGGGCCCTACATTATGCTGCAAAATTTGTTGGCAGTCTTCAGACTTCATAATGCCATGCACACGGTCAAGCAGTCCAGTGCCAGAGGCAGCAAAGCAACCCCAAAACATCAGGGAACCTCCGCCATGTTTGACTGTAGGGACCGTGTTCTTTTCTTTGAATGCCTCTTTTTTTTTCCTGTACACTCTATGTTGATGCTTTTTCCCAAAAAGATCTACTTTTGTCTCATCTGACCAGAGAACATTCTTCCAAAACGTTTTAGGCTTTCTCAGGTAAGTTTTGGCAAACTCCAGCCTGGCTTTTTTATGTCTCGGGGTAAGAAGTGGGGTCTTCCTGAATATCCTACCATACAGTCCCTTTTCATTCAGACGCCGACGAATAGTACGGGTTGACACTGTTGTACCCTCGGACTGCAGGGCAGCTTGAACTTGTTTGGATGTTAGTCGAGGTTCTTTATCCACCATCCGCACAATCTTGCGTTGAAATCTCTCATCAATTTTTCTTTTCCGTCCACATCTAGGGAGGTTAGCCACAGTGCCATGGGCTTTAAACTTCTGATGACACTGCGCACGGAAGACACAGGAACATTCAGGTCTTTGGAGATGGACTTGTAGCCATGAGATTGCTCATGCTTCCTCACAATTTGGTTTCTCAAGTCCTCAGACAGTTCTTTGGTCTTCTTTCTTTTCTCCATGCTCAATGTGGTACACACAAGGACACTGGACAGAGGTTGAGTCAACTTTAATCCATGTTAACTGGCTGCAAGTGTGATTTAGTTATTGCCAACACCTGTTAGGTGCCACAGGTAAGTTACAGGTGCTGTTTATTGCATGAATTAGAGAAGCATCACATGATTTTTCAAACAGTGCCAATATTTTTGTCCACCCCCTTTTTTAGGTTTGGTGTGGAATTATATCCAATTTGGCTTTAGGACAATTCTTTTTGTGTTTTTTCATTGAAGACAAATTAAATGAAGATAATAACACCAAAGAATTTGTGATTGCAATCATTTTCAGGAAGAAACTGAGTATTATCTGACAGAATTGCAGGGGTGCCAATACTTTTGGCCACCACTGTATATCCCTAACAGGGCTCCCTCTGGTGGTATGAGGTGGAAGGGTGGAGGTGTCTGTTATGTAATGAGGGCCTCTTGTGGAGAAGTCCGTCCATGCATCCTTTTGGGTCCTGTGGTACCTATAACAGCAGGGTGCCACATTCCCCCCTAGTACAACTCAGTACTCCCGGACTGAAGCATTTCTGTAAAACAGGTAACAACAACAATTACAATAACAATAATAATAACACATAGAAGATTTTCAAACAGCTTTCCAAAGTTACAGTGAGTCCCATAACCAGGTGTCCATCTCACTGGTGAAGGTGCAATTTGAGTAGCATGAGGGACCCATCTGAAAACCCTCAACGTAGGCCCTGGGCATGGCTACAGGGCATAAGTGATCCACGTGTTGGACCACGTCTTCAGCCACGCCAAACAGGTTTTTGTTCAGTGGTCTCTTAATACAAAACCAATAGGGGGCACTTTAATAAGTGCAACTATTTACAATGGACAGGTTCTGGCTGCTCACAGTCCTCAGCCTACAAGTCCCTATACCCTCACGGGTAACTAAATGCACACATTATTTTCAGTTCTCACAAAAACAAATTTTTGTACCCTTACGGGTAACTATGTACAGTACTTTTCAGCAGTTCAATAATGGTGCTCCCTCCGGGGAAGCACCTGTCCACAATAGGCTGGCCCAGCTGGTCATCAGCTCTAGGTGGCGAGGGTTTGCTCTCCTCCACCACCCTGTGGACATACGGCAGGGCCATGGGTATCACTGGAGCCATGACCCCTACTGGTGGGGCGGCCGCTCCAGCCTGAGCAGCGCAGGGCGCGAATTGATCATTGAGAGCGTTAACCGGTGCTCCGGCGTTATGCTGGTCGTCGGCCATGGTTGCGCCCCCCTAGTAAACCGTAGACTAACTTCTTTACTTTTATCAGGTAGGCCGCAGCTCCGCAGATCACTGTCTCCTTCCAGGACCTGATGCTTCCTGGAGCTGCGTCAGAGCGCGAGGTGGGGCTTGAGCTTTACGCGTTACTAACAGTCATGCCTCCCTGGTTCCCACGGTTACGCCCCTCTTCTTCCCGCGCGGCGACGCGGTAATGGCGGCGATGCTCACCACAGTTCAAACACAGTTCAAATACGGCACACAGTACCCGGTGGCAATGGGCACGAAATCCTGTTCGTGACGCCAGGAAAGAGTGTGTCTCGCCCAGGGGGATATGGGGGACTCGGTACCCGGGCCTTTACCTTCTCTGTAGGATGTCACGGCAGTCGGCTCCTGGGCCCGTCCTCTGGGGTCACTCCTTAAAAGGGGGTTTTTGTTAACAGTTTGTCTCGTGACGCCACCTGTGGTTCCCGGTAATGAATACCGGCGCTGTTGCAGACCTCCGGGGGTGATGGGATGGCAGCTGGGATGTTTCTGCTCCCCACAGGTGGAGCGGGCCCCCGGGGCAGGGTTGATGAAAGGGATGCAGGTGAGAGGTGATCCCGTCGGGTCAGGGGGAATGACGGACATGCACAAAGGGGATTCGCTTCAGTACTTCTACTGATGTAACAGCAGGTAGGGTCCAGGGTACTTAATAGGAAGGGTGCACTTCAGAACTCTCCCCAGTGAGCGGGTTGTAGGCCTCCTGGTCCGTGTCTTTCTCTAAGCTTCTGGCCAGCCTGGAACTTGGCCCATCTTCTATATTGTTTTGCTCTCTCACCTGACTGCTTAGAAGTAGGACTTTTCTCTGGCAACCACTATCCCTGGACGCCAGGGCCTTCGTGGTTACTAGTCCTGTAATTGATGGCAGCTTCAGGATGACCAGGGGTTTAGAATCCTCCTGGTATACCGGTTATTCCTACTGGGCGTAGAGGACCCTGTAGGAGCGGACCCGGTGTCCAGCTTGTGTTCTGGGGTGAGCCTAAGATGCTCCTCTGCCCCCATAACTCCTCTCACTCTTCTCCTTGCCTCCGGCCACGCTCTAGGCCCTGAGGCTTCAGCACGTGCTTTAGGCCCTGGCTGGCCCTCAGCACAGCAGCTCACATGCTGCTTCTTCACTGAACTCTCGTGCCAGCACACTCTCTGACTCTAACTCCACCTTCCAGTCTATATATATCCCTAACACGGCTCCCTTTGGTGGTATGAGGTGGAAGGGTGGAGGTGTCTGTTATGTAATGAGGGCCTCTTGTGGAGAAGTCCATCCATGCACCCTTTTGGGTCCTGTGGTACCTGTAATAGCAGGGTGCCACAATTACATAGCAAAAAACTACAGACAAATTCTCTTTAGTGTTAAGAACAAGTGAAAAAAAAACTGTATTTGTTCTCCTACTTGCTTGTGCTGAGAAGAATAAAAGTACCGGTGATGCGAAAGTTAAAATCATACAATGCATAGTTATAAACTATAGCAAGTCCACAGTAAGAAACAGATCATTCCTCTTATCTGCACTACTGTGATTCAAATGTGTTTATTCATCCAAAACAGATTCTTTAAATGGCAGCATGAGAACCCAGACCGTCTGCACACCCAAATCCTAATCAACAGCTGCTCCGCATGAATGGCCATGCTTTGTCAGGGGACATAGTGTTAAACCTGACCTTGGCTGGGTTTGGGTGTGTAAACTACCACTGCTCCTCTGCTGTCTCTTTAATTACATCGGTTTGAAGCCTGTCAAGAAAACCGTGCTCAATATATGTATAGAATCTGAGAAAAATCAGGACATTTTGAATAGATACAAATCTTTTTTGCTTTGTTATATTTTGACAGTTTTCACTGCCATGTGGAGACAGGTGGTATATTTCTGACCCAGACAATACATCTCATTTCTATCACAGGATGTTTACAGAGTACCATCAAATGTGCCTATTTAAAGTGACCCTCTACCCTGGCATTGACAGGGAGTATACATTCGCCATTTATGGTCGCCCTACCTGATGCCCTCTGTTTGCCTCCTCCGCTGAGACTGGCATTCTAGCCCTCCTGCATCCAACATGGCCACCACAATGGCATAGGAAGCAATGATAAGACTAATCTGTGCCTCCACAGTGCAGGAAAATCAGGGAAGGTGTGGTTCAGACATATCACCGCACTCCTCATGCCACTCCACCTGCCATCTTGTGTCATGCAAAGTGAGGGAAAGACTAAGTGCACAACAACGGGAAGAAGGGGAGGAAGCCCAAACACTAGGGAAAGAGGGAATGGAGACCCCTAGGCAGATCTGCCAATCACCCTGACTCCCCTAATGTCCCTTAATAGGTTCTACACCTATTGCCGTGCAGGAAACCTAATCCCTGACTGCCCCTAGCGATGGGCCCTAGGTAGAGAGGGGACGGGATGAGCACTAGTCAGCTCTCACTGCAACTAAAGACAAACAGGTAAACAGACAAGGAAAACACTTAGCTTGAGAAGAAACCAAAGAGATCATGTCAACTATCCTCCCAGGGAACTCCAAGAAGACACTAGCGGACTACTAGTACTTCAGGCCTGCACAGAGGAAAATAGAGCTATCACCGGCGACTCTCTGGAGAGACTGAAGGTATTTAAACATACAGCAAGGCAATGTCAATTAGCAGCAGGAAGTGGAGGTCACTGCTAGGTCCTAGAAGAAGAAGGATATCACTACACTACAGAGATGTAAAGATCAAGAAGGTACCTGCAGAGCCTAGCGCAATGACCTTCTATAGTTGTATCCAGAACGACTGTCTGTCACACCTGACACACCCATGACATCTTGGTTGTAGGAGGGCTGGGATGACTGCCTGAGTAGAGGAGGCAAACTAAGGGTAAAAGGTAAGGTGACTATATGACAAATGCAGTGTCTGACTGAGGTGCCAAGGGCCCATCAATAACATTGACTCCGGGGGCCCACTGTTTAGCTTTTTGCAAATATTTCATCACACTCATTCACAAATTTAGCTATGATTCTATATAATAATTCAATGGTTAGTTTGTTAAATGAATGATGCTGCCTTTGTCTGTACATAGTAGATCAAATATATTGTGCCAACAACTGGTCATATAAAGTGGTGTCCACTTCTGCAGAGGGGCCCACCAGAGGATTCACCTGTTCTCCTATGGGCCAGTCCGAACCTGGACAAATGTATAGTCAGTTTCAGTGTCAGGTTTGAGGGTTTAAAAAAGTGTCACCCCAAAAATAAAATGTTTTTCTAAATTGTTTTAATTAAAATGAATGAATAACACTGATGGTTACTAGCAAGTAAAGGATCTAACAGTCCTGCAGGAATTGGATCTGGGATTCTGGATTATGGGATCACAACACACTTGGCGGCTTCCCAAAAACTCCATTGACCACATTAGGAGACAGAACACAAAATCTCAAGGTTATTTTGCATAGATCCTAAAAAAAAACAAACAATGTACCTAGTGGGGTGCCGAGCCACCTACATTGGAGGAAATAAGAATTTGACCCCTTGCTGTTTTTGTAAGTTTGCCCACTGACAAAGACATGAACAGTCTATAATTTTAAGGGTAGGTTAATTTTAACATTGAGAGATAGAATATCCAAAAAAATATCAAGAAAATCATATTGTATAAATTAGATACATTTTTTTGCATTTTACAGGGAGAAATAAGTATTTGACTCCTCTGGCAAACAACACTTAATACTTGGTGGCAAAACCCTTGTTGGCAAGCACAGCAGTCAGATGTTTTTTGTAGTTGATGATGAGGGTTGCGCACATGTCAGGAGGAATTTTGGCCCACTCCTCTTTGCAGATCATCTCTAAATCATTAAGATTTTGAGGCTGTCGCTTGGCAACTCTGAGCTTCAACTCCCTCCATACGTTATTTATGGAATTAAGGTCTGGAGACTGGCTAGGCCACTCCATGACCTTAATGTGCTTCTTTTTGAGCCACTACTTTGTTGCCTTGGCTGTATGTTTTGGGTCATTGTCTTGCTGGAAGACCCAGCCACGACCCATCTTCAATGCTCTTACTGAGGGAAGGAGGTTGTTGGCCAAAATCTCGCGATACATGACCCCATCCATTTTCCCTTCAGTACGGTGCAGTCATCATGCCCCCTTTGCGGAAAAGCAACCCCAAACTCATCCTTCTTCTTCCTTCAAACACAGCGAGTTGAGTTAATGCCAAAGAGCTCAATTTTTGTCTCATCTGACCACAGCACCTTCTCCCAATAACTCACAGAATCATCCAAGTGTTCACTGGCAAACTTCAGACGGGCCTGCACATGTGCCTTCTTGAGCAGGGGGACCTTGCTGGCACTGCAGGATTTTAAACCTTTAAGGTGTAATGTGTTACCAATGGTTTTCTTGGTGACTGTGGTCCCAGCTGCATTGAGATCATTAACAAATTCCCCCCGTGTAGTTTTAGGCTGATCTCTCACCTTAATCGTTATTAAGGATACCCCACGAGGTGAGATTTATCATAGTGCTGCAGATCGATGTCAACTGACGGTCATTTTGTATTTCTTCCATTTTCTTACTATTGCACCAACAGTTTTCTCCTCAACCAGCGTCTTACTTATGGTTTTGTAGCCCATTCCAGCTTTGTGCAGGTCTATGATTTTGTCCCTGATATCCTTAGAAAGCTCTTTGGTCTTGCCCATGTTGTAGAGGTTAGAGTCTGACTGATTAATTGAGTCTGTGGACAGGAGTCTTTTATACAGGTGACTATGTAAGACAGCTGTCTTTAATGCAGGTAACGAGTTGATTAGGATCGTCAAACTGGTCTGTAGGAGCCAGAACTAGTGATGAGCAAGCACTAAATTGATTGGGTACTCATTGCTCGGGTCGAGCAAATTGGAATACTCGGGTGCTCGACCCGAGCAACGAGCCCAATGTAAGTCTATGGGAAACTCGAGTATTTTTCAGGCGGCTCCCTCCGGCGGTCCACAGAGGGCCTAAAAATTGCCCAAATCGATGGGAACAGTGCTCAAATGACATGGGAACAGCATGGGGAAGACCCCTGGAAGCATTTCTGACTCCCAGGTCACTGTGGTCAACAACGTTGTCAGAGTATTGTGCCACTTTTACGGACTCACACTAAAACATACAAAAACAAAACCAAAATGGATTTTCCTGGGAAATATATTAAGGAACATCCTTTCCAGGGTAATGACTTGCATATAAGGCAAAATAAATAACCAAAACTAAAAATAATCTTCCACACCTTGGGCTATGTTTACATGTAGCGTTTTTGATGCATTTTTGCACTTTTGCATTGCTTTCAACAAAGACAAATGCATTCACTAAGAATTGTCATTTTTACATTTTACAACCTTATCTGGCCATGTGGTGTGTGACACATCATCAGACACATGCATACAGTGCTGAAAAGATATGGGAACAGCATGGGGAAGACCTCTGGAAGCATCTCTGACTCCCAGGTCACTGTCTAAAAGTGTGCCCATCATAAGCGATCCTTGGCGCATGCGAAGATGCCTCCCACCATGCACCTGTCGCTGCAGACTTGCAACAATCACTGTCCACATCCTTGTCCCAGTGCAGCGTTCAGTTGTCCCTACCCCATTCCTTGGAATGCAAGCGCAAGTATGCAGCCAGCCACCCACACACATCACAGGCTGCAATATTATACTGCCAATTTTTTGACAGCTGCTTGCACTTGAAATGTGGCCTTTTAGGCTCGTGGAGGTGGAAGCTTTTCATAACCTCATGCCGGCGGCGGCCGGGTCTCCATACTCGGTCCCCAGCCGCCACTGTTTCTCCCGGTGTCATCTCCACCTTCCACAAGCACGAGTCCCACAACATTACCTGTGCCCTCCCCAGTGCACTTACTGGGAAGGACCGCCTAACCACAAACATGTGGACAGGTAAATGTGGCCAGGGACGGTAAGGAGCTAGTCCACAGCTTTTTTTGCTGAGTTGTATTTCACCACAGCCATATTCTTTAGCTTGGTGAAAGGACTTGGGAAACCATATCTACCCAGCTGTCATTTCTCCCAGGAAGTCCTCTAAAGCTGCTTTCACTTGAAATGTGGCCTTTTAAGCTCGTGGAGGTGGAAGCTTTTCATAACCTCATGCCGGCGGCGGCTGGGTGTCCATACTCGGTCCCCAGCCGCCACTGTTTCCCCCGGTGTCGTCTCTGCCTTCCACAAGCACGAGTCCCACAACATTACCCATGCCCTCCCCAGTGCACTTACTGGGATGGACGGCCTAGCCACAAACACGTGGACAGGTGAATGTGGCCAGGGACGGTACGGAGCCAGTCCACAGCTTTTTTTGATGAGAGTTGTATTTAGCTCAGTGAAAGGACTGGCATAGAGGGAAACCGTATCTACTCTGGGTGTCATTTCTCCGTCACCAGGTTCCGCCCATTGTCACACACGACCATGCCTGACTGTATGTTCAGGGGTGAGAGCCACAGATCAGGCTGCTGTGTTACAGCTTTCAACAACTCTGCAGCGCTGGGCGGTTTGTCAATTAAGCATGTTATCTTCAGCACAGCCTGTTGACGCTCGGCCAAGGCAGTGCTGCAGTGCTGTCAGCTTGTGACTGATGTGGTCATTTCGGAGATGGAGGAGGAGGTGTAGGAGCTGAACAATGTGATTACATTGAGGTTAAATTGGTGACGCTGTTTTTTATACTAAAGAAAGATCCTATTGTTTTGTTTTTTTTGCGTTATTTTTTAAGACCAATGCATTCACCGGGAAATGTCATTTTAACATTTTACAACCTTATCTGGCAATGTGGTGTGTGACACATCATCAGACACATCCTGTTTTATCAGACGGCCCTTACTATTCTTAAAAGGCCAGCAGTCGGCCCTCGCTATTGTTAGAGAGCCATCAGCCAGCTATGCTTTGTTGTTCCCATTATTAACAAGTGGGTCTCCTATACTGTTATTGCGTATCCAATGACTCCAAGGGCTGCCAAAAATTTGGACACAACCCAATACCCCTAGACATAGAGGAGGGTCTCAGTAAAAAAATGTTCCCATTATAAAGGAGCGGGTCTCCTATAGTGGTAATGCCCATGCTGTGTGGCAAGGGCTGCCAAAATTTGGGAAAAACCCCACTAAGAATTTAAAGACACATAGAGCAGGGCCACAGTAACGACAAATTCCCAGTAGAAAGGAGAGAGTCTGCTATACAGTTATAGGGTATGCAGTGAGTCCAAAGGCTGACCAATTTTAGGAAAAACCCCACTAAGAATTTAAAGACACAAAGAGCAGGGCCACAGTAACAAGTATGACATGTTCCCATTAGAAAAGAGAGGGTCTGCTATACAGTTATAGGGTATGCAGTGAGTCCAATGGCTGAACAATTTTAGGAGAAGCCCCACTAAGAATTTAAAGACACAAATAGCAGGGCCACAGTAACAAGTACGACGTGTTCCCATTAGAAAGGAGAGGGTCTGCTATACAGTTATAGGGTATGCAGTGAGTCCAATGGCTGACCAATTTTAGGAAAACCCCCACTAAGAATTTAAAGACACATAGAGCAGGGCCACAGTAGCGACAAATTCCCATTAGAAAGGAGAGAGTCTGCTACACAGTTATAAGGTATGCAGTGAGTCCAACGGCTGACCAATTTTAGGAAAAACCCCACTAAGAATTTAAAGACACAAAGAGCAGGGCCACAGTACCGACAAATTCCCATTAGAAAGGAGAGAGTCTGCTATACAGTTATAGGGTATGCAGTGAGTCCAAATGCTAATGTGGCACCCCAGGGGTCTGGTTTCCACAGTAATGTAATGTTATGTCTGAGAGCAGGTGGGAGGTCCTTTGGTCAGGGATCCTGTGCATGCCACACCTCCTGCCCAGTCGTGGGAGGGGAAGAACTTCCCCTATATAAACCCGGGGCTGAAGCAGGGTTAGCAGTCAAGAAGAGTAGAGACAAGAAACAGCAGAAGCAATACTACTACGAGTCAGGGGCTGGCAGCTGCAGAGCTCGCCCTGACTGAGAAGCTTTCTTACCGGACCCGGCGTCCGAGGCTGTGGGGACTAACTCTTACCCAGCAGCAGAAGCCGACCGGCAGGGGATTTCAGGTCCTCAGGCCCAGAAACCCGAAGGCACGGTCACACGCGTGGGACCAGCACCGCCATCGTGGAGCGGAAGCCATTAGAAGGCCCCGAGTCACCGGCCATACGGGTGAGCACCACACGGTACACTCAGGGACGTGGGCTACTTATATCCGCTTCTAGCAAGGTAGCCAGAAGAGTACAGTCAGTTTGGGAGGCCTACAACTCCGCCTGGCCAGGGGAGATCCCATCTGCTCAAGGACTGACCAGGCCCCGTTCACTAGCAAGTACTCCGGGAGGGTCTATCGTTGTTACCAGTAAAGACCCTGAATTACACCGCACCGTCTCTGAGTGGTTCCTGCTACCCCCATCATCCACATCTGCTGCCCTGAGGCCATACCCCTCCCGTTGGGGGTTATACCATCTACGCTGCACCATCCATCCACCGGCCTCAGCGGACTGTCCTGCAGCGGCAGCTCCATAGCTGCATTCAACGGGTGGCGTAGTCGTCCTGCATCTACCGCTGTTACATCGCCGCTCAGTTTGACTCCCTGGGCACGGACCGGGTCACCGCCACAAGACTACAACCCTCAAGAGATCCGGCTCCGGGTAAGCTCCCGCGTGCGCAACGCAGCGCGACACAGGCCCAGGGGCGCGTCAACTTTGGCGTAGTCGGCAGGATTTCGTGCCCGCAACCACCGGGTACTGCGTGCCTGAAAAAGAGACTTTTCAAACTTACCTGTGGTGAAGATTCCCGCCATCCGGCGCCATCTTCAGCCTTCTTCCCGCCATCGGTGAAGTTTCCCGCCATCTTCTGCCTTCTTCCCGCCATCCGTGGAGTTTTCCCGCCATTGGACGCCATCTTGAGGACGCCGCGTGGGAAGAAGAGGGGCGTGGACTCCGAAAGCGCGCGAGAACTGAAGCCCCGCCTCACGTCCGGACGTTGCGTAAGGTCCTGGAAGGAGCCCAGCAGACGCCGACGTCACAGGAGCGCGACGGAAGGTCCTCAACCCTGACGATCCACTGCGGAGCCGCGGCCTACGGAAGAGGATCATCGCAAGGTAGGCCACGGTCCACTAGGGGGGAGGAAGATGTCGGATACGGAGGAGAGCTTCACTGCCTCAACCCCCGCCAGCGCTACCGCTGCTGCAGTTATGCCCTTCACCATGCCCTATATCCCGGGAGCAGCTTGGCTACCCCAGTACTCAGGGGAGTCACATACCCTGCATGACTTTAGAGAAAAGCTGGATAGCCTCTTCCAGGTGTACCCCCTCACAGAAGAGCAAAAAGTGAGCATCCTGGTGGCCCAACTAACCGGGGCAGCCAAAAGGGAAGTAAAATCCTGGCCACCTGGGAGGAAGACTGTCGCAGGGATACTAACCCGGCTGAAGGACACCTTTGATACCCGCACCTCAGCCGAGATTAAGCTTAGATTCTACGGGTGCAAGCAGCGAGCGCATGAGAGTATAAGGGACTATGCACTAAACCTACAAGAGGCCCTGAGGGCCATTAAGCAGACCGACCCTGATGGAGTGGGAAACGAGGACAGGCTGTTGACCGAACAGTTTATAGAGGGACTGTATTGTAATACCCACCGAACCCAGTTGCGGGCAATGGCCTTACAGGATCCCCATCTGGGCTTTGCACAGTTCAAGGACAGAGCCATCCGGGTGCTCCGAGAACCGGCACCGGGTGGCGTTGTGACCCACAAGCGCCCTGCTATCACTTACCACCAGGAGGCGGCGCCCTTGTCGGCAGGGCCTGTGGGAGCTGATGCGCAGGCTTTGGACAATGACCCGGCTCCAGACCTACACCATCAGGTCCAAGAGCTAGCTAAGAGCGTTGCTGCGCTAACCCGAACTGTGCAGTCTTTACAGGCTTCCACCCCAGGGAAGATCCAGCTGGCATCCGGACCGGAGGACATCCCGTGGCGTCGACCAAGGAGGACCCCACCGGCCAGAGGAAGACCCAGTGACCGATACAGCGAGGACGGACGACCCATCTGCCGCCGCTGCAATCAACCTGGACATATGGCAAGGTACTGTTCTTTAAACGGGCACAACCTGGGGTAGAGGGCCAACCCCCAGGAAAAAGATCACCAGGCCCATCGAACTGGCGCGACAGATATGTGGGAGGACGTCCAGTCTTGCCTGTGGTACTGGATGGCATTCCCATGAGTGCCCTACTGGACACCGGGTCACAGGTCACCACCATCCCGTACGTGCTCTTTAAGCAGTACTGGAATGACTCGGATATTACCCGCTACCCTGACGACGACTTGAGTATCATCGCCAGCAATGGCCAGCCCGTGCCACAGATCAGATTTAAAGAGGTGACCATCAAAATCGGTAGAGTCGAACTGGCAGCACAGGGACTGATCATTGTAGATATTGACAAACATGAGAGTCACCCAAAAATAACTCTAGGAACTAATGTAATTGAAAATTGTCTTGCAGAGGTGATTTTCCTTTTACAGCAGGTTGCCAAGAACGCCAGCTCCGGCGAGCAGCGGGTGCTCCAGAAAGAGATCCGGGCACTGATGCGACGGCAACAGGTGGAACTCTCCGGCGGTGAGATTGGTAGCGTAAGAATGTGTGACCCTTTTCCTATTGCCATGCCCCCAAAAAGTGAAATGATGATTTGGTGCCGGGCAGCTATTGGTCTGAGAGGTAGAGATTACCAGGCAATGGTAGAACCAGTTTACTCGGACAGTAGGCCCACCATTTTGACAGCACGGGGGGTGGTTGATGTACGCCATGGGAGGGTGCCCGTTCGCATAATAAATATCGGGGAGAGGGAAGTGTACCTGCCCCGGTATGCCACGCTAGCCAAATTATATACCATTAACCAAAATTCTATACAATCTGTGGAACCCTTGCCTCCATCTCACCCGGAGGAAGGTAACGGCTCTAAGAAAAACATGGAGGACTGGTGTCAGCAACTACATCTGGGTACTGACTCCACTCCCGCACACCAGAAACAAGGAGTCTATCGGGTGGTTCAGGAGTACGAGAGAGTGTTCAGTAAACACCCGTTAGACTTCGGGCGAGTCAAGGGGGTAGAACACCACATCCCCACGGGAGACCATCCTCCTATAAAAGAGAGGTATCGACCCGTACCCCCTGCCCACTACCAACACGCCAAGGGGATGCTTAGAGACATGAAGGAGGCTGGGGTGATCAGGGATAGCTGTAGCCCCTGGGCAGCTCCACTAGTCTTAGTCCGAAAGAAAGACAACACCATGAGGATGTGTGTAGATTACCAGAAAATCAATCGTATCACACACAAGGATGCGTACCCCTTACCAAGGATAGAGGAGTCATTGGCTGCTTTAAGATCTGCTAACTTCTTCTCTACCTTGGATCTCACTAGCGGGTACTGGCAGGTTCCTGTAGCAGAGGCGGACCGGGAGAAGACCGCATTCACCACCCCGATGGGACTTAGCGAGTTCACCTGCATGCCGTTCGGACTCTGCAACGCACCGGGAACCTTCCAACGACTAATGGAGTGTTGTCTGGGCCACAGAAACTTCGAGACGGTCCTGTTGTACCTGGACGATGTCATCGTATATTCCAAGACGTATGAGGACCACCTGAAACACCTGGCGGAAGTGTTCGAAGCTCTGGCAAGTTACGGCCTAAAGGTGAAACCCTCCAAGTGTCACCTCCTGAAACCAAAGGTGCAGTACCTGGGACACGTGGTGAGCGCTGACGGAGTGGCTCCCGACCCTGATAAGATCACCGCAATTAAGGAATGGCCAAGCCCCTCCAGCGTAAAAGAAGTGCGGCAGTTCCTCGGGTTGGTAGGCTACTACCGAAGGTTTATTCCCGGTTTCACCAAAAAGGCAGCACCTATGCAGGACCTCCTGATAGGCCAGTCCCGGAAGGCCAAGAACCAGAAGCCGCCCTTCAAATGGGAGGAGCTGGAAGAAGAGTCCTTCCGCCAGCTGAAGATGGCCCTCACGGGGGACGAAATCCTGGCGTACCCGGATTATAGCCAGCCCTTTATCCTCTACACCGACGCCAGTAACATCGGGCTAGGAGCCGTGCTGTCCCAGATCCAGCAGGGGAAGGAACGAGTAATCGCCTACGCCAGCCGAAAACTGCGACCCACCGAAAGGAACCCCGAGAATTACAGCTCATTTAAGCTAGAGTTCCTGGCCATAGTATGGGCAGTCACCGAGCGCTTTAAGCATTACCTCGCTTCTTCCCGGTTCACAGTGTACACGGATAACAACCCGTTGACACACCTGGACACGGCAAGACTCGGTGCCCTGGAGCAGAGGTGGATGGCCCGTCTGTCCAACTACGAGTTCACAATCAAATACCGGGCAGGATGCTCCAATACCAACGCGGACGCCCTGTCCAGGATGCCCAACCTGCCGGACGGAGGAGAAGATCCGGAGGGACTGGAAGAAGTTGAACTCCCTGCGTTCCACCGTCATGGGACTATCCAGTATTCCCACCGGGTAAGGAGTAAGCAGGCTGCTACGTTGAACCCCTTACCCCACTACAACTGGGCGGAAACGCAAGACAGCGACCCTGCCGTCCGACTGGTGAAGGAGATGCTGACTCGGCCGGAGGCTCGCCTTGAACCAGACGCTCCGGAGGAAGCCAAACAACTATGGGCAGAGAAGAGTCGACTGTTCCTTTACAAAGGGAAGTTGTGCCGCAGAATGGTTAACTCCCGGATGCATGAATTACTCTGGCAAGTAGTGGTGCCACGAAGAGACGCAGCCATGATGATGGAGGCATACCACGACGGAGCTGGACACTTCGGGTGGAAGAAGCTGGAGTTCCTGCTGCGCGAGCGGTTCCACTGGGTAGGCATGAGGGGAACCATCGAGAAGTGGTGCAGAGACTGTGGCCCGTGCAACCTGAGAAGGAAGGACCGTGCCAGCCAGAAGACTCCCCTGCAGTCCATCGTCACCCGGCAACCGTTGGACCTGGTAGCCTTGGATCATGTAAAACTGACCCCAAGCAGAAGTGGCTACGTCTACGCGTTAACCATCGTGGATCATTACTCCCGGTTTCTGGTTGTCGTCCCCGTCAAGGACTTAACGGCTCAAACAGCAGCTAGAGCCTTCCAGCAGCACTTTTGCCGTCCACACGGGTACCCGGACCAAGTGCTGACGGACCAGGGACCTGCCTTTGAAGCGGAGGTCTTCCAGGAATTCTGCAATCTGTATGGCTGCCGGAAGATAAGGACGACACCCTACCATCCGCAAACTAATGGACTTTGTGAGAAAATGAACCAGGTGGTAATGGATCTTCTAAAAACGTTGCCCCTGGAAGAACGCAGTCTGTGGCCTGAGAAGTTGCCCGATCTGGTGGACCTATACAACCACATCCCGGTAGGTTCCACCAACTGTACCCCGGCTTACCTAATGAGGGCAAGACCTGGTAAGTTACCTGTTGACCTGGAAATGGGAGTCCTGACACCCGAGGACACTTCACCAGAAACAGACTGGGACACAGAGAGGCAGCAGCAGTACCGGAGAGTACAGGAGAGCGTGGAGCGAAGTCTCTGTCAGGCTAGGGAAAGACAAGAGAAAACTTACAACCAGTATGCTCCCGCTGTTCCCCTGGTACCGGGAGAGCAGGTCTTGAAGAGGAAGAGACGGCTCCACAAGTTGGACGACCAGTGGGAGAAGGACCCGTACACCGTACTGCCCTCAAGCCACGAGAACCCGAAGGTTTGTACCATCAGTAAAGACGGAGGGGAAACCACAGCCATTGTATCCCGGGACCACCTGAAGAAGTGTCCCGAACAACTGAGGAACCCTGAAGAGGAACAAGAAGACCATCGACCCGTAGAGGAAAGGGAAGATATGGTTAGTACTGTGCTCGGGGACTTCCCTCGGTATTGGACTCAAGTCGATGGTGCAGTTGTGGTACCCGTACTCACCTTCCTCCAACCAGCATCCCAAGCACCTACGGAGCAACAGGTAGAGCTGGAAGAACAGCCGGTCCAGGAGGCAGAAGACTCCACACAAGCAGAACAGGAGGATCAACCCTCTGCTTATAGTGAGCCTGCCGTACCCCTAGTGAGACAAAGAGCCGGTAGACAGCTGCCCAGTTTACCCTTGACAGCTCCTACACCCTGTAGTTCAGGGCCAGACAGTCAGCTCCGTAGGTCCACTAGGGCCACTAGAGGCCAGTTACCCGCACGCTGGAGGATTTGAAGTGTATAAATTGTTTTATTTATGTTTATCTGTGTATTGTTGCTTGTGTATAATTTTGTGTTTCCAGTTATTTTTAGGAATCCTTGGTGGATTTACCGGGAATCCTTGTACATTGTTGGAGCGTAACCCAGGATGGACGAGACTGTTAAGGACTCGGGGTAGGACAGACCCCTACCTGGTTATGTCTCCCTGTTTTGGTGAAATGGACACCTTGCTTTCTTCAAAGACTGCACCCGGTTACGGACATGCCGTGACCACCTTTATGTGTTTCTTATTGTATTGTTATTGTTATATCTTGTTATGTTTTTCTAAAATGTGTTTAGTCCCGGAGTACTAAATTTTACTAGGGGGGAATGTGGCACCCCAGGGGTCTGGTTTCCACAGTAATGTAATGTTATGTCTGAGAGCAGGTGGGAGGTCCTTTGGTCAGGGATCCTGTGCATGCCACACCTCCTGCCCAGTCGTGGGAGGGGAAGAACTTCCCCTATATAAACCCGGGGCTGAAGCAGGGTTAGCAGTCAAGGAGAGTAGAGACAAGAAACAGCAGAAGCAATACTACTACGAGTCAGGGGCTGGCAGCTGCAGAGCTCGCCCTGACTGAGAAGCTTTCTTACCGGACCCGGCGTCCGAGGCTGTGGGGACTAACTCTTACCCAGCAGCAGAAGCCGACCGGCAGGGGATTTCAGGTCCTCAGGCCCAGAAACCCGAAGGCACGGTCACACGCGTGGGACCAGCACCGCCATCGTGGAGCGGAAGCCATTAGAAGGCCCCGAGTCACCGGCCATACGGGTGAGCACCACACGGTACACTCAGGGACGTGGGCTACTTATATCCGCTTCTAGCAAGGTAGCCAGAAGAGTACAGTCAGTTTGGGAGGCCTACAACTCCGCCTGGCCAGGGGAGATCCCATCTGCTCAAGGACTGACCAGGCCCCGTTCACTAGCAAGTACTCCGGGAGGGTCTATCGTTGTTACCAGTAAAGACCCTGAATTACACCGCACCGTCTCTGAGTGGTTCCTGCTACCCCCATCATCCACATCTGCTGCCCTGAGGCCATACCCCTCCCGTTGGGGGTTATACCATCTACGCTGCACCATCCATCCACCGGCCTCAGCGGACTGTCCTGCAGCGGCAGCTCCATAGCTGCATTCAACGGGTGGCGTAGTCGTCCTGCATCTACCGCTGTTACATCGCCGCTCAGTTTGACTCCCTGGGCACGGACCGGGTCACCGCCACGAGACTACAACCCTCAAGAGATCCGGCTCCGGGTAAGCTCCCGCGTGCGCAACGCAGCGCGACACAGGCCCAGGGGCGCGTCACTGACCAATTTTAGGAAAAACCCCACTAAGAATTTAAAGACACATAGAGCAGAGCCACAGTAACAAGGTACGACATGTTCCCATTAGAAAGGAGAGAGTCTGCTATACAGTTATAGGGTATGCTGTGAGTCCAACGGCTGACCAAATTTAGGAAAAACCCCACTAAAAAATTAAAGACACACAGAGCAGGGCCACAGTAACAAGTACGACATGTTCCTATTAGAAAGGAGAAGGTCTGCTATACAGTTATAGGGCATGCAGTGAGTCCAATGGCTGACCAATTTTAGGAAAAACCCCACTAAGAATTTAAAGACACATAGAGCAGGGCCACAGTAATGACAAATTCCCATTAGAAAGGAGAGAGTCTGCTATACAGTTATAGGGTATGCAGTGAATCCAACGGCTGACCAAATTTAGGAAAAACCCAACTAAGAAATTAAAGACACATAGAGCAGGGCCACAGTAACAAATACAACATGTTCCCATTAGAAAGGAGAGCGTCTGCTATACAGTTATAGGGTATGCAGTGAGTCCAATGGCTGACCAAATTTAGGAAAAACCCCACTAACAATTTAAAGAGACATAGAGCAGGGCCACAGTAACGACAAATTCCCATTAGAAAGGAGAGAGTCTCCCATAGTGTTGGCCTATGCAGTGAATGCAAGGGCTGCCAAAAATTTGGAGGCACTCCAATGCCCCTTGGAATAGACGTAGAAGAGGGCCTCAAAAAAAAATGTTCCCATTAGAAAGGAGCTGGTCTTCTATACTTGTAATGCCCATGCACTAAGTGTATGGGCTGACAAACATTTACCCCTGGGTGGTATACATGAACATACTGTATACATTTTTTTTTTTATGAGCATCATAAAGACCCTTTAAAAAAATTATGTGGGTGTTGCATCACAGACCACGGTCATCCTGGTGATATGAGTCAGGGAGCGTATACACATGTGTGGGTGTGCCAAGAAAAGACACTGGATTTGAGTTTATGTTATGCTGCTATCATTCAGTGGTGTTGAGAAGTCTGGCCCAATCCAGTCCTTGTTCATTTTTATAAGAGTCAGCCTGTCAGCATTTTCAGTTGACAGGCGGATGCGCTGATCAGTTATAATTCCACCAGCGGCACTAAAAACCCGCTCTGACAAAACGCTGGCGGCAAGACAGGCCAGGACCTCCAAAGCGTAGAGAGCCCGTTCATTCCACGTATCCAGCTTGGATACCCAATAATTATAAGGCACAGAGGAATCACGGAGGACGTTGGTACAGTCGGCAAGGTACTACCTCAGCATCTTCCCAAACTTTGCATTCCTTGTGAGAGTACCCCGCGCCTCAGGGCCTGTGAGATGGGAGGGCCTGAGAAAACTCTCCCAGAACTTTGACAGTGTTCCCCTGCTTCTGCTAGATTGAAATTGTGTCTCTCTCGCCTGTACTCCTTGGTTGTCCAACGAAGTGTGCTCTCTGCCGCCAGAGTTTTCAGATGGGAATTTTTTTAATAGTTCTGCAACAAGGGCCTTCTGGTACAGCCCCATTTTTGTAGACCTGTCCGCCTCAGGGATAAGAGATATAAAGTTCTCCTTATAGCGTGGGTCTAGAAGTGTCACCAACCAGTAATGACTGTCACCCAAAATTTTGAGAATGCGAGGGTCATGGGAAAGGCAGCGTAACATAAACCTAGCCATGCATGCCAGAATACTAACAGGCAACACTTCCGTGTCCTCACCAAGAGGATGACTGACCATGCTCTCCTCCTCCTCTCTGTCCTCTGGCCATCCACGCTGAACAGACGGTATAACTGCTGTGCAGGTAGTACCGACTATAGTGTCCTGTACTTCCTCCTCCTCCTCCTCCTGTTCCTCATTGTCACCCAATCCACGTTGGGATGAGATGAGGCTTGGCTGTGTGTAATCACCCTGTATGGTTCCTTGCTTCATCTCATTGTGCTCCACCTGCAATGCATCCTCTTTGATTGTGAGCAGAGAGCGTTTCAGTAGACAGAGTAGCGGGATGGTGACGCTAATTACGGCATCATCGCCGCTCACCATCTTGGTGGAGTCCTTAAAGTTTTGGAGGATGGTACATGTGTCTGACATCCAGGTCCACTCCAGAGGACTAATGTGTGGAGTCTGAACTGAATACCAATGGCCTTGTTGATGCTGGTACTCACCAACTACCCTCTTCTGCTTACAAATCCTTCCCAACATCTGCAGTGTAGAGTTCCAATGCGTGGGGACATCACACACCAGTCTGTGAGTCGGAAGCTGCAAACGCTGCTGAAACACAGCAAGGGTGGCATACTTTCTAAAATGGGCACACAGGCAGCTCCAGGTAGGATTTCAGAAACCGCTGAACCACGAGGTTAAGCACATGGGCCAGGCATGGTACTTGTGTGAGCTCGCCTCAGCTGCCACCAGGTTCCGGCATTGTCACACACGACCATGCCTGGCTGTAGGTTCAGCGGTGTGAGCCACAGATCTGCCTGCTCTTTCAGAGCTGTCCACAACTCTTCAGCATTGTGTGGTTTGTCACCTAAGCATATTAGCTTCAGCACAGCCTGTTGCCGCTTGGCCGAGGCAGTGCTGCAGTACTTCCAGCTTGTGACTGATGTGGTCATTTCGGAGATGGAGGCTGAAGAGGAGGCTGAGGAGGATGAGGAGGATGAGGTGCAGGAGCTGTAGACCGTCAGGGAAACCCTGATTGATCTTGGCGTTGGGAGGATGTGTTCGGTCCCAAGGTCCGACTGGGTCCCGGCTTCCACTATGTTAACCCAGTGTGCCGTCAGCGAGATATACCGTCCCTGCCCTCAATCACTTGTCCACGTGTCCGTGGTTAGGTGGACTTTACCGTTAACTGCGTTATTGAGGGCATGGCTAATGTTTTGGGACACATGTTTGTGTAATGCGGGGACGGGACACCGGGAGAAATAGTGGCGGCTGGGGACCGAGTACCGAGGGTCGGCTGCCGCCATCAGGTTGCGGAATGCTTCCATCTCCACGAGCCTAAAAGGCAACATTTCGAGCGCAAGCAGTCGGGAAATGTGAGAATTTAGTAGTGTGGCCTGTGGGACGTTGACTGCATTCCAAGGACTGGGGTATGGACAACTGAACGCTGCGCTGGGACAAGGACATGGACGTGCTTCCTGATGCTACTTGAGAGTTTGCAATGACAGGTGCAGGGCAGGAGGCATCTTAGCAAGAACCATGGACAGGGGATTGGCTTGCATGCACAACAGCGGAAGAAGCAATGGTGCCACCCGCAGACACTGTTCCTGGACCCTGGGTTTCGGCCCACAAAGTCAGGTGCTTTGCTGCCATGTGCCTGATCATGCTGGTGGTGGTCAGGCTGGTTGTTTTGCCACCCCTGCTGATGTTGGCCTGGCAGGTGGTGCAAATGGCCTTTTTGGGGTTATCGGCAGAGTCTTTAAAAAACAACCAGACTCGGGAAGACCTAACAGTTGTACTGGAAACTTCCTTCGTGCTTGTGTTACGGGGAACGGTTGCCTGCCTTCTGTCTGTGGCCACCACACTGCTTCTTCCTGCCTGTTGGGGTGCTCTGCCTCCCTCCCCCTGTGTGCTGCTGTCCTCGCTCTGCATGTCCTCCTGCCAGGTTGGGTCAGTTACTATATCATCCACCACCTTGTCTTCCACTTCCGCACACTGGTTCTTCTCCTGACTTTCTTGCAATTGTGTCTCATCATCGTCCACCTCTTGTGACACTTTCCCACCGTCACCTTCGTGTGACCGTGGCTGCTCAAATATTTGGGCATCGCTGCACTCCATCTCCTCTTGCCCCGCTTCAAGTGGACCGGGCGAGAGGCCAAATCTATAAATGGAAAAGTGAACAGCTCTTCAGAGTGTCCAAGTGTGGGATCCGTTGTCTCTGGCTACTCGGCATGGTGGGAGGAAGGAGGATCAGGGTGAGGAATATGCGGTCCAGACTCACGGCTACTGAGACTTGACTGTGTGGAAGACAGGGTGGTGGTGGTGGTGGTGGCTAAGTGACTGGAAGCATTATCCGCTATCCAACCAACAATCTTTTGACACTGCTCTGGGTTCAGTAGTGGTGTGCTGCGGTCCCCTAGAAATTGGGACAGGAAGGTCAGGCGAGAAGATGTTGGTGTTTGTTGTGGCACAATTTCAGCTTGCCCACAGCCTTGTCCTCGGCCTCTGCATGCACCATTACCATCAGGTCCAGTTCCCCGTCCCTTGCCACGTGCCTTGCCCATTTTAAATGGAGGACAGTATCTTCCACGCTCACTACAAATGAATGAGTTTGGAGCGAACTTATATGTGATCGGTGTGACGGAGAAAACAGAGTTTCAAATAGTTGGCTTGTAGGTAAGTAGTTTGAACAGCAAACTGCTGTGAATTGCTTCACGGACACACTGAAAGAAATTTTTAATGGAGGCCAGAAAAGGCAGTATTTTCTGACAACATATATATGATCCGTGTGACAGAGAAAACAGAGTTTCAAATAGCTGGCCTGTAGGTAAGAAGTTTGAACAGCAAACTGCTGTGAATTGCTTCACTGACACACTAAAGGATAGTGTCAGAAATGGCAGTATGGCGCCCCTGTGGGTTCAGTCACCACAGAAGTACTGCATCTCACCCACTGTCAGGTAAGGAAGGAGTACTACCTGGGACCCTAACACCTGCATCCAACACTACACTACTCCAGACTAGCAGGAGAGGCAAGATACGTCGCATTCCTGCTGAGCACTGTCCCTGGCTGGAGAGGGGGGAACCAAAGTAGGGGGAACCATGTAGTGGGTGTGGGTGGAGGAAGTAAATCAGGGGAGCACTTGTTGGGAATAGTATAAAAAGGGGAGCCATCTTGGGAGTGCTTAGAACAGTCTGAGAGAGCAGTCAGAGGAGGACAGTGAGAGGAGCGGGAGCTCTGTAGAAGCTCTGCTCAGGATGAGGGCCTGGCCAGAGAGGCCCAAGATTGAAGAGAGAGGAGCAGGAGAAAGGCTCCAGGAGTGAAGAAAGGATCCCAGGGGTACGGGCAGTGCTGGAGGCAACCCGTACGCCCGAGTCTACCAGGCGGTGGAGCTGTCAGGTCGCACAGAGGGGACCGGTCCCTAAACTAGCGTAGTTCTTTAAGCCTCAACTAAGAAACCGGATGCTGCAGTATTTCAGGTACTGCACCCACCAGCCACATCTGTCTCACCAAGAAAGTGGCCATAGAGGACCCAGGAGACAGAGAAGATGTCGCCCGACAAGGCCCACGGCCACTGGATTGGGACATTGGGTGTGAGGTGCAGGGAGACTGCCAGAAGGAACACACAGAAGGGGGTCCCGTTATGTACTCCGGAGGTACTTGAGGGTTGGCTGAGCCCCTGTCCGGTGAACACAGCACGACTTGGGAAGTTATGATCTGCAGTTGTAACCAGGAGCAAAGTAAGAATTGTGAGTAAATCCGGAAGACTGCACCCCACTGTCTCTGTCAATTATTACTGCTGCGCCATCACCCCCTGCACTACACTGTACCACGAGCATTACCTCAATATCTGCAACATCTACACTGCCCTGGAGCTAAGCCCTATCTGTGGAGAGCTAAACCAACTCTGCTGCATTAACAACAGCTCCAGAGGATCTCAACCGCAGCGGCAGCTTCCTTTAGCCGCATACCACAGGTGGCGCAACGAACATTATTTAAAAACTATAATCCCCTTTCCCAAATTCCCCTTTTATTGACCGCTCTGGGTCACGGACCGGGTCATCGCCTCTGTGACATCTCCCCTAGCAATGACCGGCCCGGCACCGAGTACCCCACGGCCCAGGGGGCGCGTCAGCAGTATTTTCTGACAACATATATGTGATCCGTGTGATGGAGAAAACAGAGTTTTAAATACCTGGCCTGTAGGTAAGTAGTTTGAACAGCAAACTGCTGTGAATTGCTTCACTGACACACTAAAGGAAATTTTTAATGGAGGCCAGAAATGGCAGTATTTTCTGACAACGTATATGCGATCCGTTTGACAGAGAAAACACAGTTTTAAATAGCTGGATTTCTAGCGCTGTAATATGGAAAGGACCTGGCTGTATTCTGCAGTGCCAACAAGCAAATGGTGCAGAAAAACGGTGTTCTCTGGATTGCTTTTTAAGCAAATAATGAGGAATAAGATCCAAAGATAAGTATTCCTGGCCCCTGAGACCTGGGCCTTTGTATAGAAATATCTAACAGCAGCAGAAGGCAGAATTGGAATGGAGCCTCTTGTGCTATATGCACTGCAATCTGCTATATACCCTGCCTGCCTGCCTATATACACTGCCTCCCTGATATCTCTGCAGATGGATTAGTTAGTCCTCAAAAGGACTGTTTGTTAAGATGGATATGTGTAATGTACGTTTTTTCTCCCTACACTACCTAATACACAAGCAAATCTCTCCATGACGCAGCAGCACCGCTCCCTACACTGTCTGATCCAGAGTGACTGTGATGAGCATGGCGGCGCCAGGTCTGATATAGACCCGATGACGCTATGCGGCCAGCCAATCACGGTAATGCCACAACCAACATGGCTACGGCATTACAGTGAGTGGCAGGCAATCCCAGCATGTTCATTGGCTCTGTAACGAGCGCCAAACATGCAGGGAGGAGACCCGAGCTCCCGCCGAGAAACCCAGAAATACTCGGCGAGTATTGTGATTGGCTGGCCGCACAGCGTCACCTCGATTATTTAAAACCGGGCGCCGCCATCTTTGACACAGTCGCCCGGGATCAGACAGTGTAGGGTCAGTGCTGCAGAGCTAGGGAGATATTTATACTGCAAAATAGTTAGTGTAGGGTCTCTAAAGCCTGCCAAATCAACCAAACAGTCCTTCTCAGGACTAATATCCATCCCAGATATCAGGCAGGCAGGCTGTATAGGAGACACCGTGGTTATACCAACAAACAGTGCATTACAGTCCTGTGTGCTCCTGCTAGTCAAATTGCTAGACTTATCCCCCCGTCTCAGGGGCCAGGAAAAATCCTTTTTTTTTTCATCTAAATCCTGTATTTTTTTTTCCCTCAGTCAGACTGTACAAATACACATCTTATTAACCTTTTGTTATTTCCCCCCCTTCAAAAAAAAATTGAGTCTGTCTGTGACTGTTCATACACCAATATATCTGTTTAAAATATTCTGGTGTAGGCCATATAACTAGAAGTTTGGTTTTGCAGTTCCACGGTTCAAATCACTGTATTATGCAGCTTTTGGCCTTTTTTACATAAAAAAAACAGTAATAGTGTCTCCCTGACTGTTCAGACACAAATATATCTGTTTAAAATATTTTGGTGTAGGCCAGATAACTAGAAGTTTGGTTTTGCAGTTCCACGGTTCAAATCTCAGTATTATGCAGCTTTTGGCCTTTTTTACATAAAAACAAAATAGTAATAGTGTTTCCCTGACTGTTCAGACACAAATATATCTGTTTAAAATATTCTGGTGTAGGCCAGATAACTAGAAGTTTGGTTTTGCAGTTCCATGGTTCAAATCTCTGTATTATCCAGCTTTTCGCCTTTTTTACATAAAAAAAACAGTAATAGTGTCTCCCTGACTGTTAAGACACAAATATATCTCTTTAAAAGATTCTGGTGTAGGCTAGAGAAATAGAACTGTGGTTTTCCTCTTCCACGGTTCTAATAGCCTTTTTATTACCCTTTTTCCATTGATAGTGCGAGTGTAAGCTATTTTACTTCATTTACAATGGGCAAGGCGCGTGGCAAGGGACGTGGAACTGGATGTTCTGGTGATGGTGCGTGTGGAGGACGGGGCCGTGGCCAAGGTGAAAATGTGCCACAACCAACAGCCATATCTTCTCGCTCCCACTTCTTGACCGAATTACTAGGGAAGCAGACTACAACACCAGTATTGCGAACTGATCAGTGATCAGGTTATTAATTGGATAGCAGCTAATACTTCCAGTTACCTGGGCGCCATCAACTTCGGTCTGTCTTCCACATGGTCAAGTTTTAGTAGCCGTGAGTCTTGACCGCAAACTCCTCCTCACCCTGATGCTCCTTCCTACCACCATGCTGAGTGTCGTCAGACAGCAACTGATCCCACAGGTGGACACTCTGAAGAGCTGTTCACTGGTCCATTTCCATATTTGTGCCCCTCACCTGCTCCGCTTGAAGTGGTGGAAGAGGAGATCCCATGTAACGATGCCCAAATATTTGAACAGCCACGGACACAGGAAATCGACGCTGGCAATTTGTCACAAGAGGTGGATGATGACGAGACACAATTGCCACGAAGTGAGGAGGAGGATCGTGGTGTGCAAGTGGAAGAGGAGGAGGTGGTGGATGATCTAGTAACTGACCCAATGTGGCAGGAGGACTCTCAGAGCGAAGCCAGCAGCACACAGGGGGAGGGAGGCAGAGTACCCCAACAGGCAGGAAGAAGCAGTGTGGTGCCCGCACGCAGAAGGCGGGCAACAGTTCCCCGTAACACTAACACTGACGTTGCCAGTACAATCGGTAGGTCTTCTAGAGTCTGGAATTTTTTTAAAGACTCTGCTGATAACCCCAAAAAGGCCATTTGTACCACCTGCCATGCCAGCATCAGCAGGGGTGACAAAACTACCAGCCTGACCACCACCAGCATGATCAGGCACATGTCAGCAAAGCACCCGACTTTGTGGGGCAAACCCCAGGGTCCACGACCAGTGTCAGCGGGTGTCACCACTGCTTCTTCCGCTGTTGTGTGTGTAAGAGAACCCCCTGTTGTGCGTGCAAGGCAATCCTCTGTCCATACTGCATGCAAAGATGCCCTCTCCTCTGTCTTCACTTGTTATGGCAGTTTCTCAAGAAACAGCATCAAAGTCCACGTCCCACCGCTGCGTTCAATTGTCCATATCCCAGAGCTTTGAACGAAAGCGCAAATTCGCAGCCAACGCCCCACAGGCCACAGTCCTAAATTCGCACATTTCACGACTGCTTGCATTGGAAGTGCTGCCTTTTAGCCTGGTGGAGACGGAATCCTTCCGCAACCTTATGGCGGTGGCCGTCCCTCGGTACTCGGTCCCCAGCCGACACTATTTTGCCCAGTGTGCCATCCCCGCACTACACAAGCACGTGTCCCAAAACATCTGCCGTGCCCTCAACAACGCAGTTACTGGGAGAGTCCACCTGACAACGGACACGTGGACAAGTGCTTGTGGCCAGAAATGGTACATCTCCCTGACGGCACACTGGGTAAACATAGAGGAAGCCGAGACCCAGTCGGACCTTGGGATGGAACACATCCTCCCCACACCGAGGATTGCGGGCCCTATGTCAGTCAGAGTTGCCCCCACAGTGCACAGCTCCTGCGCATCATCCTCCTCCTCATGTTCAGCCTCCATATCAGATATCACCACATCAGTTACAAGCTGGAATCACTGCAGTACTGCCTCAGCCAAGTGGCAACAGACTGTGCTGAAACTCATAAGCTTGGGTGATAAACCTCACACTGCTTGTGAGTTGTGGACAGCTGTGAAAGAGCAGGCAGATCTGTGGCTGAGACCGCTGAACCTACATCCAGGCATGGTCGTGTGTGACAATGGCCGTAACCTGGTGGCGGCTCTGAGGCGAGGCGAGATCAGACACGTACCATGCCTGGCTCATGTGCTTAACCTCGTGGTTCAGCGGTTTCTTAAATCGTACCCCGAGTTGCCAGATCTGCTCGTCAAAGTACGCCGCCTAACAGCTCATTTTCGGAAGTCGGCTACAGCTTCCGCCGCCCTTGCTGTGTTGCAGCAGCGTTTGCAGCTTCCGGCACGCCGACTGGTGTGTGATGTCCCCACACGTTGGAACTCTACCCTCCACATGTTGCAAAGGATTTGTGAGCAGAAGACAGCAGTTGTGGAGTACCAGCTGCAACAAGGCTGTCGATATTCAGGTCAGACTCCACACATAAGACCTCAGGAGTGGACCTGGATGTCTGACATATGTACCATCCTGACAAACTTTGAGGAGTCCACCAAGATGGTGATTGGCGATGACGCCAACATTAGCGTCAGCATCCCACTTGTCTGTCTTTTGCAACGCTCTCTGCAGAGAAGTAAAGAGGAGGCATTGCAGCCAGAGTATGATGAGATGGATCAAGAAGCCGTAGCGGGCGATTACACACAGCCCAGACTCATCTCATCCCAACGTGCATTGGGGGACAATGAGGACGAGGAGGAGGAGGAGGAAGAAGAGGAGCTGGTATCATGCACTGTAAACGGTAGTACCTGTACAACTGTCATACCGTGGGGGTGGCTTGAGGACAGGGGGGAGGAGGAGGAGAGCATGGTCAGTCGTCAGCTTGGTGAGGACACGGAAGTCTTGCCCGTTACCAGTCTGGCGCGTATGGCTGACTTTATGTTACGTTGCCTTAACCGTGACCCTCGCGTTGTCAAAATGTTGGGTGACAGTCATTACAGGTTGGTGACACTTTTAGACCCCCGCTACAAGGAGAACTTTCACTCTCTTATTCCTGAGGTGGAGAGGTCTACAAAAATGTGGCAGTACCAGAAGGCCCTTGCTGCAGAACTTTTAAAAAAATTCCCATCTGAACACGCTAACGGCAGAGGTCACAGTTCGTCGACCAACCAAGGCATACAGGCGAGAGAGATGCAACTCCAATCCAGCAGAGGCAAGGGAACACTGTCAACATTCTGGGACAGTTTTCTGAGACCCGCCCAGCTTACAGGCCCTGAGGCGCGGGGTACTCTCACAAGGAGTGGAAAGTTTCAAAAGATGATGAGGGAGTACCTTGCCGACCGTACCAGCATCCTCTGTGCATTTTAATTATTGGGTATCCAAGCTGGACACTTGGAGTGAACTCGCTCTGTACGCCTTGGAGGTCCTGGCCTGCCCTGCCGCTAGCGTGTTATCGGAGAGTGTTTTTAGTGCCGTTGGGGGAATTATAACTGATAAGCGCACTCGCCTGTCAACTGACAATGCTGACAAGCTGACCCTTATCAAAATGAAAAAGGGCTGGATTGGGCCAGACTTCTCTTCACCACCAAATGACAGCAGAGTAACATAAAGTCAAATCCACTGTGTTATTTCGGGAGGTGTATTCCCATGCACCATTTCACACCCACACATGGGTATACGTTTCCTCATTTCGGATGTTTTTTGCTCTTCTCCTTATCCTCAGCCTCCACCACCACTATACCACCAGGGTGACCGTGGTCCGTGTTGCCAGCATTGCAAGTTCCTCCGTCCTAATTTTTGGCAGCTTTTGCTTGGAAGGCATAGGCAAAGACTATGGGAAACCCACTCCCCAATAATGGGAATAATGTTTTGAATATGCTGTACTGCATGGCTCTTGTAAGATCATGAATACTGTCTTGTTAAGCTACTGTGACCTCCACGTCTCTTCCAAGGGGCATTAAAACCATCTTGTTAAGCTACTGCGACCTCCACCACTCTTCCAAGGGGCATTAAAACCGTCTTGTTAAGCTACTGCGACCTCCACCCCTCTTCCAAGGGGCATTAAAACCATCTTGTTAAGCTACTGCGACCTCCACCGCTCTTCCAAGGGGCATTAAAACCGTCTTGTTAAGCTACTGCGACCTCCACCACTCTTCCAAGGGGCATTGACATTGTCTTTTTATTCCACTGCGACCTCCACCACTTTTCCAAGGGGCATTAAAACCATCTTGTTAAGCTACTGCGACCTCCACCACTCTTCCAAGGGGCATTAAAACCGTCTTGTTAAGCTAATGCGACCTCCACCCCTCTTCCAAGGGGCATTAAAACCATCTTGTTAAGCTACTGCGACCTCCACCGCTCTTCCAAGGGGCATTAAAACCGTCTTGTTAAGCTACTGCGACCTCCACCACTCTTCCAAGGGGCATTGATATTGTCTTTTTATTCCACTGCGACCTCCACCACTCTTCCAAGGGGCATTGATATTGTCTTTTTATTCCACTGCGACCTCCACCACTTTTCCAAGGGGCATTAAAACCATCTTGTTAAGCTACTGCGACCTCCACCACTCCTCCAAGGGGCATTAAAACCGTCTTGTTAAGCTACTGCGATCTCCACCACTCTTCCAAGGGGCAATAAAACAGTCTTGTTCAGCTACTGCGACCTCCACTCCTCTTCCAAAGGGCATTAAAACCGTCTTGTTAAGCTACTGCGACCTCCACCACTCTTCCAACGGGCATTAAAACTGTCTTGTTAAGCTACTGCGACCTCCACCACTCTTCCAAGGGGCATTGATATTGTCTTTTTATTCCACTGCGACCTCCACCACTCTTCCAAGGGGCATTGATATTGTCTTTTTATTCCACTGCGACCTCCACCACTTTCCCAAGGGGCATTAAAACCGTCTTGTTAAGCTACTGCGATCTCCACCACTTTTCCAAGGGGCATTAAAACCGTCTTGGTAAGCTACTGCGACTTCCACCACTCTTCCAAGAGGCATTAAAACCGTCTTGTTAAGCTACTGCGACCTCCACCACTCTTCCAAGGGGCATTAAAACCATCTTGTTAAGCTACTGCGACCTGCACCAATCTTCCAAGGGGCATTAAAACCGTCTTGTTAAGATACTGCGACCTCCACTGCTAAACCACTCTGAACTCCACAGCTCTTCCAACGGGCATTGAAATCTTGTTTTTAATTAACTCTAACCTCCACGACTCTTCCAACGGGCATTGCATTTCCTCCTAATTTTAGTCAGCTTTTGCTTTTCAATGCATAGGCGAACACAAAGGGAGACCCACTCCCCAATAATGGGTAGAAGGTTTTTAGTACGCTGTAATCCACGTCTGTTTCAAGGGGCATTGCAGTTCCTCATAATTTTTGGAAAGCCTTCCATTCACTGCTTAGTCCAACAGTGTACAGGAGACCCAGTTGCTTTAAATGGAAAAAACAGTTTAGTTAAGGTCCTCTGACCTCCATGTCACTTCCAAGGGGCATTGGAGTGCCTCGAAATTTTTGGTAGGCATTGCACTCACTGTATGCCCTATAACTGTGTAGCCGAACCACTCCTTTTGGTACAGAAACATATCCTACAAGACATGTGTGGTTGACTGGCCTGATATTGATGTGAATGGTCCCTGTTCCTCCTGCTCTTTCTCCTTTGCCACCACCTCATTCATCATTCATCACCTGAAGCTTTGTTTTAACGGGAGTCATAGAACTGGGATAGTAGCAGGAAAACATCCAGCAATCCTCGGAGGAGGTAGGATATGCTCCAAAACGCTGAACACCTCAGGCCTAGCCTCTACTACATACAGTACAAAACAAAAGTTTGGACACACCTTCTCATTTAAAGATTTTTCTGTATTTTCATCACTATGAAAATTGCACATTCACACTGAAGGCATCAAAACTATGAATTAACACATGTGGAATTATATACTTAACAAAAAAGTGTGAAACAACTGAAAATATGTCTTATATTCTAGGTTCTTCAAAGTAGCCACTTTTTGCTTTGATGACTGCTTTGCACACTCTTGGCATTCTGTTGATGAGCTTCAAGAGGTAGTCACCGGAAATGGTTTTCACTTCACAGGTGTGCCCTGTCAGGTTTAATAAGTGGGATTTCTTTCCTTATGAATGGGGTTGGGACCATCAGTTGTGTTGTGCAGAAGTCTGGTGGATACACAGCTGATAGTCCTACTGAATAGACTGTTAGAATTTGTATTAAGGCAAGAAAAAAGCAGCTAAGTAAAGAAAAACGAGTGGCCATCATTACTTTAAGAAATGAAGGTCAGTCAGTCCGAAAAATTGGGAAAACTTTGAAAGTGTCCCCAAGTGCAGTTGCAAAAACCATCAAGCGCTACAAAGAAACTAGCTCACATGAGGACCACCCCAGGAAAGGAAGGCCAAGAGTCACCTCTGCTTCTGAGGATAAGTTTATCCAAGTCACCAGCCTCAGAAATCGCAGGTTAACAGCAGCTCAGATTAGAGACCTGGTCAATGCCACACAGAGTTCTAGCAGCAGACACATCTCTAGTAACATACCTGGTGGCGTCCTTGCATAGTGGTCCATCTCCCACTGTGCAAGAGCGCGCACTTTATCTCCAGTCCAGTCTGCTAGCCTGGCTTCCCTCCATGCTGTCTGCTTGCCTCTGTGTCTGCTGCTTAAGGGCGGCGCCCGATCACTTCCTGTTTCTTGTACCTGCTGCGGGCACACCCCTTGTGCGTCCTCAGCCTATTGCTGTCTGTTACCTGGTATTTAACCCAGCTTCTCCAATGAATCCCTGCCTGAGCATTGTGTTTCATTCAGTGTGCTCTTTCACTCTGAATGTGCCAGGTCCCTTTCTGTGTTTGCTTGCCTTCCCTTCCTGGAGGCTGTATTTCCAGGCCTGTCTGAACACGCTCCTTGCCTGTTTGTTCCGCCTTCTAGGGGCCGCATACCTAGACCCGCTCCTGTATCTTGTCTGTCCCGTCTGAACACGCTCCTAGCCTGGTCCTCCCGCCTTCTAGGGGCTGCATACCTAGACCCGCTCCTGTATCTTGCTACTGTGTATGTTCTTGTCTGTATACTCTTCTAGCCTGTTTCCTGTGTTTCTCTTTGTCCGTACCTTTCCTTTTTCTGCAGAGTCTGAACTCGTACCTAACTCCTGCTCGTTGTCACTGTACTTCCGTTTGTGAGCTTGTGGTCCACTCGCTACTTCACTGCAAGTACCCTGTGGGTATCTGGTTCTGCCTTTCCCTTCCTGCCTGTTCCGTGTGTACAGAGCCCTGACCCCCCTGCTCTGCCTTGCTCACCGCTCCGGCGGTTCTAGCCTGCTCTGCCTTGCTCACCGCTCCGGCGGTTCTAGCCTGCTCTACCTTGCTCACCGCTCCAGCGGTTCTAGCCTGCTCTGCCTTGCTCACCGCTCCGGCGGTTCTAGCCTGCTCTGCCTTGCTCACCGCTCCGGCGGTTCTAGCCTGCTCTGTCTTGCTCACCGCTCCGGCGGTTCTAGCCTGCTCTGCCTTGCTCACCGCTTCGGCAGTCTCGCTCTGCTCTGACTCCTTGCTCACTGCTCCGGCAGTCTCGCTCAGCTCTGACCCTTTGCTCACTGCTCCGGCAGTCTCGCTCAGCTCTGACCCTTTGCTCACTTCTCCGGCAGTCTTGCTCCGTTCTGACCCTTTGCTCACTGCTCCGGCAGTCTTGCTCCGCTCTGACCCTTTGCTCACTGCTCTGGCAGTCTTGCTCCGCTCTGACCCTTGGCTCACTGCTCCAGCAGTCTGGCTCCGCTCTGACCCTTTGCTCACTGCTCCGGCAGTCTTGCTCCGCTCTGACCCTTTGCTCACTGCTCCGGCAGTCTCGCTCAGCTCTGACCCTTTGCTCACTTCTCCGGCAGTCTTGCTCCGTTCTGACCCTTTGCTCACTGCTCCGGCAGTCTTGCTCCGCTCTGACCCTTTGCTCACTGCTCCGGCAGTCTTGCTCCGCTCTGACCCTTGGCTCACTGCTCCAGCAGTCTGGCTCCGCTCTGACCCTTTGCTCACTGCTCCGGCAGTCTTGCTCCGCTCTGACCCTTTGCTCACTGCTCCGGCAGTCTCGCTCCGCTCTGACCCTTTGCTCACTGCTCCGGCAGTCTCGCTCCGCTCTGACCCTTTGCTCACTGCTCCGGCAGTCTCGCTCCGCTCTGACCCTTTGCTCACTGCTCCGGCAGTCTCGCTCCGCTCTGACCCTTTGCTCACTGCTCCGGCAGTCTCGCTCCGTTCTGACCCTTTGCTCACTGCTCCGGCAGTCTCGCTCCGTTCTGACCCTTTGCTCACTGCTCCGGCAGTCTCGCTCCGTTCTGACCCTTTGCTCACTGCTCCGGCAGTCTCGCTCCGCTCTACTCTTGCTCACCGCTCCAGGCGGCCTCGTCCTGCTCTACTCTTGCTCACCGCTCCAGGCGGCCTCGTCCTGCTCTACTCTTGCTGACCGCTCCAGGCGGCCTCGTCCTGCTCTACTCTCGCTCACCGCTATAGGCGGTCTCGTCTTGCCCTGCTCTTGCTCACCACTCTGGGCGGCCTTACTCTGCTGTGTTTGTCCGCCACATCTGTGGTTCTGTTTCTGAGTCCCAGTGTGTACTGGGTCCTATCCCGCTTGTGTTCCTACCTGCTAGTGCCTCCCTGTCTGCACTCTAGCCGTGCTTGCCTGTACCCCCCTGCCTGCATACCCGCCTGCCTGCATACCAGTCGTGCCTGCCTATACCCACCAGTCTGTGTGCCAGCCTAACCTGTCTGTTCCTGTATTCCCCTGTGTGGGTCAACAGCCGTGTCCGGGGTCTGTCCTGGAGTAGCACATGGTCCCACTGCTCGGTTCCTCCGGCGGTTCTAGCCTGCTCTGCCTTGCTCACCGCTCCGGCGGTTCTAGCCTGCTCTGCCTTGCTCACCGCTCCGGCGGTTCTAGCCTGCTCTGTCTTGCTCACCGCTCCGGCGGTTCTAGCCTGCTCTGCCTTGCTCACCGCTCCGGCAGTCTCGCTCTGCTCTGACTCCTTGCTCACTGCTCCGGCAGTCTCGCTCAGCTCTGACCCTTTGCTCACTGCTCCGGCAGTCTCGCTCAGCTCTGACCCTTTGCTCACTTCTCCGGCAGTCTTGCTCCGTTCTGACCCTTTGCTCACTGCTCCGGCAGTCTTGCTCCGCTCTGACCCTTTGCTCACTGCTCCGGCAGTCTTGCTCCGCTCTGACCCTTGGCTCACTGCTCCAGCAGTCTAGCTCCGCTCTGACCCTTTGCTCACTGCTCCGGCAGTCTGGCTCCGCTCTGACCCTTTGCTCACTGCTCCGGCAGTCTCGCTCCGCTCTGACCCTTTGCTCACTGCTCCGGCAGTCTCGCTCCGCTCTGACCCTTTGCTCACTGCTCCGGCAGTCTCGCTCCGTTCTGACCCTTTGCTCACTGCTCCGGCAGTCTCGCTCCGTTCTGACCCTTTGCTCACTGCTCCGGCAGTCTCGCTCCGCTCTACTCTTGCTCACCGCTCCAGGCGGCCTCGTCCTGCTCTACTCTTGCTCACCGCTCCAGGCGGCCTCGTCCTGCTCTACTCTTGCTGACCGCTCCAGGCGGCCTCGTCCTGCTCTACTCTCGCTCACCGCTATAGGCGGTCTCGTCTTGCCCTGCTCTCGCTCACCACTCTGGGCGGCCTTACTCTGCTGTGTTTGTCCGCCACATCTGTGGTTCTGTTCCTGAGTCCCAGTGTGTACTGGGTCCTATCCCGCTTGTGTTCCTACCTGCTAGTGCCTCCCTGTCTGCACTCTAGCCGTGCTTGCCTGTACCCCCCTGCCTGCATACCCGCCTGCCTGCATACCAGTCGTGCCTGCCTATACCCACCAGTCTGTGTGCCAGCCTAACCTGTCTGTTCCTGTATTCCCCTGTGTGGGTCAACAGCCGTGTCCGGGGTCTGTCCTGGAGTAGCACATGGTCCCTCTGCTCGGTTCCTCCTTGGTGCACTGGCGTCGTATGCCGTCGTGCGACCCTGGTCGGATCGGGTGAATACCTAGTTACGCCCCTCCAGGCATTCACTCTCCGGCACGGTCCAGTGGAATCACACGCACACGCCGCTCAGCCCGGGCGTGTGCATTACAGCATGCTCAGGCCATGGTTCCCGTTGAGCCCCACGGCCTTCGCTCTCTGAGACGTTTTCCAGCGAATACGTGCATTAAAAATAAATAAAAATATATATATATATATATTTTTTCTTTAGCTGAGTTCCAGGCGAATTACGCACCCGTCCAGATGGATCTTTCTGCACTCGTTCCTGCATATCCGCCACGGTACTATGGGGATCCAAGACAGAGTCGTGCATTTGTGCAGCAATGCATGCTACACTTCAAGTTCTACCCTCTTTGTTTTCCCACCGATCGGGCTAAGGTGGGATTCATGATGTCTTACCTAGCGGGTGATGCCTTGAAATGGATCACCCCCCTGTGGGATGCACAGGATCCTATCGTCCTGGACATAATGGCCTTCCTGGTGGCCTTTCTAATGGTCTTCGATGATCCTAACCCGGAGGCTCCTGCTGAAGCTTCACTTCCCAATATCCTGGAGCAGCCCCGATGGATAATGTGTGTGGGTAGCGCACTAGTCCTCCTGCCCGAAGAGACTACTGCCCATCCAGAATCCACACAGGATGACTACGCTCTCCGGAATACTTCTCCCAACCTCAAGAGGCAGTCCAGACGTGCTAGGCGTAGAGGCAAGCCGTCACGCCAGGGTCTGTCCTCCCAAAGACCTCCTGATCCCAACCTTGAAGTCCCTGGTGAAGCTTCATTTCCCTGTATCCCGGAGCAGCCCCGACGGGTAATATGCGTGGGTAGCGCACCAGTTTTCCTGCCCGAAGAGACTTCTGCCCACCTAGAATCCTCCGGGATACCACCTGATGACAAATGGAGAGAGACTTCCCTACACCCGGTACCCGATACTTTGTCCGCTCCGTCCTGTGAGCCTGACAATGGGTACCTCAAAGCGGTAGTTAACCCCGAGTCTCTACACCCCTCCGACCAGGCGGAGGACCTCCAGTTGTCTCCAGAAACCTTCGGGGTGCTACCTGGTAGCAAACGGACAGAGTCTTCCCTATACTCTGTACCTGATACCTCGCCCGCTTCGTCCAGTGAGTCCGACCTAGTGTACTCCGAAGCAGAGGTTATCCCCGAGTCTCTACACCCCTCCAACCAGGCGGAGGACCTCCAGTTGTCTCCTGAATCCTTCGGGGTGCTACCTGATAGTGAATGGACAGAGACTCTCCTATACTTGGTACCTGATACCTCGCCCGCTTCTTCCAGTGAGTCCGACCTAGTGTACTCCGAAGCAGAGGTTACCCCCAAGTCTCTGCACTCTTCCGACCCGGCGCAGGACCCCCAGTTGTTTCCTGAATCCTCCGGGGTACCACCAGATAACAAAGAGACAGTGACTTTTCTACACCTTGTACCTGATACCTCGCCCATTTCATCCTGAGCTTGACAAGATGTACCCCGAAGCAGAGGTTACCCCCGAGTCCCTGCACCCCTCCAACCCGGTGGAGGGCTTCCAGTTGTCTCCTGAACCCTCTGGGGTGCTACCTGATAATAAGTGGAGAGAGACTTCCTTGTGTGCTGTTCCTGGTACTCCACCCATTTCGTCTGTTGCTGAGGATGGCTGGATAGGAGGTAGCATCCTATCTACTCAGATGAGACCAGTTTTTCCTGTGGACAGTGGTAGTGATCTCCTTGAGGTGAAGGATTGGCCCTCGAATTCCCTGCGGAACATTCTGGCAGGCCTGAAGAAGAGGGGGCGTAAGGGGGGGTACTGTAACATATCTGGAGGCGTCCTTGCATAGTGGTCCATCTCCCACTGTGCAAGAGCGCGCACTTGATCTCCAGTCCAGTCTGCTAGCCTGGCTTCCCTCCATGCTGTCTGCTTGACTCTGTGTCTGCTGCTTAAGGGCGGTGCCCGATCACTTCCTGTTTCTTGTACCTGCTGCGGGCACACCCCTTGTGCGTCCTCAGCCTATTGCTGTCTGTCACCTGGTATTTAACCCAGCTGCTCCAATGAATCCCTGCCTGAGCATTGTGTTTCATTCAGTGTGCTCTTTCACTCTGAATGTGCCAGGTCCCTTTCTGTGTTTGCTTGCCTGCCCTTCCTGGAGGCTGTATTTCCAGGCCTGTCTGAACACGCTCCTTGCCTGTTTGTTCCGCCTTCTAGGGGCCACATACCTAGACCCGCTCCTGTATCTTGTCTGCCCTGTCTGAACACGCTCCTAGCCTGTTCCTCCCGCCTTCTAGGGGCTGCATACCTAGACCCGCTCCTGTATCTTGCTACTGTGTCTGTTCTTGTCTGTATACTCTTCTAGCCTGTTTCCTGTGTTTCTCTTTGTCCGTACCTTTCCTTTTTCTGCAGAGTCTGAACTCGTACCTAACTCCCGCTCGTTGTCACTGTACTTCCGTTTGTGAGTTTGTGGTCCACTCGCTACTTCACTGCAAGTACCCTGTGGGTATCTGTTTCTGCCTTTCCCTTCCTGCCTGTTCCGTGTGTACAGAGCCCTGTCCCCCCTGCTCTGCCTTGCTCACCGCTCCGGCGGTTCTAGCCTGCTCTGCCTTGCTCACCACTCCGGCGGTTCTAGCCTGCTCTGCCTTGCTCACCGCTCCGGTGGTTCTAGCCTGCTCTGCCTTGCTCACGGCTTTGGCGGTTCTAGCCTGCTCTGCCTTGCTCACCGCTCCGGCGGTTCTAGCCTGCTCTGCCTTGCTCACCGCTCCGGCGGTTCTAGCCTGCTCTGCCTTGCTCACCGCTCTGGCGGTTCTAGCCTGCTCTGCCTTGCTCACCGCTCCGGCGGTTCTAGCCTGCTCTGCCTTGCTCACCGCTCCGGCGGTTCTAGCCTGCTCTGCCTTGCTCACCGCTCCGGCGGTTCCAACCTGCTCTGACTTGCTCACCGCTCCGGCGGTTCTAGCCTGCTCTGCCTTGCTCACCGCTCCGGCAGTCTCGCTCTGCTCTGACTCCTTGCTCACTGCTCCGGCAGTCTCGCTCAGCTCTGACCCTTTGCTCACTGCTCCGGCAGTCTCGCTCAGCTCTGACCCTTTGCTCACTGCTCCGGCAGTCTCACTCCGCTCTGACCCTTTGCTCACTGCTCCGGCAGTCTTGCTCCGCTCTGACCCTTTGCTCACTGCTCCGGCAGTCTTGCTCCGCTCTGACCCTTTGCTCACTGCTCCGGCAGTCTTGCTCCGCTCTGACCCTTTGCTCACTGCTCCGGCAGTCTCTCTCCGCTTTGACCCTTTGCTCACTGCTCCGGCAGTCTCGCTCCACTTTGACCCTTTGCTCACTGCTCCGGCAGTCTCGCTCCGCTCTGACCCTTTGCTGACTGCTCCGGCAGTCTCGCTCCGTTCTGACCCTTTGCTGACTGCTCCGGCAGTCTCGCTCCGTTCTGACCCTTTGCTCACTGCTCCAGCAGTCTCTCTCCGTTCTGACCCTTTGCTCACTGCTCCGGCAGTCTCGCTCCGTTCTGACCCTTTGCTCACTGCTCCGGCAGTCTCGCTCCGTTCTGACCCTTTGCTCTCTGCTCCGGCAGTCTCGCTCCGCTCTACTCTTGCTCACCGCTCCAGGCGGCCTCATCCTGCTCTACTCTTCCTGACCGCTCCAGGCGGCCTCGTCCTGCTCTACTCTCGCTCACCGCTATAGGCGGTCTCGTCTTGCCCCGCTCTCGCTCACCACTCTGGGCGGCCTTACTCTGCTGTGTTTGTCCGCCACATCTGTGGTTCTGTTCCTGAGTCCCAGTGTGTACTGGGTCCTATCCTGCTTGTGTTCCTACCTGCTAGTGTCTCCCTGTCTGCACTCTAGCCGTGCTTGCCTGTACCCCCCTGCCTGCATACCCGCCTGCCTGCATACCAGTCGTGCCTGCCTATACCCACCAGTCTGTGTGCCAGCCTAACCTGTCTGTTCCTGTATTCCCCTGTGTGGGTCAACAGCCGTGTCCGGGGTCTGTCCTGGAGTAGCACCTGGTCCCTCTGCTCGGTTCCTCCTTGGTGCACTGGTGTCGTATGCCGTCGTGCGACCCTGGTCGGATCGGGTGAATACCTAGTTACGCCCCTCCAGGCATTCACTCTCCGGCACGGTCCAGTGGAATCACACGCACACGCCGCTCAGCCCGGGCGTGTGCATTACACTCTACAACAACTGTTAAGAGGAGACTTAGTGCAGCAGGCCTTCATGGTAAAATAGCTGCTAGGAAACCACTGCTAAGGACAGGCAACAAACAGAAGAGACTTGTTTGGGCTAAAGGACACAATGAATGGACATTAGACCAGTGGAAATCTGTGCTTTGGTCTGATGAGTCCAAATTTGAGATCTTTGGTTCCAACCACCGTGTCTTTGTGCGACGCAGAAAAGGTGAACGGATGGACTCTACATGCCTGGTTCCCACCGTGAAGCATGGAGGAGAAGGTGTGATGGTGTGGGGGTGCTTTGCTGGTGACACTGTTGGGGATTTATTCAAAATTGAAGGCATACTGAACCAGCATGGCTACCACAGCATCTTGCAGCGGCATGCTATTCCATCCGGTTTGCGTTTAGTTGGACCATCATTTATTTTTCAACAGGACAATGACCCCAAACACACCTCCAGGCTGTGTAAGGGCTATTTGACCAAGAAGGAGAGTGATGGGGTGCTACGCCAGATGACCTGGCCTCCACAGTCACCAGACCTGAATCCAATCGAGATGGTTTGGGGTGAGCTGGACCGCAGAGTGAAGGCAAAAGGGCCAACAAGTGCTAAGCATCTCTGGGAACTCCTTCAAGATTGTTGGAAGACCATTTCCGGTGACTACCTCTTGAAGCTCATCAAGAAAATGCTAAGAGTGTACAAAGCAGTCATCAAAGCAAAAGGTGGCTACTTTGAAGAACCTAGAATCTAAGACATATTTTCAGTTGTTTCACACTTTTTTGTTAAGTATATAATTCCACATGTGTTAATTCATAGTTTTGATGCTTTCAGTGTGAATGTACAATTTTCATAGTCATGAAAATACAGAAAAATCTTTAAATGAGAAGGTGTGTCCAAACTTTTGGTCTGTACTGTAGATACATAAATGTCAGTGCCCATCCCTAGGACGGCTGTGGCAGCGATGTAGCACATCCTCTGCAGCGATCCTCAACCAGCTCAGCTGTTGGGGATCTACAACTCCCAGCATCCTTGCAGCCACGCATTGGGTAATCACCACCATTCTGAGCCATTCCCCCGTCACCGCCCAGCGTCAGCCAATCACAGCCTGGAGGTGGGGCCACACCCCCTGGACGTGGTTTCACGGTTGTGGTGAGGCCTGGTCTGGTTGCTTAGCAACAAGTAACCCAAGCTCCTGAGCTGCCTTCCGACCTGAGCCTCAGCACAACGGAGAGAGGACGGCGCCCTCCAGCAGCGGTGAGTTACCGGCGGGAGGGCAACAGCCATGGCCTCCCGGGTGTTCCCGCAATGCCGGCTGTCTGCGCTGTGAATGGTAGAAGTAAAGCAATGAGGCGCGGTGTGCAGCAGCCAGGGATCCGCTGATGGTTCGGAAATGTATCAGGTCTATGTCACCAGACTCCTCACCAGTACCGCTCTGCTATGCAGGGATTACACGACATCCACAAACATTTTGCACAGATGTTTGGCGCAGGTTCACACTGCTTTTTTCCTGTGGATTTGTCATATAGTCTGCGCCAAATTCCAAGAGAAAACGGCCCTGTGTTTAGCTGGAACTCTGCATTGTCCAAAAGGAGACATATTGCCCCATCCTGGACGTGAAAGCTTCTCCTGCAGCTGTCATGTATGTGGCCAGGGGTGGATTAAGAGTAGCAAGGCCCCCCCACTACACACACACACACACACACACACACACACACACACACACACACACACACGATGTATCACATGACATGTCACATGATCCCCTGTGATAGATCATGTGATAGTTCACGTGAAATTAATTTGGTACAATATTAATTATAATAATTTTTTTTAGGCTGTGTACCCACTATGCGTTTTTTAAGTGTTTCCGCAGCGGCAATTCCGCTGCAGAAATGCTTAAAAACACATGGTAGAAGGCCTGCCATGTTCCCCAATGATAACCCGCATGTGCTGTGCACATGCTGCGGAAAGTTCCGCTGCGGATTATCATTACAGAAAAAAACGCAGCACTACCAATTATTTTGCGGAAGCGCGGCGCTTTCGCCGCCATTGACTTGCATTGCAACACATGGAATCCGCATCACTGCATCTGTACATGCAGAATCCATCAATGTGCGGATGGTACCCGGGTCTGGAGAAGAGGAGACTCTCCTCCAGACCCGGGTACCATAGAACCTGTAAAAAAAGACTAAAATAAAAAATAAATATTATACTTACCTTCTGATGGCCCCCGGTGTCTTTATCCGATGCGTCCTGGCTTGCCGGCAGCTCGCGATGGTCTGAAAAGGACCTGCCGTGAAGTCATTTAGTCATGTGACTGGTCATGAGACCGCTGACGTCGGCAGGCCATTAGAAGGTAATTATATATTTATTTTTTACCATTCTTTTACGGTCACACTATATAAATCCGTGCTGGTTGCATGGATTTATACAGTGTGACCAAGTTGTCAAGCACTTTCTAAGTGATGCTAAAATCGCTTGGAAAGCGCTTGTCAACCCGCATGCGGAAATGTGTGTGAAGAACGCTTCACATCCGCATGTCCCTGGCAGGAAAAAGGCATGTACAATCCGCATGTACAATCCGCATGTACAATCCGCATGCATTTTTTCTGCCAGGGAGATGCAGAAACGCTCAAAAAAAATCCGGAGCATTTCTGCATCGTGGGCACATAGACTTACATTTATTGTATGACTCAATATTGAGCACACGTAGCCATCTATACACAGCAGGAGGCTGCACGTAGCCATCTATACACAGCAGGAGGCCGCACGTAGTCATCTATACACAGCAGGAGGCCGCATGTAGCCATCTATACACAGCAGGAGGCTGCACGTAGCCATCTATACACAGCAGGAGGCCGCACGTAGCCATGTATACACAGCAGGAGGCCGCACATAGCCATCTATACACAGCAGGAGGCCGCACGTAGCCATCTATACACAGCGGGAGGCCGCACGTAGCCATCTATACACAGCGGGAGGCCGCACGTAGCCATCTATACACAGCAGGAGGCCGCACGTAGCCTTCTATACACAGCGGGAGGCCGCACGGCGCCATCTATACACAGTGGGAGGCCGCACGGCGCCATCTATACACAGCGGGAGGCCGCACGGCGCCATCTATACACAGCGGGAGGCCGCACGGCGCCATCTATACACAGCAGGAGGCCGCACGGCGCCATCTATACACAGCGGGAGGCCGCACGGCGCCATCTATACACAGCGGGAGGCCACATGGCGCCACATACACAGTGGGAGGCTGCACGGCACCATCTATACACAGCAGGGGGCCGCACGGTGCCATCTATACACAGCAGGGGGCCGCACAATGCCATATATACACAGCGGGAGGCCGCACGGCGCCCCCCCAGAGACAGCAGGAGGCCGCACGGTGCCATCTATACTCAGCAGGTGGCCGCATGCAGTCATGCACGCAGTCACGCACGCAGTCACGCACACACACAAACATATACAGACATATACACGCATAAACACATTTGAAACACAAAAATACATATAAACAGACATCACACAATGATATCTGCCTGCACACACACACACACACACACACACACACACATATACACACACACAGACACACACAGACACACACAGACACACACACACTCACCATCCCCCGGCTCGGCTCCAGTCCTCCTGCTCTTTTCCGGTGCAGCACTGCAGGCCGGGTGCGCACTGCGTGACGTCATAGCTAGGAGACACGGCTGCGCACAGGGCCGTGTCTCCTAGCAGTGACGCGGCTGGGCTAGCACAGGGAAGTTAACTGCTGCAGTGCTGGCCCGGCCGAAGAAGAAGCAGCGGCCGTGCGCTGCTGCTGGGGGAGCGGTCCGGGGGCCCTCCCCGCCACTGTCTGCCGGTATGTGCCGCGGCGCCACACATATAATGAGGGCAATCTGGCCATAGAAACCCCGGATCCCCGGGCGGTAGCCCAGATTGCCCTCATTATAATCCGCCTATGTATATGGCCATGTAGTTTCTACATGGATTCTGGCCAGAAAGAGCGCAGCGCCACCACCAAAATGGGACTAGTCCATGTACAGACTACTACCCTGCCATCTGCCAAAGTATCAAGAGTTACCCACAAGTACCCAAAGCCGCACAATGGCTGAGATGTGGCCCTGTGTACCTGGGAGTGGGATATGGCCCTATGTGCCTGGATTGTGTACCTGAGAGTGGGACGTGGCCCTGTGTGCCTGGGACGTGGCCCTGTGTGCCTGGGACGTGGCCCTGTGTGCCTGGGATGTGGCCCTATGTGCTAGGATTGTGGCCCTGTGTATTTAGGACGTGTCCTGGTGTCCCTGGGATGTGGCCCTATGTGCTTGGATTGTGGCCCTGTGTACCTGGGATGTGGCCCTATGTGCCTGGGATGTTGGGATGTGACCCTGTGTGCCTGGGATGTTGGGACGTGGCCCTGTGTGCCTGGGATGTTGGGATGTGGCCCTATGTCCCTGGGATGTTGGGACGTGGCCCTATGTGCCTGGGATGTTGAGATATGGCCTTATGTGCCTTGATGTGCCTTGGATGTCGCCCTGTGTGCCAGGGATGTTGGGACGTGGCCCTGTGTGCCAGGGATGTTGGGATGTGGCCCTGTGTGCCAGGGATGTTGGGATGTGGCCCTGTGTGCCTGGGATGTTGGGATGTGGCCCTGTGTGCCAAGGATGTTGGGATGTGGCCCTGTGTGCGTGGGATGTTGGGATGTGGCCCTGTGTACCTGGGATGTTGGGATATGGCCTTATGTGCCTTGATGTGCCTTGGATGTCACCCTGTGTGCCTGGGATGTTGGGATATGGCCTTAAGTGCCTTGATGTGCCTTGGATGTCGCCCTGTGTGCCTGGGATGTTGGGATGTCGCCCTTTGTGCCTGGGATGTTGGGATGTGGCCCTGTGTGCCTGGGATGTTGGGATGTGGCCCTGTGTGCCGTGGATGTGGCCCTGTGTGCCTGGGATGTTGGGATGTGGCCCTGTGTGCCTGGGATGTTGGCATGTGGCCCGGTGTGCCTGGGATGTTGGCATGTGGCCCTGTGTGCCGGGGATGTGGCCCTGTGTGCCTGGGATGTTGCGATGTGGCCCTGTGTGCTTGGGATGTTGGGATGTGGCCCTAAGTGCCTTGGATGTGGCCCTGTGTGCCTGGGATGTTGGGATATGGCCTTATGTGCCTTGGGTGTGGCCCTATGTGCCTGGGATGTGCCTTGGATGTGGCCCTGTGTGCCTGGGATGTGCCTTGGATGTGGCCCTGTGTGCCTGGGATGTGCCTTGGATGTGGCCCTGTGTGCCAGGGATGTTGGGATGTGGCCCTGTGTGCCAGGGATGTTGGGATGTGGCCCTGTGTTCCTGGGATGTTGGGATGTGGCCCTCTGTGCCTGGGATGTTGGGATGTGGCCCTCTGTGCCTTGGATGTGGCGCTGTGTGCCTGGGATGTGCCTTGGATGTCGCCCTGTGTGCAAGGGATGTGCCTTGGATGTGTCCCTGTGTGCCTGGGATGTGCCTTGGATGTGGCCCTGTGTGCCAGGGATGTTGGGATGTGGCCCTGTGTGCCTGGGATGTTTGGATGTGGCCCTGTGTGCCTGGGATGTTTGGATGTGGCCCTGTGTGCATGGGATGTTGGGATGTGGCACTGTGTGCCTGGGATGTTGGGATGTGGCCCTGTGTGTCTGGGATGTTGGGATGTGGCCCTGTGTGCCTGGGATGTCGCCCTTTGTGCCTGGGATGTTGGGATGTGGCCCTGGTGTGCCTGGAATGTTGCCCTTTGTGCCTGGGATGTTGGAATGTAGCCCTGTGTGCCTGGGATGCTGGGATGTGGCTCTGTGTGCCTGGGATGTTGGGATGTCGCCCTTTGTGCTTGGGATGTTGGGATCTCGCCCTTTGTGCCTGGGATGTTGGGATGTGGCCCTGTGTGCCGTGGATGTGGCCCTGTGTGCCTGGATGTTGGGATGTGGCCCTGTGTGCCTGGGATGTTGGCATGTGGCCCTGTGTGCCTGGGATGTTGGCATGTGGCCCTGTGTGCCGTGGATGTGGCCCTGTGTGCCTGGGATGTTGGGATGTGGCCCTGTGTGCTTGGGATGTTGGGATGTGGCCGTGTGTGCCTGGGATGTTGGGATGTGGCCCTATGTGCCTTGGATGTGGCCCTGTGTGCCTGGGATGATGGGATATGGCCTTATGTGCCTTAGATGTGGCCCTATGTGCCTGGGATGTGCCTTGGATGTCGCCCTGTGTGCCTGGGATGTGCCTTGGATGTGGCCCTGTGTGCCTGGGATGTGCCTTGGATGTGGCCCTGTGTGCCAGGGATGTTGGGATGTGGCCCTGTGTGCCAGGGATGTTGGGATGTGGCCCTGTGTGCCTGGGATGTTGGGATGTGGCCCTGTGTGCCTGGGATGTTGGGATGTGGCCCTGTGTGCCTGGGATGTTAGGATGTGGCCCTGTGTGCCTGGGATGTTGGGATGTGGCCCTGTGTTCCTGGGATGTTGGAATGTGGCCCTCTGTGCCTGGGATGTTGGGATGTGGCCCTCTGTGCCTTGGATGTGGCCCTTTGTGCCTGGGATGTGCCTTGGATGTCGCCCTGTGTGCAAGGGATGTGCCTTGGATGTGTCCCTGTGTGCCTGGGATGTGCCTTGGATGTGGCCCTGTGTGCCAGGGATGTTTGGATGTGGCCCTGTGTGCCTGGGATGTTTGGATGTTGCCCTGTGTGCCTGGGATGTTGGGATGTTGCCCTGTGTGCCTGGGATGTTGGGATGTGGCCCTGTGTGCCTGGGATGTTGGGATGTGGCCCTGTGCGCCTGGGATGTTGGGATGTGACCCTGTGTGCCTGGGATGTTGGGATGTGGCCTTGTGTGCCTGGGATGTTGGGATGTGGCCCTGTGTGCCTGGGATGTTGGGATGTGGCCCTGTGTGCCTGGGATGTCGCCCTTTGTGCCTGGGATGTTGGGATGTGGCCCTGGTGTGCCTGCAATGTTGCCCTTTGTGCCTGGGATGTTGGAATGTGGCTCTGTGTGCCTGGGATGTTGGGATGTGGCCCTGTGTGCCTGGGATGTTGGGATGTGGCCCTGTGTGCCTGGGATGTTGGGATGTGGCCCTGTGTGCAAGGGATGTTGGGATGTGGCCCTTTGTGCCAGGGATGTTGGGATGTGGCCCAATGTGCCAGGGATGTTGGGATGTGGCCCTGTGTGCCAGGGATGTTGGGATGTGTCCCTGTGTGCCTGGGATGTTGGGATGTGGCCCTGTGTGCCTGGGATGTTGGGATGTGTGTCTGGGATGTTGGGATGTGGCCCTGTGTGCCTGGGATGTTGGGATGTGTGCATGGGATGTTGGGATGTGGCCCTGTGTGCCTGGGATGTGGCCCTTTGTGCCTGGGATGTTGGGATATGGCCCTGTGTGCCAGGGATGTCGCCCTTTGTGCCTGGGATGTTTGGATGTGACCCTGTGTGCCTGGGATGTTGGGATGTGGCCCTGTGTGCCTGGGATGTTGGGATGTGGCCCTGTGTGCCTGGGATGTTGGGATATGGCCTTATGTGCCTTGGATGTCGACCTGTGTGCCTGGATGTGTCTTTGATGTTGCCCTGTGTGCCTGGGATGTGCCTTGGATGTGGCCCTCTGTTCCTGGGATGTGCCTTGGATGTGGCCCTGTGTGCCAGGGATGTTGGGATGTGGCCCTGTGTGCCTGGGATGTTGGGATGTGGCCCTGTGTGCCTGGGATGTTGGGATGTGGCCCAGTGTCCTGGGATGTTGGGATTTGGCCCTATGTGCCTGAGATGTTGGGATGTGTGCCTGGGATGTTGGGATGTGGTCCTGTGTGCCTGGGATGTTGGGATGTGGCCCTGGGTGCCTGGGATGTTGGGATGTGGCCCTGGGTGCCTGGGATGTTGAGATGTGGCCATGTGTGCCTGGGATGTTAAGATGTCGCCCTTTGTCCATGGGATGTTGGGATGTTTCTCTGTGTGCCTGGGATGTTGGGATGTGGCCCTGTGTGCCTGGGATGTTGGGATATGGCCTTATGTGCCTTGGTTGTCACCCTGTGTGCCTGGATGTGTCTTTGATGTCTCCCTGTGTGCCTGGGATGTGCCTTGGATGTGGCCCTCTGTTCCTGGGATGTGCCTTGGATGTGGCCCTGTGTGCCAGGGATGTTGGGATGTGGCCCTGTGTGCCTGGGATGTTGGGATGTGGCCCTGTGTGCCTGGGATGTTGGGATTTGGACCTGTGTGCCTGGGATGTTGGGATGTGTGCCTGGGATGTTGGGATGTGGTTCTGTGTGCCTGGGATGTTGGGATGTGGCCCTGGGTGCCTGGGATGTTGAGATGTGGCCATGTGTGCCTGGGATGTTGTGATGTCGCCCTTTGTCCATGGGATGTTGGGATGTTTCCCTGTGTGCCAGGGATGTTGCCCTTTATGCCTGAGATGTTGGGATGTGGCCCTGTGTGCCTAGGATGTTGGGATGTGGCCCTGTGTGCCGTGGATGTGACCCTGTGTGCCTGGGATGTTGGGATGTGTCCCTGTGTGCCTGGGATGTTGGCATGTGCCCCTGTGTGCCTGGGATGTTGGCATGTGGCCCTGTGTGCCGTGGATGTGGCCCTGTGTGTCTGGGATGTTGGGATGTGGCCCTGTGTGCTTGGGATGTTGGGATGTGGCCCTGTGTGCCTGGGATGTTGGGATATGGCCTTATGTGCCTTGGATGTCGCCCTGTGTGCCTGGGATGTGCCTTGGATGTCGCCCTGTGTGCCTGGGATGTGCATTGGATGTGGCCCTGTGTGCCTGGGATGTGCATTGGATGTGGCCCTGTGTGCCTGGGATGTGGCTTGGATGTGGCCCTGTGTGCCTGGGATGTGCCTTGGATGTGGTCCTGTGTGCCTGGGATGTTTTGATGTGGCCCTGTGTGCCTGGGATGTTGGGATGTGGCCCTGTGTGCCTGGGATGTTGGGATGTGGCCCTGTGTGCCTGGGATGTTGGGATGTGGCCCTGTGTACCTGGGATGTTGGGATGTGGCCCTGTGTGCCTGGAATATTGGGATGTGGCCCTTTGTGCCTGGGATGTTGGGATGTGGCCCTGTGTTCCTGGGATGTTGGGATGTCGCCCTGTGTGCCTGGGATGTTGGGATGTGGCCCTGTGTGCCTGGGATGTCGCCCTTTGTGCCTGGGATGTTGGGATGTGGCCCTGTGTGCCTGGAATGTTGCCCTTTGTGCCTGGGATGTTGGAATGTAGCCCTGTGTGCCTGGGATATTGGGATGTGGCCCTGTGTGCTTGGGATGTTGTGATGTTGCCCTGTGTGCCTGGGATCTTGAGATGTTTGCTTGGGATGTTAGGATGTTGCCCTGTGTGCTTGGGATGTTGGGATGTTGCCCTGTGTGCCTGAGATGTTGGGATGTGGCCCTGTGAGCTTGGGATATAGGGATGTGGCCCTGTGAGCCTGGGATTTTGGGATGTGGCCCTGTGTGCTTGGGATGTTGGGATGTGGCCCTGTGTGCCTGGGATGTTGGGATGTGGCCCTGTGTGCTTGGGATGTTGGGATGGGGCCCTGTGTGCCTGGGATGTTGGGATGTGGCCCTGTGTGCTTGGGATGTTGGGATGTGGACCTGTGTGCTTGGGACGTTGGGATGTTGCCCTGGTGCCTGGGATGTTGGGATGTGGCCCTTTGTACCTGGGCTGTCGCCCTTTGTGCCTGGGGTGTGGCGCTCTGTGCCTGGGATGTGGCCCTGTGTGCCTGGGATGTGGCCCTGTGTGCCTGGAATGTGGCCCTGTGTGCCTGGGATGTCGCGCTTTATGCCTGGGATGTTGGGTCGTGGCTCTGTGTGCCTGGGATTTTGGGATGTGGCCCTTTGTTCCTGGGATGTTGGGATGTGGCCCTGTGTACCTGGGATGTTGGGATGTGGCCCTGTGGGCCTGGGATGTTGGGATGTGGCCCAGTGTGCCTTGGGATGTTGGGATGTGGCCCTGTGTGCCTGGTATGTTGGGATGTGTGCCTGGGATCTTGGGATGTGGCCCTGTGTGCTTGGGATGTTGGGATGTGGCCTTGTGTGCCTGGATGTTGGGATGTGGCGCTGTGTGCTTGGGATGTTGCCCTGTGTGCCTGGGATGTTGTCCTGTGTGCCTGGGATGTTGGGATGTGGCCCTGTGTGCTTGGGATGTTGGGATGTTGCCCTGTGTGCCTGGGATGTTGGGATGTGGCCCTGTGTGCCGTGGATGTGGCCCTGTGTGCCTGGGATGTTGGCATGTGTCCCTGTGTGCCTGGGATGTTGGCATGTGCCCCTGTGTGCCTGGGATGTTGGCATGTGGCCCTGTGTGCCGTGGATGTGGCCCTGTGTGTCTGGGATGTTGGGATGTGGCCCTGTGTGCTTGGGATGTTGGGATGTGGCCCTGTGTGCCTGGGATGTTGGAATATGGCCTTATGTGCCTTGGATGTCGCCCTGTGTGCCTGGGATGTGCCTTGGATGTCGCCCTGTGTGCCTGGGATGTGCATTGGATGTGGCCCTGTGTGCCTGGGATGTGGCTTGGATGTGGCCCTGTGTGCCTGGGATGTGCCTTGGATGTGGTCCTGTGTGCCTGGGATGTTTTGATGTGGCCCTGTGTGCCTGGGATGTTGGGATGTGGCCCTGTGTGCCTGGGATGTTGGGATGTGGCCCTGTGTGCCTGGGATGTTCGGATGTGGCCCTGTGTGCCTGGGATGTTGGGATGTGGCCCTGTGTACCTGGGATGTTGGGATGTGGCCCTGTGTGCCTGGAATATTGGGATGTGGCTCTTTGTGCCTGGGATGTTTGGATGTGGCCCTGTGTTCCTGGGATGTTGGGATGTCGCCCTGTGTGCCTGGGATGTTGGGATGTGGCCCTGTGTGCCTGGGATGTCGCCCTTTGTGCCTGGGATGTTGGGATGTGGCCCTGTGTGCCTGGAATGTTGCCCTTTGTGCCTGGGATGTTGGAATGTAGCCCTGTGTGCCTGGGATGTTGGGATGTGGCCCTGTGTGCTTGGGATGTTGTGATGTTGCCCTGTGTGCCTGGGATCTTGAGATGTTTGCTTGGGATATTAGGATGTTGCCCTGTGTGCTTGGGATGTTGGGATGTTGCCCTGTGTGCCTGAGATGTTGGGATGTGGCCCTGTGAGCTTGGGATGTAGGGATGTGGCCCTGTGAGCCTGGGATTTTGGGATGTGGCCCTGTGTGCTTGGGATGTTGGGATGTGGCCCTGTGTGCCTGGGATGTTGGGATGTGGCCCTGTGTGCTTGGGATGTTGGGATGGGGCCCTGTGTGCTTGGGATGTTGGGATGGGGCCCTGTGTGCTTGGGATGTTGGGATGTGGACCTGTGTGCTTGGGACGTTGGGATGTTGCCCTGGTGCCTGGGATGTTGGGATGTGGCCCTTTGTACCTGGGCTGTCGCCCTTTGTGCCTGGGGTGTGGCCCTCTGTGCCTGGGATGTGGCCCTGTGTGCCTGGGATGTGGCCCTGTGTGCCTGGAATGTGGCCCTGTGTGCCTGGGATGTCGCGCTTTATGCCTGGGATGTTGGGTCGTGGCTCTGTGTGCCTGGGATTTTGGGATGTGGCCCTTTGTTCCTGGGATGTTGGGATGTGGCCCTGTGTACCTGGGATGTTGGGATGTGGCCCTGTGGGCCTGGGATGTTGGGATGTGGCCCAGTGTGCCTTGGGATGTTGGGATGTGGCCCTGTGTGCCTGGTATGTTGGGATGTGTGCCTGGGATCTTGGGATGTGGCCCTGTGTGCTTGGGATGTTGGGATGTGGCCTTGTGTGCCTGGGATGTTGGGATGTGGCGCTGTGTGCTTGGGATGTTGCCCTGTGTGCCTGGGATGTTGCCCTGTGTGCCTGGGATGTTGGGATGTGGCCCTGTGTGCTTGGGATGTTGGGATGTTGCCCTGTGTGCCTGGGATGTTGTGATGTGGCCCTGTGTGCCTGGGATGTCGCCCTTTGTGCCTGGGATGTGTCCCTGTGTGCCTGGGATGTTGGGATGTCACCCTGTGTGACTGGGAAGTTGGGATGTTGCCTTGTGTGCCTGGGATGTGGCCCTGTGTGCCTGGGATGTTGGGATGTGGCCCTGTGTGCCTGGGATGTTGGGATGTCGCCCTGTGTGCCTGGGATGTGGTCCTGTGTGCCTGAGATGTTGGGATGTTGCCCTGTGTGCCTGGGATGTTGGTATGTGGCCCTGTGTGCCTGGGATGTTGCGATGTTGCCCTGTGTGCCTGGGATGTGGTCCTGTGTGCCTGGGATGTTGCCCTGTGTGCTGGGATATTGGGATGTGGCCCTGTGTGCCTGGGATGTTGGGATGTTGCCCTGTGTGCCTGGGATGTTGGGATGTCGCCCTGTGTGCCTGGGATGTTGGGATGTCGCCCTGTGTGCCTGGGATGTTGGGATGTCGCCCTGTGTGCCTGGGATGTTGGGATGTGGCCCTGGTGTGTGTGCCTGGGATGTTGGAATGTGGCCCTGTGTGCCTGGGATGTTGGGATGTCGCCCTGTGTGCCTGGGATGTTGGGATGTGGCCCTGTGTGCCTGGGATGTTGAGATGTGGCCCTGTGTGCCTGGGATGTTGGGATGTCACGGTGTGCCTAGCATATAGCCCTATGTGCCTGGGATGTTGGGATGTGGCCCTATGTGCCTGGGATGTTGGGATGTCGCCCTGTGTGCCTGGGATGTTGGGATGTGGCTCTGTGTGCCTGGGATGTTGGGATGTGGCCCTGTGTGCTTGGGATGTGGTCCTGTGTGGCTGGGATGTTGGGATGTCGCCCTGTGTGCCTGGGATGTTGGGATGTGGCCCTGTGTGCCTGGGATGTTGGGATGTGGCCCTGTGTGCCTGGGATGTTGGGATGTGGCCCTGGTGTGCCTGGGATGTGGTCCTGTGTGCCTGGGATGTTGGGATGTGGTCCTGTGTGCCTTGGATGTTGGGATGTGGCCCTGTGTGCCTGGGATGTTGGGATGTCGCCCTGTGTGCCTGGGAAGTTGGGATGTGGCCCTGTGTGCCTGGGATGTTGGGATGTCGCCCTGTGTGCCTGGGATGTTGGGATGTGGCCCTGTGTGCTTGGGATGTTGGGATGTCTCCCTGTTTGCCTGGGATGTTGGGATGTGGCCCTGTGTGCCTGGGATGTTGGGATGTGGCCCTGTGTGCCTGGGATGTTGGGATGTGGCCCTGTGTGCCTGGGATGTTGGGATGTTGCCCTGTGTGCCTGGGATGTTGCCTGTGTGCCTGGGATGTTGCCTGTGTGCCTGGGATGTGGTCCTGTGTGCCTGGGATGTTGGGATGTTGCCCTGTGTGCCTGGGATGTTGGGATGTGGTCCTGTGTGCTTGGGATGTTGGGATGTCGCCCTGTGTGCCTGGGATGTTGGGATGTGGCCCTGTGTGCCTGGGATGTTGGGATGTGGTCCTGTGTGCTTGGGATGTTGGGATGTCGCCCTGTGTGCCTGGGATGTTGGGATGTGGCCCTGTGTGCCTGGGATGTTGAAATGTTGCCCTGTGTGCCTGGGATGTTGGGATGTGGCACTGTGTGCCTGGGATGTTGGGATGTTGCCCTGTGTGCTTGGGATGTTGGGATGTGGCCCTCGTGTGTCTGGGTTTTTCTATCATTTGTTTTTCTTCCTTGTGCAGCAGGGGACATGTACAATATAGAATAACGTATTGGACACTAACAACTGCAGTTAAAGGGGTGTGTACAATGTACTTTACCTGCTGGATCAGTAGGTTGGGTTGGGAGACGCTTATCTACACTGGTCATTATCACTGCACCTAAAATAAGTGATATATGTCAGTGATTGAAGAATCTGGCCATATAACACTTCTGCGGAGGAGGTGCTGAAAATGGACAGAGGATAAGCTTCTACAGTAATCCTTCGCCTTGGTTCTGCTTAGGATCTGTACCGCTATAATATGGTTTCAGTAAGAGTGCTTTCACATTTCGTTTAGGCACCCCTTCAGTGGCCCTGTTGGGGGCTTACGTCTAAACCCCCCTGCAAAACGGGTTTCTGAGGTATGCGCCGACGGGGCCATAGACTAAAATGGTGCCAACAGAACGAACGTGTGCTCTGACACGTATCATTTTTGGCCGTGTACGCCTACAGGAGGCGGACACTGAGATATAGTAGACTGCGCCCAGGTGTCTGTCTCCAATAGGCGTACACATCAGACCACAAGTTCGCTCTGTCGGCACCATTATAGTCTATGGCCCCGTTGGCACATACGTCAGAATCCTGTTTTGCGGGGGGCTCAGACGTAAGCCCTGACAGGACCGCCTGAGCGCAGTGTGAAACGTGTCTGTGCTGGATACAACAATAACGTGATCTTACTATGACAGTTGTGACAACAGACTGGACGACACGTCACCACAACTATATTATGTACAGTCGGGGTCAGAAAATGTTGCGATTGACACAAATTTTGGTTTTACAGTTTCCTACTTCAGTGATTTTAGATCGCTTAGTCAGATGTTTCTATGGTTACTGATGGAAATTATAAGCTTTTCATTTTTACACTTTTATTGACAAATACTTCATTTATATAAAGACTCAGTATTTACAGTTTGTCCCTTAATTTTCAAGACTTCTGCAGTTCACTCTGGCAGCTGGATATCGGCTTCGGGGCCAGTTCCTGACTGGTGGCCGCAGTCTAATCAGTGCTCGGAGTATATCACAATTTCTGTGTTTCTTTGTCCCCCTGTTTTTTGAGGACAGACCACAGGTTCTTTAAGTAGCCCTCCTCCTCCCATCAAAGGTTTTAGCCTCTTAATATATTGCACTCATCATATTTTATAGCACTGTGTACTTACAATTGCTCATTTTGCCCTTCTACCAAGTTGAAGAGAACAGTCAGCAGGATTTTGCTATGTAAACTACAAACATGGCCATATTAGTGCTGTAATACTGATTAAAATGATACATGTAGTGAAGAAATCCGTTTTGTGGTTCTTGTGTAATGAGTGTTTTAAGTTTTGCTGTAATCATGTCGGGGCGGACTATGGGGTGGGCTATGGGGCAGTCTCTTTTCTTGTTGCTCTGGCCCCTCCGTTTGCCTCCTGGTTGAATGACAGGTCACTGATCCATCAGTGACCTGCCTCCTATATTAAATATCGTGCCTGTGCGGTACTTTATTTTGTGCGGTTGCATCTAAAGGTTTATACTAATTCTCAGTCTGAACATGCGTCACTCACCGTGCCAAGAAGACCAGCCCCGGAGCGTGCAGAAGAGATCATAAACATGGCGCTGGTTCTCTGGGTATGGTGGGCGGCGCATGCCCAGGTTGATAATGCTATAGACTTTTCGATGCGACAGCGCATGCGCTGTCGCCATTTTGTATGAGACCTAAAGTTTTTGGGAGGCAAAATAAAGTACAGCGCAGGCGCAATACATAAAATAAGAGCAACATCCTGGTGACAATTCTCTTTAATTCTTCTCTTTTCCATTAGGTTTATGACGTCACATGATTAAAAACTGACTAGCTGAATCCTTCTAAGCTCTATGTAGAAACAGGAGGTCAATTCTGCCTGTATGACTCATCAGTCACTGCAAAAGTCAATGGCAGAGGAGGAGGAGGGAGCAGCTGGGTCAGGAGTTGAAGAGGGGAATGATTTCTGCAGGCACAAGGCACTTCCTGTTTCTACATAACAGAGCAGAGAAAAGAGAAGAATTAGCTGGGTAGAAAGGCAAAATGAGCAATTGTAAGTACACAGTGCTATATAATATGATGATTATTATTATTTTTTACTCATATAGTACCATTGATTCCATGGTGCTGTACATGAGAAAGGGTTACATACAAAATATCACGTACAGTGAACAAACTAACAATGACAGACTGGTACAGATGGGAGAGGGCCCTTCCCTTGTGGACTTACAGTCTACTGGATAATGGGGAAGGATACTGTCGGTTGGGGGGTTGTGGCAGCTGTGGTGATGGTAGTGAGGTGGCAGCGGTGTCAGTGAAGGCTGTACGCTTTTTTGAAGAAATGTGTTTTCAAGTTCTGTCTGAAAGTTCCGAAGCTGGCGGATAAATGGACGTGTTAGGGAAGAAGTCTTGGAGGCGATTGGGTGAGGAATAGTGTTGAGCGAGTATGTTCTGTTAACCCTTTCGCCGAGTACGCTCGGGCGAGCTCCGAGTATTTACAGCTGCTCGGTGATATGGTTAAATCGCTCCCGTGTGCATGATTTGCAACTGTTTGTCAGCTTTATTACACGGGAGGAATGTCTATTTCTTACACATTCCTCACATGTAATAAAGCTGTCAAACAGTTGCAAACCATGCACACGGGAGCGATTCAACCATATCACCGAGCAGCTGTAAATACTCGGAGCTCGGCCCGAGCGTACTCTGACAGAACATACTCGCTCAACACTGGTGAGGAACATATCAGTGTGGAGGAGAGAAGAAGGTCTTGAGAGGACGGGAGATTACATGATGGAAGGTAAGTTATTTTCTCTGATGAAACCCCATTTAGACTGTTTAGGACATCTAGAAGAATGATTGTCTTGAAAAATAAGGGTCATCACTGTAAATATTGAGCGTTTGCATAAACTTGATATATCTGTCAGTAAAAGTTCAAAACGTTCTGAAATGCTTATTATTGTACTTTAGTAACTATAGAAACGTGACGAAAAGATCTAAAAACACTAAAGCAGCAAACTGAGAAAACCAAAATCTGTGTCAATCTCAAACCTTTTGGCCATGACTATATATTGCGTTACTGTGGGGCCAAAGAGGACTGTGCTGCCTGATTCATTAAGAGGTGCACTCCTCTTCATCAGTCTAGAGTATCAAAATAGTGATGTGCGCCTCTGTGCACCTCTCCAGAAATCTTACTCCTGTCTCTGACTGGAGTAATATTTCTGGCGTAGAGAACGCCACATCTTGTCATGAATTAGATAAGCTGATGCGTCACCTGCCCGTCATGTCTATGCATCCCCTTTTCGGCTTAGCTAGTGAAAAAGTGGCATGGAAATAGTAGAAGTCGCAACATTTTTGTCCAAGTTGAATTGGAGTTCTTAAATGCTGGCGAAATTGCTTTGATGAATCGTGGCCATTGACTGCAAATTCCCCACCAAAAATTCACAGCTAATAAGCCACAAGCGAACATGACTTTACAGGAATTGCTGCACACATTTCTGTCAGCCGCAGAGTAATAAACTGCATTTTTATGACCTTGTATCATATTGTTCCTATTATTACAGTACAAAATTTGTATTTGCATATTAAATATACAGGAACTGTAAAACCTACTGAAAATATATAAACTCCTCTGGTGACTAATATGGTATAATAAATATAATATGATACGCATATCCCCGGCCAAATTGTCCTAATAAGGAGAACTGTGCCAGGGATAATACTTCACACTTCTAAAACCTGTCATAAATGGCCACTGGTTGGAGGAGATTCAGTATGGAAACGGAGAATGGTGCAAGGTCATGAGCCTCCATTGTTGGCATGTTGTCAATCGCTTTGTTATCAATTATATAGATTTCTATAAATGTCTCTGTCTGATTCCTTCTCCTCGGCTGCTGTGATCTGTAGACTAGTCGGCTCTAGCGGAGGTTGTGGAATTGATCAGTTTGACTCTTGAGACGCATTTTGTGATGGCCGCTCAGCAGTCTAAGAGAGGAATTCTTTAAAATGTTATTCTTATTTGGTTGCATGGAAAACCTTTTTCACCTGACGCATGAAAGTACGTTTGCTGTGGAACGTTTGCATTGATCTGCATATTGTCACTCGCAACGTTGATGGGTTCCATTCATTAGACGGGGCCAGGTGGGATCATTTCTTAGAGACACGAAACTGAAGAAATATGTTTATGATTGACGATAATGTATTAAAACCTCACATTCTATCAGAATACATTGCTGGGGAGAATGTCTTTTGTCAATTAAAATGCATCCAGCTCTTTTATATCGTCTCTAATGAAGATGGGTTGTAAGCAGATCAGGGGTTTTCTAATAATTTGGGATTGCCCTGGTGCCACCCTTATCTGACTGCATTGGAGATGCCTTTTGGGACTCATATAGGAGCATTTACAGGGTTTTCTTTGCCACTTTCAGTTTGAGATGGGGAAGCATTACATTTCTTAGTCTTCTTCTTTGTCTTCATCTTTGTCTTCTTCTTCTTCTTCTCACAATTATACCCACTAAATGTTGTGGCCACCAAGAGGTGCGGCTACAATGTGACTGGCTTGGTTTAGCCTAGACGTTACATTCAGGGGATCTGGAGAAGACATGTGTCCTCTTTATATGGCGGACCTCCCCATACTCATCCTAAATCTGGTAGACATGCATCTGCCGATGATAAGGCTATGTGCGCACGTTCAGGATTTGAAGCAGAAATTTCCTGAGTGTTTCTGCATCTCCTTATCAGGAAAAACTCTGCGGAAGATCCGCGTGTTTTTGACGTGGTTCTTGATGCGGTTTTTTAAACAGTCTTTGTACATCAATGAATGCTTTTTGGAGCTAAATAAAGTTGTTTGGTGGGACATTGCTTAAACCTTTGGATTGCAGTCAGAACTGGGGTGAGTATATTGTAAATTAAATGATTAAAGAATGTGTCTGTTGTATTTCCAATAGAGTGTGTGCTCTGTGTCTATGTGTTTATTTAACTCTTTACTTTACTTTAATTAGGTTTGGTGATGAAAGGGTCTGATTGACACCTTGTCATCACCAAACAAAAGAGCTAGGTGTCAGCTAATACCATTCGCCCAATCTCATTAGCATTTCCATTCATGTAATTTATGCGGCAGCTGTGAGCTGCTATTTTTAGCCTAGGAAGGTACCATCTGCAAACATGGTCCCTGGCCATTTTTAACAGCTCACAGCTGTTTCGTTAGCCCAGGGTTCCCCAACTCCAGTCCTCAAGGCCCACCAACAGGTAACATGATTTCCTTAGTATTGCACAGGTGATGGAATTATTGCCTGTGCAGGTGATGCAATTATCACCTGTGTAATACTAAGGAAATCCTGAAAACATGACCTGTTGGTGGGCCTTGAGGACTGGAGTTGGGGAACCCTGCGTTAGCCTCTACGTCCCCCAGATCAGCATTCAGCAGCGCTTTGGATGCAGCGTACTTTTGCTGCGTCCAAAACGTGGTGTTCTAATGCCGCACTTTTGTTGTTGGTACATGTGAATCCACCGCATATAATGACACTTCAATCAGTCAAAATCTGCATCGGAAACTAGCATGTCCGGTACAGAAATTGACATGCTGCAGGTGAGTTTGGGTACGTCGCCACGATCAGGAGCCGCTGCAGGTTTGACGTTGTGTTTATACAGCGTCAGACAGTGTCCAGATGGTACAGCATCGTGGATGGGATCTCTAGAAATCCCATGTCCACTATGTTTGCATCTGAGGCTGCAGATCACCTGTGGACACTGACATGCGGCGCGTCTTTCAGGACCGCCTCATGTCAAATTCTCTTGCAGAGTCGCTAGTCTCTGCAACAGAAATTTGACCACCAGAAAGTATAGGATTCAGTAATTCCGCATGGTTCAGTGAACACATGTGGATTAACCTGCGTTCAATAGAATGCAGCGTTTTGGACGCAGCAAAAAATATGCATCCAAAGCGCTGCTACATCCGGATCATGGGCACAGAGCCTAAAATGTAAAAAAAAAAACAATGGCATGGGTTCCCTCGTCATTTTTGTAACCAGCAGAGGGAAAACCGACCGCTGGGGGCTGATATTAGTAGCCAGGGATGGGGCCATTAGCCAAAAATGTTCCCTGGCTATTAATATCAGCCCACAGCTGTTTGTTTATCTTTTACTGGCTAGATTACAGGGGGACCACAGAAAAAAATTGACGTGGGGTCCCCCTATAAAATCGAACCAGAAAAGGCTAAACAGACAGCTGCGGGCTGATATTAATACCAAGGGAAGGGGCCATGAATACTAGCCCCCTCCGCGGCTATTAATATCACCCCTCAGCAAGCCCAGAAATGGCACATTCATAAGATGCGTCAAATCTGGAGCTTAGCCTCCACTCTTCCCACTGCCCTGTAGCGGTGGCGAGAGGGGTAATGAGGTTGGGGTTCATGTCAGCCTTGCATTGGCGGCTGACGTGAAGCCCAGGTTAGTAATGGAGGGCGTCTATAAGACGCCCCCATTACTAACTGCTTAGTAAAGTTATCGTTGACTTTTCAATAAAAGACACAACCAGAATAAAGTATTTTATTGAAATTAAAAACACATGGTTTTAAATTTTTTTTTTATTGTACTCTCTGTCTGCGAAACCTTTGATCTTCTGAAAAAAAAGTAAAATAACAAACAACCATGTCCCTTACCTGCCCGCCGTCACGACGCAGTCCACGATTCCTTCACAATTGTCCCTCGGCGATCCAGGTCACTTCTACAGCAGTGACATCAGCAATCACTGATGTCACTGCTGTAGAAGACAGCAATGCATACTGACAGGAGTTTAAAATCCCTCCTGTCAGTGTACATGCTTCTGGAGTGAGGTCACTGGGGTTCATCAGCTGAAGATTAGCTGATCAGCCCCGGTGAGCTCACCACCATGGAAGCATTCTTCAGAATGTTTCCACGTTGAGGTCACGTGAGCGATCAGCTGATCGCTCACGTGACCACAGGTCCTGTCAGCGCAGTACACTGCTGGGAGAGAGCGCGCTCCCTGCAGTGTACCGCCAGCCGCCGGGAGGAGAACATCGCCGGGGACCAGGACCAGGAGGACACCGAGGGGTGCTGGAGAGGTGAGTATAGTGTTTTTTTTTTTGTTTTTTTTTCATTTTTACTTTTTCTTTTTTTACCACCGCGGACATGCCGGCTTGGCTGAGGAGACTACTGATCCCCCCCAGCCGCTGTTATCAGCGGGAGCGGCGGTCGGATGAGAGGAGTAGTAGTCCTCCTCTCCCTACCCAGGTACCACCCGCACCGCGTTTCCGCCGCAAATTAGTGCCTCTTGGCTTTAATTGAAATGCAGCAAATCCGCAGGTATAAATATTATACCTGCGGATTTGCTGCGTTTCAATTAAAGTCAAGGGGCGTGAATTCGTGGTGGAAACGCCAGAACAATGAACATGCTGCGTTTTTTTCCACAATGGTAATCCTGAGCGGACATATCTGCATCATGTGCACAGCACATAAGGATTACCATTGTAATAGCTGGCAGAGCGTTTTTTATGCGTTTTCACGTGGGAAAACCTCCGCGAAAATGCATAAAAAAAAACTACGGTTGCACTTAACCTAATACCACATTTCCCACCAAGTCTAATAGATACAGTCATATGAAAAAGTTTGGGCACCCCTATTAATCTTAAGCTTAATGTTTTATAAAAATTGGTGTTTTTGCAACAGCTATTTCAGTTTGATATATGTAATAACTGTTGGACACAGTAATGTTTCTGCCTTGAAATGAGGTTTATTGTACTAACAGAAAATGTGCAATCTGTATTCAAACAAAATTTGACAGGTTAATAAGTATGGGCACCTCACCAGAAAAGTGACATTAATATTTAGTAGATCCTCCTTTTGCAAAAATAACAGCCTCTAGTCGCTTCCTGTAGCTTTTAATGAGTTCCTGGATCCTGGATGAAGGTATTTTTGACCATTCCTCTTTACAAAACAATTCCAGTTCAGTTAAGTTTGATGGTCGCCGAGCATGGACAGCCCTCTTCAAATGATCCCACAGATGTTCAATGATATTCAGGTCTGGGGACTGGGATGGCCATTCCAGAACATTGTAATTGTTCCTCTGCATGAATGCCTGAGTAGATTTGGAGCGGTGTTTTGGATCATTGTCTTGCTGAAAGATCCATCCCCTGCGTAACTTCAACTTTATCACTGATTCTTGAAAATTATTGTCAAGAATCTGCTGATACTGAGTGGAATCCATGCGTCCCTCAACTTTAACAAGATTCCCGGTGCCGGCATTGGCCACACAGCCCCAAAGCATGATGGAACCTCCACCAAATTTTACTGTGGGTAGCAAGTGTTTTTCTTGGAATGCTGTGTTTCTTTGCCACCATGCATAACGCCTTTTTGTATGACCAAACAACTCAATCTTGGTTTCATCAGTCCATAGGACCTTCTTCCAAAAAGAAATTGGCTTCTCCAAATGTGCTTTTGCATACCTCAGCCGACTCTGTTTGTGGCGTGCTTGCAGAAACGGCTTCTTTCGCATCACTCTCCCATACAGCTTCTCCTTGTGCAAAGTGCGTTGTATAGTTGACCGATGCACAGTGACACCATCTGCAGCAAGTTGATGCTGCAGCTCTCTGGAGGTGGTCTGAGGATTGTCCTTGACTGATCTCACCATTCTTCTTCTCTGCCTTTCTGAAGTTTTTCTTGGCCTGCCACTTCTGGCCTTAACAAGAACTGTCCCTGTGTTCTTCCATTTCCTTACTATGTTCCTCACAGTGGAAACTGACAGGTTAAATCTCTGAGACAGCTTTTTGTATCCTTCCCCTGAACAACTATGTTGAATAATCTTTGTTTTCAGATCATTTGACAGTTGTTTTGATGAGCCCATGATGGCACTCTTCAGTGGAGCTTCAAACAGGAGAACAACTTGTAAGTGGCCACTTTAAGTAGCTTTTCTCATGATTGCATACACCTGGCTATGAAGTTCAAAGCTCAATGAGGTTACAAAACCAAAAAAAGTGCTTTAGTAAGGTCAGTAAAAAGTAGGTAGGAGTATTTAAAACAAGAAAATGATAAGGGTGCCCATACTTATGCACCTGTCAAATTTTGTTTGAATGCAGATTGCACATTTTCTGTTAGTACAATAAACCTCATTTCAAGGCAGAAACATTACTGTGTCCAACAGTTATTACATATATCAAACTGAAATAGCTGTTGCAAAAACACCAATTTTTAGAAAACATTAAGCTTAAGAATAATAGGGGTGCCCAAACTTTTTCATATGACTGTATGTACGCAAGCCTAGCTGGAGAGAGCGGAGCTCAAGACTTGATATTAATTATAAGCTATAACTGCCCTGGACGGCAGACAGTCATTTTGTCTCAACTGACAGATTGGTTGTAATATTTTATAGGATGGTTATCATAACCTGACAAAGAAATTAAAGAAATTTTGACAACTTAATGAGAATCTGTCACCAGGTTTTTTCTACCTCAGCTGAGAGTAGTATAATGTAGGAAGAGAGACCCTGATCCAATGATGTACTACTCAGTGTACTGGGTGCAGTAGTTGTGACAGAATCAGAGTTTTCAGATGTACAGTAGCATGTAGCTGAGCTCAGAAAGCTGCCCCCGCCTACACCACAGCTTTCTATATACATTGTCTATTTACATAAGATGCTTATCAGAGGAGGGGGCTTGGTCTAGGGTGCACACAAGCTGTAGTCCAGGCAGTGATAATCTCCTGCTGATAAAACTTCATTCATTTTATTCAAACAACAGCTCACAGCCTAATTGTGATGCTAGTCTCTACTCATGGGCAAGCTGTAAGGCTGGGTAGTCAAGAGGTCCGGGGTCAGATACCAAGAGTGCTCGTCATAAACAAAGGGGTAAGACAAAGGCGTAGTCAGGTCACGAGCCAAGGTCAGGATTCCAGGAATCAAGACAAAGGGGCTAGGCAAATGGATGGTCAGAAGCATGGTCAAAGATCGGGTAACAATAGATCTGAAACTAATCACAGGAACACAACACACCACCCAGCATAAGCTATAACTGGCAGTAATTGTATGCAGATTGCCAGCTAAATAACCAGGTAATCACTCTGAACAGGAGACATATAGAGAAAACCCTGCACGCTCCGGCCCTGATTGGGTTGCTGGACTGTCACTCAACACACTGACAGCTCAGCACGCTTCAGTCTCCGATTGGACGGTTAAGCTGTCCATCACTATATTGACAGCTCAGCACGCCCCTGCTTTAGATTGGAAGGCTGAACTGTCACTTACTATGTCCAGGTACAATGATACGAGGAATCATGACACTAATAAGTGACACATCCCTAAAATCTACAGTTATATGAAAAAGTTTGGGCACCCCTATTAATCTTAAGCTTAATGTTTTTTAAAAATTGGTGTTTTTGCAACAGCTATTTCAGTTGGATATATGTAATAACTGTTGGACACAGTAATGTTTCTGCCTTGAAATGAGGTTTATTGTACTAACAGAAAATGTGCAATCTGCATTCAAACAAAATTTGACAGGTGCATAAGTATGGGCACCCTTATCATTTTCTTGTTTTAAATACTCCTACCTACTTTTTACTGACGTACTAAAGCACTTTTTTTGGTTTTGTAACCTCATTGAGCTTTGAACTTCATAGCCAGGTGTATGCAATCATGAGAAAAGCTACTTAAAGTGGCCACTTGCAAGTTGTTCTCCTGTTTGAATCTCCTCTGAAGAGTGGCATCATGGGCTCCTCAAAACAACTGTCAAATGATCTGAAAACAAAGATTATTCAACATAGTTGTTCAGGGGAAGGATACAAAAAGCTGTCTCAGAGATTTAACCTGTCAGTTTCCACTGTGAGGAACATAGTAAGGAAATGGAAGAACACAGGTACAGTTCTTGTTAAGGCCAGAAGTGGCAGGCCAAGAAAAACATCAGAAAGGCAGAGACGAAGAATGGTGAGATCAGTCAAGGACAATCCTCAGACCACCTCCAGAGAGCTGCAGCTTCAATTTGCTGCAGATGGTGTCACTGTGCATCTGTCAACTATACAACGCACTTTGCACAAGGAGAAGCTGTATGGGAGAGAGATGCGAAAGAAGCCGTTTCTGCAAGCACGCCACAAACAGAGTTGGCTGAGGTATGCAAAAGCACATTTGGAGAAGTCAATTTCTTTTTGGAAGAAGGTCCTGTGGACTGATGAAACCAAGATTGAGTTGTTTGGTCATAAAAAAAAGGCGTCATGCATGGCGGCCAAAAATCACAGCATTCCAAGAAAAACACTTGCTACCCACAGTAAAATTTGGTGGAGGTTCCATCATGCTTTGGGGCTGTGTGGCCAATCCCGGCATCGGGAATCTTGTTAAAGTTGAGGGATGCATGGATTCCACTCGGTATCAGCAGATTCTTGACAATAATGTTCAAGAATCAGTGATAAAGTTGAAGTTATGCAGGGGATGGATCTTTCAGCAAGACAATGATCCAAAACACCGCTCCAAATCTACTCAGGCATTCATGCAGAGGAAAAATTACAATGTTCTGGAATGGCCATCCCAGTCCCCAGGCCTGAATATCATTGAACATCTATGGGATCAGTTGAAGAGGGCTGTCCATGCTCGGCGACCATCAAACTTAACTGAACTGGAATTGTTTTGTAAAGAGGAATGGTCAAAAATACCTTCATCCAGGATCCAGGAACTCATTAAAAGCTACAGGAAGCGACTAGAGGCTGTTATTTTTGCAAAAGGAGGATCTACTAAATATTAATGTCACGTTTCTGGTGAGGTGCCCATACTTATGCACCTGTCAAAGTTTGTTTGAATGCAGATTGCACATTTTCTGTTAGTACAATAAACCTCATTTCAAGGCAGAAACATTACTGTGTCCAACAGTTATTACATATATCAAACTGAAATAGCTGTTGCAAAAACACCAATTTTTAAAAAAACATTAAGCTTAAGATTAATAGGGGTGCCCAAACTTTTTCATATAACTGTATGTCTCAGCCCCCACCTCGTGCTCTGCTCAGATTACATAGCAAAAACCTGCTGACAGATTCTCTTTAATGTGTGGCTGCCACATTTGAACAACAGCCACAGCCCCTGTTGCCACTAATGCAGGCTCCAACTGACCCACAGGGAAACAGGAGAAACCCCCAGTGGGTCCCTGTGCTGGAGTGGGCCCCCACTTCCCTATATGAGTAGTAGTTGGCAAAATACACTTGATTCACTATTTATAGACAAAGACAATGGCATCCCATCATTCAATTAACAAAATACCATTCTATTATATAGAGTTAGGTCCAGAAATATTTGAACAGTGACACAAGTTTTGTCCTTTTAGCTGTTTACCAAAACATATTAAAAATGCAGTTATATAATCAATATGGGCTTAAAGTGCAGACTCTCGGCTTTAATTTGGGATTATTCACATCCTAATTGGAGTAAGGGTGTAGGAATTACCGATCTTTAATATGTTGCTGCCTCTTTTTAAAGGGACCAAAAGTAATTGGACAATTAACTCAAAAGCCCTTTATTGGGCTGCATGGGCTATTCCCTCATGAATTCATCATCAATTAAGCAGGTAAAAGGTCTGAATCTTATTCCAGGTGTGACATTTGCATTTGGAAGCTTTGCTGTGAACCCACAACATGCGGTCAAAGGAGCTGTTATTGGTTTAGAAACAGACCATCATTAGGCTGCAAACCATTAATCAGCCTTAAAAATAGAAAGGCCAGATTAGACTTTGCCAAAAAACATCTAAAGAAGTGTTACGGATCTGGGTGGTGGAACCTCTGTGCAGTGATACAAGGTGGGAGCAGAGGGGCGTAACTAAGTGCCTACCCGGATCGACCCTGGCCACAAGGCGGCTTAGTCGACGCCGTGAACCAAGGAGGGATCGGGAAGGTGAACCAGGTGCCACTCTGGGACCGACCTTGTGTGAGAGCATGAGGGAGCTTATGGGGAGCAGTGACCATTCACTCACCTTAATAGCGCGCACACCCTACCCGCAGCGCGGCTCCTGCTGCCACTCGGCGGTCACGTGTGCCCGCTATTAAAGACCATGAATGTTCACTACAACCCATGGGCCACGCTGTGGGTACAGTGTGCGCGCTATTAAAGGGTCACTGCTCCCCACACACTCAGTCCCAGCTTGGGGAGCAGTAACTATTCCGGTACAGCATCTCACAGTGTGAGGGTGCATCTCAGTGACGCCATGCTCAGCTCACACAGTGAGATCCCTGTCGGCAGCAGAGCAGGATGCTTCGCTGAAGGAGAGAGGAGGTGAGTATAATGTTTTTTTTTTTTGTGTGTGCAGCATGATGGTGATCAGGGGGTTCCAAGCATACCAGGATAAGGGGTGCCAAGCATACCAGGAAGAGGGATGAGGGGAGCCATACATACCAGGATGAGGGGTGCCAAGCATACCAGGAAGAGGGATGAGGGGGGCATACATACCAGAAGAGGGATGAGGGGGGGCATACATACCAGGAAGAGGGATAAGGGGGGCCATACATACTAGGATGAGGGATGAAGGGTGCCATACATACCAGGAGCCGCGCTGCAGGTGCAGGTACAGTGTGCGCGCTATTATGGAAAATTAATATTCACTGCTCTTTCTTTAGTAGCGGGCACAGTGTAGGCTGCAGCAGGCGTCTGCTGCCTCCTGTGCCCCGCTCCTCCGCTGCTGTCGCTCCCCTAACACTCCCCACCACCCACAGTGTATATATATATATATATATATATATATATATATATATATATATATATATATATATATATATATATATATATATATATATATATATATATATATTGGACTATAAGACGCACCCCCCACTTTCCTCCAAAATATTGGAGGAAAAAAGTGCGTCTTATAGTCAAAAAAATACGGTACTTTAGATGAGGAAAATCTGCAGGTAAAAAACATACATGCATTTTTAGGGCTTTTCCACTGCAAAAACGCATCAAAAACTCATGTTATCTGCTCATGACTATATCAATAAAGTTTTGTCAGTGCCAAATACCAGGAAGTATCAAAAACAAAACAGCTTTATTTAAAGCATGACACACCAAACAGAGATAAACTGCAGCATCAAAAATGCAATAAAAGCGCACTAAAAACGCAAGTGACCTAAGGTGACGGGTGTGTCAGATGTGACAGACAGTCGCAGTTGGTTGCAGGAGATCTCTTCGTTTGGCATTACAGACACCTTATTAGAATCTGTCTCACTCTAGGACCCAGCGGCTACCTCCCTCCTGCTCTAATTAACACCATGGCCTGGGTGTTTAAATACTTTCAGTTTGCTATAGGGAGGTGCCGGTGATATTCACATGACCCCTTGGAGCTGTTGCAGTCTGCTTACTTCCTCTCTGGTGCTAAGCGGTTATGTGTGTAACCTCTCTGAAGTCGGCTCAAGCTAAGTTACTTCCCCCGTGTTTTTCTCCCTTCTTGTCTTTAGTTGTTAGTGGGGACTGACTAGTGCTCATCCCCACCTTCCCTATCCAGGGCCAAGCTCCAGGATAAATGGCACCAGCGCATGCGCAGATTGAGATCTCAGCTCGTCATTGAGCCGAGATCTAAATCTGCGCATGTGCCAGTGCCATTTTCCTGAAGCCCACAGCTGGGAGATCAATGTGCGTAGCAAGAACTCTGTTCCTGCCTCGCACTACCGACATTTTCTTAAAGCCCACTGCCAGGAGATCAATAGCTCCTGCCTCGCACCACTAGGATACCCCCTCCTCCCAGCTCAGGGCCTGCAGTATTGCCCCACTTCTGCCACCGCTGGTTTCCTGCAGCGGTGACCCGGCTCCTGCCTCCTGTGACCCCACTGCACCGCCGCCCCCCTCCCAGTAAGCTGAATTCGGACTATAAGACGGACCCCCATTTTCACATTAAACTTTTTTTTTCCTATTTTCCTCCTCTACATTTGGGGTGCATCTTATGGTCTGGTGTGTCTTATAGTCCAAAAAATACGGTACTTGTATCATCTGATCCAAGGCACTGGGGCCATATTACTATTCCCCGTTGTAGACTGAAACAACGTGTGTATCCTTTCTCCATATACTGTAAAGGGCATGTTCCTTTCACAAATCGAGTGAAAGTGGTGCATGTTGTGTTCTTGCCCATGTATTATTTGATCATGTGAATAGAATATAGTGCCAGCTAAGTGGAGTAGATTTTAGGTTTGAATTCAAACTCTGCAGATTTCATTGCAGAAATTTGTGGTTCTGAAAATCAGTTCTATCATGCAACAAAATCGTTTTTGTCATCAAAGTCCACAACATGTGAATTTACCCTTTAAATCTCATCTACATGTTAAGGACAGTTTTGGAAAAAAAAATGGTGGTTTGGCTGTAATTGTGAAAAATAAACATTTTGGTTCAGTAAGTCCTTAGGACTCATGCACACTATTATATTACACAATTGTGTCCATTAGACGGCGTATTACGGAGATATTCTCCCATCTGTAGTATGATCCTGTGTGGATGTGTTGTGTGGCTGCACAGTGTGAATATAGCTCTATGGTATTGGAGGCACAGCCGCTCTGGATGTCTCGGTAGAAGCCCAGATATTAGGCTTTGCCCACGCATACCAATTTTTTTGGATCCCAACCGGATGTTGGTTTTGGTGTGAATAAGCCAGAGAACTGAGTGTATGGTAAAGCTTTTTAAAGTTCCACCGTAAAGTGTTCTGATCTTCAGGAAAGGTGAAAGAAATGGCCGAATAGTAATTTTGGCAAATACAAGTATGTACAGCTGTTTTTTTTATAGGAGGAAATGTATGATTCATTAACTATGAGAATGATTGTGGAGATGCTGAGGCTTTCTTTCTTGCAATGTGTAGGTTTATCACATTTACATTTTGCAGTGAATGGCTTCTCATCCATTGAATCCTATAGAGCTTCACTTATTCCCAAACTCCTTTATCTGGACGGTGTATGTAATGCAAACATGAGACATATGTCACATTACCGCATGGATGTCATCTCTGTGCCCTGATTGTGCACACTGAATGGGCTTTTCAGATACCTTATAATACTTTACGTCACATCTAGGAATTATCTGCTGCTCGGTAAATACAGTCCTATCCCTCCTAATCCTTTATTATATTTGTTAAAAGCCTGAATGTGGTTGTGGAAAATGCAGGTAGATGACATCCGTTACTGTTCAAGACTTATATTTTCTACATGAGCTGGGAAGAGTAGAAAATAAAGTGGATATGTCTCAAGATTTCGCAATGCAAACTGCTTGCACAATTAAATAAATCACTCAGACCTGATGAGACTGGTGTATTTGGTTTGAAAATTGACACTAGAATGACTGTGTAATTCTGATATTAGAATAAGCATTTTATGGGCATGTGCACATGACGGCTTTTTCAGGTATGCACCATAACCCTCCTGAAAGAGAGTTCAATAATTGTAAAAAAGATTGAACATATGTACTCCAATGTAAAAACCACTTGCTGTGCACAACGTGGTTAAAAGGAGTGATTTGACCAGGCGGCTTCTGCTTGTAAGCCATTCACTGAACATCAAATATGATCTAATATATCATAATGAATAATTTGGAATTAAGTATTATATATATATTTTTCTCATTGTCTTTCTTGGTTTTATATTAATTGTATGTTTTTTAATTAGCATATGTATGTTTGTATGCATCCTTGCCAGATGGGATTGGTTACATTTAATCTAATGTCAGGATATGACATAAAGCACCGACATGCACATGGTTGATGTCAGCAATGATAAAGGAATTTTCATCCGAAACGCGTCTGCCTAAGTACCCTAAAACTGGTTCTATGTCATATGTCTCTGATTGTTCAAAGATTTTAAAATAATTTTCATTAAATTTTCTACTTTTATGGAGATTTTTCCACGCCTGAATAGGCTGCCACTGGTATGTTTCTGTGCTATTCTGATTGGCACTTTTACATGAGCAATTCTCAGGCTGGCATATTTGTATAGGCACCTCCATAGTATGAACTGTTTTGTGGGCATTTATATGCTAATAACACTATTCTGTGCTAAATGGCAGCTGTTATAAGGGTGGATTTACATGCAGCAGATAGGAGAATGACAGCAGATAGAAAAAGCAAATCAATTGCAGACTTGCTTATTTTCATGTTGTCTATCTAACTAAAAAAGACAAATGGCTAATAATTACTAAAAAAGAAAGCAGATTATGCCTTTAACCCATACATACAGTAAAAGCTGTAAAGAAAAGAAAAAAAATTCTAAATGTGTTAATTGGCGTTTTTTTAGTCATCGCGCATCTTCCTCGAGAATGGAATAAAAAGTCATCAAAATGTCAACCATGTCCCAAAATGGTACCAATAAAAACTACAGCTCACAGCGCAAAAAAAAGCCCTCAATCAGGTCAATAAAAGGAAAAATGAAAGAAGTTACGCTTCTCAGAAAATGATGGCACAAACCTAATTTTGTTTCTCAAAGTTCAGAATTTACAGGATATATATACAGTATATGTGTGTGTGTGTGTGTATATATAAAGTACATATACACACACACATACAGTGGCATGTAAAAGTTTGGGTACCCTTGGTCAAAATTACTGAACAGTTAAGCAAGTTGAAGATGAAATTATCGCTAAAAGGCCTAAAGTTAAATATGACCCATTTCCTTTGTATTTTTGGCAAAAAAAATATATATTTTCATGTTTTATATTTTAAAAATTGCAAAAAGGAAAATGGGCTGATGCAAAAGTTTGGGCACCGTGCATGGTTAGTACCTAGTAGCGCATCCTTTTCCGTATCACAGCTTGGAAACGCTTTTTGTAGCCAGCCAAGAGTCTTTCCATACTTGAGGGATTTTCATCCATTATTCTTTGGAAAATTCTTCCAGTTCTGTGAGATTCCTGGGTCGTCTTGCATGCACTTCTATTTTGAGGTGTAGCCACAGATTTTGAGTGATGTTCAGATCAGGGGACTGTGAGGGCCATTGTAAAACCTTCAGCCTGTGCTTTTTGAGGTAGTCTATTGTGGATTTTGATGTGTGTTTAGGATCTTTATCTATTTGTATAAGCCATACTCTTTTCAACTTCAGCTTTTTTACAGATGGTGTTATGTTTGCATCAAGAATTGATCCACCCCTATGCTTAATGGTTGGCAAGATGTTCTTTTCCTGTAATTCTGTGCCTTTTTTTCTCCACGCATACCTTTGATCATTGTGGCCAAAGAGTTCTATTTTAACCTCATCAGTCCACAGGACTTGTTTCCAAAATGCATCAGGCTTGTTTGGATGTTCTTTTGCGTATCTGGCACTGAACTTTATGGTGAGGAGGCAGGATTAGTTTTCCTCTGATGACTCTTCCACGAAAGCCATATTTGTGCAAGTGTCTCTGAACAGTAGAACAATGTACCACAACTCCAGAGTCTGCTAAATCTTTCTGAAGGTGTTTTGCAGTCAAGTGGCGGTTCTGATTTGCCTCTCTAGCAATCCTACGAGCAGCTCTCACTGAAATTTAGCTTGATCTTCCAGACTTTATCTTGACCTCCACTATTCCTGGTAACTGCCATTTCTTAATTAAATTTCAAACTGAGGAAAGGGCAACTTGAAAATGCTTTGCTATCTTCTTATAGCCTTCTCCTGCTTTGTGGGCCTCCACCATTTTCATAGTCCTAGGCTGCTGCTTAGAAGAACCCATGGCTGCTGTTTTTTTGGCACAAGGTTAGAGGTGGCTGGGTTTTTATAAAGCTGGGAAATTTGCATCAACTGGCTTTTCCTAATGATGGTAGTGAACAAGTCATAACCCTAACAGGCTAATTAGGGTCTAAAACCTTGGTCAAAGTTATGTGAGCACACAAATCTCCAAGAGTGCTCAAACTTTTGCATCGGCCCAAGTTTCTTTTTGTATTTTTTACATTTTTTTAAAACCTTTGAACCATGGGCAGCACGGACTCTGAACCACCGTATTCCTCATCTATCACGTCGACTTAAAAAGTAAATAAGTTATGGCTCTTGGAAGACGAGGAGGAAAAAAAAACGCAAAAACAAAAATTGGCCATGGAATAAATGCAAAGAAAGAATTGCCATTCTTTCCTTGCTAAAAAATTAAAATAGACAGGTTTTGGCATAAACATTTTATTTGAGATGCTGCTTCCAAATGTTTAGGGTCACCCATATTAAAATGGTTGTACTGCAGACTGAACTAAGCTTTAGCCATTGTATTTACTCTGATAGGGGGCATAATCCTGAGATGTCTCCAGGAATAAGACAAGAAGTGAACAGGTTAAACCTAGGAGATTAATGATCTGCCATATCTCCATACAATCACAGTGATCTGACAGATGCTAACCCAATTTGACTTGGCGCTTACTAAAGCACAAATTCTTTCTTCATTTCCCATATATGATTCAAAAACGTAAAGTCATCTTCATACAAATTCTGACTCTTAAGCAACTGCTCAAGACCAATGACCTTCAGAAATCGGGCTGGTGCCAAGATCTTCAAAAACTGATTACATTTGACATTCATGAATTATGCATACTTCCTTTAGCAACAAATACATTGGCATTTGGAATCTATTTTGTACAACAGATTACAACTATATCATTATTTGCTATATCTATTCAGTGATTCTGCTGCTCATTTGTGGTGTACGGGGGATTTAGGCTTTCTTGAGATTAGTTAAAAATGGAATAGGTTTTTGTTTAGCAGATTTAAATTCCATGTATGGAAACAAACTGATTCCACTATCACAACTTTGCATAAATCAATAGCAAATACAGTATAAGAAACTTTGTAATATAGCTTTTATCAGAGACACATGCTTCTTTCTCCATTTATAAGCCACTTCTCCATGCATCTAAACGTATCATTCAATTTGAAATGATTATAAAGTCTATCTTGCTCAAGGCAAGATAAGCCCCACAATGAGAGCTCCCAACTACCTATTAAAGTCTGTAGAGAGGAGTAAGGAAGAAGCAGAGAGAATGTGCTGTTGCTTTTTAATCAGTATTTTATCTTACTTCATTGCTGGATTCACAGCTACACTGCTCAGTACTGCTGTGCAATGTCCTTCATACTGCTGCAGAACTTCTACATCTAAACAGAAGAACAGGAATCCACGTCTGTGTGTGCAGTGCAAAGACATCATAACTAGTCTTTACCCAGTAGCTCAGAGACAACTGAAAGTTAGAGATAAAACCAGAAAAAAAAAGAAAAAAAAAACTGGTAAAAATTCAGGGTTGGTCATGTAATGGCCAGAATGAGGTTTATTCTTGTTGTAAAAAAGTTACCTTAAATGGCTTCTCTATATGGCTTTTCCTAAAAGCCCAGGCTGTGTTTTTATAGCTCCATGCTACAATTCTGCAAACATGTAACTTGCAATCTGATTATTATGATTATTATTATGATGATTATCTAGGTTTATACAAATAGTAAAGATGGACAGATCACAGTGTATGATAGAAAATCATCTTCAATAACTGCATTAAGCCCTCATGATGGACTGCTCCCGCTTTTTAGCAGTATGTGATTCCCAATTGCCTGAAATGCATTAGCCCTCCAGCTTGAGCTTTTAGTACTTTTACTCTTTTCTCTGGGTGTTTTTGACATTTTGCGCCTTTAGTAGCCAGCACAGTTTTCACACTTTTGAAATGTACAGATAAAATCGAAATAAAAATTTGATTATTAAACCTTCATATCTATATATTTTCTTTTTTGGAGACACCTGGTATAGTGTCTAAATGTCACTCAGGAACGTATACACATAGACACCATCAGGAAATTTTGCGTCATATTGAGTTTTTTTTTTTTAATTGATTTTAATGGCTAAAAGTGAGACCCAAATAGAAAATTAGATACAACACATCTTAAAAGTTTAACAAGTGCAGAGTCCATACATAACATTTAGGCCTATTTTTTTTAACATATATATTTTTTATATATCTTTATCAAACCGTCAGAACTGGAAAGGCCAAAATTCTGGTTTACGCTGCCATATTCAAATTAGGCGTGTATCACTTTATATAGTAATAACTTTGGCATGGCTTTATGTACCCCAGTGGTGCTAAGTCTGTTTTTTTGTTTTCTGTAACACATTATCCTTTATGTTAATAGTAAATTTACACTATATCTAAAAGTAATAGAAATATAGACAATAATGGGGACCATAATGCCAGAAAATAATGTGGGGAACTCCCGATAATATTAGAGGACCCAAGAACAAAAAATGGAGTATTTGAACCCCAAATTAGATACAAAACAGTATAGAGGCCCATTTCACTGAAAATTACATTTTTCAAAAAAGTCTTGTATTTGGATGGTAGCTAGTGACAATACACAGACAAAAGAACCATTAATATGATCTCAAAATAGATTACTATTCTGACCACTAGATGGCACCCAAATTCAAGTAAATTATAATGGCCACTAGATGGCACCAAATGTAAGTAAAAATTGACAGCCCCCCCCCCCCCAAAGAAGGGGGGATTTTTTTGTGAAAAAATCTTTACTACCCTAAGTGCCTGTAACCCTTTTTATGCTTACTGTGTTGTCACATTTTTGTGTCCTCATCCTTTGACCTGATACTATTTCTTTAAAAAGAATTACTGCCTATTCACAATTACTTTTTGATCTTCACAATAAAATGTAATTTTCAGTGAAATTGGCCTGTATACTGTTTTTGTATCCCATTTGGGATTCATATACTCCATTTTTTGTTCTCACGTTCTCTAATAGTAAATTTAGTACAATATGTTCTAAATTCATAAAAAAAAGCCCTGACATTTTCCAAAAAACGTGAAACATTTTTTCCCTTTTTAAACTTTTGAATTGTCTGCTTTTACAGAGGTAGTCATACCGCGCAAAATAATTATGTATTAGCATTTCCTATATATTACTATACATTGGATTAGTTCGGTATCCATTTATTTTTTGGGGGAACACTATAGGTGTTGAAGCAATTTTTACAGAGACTTGGCCTATTTTTTGAAGGATAATATATATAATTTGTAGTTTTTATTGTTACCGTTTTGGGGGTGTAGGTAACCTTTCCATCACTTCTCATTAAATCTTATCTGAGACAATGTGATATAAAAACAGCGATTCTGACATTGTTTTTTTTAAATTTTTTAATGTTGTTTTTATGGTTTTTCTTATTTTTTTACGCTAGGATCGTTAACATGCTCATTTTATAGTTTAGACTGTTTTGACACAGTGATAAAATTATGTATAGTTCATTTACATTTTATAATCCATTTTATTAAAACAAAAAGTTTTATGTTTCTCGCCATATTGCTAGAGCTGTAAGTGTTATATTTTTTCATTGACCAAGCTAAGGGCTTTTATGCGGTGAACTGTAGCTTTTATTGGAACCATTTTGGGGTTCAGGAAACTTTTTGATGACTTTTTTTTTTTTTTTTAAGCAAAATGATCATACAACTGCAATTCTATTTTTTGTTGTGGAGTTTATTGAGATTATTGGGTGGGATGAATTGCATGCTTATTTTAAACGGGTTACCTGGGACATCTACTTCCGCTGAAACTATGGCGACAGAGCAGCTTCGTCTCTTCTGAACTGCTCTGTTGATGGGGCGTCTCTACTGATTGACAGCCAGCTCCCCGCTGCTTAACTGTCAGGCGACCTGTCAATCAGCAACTATTTGCTTGTTAGTACTTAGCCCCATACACAAAAATAATAGAGAGAGATTTTTGTTCTGGTTCAAGTTCGGATACTACTTTGAATCAAAGTTTAGGTCGGTACCAGAACCTGAACCTTCAGGGGGCCGCTCATCCCTATTCACTACAGACGTGGCTATGCCAAATATGTGAAGGTTATTTTTCTTAATAATTTTTTTTTTTCTTAATTTTTTTTGAACTTTGCAGGTGTGACACCGAACTCGCCGCCCCCCCCCCAAATTTTCCTGTCAGCTCCCCTGCAGCCCACCTCTTCATCTTCACACTGGCTGAAGTGGGGAATTTTGACAGGTTGCATTTCAACCTGGATCATGACTGCAGCGACGATTCTGGTCTCACAGCCGTAGATTTTATCATCCAAGAGAATTGGGCCGATTATGCAGATGACACTCTGATCACAGTTTGATCTCAGCATGGTGTGCTCCGATTCTCTTGGATGAGAGAATTGGATGACACTTTGAGGAGAAGATGGAGAACAAAATTTCCCCATCTTCTCTATTCTGTGAGTCTGCAGAAATCGGATTGTACTCAGATGTCACCTGAGTGCAGTCCAATGTTCTCTATGCACCCATAGACTTGAATGGGTGAGTGGCATCTGATTTAATTTGACTGTAGCCTAGAGCTGAGAATCTTAATTTTCATCTCATAGGGAACCCCTTCAACGACACCATGGCCACTGTAAAATGACCGTATATCTTGCTGTTGCTGTCTACCACGTTGCCGCCAATCTAGTTTTTGGAAACTTCAGGGGTCCTCGGAGCCCTGGTTATGAAACAATAGAACAATAGAGTTTACATGAAGTATCTTCTCTGTACAGAATATCAATGGCCGGTTTACAACATTGATTGGACATTGGCATTTTAAATCCATTTATTACCATGTAAAAAACCACAAAATAATCTCATTAATAATGATAGCAGTTTATCAATGAGATTATTAAGTGATTATTAGGTTAGATCAATGCTTCAGTTGCCCAGCTACATTGGCCACCAGTGAACCAGGAAATATAAACAGGAAATATAATTTGGCTCTTACATTTTTTGGCACAGTGCCAAAGGATCCCCTGTAATCTATGCACCGCCACCGCTGTATAGACATGCAACCTTGTAATCTATGCACCGCCACCGCTGTATAGACATGCAACCTTGTAATCTATGCACCGCCACCGCTGTATAGACATGCAACCTTGTAATCTATGCACCGCCACCGCTGTATAGACATGCAACCTTGTAATCTATGCACCGCCACCGCTGTATAGACATGCAACCTTGTAATCTATGCACCGCCACCGCTGTATAGACATGCAACCTTGTAATCTATGCACCGCCACCGCTGTATAGACATGCAACCTTGTAATCTATGCACCGCCACCGCTGTACAGACATGCAACCTTGTAATCTATGCACCGCCACCGCTGTATAGACATGCAACCTTGTAATCTATGCACCGCCACCGCTGTATAGACATGCAACCTTGTAATCTATGCACCGCCACCGCTGTACAGACATGCAACCTTGTAATCTATGCACCGCCACCGCTGTATAGACATGCAACCTTGTAATCTATGCACCGCCACCGCTGTATAGACATGCAACCTTGTAATCTATGCACCGCCACCGCTGTATAGACATGCAACCTTGTAATCTATGCACCGCCACCGCTGTATAGACATGCAACCTTGTAATCTATGCACCGCCACCGCTGTATAGACATGCAACCTTGTAATCTATGCACCGCCACCGCTGTATAGACATGCAACCTTGTAATCTATGCACCGCCACCGCTGTATAGACATGCAACCTTGTAATCTATGCACCGCCACCGCTGTATAGACATGCAACCTTGTAATCTATGCACCGCCACCGCTGTATAGACATGCAACCTTGTAATCTATGCACCGCCACCGCTGTATAGACATGCAACCTTGTAATCTATGCACCGCCACCGCTGTATAGACATGCAACCTTGTAATCTATGCACCGCCACCGCTGTACAGACATGCAACCTTGTAATCTATGCACCGCCACCGCTGTATAGACATGCAACCTTGTAATCTATGCACCCCCACCGCTGTATAGACATGCAACCTTGTAATCTATGCACCGCCACCGCTGTATAGACATGCAACCTTGTAATCTATGCACCGCCACCGCTGTATAGACATGCAACCTTGTAATCTATGCACCGCCACCGCTGTATAGACATGCAACCTTGTAATCTATGCACCGCCACCGCTGTATAGACGTACAAAAGTGTGAAGGCTGCCTGCAGATATCATGGGAGTCTAGTGAACACTATGTTAGTGTTACGTTTAGTATCCGCTCACATGTTTATTATAGATTCCATTTTTATAAGAAACAAAGATGTAAACCAGTGCTGGCGAACCTATGGCACGCGTGTCAGAGTGGGCACGCAGAGCTCTCCCTAAGGACGCGCGCCATCGCCGCAGCACTAGTGCTACTGGACCAGGACCTGGCCCGGTGGGTGAGTACTCGGAGCCCACCGACGCCAGTCCCCACTTCAGCTAGATGTGCGCTCTCTGACACACATCTAGCTGAAGTGTATTTTTGCGCAGGAGTTGCCTGGCCCGTGCGCCACAATACACGCTGCTGACCAATCACAGGCTAGCAGCTGATGTCAGCGTACAGGCGACCGGGCGCAAGGCAGTGACGTCATGTGCTAGGACGCTGGAGTCAGCTGCTGGCTACAGGAGAGGATGCAGCGAGGGAGAGGAAGGAAGGTGAGTAGGAGGGTTTATTATGTTTTTTTTTTTAATATGAACAGCGGTGCCAGCAGGATGAAATGGGGGGCGGCGGGGGTGGACGACTGCAATATATACTGTACATGGAATGGGGGGCGGGAGGGGGGAACAGCAATATATACATGGAATAGGAGGAGGGAGGGAAAGATAATATACACATGGAATGGGAGGGGGGAGGGAAAGAGCATATATACATGGAATGGGAGGGGTGAGGGAAAGAGCATATATACATGGAATGGAAGGGGGAGGGAAAGAGCATATATACATGGAATGGGAGGGGGGAGGGAAAGAGCATATATACATGGAATGGGAGGGGGGAGGGAAAGAGCATATATACATGGAATGGGAGGGGGGAGGGAAAGAGCATATATACATGGAATGGGAGGGGGGAGGGAAAGAGCATATATATGTAAGGTGCCCCAGCGAGGTAGTCGTGGGCGAGCTGTAGCCCCCTCTCGCTATGGCACCCTACAGACAATACGTGTCCTCTCTCTGAAGTGTGGCTGTGTATGTAGTGCTCTTCATTTACTTCACGCCATCCGATCGCGGCTGTCTCCAGGCAATTTTCTTCTGGGACCAGGGCAGCAATAATTTCAGAGGACACGAGGTTCTTAACCAGAACTTGGACTTTACTTGGGGAAGAGGAATATTTACAGTATTTACAGTCAGATATAATGGATAAGGCCCGACAGGTAATCATCTCCCTCACAGGCGCCGTTAACTGCTTCAGCCCTGGTTCCCTCTTTAAGCGGAGCATCTCTGTGGCTATAATTCCTGGCCCTAGAGACTCCTCTGTATTAACAGTGAACGGATCCGATATCTCTCCCCCACGTCTTGGCTTGGAGTACTGTTTAGCTTCCTCTGCTGCCTGCAGACCAGAAGTGCCCCGTGTCCTCACTACGCTTTGGTGAGTTTCTACGGTGAGCGAACAGGACTCGTGCTCTTGCGTGGGGAGAACTGCACACTGGGATCTCACTGTCTGAGGGTTCGGAGCTCCCGTCTACCCTAGCAGCCACTATAGTAAGGCTGTCTCATCAGGTCGCAATCCCTTCTTGTACTACTCTATCACTTCCTGATTCAGGAAATTAAAACAAAGACTTTCCTAATATGCCCACCCTCAGTGAGCTGTCATCACAGAACCTTAACCCATCACTGTCTATAGCTCGGCTAGCAGACTCATCCTGACATCTGCACCCCGAACAGTGGCATCTTGTGGCTGTTTTCAGGTACTACAGCCCAGAAGGAACTATACCAGGAACAAGCTCTATATCTCTCTAGGCTTGATAAGGGCACTAAGTTCCCCCTCTGCTCTACCAACCGGACCACTAAAGCTAACCCCCTTAGCTTGGCCTACCACAGTTGGGGAGGTCTGTCTTCAGGAACTCTTCCTTTTACTCTCTCAGTCTCAAGGGAAGGCTACGCCCTTCCCCACTATTACATTCCCCGACACTTTAATGTTGGTCGTCCCTGACCACACTAGGCAATAAACATCAATCAACAGTTATAAAATTACATTACTAAATTTTACTAAAACATTCTTAGTAAGCGACTGGTCCTGAGGTCATCTTCTTGGATGGAAGACCGGCCCTTCTCGGTTAAGGGCCCTGGAACAGCAATTCAGGACAGTCCACTATCAACTTTTTCAGAGGCACCGGTCCTTCTTGGTAAGGACCCTGGAAACGAAGTGTCCATGTCCACATTTTTAAATCAGGTCAACTCTTCAATAGCCCTTAATCCCCTCCTGGGGCTACATTCTGAGGCACACCGTCACAGGTAACACCCTGTGAGTCTCTTTTCTTCTTGGCCCTAGCGGGGGTCACCGGTTCTTCCCGCTAGGCCGCAAGTCTCTTAGATTCGGAGGATATCCATCCTCAAGGTGTGCCTCAGCAATTTAAATTCCAGCAGAAAAAGGCGCAACAAGCGCAACAAAAAGAAAACAAAAATAAAAACAAAAAGAGCAGCTCTCCCGGGCACGCAACTTTTGGGTGCTGCTTAAGGCCTTCCTGGCCTAGGAGGTAGGGGAACAGTCCTCCATTTTTTTTTTTTGTTTCAACTGAAGTCAACATGGGGCACTTCGCCCCCACTGGGTAACAGTCCAAAACTACAGAAAGGACCACCACCGATGGGTCCTAGTAGGAGAAGAAGTGAAAGGTCAACGGACCCTTTAGCCCACTTCTTCCGGGCCTCCCTCTGTTCCCTCATGAAGGCGGCCCATGCTGCAGATGAAGGTGGCTTCCTCCACTTCCACGGCTGATCGGAGTATCTGCTAGGCCCGGGGTCCTCGTCCGAGGACGTAGCACTGCCACAGCCGACCTGGGTAGGGCCGTAGCTGGTGACAGAAAAATGATGGACCTCCTGGCTAACACCAGCCTGAGTCTCTCTGGCAGCCCCCTGCTCAACTGCCTCAGCCCCTCCTGGGTGTTGTGGTGCCGACTCCTTCTCTGGCACCTCACTAAGGAAATCGGCTTCCTTGCTGCTGGCGACATCCTCCTCCTCGTCGCTCACAATATCTCCCCACTGCCGCCTCCCAGGCTCCTCTGTCGGTGGAGTACTGGCCTTAGGTGGGGACAGAAAGCCTTTAGGGGCTTCCCTAGCCCAGCGTTGCTTAGCCTCTCTTTTGGCCCTCCTCTCGAAGACCTGTCGGTCCTTCTCTAGGACGTCTTCCCATTTATATGGGCGGGTGACCACAGCCGCATACCACCCGTTTTGGCACTCACATTTTACAAAGTGCACGATGTCCCCCACGTGCAGGTTGTGTAAACGGTCAGGCAGATAGTCCCGTTTTACCGCCTCGCGGGACACGAACACCTCGTGCCCGGTCCATTCTTCTTCCAGAAACCCGTACCCCTCATGGATACGGAATTCTATGACCCGCCCCCGGGTCTGAGCTTCCTCCACTGACTCCCTTCTTGCCGCGTTGGACCCCTCCAGCCAGCCTCTCAGGAAGGTATCGGTCCATCGCCGCTGTTCTCGCGCGGTCATCGGGGGGTCCCGGGTAGCCCACTTAGGACTCCTGGGCTCGGCGTACCGCTCTGCCGAGGGGGAATGTAGGGCCTCCAAGGCCAACGACCAGAAATTCTCCCGCGGGGCCTTTCTTTTAGGGGGCTTCCCTTCCGCACCGTCCCCTGAAGGCCTGGGGGCCTCTGTTGCCACGGAAACTACTGGGGCAGGTACCGCAGACGTGACCGGCCGCTGGGGCATGGACCGCTCACCTTCTGTAAGCTTCGCTGCAGCTATTGCTCCGGCCCCACCTGGATGTTCTCCTCCCTCAGCCGAGGGGGACGTTTCCTCCGGCATCCGGCTCCAGCACCACATGTGAAGCTCGTGGACTAGCAGGCCCAGCTCCGGATCAGGCCTAGTGGCCCACTGAACAGCCACTGGGGGTAAAGGCAGCGGATCGCGGGCAGCGCCCGCCGGCGGACGACTTCCAGCCGCGGCCCCTGGTGTAGTGATCTTCAGGGGTTCCTCCTCACCGCTTGCCTCGCGCACGTTGTCAGGCTCTGGGGCTGCCATCCTCTCAGGACGTCTGCTGCCGCACCTCCTTCTCCTTACGTGCCGGACAGAAAATGGCGCCGGTCGCTTACCGGTGACGCGCGTCCAGCTCCGCCTCTTCCTTGGCCGGACCTCTGACGCGACCGCCGCGTCACTCGTCACTCTCGGCCGCTCCGCCTTCAGCCGCGCCCCCTCTCTGCGCGCGCTGATACTCACGGGGCCGGACTTCACTTTGCGCCGCGCCCTCTTCCTCACTGGACGTCCCATCCTGGGGCGCATCTTCACCGCTGGGCCCATCCCTCTTCGGGCCGGAACTCGTAGGGGCTGGACATCTTTTCGCGCTCTCCAGCGCCGTCCACTCCCACGATGGGCGGTTCTTCTCCCAGACTTTACAGCCGTCGTCACCATCTTGGAATCCATGCTTCGGGCCGCCATCTTGGGCCGCATGCCTTCCAACACTTTCTCCTCAGTGTTCTGTGTCGGCTCTTCCCCGCTTTCTTCATGCGAGGAGCTCGCATCCTGCCGACTACGCCAAATGTAAGGTGCCCCAGCGAGGTAGTCGTGGGCGAGCTGTAGCCCCCTCTCGCTATGGCACCCTACAGACAATACGTGTCCTCTCTCTGAAGTGTGGCTGTGTATGTAGTGCTCTTCACTTACTTCACGCCATCCGATCGCGGCTGTCTCCAGGCAATTTTCTTCTGGGACCAGGGCAGCAATAATTTCAGAGGACACGAGGTTCTTAACCAGAACTTGGACTTTACTTGGGGAAGAGGAATATTTACAGTTTTTAGAGTCAGATATAATGGATAAGGCCCGACAGGTAATCATCTCCCTCACAGGCGCCGTTAACTGCTTCAGCCCTGGTTCCCTCTTTAAGCGGAGCATCTCTGTGGCTATAATTCCTGGCCCTAGAGACTCCTCTGTATTAACAGTGAACGGATCCGATATCTCTCCCCCACGTCTTGGCTTGGAGTACTGTTTAGCTTCCTCTGCTGCCTGCAGACCAGAAGTGCCCCGTGTCCTCACTACGCTTTGGTGAGTTTCTACTGCGAGCGAACAGGACTCGTGCTCTTGCGTGGGGAGAACTGCGCACTGGGATCTCACTGTCTGAGGGTTCGGAGCTCCCGTCTACCCTAGCAGCCACTATAGTAAGGCTGTCTCATCAGGTCGCAATCCCTTCTTGTACTACTCTATCACTTCCTGATTCAGGAAATTAAAACAGAGACTTTCCTAATATGCCCACCCTCAGTGAGCTGTCATCACAGAACCTTAACCCATCACTGTCTATAGCTGGGCTAGCAGACTCATCCTGACATCTGCACCCCGAACAGTGGCATCTTGTGGCTGTTTTCAGGTACTACAGCCCAGAAGGAACTATACCAGGAACAAGCTCTATATCTCTCTAGGCTTGATAAGGGCACTAAGTTCCCCCTCTGCTCTACCAACCGGACCACTAAAGCTAACCCACTTAGCTTGGCCTACCACAGTTGGGGAGGTCTGTCTTCAGGAACTCTTCCTTTTACTCTCTCAGTCTCAAGGGAAGGCTACGCCCTTCCCCACTATTACATATACATGGAATGGGAGGGGGGAGGGAAAGAGCATATATACATGGAATGGGAGGGAGAGGGAAAGAGCATATATACATGGAATGGGAGGGGGGAGGGAAAGAGCATATATACATGGAATGGGAGGGGGGAGGGAAAGAGCATATATACATGGAATGGGAGGGGGGAGGGAAAGAGCATATATACATGGAATGGGAGGGGGGAGGGAAAGAGCATATATACATGGAATGGGAGGGGGGAGGGAAAGAGCATATATACATGGAATGGGAGGGAGAGGGAAAGAGCATATATACATGGAATGGGAGGGGGGAGGGAAAGAGCATATATACATGGAATGGGAGGGGGAGGGAAAGAGCATATATACATGGAATGGGAGGGGGGAGGGAAAGAGCATATATACATGGAATAGGAGGAGGGAGGGAAAGATAATATAGACATGGAATGGGAGGGGGGAGGGAAAGAGCATATATACATGGAATGGGAGGGGGGAGGGAACGAGCATATATACATGGAATGGGAGAGGGGAGGGAAACAGCATATATACATGGAATGGGAGAGGGGAGGGAAAGAGCATATATACATGGAATGGGAGGGGTGAGGGAAAGAGCATGTATACATGGAATGGGAGGGGTGAGGGAAAGAGCATATATACATGGAATGGGAGGGGGGAGGGAAAGAGCATATATACATGGAATGGGAGGGGGGAGGGAAAGAGCATATATACATGTGACGCGCCCCTGGGCCTGTGTCGCGCTGCGTTGCGCACGCGGGAGCTTACCCGGAGCCGGATCTCTTGAGGGTTGTAGTCTCGTGGCGGTGACCCGGTCCGTGCCCAGGGAGTCAAACTGAGCGGCGATGTAACAGCGGTAGATGTAGGACCACTACGCCACCCGTTGAATGCAGCTATGGAGCTGCCGCTGCAAGACAGTCCGCTGAGGCCGGTGGATGGATGGTGCAGCGTAGATGGTATAACCCCCAACGGGAGGGGTATGGCCTCAGGGCAGCAGATGTGGATGATGGGGGTAGCAGGAACCACTCAGAGACGGTGCGGTGTAATTCAGGGTCTTTACTGGTAACAACGATAGACCCTCCCGGAGTACTTGCTAGTGAACGGGGCCTGGTCAGTCCTTGAGCAGATGGGATCTCCCCTGGCCAGGCGGAGTTGTAGGCCTACCAAACTGACTGTACTCTTCTGGCTATCTTGCTAGAAGCGGATATAAGTAGCCCACGTCCCTGAGTGTACCGTGTGGTGCTCACCCGTATGGCCGGTGACTCGGGGCCTTCTAATGGCTTCCGCTCCACGATGGCGGTGCTGGTCCCACGCGTGTGACCGTGCCTTCGGGTTTCTGGGCCAGAGGACCTGAAATCCCCTGCCGGTCGGCTTCTGCTGCTGGGTAAGAGTTAGTCCCCACAGCCTCGGACGCCGGGTCCGGTAAGAAAGCTTCTCAGTCAGGGCGAGCTCTGCAGCTGCCAGCCCCTGACTTGTAGTAGTATTGCTCCCACTGAGCTTCTGCTGTTTCTTCCTGTGACTGTTTCTTGTCTCTGCTCTCCTTGACTGACTAACCCTGCTTCAGCCCCGGGTTTATATAGGGGAAGTTCTTCCCCTCCCAAGACTGGGCAGGAGGTGTGGCATGCACAGGATCCCTGACCAAAGGACCTCCCACCTGCTCTCAGACATAATATCTCTATCACTGTGGCAACCAGACCCCTGGGGTGTCACACATGGAATGGGAGGGGGGAGGGAAAGAGCATATATAAATGGAATGGGAGGGGGGTGGGAAACAGTATATATACATGGAATGGGAGGGGGGAGGGAAAAAGCATATATACATGGAATAGGAGGAGGGAGGGAAAGATAATATACACATGGAATGGGAGGGGGGAGGGAAAGAGCATATATACATGGAATAGGAGGGAAAGAGCATATATTCATGGAATAGGAGGAGGGAGGGAAAGATAATATACACATGGAATGGGAGGGGGGAGGGAAAGAGCATATATACATGGAATGGGAGGGGGGAGGGAAAGAGCATATGTACATGGAATGGGATTGGGGAGGGAAACAGCATATATACATGGAATGGAAGGGGGAGGGAAAGAGCATATATACATGGAATGGGAGGAGGGAGGGAAACAGCATGTATACATGGAATGGGAGGGGTGAGGGAAAGAGCATATATACATGGAATGGGAGGGGGGAGGGAAAGAGCATATATACATGGAATGGGAGGGGGGAGGGAAAGAGCATATATACATGGAATGGGAGGGAGAGGGAAAGAGCATATATACATGGAATGGGAGGGGGGAGGGAAAGAGCATATATACATGGAATGGGAGGGGGAGGGAAAGAGCAAATATACATGGAATGGGAGGGGGGAGGGAAAGAGCATATATACATGGAATAGGAGGAGGGAGGGAAAGATAATATACACATGGAATGGGAGGGGGGAGGGAAAGAGCATATATACATGGAATGGGAGGGGGGAGGGAAAGAGCATATATACATGGAATGGGAGAGGGGAGGGAAACAGCATATATACATGGAATGGGAGAGGGGAGGGAAAGAGCATATATACATGGAATGGGAGGGGTGAGGGAAACAGCATGTATACATGGAATGGGAGGGGTGAGGGAAAGAGCATATATAAATGGAATGGGAGGGGGGAGGGAAAGAGCATATATACATGGAATGGGAGGGGGGAGGGAAAGAGCATATATACATGGAATGGGAGGGGGGAGGGAAAGAGCATATATAAATGGAATGGGAGGGGGGAGGGAAACAGTATATATACTTGGAATGGGAGGGGGGAGGGAAAGAGCATATATACATGGAAAAGGAGGGAAAGAGCATATATTCATGGAATAGGAGGAGGGAGGGAAAGATAATATACACATGGAATGGGAGGGGGGAGGGAAAGAGCATATATACATGGAATGGGAGGGGGGAGGGAAAGAGCATATATACATGGAATGGGAGAGGGGAGGGCAACAGCATATATACATGGAATGGAAGGGGGAGGGAAAGAGCATATATACATGGAATGGGAGGAGGGAGGGAAACAGCATGTATACATGGAATGGGAGAGGTGAGGGAAAGAGCATATATACATGGAATGGGAGGGGGAGGGAAAGAGCATATATACATGGAATGGGAGGGGGGAGGGAAAGAGCATATATACATGGAATGGGAGAGGGGAGGGAAACAGCATATATACATGGAATGGGAGAGGGGAGGGAAAGAGCATATATACATGGAATGGGAGGGGTGAGGGAAACAGCATGTATACATGGAATGGGAGGGGGAGGGAAAGAGCATATATACATGGAATGGGAGAGGGGAGGGAAACAGCATATATACATGGAATGGGAGAGGGGAGGGAAAGAGCATATATACATGGAATGGGAGGGGTGAGGGAAACAGCATGTATACATGGAATGGGAGGGGTGAGGGAAAGAGCATATATACATGGAATGGGAGGGGGGAGGGAAAGAGCATATATACATGGAATGGGAGGGGGGAGGGAAAGAGCATATATACATGGAATGGGAGGGGGGAGGGAAAGAGCATATATACATGGAATGGGAGGGAGAGGGAAAGAGCATATATACATGGAATGGGAGGGGTGAGGGAAAGAGCATATATACATGAAATGGGAGGGGGAGGGAAAGAGCATATATACATGGAATGGGAGGGGGGAGGGAAAGAGCATATATAAATGGAATGGGAGGGGGGAGGGAAACAGTATATATACATGGAATGGGAGGGGGGAAGGGAAAGAGCATATATACATGGAATGGGAGGGGGGAGGGAAAGAGCATATATACATGGAATGGGAGGGAGAGGGAAAGAGCATATATACATGGAATGGGAGGGGTGAGGGAAAGAGCATATATACATGAAATGGGAGGGGGAGGGAAAGAGCATATATACATGGAATGGGAGGGGGGAGGGAAAGAGCATATATAAATGGAATGGGAGGGGGAGGGAAACAGTATATATACATGGAATGGGAGGGGGGGAGGGAAAGAGCATATATACATGGAATGGGAGGGGGGAGGGAAAGAGCATATATACATGAAATGGGAGGGGGAGGGAAAGAGCATATATACATGGAATGGGAGGGGGGAGGGAAAGAGCATATATACATGGAATGGGAGGGGGGAGGGAAAGAGCATATATACATGGAATGGGAGGGTGAGGGAAAGAGCATATATACATGGAATGGGAGGGTGAGGGAAAGAGCATATATACATGGAATGGGAAGGGGGAGGGAAAGAGCATATATACATGGAATGGGAGGGGGGAGGGAAAGAGCATATATACATGGAATGGGAGGGTGAGGGAAAGAGCATATATACATGGAATGGGAGGGAAAGAGCATATATACATGGAATGGGTGGGGGGAGGGAAAGAGCATATATACATGGAATGGGAGGGGGGAGGGAAAGAGCATATATACATGGAATGGGAGGGGGGAGGGAAAGAGCATATATACATGGAATGGGAGGGGTGAGGGAAAGAGCATATATACATGGCATGGAATGGGAGGGGGAGGGAAACAGCATATATATACATGGAATGGGAGGGAAAGAGCATATATACATGGAATGGGAGGGGGGAGGGAAAGATAATATATACATGGAATGGGAGGAGGGAGGGAAAGAGCATATATACATGGAATGGGAGGGGGGAGGGAAAGAGCATATATACATGGAATGGGAGGGGGGTGGGAAAGAGCATATATACATGGAATGGGAGGGGGGAGGGAAAGAGCATATATACATGGAATGGGAGGGGGGAGGGAAAGAGCATATATACATGGAATGGGAGGGGGAGGGAAAGAGCATATATACATGAAATGGGAGGGGGAGGGAAAGAGCATATATACATGGAATGGGAGGGGGAGGGAAAGAGCATATATATACATGGAATGGGAGGGAAAGAGCATATATTCATGGAATGGGAGGGGGAGGGAAAGAGCATATATACATGGAATGGGAGGGGGAGGGAAACAGCATATATACATGGAATGGGAGGAGGGAGGGAAAGAGCATATATACATGGAATGGGAGGGGGAGGGAAAGAGCATATATACATGGAATGGGAGGGGGAGGGAAAGAGCATATATACATGGAATGGGAGGGGGAGGTAAACAGCATATATACATGGAATGGGAGGGGGAGGGAAAGAGCATATATACATGGAATGGGAGGGTGAGGGAAAGAGCATATATACATGGAATGGGAGGGGGAGGGAAACAGCATATATACATGAAATCGGAGGGGGAGGGAAAGAGCATATATACATGGAATGGGAGGAGGGAGGGAAAGAGCATATATACATGGAATGGGAGGGGGAGGGAAAGAGCATATATACATGGAATGGGAGGGGGAGGGAAAGAGCATATATACATGGAATGGGAGGGGGAGGTAAACAGCATATATACATGGAATGGGAGGGGGAGGGAAAGAGCATATATACATGGAATGGGAGGGGGAGGGAAAGAGCATATATACATGGAATGGGAGGGGGAGGGAAACAGCATATATACATGAAATCGGAGGGGGAGGGAAAGAGCATATATACATGGAATGGGAGGGGGGAAGGAAAGAGCATATATATACATGGAATGGGAGGGAAAGAGCATATATTCATGGAATGGGAAGGGGAGGGAAAGAGCATATATACATGGAATGGGAGGGGAGAGGGAAAGAGCATATATACATGGAATGGGAGGGGGAGGGAAACAGCATATATACATGGAATGGGAGGAGGGAGGGAAAGAGCATATATACATGGAATGGGAGGGGGAGGGAAAGAGCATATATACATGGAATGGGAGGGGGAGGGAAAGAGCATATATACATGGAATGGGAGGGGGAGGGAAAGAGCATATATATACATGGAATGGGAGGGAAAGAGCATATATTCATGGAATGGGAGGGGGAGGGAAAGAGCATATATACATGGAATGGGAGGGGGAGGGAAACAGCATATATACATGGAATGTGAGGAGGGAGGGAAAGAGCATATATACATGGAATGGGAGGGGGAGGGAAAGAGCATATATACATGGAATGGGAGGGGGAGGGAAAGAGCATATATACATGGAATGGGAGGGGGAGGTAAACAGCATATATACATGGAATGGGAGGGGGAGGGAAAGAGCATATATACATGGAATGGGAGGGTGAGGGAAAGAGCATATATACATGGAATGGGAGGGGGAGGGAAACAGCATATATACATGAAATCGGAGGGGGAGGGAAAGAGCATATATACATGGAATGGGAGGAGGGAGGGAAAGAGCATATATACATGGAATGGGAGGGGGAGGGAAAGAGCATATATACATGGAATGGGAGGGGGAGGGAAAGAGCATATATACATGGAATGGGAGGGGGAGGTAAACAGCATATATACATGGAATGGGAGGGGGAGGGAAAGAGCATATATACATGGAATATAGGGGAGGGAAAGAGCATATATACATGGAATGGGAGGGGGAGGGAAACAGCATATATACATGAAATCGGAGGGGGAGGGAAAGAGCATATATACATGGAATGGGAGGGGGGAGGGAAAGAGCATATATATACATGGAATGGGAGGGAAAGAGCATATATTCATGGAATGGGAGGGGGAGGGAAAGAGCATATATACATGGAATGGGAGGGGAGAGGGAAAGAGCATATATACATGGAATGGGAGGGGGAGGGAAACAGCATATATACATGGAATGGGAGGAGGGAGGGAAAGAGCATATATACATGGAATGGGAGGGGGAGGGAAAGAGCATATATACATGGAATGGGAGGGGGAGGGAAAGAGCATATATACATGGAATGGGAGGGGGAGGGAAAGAGCAATATATACATGGAATGGGAGGGGGAGGGAAAGATAATATATACATGGAATGGGAGGGGGGTGGAAAGAGCATATATACATGGAATGGGAGGGGGGAGGGAAAGATAATATATACATGGAATGGGTGGGGGGGGGGAGAACATATATACATGGAATGGGAGGGGGAGGGAAAGAGCATATATACATGGAATGGGAGGGAAAGAGCATATATACATGGAATGGGAGGGAAATAGCATATATACATGGAATGGGAAGGGGGAGGGAAAGATAATATATACATGGAATGGGAGGGGGGGGAAGAACATATATACATGGAATGGGAGGGGGAGGGAAAGAGCATATATACATGGAATGGGAGGGAAAGAGCATATATACATGGAATGGGAGGGAAAGAGCATATATACATGGAATGGGAAGGGGGTGGGAAAGAGCATATATACATGGAATGGGAGGGGGGAGGGAAACAGTATATATACATGGAATGGGAGGGGGGAGGGAAAGAGCATATATACATGGAATGGGAGGGGGGAGGGAAAGAGCATATATACATGGAATGGGAGGGAAAGAGCATATATACATGGGAGGGGGGAGGGAAAGAGCATATATACATGGGAGGGGGGAGGGAAAGAGCATATATACATGGAATGGGAGGGGGAGGGAAAGAGCATATATACATGGAATGGGAGGGGGGAGGGAAAGAGCATATATACATGGAATTGGAGGGGGAGGGAAAGATAATATATACATGGAATGGGAGGGGGGTGGGAAAGAGCATATATACATGGAATGGGAGGGAAAGAGCATATATACATGGAATGGGAGGGGGGAGGGAAACAGCATATATACATGGAATGGGAGGGGGAGGGAAAGAGCATACATACATGGAATGGGAGGGGGAGGGAAAGAGCATATATACATGGAATGGGAGGGGGAGGGAAACAGCATATATACATGGAATGGGAGGGGGAGGGAAAGAGCATATATACATGGAATGGGAGGGGGAGGGAAAGAGCATATATACATGGAATGGGAGGGGGAGGGAAACAGCATATATACATGAAATCGGAGGGGGAGGGAAAGAGCATATATACATGGAATGGGAGGGGGGAGGGAAAGAACATATATATACATGGAATGGGAGGGAAAGAGCATATATTCATGGAATGGGAGGGGGAGGGAAAGAGCATATATACATGGAATGGGAGGGGAGAGGGAAAGAGCATATATACATGGAATGGGAGGGGGAGGGAAACAGCATATATACATGGAATGGGAGGAGGGAGGGAAAGAGCATATATACATGGAATGGGAGGGGGAGGGAAAGAGCATATATACATGGAATGGGAGGGGGAGGGAAAGAGCATATATACATGGAATGGGAGGGGGGAGGGAAAGAGCATATATACATGGAATGGGATGGGGAGGGAAAGATAATATATACATGGAATGGGAGGGGGGTGGGAAAGAGCATATATACATAGAATGGGAGGGGGGAGGGAAAGATAATATATACATGGAATGGGAGGGGGAGGGAAAGAGCATATATACATGGAATGGGAGGGGGAGGGAAAGAGCATATATACATGGAATGGGAGGGAAAGAGTATATATACATGGAATGGGAGGGAAATAGCATATATACATGGAATGGGAGGGGGGTGGGAAAGAGCATATATACATGGAATGGGAGGGGGGAGGGAAACAGTATATATACATGGAATGGGAGGGGGGAGGGAAAGAGCATATATACATGGAATGGGAGGGGGGAGGGAAAGAGCATATATACATGGAATGGGAGGGGGGAGGGAAAGAGCATATATACAAGGAATGGGAGGGAAAGAGCATATATACATGGGAGGGGGGAGGGAAAGAGCATATATACATGGAATGGGAGGGGGAGGGAAAGAGCATATATACATGGAATGGGAGGGGGGAGGGAAAGAGCATATATACATGGAATGGGAGGGGGAGGGAAAGATAATATATACATGGAATGGGAGGGGGGTGGGAAAGAGCATATATACATGGAATGGGAGGGAAAGAGCATATATACATGGAATGGGAGGGGGGAGGGAAACAGCATATATACATGGAATGGGAGGGGGGAGGGAAACAGCATATATACATGGAATGGGAGGGGGAGGGTAAGAGCATATATACATGGAATGGGAGGGGGGAGGGAAAGAGCATATATACATGGAATGGGAGGGGGAGGGAAAGATAATATATACATGGAATGGGAGGGAAAGAGCATATATACATGGAATGGGAGGGGGGTTGGGAAAGAGCATATATACATGGAATGGGAGGGGGGAGGGAAACAGTATATATACATGGAATGGGAGGGGGGAGGGAAAGAGCATATATACATGGAATGGGAGGGGGAGGGAAAGAGCATATATACATGGAATGGGAGGGGGGAGGGAAAGAGCATATATACATGGAATGAGAGGGGGAAGGGAAAGAGCATATATACATGGAATGGGAGGGGGGAGGGAAAGAGCATATATAAATGGAATGGGAGGGGGGAGGGAAAGAGCATATATACATGGAATGGGAGGGGGGAGGGAAAGAGCATATATACATGGAATGGGAGGGAAAGAGCATATATACATGGAATGGTAGGGAAAGAGCATATATACATGGAATGGGAGGGGAGAGGGAAAGAGCATATATAAATGGAATGGGAGGGGAGAGGGAAAGAACATATATACATGGAATGGGAGGGAAAGAGCATATATATATGGAATGGGAGGGGAAAGGGAAAGAGCATATATACATGGAATGGGAGCGGGGAGGAAAAGAGCATATATACATGGAATGGGAGGGGAGAGGGAATGAGCATATATATATATACATGGAATGGGAGGGAAAGAGCATATATATATGGAATGGGACGGGAGAGGGAAGGAGCATATATACATGGAATGGGAGGGGGGAGGGAAAGATAATATATACATGGAATGGGAGGGGGGAGGGAAAGAGCATATATACATGGAATGGGAGGGGGGAGGGAAAGATAATATATACATGGAATGGGAGGAGGGAGGGAAAGAGCATATATACATGGAATGGGAGGGGGAGGGAAAGAGCATATATACATGGAATGGGAGGGGGAGGGAAAGAGCATATATACATGGAATGGGAGGGGGGAGGGAAAGAGCATATATACATGGAATGGGAGGGGGGAGGGAAAGAGCATATATACATGGAATGGGAGGGGGGAGGGAAAGAGCATATATAAATGGAATGGGAGGGGGAGGGAAAGAGCATATATACATGGAATGGGAGGGGGAGGGAAAGATAATATATACATGGAATGGGAGGGAAAGAGCATATATACATGGAATGGGAGGGGGGTGGGAAAGAGCATATATACATGGAATGGGAGGGGGGAGGGAAAGAGCATATATAAGTGGAATGCGAGGGGAGAGGGAAAGAGGATATATACATGGAATGGGAGGGAAAGAGCATATATACATGGAATGGGAGGGGGGAGGGAAACAGCATATATACATGGAATGGGAGGGAAAGAGCATATATACATGGAATGGGAGGGGGGAGGGAAACAGCATATATACATGGAATGGGAGGGGGAGGGAAAGAGCATATATACATGGAATGGGAGGGGGGAGGGAAAGAGCATATATACATGGAATGGGAGGGGGAGGGAAAGATAATATATACATGGAATGGGAGGGAAACAGCATATATACATGGAATGGGAGGGGGGTGGGAAAGAGCATATATACATGGAATGGGAGGGGGGAGGGAAAGAGCATATATAAGTGGAATGCGAGGGGAGAGGGAAAGAGGATATATACATGGAATGGGAGGGAAAGAGCATATATACATGGAATGGGAGGGGGGAGGGAAACAGCATATATACATGGAATGGGAGGGGGGAGGGAAAGAGCATATATACATGGAATGGGAGGGGAGAGGGAAAGAGCATATATACATGGAATGGGAGGGAAAGAGCATATATACATGGAATGGGAGGGGGGTGGGAAAGAGCATATATACATGGAATGGGAGGGGGGAGGGAAAGAGCATATATAAGTGGAATGCGAGGGGAGAGGGAAAGAGGATATATACATGGAATGGGAGGGAAAGAGCATATATACATGGAATGGGAGGGGGGAGGGAAACAGCATATATACATGGAATGGGAGGGGGGAGGGAAAGAGCATATATACATGGAATGGGAGGGGAGAGGGAAAGAGCATATATACATGGAATGGGAGGGGGAGGGATAGAGCATATATACATGGAATAGGAAGGGGGAGGGAAAGAGCATATACCGTATACATGGAATGGGAGGGGGGAGGGAAACAGTATATATACATGGAATGGGAGGGGGGAGGGAAAGAGCATATATACATGTAATGGGAGGGGGGAGGGAAAGAGCATATATACATGGAATGGGAGGGGGGAGGGAAAGAGCATATATACATGGAATGGGAGGGGGGAGGGAAAGAGCATATATACATGGAATGGGAGGGAAAGAGCATATATACATGGAATGGGAGGGGAGAGGGAAAGAGCATATATACATGGAATGGGAGGGAAAGAGCATATATACATGGAATGGGAGGGGGAGGGAAAGAGCATATATACATGGAATGGGAGGGGGAGGGAAAGATAATATATACATGGAATGGGAGGGAAAGAGCATATATACATGGAATGGGAGGGGGGTGGGAAAGAGCATATATACATGGAATGGGAGGGGGGAGGGAAAGAGCATATATAAGTGGAATGCGAGGGGAGAGGGAAAGAGGATATATACATGGAATGGGAGGGAAAGAGCATATATACATGGAATGGGAGGGGGGAGGGAAACAGCATATATACATGGAATGGGAGGGAAAGAGCATATATACATGGAATGGGAGGGGGGAGGGAAACAGCATATATACATGGAATGGGAGGGGGAGGGAAAGAGCATATATACATGGAATGGGAGGGGGGAGGGAAAGAGCATATATACATGGAATGGGAGGGGGAGGGAAAGATAATATATACATGGAATGGGAGGGAAACAGCATATATACATGGAATGGGAGGGGGGTGGGAAAGAGCATATATACATGGAATGGGAGGGGGGAGGGAAAGAGCATATATAAGTGGAATGCGAGGGGAGAGGGAAAGAGGATATATACATGGAATGGGAGGGAAAGAGCATATATACATGGAATGGGAGGGGGGAGGGAAACAGCATATATACATGGAATGGGAGGGGGGAGGGAAAGAGCATATATACATGGAATGGGAGGGGAGAGGGAAAGAGCATATATACATGGAATGGGAGGGAAAGAGCATATATACATGGAATGGGAGGGGGGTGGGAAAGAGCATATATACATGGAATGGGAGGGGGGAGGGAAAGAGCATATATAAGTGGAATGCGAGGGGAGAGGGAAAGAGGATATATACATGGAATGGGAGGGAAAGAGCATATATACATGGAATGGGAGGGGGGAGGGAAACAGCATATATACATGGAATGGGAGGGGGGAGGGAAACAGCATATATACATGGAATGGGAGGGGGGAGGGAAAGAGCATATATACATGGAATGGGAGGGGAGAGGGAAAGAGCATATATACATGGAATGGGAGGGGGAGGGATAGAGCATATATACATGGAATAGGAAGGGGGAGGGAAAGAGCATATACCGTATACATGGAATGGGAGGGGGGAGGGAAACAGTATATATACATGGAATGGGAGGGGGGAGGGAAAGAGCATATATACATGTAATGGGAGGGGGGAGGGAAAGAGCATATATACATGGAATGGGAGGGGGGAGGGAAAGAGCATATATACATGGAATGGGAGGGGGGAGGGAAAGAGCATATATACATGGAATGGGAGGGAAAGAGCATATATACATGGAATGGGAGGGAGAGGGAAAGAGCATATATACATGGAATGGAGGGAAAGAGCATATATACATGGAATGGGAGGGGGGAGGGAAAGAGCATATATACATGGAATGGGAGGGGAGAGGGAAAGAGCGTATATATACATGGAATGGGAGGGGAGAGGGAAAGAGCATATATATACATGGAATGGGAGGGGGGAGGGAAAGAGCATATATACATGGAATGGGAGGGAGGAGGGAAAGATAATATATACATGGAATGGTAGGAGGGAGGGAAAGAGCATATATACATGGAATGGGAGGGGGAGGGAAAGAGCATATATACATGGAATGGGAGGGGGGAGGGAAAGAGCATATATACATGGAATGGGAGGGGGGAGGGAAAGAGCATATATACATGGAATGGGAGGGGGGAGGGAAAGAGCATATATACATGGAATGCGAGGGGAGAGGGAAAGAGGATATATACATGGAATGGGAGGAAAGAGCATATATACATGGAATGGGAGGGGGGAGGGAAACAGCATATATACATGGAATGGGAGGGGGGAGGGAAACAGCATATATACATGGAATGGGAGGGGGAGGGTAAGAGCATATATACATGGAATGGGAGGGGGGAGGGAAAGAGCATATATACATGGAATGCGAGGGGAGAGGGAAAGAGGATATATACATGGAATGGGAGGGAAAGAGCATATATACATGGAATGGGAGGGGGGAGGGAAACAGCATATATACATGGAATGGGAGGGGGGAGGGAAACAGCATATATACATGGAATGGGAGGCGGAAGGTTAAGAGCATATATACATGGAATGGGAGGGGGGAGGGAAAGAGCATATATACATGGAATGGGAGGGGGAGGGAAAGATAATATATACATGGAATGGGAGGGAAAGAGCATATATACATGGAATGGGAGGGGGGGTGGGAAAGAGCATATATACATGGAATGGGAGGGGGGAGGGAAACAGTATATATACATGGAATGGGAGGGGGGAGGGAAAGAGCATATATACATGGAATGGGAGGGGGAGGGAAAGAGCATATATACATGGAATGGGAGGGGGGAGGGAAAGAGCATATATACATGGAATGAGAGGGGGGAGGGAAAGAGCATATATACATGGAATGGGAGGGGGGAGGGAAAGAGCATATATAAATGGAATGGGAGGGGGGAGGGAAAGAGCATATATACATGGAATGGGAGGGGGGAGGGAAAGAGCATATATACATGGAATGGGAGGGAAAGAGCATATATACATGGAATGGTAGGGAAAGAGCATATATACATGGAATGGGAGGGGAGAGGGAAAGAGCATATATAAATGGAATGGGAGGGGAGAGGGAAAGAACATATATACATGGAATGGGAGGGAAAGAGCATATATATATGGAATGGGAGGGGAAAGGGAAAGAGCATATATACATGGAATGGGAGCGGGGAGGAAAAGAGCATATATACATGGAATGGGAGGGGAGAGGGAATGAGCATATATATATATACATGGAATGGGATTGGAAAGAGCATATATATATGGAATGGGACGGGAGAGGGAAAGAGCATATATACATGGAATGGGAGGGGGGAGGGAAAGATAATATATACATGGAATGGGAGGGGGGAGGGAAAGAGCATATATACATGGAATGGGAGGGGGGAGGGAAAGATAATATATACATGGAATGGGAGGAGGGAGGGAAAGAGCATATATACATGGAATGGGAGGGGGAGGGAAAGAGCATATATACATGGAATGGGAGGGGGGAGGGAAAGAGCATATATACATGGAATGGGAGGGGGGAGGGAAAGAGCATATATACATGGAATGGGAGGGGGGAGGGAAAGAGCATATATAAATGGAATGGGAGGGGGAGGGAAAGAGCATATATACATGGAATGGGAGGGGGAGGGAAAGATAATATATACATGGAATGGGAGGGAAAGAGCATATATACATGGAATGGGAGGGGGGTGGGAAAGAGCATATATACATGGAATGGGAGGGGGGAGGGAAAGAGCATATATAAGTGGAATGCGAGGGGAGATCGAAAGAGGATATATACATGGAATGGGAGGGAAAGAGCATATATACATGGAATGGGAGGGGGGAGGGAAACAGCATATATACATGGAATGGGAGGGAAAGAGCATATATACATGGAATGGGAGGGGGGAGGGAAACAGCATATATACATGGAATGGGAGGGGGAGGGAAAGAGCATATATACATGGAATGGGAGGGGGGAGGGAAAGAGCATATATACATGGAATGGGAGGGGAGGGAAAGATAATATATACATGGAATGGGAGGGAAACAGCATATATACATGGAATGGGAGGGGGGTGGGAAAGAGCATATATACATGGAATGGGAGGGGGGAGGGAAAGAGCATATATAAGTGGAATGCGAGGGGAGAGGGAAAGAGGATATATACATGGAATGGGAGGGAAAGAGCATATATACATGGAATGGGAGGGGGGAGGGAAACAGCATATATACATGGAATGGGAGGGGGGAGGGAAAGAGCATATATACATGGAATGGGAGGGGAGAGGGAAAGAGCATATATACATGGAATGGGAGGGAAAGAGCATATATACATGGAATGGGAGGGGGGTGGGAAAGAGCATATATACATGGAATGGGAGGGGGGAGGGAAAGAGCATATATAAGTGGAATGCGAGGGGAGAGGGAAAGAGGATATATACATGGAATGGGAGGGAAAGAGCATATATACATGGAATGGGAGGGGGGAGGGAAACAGCATATATACATGGAATGGGAGGGGGGAGGGAAAGAGCATATATACATGGAATGGGAGGGGAGAGGGAAAGAGCATATATACATGGAATGGGAGGGGGAGGGATAGAGCATATATACATGGAATAGGAAGGGGGAGGGAAAGAGCATATACCGTATACATGGAATGGGAGGGGGGAGGGAAACAGTATATATACATGGAATGGGAGGGGGGAGGGAAAGAGCATATATACATGTAATGGGAGGGGGGAGGGAAAGAGCATATATACATGGAATGGGAGGGGGGAGGGAAAGAGCATATATACATGGAATGGGAGGGGGGAGGGAAAGAGCATATATACATGGAATGGGAGGGAAAGAGCATATATACATGGAATGGGAGGGGAGAGGGAAAGAGCATATATACATGGAATGGGAGGGAAAGAGCATATATACATGGAATGGGAGGGGGAGGGAAAGAGCATATATACATGGAATGGGAGGGGGAGGGAAAGATAATATATACATGGAATGGGAGGGAAAGAGCATATATACATGGAATGGGAGGGGGGTGGGAAAGAGCATATATACATGGAATGGGAGGGGGGAGGGAAAGAGCATATATAAGTGGAATGCGAGGGGAGAGGGAAAGAGGATATATACATGGAATGGGAGGGAAAGAGCATATATACATGGAATGGGAGGGGGGAGGGAAACAGCATATATACATGGAATGGGAGGGAAAGAGCATATATACATGGAATGGGAGGGGGGAGGGAAACAGCATATATACATGGAATGGGAGGGGGAGGGAAAGAGCATATATACATGGAATGGGAGGGGGGAGGGAAAGAGCATATATACATGGAATGGGAGGGGGAGGGAAAGATAATATATACATGGAATGGGAGGGAAACAGCATATATACATGGAATGGGAGGGGGGTGGGAAAGAGCATATATACATGGAATGGGAGGGGGGAGGGAAAGAGCATATATAAGTGGAATGCGAGGGGAGAGGGAAAGAGGATATATACATGGAATGGGAGGGAAAGAGCATATATACATGGAATGGGAGGGGGGAGGGAAACAGCATATATACATGGAATGGGAGGGGGGAGGGAAAGAGCATATATACATGGAATGGGAGGGGAGAGGGAAAGAGCATATATACATGGAATGGGAGGGAAAGAGCATATATACATGGAATGGGAGGGGGGTGGGAAAGAGCATATATACATGGAATGGGAGGGGGGAGGGAAAGAGCATATATAAGTGGAATGCGAGGGGAGAGGGAAAGAGGATATATACATGGAATGGGAGGGAAAGAGCATATATACATGGAATGGGAGGGGGGAGGGAAACAGCATATATACATGGAATGGGAGGGGGGAGGGAAAGAGCATATATACATGGAATGGGAGGGGAGAGGGAAAGAGCATATATACATGGAATGGGAGGGGGAGGGATAGAGCATATATACATGGAATAGGAAGGGGGAGGGAAAGAGCATATACCGTATACATGGAATGGGAGGGGGGAGGGAAACAGTATATATACATGGAATGGGAGGGGGGAGGGAAAGAGCATATATACATGTAATGGGAGGGGGGAGGGAAAGAGCATATATACATGGAATGGGAGGGGGGAGGGAAAGAGCATATATACATGGAATGGGAGGGGGGAGGGAAAGAGCATATATACATGGAATGGGAGGGAAAGAGCATATATACATGGAATGGGAGGGGAGAGGGAAAGAGCATATATACATGGAATGGGAGGGAAAGAGCATATATACATGGAATGGGAGGGGGGAGGGAAAGAGCATATATACATGGAATGGGAGGGGAGAGGGAAAGAGCGTATATATACATGGAATGGGAGGGGAGAGGGAAAGAGCATATATATACATGGAATGGGAGGGGGGAGGGAAAGAGCATATATACATGGAATGGGAGGGAGGAGGGAAAGATAATATATACATGGAATGGTAGGAGGGAGGGAAAGAGCATATATACATGGAATGGGAGGGGGAGGGAAAGAGCATATATACATGGAATGGGAGGGGGGAGGGAAAGAGCATATATACATGGAATGGGAGGGGGGAGGGAAAGAGCATATATACATGGAATGGGAGGGGGGAGGGAAAGAGCATATATACATGGAATGCGAGGGGAGAGGGAAAGAGGATATATACATGGAATGGGAGGGAAAGAGCATATATACATGGAATGGGAGGGGGGAGGGAAACAGCATATATACATGGAATGGGAGGGGGGAGGGAAACAGCATATATACATGGAATGGGAGGGGGAGGGTAAGAGCATATATACATGGAATGGGAGGGGGGAGGGAAAGAGCATATATACATGGAATGGGAGGGGGAGGGAAAGATAATATATACATGGAATGGGAGGGAAAGAGCATATATACATGGAATGGGAGGGGGGGTGGGAAAGAGCATATATACATGGAATGGGAGGGGGGAGGGAAACAGTATATATACATGGAATGGGAGGGGGGAGGGAAAGAGCATATATACATGGAATGGGAGGGGGAGGGAAAGAGCATATATACATGGAATGGGAGGGGGGAGGGAAAGAGCATATATACATGGAATGAGAGGGGGGAGGGAAAGAGCATATATACATGGAATGGGAGGGGGGAGGGAAAGAGCATATATAAATGGAATGGGAGGGGGGAGGGAAAGAGCATATATACATGGAATGGGAGGGGGGAGGGAAAGAGCATATATACATGGAATGGGAGGGAAAGAGCATATATACATGGAATGGTAGGGAAAGAGCATATATACATGGAATGGGAGGGGAGAGGGAAAGAGCATATATAAATGGAATGGGAGGGGAGAGGGAAAGAACATATATACATGGAATGGGAGGGAAAGAGCATATATATATGGAATGGGAGGGGAAAGGGAAAGAGCATATATACATGGAATGGGAGCGGGGAGGAAAAGAGCATATATACATGGAATGGGAGGGGAGAGGGAATGAGCATATATATATTTACATGGAATGGGATTGGAAAGAGCATATATATATGGAATGGGACGGGAGAGGGAAAGAGCATATATACATGGAATGGGAGGGGGGAGGGAAAGATAATATATACATGGAATGGGAGGGGGGAGGGAAAGAGCATATATACATGGAATGGGAGGGGGGAGGGAAAGATAATATATACATGGAATGGGAGGAGGGAGGGAAAGAGCATATATACATGGAATGGGAGGGGGAGGGAAAGAGCATATATACATGGAATGGGAGGGGGGAGGGAAAGAGCATATATACATGGAATGGGAGGGGGGAGGGAAAGAGCATATATACATGGAATGGGAGGGGGGAGGGAAAGAGCATATATAAATGGAATGGGAGGGGGAGGGAAAGAGCATATATACATGGAATGGGAGGGGGAGGGAAAGATAATATATACATGGAATGGGAGGGAAAGAGCATATATACATGGAATGGGAGGGTGGTGGGAAAGAGCATATATACATGGAATGGGAGGGGGGAGGGAAAGAGCATATATAAGTGGAATGCGAGGGGAGAGGGAAAGAGGATATATACATGGAATGGGAGGGAAAGAGCATATATACATGGAATGGGAGGGGGGAGGGAAACAGCATATATACATGGAATGGGAGGGAAAGAGCATATATACATGGAATGGGAGGGGGGAGGGAAACAGCATATATACATGGAATGGGAGGGGGAGGGAAAGAGCATATATACATGGAATGGGAGGGGGGAGGGAAAGAGCATATATACATGGAATGGGAGGGGGAGGGAAAGATAATATATACATGGAATGGGAGGGAAAGAGCATATATACATGGAATGGGAGGGGGGAGGGAAACAGCATATATACATGGAATGGGAGGCGGAAGGTTAAGAGCATATATACATGGAATGGGAGGGGGGAGGGAAAGAGCATATATACATGGAATGGGAGGGGGAGGGAAAGATAATATATACATGGAATGGGAGGGAAAGAGCATATATACATGGAATGGGAGGGGGGGTGGGAAAGAGCATATATACATGGAATGGGAGGGGGGAGGGAAACAGTATATATACATGGAATGGGAGGGGGGAGGGAAAGAGCATATATACATGGAATGGGAGGGGGAGGGAAAGAGCATATATACATGGAATGGGAGGGGGGAGGGAAAGAGCATATATACATGGAATGAGAGGGGGGAGGGAAAGAGCATATATACATGGAATGGGAGGGGGGAGGGAAAGAGCATATATAAATGGAATGGGAGGGGGGAGGGAAAGAGCATATATACATGGAATGGGAGGGGGGAGGGAAAGAGCATATATACATGGAATGGGAGGGAAAGAGCATATATACATGGAATGGTAGGGAAAGAGCATATATACATGGAATGGGAGGGGAGAGGGAAAGAGCATATATAAATGGAATGGGAGGGGAGAGGGAAAGAACATATATACATGGAATGGGAGGGAAAGAGCATATATATATGGAATGGGAGGGGAAAGGGAAAGAGCATATATACATGGAATGGGAGCGGGGAGGAAAAGAGCATATATACATGGAATGGGAGGGGAGAGGGAATGAGCATATATATATATACATGGAATGGGATTGGAAAGAGCATATATATATGGAATGGGACGGGAGAGGGAAAGAGCATATATACATGGAATGGGAGGGGGGAGGGAAAGATAATATATACATGGAATGGGAGGGGGGAGGGAAAGAGCATATATACATGGAATGGGAGGGGGGAGGGAAAGATAATATATACATGGAATGGGAGGAGGGAGGGAAAGAGCATATATACATGGAATGGGAGGGGGAGGGAAAGAGCATATATACATGGAATGGGAGGGGGGAGGGAAAGAGCATATATACATGGAATGGGAGGGGGGAGGGAAAGAGCATATATACATGGAATGGGAGGGGGGAGGGAAAGAGCATATATAAATGGAATGGGAGGGGGAGGGAAAGAGCATATATACATGGAATGGGAGGGGGAGGGAAAGATAATATATACATGGAATGGGAGGGAAAGAGCATATATACATGGAATGGGAGGGGGGTGGGAAAGAGCATATATACATGGAATGGGAGGGGGGAGGGAAAGAGCATATATAAGTGGAATGCGAGGGGAGATCGAAAGAGGATATATACATGGAATGGGAGGGAAAGAGCATATATACATGGAATGGGAGGGGGGAGGGAAACAGCATATATACATGGAATGGGAGGGAAAGAGCATATATACATGGAATGGGAGGGGGGAGGGAAACAGCATATATACATGGAATGGGAGGGGGAGGGAAAGAGCATATATACATGGAATGGGAGGGGGGAGGGAAAGAGCATATATACATGGAATGGGAGGGGGAGGGAAAGATAATATATACATGGAATGGGAGGGAAACAGCATATATACATGGAATGGGAGGGGGGTGGGAAAGAGCATATATACATGGAATGGGAGGGGGGAGGGAAAGAGCATATATAAGTGGAATGCGAGGGGAGAGGGAAAGAGGATATATACATGGAATGGGAGGGAAAGAGCATATATACATGGAATGGGAGGGGGGAGGGAAACAGCATATATACATGGAATGGGAGGGGGGAGGGAAAGAGCATATATACATGGAATGGGAGGGGAGAGGGAAAGAGCATATATACATGGAATGGGAGGGAAAGAGCATATATACATGGAATGGGAGGGGGGTGGGAAAGAGCATATATACATGGAATGGGAGGGGGGAGGGAAAGAGCATATATAAGTGGAATGCGAGGGGAGAGGGAAAGAGGATATATACATGGAATGGGAGGGAAAGAGCATATATACATGGAATGGGAGGGGGGAGGGAAACAGCATATATACATGGAATGGGAGGGGGGAGGGAAAGAGCATATATACATGGAATGGGAGGGGAGAGGGAAAGAGCATATATACATGGAATGGGAGGGGGAGGGATAGAGCATATATACATGGAATAGGAAGGGGGAGGGAAAGAGCATATACCGTATACATGGAATGGGAGGGGGGAGGGAAACAGTATATATACATGGAATGGGAGGGGGGAGGGAAAGAGCATATATACATGTAATGGGAGGGGGGAGGGAAAGAGCATATATACATGGAATGGGAGGGGGGAGGGAAAGAGCATATATACATGGAATGGGAGGGGGGAGGGAAAGAGCATATATACATGGAATGGGAGGGAAAGAGCATATATACATGGAATGGGAGGGGAGAGGGAAAGAGCATATATACATGGAATGGGAGGGAAAGAGCATATATACATGGAATGGGAGGGGGAGGGAAAGAGCATATATACATGGAATGGGAGGGGGAGGGAAAGATAATATATACATGGAATGGGAGGGAAAGAGCATATATACATGGAATGGGAGGGGGGTGGGAAAGAGCATATATACATGGAATGGGAGGGGGGAGGGAAAGAGCATATATAAGTGGAATGCGAGGGGAGAGGGAAAGAGGATATATACATGGAATGGGAGGGAAAGAGCATATATACATGGAATGGGAGGGGGGAGGGAAACAGCATATATACATGGAATGGGAGGGAAAGAGCATATATACATGGAATGGGAGGGGGGAGGGAAACAGCATATATACATGGAATGGGAGGGGGAGGGAAAGAGCATATATACATGGAATGGGAGGGGGGAGGGAAAGAGCATATATACATGGAATGGGAGGGGGAGGGAAAGATAATATATACATGGAATGGGAGGGAAACAGCATATATACATGGAATGGGAGGGGGGTGGGAAAGAGCATATATACATGGAATGGGAGGGGGGAGGGAAAGAGCATATATAAGTGGAATGCGAGGGGAGAGGGAAAGAGGATATATACATGGAATGGGAGGGAAAGAGCATATATACATGGAATGGGAGGGGGGAGGGAAACAGCATATATACATGGAATGGGAGGGGGGAGGGAAAGAGCATATATACATGGAATGGGAGGGGAGAGGGAAAGAGCATATATACATGGAATGGGAGGGAAAGAGCATATATACATGGAATGGGAGGGGGGTGGGAAAGAGCATATATACATGGAATGGGAGGGGGGAGGGAAAGAGCATATATAAGTGGAATGCGAGGGGAGAGGGAAAGAGGATATATACATGGAATGGGAGGGAAAGAGCATATATACATGGAATGGGAGGGGGGAGGGAAACAGCATATATACATGGAATGGGAGGGGGGAGGGAAAGAGCATATATACATGGAATGGGAGGGGAGAGGGAAAGAGCATATATACATGGAATGGGAGGGGGAGGGATAGAGCATATATACATGGAATAGGAAGGGGGAGGGAAAGAGCATATACCGTATACATGGAATGGGAGGGGGGAGGGAAACAGTATATATACATGGAATGGGAGGGGGGAGGGAAAGAGCATATATACATGTAATGGGAGGGGGGAGGGAAAGAGCATATATACATGGAATGGGAGGGGGGAGGGAAAGAGCATATATACATGGAATGGGAGGGGGGAGGGAAAGAGCATATATACATGGAATGGGAGGGAAAGAGCATATATACATGGAATGGGAGGGGAGAGGGAAAGAGCATATATACATGGAATGGGAGGGAAAGAGCATATATACATGGAATGGGAGGGGGGAGGGAAAGAGCATATATACATGGAATGGGAGGGGAGAGGGAAAGAGCGTATATATACATGGAATGGGAGGGGAGAGGGAAAGAGCATATATATACATGGAATGGGAGGGGGGAGGGAAAGAGCATATATACATGGAATGGGAGGGAGGAGGGAAAGATAATATATACATGGAATGGTAGGAGGGAGGGAAAGAGCATATATACATGGAATGGGAGGGGGAGGGAAAGAGCATATATACATGGAATGGGAGGGGGGAGGGAAAGAGCATATATACATGGAATGGGAGGGGGGAGGGAAAGAGCATATATACATGGAATGGGAGGGGGGAGGGAAAGAGCATATATACATGGAATGCGAGGGGAGAGGGAAAGAGGATATATACATGGAATGGGAGGGAAAGAGCATATATACATGGAATGGGAGGGGGGAGGGAAACAGCATATATACATGGAATGGGAGGGGGGAGGGAAACAGCATATATACATGGAATGGGAGGGGGAGGGTAAGAGCATATATACATGGAATGGGAGGGGGGAGGGAAAGAGCATATATACATGGAATGGGAGGGGGAGGGAAAGATAATATATACATGGAATGGGAGGGAAAGAGCATATATACATGGAATGGGAGGGGGGGTGGGAAAGAGCATATATACATGGAATGGGAGGGGGGAGGGAAACAGTATATATACATGGAATGGGAGGGGGGAGGGAAAGAGCATATATACATGGAATGGGAGGGGGAGGGAAAGAGCATATATACATGGAATGGGAGGGGGGAGGGAAAGAGCATATATACATGGAATGAGAGGGGGGAGGGAAAGAGCATATATACATGGAATGGGAGGGGGGAGGGAAAGAGCATATATAAATGGAATGGGAGGGGGGAGGGAAAGAGCATATATACATGGAATGGGAGGGGGGAGGGAAAGAGCATATATACATGGAATGGGAGGGAAAGAGCATATATACATGGAATGGTAGGGAAAGAGCATATATACATGGAATGGGAGGGGAGAGGGAAAGAGCATATATAAATGGAATGGGAGGGGAGAGGGAAAGAACATATATACATGGAATGGGAGGGAAAGAGCATATATATATGGAATGGGAGGGGAAAGGGAAAGAGCATATATACATGGAATGGGAGCGGGGAGGAAAAGAGCATATATACATGGAATGGGAGGGGAGAGGGAATGAGCATATATATATTTACATGGAATGGGATTGGAAAGAGCATATATATATGGAATGGGACGGGAGAGGGAAAGAGCATATATACATGGAATTGGAGGGGGGAGGGAAAGATAATATATACATGGAATGGGAGGGGGGAGGGAAAGAGCATATATACATGGAATGGGAGGGGGGAGGGAAAGATAATATATACATGGAATGGGAGGAGGGAGGGAAAGAGCATATATACATGGAATGGGAGGGGGAGGGAAAGAGCATATATACATGGAATGGGAGGGGGGAGGGAAAGAGCATATATACATGGAATGGGAGGGGGGAGGGAAAGAGCATATATACATGGAATGGGAGGGGGGAGGGAAAGAGCATATATAAATGGAATGGGAGGGGGAGGGAAAGAGCATATATACATGGAATGGGAGGGGGAGGGAAAGATAATATATACATGGAATGGGAGGGAAAGAGCATATATACATGGAATGGGAGGGTGGTGGGAAAGAGCATATATACATGGAATGGGAGGGGGGAGGGAAAGAGCATATATAAGTGGAATGCGAGGGGAGAGGGAAAGAGGATATATACATGGAATGGGAGGGAAAGAGCATATATACATGGAATGGGAGGGGGGAGGGAAACAGCATATATACATGGAATGGGAGGGAAAGAGCATATATACATGGAATGGGAGGGGGGAGGGAAACAGCATATATACATGGAATGGGAGGGGGAGGGAAAGAGCATATATACATGGAATGGGAGGGGGGAGGGAAAGAGCATATATACATGGAATGGGAGGGGGAGGGAAAGATAATATATACATGGAATGGGAGGGAAAGAGCATATATACATGGAATGGGAGGGGGGAGAGAAAGAGCATATATTCATGGAATGGGAGGGGAGAGGGAAAGAGCATATATACATGGAATGGGAGGGGGGAGGGAAAGAGCATATATACATGGAATGGGAGGGGGAGGGAAAGAGCATATATACATGGAATGGGAGGGGGGAGGGAAAGAGCATATATACATGGAATGGGAGGGGGGAGGGAAAGAGCATATATACATGGAATGGGAGGGAAAGAGCATATATACATGGAATGGGAGGGGGGAGGGAAAGAGCATATATACATGGAATGGGATGGGGGAGGGAAAGAGCATATATACATGGAATGGGAGGGGGGAGGGAAAGAGCATATATACATGGAATGGGAGGGAAAGAGCATATATACATGGAATGGGAGGGGGGAGGGAAAGAGCATATATACATGGAATGGGAGGGGGAGGGAAAGAGCATATATACATGTAATGGGAGAAGGGAGGGAAACAGCATATATACATGGAATGGGAGAGGGGAGTGAAACAGCATATATACATGGAATGGGAGGGAAAGAGCATATATACATGGAATGGGAGGGGGGAGGGAAACAGCATGTATACATGGAGGGGGGAGGGAAAGAGCATATATACATGGAATGGGAGGGGGGAGGGAAAGAGCATATATACATGGAATGGGAGGGGGGAGGGAAACAGCATGTATACATGGAGGGGGGAGGGAAAGAGCATATATACATGGAATGGGAGGGAAAGAGCATATATACATGGAATGGGAGGGGGGAGGGAAAGAGCATATATACATGGAATGGGATGGGGGAGGGAAAGAGCATATATACATGGAATGGGAGGGGGGAGGGAAAGAGCATACATACATGGAATGGGAGGGAAAGAGCATATATACATGAAATGGGAGGGGAGGGAAAGAGCATATATACATGGAATGGGAGGGGGAGGGAAAGAGCATATATACATGGAATGGGAGGGGAGGGAAAGAGCATATATACATGGAATGGGAGGGGGAGGGAAAGAGCATATATACATGGAATGGGAGGGGGGAGGGAAACAGCATGTACACATGGAATGGGAGGGAAAGAGCATATATACATGGAATGGGAGGGGGGAGGGAAAGAACATATATACATGGAATGGAGGGGGAAACAGCATATATACATGGAATGGTGGAGGGAACAGCATATATACATGGAATGGGGGGCAGCATATATATATATGAAATGGGGGAAAGAGCATGTATACATGGAATGGGGGGGAAACAGCATATATACATGGAATGGGGGGGACAGCATATATACATGGAATGGAGGGGAAACAGCATATATACATGGAATGGAGGGGAAACAGCATATATACATGGAATGGGGGGGACAGCATATATACATGGAATGGGGGGGCAGCATATATACATGGAATGGGGGGGACAGAGTATATACATGGAATGGGGGGGAAACAGCATAAATAGATGGATTGGGGAGGGCAGCCATATATACATGGATTGGGGGAGGGCAGCCATATATACATGGATTGGGGAGGGCAGCCATATATACATGGTTGGGGGAGGGCGGCATATATACATGGATGGGGGCATATAACAAGATGGGGGTGAGCACATTCTTTATTTCTGCAGTCTCATACTCCTGCTCCTTTCTGTGGCTGCTCTATGCTGCCCTCGTCTGTTCTCTGTATGAGTTGTTTTTTCTAAACTAAAACCTCAGTATTCAGGTTAATTTGCCGTGTTGGCACTTGGCGATAAATAAGTGGGTTTTGGATTGCAGTTTGGGCACTCAGTCCGTAAAAGGTTCGCCATCACTGATGTAGGATGTAGGGCAAGTGTCATATAATCGATATCAATGGCCCCCATACTTCCTATTGACTTTTAGAAGGGTCCACCAGGCTCAGTTGAGGGGACCGTAATTTTGCTCCTTCTACTGCCGACTGCAAATAGATAGAAAATTAAACGAGGAGGTTAGTCCACAGTCCATTGTAAATGCTGCCATCAGTCAGTCCACAGTCCATTATAAACACTGCCATCAGTCAGTCCACAGTCCATTATAAACACTGCCATCAGTCAGTCCACAGTCCATTATAAACACTGCCATCAGTCAGTCCACAGTCCATTATAAACACTGCCATCAGTCAGTCCACAGTCCATTATAAACACTGCCATCATTAAGTCCTCAGTGCATTATAAACACTGCCATTAGTCAGTCCACAGTCTTGTAAAAATGCTTTCTTTAGTTTGGGCTCCTACGTTTTTTGATGTAGGAGCCCAAGGTGGCTAATGATTTTTTTAGCTTGGAGCCCTGCATTATCAATTCAAACTGCTCTCCCTTATTGAGCTCATGTGAGTAGTCCTGTATAGGGGCTGTATCATCAGTAGATGTAATTAATAAGTAGATATTTATGTTGTGTAAAATCAGCCCTAGTAAACATTTACACATTTACTCTACTACATCATTTTGTTTTTCCTCACAGGCACATTCTATGTGATAATGTGAGAAGTTTATCACTCTACAGAAGGAAGCTGCATTGGATCTTTATTTTCTGCTTATATTATGCTTTTTGGATTATTTGTAGGCATATGTCTGTAGTTTATAACAGAGATGTGTATCCTGTGGTTTACAATGCCAAATGGATAGTTATGGTGGGTGTTTAAGGAATCATTATTATCTGACTTTTAATACTTGACTAGCAATAACATATATTTTAGATGTTGCAGTGACAAGATTGACATACTTATGTCTCATGTACACACTGAACTTCACAGACCTAGGGTCGAGCTTGCCTCCAATAGCAATATCTGCTCATGTCTTAGCCTTAAGGCAGGAGCAGACGACCATTCTCTCTACAGCTGAGAAAATTGTCCGGATTATGCTAATCACACCGATCAGAGTTTGATCAGAGTTTGATCAGTGTGAGATCCGATTTAGGCCTGGGTCCCACTAGCGTATGACATCGGATGCGACATGCTAATGACACTCGGCTCCTGCTCTGCTGCGAGCAGGAGTCGAGTGCCAGTGCTTTGTGCTGCGATCCTTTCGCACAGAAAGGATCACAGCACAGCTGCGGAGGAGACTGAGAAATCAATTTATCTCCTCTGCTGCTGACATCGGCGGGAGTCACACTGCACTCGGGTGATATCCGAGTGCAGTGCGATGTTTCACATGCACCCATAGGCTTATATGGATGCTTGCGATCCCAATCCAGTATGCTGCGATTTTTTTCCAGCCCGGTCGCAATCTGATCGGAGCTGGAAAAAAAAACCGCCACTGAGCACATCATCATAGGATTAAATTGGTCCGAATGCAATCCGATTTTTTTATCAGATTACATTCGTCTGATTTAATCGCAAGTGAGAGCGAGCCCTTACCCTGAGATGTAGAGAAAAAAAAAGTTTCTCCACCTTCTTTATAATGTCAGTCCATGAAAATCAGACCATATTCAAATGTTGTTCGAGTGCGATCCTATTTTTTCCACGGACCCATAGAGTTGAGTGGGCGAGTGCCATCTGATTCTTGGAGGCAAATTGTACTAGCTGTGATTATTTTCATCAGACCACTCAGTCCAAGGAGAAACTCGGGACCATAGGCGGATTATAATGAGGGCAATCTGAGCTACCGCCCGGGGCCCCGAACCTCCAGGGGGCCCAGGGCTTCGGGGTGTCTATGGCCAGATTGCCCTCATTATATGTGCGGCGCCGCGGCACATACCGGCAGACAGTGGCGGGGGGGGCCCCGGACCGCTCCCCCAGCAGCGGCGCATGGCCGCTGCTTCTTCTTCGGCCGGGCCAGCACTGCAGCAGTTAACTTCCCTGTGCTGGCCCGGCGGCGTCACTGCTAGGAGACACGGCCCTGTGCGCGGCCGTGTCTCCTAGCTGTGACGTCACTCAGTGCGCACCCGGCCTGCAGTTCTGCACCGGAAAAGAGCAGGGGGACTGGAGCCGAGCCGGGGGATGGTGAGTGTGTGTGTGTGTCTGTGTGAGTGAGTGTGAGTGTGTGTGTGTGTGTGTATGTATGTGTGTGTGTATGTATGTGGGTGTGTGTGTGCAGGCAGATATCATTGTGTGATGTCTGTTTATATGTATTTTTGTGTTTCAAATGTGTTTATGCGTGTATGTATATGTCTGTTTATGTTTGTGTGTGTGCGTGACTGCGTGCGTGACTGCGTGCGGCCTCCTGCTGAGTATAGATGATGCCGTGCGGCCTCCTGCTGTCTCTGGGGGGGCGCCGTGCGGCCTCCCGCTGTGTATAGATGGCACCGTGCGGCCTCCCGCTGTGTATAGATGGCGCCGTGCGGCCTCCCGCTGCGTATAGATGGCATCGTGCGGCCCCCCGCTGTGCATAGATGGCATCATGCGGCCTCCCGCTGTGTATAAATGGCACCGTGCGGCCCCCTGCTGTGTATAGATGGCGCCGTGCGGCCTCCCGCTGTGTATAGATGGCGCCGTGCGGCCTCCTGCTATGTATAGGTGGCGCCGTGCGGCCTCCCTCTGTGTATAGATGGCGCCGTGCGGCCTCCCGCTGTGTATAGATGGCGCCGTGTGGCCTCCCGCTGTGTATAGATGGCATCGTGCGGCCCCCTGCTGTGTATAGATTGCATTGTGCAGCCTCCCGCTGTGTATAGATTGCACCATGCGGCCGCCTGCTGTGTATAGATGGCACCGTGCGGCCTCCCGCTGTGTATAGATGGCGCCGTGCGGCCTCCTGCTGTGTATAGTTGGCGCCGTGCGGCCTCCTGCTGTGTATAGTTGGCGCCGTGCGGCCTCCCGCTGTGTATATATGGCGCCGTGCGGCCTCCCGCTGTGTATAGATGGTGCCGTGCGGCCTCCCGCTGTGTATAGATGGCGCCGTGCGGCCTCCCGCTGTGTATAGATGGCGCCGTGCGGCCTCCCGCTGTGTATAGATGGCGCCGTGCGGCCTCCCGCTGTGTACAGATGGTTACGTGCGGCTTCCCGCTGTGTATACATGGCTACGTGCAGCCTCCCGCTGTGTATAGATGGCTACGTGCGGCCTCCCGCTGTGTATAGATGGCTACGTGCGGCCTCCTGCTGTGTATAGATGTCTACGTGCGGCCTCCTGCTGTGTATAGATGGCTACGTGCGGCCTCATGCTGTGTATAGATGGCTACGTGCGGCCTCCTGCTGTGTATATATGGCTACGTGTGCTCAATATTGAGTCATACAATTAATGTAAGGCTATGTGCCCACGATGCGGAAATGCTCCGGATTTTTTTTTGAGCGTTTCTTTATCTCCCTGGCCGAAAAAACGCATGTGGATTGTACATGCGGATTGTACATGTGTTTTTCCTGCCAGGGACTTGCGGATGTGAAGCGTTCTTCACATGCATTTCCGCATGCAGGTTGACAAGCGCTTTCCAAGTGAATTTAGCATCACTTGGATAGTGCTTGACAACTTGGTCACACTATATAAATCCATGCAACCGGCATGGATTTATATAGTGTGACCGTAAAAGAATGGTAAAAAATAAATATATAATTACCTTCTGATGGCCTGCCAACGTCAGCGGTCGCGTGACCCGTCACATGACTAAATGACTTCACGGCAGGTCCTTTTCAGACCATCGCGAGCTGCCGGCAAGCCAGGACGCATCGGATAAAGACACCGGGGGCCATCAAAAGGTAAGTATAATATTTATTTTTTATTTTATTCTTTTTTTACAGGTTCTATGGTACCCGGGTCCGGAGGAGAGTCTCCTCTTCTCAAAACCCGGGTACCATCCGCACATTGAAACGCATGGATTCTGCATGTACAGATGCAGTGATGCGGATTCCATGTGTTCCAATGCAAGTCAATGGCGGCGAAAACGCCGCGCTTCCGCAAAATAATTGGTAGTGCTGCGGATTTTTCCGCAATGATAATCCGCAGCAGAAATTTCCGCAGCATGTGCACAGCACATGCGGATTATCATTGGGGAACATGGCAGGCCTTCTACCAAGCGTTTTTTAAGCGTTTCTGCAGCGGAATTGCCACTGTGGAAATGCTTAAAAAACGCATAGTGGGCACACAGCCTAAAAAAAATTATTAGAATTAATATTGTGCCAAATTAATTTCACGTGAACTGTCACATGATCTATCACAGGGGATCATGTGACATGTCACGTGATACATCAGGTGTGTGTGTGTATGTGTGTGTGTGGGGGGGCGCGCCTTCTAAACTGCCTGGGGCCCTTGCTACTCTTAATCCACCCCTGCTTGGGACATGTTCACTGCCCCATAGAATAACATGGGTACGAGCGCTATTCGTCAAGAAAGATAGCATTCATCCCAGTTATACGGTCTTCTGCATGAAGCCTTATAGATAGTTGTTTCTTACAGGTTGAGAAAAACATGTAATCTTTCTTTAAAAAAATAGCGCCACCCTTGACCATGGATGGTATGCAGTATTCCAGCTCCGTTCCATTCACGAGTCCAGTTATTTGCAATACCAGACTCAACTCATGGTCAAAGATGGCGCTGTTTCTAAACTTAAACAGACATATTTTCTGATCCTGGACATGGCCTTTGAATTACTATTTTCACCCAAATTGTGCATGAATCCATGAGAAAATAAATATCCAGTGCATACTTTATTACTGGGGTATTTTCCCCTAGAAACATTGCTTCTAGAAGAGAACTCATTGATTTTCTCATTGTGCATAATATACAGTATGTGACACCCAACATGCAGCAGTGTAATATACTGACTGAAAAAGAACAATTTTACTTTCATCAGTCCACAAAATGTTTCTCCAATTCTCTTTAGGTCAGTTGATGTGTTCTTTGGCAAATTGTATCCGCTTCAGTACATGTCTTTTTTTTTTTAACAGTGGGTCTTTGCGGGGACTTCTTGCTAAGAGATTAGCTTCACACAGGCGTCTTCTAACTGTCACAGTACTCACAGGTAACTTGAGACTGTCTTTGATCATCCTGGAGCTGATCATTGGCTGAGCCTTTGTCATTCTAGCTATTCTTCAATCCATTCGAATGATAGTCTTCTGTTTTCATCCACGTCTCTCTGGCTTTGCTTCCCATTTTAAAGCATTGGAGAACATTTTAGCTGAACAGCCTATCATTGTCTGCACTTCTTTATAAGTTTTACCCTCTCCAATCAACTTTTTAATCAAAGAACACTGTTATTCTGAACAATGTCTCAAGTGACTATTATTTTGAACACTACTGTACGCGTCACCAGTTCTCGCTTTAAAAACAGGTCTTAAAATTGGGAGTTTCAATGGCCAAACCTTCACAATGTTTTACAACTTGTCTATAGAAAACTCTGCACATAGAAATTACAAACCTACATGATTTTTTATCTTGTATTCTTTTCTTTAAACTGAATTTAAACTTAATGGGGAAAAAATCCCCATTTCTTGCTGAACCAAAAACCTAAAAATCACATTTTCATAGATCTGATTCCTAATGCTTCAGATTTTTACAAGCTGTTTAAAGGAGTCTGTCAGCAGGTTGTTTCTATGTAAGCTGAAGACAGCATGCTGTAGGGGTTAATGCACATATTTAAATGATGCCTCTCTTATCAAGCTCAGTGGTTTTGTGTGCTTGGAATGATTGTTTTAGCACCAGTAGCTTATCATTGCTGGACACAGCAGCTCCTGGTCTGACTCCACCCCCGTCTGTGATGAGCACCTCCCTGACTATAAACATTGTATATACACAGCCTGGTGTGGGCGGGGTTAGCTTCCTCAACTCTGCTGTACTGATACACCTAAAAGCTCTGATTATATCACAACTGCTGCACCCAGTAACCTAAGTGATACTTTGTTGGATTCAGCTTCTCTTTGCCTACATCAGGAAGCTCTCAGATGAGGTACCAAAAACCTGCTGACAGATTCCCTTTAAGCAATTTTGGCCTCTGCAATAATAATTTACTACTCAAGATCGTCAATCATAAACGCATTAATACACATACTGCCGAAAATATTTTAGGTGTAAGTCCAATCCTAACCGCAGCCCTTTTACTCTAAAGCCAACCCTATTAATATAATAATCCTACGTTCCCATTCTTTTTGTTCAAAGCTCATGCAGTTGGTCATTACTCTGGATTATTTTCATAGTAGTGCAGCAGGCTGTCCCTATTTTGCAGCAATGTAGTAACTTCAGAGTAATGCCATTATGCTGTATGTGCATCAGGTTTAACAGCTCAGAGACCCATGGGGAGGGTGGCAAGGAAATGATGTACGCCTCAATGATCACTTCCCTATGTTATCTGTGTAGATTGTAGCGAAGGACACTGCTGTTCCCCTCCCGTGTAGATTCTTCTAGGAGATTGCAGCTCTTGGATTGTGCTCAGCAGATTTCACATCTAATTATGGTGCTTCTTTGTTTTTTCTTATCGCTCGTCTTTGAAGGACTTAAACTCGGGACCTGTAGTTCTGAAGACAAATGCACAAACAATGAGCCACAGGCCGCACTGTTGTGTATAAGAGAATTTTTATGCCTAAGGATCTAAATAGTATTCTTTTTTATTGGCAAAATGTACTAGTATAAACAGATACATCTCTATATTACAGTACATTATAGGTAAAGAAAACAGTCTGTAAAATGCAAAATTCTGAGATTTCCATAAAGTTAATCAGAAATAATATCTTAAATAATGTCACATTTTGTAAAACACATTTTTACCTACAGTGCTGTAGTGCGCAGGCGCCGGGGTGTGACTCCCCGGCGCCTGCGCACTACAGCACTGCAGTTAAAAATTGGTCTGGGAGGAATAAAAGCACTCCTGATGTTAGCAGCGCTTTGGGCATGCGCGGGATGTCAATGAGAAGAGCGCACGTCACAGGGCCCTGTGATGTGCAGGGGAGGGGAGGAAAATGTAAAATAAGCTGATAGGCGGCGATTTCTAGGCTTCCTAAGCATATAGGCAGGGATTTCTTGGCGTCCCCCGGGTGCCAAGCAGATGAAAACTGATTTTATAAAACGACATTTCTCTGCAAGTATATAGGACATACAGGTATGTATAGATTTACATTTCTTTAACCTGTATACCCATATTAGAGGGCTGATATCGCCCAGGGGGTGACAGATTCCCTTTAAACATAATCGGCAGATAATTGGTATCTGATAATTGTAACAACACATACAACACATTGAACACTTTATTTGCAATGATTCATAAATGTCGTTAAAAAATGGCACAATTGTCTTTTTTTCTTCATATAACCCGTAATAACAATGAATATTAATGTAATGCGTACTATTATATGTGGGAAAGTGGCACAAAAAAAAACTGTAGCTCAACTTGCAGTGAAAAAGATGTAAAAATAATATTCCCATCAGTAAGGGTGAAATGACAAGCTTTGCGGCAAACAACGGTCTCTCCATATTGGGTATCTTCATAGGTAAAGTTATTTGGTGTTAATTGATAGAAATTAATTAAAGTTAAAGAAAGTGTATTTAAGCTATTTTTATATGTTCCAATTGTTTATGTGTAATGTGTATATGTGTGTGTTTAAAGTGCAAGCATGTGCATATTTTATATGTATGTGAATATGTGTGCGTAATGTGAATATGCCTGTGTATGTGTATATGTACATGTGTATTCACAAGTGGGGTATAACGATGGGGGTCCAGACACACACGGAGCCCAGGGGGCCTTCACTCTCAGTGTCTGCCTTTGCTACAGCTATTCACTTCTATTGCACTCATGGCAGTAGACGATCAGTAGTCACTGTTAGGCCGGTTTCACACCTCACCTTTTTCTAATGTGTGAAAGGGACCATTTTTTTCCTAGTATTCTGGATTGTTTTTTGGCCAGTGTGGCAACTATTTTTGTTGTAGAAAAAAAAAAAGGTAAAGCTTCTCCTGTCAACTACACAGGGAAAAACGGACATCGCTTGGAAGACGCATGAATAGCATATGAGTGCTAGACAATTTTTTTCACTGACCATACCACTTGAATGGGGAACTTTCATTGAAAATCAACAACCTGCAAAAAAGCAGACTTGTGACTATACCAATTAAAATGAATGTGTCCGTGTTCATTCCGCAAAAAAAAAGCAGGTGACACACGATTGACAAATGCTGACATGTGAATGAGAGATCAGAAGTGGAGACATCAAGTCAAGCAGACACGGTCACCAAAGTAAATCACCGATCTGTTATGTTTCCGCTCTATTTAGCACAGTCTTACTGGATCCTGGACTTCTGTCCAGTATGATAGGCCAGCCCACCCACAAACAAGCCCAGGATGCAAAGTATCTGCTCAGTTGTAGACTAAAAGTGCCCATATAACCAAGGACCATATAATAGATCCTTTCTCCAACTTTAATGGGATACATCCAATATATGTGATGACATAGATGCCATGTGCGACTCTCAGTCACTATTCCGGTTAGATAATGTGCATTCTATGTCCTATTGTATTAAATTATATATTTTTTGTGTTGTGGGAAGACACACTTGAAATTGAAGGGTTATTTTTTAAAAAAGCAAGTTATCCTCTATCCACAGGTAGGAGATAACTTCCTGTTTGCTGGGGTCTGACTGCTTAGACACTCAGTAATCCTGACATCAGGCCTCAAGAACATTGAGTAGAGGACTATACAGCTCTGACCTAAATGGAGTGGAGGTGTGCATGCTTGGCAAAAAAGCAAGGTATCATCACCTCAAGGCAAGTTATCCCTTATCCATAGGTAGGAGTTAACTTGCTGTTCACTGGGGGTCTGACAGCTAGGACCCCAGGAATTTTGATATCAGGCCTCAAGAACACTGAGTAGAGGACTCTGGAGTGAAGTCCTGAATGGAGCAGAGGTTCTCATGCTTGGCAAAATAGCTAGGTATCATCACCTCAAAAAAGCAAGTTATCCCCTATCCATAGGTAGGCGATAATATGCTGTTCACTGGGGATCTAACCACTAGGACCCCCAGTAATCCTGATATCAGGCCTCAAGAACACTGAGTACTGGGGTCTGCAGCGAAGTCCTCTATGCAGTGGAAGTGTGCATGCTTGGCAAAAATGCAAGGTATCATCGCCTCAAAAAAGCAAGTTATCCCCTATCCATAGGAAGGAGTTAACTTGCTGTTTGCTGGGTGTCTAACAGTTAGGACCCCCAGTAATCCTGATATCAGGCCTCAAGAACACTGAGTAGAGGACTATGCAGCGCCTCCGGTCCATGCAATGTCAATGAGATTGCTGGCAATAGCCGAGCACTCCTCTTGGCTTTCTCCAGCAGCCTCGTAGTCAATCAATGGAGCAGAGGTTGAGGTTGAGCATGTGCACCTCTGCTCAATTCAAGACGGGATTGCCGAGCCCCTTACTAGGGACTCTAGAACCCTGATCTCAAGATCTCTGGGGTCCTAGCAGTCGGACACTCGGCAATCAGCAAGTTATTCCTTATACATTGGATAAGGGATAACGTGCTTTTTTTGGAATAACCCTTTAAGAGCATTTTCAAGCAGACAAGTATCAGTCTGCTGAGCTTCGCCTGGGGGTTTATTATACAGTATGATACAAGCTATTTTCAGCTCACCTTTCATGTGAGGACACAGCAGCTGTGAGATTCTTCTGCATAAATGATTTACTGGCATTTTATTTTGCCTGACTCGGTTCTGTATGATATATATCTTGTAATATGACAGAAGGAAAATCAGTTTTTGAATGCAGCCATGTCTGTACATACAGTGATCAATGATAGAGAGCAGGCGGTGTTTGCTTAGCTGAAATTAATGAATTACGAGTATAAATAGCATTTTGTGTTTCACATATAATGTAGCCTGTCTTTTATTATGGGAGTGGGTCAATAGCGGCTCACTAAAATATAATTCTAGTGTAATGGCGGAGGATCTGAATATGCTGAGGTGCGATTTCAGTCCTTTGAATTCCCAGCAGTTTTTTTTAGGAGCCAGTCAAAATACGAAATAGTGTTGTACATCAGTCTGTATCCTGTATTTAAAGACGCACGGCCATCAAAGTTTTTATCCTCTTAATAAATTGCAATCATCATATTATATGCCACTGTGCACTTACAATTGCTCATTTTGCCTTTTTACCCAGTTAATTCTTCTCCTTTGGCTATGTGCCCACGGTGCAGAAATGCTGCTGATTTTTTCTGCATCTCCCTGGCAGGAAAAGTTGCATGCGGATTTTACATATTTTTTTCCTGCCAGGTAGAAGAGTGTTTCAAGCATTCTTCACATGCATTTCTGCATGCGGGTTATCAAGCGATTTTAGCATCACTTGGAAAGTGCTTGACAACTTGGTCACACTATATAAATCCATGCAACCGGCATGGATTTATATAGTGTGACCAAGTTAGTTGAAAAAAAGAATAAAAATGGTAAAAAAACAAAAAATGTTATACTCACCTTCTGATGGCCCCCGGTCTCCTTCTCCGATGCGTCCGGTCTCTTGTACGGCTCGCGGTGGTGTAAAAGGACCTTCCATGACGTCATTTAGTCATGTGACAGGTCCGTCGCGTGACCTGTCACATGACCAAATGACATCATGGATGGTCCTTTTACACCATCGCGAGCAGCCGGGGAGCCAGGACGCACCGTACAGGAGACCAGGAGCCATCAGAAGGTAAGTATAATGTATATTTTTTTATTTTAAATTCTTTTTTTAACAGGTACTATGGTACCCAGGTCTGGATGAGAGTCTCCTCTTCTCCAGACCTGGGTACCATCCACACATTGAATCGCTTAATATCCGCATGTGCACATGTAGTCATGCGGATATTATGCGATTCAATGCAAGTCAATGGCGGCAATTACGCCACGTTTCCGCAAAAATAATGGACATGCTGCAGATTTTTCCGCAATGATAATCCGCAGCGGAAATTTCCACAGCATGTGCATAGCACAAGCGGATTATCATTGGGGGCCATGGGGCACGTATTACCAAGCGTTTTTTAAGTGTTTTTGCTGAGGAAATTCCGCAGCAAAAACGCTTGAAAAACGCAAGTGGGCACACAGCTTTTCTCTGCTCTATGTAGAAACAGGAAGTCTCTTGTCCCTGCATGACTCATTCCCCTCTTCAACTCCTGACCCAGCTGCTTCCTTCTCTCCCCTGCCAGGGACTTTTGCAGTGACTCATGACTCATGCAGGGAAAAGACTTCTTGTTTCTACATAGAGCTTAGAATGATTCAGCTAGACAGTTTTTAATCAATTGATGTCATAGACCTAATGAAATAGAGCAGAATTAACTGGGCAAAAGGAGCAATTGTAAGTACACAGTGTCATATAATATGATGACTGCAATATATTAAAGAGGTTGTCCACCACTTTTTCATTGATGACCTATCCTTAGGATAGGTCAACAATTTCTGATTGGCCAGGGTCCAACACCCGGGACCCCCGCCGATCAGCTGTTATTGGTGTCAGTGGCCACCGGCTGGAAGTACTCACTTGCCGAGCTGCTCCGTCTTCTAGCAGTGTCCGAGGCTTGGTACTGCACATTTGCCTACTATTCAAATCAATAGGAGGTGACTGTGCAGTATCCTGCGGTCACTATCAGAAGACTTCCAGCTCCGCAAGCGAGTACTTCTGTCTGCGGCCGCCGCCACCGACAACGGCTGATTGGCAGGGGTGCCAGGTGTCGGACCCTAGCCAATCAGACAAGGATAGGTTATCAATGAAAAAGTGAAAAATTAGTGACCATCCTCTTTAAGAGTATAACAACTTTGAAGTGAGTGCATCTTTAATTGCCATAGACAAATCCTGTTGGAAAGGTTCCCACTGCCGCAGGGAATGCTTCAGGTACTAACTTGAAATTGCTATCACTGATACAGTATTTATCTAGGTGTACCATAGAAAATTCTTTATAATTAATTAAAGGGCACTCCTTCCACCGCAAGGACATTAGTCAAATCGGAGCAAGGCACAGTTGAATAAAGCAATCCACACTTCACAGGAAAATCAGGCATAATACTATTTATTATAATCTTTAGAGCATAATCCACATCGTCGGCCTACAAGATGTCAATGTGGCATAAGAATATCACTGTATTGTGTTGCCTATGCCTGCCTGCTTTGTGTGCAAGGGGTCATTGGGACACTATGGAGGCATTGATATGCCACTGGGGCTCTCAGAAGGTGTTTGTTTTAAGGGAGCACTCAGGGGGTATTATTACCCCAATTAGGGGTACAATAATTCCCAGGCACTCTGCTTTATGCTGCATGTACTCACCGCATAGTGTGTCTCCTTGTATGCCTCCATGCACCCTAGAAGGCTGGCCAGATAGCCATCAGATATCCATCGGTGTACAATGTAGACGTTGTGATATAATGTATGTGAGTTGCCGGCAATGCGAGTGTACAATCTGCCACCGTCAGTGTGTCAGTGCTTGCACAGTAGGACTGATGGGGAGAGATATTACCAGTCACTTGTGTCATGTGTAACCACCATTCACACAGGGGAATGGATTTCAATACTGTGTTGTATAGTAACCTACAGAGTTACAGCTATTCTTCTGTTCTTTTTGTCAGATTCCCTTTTCAGGCTCTGATAGAAGCGACTTCTGCAGCGAGTATGAGCAGTGATTTTGTTATAGTTCCTCCTGCAAAGAGTGGGAACTCTGTCAGATTAAAAGCCCGGTGAGTACAAAGCCTCAGATGATGTCCACTGTGCCGGGATTATAGGAAAATGAGGAGGTCTGACTATTCTGTTACACATTGAAGCGTGTGAAAGGTTGCGTGGGGCGCTATAAGAGGGCTGGGGAAGGCTGGAATCATACATGCAGTTTTTAGTGCAGCTTTGGTCTACGTTCCCATGATGAGCTTCTGGTGCTTGTTTTCTGTTGCAGAATTTTTGCACCTATTATTTAAATTAGGTTACTTTCATTTTTTTCATTGTGTTTTTGTGTGCGGTTTTTGTCTCTGCTTGGTGTGTCATGCTTTAAATAAAGTTGCTTTTTTTTATACTGTTTTTTTTGCTTTGACAAAACTTTAACATAGTTAGGTGCAGATTACATGCGTTTTTGATGCGTTTCCGCCGCAGAAATGCACTAAAAACAAATGTGCGTTTTTTTTCTGCAGATTTTCCGCATGTAATTCAAGCTTATGGGGAAAATCCGCACAGAAAATGCAGCGTACCCGCAAGAGAAATTGACATGCTGCAGAATTTGAAACACGCACTGCGGGTCAGTTTACACAGCCTTAAAAAGAAGCTCAGCGGGCAGGAGATTTCTATAAATCACATCTACTTTCATGGAATTGTAACGCGCACTAGAAACTCATCGTGGGCCCGCAGCTTCAGTGTGGATTTTAGGAGTGGATTCAAAAGGAATTGAAAATCTACTGAGAGAACTTATTCTGGCTAGATCACCCCTGGTTGTAGATCAAAAACTGCATAAAAACTGGCACCTCATACTGTTTGTGTGTTTTCGTTTTAAATAAGGGAAGAGGCGTCTATGTCCTGTAAGGCCACATTCACATTACGGTACTTAAAGGGGTTTTCCCACGAACAAAGGTTCATTTTAATCAATAGATCTTGGAATAATAATAACTTCCACAATTGGATGTGTTTAAATATAATGTTCCTGTGCTGAGATAATCTTAGAAATGTTCCCCTGTGTAATGGCTGTATCTGACCGTACAGGGACATGGTCTGATTATACCACATCTCCTGGGCAGTGGAGGAAGCAAAAGAGAATACAGACATTACAGCATGGGATCACAACTGATTCTTTTTGTGAGGTAAAACATTTCCCTGCCTACTTTTAAACAATGTTTTACTTCAAAGAAAGAATCAGCTGTAATCCCATGCTGTAATGTCTGTATACTCTTTTGCTTCCTCCACTGCCCAGGAGATGTGGTATGATCAGACCATGTCCCTGTACGGTCAGACACAGCCATTACACAGGACACAGCAGGGGCTAAGTTACGAGATTGGATCGCATTAAATTAAAGCCTATGTGGAATAATTTTATTTTTCTGCACTGCTCGTACAACTCTAATTCTGAAAATCTGATGGGACCTTTTGAAGCAAATTGCCATTGATTAGAATAGATCTCTTCTTGCAATGGATCTTTAGAATTTTGTGACTGATCTTATAATAGAAATCTCCTAGCTCTACCTCTGGGGTATAATCACTTTAGAGCCCTTTGAAATCAGTAGTGGACCATGACCAAAGACATCGCCAGACATACCAGAAGATAATTTTTCATGGATGAACCCTTTAAATTGATCAAAGAACAATCTCCTACAGCATCAAAATCCCACTTGTGCTTCCAAGACATTGCTGCCACCAGTGACTGCACAAACTGGGGGTACATCGTGTTTTTAATAAATGCATCTTCTTGTTCAGGCTGAGGAACGACGCCTTGTACAGTTTACCAGGACATTAATGACCCCATTCTGACAGTTATTGGGGACGTCATTGACTACAGGCAGTGGGTTTAAAGTTATCACCTATCCAACTGCAGGGACCCCAAAACTGGGTTCTGAAATGTCATGTTTGAACGGAGTTTAGGGTGCACATCCTTACCGCCGATCTATTTAGTGTGTATTAGACTATCAGAGTACAAAATGCACCAATACCGCCAAGGCAACTCAAAGCCTCATTATCGGGATCAGTGGGGGTCTCGGTGATCCCCAACAATCAGCAAGTCTTTCTCTTGGATAGCTGATATCTTGCAATGTTGAGAATGAACCTTTAATGATCTACAAAGATTATCACAACCTTTCATGGGAAAGGTAAAAACATGTCATTTGTTTTAATCATATTCAAGGCTGCGCAAAGTTGTAATGTTTCGGTTGAATTGTTGTCAAACATCTTACATTTGACATACCAACCATTCATTGGAATAGGATTTTCTGGCTCATCAGATAACACGGACTTGTTTGTTTAGGAATATTAGGGAGCTTCGTAAGGAAACATTGCAACTGGAAAGGCAAAATCAGGAAATGGAGCAGAAACTGAACCAATTGCGTCAAAGTATGAGTAGAGAGAAAGAAGAAAGAGAGTAAGTATATGACCATAGCTATAACAACATGGGGCATATTTGCCATCATTTATTATTTCATAAAAATTGTCCTCAATAATTTTATGTATGAATTCCTTGCCATTGATTACTACCTTCTGTCAGGGAAATATTGAAAACTTGGCATTATCATGCCCGGCTCACATATTTCCACAGATTATTAAACAGTTTGTGAAGCATTTTACAAATATTCTCAGCCTGGTCTCCATCACATCTATGCACTCTGGTCAATATGTATTATTGGCAGATGCAAAGATAATTCAAGCTAAATAAAAATAGCCACAAAATTAGCCAAACGTTAGTAAACCAGTTAGAACAATAGTCAAAGTTAGTTAACGAGAACCTGTCACCGCCTCCGCCTACCTCCTCTGTGAATGATAGGTCACTGCTGAGATTTCAGACAGAAGAGACTGTTCATTCACAGACCTGAGGCAGGCATAGGGCCGGGGAATCACAGATCGGAGGCAGGCGGAGGGGTCGAGGAATCACAGACTGGAGGCAGGCAGAGGGGCCGTGGAATCACAGATCAGAGGCAGGCGGAGGGGACAGGGAATCACAGACTGGAGGCAGGTGGAGGGGCCTGTGGAATCACAGATCGGAGGCAGGCGGAGGGGCCGTGAAATCACAGATCAGAGGCTGGCGGAGGGGCCGGGGAATCACAGCCCAGGGGTAGGCGGCGGGGTCGGGGAATCACAGACCGGAGGCAGGTGGAGGGGCCGGGGAATCACAGACTGGAGGCAGGTGGAGGGGCCTGTGGAATCACAGACCGAAGGCAGGCGGAGAGGCCGGGGAATCATAGACCGGAGGCAGGCAGAGGGGCCGGGAAATCACAGACCGGAGGCAGGCGGAGAGGCCGGGGAATCATAGACTGGAGGCAGGCGGAAGGGCCGGGAAATCACAGACCGGAGGCAGGTGGAGGGGCTGGGGAATCAGACCGGAGGCAGGCGGAGAGGCCGGGGAATCACAGACCGGAGGCAGCGGAGGGGCCGGGGAATCGCAGACTAAAGGCAGGTGGTGGGGATGAAGAATCACAAACTAGAGGCAGGCGCAGGTGCCGGGGAGTCACAGACTACAGGCAGGCGGAGGGGCCGGGGAACCACAGTCTATAGGCAGGCTGAGGGGCTGGGGAATCACAGACTCTAGGCAGACGGAGGCGCCTGGGAATCACAGACAAGAAGCAGGCGGAGAGGCCAGGGAATCACAGTCCATAGGCAGGTTGAGGGGCTGGGGAATCACAAAATAGAGGCAGGCGGAGGGGCCAAGGAATCACAGACTAGAGGCTGGTGGAGGCACCAGGAAATCACAGACTAGAGGCAGACAAAGGGGCCTGGGAATCACAGACTAGAGGCACGTGGAGGGACTGGGGATTCACAGACTAGACACAGGCGGAGAGGCCGGGGAATCACAGACTAGAGGCTGGCGGAGGCATCGGGGAATCACATACTAGAGGCTGGCGGAGGCATCGGGGAATCACATACTATAGGCTGGCTTAGTCACCGGGGAATCACAGACTGGGAGGAGAAGACCCAGTGCACAGTCCAGCCACTGTTCACCGAAAACTAATTAGCCGAAAGCTTCAAATGGTGATTAAATAAGAACCACGAAGCGTATTTCTTCACCAAATGTATCTATATAATCAGTATTACATCGCCATTATAGCCGTGTGTTTACATTACAAAATCATGCTGACATGTTCCCTTTATTTGAGATGTTTTAAATCCTGGACTATTAGGCCACGTGCACACGTTGAGTGTTTGGGGAGATTTTAACCTCAGTATTTGTAAACCAAAATCATGAGTGGGTAAAAAAATGCAGAAGTGGCTCACTAAATACTCAATGTGTGCACATGGCCTTACACTTTTCTAAGCTGCAGCAAAAGACATTTTTGCTAAACTTACATGAGGATTTGCATTGTAATGTACTTTTAAAAGGAGCTTTTTAGAAACTAATGATAAACTATAGGTGATCTGTGGCCACACTTGGGTGATAACTTTATCGGCCCTCGATTCATCAAGACCAGCGTTTTGCACGCCAATCTAGATGAAGGATGTGCTGGTGTAAAATGTTCCAAATTCATTAAGAATAAGAAATTAATTCCAGTAAGGAGGAGATTAGATAACATTTCAGTCATAATTTATGCCTCTTTGTTGACATAAAATGTGATGAATTTGTTGACTAAGCTTTGACCAGTTTTCAAAACATTTCAAAAAGATGTTGGAACTGACCAGAAGTGACAAAAATGCAAAAAGTCTCAACATTTTTGTGCAAGGATGAGTTGCTCTAAACCTTTGTGACATTTCAAGCAATGTTATGCTTAAAGTGAATACTTAATAGTATTACTTGATGAACTGAGACCACAATGCTTAGTTCATATTACAATTTAGGTCTGGGCAAGAAGCTTTCCTGAACATATTAGACTATCTGTTTGACTCCCTTCTGTGTGTTTCTGAGAGTTTATATCATCGAGCAGTTTGTATTTTCATTGCCATTTTATACCGCATTGCTCCTCTGGGCACTATGCGTTGTTCTCTATGGTGGCAAGAACAAAAACTTGGCTTAAATCTTACAAAAAAAAAAACACAAGGAAAAACAAAATCAACTCTTAATATTAAAATAAATAATGTTTATAAATTATAGTTTGCAAATGTAGATTTTGGAAGCTTTTACCAATATTGGTACATTTAAAAAAAAAAAAAAAAAACAAATTCAGGAGTGTGAGCAGGACCAAGTCGCAGTCTGATTGCCACCCTTAGTCTATGTGCCCATGATGCAGAAATGCTCCGGATTTTTTCCTAAGCGTTTCTGCATCTCCCTGGCCGAAAAAACATATGCGGATTGTACATGCGTTCTTCACATGCATTTCCACATGCGGGTTGACAAGCGCTTTCCAGGCGATTTTAGCATCACTTGGAAAGTGCTTGACAACTTGGTCACACTATATAAATCCATGCAAACGGCATGGATTTATATACTGTGACCGAAAGAATGGTAAAAAATAAAAAATAAATATTATACTTACCTTCCGATGGCCCCCGGTGTCTTTATCCGATGCGTCCTGGCTTGCCGGCAGCTCGCGGTACACTAAAGGACCTGCCGACGTCAGCAGAAAGACAGACACAAAATGAACATATACTCTGCTGTAAGTAGATAAGTAAAAGCAATAGTGCATATAAATAATATAGGATTCTTAGTAAACACCGTTTTTGATAAAAAAAAGCATAAAAGCCATCTCACCAGCGTCAAGGTGTACCCAAATTGGGATGGTCCTAACCTCTAGTATTAAAACCTTACCATGTGTCAAAGTGACGTCAATGAATAAGGGCTGAGCAGGACCGGGTCCCGAATATGGATACCTAGTATCCATATAAGATATATAAATGTAATGTCCAGCTCAAAGAAAGGGGAGCTACACACTTACCTGCACTAAGTGCCGAAACATGAAGCTTAACTGAAAAAAAATGAACTGGACTATTTGTTGGTATGCATGCAAAATAGGAGCATGTTCACACTGGCCATTAAACAAACAAAACCTAAGAGAGAAACAAAATGAACATATACCCTATTGTAATTAAATATGTAAAGCAATAGTGCATATAAATAACATAGGGCACTTAGTAAACCCTGTTTTTGATTTAAAAAAAAAAAGTGTAAAAGCCATCCCACCAGCATCAAGGTGTACCCAAATCAGGATGGCCCTAATCTCTAGTATTAAAACCTTACCAAGTGATGTCAGTGTGAATAATTACCGAGCTGGACCGGGTCCCGAATATGGATACCCAGCAAATTGGAAGCTATATAAATGCAATGTCCAACTCATTTGTTTTGGTTAAGTTTCAGGTTTCTGCATTTATTGCAGGTAAGGGTGTGGCCTCTCTTCTTTTGAGCTGGACTTTATATAGCTTCCCATTTGCTGAGTATCCATATTCGGGACTCGGTCCTGCTCTGCCATTATTCACATTGACATCACTTTGACATATGGTAAGCTTGTAATACTAGAGGTTAGGACTAGAAATGAGCGATCCTGAACTTAAATCTCTGCTAAACTCTGAGCACTGACTTCTACTGTAAGTAAGTTTTAATATTCGGACATCTGGGGGAAGTCCGGGAGGAGGGAGAGAAAACTTTGGACTAAAGTTTGGGTCGGGTACCAGAACCCAAAATTCCACAGGCCTGCTCATCCCTAGTTAGGACCATCACAATTTGGGTACACCTTGATTCTGGTGGGATGGCTTTTATGCTTTTTTTGATCAAAAAACTTGTTTACGAAGTACCCTATGTTATTTATATGCACTATGCTGTTACGATGCCGGGTGGTGGAACCACTGTGCCATGGTACAAGTAGGCACCAGAGGGGTGTATCTAGGGCCTCACTCGGACTGACCTTGGCTATACGGAGGCTTAGTCGACTCCGTGAACCAAGGAAGGACCAGGAAGGTGGACCAGGTGCTACTCCGGGACCGACCTCGTGTGAGAGTAGGTGACTCCCACGGGATGGATGCCAAGCGCTGACTGGCACGGCAGATAGGCATGTTTGGTAGGCGGGCACGGCTGGTAGGTAGGCAGGCTGGCGGGCACGGCTGGTAGACAGGCTGGCGGGCACCACTGATAGAAGACTGGCGGGCAGCACTGGGACCTGAGAACTAACAAGAGTTAAAGCAACAAACTTAAAATGTTGCTCACGCACCTCCATCTTGGGGGAGGTGCCTTAAGTAGTGGATTTCCTCTGGCTATTGGCCGGGGACATCTTAGGGCTGCGCGCGTGGCCCCTCTTAGAAACAGGGAGCGTGCGCGCCCTAAGCACAGTGCCCAGGGATCTGCACGCGGTGGGAAGCAGGAAGAGGAGCGGCGCATACAGGACCCGGGCGATGGCGGTAAGGGGGTCGTCTTCTCTGCCGGGGGCGAGAGGCAGAAGCGCCAGTGCTACAGTACCCCCCTTTATGCCCCCTCTTCTTGAAGCCCGCAAGGAAGTTCTCTAGGAGAAGAGAAGCGTGGATGTTCTCCCTGGGTTCCCAGGATCTCTACGCAGGACCAAACCCTTTCCAATACACAAAGAAAAAGGTTTTTCCTCTTACCCTCTTGGTAGCCAGAATGGTCTCTACCTCAAAAACATCCTCGGCGGAGACTGGAGCCGGAGTGGTACCTGGATCATCAGAGAAAGGATTGAGGATGACAGGCTTGAGGAGAGACACATGAAAGGAATTAGGGATCCATCTGTAACGAGGCAGGGAGTTTCAGTTTGTACTCCACAGAATTAATTTGTCTCAGAATCTCGAAAGGGCCGAAGTACTGCGGACCCAACTTGTATGAAGGTATATTGAGACGAACATACTTGGATGATAACCAAACCTTGTTCCCCGGACGGAATAAAGGCGGGTCCAGTCGTCTCTTGTCTGCATGTTTCTTCATCCCCTCACAGGACTGCAGTAACGCAGACTTTGTGTCCTCCCAGATCTCAGAAAAGTTCTTAACAAGAGACTCCGCAGCTGGATTGTCCACAGAAGTAAAAACCGGAACTGGAATATTGGGATGCTGAGCATATACCACAAAAAATGGAGATTTGACTGAGGATTCGCACACATGGTTACTGTAGGAAAATTCTGCCCAAGGCAGGAGTACCACCCAGTTGCTATGGTGGGCGTTGACAAAGTGCCAAAGAAAGCTAGTGAGGATCTGATTGATTTGCTCAACCTGACCATTAGACTGTGGATGATAAGCCGTTGAGCAGACTGCAAATAGGCAAGATTCTTATGGTCTGTGAAGATGACCACCGGAAGCTAGGCCCCCTCTAGTAAGAATCGCCATTCTTCACTTCTAGTTTAATGGCAAGCAGTTCCCGATCTCCAATGGAGTAATTGCGCTTTGAGGGAGAGAAAATCTTGGAAAAGAAGCCACAAGTCACCATTCTACCGGACGAGGATTTCTAGGTGAGAACTGCTCTGGCCCCTGAGGAAGAAGCATCCACCTCCAGGAAAAACCTGCTTGTTGCCATCAGGACAATGCAGCACCAGAGCTGAAGAGAATGCCTGTTTCAAAGACACGAAGGCTTTTTCCGTCTCAGGAGTCCATTCCTTCGAATTGACCCATTTGCGCATCAGGGCTGAGATGGGAGTAGTCCGGGAAGAGAAACAGGCAATAATTTGTGAATCCAAGAAACCGCTGAATAGCCTTCAGTGACTTATTCATACCAAGTTTAAGAGCGGTCTTCTCTCGAAACGTGTCTGGTAGCGCATCCCTCCTTGGTGCCCTTGTGTTTCCCTTCTAGTATTGTTCTTCCACCAGCTGGAGTTACATTATCGTCATTTGGATATTTTTAAAAAATTCTAAATAAATGACATTTGTTTTTACTATTGTAGTCTGTGGAGCTGGATCATCGTCTTTCCTATTACACATCAGGAGAGAACACCAGGATATCATCCAGGTACACCACCACGCATGTGTAGAGAAGATCTCGGAAGATGTCATTCACAAGCTCTTGAAAGACTGCTGGTGCGTTGCAGAGACCGAAGGGCATCACGCGGTACCCGTAGTGACCAACCCGAGTGTTGAATGCCGTCTTCCACTCGTCGCCCTGGCGAATCTGGATCAGATTGTATGCGCCACGGAGATCGAGCTTAGTAAATATTTTTGCGCCTTTAATGCAATCAAACAACTTGGAGATAAAAGGTAGAGGATACTTATTTTTTAATGTGATTTTATTTAGTCCCCTATAGTCGATACAAGGGCGAAGAGAACTGTCCTTCTTCTTGACAAAGAAGAATCCTGCTCCAGACAGAGAGGTGGATTTCTGGATAAATCCTCTAGTAAGATTCTCCTCAATGTATTCGGACATGGCATGGGTCTCGGCCAACGACAGGGGGTAGATACGACCATGGGAGGTGAGGCACCAGGAATGAGGTCGATGGGACAATCATACTGCTTATGAGGAGGTAGTGTGTCAGCCTCTTTCTTGTTAAAGACATCAGCAAATGACCAGTAGGGTGCCGGCAAGCCGGGTAGATTAGCTGGGGTGGACGGAGGTCGAGAAGGACGAACAGAAACGAGGCAGGTTTTGTGGAGAGGGACAAAAGCGCACACAAAATAGGGCAATACCGTCTGGCAAGGGGTAGGTATAATCAATGGTAGCACTCACCTAAAGGTGTTGTGTGCAGGCACAACACCTATAAATGCATCAAAAGCCACTGCTGCTGCCCGTGGCTGGAGAAAATGGTTCTTCCAGAGGTAATGGCAAAAGTTGGAAGCTGGCACGTTTAGGCGGGCTGCGCTGCGGGAATGAAGAGGCTTGGGATTCCAAGACGGTTTTTATTAATACCAACGCGTTTCTGCGTCGGACTGGCGCCTTTCTCAAGGTATAAAAACCAAATGAACAGGACACAACAACTGAGGGCTTTAAGTAGGAGAAAATGGCTCCAAAAAGCATAAGGAACGCCCCTGAAAGGGGAGGGGGAGGAAGTGAGGAGAAAGGAAAAAAAAAAGGGTGTTGACACAAGGCACAAGGGAGGTAAAGTGGTTAATAAAGCAGAGAAGAAATAAATAAATAAATAGAGAAGGGGTGCAGGGAACAAAGTTAAACCTTGATCGAGCAGATTGATATGTAAAATAAAAAAAACAAAAAACAAAAGGTGATAAAAAGATATGAATTGTGAGGGAAGATAAACATAAAGAGTAATTAAAAAATACAAGAAAGTGGGACACCCGAGATTAGATCTTGTCTCACAGTGGGATAGATTTAACCAAAGTCAGGAGATTTAGGTGTGTGGCCTTTATCCAGGGTGAAACTGAGAAGAGAAAAGGAAAAAAAAACAACCACAACTCGGCTTGTGTTCAGAGGAGGTGCTCCAGAGTTTCAGCATGGGGTTATAGTGAAGCCTGTGTGCAAAATAAAGTTAGTGCAAATGTGGTGAAAGTAAATAAAATATAAAAGTACAAGAAGATATATATAGTGAAAATTGCAACAAAACAGCTCAATATCAAAAAGTTATATAGAATTAGCATATAAAGTAACAATATAAAATATATAAAAATATATAAAAATAAGGCCACTCTAAATTTCTGTGATAAGTTGTGTACCCTCATAAAACCAAAGAGAATCTGCACTGGTAAGCATAAATAAAATAAAAACGACACTTAGAGTATACAATATGATAATAACTTAAAAATATTATGTGTAAAAATATTAAAATACATAAAAAAAAGGCTCTAATAAAAATAATAATCCATAGACTTGCCAACCTCATATAAAAACTTCTGTGATCTCATTAAGTCCATGAGGCTTTAAGGTATTCAACCTATAGATCTAATAAATTTCCTTCTTTTTGAGGATCTCCATCCGGTTAGGGGCTTCAGGGGGAATAAACTCAATTGGGACAATAGAAATACATGCAGTGTATTTGCCATGTTCATTGGCACAATGTCTGGAGAGACCATGATAAATAAAGCCTTTGGCTATGTTAGCTCTTTGTGAATTGAGCCTTTTATGTAAAGTTTGCTTTGTCCTACCAACATACTGCAGGCCACATTTACACTCAATAAGGTAGATTATGAATTGAGTCTGACAGGTCATATAAGTTTTTAAAGGGAAGGTTTCTCCTGTTTTACTTGACCAGAAAAATTGTGTATTGTGCAAAATGCATTTGCAGCACAGACATTTTTTTGCTTTGCATTTAAAGCTGCCAGGGGGCTGCATGTTCAAGGTCTGCTGTGTCAAGGTACTTCCAATGGTCTTCAGGCGACTTGGAGCTATTAGATTTCTCAAAGAGGGCGCCCATCTGAAAGTAACCTGTGGTTGATCAGAGATAAGGGGGCCCAGTATAGGGTCTTTTTGTAAAATGTGTCAATGGTTTTGTAGCACTTTCCTTAGAGGGAAATGAGCTGAATTAAAAGTAGTTATAAAATTGCTTGCAAACTCATTTGTTCCCTTTTTATTGTCCTGGGATCTGGGTTCCAAACATTGTTGCTGTGTGAGCCCCCTGGTCCTTTGGTAGGCACGCTTGATTAAGCTTTTAGGGTAGCATTGGTTAGTGAATCGCTCCCTAAGAGTATCAGCTTGTTGATCAAAGTCACATAAATTACTGCAATTGTGCCTAATCCGTCGATATTGGTTGTAAGGAATGTTTGTTAGCCATTTCTTGTGGTAACTACTAGAGAAATGGATGCAACCATTCATATCTACTTCCTTAAAATGAGTTTTGGTGATGATGGAGTTCCCCTGATGGGAGATGTTTAAATCCCAAAAAATAATGGAATCCTTGCCAATAGTCGGGGTGAATGAAATGCCCCAATTATTTGAATTTAATCCCTCTATAAAGTGGGAAATGTCATTTGAGTTACCTTTCCATATAAAAAAAGGTCATCAATGTATCTTTTATAGACCAAAATATTTGTAAAATATTTAGATTGGCAGATGTGTAGGTCTTCAAATGCCCCCATAAATGTTGGCATAGCTTGGGGCTACCCTTGTCCCCATTGCAGTGCCACTTTTTTGATGGTAAACTTTATCCTGAAAAAGAAAATAGTTGTTGCATAAAATGATCTCAAGGCTTTCAAGGATGAAGGCTCTTTGTTCTTCACTTATTTTTTGGTCTGTTTCTAGAAATTGGTTGGTACACTGTAGGCCAATACTGTGTTTGATGTTAGTGTAAAGTGCTGAGACATCTAAAGTAAGAAATATGAATGATTCTTCCCAATGAACTTCCTGTAAAATTCTTATAAGATGGGCAGAGTCTTGTAGATGGCTTGGCAAATTTTTAACATATGTCTGTAAGATATTGTCTAAATAATACGATAAATTGCTAGTGAGGGATCCAATTCCTGAAATGATAGGGCGGCCGGGGGGATTTGTTAAAGACTTGTGAACCTTTGGTAAATGATAAAGGAATGGCTTGCTGGGGTCTGTAATGGTGAGGAACTTTTTTTCCTTTTTATTTAATATGCCTTTGTCAAAGGCTGTACGGATAAGATTGGTATAATTCACTTGAATAGATGGAAAAGGATCTGAGGGTATCATGGAGTAGTGGTCAGGACTGGATAACAAATTATATGCTTCTTTCAAGTAGTCATTTCGATTCTGTATAACGATCCCGCCCCCCCTTGTCAGCTGGTCTAATGACATTTTTTCTATTTCTTTTGAGAGATAATATGGCCTATTTTTCTTTTGAGGTAAAGTTGTGTTTAAGATTCCTGGATGTACAGTACAGACCAAAAGTTTGGAAAATGGTTTTCACTTCACAGGTGTGCCCTGTCAGGTTTAATAAGTGGGATTTCTTGCCTTATAAATGGGGTTGGGACCATCAGTTGTGTTGTGCAGAAGTCTGGTGGATACACAGCTGATAGTCCTACTGAATAGACTGTTAGAATTTGTATTATGGCAAGAAAAAAGCAGCTAAGTAAAGAAAAACGAGTGGCCATCATTACTTTAAGAAATGAAGGTCAGTCAGTGCGAAAAATTGGGAAAACTTTGAAAGTGTCCCCAAGTGCAGTTGCAAAAACCATCAAGCGCTACAAAGAAACTGGCTCACATGAGGACCGCCCCAGGAAAGGAAGACCAAGAGTCACCTCTGCTTCTGAGGATAAGTTTATCCGATTTAACTGCAGCTCAGACTAGAGACCAGGTCAATGCCACACAGAGTTCTAGCAGAAGACACATCTCTTCAACAACTGTTAAGAGGAGACTTTGTGCAGCAGGCTTTCATGGTAAAATAGCTGCTAGGAAACCACTGCTAAGGACAGGCAACAAGCAGAAGAGACTTGTTTGAGCTAAAGAACACAAGGAATGGACATTAGACCAGTGGAAATCTGTGCTTTGGTCTGATGAGTCCAAATTTGAGATCTTTGGTTCCAACCACCGTGTCTTTGTGCGACGCAGAAAAGGTGAACGGATGGACTCTACATGCCTGGTTCCCACCGTGAATCATGGAGGAGGAGGTGTGATGGTGTGGGGGTGCTTTGCTGGTGACACTGTTGGGGATTTATTCAAAATTGAAGGCATACTGAACCAGCATGGCTACCACAGCATCTTGCAGCTGCATGCTATTCCATCCGGTTTGCGTTTAGTTGGACCATCATTTATTTTTCAACAGGACAATGACCCCAAACACACCTCCAGGCTGTGTAAGGGCTATTTGTCCAATAAAAAAAGTGATGGGGTGCTACTCCAGATGACCTGGCCTCCACAGTCACCAGACCTGAACCCAATTGAGATGGTTTGGGGTGAGCTGGTCCGCAGAGTGAAGGCAAAAGGGCCAACAAGTGCTAAGCATCTCTAGGAACTCCTTCAAGATTGTTGGAAGACCATTTCCGGTGACTACCTCTTGAAGCTCATCAAGAAAATGCTAAGAGTGTACAAAGCAGTCATCAAAGCAAAAGGTGGCTACTTTGAAGAACCTAGAATCTAAGACATATTTTCAGTTGTTTCACACTTTTTTGTTAAGTATATAATTCCACATGTGTTAATTCATAGTTTTGATGCCTTCAGTGTGAATGTACAATTTTCATAGTCATGAAAATACAGAAAAATCTTTAAATGAGAAGGTGTGTCCAAACTTTTGGTCTGTACTGTACCTTTATTAATGTTTTTAAAATCATGGAGAACTAGGTCAAGAAAAGTGGTAAGGAAATGTCCTTGGTTCTCCAATAGATAGAAGTTAGATTTTGGATGTACGTCTACATGGAAACCTGATGTTGAATCATTAGGTTGGGATGGTTTATTTTGGTTTAACTGGAAATGTCTTTTGAGGGTTAATTTTCGGACAAAAGAGTGTAGGTTCAAAAAAATGTGAAATTGTCAGGTTCATTGGGTGGACAAAATGAAAGCCCTTTGGATAAAATTGCAGATTCCGCTGTTGTAAGTTGATAGTCTGATAAGTTAAAGACATTAGTAGGGTTAGATTGTTCACGTAGGCTGTCAGTTGCTCTGATGTGATTTTGCCATGCAGGTTTTGTGACACTCCTGAGCTCAGCGGAGCACCTCTCCCGAACTCCAATTCAAGACTGGCTCGTGTCTCTGTAGCCAAGGCAGTCCTAGCAGCAAGGGATATAATAATATTATAATAATTTTATTTATATAGCACGAACATATTCTGCAGCACTGTACAATTGAAGGGATAAGAGAGGCCAGACAGCACATAGAAGGAGATTTTCTCTGAGTGTAGCATTCTAATCTGGAGAACTACGGGCTCGGTGACGAGCAAGATGGACTCTTAAAGGGGCCTCCCATCCACCGAGGAAACCGCCAACGGATCTGGGAGACGTTGGATAGGGATCTGATACCTCTCCACAATGGCTTGTTGGATGAGATTCCCAGCAGCACCGAAATCCAGATAAGCAGTCTCAAGAAACGGATTTTGGCACAGAAAAACCGATACAGACAGAGTCAGGGATGGAGAGGAAGAATTCTTGCCCAGGACGACCTCTCCAAGTGATCCTAGGCACTGCAGTTTCCCTTTCTCTCTGGACAGGAGCAGATTACATGCTCTGAACTGCCACAATAAAAGCATCTTCCCTCAGCGCAGCGGACCTACTGGCGAGCCTTGACCATTGTCACCTGGTCTACCTGCATGGATTCAGGAGTGGATGCCGAGCCAGAGGCTTGTTGCGAGACCGGCCTTTCGAAGGTGGGTGCAAGGCATAGAGGTCTTTTCTCACGGATCACTTCCTTTGAACACTCCTGGAACCTGATGTCGATCCGTGTGGCCAGAGACACTAGGTCGTCCAGAGAGGTGGGTATGTCACGACCGGCCAGTTCGTCCTTGATACGTTCTGAAAGGCCCTCCCAAAAGGTAGCCACCAGAGCCTCGTTATTCCAGGCGAGTTCAGACGCCATGGTGCGGAAACGCATAGCGTACTGGCCCACTGTGAGGTTCCCCTGGTGTTGACGAAGAAGAGAGGAGGCTGTCAAGGATGTTCTGCCGGGCTCATCGAAAACCCTCTGGAAGGCCTCAAGGAAAGCCTGGAGGCTGGACACCAGAGGACCCCCTCTCTCTCATAGGGGATTGAGCCACGCCAACTCCTCTCCAGTGAGACATGATGAATGCCAGTCTAGCCCGGTCAGAAGCAAACTGAAGTGCAGCATTCACTGATTGACGAATCCCTGACATAGGGCGGGATCACAGCCAAAGCGTGGAGAAGCAGACAGTCAGGGTCCAAAGCTGAGTGCCACACCGCCACTGGGTTGAGGTGCCGCCGGAGCGGACACTGCTTGGTTAGAGGCAGACACAGCTGGGGTGGACAGTGCATCCAAGCGGGAGTTTACAGTACGCAGATAGGACAGGATTGCATCCTGTTGAGATTTCTGGCGAGAGACTTCTTGGTACAGGTCCGAGACTGAGGTAGCCTGGGAGCCATTGGATTCCATGACCTGAGCAAACTGTTACGATGCCAGGTGGTGGAACCACTGTGCCGTGGTACAAGGAGGGACCGGAGGGATGTAACTAGGGCCTCACCCGGACCGGCCTTGGCTATACGACGGCTTAGTCGACTCCGTGAACCAAGGAAGAACTGGGAAGGTTGACCAGGTTCTACTCCGGGACCGACCTCGTGTGAGCGCAGATTACTCCCACGGGACTGATGACAGGCGCTGACTGGCACGGCAGATAAGCACGGTTGGTAGGCAGGCACGGCTGGTAGGTAGGCAGACTGGCGGGCACGGCTGGTAGACAGGCTGGCGGGCACGGCTGGTAGACAGGCTGGCAGGCACGGCTGGTAGACAGGCTGGCGGGCACGGCTGGTAGACAGGCTGGCGGGCACGGCTGATAGACAGGCTGGCGGGCACGGCTGATAGACAGGCTGGCGGGCACAGCTGATAGACAGGCTGGCGGGCAGCACTGGGACCTGAGAACTAACAAGAGAGTTAAAGCAACAAACTTACAACGTTGCTCAGGCACCTCCATCTTGGGGGAGGTGCCTTAAGTAGTGGATGTCCTCCGGCTATTGGCCGGGGACATCTTAGTGCGGCGCACGCGGCCCCTTTAAGAAACAAGGAGCTCGCCCTATGCACAGTGCCCGGGGATCTGCCCAGTGTGGGAAGCAGGTAGAGGAGCGACCCATACAGTACCCGGGCTGTGGAGGTAAGGGGGTCGGTTTCTCTGCCGGAGGAGAGAGGCAGAAGGCAGAGACTCCGGTGCTACTATTGCTTTTACTTATTTACTTACAGCAGGGTATATGTTCATTTTATTTCTGTCTTAGGTTTTGTCTGTTTAATGGCCAGTGTGAACATACTCCTATTTTGCATGCATACCTACTTATACTCCAGTTAATTTTTTTCGGTTAACTTTAATGTAAGCAAGAATGTATCTATGTACTGACACAAATCAGGTATGAAATATCATCTGTCATTAGCACACCTATTTACAGTGAATTGTGAGACTTATAATGAAACGTAACTTTTACTTAATACGTCAATGAAAAGAAATGCCACAATAAACTCTAAAAATCAAGTGATCAGATAACCATAAAATACAGAGGATTCATCTGTCATAGTTGTCCTTGTTAATAAAATGGCCTTCACTCTCCCTGGGGCAGAACATATCCAGAGGGACAATTGTGGACTGCCCTTCTCAGGATGAGAAATATGGGAAACCCAAGGCCTCACAGTCCTCATAGGGACTAATAAAGCATATACCTGAATACATCTGGAGGACTATTGTGCCATTGAGAACTTGGATACCCCGGACTCTGACCCATGGAAATGGTGAGAACGTTTCTTTCCCATATTTTTTAGTGGAATATCTTATGATTGCTGTTTAATAGATATGGTCAAGGACACCAATTGATTTGGTGGTATGTGACCACTGTGAGTGCCACCTTGTCAACATAACTGATCCTCAAAGTTTTACAAGTATTTATATGTCACATCTGCTGTCTACTATCAGGACCTTCAATCTATTACAGTATATTGGAAAGGATTGATAATTACGGTACATACTTACACTGTAGTGTCTTTCTCTTATCTGTCACTGTTAGGGTGCACATCGATACTGTTTTAGTTGATGTTTAAATGCCTTTCCACCTGTGTCAGGTGAATTCTAGGCATTTTATGGTTATCTGATGACTTGATTCTTAGAGTTTATTGTGGCATTTGTTTTTATTGATGTATTAAGTAAAAGTTACGTTTTATTACAACTTGCATAATTTGAAGATGTCAATTAAATTTTGTGAGTTGTACTCAAACTAAAGGTATTTCTCTTTCTATATGCTCCCTTCATAGTACACCTTTTTACTAACTAGTTTAAAGGGGTTGTCTGGGACTAAACTATTTATGACCTATCCGCTGGATAGGTCATCAACGTGACATCATGGGGGTCAGATGCCTGGCACTTGAATGGGATATAAACTGTAGTACTCGGCAAGTCGGCAGCAGCCAGTAAACAATACCCAGAGCTGTGGTGTTCCACCCAGTACATCACTTATACCATCGCTGGAGCAGATATAATCTGAACAGAGGAGATGCCTTGTGTCCCAACCATACTATCTCATAGTGATGACCTATCCCATAGTTAGTTCATCAGTGGTTTAGTCTCAAACAACCCCTTTAATTCATGAAATGTGTTGTGAAAGGAGCTCCTCCACACATCTGGAGAACTTTTTCAAGCATGAACCGATCTTATGTAAACCCTGTAACATGTCACACGTTTGCTCTAGTGGGCAGGCATGGAAGAATTTGCACAGAGGTTGTGGAGAAATGGACCAAAACTTTTGATATATTCACATCTGTAGGGAATGCTCCTTGCTCAATGTTAGGAGCCTCCATGTCAAATTCTGTCACATTTGGATATGCAGGCACTGTTATTTTTCCTTCAAAATGACGGATCCCCCACCACTCAGCTGTTATTTGCTCTGGCAGTGGCCAGAAATAATCAAGTAGAACAGAGCTACTGATCACATCTCGATTCAATGTGTAGCTGCCGCTGCTGGGAGCTGGAGAGCTGCTCTTATCATTTCGAACCTGGCATTGGCTGCGGTACATTGAATGGAGCTGCACTCCATGGCCCTTTTCCACATGTTTACACTCAGTCATTGTCAGAGCAAATAATAGATGATTGGTGGAGATGCCAAGAGTCGGATATCCACCGATACAAATACTTGCAAGGTAACAAATTACTTTTTTTGCAGGAGGTCAAATCCATATCACTGGGTGTCTGGACAAGCTGGCAATCAACGGCATGAAAAAGAAAACACTGGAAAGGTATCACAACCTCACCACAGAGCCCTCATTCAAATGTCCGTGAAACAAGGTTAAGTATGGACCGCAATGCATGAACTGGCCGCGGACCTCCTGACATGAACTTGCCAGCCTCATAGTCATATATAGCTGTTGAGTTCAGGTTGGGAGACCCACAGTCAGTAGGTAAATTACACTCCATACATGGACCATGTTTCATAGACATCTGAATTTGGGCTTATCTATTGACAGGTTTTGACTGGCCCACAGGAGAACAGGAGAATCCTCTGGTGGGCCTGTGTGCAACAGTGCCAAGAGAAGACAAAGGCAGCATCTTATTCACTTAACAATATACCCACTTCATTGTTATATAAATTTATGATTGAGGATAACGTCACATTTGCATTTAGCTGAAAAGTGGAGTTGTTTACTGGTGGGCCCTTGGTGCCACAGTTCAACACTATAGATGTTAAATGGGTAAGGTACAAGTGTTGCGAAAGCAGCTGATGGGGAAGTGATGAGCTTTAGTCAAAGGCAGGCAACTTGCCGGAATATGGATGGATACTGCTTGGAGGGTATTGGTGCTGACGGTTCCCCTCTATGAGGTACATAGGACCTCATGGCTCTCTTTCTTGGCAGAATGCCACTGTTCAGAGGGACATCTGTACCCCAGAGTAAATACAATGAACTGCTTTTGTGCCCACGTTGTTACGGCGTTCACTGATACTGTGCACTTTTCATATTGTAAATCAGTATAAATGTCAAAAAATAAATCATCAGTGGAACATGAGGCTTACCACCCCTGTGGCACACTGTCTATCAGGCGCTGTCTGTCATAGTCAAGTAGATAACCAGCAGAACACAGGGAGCAATCAGCTTGTGAGCTGCAGCTTCAGTATGCTGAACAGAATCAAGGATCCATTTATTGTAATAAGAAGTCTGCGGTGGGAGACTGACAGCTTTGTGCTAGGGATTACTCTTTTCTTTGTATTTCCTTCAATATAATATTTTGTATTGAAATCTGGATTGGGGATTTGAAACTCCTCACTGTATGAAAATGCTATGCGATGCCCATTAATTATCCGCTGAAGGTGCCAAATCTGACATTACAGCTGCCACAACATCAAGTACAAAGGGTACAGTGTTGATGTGGATACATATTAAACAGCTCCATCAAAATAGTCCAGAATCAAATAAAGTGAACCCCTTCATGGCTGGTGGGCATTTAACCCTCTCTGACCAAGCATCATGTAGCTGAAAACAGTTTAGACATACATTGGGAATAATGTAGAAGTCACTGAGTTAGTACTGAACTAGTTACAGTCTTATAAACACTTTATAAGCGTCTTAAAGAAAACCTGTCAATTAAAACTAGTAGTATGGCTGTATAGGTCATAGTAGAATGATAAAAATGATACCTGTCTTGTAGTAATCCGATGTACCAGACACGAGAAATCAAGCTTTGAATCCACATACAAATTAGCCTGGAACTGCATTGGGGATGTATCCATGTCCACGCTGAGATCATCAACACGTCCCCAATGCACCTCCAAGCAATTTGTATGTGAATTCAAAGCTTGATTTCTCGTGTCTGGTACATTGGAATACTACAAGACAGGTATCATTTTTATTGTTCTACTATGACCTATACAGCCAGTTTAGTTGTGGTGTCCTGACAGGTGCCCTTTAATTTATGCTGCAGAATCCTAAATGTTCTATATTGCATTGTCACTCTCCCATAATATGATTTATCTTTTGTGATTATTTTAGTTTTCTGCTGGGAAAATAAAACTGAAAGTCCTCCAGAATTCTACTACAGGTAAAGTGTAACAAATTGTTTTAAAATGGACATATCAGATTAGTGTTGTGAATACATGAACTTGCTAATAAGTAAGAAAATTATGATCAATTCTAAATGCAGCTTTTGATATGGGAATCCTTATGAAATGAAACATTTCCAGTAACAGTTACTCCTGTGGATTGCTTTGATATAGGGAATATTGGTGATCAGGTGGAAGAACAAAGTCAGAGCACAATACTTGGCCCAGATAGGGGCATATCGGGAACTAAATATATTATGCTTCTGTTATACATAGGGAATACAATATTGGAACTTTGTCACATCCCTGGTTATATAAGTGCTAAGTTCTCATGTGATAGCTCACAGATTAAGGCCTCCTTCACATGTCCTGGTGATTCCTGTACTGGAAAAACCAGTACTGGTGAGATCCGTGGTTCGTGTGCCATCCTTGTGCCATCCTTGTGCTGTCCGTATACATTGTCCGTGTTCTGTCAGTGTGACACGTATGGAATGAAATGCAGAATAGAAATTAAAGAGTGTTAGGTATTAACGTTGTTCAAAGACAGAGATAGCGATGAGAAACATGATAGATAGATAGATAGATAGATAGATAGATAGATGATAGATTGATAGAAAATGTGTCAGTGTGCTATATAGTCAGTGCTTTGTGTTTTTTTTCCCTATTAAATAAATAATATAAAAAAAAAAACCGCGTGGGCGCTCGCATAATTTTCAAAACCAGCAGAGGGAAAGCCAACTGCTGGGGGCTGATGTTAATAATCTGGGAAAGGGGACAATATCACTAAAGGTCCCCAGGTTATTAATAACAGCTCACAGCTGTTTGGTTAGCCTTTACTGGTTAGTTTACGGGGAACTCCAGAAAAAAAATGACGTAGGGTCCCTTTATAATTTGTAACCAGCAAAGGGTAAACAGATAGCTGGGGGCTGATATTAGTAGCCAGGGAAGGTGCCATGGATATTGGCCCCCCCTTCCAGGCTAATAACATCAGCCCTCAGCCATCCCAGAAATGGCACATTAATGAGATGCGCCAAATCTAGCTATTAGCCTCGCTCTTCCCACTTGCCATGGTGCGGTGGCAAGTGGGGTAATAGGGTTGGGGTTAATGTCAGCTGTTTTATGGCTGCTGACATCAAGCCCAGGGGTTAGTAATGGAGCGGCGTCTATAAGAGCCCACACCATTTTTTTTTACATTATTTATTTAATACACGATGTACACAGCGGGTGTTGAATACAACTCCCATCATTGTCTCAGGGAGACCAGGCGACAATGATGAGAGCTACCTTCAGCACCCGGCGCCTGTGAACAGTGTGAACTGTACGGCTTTTCCCAGGCGCTGGTACGTGTCACACTGATGACACACAGGTTTCATCCATGTCCCATCAGTGTGCACATGTGCAGCATGTATTTTGTCCGTGGTGTGTGTAAAAAACTGCCATGTCTGCTGGTTTTTCACATGGACCCTGTGTCTGTGTGAAAAACCTGATGTGCGCTCCACCATTGAATGCAACGGGTGTGCGTGTGTCCATTTTTGCGGTCCTTAAAAAATGGACCACATATGGACACAAAAAAGGACGTTTGAAGGGGGCCTAATGCTGTAGTGGATTTACAATTTATTTCTCTGTGGATCTGTGCTGTAATCACTGATGGAAAATATCTTAGTTTTCCTCTTTTCCATCCTGAAGATCATATTCCTATGAACTATACAGACGTGGTGACGTGTTTCTATTATACTTTTCCTCTGATTGTCCCACTCCTGGTTTTGTCTTGCAAAATACTAAGATAAAAAACTGACCAAATACTGAACGTGTGAACGTGGCCCAATGGTGTTCCCATGTGGTAGATGTATCGTATATACAGAAGCAATGTCATAATTATAGGGTATAGACGCGGTTCTCCTCTTCTGTCCTGAGATCGGAACCCTGCCATGTGCCACTGTTAGTGGAGATGTGATAGGAGTTTACATACATCCATTGTTGACGTGTGTGGGAATTTCAACCACCTCTCCACTGACAGTGGGGCTCTGCTATCTAGATAGATGTGGGTCCCACTGGTGGGACTTGCAGCTGCCATACATTTAAGTCACATTTTGTTTATTTACCATAAATGTCTTTACTTAGGCCTGTGATGCCACAATATGCTCTGTATGTAGGTATACAGAGATGCAGTATGGACACCTAGGGCCGATTTATTATTGCATTTACAGTACATTTCATTTTTGTCGCTTTTCAACTATTTTGTGCCTTTTTTTGTTTGTGCCTTGTTCATCTTTTTATTTGCGACTTTTTTGAAGTCCCTTTTTTACGTGTTTGCCTGTTTTTTTTACGGTTGCCATTGTGGTTGGGAGTCTAGGGTTTCCAGATGTTTTTGCCTCATTCATCATTTGCGACATTTCAAAAAGTTGCCATTTTTTTTTACTCAAATGTACTGTAGTTACCCCCTGGAGGGATTGTTTTTTTTTTTTTTTTTGAATACCTGTAATTTTGGCTCAAAATTTGCAACATTTTAGTGGAATAAGCGACTTTTTTTCGCTAAAAAATAACAGGTTAAAGACAAAGTTAAAAAGAATTTTATATTTTGAGAAATTCATGAGCTGCGTACTCCATTTTGATTAACTTGATGCAAAAACCTTCAGCGAGTAATAAAAAAAAATGCAAATGATCAATCGGCCCATAGATCTCCATAGGTGCTGTATAAGAGCTTAGTACAACATGGAGGATTAAAATGATGATGTGCATCATTAGTGCCTGTATCACTGTCCATTATTGCTGGCATTTAATGTCACGGGGAATAATTACATGCTATACGCATGCACTAGGACAATAGTACTTGCTCATCAAGCTATCAGGGTTAATAAAAGCCAAGAAATACTTCCCCTTTAATTGCTGAACAATTAGTGAATGTATGCGGTCACATTACAGTCATTCATCAGCCTCGCTGGAGGTTTTAACTAATTCTGTCCTCTAAGTAAATTGCTTCCATATTTCACTTGCAGATATGACTTTCTCCTTCCATTAGTCAGATGCACTGTGATTTATTCCATTTCCATGTGTTGGCCTCTTGTCAATAACCAAACCTGTTAAATTAAACTAATGCATGGCTGCATATGTTGACTAGTGAGTTGTGAAGGAACAAATATTGAATAGTCAAGCTTCCGTTAATCGTACGCTGCACATTGTAGAATAATTTGTGGCTGCGGATTGCCAGTAAGTGACGTGTTTCTGCCAGAATACAGAACACTTAATATATAACAGGTGATTAAGTGCTTTCCTCCGTCTTCTCTGCCTTTCCCTTCACATGGCCTGATCTGTATTGTGCCTTACCTAGAGCCTGAGAAACCAAAGACATCATCAAGGAATCCTAAAATCCCAGCCGCAGACAAGCCGAGGCTCAAAGGCAAAATGTGTGGACAGTGTGAAAGTAAAAGTGCCTTACTGGTACGTGGAGGTATTTACTCAATATTCAGTGCTATCCTGTTATCTAGCATGTGATAATCCAAATAATGGAAGGTTAAGTTCACACAATGAGTTCTTGGTGCTGTGTATATCCGCTGCGCCAAATACGCAACGTTTTACAGTTCCTGCAAAATGGACTTAAACCTCATGCTCTTTTTTACGCAACGTAAACTGACCTGCGGTGCTTGCTTGAAATCCGCAATGTGTCAATTTTCCTGATAGAATTGCATTATTATAATGGATGAGAATAGGCCTTGTGCTGAGTATAATCTGATGTATGTATGGATACCTGCACTTAGAGAGCTGGGCCCCAGCATGTGCCGCTGTCAGTGGAGAGGTGGTCGAATTCCCATGCAAGTGAATGGAAGATATGACCACCTCTCCACTAACAGCGCTACATGCCAGGTCCCCGCTTGAGATATGCAAAGGTCACATTTGTGGGGATCGCATCTACATATACTATACATTCCTGGCATATTGTGTGGGTGTTCCGTAGATGTACATGTTGGGAGTATCCCTTTAAGTCTTCCATATGCTTTGGATGTTCTTTAGACTTTGTTCACATTAGCATTTTGGTTTCTGTTATAGTTGGATATCACGATGCAGCACCACATCTGTTGCAAAATGGCCACTGGCAGCCCCATGCGGTTCGCCATTGTTTTTAAAGACTCCAGAATCTAGAGCTCAGATGTCTACATAGCTGTAACAGACTGACGCAGAGGCATGAGGCCATGTTCAGATGTGATGTATGTGCTGTGGATTTGCTGTGGGGAATTTGCAGCATTTTATAGTGCAGATAAAGTGGATGGGTTTGAAAATGCTATCCTTATATATCAGAGAAGTTATACATAGAAAAATGAAAATACTATGGATCTCCACTACAGATTATAACCAATCAGTGTATCTGGGGAAATCCACAGTCAGTCAGTACAGTGAAACTGCTGCCCCAAAATTCCACCACATGTTTCCTTAGTCCTCATTCAGACTTCATTTTTCATGTACTAGTTTTTTTGTCTTATGAGAAAATCACTGATGGTAAAAAAGGACAGAGTGACCAAACACTGCTGAAAATCAGATCCAGAACACGGATAGAAATTGCTCAGTTTTTTTTCAGTGATGTCGAATGAGGCCTTGCCCTAGCTGTTCATTAAATAATCCATTGCCTTTACATTTGTGACAGCTACCTTTTCATTTTTCAGTTTAGCCTACTCTATTCTGGTAATTTCTGATGGCATTTTGTGTCAGAACCATGGCTGTGGAGTCAGAATCCATTTTGGTGGAGTCGGCATAAAATGGACTGACTCCTATAATATATAATACTGGAGCAAGTTCAGAGAAGAGCGACCAGAATGGTGACTGGTCTGCAAACCATGTCCTATGAGGAACGGTTACAGGATTTGGGAATGTTTAGCTTGCAAAAAAGAAGACTGAGAGGAGATTTAATAGCTGTCTACAAATATGTCAAGGGCTGTCACATTGTAGAAGGATCATCTTTATTCTCATTTGCACAAAGAAAGACTAGAAGCAATGGGATGAAACTAAATGGGAGGAGACACAGATTAGATATTAGAAAAAACTTTTTGACAGTTAGGGTGATTAATGAGTGGAACAGGCTGCCACGAGAGGTGGTGAGTTCCCCTTCAATGGACGTCTTCAAACAGAGGCTGGACAGACATCTGTCTGAGATGGTTTAGTGAATCCTGCTTTGAGCAGGGGGTTGGACCAGATGACCCAGGAGGTCCCCTCCAACTCTACCATTCTATGATTCTATGATTCTATGATAATAAATTGGATTCATTAGTACAATGCAGGATGTGCTGAATATTTTTTCCTAAGAATTTGGGAAAGTTATGAAATGTCCTAGAAATGTCTGTTCTGTCCCTGATCTAAGGGTCTCGGCTTTTAGTTGAGATGAATCTGTGCTGCACTTTATGTACATGCTCAGTAGTGAGGCAGGGCTGCACTTTATGTACACGCTCAGTAATGAGGCAGTGCTGCCCTTTATGTACACGCTCAGTAGTGAGGCAGGGCTGCACTTTATGTACACGCTCAGTAGTGAGGCAGTGCTGCACTTTATGTACACGCTCAGTAGTGAGGCAGTGCTGCACTTTATGTACATGCTCAGTAGTGAGGCAGTGCTGCATTTTATGTACACGCTCAGTAGTGAGGCAGTGCTGCACTTTATGTACATGCTCAGTAGTGAGGCAGTGCTGCACTTTATGTACATGCTCAGTAGTGAGGCAGTGCTGCACTTTATGTACACGCTCAGTAGTGAAGCAGTGCTGCACTTTATGTACATGCTCAGTAGTGAGGCAGTGCTGCACTTTATGTACACGCTCAGTAGTGAGGCAGGGCTGGACTTTATGTACACGCTCAGTAGTGAGGCAGGGCTGCACTTTATGTACACGCTCAGTAGTGAGGCAGTGCTGCACTTTATGTACACGCTCAATAGTGAGGTAGTGCTGCACTTTATGTACACGCTCAGTAGTGAGGCAGTGCTGCACTTTATGTACATGCTCAGTAGAGAGGCAGTGCTGCACTTTATGTACACGCTCAGTAGTGAGGCAGGGCTGCACTTTATGTACACGCTCAGTAGTGAGGCAGGGCTGCACTTTATTTACACGCTCAGTAGTGAGGTAGTGCTGCACTTTATGTACACGCTCAGTAGTGAGGCAGGGCTGCACTTTATGTACACGCTCAGTAGTGAGGCAGGGCTGCACTTTATGTACACGCTCAGTAGTGAGGCAGTGCTGCTCTTTATGTACATGCTCAGTAGTGAGGCAGTGCTGCACTTTATGTACATGCTCAGTAGTGAGGCAGTGCTGCACTTTATGTACATGCTCAGTAGTGAGGCAGGGCTGCACTTTATGTACACGCTCAGTAGTGAGGCAGTGCTGCACTTTATGTACACGCTCAGTAGTGAGGCAGGGCTGCACTTTATGTACACGCTCAGTAGTGAGGCAGTGCTGCTCTTTATGTACATGCTCAGTAGTGAGGCAGTGCTGCACTTTATGTACATGCTCAGTAGTGAGGCAGTGCTGCACTTTATGTACACGCTCAGTAGTGAGGCAGTGCTGCACTTTATGTACATGCTCAGTAGTGAGGCAGTGCTGCATTTTATGTACACGCTCAGTAGTGAGGCAGGGCTGCACTTTATGTACACGCTCAGTAGTGAGGCAGTGCTGCACTTTATGTACATGCTCAGTAGTGAGGCAGTGCTGCACTTTATGTACACGCTCAGTAGTGAAGCAGTGCTGCACTTTATGTACATGCTCAGTAGTGAGGCAGTGCTGCACTTTATGTACACGCTCAGTAGTGAGGCAGTGCTGGACTTTATGTACACGCTCAGTAGTGAGGCAGGGCTGCACTTTATGTACACGCTCAGTAGTGAGGCAGGGCTGGACTTTATGTACACGCTCAGTAGTGAGGCAGTGCTGCACTTTATGTACACGCTCAGTAGTGAGGCAGGGCTGCACTTTATGTACACGCTCAGTAGTGAGGCAGTGCTGCACTTTATGTACACGCTCAGTAGTGAGGTAGTGCTGCACTTTATGTACACGCTCAGTAGTGAGGCAGTGCTGCACTTTATGTACATGCTCAGTAGAGAGGCAGTGCTGCACTTTATGTACACGCTCAGTAGTGAGGCAGGGCTGCACTTTATGTACACGCTCAGTAGTGAGGCAGGGCTGCACTTTATTTACACGCTCAGTAGTGAGGTAGTGCTGCACTTTATGTACACGCTCAGTAGTGAGGCAGGGCTGCACTTTATGTACACGCTCAGTAGTGAGGCAGGGCTGCACTTTATGTACACGCTCAGTAGTGAGGCAGTGCTGCTCTTTATGTACATGCTCAGTAGTGAGGCAGTGCTGCACTTTATGTACATGCTCAGTAGTGAGGCAGTGCTGCACTTTATGTACACGCTCAGTAGTGAGGCAGGGCTGCACTTTATGTACACGCTCAGTAGTGAGGCAGTGCTGCACTTTATGTACACGCTCAGTAGTGAGGCAGGGCTGCACTTTATGTACACGCTCAGTAGTGAGGCAGTGCTGCTCTTTATGTACATGCTCAGTAGTGAGACAGTGCTGCACTTTATGTACATGCTCAGTAGTGAGGCAGTGCTGCACTTTATGTACACGCTCAGTAGTGAGGCAGGGCTGCACTTTATGTACACGCTCAGTAGTGAGGCAGTGCTGCTCTTTATGTACATGCTCAGTAGTGAGGCAGTGCTGCACTTTATGTAGATGCTCAGTAGTGAGGCAGTGCTGCACTTTATGTAGATGCTCAGTAGTGAGGCAGTGCTGCACTTTATGTACACGCTCAGTAGTGAGGCAGTGCTGCACTTTATGTACATGCTCAGTAGTGAGGCAGTGCTGCACTTTATGTACATGCTCAGTAGTGAGGCAGTGCTGCACTTTATGTACATGCTCAGTAGTGAGGCAGTGCTGCAATTTATGTACATGCTCAGTAGTGAGGCAGTGCTGCACTTTATGTACATGCTCAGTAGTGAGGCAGTGCTGCACTTTATGTACACGCTCAGTAGTGAGGCAGTGCTGCACTTTATGTACACGCTCAGAAGTGAGGCAGTACTGCACTTTATGTACACGCTCAGTAGTGAGGCAGTGCTGCACTTTATGTACACGCTCAGAAGTGAGGCAGTACTGCACTTTATGTACACGCTCAGTAGTGAGGCAGTGCTGCACTTTATGTACATGCTCAGTAGTAAGGCAGTGCTGCACTTTATGTACAGGCTCAATAGTGAGGCAAGGCTGCACTTTATGTACACGCTCAGTAGTGAGGCAGTGCTGCACTTTATGTACACGCTCAGTAGTGAGGCAGTGCTGCACTTTATGTACACGCTCAGTAGTGAGGCAGTGCTGCACTTTATGTACACGCTCAGTAGTGAGGCAGTGCTGCATTTTATGTACACGCTCAGTAGTGAGGCAGTGCTGCACTTTATGTACACGCTCAGTAGTGAGGCCGTGCTGCACTTTATGTACACGCTCAGTAGTGAGACAGTGCTGCACTTTATGTACACGCTCAGTAGTGAGGCAGTGCTGCACTTTATGTACACGCTCAGTAGTGAGGCCGTGCTGCACTTTATGTACACGCTCAGTAGTGAGGCAGAGCTGCACTTTATGTACAGGCTCAGTAGTGAGGCAGTGCTGCACTTTATGTACATGCTCAGTAGTGAGGCAGTGCTGCACTTTATGTACACGCTCAGTAGTGAGGCAGTGCTGTACTTTATGTACATGCTCAGTAGTGAGGCAGTGCTGCACTTTATGTACATGCTCAGTAGTGAGGCAGTGCTGCACTTTATGTACACGCTCAGTAGTGAGGCAGGGCTGCACTTTATGTACACGCTCAGTAGTGAGGCAGGGCTGCACTTTATGTACACGCTCAGTAGTGAGGCAGTGCTGCACTTTATGTACACGCTCAGTAGTGAGGTAGTGCTGCACTTTACACGCTCAGTAGTGAGGTAGTGCTGCAATTTATGTACACGCTCAGTAGTGAGGCATGGCTGCACTTTATGTACACGCTCAGTAGTGAGGCAGGGCTGCACTTTATTTACACGCTCAGTAGTGAGGCAGTGCTGCACTTTATGTACACGCTCAGTAGTGAGGCAGGGCTGCACTTTATGTACACGCTCAGTAGTGAGGCAGGGCTGCACTTTATTTACACGCTCAGTAGTGAGGTAGTGCTGCACTTTATGTACACGCTCAGTAGTGAGGCAGGGCTGCACTTTATGTACACGCTCAGTAGTGAGGCAGGGCTGCACTTTATGTACACGCTCAGTAGTGAGGCAGTGCTGCTCTTTATGTACATGCTCAGTAGTGAGGCAGTGCTGCACTTTATGTACATGCTCAGTAGTGAGGCAGTGCTGCACTTTATGTACACGCTCAGTAGTGAGGCAGGGCTGCACTTTATGTACACGCTCAGTAGTGAGGCAGTGCTGCACTTTATGTACACGCTCAGTAGTGAGGCAGGGCTGCACTTTATGTACACGCTCAGTAGTGAGGCAGTGCTGCTCTTTATGTACATGCTCAGTAGTGAGGCAGTGCTGCACTTTATGTACATGCTCAGTAGTGAGGCAGTGCTGCACTTTATGTACACGCTCAGTAGTGAGGCAGGGCTGCACTTTATGTACACGCTCAGTAGTGAGGCAGTGCTGCTCTTTATGTACATGCTCAGTAGTGAGGCAGTGCTGCACTTTATGTAGATGCTCAGTAGTGAGGCAGTGCTGCACTTTATGTAGATGCTCAGTAGTGAGGCAGTGCTGCACTTTATGTACACGCTCAGTAGTGAGACAGTGCTGCACTTTATGTACATGCTCAGTAGTGAGGCAGTGCTGCACTTTATGTACATGCTCAGTAGTGAGGCAGTGCTGCACTTTATGTACAGGCTCAATAGTGAGGCAGGGCTGCACTTTATGTGCACGCTCAGTAGTGAGGCAGTGCTGCACTTTATGTACACGCTCAGTAGTGAGGCAGTGCTGCACTTTATGTACACGCTCAGTAGTGAGGCAGTGCTGCACTTTATGTACACGCTCAGTAGTGAGGCAGTGCTGCATTTTATGTACACGCTCAGTAGTGAGGCCGTGCTGCACTTTATGTACACGCTCAGTAGTGAGGCCGTGCTGCACTTTATGTACACGCTCAGTAGTGAGACAGTGCTGCACTTTATGTACACGCTCAGTAGTGAGGCAGTGCTGCACTTTATGTACACGCTCAGTAGTGAGGCAGAGCTGCACTTTATGTACAGGCTCAGTAGTGAGGCAGTGCTGCACTTTATGTACATGCTCAGTAGTGAGGCAGTGCTGCACTTTATGTACACGCTCAGTAGTGAGGCAGTGCTGCACTTTATGTACACGCTCAGTAGTGAGGCAGTGCTGCACTTTATGTACATGCTCAGTAGTGAGGCAGTGCTGCACTTTATGTACACGCTCAGTAGTGAGGCAGGGCTGCACTTTATGTACACGCTCAGTAGTGAGGCAGGGCTGCACTTTATGTACACGCTCAGCGGTGAGGCAGGGCTGCACTTTATGTACACGCTCAGTAGTGAGGTAGTGCTGCACTTTATGTACACGCTCAGTAGTGAGGCAGTGCTGCACTTTATGTACACGCTCAGTAGTGAGGCAGGGCTGCACTTTATGTACACGCTCAGTAGTGAGGCAGGGCTGCACTTTATGTACACGCTCAGTAGTGAGGCAGGGCTGCACTTTATTTACACGCTCAGTAGTGAGGCAGGGCTGCACTTTATGTACACGCTCAGTAGTGAGGCAGTGCTGCACTTTATGTACACGCTCAGTAGTGAGGCAGGGCTGCACTTTATGTACACGCTCAGTAGTGAGGCAGTGCTGCACTTTATGTACACGCTCAGTAGTGAGGCAGTGCTGCACTTTATGTACACGCTCAGTAGTGAGGCAGGGCTGCACTTTATGTACACGCTCAGTAGTGAGGCAGGGCTGCACTTTATGTACACGCTCAGTAGTGAGGCAGTGCTGCTCTTTATGTACATGCTCAGTAGTGAGGCAGTGCTGCACTTTATGTAGATGCTCAGTAGTGAGGCAGTGCTGCACTTTATGTAGATGCTCAGTAGTGAGGCAGTGCTGCACTTTATGTACACGCTCAGTAGTGAGGCAGTGCTGCACTTTATGTACATGCTCAGTAGTGAGGCAGTGCTGCACTTTATGTACATGCTCAGTAGTGAGGCAGTGCTGCACTTTATGTACATGCTCAGTAGTGAGGCAGTGCTGCAATTTATGTACATGCTCAGTAGTGAGGCAGTGCTGCACTTTATGTACATGCTCAGTAGTGAGGCAGTGCTGCACTTTATGTACACGCTCAGTAGTGAGGCAGTGCTGCACTTTATGTACACGCTCAGAAGTGAGGCAGTACTGCACTTTATGTACACGCTCAGTAGTGAGACAGTGCTGCACTTTATGTACATGCTCAGTAGTGAGGCAGTGCTGCACTTTATGTACAGGCTCAATAGTGAGGCAGGGCTGCACTTTATGTACACGCTCAGTAGTGAGGCAGTGTTGCACTTTATGTACACGCTCAGTAGTGAGGCAGTGCTGCACTTTATGTACACGCTTAGTAGTGAGGCAGTGCTGCACTTTATGTACACGCTTAGTAGTGAGGCAGTGCTGCACTTTATATACATGCTCAGTAGTGAGGCATTGCTGCACTTTATATACATGCTTAGTAGTGAGGCAGTGCTGCACTTTATATACACGCTTAGTAGTGAGGCAGGGCTGCACTTTATGTACACGCTCAGTAGTGAGGCAGTGCTGCACTTTATGTACACGCTCAGTAGTGAGGCAGTGCTGCACTTTATGTACACGCTCAGAAGTGAGGCAGTGCTGCACTTTATGTACACGCTCAGTAGTGAGGCAGTGCTGCACTTTATGTACATGCTCAGTAGTGAGGCAGTGCTGCACTTTATGTACAGGCTCAATAGTGAGGCAGGGCTGCACTTTATGTACACGCTCAGTAGTGAGGCAGTGCTGCACTTTATGTACACGCTCAGTAGTGAGGCAGTGCTGCACTTTATGTACACGCTTAGTAGTGAGGCAGTGCTGCACTTTATGTACACGCTTAGTAGTGAGGCAGTGCTGCACTTTATATACATGCTCAGTAGTGAGGCATTGCTGCACTTTATATACATGCTTAGTAGTGAGGCAGTGCTGCACTTTATATACACGCTTAGTAGTGAGGCAGGGCTGCACTTTATGTACATGCTCAGTAGTGAGGCAGTGCTGCACTTTATGTACACGCTCAGTAGTGAGGCAGTGCTGCACTTTATGTACACGCTCAGTAGTGAGGCAGTGCTGCACTTTATGTATACGCTCAGCGGTGAGGCAGTGCTGCACTTTATGTACACGCTCAGTAGTGAGGCAGTGCTGCACTTTATGTACACGCTCAGTAGTGAGGCAGTGCTGCACTTTATGTACACGCTTAGTAGTGAGGCAGTGCTGCACTTTATGTACACGCTCAGTAGTGAGGCAGTGCTGCACTTTATGTACACGCTCAGTAGTGAGGCAGTGCTGCACTTTATATACATGCTCAGTAGTGAGGCAGTGCTGCACTTTATATACATGCTTAGTAGTGAGGCAGGGCTGCACTTTATGTACACGCTCAGTAGTGAGGCAGTGCTGCACTTTATGTACACGCTCAGTAGTGAGGCAGTGCTGCACTTTATGTATACGCTCAGCAGTGAGGCAGTGCTGCACTTTATGTACACGCTCAGTAGTGAGGCAGTGCTGCACTTTATGTACACGCTTAGTAGTGAGGCAGTGCTGCACTTTATGTACACGCTCAGTAGTGAGGCAGTGCTGCACTTTATATACATGCTCAGTAGTGAGGCAGTGCTGCACTTTATATACACGCTTAGTAGTGAGGCCGGGCTGCACTTTATGTACACGCTCAGTAGTGAGGCAGTGCTGCACTTTATGTACACGCTCAGTAGTGAGGCAGTGCTGCACTTTATGTATACGCTCAGCGGTGAGGCAGTGCTGCACTTTATGTACACGCTCAGTAGTGAGGCAGTGCTGCACTTTATGTACACGCTCAGTAGTGAGGCAGTGCTGCACTTTATGTACACGCTTAGTAGTGAGGCAGTGCTGCACTTTATGTACACGCTCAGTAGTGAGGCAGTGCTGCACTTTATGTACACGCTCAGTAGTGAGGCAGTGCTGCACTTTATGTACACGCTCAGTAGTGAGGCAGGGCTGCACTTTATATACACGCTTAGTAGTGAGGCAGGGCTGCACTTTATGTACATGCTCAGTAGTGAGGCAGTGCTGCACTTTATGTACACGCTCAGTAGTGAGGCAGGGCTGCACTTTATGTACACGCTCAGTAGTGAGTTAGGGCTGCACTTTATGTACATGCTCAGTAGTGAGGCAGTGCTGCACTTTATGTACACGCTCAGTAGTGAGGCAGGGCTGCACTTTATGTACACGCTCAGTAGTGAGGCAGTGCTGCACTTTATGTACACGCTCAGTAGTGAGGCAGTGCTGCACTTTATGTATACGCTCAGCGGTGAGGCAGTGCTGCACTTTATGTACACGCTCAGTGGTGAGGCAGTGCTGCACTTTATGTACACGCTCAGTAGTGAGGCAGTGCTGCACTTTATGTACACGCTTAGTAGTGAGGCAGTGCTGCACTTTATGTACACGCTCAGTAGTGAGGCAGTGCTGCACTTTATGTACATGCTCAGTAGTGAGGCAGTGCTGCACTTTATGTACACGCTTAGTAGTGAGGCAGTGCTGCACTTTATGTACACGCTTAGTAGTGAGGCAGTGCTGCACTTTATGTACACGCTCAGTAGTGAGGCAGGGCTGCACTTTATGTACACGCTTAGTAGTGAGGCAGTGCTGCACTTTATGTACACGCTTAGTAGTGAGGCAGTGCTGCACTTTATGTACACGCTCAGTAGTGAGGCAGGGCTGCACTTTATGTACACGCTCAGTAGTGAGGCAGTGCTGCACTTTATGTACACGCTCAGTAGTGAGGCAGTGCTGCACTTTATGTACACGCTCAGTAGTGAGGCAGTGCTGCTCTTTATGTACACGCTCAGTAGTGAGGTAGTGCTGCACTTTATGTACACGCTCAGTAGTGAGGCAGTGCTGCTCTTTATGTACACGCTCAGTAGTGAGGCAGTGCTGCACTTTATGTACACGCTCAGTAGTGAGGCAGTGCTGCACTTTATGTACACGCTCAGTAGTGAGGCAGTGCTGCACTTTATGTACACGCTCAGTAGTGAGGCAGTGCTGCACTTTATGTACACGCTCAGTAGTGAGGTAGTGCTGCACTTTATGTACACGCTCAGTAGTGAGGCAGTGCTGCACTTTATGTACATGCTCAGTAGTGAGGCAGTGCTGCACTTTATGTACACGCTCAGTAGTGAGGCAGTGCTGCACTTTATGTACACGCTCAGTAGTGAGGCAGTGCTGCACTTTATGTACACGCTCAGTAGTGAGGCAGTGCTGCACTTTATGTACATGCTCAGTAGTGAGGCAGTGCTGCACTTTATGTACACGCTCAGTAGTGAGGCAGTGCTGCACTTTATGTACATGCTCAGTAGTGAGGCAGTGCTGCACTTTATGTACATGCTCAGTAGTGAGGCAGTGCTGCACTTTATGTACACGCTCAGTAGTGAGGCAGTGCTGCACTTTATGTACATGCTCAGTAGTGAGGCAGTGCTGCACTTTATATACATGCTCAGTAGTGAGGCAGTGCTGCACTTTATGTACACGCTCAGTAGTGAGGCAGTGCTGCACTTTATGTACACGCTCAGTAGTGAGGCGGTGCTGCACTTTATGTACACGCTCAGTAGTGAGGCAGTGCTGCACTTTATGTACATGCTCAGTAGTGAGGCAGTGCTGCCCTTTATGTACACTCTCAGTAGTGAGGCAGTGCTGCACTTTATGTACACGCTCAGTAGTGAGGCAGGGCTGCACTTTATGTACATGCTCAGTAGTGAGGCAGGGCTGCACTTTATGTACACGCTCAGTAGTGAGGCAGGGCTGTACTTTATGTACATGCTCAGTAGTGAGGCAGTGCTGCACTTTATGTACACGCTCAGTAGTGAGGCAGGGCTGTACTTTATGTACATGCTCAGTAGTGAGGCAGTGCTGCCCCTTATGTACACGCTCAGTAGTGAGGCAGGGCTGCACTTTATGTACACGCTCAGTAGTGAGGCAGGGCTGCACTTTATGTACACGCTCAGTAGTGAGGCAGTGCTGCACTTTATGTACACGCTCAGTAGTGAGGCAGGGCTGTACTTTATGTACATGCTCAGTAGTGAGGCAGGGCTGCACTTTATGTACACGCTCAGTAGTGAGGCAGGGCTGTACTTTATGTACATGCTCAGTAGTGAGGCAGTGCTGCCCTTTATGTACACTCTCAGTAGTGAGGCAGTGCAGCACTTTATGTACACGCTCAGTAGTGAGGTAGTTTTGTGGACTGGTCAGAAAAATCTCATTAAAATCAACTGGAAAGTAAATAGAAATAGCAGCAATCTGTCTGTATTGTTCGACTTTCACCCCCCTCCAAAAAAAAAAAAAAAAAAGGATGCACATTAGTTTGCAAGTGATTACCCAGTAAAAGCGATCATTAATTGGATATGGCAGCTTTGGCATTTCCATTTCTTGGATCAACCTGAGAATCGTAAATATGGGCAAATGGATTAGATGATTTCGAGACTCAATTTACCAACTTCAAGCTTCAAAGATGGCCAATTGATTTGCTCTTCTCTAGCCATGATTAGGAAACTGAGAAAAGAGAACATAATGATTCATTTCACTTATTCACTTTCCCTTTACATTACTAATACAACGTCCTACACAAAACAATCAAACCCTGCACATATCTGTGCCAGTACACAGGCTGAGATGTCCAACGATGACAAATAAAAGAAGCCTGTAACACCATTATTTCCCCCAGTGTAACATTACTCACAGAGGCTGACAGTGACATCGCTTATTCTTGTGCTTGTCGGAGGATCGTGCTCATTCTCTGAAGCGTTTGGGCTGTGAATTCTCGATGTTTTTTCGCTGATTAGCTCGAGCTCGTTGTATAATTTAACACATGTGCAGAATTCCTAGAATCTGTGGTCAATACAGTAATTTGTTTTTGTTCTATTCAATGCTTTTCACCAAAGATGTGTTTGGAGTGTGGAGAGGATTACTGCACTGCATGCTTTGCCAGATTCCACCAGAAGGGGGCATTGAAGCTACACAGAACGCTGCCCGTGCAGGTACTTGTCTCAGAGAGTCCATATTAAGCTGCTCTACCATTGCGTATATGTCGTTTTTGTAATTAATTTTTCATATTTTTCTTAATGCAAAGATTTGATTATGTAAATCTAGTTGTTTTCCTGTTTGTATTTAGTTCTCCTAATAAAAGCACGAGTCTAGTTTCATATCTCTAGTCGTTTTCCTGTAACATTTGGAATTGGGAGATTTAATCATGCGTGTATTTCTAGAAACATATCATAAATCATTGTGCGTATTGTAAAATTACTCAACGAGCATGTATTGCAACTTAATGTAGTAGCTGCACATTGAAAGCTTGTTGCTAGTTTTTTGATGAAAATGTCTTATGGCAATTTGCCTCGGGGTGTACTATTAAAATTGTATTTTTATATTTAAGAATCATGCTTTACAGCATTTTATAGCCATTTTCTCCCAGACAGTGCCCTCTGTTGTAGTGAATGAAAACCTTAAAAGAATGAGTTTGTGTTTATAGCGTCTTGGGAAGGCATAGAAGACTTCTGTCCTTAAAGGGGCTGACTTGTGAAATTAACCCTTGCCATATGCCTCATGACAGTATGATTTGTTTTGAGCCAAAGTGAAGTGCCTGTAAGATAATGCTGTTATTTGTGGTTACCTGGACATATCATTGGGCAGCCCCCCGGGTCCCAAGAAGTAAAGGGGGCAACTACTACCTCCAAAGCATTATGAATAACTATTGGACTGCAAAGGCCCATATGCTGTTTTTGCACAGGGGTCCTTTTCTGTATCAGTCTGCTCTGGATAGACTATCCATGTGTTTGATAAAGGCGATGGCCCCCTTGTAATACTACATTTAGTACTGGTTGCTTTCCTGGGTATTCCACATATTCTTTTAATCTGCCATATGGTTCAAGAGAGAGGGGCTTTTTATTAAAGGAAATCTGTCACCAGGTTTCTGTTAGGCTGTGTGCCCACGTAGCGTTTTTCAAGCGTATATGCTGCGGAATTTCCGCAGCGTAAACGCTTGAAAAACGCATGTAGATCCGCACCCCATGGTCCCCAATGGCATTCCGCAATGTCAATGCCCATGCTGCGGATTTTTCCGCAGCGTATATGCTGCAGTCAAAAATCCGCAGCATGTTCATTAATTTTGCGGAAGCGCAGCGGAATCAATGTGCGGATGGTACCCAAGTCTGGAGGAGAGGAGACTCTCCTCCAGACCTGGGTACCAAAGAACCTGTAAAAAAAAGAATAAAATAAAGTTTATACTTATCTTATGATGTTTTCCCTCCGTCGCGCTGTTGTCTGAAGGACCTGCCACGTCATTGAGTCATGTGACCCACCACATGACTCAATGACGTCACCGCAGGTCCTGCACACAACAGCGTGAGCCGCTCAAGCCTCCGGACGGGGCAGAGAATGCATCAGAAGGTGAGTATAAAGTTTATTTTTTTATTTTTTACCATTCTGAACAAGTTGTCAAGCACTTTTCCAAGTGATGCTTGGAGAAGTGCTTGATAACCCGCATGCGGAAATGCATGCAAAGACGCCTCACAAACGCTTCTACCTGGCGGGAAAACCGCATGTAATATCCGCATGCGATTTTCCCGCCAGGGAGAAGCGTAAAAAATATGCTTCAGGTCCGCAACGTGGGCACATAGCCTTAATTAATGTGAGACCAGCATAATATAGGGTCAGAGAGCCGGAGTCCAGGGATGTGCTACTTACTCAGCAGCTTGCTATAGTTTCAATACAATTAGTATCATCAGGAGATTATCACTGCCGGACTATTTGTCACGTGCAGGTCAGTCCAGCTCATCTGTGTAACCCGAGCCCGCCACTGATTAGTAATTTGCTGACAATGGCAGCTTCCTGTGTACACTGTACAATCAGGGGTGTGGGCGAGGGTATACGGAGCTCAGCATTCAGAGAACTGCTACATCTACAGCAGAGAAAGCAGAGATTCTATAAAAAATGCTCCAAGCAGCCTAGTAAGTGATACATCACTGGAATCAGGCTCTCTGTCATTACATCAGGCAGCTCTCAGATTCCATAGCAAAAACCTGCTGACAGATTCACTTTTAGTGCAAATTTGTATGGTCTTTACAAGGGGGCGATGCTTACAACCTAAAGACACAATAGTGTAGCACTATGTGGTATGTAGTAAATAAACTTTTAATATCACTTTAAAAATAAATAACATATAGACACTTTAAAATGATGTATGGACATAAAAATGCAAAGAGAATAATACCTTTAGAGGGATGGAGCTACTCTGCCTTGAATTGACAGTGGTATCTGAAAGGATATAGCCATTTGCTATTATAACCTAAAGACACAGCAGCAGAGAATCCTCTGATGCAAAAATGGTTTGTGCTCCCTTGCGACGGTGTCTGCCTTTTGGGATGGGCACAAGAACATAGTTGATTATGCTGAAAAAGCTACACCGACAGAAAGGAGCACAAATGGAGCCCATGTGATCTTCACTTGTCTTATTGTAATAAATGTCTCCATCAGGGGCACAAATTAATGCTGTTTTTCAGGGATTCAGATGAAACCTCCAGGCGGAAGCCATCAAATCACTGCTCAAAGGGTGCAACCTTCTGTGCCTTGTACCATTTGGAAAATGACAATCATATCAGCTGCCCAAACATGTATTACTGAAATGTTATAGTTTATTTATGCACACAGTTTTAGCATTTGGCTATAGGTGAACGTTTAAGGAAAGCTGTCATGTCCAGAAATGCAATTTACTGTACCTGCAGATATAGGGTTAAGCTGCCAGTAAATAGGATTAAAATCCTGCCTGCTTGATTTACTGGAACAGCGGCTATAGGAAGAAACTGACCTTATATCTTCCCTGTAGCTGCTTGCTTCCAGTCTTAGGGCAGTGCTGATTACAGTCATCGCTCACTATACTGTGAGTGCACACCAGGCTGTAATCAGGGTGCCAGGGAGTGATTACAGCGCCCTCACTGTGTAGTGGTAGGTGCTGAATCAACTCCATACGCCATTCTGATGACTGGAAGCAAGCGGCTGCAGGGAGAAAGTACACTCATTTTCTCCCTGCAGCTGCTGCTCCAGTAAGGCAGTCTGAAATTATTTTATCGCTATTTACCTGCAGATTAACCCTATAACTGCAGGTAAATAGCATTTCTGGACAATAATGTGACATCCAATCTGTTAGCCTCATGTAAACTATACAAAATCCAGGGGCGGACATATCATTGGTGCAATCTGTGCAGCGCACAAAAGCCCAATAGGTTAGGGGGCCACTACCACCACCAAAGCAGGTCCATGTATTGTTCTTGCACAGGGGCCCTATTCTGTCTGTGTCCACCAGTGATGAAATCAGTGCCATTATTTCACCATACCCAGACCTGATTACAGCTTTCATCTAAATATTTTGAAATCATATTGGCATTAAAACGATTAAACAGATGAATTAGGCTTGTGATCTCTTCTGGGATCTGCTACGTTGCAGCTGCTCCTGAATGTCAGCGGACCTTCTGCATTGGTACAGCGCCGCTGTGGTCGGACGGTACCGGAGCGTGTCATTATTATGTGGGGCGAGTACAGCGTGCCCTTCCAGCTACTAGAGTAACATCTGTGGAAGCTGCAGTAATGTTGTATCCGTGCGGTGCCATATGTCGCTTCACCTTCTTGTTGGTAAATATTCTAGATACATTTATGAAATGGACATTGTGCTTGTAAAAATATGCAGACACGCTGCAGGCTTTAGTTATGGCCAAATCAATATTCATCATTTTATAGGAAGATTTGGGGAAAAAAAAAAAGAAACTTGTAAGAAGAATTTGTTGCTAAAGATACACTGCCTAAAATCCGCAGCCATTTGGAGAAACCACTTGTTATATTATTATATTAATTGTGTTGGACTTTTTTACATTGTTCTTTTTTTATTGGTCTATTGGAAACATTAGAAACCTCATTTAGAATGAAAGATGAATCATTTTGATTGCGTCTGTATCCATATAATAAATGTCTGATTGCCGAGGACCCCAGATCTGAAAACCTCACCAATCACTAGATCCAGGTTTTCGAGCCTCCCTCTTCTCCTTACTACACAGCTGGAATTCGGGTGAAGGGAGCACCAGCTGAGTACCTCAATATCTGTATCATTTCCATAGACTTTTAGTGCAGTGATGGGGCACATACTAGATTGCTGCTGTATTTAAATTTCTTCTCATTGAGGTCATACAGAAATAATGGAAGGAGGGCAATGATTAGTGGGGGTCCCAAAAGTGGGGTGCTCAACAGTCAGTCATTCTATATTAAAGGGAATCTGTCAGCAGATTTTTGCGTAAGAGGATGACACCCTGATTCCAGGGATGTGTCATTTCTTACGCCATGTGCTGTAGTTTCAATACAATCAGTGTTTTATTAGCAGGAGATTAACACTGCCTGACTAGGTCTCACATTCAGACCAGTCAGGGTAATCTGTGTAACCCCACCCACACCACCGATTGGCAGTTTTCTGACAAAGCACACAGGAAGCTGCCAATCGGGTGTGGGCCCAGAAGTCTTTGCTCTAATACATCTGCATCAGACAAAACAGGAAGTCTATCCAAACTACAGGAAACATCCCAGTAAATGACACATCCCTGGAATCAGGGTCTCTCCCCCTACATTATACCGCTGTCAGATTCCATAGCAAAAACCTGCTGACAGATTCCCTTTAATTCAGTCATCTCTGTGGCTTAAGGATAAATTATCACTGGTTTGTAGCCATAAAATGGCCATGAGGGCTTCACAGTTCTTAAGCCACAGAAAATAACAATTTCCTGATGAAATGTTGACGTTTGGATCACGTGGTTTAGGAAGTGAAGTATGTGTGCAATGAACTTTATTTAGATCTCATAGAAAACCAAATGTATAGCAAATTAGGAGGGGTGAGGGTCCAGGGAACGGCTCCGATTTCTCAAAAAGTCGCTCTGCAGTGGCTGAGCGTGCATACAGAGGTGTGTATGGACTCAGTAGGAAGCCTAGGACCCTGAACACCTCTCCGTGCATGCGCTCAAGCAGTAGTTCAGCGATTCAGCCCACTGAGCGGTGCACCGCAGAGCAGTTTTTGAGGGATCTTGGTGGTCTGAGGACCTGGACCCCCATTGATCTGCTACACATATTAGTTAGTATCTATCGTTTAATAAATAAATGGAAGGTACTCTTTGCATTTACAAGATTTAGATAACTTGCAATTTACTGATTGAAATCTCTGCTCCGTCTGCACTTAGGAGTCCGATGTGTGGACCTAGCGAGTGATTCGTAGCTGTCCCTGATGGATATACATACAGATCTATCAGTCACTCAGGTTCAGCCACTGATTTTTTTCCCCCAAAAATGATACTTAATTCTGCTCAGTTCCTCTTGATGCCTGTAGATTGGATAGCATTTTTATGGTGACAGGTTCCCTTTAAATTGATTATCACCGCCATAATTTGGAAATTGTTCTCCCTGGTAACACACGTATTCATTTTTCCATCCATATTTCTACATCAGAACTGGAACCTGTCCAAGTCTGACCTCAGTCTTCTGTGGTGTAGAGATGGGGACAAGTAATATTGGACACTTCGCCTCTCTGTAGGAGTGCGGAGATCTGTCTGTTTGATCTGCAAGGTGTAACATGTGTTCTTGAGCAACCTTCTCAGCATAGCTGCTGCCATGCACCCATCCCACACATCCCAGGGCCTCGTAAATACTCAGGGGTTAATAACGAAAATCTGGATTTTGGCACGCTGCCTAGGGAAAGCATTTTGACATATTTGTGTAATATTTGTGTAAATGACCGTGTGGATTATAAATGACCTTCTTATGTGTTAGCGGTGGGATTTTTGGGCCAAGGAGGACAGTAGGTGATCTGATGTAAGCCGATTACATAATGCCTCTCTGGCTGGCATGGCACTGGGTTCACTGTTAAACTCCCTGCTGTTCTGTAGTAATGAAGTGCTACTGTAAAATATAATGATCTTGATTTTTATCCAGGTCAGTTTTGCTTATTCTCCATTTCTAATAGCTCAAGCTTTAGTTTCCTGAGCCGGACAGTGTCAGGAATGCAGCAGTAACTTAACAAATGTGCTTCATTATCTCGAACCTGTTAGTTCAATGTCCAGTAATTTCCAAAGCTGATCATACAGAGACTAAGCAACCAATCACCCAGCGATCATATGGCTGCACTAGCTCAATCAATACCCAATTAATGCTGATCAATGTTACGCCTGAGATGAGAAATCTGGGAAAGAAAGTGTTAAAATGGTCATTTTAATGAGCTCTAACTTGAGGGAAATAATAAATGGAAAGATTTTTCACAGTTATCACTCACTTTATTACATGAGGATTAATACTGTTTTGGTGCTATTTGATGACTTAGCCAGCGGCTTGTCACATCATAGTATATGTACAGAGGGGAAAATAAGTATTTGATACACTTCCGATTTTGTAAGTTTTCCCACCAATAAAAAATGGAGAGGTCAGTAATTTTTATGGTAGGTACACTTCGCCTGTGAGAGACCGAATCATAAAAAAAATACATAAAATCACATTGTATGCTTCTTACATAGTTAATTTGCATTTCATTGCATGAAATAAGTATTTGCTACAATAGAAAAAGAGAACTTAATATTTGGTACAGAAACCTTTATTTGCAATTATAGAGGTCAGACGTTTCCTGTTGTTCTTGACCAAGTTTGCACACATTGCAGCAGGGATTTTGGCTCACTCCTCCATACAGATCTTCTACAGATCTTTCAGGTTTTGGGGCTGTCACTGGGCAACATTGAGATTCAGCTCCCTCCAAAGATTTTCTGTTGGGGTCAGGTCTGGAGACTGGCTAGGCAACTCCAGGACCTTGAAATGCTTCTTACGGAGCCATTCCTTAGTTACCCTGGCTGTGTGTTTTGGGTCATTGTCATGCTGGAAGACCCAGCTACAACAAATCTTCAATGCTCTTACTGAGGGAAGGAGCTTGTTGGCCAAAATCTCGCAATACATGGCCCCATCCATCCTGCCTTCAATACGGTGCAGTCGTCCTTTACAGAAAACCACTCCCAAAGTATGATGTTTCCCCCACCATGCTTCACAGTTGGGACGGTGTTCTTGGGCATGTACTCATCCTCCTTCTTCCTCCAAACAAGGCGAGTGGAGTTGATGCCAGAAAGTTCTATTTTTTTGTCTTATGTGACCACATGACCTTCTCCCATGCCTCCTCTGGATCATATAGATTGTCATTGGCGAACTTCAAACGGGCCTGGAAATGTGCTGGCGTGAACAGGGAGACCCTGCATGCCCTGCAGAATTTTACTCCATGATGGCGTAGTGTGTTACTAACGGTAATGTTCAATCTTCAGGTCATTGACCAGGTCCTCCCGTGTAGTTCTGGGCTGATTCCTGACCTTTCTCAGAATCATCCTTACCCCACGAGGCAAGATCTTGCATGGAGCCCCAGACTGAGAAAGATTGACAGTCATCTTGTGTTTCTTCCATTTTCTAATAATTGTGCCAACAGTTGTTGCCTTCTCAACAAGCATCTTGCCTATTGTTCTTTGGCCCATCACAGCCTTGTCCAGGTCTACAATTTTGTCCCTGGTGTCCGTAGACAGCTCTTTTGTCTTGGCCATGGTGGAGAGGTTGGAGTGTGATTGATTGTGTAGACAGGTGTCTTTCATACAGGTAACGAGTTCAAACAGGTGCAATTGATACAGGTAATGAGTGCAGAGTAGAAGGGCTTCTGAAAGAAAAACTAACAGGCTTGTGAGAGCCAGAATTCTTGCTGTTTGGTAGGTGATCACATACTTATTTCATGCAATAAAATGCAATTTAATTATGTAAAAATCATACAATGTGATTTTCTGGTTTTTATTTTTAGATTCTTTCTCTCACAGGGGAAGTGTACCTACGATAAAAATTACAGACCTCTCCATTCTTTGTAGGTGGGAAAACTTGCAAAATCGGCAGTGTATCAAATACTCCTTTTTCCCACTGTAGATAGGTGTTGATAGGTCCAGAGCAGTGGCTTAGACCAGGAATAATATACATATCATTTAGTACCTTTACACCTACAGCCTACATGTGTTTGAGGACATGGCAGTGTATATATATATATATATATATATATATATATATATATATATATATATATATATATATATAATGTCATGACTGTAAGTGTTGGCATCCATAAAATTGTTCCAGAAAATTATTGCAATGACAGAAGTTTTGTTATACACTTATTTCCTTTGTGTGCATTGGAACAAAACACAATATGATTGATCACATGACCTGAAAGGTCCTTGAGTTATGGAAGTGAGGCAGCGCCCACTGGCCGGGAGCATCTAAAACTCATAGATACCCTCCGGTCCAGGATCAGAAACCGGCGAATCCCCACAGTGCCCAGTGTGTGTGCTGGGTGATTCATAAGTCTGCAGTCGTCCGCTCTATCAAAATATAAAAATAATTAATCCAATCGGTAAACAGCATAATGGGAAAAAAAATCGAAATGCTAGAATTACGTTTTTTTGGTTGCTGCAATATTGCAACAAAATGCAATAATGAGCGATCAAAACATCATATCTACACCAAAATGGTACCAATAAAAACATCAGCTCGGCGCTCAAAAAATAAGCCATCACCGGCCCCAGACGCTACGGATCTTGGAAAATGGCATCATTTTTTTTTTCTTTTTACAAACTTTGGATTTTTTTTTCACCACTTAAATGAAAAAGAACCTATACATGTTTGGTGTCTACGAACTTGTAATGACCTGGAGAATAAGAATGGCAGGTCAGTTTTAGCATTTAGTGAACATTGTGAAAAAAAAAAAAAAAAACAATTGTGGAATTGCACTTTTTTTTGCAATTTCACCGCACTTGGAATTTTTTCCCCATTTTCCAGTACACAATATGGTAAAATCAATGGTGTTGTTTAAAATACAACTCATACCGCAAAAAAAAAAAGCACTCACATGGCCATATTGAAGGAAAAATCAAAAAATTATGCCTCTGGGATGAAAAGGAGCAAATAGACGAAAGTGCAAAAACGGAAAATGGCCCGGGGGTGAAGGGGTTAAGGCTTATACCCTTATTACGAATCTGTCCAATTTCGGAGTTGCACCAAGCTCTAATACCCATAAAGGTTTATGGGCTGACACTGTATCTCTATCACATGATGATCTCATGCAGAGCTATACAGAAGGCTTTTTGCTTAAATCATGTTATAGGGGTTTTCCATTTTCAGAAAACCCTTGTCCCCAGGTGCAGTTTATTTTAAAGAAGCAAACTGTTATTTACTCGCCCTCCCTGGGTTCAGCACTAAGTCGCCGCCGCTCCTCTAGCTGTCTGATACACCGCACAAGCTGCTCAGCGCTGCTGAACTCACTGTCTGGCTGCAGCGCTGACATGGTGTCAGCATTACAGACAATGACAAACACCAGAACAGCGGAGACTTAGTGCTAGATTTGGTAGAATGAGTAAAGGACAGTTTTTTTTTGCTTTTTTTAAACAAACTGAACCTAGGACAGAGGCTTTCTTAAAATGGAAAACCCCTATAATTTATTGAATCATATAATGAAAAATTTGAGTCATAATTAGTGTTGAGCGAGTATGTTCTATTAACCCTTTCGCCGAGTATGCTCGGGCCGAGCACCGAGTAGTTACAGCTGCTCGGTGATAAGATTAAATCACTCCCGTGTGCATGATTTGCGACTGTTTGACAGCTTTATTACATGGGAGGAATGTCTATTTCTTACACATTCCTCACATGTAATAAAGCTGTCAAACAGTTGCAAATCATGCACACGGGAGCGATTCAACCATATCACCGAGCAGCTATAAATACTCGGAGCTCGGCCCGAGGGTACTCAGACAGAACATACTCGCTCAACCCTAGTCATAATCCTTTGGATGCCATGTTGTTTGACAAATAATAGAAATTGTCTCTGTAATAAGGTGCCCTGTGGGTGCCTACAGGTCTGTAGTATGGTAATGTAAGGGCCATATGTGCCACAGCACTGGATCCGTGCATTGGAAGAATTGCTACTAGAGATAATGGGATCTTCTGAATTTAAAATTTGCAGAATTTGCAGACTTTACTGATTTTTCCCAAGGAATTTGATTTTAGGCTAATAGATTACACAAATCTCAATGCTGGGAAGCTTTTAATTGCTCAGAAAATAAATGTGGGGGAGAGGAGAGAGATGGAGAGGGAGAGAGGATTCTGCTGACCATAAGAGCTTACACTCTACAGGAGATGGAGAGAGGACCCTGCTGACTATAAGAGCTTACACTCTACAGGAGAGAGAGAGGACCCCGCTGACCATAAGAGCTTACACTCTACAGGAGATAGAGAGAGGACTCTGCTGACCATAAGAACTTACACTCAAGAGGAGAGAGAGAGGACCCCGCTGACCATAAGAGCTTGCACTCTACAGGAGAGAAAGAAAGAGAGGACTCTGCTGACCATAAGAACTTACACATTGTGTGTGCAATATCTAATCTTTCTGTAGTTCTACTGATTTACTTTAACTGTCGAGTGACAGCTGCAGCTCACTTGATTGCTTGCCGCTAATGTCTGGTTTTGTACTGCAGATGTAGCCATATGAAAAATTTGTTGAATCAAAAACTCCAAATCACAGAGTTATTAATCAATCGTTATCTAGAATTGTTTTAGGTATCACATTGATTTACTATAACAGACATGTCCATGGTGGTAAAAGCTCTATAAATCCACAGTTGAAGTCTTCTGTAATTGGAGTTGTACACTTTCCTTTGTTCTCCATCTGGCACTGACTTCGATGATGACTTCCCCTGAATTGCAGAGTTTGCTGCTGAGAAATCTTTGGTCTATCACTTCTGCATCCATTCCTCGTCTCTAAAGCTGCCCAAATAAATTGATAATCCTAAACATTTAGGTTACATCAAATACCCTTTGGGTATGGTTAGGCATGGAATTCCCATAGGAGAATGGTGATGGCTGTTGGATACTACAACACTTACTAAGCACAATTTCCTATAATTATTCATTGTACATTATATACACATAGATAACCAGTTACCAGACTTTGTCCCTTTTGTGGTTCTTTCCACAGAAACTGGCATTGTCCAAATTAGGTGGGCAACCAAGAAGAAAGAGAAGTGAGTGTATTAGAAGTGTCATATGAAGTATCAGTGCAGTATGGTACCAATTTATTATACTGCCATATCTGTGTTTTACAGTAATTTCTACAATTTTTAAACAATCCTAACATTCTAAAAATAATTGTAAAAGTTTCTTGCAGCATCTAAGTATCTGCTTTTTGTCTAAAGTATGTGGCCCCTCAGTCCTGCTCCTGGGACTTCCAGGAAACATCTGATTTTGCCATAACCAGCCAATGGTATTACATGGCAGCCATTCTGATGAATAGCCATCCATGTAATACAAGGTTGGCTCATGTCCACCAGAACAGGAGCTCTGTCTTGTCCATACATTCTAACAGAGCTGATAGACAAGAGATGCCTAAATAAGACCAACCCGTTAATTAAAGCAGTTATCCCATAAAGTAAATGTAACATCTATCCACAAAGTAGAGAAACTCACAGAATGTAATTTCAATTGCTGCACACAAAGAGTCAGACTCCATTCATAGGTTTGGTAAAACCGTAAGAGGACTTGCAATATATACTAGATACTAATACTGTTTTATTAAAAATTACAGTCAGCTTACAGACAAGGACAAAAAACAAAATGTACCACATAGTACTGGCCATATCCAACCGTGTGCCAACCTATATTATGTTTTGCACTCTTAGTAATAATCCCTAAAAAATCAAGTTCCCCAACTTTAACCCATACGTGATAGTTAAAGTAAAAATAAAATAAATAAAATAAACTTTTGCATGAAGCTGCAATTTAGGGCAATACATATACAGCGGTTGCCAAAAGTATTGGCACCCCTGCAATTCTGTCAGATAATACTCAGTTTCTTCCTGAAAATTATTGCAATCACAAATTCTTTGGTCTTATTATCTTCATTTAATTTGTCTTCAATGAAAAAACACAAAAAGAATTGTCCTAAAGCCAAATTGGATATAATTCCACACCAAACCTATAAAAGGGGGTGGACAAAAGTATTGGCACTGTTTGAAAAATCATGTGATGCTTCTCTAATTCTTGTAATTAACAGCACCTGTAACTTACCTGTGGCACCTAACAGGTGTTGGCAATAACTAAATCACACTTGCAGCCAGTTAACATGGATTAAAGTTGACTCAACCTCTGTCCTGTGTCCTTGTGTGTACCACATTGAGCATGGAGAAAAGAAAGAAGACCAAAGAACTGTCTGAGGACTTGAGAAACCAAATTGTGAGGAAGCATGAGCAATCTCAAGGCTACAAGTCCATCTCCAAAGACCTGAATGTTCCTGTGTCTTCCGTGCGCAGTGTCATCAAGAAGTTTAAAGCCCATGGCACTGTGGCTAACCTCCCTAGATGTGGACGGAAAAGAAAAATTGACGAGAGATTTCAACGCAAGATTGTGCGGATGGTGGATAAAGAACCTCAACTGACATCCAAACAAGTTCAAGCTGCCCTGCAGTCCGAGGGTACAACAGTGTCAACCCGTACTATCCGTCGGCGTCAGAATGAAAAGGGACTGTATGGTAGGATACCCAGGAAGACCCCACTTCTTACCCCAAGACATAAAAAAGCCAGGCTGGAGTTTGCCAAAACTTACCTGAGAAAGCCTAAAACATTTTGGAAGAATGTTCTCTGGATAGATGAGACAAAAGTAGAGCTTTTTGGGAAAAAGCATCAACATAGAGTGTACAGGAAAAAAAAAGAGGCATTCAAAGAAAAGAACACGGTCCCTACAGTCAAACATGGCGGAGGTTCCCTGATGTTTTGGGGTTGCTTTGCTGCCTCTGGCACTGGACTGCGTGACCGTGTGCATGGCATTATGAAGTCTGAAGACTGCCAACAAATGTTGCAGCATAATGTAGGGCCCAGTGTGAGAAAGCTGGGTCTCCCTCAGAGGTCATGGGTCTTCCAGCAGGACAATGACCCAAAACACACTTCCAAAGCACTATAAAATGGTTTGAGAGAAAGCACTGGAGACTTCTAAGGTGGCCAGCAATGAGTCCAGACCTGAATCCCATAGAACACCTGTGGAGAGATCTCAAAATGGCAGTTTGGAGAAGGCACCCTTCAAATATCAGGGACCTGGAGCAGTTTGCCAAAGAAGAATGGTCTACAATTCCAGCAGAGCATTGTAAGAAACTCATTGATGGTTACCGGAAGCGGTTGTTCGCAGTTATTTTGGCTAAAGGTTGTGCAACCAAGCATTAGGCTGAGGGTGCCAATACTTTTGTCTGGCCCATTTTTGGAGTTTTGTGTGAAATGATCAATGATTTGATTTTTGCTTCATTCTCTTTTGTGATTTTTCCTTGCAAGCAAATTAAATGAAGAGAATAATACCAAAGAATTTGTGATTGCAATCATTTTCAGGAAGAAACTGCGTATTATCTGACAGAATTGCAGGGGTGCCAATACTTTTGGCCACCACTGTAAGGTCTCTTTGCTTATTGTCCCCCATTCCTTTAGCCGGACATGATACTTTATGCAGTTTTATGCTTGAAGAAGGAGGTGTGCCCCCAAAATGTTCATGTGTGTTTCTCTGTTCCAGATCCACTCTGAGTGGCATCTTGCATGTTGTGAATTTTGGCCGAAGCATTGGCAAACAGGTCATAAGAACTAGTGGGAGGTTGTAAGGACATTACATATTGTATTTATTGGCATTGTACATGAAATTGACATGGCATGGATATAAAAATGATTTGGCTTCATGAATGCCATTATACTATTATATATAATTATTTAGCTGAATTTTGCTTCTCAATACACTTCTTAATGTGTGTAACTGTTGCCATCACCACTATTATTGTTGTTGCTCATCTGGGGAAGTAGGTTCACTAATCAGCTTTGATTGGATGCATTGGTGCAGTGAGATGCAGAGGAGCTGGATAAGCTAGACAGCATGTGGAACTGTATATGCAGTCAGGTACCTTGGAACAGCAAAGCCGGGTATGCAGACAGGCACCTTGATACAGCCAATCCGAGTGTGTGGACAGCAACATGGAACAGGAAAGCCAGGTATGCAGACCGTCAACTTGATACTACAGAGCCAAGTCTGTGGACAGTACTGAATAACAGCAGAGCCAACTATGCGGACAACCCCTTTGAACACCAGAGATGAGTATGCAGACAGTCACTTTGATACTGAGCTGAGTTTATGAACATCACCTTGGAAAAGCAGAGTCAAGGGGTAGGGCTGCATCTTGGAACAGCAGAGCTGGGTGTGTAGTAGAGTTGAGATGAGTTAGTCAGAAGCCACTCTCTGGTGGACATATAGCAGAGCCCAGAGAATTGACAGAGCTGGATTAGATCAATGGTTCATGAGGGTGCTAGCACTTGGTAGCTATTGTATGCCGAACCAGAATACTCAAGCAACATGTTTATTCCTGAGTTGGCCTTAAAAGTGATAGGAGAGTGACATCAGAAGTGCTCCCTAGGATACTTTGATAGCCAAGTGTGTATGAGAGCAGAGGTACCAGGCACCGGGCACGGAAGCCATGGAGCCTGGCGCTGGAACCAAGGCAGGTGAGTTACACTTATCTTTCACTATTGAGCATTAGAGTGTCCTATGTTATTTCAGATGGTACATTCTAGATGTATTTATTTTGTCTATCGTGATATTCACTAGAGTATATGTGTCATATATGGGGCCTTTGTGGAGATTATTGCTAGGATAGGTGATAAATGATTGTTCACCTTGCTGTCTGATTGCTGGAACACCGACCAGTTACAAGATCAGAATCTACTTCTCGTGATTGATGGGGGTCCCTCCCGTGGAACTCCAAGCAATCAGACACTTATCACTTATCCTACGGATAGGTAGGTATCATCTCCATGGCACAACCCATGTAATGCAATTATGCTATAGCATGCAATAAAACAGCTAACAAGCATTTTGAATTAGCCCAGAGACAACAAATTTCATTTAAGTAGGGCAAGCAACATGGGCAATTCAGAAGTGGACTCACTCACTAACGCAATCACAGAAGGCAAGGAAAGGAAGGCATGGAGCAGGAGAGAAAGTCATATAACTAGCAAAGTAATGATCTCTGTTCAGAGATTCCATATTGTATGTTCCACAGCACACAACAATTTGAAACTTGTTGGGAGTCAGCATTTTTGTGCTGAGGCTGGGCAGACACCCCTAACATACCCTGTTTATTATAGACTATGGGCACCTTTGACATGGGAAAAAATTACGTTCACATGTTACTGGTTAATTTTAGTTAATAAAATTATACTCATTTTCAGTCTGCAATCTTCATTCCTTCAGCCATTTTCAGACTCGATATGCAGTTTGCAACCTGATCCAAGTTTCAAATGTTTCTATTGTGGGAATGTCTCTCCCAGTAATATAGTCTGGAGGAAAGGTCTGTATAGCCAAAGTGCTGTTGACTTTATTAGCTCAAATATCAGCACAGCTTCTGTTCTGCACTTATTTGCTCTTTATATGTTTTCCTCCTTATCTCTTGCTTGTTTTCTCTGCCCTTGCTGAGTCTGTAGATACTTTCACCCCTCTCATCTGTGTACAACTCTCTTTCCCTTTCTGCTGCTATCTCTATTACTGAGAGAGAGGCAGGAAGAGCCTTCAGAAGCAGGCGCTTTTTCCGTTGGCCTACTGGTACTCTGTCTGCCCTGCTGTGTCTATTCAGGCTGGAATAAGAGATTAGCACCTACGTGGTATCGAGCTCCGATAATTTTCTCCTTCAGGATTATGAGCCATTGCTTTCTTTAAGCTGAGCACCTCTACTTGTGCCTGTTGCTGCCTGCACTCGGGGACGCTTTGATGGCACAACTAGAACTTGCAGTGTCGGTGAGCGATTCTTCTTTTGTTCGTTTTTCAGATTTGTAACCTTTTTGCAAAGCGCTCTGTGGGATAAAGGATTTACAGATGCTATGCAGCAGCAAAACGGTGCATTTCTTTAATAAAAACTATTTAGGAAGTTGATTATCTTTGCATTTAGGAAACAAATTCTGGGCGAAGGAGTCCCTGAAAGCTTAAAGGTATATGAATAATAGGTTACAGGGTCGACGTGGTCTGAGCCATCCAATGTGTGACACAATAAATCAGCCAGTTGGGACTCTGCTCAGTAAGACGTACGTAGGGATTGACGGGTAACGTTTCTCCTTGTGGAGAGTGACATACCGGCTCTGGCATGCCAAGGTAAAGAGGCTTATTCGCCGTGCAATGCTCCTCTGGGAAATTTAATATGCAAATTACCTCTTCAGACAGAAAGAGGACTTGTACTCTATAGCGCCACCTACCACAAGGAGAAACATTACCCCTTAGACCTCAGTCCAGAGCCTCTCACCTAGCTAAATCAGTTCTCATACTTTGCACTGACGAGCGCCAACAGCCCGAAACACTGTGTCTGCATATTGCACGACTCGTTAAAGGGTCAAATGTAACTTGTAGGATTGTTGCTTTCAATAGGTGGCGCTATAGAGTTCAAGTACCCTCCATCTCTGAAGAGGCAATTTGCGTAGGGATTGAGAAACTCTGCTGTGAAGAGCCCCTCGGTGTATGCACTGTTAGGAAAATGTACTTAAGACAGCAGTTCCCTCACTTGGGGTCCTCCTCTATTATCCTAAGAGGTGATCTGCTACAGGAGCCGTCTTGTCTGTGTACTTTGTACAACAGATGTTTCATTCCAGGGAGAGATGTGGCTTCGCTGGATGCTTTTTATCATCACAAAGAGGTTCTATAACCAAACAGCCCGCTTTAGAAGAATTGATGCCACATTCTCTTTTATAAATCCCGTAATTTTAAGTTTTCTCTGCTTTTGTAATTAACCAATACATCACATGGGTCACCATTTTGCTGCTTTATGTAACGTGCTCTTTAAATAAGAAATGCATGTTTTCTATGTAATTGTACACATATTTATTCTTCATATTTGCAATATCACACTGTTAGAATAATTCAAAATCCATTTCTACGATTATCCAGACATATGATATAGTGATTTTCCAATCCATTTAATTAAAAGCAACTAGATGCAAATAGCTGTAATGTAGCAAATAAAGATATATAGAAGGAAAGTGTTTCTTATTCTAATGCTTGGATTAAAAAATAAATTTAGAGTCAATTGCATTCTTTTAAAATTGTTCTAATTAAACTAAGAAAAGTTAATCCGAAGTGAGTTTTAAAGAAGCTTTCCAGTTAATATGCTGGCTTAATGCTTAGATTTAGCTAAATCCTAAACTGATTCTGGTATGATGTTAGAATTATTGCAGAGGTTCACTTGTATTGTTTTCGGAAGTGTATGACCCAGTTGAAGAATATTGTTCTGTACCAGCACTTTGGAAAAGTTATTTTTATCATAGACATGAAATTGGTTGCCGCCGCTGTCAGGACCCCTAATTGGTGACATAGAAAACTGACTGTAATGGGACTATTTATCTAAAAATGTCCATTTACCAGCAACCTTTTAATTCCACTGCTGCGTGAAGAAGAGTATTTCATCACTGGTAAATGCTGTCTTACAAGCTGTTTCTTTTCCTTTGGAGTAGTCAGCATTACGCCTCTTTATTTGGTATCAATAACATGCAAACTGCCTTCTCTAGAGAAGTGTGTAATGGAGTTGTGAGGATCAGCGGCTGCCCTGCATTGTAAGCAGAGTCCATCTAGCAAAGCCACAAGTCCTTCCTGTAAGCCAGTTACTCGACCATAATCTAGTGTGGCAATGGACAAGGCACAGTGCACTAGCAGGAAAGATCAGCCACGCTGTATATTCTATATTCCAAAGTTAAGGTGAGACAAACAAGTTTTTTTAAGTATAACTTATATGAATACATGAACAGTAATTTTTTCCTTTTGACATTCATTTTACTGTTTTGATTCCAGTGCATGTATGGTATTTGTATTAGAAATATTATTTATTATTATTGGTAAATGTAATGCCGTAGTATTAATGGTATAGGCTGCTATTGACTGTGCTCCTTTTGCTCGGCAGAGAGCTGATTCTTTTGCTGAAAGCTTTTGCACACTACTTTTTATTTTTTAAAAATGACCATGGTGGTTGTAACATCTATGCAGGCGCCCCTGCATGGTTTGCCTTCCCCCTCCATGCAGGGACCCCGACATACTCTCAGCCCTGGCTGCGTGGCGTGTTCCCCGGCATGCTCCCTGATTCCTCTTTCTGTGTCCCGCCGGCGCGCCTAGTGCCCGCTCCCCTGTTCTTAAACAAGTAGTGCGCACACCTGCTAAAATGCCCCCAGCCAATAGCTGGGAGGCACCTTGTACCCTTCCCAATAGGGAGGTGCTTAAGCAACATTGAGTCATTAGTGAGTGAAATGTCCTACTAGTGAGTTGTTAGGTCCCCTGGTTATTGTGTGGCTAGGTCCTGAACCTGGACCCCTGGTCCATGTGTGGCCAGTGGCTGAACCTGGACCCCTGGTCCATTTGTGGCCAGTGGCTGAACCTGGACCCCTGGTCCATGTGTGGCCAGTGGCGGAACCTGGACCCCTGGTCCATGTGTGGCCAGTGGCTGAACCTGCACCCCTGGTCTATGTGTGGCCAATGCCTGAATCCATTCCTTGATCCGTGTGCAGCCATGCCTAAACCCCGTCCCCTAGTCCATATGTGGCCAGTGCCTGAACCTCGTCGCCTGGTCCATCTGTGGCCAACACCCGAACCTCATCCCCTGGATCTTGAGCGGCCAGTGTCTGAATGTGTACTGTATATATCCGGACTAAATCCAGTCCAGTCTGTGACTGAATGGAGCTCAAGTCCGTGTCTGCGTACCTGACCCCTGGAGTCAGTTCCTGCCGTAGCGGGGACTGCGTAGGAGTGGTACCTGGTGACTACCTGCAGCTCAAGCCTTATTCCACCATCAGGAGCTCCTGTGAACACCAGGTAGCCACTTGGGTGTGCCCCTCATAGGTAAGCTCACCCCCTTGGCATAGTGGGTCCATGAACCACGTGTGCCACCAGAGTGCGTGACAATGGTCTTAAAATTAAAAAAATAAGACCTATGCTCATGTATCTGACCCCTGTCCATTTTTGGTACTGTTGCTGGTGTATTGCAGCCACTGCTTGGCTGCAGCAGTCATGTTCTGTCAGGGCCAAAAGAGAGATTTGGATGGAATGTGACTGCTGTAGCCAGTGATTGACTGCAGTGCAGTCATCTGGTGCCCCCTGCCAGAAGAAGTGACAAGACAGAGGGGAACACTGCCAGAAGTACTGAAGAAGAGCAGGCTCCTTGGTCATGAGTGATTTTTTTTCTTTTTATTTTATGGTCAGCATGTTCTCATTTTTAACATAATAAAAAGTTGTGGACAACCCCTTGATAGTGGACCTGTCATCAGGTCCATATCGTGTTTTTCCTCGTTTGTCTCAACTGCTGCCCTGTGTAGTCAGTTTTTTTCCCTTTTTTTCTCCTCTATACGGTTCCAGAGATATGGGATATTTTTGTTTAGTGCTAGTTTTTATGGTCTTACTTGGTCGAGGGATAATAACTACTTAATTCAGTTACCAGCCAATTTTCACTATTTGCATGGATTTTGCAATTTTATATTCCAGTATAAAGAACCTAAACATAGAAAGCAGTTTTCCTAGGTATAGCTATAAAACCTTATGCCACTAAAAGACCTTTCCGCTTTATTAAATCTGCTTTTCTTCTTTCAAAGTGCACAGTAAAATCAGACAAATGTAGGCAAATACATACAAAGCAAAGCGTAATGCACCTGTACTAATAATACATGTACCTCCAAAGCTTAGAAATAAGGTCTCCTACAATGAATGAAGAACTTTTGTATGGCTCACTTAGTATACCTAAGGTCCCCGAAATAGAAATCACCAAATCCATAGTCTAAAATGTCCAAACCAGGCCATAAAAAAGTGCCCAAAAATAATAGGAATGATCTTGTAGACAATGATGCGTTCTTTATTGCCTGGTTGTCTCACCAATAAAATAGATTCTTCCCGTGTCGATGGCTAATCATCTGCTCAGTGTAAATCTGTTGAAGCTGAACACGTCTCGTGCTGCCCCACTGAAGCTTCTCTGAATAAGCTGGTTAGGAAAATAGGACATGACGAGATTCAGAAATTTTCTGGTCTGTTTAATGCTGCATCAACAGTAGCAAAACATGACTAAAGTTTCATGGATTTTGCAACTGTTGTCAAGGAACAGACATAACAAGACCTTAATCTTGGTTCAAGTTATGTAAACTCCCATGGTATATAGGATTTTGTGTACACGTTGAAATTCTCAAATGACTGGTCCCTGTTGAGGCTGACAACCACGCAAGTAAGAGTAAAGCACGCTAGGTCTTAATTATCATTTGTGCCAAAATAAGTTTCCTTTGTTCCAAAAACTTCCGCCGAGCGAACTTTGAGAGACACCGTCTGCATTGATCATTAATTTCTGTCTTGACAGTCGAGGACAAAAAAGAAATCTGGCAGCGAGGAATCAAAGCCCTTCTTTCTATGCATGCAGTCAATCGTTTCTCTTTTGATAGATTTTAGATAATATTTCTAGCGTTTCCCCTTACCTTGCGGTTAGTTTGATATTAGGCAGAAAGATGTGTCTTGTTTAGTATGGAAATGAACGTCTTCAATGTGCAGTCTTACATAAGTAACAGCCTCTTAAGATACACCTTGCATACCCGTATAAAAGAGCATTTTAAATGAAGCAGCGCAAGCTTTAGTTTTTAACTTAATTGAACTACAAATGCCAACACATGCGATGCTGGATGCCATAAAAATAAAACATGTCGAAAATCCGTTGGAGCTGCGCGTTGCATCCCAATTTAAGCCCAACCTGGACTTAACGGTGCCTTTTACACTGCGCTTTCACAAGATAAATGCACTCCGAACTGCAGAAGAGACTAAAGCCGAAGAAAGAAAACAGTTCTGCTCCTCTTTAGTTGTTTCCTTAAGTACACTTCTTCTCTGCCAATTTCCATATTTTTTAAATAACGAGCTAAGCGCCAAGAAATTTAACATGCACAGGAAGTAAGGCAAAAGTGAAATGTCCACTGGAAATATCTGCGCAACATGCTGGGAGCCAGTGGGTTGCTAATTTCATGCATTTATGTCAGCAGTGAAATTGTTTAGTAATTCAGTTTACTTCTAATATTTCACATTTGCAGGAGAAATCTCAAGATGGTAAATTAGATATTTCACATGCTTTCAAGAAAGAACTGAATGTTGATGAGGCAAGTGGAAAACCTATAAAGGACAAAGAGATTGTTGGCAGCATAAACCCAACCAGAATCTCTCCCACTAATAAAACGCAAGGAGACAGCGGAGAGGTTGGTGTTTGTTCTTGTTACGAAGGTGCTAACTACCAATAATACACGTTTGCTTTATACACTTATACTGAGAAGTTGTGCACGGTTCAGAGTGATGGGTATTAGGAAGGATCTGTAAATTCCACTGCAGTATTGGCATACGAGTAGTGTAACTGGTATTACCAATCTTTGCAGAATCTATCATTCTTTACTAGACCTCATTGAGATGTGTGTTTTTCATATACTTCCTTTATCCATGTTGTTCATGGATAGAACACTTGCCACTAGAGGCTATGGGCCTTGCTCATTTGTCCAGTTTTTTGCTGATTAAAATTTTCCATTCAACTGAATAAAACAAGTAACACTCAGATGCTATCCATCTGTCATCCAAGTACTGTTGTTTTTTTTTACTGCTGTGCTTTGTGCGCACTTCATCTTGTCAGACTGATTCTGATTCACACATTGCTCACATCTTATATCAGTCATATGCAGCTCACACACCATTCACTTATCAGACACATGCAGAACACACACCACTCACATATTTATTTATTTATTTATTTTACTCACTTATATAGTGCCATTCCACAGTGCTTTACAGACATTATGGGCACTCGATGGAAACACGGGGAGAATATACAAACTCCTTGCAGATGTTGTCCGTGGTGGGATTTGAACCCAGGACCCCTGCGCTGCAAGGCTGCATTGCTAACCACTGAGCCACCGTGCTTCCCCCATATCAGACACATGCAGCACAAACACTGCTCACATATCAGACTCATGTAGGACACACCATTCACATATAAGACACATGCAGCACATACCCTGCTCACATGTCAGACACGTGCAGCGCACACCCTGCTCACATATCAGACACATGCAGCACACACCCTGCTCACATATCAGACAAGTGCAGCACACACCCTGCTCACATATCAGACACGTGCAGCACATACCCTGCTCACATATCAGACACGTGCAGCACACACCCTGCTCACATGTCAGACACGTGCAGCACACACGCTGGTCACATATCAGACACGTGCAGCACACACCCTGCTCACATATCAGACACGTGCAGCACACACGCTGGTCACATATCAGACACGTGCAGCACACACCCTGCTCACATATCAGACACATGCAGCACAAACACCGCTCACATATCAGACACATGTAGGACACACCGTTCACATATCAGACACGTGCAGCACACATCCTGCTCACATATCAGACACATGCAGCACACACCCTGCTCACATGTCAGACACGTGCAGCACACACCCTGCTCACATATCAGACAAGTGCAGCACACACCCTGCTCACATATCAGACACGTGCAGCACACAACCTGCTCACATATCAGACACATGCAGCACACACCCTGCTCACATATCAGACACATGCAGCACACACCCTGCTCACATATCAGACACGTGCAGCACACACCCTGCTCACATATCAGACATGTGCCGCACACACCCTGCTCACATATCTGACACGTGCCGCACACACCCTGCTCACATATCAGACACGTGCAGCACACACCCTGCTCACATATCAGACATGTGCAGCACACACCCTGCTCACATATCAGACATATTCAGCATAAACACCACTCACATATCAGACACATGCAGCACACACCCTGCTCACATATCGGACACGTGCAGCACACACCCTGCTCACATATCAGACTCATGTAGGACACACTATTCACATATAAGACACATGCAGCACATACCCTGCTCACATGTCAGACACGTGCAGCGCACACCCTGCTCACATATCAGACACATGCAGCACACACCCTGCTCACATATCAGACACGTGCAGCACATACCCTGCTCACATATCAGACACGTGCAGCACACACCCTGCTCACATATCAGACACGTGCAGCACACACGCTGGTCACATATCAGACACGTGCAGCACACATCCTGCTCACATATCAGACACATGCAGCACAAACACCGCTCACATATCAGACACATGTAGGACACACCGTTCACATATCAGACACGTGCAGCACACATCCTGCTCACATATCAGACGCATGCAGCACACACCCTGCTCACATGTCAGACACGTGCAGCACACACCCTGCTCACATATCAGACAAGTGCAGCACACACCCTGCTCACATATCAGACACGTGCAGCACACAACCTGCTCACATATCAGACACATGCAGCACACACCCTGCTCACATATCAGACACATGCAGCACACACCCTGCTCACATATCAGACACGTGCAGCACACACCCTGCTCACATATCAGACACGTGCCGCACACACCCTGCTCACATATCTGACACGTGCCGCACACACCCTGCTCACATATCAGACACGTGCAGCACACACCCTGCTCACATATCAGACATGTGCAGCACACACCCTGCTCACATATCAGACATATGCAGCATAAACACCACTCACATATCAGACACATGCAGCACACACCCTGCTCACATATCGGACACGTGCAGCACACACCCTGCTCACATATCAGACATATGCAGCACAAACACTCACATATCAGACATATGCAGCATAAATACCACTCACATATCAGACATATGCAGCATAAACACCACTCACATATCAGACACATGCAACACATACCCTGCTCACATATCAGACACGTGCAGCACACACCCTGCTCACATATCAGACATATGCCGCACAAACAACACTCACATATCAGTCACGTGCAGCACACACCCTGCTCACATATCAGTATCAGACACATGTAGCACACATACCGTTCACATATCAGACGCATGCAGCACATACCCTGCTCACATATCAGACACATGAAGCACAAACACCACTCACAAATCAGACACATGTTGCATACACCGCTCATATATCAGACACGTGCAACACACACCGCTCATATATCAAGATACATGCAGCACAAATACCACTCACATATCAGACACATGCAGCAAAAACACCACTCACATAACAGACACGTGCAGCACACACCCTGCTCACATATCAGACACGTGCAGCACACACCCTGCTGATATATCAGACACGTGCAGCACACACCCTGCTCACATATCAGACACGTGCAGCACACACCCTGCTCACATATCAGACACGTGCAGCACACACCCTGCTGACATATCAGACACGTACAGCACACACCCTGCTGACATATCAGACACGTGCAGCACACACCCTGCTCACATATCAGGCACATGCAGCACACACCCTGCTCACATATCAGATATATGCAGCACAAACACCACTCACATATCAGACATGTGCAACACACGCACCCTGCTCACATATCAAACGCATGCACCACACACATCGCTCACATATCAGACACATGCAGCACAAACACCGCTCACATATCAGACACATGCAGCACAAACACCGCTCACATATCAGACACATGTAGGACACACCATTCACATATCAGACACATGCAGCACAAACACCACTCAAATATTAGACACGTGCAGCGCACACCTCTCATTTATCGCTCACATGCAGCACAAACTACTACTACTGTGTACTGGAGTATTTTATACAGGTGACTATGTAAGACAGCTGTCTTTAATGCAGGTGACGAGTTGATTAGGAACGTCTAACTGGTCTGTAGGAGCCAGAACTCATAATGGTTTGTAGGGGATCAAATATTTATTTCTCACTGCAAAACGCAAATAAATTTATCTAATTTATACAATGTGATTTTCTTGATTTTTTGGGGGATATTCTATCTCTCAATGTTAAAATTAACCTACCCATAAAATTATAGACTGTTCATGTCTTTGTCAGTGGGCAAACTTACATAAACAGCCATGGATCAAATAATTATTTCCTTCACTGTATATTTTCCTTCACTGTATATTTTTTCTTTCTTTATAGCATTTTTTCCACATCTGCTTAAAACTTTTGCATTGTACTGTCCATTTTTATACACTTTTATTGATACATTATGTTATTATTGGTAATGAAATTGGTCAGATCAGACTGTGTTCTTTGGTATTGCTTGGTCTTAGGCAAGAAGACCATATCGTACTGCAAGATATTAAATAATATATTTACAAACTCTCCAACAGTTTTTTAGCTCGGAGCCAAGGAAAGAATATTTACCTGGATCTCTGCTGCATGGAACGTTTAATGAAGAGGAATCAGCAAAATATTTTAATGAAGCTTTATTGGAATGGAGAAATGAGGCCAAGAATAAATCACGACATGTCAATGAAGCAGGTAGTGCAGCGTTTATTGCTGTTTCTGCACCTATTTTTTGTGCTTTATTGGGATATTCAAATGAATTTAAAGATTATGTAAAATGAAGAGAGAGAACCGAGACCTAAGCAAACAAGGCCAACTATCAAACTCCCAATGTATTCATAAATTCAAATATCTTACAGACACAGAAAAATAAAGCAGGATTAACATAACATGAGGGTTTTTTTGTCTTTTCAATTTCGAAAAGTGTCCATGTAATTTTTCCATTAGTGGTGCTAAGGATTGGAAGGTCACTACATGCTACAAGGAAAACAAAGTATAGCAAACCATTCTTATGTTCTGTCTCCTTTCAATTCTCAATCCACGATAGTCTATGTAGCCGATAGCTTTGGCCGACATTTTTGTCTGACTGTTCAATGTGTATTGGGGCCTCCTGACTATGTTTCAACGGTAGATGTCATGAGAAGGATTGGGCAGCTGTTCCTGCATGAGAAAACCTAGGAGCTGCTTACTCTGAATCAAACGTTCATGGGTATGGGGGAGTTGTAAGAGACAGCTCTCGAACAAACCTGAAGGCCAATAAAATATCAACTTCACTAAAATAATTCGGGGACCTAATTAAAATTGCACAAGGATGAGGATTATGTTTTATAGTAACCCATCTGCAGAAATTCCTTGCGCTCACCAGTGTTACTCAGAGAGATCTTAAAGGGGTTTGATTTTTTTAGGGCACTCGCTTGCTTTTTTTAAAAAAAATAACAAAATCCATTAACCTCTGCCACTCTAGCACTGCTTCTCTGCTGCTGCTCCCGGTTTTGTTAACATGTTTTCAGCAGTGATGTCACAACAACAGTTTGTAACCGCTGCTACCAATCACTGGGCACAGCTTTCATGTATTTTCTATTTCACATTTCCGCTGATTATTTGACTGCAGTGGTTACGGGCTGTCACCGTGACTTTACCCCGGCAGCTGTGTTAACAACGATGGCGGCAGCAGAGAGACAGTGCTAGAGTGACGGGGCGCGTATAAGGCTGGGTTTGTTATTTTTAGATAGTGCAAGTCTGTGCTATAAGAAAGTTAAACCCAAAACAAAAAACCTTTAATAAACCTGTCAAGATTATCTTTCCTTTCTCTGTTACTTTCAATATAATAATACTGAATCAATTAAAAAAAATATTTGACTGAACTCAAAATCTAAAAATTATGTCTTGATTTTATAATTTGATTTTATTGTCTTTTTATCTATCTATTATGAGTTGAATGCCTTTCTATTGTGGGCACATGTCTCAGACCAGCAACTAAAGCAATGATGTGTCACAGTGCAACTAAGTATTATTATTATTATTTATTATTATAGCGCCATTTATTCCATGGCACTTTACATGTGAAGAAGGGGTATACATACAAGAACAATTACAATAATCTTGAACACAATGTGACGGCGACTGGTACAGGAGGAGCGAGGACCCTGCCCGCGAGGGCTCACAGTTTACAAGGGGTGGGTGAGGATACAGTAGGTGAGGGTAGAGCTGGTCGTGCAGCATTATTTGTGGAGTGGTGGTTACTGCAGTTTGTAGGCTTGTCGGAAGAGGTGGGTCTTCAGGCTCTTTTTGAAGGTTTCCAACTTATCTGTGACCTAAGCTGGCATCATGGTCATCATTGCACCATGCAGAGGGAGCGGATGGGTAGACAACCTTGCAGAAGGAGATTATTCATTTGTGCTTGGGAGAATATAACTAAACTATATACAAAAATTTAATTCACATTCTAGATATGGGTTTTCTTTACTTGCCGTACATCGGTTTCTTTTAATTGGTCCCATGGATCTCCGCTCAATTTTTTACAACATTCATTTTACTTCTGTATTTCTTCCATATGCCTAATATATTTTGTGTACATATTCTATTCTGAATAGTTAAAGTACTTAAGTTGTCACAAAATAGAATCATTTGTGGGCGCCTCAATCCTAAGCACCTGCTGCAAGAATCTCTATAGAGTTCCTTTGTGTTACTTATCCTTGTGGAGAACAGACCCATTTAGAAGACGCATGGCACTTTCTTCAGATCACTCTTATGAAACTTGACTTCTTATTCTTCAGCCCACTGAGGAAAAGCGAGCACATTTTTATTCTATTTAATCCATATACCATACAACATCTAACATTTCTTTGCAATTCAGATGATTCTTCATCATCAAAGGTTTGTACATTAGCATTTTGCATTTATTTTCTCACTAATTACATATTTTGTATCTGAAGACTCGCTTGCCAGCAAACAGACTCTGTTTTCGCTTTATGTTTTAACTGCGTTGGGATGTGAAAGCTTTAAACTAACAAAGCGAATTCTGAATTTACTGTACTTACGATATTTGTCTTGTGCTACAGTAAAGCTGTGCAATGTAGTTGTTGGTAACATTCAAGATATTAGATTTAGTCCCAGTAACGTCTTGGTGCCTGGAAACATAATCCATCTGGTACCAAAGTATCTTCTCTAAAGTTTAAACATTTTTCATAGAAAGATTAAATATATTATTCGAGTTTTAACGTTAAATATCACTGTTTCAGCTCACCTGGTGAGGTGGATTGACTAAGCCGAAGTTTAGGGTGAGCAGCGTGGATCAGAGGTGTTGATGCAGTGGAGCTGAATAGGCCAGACAGCAAGGATCTGTGTATGTAATCGGGCATCTTGGAACAGCAAAGTCGGATTGGTAATCAGGCCACGTGAAGTAGTAGAGCCGAGCATGCAGACAGCACTTTGGAGCAGCAGCGGAGTGTTTGTCAGCAAGCACACTTTGTATTGACTGTAGCAGAACCCAGTGATGGCAAAGCTGTGTTATGTGGCTCAACATAGAAAATGCAGCTGGTAGCAGTGTGCACTATTACCTAAATACCCAGATAGCATAGAGAATCATTCGTCCCAACATCAGAGGTTTGGGGCTTTCAATGTAAACTGATGCCCACAAGAGCAGATAGAGACATCCAATGGGGATAGGAAGAAACACAGACCGGTGCAGGATCCAGAGCAGGTGATTAATCATCACAGATACAGTACAGACCAAAAGTTTGGACACACCTTCTCATTTAAAGATTTTTCTGTATTTTCTTGACTATGGAAATTGTACATTCACACTGAAGGCATCAAAACTATGAATTAACGCATGTGGAATTATATACTTAACAAAAAAGTGTGAAACAACTGAAAATATGTCTTATATTCTAGGTTCTTCAAAGTAGCCACCTTTTGCTTTGATGACTGCTTTGCACACTCTTGGCATTCTCTTGATGAGCTTCAAGAGGTAGTCAACAGAAATGGTCTTCCAACAATCTTGAAGGAGTTCCCAGAGATGCTTAGCACTTGTTGGCCCTTTTGCCTTCACTCTGCGGTCCAGCTCACCCCAAACCATCTCGATTGGGTTCAGGGCATCTGGCGTAGCACCCCATCACTCTCCTCCTTGGTCAAATAGCCCTTACACAGCCTGGAGGTGTCTTTGGGGTCATTGTCCTGTTGAAAAATAAGTGATGGTCCAACTAAACGCAAACCGGATGGAATAGCATGCCGCTGCAAGATGCTGTGGTAGCCATGCTGGTTCAGTATGCCTTCAATTTTGAATAAATCCCCAACAGTGTCACCAGCAAAGCACCCCCACACCATCACACCTCCTCCTCCATGCTTCATGGTGGGAACCAGGCATGTAGGGTCCATCCGTTCACCTTTTCTGCGTCGCACAAAGACACGGTGGTTGGAACCAAATATCTCAAATTTGGACTCATCAGACCAAAGCACAGATTTCCACTGGTCTAATGTCCATTCCTTGTGTTCTTTAGTCCAAACAAGTCTCTTCTGCTTGTTGCCTGTTATTAGCAGTGGTTTCCTAGCAGCTATTTTACCATGAAGGCGTGCTGCACAAAGTCTCCTCTTAACAGTTGTTGAAGAGATGTGTCTGCTGGTAGAACTCTGTGTGGCATTGACCTGGTCTCTAATCTGAGCTGCTGTTAACCTGCGATTTCGGAGGCAGGTGACTCGGATAAACTTATCCTCAGAAGCAGAGGTGACTCTTGGTCTTCCTTTCCTGGGGCGGTCCTCATGTGAGCCAGTTTCTTTGTAGCGCTTGATGGTTTCTGCAACTGCACTTGGAGACACTTTCAAAGTTTTCCCTATTTTTCCGACTGACTGACCTTCATTTCTTAAAGTAATGATGGCCACTCGTTTTTCTTTACTTAGCTGCTATTTTCTTGCCATAATAAAATTCTAACAGTTTATTCAGTAGGACTATCAGCTGTGTATCCACCAGACTTCTGCACAACACAACTGATGGTCCCAACCCCATTTATAAGGCAAGAAATCCCACTTATTAAGCCTGACATGGCACACCTGTGAAGTGAAAACCATTTGCGGTGACTACCTCTTGAAGCTCATCAAGAGAATGCCAAGAGTATGCAAAGCAGTCATCAAAGCAAAAGGTGGCTACTTTGAAGAACATAGAATAGAAGACATATTTTCAGTTGTTTCACACTTTTTTGCTAAGTATATAATTCCACATGTGTTAATTCATAGTTTTGATGCCTTCAGTGTGAATGTACAATTTTCATAGTCATGAAAATACAGAAAAATCTTTAAATGAGAAGGTGTGTCCAAACTTTTGGTCTGTACTGTATATATGTATATATATATACTAGCTATTGAGCCCGTTCTACGCCCGGGTGGTGAGCATTTTTATTGGTATATGGTCTCCCATGCTGATACTGCCCCCAAACTGGTATGTGTGCTGCCCCCATCCTGTTCCTCCAACCTGTTATGTGCTGCCCTCATCCCTATCCTGGTATGCATGGCACGCCTCATCCCTATCCTGGTATGCATGGCACCCCTCACCACTAATCCTGGTATGCATGGTACCCCTCACCCCCAATCCTGGTATGCATGGCACTCCTTACCCCCAATCCTGGTATGCATGGCACCCGTCACCCCCAATCCTGGTATGCATGGCACCCCTCATCCCCAATCCTGGTATGCATGGCACCCCTCATCCCCAATCCTGGTATGCATGGCACCCCTCATCCCCAATCCTGGTATGCATGGCACCCCTCATCCCCAATCCTGGTATGCATGGCACCCCTCATCCCCAATCCTGGTATGCATGGCACCCCTCATCCCCAATCCTGGTATGCATGGCACCCCTCATCCTCAATCCTGGTATGCATGGCACCCCTCATCCCCAATCCTGGAATGCATGACACCCCTCATCCCCAAACCGGGTATGCATGGCTCCCTCATACCCAATCCTGGTATGCATGGTACCCCATCCCTCATCCCTATCCTGGTATGTATGGTACCCCTTATCTTGGTATGCATGGTACCCCTCATCCCTATTCTGGTATGCATGGCACCCCATCCCTCATCCTGATATACATGGTACCCCTCATCCCTATCCTGGTATACATGGCCCCTCCTCCGAATCCTGGTATGCATGGCCTTCCCAGATCCCTATCCTGGTATGCATGGTACCCCTCATCCCTATCCTGGTATGCATGGTACCCCTCATCCCTATCCTGGTATGCATGGCATCCCTCATCCCAAATCCTGGTATGCATGGCATCCCTCATCCCAAATCCTGGTATGCATGGCACACTTCATCCCCAATCCTGGTATGCATGGCCCCCTCATCCCAAATTTGATATACATGGCACCCCTCATCCCAATCCTGGTATGCATGGCACCCCTCATCCCCAATCCTGGTATGCATGGCACCCCTCATCCCCAATCCTGGTATGCATGGCCCCTTCATCTCAAATTTGATATACAGGGCACCCCTCATCCCAATCCTGGTATGTATGGCACCCCTCATCCCCCAATCCTGGCATGTATGGTACCCAATCCCTCATCCTGGTATGCGTGGCTTCCTCATCCCCAATCCTGGTATGCATGGCACCCCTCATCCCCAATCCTGGTATGCATGGTACCCCGTATCCCTATCCTGGTATGTATGGTACCCCTCATCCTGGTATACATGGCACCCCTCATCCCAATTCTGGTATGTATGGTCTCCTCATCCCTCAATCATGGTATGCATGGTACCCCGCATTGCTATCCTGGTATGCATGGTACCCCTCATCCCGATTCTGGTATGCATGGTACCCCCTCATCCTGGTATGCATGGCAGCCCATCCCTCATCCTGGTATGCATGGCGCCCTCACCCCTCAATCCTGATATGCATGGTCCCCTCATCCCCCAATCCTGGTATGCATGGTCCCCTCATCCCCCAAACCTGGAATGTATGGTACCCCTCACCCCCCAATCCTGGTATGTGTGGCCCCCTCACCCCCCAATCCTGGTATGTGTGGCCCCCTCACCTCCCAATTCTGGTATGTGTGGCCCCCTCACCCCCCAATCCTGGTTTGTGTGGCCCCCTCATCCCGCAATCCTGGTATGTGTGGCCCCCTCATCCCGCAATCCTGGTATGTGTGGCCCCCTCATCCCCCAATCCTGACATGCATGGTACCCCCCATCCCTATCACGCTGCACACATACAAAAAAAAATAAACACTTATACTCACCTTTCTTCCCTGTGCTCAAGTGCTGCGGTGTCCTGTTCTGCTGGAGGCCAAGGGAGGAGTGTGGCGCCGGAGTACGCGTGTGCCGATACCGCGCTGTCCGGCTCCATTTTGCTGAAGACACACTGCAAATGTGTCTCCAGTAAAATGGCGCCGGATAGCGATATGCGCATGCGGCTGTAATGCACACGCCCGGGCTGAGCGGCGTGTGCGTGTGATTGTAGTGATTCCACTGGACCGTGCCGGAGAGTGAATGCCTGGAGGGGCTTAACTAGGTATTCACCCGATCCGACCAGGGTCGCACGACGGCATACGACGCCAGTGCACCAAGGAGGAACCGAGCAGAGGGACCAGGTGCTACTCCAGGACAGACCCCGGACACGGCTGTTGACCCACACAGGGGAATACAGGAACAGACTGGTAGGCTGGCACACAGACTGGTGGGTATAGGCAGGCACGACTGGTATGCAGGCAGGCGGGTATGCAGGCAGGGGGGTACAGGCAAGCACAGCTAGAGTGCAGACATGGAGGCACTAGCAGGTAGGAACACAGGCGGGATAGGACCCAGTACACACTGGGACTCAGGAACAATACAGGCAGAGGGGGACAGGCAAGCACAGCTAGAGTGCAGACAGGGAGGCACTAGCAGGTAGGGACACTGGCGGGATAGGACCCAGTACACACTGGGACTCAGGAACAGAACCACAGATGTGGCGGACAAACACAGCAGAGTGAGGCCGCCCAGAGAGGTGAGCGAGAACAGGGCAGGACAAGGCCGCCTGGAACGGTGAACAAAGGGTCAGAGCTGAGCGAGACTGCCGGAGCAGTGAGCAAGAGTAAAGCAGGACGAGACCGCCTGGAGCGGTGAGCAAGAGTGGAGCGAGACTGCCGGAGCAGCGAGCAAAAGGGTCAGAGCGGAGCAAGGCTGCCGGAGCAGCGAGCAAAGGAGTCAGAGCAGGCTAGAACCGCCGGAGCGGTAAGCAAAGGAGTCAGAGCAGGCTAGAACCGCCGGAGCGGTGAGCAAAGGAGTCAGAGCAGGCTAGAACCGCCGGAGCGGTGAGCAAAGGAGTCAGAGCAGGCTAGAACCGCCGGAGCGGTGAGCAAAGGAGTCAGAGCAGGCAAAGCTGAGTAGGGGGGACAGGGCTCTGTTCACACGGAACAGACAGGAAGGGAAAGGCAGAGCCAGACACCCACAGGGTACTTGCAGTGAAGTAGCGAGGGGACCACAAACTCACAAACGGGAGTACAGAGACAACAGGCAGGAGTTAGGTACGAGTTCAGACTCTGCAGAAAAAGGAAGGGAACGGACATAGAGAAAAGACAGATGAAAGATAGGAGAGAGTACAGACTGGAACTGAGTGTACGGACGAGACCGACACTGCAGCGGGACACAGGAGCGGGTCTGGGAATACGGCCCCCAGAGAGGCGGGATGAACAGGCAAGGAGCGTGTTCAGACAGGACAGACAAGATACAGGAGCAGGTCTGGGTAATCGGCCCCCAGAGAGGCGGGACGAACAGGCAAGGAGCGTGTACAGACAGGACAGACAAGATACAGGAACGGATCTAGGTAATCAGCCCCTAGAAGGCGGGAGGAACAGGCTAGGAGCGTGTTCAGACAGGCCTGGAAATACAGCCTCCAGGAAAGGCAGCAGGCAAGAGTACACAGACAGGACTTCAATTCAGACACGGGAACTGATACCGCAAGGCAGGAGACAAAGACAGGACTCCGCTCAGACACGGGAACTGATACCGCAAGGCAGGAGACATAGATAGGACTCAGTTCAGACACGGGAACTGAAACCGCAAGGCAGGAGACATAGACAGGACTCAGTTCAGACACGGGAACTGATACCGCAAAGCAGGAGACAAAGAACGGGACCTGGCACCTTCAGAGTGCAAGCACACACTGAAAGAAACACTATGCTCAGGCAGGGATAGATGGGAGCAGCTGAGCTATATACCAGGTGACAGACAGCAATAGGCTGAGGACGCACAAGGGGTGTGACCCACAGCAGGTACAAAAAGCAGGAAGTGATCGGGCGCCGCCCTTAAGCAGCAGAAACAGACACAAACAGACAGCATGGAGGGAAGCTAGAGAGACATTCTGGATTGGAGATCAAGTGCGCGCTCTTGCACGCTGGGAGATGGACCACCATGCAAGGACGCCGCCAGGTATGTTACAGCGCCTACTTCAACGCCTTCTCTCCTGTCCCGGTCTCCGGGAGAAGCGATGTGCCGCGGCAACGCTCCTCCCGGTCATGTAAGTATGGAGCCGGAGATTGCGATATGTGTTCAGTGTCTACGCATACCGCGATCTCCGGCGCCATACACTCCTCTTACCTGTGCTCCATGCATTCTTGTGTCTGGAGCCAGACTGCGCGTCGCGCATGCACAGTCTGTAGAGGCTTCAGACAGAGGGACGTTTGCAGCGTTATATTATAGATATTTTGCTTATCGAGATAACAGATTGATTGATTTTGTGGGTGTCTGACGACTGCGATCCCCATCGATCAGCATCAGCAAAACATAGAACTTTTCTCCATATTACAATGGAGTGGCAGTGCACATGCCGCTTCATTGATTCCCCTGTGGGGCCGCAGAGCTTTGCACTCCTCTTTTTCTGGCACCCCCATAGAGCATGAATGGAGCATGGTTGTGCATCCAACCTGCTGCACCATTCTAACTGGGAATTAAAGTACTCTAATACGGATAAAATTTCCCTGTTCTGCTGATTGGTGCGGGACGGCCACCCACTGATCAATAAGTTTTACTCTATCCTACAGTGAACCCCTTTAAGACCTGTCAAAGTTTCAGAAAGTTCTTATTTTCCTTGCTAAATGTTTTCATTACAGCAAATCAACTTCTTTTCATGATTAGGTTTTGAACCCCAAGATTTCCTAAAAAGTGTTAAAGACCTTGTTAAAGAGTTCTGTTATCAAATTCATCCCATAAACTGTCATGCTGGTAATCTGTTTCTAAGGGCACAGTCAGATATCAGTTTTTTATGTACGAGTTCTGTCTGTCCAAGTCTATGGGACTGTGAAAAAATCGGACAATACCATCCAAAACGCCAGTGTTGTTGAATCACGGCTTATGTCTAATAAACACGTAGTAAATATGTTCTTATACCAGTGTAATATTACTCCCACAACATACAGCTTCTTTCAGACATACTGTATATAATGTTCTCTTTCCATCCATCTTGAAGCAGAATTATTCTTTCCAACTTATGGATCTATTGTAATGGATAAAATTCTGTTTTGTAGATGACACTGGAAGCTCAGAAGTGCAGACTGTACTCACTGCCACTGCTAAGCCATTGCATATTGAGTTTAAAGAAAATAGCTTAAGCTACATGGAGAAGTTGATGCTAAAAAAGCACAGAAGGTATTGTATATGTCCTATACGTATAGAAATAAGCAGACGGATCATTTTTTGGAATCACTTTTTAAATTTGAACCTGGTTTTATACAGTTATATGAAAAAGTTTGGGCACCGCTATTAATGTTAAGCTTAATGTTTTTTAAAAATTGGTGTTTTTGCAACAGCTATTTCAGTTTGATATATGTAATAACTGTTGGACACAGTAATGTTTCTGCCTTGAAATGAGGTTTATTGTACTAACAGAAAATGTGCAATCTGCATTCAAACAAAATTTGACAGGTGCATAAGTATGGGCACCTCACCAGAAAAGTGACATTAATATTTAGTAGATCCTCCTTTTGCAAAAATAACAGCCTCTAGTCGCTTCCTGTAGCTTTTAATGATTTCCTGGATCCTGGATAAAGGTATTTTTGACCATTCCTCTTTACAAAACAATTCCAGTTCAGTTAAGTTTGATGGTCGCCGAGCATGGACAGCCCTCTTCAAATGATCCCACAGATGTTCAATGATATTCAGGTCTGGGGACTGGGATGGCCATTCCAGAACATTGTAATTGTTCCTCTGCATGAATGCCTGAGTAGATTTGGAGTGGTGTTTTGGATCATTGTCTTGCTGAAAGATCCATTCCCTGCGTAACTTCAACTTTGTCACTGATTCTTGAACATTATTGTCAAGAATCTGCTGATGCTGAGTGGAATCCATGCGTCCCTCAACTTTAACAAAATTCCCGGTGCCGGCATTGGCCACACAGCCCCAAAGCATGATGGAACCTCCACCAAATTTTATTGTGGGTAGCAAGTGTTTTTCTTGGAATGCTGTGTTTTTTTGCCGGCATGCATAACGCCTTTTTGTATGACCAAACAACTCAATCTTGGTTTCATCAGTCCACAGGACCTTCTTCCAAAAAGAAATTGGCTTCTCCAAATGTGCTTTTGCATACGTCAGCCGACTCTGTTTGTGGCGTGCTTGCAGAAACGGCTTCTTTCGCATCACTCTCCCATACAGCTTCTCCTTGTGCAAAGTGCGTTGTATAGTTGACCGATGCACAGCGACACCATCTGCAGCAAGTTGATGCTGCAGCTCTCTGGAGGTGGTCTGAGGATTGTCCTTGACTGATCTCACCATTCTTCTTCTCTGCCTTTCTGATGTTTTTCTTGGCCTGCCACTTCTGGCCTTAACAAGAACTGTCCCTGTGTCCTTCCATTTCCTTACTATGCTCCTCACAGTGGAAACTGACAGGTTAAATCTCTGAGACAGCTTTTTGTATCCTTCCCCTGAACAACTATGTTGAATAATCTTTGTTTTCAGATCATTTTACAGTTGTTTTGAGGAGCCCATGATGCCACTCTTCAGAGGAGATTCAAACAGGAGAACAACTTTCAAGTGGCCACTTTAAGTAGCTTTTCTCTTGATTGCATACACCTGGCTATGAAGTTCAAAGCTCAATGAGGTTACAAAACCAAAAAAAGTGCTTTAGTAAGTCAGTAAAAAGTAGGTAGGAGTATTTAAAACAAGAAAATGATAAGGGTGCCCTTACTTATGCACCTGTCAAATTTTGTTTGAATGCAGATTGCACATTTTCTGTTAGTACAATAAACCTCATTTCAAGGCAGAAACATTACTGTGTCCAACAGTTATTACATATATCAAACTGAAATAGCTGTTGCAAAAACACCAATTTTTATAAAACATTAAGCTTAAGATTAATAGGGGTGCCCAAACTTTTTCTTATAATTGTATAGATTGAATATTTTCCTATTATGAACGTGAGCTAATGTAGCTACGGGTGATGTATGGGTTACCACACACTGTTAAATTATCCATATTAATTCAATATAGAGGTCATCCGAGCAACCATGTATTTTATGTTGCCAATTTGAATTCTGCTTTCTGTGTAGCAGAGAGGAAGGGCCAGGACATGTTGTGCTTTTTAGCCAATCACACAAGTCTTAAAAAAATAAAGGCGCAAATAGAATAATGAATTGGGTGCAAACAAAAATAGACTCAAAGCACAAAACTAGACAAACAGGCACAAAGGCAATGACGAATCGGGGGATAGGTTTAATTTTGGATGTTTTAATGAGTAAGGGTCCATCCAATATTGAAAAGTAACAAAACTATGACCATCTAAAATACACATTTTTGTACCTCATTAATTCTTCTAGAGAGATGAAATATATTATTTCTAGCTAAGACTAAGCTATGATCAGCATTTGAAAATATGTCCTTTTTTGCCAGGACATTTTTTTTTTCATCTGTATAGTGTCCTGTATACGGTATCTGTTTCTTGGATCCGTATGTCTTCCTTATCCCTTGTTTTGCCCTTATGCCTGTATAATATAAGATTAAGGAAAAATAAATAACAATAGGCCTAATATAGTTTCCTACATAGTTTTTGCAATGAATCCGTTAAAAACAGAAGCCATGTGGATGGTGTCTATATGGCATCCATTTTAATTAAGATATGTACCCACTGAGTTTTAAAGAGGGGTTTTTGCCCCCCCCCACCCCAAAAGAGGCTAGTGCACTGCTAGTTTACTACGATCCATGTGAAAACATGTTCATATGAACTAGCTCATTCACTTACATTGGGCCATGAGCTGTCAATGTGCTCTCTGTTTAGCAAATAGAGTAAAAATGTGCTCGTCTGAACAAGGCCTTGTTCAGCAGCTGAAGTGCTGCAATTTCCTTTGCAAGCTGCGATTTTCCGTTTTTACACTTTCGTTTTTTGCTCCCCTTCTTCCCAGAGCCATAACTTTTTTATTTTTCCGTCAGTATGGCGGTGTGATGGCTAGTTTTGTGTCAGACAAGTTGTACTTTTGACACCTTTGATTTTGCTGGAAAACTGGGAAAAAATTCTAAGTGTAGTGAAATTGCAAAAAAAGTGCAATTCCACAATTGATTTTTTTTTACCATGTTCACTAAATGCTAAAACTGACCTAACAATATGATTCCCAAGGTCATTACTAGTTTGCAGATACCAAACATCTTTTTTTATTTAAGTGGTGAAAAAAAATCCGATGTTTGTAAGAAAAAACAAATTTGCTTATGGCTCCATTTTCCGAGACCTGTAGCGTCTCCATTTTTCGGGATCTGGGGCTGGGTGATGGCTTATTTTTTGTGCACCGAGCTGACGTTTTTATTGATACCATTTTGGAGTACATGCAATGTTTTTATCGCCTGTTATTGCAGTGTTGTGGCTGGCAAAAAAACAATACTACTAATAATAATAATCTTTATTTATATAGCACCAACATATTCCGCAGCGCTTTACAATTCAGAGGTTCATATTCAACAGTCATAAGTAACATGGTTAAAGATAATACAATAATTAAAGCAAAAATATTGACAACCCTGCTCGTAAGAGCTTACAATCTACAATGAGGTGCGGGTGACACAAAGTACAGTGGCTTATTTACAATGATGGACCAGCCTAAAACTGTGTAAGTTGTGGTTCGTCCTAATTTCTTGGGGTAGAGCATTCCTAAGAATAGGTGCAGCTCAGGAGAAGTCTTGAAGCCGGGAGTGGGAGGTACGGATTAGTGCAGATGTTAGTCGAAGGTCACTTGCGGAGCGTAGAGAACGGGTAGGCCGATAAACAGAAATGAGGGATGAGATGTAGGGGGGTGCTGCACTGTGGACAGCTTTGTGAGTGAAAACAAGCAATTTAAATTGGATCCTATAATTCATGGGCAGCCAGTGCAATGACTGGCACAGAGCGGAGGAGTCTGAGTAACGATTAGCCAAATAGATGACCCTGGCTGCAGCGTTAAAGAGGGACTGGAGAGGGGAAAGTCGAGTGAGGGGGAGGCCAATTAATAGAGAGTTACAGTAGTCAAGGTGGGAGTGGATTAGGGCAACAGTGAGGGTTTTTGTTTCCAAGGTGCGAAATGGGCGGATTCTAGAGATGTTCTTCAGGTGCAAGCGACAAGAGCAGGCAAGAGATTATATATGGAAGGTGAAGGAAAAATTGGTGTCAAACACAACCCCCAGACAATGCGCCTGCTGGCTCAGCGTTATTGTGGTGCCACACACGGAGAGGGAGATGTCAGATTTAGGGAGATGAGTAGACGGCGGGAGCAGAAGAAGTTCAGTTTTGGAAAGGTTGCGTTTCATATAGAGAGCGGACATGATGTTAGAAACTGCGGCCAGACAGTCACTGGTGTTCTGTAGTACAGTGGGGGTAAGGTCAGGGGATGAGGTGTATAGTTGTGTGTCATCAGCATAAAGATGGTACTGAAAACCAAATTTGCTTATGGTCTGTCCAATTGGGGCTGTGTAGAGAGAAAAGAGAAGAGGGCCCAGGACTGAACCCTTAGGAACCCCAATAGTGAGAGGAAGGGGGGAAGAAATGGAGCCAGCGAACGATACACTGAAAGAGCGGTTAGATAGGTAGGAGGAAAACCAGGAGAGAGCAGTGTCCTTTATGCCGATTGACTAGAGAGTAGGAGGTGGTGGTCAACGGTGTCGAAAGCTGCAGAGAGATCAAGAAGAATGAGCAGAGAGTAGTCACCATTACGTTTTGCTGCCAGAAGGTCATTGGTTACTTTAATGAGTTCAGTTTCTGTAGAATGTAGGGGGCGGAAGCCGGACTGTGATGGGTCTAGAAGAGAGTGAGTGGAGAGGTAACTGGTAAGGCGGGAGTAGACCAGGCGCTCCAAGAGTTTAGAGATGAAGGGAAGCTTGGAGACTGGTCTGTAGTTGTTTGTGCATGAAGCGTCAAGGAAGGGCTTTTTTTAATAATGGAGTAATGATGGAGTGTTTGAAGGAGGAGGGGAAGATACCAGAAGAGAGGGAGAGGTTTAAGATTTTAGTTAGGTGAGTAGTGACGACTGAAGAAAGAGACTAGAATAGATGTGAGGGGATGAGGTCAGTGGTGCATGGCATGTAGTGGGATGAGAAGAAGAGATAAGCCTGGAGACTTCTTCTTCTGTGACTGGGTCAAATGTGGAGAGTGATCCAGAGGGGATGTGGGGATGGATGGGAGTCATGGCATTTGGTGTCTGGGAGCGGATTTCCTGACATATCGTGTCTATTTTCTCTGTGAAATAGGAGGCCAAGTCCTCAGCACAAATGTCCTTGATTGGGGCCTGAGCTTTAGGACTGAGGAGGAAGTGAAAGGTGTCGAAGAGTTTTTTGGGGTTGTTGGATAGTGAGGAGATCAGGGTGGTGAAGTAAGTCTGTTTGGCGAGGTGAAGGGCAGAGTTATATGTTTTTAACATAAATTTATAGTGGTTAAAGTTTTCTAGTGTGCGAGTTTTCACCATAGGCGTTCGGCACTCCTAGAGCATCGCTGGAGAAATCGGGTTTGCAGTGTGAGCCAGGGCTGTTTTACTCTGTTTTAGAGGTTCTGAGGGTGAGGGGCGCTACTTGGTCCAGCGTGCTTCTGAGAGTGTCATTGTAGTGATTTACAGCCAGATCAGGACAAGAAAAAGAGGAGATTGGAGACAGTGATAAGTGAAGGGAGTCTGTAAGTGTATGAGGGTTAATGACTTGTAGATTTCTGAATGTGTGATAGGTAGGAATGTGCTGGGGCAGGCGAGGATTTGTGAGCGTGAAGGAGAGAATGTTATGATTAGAGAGGGTAAGAGGGGAGTTATCTAGGTAGCGGATTGAACAAAGCCGGACAAAGACCAGATCAAGGGTGTTTCCGTCTTTGTGTGTCTCAGAGGTTGAAAGCTGTGAGAGGCCAAGAGAAGTGGTTAAAGATAGAAACTGGGATGCGGATGAGGAGGTGGGGCTGTTTATGGGGATGTTGAAGTCTCCTAGGATAAGGATTGGTAAATCTGAGGACATGAAGTGCAGCAGCCAGGCAGAAAAATGGTCAAGGAACTGGGTGGATGAGCATGGGGGACGGTATATGACCGCTACTGTGAGGAAGAGGGGATGGAAGAGCCTGATGATGTGGACCTCAAAAGAAGGGAATGAGAGTGATGGAACTGGGGGGATGATCTGGAAGGTGCATTGTGGGGACAGGAGTATGCCGACTCTACCACCAAGTCTGTTCGCAGATCTCTGGGAATGGGAAAAATGCAAGCCGCCAATACATAGAATCATAGAATGGTAGAGTTGGAAGGGACCTCCTGAGTCATCTGGTCCAACCCCCTCCTCCAAGCAGGATTCACTAAATCATCTCAGACAGATGTCTGTCCAGTCTCTGTTTGAAGACGTCCATTGAAGGGGAACTCACCACCTCTCGTGGCAGCCTGTTCCACTCATTGATCACCCTGTCAAAAAGTTTTTTCTAATATCTAATCTGTGTCTCCTCCCATTCAGTTTCATCCCATTGCTTCTAGTTTTTCCTTGTGCAAATGAGAATAAAGATGATCCTTCTACAATGTGACAGCCCTTGAGATATTTGTGGACAGTTATTAAGTCTCCTCTCAGTCTTCTTTTTTGCAAGCTAAACATTCCCAAATCCTGGAACCGTTCCTCATAGGACATGGTTTGCAGACCGGTCACCATTCTGGTCGCTCTTCTCTAGAGATGAGCGTTGTTCTACTCGAACTGTTCGCCAATCTCAAATTCGAGCTGTTTTGGGCGGTGTTCGAGCCGGTCGGCGAACACGAACAATTTGAGAAAAATTCGGCTGTTCGAGGTTATGTTCGATAACTGTTCGTGCACCAAAATCATAACTGGATTTTTTCTCAGTAATGATGAAAATTAATGTTAATACGCAGTTTGAGTGTACAGCGGGGCGGGGGGAGGGGCAGGGGATGGATCTCTGCAGGAACAATGAAGATCTCCATTTTTTTTTCTCTTTCCCGCATTTGCAGTGGGGAGGTGCAATCTGTCAGCCTATCAGCAGCGCACACACGGAGCGAAGTGCTTTTTTTCACACAAGCAAGGGCATGTGTGATTGGCAGTGTATGTCACATGTCCTTGCCCTATAAGACCAAGCCATTTTCCCCGTCGCCACCATTTTCTCACTGCTGCAGCTGCGTGTTAGACGGCACCGCTGTTGCTGTGTGTGCTATACCTTGTTAATTTCAAGCCAATTTTCGCACAAATATACAGATAGCTTGGGAGTAGGGAATAGTTGTGATTGCAGTCCTTTTAAGGACTAGGTTACAGCATTTCCTACGACTTTTATCAGGGAGGTCTGTGCTCTTAAATAGATAGGTTGTGGGAGTAAAGACTAATTGTATTTGGAGTCCTTTTCAGGACTAGGTTACATGAGTTCCTATCAGTTTTTGCCAGGCAGGTCTGTGCCAGTGCTGTGCAAGTTTTTTTCACAGCATTTGGCTGAATCTAGCAAAGCTAATCCTTTTTGGCCTATTGCAGAGTGTGTTAGTCAGTGGAGTAGCCTATCTGTGTTGCAAGATATAACACCTGTGTATAGAATACCAATTTTTTTACTGCACCTAGTGAAGTAAAATCTTTTGGGCATAGCATCATTCTATTAGTCCATCTATACTGACCTCCATCAGGTTGCAAACTGAATATAATTTTTTTCTGCATCTAGCTCTGAAAAAATATTTGGGCTTCTAGCGGTGTGTGGGACTTGGTCTATTAGTCCATCTATACTGACCTCCATCAGGTTGCAAATTAAAAATAATTTTTTTCTGCATCTACCTCTGAAAAAATATTTGGGCTTCTAGCAGTGTGTGGGACTTGGTCTATTAGTCCATCTATACTGACCTACATCAGGTTGCAAATTAAAAATATTTTTTTTCTGCATCTAGCTCTGAAAAAATATTTGGGCTTCTAGCGGTGTGTGGGACTTGGTCTATTAGTCCATCTATACTGACCTCCATCAGGTTGCAAATTAAAAATAATTTTTTTCTGCATCTAGCTCTGAAAAAATATTTGGGCTTCTAGCGGTGTGTGGGACTTGGTCTATTAGTCCATCTATACTGACCTCCATCAGGTTGCAAATTAAAAATAATTTTTTTCTGCATCTAGCTCTGAAAAAATATTTAGGCTTCTAGCAGTGTGTGGGACTTGGTCTATTAGTCCATCTATACTGACCTCCATCAGGTTGCAAATTAAAAATAATTTTTTTCTGCATCTAGCTCTGAAAAAATATTTGAGCTTCTAGCAGTGTGTGGGACTTGGTCTATTAGTCCATCTATACTGACCTCCATCAGGTTGCAAATTAAAAATAATTTTTTTCTGCATCTAGCTCTGAAAAAATATTTGGGCTTCTAGCGGTGTGTGGGACTTGGTCTATTATTCCATCTATACTGACCTCCATCAGGTTGCAAATTAAAAATAATTTTTTTCTGCATCTAGCTCTGAAAAAATATTTGGGCTTCTAGCAGTGTGTGGGACTTGGTCTATTAGTCCATCTATACTGACCTCCATCAGGTTGCAAATTAAAAATAATTTTTTTCTGCATCTAGCTCTGAAAAAATATTTGGGCTTCTAGCAGTGTGTGGGACTTGGTCTATTAGTCCATCTATACTGACCTCCATCAGGTTGCAAATTAAAAATAATTTTTTTCTGCATCTAGCTCTGAAAAAATATTTGGGCTTCTAGCGGTGTGTGGGACTTGGTCTATTAGTCCATCTATACTGACCTCCATCAGGTTGCAAATTAAAAATAATTTTTTTCTGCATCTAGCTCTGAAAAAATATTTGGGCTTCTAGCAGTGTGTGGGACTTGGTCTATTAGTCCATCTATACTGACCTACATCAGGTTGCAAATTAAAAATAATTTTTTTCTGCATCTAGCTCTGAAAAAATATTTGGGCTTCTAGCGGTGTGTGGGACTTGGTCTATTAGTCCATCTATACTGACCTCCATCAGGTTGCAAATTAAAAATAATTTTTTTCTGCATCTAGCTCTGAAAAAATATTTGGGCTTCTAGCAGTGTGTGGGACTTGGTCTATTAGTCCATCTATACTGACCTACATCAGGTTGCAAATTAAAAATAATTTTTTTCTGCATCTAGCTCTGAAAAAATATTTGGGCTTCTAGCGGTGTGTGGGACTTGGTCTATTAGTCCATCTATACTGACCTCCATCAGGTTGCAAATTAAAAATAATTTTTTTCTGCATCTAGCTCTGAAAAAATATTTGGGCTTCTAGCAGTGTGTGGGACTTGGTCTATTAGTCCATCTATACTGACCTCCATCAGGTTGCAAATTAAAAATAATTTTTTTCTGCATCTAGCTCTGAAAAAATATTTGGGCTTCTAGCAGTGTGTGGGACTTGGTCTATTAGTCCATCTATACTGACCTCCATCAGGTTGCAAATTAAAAATAATTTTTTTCTGCATCTAGCTCTGAAAAAATATTTGGGCTTCTAGCAGTGTGTGGGACTTGGTCTATTAGTCCATCTATACTGACCTCCATCAGGTTGCAAATTAAAAATAATTTTTTTCTGCATCTAGCTCTGAAAAAATATTTGGGCTTCTAGCAGTGTGTGGGACTTGGTCTATTAGTCCATCTATACTGACCTCCATCAGGTTGCAAATTGAATAAAAAAAATTTCTGCATCTAGCTCTGAAAAAATATTTGGGCTTCTAGCGGTGTGTGGGACTTGGTCTATTAGTCCATCTATACTGACCTCCATCAGGTTGCAAATTAAAAATAATTTTTTTCTGCATCTAGCTCTGAAAAAATATTTGGGCTTCTAGCAGTGTGTGGGACTTGGTCTATTAGTCCATCTATACTGACCTCCATCAGGTTGCAAATTGAATAAAAAAATTTTCTGCATCTAGCTCTGAAAAAATATTTGGGCTTCTAGCGGTGTGTGGGACTTGGTCTATTAGTCCATCTATACTGACCTCCATCAGGTTGCAAATTAAAAATAATTTTTTTCTGCATCTAACCCAGCCAATAGTTTTGGCCTAATACCACAGTTTGGCCACTCAGCTCTGCTCGGTTACCATCCATTGTTTTTTTGTGCAAACAACTCCAGAGTTGTGAATTAGTTAACCACCAAAATGAGTGGAAAAAGGCCTGCTGCTGGTGGAAAGGGGAATAGGCGTGTTGGGAAGGGGAAAAAAGGTTGTGTCCGTGGGGTAGGTGCAGAAGAAAGACCATCTTCCAGCCAAACTAAAATGTCTACTTCTTTTAGCGGACAATGTGATAAGATCCCTTTCTTACGGCCACGCCAATCGCTACAAATTCCAGATGAGGCACAAAAACAGCAGGTGCTTCAACGGATATCAAGTGCTCCTTTAAGTGGGCTCTCCTCCACATCAACTTCAACATCACAAATACTCCAGTCCTCAAAGGTGTCACCCAAATCGCACTTGCTTCCTCACAGCTCCCAAATCTCCAGCTGCCCGTCTGAGTGTGAGGTAGAACAGATGGTTGAGTCTGCAGAGCTGTTTACTCATACTATAGCCTGGGAATCAGAGGTCGACTCCAGCGCTTCTGTGAATCCAGACGAGGAAATGATCTGCACTGATGCCCAGAATCTTTATGAGTCGGATCCAGGACCAGACGCAGAAGGTTCTGACCATAATGTAGACCCTCATTCCCAAACTGTAACTCCTGTTGGTGGAGACAATGAGGAAGACGATGATAAGACTCAAATACCTGATTGGAGCGACAACTTTAGTTTTTTGTCAGGGCAGGAACAGGTTGGCTCTGAGGACGACGGGTGTGATAACGCACAGGGTGATGATGATGAGGTCGGAGATCCCACTTACTGTCAACCCACAGTCAGCCAAGAGATGAGGTCAGCAGAGGAGGTGGAGGAAGATGCTAGTGACGACGAGGTCAGGTTGCGCCTTCCTGGACAGAGACGTAGTACTGGAAGCACGTCAACAACTGCATCCTCAAACACAACTCTGCCTCTCACCACAAGTCGTGGTGGCTCTTCAGGTCGCATGGGTGCTAAGCCTTGCATAGCCTGGGCATTTTTTCAGATCGATAAAGATGACCCAACTCGTGTTATCTGTAACATTTGTCAGCAAAAGCTAAGTAGAGGCCAAAAAATACATAGTTTGAGTACTTCATGCATGAACCGGCACATGGACATGAAGCATAAGTTGCAGTGGGAAGCTCAGTGTGCTACAATGCGGCCTAGCCGGCCGGGCCAATCACCGTCTGCCATATCTTGTGCATCCGCGGCCTCTTCATCCTCTGTGACTGGGGGGACAGCAGTCACACCTGTTTTGGGGCGCAGACCTGCCACCTCTTTACCCGCAACAGCCAGCGTGATTGGCAGGTCATCATTTTCTTTGGAGGTGGTAACACCAGCTGGTGTTGAGCGCTGTCCGACATCGATAGCACCACCTTTGGATCAAGGCAACCTAACATGTCCGCCTGCATCTTCCTCACAGACCGGCAGTTTGCCGGGGACACCCTTATCAACCCCGTCTAAGCACAATAGCCAGCCCTCGGTCCCTCAGATGTGGACAAGTAAAAGACCATTTCCTCCTAGCCATGAGAAAGCTAAGAGGTTGAATTTCACCATCTGCAAGCTCTTGGCTACAGAAATGCTGCCTTTCCGCCTGGTGGACACAGAGGATTTTCGAGACCTTATGTCCGTCGCAGTGCCCCAGTACCAGATGCCCAGTCGGCACTACTTCTCAAAGAAAGGTGTGCCTGCGCTCCACCAGCATGTCGCACACAACATCACCGCTTCTTTGAGAAACTCTGTGTGTGACAGGGTGCATTTCACCACAGACACTTGGACGAGTAGGCATGGACAGGGGCGTTACATGTCACTGACTGGGCACTGGGTAACTATGGTGACAGCAGGACAAGGGGCTGCTGTCCAAGTCTTGCCGTCCCCACGAGTTGTGCGTCAATCCTCTTTATGTCAAAGTTCCTCCACTGCTTCTGCCTCCTCAACCTCCTCTCGGTCTTCCACCTGCACCCAAAGCCTGTCTGGTCATGCCACAAGCTTTCTAACTGCGCAGAAGGGATCCTGCACACCTCCTTACTATGCTGGCAGTAGGGCTCAACGTCATCAGGCGGTTTTTACATTGAAATGTCTGGGAAATGTGAGTCACACAGCTGAGGAGTTGTGGTCAGCTCTGGAGAACCAATTTCATGAATGGTTGTCTCCACTGGACCTGAAACCAGGGAAGGCCGTGTGCGACAATGCTGCAAACCTGGGTGCGGCCCTTCGCCGGGGCAATGTCACACACGTGCCTTGTATGGCTCACGTGTTGAACCTGGTTGTCCAGCAATTTTTAGCCCACTATCCCAGACTAGATGGCCTTCTGCAGAGGGCACGGTCGCTGTGTGCTCACTTCCGCCGTTCGCATCCCGCAGCTCAGCGACTTACATCTCTACAGAAGTCGTTGGGCCTGCCACTTCACCGGCTAAAATGCGATGTGCCTACCCAGTGGAATTCAACTCTGCACATGTTGCAGCGACTGTGGCAGCACCGACAAGCCCTGGTGCAATACGTTCTGACGTATAACCTGGGCCAACGAGATTCAGAGGTGGGGCAAATCACGCTGGAGGAGTGGTCTCAGATCAGGGACCTATGCACCCTTCTGCACAGTTTTGAAATGGCGACGAAGATGTTTAGTGCTGACGATGCCATTATCAGCATGACTATTCCGGTGATTTACATGCTGGAGCACATGTTAAACAGAATTCGGAGTCAGGTGGTGGCACAAGAGGAGGTGGAGGAAGTAGAGGAGGAGGAGTTGTATGCGGAAGGGCTAACATCTGCAAGGTCCAGACGGTCGGCAGCACCAAGGCGGCAGGCATGTGAGGGTGGGGGAGATGGTTTTACCAGGGCGCATGGTAGCAGCCAAATTAGTGAGGAAGGTGCAGGAGCCCAGGAAGGAGTGGAGGACGAACTGATGGAAGACTCATCAGATGAGGGAGACCTTGATCACATTTCTGTTGTGCGAGGTTGGGGGGAGAGGACAGAGGAAGGAAGCATGATTGTTACCTCGCCACCAACACAACAGGGACTTGGTGCTCCTGGATGCGCAACACACATGAGTGCCTTCTTGCTGCACTACCTGCAACATGACCCTCGAATTGTGAGAATTAGAAATAATGCTGACTACTGGGTTGCCACACTGTTAGATCCCCGGTACAAATGTAAATTTGCAGAAATTATTCCTGCCATAGAAAGGGATGCACGCATGCAGGAGTATCAGCAGAGACTGTTGCAGAATCTTACATGTGCTTTTCCACAAAATACCAGTGGTGCACGTAGTGAATCTCACAGTTCCAACTTGCCAACCGTGGGACCGTCAAGTGTTCAGCACTCAAACCGTAACAGAACCACAGTATCTGCTGGTAACATCAATTTTGCGGAATCATTTCACCACTTTTTTAGCCCATCCTTTGCAAGGCCACAGGAGACAAGAAGTCTGACACATAGTCAACGCCTAGAGACGATGGTACAGGAGTATCTCCAAGTAAACATTGAAGCCACGACTGTGTCACTGGACCCTTGCTCTTTTTGGGCTTCCAATCTGGATAAATGGCCGGAGCTAGCCACTTACGCCTTGGAGATCTTGTCATGCCCCGCAGCCAGCGTTCTGTCTGAACGTGTGTTCAGCGCTGCTGGTGGTGTGCTGACAGATAAGCGCACGCGGCTCTCCACTGATAATGTAGACAGACTCACGTTCATAAAGATGAACAAATCATGGATCCGAAACGACTTTTCTACCCCTGTGTCATCCTGGGGAGAGTAAAAGCTTGATGATTGGTTAAAATCACCCTACCAACCGTTTTAAGCTTTCAAATTACTAATCATGTTTATCTGTATCTTGACTGGAAAATAATTTGGGCTTTGTAGCAGTGTGCAGCACTGATCCTATTAGGCCATCTATACTAAAGCTTCACCAGATTTAAAATTAAAAATAATTTTTAGCTGCATCTAGTCCGGAAAATAATTTTGGGGCTCCGAGATGCGCAAGGCACATAAGTGCCTTCTTGCTGCACTACCTGCAGCATGACCCTCATATTGTCAGAATTCGAAGTAATCATGACTACTGGGTTGCCACACTCTTAGATCCCCCAAACTTTTCGATCAACCTTTTCATTTTAATAAAGACCAAAAAAATGGTCATTTTTGAAATTATAAGCATTAGCAGGTTGTTAGAAACTGAAATCAAACAGTTTTCAACTCAAAACTTTATTCTAGGTGATGTTACATTTTCACATAGGACCCCTTGTTCGAAAGGAGCTTCTGAACTCTCTCGTCCATTGAATTTGTCAGGTTTTGGATGGTTTCTGCTTCAATTGTTTTGCATGAGGACAGAATACCCTCCCAGAGCTGTTGCTTAGATGTGAACTGCCTCCCGCCATCATAGACACTCCTTTTAATGATGCTCCAAAGGTTCTGAATGGGGTAGAGGTCAGGGGAGCATGGGGGTCACACCATAAGTTTGTCCCCTTTTATGCCCATATCAGCCAGAGATGCAGATGTTTTATGTGCAGCATGAGATGGTGCATTATCATGCAGAAAAATGATCTTGCTGTGAAATACACGGTTCTTCTTCTTGAACCATGGCAGGAAGTGCTGTTTGAGAAAATCCACATACATTATGGAGTTCATCTTTAGCGCCTTCAGGGATCCTAAAGGGGCCGACAATCTCTCTCCCCATGATTCCAGCCCAAAACATTACTCCACCTCCTCCTTGTTGGCGCTGTAGCCGTGTTTGCGTGGGGTGTCCATCAACCAGCCATCCTCCACTCCATCCATCTGGACCATCGAGCGCTGCACGGCACTCATCCGTGAACAAAACAGTTTTGAAATCAGTCTTCATGTAATGTTTGGCCCACTGGAGCCGTTTCTGCTTGTGTGAAGTGGATAGAGGAGGTCGACAGGATGGCGCATGCACAGCTGCAAACCTCTGAAGGACCCTGCATCTTGTTGTTCGGGGGACGTTGGAGGCACAAGCAGCTTCAAAAACTTGTCTGCTGCTATGACAAGGCTTTTTTGCCGCTGCTCTTTCAACCTGACGTAATTGCCTGTAGGAAAGAGTCCTCAATTTGCCCTTATCAGCACGCACACGTGTGTACTGTGAATCAGCTACATACTTCTTGATTGCCAGGACACTTCATCCTGATCATCGCACAATGTTGATTGTAGTCATGCCTTGACCTAAACACTCCACAATTTGTTGCTTCTCAGCAGCCGACACATCCTTTTTCTTTCCCATTTTGGCAGAAAATGTAGGCTGCTTAATAATGTGAGAGAGCCTTCTTAAGTAGTCTTGCCTTTCATTGGACACACCTGCCAAACTAATTAGCACAGGTGTCTGCAATTGCTTACAGTGATATAAAGAGCCCTGACACACATCACCATCAATGAGTTTAACTGACAAACAAACAAATTCTTCCCTTATCACTCCTAAACACTTTTTGTATAATAATTTGGAACGCAGTGTACATGTGCTTTTCCACAAAACACCAGTGGTTCACGTAGTGAATCTTACAGTTCTAACTTGCCAACCGTGGTCTGTATGGAGTTGTTCAATAAAGGGCCCAAAATTAAGATAACATAGATGGGAGAGGTCTCTATGAATAGGAATTCCTAAGTATTTGATACCCTGTGAGGGCCAGGCAAAGGGAAAGTTGGACTGGATGGAATCCTATATGGATTTGGGGAGGGAGACATCGAGGGCCTCAGACTTCGCTGCATTGATTTTAAAATTTTACCATGTAACAAAGTGATCTATTTCAGCCATAACAGCATGGATGGATATATGTGATTGAGTGATATATACTAGGACATCATCAGCAAATAGAGAGCACTTGTACTCGGTGCCTCCCACCTCAATCCACCTAATATTGGGGTTATGGCGAATTGATGAGAGCAGGTGCTCCGTCACTAGGATGTATAAGAGAGGGGACAGAGGACATCACTGCCTTGTCCCATTGGTGATTGTGAAAGGTGATGAAAATGTTCTGACGCACCCCCTGGGCCTTGGGACACCCGGAGCCGGACCCTTTTTGGTGGATGCTGGTGGTTGTAGTCTTCGTGGCGGCGACCCACTTCCGTGGCTCAGGGCGGTGAAACCAGTGGCGGAACTATTTATGTGGTTTTCATGTTTAAATGTCCGACTACGCCACCCGTGGATTGCGGTCAGAGTGAACCGCCGCTACAGGGCAGACCACTGAGACTGGTGTTGTGGGTGCAGCAGAGCGTAGCATAACTCCCCACGGGAGGAGTATAGCCTCAGGGCAGTGTATGCGGAGGATGGGGGTGATGGTGCAGGGCAGCAGCAGTAACGACACGGAGTCAGTGATGCAGTTCAGGGCCTTTACTCACAGTTCTTATTATCCAGACCACGTCTGCAGGTAACGGCTGCCCACGTCGTACTGTGCTCACCAGGTGAGGGGCTCAGACAACTCCCAGATAACTTTGGAGCACTTCACAGGACCCCCTTTGTGTGTCCTTTGTCTGGCCTTTCTTACCAACACTTCTGTCTGGCTGCCTCGGGCCTCCTCTTGGTAAACTTGGCGCCAGTTTCCCTGACCCTATGTGGTGCCTTCCTAGCGGGTGTAGCGAGGGGCTGCGCCACATAAAATGTCAGAGCCTCCGGTTTCTAGCTGAGGGTCGTTTCCTGCCTCCACTAGTTCGGGGACCGGTCTCCCCCTTTGGCCTGACCCCTCCACGCAGGTGGATTCGGGCGTGCGGTGGCGACTCGCCCGTCCGCACCCCTGGGATCCCTTCATTCCTCGTTCCTGGAGCCTTCTCCGCTCCTCTTCCTTCCTTCTCCCTCTTCCAGGCCTGGGCCTCTGTTACTAGGCCCGCCTCCGGAGCAGAGCTCATGCAGAGCCCCTGCTCCCTGCCACTTCTGCTCAGACTTCTCTGCACTGAACTAAGATGGTGCCCACCTTTTATACTCCCTTCTCAATGCACCCAGGAACTGCTTCCTCCCTGCTCCTGCACTACAGGGTTCCCCTTCCTCAGTGTTCCCTCCCCCCACTCCAGCCAGGGACAGGGACTGTCGTGCCCATCTCAGGGGCATATTGGTCGCCCTGCCCCACGGCAATGTGGTGTAATGCATGCAGGTGTCGGGTCCTGATCCACACTCCATCCTTACCTGAGAGTGAGATATCACACCTCTGGGTGAGGTGCAATACGTCTTTAGCAACCGAGCCCTCAGGGTGCTACAGTTCCATTTATCTTAAGCCTAGGTGACGTATTGCGATACAGGGCCGTGATTTTGGCTATAAAAGGGTCCCCTAGACCCCTACCCCAAGCTTTTTAAGAGAATCATATATGGCGTGCCAGGAGACTCTATGGAATGCTTTCTCAGCATCCAACGAGAGTATCTAATTACAAATTTTTAACTGCATCTAGCCCAGGAAATACTTTGTGCCTAGTAGCAGTGTCTGCTAGTAAGCGGATTATCCCGGCTGTTAAGCAAGCTGCACCACCTGTAGTTTAGACACTTAATTTTTTCAAAGGAAATGCTTCGGGACCATGGGATACTTAGTGAAGAGCATCAGGAGGCACCCCAAGGCATAGGGGCTGGGACTGGCAGTAGGATGCCTTGCGGTGGACAGCCGAGCTCGATCCTTATAAAAGCTTTTTAACTGCAGCAGCTTTAGTGGACGCTACTGGAGCTGGAATTACCGCGGCTGCTGGCATGAGACTTGCCCTCCAATAGATCCTTGTAAATGGATTTAAAGTGTATTCATTCAAATTAGAGAGACAATTTAAATTAAAAAGCTTAGAGCTGCCTCCACCACAGGGGGGCTCGCTCGACCCACCAGCGGACAGGCACCAGTATTGGGAGAGGGGGGCTGGCCGTCAGGGTTCACCGCGGCTCTGGCACAAACCCGGCGACACGGAGGTGGCACGGGCAGGAGCGGACTGGCCGTGTCGGCTTCTCACTTTTTGGATTTTAGAAGGGCATGACATGCCTATATCTGTGTCTCCCCCTCCTTTTACTCCTCCACCTCTTTTATTTTCGCATGACTATATGTACTTGTCACTTTTCCATGTGTTAGTTATGTCTTCTGAGCAGTTTGTCAGCTTTTGGACACCTTTGAAGGTGTTTTCTATGTGTTTCTATGTGTTTTTGTTTGCCTGCCATTGGTTTTAACGGTGTTCGAAGGTGTTCGACGAACAGTTCGACGAACAGTTCGGCGAACACACGGGTGTTCGACGAACCGAACCGAACTCGAACACTACGGGGGTGGCTCAACACTACTCTTCTCTGAACTTGCTCCAGTTTGTCGATGTCTTTTTTAAAATGTGGTGCCCAAAACTGGACACAGTATTCCAGATGAGGTCTGACCAAAGAGGAGTAAAGTGCCATAATGACTTCACGTGATCTAGACTGTATGCTTCTGTTAATACATCCCAGAATTGTATTTGCCTTTTTTGCTGCTGCATCACACTGTTGACTCAGTTCAGTCTATGATCTAGTAGTATACCTAAGCCTTTTTCACATGTACTGTTGCTTAGCTCTATTCCTCCCATTCTGTATATGCTTTTTTCCTTTTTATTGCCCAGATGTAGTACTTTGCATTTTTCCCTGTTAAAAACCATTCTGTTAGTTGCTGCCCACTGCTCCAGTTTATTTAGGTCTTTTTGAATCCTCTCTCTCTTCTCTAGTGTTAGATATCCCTCCTAGGTTTGTGTCATCAGCAAATTTAATCAGTTTACCATCAATTCCTTCATCTAAATCATTGATAAAGATGTTGAACAATGAAGGTCCCAGTACAGAGCCCTTTGGTACCCCACTTGAGACATTCATCCAAGTTGATGTGAAGCCATTTACGACCACTCTTTGAGTCCAATCACTAAGCCAGTTATGAATCCACCTAACAGTTGCCTTGTCCATTCCATACTTGGTCATTTTTTCAATAAGGATGGTGTGAGATACTTTGTCAAATGCTCTGCTGAAGTCAAGATATACTATATTCAATCATAGAAGGGAATTAAGTTAGTCTGACATGACTTGTTAGTTACAAATCCATGCTGACTCTGGTTAATCACTTCATTCTTATCCAGGTACTTACATGTTGTTTAATAATTTGTTCAAAGATCTTTCCTGGTATAGAAGTCAGACTCACCGGCCTATAGTTCCCTGGGTCCACCTTCTTCCCCTTTTTGAAGATAGGAACAACATTTGCTCTTCTCCAGTCTTCTGGGACTTCTCCTGTTCTCCAAGAATTTTCAAAGATTATGGAGAGTGGTTCCAAAATGTCTTCTACAATCTCCTTCAGTACTCTGGGGTGTAATTCATCTGGACCTGGAGACTTGAACTCATTTATGTTAGCTAAATATTCCCTCACAATCTTTCTGTTTAAAGATAACCTGGATTTTTCTATACCTTTAATAGGAAAGTGAAGATCAATTGATGTTACATTTTCTTTCTGAGAGAAAACTGATGCAAAACAGGAATTAAAAAGTTCGGCCTTCTCAACATCCTTTCTTACCATTTCACTATTTTCATCCTGTCGAAATCCTATAGCATCTTTGACTTTTCTTTTACTTTTGACATACCCCCAAAATCCTTTTTTATTGCTTTTGACATCTCTTGCAAGCCTTAATTCATTGTCAGCTTTAGCTAACCTGATACTTGCCCTGCAGGTTCTGCAGACTGCATTATAATCTTCTTTAGATATGCCTCCCTCTTTCAATTTGATAAACATTTCTATCTTTCTTTCTTTTTAGCATGTGTTTAAGTTCTGTGTTCATCCATCCTGGTTTCCTTAAATGCTTCCCATTCTTCCTACTTTTCGGGATTGTTAACGATTGTGCTTTGAGAATCTCATTTTTAAAAATTTCCCATCCTTCCTGGATATTTTTGTCCTTAAGGACATCCAGCCATTGGAACTCTCCTATTCTCTTTCTGAGTCGCTTAAAATCTGCCTTTCTAAAATCTAACCTTGAAGTTTGAGTCTTCACATGTCTTCCTCCTCTAGTTATCCAAAATTCTATAATAGCATGATCGCTGCCTCCTAGGTTCCCAGCCACTTTTACCTCCTCAACCATTTCCTCCCTGTTTATAAGGATTAGATCCAAAGTAGCAGATCCCCTTGTTTTCTTCCTTACCTTTTGGAAGATAAAGTTGTCAGCAAGAGAGGATAAGAATTTGCTTGACCTGTTAGTTTTACTTGAGAGAGATTCCCAACAAATGTCTGGATAGTTGAAATCTCCCATGACCACTACGTCATATTTTTTGGAGAACTTGGTCATTTGATACATAAAGAGTTCATCCATATCTTCAGTTTGCCCAGGTGGCCTGTAGTAAATGCCTACAATGGTGTCCTTTCCATTGTTCTCTCCTTGTATTCTTACCCAAACAGATTCCACAGAACTCCCAGTCTCTGAAGCTTCAATCTCTGTGCAGATATATGCTTTTCTAACATACAATGCGACACCTCCTCCTCGTTTATTAAGTCTGTTTCTTGCAAATAAGTTGTATCCTTTTAGCCTTGTATTCCAATCATGTGTATCGTCCCACCAAGTTTCAGTGATTCCAATGACATCATATTTCTTTTCCTGCGTTAGTAGTTCCAATTTTCCTTATTTGTTGCCCATGCTTTGTGCATTTGTATAAAAACATTTTAGTTGCTGATTGGTTTCTCTTCCTCCCATATTATTATTATTTAGATTTTTTTGTCTTTGTTCTTTCTTTCCACTTCCAATAGCAGAGATCTGAATAGTATTTGTCAGCTGTATAGCTTTTTCTGGCCTTTTGCTTCCCTTCCCACATTGTTCTAGTTTAAAGCTCTTCTGATGAGTTTAGCAAGGCGACTTCCAAATACATGTTACCGATGTCCTCCTTTCAGCTCCAATGGCCAAAATCCGGTGGGAATATGCAAATTATCTCCTCAGGACTCCTCCCCTGGTTTACCGATGTCCTCCTTTCTGCTCCAACGGCCAAAATCCGGTGGGAATATGCAAATTTATCTCCTCAGGACTCCTCCCCTGGTTTACCAATGTCCTCCTTTCAGCTCCAACGGCCAAAATCCGGTGGGAATATGCAAATTATCTCCTCAGGACTCCTCCCCTGGTTTACCGATGTCCTCCTTTCTGCTCTAACGGCCAAAATCCAGTGGGAATATGCAAATTATCTCCTCAGGACTCCTCCCCTGGTTTACCGATGTCCTGCTTTCAGCTCCAACGGCCAAAATCCAGTGGGAATATGCAAATTATCTCCTCAGGACACCTCCCCTGGTTTACCGATGTCCTCCTTTCAGCTCCAACGGCCAAAATCCAGTGGGAATATGCAAATTATCTCCTCAGGACTCCTCCCCTGGTTTACCGATGTCCTCCTTTCAGCTCCAACGGCAAAAATCCAGTGTTCTTTGAGCTCGCGGAGACTCTTCACTTATCCCAAAATGCAGTGGGAATATGCAAAATATCTCCTCAGGACTCCTCCCCTGGTTTACCGATGTCCTCCTTTCAGCTCCAATGGCCAAAATCAAAATCCAGTGGGGATATGCAAATTATCTCCTCAGGACTCCTTCCTTGGTTTACCGATGTCCTCCTTTCAGCTCCAACGGCCAAAATCCAGTGTTCTTTGAGCTTGTGGAGACTCTTCACTTATCCCAAAATGCAGTGGGAATATGCAAATTATCTCCTCAGGACTCCTCCCCTGGTTTACCGATGTCCTCCTTTCAGCTCCAATGGCCAAAATCCACTGGGGATATGCAAATTATCTCCTCAGGACTCCTTCCCTGGTTTACCGATGTCCTCCTTTCAGCTCCAACGGCCAAAATCCATTGTTCTTTGAGCTTGCGGAGACTCTTCACTTATCCCAAAATGCAGTGGGAATATGCAAATTATCTCCTCAGGACTCCTCTCCTGGTCTACTGTCATTTCGATTTTTTTTCTCGTTACACCGTTTACCAATCTGATTAATTTATTTTATACTTTGATAGATCGGATGTTTCTGAACAAATGTGTATTTTTTTTTTCATTATTTTATTTTGAATGGGGCAAAAGGGGGGGATGATTCAAAGTTTTGTGTTTTTATTTTTAGTTTTTTTAAAACTTTTTGTTTACTTTTTACTGACTTCAATACTTCCCTTAGGAGACTTGAAGCTGCGATCATCCGATCACCTACGCTACATATATATAGAAATCACAATTTCCTTTAGTCATAAGTCCACAATGACAAGCAAGTCTTCTGCAGACCCCCGGCTGTCATGACAACCCATCGGCGCCCCGCGATCATGTGACAAGGACGCCGATGGGTGTGTCTTATGACACGCTTCCTGCCAGCGCTTGTTAAATGCTGCTGTCAGTAATTGCCAGCGGCATTTAACTTGTTAACAGCTGCTGGTGGATATCGGCCGCGGCCGTTAGAGGCAATTGACAGCTGATCAGATCAGGGTAAAATGCGGGCTCAGCATCAAAGGCAGGGACACCACCTTGGACGTGCCTATACGTCCAAGTTTGTGAAGGGGTTAAAAATAAATAAAAATGCTTCTCATTGGTTTTCTTCACCTTAATGCAGATGTCTTAACTCATCACATTCTTTTTACTTAGCTCTTCTGTGCGTTCATTTATCTGCTTGTGACATCTGTTCACATATGAACTGCACTCTTATAAAAGCCAACCAGGCAAATAATAGGTGCCGCACTAAGCGTGAAATCTGGGTTCTGTATAACAATATATATAGTGGGTATGGAAAGTATTCAGACCCCTTTAAATTTGTCACTATTTATTTCATTACAGTCATTTGGTAAATTCTAAAAAGTTCATTTTTTTCTCATTAAAATACACTCTGCACCCCATCTTGACTGAAAAAAAAAACAAATGTAGAAATTTTTGCAAATTTATTAAAAAAGAAAAACTGAAATATTACATGGTCATAAGTATTCAGCCCCTTTGCTCAGTATTGAGTAGAAGCACTCTTTTGAGCTAGTACAGCCATGAGTCTTCTTGAGAATGATGCAACAAGTTTTTCACACCTGGATTTGGGGATCCTCTGCCGTTCTTCCTTGCAGATCCTCTCCAGTTCCGTCAGGTTGGTGGACAGCCATTTTCAGGTCTCTCCAGAGATGCTCAATTTGGTTTAGGTCAGGGCTCTGGCTGGTCCAGTCAAGAATGGTCACAGAGTTGTTCTGAAGCCACTCCTTTGTTATTTTAGCTGTGTGCTTAGGGTCATTGTCTTTTTGAAAGGTGAACCTTCAGCCAAGTCTGAGGTCCAGAGCACTCTGGAAGAGGTCTTCATCCAGAATATCTGTGTACCTGGCCGCATTCATGTTTAACAATATATATAGTGGGTACGGAAAGTATTCAGACCCCTTTAAATTTGTCACTCTTTATTTAATTACAGCCATTTGGTAAATTCTAAAAAGTTCATTTTTTTCTCATTATTACACTCTGCACCCCATCTTGCCTGAAAAAAAAAACAGAAATGTAGAAATTTTTGCAAATTTATTAAAAAAGAAAAACTGAAATATCACATTGTCATAGGTATTCAGACCCTTTGCTCAGACACTCATATTTAAGTCACATGCTGTCCATTTCTTTGTGCTCCTCCTTCAGATGGTTCTACTCCTTTATTGGAGTCCAGCTGTGTTTAATTAAACTGATAGGACTTGATTTGGAAAGGCACACAGCTGTCTGTAAAAGACCTCACAGCTCACAGTGCATGTCAGACCAAATGAGAATCATGAGCCTAAAGGAACTGTCCAAGAAGCTCATAGACAGAATTGTGGCAAGGCACAAATCTGGCCAAGGTTAATCCTTAAATGGAAGAAGTTTGGGAACCCCAGAAGTCTTCCCAGATCTGGCCGTCCAGCCAAACTGAGCAATCATGGGAGAAGAGCCTTGGTGAGAGAGGTAAAGGAGAACCCCAAGATCACAGTTGACTTTGTGGAACTTTCTCCCATCTCCCTACTGTATCTCTGGAGCTCAGCCACAATCACTCCAGCCCTCCACCAGTTAGGCCTTTATGGCAGAGTGGCCTGACGGAAGCCTCTCCTCAGTGCAAGACATATGAAAGCCCACATACAGTTTGCTCAAAAACATATGAAGGACTCCCAGACTATGAGAAATAATATTCTTTGGTCTGATAAGACAAAGATAGAACTTTTTGGTGATAATTCTAAGCGGTATGTGTGGAGAAAAACAGGCACTGCTCATCACCTGCCCAATGCAATCCCAGCAGTGAAACATGGTGGTGGCAGCATCATGCTATGGAGATGTTTTTCAGCTGCAGGGACAGGACGACTGGTTGCAATTAAAGGAAACATGAATACGGCCAAGTACACAGATATTCTGGATGAAAACCTCTTCCAGAGTGCTCTGGACCTCAGACTTGGCTGAAGGTTCACCTTCCAAAAAGACAATGACCCTAGGCACACAGCTAAAATAACAAAGAAGTGGCTTCAGAACAAATCTGTGACCATTCTTGACTGGCCCAGCCAGAGCCCTGACCTAAACCCAATTGAGCATTTCTGGAGAGACCTGAAAATGGCTGTCCACCAACGTTCACCATCCAACCTGATGAAACTGGAGAGGATCTGCAAGGAAGAATGGCAGAGGATCCCCAAATCTAGGTGTGAAAAACTTGTTGCATCATTCCCAAGAAGACTCAAGGCTGTACTAGCTCAAAAGAGTGCTTCTACTCAATACTGAGCAAAGGGTCTGAATACTTATGACCATGTGATATTTTAGTTTTTCTTTTTTAATAAATTTGCAAAAATTTCTACATTTCTGTTTTTTTTTTTTCAGTCAAGATGGGGTGCAGAGCGTATTTTAATGAGAAAAAAATGAACTTTTTAGAATTTACCAAATGGCTGCAATGAAACAAAAAGTGAAAAATATAAAGGGGTCTGAATACTTTCCATACCCACTGTATATAGCGTCAAGCTATTTTGTATGTAATCCTAATAAAAAGTCTCTGGTATATGTCAATTAATAAACTTGTGTTATACATTGGCCCTTGTTGAGATTATCATGTTCTTGCTTTATAACAAATTTGTGCACATCCCTGCATATTAACGCAGATTGCTTCCCATAGCACCCAGGTCTGTACATTAAATGTATTCACTTTTTGATCCCTTCTCCAGAACTCCAGTTAGTCAAGTCCCAGGTAACCATTTAGAAGTGAGATATTCTCCCACGGTATCAGAGAATGAACTGGATAAGTGCGGTGATTTGACAGGTTAGTGCGCCTCTGCTGCATTTGTATTGACCGCACTAAAGCGCCTGAATAAGACGTTAATTCCATTGACTTTGCACTAATTCTTACCTGGTTGTTACTCTTTCAAGCTGAAGAAATGGAAGCTCATGAAAATTATGTGGCTTTGTTCAGGGCTGAGGAACTTGTCAGGAACGATGTGATACATGAACCTGCTTTAAAGATTGTGGAGTTGGATAAGGTATTGTGGAGCCATTAAAACATTTTGATAAAGGAAATAACTGCAGTTGGGTACTATATCTTTGCACGCCATGCAGAAGGTTTCATTTCAGCAGAATAATAGTCTACTATGTGCATTAGCCTCACTTTTGGCAGAATTAGAGTATTCGACTGTGTTTTTCCTTGCTGTGTTATAGTATATTTCAGTAATGTTAACTCATTTTATCATGAAATGACAGTTTTACGTTATGGCAGAGGCCGGAATATACTTTAGTAGGATGGGCATTAGTGTATTGCCATAAATGTATAATGCTGGAGCTGCACTGCAGTAAAAAGTTCTGCAATAAAACATATCATTCCGATAAGTGTAGTCTAATGCCAGACTCATACTATGGTACTGTAGTCCTATAAAGTAGAAGTTCACTGTACGGCACTGCACAAAAGTTATTTTACAAAAAAATAATTGCATTGCAAAAAGAAAATCTGACGAACAATCAGGGTTAAACTTTTTCCAGAACCGTTTAAGAAGTGATAGTTGATATCCGATTGTTTACTATGGGCAACTTGGCCGGTTATCTGATAGACAGGCGGATACTGTCCCATTGCTGAAATGTGCAGCCCCGCAATGCTTCTACACAGCCAGAAATACAGCTGCAATCAAAATTATTCAACCCTCATTGCCAATTTGGTTTGTTGGCAAAATTTAGAATCTTTCTGCTTTTATAGAAAATCATAAAAGGACAATATAAATAGCTCAACACAACTAAAATAACAAGTGAGTAACCTATAGGCGGACAGTATAGTGAACGGCACTCCAACAAGAATTATACTCCTTGTTCTATGTAGGATCTAGCGGCCAAAACTATTTATTAAATGACAAGTAGTACAGTACACACACATACAAGAAAATCTAAAAGGAGATGTTAAAATAGGTGAACACCACACTGTAAAACATAATTGCTGCCAATGAAATACATTATAGCTCATGAGGTGCTTAAGTGACATAAACAAATTACAAAGTTGAATAACAACGAGAATATCGCCTTTAGGACAACGTACCTGAGTATATACAGTCTCACCCCAATAGGATAAAAATCAATGTCCACAGGATTGCACATAAATCAAGTACTGTAATAAAGTCATCAAGATGGAACACTATTGTAAATATACCTAGTGGTAGAACACAGATGACACTGAAGTATTAAATAAAAAAACAAGAGGATCAATGTGCGTACAATATTACACCCATAAGAGCAGAGTAAAGGTCATCATGGCGGAACTAGGCGAATTGCTGTGCATCCATTAATGCAGGTATAGGAGCAAAAGGTTCATATGTATAAAAGGTACAAGGGATGCACACAGAGACCACAAAGGACACACCAAAGATTAGGGAAGATGTACAGTGGGGGGAAGAGCGGTGTCAGCGCCCGCCCTTCTCCCCCGCTTGTTCAGGGCCCCAGCAGCCGGATACTTACCTCTCCCCGTGCCTCCGCAGATCCGCTGTCTTCCTGCTGTCTGCTCCCTGTGACTTCTCAGGTCAAAGGGTGCGGTGACGTCTTTACACCGCGCCCTCCCCTGAGCCGTCACAGGCAGCGCTGAGCGGGAAGACGCCGGCGACGCTGGAGTCCAGACCAGAGCAGCGGCAGCAGGTGAGGAGGAGTGAGGTGAGTATTGGATTTTTTTTTTTTTTTAATGTATGGAGGCATGGGGCATAATATGGGGGGTGACATCCTGCATGGGGCATAATATGGGGGGTGACATCCTGCATGGGGCATTATATGAGCGGGTAACAGCCTGCATGGGGCATAATATGGGGGGTGACATCCTGCATGGGGCATTATATGGGAGGGGGTGAGTATATAACAAACTCTATATTTCGAGTGGAAATGTTGGGGGGTCATCTTATACTCCCAGTCGTCTTATACGCCGACATATACGGTAGTCAGGCACCAATTGTGCAAGTTCTCCCACTTAAAAAGATGAGAGAGGCCTGTAATTGACATCATAGGTAGACCTCAACTATGAGAGACAAAATGAGAAAACAAATCCTGAAAATCACATTGTCTGATTTGGAAACAATTTTTTTTCAAATTTTGGTGGAAAATAAGTATTTGGTCAATTACAAACAAGCAAGATTTCTGGCTCTCACAGACCTGTAACTTCTTCTTTAAGAGGCTCCTCTGTCCTCCACTCATTATCTGTAGTACTGGCACCTGTTTGAACTTGTTATCAGTATAAAAGATACCTGTCCGCAGCCTCAAACAGTCACACTCCAAACTCCACTATGGTGAAGACCAAAGAGCGGTCGAAGGACACCAGAAACAAAATTGTAGCCCTGCACCAGGCTGAGAAGACTGAATCTGCAATAGGCAAGCAGCTGGGTGTGAAGAAATCAACTGTGCGAGTAATAATTAGAAAATGGAAGACATACAAGACCACTGATAATTTCCCTCGATCTGGGGCTCCACACAAGATCTCACCCCGTGGGGTCAAAATGATCTCAAGAATGGATGATCCAGAAGAGTATTGGGAGAATGTCATATGGTCAGATGAAACCAAAGTAGAACTGTTTGGTAGAAACACAACTCGTCGTGTTTGAAGGAGAAAGAATGCTGAGTTGCATCCAAAGAAGACCATACCTACTGTGAAGCATGGGGGGTGGCAATATCATGCTTTGGGGCTGTTTCTCTGCCAAGGGACCAGGACGATTGATCCGTGTACATGAAAGAATGAATGGGGCCATGTATCGTGAGATTTTGAGTGCAAACCTCCTTCCATCAGCAAGGGCATTGAAGATGAAACGTGGTTGGGTCTTTCAGCATGACAATGATTCCAAGCACACTGCCAGGCAACGAAGAAGTGACTTTGTAAGAAGCATTTCAAGGTCCTGGAGTGGCCTAGCCAGTCTCCAGATCTAAACCCTATAGAAAACCTTTGGAGGGAGTTGAAAGTCCATGTTGCCCAGCGATAGCCCCAAAACATCACTGTTCTAGAGGAGATCTGCATGGAGGAATGGGCCAACATACCAGCAACAGTGTGTGCCAACCTTGGGAAGACTTACAGAAAACGTTTGACCTCTGTCATTGCCAACAAGGGATATATAACAAATTATTAAGATGAACTTTTGTAATTGACCAAATACTTATTTTCCACCAAAATTTGAAAAAAAATTATTTCCAAATCATACAATGTGATTTTCAGGATTTGTTTTCTCATTTTGTCTCTCATAGTTGAGGTCTACCTATGATGTCAATTACAGGCCTCTCTCATCTTTTTAAGTGGGAGAACTTGCACAATTGGTGGATGACTAAATACTTTTTTCCCCACTGTAGGTACTAAAGCAAATATTCATGTATAGGCGGCAGCATTGGCTAGAAAGTGCACAATTAATGAAAAAGGGCAAACCAGTGTGGAAGTCCAACCAAGGAGCACCCCTGATGCACGTTTCGCGATCAGCTTCTTCCAAGGGGTCGACCCTTGAACATTTTTTGATGGGAACTGTATAGAGTCTGTGAAAAAGTACTACATGCCAGAAATATCAACTCCAGTTCTGCACTGGAGGAGTATATTTTCCTAGAAAAAATACAGTTCAAAGAGTGTTACTAAAAAGACAAGATTAAGCAGTCCTATGAATAGAGCCGCAGTGGTAGATCGTACATTAGTGCAGAGAACAACATCCAACCTGATCCTGATTACTTTCTGCATTTTCTAATGTTCCCTGAAAAAAACTAAATCTAGTCTAAATTGTTTCTATTATTTTCCTATTTTGCTTTTTCATTGCACTATTTTTCAAACCTGTTACACTTTGCTTTAGCATAGAACACACATGTCAAATTCTGGCCCGTGGGCTAAATATGGCCCTCAGGGTGGTTATATTTGGCCCGTGACGCCCGCACTGCCCCCACATCATTATACTGTATTTAGGACTCTGTGATGCCCATAATACTGTATGGAGGACTATGTGGGGTCCATTATACTGTATGGAAGACTATGTGGGGCCTATTATAAAGTATTGAACACCATGTGGGGCCCGTTATACTGTATGGAAGTCTATTGGGCCCATTATACTATATGGAGGACTATGTGGTGTCTATAATATTGTATGGAGGACTATTTTGGGCCCATAATACTGTATGGAGGACTATATGGGGCCCAATATGCTGTGTGGGGATCACAGTCGGGGCATCATACTGTGTTGAGGTCACCATACTTTGCTCGGGTGGTACAGTAGAGTCATCATACCGTGCTTGTGGAGGGTACTGTGGAAGAATTCATTGTAGGCGCATCATACTGTGTGTGTGTGGGGCACTTTTGTTGGCATCATACTTTATTACCTGAATTATTTATTAATTCAAGGTTTTTTATCCTTTGGTATTACATATTTAAATTAGGCCATTGGGCCATATGCTCTTTACTGCTCTAACATAGCATGTTCTATTATCTCAGCATGCCGCATTTGTGATTATGTGTTTATTTTATTCTAAGATCTATTAATTAAAATGTACATTGCTTGTGGGACAAATCCTAAAAGTTTCTATATGAAAAGGATCCTTGTTATATTTAATAATAAGGAAAAACTTCCTCAATTGTAGACATTTTTTTAATAGATATCAAAGTTGGCCCACAACTTTGTCTAAGTTTTTTATTTTGGCCCTCTGTGACATACAATATTGCTTCAGTACTTGAGACATTTCCGAAAATAGGCCAAATACTGGGTTCTGGTTAGTACTGTTGTTTTGTAGCACTGGAGTCCTGGGTTCAAATCCTGCCAAGAACAACATATGCAAGGAGTTTGTATGTATTGTGGGGCATACTGATATGGAATTTAGCTACTGATCCCAGTAAATACAGGGATAATAATGTATCTAAAGTGTTGATGACATTATTTATGAACTGGTATAGTTTTGTTAACTTTGCTTTAGTTTAATTAATTAACTAAAGAAATTGCCATGTTGGAGAAATGGTCCAATCATCCAGTCTACTTTCAGTGTGACAAGCTTTTGATTTTCAGGTCATACCAATGTTACACTCTGCTGCTCAAAAGAACCCTACAAACATCAATATTGTTAAAGGGGGAAGATTGATAACTTTCCTATGAGAGGGTATATGTGATTTTACATTTGTAAATGAAACATTTTACTGAGTTGAGGCAGAATTCAGGGTAAACAGATCAAGTTTGCTCAATTTACCTATTTTTGTCACGTACGTGTCTGAATATGCTGCTGCAACCCCTGCCCTGGTTGCTGGGTGGCGCCACATTAATCCTATGGTTTTGGTCTATGCCGGCAGTGTGTGGCTGTTTAGCATTTTGATTGCTGAGACTAGATGTCCCTTTCCTGTCCATCTATGTTTTGCTGCAGTGAGCTGGTAGGTAATTACCTTATTTTTCGGACTATAAGACGCACCGGACCATAAGACGCACCTAGGTTTTACAGGAGGAAAATAAAAAAAAAATTTAAGCAAAAAATGTGTTCATGATGCACTTAAAAGGGGGAGGGGGTCTTCTGCTGACACTGGTATAGGGGTAATATCCCCCAATTCTGACAATATCCCCTATCCTGGTATATATGCCCTCCCTTCCTTTTATACGTGGTCCCCATCCCCATCCTGGTATGCCTGGCATCCCTCCATCCTGGTATGCATGGAACCCCTCCATCCTGGTATGCATGGCACCCCTCATCCCTATCCTGGTATGCATGCCACCCCTCATCCCTGTCCTGGTATTCATGGCACCCCTCATCCCTGTCCTGGTATGCATGGCACCCCTCATCCCTATCCTGGTATGCATGGCACCCCTCATCCCTATCCTGGTATGAATGGCACCCCTCATCCCTATCCTGGTATGCATGGCACCCCTAATCCCTATCCTGGTATGCATGGCACCCCTAATCCCTATCCTGGTATGAATGGCACCCCTAATCCCTATCCTGGTATGCATGGCACAGCAATCCCCATCCTGGTATGCATGGCACAGCAATCCCCATCCTGGTATGCATGGCACCCCTCATCCCTATCCTGATATGCATGGCCCCCTCATCCCTGTCCTTGTATGCATGGCACCCCTCATCCCCGTCCTGGTATGCATGGCACCCCTAATCCCCATCCTGGTATGCATGGCACCCCTAATCCCTATCCTGGTATGCATGGCACCCCTCATCCTTATCCTGGTATGCATGGCACCCATCCTTATCCTGGTATGTATGGCCCCCTCATCTTTATCTTGTTATGTATGGCCCCCTCATCTTTATCCTGTTATGTATGACCCCCTCAGCATTACCCTGGTATGTATTGTCCCCTCAGCGTTACCCTGGTATGTGTGGTCCCGTCATCCTTACCCTGGTATGTATGGTCCCCTCATCCTTACCCTAGTATGTATGGCCCCCTCATCCTTATCCTAGTATGCATGGCCCCCCTAATCCCCATCACGCTGCACATAAAAAAAAATAAACACTCATACTCACCTTTCTTCTCTCTCCTCCAGCGCTGCGTCCGGTCTGCCCGCACTGATCTCTCCATGTGAGCCACGCATGACGTCACTGCCATGCGCGGCTTACAAGGAGAGATCAGCTGCCGGAAGTCACTGCTCCCCACGCCGGGACTGTGTGCGCGGGGAGCAGTGACTTCACTTTCCTTCATAGCCGGCACACAGTGTAGCCGCGCTGCAGCTCCCGCTGCTGCCGGCTATCGCGTGTGCCCGCTTATTAAAGGGCATGAATATTCACCCTTCCCCACGCCCAATGGCGTGGAGAGAGGTTGAATATTCATGCCCTTTAACAGCGGGCACAGGTGATAGCCCGGCAGCGCGGCTACACTGTGTGCTGCTATTAATGAGCATGAATATTCAGTGCTCCCCACGCCCCATGGGCGTGGGGAGCAGTGAATATTCATTTTCTTTAGCAGCGGGGACAGTGTAGGCTGCAGCGGGCGGCTGCTGCCTCCTGTGCCCCGCTCCTCCACACCCCACATATATATACACACCCCCCCAACATTCGGACTATAAGACGCACCCCCTATTTTCCTTCAAAATTTTGGAGGAAAAAGTGCGTCTTATAGTCCGAAAAATATGGTAGCTCTCTGCTAGGAACCATGGGCACGGTTCTCTTTTCTATAAACCCCATCAAACAGCTTCTAGCTTCCAATTATTTTGTTAGTTAAGTTTCTCTGATACTTTGCTTCTGTGTGCTATTTTGTATATCCTATTGTCTGACCTTGGCTTGTATTTTGACCACCTGCTTGCCTCTTGATTTTGGGTCTGAACTGACTACTCAGTATTGACCCCACTTGACGATCCATTTTCCATCTGCATCGCTCCTCCGACCAGTAGCCCATCTATGGAAGCAATCCAGTTGATCCTATTGTAAGTCAAGATCCGTCTATAGGGGTTGAAAGGTGAATACTGAGGTTCCTCTGGAAACTGCCAAGTGGAGTGGCTTGTGCCAAGTCTGTCCGAGGTAGCCCTTTTTAGCCTATGGCTTCTGACGGATGTAAAATTTTGCCTCATAAATTTACTAATGTTAGATGTTGGTTATTCATAAAAAATATTGAAATATCTATATAATTTATGGGTTATCATTGCTCATCATATCATTGCTTGTCATTACTTATATCATAGCTTATCATTTATGTGGTATCAGTTATCATTGCTTATTACTGATGTTTTTCTAAGATTAAATAGTGCGTAATGGTAGACATAGAAATATAGTTTATAAATGAGTACATAGGGTGATTGGAAAAATGCCTGAAGATGTTTTTGTAACCTGGCTGGAAAACCTCTGAGATAAAAGACGCCATAAGACACTCTCAGTTCCCATTTTTCAAGAAGTATTTCGAATTCGAGAAAAAACATCTGTCTAACCCAGTCAAACTGTCAATTATAACCACACCTATAAACACACCTTTCTTATATAAGCTTGATTGAAATGTATTTGCTTCAGACAACCTGCTAACCACGCACTTGTCTCCTTGTTGACAAGTAGTGATGAGCGAGTATGTTCTGTTAACCCTTTCGGCGAGCCTAAGAAACAGGCATTCCTCACATGTATTAAAGCTGTCAAACAGTCGCAAATCATGAGCACGGAGTGACTAAAACATAACAACCGAGCACGCTAAAGATACTCTGAAAACACCCGAGCATGCTCGTAAATCTCGAGTAATGAGCATGCTCGCTCATCACTATTGAGAAGTCATAAAAGAAACTTATACTCCAAACTCAGATGTCTCTGGTATTCCATTGGTAAAGAGAAATTCTCCTGACCATCACCAATGCTTTGCAATGGACAGGGAGCAAGTGAAACACAAATAAGGTGAAAGTCTATTTTCACTTCCAGCCTGGAGCCTAAACTTTACTAAATACAGAATATTCCTATTTGTCAGTCATGTAATAAGATTTTTCTGTGTATTCTACAGCCAAGCTAAGGCAGGGTGACACAGCTGCTTCTAAGCTGCAGGAAGAGGATGATACAGCTGTTTGTAAAAGGATAATATGAGTCTCTTAGAGCTTTTATCACTAATTTGAAGAGGAAAGTTTCAGTTCTCTTAATTATATATTCTATATTTGGGAAAGGTTTCATATTTTGGTCTCCCATTACTTCATGAGGTTTTTCAAGAGGTGAAAAAGGGGCAGTACGGTGGCTTAGTGGTTGGCAATGTTGCTTTGCAGGCCCGACTTCAAATCCCTCCAAGGACAACGTCTAAATTGAATTTGTATGTTCTCCCCGTGTTTGCGTTGGTTTCCTCCGGGTTCTTCGATTTCCTCCTATACTCCAAAGACATAGTGTTAGGAAATTTAGATTGTGAGCCCCAATGGGGACAATGATGATGTCTGCAAAGAGCTGTGGAAATTAAAGGCGCTATATAAGAAAGTGAAATAAATAACAAATTAAATAAATAATAGGTTATCTTTCCGTATCAGTGGATGTTTTTTGTTTGGGAAGGTGAAATGCTCTTCAAGTTTTAAAATTTTCCTTCTTGAATTTCTATGCACAGGGTAACTTTACCTTGTCAATATTTTGATGTAACAATCCATTTAAAATTAATTTGGGAAACAGTGACAAAATTAGCTGCAGTTAATGTGAAGGTGTTTTCCTTCTACTCGTTTTCTGTAATCCACTTTATTCATTTACTACGCATTCATCAATCACGGTATAGTGAAACAAAGTTATAATATCAATTTCAAGTGGCAGTTAAGAATGTGAGTAGTGTTTGGGACCTTGGTGTGAATCACTCTTTGTTTATAGAGGCTAATTATTTACTTCTAATTTTGACATTAAATTGATTAGTATTTCATGTTAATATCATAGCTGTTACTCTAAGGAATTATATCTTATTTTTATGGAGCTATTGATAGTACAGTTGTTAAAGTAATGTATTTCATTCATTACAATTTACTGTAATGATGAAATATCCACCATTACCTATTTGTACATACACACAATTAAGTATCACGTATAGTACAGACCAAAAGTTTGGACACACCTCATTTAAAGATTTTTCTGTATTTTCATGACTATGAAAATTGTACATTCACACTGAAAGCATCAAAACTATGAATTAACACATGTGGAATTATATACTTAACAAAAAAGTGTGAAACAACTGAAAATATGTCTTATATTCTAGGTTGTTCAAAGTAGCCACCTTTTGCTTTGATGACTGCTTTGCACACGCTTGGCATTCTCTTGATGAGCTTCAAGAGGTAGTCATCGTAAATGGGCTTCCAACAATCTTGAAGGAGTTCCCAGAGATGCTTAGCACTTGTTGGCCCTTTTGCCTTCACTCTGTGGTCCAGCTCACCTCAAACCATCTCGATTGGGTTCAGGTCTGGTGACTGGTGAGGCCAGGTCATCTGGTGTAGCACCCCATTGTAACGGGTCTGGGAGGCGGAACCTCTGAGCTACTATACAAGGGGGCGGTCCTTGTAAGGGAGCGGGTGGCGACCAGGCAGGCAGTCACAGCAGGTGACCGGGACAGTCTCTGGAAGAACGGGCAGGAGGTCACGGCAAGTCACTGGGGCAGTCTCTGGATGAACGGGCAGATGGTCACGGCAAGTGACCGGGGCAGTCTCTGGATGAACGGACAGATGGTCACGGCAAGTGACCGGGGCAGTCTCTGGGTAAAGGGTTGGTACGACCTGTGGCGGCTGATGGTAGACGTGAGCTCCCAGGTGAGCAGGCGAGAGTCTCTGGATAAACGGGTGGTCACAGCATGTGACGGCGGAGCCTCCAGGAAGACCAACAGACAGGCGGCAGATGAGCGGGCAGAAGTCTCTGGACAGGCGGGTGGTCACAGCACGTGACGGCAGAGCTTCCAGGTAGGCTAGCAGACAGGCAGCAGATGAGCACTCCCAGGTGAGCGGGCAGGAGTCACTGGACAGGCAGGTGGTCACAGCACGTGACGGCGGAGCCTCCAGGTAGGCTAGCAGGCAGGTAGCAGATGTGCGCTCCCAGGTGAGCGGGCAAGCTGGTCCATAGACAGACTGACAGGAGTTGGAAGGCAGACCGTCGGACCTCAGGCAAGCAGGCAGGTAGCTGATGTGCGCTCCCAGGTGAGCGGGCAAGCTGGTCCTTAGACAGACTGACAGGAGTTGTAAGGCAGACCGTCGGACCTCAGGCTAGCAGGCAGGTAGCAGAATATCAGGCAGGAATAAGACAGCAAGCTGGCAGGAATCTGGCAGGTAACTGGCAACGGGACCTGAGGGCTGAAGCAGAGTAGTGAACAGTGCAACAACATTGCTCGGGCACCTCCATTTTGGAGGAGGTGCCTTATATATGGTGAAGTCCTCCGGCCATTGGCCGGGGACTCCTTAGGACGGCGCGCGCGGCCCCTTTAAGAGGGAGGGAGAGCGCGCGCGCCCTAAGCACAGTGGCCGGGAAGGAGCGCGCGCTGCCAGCAGAGCGGGAGGAGGACGCCGGGCACGGAGCAGAGAGGTGAGGGGAACAGCGTCCCTGCCTAGCAGAGGGCAGGGACGCCGGCGCTACAGTACCCCCCCCATTTAGGCCCCCCCTTTTTTAGGCCAGACAGAAATTTAGCAAGGATAAGAGGGGCATGGATGTTCTCCCGGGGCTCCCACGTTCTCTCCTCAGGACCAAACCCCTTCCAATCTACTAGAAAAAAGGTCTTTCCTCTTACCCTTTTGGTGGCAAGAATGTTCTCTACCTCAAACTCGTCCTCAGCAGAAACCGGAGCAGGAGGCGTACCTGTAGACTTGGAAAAAGAGTTAAGTACCACAGGTTTGAGGAGAGATACATGGAAGGAGTTAGGGATCCGTAAGTTGGCCGGGAGTTTCAATTTATAGGCCACCGGGTTGATCTGACTGATGACCTCCAGAGGACCGATGAACCGAGGCCCTAACTTGTAAGAAGGTATCTTGAGTCGGACATATTTAGATGAGAGCCAGACTTTATCTCCAGGACGAAATTGTGGAGGATCCAGGCGTTTTTTGACAGCGTGTCTTTTCATCCGTTCGGACGACTGAAGGAGTGCGGATCGGGTACTCTCCCAAATGGAGGAAAATTTGCTAACGAGAGATTCCGCAGCCGGGTTGTCCACAGAGGTGGAGACAGGAAAAGGAATCCGAGGATGCTGACCGAAGACTACAAAAAACGGGGATTTGGAGGAGGATTCGCTCTCGTGATTGTTATAAGAGAACTCGGCCCATGGTAGGAGATCCACCCAGTCTGAATGATGGGCATTAACGAAGTGCCGGAGGTAACTGGTCAGGTTCTGATTGATCCGCTCCACTTGACCATTGGACTGTGGGTGGTAAGCGGAAGAGAAGTCCAGGGTGACGTCTAGCAGTTTACAAGTGGCTCTCCAGAAGCGTGAGGTGAACTGTACCCCACGATCCGACACGATGTGGAGGTGCAGGCCATGAAGACGAAAGATGTGACGAATAAAGTCTTTAGCTAGCTCGGGTGCAGACGGGAGGCCTGGCAGGGGAACGAAATGAGCCATCTTGGAGAAGCGGTCAGCGACCACCCAAATGACCGTACAACCGGCAGAGACTGGGAGGTCAGTTATAAAGTCCATTGCTATATGCTGCCAGGGGGCAGCAGGTACAGAAAGCGGAAGGAGGCTGGCAGATGTCTCGGAACCTTGTTGCGGGCGCAGGACACACAGGCAGAAACAAAGTCTATTACGTCCTTGTGCAGGGTAGGCCACCAGTAGTGCCAGGTAATAAGCTGGAGGGTCTTTTTCTGACCGGCATGGCCAGCCAGTTTAGACGAGTGACCCCAGTGAAGGATCTTCTCCCGATCAGGTACTGATACGAACGTCTTTCCGGGAGGGAGACGATTTAGACTCACGGGAGCCACCTGCATTACTCTGGCGGGATCGATGATGTGTTTCGGATCTTCCTCGAGATCAGACACCAGAAAGGATCGAGACAAGGCGTCCGCCTTGACGTTTTTGTCAGCCGGGCGAAAATGAAGAACAAAATCAAAGCGAGCAAAAAACAAGGACCACCGGGCTTGGCGCGGGTTAAGTCTCTGGGCATGCTGGAGGTAAGCCAAGTTCTTGTGGTCAGTGTAAATTATTACCGGGTGAAGAGCCCCTCGAGCAGGTAACGCCACTCCTCCAATGCCAGTTTGATGGCCAATAACTCTCGGTCTCCTATGGAATAATTGCGCTCTGAGGAGGAGAAGAGTTTAAAGAAGAAGCCGCAAGTTACCATCCTCCCGGAAGATGATCTTTGAGTAAGTACCGCTCCGGCTCCAGAGGAGGAGGCGTCAACTTCCAGGAAGAACTGCTTGTTGCCGTCCGGGCGATGCAGCACCGGGGCGGAAGAGAAGGCCTGTTTTAAGGAAAGAAAGGCCTCCTCTGCTTCGGGCAGCCACTCTTTGGGATTAGTACCCTTACGGGTGAGCGCGGAAATTGGGGCAGTCCGGGAAGAGAAGTGTGGTATGAAGAGGCGGTAGTAGTTGGCGAAGCCCAGGAACCGCTGAATGGCCTTCAACCCCTCCGGTCGAGGCCATTTCTCGATGGCAGACAGTTTCTCTGGATCCATTCGTAGGCCGGTCTGAGAAATAATGTAGCCCAAAAACGGAAGCGAGATCTGCTCAAAGAGGCACTTCTCGTATTTAGCGAAGAGGTGATTCTGCCTGAGTCTGAGCAGGACCTGACGAACGTCCCTCCGGTGAGTCTGGAGATCCGGAGAGAAGACCAAGATGTCGTCCAGGTACACCACTACGCAGGAGTAGAGAAGGTCCCGGAAGATGTCATTGACCAACTCTTGAAAGACGGCAGGAGCGTTACAGAGACCAAAGGGCATTACCAGATATTCATAGTGGCCGTCCCGGGTGTTGAATGCCGTCTTCCATTCATCCCCCTGACGGATACGAACCAGGTTGTACGCCCCACGGAGGTCCAGTTTGGTGAAGATTCTAGCCCCCCTCAGACGATCAAATAACTCCGGAATGAGCGGAAGGGGGTACTTATTCTTCACCGTGATCTGGTTAAGGCCTCTATAGTCTATACAGGGACGGAGAGAGCCGTCCTTCTTTTTGATGAAAAAGAAGCCTGCTCCCGCCGGGGAGGTAGATTTCCGGATGAATCCCCTGGCCAGATTCTCCTCAATATATTCGGACATCGACCGGGTCTCCGCAGCGGATAATGGATAAATACGCCCACGGGGAGGAGTAGTACCGGACAACAGGTCGATAGGGCAGTCGTATGGTCTATGAGGGGGTAGTGTCTCTGCCTCCTTTTTATTAAAGACATCAGCATAAGACCAATAAGGAATCGGAAGTCCAGGTAGATTAGCTGGGGTAGGAGAAGGACGGACGGGATGGACGGGAACTAGACAGGTCTTATGGCAGTCCTGTCCCCAGCGAAGGACCTCTCCGGTCTGCCAGTCAAGCACGGGTGCATGTCTCTGGAGCCAAGGTAGACCTAGCAAGAGGGCGTGAGAGAGTCCAGGCAGAACATGAAAGGAGATACTCTCAGAATGCAGCATTCCCACCTTTAGAGTAATGGATTCGGTGATGAGTTGGATGGGGCGTGGTAAGAGACCCCCATCCACGGCAGCAACAGACAAGGGTACAGCCAGAGGTTTGGTGGGGATGCGGTATTTCTCTACCAGGGACTGTGAAATAAGATTCCCGGCTGCTCCAGAGTCAAGTTGGGCTAGTTCGAAATAACGGTTCTCCCCGCAGACGATTGAGACTGACAGCAGCAGAGATGGAGAGGATTTATTCTTGTCTAGGTCGACCTCTCTGAGCGAACCTAGACACAGGCGTTTCCCGACCTCTCCGGGCAGGCACGGATCTGGTGCTCCTTACTGCCACAGTAGAAGCAGCTCCCCTCGGCACGGCGTAAGTCCTGACGGGTTTTGACCATCTTGGTCTGGTCGACCTGCATAGGCTCAGGAGAGTGTACCCGGGGAGAGACGGAGGGAGTGACGGGTTTCTGAAAAGTAGGAGCTAGACGTGGAAACCTCCTCTCACGGGTGACCTCTTTGGCACGCTCCTGGAACCGTAGGTCAATCCGGGTGGCAAGAGTTATTAGGTCATCGAGAGTGGTAGGAATGTCCCGACCGGCAAGTTCATCTTTAATACGGCCGGACAGACCCTCCCAGAAGACGGATACCAGAGCGTCGTTATCCCAGGCCAGCTCCGAGGCAAGGGTACGGAACCGTATGGCGTATTGGCCCACGGTGAGACTTCCCTGACGGAGGCGTAGCAGAGATGTTGCGGATGAGGTCTTCCGTCCGGGTTCGTCGAAGACTTTCCGGAAAGCCGTGAGAAAGGCAGGCAAGTCGGACACCAGGGGGTCTCCTCTCTCCCATAGAGGATTTAGCCAGGCCAGGGCCTCCCCGGTGAGATGGGACATGATGAAGGCAATTTTGGCCCGGTCGGAGTTAAACTGGTGGGACAATAGTTCAAAGTGCAGGGTGCACTGATTTATGAAGCCCCGAGCCTGGGCGGAGTCACCTCCGAAGCGAGGAGGTGCAGAAAGCCGGGGTCCGGGGTAGGATACCATGGTATTAGTGGGCAGCGGAGCTGCCGGATTGCGAGTCATGGCACTGGCGGAGGTTGCTGGCGGAGCAGTCAGAGTGTCCAGGCGAGAATTGACATTCCGCAGGTGACCCAGGATGGACTCCTGTTGGGACCTCTGACGGGACAGTTCATGACACAGGTCCGAGAGCGAGGGAGCTTGGGTGCCACCGGGTTCCATGGCCCGAGCAAACTGTAACGGGTCTGGGAGGCGGAACCTCTGAGCTACTATACAAGGGGGCGGTCCTTGTAAGGGAGCGGGTGGCGACCAGGCAGGCAGTCACAGCAGGTGACCGGGACAGTCTCTGGAAGAACGGGCAGGAGGTCACGGCAAGTGACTGGGGCAGTCTCTGGATGAACGGGCAGATGGTCACGGCAAGTGACCGGGGCAGTCTCTGGATGAACGGGCAGATGGTCACGGCAAGTGACCGGGGTAGTCTCTGGGTAAAGGGTTGGTACGACCTGTGGCGGCTGATGGTAGACGTGAGCTCCCAGGTGAGCAGGCGAGAGTCTCTGGATAAACGGGTGGTCACAGCATGTGACGGCGGAGCCTCCAGGAAGACCAACAGACAGGCGGCAGATGAGCGCTCCCAGGTGAGCGGGCAGAAGTCTCTGGACAGGCGGGTGGTCACAGCACGTGACGGCAGAGCCTCCAGGTAGGCTAGCAGACAGGCAGCAGATGAGCGCTCCCAGGTGAGCGGGCAGGAGTCACTGGACAGGCAGGTGGTCACAGCACGTGACGGCGGAGCCTCCAGGTAGGCTAGCAGGCAGGTAGCAGATGTGCGCTCCCAGGTGAGCGGGCAAGCTGGTCCATAGACAGACTGACAGGAGTTGGAAGGCAGACCGTCGGACCTCAGGCAAGCAGGCAGGTAACTGATGTGCGCTCCCAGGTGAGCGGGCAAGCTGGTCCTTAGACAGACTGACAGGAGTCGTAAGGCAGACCGTCGGACCTCAGGCTAGCAGGCAGGTAGCAGAATATCAGGCAGGAATAAGACAGCAAGCTGGCAGGAATCTGGCAGGTATCTGGCAGGTAACTGGCAACGGGACCTGAGGGCTGAAGCAGAGTAGTGAACAGTGCAACAACAATGCTCGGGCACCTCCATTTTGGAGGAGGTGCCTTATATATGGTGAAGTCCTCCGGCCATTGGCCGGGGACTCCTTAGGACGGCGCGCGCGGCCCCTATAAGAGGGAGGGAGAGCGCGCGCGCGCGCCCTAAGCACAGTGGCCGGGAAGGAGCGCGCGCTGCCAGCAGAGCGGGAGGAGGACGCCGGGCACGGAGCAGAGAGGTGAGGGGAACAGCGTCCCTGCCTAGCAGAGGGCAGGGACTCCGGCGCTACACCCATCACTCTCCTTCTTGATGAAATAGCCCTTACACAGCCTGGAGGTGTGTTTGGGGTCATTGTCCTGTTGAAAAATAAATGATGGTGCAACTAAACGCAAACCGGATGGAATAGCATGCCGCTGCAAGATGCTGTGGTCGCCATGCTGGTTCAGTATGCCTTCAATTTTGAATAAATCCCCAACAGTGTCACCAGCAAAGCACGCCCACATCATCACACCTCCTCCTCCATGCTTCACGGTGGGAACCAGGCATGCAGAGTCTATCCGTTCACCTATTCTGCGTCGCACAAAGACACCGTGGTTGGAACCAAAGATCTCAAGTTTGGACTCATCAGACCAAAGCACAGATTTCCACTGGTCTAATATCTATTCCTTGTGTTCTTTAGCCCAAACAAGTCTCTTCTGCTTGTTGCCTGTCCTTAGCAGTGGTTTCCTAGCAGCTATTTTACCATGAAGGCCTGCTGCACAAAGTCTCCTCTTAACAGTTGTTGTAGAGATGTGTCTGCTGCTATAACTCTGTGTGGCATTGACCTGGTCTCTAATCTGAGCTGCTGTTAACCTGCGATTTCTGAGGCTGTTGACTCAGATAAACTTATCCTCAGAAGCAGAGGTGACTCTTGGTCTTCCTTTCCAGGGGCGGTCCTCATGTGAGCCAGTTTCTTTGTAGTGCTTGATGGTTTTTGCAACTGCACTTGGGGACACATTCAAAGTTTGCCCAATTTTTTGGACTGACTGACCTTCATTTCTTAAAGTAATGATGGCCACTCGTTTTTCTTTACTTAGCTGCTTTTTTCTTGCCATAATACAAATTCTAACAGTCTATTCAGTAGGACTATCAGCTGTGTATCCACCTGACTTCTGCACAACACAACTGATGGTCCCAACCCCATTTATAAGGCAAGAAATCCCACTTATTAAACCTGACAGGGCACACCTGTGAAGTGAAAACCATTTCCGGTGGCTACCTCTTGAAGCTCATCAAGAGAATGCCAAGAATGTGCAAACCTTCATCAAAGCAAAAGGTGGCTACTTTGAACAACCTAGAATATAAGACATATTTTCAGTTGTTTCACACTTTTTTGTTAAGTACATAATTCCACATGTGTTAATTCATAGTTTTGATGCCTTCAGTGTGAATGTACAATTTTCAAAGTCATGAAAATACAGAAAAATCTTTAAATGAGAAGGTGTGTCCAAACTTTTGGTCTGTACTGTATATCAGCTTGGTATTATGGAGAATTTCTTTAAAGTAGTAAAAAATGTACACTTACACACAACTCCTACTCCCCACCTCCCATCATCCTACTGACTAGCTCCCCAATCCCTGTTGCTGCAGCACAAGTCGATATGGTGGCCTCCTTTCCTGTTTGGGATGAAATTACAGCCCTTATAAGTTGCTTGAGCCAGCAGACATATGTGTGATTACATCTCACACACTGAGAAACCTAAGCTATTGTGGGGCATGTACTTCTTTCTCCTGAGTGTTGCTGCCTGCCAATGACTGGTCAGCATCATATAGAGAGAAGTACACACCTCCAGTGATAACTATCTGATAACACCCACTTGGACTTAACTCATTAGTAAACTTTGCCAAATACTTTGCTAATATATCCTCAACAGAAAGGCAAAATTTAAAAAAAAAAAAAAAAAAATGTTTTATTCGACTCTGCAGCCACTATCACATTGTGTTTTTCAGCCGTAGTAACATAGTAACTTAGGTTGAATTAAGACCTAGGTACATAAAGTTCAACCTTCCTCCACCAATTGTGGGTTACAGTTAAATTAGATAAAATGTACAATGTTACTTGTATTGAGGAAATCGTCCAGCCCTTCTTTGAAAGCGGTTATAGTGTCTGCCATTACTAACTCTTGTGGTCGGGCATTCCACAGTCTGACTGCTCTGACTGTAAAGAACCCTTTCCTGTTTAGGTGCCGGAATCACCTTTCTTCCACCCGTAACGAGTGTCCCTGGTCTTTAGTATAGTCTTTGGAAGGAATAAGTCATGTGCTAGTCCTTTGTACTGACCACACATATATTTATACATGTAAATGAGATCCAGCAATAGGATTACTCCGTCCTTGGTGCATTACTCTACATTAAACCTCATCTGCCAAGTGTTTGCCCATTCAGTCATCTTATCCAGATCGTTCTGCAACATCGTAATGTAAAGATCAGATTTTAATATCCTACATAATTTGGTGTCGTCAGCAAAGACTGACACTTTACTCTCAATCCCATCCCCAAGGTCATTAATAAAGAGGTTAAAAAGAATCGATCCTAGCACAGATCCCTGCAGCTCCCCACTGCTGACTATATGCCCATTTAGAGAACATACCATTTATGACACCTCTTTGTTTCTTATCATTTAGCCAATTCCTTACCCATCTGCATATAGTTCCCCCAAGTCCTTGCTTCTGTAGCTTCAGTATAAGGCTACCATGTGGTACAGTATCAAAGGCCTTTGCAAATTCCTGATAAATCACATCAGCCGCATTACCAACATCCAGATTTTCACTTACCTCCTCATAGAACCCCAACATGTTGGTTAGACACGATCTGTTTTTCATGAATCCATGCTGATTATGATATATTATATTATTCTCTGTGATATAACTCTGCAGGTCATCTCTTATGATGCCCTCAAAAACTTTTCACACTACTGATGTCAGACTTACCAGACCGTAGTTACCTGGATCCACCTTCTTGCCTTTCGTAAATATCAGTACCACGTTGGCTATCCTCCAATCCTCGGGAACCCCTGTTACAAGAGAGTCTAAGAATATGAGATACAGTGGTCTGTCAATTACTGAGCTCAATTCCCTCAGCATCCGTGGATGAATGTCATCTGGGCCGGGAGATTTGTCAATGTTTAATTTGCTCAGATTTGTTAAACTAGTTATATCAGTTGGTGAACTTTGATTTTTGCCCTGTTAAAAGATCCCTGGAACAGACGGTTCATTGGTGAACATGGATGAAAAATGGCTGTTTAATATCTTAGCAATTTCTTTGTCCTCTATAATTATCTTGTTATTATTGTCTTTTATGGGGCCGATACCATCTGTTTTTTCTTTTTGGCATTGATGTATTTATAAAAAAGTTTGGGATTTATTTTAATGTCGCTGGCGATTTGTTGCTCTGTAGATAACTTTGCTAGCTTGATTTCTTTTTTACATTTCTTATTTAGGTCTTTATACTCCTGAAATGCTATTTCTGTATTCTCGGCCTTCAAGATTTTGAATGCCCTTTGTTTTTGTCTTATTAAACTTTGTTCTGTCTTATTTCTCCATAATGGTTTATTTTTATTCCTAGACATTTTATTAGCAGAGGGTATAAATTTTCTACAGGATTCTAGTAGTATTTCCTTAAACATGCCCCATTTATGTTCGGTATCTCCAGTTACCATGACATGGTCCAAGTCTAAACGATTATGCTCTTCCCTTAATTTGTTGAAATCAGCTTTCCCAAAGTTCCAGGTTTTTGCATCTCCTTTTTGAAATATTTTATTGAATATTTCATTGAAATTTACCATATTATGGTTGCTGTTTCCCAAATGCTCCCGGACCTGTAGATCTGAAATTGTACCTGGTCTATTTGATAGAACCAGATCCAGCAGATTACCTCCCCTGGTTGGTTCATCTACCAGCTGAGAGAGGTAATTGTCCTGAACCGTGAATAAGAACTTGTAGCTTTTAGCACAACTGGAAGATTCTATGTCCCATTGAATATCTGGATAGTTATAATCCTCCAGAATAAGGACCCTATTATTATTTGCTGTCTTTTTAGTTTGTTGCAGCATTTCTTCCTTCAACTGTTCAGCTATATTAGGAGACTTGTAACAAACTCCAATTAGCAGCTTTCTATTATTACCATCTGCATGTACATTTACCCATACTGACTGTTAGAACCCTCCTGTTTGTTTTTTCCATCTTGTGTTTTGCGGTCACTTGACCATCTGCCTTTATATTCCAGCTCCGCCTTTTTGGCTGTGCTGGACTTCAGTGTTGTTTGACTGTTTTGCTAGCCAGGTGTTTCGGTGCCTATCTCTCAGTTCGCTTGGTCCTTTGGGACCTCTAGTACCTTTTTGTCAGTTTATCTTTTGTTTTCTGCAACAACTTTCTCTGTTCAGGAGATGTCCCTTTTTTGTTCCAGTCCTTAGTTCTTTTAGGAACCCCTTCCCTTTATTCTATAGGTCTTCGTTCAGAGTAGCCTAGGACTAAGGCGGGTCTGTTCGCTAGGAACAGGCAGCCCACTACATCGTAGGGATTCAGCTTAGTCTTACTGTAGAGAAAGTTTTCCCCTTCTTTCCTTAGTTCTTGTTGCAGATCATAACACTGACTTTACATTGGTCGCAGCTTCCCCCAGTGTCGTCATTGAGCACAGGTTTTAAGTTGGATCTTACGAAAATACACACCCCTCCACCTTTTTTGTCTTTCCTGTCCTTTTTAAATGTAGTATATCCCTCTATGTATGTCACCCAGTTATGGCTTTCATCCAGCCAGGTTTCCGTAATGCCCATCACATCATGTTCTGTGACCGACATAAGAGTCTCCATTTCATTCATTTTGTTTGCGAGACTTCTTGCATTTTCCAGCAGCCATTTAATACTATTAGCACATTTGTTACTTCTACTCAGCTCCCTACTTTCCGTGCATATCCCAGCCCTCCTAGATCCTCTATAACCCCTGCTGAACCACTCTCTCTGTCTACTCTATGTATCTGTTTATTAGCACGAATACCCTCCCCCCAGATCCTAGTTTAAAAGCTCCCCCATCCGTCTGACCATTTTTTCCCCCAGCATAACTGCACCCTCCCCATTGAGATGCAGCCCATACCTACCGTAGAGCCTATAGCCGACAGCGAAGTCGGTCCATTTCTCCATGAACCCAAACCCTTCCTTTCTGCACTAATTTCTAAGGCACTTATTTATCTCCCTAAGCTCACGCTGTCTATCTAGTGACACACGTGGCACCGGCATTATTTCTGAAAACACCACCTTGGAGGTCCTGGCCTTCCAACTTCTCTCCTAGTTCCTTGTAATCATTGTTAAGGACCTTCTACCTCCCTTTAAGTTTGTCATTTGCCCAGCCCCACCCAGCAACCTGTCTATGCGATCCGCAATATGTCGAACCCGAGCACCCGGCAGACAACACACTGTCTGTCCGCTTAATTATAGAGTCCCCTAGCACCAACATCTGTCTGGCCCTTGTTGCACTCCTGTTTCCCTCCTTCCTACAGCAGTCGTCTTCCTGGTTGCTAGGAGCAACGTCCTGCTGCAGTGATCCCAGCCCTGGTCTTCCTAATATCAGCCAAACAGGCATATTTACTTGTGCCAGATCAGGACTGGGCTCCCTGGTACTTTTCCCCCTACCCCTTCTTGTAACATTTACCCAGCTACGTACTTCTCTGTCCTGATCTTCCCCACCTCCACCCTCCTCCATATCACTGGCCCCAGCCAGCGCAAGCTTAGTGACCTCTAAACTTCTCTCCAGGTTTTCAATGTTCCTGAGTGTTGCTAGCTGCACATTTAGATCCAGTATCTGGGCTTCCAAACATGTAAGTCGCTGACATTGAGTACAGACATATTCACCCTCAAACGGCTGTTCAAGGCATACATACATGTCACAGGACGGACACCTGGTAGCATTGCCCATGGAGCACATATTAAATGGGGATAAACAGTACAGATAAAAGCAGAACAATTAATAGAAGGCTAGTAAGGAAAACATCAATCAATGCTCTTGTGTCATACTATGATATTGCGTTTAACTATGTACTTACCTGCAACCCTGTACTTAGAAAGCAGCCCCCGCTACGATCTGAAACATCGCTTAGACACACTGGAACTTGTAGTCCTCCAGACAATACAGCACAGGTGTGCTGTCCAACATAAAAAATTTGGTGACGACCCTCTTTTAACAGTTTAACTTGCAATAAAATCCAAAAAGAAAATCAAAGGAGTTCAGGATATGCCTATATACTGCTTTACATGTGTCCAGGGATCGCTCGTGCATGGCAGGCAATCCCCATGAGGTTTTTTTGGCTGTATAACAGCTGCGAAACATATGGGCTGAAACTCGATCATGTCACTTGAGCACCCGCGATACTTGGTGCATACCCGAGCAATCGATGCAAACTCATGTTGCGAACACTTGCTCTCAACACTAGTCTCCATATCGTCATAATTTTTTTTTCTTTACTTTTGAAAAAATCCCAACCCCAGCACAACCCTAACCCTTGTACAACCCTATCCCACCACAACTCTAACCCTAGCACAACCCTAACCCTAGCACAACCCTAACCCTAGCACAACCCTAACCCTAGCACAACCTCAACCCTAACCCTAGCACAACCCTAACCCCAGCACAACCCTAACCATAGGACAACCCTAACCCTAGCACAACCCTAACCCTAGACTTTATTTTTTACACCTTTCCTCGTATGGTATAAGTGATTAGACAACTTTATTCTTCAGGTCGGTGCCATTACAGTGATACCAGATTCATATTTGGTTTTTATGATTGACAGCTGTCACACACTAAAAAACCCTTTTGGCGGAATGATGATAAAGCATCGTTTTTTGCTTAGTTTTTCTATTTTTATTTTTTACTGTGTTCACTAAAGGGGTTAACTAGTGGGACAGTTTTATAGGTCAGGTCGTTCAAAATGCGGGATACCAAATATGTGTACTTTTATTGTTTTTTTTTTTTTCAAACATGCTTTAAAAACACATCTGTTTAGTCAAGCATATCACCTCAACTCACCAACCTAACTCTTCCTTGTTCCCTCCTAAATGTTAATCTTAATTGGCCCCTGCATATTCATCTGTCTCCACATCTTCCATACACCCAATAGCACATGTTAACTGCCCTAGACAGATGCTGGCTGATGACCATGTTCTACCTATTGTGTCCCCCCATTTTCTTATAGATTGTAAGCTTGGGAGCAGGGCCCTCACTCCTCATGTAACTGTTGAAATGTGATTCATTGTATTGTTTATATTGTCTGTACATGTCCCTACTTAATTGTAAAGTGCTGCGGAATATGTTGGCGCTATATACACTGTGTTCTGAATTATTAGGCAAGTTGTATTTTAGAGGATTATTTTTATTATTGATCAACAACTATGTTCTCAATCAACCCAAAAGACTCATAAATATCCAAGCTTAATATTTTTGGAAGTTGGAGGGGTTTTTTTTAGATTTGGCTATCTTAGGAGGATATCTGTTTGTGCAGGTAACTATTACTGTCCCGAATTATTAGGCAACTTAATAAAAAACAAATATAATCCCATCTCACTTGTTTATTTTCACCAGGTAAACCAATATCAGGGCACAAAATTTAGAAATAAACATTTCTGACATGTAAAAACAAAAACCAAAATAATTAGTGATCAATATAGCCACCTTTCTTTATGATGACACTCAACAGCATTCCATCCATAGATTCTTGATTGTTCGGTGATCACGCTTCAAAAGTTTGGAAATTTCAAGACTGCTGCATCCCTCTGCAAGACATCTCACAATTTTGGACTTTTCAGAGCCCGTCAAAACTCTCTTCTGACCCATTTTGCCAAAGGAAAGGAAGTTGCCTAATAATTAAGCACACCTTATATAGGGTGTTGATGTCATTAGTCAACACCCCTCCTCATTACAGAGATGCACATCACCAGATTTACTTAATTGGTAGTTGGCTCTCAAGCCTATGCAGCTTGGAGTAGGACAACATGTATAAAAAGTATCATGTGATCAAAATATTCATTTACCTAATAATTCGGAACACAGTGTAAATAAAAATTATTATTATATTATTTTTTTATAGGTACAGTATATTTTTATTTTTGAGGGATTCATTTTTACATTTTTTACAGTTTTTTTTCCACTTTCTGACACTTTTTTTACTTTTATAATTTTCCTATTATGGAACTTTCACTTTTTGCAGGCTGATCTCCTGTATAGCATGGAGATGCAGCTGCAGCATCTCTATGCTATACAGGCTCTCAGCCTGCATGCAGAAGTTACTTTGATTGTGCACTGCGCATGATCAAGGTAAGTTCCTGATGTCATGACGACATCAAGTCACCATGGCAACAACTGGCATCCAGCAGACACAGCGCAGGACACCAGTGAGAAGGTAAGAGGGGCGCGCTTACCTCTCATTGCTCTCGGATTGCAGCAATCGACTTCGATCACAGCATTTCGGGGGTTAATGTGCCGGGAGCGGTACGGGACCGCTCCTGGCACATAGCACCGAGTGTCAGCTGTGAGAATCAGCTGACACTTGGCGGCCCAGGGCACAGGGATCTACTATTACTGGCAATGTCAGAAAGGGGTTAAGTAAAACCTGTAGTGTGCAAATCCTACACAATACCACACACATGAGCTGACAGCATAATGCATCCACTTCTATTAAACTTAAAAATGTTATGGAAATATGCATTTATATCCTGTAAAGTGTTAAAACTAAAGAAAAGTATGGCTTTATAATCCTTGATTCATTTTTTACACACACATATGCCCTTGGAGTCTATTATGAGCCATTCTGGGCTCAGGTGTACTGAAGGAGATCCCCAAAGCCCCGGAGGGAATTCCTGAATAAATCTTTTAATTTCCAGTTGATGCCTCAGCAAGGTCTAGTTAGCGGAAAAGTGATGTTTGAATTAATAGAAAGAATTGACATACAGAAATACTACCTTATCTTTTAGCTTTTAGCTTAACATTCGCAATAAGCCCACATCAAAGTTAAGGATCACTGTATATTCTCTGTTCATTATTAAGTTGCTCTGGTGGAATATGCATTAATCTGAGTCACCACTAAGCCAACACTATTTCTTCGTTTCTGACATTTATTATAGTTCTTTTCTTATTTGGTTACTATCTGTCCGGATCTTTTTGTATTACACCAGTAAAATTTAAGTTTAAATGGGTCAGAGACCAGGAGTATAAATGCACGACCCAGCAAGCATAATTCTTAAATATACTTTCTGGAAATCGCTGCCGTTGCTAGGCTGCATTTGATCAGTTACTATTAGTTTTGGAAGTGAATATTTTATCTATTCTCTGTAATACCCCCTTCTCGCTGTTACATCATATTAACTTTTGTTCGTTTTTTTAAATGAGCTGTTTTTCTGCTGGACACTTTTCATTTCATGGATAATGACTAATTATAAAAAAATAAGTCATTTTATCCATCAGAAATTTGCACCCTACCTATAATAGTCAAGAAACTAAAATGCATATTATTGATTTATAGTTTATTATATTCTGTGTTGATTCCATATAATTTTGTATAGTTGTTTCTGTTTAATCCTATTTAAAATATAGTATTATCGTCATACATGCTTGACTGTATCTACAGTGCTCAGCATAAAGGAGTACACCCCAACAGATTTCTCAGAAAACTTTTTACTTTCCTTTCAGAATCAACATTTTTTATAGGATACCATACTATAAATACTCCCACAAATATGAGCTTGTTATGCTAGCGTGTCCTTTAATAAAATAAAATAAAACTTAAAGGACACTTCGGGGTCCACTGGACTGCAGAGGAGCTGCAGCAGCTGAGTCCCAGAGGAATGTTCAGCTAAGCACAGAGAAAGAAATGAACTAGTGTGTTAAGTGCACACACTAGTAGTAACTAAACAAGGTACAATGTTGGGAGTTAACAACACTCCAGAAACGAAACTAATAAACTTCTGCACTGCAAGACACCGCTGTGCAGAGCAGGAAGGATTTGGCAGCATGAAACGCCTGAGCACTAGATGGCGGCGTATAGAGCTGCAGATAGCTGCAGGCCAGGAAAGGCCTGGAACCTAAGTTCCTAAAGAGGAGGAGGATCTCTGCAGCACCCAACACATGGGTGTAAAAGTGGCAGTGTGACCACACATACAATGACGGAGACCTGGAATGCTGGATCGGTAGCGAGGACGCCTCCGTGGCGTGGACACCAACCGGTGAACCGACACGGTAGAGCGTGCTGCTCACAGCATTCCCCTAGCCCTGATGGCTAGGATGACTGGGGAGCACACAGCAGGAACCCTTGACAACGACTCTCACACACTGCATTTACTGCCAGAGACCTCACCCCAGGTTAGAAATAGATAGACTAGGCACCGGGACGGAGCCCTTAAATACATTAGAGACAGCCCCAGGACAGCCAACCATGCCGTACCAGACAGCAGGCGGCGTGGCTTAGCGGCACATGACCACAAGGGGGCGTGGCTTACCGGTTCATTATCGAAAGGGGCGTGGCTTAGCAGCACATGCACGCAAGGGGGCGTGGCTTAGCGGCACATGAGCAGAAACGCAGAAACCACACTTAGAATCCCTAGAACGAAACCTAAATGCTGACAATTACTGACCAGCAGGAAAGGGCCTGACCGGACGCTGCGAGAAAGCCCTTCTCCTGCGTACTGGCCTAACAGAGCTATTGATTGCCAGTAACATTTGTTATTTTGCACACTTAAAAAAAGTAATTTTCCTAAATAATTCATTTATTCATTCATGTTGCAAAAATGAGTACCCCACAATGAAAGTCTTATTTGTAAGAATTCTAATTAACAAGAATTCAACCCCAGGTAAGTCTAATTATCCATTAACTAGGTATCCAGCAAAATAGTTAACTATAAAAGATCAGTACTTAACAAACAAAACCCCTCCTCATTTCATGTTATCAGCAATGGCACCACATGGAAGAGAAATGTCACAAGACCTGAGAAAGTAAATGTTTTCACAAGAAAGGTAAAGGCTACAGGAAGATCAGCAAAGCTTTACTTACTAGTTAGAATACTGTAGCAAAATTAATACAAAAATTTAACAAAGATGGAACTGCAACCATCTCACAGAGACGTTTAGGTGACCATGAATGTTAACAACTAAACAGGCGCATCTTTTGTAGAGTTGAAGAAAATCGACATACAAGTTCACTGTAGTTAGCTAAAGAAGTAGAAACCCAAACTAGTGTGTATTTTCTGTGACATAATCTAATGTACACTGCAGAGGAATGGCTTGCATGGGTGTCATCTTCGAAGAAAGCCTCTCCTAAAGCCCATGCACATAAAAACCGCCTATAATTTGGCAGGGCCCATGCTGAAAAATATAAAGACTACTACCCAATTGTGCCCTTGGTAGATGTGCACTTTTGGAACATGAACATTGATCCAAAACACACACCTAAGGCCACTTTTGTATTTCTGAAGAACAGGGTGAAAGTGACTGAGTTGCTAAGTTGGTCTCCTGATCTGAACCCAATCGGAGCACCTATGGGGACTTCTGGAGATACAAGTTGAGCATCACTCTCTCATTCAGCATCCAGGCTCTAAAAGAAGTCATAGTTGAAAAATGTAGAAAGATAGATGTTGCTACATGTTGCCTACTAGATATAGTAGTTTTGATGTGGGGTGCATATTTACATCAACTAATTTGAGTGAAGCAAAAGTTATATTATTAACCTTACTTTCATATTATGGGTTAAAAACGTTCTATGAAACTCAGTTTTGTAAAAATTTTGGAAATTGTTCTTGTGTTCAGTGAGATATTGATTTAAAATTTTACTTTTCAAAGGGTGGTTGAGCACTGTATGCCTAGTATACTAACTCCATCTAACTTTATTATATAGGTACATAAAAATTGTGCTGAAGCAGCGCTAGGTTATTCCATTTCAGGTGTCAGACCTCAAAAAAAATCTACTGTATCTGTCTATCTACACTCCTCAACATTGAAATTGCAACACCAAAAAGGAAAAATTGTGGAAGTCACAGGATCGATAGACATGTTAATGATATACTGTATAAATGATGAAAAAATGGAAATAATATTTTCAAAACATGTTGATTTTTTCTGTATCAAGTGTGAGCAACCTAGACAGAAGTACAAGCACTTGCACGTCTTGGCATGCTCTCAATGAGGTTACTAATGGTTGACTGAGGAATGTTCTGCCATGCTCAATGCACATGGGCACACAGATCCACTGCTGCCAGCTCCCTTGACAGTTGCTGAGCAATGACTTCCCAGACAAGTCTGGAGGCACTGCTGGACATGGTAGTACATTTAGGCTACGGATGAAGCTCACCGGAGCATGAACAGCATGTGGCCTAACTTGTGTAACATCTATGTGTGAACATGCTCCTGCCACGCCTGCCATGTCCACTAGGCAGCGTGGTTTTAAGGTCGTGGTTGCGAATGGGCAGTGCAAGTGTAGCTCAGCTAAAACCTAAGCCTCTAGACTTGGGTACTTTCCATTTTTCTGTTTGTTCTGTCACTTCAGTATTTAACTTCAGTTAGTTCTCCTGGAGCCAGTGGCAAGTTCCTTGCTATTTAAACCCTCAGCAGTCATTCCATGGCTGCCAGTTATAGTTTTGCTACTGGTTCTGTGTTATTTTCTGCTGTGTTAGTGAATCTCTTGTTATTGACCCCGGCTTCATCTCTGTCTCCCCTCCTGCCTAACGATTGTTTACAATGCCATATCTTAGTATTTTGTAGCATAACCTCTTGCTTTAATTACTGCACTACACCAACGGGGCATTGAAGCCACTAGGGTATTCAAGACATCTTGAGGCATCTTGTTCCATTCCATTTGCAAATCTGCAAACAATTCATCTTTATTGGTATGGGTACGGGCCCCAACTCGTCACCCTAACTCATCTCAAAGGTGCTCTATAGGGTTTAAATCAGGTGATTGGCTTGCCCATTGCAACAGGCAAACATTTTTCTTTGCGAACCAGTTTTTTACTGAATTGGATGTGTTCGTAGGATCATTGTCTTGCTGGAATTTCCATCCCCTGCCTGCTTTGGTTTTACCATGTGGCAGCATTACATTCTCCTGTATATCCTTGTACATGGTAGCATTCATATTTTCATCTAAACTTTTCAGAGGGCCAATGGCAGATGCGGAAAAGCAGCCCCAAACCATGACATTGTCACCACCATGTTTCACAGTAGGTGTTTGATACCTTACACCATTACGTTTTCCAATTGGGCGGTATATATAGTGCTTGCCATCACTAAACAGATTGAACTTGGATTCATCCGACCACAACACCTTAGACCAATCTGTCTCTTTCCATTGGCTGTGTTCTTTGGCAAACTCAAGTCGGACTTTCCGGTTCTTTGCAGAGATGAAAGGCTTCTTGACTGGAACTTGTGCACTCAACCCTACTGACTGCTCATAGCCATCGCACCACAGTTTGGCGATTCACTTTGACCTCATATTCTTTGTTCATTTCATGCGAAATCTGTACAGCACTTTTATTGACATCAGATACTGACTTTTTCTTAATAATGTAATCAACTCTGGAGGAAGTTTTCCGTGGTCGTCCACTTCTAGGTTTGTCAGCTGTTCCATAACCTTCTTTTTCTTTCTTTAATATACGTGACACTTGACTCTGAGAACAGCTGAATTCCATAACTACCTCTTTTTGGCTTTTGCCTGACTTCACTCTCAGAATAATAAGCTTCCTGACATCTGGTGATAAATTTGGCTTTGTCTTTGCCATGTTTTAACCTAAAAAAACACAAAAAATAAATAAATAAAACTTTAGCCAAAATTCGACTACCCATGACAATATATGCAAAACATTTGGCCCAGCAAATGTTGAAAACTAACACATAAAGGGATAAAACAATGTCAAGCACAATTATCTTCCTTACAGATGACAAACATTTGCTTTCGGTTTACCAAGATCACCAGGAAAATGGCATCACAACAACCAGACAGAAGTAATCACACTGTTAACAAAAATTGTAAAACTTTTGTTCGCTACTGCATATATATATACTGCATATATATATATATATATATATATATATATATATATATATACAGCTCTGGCTAAAAATAAGAGACTACTGCAAAATTTTCAGTTTCTCTGATTTTTCTCTTTATAGGTATATTTTTGAGTAAAATGTACATTGTTGTTTTAGTCTATAAACTGCTGACAACATGTCTCCGAAATTCAAAGCTAAAAATTTTGTATTTATTTGCAGCAAATGATAAAGCGTCAAAATGCTAAAAAAAGAAACAGTGCTTTCAGACCTCAAATCACTCATATTTTAACTCAGGAACAGTTCAGAAATCAATATTTGGTGGATTAACCATGATTTTTAATCACAGCTTTTAATGCGTCTTGGCATGCTTTCCACCAGTCTTTCCATGCTTTCCAATAAAAAAACTGTTCAGTGGTCTCTTAATTTTTGCCAGAGCTGTATGTGTGTATATATCATGGGTCCTCAAACTACGGCCCGCGGGCCACATGCGGCCCGCGGAGGACTTTTATCCGGCCCGCGGAGTAGAGGAGAGCGGTGTCAGCGCCTGCCCTTCCCCCCGCTTTCTCAGAGCCCCGGCAGCTGGATACTTACCTCTCCCCGTGCCTTCGCAGATCCGCTGTCTTCCTGGTCTGCTCTCCCTGTGACGTCTCAGGTCAGAGGGTGAGGTGACGTCTTTACACCGCGCCTTCCCCTGAGCCGTCACAGGCAGCGCAGAGAGGGACAACGCCGGAGACGCTGGAGTCTGGACCTGAGCAGCGGCAGCAGGCAAGGAGGGAGGTGAGTACTGGATTTTTTTTTGATTTTTTTTTTTTAATGTATGGAGGCATGGGACATAATATTAGGGGTGACATCCTGCATGTGGCATTATATGGGGGGGGGTGACATCCTGAATGGGGCATTATATGGGGAGGTGACATGCATGGGGCATTATATGAGAGGGGGTGACATCCTGAATGGGGCATTATATTGGGGAGGTGACATCCTGAATGGGGCATTATAGAGGGGGGTGACATGCTGCATGGGGCATTATATGGGGGTTGACATCCTGCATGGGGCATTATATGGGGGGTGACATCCAGCATGGAGCATTATATGGGGGGGTGACATCCTGAATGGGGCATTATAAAGACAGGGGAGTGATATCCTGCATGTGTCATTATATGGGGGGGGGTGACATCCTGAATGGGGCATTATATGGGGGGGTGACATCCTGAATGGGGCATTATAAAGACAGGGGAGTGATATCTTGCACGGGGCATTATATGGTGGGAGAAAGGGAAATCCTGCATGGGGCATAATAAGGGGGGGAACAGCCTGCATAGGGCATTATAAGGGGGAAACAGCCTGCCTATTGGGGACCTATGCTGCCTATTGGGGACATTTACCTGCCTATTGGGGATATTTACCTGCCTATTGGGGACATTTACCTGCCTATTGGGGACATTTACCTGCCTATTGGGGACCTATGCTGCCTATTGGGTACATTTACCTGCCTATTGGGGACCTATGCTGCCTATTGGGTATATTTACCTGCCTATTGGGGACCTATGCTGCCTATTGGGTACATTTACCTGCCTATTGGGGACCTATGCTGCCTATTGGGGATATTTACCTGCCTATTGGGGACCTATGCTGCCTATTGAGGACATTTACCTGCCTATTGGAGATATTTACCTGCCTATTGAGGACCTATGCTGCCTATTGGGGACATTTACCTGCCTATTGAGGACCTATGCTGCCTATTGGGTACAGTTACCTACCTATTGAAATACCGGTTGATTTAACTTTACTTGTTCTTCATTTTAAATATTGTATTTGTTCCTGTATTGTTTTTTTACTACAAAATAAGATATGTGCAGTGTGCATAGGAATTTGTTCATAGTTTTTTTTAAAAACTATATTCCGGCCCTCCAATGGTCTGAGGGACCGTGAACTGGCCCCCTGTTTAAAAAGTTTGAGGACCCCTGGTATATATATACAGTACAGACCAAAAGTTTAGACACACCTTCTCATTTAAAGATTTTTCTGTACCTCTTGAAGCTCATCAAGAGAATGCCAAGAGTGTGCAACGCAGTCATCAAAGCAAAAGGTGGTTACTTTGAAGAACCTAGAATATAAGACATATTTTCAGTTGTTTCACACTTTTTTGTTAAGTATATAATTCCACATGTGTTAATTCATAGTTTTGATGCCTTCGGTGTGAATGTACAATTTTCATAGTCATGAAAATACACAAAAATCTTTAAATGAGAAGGTGTGTCCAAACTTTTGGTCTGTACTGTATATCTATATATACAGGTATATAAATATATATATATCTATATATGTATATATAGATATATATATATATATATAGATATGTATATATCTATATATATATATACAGTATGTTAAGTCATGATGAAAAAGCATCAGAAAAACCTGATATATAAAAATAAATTTAAATATCAACTTCATGTATACATACAATACTGATGGCACTCATGGTCCTTCTGTGCCTATAGGAGTAGATAGGATGCTTACTTTACATAGGGCATAGTAGTGCTCAACAATAAACAGTTTATGCGATAGTCCAATATAAGGGCATGTTCAAACTTTGCATTTTTATTGTGGTTTTTTTTTGCTGCTTATTTTTTCCTTGCAAATTTGAAGTTGTTTTAAATCTTCAGCATTTCAATTCTTTCAGCGTCCAGTTTTTCACTCATTCGTATGAAAGGGAAAAATGCATAAAAAAGCTCATCCAAGACGTGGCATAAATGCAACAAAAAATGTGTTTTACAAAGCGTTATTTCATGCCAAGAGACACGTTTTTGGTGCTGAAATGTTTGCAGAAAATACATGTGAGCATACCCTAAAATAAATAGAGGCGGCACTCGCCAAATAAAATCCTTCTTTATCTATTAATTTATTGGCTTAAAAATATCACCTTTATCAAGCATGTTCATGATCCTGCTCGCGAATACTTTTGATTTTAAATCATTGGATTATTCAAGAAAGATTTTATTTGGTGACTACCACTTCTGTTTTTCTAATATTGAATTATAATACCTAGTCACTTGCAGTATAATTAACTCAGTGTAAAGGACCACCTCTAGAGGTGGTGTGAATTGAGTCACCGGATCCGGTTTATCAGCCACATCGTTATTCTGTGATCGCTGGGCAGGAGCCCAGAGAATTGACTCGTATCTGACAGGACATCACGCCAGGCTATCTAATCAAAAGAGGATGCTGTGATGCCATCAGGTAAGAGACAGTTCCCAGGGTGCCCATCCAGTGGTCACAGATTACTGACGGGGCTGATGGACGGGGTCCTCTAAATTGATTCACACTCATTCTGGGCAGCATAATGGCTCTGTGTTTAGCCCAATTGCTTTGCAGCACTGAGGTCCTGGGTTCATATCCCAACAAGTACAGCATCTGCAAAGAGTTTGAAGGTTCATCTTGTGGGTTTCTTCTAACACTCCAAAGATACAGTTATATGAAAAAGTTTGGGAACATTTGAAGAGGGCTGTCCATGCTCGGCGACCATCAAACTTAACTGAACTGGAATTGTTTTGTAAAGAGGAATGGTCAAAAATACCTTCATCCAGGATCCAGGAAATCATTAAAAGCTACAGGAAGCGACTAGAGGCTGTTATTTTTGCAAAAGGAGGATCTACTAAATATTAATGTCACTTTTGTGGTGAGGTGCCCATACTTATGCACCTGTCAAATTTTGTTTGAATGCAGATTGCACATTTTCTGTTTGCACAATATACCTCATTTCAAGGCAGAAACATTACTGTGTCCAACAGTTATTACATATATCAAACTGAAATAGCTGTTGCAAAAACACCAATTTTTATAAAACATTAAGCTTAAGATTAATAGGGGTGCCCAAACTTTTTCATATAACTGTATATGGATAGGGCATTTAGATTTAGAGCCCAAGAGAGGAGAGTGATGATAATGTATGTAAAGAGCTGCTGATTATGATGGCACTATATGGGTGCATTCACAGGACTGTCTGTTTGGTCCGAGTGCGATTCGTGAAAAAAACGGTTCTCACTCGGACCAATTTTAGTCAATAGAGCAGTGCAGAAGAGCAATTATTTTCACTGACCAAATCTGTATGTGAAAAAAAATTCCGTACGGAGCCACAGTATAGCATCTGACTTTGACCGATACACTGCAATTGTAAATTGTATAGCAGTAGATTCATCAGGTGCATAATTGCAAACATCCACAATTTTTCTATTGTACCCCATAAATAGGTGTGGATGTTATTGCCACGCCAACAGTTCCATAATGCAATCAGAGAAAGAGGAGTATTTTTGGCAAAAATATAAATACACTTTATTAAATAAAAGACATAAAATCACATAATGACATATAAATGAAAAGCTGGATTACCAAGAACCAAATTCCCAAGTGACAGGTAATCAATATAAAGTAAATAGTGCAAATATAAAAATATGTGTCCCACCATAGGAGGGCACAGATACCCAATATAAAGCATAGCATAGTTAATGAAATGTATGGTAGCATACAAAATGCTTGTCACAATGGACATGTGAACCATCTATTAACCCAGATCTCTGTGTAGTATCAAATCGCTATGGCAAACATTGCACCCTTACCCATAGTGAATGAGATGATGGTCACATCGGGATAGAGTGAACCCCAATGCACGTTTCACGTGTAATGTGTTACAGCTTCTTCCATTGTGCAATTGTGTAGCATAGGAAACTGCAAATGGTCTTGTAAATGATTAATAGCTGCTGCTGTAAAAAGCAGATTGTATACGGATAGCACACGGATTACAAGTGAGAAAAAAATCAACCAAGTTATCTGGATGAAAATCTGAACAAATTTTTAAATGTATGTGTGAGCCTTCCGTATATGTAAGTTGTGACGACACAGCATTTAATCTTAATTATCCAGATGTCTGTTTTTCAGTAGGCCAAGAGATATAGGCCATTGTTATATGAACCTTTAACATTGACTCTTGAGTTGATGTTTGTTGCAACTTATTGTCTGCTATCTTTGGGAGACGGGGATGCAGGGTGATTTAGCAATCAACGTTTAATATGTTGATTATCCATTTTATGAGTCCATGTAGCTTGTGAACTTGCAAAACAGAGGAGGACAAACTAAGCACATTGATTAAATAGTCAAACAATATGAACTAATCTCATTCCACCTTCCCTCTGACCTGTGGATGATGACCTGAACCACAGATGTGGGTATGAAAATGGATTTTCTATCCTTCTGCTAGAAGAGAGTGACTTGACAGAACACGGCTAGGACACTATTACTCCATAGAAGAACACTCTACAGGGCAGCTGCCAGGACACCATGGCTCCATCAAGGGGCATTTACCAAACCACAGCCAGGAACACTCTACAGGGCAGCTGCCAGGACACCATTGCTCCATCAAGAGGGACACAGATTTGATATTCTACAGGATGCCAATCCTAAGGACCACGGCTCTAGCTGGAAGAATACAGATCTCCTCCATTACCATCACTGAACCCATGGATACATTTGGGAAGCCAGGATTGGGACCCACCGGTCACCTGCCCCCATGGAGACATTCGGAGAAGTCAGGCTGCAACCCTCTGGTCAACTGTCCCCATAAATATGTTTGGGAAAGCCAGGATTGGGACCCACACTTCACCTGGCTCCATGGAGATGTTTGGAGAAGCCATGTTGTGACCCTCTGGTCGCCTGGAACGTACCTCAATGGACTGTCAGCTTCCTAAGCTTGTCATTACCTCCTCTCTGTGGGTGCCCACCAAAAGCGGGGTGCCATTGGTGGGGGTAGTCTGCCCAGGAATCCCCAGAGTCGCAGCTGCTCCAATCCCGGTGAGTCATCAGAAGGGTAAGACTGGTAAATTTGCACCATCTTGGGTATTTGCTGAAACTGTTATATATGTTTGTTGGTGTCTGTTGGTGGTTCAATAAAGTATTGCCACACTGTTTTACCCTCACCCTGTGTTGTCGGAGTAGTATTATGCCCACTTAAAGGAGAGCGGGCGTTCAGTGGGATGAGCCCTCGTTCATCCGGTCTCGGGCCAGCGGGCGAGAGCACCTACTGACCCCCCGTGTCTCCAAATAAGTAAAATAAATAAACTCTAACCACTGCCTAAGACCTGTGTTTTGCCATCAGATTTTTCAAGAGGTAAGTTGATTTTACCATTTTGTAGTCTAACTTTAAAGCACCTTGACAGCTTTTTTTTTTATTGCACAGCTAGAGTGATGCTTTAAATGTTACTCCTCTGCCCCGTGTCTGATTCTTGCCTGCTGCCGCCTTCATCGTTTTCCGGGGTCGCTCCCGTTGGTCTCAGGTGAAAAGTGACCTGTTGGCTGCTCCAGTTTTTCATGGAGCTGCGCGGAGGTCACTTTTCAATACAAGTGAGAGGGCCTCGTTCTGGCTCTCATGGATTTGCATTGAGAGCTTGTGACTTAGCTTCTGATTTCCTGCCAGTCAGAAGATGCGCTCACAAGATGGCGTCGCGGGATTGGAGTATATGATCGGCGACAGGGGTCTTAGATTTAAAGCATCGGAGTAGTTCTTTAAGTTTACTGTTACTGACATAATTATTATGTGACTCTTTAAACAAACGTTTTGGAAGCAGTGTTATAAATTTGGTGTGTCCACTTTTTGCATTGTAAAAAAAAAAAAAAAAATTGTTGTATGGATCTTTCCGGCAAACAATTGTGTCAGCTTGCAGATGTGTGTAACTTACAGATAGTTATGTTTTTTTTTTCTGTTAACTTTAAATAATAATGTTGAATACATTTGTAGGAGACCTCTTTATTTTAGTATTTTCCTTTATTTTGTGTTTTACTCTTTTTTTTTTTTAAGTGATTAAACATTTTGCTTCTATGCTACTGGAATCCTTCAAACGTAGTTTTATTGTTTCCGTATAAAAGCGTCCTTCAGCTGTTTGCTAAGTGTTTTCTGAAATCTCTCTAGTTTTATACAATAATATAATGATACAATTTCTTTTTGTAGGATCCTGAAGAGAAACTGGATGAATCTCGAAATTTTGTGGTGAGAGAAATAGAAAACAATGAAATGAAAAGCCAACGGTTGGTATATTTGATTTTAAGCTGAATATTTAACATTTTTACCCTTGTATGTTTGTGGCTGGTCTCGCCTCTTGTTTGATGAATTCCTACATTATATGAAAATTGAAAAGAAAAACACCTTTTTTTTTTTTTTTTAAAACAAAACTCCTGAGTTATGTTGCATACTACAAAAATAAAGCACATCAGACCTATCATTCAGTACAGTATGACTTACTAACAGACTTGCTAACATATTCCATAAATGCCCAGGTTAAGATCACCTACGGGCAACCATATTGCAAAGTACGTAAAAGGGCTTCCAAGATTCAACCTAACTACTGGTTAGGGATAAGGGTCTGATTGAGGAGCGTGATGACAGACCCCTTCACCGATCACAAGAATTGACCGATCCAAGTACGTCATTTGAATTGAGCAGCTGTTGAGAATGTGAGCTACCGATTCATTCAAAGTCTAAGGGACAGAGATAACCCAGCCGGTGGACCCCCAGTGAGCAAACATTGGTATTAATTCTAGAATACAATTTAAAAAAAACCTCAAGATAAAAAGAGAATGAGCCAATATCCTGTAGTAAGTAAATAAATAGTAATAGGGCATGTAAATGATCAAAAAAGCGGAAAAGCCATCCCACTCAGGATGGTCCTATCTTTAGTATTAAACCTTTAATTGGCTTTGCTTTAGAACACGCTTTTAGGCAACTAGATTAAAAGATAGGGGCCGATTCATGAAAGTGACAGAAAAGTTAAACACTTTGAAAAGTTGCATTTTTTTGAAGTAGTGCAAAAAATTTTCAAGTTTTTGCATTTTCATGCCAGTTTACAGCAACCTCACCAAAATGAGGGGAAATGGGTGGTACTGCAGTGTGGCTTTGTCCGCCCATCAAATTCAGCTAAAGTGCCTGTGTTCTTTTATGCCACAAATGGTGCTCCACTCCTTGACTGGCGAGGCACACGCCACTGAGAAGATGCACCAAATTTATTAAGTGGTGTGTGCCTCTTCATGAATTTGGTGCATCGTACTCTCGCAAGCCCTTTATTAAGACTGGAGTGCGCAACGATAAAATCTTTGATGTGATTGCTTCTTTAATAAATCGGCCCCATTGTTGAAAAGTATTTTAGCCAATTCTAGATTTTCCAATTTTTGTAGACTATCTGTGTTGGACTATTAATAGTGCAAGTTTTATTGTAGAGAGCTCAACAATTTTTTTCTCCTTACTGAGAATAACCTGGAATTGTAAAATTTTCATATGTGTTTGCAAGCCCCTTTACGGACCCCTCTGCAGGCCTCTGATCAAGCTCTTTCTTTCGGCCTTATCCATATATGGATTACATAGACGGCCATTCATTTAAATGGCCACATGTTGGACTTCTTTTCTCCTGCAGGTAAAATTTAGAAGTAGATGCATCATGTGATCAGTAAATATTATAAAACAGATTTGGTATGATCAAATGTCATTTTCTTCCAACCTTATAAATCAGTACATGGAGAGGGCACATGTTCTCTTTGGTAGGCATATTTGACCATGTAGCTACATGCCTTCATATGATTCAATTGCCTGGGGTTTTCTCTTACACACTGAATGCCTACGGACTGGGGATGATCATAAAGCAGCAGCAGACCAGTTACTCATAGACTTGACAGTTTATAAAGGGCATCACTTTAGTCTTGACTGTAATGATTAGTGTGCCATTATATGAGTTATTAATCTTATCAATGAAGTTTAACTACCAATGAATTAATCTAAAAGATCTTGACAGCAGGGGTGCATGAAATAATTGTATTATTGATGCTTTGAGCACAACACGTCGTATATGAAAATTGTATTAACTTTTATTGAATAAATTACTTGAATCATAGTTGTGTGGGATTGTATGGATGTGACACAGATGGGGGGAACTGGTTATTACCGCCTGCACTACAGGATAGTCGCCTTTCATGACATTAGATTACTGTGACATGCATTTTTTGCAATAAACTCAAGTCTACATTTGAATAGTTGTGCGCGTATAATTACTGTAAAGTGCACTTTTACTCTTCTATACACAGTTTGTGGCCTGTAAACTAATAACAAACCCAAATAAATGGTAGGAAATATGTGCTGTGTTCGTACTAAATTGACTGAATTAAAATTAAGATGACGTTCGATAACCGGTCTTTAAATAGTGCATGGTTCCATACTTGACATCATAACAGAAAGTCAAAAATTTGACCCAGCACACGATAAAAAGCCCATTTATTTCAGCATAATTAAAAATACCACATGATATGAAAATCAGAACATATTGAATAACATCCTCAATAGATCTTATTTATTTAAGAGTAATTTCATTCATGAATAAGATACAGTAGGGATCGAAACGTGTCAACCAATTGACTATTTGCTGGGACTTACTTTACCAACATCTTTGTGTATCTTATATCATGTAGAGACTAAATTATGCTGGAATAAATTGACTTTTTATTGTATGCTGGTTCAATTTTGGACTTTAAATTTACTGAATTCCCATACATTATGTCTCAATTAGCTTTTGGTAGTATGTGTTTTCAAGTTTTAATTTGATAAATCTCTATTTCAATTATTTTTCTGAAATATTTCATGAATGTTGCAGACACAAACTTACTGTGTTGTCAAGCAACACATCATTAGCATCCTGTTTGTCTTAAGATTACACAACTGCAACTGAACTGTGAGACAAGAAGGTGGCAATTAGCCCAGGTATCCGACAAGCATGCATTCCTCTGCCTTCTACTTTCTCATTCCTGGAGTTTACCAGGCTCTAGTGAATACCATGTAGCCCTTTTTACAGTACAATGTGTTGTAAATCTGCACAAATACCTGATCGGATAAATACTAACATTGTTTTATGTAATTCAAGGGAGCTCTTAATGTCCCATACACATTAGATAAAGTCATAAGAAAAACTAAGTACATTCTCTTTGATTTCTTTAGTTTTATGCATCAGGACGTAATGAAAAATAATCTAGTAAATACGACCTGAAATGTAAAACAAAACAGGAATAATCACACTATTATTTACAGTATTTACCAAAATGTAGGCCAAAATGCAGAAGCAGAGTGTGAATAATTAAGTAAACCTTTAGCCATACCGCCCAACTTTTGAAGAACCGAAAAAGGGACAGATTATGTGGCTCACGTAGCCTACAGTATTATAAGCTGTGGCTCACTGTTAGAGCAACAGCCTGCGGACACTGAGATGTGAGTTTCATTCCCGGGGAGACCCGATCACAGGAGGGAGAAGCAGTGAATATATAATTTAATTTTTGCACTGAGCAGAGAGAAGCAGCCCTGCCCCCTGAGTAGAAGGCTCTATGGGAGCATCAGAGAGGTGAGTATAGAAGCCAGGAGAGCAGCTGAGATGTGACGGGACGCGGGACTGAGCGCTCAAATCGGGATTGTCCCGCCGAATCCGGTACAGTTGGGAGCTATGCCTTTAGTGCATCCATTGGAATTAAGAAGGTAAGTAGCAGCCAGTTACAACTAATCAAATGCCCTTAATTAATTGTTCAGAAAGTGTGACCAACAGTTTGCACGTCTGGAGCATTCAGGCATGTGTTAACACAATGTCAAGGAGGAAAGACATTAGCAATGATCTTAGAGAGGCAATGCTGCTGCCTCTCAATCGGGGGAAGAGTTTTAAGGCCATTCAAAATCAATACAGACTCTACCTTTCTTCAGTGAGGAAGTTTATTGAAAAGTGGAAAATAATCAAGACTGTAGAGAATCTTCCCAATAGTGGACATCCCTGCATAGTCACGCTAGTACTCAGAATAATTGCAAAAAAAACCTTAAGAGCAACAGCTCACACTGTAAAGGCCTCAGTTATCATGTTAAATGTTGACGTTCATGACAGTACAGCAGAAAAAAATTGAACAAGTATGACTTGTTTGGAAGGGTTGCCAAGAAAGGCCTCTTCTTTCTAAAAAGAACATGGAAGCTTGGTTAAAGTTTGCAAAGTTGCATCTAAACAAACCACAGACTTTTGGAACATTGCCTTGTGGATAGAAAAGACCAACGTTTTTGGCCATAATGACCTGCACCATGTTTGACGAAAACCAAACACCGCATATCAGCACAAACACCCAATGCCAACTGTCAACTACAGTGGTGAAGAATAAATGATTTTTTCTTGCTTTCTATCCACCTGGACACCTTGTTGGCATTAAGTCGACCATTTACTCATCTGTTTCAGAAAGTATTTTAGCGTCAATAGTAAAGCCATCTATCCAAAAGCTAAAACTTGGCCGAAACTGGGTCATACAACAGGACAATGATCCCAAGCTCACCAGGAAACCTTTATCATAATGGCAGAAAAAGAAAAATATCAGGGTTTGGCATCTGCCCAATCAAAGTCCAGACTTTCATCGCAATTGAAATGCTATGGTGGAATTTTAAAAGAGGTGTGCATAAATGTATAGTCACAAACCTCATTGAACTTATCCCACGTAATGAAGAGTAGGCCAAGATTCCTGCAGAACTATGTGAAACAATTCACTGTTAAAAGGACTAAAAAAGAATAAAAACATCACTGGAAGGAGAAAAAGCAGACATACTTGCAATACCATGTCCAGGCACAAATGCACAAACAAGATGCAGCAGGTCCCCCATGATAAAGGCGGGGGCAGCACAGGTGAAAAATACTGGAAACAACCACTTACTAACCCACCAAACGTCCATGGGTTGGCTGTCTAGTACTGTGGACGTCAATGAAAACCTGTAGAAAATCCACACTTGTATATCTCTAAGAGAACTGACATGCTTTGGGTTTGTAAATCGGCAGCAGCATGACCTGAAGTGTATGCATTTTTTAGTACATGTAAATTGAGTTGTTAAGACTACATTCATAAGTATTGCATTTTATTGCAGATTTTCATTTTGGAAATCCTCTTATGTCTAAAACTGGCCTATGGAATTTAGAGCATACAAGAACTTTAAAACAAATAGGTCAACCAGACTGCACTTTAGAGGGTGCAAGAAAGCATGTCCTGTGTCAAAATTTTCACTGGTGTCTCGCTGATTGCACCACGTTGTTGCATCCAGAGCACTTAATAAATAACGATAATTACTTAATGGTAATAATTCATAAATGGTAGGCTTAGTCCATCTTTTGCTCCCTTTTATACCCAGACTTGGGTAAAACTTTGCATGCTATACTTTAGGCATCAGAACTCATCATACTTTAAGTTTTGTCGTGATTTTAGAAAAGCAAAATCTATCAAACTACATGAATAAATTCCCAAGTATTCCAGTTTCTCCTTTCTCTGTACTGAAATGCAATCTAACATTTACTCAGTGCATTTCTGTGTCTATTATATATGATGGCTGGCCAATCTATCACCAGTTTATGTCTTTCCTGACATCAGTGCTCTCGAGGGTACATACAAAAGTGCAAACTTACAGGCCATTGTTATTATTTGTGCCTTTTCTTTGTCTGTGTTGAATATATGTAATTTTAATGCTGTGGCTAGTTGGAGAATTGTAGGTTGCGGAGACATTTTTAATTTTACATTTAATGATAGGTTACCTCATGTTTCTGGGCTGAGGATACACCACTGTTCTAAATTTCATTCCTTTCTGTTACATAGATTGTCTGTCAAACTAATTGGAATGCATTAGATGAGTTGAGTTCCCGTCTAAGGTCATACAAAATGAAGCCTATCATTCCCACAGCGCCAGAAGTCTAATTTAAATATGCAAAATTCTCCACCAGCAAAACAAATACATTACTGTAATGTTAACATTTTGTCTTCGGATTGTTTAAACCTTTGGCAGCTTAAAACATGTTACAATCCTACTTATGTGATCCAAGAGTGAACTTTTCTTGCACCAGGTTTTATATTTTCCTTTTTTTTTGGGTGCTTGTGCTCATAAGGAAATGTTAAGGTAATCTGCTTGTTATATATCACCTTTTGAGTAGGGTCTTCAAAGCCCTTGCTCTGGAAGAGCATCTGGAATGCAGCATGGACTAATGACCTGGGGGCAGCAGGGCAGCCTTGTTACAACTAGTGGGGCTGTAGAAAGTGGATAGCCACTGGAGAAGTAGAGCAGTAGTGGCTGAGCATAGGAGACCCGGAGGCTCCCTGAAGCAATGTATCAGTCAAGTGACGTAGCCAAGTTGAGTAGGTCCGAAGACTCATTGTTGAAGAAGAAGCGTAGAGTTGGTCTGAAATCACACTGTATTATATATCTCTTTCTCTCTCTATGTATCTATATATACATATATAAATATATATGTCTATACAACGTGTATAAACATATACAGGCAGTACCTGACTTATGAATATCCAACTTACATACCGCAGATAGTTTTGAATGATATATAAAAAAAATAGTCACCTTAGCGCTTACCTCTCCAGCCACCTCCCTGTTCCCTGGCTACTGTCCGGTCCTCTTCTTTCCGCCATTGCACGCCGCATCTCTTGCCTCTTCACTACAAGCTAAGACTTCCGGCTGCGTCTCAACCTTACAACACTCTGTGACCTCCGAGGCCTGGAAACAGCAGCTGGAGAGTTGAGCGATAAGGTGAGTATTATGTATTTTTTCTTTGCCTTATTCCAACTTGCATACAAATTCAATTTACAAACAAACCAAGGACTATATATATATGTATATATATATATATATATATATATATATATATATATATATATATATATATATATACATATGTATGTATGTAAAAAAAAAGAAAGAAGCAGCACTGTTGCAGTGTTGGATGCAAATTCAGTTCAGACCTCAACCAGGTCCACAATAGATAGTATCTAAAAATGGTTCGAAAAGGTTCCAGGTCGAACTGAAACGTAGCTGTTGGATATGCACTAATAAAGGCATCACTTTTTTCACTTATCGGAGAAGTGCTGTCATTTTTGGATATTATATATATTAACATCATGTTTTACCTTTTAATTTCCATGACTTTTCTTTTAAGAAGTATAGCAAAACTTCACACTTTGAGAACTTATTGGCCTTTTTGCTGGATGCTGCTGTCTTGCCTTATGCGATGAGATAGTTAATCACATCTAATGTAGAATGCATTGAGTCATAGCGGCAAGTCACTTAATCCTCACTTGAACTCTGTGTGACTTGAATGATATTATACATCCCTTATATTATAATTATTTGCCTGCTTTCTGCTGTATGGCATTTGGTTATACTCTTGTGCTACCTAACCTCGTGACTGTAATAGGATACGAGCACTCACTTACCTGTTGGCCTGGATTAGTATTTGGCTGTTGGGTGCAGTGATTAAACTGAAAGGTTGTAACATATTTATTTCTGTATTTTCCTTTTTCAAGATCGCACATTTGTTTTAAGTTTGCTGCCAATGCACTACATGTATTCATTCACATGTGCTAATTTAGCCCCGGGATTATTGTTGGTTTCTGAATAAATACATTTCTTGAACAGTTGATTCGGGGCATTTCCTAATAAGTCGTGCATACTGAAAGAGCTCTTAGAACCTAGGACAAGTCAATTGAATTTCTTGTCAAACATTTCAGATTCTTTGATTTACATTTTCTATTTGAAATTCCTCCGTAGAAGTTGAGGATGATTATATTTTCTAAATCTAGACTCTAATAATTGAGCATCTGTCTGTAAGATAGCTTCATGGAATAATATAAAAATGGAACATTGTTGCCTGAAAATTTTTGAACCCTTCAGAATTTTCTATATTTCTGCAGAAATTTGAACTAGAACTACATCAGATTGTCCTAAAAGTAGATACAGAGAATGAAATAAAAGGATTAAGTAAAAAATAATAGCCTTTGGCTTTTTTTGATTTATTTAGGAATATTATCTAATATTAACTGTCTTTGAGAGGCAATACTAGAGCTGGGTGATTTTTGCAAAAAAAAAAAAAATCTCATTTTTTTTTATACACTATTTTTGATTTTATTCTTTTTTTTTTAGTTCTTTTAGCTAAACTTAGTCCAAATAAGTTTAAAATAATGAAAAACCCTATTATATCCTCCAGCAATGCTTTCTGGCAATCTCTGTCTTCTGGGCTTCAGCAATAACGTGTTATCACAGAAGATTGCTGAAGCCATCATGTGTTGACATAACCCAAAGAATTGAAAACAGCCCAGAAGTCACAAAGTAAAGACAGAGGTAATCGTAATGAAAAAAATCCATCAAATAGATCAGTCCACGCCAAATAACAGTCAAAAAGTAGCTGGACGTTAGCATAATCTGCTTTATCCAGACGGGATAGAAAATCGCAGTGTCTCAGGTTACACACATGTTTTATCAAGCCTGGAATATCACATTTTTGTATTTATTCCCTGCCTGAATAACACGGAGTATTGTTTTTCTGATGTCCTATTAATTAAAATTTTTGAACGAAAGGCCAAGATACAAAGACCGGCTGGGGGCCTCAAAAAAAATCCACACCAAAATCTGCTTGACTTGGTGTGGATTTCCAAGCAGTTTTCTTATTAACTTTTGGGGTGTTTTCATACTGTGTCTTTTTCTGATGTTTTTGGAGCAGAAAACACTGCAAAAATTACTGAAAGAAAAAACTTTGAAAGGATGGACTATAATCTATAAATAAAAAAACAATTTGCTGTTCATATTTTACAATATGTTCAGTTTTTTTTAGCTTCTTTTAAAATATTAGACTTTGAAAAGATGGCAAATATTTAAAACAAGTGGCATGTACATTCACATACAAAACGCTCAATACTTAACTTACAGTAGACGTCAATAGGAAGACTAAAAAGTCATCTGGGTGTTTTTTTTACTTTTTTTTAGTGTGGCTTGACTATACGCCTAGATATAAAGCTCCTGTTGTTACACTGCTGATGTGATCATATCATATATATAATTATAATTTTAAAGTGTTGTGTATTGTGTATTATTACAGAATTTAAATGAAATTAGTTTTTTCATTATATCAACAACAAATGGAGTAAATTTAAGAATGGCTTATATTATGCTTGGGGAATGCATTTTTGGATTGGTTTATGAAGTATCAATATATCAATATATTGCTATTACTATTAATATAATATTAGTAAAACTATTGCTATTAACAAACAGACTGGTGACTTGGCGTTCACTTGATTTTATTACTTTGTTTACACCTCAACTGTAATAAATTGGAATTTGTAACTTTTCAGAATAAACTGTCATGTGAGTGTACATGAAAGATAACATGATATCTGATCATTATATAATGTGTATCCTGCATTTGACACAATTTTTCCCTTTTTGCAGGCTCGATCTCAAGCTTGCAATTGACTGAGCTAGTGGATGCAGGCTAGCTGTTATGGTGTGTCCTTCACTCTAAACACACAAATGCATTCCTGTTTTTTTCTCTTTGTAGCACAAACAGTTGAAACCAGAAGTTTGCATACACTATATAAAAAGACACATATGCATGTTTTTTTCAATATCTAACATGAAATCAGAATAAACCTTTCCCGTTTTAGGTCAATTAGGATTACCATAATTTTTAATATTTGCCAAATGCCAGAATAATGAGAGAGAGAGCGAGAGAATGTTTAAGGCATTTTTATCACTTACTGCAAAGTTAAAAGTTTACATAAACTAAGATTACTATGCCTTTAAACAATTCTGGACTGCCCATATGATGATGTCATGTGTTTGGAAGCTTCTGATAGTTTTTTGGCAACATATGAGTTAATTAGAGACACATCTGTGGATGTGTTTAATGCATACCTGAAACACACTGCTTCTTTGTGTAGCATCATGGGAAAGTCTAAAGAAATCAGCCAATATATCAGGAAGAGAATTGTGGACTTGCACAAGTCTGGCTCATCCTTGGGTACAATTTCAAGATACCTGAAGGTGCCTCGTTCATCTGTACAAACAATTATACGCAAGTAGAAAAAGATGGGAATGTCCAGCCGTCATACCGCTCAGGAAGGAGATGGGTTTTGTGTCCCAGAGATGAACGTGCTATGGTCCGTCATGTGCATATCAACCCAAGGACAAAAGCAAAAGACCTTGTGAAGATTATGACGGAAGCTGGTAAGATTGTGTCAATAAGCACAGTGAAACGAGTACTGTATCAACATGGGCTGAAAGGCCACTCTGCCAGGAAGAAGCCTTTGCAAAAATGAAAAAAAAGGCAGATTAATGTTCGCAAATGCACACAGCAACAAAGACCTTAATTTTTAGAGACATGTCCTGTGGTCTGATGAAACTAAAATTAAACTTTTTGGGCATAATGACCATTGTTACGTTTGGAGGAAAAAGGGAGAAGCTTGGAAGCCTAAGAACACCATCCTAACTGTGAAACACGGGGGTGGCAGCATCATGTTGTGGGGTTGTTTTGCTGCAGGAGCGATTGTTGCACTTCACAAAATAAATGGCATCATGAGAAAAGAAGATGAAGTGGCAATACTGAAGCAACATCTCAAGACATCAGCCAGGAAGTTAAAGCTTGGGCGGAAGTGGGTCTTCCAAATGGACAATGACCTGAAGCATACTGCCAAAATGGTAACAAAGTGGCTTAAGGATAACAAAGTCAATGTTTTGGAGTAGCCTTCACAAAGCCCTTATCTCAATCCTATTGAAAATTTATGGGAAAAGCTGAAAAGGCAGGTGCGAGCAAGACGACCTACAAACCTGGATCAGTTACACCAGTTTTGTCAGGAGGAATGGGCCCAAATTCCGACCAACTATTGTGAGAAGCTTGTGGAAGGATATCTCAAATGTTTGACCCAAGTCATTAAGTTTAAGGGCAATGGTACCAAATACTAATGAAATGTATGTAAACTTTTGACTTTTTTGTAAGTAACAAAAATGCCTTAAAACATTCTCTCTCTCATTATTCTGGCATTTGGCAAATATTAAAAATTATGGTAATCCTAACTGACCTAAAACAGGAAAGGTTTATTCTGATTTCAGGTCAGATATTGAGAAAAACATGCATATGTGTCTTTTTATATAGTATATGTAAACGTCTGGTTTCATCTGTAGGTGAATAGATACTATTTGCTACTCCTCCCACTCCCCTCTCCATTGAGTATAGTATGCTATGTAACCTGACTCCTCACTGCTGGCCATCCAGCTGGGAATGATGATTTCAGGGAGTTGAGAAGAAGTGGCTCATAAGTAAGAAAGAAACACAGTTTTTTGATAAGCTATATTACAAAGTTTTTTTATATTTGCTTGTACTTTGATTTGGTTAAAGTTTGATGAAAGTACAGTTCCCATTCCAGTCTTTCAGAGCCTACAACAAAATCTTCAGTTTGGGCAAGAGATTCCTTCAAGTCACCAGAGCGGGCAAGTGAAACACCTCTCAATGTTCCTGTAAGGTCAGCGTATTCTCTTGAAGAGGGTGTTGTAAAATTTACCAGTCTGAAAGGTAGGTTCTACACAAGGTTAATACACTGTAGGTAGATGTAATGGGAATAGTATTTTAGAAATATGAGATATAAATGTATTTCTAATTTCCAAAACATTTAATGATCATCATTACCAACAATCTTATTGAATCTAATGATGATTTCTGTTTTACATAGTGGATGAGAGGCGCAGTGGTTTTAGTGAATAATTGGCCACCCTTATGCTCTTGTAAGGTTTTCCTGGAACAGTTAAATTAAACAATGCTCTGGTTTCTATTTATCTGAACACAAATCAGTTGATAAGCTCATAGCAGACAAGTAATACATGCACAGTATAATGAGCCATAAAGTAGTAATTGTCAGAACACTGTACGCCTATACATACACTTTTTATTTCATCAATCATTGAAGATAAATATTTGTTTTTACATTTGAAGGAGAAGGAGGACAACCTATCATGGTATTCAAATGTTAAAAATGGATCTGTCATCAGATTATACAATACAAACTGCATAGATTGATAAATAGATTTTTTTTTTTGTAGACTTGGTGAGGCTGGTGTACTGACTATGGAAACACATATCAATACCAATGCTGAGCCAGTGTCAGTCAGGGCAGGGCTTGCGGTTACAGCAGCTGCTCTGTATACTCAGACCAGTGACTGAACCTGTGCCGGAGCCACCCCCGTGGCTGAGACCGGAACGCTGGGGGAGGAGGGAAAGTGCTAAGTGCGGGCGAAGGCAGGTTAGTAATGCTATTAACCTGCAGATTAACTCCATATGTGCAGGTTAATAGCCTTTTTTCTGGTGATAAGTTCCTTTTAATTCACATGAACATTTTTACACATGGACTGATGGTCTGCATGTAATAAATCTCAGCATGCACAACTTTGATTCCTTTCGGATGAGACTTGTCTGTTATAAGTCAATAGATGGACAGAAAAGGGATCACAAATGGGTTACCATTGGTAGCTTTTTACTTATGGACATTGTACACAAAAAGCTGCCTGTGATGTGGGCGGTGGGGTTATACAGAGCTCAGTAGTCAGAGCACTGCTGGATCTCCAGGAGATAAAATAAAACAGAGATTTTATCCAAATGACAGCAAGCAGCCCAGTAAGTGACACATCACTGGAATCAGGGTCTCTGTCCCTATTTTATGCTGCTCTCAGATGGGATAGCAAAAATCTGATGATAGATTTCCTTTAAAAGTAGAATAAGTGATAACTTCTAAATCGGTGGGGGTCCAACAGCTAAGACCCTCATCGATCACCAGATTGAGCAGAGCAATACCTTTGCTCCATTCATTCTGTATAGAACTGCTGAAGATATCCGCCCGGCCATCTAAGGCATTCTTATACAGAATGAAAGGATCGTCAGTGAGCATGCTTTTGTCCCCTGCTCTGGTGATCGGTGGGTGGCGGGACCTCCACAATCTAGAAGTTATCACTTCTTCTTACCAGAATACCCCTTCAATTTATAAATGAGAGACAGATTAGCACGTACCGCACAGTCACGAAGCCCGGCTGAATTCTCTTCTTTCATGCGATTTGTTGGTGTCAATGATAAGTATAAATGAGATAAAGCATGGGAAATAAACATTACGTTTGAGAACGGGAGCCATTTTTACAATTACCCAGGCGTTCTTTTGTAATCCTGTAATTAGGGCACTTAGCTGTGCGCTGATGCAGACTGCTCCCTCTCTGGATGTGACGGTGCTGTAAAGCCCGGCTAATGTACTGAGCCAAAAAACCCAAGCAATGGTCACACTTCTCTCCGATGTGTGAACGGCTCTACATGTAAATAGTTTTTACAAACTCCAAACTACCTTGCTCAGAGCGAAGTCATTTTTATCCGGAGCAGCCAGGATCTCATGATAGACGGTGCAGCTTCCAGGAGACGGCACCAGTGTGGCAGCACAATTAAGCAGCTGACAGCTATGTATACTCTTTTAATGCATTCAATACAGATCATCCTCTTACAGCATCACATTCGCAAGACAGCAAATCAATGAAGTACAAAAGCTTTAAGGACAGCCAGAGCTGGGATACAACAGCGGTAATGGCGAACGTGCCCCAGGTAAATGACAGAACATCTTTTCATCTCATATTTGTTATAGATACTGTGATGGTGGTAAAATGCCGTGTAAAGAATTAAAGACGTGCCCGTTGTTTTATTGTTATGCAGGCAACCGGTGCGAGGCTTGTTAAAGGAACAGGTGGAGTGGAACTAAACGCGAACACATAGTGTTGGGCATTACGTCACCGCACCTTTATTAATAAAAAATGGATGTTACATGTTGACTCTCTGTACAGCCATATGACTGCAGTAGATAACTGAAGCCCCTAAAGTATCTAAGCTGTCTCTAGGGCTACATTCACACATCCGTGTGTGAATGTTACCATCCGAGAGAGAAGGACCAATTTTTTTTTCCAAGTGTCATCCTACTTGCTTCCATCTTTTTTCTCATCCATTTTTTTTTCTCCAAAGCAGATTGAAGACTTTTATTAACTGACTCTTAACAATGGATCAGTTAAAAACGGATGAATCTCCAATGGAAAACTGAAGTACAAAGTATGCCTTTCCCCATATCCCCATAAATTTTAATGGTCGAGTCTGATCCGCAAAACTGATGAGAATAGGACATGCACACCGAGACTTACGGGCCAGAGACAAAGATACGTTTTGGATAATTTACATGATTTTTTTCTCAGGTGTCATTTTAGTTGCTTCAGTTTTTTCTCATCCCTTTTTCTTCACTGAACCAGGTAGACTGAATTTTTTTTTTCTGTTAAATATGTACCAATTGGATGAAGCTCAGTACAAAGTCTGCCTTCCTAGTTTGATCAGTGCCTTATGGACCTTCATAAACTTTAATGTCCGATTCTGATCCCTAAAACAGATGAGAACCGGACATGCCCTCAGTCTCACGGTCCGGAGTTACCAACCCATTTTTAAAACTTGTGCGTGTATAAGTCAATAAAATAATGCCATAAATAAAACTCTATGGGTCAGAGTGCTGTCCGAGAAAAACAACAGACAGCACTTGGATGTGTTGCACGGAGGGGTGAATGTATATAATCCTGTAATGGCTATGTTCATACAACCATGTTTTTGTTCCATCCGTAAAAAAAAAAAGATTGCACTGTACTTGGCTTTTTTTGGCAGCCCCATAGACAACAAATTGAGTGGAAGAGTGTATGCATGACTCTAATAGGTAATTTCAGAGCCTTGTTATGGGGTACATGAGGGTTCTAGCAGTTGGACCCCAGCGATCAGTTATTACCTTTTCAATTTAGACACAAAAAGTCCATGCCGAGAGGTGGAAAAATGATATCTTGTCCTCATGTCAAGAGACACATTACTTATGTATTGTACAAGCAATATATATTTAAATAATATTCTTCCAGAAGTGGCGTAACTAGAGTCCGATGGGCCCCAGTGCAAAATTTGGACCTTGACACCTCCCCCCCACACACACACACACACCAACTCACTATCCGCCCCCGCATGTTGGTCAGATGTATGGGCCCTGTAGCATTCTAAATCCTATAAGGACATACGAGTTGCCCCTCCCTCCCCCATGATGTAGTAGTGCCCCCCATCCTGGGCTCGTTCCTGGTATATATGTCCCCAATCCTGGGCCCAACCTAGTATATATGTCCCCCATCCTGGTATATATGTCCATCATCCTGGCCCCATCCTGGTGTGTGTTTGTATATGTGTATGTGTATATATATATATATATACACACACACACATTGTGACACTGGTATGATATGTGAGGGGAGGCATGTGTCACTCAGGTTGCTCTCTTGTGTGAACTGAGACCTATGGAATTTCTGCCAGCATGTTATATGCTGGGAGTTAACTCTTTTAAAGGGTGTGGTTTTATGTGAATGACATAGAGATGGTAGGGACGTCATTCACCATACCTGGTGTGGCTGAGCATGGTTTAAATGTTCAGTCCTGTTTTTTTTCTGTGTTGTGGTCTGGAGAGGCAAGGTCTCTAGGCTGGGAAAGCTTCAGCTCAGGACGGAGCTGAAGGCTGGGATTACACCCTGTGTGTTCGAATTCCACATACATATGGACTGTGCTATCGTTTATGTTTTGTTTTGTCGTTTTGCCAGTAAGGCTGTGTTTATTGTTGCTGGAGTTGCAGGGCTTTATGCCATATAATAAAGTCTGCAGAGAAAACCCGGTTCCTGAGTCTACTTCCGGAAGCGGCCGAGCGAGTCGTCTTACCACAGTATACATATGTTCCCCATCCTGGAATATATAAACCAAGCCTGATATATATGTTCCTCATCCTATTATATATGTTCCCCATGCTGGTATATATGTTCCCATCCCAGCCCATCTTGATATACAGTACAGACCAAAAGTTTGGACACACCTTCTCATTTAAAGATTTTTCTGTATTTTCATGACTATGAAAATTGTACATTCACCCTGAAGGCATCAAAACTATGAATTAACACATGTGGAATTATATACTTAACAAAAAAGTGTGAAACAACTGAAAATATGTCTTATATTCTAGGTTCTTCAAAGTAGCCACCTTTTGCTTTGATGACTGCTTTGCACACTCTTGGCATTCTCTTGATGAGCTTCAAGAGGTAGTCACCGCTAATGGTCTTCCAACAATCTTGAAGGAGTTCCCAGAGATGCTTAGCACTTGTTGGCCCTTTTGCCTTCACTCTGCGGTCCAGCTCACCCCAAACCATCTCAATTGTGTTCAGGTCTGGTGACTGTGGAGGCCAGGTCATCTGGCGTAGCACCCCATCACTCTCCTTCTTGGTCAAATAGCCCTTACACAGCCTGGAGGTGTGTTTGGGGTCATTGTCCTGTTGAAAAGTAAATGATGGTCCAACTAAATGCATGCAGGATGAAATAGCATGCCGCTGCAAGATGCTGTGGTAGCCATGCTGGTTCAGTATGCCTTCAATTTTGAATAAATCCCCAACAGTGTCACCAGCAAAGCACCCCCACACCATCACACCTTCTCCTCCATGCTTCATGGTGGGAACCAGGCATGTAGAGTCCATCCGTTCACCTTTTCTGCGTCGCACAAAGACACGGTGGTTGGAACCAAAGATCTCAAATTTGGACTCATCAGACCAAAGCACAGATTTCCACTGGTCTAATGTCCATTCCTTGTGTTCTTTAGTCCAAACAAGTCTCTTCTGCTTGTTGCCTGTCCTTAGCTGTGATTTCCTAGCAGCTATTTTACCATGAAGGCCTGCTGCACAAAGTCTCCTCTTAGCATTTGTTGTAGAGATGTGTCTGCTGCTAGAACTCTGTGTGGCATTGACCTGGTCTCTAATCTGAGCTGCTGTTGACCTGCGATTTCTGAGGCTGGTGACTCAGATAAACTTATCCTCAGAAGCAGAGGTGACTCTTGGTCTTCCTTTCCTGGGGCGGTCCTCATGTGAGCCAGTTTCTTTGTAGTGCTTGATGGTTTTCGCAACTGCACTTGGGGACACTTTCAAAGTTTGCCCAATTTTTCGGACTGACTGACCTTCATTTCTTAAAGTAATGATGGCCACTCGTTTTTCTTTACTTAGCTGCTTTTTTCTTGCCATAATACAAATTCTAACAGTCTATTCAGTAGGACTATCAGCTGTGTATCCACCTGACTTCTGCACAACACAACTGATGGTCCCAACCCCATTTATAAGGCAAGAAATCCCACTTATTAAACCTGACTTGGCACACCTGTGAAGTGAAAACCATTTCCGGTGACTACCTCTTGAAGCTCATCAAGAGAATGCCAAGAGTGTGCAAAGCAGTCATCAAAGCAAAAGGTGGCTACTTTGAAGAACCTAGAATATAAGACATATTTTCCGTTGTTTCACACTTTTTTGTTAAGTATATAATTTCACATGTGTTAATTCATAATTTTGATGCCTTCAGTGTGAATGTACAATTTTCAAAGTCATGAAAATGCAGAAAAATCTTTAAATGAGAAGGTGTGTCCAAACTTTTGGTCTGTACTGTACATGTTCCCCATTCTGGGCCCATCCTGGTATTTACATTCCCCATCTTGGGCCCATCCTGGTATATATGTCCCTTATCCTGGGCCCCATCCTGGTATATATGTTACCCATCTTGGGCATATCCTGGTTTATATATCCCCATCCTGGTATATATCTCCCTTATTCTGGGCCCCATCCTGGTTTATATGTCCCTTATCCTGGGCCCCATCCTGGTATATATGTTACCCATCTTGGGCATATCCTGGTTTATATATCCCCATCTTGGTATATATCTCCCTTATTCTGGGCCCCATCCTGGTTTATATGTCCCTTATCCTGGGCCCCATCCTGGTATATATGTTACCCATCTTGGGAATATCCTGGTTTATATATCCCCATTCTGGTATATATCTCCCTTATTCTGGCCCCCATCCTGGTTTATATGCCCCTTATACTGGGCCCCTTCCTGGTATATATATCCCCCATCCTGGAATATGCCTGCCATTCTGCCGTTATTCTTTAATGCATAAAAAAAATTGAATCTACTCACCTTCCCTCCACTCCCCCGCCGCGCGGCTCCTTCTTCTGAAGCCTGCAGCTGACTTCAGAGTGCAAGTGACGGGAGCGCATGATATCACTGCCATGCACCCCCAGTCACATGCACGCTGACGTCAGATGCTGGCCTCTGGCCGGCAGCATGTATTGCAGCGCATGGACTCCTGTGCCACAATTCACTTCAGCTGAATGTGCGTCCGAGGACACACATCCAGTTTAACTTTGCGCTGGTGTCGGCGGGCCCCTCACCTGCACGGGCCTGGTCACAGACATAAGCTCTGCAACTGCGATCAATACGCCAATGTCTTCCAGTATTAGTTGATTTTTGGCCAAGAGATGGAAAGAAACATTAGGGGTCCTTATTGTCTTGGAAGTCCCTGAACTAACATTGAAGAAGATGTCTCAGCAACATTTTTACTCTAGTCTCTCCTAATTACGTATGTATGTTATGTGTTGTAAGAATATTAAAATACTTACCCACCTCAATCTTCGCTGGTGTCCAGCGCCGAAATTCAAGTAAAATTCACTTGTACTACATTACATACATTATTATGATGGATTAGGCAAAAATAATTACTGAGACATCTACATTAAAGGGAACCTGTCACATGTTTCATGCTGCCGATACCGCGGGCAGCATGAATCAAAGCCTGGCTGCATAATTGTAGCCAGGTAGATTCCTCTCTGAAATGCTCCTGCGCTTCAAAGAAAATATAGTTACAAGATTGGGCTGGGAACCATAGCCAGAGAAGTGACTAGTCTGTTTTATTCCCGGCACAACTCCACCTGAGAGATGCTCTAGGAGAGACCTGTCAATCACCTGAAACTGCGCTGGGAGAAACCAGCCGGGACCGCTGCCGGACTAGTCTCTTCTCTCGACTTTGTTTCTCGGCTACATCTTCTAACGTTGTTTGGGCATCATGAATCGAATAACAAGTTGCCTTTAAGAACGAGTCTTAAAACAACCCAATGAAATCAGCAGAGTCCCAAAAGAAATGTTAAGGTATTTGCTAATATGACGAGACGCTTGTAGAGAGCTTCTGCAGAAGGTGCAGTGTTTCTCTGGTTACACACTGTTACACACCTAATTGTTATAATGATAGGTAATGACAACATTAAAATGTTCATCTTCTATGCAATACATATCTGAATATTCATCTGTATCATCAGGGGATTACCTGATATGTAGAGAGAATATACTGCTGAATGCAAACAAGCCATTAGCAATCGTGACACTCTATTTTCTTCCATGAGACAGAGCGAGCGGAATTATCTTAGCCCGGTTTATGCAAGTGTGATTGCCCTGTACATGAGGCAGAAGTTACATTTGGCTAAAGCTCTTCATTTTAAGAAATTCCTTTATCATCTCTTTATCTCTTTATACGGTGACATGGAAGTCGGTGACAAGGAAATCAGCTGCAGCGGCATAGATACGCTCATATTCATATAGTATCAGGCCAAGTATTGCTAGAATCTTACATCCTCTTATATACTTATGACAGTGTAAAAATGAGAATCCAAAGTGCATGCTGAGTATAATATGGTGACCTTAATTTCCTCATCTGAGCGCTCCATTTTTATTATGTCCCACTTGCGAGGAGATTCCATGTAGACATTAAGTGCCACTATCATGTAAGTGTTTTGTCAAAGGGTGGCAAGCATTGCTCTGTGTGACCTCCATTACATATTATTCCTGTACCAGGAGACACACCGGTTTGGATAGAGATGAAAAATGTTACACACTCAGCTGGTTAAATGCTGCAGGGGATTGTGAGAATGTCTTACCCTGAATACTATATCAAAACGTATATCTCTTTATCTTGTTGCCTTAAAAAACATCATTAGCCTGCAGCAGAAAGTGATGGTCGGATAAATAATTTCTTCCGCATAAATATCTGCGACAGGAGCCGGCCAGGAACTGTTTTTTATTCTCTGGTTTCATTGATTTTTAAGGAGCTAAAAACAAATAATTCTTAAAATATTAATAAAAGAAGAAAGGAATTGAGTGTCACTTTGTTGTACCTTAGAAGCCGCAAAGCGCTGTCTTCAAGCAACCACACCGGATATCAGAATATCAAGGTCTAAAAGGATTTTTCATGTTGGATATTGAGCCTGTTGAGGATAAAGCTGAGAATTGCCAATTACAGACCCCTGATCTCACTGCAGTGGTTGAGGAGGTCACTTATGCGGGTAAGTGTGCAATGATCAATTAACATTTCCATGATGAAGTCAAAGATCCAGATGCTATTTAAATTAATCTTTGAATTATAATTTTAAAAAAATTCACTCGCCTTCGAAATCCCCCACTACTCTTCGTCCAATGCTGCAGACACCCCGCCGGTCTCTACTTTCTATTTCAGCAACAAATCCTTCAAGAACAGGATGTCCATGGATCGGCTCTGCAGATCCTGTTCCGGCCTGGTGGATAAATGACTGATGCAGCAAATCACTGGCTGTCAAGAGAAAGTACCAGCAGGGTGTCCTGGGCAGCATTGGAAGTGGAGCTTTCTGGGATGAAAAAGGTGAATATACTTTATTTTATTATTTTACAGCATGAGAACCGGTTTAACAAAAAAAGATGTGAACTACCCTTTAGCTTCATACATTTTAAAATAATTTTTCATGTAACTTTTTTAATTAATTCTCTCAATTCATTGCACTGCGGGAGAGGCTCATCTAGGAAGGAAGGGGTGGATATATTCTCTCTACATATAGATGTCCCTTCTTTAGGCACAGCCAAATGACTGGGTCTGTCAACACCAAATTTGGCACGTGGATATATCAGATGTTTCCAGTGATTCTAGACCAGGTTTCAACTCCCTAGGATATACCGTTCTCGGGATATGACAGAACCAATCTGTACCAAATTTGGCAACTAGAAAAAAAAGGCGTTTCTGAAGGTTTTACACCAGTTTTCAACTCTTTAGGATCTACAGTACTCCACATATTGTATAATCATTTATTAAAGAAGAAGAATTTTCATTACAAAGAAAAACAATAAGGGCAAATAGAGGAGTCGCACGAGCAACCCTAAAAGATGCATTTACAATCATAAACAACAATGCACTAAACCATGAAAGTAAATCCGAACACATTAATGATTAGTATGGGTAATGATTGATAAAGAACAGTAGGTATTTTCTTGAAAATAATCAAGCTGGCCAACGCTTCACGGAATTAGGCTTGTAGAAACAGCACTCCAACGATTGGAGCGTCCACTGCATTGCTTAGTATTAACTTTCGTATATAAAATATCGACTGTAAAATAAAGGCACATATTCATGAGAGAAGAAGAAAAGAATAGAGAAGAAACAGGAGAGAAAGAGGGAAAAGACCTGGGAAGGGGAGAAGGATAGGGAATTATGTCCGTGAGAACATGTAGTCTGACTTTAAGGTCCGAACAAACTATGAAAGCCAGGTGAGTCCTGGAAAAGAATCCAAGGCTGCCACAATTTCACAAACTTATTATCTACAGATGTTTCAGCTGATAAATCTTTCATGTTATATACTGTATATGAGAAAACTCTTTGTACCATTCCATCAATGATGGAGTATCTGAAGTGCGCCAATGTCGAGGAATTACTGAACGTGCCGCAGTCAAACAGAATCTTAGAAGTTTGCGTTTCTGAGAACCAGTTGAGTCCTGGAGCATAGACAACAAAACTATCTGCGGAGAAGGAACCAAGGCCTCTCCAGAGATTTTGTTGTACACCAAAAACACCTTATCCTAGAAATCTTTAATTTTACAACAGCCCCACCAAATATGAAGCATCGATCCAGTCTCTGTTCCACAACGCCAACACATGTCCGACACAGCGGGGAAGAACCTGTGTAACCTCACAGGGCACTAGTACCACCTCGCCAAAATCTTATAATTTTTTTCTTTCATGTAACCCGCAGACAACATCTTATGAGTGAAAAGATATGCCTTTTGTATATCTCCTTCAGAAAAGATGTCATTCAGTTCCGATTCCCAAGCGCGTAAAAAACTTGCATCATCTGACAGAGACTGGCTTAGGTTACTATGTATGAGGGATATCAAACGAGATGGCGCTGTGTCCTACAAAAATAACCTTTCAAAGGCTGTGGGCAGCAGGGAAGAGGACACCGCGGAGTGCCGCCCCCTTCCTGTCCTCTTGCAGTCAACGAAGGAGCGCAATTGCCCATATTCTATCCAAGAAAGCTCTTGGGGAGGATTTATGTTTTGAAATTCGTCAAATGATAGGATGTTTTCTCCTTTTAAAACATGACATATGCGAAGATCCGTTACATTATTCCAGTGAAGAAACCTTTTCCTTGACGTTCCCGGAGGGAATTCAGGGTTAGAGGAAATGGGGGTCAATGGGCTTGAGGGAGTTGAAAAAAGGCCTTTTTTCTTTAAATGATCCCATACCTTCAAAACTGCTTTAATCCCAAAGCCTGGACCGTCCAGTCGAATTTCATGTCGTGCCTCGATAAATGGGATGTGTCTCAGAGGAACCGGAGAACTCTTCTGTTCTATCATGACCCATTGTTTGGATTTAATCCGAAAATGCCAGTCGAAGAGGCGAATCAACAAGGAAGCCTGATGGTATCTCTTCAAGTCTGGGAATCCCGCTCCTCCCAGGTGGGTGGGTCAAGTAAGAATTTGATATTTAATTCTGGGCCTATGTCTACTCAAATAGATCTTATTAAGGCAGATCTAAGAGATTTAAATAAATTTGTAGGCGGAAAAATTGGGACAGCCTGAAAAACATATAAGAACCTGGGCAATATGTCCATTTTAAATGTGTTTATGCGAGCCAAACCAAGAGATGGGTTTACTGTCATAGGACACAAAGTCCTTCTATGTTCATTGTAAAAGGTTATGATAATTCAGAGAGTACAACATGTTAAGGTCGGAAGGAATAGAGATTCCCAAGCAATTAATTGCCACTTAAAAGGCAAGTTGTTTTTAATATCCTGTATCTCTGAATCTGAAAAGGAAATATTTAAGGCCTCGGTTTTCGAATAGTTAACCTTAAAATTACTTAACAAACCAAATCGTTCGAACTCTTAGTAGGGAAGGAAAGGAAATGTGTGGCTGAGAGATATATAATAATAGATCGTCTGCATACAGGGAAGTTTTATATTGGGTGTTGGCCATATATAGACTGTGTACACTCAGGTTTCTCCTAATGGCCACTGCTAAGTGTACCATGATTATTACGTATATTAATGGGGAGACGGGGCACCCCTGCCTTGTCCCATTACGAATTGTTATTGGTGAAGACAATGTCCCATTTAGTTTTATACGGGCTGGAGGACATGTGTATAGCGCAAGGATCTTATTTAAAAAATTATGGCCTAGTCTAATCTGTTTGCGCGCCACTACAATAAAGCCCCAGTTCACACTGTCAAATGCCTTCTCTGCATCTACGGACAACAGCCCCATAGGCTTTGCTGCTGCTACTGCGTTTGCTATGAGCAGAATAGTTTTGTTCATGTTGTCTCTAGCTTCCCTTCCCACCACAAACCCAACCTGATCCACATGTGTGATTGAGGGAAGCAGCGGTCATAGTCTATTAGCTAGTACCTTAGAAAAGAACTTTATATCAATGTTTATCAGGGAAATTGGTCTATAGTTGGTCACTAAGGAGGGGTCTTTCCCTGTTTTAGGTAAAACTGTAATATGTTCTTGGATTGAGGTATGAAGGCTGATTTATCTGAAACTGCATTGAACACTTTAATAAGAAAGGGTACTAACTGTCCTCTAAAGGTTTTATAAAATGTTGCTGAAAAACCATCTGGTCCTGGGCTCTTCCCCAATGGGGTGTTTTTAATAATCTCATCGACCTCAGATTCTGAGAAACGATCCTCCAACTGCATGATGGCATCCCCATCCAATGTCGGCAGGGCTGTTTTTGATATATAGTTATCAATATGTTCCTGAAGAATTTGAGGACTGAGATCTGAAGTTGTACCATGAATGTTGTATAAATTTGAGTAGTAAGATCTCATTAATTCTGTAATTTCAGTTGGATTGAAAGTTTTTTTACCTTTGTGTTTGAGGTGTGGGATAAACATTGATTTATTATGCGGGTGTAAGAGCCGAGAAAGAGGATGACTACATTTATCTGAGTATTGATACAAATATCTTTTAAATTGATTCCGATATCTTAAGAATTTTTCATTAAGTAGGGATTTAAGATCTTCTCTGCACTTATTTAATTCCGCTAAAACTGCGGGGGAAAGGTTATTTTTCTGAACTAATTCTAGTCTATGGATGGTCTTGAGAATTTCCTAGATCTTCTTACTCTTTTCGTTTTTGATATGTGAGCCGTGTTTAATTAGTAAACCCCTGAGGACACATTTTAGAGCTTTTCCATTGGGTGGATAGGGAGGTATTGTCGAAGGCATGTATTGACACAAAAAAGTCAATTGATTCTCTGATCTCATTTTGGCAAGTCAAATCTTTAAGTAAATTGTCATTGAGTCTCCATGTCCATTCTCGACCCATCCCATCCAGTGGTGCAATAGATAGAAAGATAGGGGCATGGTCAGACCAGAACGCACTGCATATGGAGGACAATGGATGCCTTGCCAGCGCATGATGGCTTATTAGAAAGAAATCTATCCTACTGTTCAACTTGTGTGGGATTGAATAAAAAGTATAGTCTTTACCTTGTGGATTCATGATACGCCACACATCCATCAGTTGAAGATGAAGCATCTCCTTCTTTAATGAGGCCAATTGGCTGAGGGGAACGGCACTCCTAACAAGCTGTTGTGTCCTAGTTCTCCACATATTTACAAAAAAAGCAAATAGATCCTCACTAATAGGGTCCTGCAAGTGAAAGGAGCCTTTGCTACCTTACAAAAAAATCTACCTTCTGCTACATATTAAGGAGGTACAAAGCCCATTCCCATCCATGCCTCGCAGTTGTTCTGTACCATTCGTTCCCCTACGCCATATGTTCTCCTTGTCCATGCCAGTCGGCCGGACTTCTAATGCTGTTTAACTTCTTGCATCTTGTATCCATGTGAGTGAATGTAAGCACTTGTTACAGAATGAAGCAAAGTAAAAATATATTTGATTTACTCTTGTAGCTGGGGGAAGGTGAAACAACCAGTCAACAGTCGTGGGGGGCGCTAACAAGATACTTTGCTTAGGAGGAGGTATTTAAAGAATATGTCTCCCCATTATTTTTTATCCTAATTATGTGTATAGTTTAGTGAAAGGGACTTAAAAAACTTCTCTGGTTTCCAGAGTTGTTCCAGTCCTCTTCTGTCCCGCTTCAGCTTTGCTGGCTCACAAATCATCTATTGTGTAGAGTAGTAGACACTTTCCCAGTGTAAGTGCATGAGGATCAGAATGAAGCTTCATTGACTTACGTTAAGAAAGTGACTTCCTAAAAACATCGGCTAGTCTGATTTCAGGTCACATGGTCCTTAGAGGACAGGAGCGGCGCTGGAAACCAAGGAAGATGGCGATCAGTGAGTACTACATTGTATACATAATTAGGAGGTATTGTGGGACTTCATCTTTAATAATCTAATTTGTACCTTAGGAGAGGAGTAATTATGGCCCTTGATTTATTGATGTGCGTCTCGGCTGATGTTGTAGGGAGAGCCCTTCCTAATGTAAAATTGATCATTTGGTTTCTATGAGTAAGGGTGCGTTTGTTGCATCAAAAATGCGTCAGGTTTCAATGTTTTATTCATTTTAGCTTTTTATTTTAATAAAATTGTTCTATTTTATTATTTGGCTGGATGTGCCGAACATTTTTCCTTTTTCCTTACCCCCATTTATATATTACTTAAGAATGTCTACCCATTGTATAATGTTTAGACATAATTGATCTGTGGGGGTTAAACCTCATTTGCATACCGGCAAACCCTGCCACCCATTTTGCTAAAAGTGGTTTTCAATAATCAAGCCGTGCGGCACCTTTAATCAGCTGATCACAATATACAGTATCAATGTGGCCAAAGATAACAAGAAATCTTTAATCCGATCATGGCTGGCAGTGGTCATCTCTTGGCTTGGAGGTGGGATGGTTAAGGTTGCACAAGACTGATAAGTTCACTCTAATGTAAAAAGTAGACCATTTAGTTGTTTTAGAATTTGTCCTATAAAGGCGGTGTGTGACTGTAGCTGTATAGCGCAATGTACTGTAGCAATCTGGTCATAAATAACATCTAGTTTGCTCAAGGCTTAAGGGAGTGTGACCACAGATGACAAAGTCTTTAAGGGGTGTATCCACTACCTAGGTAGTATGCCTTGTAAAATAAAAAATGGTTATTACCTTCTGCACCGGTGCCGTTCCAGCTTTGTTGGCGACAGGTTTTCCATGGCTCACGTGACATTGTTATGTCACGAAAGCCTTGTGGGCAAAAATTGGCCACATTTGGGATGCTGCTCTCTCACTACTTCCGCTTGTCCAAGATTCGTCCAAAGGGAGTAAGGGCGCAGCTAGTTGGCTGCAGGGATCACATTGCATAACAATGTCACACAGGTAGACCTAGCGCCAACATCCCTGAAACGTCGCTGGTGCGGAAGGTAGCGTCTGTTTTTTTTTTATTTTACAATTGGGATTACTTCTTTTAAAAAAGGGTTTCCAGGTACAACCCCTTTAAAAAAGCTTTCTGACCAATAAGCATGGGCCAATATCCTTGCATATGTAATATACATCAAGAAATTGTCCAGACAATTAGTATAAAGCTGCGGTCAGACGGTCGTATGTTCTGTAATGCAGAAAGTTGGGCTGATTATGCTAATGTCTCTTAGCCTAGTGTCATCTTAGTGAGATCCGATTCTGTTGCATGCGAGAATTGTATCACTAGTGGGGAGAAGGAAAATTTAATTTCTCTGTCTTCTCCCTGGTCTGTGTCCGCGGATGTTGGACTGCACTCAGATGACATCTGAGTGCAGACCCATGCTTCACACGCACCTGTACACTTGTATGGATGCATATGGTCCGATGCTGTGATTTTTTTTTTCTTGAGAGAAAAAGTACCAGTTGCCCCATAGTATAATATTGAGCCGAGTGCCCAAACATCAGATGGCACTCGGCCTTGTTATACGCCAGTGTGGACTGAAATGCGTTCAGCTCGTGTCGGTCTGCCGGTAACCTCTCATCGCTATAGGACTCGGCCTATTCTGGGCTATTTTTGGAATTAGATTTGCTGAAAATAAAGCCGCGTTGATTTTACAGCAAAGACATACAGCTAAATCCTGCTTTTAATTAAAAAGGAAGGAAATGAAAGGGTAGTGGAATGAATTCCTGGACACAAGGTGTAAATATATGATTTAGAAACTGGAAGCTGGATCCACATTAACATTAATAAACTAAATGTTAAAGTCACATTACAATTAAAATTGTATGAGGCAGTGCTTTCAGTTTTATGCTCTGATAATAAGTGAACTAAAAGTCTGGCATTCAGAGAACACAAGAACAAGCCGGGTAATTGGTACAGCGGTGCCCATAAAGCCCTCATTATAATATTTTTACTGTATCAGAAAGGAGACTTCCCGGGATTCTTTATTTATTTTTCTTCCCGGAATGAAAGCTTTTTTGTTTGTTACTTTGAAGGAACCATATCCCATGCTGCTTGTTTGAGACCTAATTACCACATATTTTAGCCAAAGGAAGAAATCGGAGAAAATCATTCATTTTTATGATTATTGTTGTTGTTTTATTATGGCTTTAGTTTGGTTTTGGCACTTTCTCTTATCTCGTTGTCTTCTTTTTTTTTTTTCTTTACTGTTGATGTTTCTATTTCACGTCCACAATGAGAATTGATTTATCATATCTTGTATCCTTCTTGTAAAAGTGCAAGAATGAAAAATGAGTTAGCGCCAGTGTCAAGGAGATGAGAGGCATAAAATTCAAGAAGCCACAATAATGTCATGTTTTTTTTTCTCTTCTACTTAAAATGAGGATAAAAAGTACAGGCTAAGCAAAGCTTTCATATAGCAATAGATGTGCAAAGAAAATAAAGAATGGTTTTGGAAATCCTATCACTAGACGCATTTTTGGCTAATTTGCTGAGCTTTTCTTTTGCTTGCACTCACTGTGTATGTTCAGAACTGTGTGGAAGCTATTGGCAGCTGACTGTTCAATAGAAATACAGCTGGCTAAAGAGAAATTATTTCTGCTTTTTAGTTCTGTATAAAAACGTACCAATGCAAATCTTCGTCGTATGAGAAAGCATGCCAAATTGTCTGTATTGCATACAGATTTTGGCGCATTGGTATAAATAGGACAGAAGTGCTTAGTTATACCGCTATTTGGTGAGATTGCGGATCATAAACTTCGGAACTGCCCCAATTGCAGCACGCATCTGGGCAGATTCATCAATGATGTGTAGACAGTCTAAAAATGCACCAAAATTGTCACAGTGGTTAATGTGAGTTTACACCAGAAATGTGCGCAACAATTTCTGGTGCATGGTGTTGCATGTTAGGCAGTGCCCATATTCTGTTAAACCATGCCCCTTTTTATCGAGGTAACGCCCCATTGCCAGACAAGGCAGAGAACATAATAAATATAGTGCAAGTCATGAAAGACAGTTTTTGGTCAGAAAACTGGCACATTTAGCTTGATAAATCTCCTCCACTCTATTTTATTTATTGTGACATTAAAGAGGATTTTCAAGACTGTAATATTGATGACTTATCCTTTAGAGCACACCATCAACACCATTTATAGAGGGGTCTCTTAGCACTCCCATCGATCAGTTGAAGGAGGCCGCAATACTAGGAACCAGGTCTGTGGAATCGATAAGCCAAACCACCGACTCCTCAATTTCCCTGACTTCTGACTCCAACTCCACAAACCTGCCTCACTACTGAGCGTGTACATAAAGTGCAGCCCTGCCTCACTACTGAGCGTGTACATAAAGTGCAGCCCTGCCTCACTACTGAGCGTGTACATAAAGTGCAGCCCTGCCTCACTACTGAGCGTGTACATAAAGTGCAGCCCTGCCTCACTACTGAGCGTGTACATAAAGTGCAGCACTGCCTCACTACTGAGCGTGTACATAAAGTGCAGCCCTGCCTCACTACTGAGCGTGTACATAAGGGGCAGCACTACCTCACTACTGAGCGTGTACATAAAGTGCAGCCCTGCCTCACTACTGAGCATGTACATAAAGTGCAGCCCTGCCTCACTACTGAGCGTGTACATAAGGGGCAGCACTGCCTCACTACTGAGCGTGTACATAAAGTGCAGCACCGCCTCACTACTGAGCGTGTACATAAAGTGCAGCACTGCCTCTCTACTGAGCATGTACATAAAGTACAGCACTGCCTCACTACTGAGCATGTACATAAAGTGCAGCACTGCCTCACTACTGAGCGTGTACATAAAGTGCAGCACTGCCTCTCTAATGAGCATGTACATAAAGTGAAGCACTGCCTCACTACTGAGCGTGTACATAAAGTGCAGCACTGCCTCTCTAATGAGCATGTACATAAAGTGCAGCACTGCCTCACTACTGAGCATGTACATAAAGTGAAGCACTGCCTCACTACTGAGCGTGTACATAAAGTGCAGCACTGCCTCTCTAATGAGCATGTACATAAAGTGCAGCACTGCCTCACTACTGAGCGTGTACATAAAGTGCAGCACTGCCTCACTACTGAGCGTGTACATATAGTGCAGCACTGCCTCACTACTGAGCATGTACATAAAGTGCAGCACGGCCTCACTACTGAGCGTGTACATAAAGTGCAGCCCTGCCTCATTACTGAGCGTGTACATAAAGTGCAGCACTGCCTCACTACTGAGCGTGTACATAAAGTGCAGCACTGCCTCACTACTGAGCGTGTACATAAAGTGCAGCACTGCCTCACTACTGAGCGTGTACATAAAGTGCAGCACTGCCTCACTACTGAGCGTGTACATAAAGTGCAGCCCTGCCTCACTACTGAGCATGTACATAAAGTGCAGCACTGCCTCACTACTGAGCGTGTACATAAAGTGCAGCACTGCCTCACTACTGAGCGTGTACATAAAGTGCAGCACTGCCTCACTACTGAGCGTGTACATAAAGTGCAGCCCTGCCTCACTACTGAGCATGTACATAAAGTGCAGCACTGCCTCACTACTGAGCGTGTACATAAAGTACAGCACTGCCTCACTACTGAGCATGTACATAAAGTGAAGCACTGCCTCACTACTGAGCGTGTACATAAAGTGCAGCCCTGCCTCACTACTGAGCATGTACATAAAGTGCAGCACTGCCTCACTACTGAGCGTGTACATAAAGTACAGCACTGCCTCACTACTGAGCATGTACATAAAGTGCAGCCCTGCCTCACTACTGAGCGTGTACATAAAGTGCAGCACTGCCTCTCTAATGAGCATGTACATAAAGTGCAGCACTGCCTCACTACTGAGCGTGTACATAAAATGCAGCACTGCCTCACTACTGAGCGTGTACATAAAATGCAGCCCTCCCTCAATACTGAGCGTGTACATAAAGTGCAGCACTGCCTCACTACTGAGCATGTACATAAAGTGCAGCATTGCCTCACTACTGAGCGTGTACATAAAGTGCAGCATTGCCTCACTACTGAGCGTGTACATAAAGTGCAGCACTGCCTCACTACTGAGCGTGTACATAAAATGCAGCCCTCCCTCAATACTGAGCGTGTACATAAAGTGCAGCACTGCCTCACTACTGAGCATGTACATAAAGTGCAGCATTGCCTCACTACTGAGCGTGTACATAAAGTGCAGCACAGATTCATCTCAACTAAAAGCTGAGATCCTTATATCAGGAATAGGACAGACATTTATAGGACATTTCATAACTTTCCCAAATTCTTATGAAGACATTTACAGCACATCCTGCAATGAACTACTGCACCAATTTATTATATATTTTCAGAGTCAGTCCATTTTATACCTACTCCACCAAAATGGACTCCGACTCCATGACTCCGACGCCACCGCCCTGCTAGGAACAGCAAGTACAAAATCTTTGGAGCTGTAATAATGAGAAGGGACAATCCCCGGAGTGTTGGAAACCCATCAGCCGAACAGTGGAGCTGGTGTGAATCGAATCCCCACATAAGCCATCAATATTACGTCTCAAAAAAACTTTTACTTGATGCTTTATTTAATGTCTATACTGGATTTTTTTTGGAATGAATAACGAGTCCTGGGGTAATTAGTGGCTATGTTCACACATGACGGATTTCCTGCTTGTCAATTTCAAATCAAAGAATTCACACCATACACATTTGGACTTTGGAAAATTGCATCAGATTTGCCCTAATCATCCTTACATTGAAGGCGATTTAAAAGGTTTTTCAGGGATTGCATCACTATCAGATTGGTGTGGGTCCAATTCTTGGCATCCTGGCGATCAGTTTGAAAGTGCCACCTTTCTTGATTACGGATAACCCTTTCAAGCATAATGGGTGGCAGAGAGTGACGGTGTGCATGAAAGGTTGGACGTCCCACCCATCAAATATGCCTTCCTTAACATTTTGCAGTGGTAATGCCTGTAATGCCGCTGCTGGTGTCCCCGCATGGCACTCCTTCACCCTCCATGCAGGGACCATGGCATACTTACCGCCCCAGCAGGCACAGCGTGGTCCCTGCTTCCATGTTGGTGGTGTTCAAGGTGCGCGCGCTCCCATGCTTCAAAAGGGGCAGCGCGCGCACATAGTAAAATACCTCAGCCCGTGGCTGTGAGGCATTTAGTATAAAAGGCACCCTCCCCAATAGGGAGGGGCTGAAGCAACATAGTATCATTAGGTATTGTGGTGGTCTACTAGTGAGTTGTGAGGTCCCCTGATCCTGGTGTGGCCAGTGTCCTGAACCTGAAGTCCCTGGTCCTTGTGCGGCCAGCCCCGAATCCGTAGTCCCTGGTCCTAGTGCGGACAGTGCCTGAACCTCGTCCCCTGGTCAATGTGCGGCCAGTACCTGAATCAGTATCCAAGACCTGTGTGTCTGAACATGTGCCTATCCGAGTACTCCGTATATCCGGATTGCTACAACCAGTCCCCGAATCAGCCCTGTCTGAAACACCATGTCAGTAACTGTTCTACCCGGGGATCCAGTACCTAGTAGTCTGAACGAAACCGAGTCCGTATCTGTGTCTGCGTACCTGACCCCTGGGGTACTGGGGACTGCCTAGGAGTGCTACCTGCAGCTCAAGCCTGACTCCACCATCAGGAGCTCCAGTGAACACCAGGTAGCCACTTAGGTAAGCTCGGCCACGTTGGACAGTGTGTCCACGAACCACGTGCACCACTTGAGTGCTTAACAATACCACTTTAATATTCTTGAGCAATACATAGATAGGGTATATCACTACAATTTTTAGGTCAAATCCTACATTACATACATAATTAGGAGTAAAGTATTATACTATAATGTTTTTTCATTAGCTTTTTATTATTGATGCCTATGACGTAAAGGAAAATGTGAACAAACTTTCTTGTACCTCCCATACAAAAATGTATTTGATTAAGAAAAAAGCAGCTAAGTAAAGAAAAACGAGTGGCCATCATTACTTTAAGAAATGAAGGTCAGTCAGTGCGAAAAATTGGGAAAACTTTGAAAGTGTCCCCAAGTGCAGTTGCAAAAACCATCAAGCGCTACAAAGAAACTGGCTCACATGAGGACCGCCCCAGAAAAGGAAGACCAAGAGTTACCCCTGCTTCTGAGGATAAGTTTATCTGACTCACCAGCCTCAGAAATCGCAGGTTAACAGCAGCTCATATTGGAGACCAGGTCAATGCCACACAGAGTTCTAGCAGCAGACACATCTCTTCAACAGCTGTTAAGAGGAGACTTTGTGCAGCAGGCCTTCATGGTAAAATAGCTGCTAGGAAATCACTGCTAAGGACAGGCAACAAGCAGAAGAGACTTGTTTGGGCTAAAGAAAACAAGGAATGGACATTAGACCAGTGGAAATCTGTGCTTTGGTCTGATGAGTCCAAATTTGAGATCTTTGGTTTCAACCACCGTGTCTTTGTGCGACGCAGAAAAGGTGAACGGATGGACTCTACATGCCTGGTTCCCACCGTGAAGCATGGAGGAGGAGGTGTGATGGTGTGGGTGTGCTTTGCTGGTGACACTGTTGGGGATTTATTCAAAATTGAAGGCATACTGAACCAGCATGGCTACCACAGCATCTTGCAGCGGCATGCTATTCCATCCAGTTTGTGTTTAGTTGGACCATCATTTATTTTTCAAAAGGACAATGACCACAAACACACCTCCAGGCTGTGTAAGGGCTATTTGACCAAGAGGATGAGTGATGGGGTACTACGCCAGATGACCTGGCCTCCACAGTCACCAGACCTGAACCCAATCGAGATGGTTTGGGGTGAGCTGGACCGCAGAGTGAAGGCAAAAGGGCCAACAAGTGCTAAGCATCTCTGGGAACTCCTTCAAGATTGTTGGAAGACCATTTCCGGTGACTACCTCTTGAAGCTCATCAAGAGAATGCCAAGAGTGTGCAAAGCAGTCATCAAAGCAAAAGGTGGCTACTTTGAAGAACCTAGAATATAAGACATATTTTCAGTTGTTTCACACTTTTTTGTTAAGTATATAATTCCACATGTGTTAATTCATAGTTTTGATGCCTTCAGTGTGAATGTACAATTTTCAAAGTCATGAAAATACAGAAAAATCTTTAAATGAGAAGGTGTGTCCAAACTTTTGGTCTGTACTGTATATACAGTTATATGAAAAAGTTTGGGCACCCCTATTAATCTTAAGCTTAATGTTTTATAAAAATTGGTGTTTTTGCAACAGCTATTTCAGTTTGATATATCTAATAACTGTTGGACACAGTAATGTTTCTGCCTTGAAATGAGGTTTTTTGTACTAACAGAAAATGTGCAATCTGCATTCAAACAAAATTTGACAGGTGCATAAGTATGGGCACCCTTATCATTTTCTTGTTTTAAATACTCCTACCTACTTTTTACTGACTTACTAAAGCACTTTTTTTGGTTTTGTAACCTCATTGGGCTTTGAACTTCATAGCCAGGTGTATGCAATCATGAAAAAAGCTACTTAAAGTGGCCACTTGCAAGTTGTTCTCTTGTTTGAATCTCCTCTGAAGAGTGGCATCATGGGCTCCTCAAAACAACTGTCAAATGATCTGAAAACAAAGATTATTCAACATAGTTGTTCAGGGGAAGGATACAAAAAGCTGTCTCAGAGATTTAACCTGTCAGTTTCCACTGTGAGGAACATAGTAAGGAATTGGAAGAACACAGGGACAGTTCTTGTTAAGGCCAGAAGTGGCAGGCCAAGAAAAACATCAGAAAGGCAGAGAAGAAGAATGGTGAGATCAGTCAAGGACAATCCTCAGACCACCTCCAGAGATCTGCAGCATCAACTTGCTGCAGATGGTGTCACTGTGCATTGGTCAACTATACAACGCACTTTGCACAAGGAGAAGCTGTATGGGAGAGTGATGCGAAAGAAGCCGTTTCTGCAAGCACGCCACAAACAGAGTCGGCTGAGGTATGCAAAAGCACATTTGGAGAAGCCAATTTCTTTTTGGAAGAAGGTCCTGTGGACTGATGAAACCAAGATTGAGTTGTTTGGTCATACAAAAAGGCATTATGCATGGCGGCAAAAAAACACAGCATTGCAAGAAAAACACTTGCTACCCACAGTAAAATTTGGTGGAGGTTCCATCATGCTTTGGGGCTGTGTGGCCAATGGCGGCACCGGGAATCTTGTTAAAGTTGAGGGATGCATGGATTCCACTCAGTATCAGCAGATTCTTGACAATAATGTTCAAGAATCAGTGATAAAGTTGAAGTTACGCAGGGGATGGATCTTTCAGCAAGACAATGATCCAAAACACCGCTCCAAATCTACTCAGGCATTCATGCAGAGGAACAATTACAATGTTCTGGAATGGCCATCCCAGTCCCCAGACCTGAATATCATTGAACATCTGTGGGATCATTTGAAGAGGGCTGTCCATGCTCGGCGACCATCAAACTTAACTGAACTGGAATTGTTTTGTAAAGAGGAATGGTCTCAAAATACCTTCATCCAGGATCTAGGAACTCATTAAAAGCTACAGGAAGCGACTAGAGGCTGTTATTTTTGCAAAAGGAGGATCTACTAAATATTAATGTCACTTTTCTGGTGAGGCGCCCATACTTATGCACCTGTCAAATTTTGTTTGAATGCAGATTGCACATTTTCTGTTAGTACAATAAACCTCATTTCAAGGCAGAAACATTACTGTGTCCAACAGTTATTACGTATATCAAACTGAAAGAGCTGTTGCAAAAACACCAATTTCTATAAAACATTAAGCTTAAGATTAAGAGGGGTGCCCAAACTTTTTCATATAACTGTATATATGTATATATATATATATATATATTTTCCACCTGAGAGATATAATATGTCAGGTTGGCGGGTAATGTGAATCTATAAGTACCGTATATGTAGCATTGTTATACATTCTGTTGACCCTAAATTCTTTTTCGTTTTTGTCGCTTGTGTACAGAGCAAATGTCATCATTAGGATGATATCAGAGTGCTGCTTCCCACCATAGACAGTACTAAGTGGCAATTATTTGAATTTCATGGTTGACATTTTAACATTAATAGAATAGAACAAGTCAGCTTGAGGGTGTCTGTGAACACATTCACTAACAGCACAATCCACTCATTGCTAAATTATAGATGTTCGTTTGCAAAGAAGGAAACACTCGTATGAGTTCTCAGATGTGGTAATAACTACATGTTCCTAATGTTATGCCGTGTTTCCATTGTTGTAATTATTCCCAGATGTAACATGTATTTGTTTTGTTAACATCTTGATGAAGGAAGCCATTGATGAAATAATATTATATGCGGTATATTTTTACGGTCTCAGACAAATAATAAAATGGTGGATCGGTATATCAGGCGTCCAAGGTTTTCTTAATTGCTTGTGACATGGAGTTCATGTGCGTAATGCTGTAAGAATATGGCCATCCAGTCATTTCCATTTAAAAGCAACATTAAAATTAAAACTATCTGCTTCTTAAATGCTGCTTGAGGTCCGCTGTGGCTTCAGGTCAATGTCCTTTTTCTACAGCTAAGTACGACAACTTTTTAACTTCTTTTGTGTTCCTCAGAGAGGAAGAGGACTAGAACTTTAGTGCCACCTATTAGAAGTAGCAATCCTAAAAGTCAATATCGACCTTTTTACGAGCCTTGCCATATGACCTAGGATAAAATCCAAATCAGAATCTCAGTTTGCAGACACAATGTTTTGGGGTATTGCCCCTCGTAGTGCAAAGTGTGAGATCTGATTTCCCTAGGAGGAGCATGCATGGCATATGTAAGTCTCCTCTCTCTGACATGCCAGGCCTGGCTTATCACTCTCCACAAGGAGAAACGTTACGCCTTAGAGCCTAGTCTTAAGACTCTCACCTTTTTCAGAGTGCTTGTTAAAACTAATGATTTTCAACCTACTAATTATTAAAAATCTCCGTCCTCAAGAACAGATTAAATTTTTTATTTTATAGTGTACTGCTCGTTGCCAATGTTAACAGCCACTTCAGAGGTGGCTGATATCCTAGACAAGGAGTATTGCTTACAAACTGTTTGATTTACAGCTTGCAAGCGTCGATCTGAAGCTGGCAAGACCACTGGATCCAGCCAGCTTCATTGCCTCTGGACTCCTCTGATGCTACAGAGGCTGTTGCTTCTGCTTGCAGCATTGGAGAGAGCGCACAGTTCAGGCTAGTGGGGGCTATGCTGGTGTTCCAAATGGTAAGTCCTCTGGAGCTCACCGCCTATCGGCAAGCCGGAAGTTGTGAAGCTTGGCTGCAGTACCAGTGGTATTGCTTAGATGGTGGCACTCCTTTACACAGTTGAAGAGATTATCGAGGGCTATATTACTGATAACCTATTTTTTGTGTAGGTTTGTAACATCCGATTGGTTCAACATCTGGCACCTCCAGGATCATCGTTTAGCAGGTCCTATTGTGGCTGGAAGTAAAGTGTACAGACAGAGTTCCACATTTCCATATGCTATGCAGAAGCTGCTCTCAGGTACTACCACTCAGCTTCCATTGAAGTGAATGGTAGCAGAGCTGCAGTACTTGAGACTAATACTACTACTACATGGTGTACAGAGCTGTGATGTTCCAGCTGTACACCGCTTATTTCAGGCCACCATGAGACCTGCTAACAGTTGATCAGGCAGTTACCAACTTTTGGAACCCCACCTATGTGATATTGTGACCACTCCTAAGAATAGCACAGTTCAAAAATGTATACTAAAGGAAAGTCTGTACCAATCTCTAGATGTTTGCACCCACATATCCATGCAAATGTCGGCATGTAGTGACTATATAGCCATATCACTTCTCTAAAACAGAAGGCGCTCTTTAAGATTCAAAATGGAGTAATACATTAATACATGTGGTGTACTGATCACCAGTTTTTCAATACTTCATACATGATTATGACTATATCCAACCCAATGACACCACCATAGGTCCTCTGCACTCTATAAGGTACAGTGTCCAATCTTCTATTAGGTTTTTGTTCTGGGCCTTACCTGAACAGAATTCACATGTCTTACTCTATTAAAACAGAACACCCTGTGCTATAGATGCTGTAGAGTGTTATCCAAAGCTATGAATGTTAGTAAATCGTATCAGTGACATAACCTGTGAGACGAGAAGCTTGTTGCAAGTGGTAGATCATGAGTCTCGATGGTAATGGCTGAGTGTGAACACTTATGTTGAACTCCTGTATACATAAGCTTGCACCATGCTGTGTCCTGATAACAGTGATGACAGAAGGAGGTAATGTGTAATTGTGGAAACTGGAGACCTTTCTTTGCTGATTCAGTACTTAACATTCTCTTCATTTCCAATATAGGTAATAACTATTGGAGACCAGAAAGCAGCTTAAGTGTATGTGCAAATGATGCCGTAGTCCAAGATATTGTGGAAAGAGCATGGGCTCAGTCCAACAATCACATCATAGAGCAAAGCTTTACTCTTAGAAATGTCACATGCCCTGGGACCGGTGAGTACTGAACCGAAACATCATTAAGACTTAAAGAACAAAGTATTTTTAAGGGGTAACGTTTCTCCTTGTGGAGAGTGACATAATGGCTCTGGCATGTCAAGGTAAGGAGGCTTATTCACCGTGCAATGCTCCTCTAGAAAATGTAATGTGCAAATTGCCTCTTCAGAGAAAACGAGGACTTGAACTCTATAGCGCCATCTATTGGAAGCAGCAATCCTACAAGTCACAATCAACCCTTTAACGAGTCGTGCAATATGACTTGGGATAAAAGCCAAATCAGAATCTCAATTTGCAAACACAGTGTTAACAGCCGTTACCCCTTAGACCTCAGTGCAGAGCCTCTCACCTAGCCAAATCAGTTCTCATACTTTGCACTGACGAGGGCCAACAGCCCGAAACACCATGTCTGCAAATTGAGATTCTGATTTGGCTTTTATCCTAAGTCATATTCAAAGACTCGTTAAAGGGTTGATTGTGACTTGTAGGATTGCCGCTTCCAATAAGTGGCGCTATAGAGTAAAAGTCCTCTTTTTCTCTAAAGAGGCAATTTGCATAATGTATTTTTCTAAATTGTAGGCCCAAATACAAGAAGAGTACGAAAAAGAAAAGATGGAATTAGTTCTTGCAAGAGAGCCATGGGAGGCATTAAGAAAGTAATGCTAAAATTTAATAATACTGATGCTTAACTAATAGAATAATTTTCTGAACTATCAATAAATCATATGATGCAAGAGATATCAAAACCATCATAGACTAAAATTACATCATAAACTCCTTAGCTGCAGAAAATGTCCTATGCGAGATTACAAGGATACAGGTCAATATCCTTGAGCCGAACTGTAAAATTAAAATGTAATTATATTTGTTATGCAGTGGTGTGGAAATGTGTTTTCCCCCTTCCTGATTTCTTATTCTTTTGCATGGTTGTCACACTTACATGTTCAGGTCACAAAGCAAATTTACATATTAGACAAAGATAACACAAGTAAACACAAAATGCAGTTTTTAAATGAAAGTCTTTATTATTAAGGGAAAAGGTAATCCATACTTACAGGGCCCTGTGTGAAGAAATGATTCCCACCCCCTTAAAACATAAATTAACTGTGGTTTATCTTTGGGAAGTTGAGTTCAATTTCCCTAGCCACACACAACCCTGATTACTGCCACACCTGTTCTCAATTAAGAAAGCACTTAAATAGGACCTACCTGACAAAGTGAAGTAGACCAAAAAATCCTCAAAAGCTAGACATCATGTTGCAATACAAAGAAACAAAGGAACAAATGAGAAACAAAGTAATTGATATCAGTCTGGAAAAGGTTATGAAGCCATTTCTAAAGCGTTGGGACTCCAGAGAACCACAGTGAGAGCCATTATCCACAAATGTCGAAAACCCGGAACAGTGGCGAACCTTCCCAGGAGTGGCCGGCTGACCAAAATTACCCCAAGAGCAAACCGACGACTAATCCAAGAGGTCACAAAAGACCCCACAACAACATCCAAAGAATTGACTCCATCATAAGAAAGAGACATTCATGCGTAGCAGAGTTCCAAGATGAAAACCACTGCTGAGCAAAAAGAACATAAAGGCTCATCTCAGTTTTGCCAGAAAACATCTTGATGATCACCAAGACTTTTGGGAGAATACTCTGTTGACTGACAAGACAAAAGTTTAACTTCTTAGAAGGTGTATGTCCCATTGCATCTAGCGTAGAAGTAACACTGCATTTCAGAAAACGAACATCATACCAGCAGTAAAATATGGTGGTGATAGTGTGATGGTCTTGGGCTGTTTTGCTGCTTCAGGAACTGGAAGACTTACTGTGGTAAATGGAACCATGAATTCTGTTGTCTATCAAAAAATCCTGAAGGAGAATGTCCGGCCATCTGTTTGTGACTTCAAGCTGAAGCGCACTTAGGTTATGCAGCAGGACTGTTCTCCCTGACTTCCCAGGCATGCGCAAAGCGCCGCTCACAAAGGGCATGCTTTGCTTCATCCCGGCCCATCACTCTGTGCACTGCGCCACAGGGTTCTATTGCGCAGGCGCTGGGGAGTCATTGTCACTTCCCGGCGCCTACGCAATAGAACCCTGTAGCGCAGTGCACAGACAGATGTGAGCGGCACTTTGCCCATGCCCGGGTAGTCAGGGAGAACAGTGCACGTCAAAGTGCCCTGTGACGTGCAGGGGAGGGGGGGAATATGGTAACTAAGCACATAGACGGAGATTTCGGGGAATGATAAACAGATAGGTGGGGATTTCTTGGTGTCCAGGGGACACCAATCCTGTGCAAAACGGAATTCATAAAAACACTTCTCTCTGCAATCAGACCTCTACTATGGGCCATACAGGTAAGTATAGATTTACTTTTCTATAACCTGTATCCCCATAGTAGAGGTCTAATATCGCCCACGGGGTGACAGATTCCCTTTAAAAAGGTGTTTAATGCTTGGAAACCCTCCAGTGTGGCTGAATTACAACAATTTTGCACAGATGAGTGGGCCAAAATTCCTCAAGAGCATTGTAAAAGACTCATTGCCAGTTATCACAAGTGCTTGATTGCAACTGTTGCTGCTAAGGGTGGCCTAACCAGTTATTAGGTTTAGGGGGCAATCACTCTTTCACACAGGACCCTATAGGTTTGGATTTCTTTTTTCCTTAATAATAAAGACCTTCATTTAAAAATTGCATTTTGTGTTTACTTGTGTTATCTTTGTCTAATATTTACATTTGTTTTGTGATCTGAAACATTTACAAACAAAACATGTGACAAACATGCAAAAGAATAAGAAACCAGGAAGAAGGCAAACACTTTTCACACCACTGTCTGCATATACTGCACATTTATTTCTTCCTTTATTTTTGTATATTATAGTGATATCTCCAGAATATGACTGTTGTATACACAGGAGTCTCACATTGACTGTATATGATTGAAGTATTTTTACATTATGGTTTTGCTTCCATAACTTTCTGTAACTAAACAAACCTGTACCATTTAGTCCAAGCTGCTAAACAGCGGCCACAATGTCACCAGTCTGTTGTATAGCAGCGCAAGGCCAGAGCCATCATGATCTTTGCCAGAAAAAATGTGTGATTACTGCTGATTATGATTGCAGGAGCTTGTGTTTTCAATAGAGATGATCAAATAGATTTTATACGAAGTCCCAGTGAATTTGAGTTTCAATTTGCTAGGAGGAGCGAGAGCGAGAGAAAGATAGGAGAGGTGCTAGCAGCAATGACCACTAAGTGTGACTGATTAGTGATATGGTGTAGCTAGCATCTGTCCTGCTGCATTTGTTTTATAAATGCACGATTTTTTTCTTCACTCCCAATAGGAATCTTTCACCTGGTTTTCCCAATATAAGCTAAAACCGCAACCTTTATCGCCTCTTTTACCACTGTTCATCAACCTGTATATAAGCCACTAACTCCCTCTGCATAACCCAAAAAAAACCCTTTTAATTCCACCAAATGGCATGGTCCCTTGCTCTATCCCACCTTACTGCCTTGATTGATGTGGATGATGTGTCCTATATCATTCACACAGCTCCGCCAGTCTCTCTCCTGCGCAGTTGAAACACAGACCTGCGCAGGCGCTCTTTACTCTGCCCTAATATATTGGGAAAACCTGGTGACAGGTTCCCCTTAAGGACCGAGCCATTTTGTACGTTAATGACCGAGCCTCATTTTTAAAAATTGACCAGTGTCACTTTGAGGTAATAACTCTGGAAAGCTTTAACATATCGCAGTGATTCTGAGATTGTTTTTTTCGTGACATGTTGTACTTCATGTTGGTGGTAAATTTTGGTCGTTATGGTTTGCGTTTATTTATGAAAATATCAAAAATTTGTCAAAAATTAGAAAATTTTGCAATTTTCAAAACTTACAATTTTTATGCCCTTAAAGGGAATCTGCCACCCCTTGGGACTTATCTGACTTTCTAATATCGGCATACAGGTGATAGAAATGTAAATCTACATCTATCTGTATGCCTCATATTAGAGGTCTAGTTGCTGTGAAATTTCTTTTTGTTCTTACAGGTTTCTGATGCTTTGGAGGCCCGAGGCCCGCAAGAAATCCCCACCTCCTGTATTAATTATAATGTTTCCCCCCTCCCCTACACGTCACAGTGCCCTGTGCCGCGGGCAGGCGCTGGCGAGTCACTGTGACTTCCGCTCCACTGGCCTCCGGCGTACTCAGGACTGAGGTGCTTTCCCCACTTCCTCCCTGCATCATCTTTAGGAACCATATGCATATACAGTACATATGGTTCCTAACGATAACGATGCAGGGAGGAAGTGGGGAGAGCACTTTAGTGTTGCGCATGCCGGAGGTCAGTGGAGCGTAAGTCACAGTGACTGCTGTGAACAAGATCCCTCCTGTACAATGAGCATAGAAGGGAGGATGAAGTGGCGGGATTTGCCCGTGGCACAGGGCACTGTGACGTTCAGGGGAGGGAGGGAAACATTATAATTACTACAGGAGGCGGGGATTTCTTGCGGGCCCTGGGCCTCCAAAGCATCAGAAACCTGTAGGAATAAAAATAAATTTCACAGCAGCAAGACCTCTAATATGAGGCATACAGGTAGATGTAGATTTACATTTCTATCACCTGTATGCCCATATTAGTAGGTCAGATAAGTCCCAGGGGGTGACAGATTCCCTTTAAATCAGATATTTATACCACGCAAAATAGTTAATAAATAACATTTCTCACATGTCTACTTTACATTAGCACACTTTTTGAAACATCCCTTTTTTTTTATTTGTTAGGAAGTTAAAAAGGTTAAAAGTTTATCAGCCATTTTCGATTTTTCCAACAAAATTTACAAAACCTATTTTTTTTTTAGCGACCACTACGTGATACTTGATGAAGGTTACATTTTCAGCAATGCCATTTTTATTTACATTTTTCTTTTTTATCAAGTTTATTCTTCTTTTTTTCCAGCATGAAAAACCATAATTTTTTCCCACTTTTTTTATGCCGTTCACTGTAGGGGTTAACTAGTTTGACAGTTTTATATATTGGGTCGTTCTGAATGCAGCAATACCCAATATGTGTACTTTTTTATTATTATTATTTATTTTTGTTTTTATATAAATGTGTATTTATTGGTGTAATTTTTTTTGTTTATTTTGTGTTTTTTATTGTTTTTTTTAGAATTTGTTCAATCTCCTTGTTAACTCTTTTTTACTTTTGTACTTGGTCCCTCTATGGAACTTTAACTTTTACAACTCTGATGACTTGTCTTATGCATTGCAGCGCTCCAGCACTGCAATGCATGAGACCTGTCAGATTACAGAGGCATATCGCCTGTTGCACCCTGCCAACACCTGGGTCTAACAGGCCACCGTGCCTGGCAGACCAGGACGTAATTGTTTGACCTCTGGATGCCATGACAACCATTGGCTCCCCGTGATTTCGTTGCGGTGGTGCTGATGAGGGTGAGAGAGGGAGCTGCCAGCCTCTCACAACCTTCCAAATGTCGCGATCACTATCGATTGTGGGATCTGGAGGGTTAATCAGCAGAGGCGGTACGGGTCCTGGCTGTTAATGTAGGAGCTCGGCTGTCAGCTTTACCGAGCTCCCAGCGGTGATCAAGCGGGGAAGTGCTGATATCACAGCAATCAGAGAACAGGGACCGCTGACATGGGTCCCAGCATCTCTGGCCATGCCTGTTAGCTGTCTGTTTTCACACAGTGAAAGGTTTAAATTCATAATGGACTTCGCACGTCATCATGATCCAGGAGCTGACAGCAGCTCATGACGTGCTTTGTCCGTCATTGGTCGTTAAGGGGTTAATTAACTAGAAAATAGGAGCAAGCCACAGAGAAAAAAAGGAGAATTCAATGTCAGTACAGTCACTTCTGACAAGCAAGTCTCTGACTGAGTTTTTGCATTTCTTGTACAATCCTTTTTGTGAGGGGAGGAATAACTGTTTTTTAAAAATACAGAAGAATATTCTCCAAAATTCAGAAATTTTACTTTGACTGTACCTCACGAAGTGTACATGTCACAAACATTTTTTTTGCACACTTGTTCTCTTCTCAAATTTTACGTCCATACATGGCATATTAATACAGCGTCCTGTTGTAAGCAGTGGCTTTTTGGGTGCATAGACAGCTTGACTTTCTTATTTTGTAATTATTTAAAAAGGATTGATTTTTTTGTAGAAAATAATAATAAAAAAAAGTAGACATGTACATGTGTATTTATCGGTGCACACCTGTTTTACTAGTTCAATTTGACAACGGTACACGCCACACCTATACTATGGCCTGCTGCTACATTTTGCTTTCTGTAAATATAACTACCTAGCATTTCTTGTCATGTCCTTTTTGGCAAAAGTTGAATAATTGGGGGTGAAAAAATTGACAAAAGTTAATTATAGTGTTCAAAATGTAAGATAAAAGAAAAAGTGGCAATGGATGGGTTAGAGTAAACAAAGAAAAATCCCATACCACAGCCAAGAATGTGGGAACCACTAGCAATTAGCAGAGGCACCACTACTGGCACCATCCATCCATCTGTAGTATTCCCTAATGCAGGTTACAATTGGCCTCATTTGCTTCTTGCAATCTTACTAATAGGGAGGCAATTGAGGGCCTTATGGAATTTATATGGCACATCACTCGTACAAATCACTGCAGAATGATTTTATCTCTGACAGCGACACCATCAGTTTGAGTCAGGGTTCTGCACAGAACAGTCTGCCTGATAACAAATGGAGAGAGAATTTTTTACCTTTTTTTTATTTAAAAAAATCATAAAATGGCAGTGTGCTGTGTTATTACATGGACTGTTGGTTACTACTAGGTTACCATCCGTTTCTATGGTGAGGTCTCTTTGACATTACTAATGTTTAGTTTGTATTAAAGGACTTAAAAGGGGTTGCATACAGTCCTAGGAGACCTCAGTGTGTTACACGCATCTTTTCACTGCTATTGGATTCTTTTTAGTATTGCAATATGAGGTGAATCGATTCTCTGCAAATATAATTTTTGGGAAAAATTTTGTGAATCTAATGAATTTGAATTTCAAAAGATTTGATCACCTCTAGTTTTCAGTATTTACTATAGTTTCTGGCATTGTTTTGTCTTTTTCATCCATATCCCACCCAAGAAGTTTGTTTCATCAAATGGTATCCAGTTTATCAGATTTATCAATGCTTGATTTGTCATTTAGCACAGCTAATGATTTCATTATATTTCATCTTTTTTTATATAGGGATGTATTTAAACTGACCATACTTTTGTAGAGCCACAGTAACATAGAAATGTATAATTTCCTGCAACTTGCCATAAGAGTATGTGAAAGGTATAAGATAGCTTAGGCACTTTGACATACTATTGTGTGTGAATTTACACAGCTGCATTCCTTCTTACCTGTCAGGATGTAAGAATTCACAACTTCTGGCAGTGTACTCATTCACTGTCAAAATATTGACTGATTACAGCACTGTTTGTTATAGATATAATTGTAAATCTATAAGCCATTTCATAGTTGATAGTGAATATTGAATCAAGGTTATGACACCCAGATGACCCTTAACTGCGGCTGAGGCATCTAACTCCCCCCTCTCGCAACAGGTAATTAAAGTTGGTCATCTGGTAGATCACAGACACCATTCCATTCCTCAACTTCAGAAAAATGGGAGAGGTGACAGATTTATGGTCCTTGCCTGCCTGTGTAAGAACTGGCAGGGAAACTTCATTAAACTATTTTGAGCTTTTTTGTTTTATTCCAGTTATGAATATTAAGGTTTTTCTGAACACCAATGGTCCTACAGTTATAAAAGACATTTTTGGAGTCTTGATAAAGTAGCGAACTTAACGCATTGTCTTGCGTCACTGGGCGATTGCGGAAATACTTTCAAACTAATATTGGACAGTTGAATTATACTATCCATGCCATGATTCCTATCTATAAAAAGGTAAAATCATGATAGGAAGCATGACAGTAATATCTCCCGTCTGGGACCTCCAGGGCAAAGATATCATGGAAGTTGGGAATCCCATAATTTGTTAAAGAAGAAGCCACATCTAATGACCAGCCAGGTTATCAGTCACCGGAGGGGAGGTATGTGGGCATGACTGGTGTTAATAAAAGCAAATGTCAAACTATAATCCGTGTCAGTCTTGAGAATTAAAGTTCACTATAGTATTGTCTGTTGCCAAAAACAAAGAGCTCCTCTTCATAAAAGTCCGAGTCAACCCTGCAACATCAGGTTTAGTACATTTCTTCTGTTTATCATTTTTATTTTATGTAATTGTTTATAATGTATTGTTTTGTCCATTATGTAACATCGTTGTATATTTTTATAAACACTGCCTACTTTTTGGATTAAATTATAAAATGAAATAGCTTTGTTTCTTTTGCTCTTTAAACAGCACTCCTGATGCAATGCGCTATCTGTAACGGGTGTCCAATTGGCCTGTATAAACGATTGGTAGTGACAGCTAGTTACTTTTGTTATTGTGGAGTTGGCAGTAACCGTACATATATATAGTGTGAGGCAATGAGGGGGATCATATGCGAGGGACGGTATGCATCCCACAGGATGCGCATAGAGAATTATTGAACCCACTGGAGTGCATTGCAACCACAGACACAGCTGTGGTTGCAGTGTAAAATAAAAGTAAGTTTGGACTTAGTCAAGCCGGCATGGGCTTTTATTTTTGGAGTGATCTACAGGATGGCATTGGGGCGAATCACTCCCTCCAGCCCGGGTCTTACTAGTGGCTCATGGCCACAGTTTTCCATTTAATCCTGCAGCAAAAGTTTGGGTGTGTCAGTTTGTGTTTGAAAGCTGCAGAGCAGGAGGCTCTGTGCAATACAGGCCTGTGTGACGTGAACACAGAGTCCAAGAAGGCAAAGCTTCGGATGCACCTCAGCAACCACAGCAACGGGTTTGGAAACGGACTGTTCTTTGACGATCCGGCTGCGATCCGAAGGATACCGTTTGCCTTTAATTTGTGAGTTTTGGAAAAATAAAGACATTTACGTTGAAGTTTCCTGGGTCACTGCCTTATTACTGCACTGTGTGAATACCGCTGCACTGCGATATATTGGAGAATGCGGACAGTGTGAACTGAGGCATAGTCCAAAAGCTGCATGTCCGTGATCAAGCCTGCAAAGCTACAGCTCATGCCTGCTGACAACATGGAGGAGCTACTAAAGCAGTTGGTACTCACCCAGCAGCAACAACAACAGCAGCAGCTGCCACAGCAGCACAATCAGCTACAGCAGCACAATCAGCAGCAGCAGCTGCTGTACTGCTGTACAAGCAGCAGCCGAAGACTAATGACCTGATTCTGCAACAAATTGCTACTCTGCAAGAGACGCCCCCAACACCGACTCTCTAACACTGACCAGGGACGAGGCCGGGAGTGAGGTTAAGATAAGCGACGCTCTCTCTAAACAGCAGCGGCAGGAGGCTCGGAATTTGGTGCAGCAGAATACGGACGTATTCTCAGAACTGTCAGGCCAGACCTCTGTGATCCAACATGACATTGTCACCGAGCCTTGGGTAAGGGTATGAATGAAACCGTACCATGTACCAGAAGCCCGGAGGCAAGCCATCGCAGTGGAGGTAAAACAAATGCTTAAACTAGGAGTAATCGAGGAATCCAGGACTGAGTGGGCTAGCCCCATTGTCCTGATTCCGTAACCTGATGGATCGTTACAATTTTGTAATGACTTCTGAAAATTGAACGAGGTGTCAGTTTTACCTTTATCCAATGCCCTCGGTGGACAAGTTGATTGAGAGACTGGGACAGGCCCAGTACTTCACGACGCTCGATCTGACCAAGGGATACTGGCAGGTGCCTCTTACAGAGTTGGAGAAAGGAAAGACCGCCTTTATAACACCGGAGGGTCTCTCTCTATCACTATGTCGTCTTGCCTTTTGGGTTACATGGGGCCCGGGCTACATTCCAGAGGCTGATGGACATAGTTTTGGAGCCCCATCAGAAGTGTGCGTCCGCATATTTGGAAGATATTATCATCTTTAGTACTGATTAGCATACCCACTTGTTCCAGGTACAAGCGGTAGTGGACTCACTCAGAGCAGTGGGCCTGACAGCGAACCCCAAAAAATGTGCGATAGGTCTCGAGGAAGCCCGGTACTTGTGGTACGTGATTGGCCGTGGGGTTATCAAACCCCAAATAAACAAGATCGAGGTCATTCAAAACTGGCCCCGGCCTCTTACTACTAAACAGGTAAGAGCATTCCTTATCATTATTGGGAATTACCGACGGTTTATACCTAATTTTACTGGGAGATCGGCACCCCTGACCGATCTCTGAAAGGGAAAGAAGTCAGTCATTGTTCGGTGGAACCCTCAGATGGAGGAAAGGTTTCAATCCATGAAGTTGATAAGTAGTATCTGACCCAGCACCACAAATATTTAAATACACTCTTGTGCCAAAGTCCCTATGTAAATATTATGCAAACAAGAAGAGAAAAGGGGGACAATAAAGGCACCAAGCATGCTAAATAATTGAATATGGATGCAGTATCATGAAAAAAGTATATAAATTTTATTAGGACACTAGACACAACCATTTAAAAGCATCATTAAAAAACATGCAAGACAGAAAAAAGGACACATAGACAGAAGAATCCCATTACATAAATTGACATATCAATCCGATACGATCTTTGGTAACAAACAATTGATCTGTGGTAAAATATTTGGCAAATATAATAAATAACCTGATAAGTCTGATGTTTGCATAATAAAGTGATTTAAATAGACCCTCCAGGACCACTACATATCTTAATACCCAATATATAGTCCCAAAGAGAATGGGATACCTAATAAATAAGTATATAATAGGGAATAAAGAGAGAGGTCCCAAAGTAAGGAGGAATCAAAAAATACAACCCATATGTATCCACAGAAGGAAAAAGGAGATGTCAGATATACGAATCCTATGCGTTACACCAACCAAACATGGCTTCCTCAGGGGTATAATGTCAGTATCCTAAACGTTTGTGATATATATTCCAAAAACACACACGCCCATTAGTCAAAAAGAGAGTCCATAAATACCAGTGCTGGACCAAAGTCCAAGAGGAGATAATACCCTCCAATAAAGAACTCTCTGCAGGATAAGAGAATCCTCAGGTCATGTTCCGGGATCCGCATTTACACAATGCCCCCCATCACCTCGTTTGAAATAGGCTGCAGCGCATTAAAAAATGTCTAATTGTGTGCGGGCAGTCGGCGTGCGTTCCACGCAGGGACGCACCTAAAGAACAGAATACACATACCGAAAATGGAAATAGAGAAGGGAACTCCCCCTCCAGTTGGTGTGCGAGTCAGGGTGGAACACACAGCCGGAGAAAAACACCCGGAAGTGACGAGCAGGGGGGTGAGACTAAGCGGCCTGTATCGGTGTTTAGTGTTTAGTGTTGCGGCCTGTGGGTGGGTGGGTGGCTGGCTGCATACTTGCACTTGCATTCCAAGTAACAGAAAACTAAGCAGATGGTGGCCTCTATCATCATGGCCTCACCTCGGCACTATGAACTCTCCTGAAGGAGAAGCCAGTGCCCGCCGGAGGAGTCTCCGGTTCTCTGGTGGACCCGTCCAACCCTGCCAAAAAGCAGCCCTGGCTAAGAAAAGTGTGGGGGAAGGTTCCCGGACACTCTATGGCTGCTTTTTTAATGTGGATCGGCCATGCTTATGCATGTTATTTCTCAAAACGCATTACAGATCAGGCCATTGTCCAACTCTGTATTCAAGAAATTAAATGCGCAAAGAAAGATGTGTGTGTGTCAAAGCACCACCGACAAGTGCGAGTTGATGTTGGACGGGCTGCCATTGCTTCTGCAACAAGCTCAATTACAGAACTTCCTGGGAGAAATGACACGCTGCGTACATACGGTTTCCCTCTATGCCAGTCCTTTCACCGAGCTAAATACAACTCTTAGCAAAAAAAGTTGTGGACTGACTCTGTACCGTCCCTGGCCACATTCACCTGTCCACGTGTTTGTGGTTAGGCGGTCCTTCCCAGTAAGTGCAATGGGAAGGGCACGGGTAATGTTGTGGGACCCGTGCTTGTGGAAGGCGGAGGCGATACCGGGAAACATAGTGGCGGCTGGAGACCGAGCATGGACACCCAGCCGCCGCCGGCATGAGGTTGTGAAAAGCTTCCACCTACACGAGCTTAAAAGGCCATATTTCAAGTGCAAAGAGCTGCCCAGAAATCTGTCAGTTTAGTGTTGTGGCCTGTGGGTGGGTGGGTGGCTGGCTAAATACTTGCACTTGCATTCCAAGTAACAGAAAACTAAGCATATGGTAACCTCTATCATCATCATGGCCTCACCTCAACACTATGAACTCTCCTGAAGGAGAAGCCAGGGCCTGCCAGAGGAGTCTCCAGTTCTCTGGTGGGCCCGTCCAACCCTGCCGAAAAGCAGCCCTGGCTAAGAAAAGTATGGGGGAAGGTTCCCAGACACTCTATGGCTGCTTTTTTAATGTGGATCGACCATGCTTATGCATGTTATTTCTCAAAACGCATTACAGATCAGGCCATTGTCCAACTCTGTATTCAAGAAATTAAATGCGCAAAGAAAGATGTGTGTGTGTCAAAGCACCACCGACAAGTGCGAGTTGATGTTGGACGGGCTGCCATTGCTTCTGCAACAAGCTCAATTACAGGACTTCCTGGGAGAAATGACACACAGGGTAGATACGGTTTCTCTCTATGCTAGTCCTTTCACCGAGCTAAATACAACTCTCAGCAAAAAAAGTTGTGGACTAGCTCTGTACCGTCTCTGGCCACATTCACCTGTCCACATGTTTGTGGTTAGGCGGTCCTTCCCAGTAAGTGCACTGGGGAGGGCACGGGTAATGCTGTGGGACCCGTGCTTGTGGAAGGCGGAGGCGATACCGGGAAATATAGTGGCGGCTGGGGACTGAGTATGGACACCCGGCTGCCGCCGACATGAGGTTGTGAAAAGCTTCCGCCTCCACGAGCTTAAAAGGCCATATTTCAAGTGCAAAGAGCTGTCAAAAATTTGGCAGTATACTATTGCTGCCTGTGGGTGGGTGGGTGGCTGCCTGCATACTTGCACTTGCATTCCAAGGAATGGGGTAGGGACAACTGATCGCTGCAGTGGGACAAGGACGTGGACTGTGATTGTTGCAAGTCTGCAACGACAGGTGAATGGCGGGAGGCATCTTCGCATGCGCCAAGGATCACTTATGATGGGCACACTTTTAGGCAGTGACCTGGGAGTCAGAGATGCTTCCAGAGGTCCTCCCCATGCTGTTCCCATGTCTTTTCAGCACTGTATGCATGTGTCTGATGATGTGTCACACACCACATGGCCAGATAAGGTTGTAAAATGTTAAAATGACATTTCCTGGTGAATGCATTTGTCTTGGTTGATAGCAATTCAAAAGTGCAAAAACTCATCAAAAACGCTACATGTGAACATAGCCCAAGTTGTGGAGGAGTATTTTTGGTTTTGGTTATTTATTTTGCCTTATATACAAGTTATTACCCTGGAAATCCATTTTGGTTTCGTTTTTGTATGTTTTATTGTGAGTCCGTAAAAGTGGCGTAATACTCTGACCACGTTGCTGACAGCAGTGATCTGGCAGTCAAGAGATGCTTCCAGGGGTCTTCCCCATGCTGTTCCCATGTCATTTGAGCACTGTTCCCAACGATTTGGGCAATTTTTAGGCCCTCTGCAGACCGCCGGGGGGGGAGCCGCCTGAAAAATGCTCGATTTTCCCTTAGACTTACATTGGGCTTGTTGCTCGGGCCGAGCACCCAAGTATTCCAATGTGCTCGACCCGAGCAACGAGTACCCGAGCATTTTAGTGCTCGCTCATCACTAATACTTATTTATTAGGTATCCCATTCGCTTTGGGACCATATATTGGGTATTAAGATATGTTGTGGTCCTGGAGGGTCTATTTTAATCACTTTATTATACAAACATCAGACTTATCAGGTTATTTATTATATTTACCAAATATTTCCCACAGATCAATTGTTTGTTACCAAAGATCGCATAGGAATGATATGTCAATTTATGTACGGGGATTCTTCTGTCCATGTGTCCTTTTTTCTGTCTTGCATGTTTTTTAATGATGCTTTTAAATGGTTGTGTCTAGTGTCCTAATAAAATTTATATACTTTTTTCATGATATTGCATCCATATTCAATTATTTAGCGTGCTTGGTGCCTTTATTGTCCCCCTTTTCTCTTCTTGTTTGCCCAATCTATGAAGTTGGTGTTGCGCGAACAGCCTGTCTTCACCAGCCCCAACTTCAAGAAAGGCTTTATAGTACAAACGGACGCCTTGGAGGTAGACCTAGGAGCGGTGCTGTCTCAGGAGGTGAATGGACAAGAACTTCCGGTCACCTACTTGAGTAGGAAACTTACCCCGGCAGAGAGAAATTAAAACGTATTGGAGAAGGAGTGCTTGGCCATTAAGTGGGCCTTGGAATCCCTACGCTATTATTTGCTCGGGCAACAGTTTTTCTTGGTAACGGACCATTCACCCTTGGTATGGATGAGAAATGCCAAGGAGAGGAATGCTCGAGTCACCAGATGGTTCCTGTCACTGCAAAATTTTAGTTTCTCGGTGGAACATCGAGCGGAGAAGGGAAATGCAGATGCCCTGTCACAGGCACCCTGTATGGTGACAGGTGTACAACCCCACAAATTTGAACAGGGGAGGTGGGGGATATGTGAGGGGGATCATATGCGAGGGACGATATGTATCCCACAGGATGCACATCGAGAATTATTGAACTCGCTGGAGTGCATTGCAGTCACAGACACAGCTGTTGTTGCAGTGCAAAATAAAAGTAAGTTTGGACTTGGTCAGGCTATTTCACCAAGTCGGATTTAAGAAAACCTAGCATGGGCTTTTATTTTTGGAGTGATCTACGGGATGGCAGTGGGGCTTATCACTCCCTCCAGCCCTGGTCTTACGAGTGGCTCATGGCCACAGTTTTCCATTTAATCCTGCAGCAAAGGTTTGGGTGTGTCAGTTTGTGTTTGCAAGCTGCAGAGCCGGAGGCTCTGTGCAATACAGGCCTGTGTGACGTGAACACAGAGCCCAAGAAGGCAAAGCTTCAGATGAACCCAAGAGTGATATGGCGGTGCAGTCGCTCATGGCAACGGGTTTGGAAATGGACTGTTCTTTGACGACCCAGCTGCGATCCGAAGGATAGAGTTTGCCTTTAATTTGTGAGTTTTGGAAAAATAAAGACATTTACGTTGAAGTTTCCTAGGTCACTGCCTTATTACCACACTGTGTTGCACTACAATATATATACATATATATATATACACTATATGCTCACTGTGAGTTTACCAATAACTGGTCTAGTAGTGAAAACAGCCACTGCCTTATCCATCACTCGTCAGTCAATTGCGTAATTCTACTGACGATTGAAGGTAGAGGAGTATTGTTCCCTGACATATTGGGGTTTTTCTTGACAAATTGATACTAGCCGCGAGATCTGTGAGATTCTCCCTCTTGGTTCCTTCACAAATTGGTGGCAGCGGTGAGATCTGTGTGAGTCCCCTGGTATTATCTTTCACACTGTGCAAGCATAGTTTGCAAATTGTCCAGAATTTGCCAGGACAGACCAGAATTTTAAGAAATAATCACTGCAAATTCTTTCATAGAATCATAGAATGGTAGAGTTGGAGGGGACCTCCTGGGTCATCTGGTCCAACCCCCTGCTCAAAGCAGGTTTCACTAAATCATCTCAGACAGATAGATGTCTGTCCAGCCTTTGTTTGAAGATGTCCATTGAAGGGGAACTCACCACCTCTCTTTCATATTGTGGGTCATGAAAGATTGTGGTTTACTTAAACCTTGCTTGAAATTTGACGTTTCTGTCATGGTTGTGGTTGACTCCTGCCGCCATTCTAGTTGGCTTTACAGGGAATATGTTACCAGGTTTTTGCTACCCCATTTGACAGCAACATGACGGGAAGATACCCTGATTTCTGCAATGTACAGTCATGGCTGAAAGTGTGCACCCTTGAAATTGTTCCAGAAAATGAAGTATTTCTCCAAGAATATTATTGCAATTACACATGTTTTGTTATACACATGTTTATTTCTTTTTTATGTATTGGAACTACACACACAAATACAAAGAAAAAATGGCAAATTGGACATAATATCACACAAAACCCCCAAAATAGGCCGGACAGAATTGTTGACACCCTCAACTTAATATTTGGTTGCACAGCCTTTGCAACAAGCTTTTTACACCTCTCAATTGGAAATTTGGACCACACTTCTTTGGCAAACTGATCCAGGTCTCTCCTATTTGAAGGGTACCTTCTCCCAAAAGCAATTTTAAGATCACTCCAAGGGTGTTCGATGAAATTTAGATCTTAGACTCTTTGCTGGCCTCTTCAGAACTCTTTAGTGCTTTGTTTCCATTAATTTATGGGTGCTTATTGAAATACGTTTGGGGTCTTTGCCCTGCTGGAAGAACCATGACCTAGTATGTAAACCCAGCTTTCTGACACTAGACACTACATTGCAACCCAAAATCCTTTGGTAATCTTCAGATTTCATGATGCCTTGGATACAGTCAAGGCACCCAGTGCCAGAAGCAGCAAAACAACCCTACAACATCTTTGAACCGCCACCATATTTGACTGTAGGTACTGTGTTCTTTTCTTTTTAGGCCTCATTCTTTTTTCGATAAACAGTAGAATGGTGCGCTTTGCAAAATAGCTCTATCTTGTTCTCATCTGTCCACAAGACGCTTACCCAGAAGAATTTTGGCTTACTCACGTACACTTTGGCAAACTGCAGTCTAGCTTTTTTACGTCTCTGTGTCAGCAAGGGGACCTCATGGGTCTCCTGCCATAGCGTTTCATTTCATCCAAATGTCGCTTGATAGTTCACCCTGAGCCTGCAGGACAGCTTTAATTTCTTTGGAACTTGATTGGGGCTGCTTATCCACCATCCAGACTATACTGCTTTGCAACCTTTTCTCACTTTTCTTTGCCGTCCATGTCCAGAGAGATTAGCTACAGTGCCATGGCTTCTAAACTTATTGATTATGTTGTGCACCATGGACAAATGAACATCAAGATGTGTGGAGATGAATTTGTAACCTTGAGATTGTTGATATTTTTAAACAGTTTTGGTTCTCAAGTCCTCAGACAGTCCTCTTCTGCTCTTTCTATTTTCCATGCTTAGTGTGGCACACACAGACACACAATGCAAAGATTGAGTCAACTTCTCCGATTTTTATCTGGTTTCAGGTGTGATTTTCATATTGCATACACCTGTTACTTGCCACAGGTTAGTTTGAACAAATATCAGATGCTTGAAACAAAGTTGTTTACCCACAATTTTGGAAAGGTGACAACAATTTTGTCCTTCTCATTTTTGGCGTTTAGTGTGAAATTATGTCCAATTTGCCTTTTTTTCTCTGTTTTATTTTTGTGTTGCTCCAATACACACAAATGAAATAAACATGTGTATAATAAAACATGTACTTACAATAATTTTCTGGGAGAAATACTTCATTTTCTGGAACAATTTCAAGGATGCAAACACTTTCGGCCATGTCGGTATCTTTAGCTTTTAGCATTTCCCTGAATGCTGAGCTCTGTATAACCCCACCCACACCACTGATTGGCAACTTTATGTGTACACTACATAGGCAGAAAGCTGCCAATTAGTGGTGGTAGCAGGGGCTCATGAATATGGAGAACTACATGGCAGCAGGTTTACTAGTCCTCTAATGATGATCTCCTGCTGATAAAACAGTGGTATTATTGAAACTACAGCAAGTAGCCCAGAAAGTGACACATCGCTGCAATCATGGTCTTTGTCTCTACATTTTGCTGCTCTCCGGTTAGATGGCACAAACTGTTGACAAATTCCCTTTAAAATGTAACTGCACTGTCAATTGACTTTTTAGAATAAGCTGTCATATGTGTGTATGTTTCTGCCCATTGTATGACTCCTGAAATTTGAGCAGTTATTTTCCCCTCCACTAGAAACTCCAGCAGTTTCTCCTTATTCCAGATTTGTTGACAGATATGAGTAGTTTTTGAGAATGAATGATCAGTGCCGGAAACAAAAAGTGATTGATCATTGGGGAAATAGACATTTTTCTCTAATTTTGCATTCCAAAGTATTTTCACTTGTTCTATTGATTTACAGAAAAAGAATAGAAGTGTAGTTACTATTTAAATGTCTTTGTCTTTATTAACAATAATTGGTAAGAATGTGCAAGTGAAGGAGGCCCCTGCACACTTGACGTTTTGCCCCTCCTATATCATTGATACTAATATTACTAAGGAGACAGCCTTTGATCCAGCAGTCCTTAGGGCGCCCTCTTCTAATGACATTTTAGTCATTCGACAAGTACAAGAGGCTGCCAATACCAAACACATAACGAATTTGTGATTAAACTGTTGGAATTCTGTCTAACGAGAAACTATTTCCTCTTCGACCACAAAGTGTACCACCAGCTCAGGGGCACCGCGATGGGCAGCCCCTGTGCGCCCACTTACGCAAATTTGTTCCTGGGCTGGTGGGAGGACACGGTGGTCTTTGGAGGAGATATGGAGGTACACACCTCTAGGCTCGAACTATGGACACGTTACATTGATGACGTGTTCTTGATCTGGGAGGGGGATCAGTATACTTTTGATTCTTTTATCAATTCGCTGAACCATAATGATATTGGGAAGTATTTTACATCAGTACTCGAGAAGTCCACACTTCCCTTCCTTCATGTGGTCATTACTAAAAACGAGACTGGTGAATTGAAAACTCAAACATACAGAAAACCAACAGCAACAAATTCACTCCTACAATGGGACAGCCGCCACCCCAAACATCTAAAAATGGGCATACCCAAGGGGCAGTACCTAAGGTTAAGGAGGAATTGTACTAGCATGGCAGTATTTGAGGCTCAGGCCAGAGACCTGAGAGATAGATTCAGAAATAGGTGTTATCCTGAATACATTCTAAAGAAGGCCTATCATGCGGCAAAAAATCCGAATCGCGGCTGTCGTTTGGTACCAAAGAAAAAATCCCCCACACCTGAATCGCTCAGATTAGTGACAACTTTTGACAATGGGGCCAAACAAGTGAGGGAAATCCTCAATAAACACTGGGCCATCTTGCGCATCAACTCTGACATTCGAAACCTTTTGACTGATCGCCCTCTAATTACCTACAGAAGGGGTAGATCTATAAGTGATAGGTTGGTTCATAGTCACTATGGAACACCCAAAACTCCTACTTGGTTGGACAATCATAAAGGTTGCTTTAAATGCCATAATTGTGTCGCTTGCCAATATATCGAAATTGGTACAAGTTTCAGAAGCTATGTCACTGGTAAAAGCTACGACATACGACAGTTTATTAACTGCTGTACCAGAGGGTTGATTTACAAAGCCACGTGGCCTTGAATATGTGGGCAAAACTATCCATGAGTTCAGGCGCTGGATAGGTGAGCTTATTGGCGATGTGGAACATCAAAGGGACACCCCCCTGGCGAGGCATCTGAACTTGTGCCATAATGGCAATACCAAACATATCAAATTTATGGGGATTGATCACATACGGAAACCACAGAGAGGAGGGAATTGGGATAGGTTAGTTCTGCAGGCGGAAACAAGGTGGATCTATCATCTGGATACAGTGTCCCCTCTGGGCATGAATGAGCAGTGTACATATAATTGCTTCTTATAGTCCCCTGTAATCTGCTCGACCTCCTATATGGTCCCATAATTATCCCTTTACATGTATGCTTTTTGCATACATTTCTATTAGTACTCTGACCTCCTTTATAACTTTATGTAGCTCCAGTGCTTGCTTTTATCCTAATTCTGTAATAGTTCCTGCCAGAGATAACCCTTTATTCCTGTTAACCTTACCATTTATACAGTGTCCACTCATTAAATAGTTCATTGAGTTTGTTATATACCTATATTTGGTTGTATCTCAATGCATGTGTGTCACTCAGCGACTTTTTCTTGATTTTGATAATTATCTGACTGACTAAACACATGCATTGTGAGCCCCCCTGGTAATTGTAACTATGCAATCTTAGTAACCAGCCTGGACGCTGTTTGCGGTGACGTCACCGGATGTGACCTCACCGGCTGTTATGCATCTGCGTTCCATTTGGCTGGCTTGCATTCCACTGCAGGCTCCGGCCGTTATGTACGGCCGGATGTGACATCACCGGATGCTGCGTCACCGGAAGTGACGCTCCTGCGGTCCACACAGGCGGAAGTGCGGTCCAGACTCTGGGCATGCGTTCCACATGCTACTCTAGGGCCATGTGCAGCAATAGAGACACCTGATATATCAATCTAACGATCTATAATGGTGGCCATTTACATACTACTCTTTGCATTGGACAATGAAACTAGCGCATTATGCTTCTGTTACATCTTATCTCTATATAAACCGTGTACTATGACTGATAGTTGCTTCACCAAAATAGTGGAGACAGTCATGCTTTTTGAGTTCGTGATTAGTCTAGCTCCTTAGTGCTATAGTTCAATTCCCCTGATTACTCCGGTTGGAAGAAACGCGTCGGGACCATAGGAAAAGCACAGGGCTATAGAGTGCTGTGGCTAGATGTGGACTGTCCTTGTAAGGGCAGGAGTAAGGGGTTGCTAGGGGCAGTATAGACCTCCTAGGGTAATAACAGGGACAGATTTACACGCCTCATCCCTTCAAACGGATCTGCCTCTCCTCCTTGAAGAACTCCTCCCGGTATCATAGATGCACTGCAAACCCATCGGTGAGGACGTTCCTTATTTATTAGCTATCTAGCACTGTTTGTATCTTTATAAATCTGTGAGTATTCTGACTTTGTGTGTCCATTGACAACATTGCGAATCTTTATTTAATACTGGTTTACTCCTTTTGATTGCTATTTCCTCTTGTCCATCCTACTTTGGCTGGACACTGTAGCAGGCCTTGTTCTGGTCGAGACAGATAAACCCTGACCGACCACGGCCTGCCTTAAGAGATCTAGGTCCCTGACCTAACATGGTTTAATTCTATTTGGGTCTATACTGTGGTTATCTTTTTAAAATCTAAAAATATTTTTACTAAGTCTATTAAAGGTTAAGTATTAATTGTCTAGTTTACCCTTGCTGTAATATATCCTTTGACTGGTTATCTATTGTGTCTGATTATAAACAGTCACTTGTGCTGTATAATGACATTTTAGGAAACACCAGCGGTGGGCGAAGACTAAGGGGTTGAGTTTGGTAAATTTCATCACGGCACATTTACAGTATAAACATGGGAACACATACCTTTGTCTACAATAGTTATTACCATTTTAGCAATTACAATCTTAATACATACATAAAGTTATATTTTTCTTGTCCGTATAGTAAAATAACTTGGTTTTCTCCAGCACTTTATTATAAATGCAAGACTTGTACAATAAAAATGTTTACTTTTATTGAATGTCTGTTTTGATACATACCTGTGGCTGTTATTGCAGAACTAATTACTTTTCATATGCCTATAAAATTTACCCGTTTAGCATTAATATTTATAAGGAGCTGTGATGAGTTTTAAGGCAGTCCTCACCATGGTTTATAGGCTCCTTATTTTCCATTTCAAGGCTGACCTTTGGAAATACTCAAGTGTAATAATTTTATACCGCTGTATACAAAGCACATAATAATCAGTACAATGCGTTCATATGTATCTAGAGCTGCAGCAGGAGCTAATCATTTTACTTATTCATTTTGATTTAGAAGAATCCAAAGTCCTTAGGCTGGATGAAAAAAAAAGAATTCCTACACATCTACTTTCCTTCCTGACTTTACTATAGTCGCGTGTCTCAAGGGTTCATTTCTGTATTTAAGGAAACCTCATGGCTCCTTACCAACATGGGTGACAATTTAACTAAGCCAAAAAACACACACACATTTCCCTGAATGTATTCAGCAAGGTTTAGGCCCTTCATTAATCCTTTTGTGAGAACAGCAACCACTGCGTTTTATGTTCTTCAGGCTGTGCGCAGCAAGGCCCTTGTTATATTTAGACCCTTCACATCTCTGCTGTTGTGTTGTGTTCTGTTTGTATACTTAATGTGACATCAAGCCAGGAAAATTAATGTTTTCATTCATGTCTTTCTGCAAGATTCAATGTTTCACCTTCATGCCACACAGCTTTGGTAAAACAAATGCTGGTCAAGTGCCATGTGTGGCAGTATGTTACAATGGCTAGGACTGCATTCAGTTTGATTCCCAAAACAGAAATTAAAGGGGTTTTCCCAAGAACAAATGTTCATTTTATTCACTAGATCTTGGAATAAAAACAACTTCTACAATAGGATGTGATTAAAAAAAATATTCCTGTGCTGAGATAATCTTATAAATGTGCCCCTGCTGTGTACTGTGTAATGGCTGTGTCTGGCCTTGCAGAAACGTGGTCTGATCATACCACAGCTCCTGGGCAGGAGAGGAAGCAAAGGAGTATACAGACAGGACAGCATGGAATCACAGCGGATTCTTTCTTTGAGATAAAACGAGCTTAAAAACAGGCAGGGAAATGTTTTGCCTCACAAAAACAATTAGCTGTCCTGTCTGTATACTCTCTTTTGCTTCCTCCCTTTCCCAGGAGATGTGGTATGATCAGACCATGTCCCTGTACGGTCATACACAGCCATTACACAGTACACAGCAGGGGCACATTTTTAAGATTATCTCAGCACAGGAATATTTTTTTTAATCACATCCAATTGTGGAACTTATTATTATTCCTAGAGCTAATGAATAAAATGAACATTTGTTCTTGGGAAAACCCCTTTCAGCCTTCAGTTTGGTTTGGTTTAAATTTTTGGTTCTTGTTGATATTTGGAATATTTTTCATAATGCTTTTTAGGTATTTGACCTTTTTGAGCCCATGGCTTAAATTACCGGTAAGTGCTTATTTTTCAAGGTATGTGATTTACACAATCATAAAGAGCAACGGTGATGATAAACTAAAAGTCTCAAATGTTACGATCGTTAGTAATGGAAAATATGTAAACATTGACTAATAGTAACCTTCTGTTCATGAACTTTTACTTTTGCTAGCATCAAAGTGAGTGCTATGATTTTAAGCTAGAAATAGAGAAAATGATGTTTGACCAGTGCATTAGGCCAGATGCAAATGTAGCGTGCAGCATTTCTAAGATAACTCTCTCGCACTGTGCACACAAATTGCTGCTCTTGAATCAAAATGTTTTATGCCTCTGACAAATAAAATCATCAGATGTGTCCAAAATTTGTTTGACTATTACATTCATCTGACTGGGTTTGCAGAAATCCATGCTCGTTCTGCAGACACAACCCCATTAACATGCATATTACAGATTTTTGGTTAGAAAAATGTTTTCAGCAATTTTTACCTTATGTAAATATATCCTAACATTAACAACTTGCCAGTATACAGACCGATTAGCCATAATATTAAAACCACTTACAGGTGCATCTCACAAAATTAGAATATCATCAAAAAGTTAATTTATTTCAGTCCTTCAATACAAAAAGTGAAACTCGTATATTATATAGATTCATTACAAACAGAGTGATCTACTTCAAGTGTTTATTTCTGTTAATGTTGATGATTATGGCTTACAGCCAATGAAAACACAAAAGTCATTATCTCAGTAAATTAGAATACTTTATAACAACAGCTTGAAAAATGATTTTAAATTTCAAAATGTTGGCCTACTGAAATGTATGTTCAGTAAATGCACTCAATACTTGGTCGGGGCTCCTTTTGCATCAATTACTGCATCAATGCGGCGTGGCCTGTAGCACTGCTGAGGTGTTATGGAAGTTCAGGTTGCTTTGACAGCAGCCTTCAGCTCATCTGCATTGTTGGGTCTGGTGTCTCTCATCTTCTTCTTGACAATACCCCATATATTCTCTATGGGGTTAAGGTCAGGCGAGTTTGCTGGCCAATCAAGCACAGTGATACTGTTGTTTTTAAACCAGGTATTGGTATTTTTGGCAGTGTGGACAGGTGCCAAGTCCTGCTGGAGAATGAAATTTCCATCTCCAAAAAGCTTGTCGGCAGAGGGAAGCATGAAGTGCTCTAAAATTTCCTGGTAGACGGCTGCACTGACTTTGGTCTTGGTAAAACACAGTGGACCTACACCAGAAGATGACATGGCTCCCCAAACCATCACTGATTGTGGAAACTTCACACTAGACCTCAAGCAGCTTGGACTGTGTGCCTCTCCAGTCTTCCTCCAGACTTTGGCACCTTGATTTCTAAATGAAAATTGGAACTCTGGGACCTTGTGGAGTGTGTTAGTGACTGCCTTCTGGACATCTGTCAAGTCAACAGTCTTCCCCATGATTGTGGAGCCTACTGAAACAGACTAAGGGACCTTTTTAAATGCTTAGGAAGCCTTTTCAGGTGGTTTTTGTTAATTATTTTAATTTGCTGAGATAATGACTTTTGTGTTTTCATTGGCTGTAAGCCATAATCATCAACGTTAACAGAAATAAACACTTGAAATAGATCACTCTGTTTGTAATGACTCTCTATAATATATGAGTTTCACTTTTTGTATTGATAACTGAAATAAATTAACTTTTTGATGATATTCTAATTTTGTGAGATTCACCTGTATATGATATTAGGTTTCCCTTGTGCCACTGATCCACCCATCGAGTCATGGACTCCTCAAGACTAAAGGTGTCCTAGGCTTTCTAGCAGGAGAACATTGGCCAGAGCATCGCACTACTTTGTTGACTTTCTTTATTCTTGTATTACAGTTTAATACCATCTCTTACCCAAGATAGGCCACAGCCCCACTATCAGTATTTGGTTTGTATTTTTTCTCAGGAGTGGGAGCCAAAACCAGGAGTGGGTGATAAATGCAGAATTGGTGACTTGTTTCTATTATACTTTTTCTCTCATTGTTCCTCACCTGGTTTTGGCTCCCACTACTGAGAAAAAAATACTGACCAAATACTGATAGTGGGGCCAGGGTCTAAGCATCATACTCACACCTGGCTATCCAATTGATGTAAAATAAATAAAATTCATTAGACCTATCTACCTTTGTTCATTGCTTCATAGTCCAGTTGCTATGCTCTCATTATAGGCACTTTCAGCGGTGGACAGGACTCTGCAATGGGAAATTTGTCTGGTCTGCTGCTACACAGGTCACTACATTGTGCTGTTTTTCTGACCTCTTTCTTTCATAGCCTGCAGTAACTTTTTTTTAACAATTTGTGCAATAGCAGTTTTTCTGTGGGATCTGATCAGACAGACTAGCTTTTGTTCCCCAGTTGTATAAGTGAGCCTGGGACGCTCATGACCCTGGTTTGCAATATGTCCTTATCCCACTTCTGGTAGGTACGAAACACTACATACTAAGAGCATTCCACATAACCTGCTGTATTGGAGATGTTCTGATCCAATTGTCTACCCATTAAAATTGGGCCCTTGTCAAAGTTGCTCACATCATTAACCTTGCCCATTATTCCAACACATCAGCTTTAAGCCCTTCTCAACATCCTCAGAACATGCATGGCAGATGTTACATTCTTGTGTATGCAGTGGGCTCAGGGGTGGCTGCATAAAGATATTCATGGAATCTGCAAGAACATTGAGCGATGGTGTGTTCCTATTAAAAGTGCATACAGTTTACTGATGTATTTGTTTTTGCAAAGATGCTGTGATCTTTAGCCTTCAACAGCAGTCCTGGGTCCTGACGGGTCTACTTCTGGCTGGTGGTTGTCATAGAAGAAATTTTTTGTGAGTCGGCACGACATTAGTGATGTGTGTTTAAGGTTATATATCGGCTGTGACAATAAAGACAGACCCCTTTTTCTATTGAGTCCGATACCTTGACAAAGAGGAGGGCTGGCTTAGGGATTTAAATAAGCGGTGAGCCAGCACCTTTTCTCAGTACTGGTGACATGCTGGCACAGAAAATTCTCTCCAGAGTGAAGCCTAAGGCAGAAGTCAAGGCATCAGGACTTAGGACTGAGACTAAGGAGCTGGGGAAGCTGTGTAGATACAATCATTCTAGTAGTGTAACATCTGCCTGAGGCCACAGGCTCAAAAGGCTGCCTCAGACAGACTTGGCACAAGCCGCTCTGTCTGGCAGACTCCAGAGAAATCCCAATAGACTTTAACCCCTGTATAGGCATCTGGTTTTACAATAGGACCCAGTGGAATGCTACCATGGAAGGGCTGCTGTCAAGAGGTAGGAATGGTCGTTAAGCAGGGTCAGAGCCGAGAGGTCATATCGAGGACAAAATCAGGATCCGTAAGAATAGTCTGAAACAAGCCAGGGTCAAAACTGGAATACACTAAACAAACCCGGGAGAGGCGATGCACAGCTAGCCAGGAAACACTAACCTTTATCTGGCAGCTTCATGTAGCAAGCTGGAAGGCTTAGTAGGGTGTGGTGCTCTCCGGTGGACTGGAGCAGGGAGCTGATATCTTCAGCTGGAAGCACACATACTCATACTGCCAGACTGACGGCACTATAGGTCCCAGATTCTATAACGTTAGTGGCTGGAGAGAGCCTGCCTTCCAAAGCTTCTGGTTCTGACATTTCTATCACCAGCGCCATCTGCAGAGTGAATACGGTGGCGACCGAAGCAGAAGTCGCAGGAGCAGGTTCTGGTGGAGATGTGACAAGGAGCTTGTATGTATTTTTATTACCAACTAATTTAAAGATGGTAAATAGGTAGATTTCCCCTGAACATTTGTCTATAGGTTTTGTGTGGAGGAGTACCTGTGACCCAATCACTCGGAGCTAAACCACAATACCAGACACAACCTGTTGTACTGGTGCATCATTGATTCGAATGTAAGTAGCCACTGTTTTTTTTTTTTCGAGTTCTGGATGGTTCAATGTCCTTGAAACATGAGTGATAGAATACCGGGCTAGAATTAGGAACTCGACAGAACAGGATGAATTAAAGAAGCTCTCCCATCTATATATTTTTGATCAAGTGTATGTATATATGGTTGTAATGTAGTGTCAGTGTATTAATATACTCACCTACCACCACTCTCTCTAGGACCCGGGGCCGTTCTGCTTCGCTTCTCAGTGACATCACCGCTCTGCAGATGGGCCAGGTCACTCATGCTCTGCATGACCTGGAAGTTGCTTTTACAATGTAAGCCTATGGCACGTCAGAACAAAGCTCCATAGACTTACATTCTAAAGAGACTTCCTGCTCACACATAGAGCATAGAGTGAGCCAGAAATTCGCAGTTGCAGTGACGTCACTGAGAAGTGAAGCAGAAGAGCGCTGGACAACGGAGGGAGAAGCCGAAGGTGAGTATAGTGATACTCTCACACGACATTACAAGCATATATACACACATTTAAGAAAAATATAGATGGGATTGCTTTTTTAGGGATTTTTTTCATGTTAGAGGAAAGGGCTCTTTATAGGATGTTATCATTTCATGTACAACAGCATTGGGAGATTTACATGTAAATATTCAGACAGCATTTACATTTTCCATCTAGACCAGAATAAGGTTATTTTTTCAAGTGGTTTTGTTTCTTTTACTTTATCAAAAAGCTTCATCTTTGATCATTTTAATCAGCACTTATTGTGCACCTTCATTACTGCTGTTTGGCTGACATCCATCACTTCCTACACATGTTAATATAAAGTTAATATCATTCTAATGTGTTTTTTTTATCCACTGATTTCCTGTCCTCAGAGTGTTAAGACTCCTCTCGGGTCTCAGTCTTCTTCCTAGACAGCTCAGATCATATTATTCCTTTCCCTCATATTTTATTCTTACAAATATTCCCCAATGCAATCTACCTGATGAAAACTATGCAATCTCCAGCTCCCTAGGTACCTGTCCCACAGGCAAGGGAAGTTGGCTTCCCAGGTAAAGCTATGGGTGCTGTATCATTTTACAGAGTGTTAATGATGTAGCATACATAGGAGTTGTTTAGTTTAGTTTAAAGTACGTGAACACTTTGCTAATATTTGGTATGACGAGTGTCTACTTTTGTAGGCAGAGTTGAGCTGTGCTACTTTGGTACACCAGAAATGCTCTCCGTCAAGCAATAATATGTGCATGTCCACTTGTAATTAAGTGCAAGCAGAGTTTATATCATAATGTACTGTACAATTTCCCTATCATCACCAAGGACTAATACGTTTTTGGAAATAATCCAAAAAGGTGATCTTCTGTAGTGTCAAAAATCCAGTCTATCACTATTTGTAGGTAATGTCAAATTAAGTGTGGTAAGAATAGGAATTCTATACTCTTTATTGTGTGATGGGAATGACACTATATGGTCAAAGGTACAGAATGGCGATATTTGACCATTACACCCAGGCTCGGATTGGCCCACAGGAGGACAGGAGAATCCTTCGGTAGGCCCTTGTGAAGGAGTTCTAATGAGTAATGCTATTGCATTTGATTCACAATTTTCAGAAAAAGGTATAATCTATTTATTCATTAAACATGCTACCCAAATTAATATTGCATAGATGCAAAAGTATATTTGTGTACCATGGTGAGGTTATTTTTGCATGTAACTGAACACTGGGCCCCAAGAATTAATGTTGCTGGTGGGCCTTTGCCAACCTAGTCTGATGCTGATTACACCTACATGAGTTTGTTGGATTGCTATTCTGTGTTCCCAAAGCAAGGGCACAGCCATGCTGAATAACGGAAATGACCTTTCCAAAACTGTTGCCACAGAATTGGAAGCATGACCTTCACTGGAATTAAAGAACCCTGCAATACAGCCCTATATTATTTTACGGTAGACTCTATGCTTTCCAGAAGGTAGCACTCGCTGGGTATACGCCAAACACAGATTTGTCTACCAGAGTGCCAGACCTGCTTTGCACCACTCTATGTAACATTGTGCATGTTGATCTTAGACTGCTCATCTACTGAAAACCTCTTTCATGGAGCCCCTGACGCACTGTACTAGTGCTGATATCACTTGCAGAGACAGTTTGAAACAGTGTTGTGAGTGATGGTAAAGAGGAACGATAGTTTTTATCTGGCATGAGCTTCACCATGTGGCAGCTCTTCAAGTTTCTATAATTTCCCTTTTTTGAGCCTGTTCGAACTGTTATTTCTAGATGCTTTACAATAATAGTCCTTACAGTTCACTAGGGCAGATCTAGCAGGTTGGACATTTCTGAGATTTGGAAAAGTTAGCTGCTTATGAGACTGTCATGTCTAAGGTCACTGAACTGTTGAGTACAATGCATTCTACAACCAATATGTGCCTATGGTGACAAGGTTCTTGATTTTATACATCTGGTTACAAAGGGTTTGTCTGAAACATCAGAATTAGGAGGGGTGTCTACATCTTACTTATTTTTTATTTAGGTAGTGCCGTTCCACAGCGCTTTACAGTCATTGTCATCCCATTAGAGCTCACAATCTACTTTCCCTATCAGTATGTCTGTGGAGTGTGGTAGGAAACCGGAGAACCCGGAGGAAACCCAGGCAAACACAGGTAGAACATACAAAGTCCTCGCAGATGTTGTCCTTGGTGGGGGATTTAAAACCAGGATCCCAGTGCTTCAAGACAACAGTGCTAACCACTGAGCCACCGTGCTACCCTACATACCCTTTGAGTATTAACATTTTAACTACTGGTATACATTTAACAGATCACTACTTTTTTAGCTATACTTTCAATATTTGTTCTCTGAGATCTTAGAAATGGTGACTGCTTTACTCATGCATGCACATCATAAGCTACAGTATGTACAGTGTATGGAAGTGTTGCATACACTAAGCATGGCCAAGAGATCACAGCGAGCAATATTTGCTTCAATGCACATCCATGAAGTAGAAAATTCCTTGTGAGCCAAGTTCCCACATAGGAAACCGCTGCTTAGTTTCCCACTGTATTTTTTCTTTTTTCTGCAGGTATCTACACTGAAATATGCAATAGCAACCTACGTTAATTATTGCATTCTTAGCTGGGTTTTCTGTTGTTGTGTTTTTCTCCTTTTTTTAATGTGTGTTTGACATATATTTTAATAATTATTTTAGTGCAGAGATACTGGTATTCATAAAAATGCAGTTGTGTTTTATGCATACATTTTTTCCTCATAGGAACCTAAAAAACTAAAAAAAAAAACAGTTTAGTAGCATATTTAAAGGGAACCTATCACCAGAAAAAACTTTATTAACTTGCAGGTATGCTGCCCCGTCGCCTGCACCTACTGTACCTGAACGCTGAAGGGAAAAAATTAACTTTATTCTCCCCGGCAGCATTCTAGTTTCCGTCATGGGGGGGGTCGCCGCCACGGTTTCAGTCACCACTCTGAGAATACAGAGCACTGGCTGTAACTGCGCCCCCCGCACTGACTAACAGCCGGCCCTAATGCAGAGTCAGTATCAGTCAGGGCCGAGGGCACTGTTACAGCCTGAGAATACAGAGCGGTGACTGAATCCGTGCTGGCACCATCCCCGTGACTGAAACCCAAATGCTGCTGGGGGGAATAAAGTTCATTTTCTCCCCGCAGTATTTGGCTAAGTGCAGTTGCCGGGCAGGTTAGTGTTAATAGTTATAAGGTTAATAGTGTTTTTTCTGGTGACAGGTTCCCTGTAAATGCACAGTACTCATGAGTTTTCATGAAATCACATCCACATTGCTTGAATTGTTAAACACAGCAGTTTATCTGCACAAAAAAATGCACAAAACGCAGCACGTATGCTACGTGAGATCATGGCACAAATCCACACTCCACGCATAAACATGGTTGCAAAATTAAAGTGCCCATCCTGTCATACTAAATATTTTATTATGGGATGTGATTATGGGTTAAGCAAATATATGGTTTACATTATCAAAAAGAGTCATTGCATGATTACCGGTACTAGAATGGCATAATGAACAGGGAAAAAAGCCTCATGTTAAAAAGGTGAGACAGCAGGTAACCTAAAAGTAATGGATCATTGAACTCAACAAGCTCTCCTCCTGTGGATTGCTGCCAGACTTAATAATAAATGACTGCAGTGTAATGTACTTACAGTATATCATCCATTAAGATGTACATTGTCAGAATTGGGGTCTAAATAAGTGAACATTCACATTGTAACTCTTTAGTTATGTCTACTGAGATGTAAAGTGTACTCAGTATTACATAATTCCACTATATTGTTTGAATCCTGCAGAAAATCCGAAGCTTGTTTTTATTAGTGATTGAATTAATGCAGATGCCAAGTGTGGTTCCGACATCTTTCCATAGCGATATCCTTTTAATAGACAACATTCTGTTGGAAACACATATTTTTGCATATAATTATTGTTATATGCAAAACTTGTAAATATGTGCAGAAAGTTGGTGTGCATATGTTAATAAGCAAGTCATAGTAAGATTTCATTAGGTTCACCATAACTCTATATGCGCATTAGTTTGCATTAATCAAGTCAAGTGAAAGCCTTTTGTTACATCTAAAGTTAACTTTCGACAACCTTCATGTGTGAAAATCGTATATATACTTTATGTAAATTGTTTTTTTATTGCGGTATTGTGCAAAATTGCAGATGTACTTGCATTGTCCAGAACTGCTGGAAACATACTGTATAGTCATCATCTTAAGTTCTAAAACAACTAAGATCTATGAATCGTGACTCTTGATGTGGCCATAACCATACTAGTAGCTTTTTCAATGTAGGTTACATTAAACATTCACTCAGTTCATTCACATGTAATTACTATTGTATATGTTATTTTGCAGCCAATTCCTCCAGAAGTTTCTACTCTTCAAAGTCCATCCATCGAATCTCAGGATCTTACAACTGTCCAAGACCTAGTTCTTCAGCGGCTCGACCAATGTCCAGAGCAGCCTCAGAGATCTCAGAGATTGAGTCGATTGACTCAGCAGACAGACAAGTTTACCTTTTTGAAGATGAAAATGAAAGGGAAACATTGGCGGTTTTGGAAAAGGAATTCAATTCTTTACACTCAGGTACTCTTCTCTTTTGTTTATGGCACTTGTAGCAATGACTCACACAGACATGTGGTATAGCTGTAGTTATACTTATATTTGTGCCTGTAGTGTAATACATAAAACTGTCTGAACAAAGCACATACAGACACTACTGGAAGCCAGTACACCCCACTTACACAACTCCACATATTTAGGGTTCAAACAAAATTGCCTCTGCCTTCAACAGCCAGATATGGCTTACCAGTGACATTGGTAAAATTGGGTACCATGAACATATACCCAGGTCTTTTGTCTGGTGCCTCAAGTATCCTAGCTGTCATGTTCAGTTATTTCTGCATCCTTAGGGGTATGTGCACACTGAGTCTTTTTGCAGTTTTTGGAGTGAAAGCTGAGCAGAAACTCCCAAGTTTTTAAGAAGTTTTGAGTTTTTCAGGATGACTTACTAAGTTTCTGCTCAGTTTTTGCTCCAAAAACTGCAAAAAACCTCAGTGTGCACATACCCTTAGTGCTCACTCAGATGTCCGTGCCAATAGGTCTGAGCATGGACCGCTAATGCACAGACCGGCTGCTTTTCTCCCGACCTGAGCTTGTCAGCTTCATGTATTTCTATGAAACTGTCACGCTCGAGTGGGGAGAGCTGTGGCCAGTCTGTGTATTGCAACAAAGAAAATGACGGCACTTCCATTTCAAGAAATAGGTGTGAACAGGTGCCTACTAAGAGGAGCTACTTCCATATACAATGAACAAATAGCGTAGCACACTGTAATACTGAGTATGTAAATATGAAATATGAATAGCATAACTGCTGTAAAAAATAGAAATGAAAAATTTTTGAAACATTTTTAGCGCATGTAAATATGAAGTATGAAATATGAATAGCATTGCTGCTGTAGAAATAAATGAGAAATCTTAGCGCATAAATTGGCCAATTCATGTGTACCTGACACCCGCGGTAAGGCGTTTCTCGATGTCAGGACCTACCAATGTGAATACCTCTCTAAGAGACCTCCATCTGCTTATGTGTGGGAAAGTCAGATCCTGATGCATTTAAAACCACCTGCGGCATGGGGGTGGGGGTGGAGTGCTCAGTCAATGCTAAATCTAGTAACAAAGAAAATGACGGCACTTCCACTTCAAAAAATAGGTGTGAACAGGTGCCTACTAAGAGTTAAAAAATGTTCAAAAATTTTTCATTTATTTCTATTTTTTACAGCAGTTATGCTATTCATATTTCATATTTACATACTCAGTATTACAGTGTGCTACGTTATTCAGTCTGTGTATTGCAGTCCGATTTCAAGTCCAGCAATTGCTTTACATAGCCAGTCTGTTCCTCTGGTACTGAGAAATCAGCGTTTTAAGTAATATGAAAATGAAGCTGAATAACTGAAGTCTCTGGCACACAAGCTCTATTCCCCGCCCATCACTGCCTCCTTCTGCTTGACTGACAGCCTGTGCTGTGTGACTACAGGCAATGGAGATGTCAGTGAAGCAGGAGAAGGCGGCAGTGGGTGTGCAATAGAGCTGGGGTGACGAAGGCGTCAGATCTATAAGTAATTCTTCAACCACATTTGCTTATCAATTCAAAGGCTGATTTCTCAGTAGTGGAGGAACAGATTGCTGGATTTGTTGAACTTCAGTGCTTGTACCAGCCAGTAGCGTAGCTACCAGGTGGGCAAAGGGTGTGGCCGCCCCGGGCCCCACATTCTGAGGGGCCCACCTGGAGCTATGCTACTTTCAACTGTATCAGCGTGCGCCGATACAGTTAAACTCTGCGGCAGAGCAGGGAGGTATGATCCCCCTGAGCTGCTGCTATAGGGCCCATGAGCTGGGGGGTCCCCGCAAGTTCAACTATATCGGCATCTGCCGATACAGTTGAAAGCGATGGAGGAGGGAGCGTCAACTGACGCTTCCTCCCCCATCATTCTTCCTCAGCGTCTGACGTCTCAGCATGATGACATCACTACATAGCGCCCTCTAATCTGAGATGTACGACACTTCAGAACACAAGCTGCGGTGACCGGATCAGCAGGAAAAGAGGAGGAGAGGTGAGTATTGTATTTTATTTTATTTTTTTTTAGAACATTGTGGTGGCCATAAAACTGTATTGAGGACTATGGGGTGCATTATACCGTATGGGCTATGGGGGTGCATTATCCTTTATGGCTATGGGGTGCATTATACTATATGGGAATGCATTATACTGCATGAGCTATGGGGGTGCATTATACTATATGGAGGTGCATTATACTGTATAGGCCATGAGGATGCATTATACTGTATGGGCTAAGGGGGTGCATTATACTATTTATTTATTTATTTTACTCACTTATGTAGCGTCATTAATTCCACAGCGCTTCACAGACAATATTTGCACTGTCCCCATTGGGGCTCACAATATAGGTTCCCTATCAGCATGTCTTTAGAATGTGGAAGGAAACCGAAGAACCCGGAGGAAACCCACGCAAACACGGGGAGAACATACAAACTCCTTGCAGATATTGTCCTTGGTGAGATATGGAGGTGCATTATACCTTATAGGCTATGGGGTGCATTATACTGTATGGACTATGGGGTGCAATATTCTATATGGGGTGCACTGTACTGTATGGGTTATGGGGGTGCATTATACTGTATGGACTAGGTGAGTGCATTATACGGTTTAGGCTATGGGGTGTATTATACTGTATGGGCTATGGGAGTGCATTATACTGTATAGGATGTGGGGTGTATTATACTGTATGGGCTATGGGAGTGCATTATACTGTATTGGCTATGGGGTGCATTATACTGTATGGGCTATGGGGAGCATTATGCTATATGGGGTGCATTATACTGTATAGACTATGGGGGTGCATTATACTATATGGAGGTGCATTATACTGTATAGGCCATGGAGGTGCATTATACTGTATGGCCTGTGGGGGTGCATTATACCTTATAAGCTATGGGGGTGCATTATACTGTATGGGATATGGGGGTGCATTATACTGTATGGACTATGGGGGTGCATTATACTATATGGAGGTGTATTATACCTTATAGGCTGTGGGGGCGCATTATACCTTTCTAGGCTATGGGGATGCATTATACTGTTTGTTTATTTTACTCACTTATATAGCGCCATTAATTCCACAGTGCTTCACAGACAATATTGGCATTGTCCCCATTGGGGCTCACAATATAGGTTCCCTATCAGTATGTCTTTGGAATGTGGGAGGAAACCGAAGAACCCAGAGGAAACCCATGCAAACACGGGGAGAACATGCAAACTCCTTGCAGATATTGTCCTTTGTGAGATATGGAGGTGCATTATACCTTATAGGCTATGGGGGTGCATTATACTGTATGGACTATGGGGTGCAATATTCTATATGGGGTGCACTATACTGTATGGGTTATGGGGGTGCATTATACTGTAAGAACAAGGTGAGTGCATTATACTGTATAGGCTGTGGGGTGCATTATACTGTTTAGGCTATGGGACTGCATTATACTGTATGGGCTATGGGAGTGCATTATACTGTATAGGATGTGGGGTGTATTATACTGTATTGGCTATGGGAGTGCATTATACTGTATGGGCTATGGGAGTGCATTATACTGTATTGGCTATGGGGTGTATTATACTGTATGGGCTGTGGGGGTGCATTATACCTTATAAGCTATGGGGGTGCATTATACTGTATGGGCTATGGGGGTGCATTATACTGTATGGACTATGGGGGTGCATTATACTATATGGAGGTGCATTATACCTTATAGGCTGTGGAGGTGCATTATGTAACGGGTCTGGGAGGCGGAACCTCTGAGCTACTATACAAGGGGGCAGTCCTTGTAAGGGAGCGGGTGGCGACCAGGCAGGCAGTCACAGCAGGTGACCGGGACAGTCTCTGGAAGAACGGGCAGGAGATCACGACAAGTGACTGGGGCAGTCTCTGGGTGAACGGGCAGATGGTCACGGCAAGTGACCGGGACAGTCTCTGGAAGAACGGGCAGGAGATCACGGCAAGTGACTGGGGCAGTCTCTGGGTGAACGGGCAGATGATCACGGCAAGTGACCGGGGCAGTCTCTGGGTTAAGGGTTGGTACGACCTGTGGCGGCTGATGGTAGACTTGAGCTCCCAGGTGAGCAGGCGAGAGTCTCTGGATAAACGGGTGGTCACAGCATGTGACGGCGGAGCCTCCAGGAAGACCAACAGACAGGCGGCAGATGAGCGCTCCCAGGTGAGCGGGCAGAAGTCTCTGGACAGGCGGGTGGTCACAGCACGTGACGGCAGAGCCTCCAGGTAGGCTAGCAGACAGGCAGCAGATGAGCGCTCCCAGGTGAGCGAGCAGGAGTCACTGGACAGGCAGGTGGTCACAGCATGTGACGGCGGAGCCTCCAGGTAGACTAGCAGGCAGGTAGCAGGTGTGTGCTCCCAGGTGAGCGGGCAAGCTGGTCCATAGACAGACTGACGGGAGTAGGAAGGCAGACCGTCGGACCTCAGGCAAGCAGGCAGGTGGCTGGTGTGCGCTCCCAGGTGAGCGGGCAGGCTGGTCCTTAGACAGACTGACAGGAGTAGTAAGGCAGACCGTCGGACCTCAGACTAGCAGGCAGGTAGCAGATAATCAGGCAGGAATCTGGCAGGTAACTGGCAACGGGACCTGAGGGCTGAAGCAGAGTAGTGAACAGTGCAACAACATTGCTCGGGCACCTCCATTTTGGAGGAGGTGCCTTATATATGGTGAAGTCCTCCGGCCATTGGCCGGGGACTCCTTAGGACGGCGTGCGCGGCCCCTTTAAGAGGGAGGGAGAGCGCGCGCGCCCTAAGCACAGTGGCCGGGAAGGAGCGCGCGCTGCCAGCAGAGCGGGAGGAGGACGCCGGGCACGGAGCAGGGAGGTGAGGGGAACAGCGTCCCTGCCTAGCAGAGGGCAGGGACGCCGGCGCTACAGTACCCCCCCCTTTAGGCCCCCCCTTTTTTAGGCCAGACAGAAATTTAGCTAGGATAAGAGGGGCATGGATGTTCTCCCGGGGCTCCCACGTTCTCTCCTCAGGACCAAACCCCCTCCAATCTACTAGAAAAAAGGTCTTTCCTCTTACCCTTTTGGTGGCAAGAATGTTCTCTACCTCAAACTCGTCCTCAGCAGAAACCGGAGCAGGAGGCGTACCTGTAGACTTGGAAAAAGAGTTAAGTACCACAGGTTTGAGGAGAGATACATGGAAGGAGTTAGGGATCCGTAAGTTGGCCGGGAGTTTTAATTTATAGGCCACCGGGTTGATCTGACTGATGACCTCCAGAGGACCGATGAACCGAGGCCCTAACTTGTAAGAAGGTATCTTGAGTCGGACATATTTAGATGAGAGCCAGACTTTATCTCCAGGACGAAATTGTGGAGGATCCAGGCGTTTTTTGTCAGCGTGTCTTTTCATCCGTTCGGACGACGGAAGGAGTGCGGATCGGGTACTCTCCCAAATGGAGGAAAATTTGCTAACGAGAGATTCCGCAGCCGGGTTGTCCACAGAGGTGGAGACAGGAAAAGGAATCCGAGGATGCTGACCGAAGACTACAAAAAACGGGGATTTGGAGGAGGATTCGCTCTCGTGATTATTATAAGAGAACTCGGCCCATGGTAGGAGATCCACCCAGTCAGAATGATGGGCATTAACGAAGTGCCGGAGGTAACTGGTCAGGTTCTGATTGATCCGCTCCACTTGACCATTGGACTGTGGGTGGTAAGCGGAAGAGAAGTCCAGGGTGACATCTAGCAGTTTACAAGTGGCTCTCCAGAAGCGTGAGGTGAACTGTACCCCACGATCCGACACGATGTGGAGGGGCAGGCCATGAAGACGAAAGATGTGATGAATAAAGTCTTTAGCTAGCTCGGGTGCAGACGGGAGGCCTGGCAGGGGAACGAAATGAGCCATCTTGGAGAAGCGGTCAGCGACCACCCAAATGACCGTACAACCGGCAGAGACTGGGAGGTCTGTTATAAAGTCCATTGCTATATGCTGCCAGGGGGCAGCAGGTACTGGGAGCGGAAGGAGGCGACCGGCTGGCAGATGTCTCGGAACCTTGTTGCGGGCGCAGGACACACAGGCAGAAACAAAGTCTATTACGTCCTTGTGCAGGGTAGGCCACCAGTAGTACCGGGTAATAAGCTGGAGGGTCTTTTTCTGACCGGCATGGCGAGCTAGTTTAGACGAGTGACCCCAGTGAAGGATCTTCTCCCGATCAGGTACTGATACGAACGTCTTTCCGGGAGGGAGACTATTTAGACTCACGGGAGCCACCTGCATTACTCTGGCGGGATCGATGATGTGTTTCGGATCTTCCTCGAGATCAGACACCAGAAAGGATCGAGACAAGGCGTCCGCCTTGACGTTTTTGTCAGCCGGGCGAAAATGAAGAACAAAATCAAAGCGAGCAAAAAACAAGGACCACCGGGCTTGGTGCGGGTTAAGTCTCTGGGCATGCTGGAGGTAAGCCAAGTTCTTGTGGTCAGTGTAAATTATTACCGGGTGAAGAGCCCCCTCGAGCAGGTAACGCCACTCCTCCAATGCCAGCTTGATGGCCAATAACTCTCGGTCTCCTATGGAATAATTGCGCTCAGAGGAGGAGAAGAGTTTAGAGAAGAAGCCGCAAGTTACCATCCTCCCGGAAGATGATTTTTGAGTAAGTACCGCTCCGGCTCCAGAGGAGGAGGCGTCAACTTCCAGGAAGAACTGCTTGTTGCCGTCCGGGCGATGCAGCACCGGGGCGGAAGAGAAGGCCTGTTTTAAGGAAAGAAAGGCCTCCTCTGCTTCGGGCGGCCACTCTTTGGGATTAGTACCCTTACGGGTGAGCGCGGAAATTGGGGCAGTCCGGGAAGAGAAGTGTGGTATGAAGAGGCGGTAGTAGTTGGCGAAGCCCAGGAACCGCTGAATGGCCTTCAACCCCTCCGGTCGGGGCCATTTCTCGATGGCAGACAGTTTCTCTGGATCCATTCGTAGGCCGGTCTGAGAAATAATGAAGCCTAAAAACGGAAGCGAGGTCTGCTCAAAGAGGCACTTCTCGTATTTAGCGAAGAGGTGATTCTGCCTGAGCCTGAGCAGGACCTGACGAACGTCCCTCCGGTGAGTCTGGAGATCCGGAGAGAAGACCAAGATGTCGTCCAGGTACACCACTACGCAGGAGTAGAGAAGGTCCCGGAAGATGTCATTGACCAACTCTTGAAAGACGGCAGGAGCGTTACAGAGACCAAAGGGCATTACCAAATATTCATAGTGGCCGTCCCGGGTGTTGAATGCCGTCTTCCATTCATCCCCCTGACGGATACGAACCAGGTTGTAAGCCCCACGGAGGTCCAGTTTGGTGAAGATTCTAGCCCCTCTCAGACGATCAAATAACTCCGGAATGAGCGGAAGGGGGTACTTATTTTTCACCGTGATCTGGTTAAGGCCTCTATAGTCTATACAGGGACGGAGAGAGCCGTCCTTCTTTTTTACGAAGAAGAAGCCTGCTCCCGCCGGGGAGGTAGACTTCCGGATGAATCCCCTGGCCAGATTCTCCTCAATATATTCGGACATCGACCGGGTCTCAGCAGCGGATAATGGATAAATACGCCCACGGGGAGGAGTAGTACCGGGTAACAAGTCGATAGGGCAGTCGTATGGTCTATGAGGGGGTAGTGTCTCTGCTTCCTTTTTATTAAAGACATCAGCATAAGACCAATAAGGAATCGGAAGTCCAGGTAGATTAGCTGGGGTAGGAGAAGGACGGACGGGATGGACGGGAACCAGACAGGTCTTATGGCAGTCCTCTCCCCAGCGAAGGACTTCTCCGGTCTGCCAGTCAAGCACGGGTGCATGTCTCTGGAGCCAAGGTAGACCTAGCAGGAGGGCGTGAGAGAGTCCAGGCAGAACATGAAAGGAGATACTCTCAGAATGCAGCATTCCCACTTGCAGAGTAATGGATTCGGTGATGAGTTGGATGGGGTGTGGTAAGAGACCCCCATCCACGGCAGCAACAGACAAGGGTACAGCCAGAGGTTTGGTGGGGATGCGGTACTTCTCTACCAGGGACTGTGAAATAAGATTCCCGGCTGCTCCAGAGTCCAGTTGGGCTAGTTCGAAATAACGGTTCTCCCCGCAGACGATTGAAACTGACAGCAGCAGAGATGGAGAGGATTTATTCTTGTCTAGGTCGACCTCTCTGAGCGAACCTAGACACAGGCGTTTCCCGACCTCTCTGGGCAGGCACGGATCCGGTGCTCCTTACTGCCACAGTAGAAGCAGCTCCCCTCGGCACGGCATAAGTCCTGACGGGTTTTGACCATCTTGGTCTGGTCGACCTGTATAGGCTCAGGAGAGTGTACCTGGGGAGAGACGGAGGGAGTGACGGGTTTCTGAAAAGTAGGAGCTAGACGTGGAAACCTCCTCTCACGGGTGACCTCTTTGGCACGCTCCTGGAACCGTAGGTCAATCCGGGTGGCAAGAGTTATTAGGTCATCGAGAGTGGTAGGAACGTCCCGACCGGCAAGTTCATCTTTAATACGGCCGGACAGACCCTCCCAGAAGACGGATACCAGAGCGTCGTTATCCCAGGCCAGCTCCGAGGCAAGGGTACGGAACCGTATGGCATATTGGCCCACGGTGAGACTTCCCTGACGGAGGCGTAGCAGAGACGATGCGGATGAGGTCTTCCGTCCGGGTTCGTCGAAGACTTTCCGGAAAGCCGTGAGGAAGGCAGGCAGGTCGGACACCAGGGGGTCTCCTCTCTCCCATAGAGGATTTAGCCAGGCCAGGGCCTCCCCGGTGAGATGGGACATGATGAAGGCAATTTTGGCCCGGTCGGAGTTAAACTGGTGGGACAATAGTTCAAAGTGCAAGGTGCACTGATTAATGAAGCCCCGAGCCTGGGCGGGGTCGCCTCCAAAGCGAGGAGGTGCAGAAAGCCGGGGTCCGGGGTAGGATACCATGGTATTGGTGGGCAGCGGAGCTGCCGGGTTGCGAGTCATGGCACAGGCGGTGGTTGCTGGTGGAGCAGTCAGAGTGTCCAGGCGAGAATTGACATTCCGCAGGTGACCCAGGATGGACTCCTGTTGGGACCTCTGACGGGACAGTTCATGACAGAGGTCCGAGAGCAAGGGAGCTTGGGTGCCACCGGGTTCCATGGCCCGAGCAAACTGTAACGGGTCTGGAAGGCGGAACCTCTGAGCTACTATACAAGGGGGCAGTCCTTGTAAGGGAGCGGGTGGCGACCAGGCAGGCAGTCACAGCAGGTGACCGGGACAGTCTCTGGAAGAACGGGCAGGAGATCACGACAAGTGACTGGGGCAGTCTCTGGGTGAACGGGCAGATGGTCACGGCAAGTGACCGGGACAGTCTCTGGAAGAACGGGCAGGAGATCACGACAAGTGACTGGGGCAGTCTCTGGGTGAACGGGCAGATGATCACGGCAAGTGACCGGGGCAGTCTCTGGGTTAAGGGTTGGTACGACCTGTGGCGGCTGATGGTAGACTTGAGCTCCCAGGTGAGCAGGCGAGAGTCTCTGGATAAACGGGTGGTCACAGCATGTGACGGCGGAGCCTCCAGGAAGACCAACAGACAGGCGGCAGATGAGCGCTCCCAGGTGAGCGGGCAGAAGTCTCTGGACAGGCGGGTGGTCACAGCACGTGACGGCAGAGCCTCCAGGTAGGCTAGCAGACAGGCAGCAGATGAGCGCTCCCAGGTGAGCGAGCAGGAGTCACTGGACAGGCAGGTGGTCACAGCATGTGACGGCGGAGCCTCCAGGTAGACTAGCAGGCAGGTAGCAGGTGTGTGCTCCCAGGTGAGCGGGCAAGCTGGTCCATAGACAGACTGACGGGAGTAGGAAGGCAGACCGTCGGACCTCAGGCAAGCAGGCAGGTGGCTGGTGTGCGCTCCCAGGTGAGCGGGCAGGCTGGTCCTTAGACAGACTGACAGGAGTAGTAAGGCAGACCGTCGGACCTCAGACTAGCAGGCAGGTAGCAGATAATCAGGCAGGAATCTGGCAGGTAACTGGCAACGGGACCTGAGGGCTGAAGCAGAGTAGTGAACAGTGCAACAACATTGCTCGGGCACCTCCATTTTGGAGGTGCCTTATATATGGTGAAGTCCTCCGGCCATTGGCCGGGGACTCCTTAGGACGGCGCGCGCGGCCCCTTTAAGAGGGAGGGAGAGCGCGCGCGCGCGCCCTAAGCACAGTGGCCGGGAAGGAGCGCGCGCTGCCAGCAGAGCGGGAGGAGGACGCCGGGCACGGAGCAGGGAGGTGAGGGGAACAGCGTCCCTGCCTAGCAGAGGGCAGGGACGCCGGCGCTACACATTATACCTTTCTAGGCTATGGGGGTGCATTATACAGTATGTACTATGGGGGTGCATTATACTGTATGGTCTATGGGGGTGCATTATACTGCATGGGCTATGGGGTGCATTATACTATATGGGAGTGCATTATACTGTATGGACTATGAAGGTGCATTATACTATGTGGAGATGCAGGTCAGGACTTTGGCTAGGTCATTTCAAAGTCTTAATTTTGTTTTTCTTAAGCCATTCAGAGGTGGACTTGCTGGTGTGTTTTGGATCATTGCCCTGCTGCAGAACCCAAGTGCACTTCAGCTTGAGGTCACGAATAGATGTCCAGACATTCTCCTTCAGGAATTTTTGGTAGACAGCAGAATTCATGGTTTAATTCACCACATCAAGTCTTCCAGGTCCTGAAGCAGCAAAACAACCCGAGACCATCACACTACCATCACCATATTTTACTGTTGCTATGATGTTCCTTTTCTGAAATTCTGTGTTACTTCCACATCAGATATACACCTTACAAAAAGTTAAACTTTTGTCTCGTCAGTCCATGAAGTATTCTCCCAAAAGTCTTGGCACTCATCAAAATGTTTTCTGGCAAAACTGAGACAAACCTTTATGTTCTTTTTGCTCAGCAGTGGTTTTCGTCTTGAAACTATGCCATGCATGCCATTTTTGCCCAGTCTATTTTTTATGGTGGAATCATGAACACTGGCATTAACTGAGGCAAGTGAGGCCTGCAGTTGTTTGGATGTTGTTGTGGGGTCTTTTGTGACCTCTTGGATGAGTCGTGGCTGCACTCTTGGGGTAATTTTGGTCAGCCGGTCACTCCTGGGAAGGTTCACCACTGTTCCATATTTTCGTCATTTGTGGATAATGGCTCTCACTGTGGTTCGCTGGAGTCCCAAAGCTTTAGAATTGGCTTTATAACCTTTTCCAGACTGATATATCTCAATTACTTTGTTTCTCATTTGTTCCGTAATTTCTTTGGATTGCTGCATAATGTCTAGCTTTTGAGGATCTTTTTGTCTACTTCTCTTTGTCAGGCAGGTTAAGTGATTTCTTGATTGAGAACAGGTGTGGTAGTAATTAGGCCTGTTTGTGGCTAGGAAAAATTGAACTCTTCTTCCCAAAGCTGTGATAAACCACTGTTATTTATGTTTTAAGTGAGAGGAGGAGGCAATCACTTTTTCACACAGGGCCCTGTAGGTTTGGATTTCTTTTTCCTTAATAAAAAAAGACCTTAATTTAAAAACTGCATTTTTTTGTTTAATTGTGTTATCTTTCTCTAATATTTCAATTTGTTTTGTGACCTGAAAAATTTAAGTGTGACAAACATGCAAAGGAATAAGAAATTAGGAAGGGGGTAAACACTTTTTCACACCAGTGTATATATTTAAACAATTCTTAATCATCGAAAAATAGAAGTGTTTAGAAACCAGAGCAACTCAGCCATGAAGCAATAAACCATGTAAAGTTACGAAGCGGGTTCGTCGCGAGTTTTATCAAGAAGGAAAAGTCATTTAGTTATGGAAATCATAGGATCAATACACCAATGATATGCGAATTATGAAAAAACGGAATCAAAATGTTAAAAATATGTAGATTCATCAAGTATTCTGTACGAGAACAGGCTGTACCACTTGTTCCCAAAGCAAATCAATGCTGAGCTGTTTGTGTATCTGAATTGAAAACTTGAAGGGTTCGAGTGCTGTACATTATGCTACCTCACACCATAATTTTGGAAGTAGGACTGGTGTGACATTTGCTTGGGCAGGCTTCTTGTTATTGTCTAAGTGGTCTCTAGATGGAAACTGGAGGCTGGAATGCAACAATGGTGGCTGGAATGGAGGTCTATCTTCTTCGGCGATGAGTCCACCTTTGGTTTTATATGCAATGATAGCCAGAAATTAGTATGGAGACCATTTGAGCAATACCATAAAGAGACATTCACAAGGAAACGTTGCACAGCCCCTTCTCCTAGGATTGTGGTGTGGGTTGGCATAATGTAGATAGACCCCTCTCTTCTGCATTCCATGTACACTAACAGCTTGGAGCTAAATTGATTTGGTCGTAGAACAGTGGTATGGCCATTTCTACAAAGTGCCCCAGGAGTCGCTTTTCAATGCAACACTAGACCACTTGTTGCTCATGCTACTGTGTGCAGCTTCCATGGCCTGCAATGTCTCTGAATTTGTTTCCCATCGAGCATATCTGGGGCATCATTAGTCGGCAATTACAAGGGAAGCTGCCAGTAGTGGATCTTGATGATTTGTGTGTCCAAGTGTTTTCAACCTGGCAGAATATTCCTTAGACAACCATTAATAACCTCACCGACAGTATGCCAAAGTGAGGCGAGTATTTGTGTATTTCTGTGTGTTACGCTTATACTAAATACTGAATAAATTGAGATGTTTTGACATTTTTTTTCCTATTATTCATAATTTGCATATCATTAACATGTATATTGATCCTGTGGTCTCCATAAGTCCATGACTCTCCCTTCTTGGATTTGCAATTTCAGTGTTCAAAGGTATATACTGTATATACAGACACGTGTGTGTGTGTGTGTGTGTATATATATATATATATATATATATATATATATATATATATATGTACTGTATATATATTTATATATATATAAAGTTATAGAACACTACTTTATTGTAGTATTTTTCCTGACAGAATTTAGGAAATTACATAGCTTGGAGTTTAGGGGCTTCAACAGTCCAACTGATTTTATATAAAGCTCTTTATTATGTGCAGGACCATAGTATCGTTAATAAATATTACAGTGTAAAAGAGAGAATTGACCATAATTGATAGATGTAGACAAAGCCTGTGACATGGCTAAGTATTACCATTACTTCACTGCCTATATACTGATTTCTTTTTATTATTCTTGAAGAAAACTTCTTGGCTATAATTAAGCCACGGTACTATTTTTTTTTAATTTATTCAAATTAGAAGTTTTCTCAAATTTAATGTGGGTGGAAGTGTAATGTATAAAAATTAGATTCAGTTTAGCATGTTATTAATGTTATTTTATTCACTGCTGAAATTTGTGTGAAAAAGAAAACCCAGAAATCCTAGGCTGAACACCACACTTCATGCGTTTGTCACATTAAAAACCACCTGTACTGACAACCACTGAGTACGAAATGAGTTAATGCAGTTTTTGTATATTGCTCCTTGCCACTTTTTCGGAACAAGCAGCTTTTGGCACAGTAGTAAACATTAGAAATATATGAGTGTAGCGTTGTGCTGAGTACAGTGGGCTGAAAAGACGTATTGTTTTATAAATTGTCCATCAAATCTTTTGAAAAAGAAAATTCTTAAGGGAAATACACACAATGATAAATTGATGACTTGTACGCAAGGTTTTTCTGCACCTGCTTGCCATTCTTATTGTTCCCTTGCCAGTGAATTATCTGCATAGAAACAGTACTATACTGTTCTACTGCAGTGGCATAGCTTATTGGGAGCAGAGGTACTCGAGTAGGTAGATGCAGACTGTGGGACCTAAGAGACAACTAAGGTGCATGTAAGGAGGAGCAAGGTTTTTATAGAATTTTTGCATTGAGGCATAAACTCCTCCTTACTAATCTTCAACCCCTCCTGTTCCAGCCATGTGTCTCTGAAGTTCCTGCTCCTTCTAGATGGAGATGTGTCCACGAAGCTAAGCACTTCAGCAGTGGTAAACCCAAGCATTACATGACCTTCTGGTCCAGGAAAAAAGGACAGAACTTGTCTTTATTTTTAATGGTCCACCATATGGAAGTGTGAGTGCTGTAGTCACTCATTGGCTGCAGCTACAAGGGTCACACTTCTATCCTGATTAAACAGGAAGTACAGAAAACGGTGGGGAACCTGGGAAGCAATAAGATGTGAGTGGCAGGGGATCGGTAAAGTCACATGAACTCATCTTAGTATTTTCAGTATTTTGCAAAATTTTAAATAAAATTTTCAGCTGCTGGACGACCCCTTTAAATTACACCTCTGCTTGAATGTATAGTAATACAGTCCCTTAGGCCTTGCTGTCTTTATGTGTTTGGACCCACTGTATTAGCCATAGTAGAGAGCCACTATAGAGTCCCCCTTCCTCTGGAGTAAGCAGAGCATTCATGGATTAGGCTGATGACCCATAACTAGAAGATTAGCCAGATGATTCCCAGATATAAATGTGTGAACATTCACTTTACTCCATCAGTTTCCGACTATGGAGCCTTTATTCATCCATTTGGGTCAATGGAAGCTGAATTAAGGAGCTGTATTTCAGACTTTCATACTCCATTTTGATATAATGGAAATCAGACAAAACACTGGCAAAGTGAATTTTCACAGGTTTGCTCATATCAGTTTTCAGCTATTTTTTTTCTAGCCTCTTAGATGGATACGTGTTCCCATAAGGCGTGTATGCTTTTCTGGCTCATGTATCATTGGATTGTTTAACATGTTTATCACTTCCCAAACATTACGACAACTTCTATGAGAGGTATAACTATGAAGGAGCCTAACAGAATTGAAATGAAACGAGTGAGAAAACAACAGAGAATATTCTTTGTATATTAGGATGAGATTTTGGTTCCAGATGGGGTTCGTGATAGTCTGCTATACTTATACACTTCAAATCTTGAAATGAAATATTATTCTGTTACAGGTAATGGGAAACTTCAGATATCAGCACTTAATTATGATTCCTTCCAGTTGACAAGACATGGCCAAAGATTAGGAAAATCTGAAGATGAAGTGCCTATAAGTAGGTGAGTATAATTAATCTTCATCGGGGACCTGTCTACATTTTACCTTTTATGAGTGTATTTATGGGAGTGAATGGCTGGTTTTTGCAATTAAAATTCCAAAAATGGAAATTACATAAATTGTTAGCTGAGGCACCTTGGAAGGAGCGATAAATCAGAAACTTAATTCTATTCCTGATTGATCTTTAGTGATTATCTACAGAACAGTCTTCATTTCATCCTCCTGTCTTCTGTGTTCTGAACTTATTTTTAGATAGGTGGACATTGATGTCCTCTTCTAGTGAGCTATTAGGGCTGACTATAGAAACATTAAAGATTGACTGAGTAAAAGACCACATTGTCCATATGGTCTGCACTATATTTTTTTCTTAATATTATTTTCACTTTAGAATAGGTATACCTTTTTCCCAGATATGTTAAAAATTCACTTAGCACAATGGGGAAATATACTAAACAAATTGGTCCATTATTCTGGTATAAATTGGGGGAAAAAAGTTCCATACAAGTTATTCAACAGATTTATTATGTGACATTTCTGGAGCCTGCCTAGTCAATTTTGAAGATGATCTAGGAGTAGGAGCTTGTAAATGAAGGAAGTCAAAATGTTGCAAAGTATAGGGAAGAGAAAATCTTCTGACATATCTAGGAATGTGTAACTAATTTACCAGACAGCATGCACCATTGTGAAAAGAATAGGAACAGATCCTGCTCAATCTGGTCTAGTTTTGTCTTATCTAATTTAAAGAGGTTGTATACTGCTAAAAATAAAAACAATACTCACTTTCCAGGCTGATGCCACTCTTCCATTTTCTCCCTGTCTATGGCTAAGCTGTGACCTGTGACATTCTCTCGCTATCTCACTATCCAGATTCGACACAAAATGGCAGCTGCATTCCCTGCATCTGCTTTTATAGAGGCTATGATAGTCTCTCTTGGTTGGCTGTGCTGTACCTTGTGATGTTATAGCTGTAAGGCATTATGAGGAAACCTGACAGCTGTGGTCATGTAAGCCTTCTCTGGCTGATACTATCTTCTGCAACATGTAAAATGGCAGTGATCATTTTAGGTGAATCACACAAAGCGAATCACAAATTGCTTGAATTTGCTGGGATAAACAAATTCCTAAAAATTCTTCATGAATTTGATTTCCATCAAATTGATTAGCTCATCTCTAGCTATGAGTCATTAATGTATTCATGAGCTTAATATATTCATGAGAGTTTGAGCCTCTTCAGAAAATTTTCGTCCCCTGGTGCAGGTCAGTTTGAAAAAACGCTTTACTAACTTTCCCTGGGTTCAGCCCTGAGTTAGAGCCATTGAGCTCACTGATTGGCTGCCACACTGTCAATGTGATGTCATCACCGCAGCCAACGCTGGACACCAGGAGCAGCAGTGGCGACTCAGAGCTGGACCCAGGAACAGTGATTTTTTCACACTGAACTGAGCCCCCAGCTGAGTGAAGATTTCCTGAAATGGGACAACCCTTTCATTTATTTGCATGTAAATTTCCCTAAGCCCATTTGTGAACTGAAAGTCCTGCTTGATAAATGGATAATGCTCCCTATCTCAATTTTTGGCCTTATATTAGCTGTGAAAGTGACTCTCATACCAAAACTACTTTATTTACCAGAAGCCCAAACTCTTCTTATGGTGATCCCTACATGTGAATTAAAATCATTACAGGCCGGTGTTCTCAAATTAATTTGGGCGGATGGAAGTCATCATATATATAAAAAAGTATTAGTATCAAGCAAAAACCAGGGTGGTCTGGCTGTGTCAGATGTCCTTAAGTGCTAGCACTTTTAGAATGATTTTAACCCCTTCATGACATGTGCCGTACGTGTACGGAACATTTTGTGTCTCTCCCTTTGGCGCGTTTTGCAGCGATGAGCCCTCACCTTTCCGGGGACATGACAGCTGATCTGATCAGCTGTCATGTGCCCCTAACAGCCGTGGGTGGAATCGCGTCAGCGCCCATGTCACATGACCGCAAGTCACCCATGGGTTGGGCATGGAGACCCTTGTGGTTGTCATTGTCATTGGCGGGATACTATGAGCGCCACCCAGCGGTCAGCGCTCATAGGAAGTGAGCATTTCTGCTACACACAGGCGATCTGATGATTGCCCGTATGTAGCACAGGTGATCAGATGATCGCAGCTTCTAGTCTCCCATGGAGACTATTGAAGCGTGTATAAAGTAAAAAAAAATGTATTTAAAAAATATAAAAGTTTAAATCACTCCCCTTTCACCCCACTCAAAATAAAACAATAAAAAAAATCAAACATAACCATATTTGGTATTGCCACATTCAGAAATGCCCAATCTACCAAAATATAAAAAGAATTAATCCGATCGGCAAATGGCATAACGAGAAAAAAAGAAAAACGCCAGAATTACGTTTTTTATGTCGCCGCAACATTGAATAAAATGCAATAACGAGCAGTCAAAATATCGTATCTACACCAAAATGGTATCAATAAAAACGTCAGCTCGGCGCACGAAGAATAAGCCCTCAATCAGACCAAGATCCCGAAAAATGGAGACACTACGCGTCTCAGAAAATGGCGACTTTTTTTTTTAGCAAACTTTGGAATTTTTTTTTCACCACTTAAATTAAAAAGAACCTGTATCTACAAACTCATAATGACCTGGAGAATCATAATGTCAGGTCAGTTTTACCATATAGTGAACGTGGTAAAAAAAACAATTGTGAAATTGCACTTTTTTGCAATTTCACCGCACTTGGAATTTTTTTCCCGTTTTCTAGTACACGATATTTAGACCTGGGCTGCCATGTAGATGTTGGTTAGATATATTAGCCCTTGTAGCGTTTCAAATCCTAATAAGACATACGTGTTGCCCCCTCCCACTTAATGTAATAGTGTCACCCATCCTATACTAAAGTCACCCATCCTGAGACTCTTTCTGGTATAATGTCCTCAATCCTGGACCCTTACGGTAATAATGTCCCACATACTGTGCTCCTTCCAGTGAAAATGTTCCTCATCCTGGGTCCCTTCAGTAATAATATTTATTCTGGGCCCTTTCCTAGTATAATGTCCCCCATCCGGAGATCCTTCCAGTAATAATGTCTCCATTCTGGACCCCTTCCAGTAATAATGTCTGCCATCCTGAGCTTCTTCCTGGTATCATGTTTCCTACCCTGGACCCCTTCCAGTAATAATGTGCCCCATTCTGGGCCCCTTTCTGATATAATGTCCCAGCTCCTGGGTCCATCCTGTAACTATGCTCCCCTTTCTGCTGCTGTTCTCTAACTCATTAAAAAATAAATTCTTCTCACCTTACCCTACTCCCATGAAGTGCGATGTCTTCTTCTATAGCCGGCACAGAGGCCAGCAGCTGACTTCAGTGTGGATGGGCGATGCATTATGTCACTTCTGTGCGTCACTTGTGACTGGCACACCAACGTCAGCTTTCGGCCACTGATTGACAAGCAGCACGTGTTACAGTGCAGAGACCCACATAACACACTCAGGATGCGGGAAATTATAGCAGGAAGGGGTTCAAGATGGGGGACATTATAGCAAGAAGGGGGCCAGGATAGGAAACATTATACCAGGAAAGGGCCCAGGATGGAGAATATTCTTACTGGAAGGGGCACAGGATGTTGGACATTATTACTGCAGCATGCATGATTTTCATCCATAAAACAGATCACACTCAGCCACGAAATTAATTAATTTAGAGGTGCTGTGTTATTCTAATTTAGGTCACAATTTTTATAATACTGCAGGATATAAGGAAAATGGTACAATTTAATTGCTGCACAGTGTATATAACACAACTTCACTCAAAACCTGAAAATCAGACACAGCTGTTTTTTTCAATATCACAGTTTTTCCAAAACCGTGTTAACAGGGGCATGGGAAGCTAAAATCAAGGATGCTGTTTGCTGAAATCCAATCACAACTAAACTAGTTCGAAAGGATGCAGACGTCAGCAATTGTCACCCGGTAACTCAGCTTTCTGGAGCTTTGGGAGTTATGAAACAGGATGAAGTTTTTAGTAGCACCGGGCTGTAGGTTATCATCATAGTGATTTGTGCTATCCAGGACAATTTTAACCTTGTGATCCTGTATACATTTATGTTGTCTCAATATAACTTATTCTTTAATTTTTTTAGTAATCGAGCTTAAAGGAGTGTGTTTGTCTTCTTTCTTCAGGAGCACTTTATTTTTCTGTTGCTTGGTTTCTTGGTTGCAGGGCATGGTGCTCTGAACAGTGAAGGTTCAGACTAGCAGTATGGTTGTGCTGCTAGTCTGAACTGTGTGCTCTCCCATGCTGCTTGGTCTCTTCAGCTTGGGAGTCGTGCTGGCCCACCATGATCCGGCCAGCTTTAAAGTGGCGCTTTCTAACTTTATAGCTTACAGCCTGCTAGCTTGTTCTCCTTAACTAGGAGACTCTGAGGTGTACTGACTTGCAACAAGCTGTGCACTATAGAATTAAAAATCTCTTCATTTATGTGAACCAGAGGGGATTTTTAATAAGGAGTACGGTAAATTGCTAATTGATTTTACAAGCGCTTTGCAATTTTAACCATTAATGTACAAGTACATGCAACAACCTTTTTTAATATTTTTTAAGCACTCTTGGACAGAATTAATGATAAAAAAAAACAGTTCTCTCATGGATGCTGGAGTCAGTTCAATTCTTTTGCGACCAAATTTACAAATGTCAGAAACTTGAAGTATATACGGTGCAATGGATATCCATGAAAAGATACAGTGTGTTAGTCACTTCTTAGACACAGTTGGTTTCCAGGTCACATTTTAGGAGCACAGTATGATTTGTATTATGTGGAATAGGACTTTCTTTTTTCATACTTTTTTTTTCATATTTTTTGTTTCTTGTCAGATTGTCCCTGCACACTCTGCAAAGCTGTGCTGTAGAAAGTGAATCGGATGAAGAGGAGACCCTGCAGGACAAGCTTAATGTATTGTCACTTCAATAGAGCTTTGCACCATAGTACAGCTAAAAAATAACACATGCTGTCAATTTCAGGCATTTCAAATATTAGATAATTGGTTATAACCATTGCTGAACATGTTTCCTACTAGTTTGTCTTCTTTCCTAAGTGCCTGTGTGTTTCTTTGTGCACATTAACATGGCACTGTACAGTATGTACCCTGATGAACAAACACAGTTGTATATATTTTTGTTAGTTATGTTGTTAACAATCATTGCCGAACTACGTCTTATAATTGTAAAGATACATGCATTGTGTTCATTCTGTCTTGATACAATAAAATTGGCGCTATCTTTCATACAGATTTAGTAATTTTTCAATCATACATGTATTACAATTTACTAGTAAATGACAGGTAGCTAACAAATTAAAGCTGCATTCTGAAACACTCTAGTATGTTAACATTGGATATATGAAATTGGAACTGCATTACTGCTCTTGAAAATATGTTAAAAATTCAAGGTACTTGGCGCATACATTGACCAATTCGTGTGAGCCCTATAGCCAGCGACAAACCTTACCCCTTTGTTGGGACCCTAAACCTAACATGATGCCTCTCCCGGGCTAAAAGTCTTTAATTATATGGGCAGGTAGGATCAAGCTCTATTTAAAACTGCCTTAGGCTGATATTATAGTGTTTCAGAGTGCAGCTTTAATTTGTTAGTTATATAGAGTGGCTTACTTAGCTTGCACACTTGTCTTTTTCTGTTTGGAAGTTCCTGCCTGTTTTTTGATATTTGTAGTACCCATCTTCTGACTGAACACTGCACCCATCAGCCTAAGGCATTTTTAAATAGAGCTTGTTAGGCTTTTAGCCTGGTGAAAGGCACATCAGGTTTAGGTTCCCAACAAAGGGGTGCACCTTGTCGCTGACTGTTGGGCTCACACGAATTGGCCAATTTATGCGCTAAGTACCTTCATTTTTTAACATTTGTACAGCAGTAATGTAGTTTGAATTTCATATATTTAATGTTTACATATTATTGCGATACAGAGTGCAGTTTTCATTTGTTAATTATATAGAGTGGCTCTCTTAGCTTGCTCCTGTTTACACTTGTCTTTTTCTGTTTGGAATTGCCGGTCAGTTTTTTGATATTTTTTTATAATAAAAGACTGGTGTCACTATTTTGTTCAAAATTTAATTTGTCTTTTTCTCACAATTTTTCTTTGTAAGGTCACTAGAAAATAAACTGGTCACAGGTTTTACGGCATATCATAAGTAATCAGCTGCAATCTGTGGGGTAATTTGGCAGCAAGCTTTCACATCTCCCTTCTGAGTGGCTATACGGAAATGAAAGCATTAAACTCAGTGATTTAAATCATTAACCCCTTTACCCCCGAGGGTGGTTTGCACGTTAATGACTCGGCCAATTTTTACAATTCTGACCACTGTCACTTTATGAGGTAATTACTCTGGAACACTTCAATGGATCCCCCTGATTATGAGATTGTTTTCTCGTGACATATTGTACTTCATGATTGTGGTAAAATTTGTTCGATATCACTTGCGTTTATTTGTGAAAAAAAACGGAAATTTGGCGAAAATTTTGAAAATTTTGACATTTTCAAAATTTTAATTTTTATGCCCTTTAATCAGAGAGATATGTCACACAAAATAGTTAATAAATATCATTTCCCACATGTCTACTTTACATCAGCACAATTTTGGAACCAATTTTTTTTTTAAAAGATGACCAGCGATTTCTCATTTTTCCAACAAAATTTACAAAACCATTTTTTTAGGGACCACATCACATTTGAAGTCACTTTGAGGGGTCTTTAATTTATGACAGAAAATACCCAAAAGTGACACCATTCTAAAAACTGCACCCCTCAAGGTGCTCAAAACCACATTCAAGAACTTTATTAACCCTTCAGGTGCTTCACAGGAATTTTTGGAACGTGGAAATTAACATTTAACTTTTTTCACAAAAATGTTATTTTATACCCAATTTTTTTTATTTTCGCAGGGGTAACAGGAAAAAATGGACCCCAAAATTTGTTGTGCAATTTCCTCTGAGCACGCACATACCCCATACGTGGGGAAAAACCACTGTTTGGGCGCACGGCAGGGTTCGGAAGGGAAGGAGCGCCATTTGACTTTTTGATTGTAAAATTAGCTTGAATAATTAGCAGATGCCATGTTGCGTTTGGAGAGCCCCTGATGTGGCTAAACAGTGGAAAACCCCCACAAGTGACACCATTTTGGAAACTAGACCCCTCAGGGAACTTATCTAGATGTGTGGTGAGCACCTTGAACCCCCAGGTGCTTCACAGAAGTTTAGAACATTGAGCAATAAAAATAAAATTTTCACATTTTTGCAACAAAAATGTTTTTCAGCCTCCAATTTTGCATTTTCATGAGGGTAACAGGAGAAATTGCACCATGCAATTTGTTGTGCAATTCCTCTTGAGCACGCCGATACCCCATATGTGGGGGAAAACCACTGTTTGGGCACAAGGAAGAGCTCGGAAGAGAAGGAGCGCAATTTGACTTTTTGAATGTAAAATTTGCTTGAATAATTAGCGGACGCCATGTTGCGTTTGGAGAGCCCCTGATGTGCCTAAACAGTGGAAACCCCACACAAGTGACACCATTTTGGAAACTAGACCCATCAGGGAACTTATCTAGATGTGTGGTGAGCACCTTGAACCCCCAGGTGCTTCACAGAAGTTTAGAACATTGAGCCGTAAAAATAAAATTTTCACATTTTTCCCACAAAAAATGTTTTTCAGCCTCCAATTTTGCATTTTCGGAAGGGTAACAGAAGAAATTGCCCCATGCAGTTTGTTGTGCAATTTCTCCTGAGTATGCAGATACCCCATATGTGGGGGAAAACCACTGTTTGGGCACACGACAGGGTTCGGATGGGAAGGAGCGCCATTTGACTTTTTGAATGTAAAATTTGCTTGAATACTTAGCGGATGTGCCCCACAAGTGACACCATTTTGGAAACTAGACCCCTCAGGGAACTTATCTAGATGTGTGGTGAGCACCCTGAACCCCCAAGTGCTTTACAGAAGTTTATAACATGGAGCCGTGAAAATAAAACAAATCTAACTTTTTCCACAAAAATGATGTTTTAGGCCCAATTTTTTTATTTTCACAAGGGTAAGAGGAGAAAATGGACCCCAAAAACTGATGTACAATTTCTCCTGAGTACGCCAATACCCCATATGTGGGGAAAATACAGTGTTTGGGCACACGGCAGAGTTCAGAAGGGAAGGAGCACTGTGCGACTTTTTGAACGCAAAATTGGCTGGAATTGAGAGCGGATGCCATGTCGCGTTTGGAGAGCCCCTGATGTGCCTAAATAGTGGAAACCCACCACAAGTGACCCCATTTTGGAAACTACACCCCTCAAGGATTTTATCAAGGGGTATAGTGAACATTTTGAACCCAGAGGTACGACACAGAATTTGATAACATTAGGTCATCATATTGAGTAAGTTGTCATTAGTCTTGAGCGCAAGTGCTCGCTTCTTGAGTTTGCATCGGGTACTCAAGTACGCATGTGCTCGAGTGACATGCTCGAGTCCCCGCTCGCATGTCTCACAGTTACTGCACACCCAAAAAAAAACATGCGGGGATCACTCGTGCATGGCAGGCAATCCCCGTGAGGTTTTTTTGGCCGCGAAGCATATGGGGCGGAGACTCGAGCATGTCACTTGAGCACCCGCGATACTCAGTGCATACCCGAGCACCCGATGCAAACTCAAGTAGCGAGCACTTGCGCTCAACACTAGTCGCCATATCATAATTTATTTATTTTTTTTACTTTTGAAAAAAATCCCTAGCCCAACCCTAACCCTAGCCCAAGCCTAACCCCAACCCTAGCCCAACCCTAACCCAACCCTAACCTTAGCCCAACCCCAACCCTAGCCCAACCCTAACCTTAGCCCAACCCTAACACAACCCTAACCCTAGCACAACCCTAGAGTTTATTTTTAACACCTTTCCTCGTGCGGTATAAGTGATTATACGACTTTATTCTTCGGGTCGGTGCGATTACAGCGATACCAGAATCATATCGGGTTTTTATGATTGACAGCTTTCACAAACTAAAAGACGCATTTTTTTGCTAAATCTACTTTTTGCATCGCCGTATTTTGAGAGCTATAATTTTTCCATATTTTGGCCGACAGAGTCATGTGACAGCTTCATTTTTGTGGGTTGACTTGACTTTTTTATTGGTACCATTTTCAGGCACTTGACATTTTTTGATCGCTTTCTATTCCGATTTTTGGGTGGCAGAATAAACAAAAACCAGCAATTCCATAATTATTTTTATGTTTTTTTTTTATGCTGTTCCGCGTGTGGTAAAATTGATAAGGCAGCATTATTCTTCGGGTCAGTACGTTTACAGTGGTACCACATTTATATTGTTTTTCTATGTTTTGGCGCTTTTACACAATAAAAGCTATTTTATAGAAAAAAATATTTTTTTTGCATCGCTTTATTCTGAGAGCTATAACTTTTATTTTTCGGCTGATGGAGCTGTACGGTGGCTTGTTTTTACGGGACAAGATGACGTTTTCAGCGGTACCATTTTTATTTATATTCGTCTTTTTTACCGCGTGTTATTCCATTTTTTGTTTGGCGGTATGATGATAAAGCATTGTTTTTTGCTTCGATGTTTTTTTTTTTTTTACCGTGTTCACTAAAGGGTTTAACTAGTGGGACAGTTTTATAGGACAGGTCGTTCCAGATGCAGTGAGACCAAATGTGTGTACTTTTATTGGTTTTTTTTTTTCATAATAATATTTATTGATGGGTACATTATATTTTTGGTGGATTTTTTTTTTTTAAATATTTTTACAATATGGCGTCGCCATATGACTTAATAATACGTCATTGGTCCAATCGGCCCAGGTCACCATGACGTACTATTAGGTCGTACGTCAGAAAGGGGTTAAGTGAACCTTTCTTACCTTGAGACCCACATTCAGCTCAAAGAGAGGGTCACGAGCCTCATTCAGAGCCCTCTCTCATGCCCACAGAGTTGTGACATCCAGCTCCCGCCTCCCCCACATTAGTCACACCCAAAGCCCCCATTAACGGCATAATGACAGTCAATGTTTCGTCACAGAAATAGCACAGTATACTTGCATCCAGGGGTTCTAACCTTACCCCCATTGAGTATTCTCATATAATTAATGCACTCCGACCAACCTACCAGTTGCAGTCTCAATCACCTTCTCTATCTGGCATTATCATCCTATCTCCAGCTTAGCACTTACGTAAAGGGGTTTCCCCATGAACAAAAGATCATTTTAATCAATAGATTCTGGAATAATAATAACTTTCACAATTGGATGTGTTTAAATTAAATGTTCATGTGCTGAGATAATCTTATAAATGTGCTCCTGCTGTGTACTGTGTAATGGCTGTGTCTGACTGTACAGGAACATGGTCTGATCATAGTACAGCTCCTGTGAAGGAGGAAGGGGAGTAAAAGAGAATATACTGAAGTTTCCCTCATAATGTGTGTTTTGTTGCCATAATTTGACATCCATGATGTTTTTTATAAGAAAAAAGCCAATGTCTTCTGAAATAGTTGAATATTTACCAACCGTGCGTCATTAGAATATTTTAATAGCGTTTCCAATTATATTCAACAAAAAAGTTCAAATGTCAACCTATATGCAGTCATTTCAAGAAGACAATAAAGAAGAAGCATACAATAAAGGCACATTTCCCAAATATATGGTTATACAAACTTTAACAACAGCCTTCAAACATTTTTATAGCCTTTTGTCAGCTAAGTCTTGCCCCTGTCTGCTGTTGTTTCTTCTACTGCAATTCTCCAAAGTTCTTGAATATTTACAGATTCCTTTTGCGACTAGCAGATTTAATCTCTCTCCATGGATTTTCAGTAAGATTGAGATCGGGACTTATTGGCCAGTTTAATTTTTTCCCCTTCTTAACCAATCTAGTTTCCAATTATTCATAGGTTACCTTGATTTTGTCCTTTTGTTGCCAGGGTTATTTGACATTTTGTGGTTCTATTAAGCAAGGACAATTTTTGCACTTTTTTTTTACGTGTACATATTAAGCCTTAATTACATAATAAAAAATTGTATTTAAACCACCATAACTATATATTTTCTGAAAGTAGACACTTGGCACACTGTCAAAATGCACTCAGCACTTTATGCACGCAGGCATTTTCATGCAATATTGTGTCAAATTAAGTTTTTTTTTAAATGCTTAAAAATAGTATCAGTGGCTAAAAGTGTTACCCAAACAGAATATTAGATACATTACACCTGTTAAAAATAAAAATTTAACATACAGTATGTAGAGTCCATATATACAACCTAGACTAGTGCTGGCGAACCTATGGCACGCGTGCCAGAGTGGGCACGCAGAGCCCTCCCTAAGGGCACGCGCGCCATCGCCGCAGCACTAGTGCTACTGGACCAGGACCTGGCCCGGCGGGTGAGTACTCGGAGCCCACCGACGCCAGTCCCCACTTCAGCTAGATGTGCGCTCTCTGACACACATCTAGCTGAAGTGTATTGCAACTCACGAGTTGCCAGGCCCGTGCGCTGCAATACACGCTGCTGGCCAATCAGAGACTAGCAGCTGATGTCAGCGTACAAGCGACCGGGCGCAAGGCAGTGACGTCATGCGCCCCGTCGCTAGGACGCTGGAGTCAGCTGCTGACTACAGGAGAGGATGCAGCGAGGGAGAGGAAGGAGTGTTTGTTATGTTTTTTTTTTTTTTATATGAACAACGGTGCCAGCAGGATGGAATGGGGGGCAGCGGGGGGTGGACGACAGCAATATACAGTATACTGTACATGGAATGGGGGGGCGGGAGGGGGGAACAGCAATATATATGTAGCACCCTGAGGATTCGGCTGCTACAGGGGTATTGCACCTCAACCCAGAGGTGTGATATTCCACTCCCGGGTAAGGATGGAGTGTGGACCTGAGCTCGGTAGGCTGCATGCACTACACACATCCCATTTCCGAGGAGCAGGCCGACGGTACTCCCACTTAGAAATGTGCAGGTACGACCGAGTCTGTTCCTGGCTGGAGTGGGAGGGGGGTGGTACATCCCAAGTAGTGTAGGGGCAGATAGGGGGAGCAGCCTGGGTAAAGATAGGAGCTCATTGGGTGCTGGTCACCTGAGCTCACACATAGAGGGTGTATATAAGGTGGGCACCATCTTAGATCAGGGTCAGTCAGTCAGTCAGTCTGTCAGCCTTTGCAGAGGAGTCACAGGAAGAGGAGCAGAGCAGATCCAGAGAGAGAGAGGAGAAAGAAAGAGAGACCCAGAGGGGGAAGCAGAAGAAAGGACTCTAAGATCCCAAATTAAAACAAAGGGTGAAGAGCCGGCATCAGGGTACCGGAACCCAAGCTGGTGGGGGCAAAAACACACCCCAGCCAGAGACCGGAGGCCGTGGGCAGCGTCTGCCACGGCCACCCACCACATCCACCACGAAGGCATACCACGTGGAGGGTCAGGGAACCCAAGGCCAAGGGTCACCCAACAGAAGGCCCGAGGGAGCTGGACCTGGGTGGATCACTAGTGGGGACGGAGAGAAAGGACAGAAGGAGAGCTCAGGGTCACGCTCCGGACTCGCTTGGGGGTTGGCTGGATCCAGGACCTGGTGGACGCAGCACGGCTCGGGTGGTCACTTGAAGCTGGAGTGACTGGAACATCAGCAGTGAGTAAATACCCTAAACTGCACAACCCGACTCTGTCTTCATTTACATCTATGCTGCACCACCACAACCCCCATCCTCTGCACCTGACCCCCTGAGGCTATACCCCACCCGTTGGGGGTTATACCACCAAAAGCTGCACCTACACCATCAGCCTCAGCGGACCCTGCTGCAGCGGCGGCCATAGTGACCGCAACACAACGGGTGGCGTAGTCGACAATAAAGAACTTAATAACATCTGTAGGACTGCCACATACAACTGAGTTTGACACCCTGGGCACGGACCGGGTCATAGCCACTCGGAAGACTACAATTCCCATCTGATCCGGCTCCGGGTATTCCCCTAAAGAATATGGCCCAGGGGGCGCGTCAACTTTGGCGTAGTCGGCAGGATTACGTGCCCGCAACACCCGGGTACTGCGTGCCTGAAGAAAAGAACAAGTTTACCTCGGGGGGAGGTCTCCTGCCGGTTCCGGAGGGTCCCCGCCATCGGACTCCATCACAGGTCGATTCCCGCCGGTTGTCCGCCATTAACAGCTTTTTCCCGCCATCTGCAGAGTTTCCCGCCACTGGGAAGCGATTCCCGCCATTTCCAAAGGTTTCCCGCCTTGGAAGAGCGGACGCCATTATGGGCGTGCCAGAGGGTGGTGAGAGGCCGCCTCCCATCGTGGGCCAGGACCGAAAATGGCGCCAAAAGTGGAAACCGCCCCCACCAACAGAGACTGTGATGCTAGAGGTGTCTGTCAGCGTGAAAGAACAGCCCCTGGAGCTGACAGTCACCAAGTGGCCCCGGGACCGCCCGCGAGGTGGGAGGAGACGAAAGGAAAGAACAAAGATGGGTGCCGCCTGGAGCAGTCTAGAGCGAGCGCACCCGGAGGCAAGAAGCCTGGAGAAGAGTTTCGGAGGAGCTTACCCGGAGATGGCGAGAAAGCAGAGCAGCACCGGCCCGTTGGCCAGGAGCCTGCTAGAAACAGAGGAGGGAGAGCAGAGCAGCACCGGCCCGCTGGCCAGGAGCCTGCTGGAGACAACTGAAGGAGAGCAGAGCAGCACCGACCCGTTGGTCAGGAGCCTGCTGGAAGCAACGACCCCACTAGGCCTAGTGGAGGTCCTAGCACAGCTCCCCCGAGACCGGGAGTGTGCGCAGACCGCTCTGGAGGGCCTCGCAAGGAGGAAGGCCCGGGTGCAGCGAGCGACGTTGGCGGAGTGGAGCCGTGAGATGGCCCAGCAGACCGAGACCCGTCAGCGGAGCACGCCACCCAAGACGAGGAGACCGACCGCCTCTGAGGATGGCGCGGGAGGACTCAAGGCCGGAGACGGCGCCGAGAAGGGAGCCGAACGAGTGGAGGCAGGTAAAGGGGACGTCTATACCCCAAACCGGGAAACCGCGTACCTGCCCCAGCTCCCCGTCGCAGAGCCCGAAGTCTATCCTGCCGTGCCCGTCGCTGCAACGTCACCGCCGCAGACTAGGCCTCAAACGGGAGCCGCGACCCCTGTGACGTCACACGCCTCGACCCCGAGCGTGACCAAGCAGGAAGTACCACCAGCCTGGTCGCAAGGCCTAGTACCCCCGGGCGTCGCAATACCAACAGCGCCCCCTACCTCCGCGGAGCCCCCGGCCTGGTCGCAGGGCCAAGTAGCCCAGGGCGCCGCTGTCCTTACGGTGCCCTTCACCTTCCAGATACCCCAGGCCTGGCCGCAAGGCCCGGGCATCCCGGGCGCTAACACCACCGCGCCCATAAGACCTAAAGTGCCGCATCTGGGAGAGGACCTGTACGCCCAGCATACGTGCCCGGATGGGCAGCCATTTATATGGCCACCGGAGTTCCACCATCCCCGACTCCGGAGAGAGAGACCCCTGGATGAACCCCTGATCCCGGCTCCAAAGCCCGTAAAGAGGATCTCGCCCCCGCTAGCGGAAGCGCAGTTCGAGTGGGACCCCACCGGAGAAGATCTCATGGGGTTCACTCAAGAGACTCGGGCAGCTGCAGCGGAGCGTGCTGAGTGCTGCCGCCAACAGCTCGAGGACTTCGAGAGGGAGCGGAGAGAGAGGCGGGTCCGAGAACAGCAAGCTCAAGTAAGGAGCGCGGAGCAGAAGAGCCGGGCCAGGAGAGACCCCCGTGCAGCGCATAGTCCCCGCACCACCGGGACTGTGATAAAGTTTAACATGCAGCATGGGTGGGGCTTCATCCGAGACCACCGCACCCTAGGCGACGTCTTCGTGACGAGGAGAGACGTTGAGTCCCACCTACCGGAGGGACACAGAGGTCGTGACCTTTACATCGGGGACGAGGTCACCTTCACCCGGCACAAGTGTGCCAAAGGACCCTACGCCCTCCATGTGCATCGCCTGACGGAGGAAGAGCTGCGGTGTGAGGAGGAAGAACAAGAGGACCCGGACGGGTCTGAAACTAGAGCCAAAGGTAACCATAAAGCAAGAGCAGGAGGACGCCGTCGTTAAGTACAGCGAAGCAGGAGCTGTATATAGTTGCCCGTCGGGGCACCATAAACTGAAACTGTTGCTGTTGCTAAAAATAGTCCCCGTTGGGACCAGCAAGTGTGAACTGTTACCCGTTTAACCCCTAAATCCCACTGGCCGAGGACTGAGAGCGGCCATACCCCTGTAAATAGTTGCGCGTCCTAAAGCGCCCCCTACCGGTTTTATAGGAAAACCATTTTTCTAAGAGACTGTCGCACTTTTCCCAGACACACGTTGCACAGTGTCCGGAGGAGGAGCCAGAGGCGACGAGAATGTTTTTTATGAAAAGTTTTATATGATGTTTTATTATGTATATGTTTATGCAAAAATTTGTATGTTTGGTGTTGTTTATGTCTTACAGCCCGAGGACGTGCTGTGATTTACCAGGGGGGAATGTAGCACCCTGAGGATTCGGCTGCTACAGGGGTATTGCACCTCAACCCAGAGGTGTGATATTCCACTCCCGGGTAAGGATGGAGTGTGGACCTGAGCTCGGTAGGCTGCATGCACTACACACATCCCATTTCCGAGGAGCAGGCCGACGGTACTCCCACTTAGAAATGTGCAGGTACGACCGAGTCTGTTCCTGGCTGGAGTGGGAGGGGGGTGGTACATCCCAAGTAGTGTAGGGGCAGATAGGGGGAGCAGCCTGGGTAAAGATAGGAGCTCATTGGGTGCTGGTCACCTGAGCTCACACATAGAGGGTGTATATAAGGTGGGCACCATCTTAGATCAGGGTCAGTCAGTCAGTCAGTCTGTCAGCCTTTGCAGAGGAGTCACAGGAAGAGGAGCAGAGCAGATCCAGAGAGAGAGAGGAGAAAGAAAGAGAGACCCAGAGGGGGAAGCAGAAGAAAGGACTCTAAGATCCCAAATTAAAACAAAGGGTGAAGAGCCGGCATCAGGGTACCGGAACCCAAGCTGGTGGGGGCAAAAACACACCCCAGCCAGAGACCGGAGGCCGTGGGCAGCGTCTGCCACGGCCACCCACCACATCCACCACGAAGGCATACCACGTGGAGGGTCAGGGAACCCAAGGCCAAGGGTCACCCAACAGAAGGCCCGAGGGAGCTGGACCTGGGTGGATCACTAGTGGGGACGGAGAGAAAGGACAGAAGGAGAGCTCAGGGTCACGCTCCGGACTCGCTTGGGGGTTGGCTGGATCCAGGACCTGGTGGACGCAGCACGGCTCGGGTGGTCACTTGAAGCTGGAGTGACCGGAACATCAGCAGTGAGTAAATACCCTAAACTGCACAACCCGACTCTGTCTTCATTTACATCTATGCTGCACCACCACAACCCCCATCCTCTGCACCTGACCCCCTGAGGCTATACCCCACCCGTTGGGGGTTATACCACCAAAAGCTGCACCTACACCATCAGCCTCAGCGGACCCTGCTGCAGCGGCGGCCATAGTGACCGCAACACAACGGGTGGCGTAGTCGACAATAAAGAACTTAATAACATCTGTAGGACTGCCACATACAACTGAGTTTGACACCCTGGGCACGGACCGGGTCATAGCCACTCGGAAGACTACAACTCCCATCTGATCCGGCTCCGGGTATTCCCCTAAAGAATATGGCCCAGGGGGCGCGTCATATACATGGAATGGGGGGTGAGGGAAACAGTATATATACATGGAATGGGAGGGGGGAGGGAAAGAGCATATATACATGGAATGGGGGGTGAGGGAAACAGTATATATACATGGAATGGGAGGGGGGAGGGAAAGAGCATATATACATGGAATGGGGGGTGAGGGAAACAGTATATATACATGGAATGGGAGGGGGGAGGGAAAGAGCATATATACATGGAATGGGAGGGGGGAGGGAAAGATAATATATAAATGGAATGGGAGGGGGGAGGGAAAGAGCATATATACATGGAATGGGAGGGGGGAGGGAAAGAGCATATATACATGGAATGGGAGGGGGGAGGGAAAGAGCATATATACATGGAATGGGAGGGGGAGGGAAAGAGCATATATACATGGAATGGGAGGAGGGAGGGAAAGAGCATATATACATGGAATGGGAGGGAAAGAGCATATATACATGGAATGGGAGGGAAAGAGCATATATACATGGAATGGGAGGGGGGAGGGAAAGAGCATATATACATGGAATGGGAGGGGGGGGGAAGAGCATATATACATGGAATGGGAGGGGGGAGGGAAAGATCATATATACATGGAATGGGAGGGGGGAGGGAAAGAGCATATATACATGGAATGGGAGGGAAAGAGCATATATGCATGGAATGGGAGGGGGGAGGGAAAGAGCATATATACATGGAATGGGAGGGGGAGGGAAAGAGCATATATACATGGAATGGGAGGGGGGAGGGAAAGAGCATATATACATGGAATGGGAGGGAAAGAGCATATATACATGGAATGGGAGGGGGGAGGGAAAGAGCATATATACATGGAATGGGAGGGAAAGAGCATATATACATGGAATGGGAGGGGGAGGGAAAGAGCATATATACATGGAATGGGAGGGGGGAGGGAAAGAGCATATATACATGGAATGGGAGGGGGGAGGGAAAGAGCATATATACATGGAATGGGAGGGGGAGGGAAAGAGCATATATACATGGAATGGGAGGGAAAGAGCATATATACATGGAATGGGAGGGAAAGAGCATATATACATGGAATGGGAGGGGGGAGGGAAAGAGCATATATACATGGAATGGGAGGGGGGAGGGAAAGAGCATATATACATGTAATGGGAGAAGGGAGGGAAAGAGCATATATACATGGAATGGGAGGGGGGAGGGAAAGAGCATATATACATGGAATGGGAGGGGGGAGGGAAAGAGCATATATACATGGAATGGGAGGGGGAGGGAAAGAGCATATATACATGTAATGGGAGAAGGGAGGGAAACAGCATATATACATGGAATGGGAGGGGGGAGGGAAAGAGCATATATACATGGAATGGGAGGGGGGAGGGAAAGAGCATATATACATGTAATGGGAGGGGGGAGGGAAAGAGCATATATACATGGAATGGGAGGGGGAGGGAAAGAGCATATATACATGTAATGGGAGAAGGGAGGGAAACAGCATATATACATGGAATGGGAGGGGGGAGGGAAAGAGCATATATGCATGGAATGGGAGGGGGGAGGGAAAGAGCATATATACATGGAATGGGAGGGGGGAGGGAAAGAGCATAGATACATGGAATGGGAGGGAAAGAGCATATATACATGAAATGGGAGGGGGGAGGGAAAGAGCATATATACATGGAATGGGAGGGGGGAGGGAAAGAGCATATATACATGGAATGGGAGGGGGGAGGGAAAGAGCATATATACATGGAATGGGAGGGGGGAGGGAAAGAGCATATATACATGGAATGGGAGGGGGGAGGGAAAGAGCATATATACATGGAATGGGAGGGGAGAGGGAAAGAGCATATATACATGGAATGGAAGGGGGAGGGAAAGAGCATATACCGTATACATGGAATGGGAGGGGGGAGGGAAAGATAATATATAAATGGAATGGGAGGGGGGAGGGAAAGAGCATATATACATGGAATGGGAGGGGGGAGGGAAAGAGCATATATACATGGAATGGGAGGGGGGAGGGAAAGAGCATATATACATGGAATGGGAGGGGGGAGGGAAAGAGCATATATACATGGAATGGGAGGGGGGAGGGAAAGAGCATATATACATGGAATGGGAGGGGGGAGGGAAAGAGCATATATACATGGAATGGGAGGGGGGAGGGAAAGAGCATATATACATGTAATGGGATGGGGGAGGGAAAGAGCATATATACATGGAATGGGAGGGGGGAGGGAAAGAGCATATATACATGGAATGGGAGGTAAAGAGCATATATACATGGAATGGGAGGGGGGAGGGAAAGAGCATATATACATGGAATGGGAGGGGGAGGGAAAGAGCATATATACATGTAATGGGAGAAGGGAGGGAAACAGCATATATACATGGAATGGGAGGGGGGAGGGAAAGAGCATATATACATGGAATGGGAGGGGGGAGGGAAAGAGCATATATACATGGAATGGGAGGGAAAGAGCATATATACATGGAATGGGTGGGGGGAGGGAAAGAGCATATATACATGGAATGGGTGGGGGGAGGGAAAGAGCATATATACATGGAATGGGAGGGGGGAGGGAAAGAGCATATATACATGGAATGGGAGGGGGGAGGGAAAGAGCATATATACATGTAATGGGAGGGGTGAGGGAAAGAGCATATATACATGGAATGGGAGGGGGAGGGAAAGAGCATATATACATGTAATGGGAGAAGGGAGGGAAACAGCATATATACATGGAATGGGAGAGGGGAGTGTAACAGCATATATACATGGAATGGGAGGGAAAGAGCATATATACATGGAATGGGAGGGGGGAGGGAAACAGCATGTATATGTGGCACCCCAGGGGTCTGGTTTTCCACAGTAACAGCAATGTTATGTCTGAGAGCAGGTGGGAGGTCTCTTGGTCAGGGATCCTATGCATGCCACACCTCCTGCCCAGTCCTGGGAGGGGAAGAACTTCCCCTATAAAAACCTAGGGCTGAGGCAGGGTGAGTGAGTAGAGAAGAAGCAGAGAAAAGAAGCAAATATAGGAAGAAACAACAGGAGCTCTGTGGGAGCAGTGTTACAAAGAGTCAGGGGCTGGCAGCTGCAGAGCTCGCCCTGACTGAGAAGTTATCACCGGACCCGGAGTCCGAGGCTGTGGGGACTAACTCCTATCCAGCAGCAGAAACCGACCGGCAGGGGATTGCAGGTCCTCTGGCCCAGAAACCCGAAGGCCCCGAGTCACCGGCCATACGGGTGAGCACCACACGGTACACTCAGGGACGTGGGCTACTTATACCCGCCTCTAGCAAGGTAGCCAGAAGAGTATCGTTAGTTTGGGAGGCCTACAACTCCGCCTGGCCAGGGGAGATCCCATCTGCTCAAGGACTGACCAGGCCCCAATCGCTAGCCAGTACTCCGGGAGGGTCTATCTTTGTCACCAGTAAAGACCCTGAACTACACAGTACCGTCTCCAAGTGGTTCCTGCTACCCCCATCATCCACGTCGGCTGCCCTGAGGCCATACCCCTCCCGTTGGGGGTTATACTATCACGCTGCACAATCCTACCACCGGCCTCAGCGGTCTGCCCTGCAGCAGCAGCTCCCTGGCTGCACTCAACGGGTGGCGTAGTCGTCCAACATCTACCGCTAAAACAGCGCCACTTAGTCTGACTCCCTGGGCACGGACCGGATCACCGCCACGAGACTACAACCCTCAACAGATCCGGCTCCGGGTAAGCTCCCGCGTGCGCAACGCAGCGCGACACAGGCCCAGGGGCGCGTCATATACATGGAGGGGGGAGGGAAAGAGCATATATACATGGAATGGGAGGGGGGAGGGAAAGAGCATATATACATGGAATGGGAGAGGGGAGTGAAACAGCATATATTCATGGAATGGGAGGGGGGAGGGAAAGAGCATACATACATGGAATGGGAGGGAAAGAGCATATATACATGGAATGGGAGGGAAAGAGCATATATACATGAAATGGGAGGGAAAGAGCATATATACATGGAATGGGAGGGGGAGGGAAAGAGCATATATACATGGAATGGGAGGGGGGAGGGAAAGATAATATATAAATGGAATGGGAGGGGGGAGGGAAAGAGCATATATAAATGGAATGGGAGGGGGGAGGGAAAGAGCATATATACATGGAATGGGAGGGGGGAGGGCAAGAGCATATATACATGGGATGGGAGGAGGGAGGGAAAGAGCATATATACATGGAATGGGAGGGGGGAGGGAAAGAGCATATATACATGGAATGGGAGGGGGGAGGGAAAGAGCATATATACATGGAATGGGAGGGAAAGAGCATATATACATGGAATGGGAGGGGGGAGGGAAAGAGCATATATACATGGAATGGGAGGGGGGAGGGAAAGAGCATATATACATGGAATGGGAGGGAAAGAGCATATATACATGGAATGGAAGGGGGGAGGGAAAGAGCATATATACATGGAATGGGAGGGGGGAGGGAAAGAGCATATATACATGGAATGGGAGGGGGAGGGAAAGAGCATATATACATGTAATGGGAGAAGGGAGGGAAACAGCATATATACATGGAATGGGAGGGGGGAGGGAAAGAGCATAGATACATGGAATGGGAGGGAAAGAGCATATATATGTAGCACCCTGAGGATTCGGCTGCTACAGGGGTATTGCACCTCAACCCAGAGGTGTGGTATTCCACTCCCGGGTAAGGATGGAGTGTGGAACTGAGCTCAGTCAGCTGCATGCACTACACACATCCCATTTCCGAGGAACAGACCGACGGTACTCCCACTTAGAAATGTGCAGGTACGACCGAGTCTGTTCCTGGCTGGAGTGGGAGGGGGGTGGAAAATCCCAGTAGTGTAGGGGCAGATAGGGGGAGCAGCCTGGGTAAAGCTAGGAGCTCATTGGGTGCTGGTCACCTGAGCTCACACATAGAGGGAGTATATAAGGTGGGCACCATCTAAGATCAGGGTCAGTCGGTCAGTCTGTGAGAAGACAGTTAGTAAGCCTTTGCAGAGGAGTGGAAGAGAGCAGAGGAGCAGAGCAGCCCCAGGCCAGAGTGAGAGAGGAGAGAACGAAAGACCCAGAGGGGGAGAAAGAAGGAACTCTGAGAGCCCAAATATAATCACAGGGTGAAGAGTTGGCAACAGGGTACCGGATCCCAAACTGGTGGGGGCTACAACATACCTCAGCCAGAGACCGGAGGCCGTGGGCAGCATCTGCCACGGCCACCCACCATATCCACCCAGAAGGCAGACCACGCATAGGGTCAGGGAACCCAGAGGCAAGGGTTCGCCAACAAGAGGCCCGAGGGAGCCGGACATAGGTGGATCCCTGGTGGGGAAGGCCAGAGACGAGGACAGGACAGAACGGGAGCTCAGAACCACGCTCCAGAACTACTTGGGGGTTGGCCGAGTCCAGGACCTGGTGGACGCAGCACGGCTCGGGTGGTCACTCAAGGCCGGAGTGACCGGAACATCTGCAGTAAGTAAAGAACCCTGAACTGCACAACCCGACTCTGACTCTCATTACCATCATCCCTGCACCTCCACAACCATCATCCTCTGCACCTGACCCCCCTGAGGCTATACCCCTCCCGTTGGGGGTTATACTACCTAAGCTGCACAAACACCATCAGCCTCAGCGGACCCTGCTGCAGCGGCGGCCGTAGTGACCGCAATTCAACGGGTGGCGTAGTCGACATAAAGAACTTTAGTAACATCAGTAAGGACTGCCACACACTGAGCTTGACACCCTGGGCACGGACCGGGTCACAGCCACTCGGAGACTACAACCCCCCATCTGATCCGGCTCCGGGTATCCCCAACAACACTGGCCCAGGGGGCGCGTCAACTTTGGCGTAGTCGGCAGGATTACGTGCCCGCAACACCCGGGTACTGCGTGCCTGAAGAAAAGAACAAGTTTACCTCAAAAAGAAGTCTCCTGCCGGTTCCGGAGGGTCCCCGCCATCGGACTCCATCACAGATCGATTCCCGCCGGTTGTCCGCCATTAACAGCTTTTTCCCGCCATCTGCAGAGTTTCCCGCCACTGGGAGACGATTCCCGCCATTTCCGAAGATTTCCCGCCTTGGAAGAGCGGACGCCATTATGGGCGTGCCAGAGGGTGGCAAGAGGCCACCTCCCATCGTGGGCCAGGACCGAAAATGGCGCCAAAAGTGGAAACCGCCCCCACCAACAGAGACTGTGATGCTAGAGGTGTCTGTCAGCGTGAAAGAACTGCCCCTGGAGCTGACAATCACCAAGTGGCCCCGGGACCGCCCTCGAAGTGGGAGGACTGAGAACAAGAGAACAAAGATGGGTGTCGCCTGGAGGAGTCTGGAGAGAGCGCACCCGGAGACAAGACGTCTGGAAGAGAGTCCAGAGAGAGCCTACCCGGAGATGGAGGGAGAGCCAGGCAGCACCGACCCAGCGGTCAGGAGCCTGATGCGGGCCGCCACTCCAGGCAGCACCGACCCAGTGGTCAGGAGCCTGTTGCAGGTCGCCACTCCAGAAGGCCTGCTGGAGATCCTAGCACAGCTCCCCAGAGACCGGGAGTGTGCACAGACCGCGCTGGAGGGCCTCGCACGGAGGTTGGCCCGGGTGCAACGAGAGACGTTGGCGGAGTGGAGCCGAGAGATGGCCCAGCAGACCGAGACTCGTCAGCGGAGCACGCCACCCGAGACGAGGAGACAGACCGCCTCTGAGGATGGCGCAGGAGGACTGAAGGCCGGAGACGGCGCCGAGAAGGGAGCCGAACGAATGGAGGCAGGTAAAGGGGACGTCACTACCCCGAGCCGAGAAACCGCGTGCCTGCCCCAGCTCCCCGTCGCAGAGCCCGAAGTACCCCCTGCCGTGCCCGTCGCTGCAACGTCACCGCCGCAGACTAGGCCTCAAATGGAAGCCGCGACCCCTGTGACGTCACACGCCTCGACCTCGAGCGTGGCCAAGCAGGAAGTACCATCGGCCTGGTCGCAAGGCCTAGTACCCCCGGGCGACGCAATACCAACAGCGCCCCCTACCTCCGCAGAGCCCCCGGCCTGGTCGCAGGGCCAAGTAACACAGGGCGCCGCCGTTCTTACGGTGCCCTTTACTTTCAAGGTGCCCCAGGCCTGGTCGCAAGGCCTGGTTAACCCGGGCGCCGCTACCACCATGGCGCCCATAACACCTAAAGTACCGCACCTGGGTGAGGACCTGTTCGCCCAGCATACGTGCCCGGATGGGCAGCCCTTCATATGGCCACCGGAGTTTCACCATCCCCGACTCCGGAAAGAGAGACCCCTAGACGAACCCCTGATCCCGGCTCCAAAGCCCATGAAGAGGATCTCGCCCCCGCTAGAAGAGACCCAGTTTGAGTGGGATCCCACCGGAGAAGACCTCATGGGGTTCACTCAGGAGACTCGGGCAGCCGCAGCGGAGCGTGCAGAGTGCTGCCGCCAGCAGCTCGAGGTCTTTGAGAGGGAGCGGAGAGAGAGGCGGGTCCGGGAACAACAAGCCCAAATAAGGAGCGCGGAGCAGAAGAGCCGGACCAGGAGAAACCCCCGTGCAGCGCATGGTCCCCGTACCATCGGGACTGTGATAAAGTTCAATCTGCAGCATGGGTGGGGTTTCATCAGGGATCACCGCACCCCAGGCGACGTCTTCGTGACCAGGAGAGACGTTGAGTCCCACCTACCGGAGGGACACAGAGGTCGTGACCTGTATTTAGGGGACGAGGTCACCTTCACCCGGCACAAGTGTGCCAAAGGACCCTACGCCCTCCATGTGCATCGCCTGACGGAGGAGGAGCTGCGGTGTGAGGAGGAGCAAGAGGATCCGGACGGGTCTGAAGCTAAAGTTAATCACAAAGAAAGAGCAGGAGGACGTCGTCGTTGAGTACAGCAGAGTAGAAGCTGTATATAGTTGCCCGTCGGGGCACAGTGAACTGTTGCTATTATAGTCCCCGTTGGGACCAGCGAATTGAACTGTTACCCGTATTTCCCTTAATCCCACTGACCGAGGACTGAGAGCGGTCATCCCTTTCCTAATACCTGGCCGAGGACTGAGAGCGGCCATACCTTCCCTTTGTATATAGTTGCGCTTCCTAAAGCGCCCCCTACCGGTTTTATAGAAGAACTGATTTTTCTTCAAGAGACTGTCGCACTTTACCCGGTCACAAGTTGCACCGTGACCGGAGGTACCAGAAGACAAGAATGTTTTTATGAAAAAGTTTTATATGATGTTTTATTATGTTGTTTATGCAAAAATTGTATGTTTTGGTGTTTATATCTTACAGCCCGAGGACGTGCTGTGATTTACCAGGGGGGAATGTAGCACCCTGAGGATTCGGCTGCTACAGGGGTATTGCACCTCAACCCAGAGGTGTGGTATTCCACTCCCGGGTAAGGATGGAGTGTGGAACTGAGCTCAGTCAGCTGCATGCACTACACACATCCCATTTCCGAGGAACAGACCGACGGTACTCCCACTTAGAAATGTGCAGGTACGACCGAGTCTGTTCCTGGCTGGAGTGGGAGGGGGGTGGAAAATCCCAGTAGTGTAGGGGCAGATAGGGGGAGCAGCCTGGGTAAAGCTAGGAGCTCATTGGGTGCTGGTCACCTGAGCTCACACATAGAGGGAGTATATAAGGTGGGCACCATCTAAGATCAGGGTCAGTCGGTCAGTCTGTGAGAAGACAGTTAGTAAGCCTTTGCAGAGGAGTGGAAGAGAGCAGAGGAGCAGAGCAGCCCCAGGCCAGAGTGAGAGAGGAGAGAACGAAAGACCCAGAGGGGGAGAAAGAAGGAACTCTGAGAGCCCAAATATAATCACAGGGTGAAGAGTTGGCAACAGGGTACCGGATCCCAAACTGGTGGGGGCTACAACATACCTCAGCCAGAGACCGGAGGCCGTGGGCAGCATCTGCCACGGCCACCCACCATATCCACCCAGAAGGCAGACCACGCATAGGGTCAGGGAACCCAGAGGCAAGGGTTCGCCAACAAGAGGCCCGAGGGAGCCGGACATAGGTGGATCCCTGGTGGGGAAGGCCAGAGACGAGGACAGGACAGAACGGGAGCTCAGAACCACGCTCCAGAACTACTTGGGGGTTGGCCGAGTCCAGGACCTGGTGGACGCAGCACGGCTCGGGTGGTCACTCAAGGCCGGAGTGACCGGAACATCTGCAGTAAGTAAAGAACCCTGAACTGCACAACCCGACTCTGACTCTCATTACCATCATCCCTGCACCTCCACAACCATCATCCTCTGCACCTGACCCCCCTGAGGCTATACCCCTCCCGTTGGGGGTTATACTACCTAAGCTGCACAAACACCATCAGCCTCAGCGGACCCTGCTGCAGCGGCGGCCGTAGTGACCGCAATTCAACGGGTGGCGTAGTCGACATAAAGAACTTTAGTAACATCAGTAAGGACTGCCACACACTGAGCTTGACACCCTGGGCACGGACCGGGTCACAGCCACTCGGAGACTACAACCCCCCATCTGATCCGGCTCCGGGTATCCCCAACAACACTGGCCCAGGGGGCGCGTCATATACATGAAATGGGAGGGGGGAGGGAAAGAGCATATATACATGGAATGGGAGGGGGGAGGGAAAGAGCATAGATACATGGAATGGGAGGGAAAGAGCATATATACATGAAATGGGAGGGGGGAGGGAAAGAGCATATATACATGGAATGGGAGGGGGGAGAGAAAGAGCATATATTCATGGAATGGGAGGGGAGAGGGAAAGAGCATATATACATGGAATGGGAGGGGGGAGGGAAAGAGCATATATACATGGAATGGGAGGGGGGAGGGAAAGAGCATATATACATGGAATGGGAGGGGGGAGGGAAAGAGCATATATACATGGAATGGGAGGGGGGAGGGAAAGAGCATATATACATGGAATGGGAGGGAAAGAGCATATATACATGGAATGGGAGGGGGGAGGGAAAGAGCATATATACATGGAATGGGATGGGGGAGGGAAAGAGCATATATACATGGAATGGGAGGGGGGAGGGAAAGAGCATATATACATGGAATGGGAGGGAAAGAGCATATATACATGGAATGGGAGGGGGGAGGGAAAGAGCATATATACATGGAATGGGAGGGGGAGGGAAAGAGCATATATACATGTAATGGGAGAAGGGAGGGAAACAGCATATATACATGGAATGGGAGAGGGGAGTGAAACAGCATATATACATGGAATGGGAGGGAAAGAGCATATATACATGGAATGGGAGGGGGGAGGGAAACAGCATGTATACATGGAGGGGGGAGGGAAAGAGCATATATACATGGAATGGGAGGGGGGAGGGAAAGAGCATATATACATGGAATGGGAGGGGGGAGGGAAAGAGCATATATACATGGAATGGGAGGGGGGAGGGAAAGAGCATATATACATGGAATGGGAGGGAAAGAGCATATATACATGGAATGGGATGGGGGAGGGAAAGAGCATATATACATGGAATGGGAGGGGGGAGGGAAAGAGCATACATACATGGAATGGGAGGGAAAGAGCATATATACATGAAATGGGAGGGGAGGGAAAGAGCATATATACATGGAATGGGAGGGGGAGGGAAAGAGCATATATACATGGAATGGGAGGGGGGAGGGAAACAGCATGTACACATGGAATGGGAGGGAAAGAGCATATATACATGGAATGGGAGGGGGGAGGGAAAGAACATATATACATGGAATGGAGGGGGAAACAGCATATATACATGGAATGGTGGAGGGAACAGCATATATACATGGAATGGGGGGCAGCATATATATATATGAAATGGGGGAAAGAGCATGTATACATGGAATGGGGGGGAAACAGCATATATACATGGAAATGGGGGGACAGCATATATACATGGAATGGAGGGGAAACAGCATATATACATGGAATGGAGGGGAAACAGCATATATACATGGAATGGGGGGGACAGCATATATACATGGAATGGGGGGCAGCATATATACATGGAATGGGGGGGACAGAGTATATACATGGAATGGGGGGGAAACAGCATAAATAGATGGATTGGGGAGGGCAGCCATATATACATGGATTGGGGGAGGGCAGCCATATATACATGGATTGGGGAGGGCAGCCATATATACATGGTTGGGGGAGGGCGGCATATATACATGGATGGGGGCATATAACAAGATGGGGGTGAGCACATTCTTTATTTCTGCAGTCTCATACTCCTGCTCCTTTCTGTGGCTGCTCTATGCTGCCCTCGTCTGTTCTCTGTATGAGTTGTTTTTTCTAAACTAAAACCTCAGTATTGGCGATAAATAAGTGGGTTTTGGATTGCAGTTTGGGCACTCGGTCCGTAAAAGGTTCGCCATCACTGACCTAGACCTATGTGCACATGTTATTCAGTATTGTGCCGAATTTTTAAGCACGTGTGGGAAAAATGCTGCGAAGTAAGTTGAATTTTAAAAATAGAAGAGTTAATAGTTTATTTTTACAGTGAATAAAATGCAAAGTGAACGGACTAAAGAGAAATCCATATCAAATCAATATTTGTTGTGACCACCATTTGCCTTCAAAACAGCATTGATTTTCTATGCACACTTGCAAAAAGTCAGTGATATTATAGGATTATACAGCAGGTAAAATAAGTATTGAACACATCACCAATTTTTGCAAATAAATATATTTCTAAAGGTGCTATTGACATACAATTCTCACCAGATGTCGATAACATCCCATTCAATCCACACAGGCAAAGAAATCAAACCATAAATTAAGTTATGTGTAATAATTAGTGATGAGCGAGTATGTTCTGTTAACCCTTTCAGGGAGCATGCTCGGGGGAAAACCTAGTATCTTCAGTGTGCTCTGTGTTATGTTTGAATCACTCCCGTGTGCATGATTTGCGACTGTTTAACAGCTTTAATACATGTGAGGAATGCCTGTTTCTTTGGCATTCCTCACATGTATTAAAGCTGTCAAACAGTCGCAAATCATGCACACGGGAGTGATTCAAACATAACACCGAGCACGCTGAAGATATTCGGTGTTCGCCCCAGCATGCTCGTAAATCTCGAGTAACGAGCATGCTCGCTCATCACTAGTTATAATGAGAAATGACACAGGGAAAAGTATTGAACACGCTTACTGAAATTTATTTAATGATTCGTACAAAAGCCTTTGTTGGTGATGACATCTTCAAGACACTTTTTGTATGGAGAAACTAGTCGCATGCATTGCTCAGATGTGGTTTTGGCCCATTCTTCCACACAAACAGTCTTAAAATCCTGAAAGTTCTGTGGGCTCCTTCTATGAACTCTGAGCTTTAGTTTCCTCCATAAATTTTCTATTGAAATCAGATGATTGGCTGGGTCATTCTAGCAGCTTTATTTTCTTTATCTGAAACCAATTGAGAGTTTCCTTGGCTGTGTGTTTGGAATAATTGTCTTTCTGAAATGTCCACTCTCGTTTCATTTTCATCATCCTGGTAGATGGCAGCAGATTTTTATCAGGAATGTCTCAGTACATTTGTCCATTCATCCTTTCTTCAACCATGTGAAGTTTGCCAGAGCCTTATGCTGAAAAACTGCCCCACACCATGATGTTCCCACCTCCAAACTTCATTGTTGCTATTGTGATTTGGGGTGATATGCAGTGCCTTTTGCTCTACAAAGATTGTGTGCATTATGGCATCCAAAGAGCTCAATTTTGGTCTCAAATGACTAGAGTATATTCTCCCAGTATTCCACAGGCTTGTCTAAATGTTGTTGAGCAAACTTTAAACATGCCTTAGGCTGTGTGCCCACGATGCATTTTTTTAAGTGTTTCCGCAGCGGCAATTAAGCTGCAGAAACGCTTAAAAAACGCTTGGTAGAAGGTCTGCAATGTTCCCCAATGATAATCCGCATGTGCTGTGCACATGCTGCGGAAATTTCCGCTGCGGATTATCATTGCGGAAAAAAAATTATTTTGCGGAAGCGCTGCGTTTTTGCCGCCATTGACTTGCATTGGAACGCATGGAATCCGCATCACTGCATCTGTACATGCTTAATCCATGCGTTTCAATGTGCAGATGGTACCCGAGTCTGGAGAAGAGGAGACTCTCCTCCGGACCCAGATACCATAGAACCTGTAAAAAAAACAATAAAATAAAAAATATACATTATACTTACCTTCTGATGTCCCCCGGTGTGCTTGTCTTGGCTTGCTGGCAGCTCGCGGTAGACTAAAGGACCTGCGCTGACGTCATTTAGTCATGTGACGGGTTACGCGACCGCTGACGTCGGCAGGTCCTTAAATCTACCGCGAGCTGCTGGCAAGCAGAGACAAGCACAACGGGGGCCATCAGAAGATAAGTATATATTTATTTTTTATTGTTTAAAATTCTTTCGGTCACACTGTATAAATCCATGTCGGTTGCATGGATTTATATAGTGTGACCAAGTTGCCAAGCACTTTCCAAGTGATGCTAAAATTGCTTGGAAAGCGCTTGTCAACCCGCATGCGGAAATGCATGTGAAGAACGCTTCACATCCGCATGTCCCTGGCAGGAAAAATGCATGTACAATCCGCATGCGTCTTTTCTGCCAGGGACATGCAGAAACGCTTAGGAAAAAATCTGGAGCATTTCCGCATCATGGGCACATAGCCTTAACATGCTTTTTGTTCAGCAATGGAGTTTTGTGTGGTGAACGTGCATACAGGCCATGGAGATTAAGTGCATTACTTATAATTTTCTTCGAAACAATTGTAACTGCTGATTCCCGGTGTAAGGCGGCGGTGTTCACACCATGCAGTAACTGAGGCAGTGACCCAAGCAAGTCGAACATAAACAGGTTTTATTTCAGCAACTCACGGGTTAACAGAAAGTCCTCCGGTTCGCAGCCGGGTTAACAGAAAGTCCATACTCAATGGTTGCCGTGGGCAACGGCCGTGCCGGCCGCTCAGAGCCTGACAGGTGCAGAGGGTTCCCAGGCGTGGATTCAGCCACACTCAATCCTGCTGAGGTTTCCTGCTGTGCTCCTAGCAGGTTCCAACATAGAACAACACTAATCCTTAGAGCATGGGTTTTAAAGGATCTGTGGAAAGAGCCACTGGAAAACACGGGTTGGAGGGAGGAGGCCGCCCCACTGCCTCCTGTGACCTCCTCCCAGAAATGAAGGCCCTGCCAGGTTTTTACTAATCTGCCTTAGCCAGATAGCCTGACTAGGTCCACGCTCACCTTCATTCCTGCATTGCAGCCACAGGTGTGTCTGTGACTACAATGCACTCCAATGGTTTTAATAGGTCTCTGTACACATTCTGGGGAGATATACCGTCCCTCGTACACGATCCGGTCACTGCCTCACATATCCCCCCCCTCTGTTCAAACTTGGGTTGAACATTTGCCATCATACAGGGTGCCCGGGACAGGGCATCCGTGTTTCCCTGCGACTTTCCAGAGCGATGTTCTACAGAGAAACAAATTTTGCAGTGACAGGAATAGAGATGAGCGTTGTTCTACTCGAACTGTTCGCCAATCTCAAATTCGAGCTGTTTTGGGCGGTGTTCGAGCCGTTCGGCGAACACGAACAATTTGAGAAAAATTCGGCTGTTCGAGGTTATGTTCGATAACTGTTCGTGCACCAAAATCATAACTGGATTTTTTCTCAGTAATGATGAAAATTAATGTTAATACGCAGTTTGAGTGTACAGCGGGGTGGGGGGAGGGGCAGGGGATGGATCTCTGCAGGAACAATGAAGATCTCCATTTTTTTTTCTCTTTCCCGCATTTACAGTGGGGAGGTGCAATCTGTCAGCCTATCAGCAGCGCACACACGGAGCGAAGTGCTTTTTTTCACACAAGCAAGGGCATGTGTCATTGGCAGTGTATGTCACATGTCCTTGCCCTATAAGACCAAGCCATTTTCCCCATCGCCACCATTTTCTCACTGCTGCAGCTGCGTGTTAGACGGCACTGCTGTTGCTGTGTGCGCTATACCTTGTTAATTTCAAGCCAATTTTCGCACAAATATACAGATAGCTTGGGAGTAGGGAATAGTTGTGATTGCAGTCCTTTTAAGGACTAGGTTACAGCATTTCCTACGACTTTTATCAGGGAGGTCTGTGCTCTTAAATAGATAGGTTGTGGGAGTAAAGACTAATTGTAATTGGAGTCCTTTTCAGGACTAGGTTACATGAGTTCCTATCAGTTTTTGCCAGGCAGGTCTGTGCCAGTGCTGTGCAAGTTTTTTTCACAGCATTTGGCTGAATCTAGCAAAGCTAATCCTTTTTGGCCTATTGCAGAGTGTGTTAGTCAGTGGAGTAGCCTATCTGTGTTGCAAGATATACCACCTCTGTATAGAATACCAATTTTTTTACTGCACCTAGTGAAGTAAAATCTTTTGGGCATAGCATCATTCTATTAGTCCATCTATACTGACCTCCATCAGGTTGCAAATTAAAACTGATTTTTATCTGCATCTACAGTACCTCTGAAAAAATATTTGGGCTTCTAGCAGTGTGTGGGACTTGTTCTATTAGTCCATCTATACTGACCTCCATCAGGTTGCAAACTGAATATATTTTTTTCTGCATCTACCTCTGAAAAAATATTGGGCTTCTAGCTGTGTGTGGGTCTTGTTCTATTAATCCATCTATACTGACCTCCATCAGGTTGCAAACTGAATATAATTTTTTTCTGCATCTAGCTCTGAAAAAATATTTGGCCTTCTAGTAGTGTGTCGGACTTTCTCTATTAGTCCATCTATACTGACCTCCATCAGGTTGCAAATTAAAACTAATTTTTATCTGCATCTACAGTACCTCTGAAAAAATATTTGGGCTTCTAGCTGTGTGTGGGACTTGTTGTATTAGTCCATCTATACTGACCTCCATCAGGTTGCAAACTGAATATATTTTTTTCTGCATCTACCTCTGAAAAAATATTTGGCCTTCTAGTAGTGTGTCGGACTTTCTCTATTAGTCCATCTATACTGACCTCCATCAGGTTGCAAATTAAAAATAATTTTTATCTGCATCTACAGTACCTCTGAAAAAATATTTGGGCTTCTAGCTGTGTGCGGGACTTGTTGTATTAGTCCATCTATACTGACCTCCATCAGGTTGCAAACTGAATATATTTTTTTCTGCATCTACCTCTGAAAAAATATTTGGCCTTCTAGTAGTGTGTCGGACTTTCTCTATTAGTCCATCTATACTGACCTCCATCAGGTTGCAAATTAAAACTAATTTTTATCTGCATCTACAGTACCTCTGAAAAAATATTTGGGCTTCTAGCAGTGTGTGGGACTTGTTCTATTAGTCCATCTATACTGACCTCCATCAGGTTGCAAACTGAATATATTTTTTTCTGCATCTACCTCTGAAAAAATATTTGGCCTTCTAGTAGTGTGTCGGACTTTCTCTATTAGTCCATCTATACTGACCTCCATCAGGTTGCAAATTAAAACTAATTTTTATCTGCATCTACAGTACCTCTGAAAAAATATTTGGGCTTCTAGCAGTGTGTGGGACTTGTTCTATTAGTCCATCTATACTGACCTCCATCAGGTTGCAAACTGAATATAGTTTTTTCTGCATCTACCTCTGAAAAAATATTGGGCTTCTAGCTGTGTGTGGGTTTTGTTCTATTAATCCATCTATACTGACCTCCATCAGGTTGCAAACTGAATATATTTTTTTCTGCATCTACCTCTGAAAAAATATTTGGCCTTCTAGTAGTGTGTCGGACTTTCTCTATTAGTCCATCTATACTGACCTCCATCAGGTCGCAAATTAAAACTAATTTTTATCTGCATCTACAGTACCTCTGAAAAAATATTTGGGCTTCTAGCAGTGTGTGGGACTTGTTCTATTAGTCCATCTATACTGACCTCCATCAGGTTGCAAACTGAATATAGTTTTTTCTGCATCTACCTCTGAAAAAATATTGGGCTTCTAGCTGTGTGTGGGTCTTGTTCTATTAATCCATCTATACTGACCTCCATCAGGTTGCAAACTGAATATATTTTTTTCTGCATCTACCTCTGAAAAAATATTTGGCCTTCTAGTAGTGTGTCGGACTTTCTCTATTAGTCCATCTATACTGACCTCCATCAGGTTGCAAATTAAAACTAATTTTTATCTGCATCTACAGTACCTCTGAAAAAATATTTGGGCTTCTAACAGTGTGTGGGACTTGTTCTATTAGTCCATCTATACTGACCTCCATCAGGTTGCAAACTGAATATATTTTTTTCTGCATCTACCTCTGAAAAATTATTTGGCCTTCTAGTAGTGTGTCGGACTTTCTCTATTAGTCCATCTATACTGACCTCCATCAGGTTGCAAATTAAAACTAATTTTTATCTGCATCTACAGTACCTCTGAAAAAATATTTGGGCTTCTAGCAGTGTGTGGGACTTGTTCTATTAGTCCATCTATACTGACCTCCATCAGGTTGCAAACTGAATATAGTTTTTTCTGCATCTACCTCTGAAAAAATATTGGGCTTCTAGCTGTGTGTGGGTCTTTTTCTATTAATCCATCTATACTGACCTCCATCAGGTTGCAAACTGAATATATTTTTTTCTGCATCTACCTCTGAAAAAATATTTGGCCTTCTAGTAGTGTGTCGGACTTTCTCTATTAGTCCATCTATACTGACCTCCATCAGGTTGCAAATTAAAACTAATTTTTATCTGCATCTACAGTACCTCTGAAAAAATATTTGGGCTTCTAGCAGTGTGTGGGACTTGTTCTATTAGTCCATCTATACTGACCTCCATCAGGTTGCAAACTGAATATATTTTTTTCTGCATCTACCTCTGAAAAAATATTTGGCCTTCTAGTAGTGTGTCGGACTTTCTCTATTAGTCCATCTATACTGACCTCCATCAGGTTGCAAATTAAAACTAATTTTTATCTGCATCTAGAGTACCTCTGAAAAAATATTTGGGCTTCTAGCAGTGTGTGGGACTTGTTCTATTAGTCCATCTATACTGACCTCCATCAGGTTGCAAACTGAATATAGTTTTTTCTGCATCTACCTCTGAAAAAATATTGGGCTTCTAGCTGTGTGTGGGTCTTGTTCTATTAATCCATCTATACTGACCTCCATCAGGTTGCAAACTGAATAGATTTTTATCTGCATCTACCTCTGAAAAAATATTTGGCCTTCTAGTAGTGTGTCGGACTTTCTCTATTAGTCCATCTATACTGACCTCCATCAGGTTGCAAACTGAATATAATTTTTTTCTGCATCTAGCTCTGAAAAAATATTTGGCCTTCTAGTAGTGTGTCGGACTTTCTCTATTAGTCCATCTATACTGACCTCCATCAGGTTGCAAATTAAAACTAATTTTTATCTGCATCTACAGTACCTCTGAAAAAATATTTGGGCTTCTAGCAGTGTGTGGGACTTGTTCTATTAGTCCATCTATACTGACCTCCATCAGGTTGCAAACTGAATATAGTTTTTTCTGCATCTACCTCTGAAAAAATATTGGGCTTCTAGCTGTGTGTGGGTCTTGTTCTATTAATCCATCTATACTGACCTCCATCAGGTTGCAAATTAAAAATAATTTTTATCTGCATCTACAGTACCTCTGAAAAAATATTTGGGCTTCTAGCTGTGTGCGGGACTTGTTGTATTAGTCCATCTATACTGACCTCCATCAGGTTGCAAACTGAATATATTTTTTTCTGCATCTACCTCTGAAAAAATATTTGGCCTTCTAGTAGTGTGTCGGACTTTCTCTATTAGTCCATCTAAACTGACCTCCATCAGGTTGCAAATTAAAACTAATTTTTATCTGCATCTACAGTACCTCTGAAAAAATATTTGGGCTTCTAGCAGTGTGTGGGACTTGTTCTATTAGTCCATCTATACTGACCTCCATCAGATTGCAAACTGAATATATTTTTTTCTGCATCTACCTCTGAAAAAATATTTGGCCTTGTAGTAGTGTGTCGGACTTTCTCTATTAGTCCATCTATACTGACCTCCATCAGGTTGCAAATTAAAACTAATTTTTATCTGCATCTACAGTACCTCTGAAAAAATATTTGGGCTTCTAGCAGTGTGTGGGACTTGTTCTATTAGTCCATCTATACTGACCTCCATCAGGTTGCAAACTGAATATAGTTTTTTCTGCATCTACCTCTGAAAAAATATTGGGCTTCTAGCTGTGTGTGGGTCTTGTTCTATTAATCCATCTATACTGACCTCCATCAGGTTGCAAACTGAATATATTTTTTTCTGCATCTACCTCTGAAAAAATATTTGGCCTTCTAGTAGTGTGTCGGACTTTCTCTATTAGTCCATCTATACTGACCTCCATCAGGTCGCAAATTAAAACTAATTTTTATCTGCATCTACAGTACCTCTGAAAAAATATTTGGGCTTCTAGCAGTGTGTGGGACTTGTTCTATTAGTCCATCTATACTGACCTCCATCAGGTTGCAAACTGAATATAGTTTTTTCTGCATCTACCTCTGAAAAAATATTGGGCTTCTAGCTGTGTGTGGGTCTTGTTCTATTAATCCATCTATACTGACCTCCATCAGGTTGCAAACTGAATATATTTTTTTCTGCATCTACCTCTGAAAAAATATTTGGCCTTCTAGTAGTGTGTCGGACTTTCTCTATTAGTCCATCTATACTGACCTCCATCAGGTTGCAAATTAAAACTAATTTTTATCTGCATCTACAGTACCTCTGAAAAAATATTTGGGCTTCTAACAGTGTGTGGGACTTGTTCTATTAGTCCATCTATACTGACCTCCATCAGGTTGCAAACTGAATATATTTTTTTCTGCATCTACCTCTGAAAAAATATTTGGCCTTCTAGTAGTGTGTCGGACTTTCTCTATTAGTCCATCTATACTGACCTCCATCAGGTTGCAAATTAAAACTAATTTTTATCTGCATCTACAGTACCTCTGAAAAAATATTTGGGCTACTAGCAGTGTGTGGGACTTGTTCTATTAGTCCATCTATACTGACCTCCATCAGGTTGCAAACTGAATATAGTTTTTTCTGCATCTACCTCTGAAAAAATATTGGGCTTCTAGCTGTGTGTGGGTCTTTTTCTATTAATCCATCTATACTGACCTCCATCAGGTTGCAAACTGAATATATTTTTTTCTGCATCTACCTCTGAAAAAATATTTGGCCTTCTAGTAGTGTGTCGGACTTTCTCTATTAGTCCATCTATACTGACCTCCATCAGGTTGCAAATTAAAACTAATTTTTATCTGCATCTACAGTACCTCTGAAAAAATATTTGGGCTTCTAGCAGTGTGTGGGACTTGTTCTATTAGTCCATCTATACTGACCTCCATCAGGTTGCAAACTGAATATATTTTTTTCTGCATCTACCTCTGAAAAAATATTTGGCCTTCTAGTAGTGTGTCGGACTTTCTCTATTAGTCCATCTATACTGACCTCCATCAGGTTGCAAATTAAAACTAATTTTTATCTGCATCTACAGTACCTCTGAAAAAATATTTGGGCTTCTAGCAGTGTGTGGGACTTGTTCTATTAGTCCATCTATACTGACCTCCATCAGGTTGCAAACTGAATATAGTTTTTTCTGCATCTACCTCTGAAAAAATATTGGGCTTCTAGCTGTGTGTGGGTCTTGTTCTATTAATCCATCTATACTGACCTCCATCAGGTTGCAAACTGAATATATTTTTTTCTGCATCTACCTCTGAAAAAATATTTGGCCTTCTAGTAGTGTGTCGGACTTTCTCTATTAGTCCATCTATACTGACCTCCATCAGGTTGCAAACTGAATATAATTTTTTTCTGCATCTAGCTCTGAAAAAATATTTGGCCTTCTAGTAGTGTGTCGGACTTTCTCTATTAGTCCATCTATACTGACCTCCATCAGGTTGCAAATTAAAACTAATTTTTATCTGCATCTACAGTACCTCTGAAAAAATATTTGGGCTTCTAGCAGTGTGTGGGACTTGTTCTATTAGTCCATCTATACTGACCTCCATCAGGTTGCAAACTGAATATAGTTTTTTCTGCATCTACCTCTGAAAAAATATTGGGCTTCCAGCTGTGTGTGGGTCTTGTTCTATTAATCCATCTATACTGACCTCCATCAGGTTGCAAACTGAATATATTTTTTTCTGCATCTACCTCTGAAAAAATATTTGGCCTTCTAGTAGTGTGTCGGACTTTCTCTATTAGTCCATCTATACTGACCTCCATCAGGTTGCAAATTAAAACTAATTTTTATCTGCATCTACAGTACCTCTGAAAAAATATTTGGGCTTCTAGCAGTGTGTGGGACTTGTTCTATTAGTCCATCTATACTGACCTCCATCAGGTTGCAAACTGAATATATTTTTTTCTGCATCTACCTCTGAAAAAATATTTGGCCTTCTAGTAGTGTGTCGGACTTTCTCTATTAGTCCATCTATACTGACCTCCATCAGGTTGCAAATTAAAACTAATTTTTATCTGCATCTACAGTACCTCTGAAAAAATATTTGGGCTTCTAGCAGTGTGTGGGACTTGTTCTATTAGTCCATCTATACTGACCTCCATCAGGTTGCAAACTGAATATAGTTTTTTCTGCATCTACCTCTGAAAAAATATTGGGCTTCTAGCTGTGTGTGGGTCTTGTTCTATTAATCCATCTATACTGACCTCCATCAGGTTGCAAACTGAATAGATTTTTTTCTGCATCTACCTCTGAAAAAATATTTGGCCTTCTAGTAGTGTGTCGGACTTTCTCTATTAGTCCATCTATACTGACCTCCATCAGGTTGCAAACTGAATATAATTTTTTTCTGCATCTAGCTCTGAAAAAATATTTGGCCTTCTAGTAGTGTGTCGGACTTTCTCTATTAGTCCATCTATACTGACCTCCATCAGGTTGCAAATTAAAACTAATTTTTATCTGCATCTACAGTACCTCTGAAAAAATATTTGGGCTTCTAGCAGTGTGTGGGACTTGTTCTATTAGTCCATCTATACTGACCTCCATCAGGTTGCAAACTGAATATAGTTTTTTCTGCATCTACCTCTGAAAAAATATTGGGCTTCTAGCTGTGTGTGGGTCTTGTTCTATTAATCCATCTATACTGACCTCCATCAGGTTGCAAATTAAAAATAATTTTTATCTGCATCTACAGTACCTCTGAAAAAATATTTGGGCTTCTAGCTGTGTGCGGGACTTGTTGTATTAGTCCATCTATACTGACCTCCATCAGGTTGCAAACTGAATATATTTTTTTCTGCATCTACCTCTGAAAAAATATTTGGCCTTCTAGTAGTGTGTCGGACTTTCTCTATTAGTCCATCTATACTGACCTCCATCAGGTTGCAAACTGAATATAATTTTTTTCTGCATCTAGCTCTGAAAAAATATTTGGCCTTCTAGTAGTGTGTCGGACTTTCTCTATTAGTCCATCTATACTGACCTCCATCAGGTTGCAAATTAAAACTAATTTTTATCTGCATCTACAGTACCTCTGAAAAAATATTTGGGCTTCTAGCTGTGTGCGGGACTTGTTGTATTAGTCCATCTATACTGACCTCCATCAGGTTGCAAACTGAATATATTTTTTTCTGCATCTACCTCTGAAAAAATATTTGGCCTTCTAGTAGTGTGTCGGACTTTCTCTATTAGTCCATCTATACTGACCTCCATCAGGTTGCAAATTCAAAATAATTTTTTTCTGCATCTAACCCAGCCAATAGTTTTGGCCTAATACCACAGTTTGGCCACTCAGCTCTGCTCGGTTACCATCCATTTTTTTTTTGTTCAAACAACTCCAGAGTTGTGAATTAGTTAACCACCAAAATGAGTGGAAAAAGGCCTGCTGCTGGTGGAAAGGGGAATAGGCGTGTTGGGAAGGGGAAAAAAGGTTGTGTCCGTGGGGTAGGTGTTAAAGCAACAGTAACACCTGCAGAAGAAAGACCATCTTCCAGCCAAACTAAAATGTCTACTTCTTTTAGCGGACAATGTGATAAGATCCCTTTCTTACGGCCACGCCAATCGCTACAAATTCCAGATGAGGCACAAAAACAGCAGCTGCTTCAACGGATATCAAGTGCTCCTTTAAGTGGGCTCTCCTCCACATCAACTTCAACATCACAAATACTCCAGTCCTCAAAGGTGTCACCCAAATCGCACTTGCTTCCTCACAGCTCCCAAATCTCCAGCTGCCCGTCTGAGTATGAGGTAGAACAGATGGTTGAGTCTGCAGAGCTGTTTACTCATACTATAGCCTGGGAATCAGAGGTCGACTCCAGCGCTTCTGTGAATCCAGACGAGGAAATGATCTGCACTGATGCCCAGAATCTTTATGAGTCGGATCCAGGACCAGACGCAGAAGGTTCTGACCATAATGTAGACCCTCATTCCCAAACTGTAACTCCTGTTGGTGGAGACAATGAGGAAGACGATGATAAGACTCAAATACCTGATTGGAGCGACAACTTTAGTTTTTTGTCAGGGCAGGAACAGGTTGGCTCTGAGGACGACGGGTGTGATAACGCACAGGGTGATGATGATGAGGTCGGAGATCCCACTTACTGTCAACCCACAGTCAGCCAAGAGATGAGGTCAGCAGAGGAGGTGGAGGAAGATGCTAGTGACGACGAGGTCAGGTTGCGCCTTCCTGGACAGAGACGTAGTACTGGAAGCACGTCAACAACTGCATCCTCAAACACAACTCTGCCTCTCACCACAAGTCGTGGTGGCTCTTCAGGTCGCATGGGTGCTAAGCCTTGCATAGCCTGGGCATTTTTTCAGATCGATAAAGATGACCCAACTCGTGTTATCTGTAACATTTGTCAGCAAAAGCTAAGTAGAGGCCAAAAAATACATAGTTTGAGTACTTCATGCATGAACCGGCACATGGACATGAAGCATAAGTTGCAGTGGGAAGCTCAGTGTGCTACAATGCGGCCTAGCCGGCCGGGCCAACCACCGTCTGCCATATCTTGTGCATCCGCGGCCTCTTCATCCTCTGTGACTGGGGGGACAGCAGTCACACCTGTTTTGGGGCGCAGACCTGCCACCTCTTTACCCGCAACAGCCAGCGTGATTGGCAGGTCATCATTTTCTTTGGAGGTGGTAACACCAGCTGGTGTTGAGCGCTGTCCGACATCGATAGCACCACCTTTGGATGAAGGCAACCTAACATGTCCGCCTGCATCTTCCTCACAGACCGGCAATTTGCCGGGGACACCCTTATCAACCCCGTCTAAGCACAATAGCCAGCCCTCGGTCCCTCAGATGTGGACAAGTAAAAGACCATTTCCTCCTAGCCATGAGAAAGCTAAGAGGTTGAATTTCACCATCTGCAAGCTCTTGGCTACAGAAATGCTGCCTTTCCGCCTGGTGGACACAGAGGATTTTCGAGACCTTATGTCCGTCGCAGTGCCCCAGTACCAGATGCCCAGTCGGCACTACTTCTCAAAGAAAGGTGTGCCTGCGCTCCACCAGCATGTCGCACACAACATCACCGCTTCTTTGAGAAACTCTGTGTGTGACAGGGTGCATTTCACCACAGACACTTGGACGAGTAGGCATGGACAGGGGCGTTACATGTCGCTGACTGGGCACTGGGTAACTATGGTGACAGCAGGACAAGGGGCTGCTGTCCAAGTCTTGCTGTCCCCACGAGTTGTGAGTCAATCCTCTTTATGTCAAAGTTCCTCCACTGCTTCTGCCTCCTCAACCTCCTCTCGGTCTTCCACCTGCACCCAAAGCCTGTCTGGTCATGCCACAAGCTTTCTAACTGCGCAGAAGGGATCCTGCACACCTCCTTACTATGCTGGCAGTAGGGCTCAACGTCATCAGGCGGTTTTTACATTGAAATGTCTGGGAAATGTGAGTCACACAGCTGAGGAGTTGTGGTCAGCTCTGGAGAACCAATTTCATGAATGGTTGTCTCCACTGGACCTGAAACCAGGGAAGGCCGTGTGCGACAATGCTGCAAACCTGGGTGCGGCCCTTCGCCGGGGCAAAGTCACACACGTGCCTTGTATGGCTCACGTGTTGAACCTGGTTGTCCAGCAATTTTTAGCCCACTATCCCAGACTAGATGGCCTTCTGCAGAGGGCACGGTCGCTGTGTGCTCACTTCCGCCGTTCGCATCCCGCAGCTCAGCGACTTACATCTCTACAGAAGTCGTTGGGCCTGCCACTTCACCGGCTAAAATGCGATGTGCCTACCCGGTGGAATTCAACTCTGCACATGTTGCAGCGACTGTGGCAGCACCGACAAGCCCTGGCGCAATACGTTCTGACGTATAGCCTGGGCCAACGAGATTCAGAGGTGGGGCAAATCACGCTGGAGGAGTGGTCTCAGATCAGGGACCTATGCACCCTTCTGCACAGTTTTGAAATGGCGACGAAGATGTTTAGTGCTGACGATGCCATTATCAGCATGACTATTCCGGTGATTTACATGCTGGAGCACATGTTAAACAGAATTCGGAGTCAGGTGGTGGCACAAGAGGAGGTGGAGGAAGTAGAGGAGGAGGAGTTGTATGCGGAAGGGCTAACATCTGCAAGGTCCAGAAGGTCGGCAGCACCAAGGCGGCAGGCATGTGAGGGTGGGGGAGATGGTTTTACCAGGGCGCATGGTAGCAGCCAAACTAGTGAGGAAGGTGCAGGAGCCCAGGAAGAAGTGGAGGACGAACTGATGGAAGACTCATCAGATGAGGGAGACCTTGATCACATTTCTGTTGTGCGAGGTTGGGGGGAGAGGACAGAGGAAGGAAGCATGATTGTTACCTCGCCACCAACACAACAGGGACTTGGTGCTCCTGGATGCGCAACACACATGAGTGCCTTCTTGCTGCACTACCTGCAACATGACCCTCGAATTGTGAGAATTAGAAATAATCCTGACTACTGGGTTGCCACACTGTTAGATCCCCGGTACAAAAGTAAATTTGCAGAAATTATTCCTGCCATAGAAAGGGATGCACGCATGCAGGAGTATCAACAGAGACTGTTGCAGAATCTTACATGTGCTTTTCCACAAAATACCAGTGGTGCACGTAGTGAATCTCACAGTTCCAACTTGCCAACCGTGGGACCGTCAAGTGTTCAGCACTCAAACCGTAACAGAACCACAGTATCTGCTGGTAACATCAATTTTGCGGAATCATTTCACCACTTTTTTAGCCCATCCTTTGCAAGGCCACAGGAGACAAGAAGTCTGACACATAGTCAACGCCTAGAGACGATGGTACAGGAGTATCTCCAAGTAAACATTGAAGCCACGACTGTGTCACTGGACCCTTGCTCTTTTTGGGCTTCCAATCTGGATAAATGGCCGGAGCTAGCCACTTACGCCTTGGAGATCTTGTCATGCCCCGCAGCCAGCGTTCTGTCTGAACGTGTGTTCAGCGCTGCTGGTGGTGTGCTGACAGATAAGCGCACGCGGCTCTCCACTGATAATGTAGACAGACTCACGTTCATAAAGATGAACAAATCATGGATCCGAAATGACTTTTCTACCCCTGTGTCATCCTGGGGAGAGTAAAAGCTTGATGATTGGTTAAAATCACCCTACCAAACGTTTTAAGCTTTCAAATTACTAATCATGTTTATCTGTATCTTGACTGGAAAATAATTTGGGCTTTGTAGCAGTGTGCAGCACTGATCCTATTAGGCCATCTATAATAAGCTCCACCAGATTTAAAATTAAAAATAATTTTTAGCTGCATCTAGCCCGGAAAATAATTTTGGGGCTCCGAGATGCGCAAGACACATAAGTGCCTTCTTGCTGCACTACCTGCAGCATGACCCTCATATTGTCAGAATTCGAAGTAATCATGACTACTGGGTTGCCACACTCTTAGATCCCCCAAACTTTTCGATCAACCTTTTCATTTTAATAAAGACCAAAAAAATGGTCATTTTTGAAATTATAAGCATTAGCAGGTTGTTAGAAACTGAAATCAAACAGTTTTCAACTCAAAACTTTATTCTAGGTGATGTTACATTTTCACATAGGACCCCTTGTTCGAAAGGAGCTTCTGAACTCTCTCGTCCATTGAATTTGTCAGGTTTTGGATGGTTTCTGCTTCAATTGTTTTGCATGAGGACAGAATACCCTCCCAGAGCTGTTGCTTAGATGTGAACTGCCTCCCGCCATCATAGACACTCCTTTTAATGATGCTCCAAAGGTTCTGAATGGGGTAGAGGTCAGGGGAGCATGGGGGTCACACCATAAGTTTGTCCCCTTTTATGCCCATATCAGCCAGAGATGCAGATGTTTTATGTGCAGCATGAGATGGTGCATTATCATGCAGAAAAATGATCTTGCTGTGAAATACACGGTTCTTCTTCTTGAACCATGGCAGGAAGTGCTGTTTGAGAAAATCCACATACATTATGGAGTTCATCTTTAGCGCCTTCAGGGATCCTAAAGGGGCCGACAATCTCTCTCCCCATGATTCCAGCCCAAAACATTACTCCACCTCCTCCTTGTTGGCGCTGTAGCCGTGTTTGCATGGGGTGTCCATCAACCAGCCATCCTCCACTCCATCCATCTGGACCATCGAGCTCTGCACGGCACTCATCCGTGAACAAAACAGTTTTGAAATCAGTCTTCATGTAATGTTTGGCCCACTGGAGCCGTTTCTGCTTGTGTGAAGTGGATAGAGGAGGTCGACAGGATGGCGTATGCACAGCTGCAAACCTCTGAAGAACCCTGCATCTTGTTGTTCGGGGGACGTTGGAGGCACAAGCAGCTTCAAAAACTTGTCTGCTGCTATGACAAGGCTTTTTTGCCGCTGCTCTTTCAACCTGACGTAATTGCCTGTAGGAAAGAGTCCTCAATTTGCCCTTATCAGCACGCACACGTGTGTACTGTGAATCAGCTACATACTTCTTGATTGCCAAGACACTTCATCCTGATCATCGCACAATGTTGATTGTAGTCATGCCTTGACCTAAACACTCCACAATTTGTTGCTTCTCAGCAGCCGACACGTCCTTTTTCTTTCCCATTTTGGCAGAAAATGTAGGCTGCTTAATAATATGAGAGAGCCTTCTTAAGTGGTCTTGCCTTTCATTGGACACACCTGCCAAACTAATTAGCACAGGTGTCTGCAATTGCTTACAGTGATATAAAGAGCCCTGACACACATCACCATCAATGAGTTTAACTGACAAACAAACAAATTCTTCCCTTATCACTCCTAAACACTTTTTGCATAATAATTTGGAACGCGGTGTACATGTGCTTTTCCACAAAACACCAGCGGTTCACGTAGTGAATCTTACAGTTCTAACTTGCCAACCGTGGTCTGTATGGAATTGTTCAATAAAGGGCCCAAAATTAAGATAACATAGATGGGAGAGGTCTCTATGAATAGGAATTCCTAAGTATTTGATACCCTGTGAGGGCCAGGCAAAGGGAAAGTTGGACTGGATGGAATCCTATATGGATTTGGGGAGGGAGACATCGAGGGCCTCAGACTTCGCTGCATTGATTTTAAAATTTTACCATGTAACAAAGTGATCTATTTCAGCCATAACAGCATGGATGGATATATGTGATTGAGTGATATATACTAGGACATCATCAGCAAATAGAGAGCACTTGTACTCGGTGCCTCCCACCTCAATCCACCTAATATTGGGGTTATGGCGAATTGATGAGAGCAGGTGCTCCGTCACTAGGATGTATAAGAGAGGGGACAGAGGACATCCCTGCCTTGTCCCATTGGTGATTGTGAAAGGTGATGAAAATGTTCTGACGCACCCCCTGGGCCTTGGGACACCCGGAGCCGGACCCTTTTTGGTGGATGCAGGTGGTTGTAGTCTTCGTGGCGGCGACCCGGTTCCGTGGCTCAGGGCGGTCAAACCAGTGGCGGAACTATTTATGTGGTTTTGATGTTTAAATGTCCGACTACGCCACCCGTGGATTGCGGTCAGAGTGAACCGCCGCTACAGGGCAGACCGCTGAGGCTGGTGTTGTGGGTGCAGCAGAGCGTAGCATAACTCCCCACGGGAGGAGTATAGCCTCAGGGCAGTGTATGCGGAGGATGGGGGTGATGGTGCAGGGCAGCAGCAGTAACGACACGGAGTCAGTGATGCAGTCCAGGGCCTTTACTCACAGTTCTTATTATCCAGACCACGTCTGCAGGTAACGGCTGCCCACGTCGTACTGTGCTCACCAGGTGAGGGGCTCAGACAACTCCCAGATAACTTTGGAGCACTTCACAGGACCCCCTTTGTGTGTCCTTTGTCTGGCCTTTCTTACCAACACTTCTGTCCGACTGCCTTGGGCCTCCTCTTGGTAAACTTGGCGCCAGTTTCCCTGACCCTATGTGGTGCCTTCCTAGCGGGTGTAGCGAGGGGCTGCGCCACATAAAATGTCAGAGCCTCCGGTTTCTAGCTGAGGGTCGTTTCCTGCCTCCACTAGTTCGGGGACCGGTCTCCCCCTTTGGCCTGACCCCTCCACGCAGGTGGATTCGGGCGTGCGGTGGCGACTCGCCCGTCCGCACCCCTGGGATCCCTTCATTCCTCGTTCCTGGAGCCTTCTCCGCTCCTCTTCCTTCCTTCTCCCTCTTCCAGGCCTGGGCCTCTGTTACTAGGCCCGCCTCCGGAGCAGAGCTCATGCAGAGCCCCTGCTCCCTGCCACTTCTGCTCAGACTTCTCTGCACTGAACTAAGATGGTGCCCACCTTTTATACTCCCTTCTCAATGCACCCAGGAGCTGCTTCCTCCCTGCTCCTGCACTACAGGGTTCCCCTTCCTCAGTGTTCCCTCCCCCCACTCCAGCCAGGGACAGGGACTGTCGTGCCCATCTCAGGGGCATATTGGTCGCCCTGCCCCACGGCAATGTGGTGTAATGCATGCAGGTGTCGGGTCCTGATCCACACTCCATCCTTACCTGAGAGTGAGATATCACACCTCTGGGTGAGGTGCAATACGTCTGTAGCAACCGAGCCCTCAGGGTGCTACAGTTCCATTTATCTTCAGCCTAGGTGACGTATTGCGATACAGGGCTGTGATTTTGGCTATAAAAGGGTCCCCTAGACCCCTACCCCCAAGCTTTTTAAGAGAATCATATATGGCGTGCCAGGAGACTCTATGGAATGCTTTCTCAGCATCCAACGAGAGTATCTAATTACAAATTTTTAACTGCATCTAGCCCAGGAAATACTTTGTGCCTAGTAGCAGTGTCTGCTAGTCAGCGGATTATCCCGGCTGTTAAGCAAGCTACACCACCTGTAGTTTAGACACTTAATTTTTTCAAAGGAAATGCTTCGGGACCATGGGATACTCAGTGAAGAGCATCAGGAGGCACCCCAAGGCATAGGGGCTGGGACTGGCAGTAGGATGCCTTGCGGTGGACAGCCGAGCTCGATCCTTATAAAAGCTTTTTAACTGCAGCAGCTTTAGTGGACGCTACTGGAGCTGGAATTACGCGGCTGCTGGCATGAGACTTGCCCTCCAATAGATCCTTGTAAATGGATTTAAAGTGTATTCATTCAAATTAGAGAGACAATTTAAATTAAAAAGCTTAGAGCTGCCTCCACCACAGGGGGGCTCGCTCGACCCACCAGCGGACAGGCACCAGTATTGGGAGAGGGGGGCTGGCCATCAGGGTTCACCGCGGCTCTGGCACAAACCCGGCGACACGGAGGTGGCACGGGCAGGAGCGGACTGGCCGTGTCGGCTTCTCACTTTTTGGATTTTAGAAGGGCATGACATGCCTATATCTGTGTCTCCCCCTCCTTTTACTCCTCCACCTCTTTTATTTTCGCATGACTATATGTACTTGTCACTTTTCCATGTGTTAGTTGTGTCTTCTGAGCAGTTTGTCAGCTTTTGGACACCTTTGAAGGTGTTTTCTATGTGTTTCTATGTGTTTTTGTTTGCCTGCCATTGGTTTTAACGGTGTTCGAAGGTGTTCGACGAACAGTTCGACGAACAGTTTGGCGAACACACGGGTGTTCGACGAACCGAACCGAACTCGAACACTACGGGGGTGGCTCAACACTAGACAGGAACCCCCTGGTGACTTGCACATTCCTCTCCTTGGCATTTCTCATCCATACCAAGGGTGAGTGGTCCGTCACCAAGCGGAACTGACGCCCGAGTAAGTAATAACGTAATGATTCCAAGGCCCATTTAATAGCCAAACACTCCTTCTCTACCACGCTATAGTTTTTCTCTGCCGGGACAAGTTTTCACTTTTTGTGACAATACCGCTCCTAGGCCTACCTCTGAGGCATCTGTCTGTACAATGAAGGTTTCCTTGAAGTTGGGGCTAATGAGGACCGGCTGTCCACACAGGGCCAACTTCATGGACTGAAAAGCTTCTTCTGCCTTAGGGTTCCACTGAACCATTACCGATTTTTTTCCTTTCAAGAGATCAGTCAGGGCCGCCGTTCTCCCAGCAAAATTAGGTATAAACCGGCGGTAATACCTAAGGATGCCAAGGTACGCCCTCACCTGCTTTGTACTTGACGGTTTAGGCCAGTTTTTTATGGCCTCAACTTTATTGATTTGGGGCTTAATAGCTCCTCGGCCTATCACATACCCCAAATATCGGGCTTCCTCTAGCCCTATCGCACATTTTTTTGGATTTGCCGTTAACCCCGCAGCTCTGAGAGAATCCAGAACCGCTTGTACCTGGGATAGGTGCGTATGCCAGTTAGTGCTAAAGATGATAATGTCATCTAAATACGCGGACGCGTACTCCTGATGAGGCTTGAGAACTATGTCCATCAACCTCTAGAATGTAGCCAGGGCCCCATGTAACCCAAAAGGTAAGACCACATAGTGGTATAGACCCTCCGGAGTTACGAAGGCGGTTTTTTCCTTTGCGAATCTGTGAGAGGTTCCTGCCAGTAACCCTTGGTGAGATCGAGCGTGGTAAAGTACTGGGCCTGCCCCAGTCTCTCAATCAGCTCGTCCACCCTGGGCATTGGACAAAGGTCAAACTTTGACACTTCATTCAATTTCCGGAAATCGTTACAGAAGCGTAGCGATCCGTCTGGTTTTCGAATCAGTACGATGGGGCTAGCCCACTCACTCTGTGACTCTTCTATGACGCCTAACTGAAGCATTTGTTTTACCTCAGCCGTGATGGCTTGCCTCTGGGCTTCGGGTACCCGGTACGGTCTCATTCGCACCCTTACCCCAGGTTCGGTGACAATGTCATGTTGGATAACCGTAGTCCTACCCGGTAGCTCTGAGAACACGTCGGTATTGTGCTGCACCAGTGAGCGAGCCTCCCGTCGCTGCTGTTTAGTGAGAGCATCACTTATCCTGACATCCCCCTCGGATTCTTTCCTGGCTGAAGGTAGAGAACTCTCTGGCGATATGCCCAGGGTGTCGTCTGTAACTAAACACTCTCTGTCTTTCCAAGGTTTTAGCAGGTTTACATGGTAAAGCTCCTCAGGTTTCCTCCTTCCGGGCTGATACACCCGGTAATTTACCCCCCCCCACACACTTTTTCTCGAACCTCATATGGCCCTTGCCACTTGGCCATGAGTTTACTCTCGGTTGTGGGTACCAGAGCTAACTCCCGATCGCCCTTGTTAAAAGACCTGACTCTGGCCCTTTTATTATATGTGCGCCTCTGGGCTGCCTGGGCATCTAACAGATGTTCTTTCACAATGGGCATGACCGCCGTGATCCGGTCCTGCATACTAGCCACGTGTTCAATTATACTCCTATGTGGAGTCGGCTCTTGTTCCCATGTCTCTTTGGCTACGTCCAACAGACCCCTAGGGTGTCTGCCGTACAATAACTCAAAGGGAGAGAACCCTGTGGAAGCTTGGGGTACCTCACAGACGGCGAACATCAAAAAGGGTAGCAACATGTCCCAATCCCTCCCGTCCTTAGAAACCACCTTTTTTAACATGGACTTGAGGGTTTTATTGAACCATTCTACAAGCCCGTCGGGTTGAGGGTGGTACACCGAGGTGCGCAATTGTTTAATTTTTAGCAATTTGCACACTTCCCTTGTCACTTTGGACATAAAAGGGGTCCCTTGATCCGTCAGGATCTCCTTAGGTAGTCCAAGGCGACAGAACATGGCAAACAGCTCCCGTGCAATCAGTTTTGCTGAGGTGTGGTGTAGTGGTATAGCCTCCGGGTACCAGGTGGCATAGTCGACGACCACCAGTATATGTTGGTGGCCACAGGCGGATTTTACAATGGGCCCTACCAAGTCCATTGCAATCCGTTCAAAAGGTACCTCTATCACTGGCAGGGGCACCAATGGGCTACGCAAACTTGCGGTGGGTGTGGTCAACTGACATTCGGGGCAGGATTCGCATTACCTTTTGACCTCCGCGTAAACCCCAGGCCAAAAGAACCACTGTAAGATACGTTCTAGCGTCTTTTTTACCCCTAAGTGTCCACCCAGCAGGGGTGTGTGTGCCAAATCTAGAACCACCCGACGGTACAATTGAGGTGCCACTAACTGTTCCACAACCTCGTCCCTGATCTTATCTATCCTATCACCGTTGATTACCATGCGTGGAAATACAGTATCTGCACCGGGCTGTTGAGCTACGCCATTTACCTCTAACACCCTTTCCCGCGCCTGAGCCGGGGTGGGATCCTGTAGCTGAGCCGTCCCAAACGTTTCCCGGGACACTTCCAGCTCGGGGATCGATGGGGTCTCCTCGACCTCTCCTGCCAGCACCTCTAAGGGAAACCTATCGGGGTCACACTCTGTCCCTAGGTTGAACACCCCTACGGCAGGTTCCCCTGACTCAGGTTCGTCGGGTACAACGCCTGTAATACATTTTACTGGGGGAGAGTGGATTTTGTTTTTCCACAGAGTCCAGAACAGGGGCAAGTCTCTTCCCAACACAGTCCCATAGGGAAGAGTTTTTACCGCCCCTACCACATGTTTTATTTCTCCACATGGCGTGGACAAGACTACCTCCGCAGTTGGGTACTCTCGGGGGTCCCCATGGATACACACAACCCCAACTGGCCGTCCACTGGGGTTGTCTCCTGCCACCAGCGACCCATGTACCAAAGTCACAAGGCTCCCTGAGTCCATGTACCAAAGTCTCAGGGCTCCCTGAGTCCAGGAGGGCCTCCGTGGGGTACCCATTAACCAGTACCTGGCATAGTTGGAGTTCACTGTCCCGGGGGTCGGCGCTCGCCGTGCAGACTGTCTGGGCATACATTGAGACCCTGCGGCTATATCCGCAGTCCATGGGTTCCGTAGTCAGGGGACAATTAGCAACCACATGTCCCTGACACCGCCAGCACCTAAGGGTGGAGGTACTGTTAGGTCTTATGACAGTTTGGGAGGGAACCGGTCTCCTGCCACTCTTTCTCCGGGGTTCCCCTTCAGCACGTGTACAGTGCTGACTGTCCCCAGCAGAGGGACGCGACCGCTTTCCCGACTCCTGGGTTGGCAGGGATCGGCGTGACAGCTGCGAGGGGGCAGAGTCCTGGATAAAGTCCTGAGTGGCCGAGTAGCTCTTGATCACGCTGATCACCTGGTCGAGTGTGCCAGGGTCCCCTTGCCCCACCCAACGTTGGATAGCGGCTGGCAGAGTCCTCACCAGCCGGTCAATCACCACCCTCTCCACCATCTGGGCTGGAGTCAAAGTCTCAGGCTGGAGCCACCTCTTTACCAGCTGCAGGAGGTCATAAGCCTGAGACCGGGCTGGTCGGGTCTCCACATAGGCCAACAAAAACACACGCTGAGCCCTCACATACGTATTGACCCCCAGCCGGGCAAGGATCTCACCTTTGAGCCTCTGGTAGTCCTGGGCGTCCTCTCAACTGAGGTCAAAGCAGGCCTTTTTGGCATCGCCGACCAAAAACGGAGCCGCCACTTCTGCCCACTGGCCGGCTGGTAGGTTTTCCCCCTCTGCCGTGCGCTCATAAATGGTCAGGAAAGCTTCCACGTCGTCCTCCGGTCCCATCTTCCTCAACGCTGAGCGAACCTTGTCCCGGGCCTCGCGACGTTCTGGGGCTGGTACCGTCGGCAAGACCTGCAGGGCTGTGAGCTGCTGCACGATCAGCTCATTAGTGTGCTGCTGCTGCTTGAGCTGCTCCTGCTGCTGCTTGAACTGCTCCTGCTGCTGCCACTGCGTGAGGCCCATTTGCCTTAACAGCTCCTCCATTTTGTCCACGGGGTGGGGCTGAAAGGTGGCAGGCCAGATTGTGGTCATGCAGCTGCCGGTGGGGGTATGCCTCAGTCACTATGCCCACATTCTCCACCAAACTGTAAGGCGGCGGTGTTTACACCGTGCAGTGACTGAGGCAGTGACCCAAGCAAGTCCAACATGAACAGCTTTTATTTCAGCAACTCACGGGTTAACAGAAAGTCCTCCGGTTCGCAGCCGGGTTAACAGAAAGTCCATACACAATGGTTGCCGTGGGCAACGGCCGTGCCGGCCGCTCAGAGCCTGACAGGTGCAGAGGGTTCCCAGGCGTGGGTTCAGCCACACTCAATCCTGCTGAGGTTTCCTGCTGTGCTCCTAGCCGATTCCAACATAGAACAACACTAATCCTTAGAGCATGGGTTTTAAAGGATCTGTGGCAAGAGCCACTGGAAAACCCGGGTTGGAGGGAGGAGGCCGCCCCACTGCCTCCTGTGACCTCCTCCCAGAAATGAAGGCCCTGCCAGGTTTTTACTAATCTGCCTTAGCCAGATAGCCTGACTAGGTCCACACTCACCTTCATTCCTGCATTGCAGCCACAGGTGTGTCTGTGACTGCAATGCACTCCAATGGTTTTAATAGGTCTCCGTACACATTCGGCGGGAGATATACCGTCCCTCGTACACGATCCCGGTCACTGCCTCACACAGGTCTTTCTGTAGCTCTCCATGGGTGGTCCTTGGCTCTTGGACAACTCTTCTGATAATTCTTTTTATTCCTCTGTCTGAAATCTTGCAGGGACCAACTAGTCGTGGCCAGTTTATGGTGAAATAATGTTCTTTCCACTTCCACATTATGGCCCCAACAGTGCTCACTGGAACCTTCAGTAGTTTAGAAATTCGTCTGTTACCAATGCCATCAGTATGTTTTGTAGCAATAAGGTTGCAAAGGTCTTGAGACAGCTCACTGGTTTTATCCATCATGTAATGTTTCTCTTGTGGCACCTATGTAACTTTTAGAGACCATCAGTTGAACCAGGGTTGCTTTCTAATTACTAAGAGATTTCAGCTGGTGTCATGACTTTCCATGGCTTTTTGCACATGTATTTCATCATGTGTTCAATACTTTTTCCCTGTGTAATTTCTCATTATTACACATAATTTATGGAAATATATGGTTTGATTTCCTTGCCTGTGTGGATTGGATGGGTTGTTACTGACATCTGGTGAGAATTTCATGTCAATAGCACCTTTAGCATTATATTTAGAAAATAGGTGATGTGTTCAATACTTATTTCCCCGCTGTATGTGTATGAGTAACAAATTGTACCAAAGAGGTGATAATGATCATTATTTTAATATGTAGGTTGAAACACAGTCATTACATGAAACTAAACAGCTGTGTAGGAGGTTTAAAACTGGTTGAGGAAGAGTCAAACTCTATTACAACATCACATCACAGAACATAGAATGTTAGAGTTGGAGGGGACCTCCAGGGTCATCTGGCCCAATCCCTTGCTCAATGCAGGATTCACTAATCCATCTCAGACAGATGTCTGTCCAGCCTCCGTTTGAAGACTTCCATTGAAGGAGCACTCACCACCTCTCATAGCAGCCTGTTCGACTCATTAATCACCGTCACTGTCAAAGGTTTTTTCTAATATCTAATTTGTATCTTCTCCCATTCAGTTTCATCCCATTGCTTCTAGTCTTTTTTTGTGCAAATGAGAATAAAGCTGATCCCTCTACAGTGTGACAGCCCTTGAGATATTTGTAGTCAACTATTAAGTCTCCTCTCAGTTTTTCTTTTGCAAGCTAAACATTCCCAAATCCTCTAACCGTTCCTCATAGGACATTGTTTGCATACCGGTCACCATTTTGGTCGCTCTTCTCTTAACTTGCTCCAGTTTCTTCATGTCTTTTATAAGATGTGGTGCCCAGAACTGGACACCGTATTCCAGATGAGGTCTGACCAAAGAGGAGTAGAGGGCGATAATTACTTCACGTGATCTAGACTGTATGCTTCCGTTAATGCAACCCAGAATTGTTTTTGCCTTTTTTTTCTGCTGCATCTCACTGTTGGCTCATGTTCAGTCTGTGATCCATTAGTATACCCAAATATTTTTCCCACGTGCTGTTGCTGAGCCCTATTCCTCCCATTCTGTATATGCTTTTTTTTTCATTTTTCTTGCCCAGATGTAGGACTTTGCATTTCTCCTTGTTAAAAATCATTCTGTTAGTTGCTGCCCATAGATCATACACCATGACAAGACTGAGCATAGCAACAAGACACAAAGGTAGTTATACTGCATCAGAAGGTCTTTCCCTTGTAAATATTTCAAAGCAGACTGGGGTTTCAAGATTTGCTGCAGTGGTCTGCCAAGGAAACTTTGTGCAGCAAATGAAAGACACATTATGCTTAATTCCATATAAAATCAGAAGATGTCCATCCTTGCCATCAGCTCACAACTGGCAGTAACCAGTGGGACCTACAGTTGTTCGCGAAAGTATTCACCCCCTTGACCTTTTTCCTATTTTGTTACTTTATAACCTGCATGCATCAGCATTAAATAGTATAAATGGCATAAACTAAATTTATAGGATCAAATAACTAAAAATTGGTATGTGCTTATGCATTAACCCCTTTTGCTATGAAGCCCCTAAAAATTTCTGGTGCAAGCAATTACCTTCATAAAGCACCATCAAATCCACTATCATATGGGAGACTCCTTAAATGTATGGAGGAAGGTGCTGTGGTCAGATGAGACCAAAATTGAACTTTTTGGCCACCAAGGTAAACACTATGTCTGGCGCCAAACCAACACAGCTTATCCCCTCAACACCAAGCTTATCATCTCAGTGAAACATGGTGGTGGCAGCATCATGCTGTGGGGTTGTTTTTCGGCAGCAGGGACAGGGAAAATGGTCCGAGTCAAGGGGAAGATGGATGGTGCGAAATACAGGGATTTTCTTGAGCAAAACTTGTTTTAGTCTGTCAGTGATTTGAGACTGGGATGGAAAGATGTGGAAAGCTCATAGAGGCTTATCGAAAGCAACTTGCAGCTGTAATTTCTGCAAAAGGAGGCTCTACAAAGTACTGACTTTAGGGGGTGAATAGTTATGCACACTGAAGTTTTCACTTATTTTGTCCTAGTTGTTGTTTGCTTCACAAAAAAAAGAAAACCAAATGTTCACAGTTATAGGCATGTTCTTTAACCCCTTTACAACCCAAGGTGGTTTGCACCTTAATGACCAGGCCAATTTTTACAATTCTGACCATCTGACCACTGTCACTTTATGAGGTAATTACTCTGGAATGCTTCAACGGATTCCTCTGATTCTGAGATTGTTTTTTCGTAACATATTGTACTTCATGATTGTGGCAAAATTTCTTCGATATCACTTGCGTTTATTTGTGAAAAAAACGGAAATTTGGCGAAAATTTTGAAAATTTTGCAATTTTTATGCCCTTAAATCAGAGAGATATGTTACACAAAATAGTTAATAAATAACATTTCCCACATGTTTACTTTACATCAGCACAATTTTGGAATCAAATTTTTTTTTTGTTATGGAGCTATAATGGTTAAAAGTTGACCAGCTATTTCTCATTTTTCCAACAAAATTTACAAAACCATTTTTCTAGGGACCACATCACATTTGAAGTCACTTTGAGAGGTCTTTATGACAGAAACTACCCAAAAGTGACAACATTCTAAAAACTGCACCCCTCAAGGTGCTCAAAACCACATTCAAGAACTTTATTAACCCTTCAGGTGCTTCACAGGAATTTTTGGAATGTGGAAGAAAAAAATGAACATTTAACTTTTTTCACAAAAATTTTACTTTAGACCCAATTTTTTTCATTTTTGCAGGGGTAACAGGAAAAAATGGACCCCAAAATTTGTTGTGCAATTTCCCCTGGGCACTCATATACCCCATATGGGGGAAAAACCACTGTTTGGGCGCACGGCAGGGCTCGGAAGGGAAGGAGCGCCATTTGAATCTTCGATTGTAAAATTTGCTTGAATAATTAGCGGATGCCATGTTGCGTTTGGAGAGCCCCTGATGTGCCTAAACAGTGGAAACCCCCCACAAGTGACCCCATTTTGGAAACTAGACCCCCCCTGGGAACTTATCTAGATGGGTGGTGGGTGAACATTTTGAACCCCCAGGTGCTTCACAAATTAATCCGTAAAAATTAAAAAGTATTTTTTTTCCACTTTTTCATTTTTACTAATCAAATTGTGAAGCACCTGGGGGTTCCAAGTGCTCACTATGCATCTAGATAGGTGCCTTTGGGGGTCTAGTTTCCAAAATTGGGTCACTTGTGGGGGAGCTCCAATGTTTAGGCACACAGGGGCTCTCTAAATGCGACATGGTGTCCGCTAACAAATTGAATGGAAAATTGGCTCAAATTGTTAGAGGACACCATGTTGCGTTTGGAGAGCCCCTGTGTGCCTAAACATTGGAGCTCCCCCACAAATGACCCCATTTTGGAAACTAGACCCCCCAAGGCACCTATCTAGATGCATAGTGAGCACTTGGAACCCCCAGGTGCTTCACAAATTGATTCGTAAAAATGAAAAAGTGGAAAAAAAAACACTTTTATATTTTTACGGATTAATTTGTGAAGCACCTGGGGGTTCCAAGTGCTCACTATGCATCTAGATAGGTGCCTTGGGGGGTCTAGTTTCCAAAATAGGGTCACTTGTGGGGGAGCTCCAATGTTTAGGCACACAGGGGCTCTCCAAACGTGACATGCTGTCCGCTATCAGATTGAATGGAAAATCGGCTCAAATTGTTAGTGGACACCATGTTGCGTTTGGAGAGCCCCTGTGTGCCTAAACATTGGAGCTCCCCCACAAGTGACCCCATTTTGTAAACTAGACCCCCCAAGGCACATATCTAGATGCATAGTGAGCACTTGGAACCCCCAGGTGCTTCACAAATTAATCCGTAAAAATAAAAAAGTGTTTTCTTTTCCACTTTTTTATTTTTACAAATCAATTTGTGAAGCACCTGGGGGTTCCAAGTGCTCACTATGCATCTAGATAGGTGCCTTAGGGGGTCTAGTTTCCAAAATGGGGTCACTTGCGGGGAAGCTCCAATGTTTAGGCACACAGGGGCTCTCCAAACGCAACATGGTGTCCGCTAACAATTTGAGCCGATTTTTCATTTAATTTGTTAGCGGACACCATGTCGCATTTGGAGAGCCCCTGTGTGACTAAACAGTGGAAACCCCCCACAAGTGACCCCATTTTGGAAACTAGACCCCTCAAGGATTTTATCAAGGGGTATAGTGAACCCTAACCCCAACCCCAGCCCTAACCATAGCACAACCCTAAGCCTAGCCCAACCCTAACCCTAGCACAATCCTAACCAGAGAGTTTATTTTTTACGCCGTTCCTTGTGCGGTATAAGTGATTAGTAGTGTTGAGCCACCCCCGTAGTGTTCGAGTTCGGTTCGGTTCGTCGAACACCCGTATGTTCGCCGAACTGTTCGTCGAATTGTTCGTCGAACACCTTCGGACACCGTTAAAACCAATGGCAGGCAAACAAAAACACATAGAAACACATAGAAAACACCTTCAAAGGTGTCCAAAAGCTGACAAACTGCTCAGAAGACACAACTAACACATGGAAAAGTGACAAGTACATATAGTCATGCGAAAAGAAAAGAGGTGGAGGAGTAAAAGGAGGGGGAGACACAGATATAGGCATGTCATGCCCTTCTAAAACCAAAAAAGTGCGAAGCCGACACGGCCAGTCCGTTCCTGCCCGTGCGACCTCCGTGTCGCCAGGTTTGTGCCAGAGCTGCGGTGGACCCTGACGGCCAGCCCCTGTCTCTCAATACTGGTGCCTGTCCGCTGGTGGGTGAAGCCCCCCCGCGGTGGGGGGAAGTAAAATCTGCAGAAGAAAGACCATCTTCCAGCCAAACTAAGATGTCTACTTCTTTTTGTGGACAATGTGATACGAGCCCTTTCTTACGGACACACCCATCGCTACAAATTCCAGATGAGGCACAAAAACAGCAGGTGCTTCAATGGATATCAAGTGCTCCTTCAAGTGGGCTCTCCTCCACCTCAACTTCAACATCACAAATACTCCAGTCCTCAGAGGTGTCACCCCAATCGCACTTGCTTCCTCACAGCTCCCAAGTCTCCAGCTGCCCATCTGAATATGGGGTAACACAGATGGTTGAGTCTGCACAGCTGTTTATTCATACTATAGCCCGGCAAACGGAGGTCTGCTCCAGAGCTTCTGTTAATCCAGACGAGGAAATGATCTGCACTGATGCCCAGAATCTTTATGAGTCGGATCCAGGACCAGATGAAGAATGTTCTGAGCATAATGTAGACCCTCGTTCCCAAACTGTAACTCCTGTTGGTGGAGACAATGATGAAGACGATGATGAGACTCAAATACCTGATTGGAGCGACAACTTGACTTTTCGGTCAGGGCAGGAAGAGGTTGGCTCTTAGGACGACGGGTGTGAGAACACAGGGTGATGATGACGAGGTTGGAGATCCCACTTACTGTCAACCCACAGTCAGCCAGTCGATGAGGTCAGCAGAGGAGGTGGAGGAGGATGTGACTAGCCCAGGGGATGGGGATGACTCGGTACCCGGGCATTTGCCTGGCCTTTGGGATGTCGCGGTGGTCGGCTCCCGGGCCCGTACCCTGGGGTCAGTCTTTAAAAGGGTGGATAATTGTTAATTTTATAAGAGTTCGTGACGCCACCTGTGGTATCTGGTGAGAAGCACCAGCGCTGCAGTATTCCACTGAGGCCGGTGATAAGGCAGCTTGATGGTATAGCTCCCCACAGGTGGAGCTAGGCCTCAGAAAAGCGTATGCAGGGGGAATGCAGGACAGGCGAGACCCAGCTGGGTCAGAGCAAGAACGGGAACGGACATGGTAGTCACTTCAGTACCTTTTACTGGTGGAAATTCAGGCACATCCTGGAGCACTGTAGGGTGAAGGGTGCATATCAGGATCCTCCCCAATGAGCGGGTGTAGGGCCTCCTGTTTATTGCCTCTGCGTAGTAAGTTTCTGACCTGCCTGGAGCTAGGCCTAACTTTGTCTCTGTCCTGCGCTGACTGACCTTGTGGTAGGGCCTTGTCTTGGAGTTCACGCTCCCAGTATGCGGGGCCTAAGCGTCTCCTGGCTCTGTTATGTATCAGCACCTTAGCGATCATGGGACTTGTAGTTCTCCAGGGATTCCGGTTATGCCTTACTGGGTCATAGAGATCCCGGTAAGCTCGGATCCAGTGTCCGGTAAATGCTTCGGGGTCAGCTGGTTAAGCTCCACTGCCCCCAATGTACTAACTCTCCACTCGCCTTCGGCCTACTCGGGCCCTCACTAGGCTATACACACTAATGGCAACTTGCCGCGCTTCACCGATCTTATGGCGCCGGCACACCTTAAGCTCTAACTGGGCTCCCTGAATCTAGCTAACAGGAGCCTCGTGCTCCACTGCTGAACTATTAACTGAGTTCTCTAGACTAGACTGAGCTCCACTGCAGACTGACCTCTCTTAGGCTTCTCTACTGCAGGAACTCTTCAGAGGAACTGAACTGCCTAGCTCCACCTTCCCTATTTATATCCCTAACGGGCTACCTCTGCTGGTCTGAGGTGGAAGGTGGAGATGTGTGAATGTTTATATGGGGGCCTCTTGTGGAGGATTCCATCAATGCACTCTTCTAGGATCTGTGATACTAAGCGCAGCTGGGCGTCACAGATGCTATTGACGACGAGGTTAGGTTGCGCCTTCCTGGACAGAGACGGAGTACTGGAAGCACGTCAACAACTGCATCCTCAGCCACAACTCTGCCTCTGACCACAAGTCGTAGTGGCTCTTCAGGTCGCATGGGCTCTAAGCCTTGCATAGCCTGGGCATTTTTTCAGATCGATAAGGATGACCCAACTCGTGTTATCTGTAATATTTGTCACCAAAAGCTAAGTAGAGGCCAAAAAATCCATAGTTTGAGTACTTCATGCATGAACCGTCACATGGATATGAAGCATAAGTTGCAGTGGGAAGCTCACTGTGCTACAATGCGGCCTAGCGGGCCGGGCCAACCACCGTCTGCCCCATCTTGTGCATCCGCGGCCTCTTCATCCTCTGTGACTGGGGGGACAGCAGTCACACATGTTTTTGGATGCAGACCTGCCACCTCTTTACCCGCAACAGCCAGTGATTGGCAGATCATCATTTCATTTGGAAGTGGAAACACCAGCTGGTGTTGAGCGCTCTCCGACATCGAGAGCACCACCTTTGGATCAAGGCAACCTAACTTTTCCACCTGCATCTTCCTCACAGACCAGCAAGTTTGCCGGGGACACCCCGTCTAAGCACAACAGCCAGCCCTCGGCCCCTCAGATGTGGACAAGTAAAAGACCATTTCCTCCTAGCCATGAGAAAGCTAAGAGGTTGAATTTCACCATCTGCAAGCTGTTGGCTACAGAAATGCTGCCTTTCCGCCTGGTGGACACAGAGGATTTTCGAGACCTTATGTCCGTCGCAGTGCCCCAGTACCAGATGCCCAGTCGGCACTACTTCTCAAAGAAAGGTGTGCCTGCGCTCCACCAGCATGTCGCACACAACATCACCGCATCTTTGAGAAACTCTGTGTGTGACAGGGTGCGTTTCACCACAGACACTTGGGCGAGTAGGCATGGACAGGGGCGTTACATGTCGCTGACTGGGCACTGGCTAACTATGGTGACAGCAGGACAAGGGACTGCTGTCCAAGTCTTGCCGTCCCAATGAGTTGTACTTCAGTCCTCTTTATCTAGAAGTTCCTCCACTGCTTCTGCCTCATCAACCTCCTCTCGGTCCTCCACCTGCACCCAAAGCCTGTCTCGTAATGCCACCCACTTTCTAACTGCGCAGAAGGAATCCTGCACACCTCCTTACTATGCTGGCAGCAGGGCTCAACGGTATCAGGCGGTGTTTACTTTGAAATGTCTGGGAAATATAAGTCACTCTGGTGAGAAGTTGTGGTCAGCTCTGGAGACCCAGTTTCATGAATGGTTGTCTCCACTGGACCTGCAACCAGAGAAGGCCGTGTGTGACAATGCTGCAAACCTGGGTGCGGCCCTTAGCCGGGGCAATGTCACACACGTGCCTTGTATGGCTCACGTGTTGAACCTGGTTGTCCAGCAATTTTTAGCCCACTATCCCAGACTAGATGGCCTTCTGCAGAGGTGCCGGTCGCTGTGTGCTCACTTCCGCCGTTCGCATCCCGCAGCTCAACGACTTACATCTCTACAGAAGTCGTTGGGCCTGCCAGTTCACCGGCTGAAATGCGATGTGCCGACACGGTGGAATTCAACTCTGCACATGTTGCAGCGACTGTGGCAGCACCGACAAGCCCTGGTGCAATACATTCTGACGTATAGCCTGGGCCAACGAAATCCAGAGGTGGGGCAAATCACGCTGCAGGAGTGGTGTCAGATCAGGGACCTATGAAGTTGACGCTCCCCCTGGGCCGTGGGGTACCCGGAGCCAGGCCGGTAGACCCTGGGGGTTGTAGTCACTGTGGCGGCGACCCGGTCCGTGACCCAGGGCGGTCAATCCAAGGGTAATTTGTATATATGGGTTTTATAATGTCTGACTACGCCACCTGTGGAGTGTGGCCAAAGGGGCCGCCGCTGCGGAACAGTCCTCTGAAGCTGGTGGTTTTGCAGCAATGGTATTATTACTCCCCACAGGAAGAGTGTAGCTTCGGGGCAGTGTGGGTGGATGATGGTGGTTGTAGTGCAGGGAGTCAGTAATGAACACAGAGTCCGTGTGATGCAGTCCCAAGATCTTTACTCACAGTTGTTGCAGTCCAGATTACAGGTACCAGAGCAATCTCCTCTGTCGTGCTGTGCGTACTCAGTGAGGGGCTCAGTCCACCCCCAGATAGCTCCGGAGTACTTAGCAGGACCCCCTTCTGTGTGTCCTTTCTCTGGCCTTCTCCCTGCTCCTCACACCCAGTGACACTTCTATCCGGTATCCTCGGGCCTTGGCGGGCGACGTGTGTTCCGTCCCCTGGGTCCTATGTGGCTACCTTCTTAGTGAGACTGGTGTGTACTTTGGCCTTCAGTACATGAAATGCTGCAGCCTCCTGTTTCTAGTTGAGCCTTGCTGTTTCTCCGCTAGTTGAGGGACTGGTTCCCCTTATCTGGCCTGACCCCTCTACCTCCTGGTAGCAGCGGGCGTACGGGTGGCCTTCTGCACGGCCCGTACTCCTAGGGTCCCTTCGGTTCCTGGAGCCTTCCTGCTCCCACTCCTCTCTTCTCTCCTTCAGTCTTGGACCTCCCAGGCTAGGCCTGCCTCCGGAGCAGAGCTCATGCAGAGCCTCTGCTCCTGTCACTTCTCCTCCTCTGACTGGATTGCTCTTTCTAAGATGGCTTCCTATTTATACTCTCCCTGTCATGTGCTCTCCTAAGCTGCTTTCTCCACCCACACCCACTACATAGGACCCTCCCACCAGCTAGGGACCTGGGACTGTGCTCTCCCTTAGGAGCAATCTCGCCCTACCCCCACAGCGGGTATGTGTTGGATGTAGGTGTTAGGGTCCCGAGCCATACTCCTTCCTTACCTGAGGGTGAGATACCACACCTCTGGGTGAGATGCAGTACCTCTGTGGCGACTGAACCCTCAGGGGTGCCACAAACCCTTCTGCACAGTTTTGAAATGGTGACGAAGATGTTTAGTGCTGACGACGATGCCATTATCAGCATGACTATTCTGGTGATTTACATGCTGGAGCACACGTTAAACAGAATTCAGAGTCAGGTGGTGGGACAAGAGCAGGTGTAGGAAGTAGAGGAGGAGTCGTATGCAGAAGGGATAACATCTCCAAGGTCCAGACAGTCGGCCGCACCAAGGCGGCAGGCATGGGAGGGTGGGGGAGAGGGATTAACCAGGGCGCATGATAGCAGCCAAACTGTTGAGGAAGGTGCAGGAGCCGAGGGAGAAGTGGAGGACGAACTGGCGATGGGCATGGAAGACTCATCAGATGAGGGAGACCTTGATCACATTTCTGTTGTGCGAGGTTGGGGGGAGAGGGCAGAGGAAGGAAGCATGATTCTTACCTCGCTACCAACACAACAAGGACTTGGTCCTCCTGGATGCGCAAGATACATGAGTGCCTTCTTGCTGCACTACCTGCAACATGACCCTCGGATTGTCAGAATTCGAAGTAATCCCTACTACTGGGTTGCCACACTCTTAGATCCCCGGTACAAAAGTAAATTTGCCGAAATAATTCCTGCCATAGAAAGGGATTCACGCATGCAGGAGTATCAGCAGAGGCTGTTGCAGAATCTTACATGTGCTTTGCCACAAAGCACCAGTGGTGCACGTAGTGAATCTCACAGTTCTAACTTGCCAACCGTGGGACTGTCGAGTCTTCATCACTCAAACCGTAACAGTAACACAGAATCTGCTGGTAACAGCAATTTTGTGGAATCGTTTCACCACTTTTTTAGACCATCCTTTGCAAGGCTACAGGAGACAAGAAGTCTGACACATAGTCAACGCCTAGAGAGGATGGTACAGGAGTATCTCCAAGTGAACATCGAAGCTATGACTGTGTCACTGGACCCTTGCTCATTTTGGGCTTCCAATCTGGAAAAATGTCCGGAGCTCACCACTCACGCCTTGGAGATCTTGTCATGCCCTGCAGCCAGCGTTCTCTCTGAACGTGTGTTCAGCGCTGCTGGTGGTGTGCTGACAGAAAAGCGCACGCGGCTGTCCAGTGAGAATGTAGACAGACTCACGTTCATAAAGATGAACAAATCATGGATCCGCAAGGACTTTTCTACCCCTGTGTCATCCTGGGGAGAATAAAAGCTTGAGGATTTGGTAAAATCACCTCACCAACCGTTTTAAGCAACTCTGGGGCAATTGATGCCACTTAAGTGGTGTCTGTGCCACAATTTTTGGAAAAAATGGAGACTCTTTTTGGAGTCCCCTTGCTGTATTTTACGTGACGTTGGCATCGTCAATTCCAGGTGGGTTGGGTCGCTCCCCCCCCCTTTTAACTGTAAGAAACTACATACACTATGGCTTTGGGTAACACAGATAGTTGAGTCTGAAGAGCTGTTTACTCAGAGGTCTGCTCCAAAGCTTCAGTGTCTGCTAGTCAGCATAGAATTTTTAACTGCATCTAGCCTAGGCAATACTTTGGGCGTAGTAGCCCAGCTGCGAAGTAAGCTGCACCGCCTGTGTATCTAATAAGAATTTTTAAATGCATCTAACCTAGGCAAACTGTGGGGTCCCCCAACCAAACCCAGATGCTCAGCCCCCATACCGCCCTTCTTTCCTTGACAATACAATAATGTAACTCTTACAACTGGATGGGTGAGGATCAGTCACAGTTTTATTAACTCTCTATACTCATTCCATTAGAAAGGCATTTTATTTCTAAAATAATTCAGCTTGTTTCCGCATGCCCTGGGTCTCCACACCGGCAAGTTAGCCAACAAGTGTAACTCTCCAACATGTCCTTTCTATTTCCAGGCCATGGAGGATCCTGTGTACTCGTATGCAGGACTCTGACCCCCATCCATCACTCTTAATGCTTGTTCCACTCCGTCCTGGAGTCCTGACAGGAATATGTCCAGTTCAATATCCATTAAGTGAACACCGTCAGGCCGTATGAGGCCTGCTTTATCTCCTTCCAGTTATCGGTGTTGTATCACTACACCGCCTCTGTCTCTTCTAAATTTTGCCATCCTAATATTTATTACCCGCCTTGTCCGTTCGATGGCCGTGATGTCTCGCGCACCTTGACATACCGCTATCGGCACAATCTCTGACCATACTATAGTTAGTTTTGTGAAAAATTCTTTGAAGCGCTCAGTGTCTAGTTTCATTATTGCCATTAGTTATGCGTGCTTGTGATGACCTAGGTCGTTTCCCCCGGCCTGTATAACTAAGATGACCGGACCTCTTGCCTCTCTCCCTACCTTGATTACCTCCATTAGTACCTGTGGCCATAGCAGGCCTCTAATACCTCTCCAGTTGAAATATGTGTTATGAAACTCTAATTTCCTCCTGCCTTGGTGGACTTTCGCCCTTTTTTCTGCCCAATATATATACGAGTGGCCTATCACCCACACTGTTGGCTTAGCGTCACCTGTAAAAGAAACAAACCACGTTAGGATAACAAGTCTGATCGTATGTATCTCGCCAAACACATGGATCGCCATCTCCCTATCCTCTGAACTTCCGTTTGTGACAGTCCTGCTCTTGCTGCTTCCGTGGCCGCGCCTATGCAGAATGAGTGTGTCCCGTAATCTTTGTGGTTGCCTGCCGATGTTATGCATTTATTAAATATAGCTTGGAACTGGTATCTTGATAATGGCATTCCATTAATGTGTGATAGGAAGAAATTACTTTGTGATCTGATGGTTATATATGTTTTTACTATTGTTACCCGACTCAGTGTACCGTTTGTGGGTTGTAGAAGTACCCAAGTGCCCCTGCCCGCTGGAACGGTTTTCGATTGGCGTATGCGTAGACGTATTGCATTATTGGCTATGACTACGTCCTGGTGTAATAAGCCTCCACTGGTGGTAATTTTGGATTGAGGGACTAATTCGCTTATGCATAGCGCCCCGAAGAAGGCGATCGCAAATGCAATAGACAGTAGTGTTGCTTCAAATTGTGAGTGTCATGTTAATGGTGTTAGGGATATGATGTGAGAAATCAGTTTTAGTGACACGGGACAGGACGTCTACACTCCTGACTTGGCTGACCCTTTTTCCACCCTTTTATGGATTATCTGATGATGAATCTCTTTGTCACATCTCCCCAATTCAGTAGTTGGAAGTGAAATGCTACTCCGGTCAGACACCGCTGCGCTGACGCCCTTGATATGCCCCTCATCATTAGCTTGTTGAGAAATTCTATGGTGACTTGTAATCTGGCTTGTTCACATTGGTCAACCCATCTGCCTGCTACTAGTCGTGTCCACTCTTCCCATGCCACTTCGACGGGGCAACTGACGCTCTGATTAATGGCATCAACTATTCGCCACTAGATCCCATAGGGAGGGTAGGCAACTGTTGCCCGTTTGGTGGCCGTTGGGGAGGAGCTCTGTGAAAATCTGCCAATTAAATTGTGATAAAGCGTTAGCAGCAGCTTTAGACCCCTCAGCATCGTGGCTAGCGTGGACCCATGCATTGTGTTTTAGGCACAGGAATGCTAGCCGGCGTAGACGGGAGAGACGATGATGCCATCTTATTAATGCAGTGCGCTAGGCTGGTGTTTTTTGTTATGAAGCGTATATTTTTGTTAGCCAGGAGAGCGCCCCATATTTCTATTGCTACCACTATTGAGAAGAAAAATTTTTTTCTGGGCTAGATGCAGCTAAAAATTATTATTAATTTCAAAGCTGGTGGAGCTTGGTTTTGATGGCCTAATACAATGAGTACCACACACTGCTACTATGCCCAAAATTATTTTCCAGGCAAGATGCAGCTAAAAATTATTATTAATTTCAAAGCTGGTGGAGCTTGGTATAGATGGCCTAATACAATGAGTACCACACACTGCTACTAAGCCCAAAATTATTTTCCGGGCTAGATGCAGCTAAAAATTATTTTGAATTTGCAACCTGGTGGAGGTTAGTATAGATGGACTAATAGAACAAGTCCCACACACTGCTACAAGCCGAAATATTTTTTCAGAGCTAGATGCAGATAAAAATTATATTGAATTGCAACCTGGTGGATGTTAGTATAGATGGACTAATAGAACAAGTCCCACACACTGCTACAAGCTGAAATATTTTTTCAGAGCTAGATGCAGATAAAAAATTATATTGAATTTGCAACCTGGTGGAGGTTAGTATAGATGGACTAACAGAACAAGTCCCACACACTGCTACAAGCCGAAGCCCAAATATTTTTTCAGAGCTAGATGCAGATAAAAATTATATTGAATTTGCAACCTGGTGGAGGTTAGTATAGATGGACTAATAGAACAAGTCCCACACACTGCTACAAGCCGAAGCCCAAATATTTTTTCAGAGCTAGATGCAGAAAAAAATTATATTGGATTTGCAACATGGTGGAGGTTAGTATAGATGGACTAATAGAACAAGTCCCACACACTGCTAAAAGCCCAAATATTTTTTCAGAGCTAGATGCAGATAAAAATTATATTGAATTTGCAACCTGGTGGAGGTTAGTATAGATGGACTAACATAACAAGTCCCACACACTGCTACAAGCCGAAGCCCAAATATTTTTTCAGAGATAGATGCAGATAAAAATTATATTGAATTTGCAACCTGGTGGAGGTTAGTATAGATGGACTAATAGAACAAGTCCCACACACTGCTAAAAGCTGAAATATTTTTTCAGAGCTACATGCAGATAAAAATTATATTGAATTTGCAACCTGGTGGAGGTTAGTATAGATGGACTAACATAACAAGTCCCACACACTGCTACAAGCCGAAGTCCAAATATTTTTTCAGCGCTAGATGCAGATAAAAATTATATTGAATTTGCAACCTGGTGGATGTTAGTATAGATGGACGAATAGAACAAGTCCCACACACTGCTACAAGCTGAAATATTTTTTCAGAGCTAGATGCAGATAAAAATTATATTGAATTTGCAACATGGTGGATGTTAGTATAGATGGACTAATAGAACAAGTCCCACACACTGCTACAAGCTGAAATACTTTTTCAGAGCTAGATGCAGATAAAAATTATATTGAATTTCCAACCTGGTGGAGGTTAGTATAGATGGACTAACAGAACAAGTCCCACACACTGCTACAAGCCGAAGCCCAAATATTTTTTCAGAGCTAGATGCAGATAAAAATTATATTGAATTTGCAATCTAGTTGAGGAAAGTATAGATGGACTAATAGAACAAGTCCCACACACTGCTAAAAGCCCAAATATTTTTTCAGAGCTAGATGCAGATAAAAATTATATTGAATTTGCAACCTGGTGGAGGTTAGTATAGATGGACTAACATAACAAGTCCCACATACTGCTACAAGCCGTAGCCCAAATATTTTTTCAGAGCTAGATGCAGATAAAAATTATATTGAATTTGCAACCTGGTGGAGGTTAGTATAGATGGACTAATAGAACAAGTCCCACACACTGCTACAAGCTGAAATATTTTTTCAGAGCTAGATGCAGATAAAAATTATATTGAATTTGAAACGTGGTGGATGTTAGTATAGATGGACTAACAGAACAAGTCCCACACACTGCTACAAGCCGAAGCCCAAATATTTTTTCAGAGCTAGATGCAGATAAAAATTATATTGAATTTGCAACCTGGTGGAGGTTAGTATAGATGGACTAATAGAACAAGTCCCACACACTGCTACAAGCCGAAGCCCAAATATTTTTTCAGAGCTAGATGCAGATAAAAATTATATTGAATTTGCAACCTGGTAGAGGTCTGTATAGATGGACTAATAGAACAAGTCCCACACACTGCTAAAAGCCGAAATATTTTTCAGAGCTAGATGCAGATAAAAATTATATTGAATTTGCAACCTGGTGGAGGTTAGTATAGATGGACTAACAGAACAAGTCCCACACACTGCTACAAGCCGAAGCCCAAATATTTTTTCAGAGCTAGATGCAGATAAAAATTATATTGAATTTGCAACCTGGTGGAGGTTAGTATAGATGGACTAATAGAACAAGTCCCACACACTGCTACAAGCCGACGCCCAAATATTTTTTCAAAGCTAGATGCAGATAAAAATTATATTGAATTTGCAACCTGGTGGAGGTTCGTGTAGATGGACTAATAGAACAAGTCCCACACACTGCTACAAGCCGAAATATATTTTCAGAGCTAGATGCAGATAAAAATTATATTGAATTTGCAACCTGGTGGAGGTTTGTATAGATGGACTAATAGAACAAGTCCCACACACTGCTACAAGCCGAAATATTTTTTCAGAGCTAGATGCAGATAAAAATTATTTTGAATTTGCAACCTGGTGGAGGTTAGTATAGATGGACTAATAGAACAAGTCCCACACACTGCTACAAGCCGAAGCCCAAATATTTTTTCAGAGCTAGATGCAGATAAAAATTATATTGAATTTGCAACCTGGTGGAGGTTAGTATAGATGGACTAATACAACAAGTCCCACACACTGTTACAAGCCAAAATATTTTTTCAGAGCTAGATGCAGATAAAATTATATTGAATTTGCAACGTGGTGGAGGTTAGTATAGATGGACTAATAGAACAAGTCCCACACACTGATACAAGCAGAAGTATTTTTTCAGAGCTAGATGCAGATAAAAATTATATTGAATTTGCAACCTGGTGGAGGTTAGTATAGATGGACTAATAGAACAAGTCCCACACACTGCAACAAGCCGAAATATTTTTTCAGAGCTAGATGCAGATAAAAATTATATTGAATTTGCAACCTTGTGGAGGTTAGTATAGATGGACTAATAGAACAAGTCCCACGCACTGCTACACTCCAAAGCCCAAATATTTTTTCAGAGCTAGATGCAGATAAAAATAATATTGAATTTGCAACCTGGTGGATTTTAGTGTAGATGGACTAACAGAATAAGTCCCAAACACTGCTACAAGCCGAATCCCAAATATATTTTCAGAGCTAGATGCAGATAAAAATTATATTGAATTTGCAACCTGGTGGGGGTTAGTATAGATGGACTAATAGAACAAGTCCCACACACTGCTACAAGCCGAAGCCCAAATATTTTTTCAGAGCTAGATGCAGATAAAAATTATATTGAATTTGCAACCTTGTGGAGGTTAGTATAGATGGACTAATAGAACAAGTCCCAAACACTGCTACAAGCTGAAGCCCAAATATTTTTTCAGAGCTAGATGCAGATAAAAATTATATTGAATTTGCAACCTGGTGGAGGTTAGTATAGATGGACTAATAGAACAAGTCCCACACACTGCGACAAGCTGATATATTTTTTCAGAGCTAGATGCAGATAAAAATTATATTGAATTTGCAACCTGGTGGAGGTTAGTATAGATGGACTAATAGAGCAAGTCCCACACACTGCTACAAGCCAAAATATTTTTTCAGAGCTAGATGCAGATAAAAATTATTTTGAATTTTCAACCTGGTGGAGGTTAGTATAGATGGACTTATAGAACAAGTCCCACACACTGCTACAAGCCGAAATATTTTTTCAGAGCTAGATGCAGATAAAAATGATATTGAATTTGCTACCTGATGGAGGTTAGTATAGATGGACTAATAGAACAAGTCCCACACATTGCTACAAGCCAAAATATTTTTTCAGAGCTAGATGCAGATAAAAATTATATTGAATTTGCAACCTGCTGGATGTTAGTATAGATGGACTAATTGAACAAGTCCCACACACTGCTACAAGCTGAAAAATTTTTTCAGAGCTAGATGCAGATAAAAATTATATTGAATTTGCAACCTGGTGGAGGTTAGTATAGATGGACTAACAAAACAAGTCCCACACACTGATACAAGCCGAAGACCAAATATTTTTTCAGAGCTAGATGCAGATAAAAAATATATTGAATTTGCAACCTGGTGGATGTTAGTATAGATGGACTAATAGAACAAGTCCCACACACTGCTACAAGCTGAAATACTTTTTCAGAGCTAGATGCAGATAAAAATTATATTGAATTTGCAACCTGGTGGAGGTTATTATAGATGGACTAACAGAACAAGTCCCACACACTGATACAAGCCGAAGCCCAAATATTTTTTCAGAGCTAGATGCAGATAAAAATTATATTGAATTTGCAACTTGGTGGAGGTTAGTATAGATGGACTAATAGAACAAGTCCCACACACTGCTACAAGCCGAAGCCCAAATATTTTTTCAGAGCTAGACGCAGATAAAAATTATATTGAATTTGCAACCTGGTGGAGGTCAGTATAGATGGACTAATAGAACAAATCCCACACACTGCTACAAGCCGAAATATTTTTTCAGAGCTAGATGCAGATAAAAATTATATTGAATTTGCAACCTGGTGGAGGTTAGTATAGATGGACTAATAGAACAAGTCCCACACACTGCAACAAGCCGAAATATTTTTTCAGAGCTAGATGCAGATAAAAATTATATTGAATTTGCAACCTTGTGGAGGTTAGTATAGATGGACTAATAGAACAAGTCCCACGCACTGCTACACTCCAAAGCCCAAATATTTTTTCAGAGCTAGATGCAGATAAAAATAATATTGAATTTGCAACCTGGTGGATTTTAGTGTAGATGGACTAACAGAATAAGTCCCAAACACTGCTACAAGCCGAATCCCAAATATATTTTCAGAGCTAGATGCAGATAAAAATTATATTGAATTTGCAACCTGGTGGGGGTTAGTATAGATGGACTAATAGAACAAGTCCCACACACTGCTACAAGCCGAAGCCCAAATATTTTTTCAGAGCTAGATGCAGATAAAAATTATATTGAATTTGCAACCTTGTGGAGGTTAGTATAGATGGACTAATAGAACAAGTACCAAACACTGCTACAAGCTGAAGCCCAAATATTTTTTCAGAGCTAGATGCAGATAAAAATTATATTGAATTTGCAACCTGGTGGGGGTTAGTATAGATGGACTAATAGAACAAGTCCCACACACTGCTACAAGCCGAAGCCCAAATATTTTTTCAGAGCTAGATGCAGATAAAAATTATATTGAATTTGCAACCTTGTGGAGGTTAGTATAGATGGACTAATAGAACAAGTACCAAACACTGCTACAAGCTGAAGCCCAAATATTTTTTCAGAGCTAGATGCAGATAAAAATTATATTGAATTTGCAACCTGGTGGAGGTTAGTATAGATGGACTAATAGAACAAGTCCCACACACTGCGACAAGCTGATATATTTTTTCAGAGCTAGATGCAGATAAAAATTATATTGAATTTGCAACCTGGTGGAGGTTAGTATAGATGGACTAATAGAGCAAGTCCCACACACTGCTACAAGCCAAAATATTTTTTCAGAGCTAGATGCAGATAAAAATTATATTGAATTTTCAACCTGGTGGAGGTTAGTATAGATGGACTTATAGAACAAGTCCCACACACTGCTACAAGCCGAAATATTTTTTCAGAGCTAGATGCAGATAAAAATGATATTGAATTTGCTACCTGATGGAGGTTAGTATAGATGGACTAATAGAACAAGTCCCACACATTGCTACAAGCCGAAATATTTTTTCAGAGCTAGATGCAGATAAAAATTATATTGAATTTGCAACCTGCTGGATGTTAGTATAGATGGACTAATTGAACAAGTCCCACACACTGCTACAAGCTGAAAAATTTTTTCAGAGCTAGATGCAGATAAAAATTATATTGAATTTGCAACCTGGTGGAGGTTAGTATAGATGGACTAACAAAACCAGTCCCACACACTGATACAAGCCGAAGACCAAATATTTTTTCAGAGCTAGATGCAGATAAAAAATATATTGAATTTGCAACCTGGTGGATGTTAGTATAGATGGACTAATAGAACAAGTCCCACACACTGCTACAAGCTGAAATACTTTTTCAGAGCTAGATGCAGATAAAAATTATATTGAATTTGCAACCTGGTGGAGGTTATTATAGATGGACTAACAGAACAAGTCCCACACACTGATACAAGCCGAAGCCCAAATATTTTTTCAGAGCTAGATGCAGATAAAAATTATATTGAATTTGCAACTTGGTGGAGGTTAGTATAGATGGACTAATAGAACAAGTCCCACACACTGCTACAAGCCGAAGCCCAAATATTTTTTCAGAGCTAGACGCAGATAAAAATTATATTGAATTTGCAACCTGGTGGAGGTCAGTATAGATGGACTAATAGAACTAATCCCACACACTGCTACAAGCCGAAATATTTTTTCAGAGCTAGATGCAGATAAAAATTATATTGAATTTGCAACCTGGTGGAGGTTAGTATAGATGGACTAATAGAACAATTCCCACACACTGCTACAAGCCGAAGCCCAAATATTTTTTCAGAGCTAGATGCAGATAAAAATTATATTGAATTTGCAACCTAGTTGAGGAAAGTATAGATAGACTAATATAACAAGTCCCACACACTGCTAAAAGCCCAAATATTTTTTCAGAGCTAGATGCAGATAAAAATTATATTGAATTTGCAACCTGGTGGAGGTTAGTATAGATGGACTAACATAACAAGTCCCACATACTGCCACAAGCCGTAGCCCAAATATTTTTTCAGAGCTAGATGCAGATAAAAATTATATTGAATTTGCAACCTGGTGGAGGTTAGTATAGATGGACTAATAGAACAAGTCCCACACACTGCTACAAGCTGAAATATTTTTTCAGAGCTAGATGCAGATAAAAATTATATTGAATTTGCAACGTGGTAGATGTTAGTATAGATGGACTAACAGAACAAGTCCCACACACTGCTACAAGCCGAAGCCCAAATATTTTTTCAGAGCTAGATGCAGATAAAAATTATATTGAATTTGCAACCTGGTGGAGGTTAGTATAGATGGACTAATAGAACAAGTCCCACACATTGCTAAAAGCCGACGCCCAAATATTTTTTCAAAGCTAGATGCAGATAAAAATTATATTGAATTTGCAACCTGGTGGAGGTTTGTGTAGATGGACTAATAGAACAAGTCCCACACACTGCTACAAGCCGAAATATATTTTCAGAGCTAGATGCAGATAAAAATTATATTGAATTTGCAACCTGGTGGAGGTTTGTATAGATGGACTAATAGAACAAGTCCCACACACTGCTACAAGCCGAAATATTTTTTCAGAGCTAGATGCAGATAAAAATTATATTGAATTTGCAACCTGGTGGAGGTTAGCATAGATGGATTAATAGAACAAGTCCCACACACTGCTATAAGCCGAAGCCCAAATATTTTTTCAGAGCTAGATGCAGATAAAAATTATATTGAATTTGCAACCTGGTGGAGGTTAGTATAGATGGACTTATACAACAAGTCCCACAAACTGTTACAAGCCGAAATATTTTTTCAGAGCTAGATGCAGATAAAAATTATATTGAATTTGCAACGTGCTGGAGGTTAGTATAGATGGACTAATAGAACAAGTCCCACACACTGATACAAGCAGAAGTATTTTTTCAGAGCTAGATGCAGATAAAAATTATATTGAATTTGCAACCTGGTGGAGACTAGTATAGATGGACTAATAGAACAAGTCCCACACACTGCAACAAGCCGAAATATTTTTTCAGAGCTAGATGCAGATAAAAATTATATTGAATTTGCAACCTTGTGAAGGTTAGTATAGATGGACTAATAGAACAAGTCCCACGCACTGCTACACTCCAAAGCCCAAATATTTTTTCAGAGCTAGATGCAGATAAAAATTATATTGAATTTGCAACCTGGTGGAGGTTAGTATAGATGGACTAACAGAACAAGTCCCACACACTGCTACAAGCCGAAGCCCAAATATTTTTTCAGAGCTAGATGCAGATGAAAATTATATTGAATTTGCAACCTGGTGGAGGTTAGTATAGATGGACTAATAGAACAAGTCCCACACACTGCTACAAGCTGAAATATTTTTTCAGAGCTAGATGCAGATCAAAATTATATTGAATTTGCAACCTGGTGGATGTTAGTATAGATGGACTAATAGAACAAGTCCCACACACTGCTACATGCTGAAATATTTTTTCAGAGTTAGATGCAGATAAAAATTATATTAAATTTGCAACCTGGTGGAGGTTAGTATAGATGGACTAACAGAACAAGTCCCACACACTGCTACAAGCCAAAGCCCAAATATTTTTTCAGAGCTAGATGCAGATAAAAATTATATTGAATTTGCTACCTGGTGGAGGTCAGTATAGATGGACTAATAGAACAAGTCCCACACACTGCTACAAGCCGAAATATTTTTTCAGAGCTAGATGCAGATAAAAATTATATTGAATTTGCAACCTGGTGGAGGTTAGTATAGATGGACTAATAGAACAAGTCCCACACACAGCTACAAGCCGAAGCCCAAATATTTTTTCAGAGCTAGATGCAGATAAAAATTATATTGAATTTGCAACCTGGTGGAGGTTAGTATAGATGGACTAATAGAACAAGTCCCACACACTGCTACAAGCCGAAATATTTTTTCGGAGCTAGATGCAGGTAAAAAGTATATTGAATTTGCAACTTGGTGGAGGTTAGTATAGATGGACTAATAGAACAAGTCCCACACACTGCTAAAAGCCGAAATATTTTTTCAGAGCTAGATGCAGATAAAAATTATATTGAATTTGCAACCTGGTGGAGGTTAGTATAGATGGACTAATAAAACAAGTCCCACACACTGCTACAAGCCGAAGCCCAAATATTTTTTCAGAGCTAGATGCAGATAATAATTATATTGAATTTGCAACCTGGTGGAGGTTAGTATAGATGGACTAATAGAACAAGTCCCACACATTGCTTCAAGCCGAAGCCCAAATATTTTTTCAGAGCTAGATGCAGATAAAAATTATATTGAATTTGCCACCTGGTGGAGGTTAGTATAGATGGACTAATAGAACAAGTCCCACACACTGCTACAAGCCGAAATATTTTTTCAGAGCTAGATGCAGATAAAAATTATATTGAATTTGCAACCTGGTGGAGGTTAGTATAGTTGGACTAATAGAACAAGTCCCACACACAGCTACAAGCCGAAGCCCAAATATTTTTGCAGAGCTAGATGCAGATAAAAATTATATTGAATTTGCAACCTGGTGGAGGTTAGTATAGATGGACTAATAGAACAAGTCCCACACACTGCTACAAGCCAAAATATTTTTTCAGAGCTAGATGCAGATAAAAAGTATATTGAATTTGCAACCTGGTGGAGGTTAGTATAGATGGACTAATAGAACAAGTCCCACACACTGCTAAAAGCCGAAATATTTTTTCAGAGCTAGATGCAGATAAAAATTATATTGAATTTGCAACCTGGTGGAGGTTAGTATAGATGGACTAATAGAACAAGTCCCACACACTGCTTCAAGCCGAAGCCCAAATATTTTTTCAGAGCTAGATGCAGATAAAAATTATATTGAATTTGCAACCTGGTGGAGGTTAGTATAGATGGACTAATAGAACAAGTCCCACACACTGCTACAAGCCGAAATATTTTTTCAGAGCTAGATGCAGATAAAAATTATATTGAATTTGCAACGTGGTGGATGTTAGCATAGATGGACTAATAGAACAAGTCCCACACACTGCTACAAGCTGAAATATTTTTTCAGAGCTAGATGCAGATAAAAATTATATTGAATTTGCAACCTGGTGGAGGTTAGTATAGATGGACTAACAGAACAAGTCCCACACACTGCTACAAGCCGAAGCCCAAATATTTTTTCAGAGCTAGATGCAGATAAAAATTATATTGAATTTGCAACCTGGTGGAGGTTAGTATAGATGGACTAATAGAACAAGTCCCACACACTGCTACAAGCTGAAATATTTTTTCAGAGCTAGATGCAGATCAAAATTATATTGAATTTGCAACCTGGTGGATGTTAGTATAGATGGACTAATAGAACAAGTCCCACACACTGCTACATGCTGAAATATTTTTTCAGAGTTAGATGCAGATAAAAATTATATTAAATTTGCAACCTGGTGGAGGTTAGTATAGATGGACTAACAGAACAAGTCCCACACACTGCTACAAGCCGAAGCCCAAATATTTTTTCAGAGCTAGATGCAGGTAAAAATTATATTGAATTTTCAACCTGGTGGAGGTCAGTATAGATGGACTAATAGAACAAGTCCCACACACTGCTACAAGCCGAAATATTTTTTCAGAGCTAGATGCAGATAAAAATTATATTGAATTTGCAACCTGGTGGAGGTTAGTATAGATGGACTAATAGAACAAGTCCCACACACAGCTACAAGCCGAAGCCCAAAAATTTTTTCAGAGCTAGATGCAGATAAAAATTATATTGAATTTGCAACCTGGTGGAGGTTAGTATAGATGGACTAATAGAACAAGTCCCACACACTGCTACAAACCGAAATATTTTTTCAGAGCTAGATGCAGGTAAAAAGTATATTGAATTTGCAACCTGGTGGAGGTTAGTATAGATGGACTAATAGAACAAGTCCCACACACTGCTACAAGCCGAAGCCCAAATATTTTTTCAGAGCTAGATGCAGATAAAAATTATATTGAATTTGCAACCTGGTGGAGGTTAGTATAGATGGACTAATAGAACAAGTCCCACACACTGCTTCAAGCCGAAGACCAAATATTTTTTCAGAGCTAGATGCAGATAAAAATTATATTGAATTTGCAACCTGGTGGAGGTTAGTATAGATGGACTAATAGAACAAGTCCCACACACTGCTACAAGCCGAAATATTTTTTCAGAGCTAGATGCAGATAAAAATTATATTGAATTTGCAACCTGGTGGAGGTTAGTATAGATGGACTAATAGAACAAGTCCCACACACTGCTACAAGCCGAAATATTTTTTCAGAGCTAGATGCAGATAAAAATTATATTGAACTTGCAACCTGGTGGAGGTTAGTTTAGATGGACTAATAGAACAAGTCCCACACACTGCTACAAGCCGAAGCCCAAATATTTTTTCAGAGCTAGATGCAGATAAAAATTATATTGAATTTGCAACCTGGTGGAGGTTAGCATAGATGGACTAATAGAACAAGTCCCACACACTGCTACAAGCCGAAATATTTTTTCAGAGCTAGATGCAGATAAAAATTATATTGAATTTGCATCCTGGTGGAGGTTTGTATCGTTGGACTAATAGAACAAGACCCACACACTGCTACAAGCCAAAATATTTTTTCAGAGCTAGATGCAGATAAAAATTATATTGAATTTGCAACCTGGTGGAGGTTAGTATAGATGGACTAATAGAGCAAGTCCCACACACTGCTACAAGCCAAAATATTTTTTCAAAGCTAGATGCAGATAAAAATTATATTGAATTTGCAACCTGGTGGAGGTTAGTATAGATGGACTAATAGAACAAGTCCCACACACTGCTACAAGCTAAAATATTTTTTCAGAGCTAGATGCAGATAAAAATTATATTGAATTTGCAACCTGATGAAGGTTAGTATAGATGGACTAATAGAACAAGTCCCACACACTGCTACAAGCCGAAATATTTTTTCAGAGCTAGATGCAGATAAAAATTATATTGAATTTGCAACCTGGTGGAGGTTAGCATATATGGACTAAAAGAGCAAGTCTCACACACTGCAACAAGCCGAAATATTTTTTCAGAGCAAGAAGCAGATAAAAATTATATTGAATTTGGAAGCTGGTGGAGGTTAGTATAGATGGACTAACAGAACAAGTCCCACACACTGCTACAAGCCCAAATATTTTTTCAAAGCTGGATGCAGAAAAAAATTATATTGAATTTGCAACCTGGTGGAGGTTAGTATAGATGGACTAACAGAACAAGTCCCACACACTGCTACAAGCCGAAGCCCAAATATTTTTTCAGAGCTAGATGCAGATAAAAATTATATTGAATTTGCAACCTGGTGGAGGTCAGTATAGATGGACTAATAGAACAAGTCCCACACACTGCTACAAGCCGAAATATTTTTTCAGAGCTAGATGAAGGTAAAAAGTATATTGAATTTGCAACCTGGTGGAGGTTAGTATAGATGGACTAATAGAACAAGTCCCACACACTGCTAAAAGCCGAAATATTTTTTCAGAGCTAGATGCAGATAAAAATTATATTGAATTTGCAACCTGGTGGAGGTTAGTATAGATGGACTAATAGAACAAGTCCCACACACTGCTACAAGCCGAAGCCCAAATATTTTTTCAGAGATAGATGCAGATAAAAATTATATTGAATTTGCAACCTGGTGGAGGTTAGTATAGATGGACTAATAGAACACGTCCCACACATTGCTTCAAGCCGAAGCCCAAATATTTTTTCAGAGCTAGATGCAGATAAAATTTATATTGAATTTGCAACCTGGTGGAGGTTAGTATAGATGGACTAATAGAACAAGTCCCACACACTGCTACAAGCCGAAATATTTTTTCAGAGCTAGATGCAGATAAAAATTATATTGAATTTGCAACCTGGTGGAGGTTAGTATAGTTGGACTAATAGAACAAGTCCCAAACACAGCTACAAGCCGAAGCCCAAATATTTTTGCAGAACTAGATGCAGATAAAAATTATATTGAATTTGCAACCTGGTGGAGGTTAGTATAGATGGACTAATAGAACAAGTCCCACACACTGCTACAAGCTGAAATATTTTTTCAGAGCTAGATGCAGATAAAAATTATATTGAATTTGCAACCTGGTGGAGGTTAGTATAGATGGACTAATAGAACAAGTCCCACACACTGCTACAAGCCGAAATATTTTTTCAGAGCTAGATGCAGATAAAAATTATATTGAATTTGCAACCTGGTGGAGGTTAGTATAGATGGACTAATAGAACAAGTCCCACACACTGCTACAAGCCAAAGCCCAAATATTTTTTCAGAGCTAGATGCAGATAAAAATTATATTGAATTTGCAACCTGGTGGAGGTTACCATAGATGGACTAATAGAACAAGTCCCACACACTGCTACAAGCTGAAATATTTTTTCAGAGCTAGATGCAGATCAAAATTATATTGAATTTGCAACCTGGTGGAGGTTAGTATAGATGGACTAATAGAACAAGTCCCACACACTGCTACATGCTGAAATATTTTTTCAGAGTTAGATGCAGATAAAAATTGTATTAAATTTGCAACCTGGTGGAGGTTAGTATAGATGGACTAACAGAACAAGTCCCACACACTGCTACAAGCCGAAATATTTTTTCAGAGCTAGATGCAGATAAAAATTATATTGAATTTGCAACCTGGTGGAGGTTAGTATAGATGGACTAATAGAACAAGTCCCACACACAGCTACAAGCCGAAGCCCAAATATTTTTTCAGAGCTAGATGCAGATAAAAATTATATTGAATTTGCAACCTGGTGGAGGTTAGTATAGATGGACTAATAGAACAAGTCCCACACACTGCTACAAACCGAAATATTTTTTCAGAGCTAGATGCAGGTAAAAAGTATATTGAATTTGCAACCTGGTGGAGGTTAGTATAGATGGACTAATAGAAAAAGTCCCACACATTGCTACAAGCCGAAGCCCAAATATTTTTTCAGAGCTAGATGCAGATAAAAATTATATTGAATTTGCAACCTGGTGGAGGTTAGTATAGATGGACTAATAGAGCAAGTCCCACACACTGCTACAAGCCAAAATATTTTTTCAAAGCTAGATGCAGATAAAAATTATATTGAATTTGCAACCTGGTGGAGGTTAGTATAGATGGACTAATAGAACAAGTCCCACACACTGCTACAAGCTAAAATATTTTTCAGAGCTAGATGCAGATAAAAATTATATTGAATTTGCAACCTGATGGAGGTTAGTATAGATGGACGAATAGAACAAGTCCCACACACTGCTACAAGCCGAAATATTTTTTCAGAGCTAGATGCAGATAAAAATTATATTGAATTTGCAACCTGGTGGAGGTTAGCATATATGGACTAAAAGAGCAAGTCTCACACACTGCAACAAGCCGAAATATTTTTTCAGAGCAAGAAGCAGATAAAAATTATATTGAATTTGGAAGCTGGTGGAGGTTAGTATAGATGGACTAACAGAACAAGTCCCACACACTGCTACAAGCCCAAATATTTTTTCAAAGCTGGATGCAGAAAAAAATTATATTGAATTTGCAACCTGGTGGAGGTTAGTATAGATGGACTAACAGAACAAGTCCCACACACTGCTACAAGCCGAAGCCCAAATATTTTTTCAGAGCTAGATGCAGATAAAAATTATATTGAATTTGCAACCTGGTGGAGGTCAGTATAGATGGACTAATAGAACAAGTCCCACACACTGCTACAAGCCGAAATATTTTTTCAGAGCTAGATGCAGGTAAAAAGTATATTGAATTTGCAACCTGGTGGAGGTTAGTATAGATGGACTAATAGAACAAGTCCCACACACTGCTAAAAGCCGAAATATTTTTTCAGAGCTAGATGCAGATAAAAATTATATTGAATTTGCAACCTGGTGGAGGTTAGTATAGATGGACTAATAGAACAAGTCCCACACACTGCTACAAGCCGAAGCCCAAATATTTTTTCAGAGATAGATGCAGATAAAAATTATATTGAATTTGCAACCTGGTGGAGGTTAGTATAGATGGACTAATAGAACACGTCTCACACATTGCTTCAAGCCGAAGCCCAAATATTTTTTCAGAGCTAGATGCAGATAAAATTTATATTGAATTTGCAACCTGGTGGAGGTTAGTATAGATGGACTAATAGAACAAGTCCCACACACTGCTACAAGCCGAAATATTTTTTCAGAGCTAGATGCAGATAAAAATTATATTGAATTTGCAACCTGGTGGAGGTTAGTATAGTTGGACTAATAGAACAAGTCCCAAACACAGCTACAAGCCGAAGCCCAAATATTTTTGCAGAACTAGATGCAGATAAAAATTATATTGAATTTGCAACCTGGTGGAGGTTAGTATAGATGGACTAATAGAACAAGTCCCACACACTGCTACAAGCTGAAATATTTTTTCAGAGCTAGATGCAGATAAAAATTATATTGAATTTGCAACCTGGTGGAGGTTAGTATAGATGGACTAATAGAACAAGTCCCACACACTGCTACAAGCCGAAATATTTTTTCAGAGCTAGATGCAGATAAAAATTATATTGAATTTGCAACCTGGTGGAGGTTAGTATAGATGGACTAATAGAACAAGTCCCACACACTGCTACAAGCCGAAGCCCAAATATTTTTTCAGAGCTAGATGCAGATAAAAATTATATTGAATTTGCAACCTGGTGGAGGTTACCATAGATGGACTAATAGAACAAGTCCCACACACTGCTACAAGCTGAAATATTTTTTCAGAGCTAGATGCAGATCAAAATTATATTGAATTTGCAACCTGGTGGAGGTTAGTATAGATGGACTAATAGAACAAGTCCCACACACTGCTACATGCTGAAATATTTTTTCAGAGTTAGATGCAGATAAAAATTGTATTAAATTTGCAACCTGGTGGAGGTTAGTATAGATGGACTAACAGAACAAGTCCCACACACTGCTACAAGCCGAAATATTTTTTCAGAGCTAGATGCAGATAAAAATTATATTGAATTTGCAACCTGGTGGAGGTTAGTATAGATGGACTAATAGAACAAGTCCCACACACAGCTACAAGCCGAAGCCCAAATATTTTTTCAGAGCTAGATGCAGATAAAAATTATATTGAATTTGCAACCTGGTGGAGGTTAGTATAGATGGACTAATAGAACAAGTCCCACACACTGCTACAAACCGAAATATTTTTTCAGAGCTAGATGCAGGTAAAAAGTATATTGAATTTGCAACCTGGTGGAGGTTAGTATAGATGGACTAATAGAACAAGTCCCACACACTGCTACAAGCCGAAATATTTTTTCAGAGCTAGATGCAGATAAAAATTATATTGAATTTGCAACCTGGTGGAGGTTAGCATATATGGACTAAAAGAGCAAGTCTCACACACTGCAACAAGCCGAAATATTTTTTCAGAGCAAGAAGCAGATAAAAATTATATTGAATTTGGAAGCTGGTGGAGGTTAGTATAGATGGACTAACAGAACAAGTCCCACACACTGCTACAAGCCCAAATATTTTTTCAAAGCTGGATGCAGAAAAAAATTATATTGAATTTGCAACCTGGTGGAGGTTAGTATAGATGGACTAACAGAACAAGTCCCACACACTGCTACAAGCCGAAGCCCAAATATTTTTTCAGAGCTAGATGCAGATAAAAATTATATTGAATTTGCAACCTGGTGGAGGTCAGTATAGATGGACTAATAGAACAAGTCCCACACACTGCTACAAGCCGAAATATTTTTTCAGAGCTAGATGCAGGTAAAAAGTATATTGAATTTGCAACCTGGTGGAGGTTAGTATAGATGGACTAATAGAACAAGTCCCACACACTGCTAAAAGCCGAAATATTTTTTCAGAGCTAGATGCAGATAAAAATTATATTGAATTTGCAACCTGGTGGAGGTTAGTATAGATGGACTAATAGAACAAGTCCCACACACTGCTACAAGCCGAAGCCCAAATATTTTTTCAGAGATAGATGCAGATAAAAATTATATTGAATTTGCAACCTGGTGGAGGTTAGTATAGATGGACTAATAGAACACGTCCCACACATTGCTTCAAGCCGAAGCCCAAATATTTTTTCAGAGCTAGATGCAGATAAAATTTATATTGAATTTGCAACCTGGTGGAGGTTAGTATAGATGGACTAATAGAACAAGTCCCACACACTGCTACAAGCCGAAATATTTTTTCAGAGCTAGATGCAGATAAAAATTATATTGAATTTGCAACCTGGTGGAGGTTAGTATAGTTGGACTAATAGAACAAGTCCCAAACACAGCTACAAGCCGAAGCCCAAATATTTTTGCAGAACTAGATGCAGATAAAAATTATATTGAATTTGCAACCTGGTGGAGGTTAGTATAGATGGACTAATAGAACAAGTCCCACACACTGCTACAAGCTGAAATATTTTTTCAGAGCTAGATGCAGATAAAAATTATATTGAATTTGCAACCTGGTGGAGGTTAGTATAGATGGACTAATAGAACAAGTCCCACACACTGCTACAAGCCGAAATATTTTTTCAGAGCTAGATGCAGATAAAAATTATATTGAATTTGCAACCTGGTGGAGGTTAGTATAGATGGACTAATAGAACAAGTCCCACACACTGCTACAAGCCGAAGCCCAAATATTTTTTCAGAGCTAGATGCAGATAAAAATTATATTGAATTTGCAACCTGGTGGAGGTTACCATAGATGGACTAATAGAACAAGTCCCACACACTGCTACAAGCTGAAATATTTTTTCAGAGCTAGATGCAGATCAAAATTATATTGAATTTGCAACCTGGTGGAGGTTAGTATAGATGGACTAATAGAACAAGTCCCACACACTGCTACATGCTGAAATATTTTTTCAGAGTTAGATGCAGATAAAAATTGTATTAAATTTGCAACCTGGTGGAGGTTAGTATAGATGGACTAACAGAACAAGTCCCACACACTGCTACAAGCCGAAATATTTTTTCAGAGCTAGATGCAGATAAAAATTATATTGAATTTGCAACCTGGTGGAGGTTAGTATAGATGGACTAATAGAACAAGTCCCACACACAGCTACAAGCCGAAGCCCAAATATTTTTTCAGAGCTAGATGCAGATAAAAATTATATTGAATTTGCAACCTGGTGGAGGTTAGTATAGATGGACTAATAGAACAAGTCCCACACACTGCTACAAACCGAAATATTTTTTCAGAGCTAGATGCAGGTAAAAAGTATATTGAATTTGCAACCTGGTGGAGGTTAGTATAGATGGACTAATAGAAAAAGTCCCACACATTGCTACAAGCCGAAGCCCAAATATTTTTTCAGAGCTAGATGCAGATAAAAATTATATTGAATTTGCAACCTGGTGGAGGTTAGTATAGATGGACTAAGAGAACAAGTCCCACACATTGCTTCAAGCCGAAGCCCAAATATTTTTTCAGAACTAGATGCAGATAAAAATTATATTGAATTTGCAACCTGGTGGAGGTTAGTATAGATGGACTAATATAACAAGTCCCACACACTGCTACAAGCTGAAATATTTTTTCAGAGCTAGATGCAGATAAAAATTATATTGAATTTGCAACCTGGTGGAGGTTAGTATAATTGGACTAATAGAACAAGTCCCACACACAGCTACAAGCCGAAGCCCAAATATTTTTGCAGAGCTAGATGCAGATAAAAATTATATTGAATTTGCAACCTGGTGGAGGTTAGTATAAATGGACTAATAGAACAAGTCCCACACACTGCTACAAGCCAAAATATTTTTTCAGAGCTAGATGCAGGTAAAAAGTATATTGAATTTGCAACCTGGTGGAGGTTAGTATAGATGGACTAATAGAACAAGTCCCACACACTGCTAAAAGCCGAAATATTTTTTCAGAGCTAGATGCAGATAAAAATTATATTGAATTTGCAACCTGGTGGAGGTTAGTATAGATGGACTAATAGAACAAGTCCCACACACTGCTACAAGCCGAAGCCCAAATATTTTTTCAGAGCTAGATGCAGATAAAAATTATATTGAATTTGCAACCTGGTGGAGGTTAGTATAGATGGACTAATAGAACAAGTCCCACACACTGCTACAAGCCGAAGCCCAAATATTTTTTCAGAGCTAGATGCAGATAAAAATTATATTGAATTTGCAACCTGGTGGAGGTTACCATAGATGGACTAATAGAACAAGTCCCACACACTGCTACAAGCTGAAATATTTTTTCAGAGCTAGATGCAGATCAAAATTATATTGAATTTGCAACCTGGTGGAGGTTAGTATAGATGGACTAATAGAACAAGTCCCACACACTGCTACATGCTGAAATATTTTTTCAGAGTTAGATGCAGATAAAAATTGTATTAAATTTGCAACCTGGTGGAGGTTAGTATAGATGGACTAACAGAACAAGTCCCACACACTGCTACAAGCCGAAATATTTTTTCAGAGCTAGATGCAGATAAAAATTATATTGAATTTGCAACCTGGTGGAGGTTAGTATAGATGGACTAATAGAACAAGTCCCACACACAGCTACAAGCCGAAGCCCAAATATTTTTTCAGAGCTAGATGCAGATAAAAATTATATTGAATTTGCAACCTGGTGGAGGTTAGTATAGATGGACTAATAGAACAAGTCCCACACACTGCTACAAACCGAAATATTTTTTCAGAGCTAGATGCAGGTAAAAAGTATATTGAATTTGCAACCTGGTGGAGGTTAGTATAGATGGACTAATAGAAAAAGTCCCACACATTGCTACAAGCCGAAGCCCAAATATTTTTTCAGAGCTAGATGCAGATAAAAATTATATTGAATTTGCAACCTGGTGGAGGTTAGTATAGATGGACTAAGAGAACAAGTCCCACACATTGCTTCAAGCCGAAGCCCAAATATTTTTTCAGAACTAGATGCAGATAAAAATTATATTGAATTTGCAACCTGGTGGAGGTTAGTATAGATGGACTAATATAACAAGTCCCACACACTGCTACAAGCTGAAATATTTTTTCAGAGCTAGATGCAGATAAAAATTATATTGAATTTGCAACCTGGTGGAGGTTAGTATAATTGGACTAATAGAACAAGTCCCACACACAGCTACAAGCCGAAGCCCAAATATTTTTGCAGAGCTAGATGCAGATAAAAATTATATTGAATTTGCAACCTGGTGGAGGTTAGTATAAATGGACTAATAGAACAAGTCCCACACACTGCTACAAGCCAAAATATTTTTTCAGAGCTAGATGCAGGTAAAAAGTATATTGAATTTGCAACCTGGTGGAGGTTAGTATAGATGGACTAATAGAACAAGTCCCACACACTGCTAAAAGCCGAAATATTTTTTCAGAGCTAGATGCAGATAAAAATTATATTGAATTTGCAACCTGGTGGAGGTTAGTATAGATGGACTAATAGAACAAGTCCCACACACTGCTACAAGCCGAAGCCCAAATATTTTTTCAGAGCTAGATGCAGATAAAAATTATATTGAATTTGCAACCTGGTGGAGGTTAGTATAGATGGACTAATAGAACAAGTCCCACACACTGCTTCAAGCCGAAGACCAAATATTTTTTCAGAGCTAGATGCAGATAAAAATTATATTGAATTTGCAACCTGGTGGAGGTTAGTATAGATGGACTAATAGAACAAGTCCCACACACTGCTACAAGCCGAAATATTTTTTCAGAGCTAGATGCAGATAAAAATTATATTGAATTTGCAACCTGGTGGAGGTTAGTATAGATGGACTAATAGAACAAGTCCCACACACTGCTAGAAGCCGAAATATTTTTTCAGAGCTAGATGCAGATAAAAATTATATTGAACTTGCAACCTGGTGGAGGTTAGTATAGATGGACTAATAGAACAAGTCCCACACACTGCTACAAGCCGAAGCCCAAATATTTTTTCAGAGCTAGATGCAGATAAAAATTATATTGAATTTGCAACCTGGTGGAGGTTAGCATAGATGGACTAATAGAACAAGTCCCACACACTGCTACAAGCCGAAATATTTTTTCAGAGCTAGATGCAGATAAAAATTATATTGAATTTGCATCCTGGTGGAGGTTTGTATCGTTGGACTAATAGAACAAGACCCACACACTGCTACAAGCCGAAATATTTTTTCAGAGCTAGATGCAGATAAAAATTATATTGAATTTGCAACCTGGTGGAGGTTAGTATAGATCGACTAATAGAGCAAGTCCCACACACTGCTACAAGCCAAAATATTTTTTCAAAGCTAGATGCAGATAAAAATTATATTGAATTTGCAACCTGGTGGAGGTTAGTATAGATGGACTAATAGAACAAGTCCCACACACTGCTACAAGCCGAATTATTTTTTCAGAGCTAGATGCAGATAAAAATTATATTGAATTTGCAACCTGATGGAGGTTAGTATAGATGGACTAATAGAACAAGTCCCACACACTGCTACAAGCCGAAATATTTTTTCAGAGCTAGATGCAGATAAAAATTATATTGAATTTGCAACCTGGTGGAGGTTAGCATATATGGACTAAAAGAGCAAGTCTCACACACTGCAACAAGCCGAAATATTTTTTCAGAGCAAGAAGCAGATAAAAATTATATTGAATTTGGAAGCTGGTGGAGGTTAGTATAGATGGACTAACAGAACAAGTCCCACACACTGCTACAAGCCCAAATATTTTTTCAAAGCTGGATGCAGAAAAAATTATATTGAATTTGCAACCTGGTGGAGGTTAGTATAGATGGACTAATAGAACAAGTCCCACACACTGCTACAAGCCGAAGCCCAAATATTTTTTCAGAGATAGATGCAGATAAAAATTATATTGAATTTGCAACCTGGTGGAGGTTAGTATAGATGGACTAATAGAACAAGTCCCACACATTGCTTCAAGCCGAAGCCCAAATATTTTTTCAGAGCTAGATGCAGATAAAATTTATATTGAATTTGCAACCTGGTGGAGGTTAGTATAGATGGACTAATAGAACAAGTCCCACACACTGCTACAAGCTGAAATATTTTTTCAGAGCTAGATGCAGATCAAAATTATATTGAATTTGCAACCTGGTGGATGTTAGTATAGATGGACTAATAGAACAAGTCCCACACACTGCTACATGCTGAAATATTTTTTCAGAGTTAGATGCAGATAAAAATTATATTAAATTTGCAACCTGGTGGAGGTTAGTATAGATGGACTAACAGAACAAGTCCCACACACTGCTACAAGCCGAAGCCCAAATATTTTTTCAGAGCTAGATGCAGATAAAAATTATATTGAATTTGCAACCTGGTGGAGGTCAGTATAGATGGACTAATAGAACAAGTCCCACACACTGCTACAAGCCGAAATATTTTTTCAGAGCTAGATGCAGATAAAAATTATATTGAATTTGCAACCTGGTGGAGGTTAGTATAGATGGACTAATAGAACAAGTCCCACACACAGCTACAAGCCGAAGCCCAAATATTTTTTCAGAGATAGATGCAGATAAAAATTATATTGAATTTGCAACCTGGTGGAGGTTAGTATAGATGGACTAATAGAACAAGTCCCACACACTGCTACAAACCGAAATATTTTTTCAGAGCTAGATGCAGGTAAAAAGTATATTGAATTTGCAACCTGGTGGAGGTTAGTATAGATGGACTAATAGAAAAAGTCCCACACACTGCTACAAGCCGAAGCCCAAATATTTTTTCAGAGCTAGATGCAGATAAAAATTATATTGAATTTGCAACCTGGTGGAGGTTAGTATAGATGGACTAAGAGAACAAGTCCCACACATTGCTTCAAGCCGAAGCCCAAATATTTTTTCAGAGCTAGATGCAGATAAAAATTATATTGAATTTGCAACCTGGTGGAGGTTAGTATAGATGGACTAATAGAACAAGTCCAACACACTGCTACAAGCTGAAATATTTTTTCAGAGCTAGATGCAGATAAAAATTATATTGAATTTGCAACCTGGTGGAGGTTAGTATAATTGGACTAATAGAACAAGTCCCACACACAGCTACAAGCCGAAGCCCAAATATTTTTGCAGAGCTAGATGCAGATAAATATTATATTGAATTTGCAACCTGGTGGAGGTTAGTATAAATGGACTAATAGAACAAGTCCCACACACTGCTACAAGCCAAAATATTTTTTCAGAGCTAGATGCACGTAAAAAGTATATTGAATTTGCAACCTGGTGGAGGTTAGTATAGATGGACTAATAGAACAAGTCCCACACACTGCTAAAAGCCGAAATATTTTTTCAGAGCTAGATGCAGATAAAAATTATATTGAATTTGCAACCTGGTGGAGGTTAGTATAGATGGACTAATAGAACAAGTCCCACACACTGCTACAAGCCGAAGCCCAAATATTTTTTCAGAGCTAGATGCAGATAAAAATTATATTGAATTTGCAACCTGGTGGAGGTTAGTATAGATGGACTAATAGAACAAGTCCCACACACTGCTTCAAGCCGAAGACCAAATATTTTTTCAGAGCTAGATGCAGATAAAAATTATATTGAATTTGCAACCTGGTGGAGGTTAGTATAGATGGACTAATAGAACAAGTCCCACACACTGCTACAAGCCGAAATATTTTTTCAGAACTAGATGCAGATAAAAATTATATTGAATTTGCAAACTGGTGGAGGTTAGTATAGATGGACTAATAGAACAAGTCCCACACACTGCTACAAGCCGAAATATTTTTTCAGAGCTAGATGCAGATAAAAATTATATTGAACTTGCAACCTGGTGGAGGTTAGTATAGATGGACTAATAGAACAAGTCCCACACACTGCTACAAGCCGAAGCCCAAATATTTTTTCAGAGCTAGATGCAGATAAAAATTATATTGAATTTGCAACCTGGTGGAGGTTAGTATAGATGGACTAATAGAACAAGTCCCACACACAGCTACAAGCCGAAGCCCAAATATTTTTTCAGAGCTAGATGCAGATAAAAATTATATTGAATTTGCAACCTGGTGGAGGTTACCATAGATGGACTAATAGAACAAGTCCCACACACTGCTACAAGCTGAAATATTTTTTCAGAGCTAGATGCAGATCAAAATTATATTGAATTTGCAACCTGGTGGAGGTTAGTATAGATGGACTAATAGAACAAGTCCCACACACTGCTACATGCTGAAATATTTTTTCAGAGTTAGATGCAGATAAAAATTGTATTAAATTTGCAACCTGGTGGAGGTTAGTATAGATGGACTAACAGAACAAGTCCCACACACTGCTACAAGCCGAAATATTTTTTCAGAGCTAGATGCAGATAAAAATTATATTGAATTTGCAACCTGGTGGAGGTTAGTATAGATGGACTAATAGAACAAGTCCCACACACAGCTACAAGCCGAAGCCCAAATATTTTTTCAGAGCTAGATGCAGATAAAAATTATATTGAATTTGCAACCTGGTGGAGGTTAGTATAGATGGACTAATAGAACAAGTCCCACACACTGCTACAAACCGAAATATTTTTTCAGAGCTAGATGCAGGTAAAAAGTATATTGAATTTGCAACCTGGTGGAGGTTAGTATAGATGGACTAATAGAAAAAGTCCCACACATTGCTACAAGCCGAAGCCCAAATATTTTTTCAGAGCTAGATGCAGATAAAAATTATATTGAATTTGCAACCTGGTGGAGGTTAGTATAGATGGACTAAGAGAACAAGTCCCACACATTGCTTCAAGCCGAAGCCCAAATATTTTTTCAGAACTAGATGCAGATAAAAATTATATTGAATTTGCAACCTGGTGGAGGTTAGTATAGATGGACTAATATAACAAGTCCCACACACTGCTACAAGCTGAAATATTTTTTCAGAGCTAGATGCAGATAAAAATTATATTGAATTTGCAACCTGGTGGAGGTTAGTATAATTGGACTAATAGAACAAGTCCCACACACAGCTACAAGCCGAAGCCCAAATATTTTTGCAGAGCTAGATGCAGATAAAAATTATATTGAATTTGCAACCTGGTGGAGGTTAGTATAAATGGACTAATAGAACAAGTCCCACACACTGCTACAAGCCAAAATATTTTTTCAGAGCTAGATGCAGGTAAAAAGTATATTGAATTTGCAACCTGGTGGAGGTTAGTATAGATGGACTAATAGAACAAGTCCCACACACTGCTAAAAGCCGAAATATTTTTTCAGAGCTAGATGCAGATAAAAATTATATTGAATTTGCAACCTGGTGGAGGTTAGTATAGATGGACTAATAGAACAAGTCCCACACACTGCTACAAGCCGAAGCCCAAATATTTTTTCAGAGCTAGATGCAGATAAAAATTATATTGAATTTGCAACCTGGTGGAGGTTAGTATAGATGGACTAATAGAACAAGTCCCACACACTGCTTCAAGCCGAAGACCAAATATTTTTTCAGAGCTAGATGCAGATAAAAATTATATTGAATTTGCAACCTGGTGGAGGTTAGTATAGATGGACTAATAGAACAAGTCCCACACACTGCTACAAGCCGAAATATTTTTTCAGAGCTAGATGCAGATAAAAATTATATTGAATTTGCAACCTGGTGGAGGTTAGTATAGATGGACTAATAGAACAAGTCCCACACACTGCTAGAAGCCGAAATATTTTTTCAGAGCTAGATGCAGATAAAAATTATATTGAACTTGCAACCTGGTGGAGGTTAGTATAGATGGACTAATAGAACAAGTCCCACACACTGCTACAAGCCGAAGCCCAAATATTTTTTCAGAGCTAGATGCAGATAAAAATTATATTGAATTTGCAACCTGGTGGAGGTTAGCATAGATGGACTAATAGAACAAGTCCCACACACTGCTACAAGCCGAAATATTTTTTCAGAGCTAGATGCAGATAAAAATTATATTGAATTTGCATCCTGGTGGAGGTTTGTATCGTTGGACTAATAGAACAAGACCCACACACTGCTACAAGCCGAAATATTTTTTCAGAGCTAGATGCAGATAAAAATTATATTGAATTTGCAACCTGGTGGAGGTTAGTATAGATCGACTAATAGAGCAAGTCCCACACACTGCTACAAGCCAAAATATTTTTTCAAAGCTAGATGCAGATAAAAATTATATTGAATTTGCAACCTGGTGGAGGTTAGTATAGATGGACTAATAGAACAAGTCCCACACACTGCTACAAGCCGAATTATTTTTTCAGAGCTAGATGCAGATAAAAATTATATTGAATTTGCAACCTGATGGAGGTTAGTATAGATGGACTAATAGAACAAGTCCCACACACTGCTACAAGCCGAAATATTTTTTCAGAGCTAGATGCAGATAAAAATTATATTGAATTTGCAACCTGGTGGAGGTTAGCATATATGGACTAAAAGAGCAAGTCTCACACACTGCAACAAGCCGAAATATTTTTTCAGAGCAAGAAGCAGATAAAAATTATATTGAATTTGGAAGCTGGTGGAGGTTAGTATAGATGGACTAACAGAACAAGTCCCACACACTGCTACAAGCCCAAATATTTTTTCAAAGCTGGATGCAGAAAAAATTATATTGAATTTGCAACCTGGTGGAGGTTAGTATAGATGGACTAATAGAACAAGTCCCACACACTGCTACAAGCCGAAGCCCAAATATTTTTTCAGAGATAGATGCAGATAAAAATTATATTGAATTTGCAACCTGGTGGAGGTTAGTATAGATGGACTAATAGAACAAGTCCCACACATTGCTTCAAGCCGAAGCCCAAATATTTTTTCAGAGCTAGATGCAGATAAAATTTATATTGAATTTGCAACCTGGTGGAGGTTAGTATAGATGGACTAATAGAACAAGTCCCACACACTGCTACAAGCTGAAATATTTTTTCAGAGCTAGATGCAGATCAAAATTATATTGAATTTGCAACCTGGTGGATGTTAGTATAGATGGACTAATAGAACAAGTCCCACACACTGCTACATGCTGAAATATTTTTTCAGAGTTAGATGCAGATAAAAATTATATTAAATTTGCAACCTGGTGGAGGTTAGTATAGATGGACTAACAGAACAAGTCCCACACACTGCTACAAGCCGAAGCCCAAATATTTTTTCAGAGCTAGATGCAGATAAAAATTATATTGAATTTGCAACCTGGTGGAGGTCAGTATAGATGGACTAATAGAACAAGTCCCACACACTGCTACAAGCCGAAATATTTTTTCAGAGCTAGATGCAGATAAAAATTATATTGAATTTGCAACCTGGTGGAGGTTAGTATAGATGGACTAATAGATCAAGTCCCACACACAGCTACAAGCCGAAGCCCAAATATTTTTTCAGAGATAGATGCAGATAAAAATTATATTGAATTTGCAACCTGGTGGAGGTTAGTATAGATGGACTAATAGAACAAGTCCCACACACTGCTACAAACCGAAATATTTTTTCAGAGCTAGATGCAGGTAAAAAGTATATTGAATTTGCAACCTGGTGGAGGTTAGTATAGATGGACTAATAGAAAAAGTCCCACACACTGCTACAAGCCGAAGCCCAAATATTTTTTCAGAGCTAGATGCAGATAAAAATTATATTGAATTTGCAACCTGGTGGAGGTTAGTATAGATGGACTAAGAGAACAAGTCCCACACATTGCTTCAAGCCGAAGCCCAAATATTTTTTCAGAGCTAGATGCAGATAAAAATTATATTGAATTTGCAACCTGGTGGAGGTTAGTATAGATGGACTAATAGAACAAGTCCAACACACTGCTACAAGCTGAAATATTTTTTCAGAGCTAGATGCAGATAAAAATTATATTGAATTTGCAACCTGGTGGAGGTTAGTATAATTGGACTAATAGAACAAGTCCCACACACAGCTACAAGCCGAAGCCCAAATATTTTTGCAGAGCTAGATGCAGATAAATATTATATTGAATTTGCAACCTGGTGGAGGTTAGTATAAATGGACTAATAGAACAAGTCCCACACACTGCTACAAGCCAAAATATTTTTTCAGAGCTAGATGCAGGTAAAAAGTATATTGAATTTGCAACCTGGTGGAGGTTAGTATAGATGGACTAATAGAACAAGTCCCACACACTGCTAAAAGCCGAAATATTTTTTCAGAGCTAGATGCAGATAAAAATTATATTGAATTTGCAACCTGGTGGAGGTTAGTATAGATGGACTAATAGAACAAGTCCCACACACTGCTACAAGCCGAAGCCCAAATATTTTTTCAGAGCTAGATGCAGATAAAAATTATATTGAATTTGCAACCTGGTGGAGGTTAGTATAGATGGACTAATAGAACAAGTCCCACACACTGCTTCAAGCCGAAGACCAAATATTTTTTCAGAGCTAGATGCAGATAAAAATTATATTGAATTTGCAACCTGGTGGAGGTTAGTATAGATGGACTAATAGAACAAGTCCCACACACTGCTACAAGCCGAAATATTTTTTCAGAACTAGATGCAGATAAAAATTATATTGAATTTGCAAACTGGTGGAGGTTAGTATAGATGGACTAATAGAACAAGTCCCACACACTGCTACAAGCCGAAATATTTTTTCAGAGCTAGATGCAGATAAAAATTATATTGAACTTGCAACCTGGTGGAGGTTAGTATAGATGGACTAATAGAACAAGTCCCACACACTGCTACAAGCCGAAGCCCAAATATTTTTTCAGAGCTAGATGCAGATAAAAATTATATTGAATTTGCAACCTGGTGGAGGTTAGCATAGATGGACTAATAGAACAAGTCCCACACACTGCTACAAGCCGAAATATTTTTTCAGAGCTAGATGCAGATAAAAATTATATTGAATTTGCATCCTGGTGGAGGTTTGTATCGTTGGACTAATAGAACAAGACCCACACACTGCTACAAGCCGAAATATTTTTTCAGAGCTAGATGCAGATAAAAATTATATTGAATTTGCAACCTGGTGGAGGTTAGTATACATGGACTAATAGAACAAGTCCCACACACTGCTACAAGCCGAATTATTTTTTCAGAGCTAGATGCAGATAAAAATTATATTGAATTTGCAACCTGATGGAGGTTAGTATAGATGGACTAATAGAACAAGTCCCACACACTGCTACAAGCCGAAATATTTTTTCAGAGCTAGATGCAGATAAAAATTATATTGAATTTGCAACCTGGTGGAGGTTAGCATATATGGACTAAAAGAGCAAGTCTCACACACTGCAACAAGCCGAAATATTTTTTCAGAGCAAGAAGCAGATAAAAATTATATTGAATTTGGAAGCTGGTGGAGGTTAGTATAGATGGACTAACAGAACAAGTCCCACACACTGCTACAAGCCCAAATATTTTTTCAAAGCTGGATGCAGAAAAAATTATATTGAATTTGCAACCTGGTGGAGGTTAGTATAGATGGACTAATAGAACAAGTCCCACACACTGCTACAAGCCGAAGCCCAAATATTTTTTCAGAGATAGATGCAGATAAAAATTATATTGAATTTGCAACCTGGTGGAGGTTAGTATAGATGGACTAATAGAACAAGTCCCACACATTGCTTCAAGCCGAAGCCCAAATATTTTTTCAGAGCTAGATGCAGATAAAATTTATATTGAATTTGCAACCTGGTGGAGGTTAGTATAGATGGACTAATAGAACACGTCCCACACACTGCTACAAGCCGAAGCCCAAATATTTTTGCAGAACTAGATGCAGATAAAAATTATATTGAATTTGCAACCTGGTGGAGGTTAGTATAGATGGACTAATAGAACAAGTCCCACACACTGCTACAAGCCGAAATATTTTTTCAGAGCTAGATGCAGATAAAAATTATATTGAATTTGCAACCTGGTGGAGGTTAGTATAGATGGACTAATAGAACAAGTCCCACACACTGCTACAAACCGAAATATTTTTTCAGAGCTAGATGCAGATAAAAATTATATTGAATTTGCAACCTGGTGGAGGTTAGTATAGATGGACTAATAGAACAAGTCCCACACACTGCTACAAGCCGAAGCCCAAATATTTTTTCAGAGCTAGATGCAGATAAAAATTATATTGAATTTGCAACCTGGTGGAGGTTACCATAGATGGACTAATAGAACAAGTCCCACACACTGCTACAAGCCGAAATATTTTTTCAGAGCTAGATGCAGATAAAAATTATATTGAATTTGCATCCTGGTGGAGGTTTGTATCGTTGGACTAATAGAACAAGACCCACACACTGCTACAAGCCGAAATATTTTTTCAGAGCTAGATGCAGATAAAAATTATATTGAATTTGCAACCTGGTGGATGTTAGTATAGATGGACTAATAGAGCAAGTCCCACACACTGCTACAAGCCAAAATATTTTTTCAAAGCTAGATGCAGATAAAAATTATATTGAATTTGCAACCTGGTGGAGGTTAGTATAGATGGACTAATAGAACAAGTCCCACACACTGCTACAAGCCGAAATATTTTTTAAGAGCTAGATGCAGATAAAAATTATATTGAATTTGCAACCTGATGGAGGTTAGTATAGATGGACTAATAGAACAATTCCCACACACTGCTACAAGCCGAAATATTTTTTCAGAGCTAGATGCAGATAAAAATTATATTGAATTTGCAACCTGGTGGAGGTTAGCATATATGGACTAATAGAGCAAGTCCCACACACTGCAACAAGCCGAAGCCCAAATATTTTTTCAGAGCTAGATGCAGATAAAAATTATATTGAATTTGCAACCTGGTGGAGGTTAGTATAGATGGACTAATAGAACAAGTCCCACACACTGCTACAAGCCGAAATATTTTTTCAGAGCTAGATGCAGATAAAAATTATATTGAATTTGCAACCTGGTGGAGGTTAGTATAGATGGACTAATAGAACAAGTCCCACACACTGCTACAAGCTGAAATATTTTTTCAGAGCTAGATGCAGATAAAAATTATATTGAATTTGCAACCTGGTGGAGGTTAGTATAGATGGACTAATAGAACAAGTCCCACACACTGCTACAAGCCGAAGCCCAAATATTTTTTCAGAGCTAGATGCAGATAAAAATTATATTGAATTTGCAACCTGGTGGAGGTTACCATAGATGGACTAATAGAACAAGTCCCACACACTGCTACAAGATGAAATATTTTTTCTGAGCTGGATGCAGATAAAAATTATATTGAATTTGCAACCTGGTGGAGGTTAGTATAGATGGACTAATAGAACAAGTCCCACACAATGCTAAAAGCCCAAATATTTTTTCAGAGCTAGATGCAGATAAAAATTATATTGAATTTGCAACCTGGTGGAGGTTAGTATAGATGGACTAATAGAACAAGTCCCACACACTGCTACAAGCTGAAATATTTTTTCAGAGCTAGATGCAGTTAAAAATTATATTGAATTTGCATCCTGGTGGAGGTTTGTATAGATGGACTAATAGAACAAGTCCCACACACTGCTACAAGCCGAAATATCTTTTCAGAGCTAGATGCAGATAAAAATTATATTGAATTTACAACCTGGTGGAGGTTAGTATAGATGGACTATTAGAGAAAGTCCCACACACTGCTACAAGCCGAAATATTTTTTCAAAGCTAGATGCAGATAAAAATTATATTGAATTTGCAGCCTGGTGGAGGTTAGTATAGATGGACTAATAGAAAAAGTCCCACACACTGCTACAAGCCAAAATATTTTTTCACAGCTAGATGCAGATAAAAATTATATTGAATTTGCAACCTGATGGAGGTTAGAATAGATGGATTAATAGAACAAGTCCCACACACTGCTAGGAGCCGAAATATTTTTTCAGAGCTAGATGCAGATAAAAATTATATTGAATTTGCAACCTGGTGGAGGTTAGTATAGATGGACTAATAGAACAAGTCCCACACACTGCTACAAGCCGAAGCCCAAATATTTTTTCAGAGCTAGATGCAGATAAAAATTATATTGAATTTGCAATCTGGTGGAGGTTAGTATAGATGGACTAATAGAACAAGTCCCATACACTGCTACAAGCCAAAATATTTTTTCAGAGCTAGATGCAGATAAAAATTATATTGAATATGCAACCTGGTGGAGGTTAGTATAGATGGACTAATAGAACAAGTCCCACACACTGCTACAAGCCGAAGCCAAAATATTTTTTCAGAGCTAGATGCAGATAAAAAGTATATTGAATTTGCAACCTGGTGGAGGTTTGTATAGATGGTCTAATAGAACAAGTCCCACACACTGCTACAAGCCGAAGCCCAAATATTTTTTCAGAGCTAGATGCAGATAAAAATTATATTGAATCTGCAACCTGGTGGAGGTTAGTATAGATGGACTAATAGAACAAGTCCCACAAACTGCTACAAGCCGAAATATTTTTTCAGTGCTAGATGCAGATAAAAATTATATTGAATTTGCAACCTGGTGGAGGTTAGTATAGATGGACTAATAGAACAAGTCCCACACACAGCTACAAGCCGAAGCCCAAATATTTTTTCAGAGCTAGATGCAGATAAAAATTATATTGAATTTGCAACCTGGTGGAGGTTAGTATAGATGGACTAATAGAACAAGTCCCATACAATGCTACAAGCCTAAATATTTTTTCAGAGCTAGATGCAGATAAAAATTATATTGAATTTGCAACATGGTGGAGGTTAGTATAGATGGACTAATAGAACAAGTCCCACACACTGCTGCAAGCCGAAGCCCAAATATTTTTTCAGAGCTAGATGCAGACAAAAAATTATATTGAATTTGCAACCTGGTGGAGGTCATTATAGATGGACTAATAGAACAAGTCCCACACAATGCTACAAGCCGAAATATTTTTTCAGAGCTAGATGCAGATAAAAATTATATTGAATTTGCAACCTGGTGGAGGTTAGTATAGATGGACTAACAGAACAAGTCCCACACACTGCTACAAGCCGAAGCCCAAATATTTTTTCAGAGCTAGATGCAGATAAAAATGATATTGAATTTGCAACCTGGTGGAGGTTAGTATAGATGGACTAATAGAACAAGTCCCACACACTGCTACAAGCCGAAGCCCAATTTTTCTTTCAGAGGTAGATGCAGATAAAAATTATATTGAATTTGCAACCTGGTGGAGGTTAGTATAGATGGACTAATAGAACAAGTCCCACACACTGCTACAAGCCGAAGCCCAAATATTTTTTCAGAGCTAGATGCAGATAAAAATTATATTGAATTTGCAACCTGGTGGAGGTTAGTATAGATGGACTAATAGAACAAGTCCCACACACTGCTACAAGCCCAAATATTTTTTCAGAGCTGGATGCAGAAAAAAATTATATTGAATTTGCAACCTGGTGGAGGTTAGTATTGATGGACTAACAGAACAAGTCCCACACACTGCTGCAAGCCGAAGCCCAAATATTTTTTCAGAGCTAGATGCAGATAAAAATTATATTGAATTTGCAACCTGGTGGAGGTTAGTATAGATGGACTAATAGAACACGTCCCACACACTGCTACAAGCCAAAATATTTTTTCAGAGCTAGATGCAGATAAAAATTATATTGAATTTGCAACCTGGTGGAGGTTAGTATAGATGGACTAATAGAACATGTCCCACACACTGCTACAAGCCGAAATATTTTTTCAGAGCTAGATGCAGATAAAAATTATATTGAATTTGCAACCTGGTGGAGGTTAGTATAGATGGACTAATAGAACAAGTCCCACACACTGCTACAAGCCGAAGCCCAAATATTTTTTCAGAGCTAGATGCAGATAAAAATTATATTGAATTTGCAACCTGGTGGAGGTTACCATAGATGGACTAATAGAACAAGTCCCACACACTGCTACAAGCTGAAATATTTTTTCAGAGCTAGATGCAGATAAAAATTATATTGAATTTGCATCCTGGTGGAGGTTTGTATCGTTGGACTAATAGAACAAGACCCACACACTGCTACAAGCCGAAATATTTTTTCAGAGCTAGATGCAGATAAAAATTATATTGAATTTGCAACCTGGTGGATGTTAGTATAGATGGACTAATAGAGCAAGTCCCACACACTGCTACAAGCCAAAATATTTTTTCAAAGCTAGATGCAGATAAAAATTATATTGAATTTGCAACCTGGTGGAGGTTAGTATAGATGGACTAATAGAACAAGTCCCACACACTGCTACAAGCCGAAATATTTTTTCAGAGCTAGATGTAGATAAAAATTATATTGAATTTGCAACCTGATGGAGGTTAGTATAGATGGACTAATAGAACAAGTCCCACACACTGCTACAAGCCGAAATATTTTTTCAGAGCTAGATGCAGATAAAAATTATATTGAATTTGCAACCTGGTGGAGGTTAGCATATATGGACTAATCGAGCAAGTCCCACACACTGCAACAAGCCGAAATATTTTTTCAGAGCAAGAAGCAGATAAAAATTATATTGAATTTGCAACCTGGTGGAGGTTAGTATAGATGGACTAACAGAACAAGTCCCACACACTGCTACAAGCCCAAATATTTTTTCAAAGCTGGATGCAGAAAAAAATTATATTGAATTTGCAACCTGGTGGAGGTTAGTATAGATGGACTAACAGAACAAGTCCCACACACTGCTACAAGCCGAAGCCCAAATATTTTTTCAGAGCTAGATGCAGATAAAAATTATATTGAATTTGCAACCTGGTGGAGGTTAGTATAGATGGACTAATAGAACAAGTCCCACACACTGCTACAAGCCGAAATATTTTTTCAGAGCTAGATGCAGATAAAAATTATATTGAATTTGCAACCTGGTGGAGGTTAGTATAGATGGACTAATAGAACAAGTCCCACACACTGCTACAAGCTGAAATATTTTTTCAGAGCTAGATGCAGATAAAAATTATATTGAATTTGCAACCTGGTGGAGGTTAGTATAGATGGACTAATAGAACAAGTCCCACACACTGCTACAAGCCGAAGCCCAAATATTTTTTCAGAGCTAGATGCAGATAAAAATTATATTGAATTTGCAACCTGGTGGAGGTTACCATAGATGGACTAATAGAACAAGTCCCACACACTGCTACAAGATGAAATATTTTTTCTGAGCTGGATGCAGATAAAAATTATATTGAATTTGCAACCTGGTGGAGGTTAGTATAGATGGACTAATAGAACAAGTCCCACACAATGCTAAAAGCCCAAATATTTTTTCAGAGCTAGATGCAGATAAAAATTATATTGAATTTGCAACCTGGTGGAGGTTAGTATAGATGGACTAATAGAACAAGTCCCACACACTGCTACAAGCTGAAATATTTTTTCAGAGCTAGATGCAGTTAAAAATTATATTGAATTTGCATCCTGGTGGAGGTTTGTATAGATGGACTAATAGAACAAGTCCCACACACTGCTACAAGCCGAAATATTTTTTCAGAGCTAGATGCAGATAAAAATTATATTGAATTTACAACCTGGTGGAGGTTAGTATAGATGGACTATTAGAGAAAGTCCCACACACTGCTACAAGCCGAAATATTTTTTCAAAGCTAGATGCAGATAAAAATTATATTGAATTTGCAACCTGGTGGAGGTTAGTACAGATGGACTAATAGAACAAGTCCCACACACTGCTACAAGCCAAAATATTTTTTCACAGCTAGATGCAGATAAAAATTATATTGAATTTTCAACCTGATGGAGGTTAGTATAGATGGATTAATAGAACAAGTCCCACACACTGCTAGGAGCCGAAATATTTTTTCAGAGCTAGATGCAGATAAAAATTATATTGAATTTGCAACCTGGTGGAGGTTAGTATAGATGGACTAATAGAACAAGTCCCACACACTGCTACAAGCCGAAGCCCAAATATTTTTTCAGAGCTAGATGCAGATAAAAATTATATTGAATTTGCAATCTGGTGGAGGTTAGTATAGATGGACTAATAGAACAAGTCCCATACACTGCTACAAGCCAAAATATTTTTTCAGAGCTAGATGCAGATAAAAATTATATTGAATATGCAACCTGGTGGAGGTTAGTATAGATGGACTAATAGAACAAGTCCCACACACTGCTACAAGCCGAAGCCAAAATATTTTTTCAGAGCTAGATGCAGATAAAAAGTATATTGAATTTGCAACCTGGTGGAGGTTTGTATAGATGGTCTAATAGAACAAGTCCCACACACTGCTACAAGCCGAAGCCCAAATATTTTTTCAGAGCTAGATGCAGATAAAAATTATATTGAATCTGCAACCTGGTGGAGGTTAGTATAGATGGACTAATAGAACAAGTCCCACAAACTGCTACAAGCCGAAATATTTTTTCAGTGCTAGATGCAGATAAAAATTATATTGAATTTGCAACCTGGTGGAGGTTAGTATAGATGGACTAATAGAACAAGTCCCACACACAGCTACAAGCCGAAGCCCAAATATTTTTTCAGAGCTAGATGCAGATAAAAATTATATTGAATTTGCAACCTGGTGGAGGTTAGTATAGATGGACTAATAGAACAAGTCCCATACAATGCTACAAGCCTAAATATTTTTTCAGAGCTAGACGCAGATAAAAATTATATTGAATTTGCAACATGGTGGAGGTTAGTATAGATGGACTAATAGAACAAGTCCCACACACTGCTGCAAGCCGAAGCCCAAATATTTTTTCAGAGCTAGATGCAGACAAAAAATTATATTGAATTTGCAACCTGGTGGAGGTCATTATAGATGGACTAATAGAACAAGTCCCACACAATGCTACAAGCCGAAATATTTTTTCAGAGCTAGATGCAGATAAAAATTATATTGAATTTGCAACCTGGTGGAGGTTAGTATAGATGGACTAACAGAACAAGTCCCACACACTGCTACAAGCCGAAGCCCAAATATTTTTTCAGAGCTAGATGCAGATAAAAATGAAATTGAATTTGCAACCTGGTGGAGGTTAGTATAGATGGACTAATAGAACAAGTCCCACACACTGCTACAAGCCGAAGCCCAATTTTTCTTTCAGAGGTAGATGCAGATAAAAATTATATTGAATTTGCAACCTGGTGGAGGTTAGTATAGATGGACTAATAGAACAAGTCCCACACACTGCTACAAGCCGAAGCCCAAATATTTTTTCAGAGCTAGATGCAGATAAAAATTATATTGAATTTGCAACCTGGTGGAGGTTAGTATAGATGGACTAATAGAACAAGTCCCACACACTGCTACAAGCCCAAATATTTTTTCAGAGCTGGATGCAGAAAAAAATTATATTGAATTTGCAACCTGGTGGAGGTTAGTATTGATGGACTAACAGAACAAGTCCCACACACTGCTGCAAGCCGAAGCCCAAATATTTTTTCAGAGCTAGATGCAGATAAAAATTATATTGAATTTGCAACCTGGTGGAGGTTAGTATAGATGGACTAATAGAACACGTCCCACACACTGCTACAAGCCAAAATATTTTTTCAGAGCTAGATGCAGATAAAAATTATATTGAATTTGCAACCTGGTGGAGGTTAGTATAGATGGACTAATAGAACAAGTCCCACACACTGCTACAAGCCGAAATATTTTTTCAGAGCTAGATGCAGATAAAAATTATATTGAATTTGCAACCTGGTGGAGGTTAGTATAGATGGACTAATAGAACAAGTCCCACACACTGCTACAAGCCGAAGCCCAAATATTTTTTCAGAGCTAGATGCAGATAAAAATTATATTGAATTTGCAACCTGGTGGAGGTTACCATAGATGGACTAATAGAACAAGTCCCACACACTGCTACAAGCCGAAATATTTTTTCAGAGCTAGATGCAGATAAAAATTATATTGAATTTGCATCCTGGTGGAGGTTTGTATCGTTGGACTAATAGAACAAGACCCACACACTGCTACAAGCCGAAATATTTTTTCAGAGCTAGATGCAGATAAAAATTATATTGAATTTGCAACCTGGTGGATGTTAGTATAGATGGACTAATAGAGCAAGTCCCACACACTGCTACAAGCCAAAATATTTTTTCAAAGCTAGATGCAGATAAAAATTATATTGAATTTGCAACCTGGTGGAGGTTAGTATAGATGGACTAATAGAACAAGTCCCACACACTGCTACAAGCCGAAATATTTTTTCAGAGCTAGATGTAGATAAAAATTATATTGAATTTGCAACCTGATGGAGGTTAGTATAGATGGACTAATAGAACAAGTCCCACACACTGCTACAAGCCGAAATATTTTTTCAGAGCTAGATGCAGATAAAAATTATATTGAATTTGCAACCTGGTGGAGGTTAGCATATATGGACTAATAGAGCAAGTCCCACACACTGCAACAAGCCGAAATATTTTTTCAGAGCAAGAAGCAGATAAAAATTATATTGAATTTGCAACCTGGTGGAGGTTAGTATAGATGGACTAACAGAACAAGTCCCACACACTGCTACAAGCCCAAATATTTTTTCAAAGCTGGATGCAGAAAAAAATTATATTGAATTTGCAACCTGGTGGAGGTTAGTATAGATGGACTAACAGAACAAGTCCCACACACTGCTACAAGCCGAAGCCCAAATATTTTTTCAGAGCTAGATGCAGATAAAAATTATATTGAATTTGCAACCTGGTGGAGGTTAGTATAGATGGACTAATAGAACAAGTCCCACACACTGCTACAAGCCGAAATATTTTTTCAGAGCTAGATGCAGATAAAAATTATATTGAATTTGCAACCTGGTGGAGGTTAGTATAGATGGACTAATAGAACAAGTCCCACACACTGCTACAAGCCGAAATATTTTTTCAGAGCTAGATGCAGATAAAAATTATATTGAATTTGCAACCTGGTGGAGGTTAGTATAGATGGACTAATAGAACAAGTCCCACACACTGCTACAAGCCGAAATATTTTTTCAGAGCTAGATGCAGATAAAAATTATATTGAATTTGCAACCTGGTGGAGGTTACCATAGATGGACTAATAGAACAAGTCCCACACACTGCTACAAGATGAAATATTTTTTCTGAGCTGGATGCAGATAAAAATTATATTGAATTTGCAACCTGGTGGAGGTTAGTATAGATGGACTAATAGAACAAGTCCCACACACTGCTAAAAGCCCAAATATTTTTTCAGAGCTAGATGCAGATAAAAATTATATTGAATTTGCAACCTGGTGGAGGTTAGTATAGATGGACTAATAGAACAAGTCCCACACACTGCTACAAGCTGAAATATTTTTTCAGAGCTAGATGCAGTTAAAAATTATATTGAATTTGCATCCTGGTGGAGGTTTGTATAGATGGACTAATAGAACAAGTCCCACACACTGCTACAAGCCGAAATATTTTTTCAGAGCTAGATGCAGATAAAAATTATATTGAATTTACAACCTGGTGGAGGTTAGTATAGATGGACTATTAGAGAAAGTCCCACACACTGCTACAAGCCGAAATATTTTTTCAAAGCTAGATGCAGATAAAAATTATATTGAATTTGCAACCTGGTGGAGGTTAGTATAGATGGACTAATAGAACAAGTCCCACACACTGCTACAAGCCAAAATATTTTTTCACAGCTAGATGCAGATAAAAATTATATTGAATTTGCAACCTGATGGAGGTTAGTATAGATGGATTAATAGAACAAGTCCCACACACTGCTACAAGCCGAAATATTTTTTCAGAGCTAGATGCAGATAAAAATTATATTGAATTTGCAACCTGGTGGAGGTTAGTATAGATGGACTAATAGAACAAGTCCCACACACAGCTACAAGCCGAAGCCCAAATATTTTTTCAGAGCTAGATGCAGATAAAAATTATATTGAATTTGCAATCTGGTGGAGGTTAGTATAGATGGACTAATAGAACAAGTCCCATACACTGCTACAAGCCAAAATATTTTTTCAGAGCTAGATGCAGATAAAAATTATATTGAATTTGCAACATGGTGGAGGTTAGTATAGATGGACTAATAGAACAAGTCCCACACACTGCTGCAAGCCGAAGCCCAAATATTTTTTCAGAGCTAGATGCAGATAAAAATTATATTGAATATGCAACCTGGTGGAGGTTAGTATAGATGGACTAATAGAACAAGTCCCACACACTGCTACAAGCCGAAGCCAAAATATTTTTTCAGAGCTAGATGCAGATAAAAAGTATATTGAATTTGCAACCTGGTGGAGGTTTGTATAGATGGTCTAATAGAACAAGTCCCACACACTGCTACAAGCCGAAGCCCAAATATTTTTTCAGAGCTAGATGCAGATAAAAATTATATTGAATTTGCAACCTGGTGGAGGTTAGTATAGATGGACTAATAGAACAAGTCCCACAAACTGCTACAAGCCGAAATATTTTTTCAGTGCTAGATGCAGATAAAAATTATATTGAATTTGCAACCTGGTGGAGGTTAGTATAGATGGACTAATAGAACAAGTCCCACACACAGCTACAAGCCGAAGCCCAAATATTTTTTCAGAGCTAGATGCAGATAAAAATTATATTGAATTTGCAACCTGGTGGAGGTTAGTATAGATGGACTAATAGAACAAGTCCCATACAATGCTACAAGCCTAAATATTTTTTCAGAGCTAGATGCAGATAAAAATTATATTGAATTTGCAACATGGTGGAGGTTAGTATAGATGGACTAATAGAACAAGTCCCACACACTGCTGCAAGCCGAAGCCCAAATATTTTTTCAGAGCTAGATGCAGACAAAAAATTATATTGAATTTGCAACCTGGTGGAGGTCATTATAGATGGACTAATAGAACAAGTCCCACACAATGCTACAAGCCGAAATATTTTTTCAGAGCTAGATGCAGATAAAAATTATATTGAATTTGCAACCTGGTGGAGGTTAGTATAGATGGACTAACAGAACAAGTCCCACACACTGCTACAAGCCGAAGCCCAAATATTTTTTCAGAGCTAGATGCAGATAAAAATGATATTGAATTTGCAACCTGGTGGAGGTTAGTATAGATGGACTAATAGAACAAGTCCCACACACTGCTACAAGCCGAAGCCCAATTTTTCTTTCAGAGGTAGATGCAGATAAAAATTATATTGAATTTGCAACCTGGTGGAGGTTAGTATAGATGGACTAATAGAACAAGTCCCACACACTGCTACAAGCCGAAGCTCAAATATTTTTTCAGAGCTAGATGCAGATAAAAATTATATTGAATTTGCAACCTGGTGGAGGTTAGTATAGATGGACTAATAGAACAAGTCCCACACACTGCTACAAGCCCAAATATTTTTTCAGAGCTGGAAGCAGAAAAAAATTATATTGAATTTGCAACCTGGTGGAGGTTAGTATTGATGGACTAACAGAACAAGTCCCACACACTGCTACAAGCCGAAGCCCAAATATTTTTTCAGAGCTAGATGCAGATAAAAATTATATTGAATTTGCAACCTGGTGGAGGTTAGTATAGATGGACTAATAGAACACGTCCCACACACTGCTACAAGCCAAAATATTTTTTCAGAGCTAGATGCAGATAAAAATTATATTGAATTTGCATCCTGGTGGAGGTTTGTATAGATGGACTAATAGAACAAGTCCCACACACTGCTACAAGCCCAAATATTTTTTCAGAGCTAGATGCAGATAAAAATTATATTGAATTTGCAACCTGGTGGAGGTTAGTATAGATGGACTATTAGAGAAAGTCCCACACACTGCTACAAGCCGAAATATTTTTTCAGAGCTAGATGCAGATAAAAATTATATTAAATTTGCAACCTGGTGGAGATTAGTATAGATGGACTATTAGAGAAAGTCCCACACACTGCTACAAGCCGTAATATTTTTTCAAAGCTAGATGCAGATAAAAATTATATTGAATTTGCAACCTGGTGGAGGTTAGTATAGATAGACTAATAGAACAAGTCCCACACACTGCTACAAGCCAAAATATTTTTTCAGAGCTAGATGCAGATAAAAATTTTATTGAATTTGCAGCCTAGTGGAGGTTAGTATAAATGGACTAATAGAACAAGTCCCACACACAGCTACAAGCCGAAGCCCAAATATTTTTTCAGAGCTAGATGCAGATAAAAATTATATTGAATTTGCAACCTGGTGGAGGTTAGTATAGATGGACTAATAGAAGAAGTCCCATACACTGCTACAAGCCGAAATATTTTTTCAGAGCTAGATGCAGATAAAAATTATATTGAATTTGCAACATGGTGGAGGTTAGTATAGATGGACTAATAGAACAAGTCCCACACACTGCTGCAAGCCGAAGCCCAAATATTTTTTCAGAGCTAGATGCAGATAAAAATTATATTGAATTTGCAACCTGGTGGACGTTAGTATAGATGGACTAATAGAACAAGTCCCACACACTGCTACAAGCCCAAATATTTTTTCAGAGCTGGATGCAGAAAAAAATTATATTGAATTTACAACCTGGTGGAGGTTAGTATTGATGGACTAACAGAACAAGTCGCACACACTGCTGCAAGCCGAAGCCCAAATATTTTTTCAGAGCTAGATGCAGATAAAAATTATATTGAATTTGCTACCTGGTGGAGGTTAGTATAGATGGACTAATAGAACAAGTCCCACACACTGCTACAAGCCGAAATATTTTTTCAGAGCTAGATGCAGATAAAAATTATATTGAATTTGCATCCTGGTGGAGGTTTGTATAGTTGGACTAATAGAACAAGACCCACACACTGCTACAAACCGAAATATTTTTTCAGAGCTAGATGCAGATAAAAATTATATTGAATTTGCAACCTGGTGGAGGTTAGTATAGATGGACTAATAGAGCAAGTCCCACACACTGCTACAATCCAAAATATTTTTTCAAAGCTAGATGCAGATAAAAATTATATTGAATTTGCAACCTGGTGGAGGTTAGTATAGATGGACTAATAGAACAAGTCCCACACACTGCTACAAGCCGAAATATTTTTTCAGAGCTAGATGCAGATAAAAATTATATTGAATTTGCAACCTGATGGAGGTTAGTATAGATGGACTAATAGAACAAGTCCCACACACTGCTACAAGCCGAAGCCCAAATATTTTTTCAGAGCTAGATGCAGATAAAAATTATATTGAATTTGCAACCTGGTGGAGGTTAGTATAGATGGACTAATAGAACACGTCCCACACACTGCTACAAGCCAAAATATTTTTTCAGAGCTAGATGCAGATAAAAATTATATTGAATTTGCATCCTGGTGGAGGTTTGTATAGATGGACTAATAGAACAAGTCCCACACACTGCTACAAGCCCAAATATTTTTTCAGAGCTAGATGCAGATAAAAATTATATTGAATTTGCAACCTGGTGGAGGTTAGTATAGATGGACTATTAGAGAAAGTCCCACACACTGCTACAAGCCGAAATATTTTTTCAGAGCTAGATGCAGATAAAAATTATATTAAATTTGCAACCTGGTGGAGATTAGTATAGATGGACTATTAGAGAAAGTCCCACACACTGCTACAAGCCGAAATATTTTTTCAAAGCTAGATGCAGATAAAAATTATATTGAATTTGCAACCTGGTGGAGGTTAGTATAGATGGACTAATAGAACAAGTCCCACACACTGCTACAAGCCAAAATATTTTTTCAGAGCTAGATGCAGATAAAAATTTTATTGAATTTGCAGCCTAGTGGAGGTTAGTATAAATGGACTAATAGAACAAGTCCCACACACAGCTACAAGCCGAAGCCCAAATATTTTTTCAGAGCTAGATGCAGATAAAAATTATATTGAATTTGCAACCTGGTGGAGGTTAGTATAGATGGACTAATAGAAGAAGTCCCATACACTGCTACAAGCCGAAATATTTTTTCAGAGCTAGATGCAGATAAAAATTATATTGAATTTGCAACATGGTGGAGGTTAGTATAGATGGACTAATAGAACAAGTCCCACACACTGCTGCAAGCCGAAGCCCAAATATTTTTTCAGAGCTAGATGCAGATAAAAATTATATTGAATTTGCAACCTGGTGGAGGTCATTATAGATGGACTAATAGAACAAGTCCCACAAAATGCTACAAGCCGAAATATTTTTTCAGAGCTAGATGCAGATAAAAATTATATTGAATTTGCAACCTGGTGGAGGCTAGTATAGATGGACTAACAGAACAAGTCCCACACACTGCTACAAGCCGAAGCCCAAATATTTTTTCAGAGCTAGATGCAGATAAAAATTATATTGAATTTGCAACCTGGTGGAGGTTAGTATAGATGGACTAATAGAACAAGTCCCACACACTGATACAAGCCGAAACCCAATTTTTTTTTCAGAGGTAGATGCAGATAAAAATTATATTGAATTTGCAACCTGGTGGAGGTTAGTATAGATGGACTAATAGAACAAGTCCCACACACTGCTACAAGCCGAAGCCCAAATATTTTTTCAGAGCTAGATGCAGATAAAAATTATATTGAATTTGCAACCTGGTGGACGTTAGTATAGATGGACTAATAGAACAAGTCCCACACACTGCTACAAGCCCAAATATTTTTTCAGAGCTGGATGCAGAAAAAAATTATATTGAATTTACAACCTGGTGGAGGTTAGTATTGATGGACTAACAGAACAAGTCGCACACACTGCTGCAAGCCGAAGCCCAAATATTTTTTCAGAGCTAGATGCAGATAAAAATTATATTGAATTTGCTACCTGGTGGAGGTTAGTATAGATGGACTAATAGAACAAGTCCCACACACTGCTACAAGCCGAAATATTTTTTCAGAGCTAGATGCAGATAAAAATTATATTGAATTTGCATCCTGGTGGAGGTTTGTATAGTTGGACTAATAGAACAAGACCCACACACTGCTACAAACCGAAATATTTTTTCAGAGCTAGATGCAGATAAAAATTATATTGAATTTGCAACCTGGTGGAGGTTAGTATAGATGGACTAATAGAGCAAGTCCCACACACTGCTACAATCCAAAATATTTTTTCAAAGCTAGATGCAGATAAAAATTATATTGAATTTGCAACCTGGTGGAGGTTAGTATAGATGGACTAATAGAACAAGTCCCACACACTGCTACAAGCCGAAATATTTTTTCAGAGCTAGATGCAGATAAAAATTATATTGAATTTGCAACCTGATGGAGGTTAGTATAGATGGACTAATAGAACAAGTCCCACACAATGCTACAAGCCGAAATATTTTTTCAGAGCTAGATGCAGATAAAAATTATATTGAATTTGCAACCTGGTGGAGGTTAGCATATATGGACTAATAGAGCAAGTCCCACACACTGCAACAAGCCGAAATATTTTTTCAGAGCAAGATGCAGATAAAAATTATATTGAATTTGCAACCTGGTGGAGGTTAGTATAGATGGACTAACAGAACAAGTCCTACACACTGCTACAAGCCCAAATATTTTTTCAAAGCTGGATGCAGAAAAAAATTATATTGAATTTGCAACCTGGTGGAGGTTAGTATAGATGGACTAACAGAACAAGTCCCACACACTGCTACAAGCCGAAGCCCAAATATTTTTTCAGAGCTAGATGCAGATAAAAATTATATTGAATTTGCAACCTGGTGGAGGTTAGTATAGATGGACAAATAGAACAAGTCCCACACACTGCTACAAGCCGAAGCCCAAATATTTTTTCAGAGCTAGATGCAGATAAAAATTATATTGAATTTGCAACCTGGTGGAGGTTAGTATAGATGGACTAACAGAACAAGTCCCACACACTGCTACAAGCCGAAATATTTTTTCTGAGCTGGATGCAGATAAAAATTATATTGAATTTGCAACCTGGTGGAGGTTAGTATAGATGGACTAACAGAACAAGTCCCACACACTGCTACAAGCCCAAATATTTTTTCAGAGCTGGATGCAGAAAAAAATTATATTGAATTTGCAACCTGGTGGAGGTTAGTATAGATGGACTACCAGAACAAGTCCCACACACTGCTACAAGCTGAAGCCCAAATATTTTTTCAGAGCTAGATGCAGATAAAAATTATATTGAATTTGCAACCTGGTGGAGGTTTGTATAGATGGACTACTAGAACAAGTCCCACACACTGCTACATGCCGAAATATATTTTCAGAGCTAGATGCAGATAAAAATTATATTGAATTTGCAACCTGGTGGAGGTTAGTATAGATGGACTAATAGAACAAGTCCCACACACTGCTACAAGCCAAAATATTTTTTCAGAGCTAGATGCAGATAAAAATTATATTGAATTTGCAACCTGGTGGAGGTTAGTATAGATGAACTAATAGAGCAAGTCCCACACACTGCTACAAGCCGAAATATTTTTTCAGAGCTAGATGCAGAAAAAAATTATATTAAATTTGCAACCTGGTGGAGGTTAGTATAGATGGACTAATAGAACAGGTCCCACACACTGCTACAAGCCAAAATATTTTTTCAGAGCTAGATGCAGATAAAAATTCTATTGAATTTGCATCCTGGTGGAGGTTAGTATAGATGGACTAATCCAACAAGTCCCACACACTGCTACAAGCCGAAATATTTTTTCAGAGTTTGATGCAGATAAAAATTATATTGAATTTGCAACCTGGTGGAGGTTAGTATAGATGGACTAACAGAACAAGTCCTACACACTGCTACAAGCCCAAATATTTTTTCAAAGCTGGATGCAGAAAAAAATTATATTGAATTTGCAACCTGGTGGAGGTTAGTATAGATGGACTAAGAGAACAAGTCCCACACACTGCTACAAGCCGAAGCCCAAATATTTTTTCAGAGCTAGATGCAGATAAAAATTATATTGAATTTGCAACCTGGTGGAGGTTAGTATAGATGGACAAATAGAACAAGTCCCACACACTGCTACAAGCTGAAGCCCAAATATTTTTTCAGAGCTAGATGCAGAAAAAAATTATATTGAATTTGCAACCTGGTGGAGGTTAGTATAGATGGACTAACAGAACAAGTCCCACACACTGCTACAAGCCGAAATATTTTTTCTGAGCTGGATGCAGATAAAAATTATATTGAATTTGCAACCTGGTGGAGGTTAGTATAGATGGACTAACAGAACAAGTCCCACACACTGCTACAAGCCCAAATATTTTTTCAGAGGTGGATGCAGAAAAAAATTATATTGAATTTGCAACCTGGTGGAGGTTAGTATAGATGGACTAACAGAACAAGTCCCACACACTGCTACAAGCTGAAGCCCAAATATTTTTTCAGAGCTAGATGCAGATAAAAATTATATTGAATTTGCAACCTGGTGGAGGTTAGTATAGATGGACTAATAGAACAAGTCCCACACACTGCTACATGCCGAAATATATTTTCAGAGCTAGATGCAGATAAAAATTATATTGAATTTGCAACCTGGTGGACGTTAGTATAGATGGACTAATAGAACAAGTCCCACACACTGCTACAAGCCCAAATATTTTTTCAGAGCTGGATGCAGAAAAAAATTATATTGAATTTACAACCTGGTGGAGGTTAGTATTGATGGACTAACAGAACAAGTCGCACACACTGCTGCAAGCCGAAGCCCAAATATTTTTTCAGAGCTAGATGCAGATAAAAATTATATTGAATTTGCTACCTGGTGGAGGTTAGTATAGATGGACTAATAGAACAAGTCCCACACACTGCTACAAGCCGAAATATTTTTTCAGAGCTAGATGCAGATAAAAATTATATTGAATTTGCATCCTGGTGGAGGTTTGTATAGTTGGACTAATAGAACAAGACCCACACACTGCTACAAACCGAAATATTTTTTCAGAGCTAGATGCAGATAAAAATTATATTGAATTTGCAACCTGGTGGAGGTTAGTATAGATGGACTAATAGAGCAAGTCCCACACACTGCTACAATCCAAAATATTTTTTCAAAGCTAGATGCAGATAAAAATTATATTGAATTTGCAACCTGGTGGAGGTTAGTATAGATGGACTAATAGAACAAGTCCCACACACTGCTACAAGCCGAAATATTTTTTCAGAGCTAGATGCAGATAAAAATTATATTGAATTTGCAACCTGATGGAGGTTAGTATAGATGGACTAATAGAACAAGTCCCACACAATGCTACAAGCCGAAATATTTTTTCAGAGCTAGATGCAGATAAAAATTATATTGAATTTGCAACCTGGTGGAGGTTAGCATATATGGACTAATAGAGCAAGTCCCACACACTGCAACAAGCCGAAATATTTTTTCAGAGCAAGATGCAGATAAAAATTATATTGAATTTGCAACCTGGTGGAGGTTAGTATAGATGGACTAACAGAACAAGTCCTACACACTGCTACAAGCCCAAATATTTTTTCAAAGCTGGATGCAGAAAAAAATTATATTGAATTTGCAACCTGGTGGAGGTTAGTATAGATGGACTAACAGAACAAGTCCCACACACTGCTACAAGCCGAAGCCCAAATATTTTTTCAGAGCTAGATGCAGATAAAAATTATATTGAATTTGCAACCTGGTGGAGGTTAGTATAGATGGACAAATAGAACAAGTCCCACACACTGCTACAAGCCGAAGCCCAAATATTTTTTCAGAGCTAGATGCAGATAAAAATTATATTGAATTTGCAACCTGGTGGAGGTTAGTATAGATGGACTAACAGAACAAGTCCCACACACTGCTACAAGCCGAAATATTTTTTCTGAGCTGGATGCAGATAAAAATTATATTGAATTTGCAACCTGGTGGAGGTTAGTATAGATGGACTAATAGAACAAGTCCCACACACTGCTACATGCCGAAATATATTTTCAGAGCTAGATGCAGATAAAAATTATATTGAATTTGCAACCTGGTGGACGTTAGTATAGATGGACTAACAGAACAAGTCCCACACACTGCTACAAGCCCAAATATTTTTTCAGAGCTGGATGCAGAAAAAAATTATATTGAATTTACAACCTGGTGGAGGTTAGTATTGATGGACTAACAGAACAAGTCGTACACACTGCTGCAAGCCGAAGCCCAAATATTTTTTCAGAGCTAGATGCAGATAAAAATTATATTGAATTTGCTACCTGGTGGAGGTTAGTATAGATGGACTAATAGAACAAGTCCCACACACTGCTACAAGCCGAAATATTTTTTCAGAGCTAGATGCAGATAAAAATTATATTGAATTTGCATCCTGGTGGAGGTTTGTATAGTTGGACTAATAGAACAAGACCCACACACTGCTACAAACCGAAATATTTTTTCAGAGCTAGATGCAGATAAAAATTATATTGAATTTGCAACCTGGTGGAGGTTAGTATAGATGGACTAATAGAGCAAGTCCCACACACTGCTACAATCCAAAATATTTTTTCAAAGCTAGATGCAGATAAAAATTATATTGAATTTGCAACCTGGTGGAGGTTAGTATAGATGGACTAATAGAACAAGTCCCACACACTGCTACAAGCCGAAATATTTTTTCAGAGCTAGATGCAGATAAAAATTATATTGAATTTGCAACCTGATGGAGGTTAGTATAGATGGACTAATAGAACAAGTCCCACACAATGCTACAAGCCGAAATATTTTTTCAGAGCTAGATGCAGATAAAAATTATATTGAATTTGCAACCTGGTGGAGGTTAGCATATATGGACTAATAGAGCAAGTCCCACACACTGCAACAAGCCGAAATATTTTTTCAGAGCAAGATGCAGATAAAAATTATATTGAATTTGCAACCTGGTGGAGGTTAGTATAGATGGACTAACAGAACAAGTCCTACACACTGCTACAAGCCCAAATATTTTTTCAAAGCTGGATGCAGAAAAAAATTATATTGAATTTGCAACCTGGTGGAGGTTAGTATAGATGGACTAACAGAACAAGTCCCACACACTGCTACAAGCCGAAGCCCAAATATTTTTTCAGAGCTAGATGCAGATAAAAATTATATTGAATTTGCAACCTGGTGGAGGTTAGTATAGATGGACAAATAGAACAAGTCCCACACACTGCTACAAGCCGAAGCCCAAATATTTTTTCAGAGCTAGATGCAGATAAAAATTATATTGAATTTGCAACCTGGTGGAGGTTAGTATAGATGGACTAACAGAACAAGTCCCACACACTGCTACAAGCCGAAATATTTTTTCTGAGCTGGATGCAGATAAAAATTATATTGAATTTGCAACCTGGTGGAGGTTAGTATAGATGGACTAACAGAACAAGTCCCACACACTGCTACAAGCCCAAATATTTTTTCAGAGCTGGATGCAGAAAAAAATTATATTGAATTTGCAACCTGGTGGAGGTTAGTATAGATGGACTAACAGAACAAGTCCAACACACTGCTACATGCCGAAATATATTTTCAGAGCTAGATGCAGATAAAAATTATATTGAATTTGCAACCTGGTGGAGGTTTGTATAGATAGACTAATAGAACAAGTCCCACACACTGCTACAAGCCAAAATATTTTTTCAGAGCTAGATGCAGATAAAAATTATATTGAATTTGCAACCTGGTGGAGGTTAGTATAGATGGACTAATAGAGCAAGTCCCACACACTGCTACAAGCCGAAATATTTTTTCAGAGCTAGATGCAGATAAAAATTATATTAAATTTGCAACCTGGTGGAGGTTAGTATAGATGCACTAATAGAACAGGTCCCACACACTGCTACAAGCCAAAATATTTTTTCAGAGCTAGATGCAGATAAAAATTCTATTGAATTTGCATCCTGGTGGAGGTTAGTATAGATGGACTAATCCAACAAGTCCCACACACTGCTACAAGCCGAAATATTTTTTCAGAGTTTGATGCAGATAAAAATTATATTGAATTTGCAACCTGGTGGAGGTTAGTATAGATGGACTAACAGAACAAGTCCTACACACTGCTACAAGCCCAAATATTTTTTCAAAGCTGGATGCAGAAAAAAATTATATTGAATTTGCAACCTGGTGGAGGTTAGTATAGATGGACTAACAGAACAAGTCCCACACACTGCTACAAGCCGAAGCCCAAATATTTTTTCAGAGCTAGATGCAGATAAAAATTATATTGAATTTGCAACCTGGTGGAGGTTAGTATAGATGGACAAATAGAACAAGTCCCACACACTGCTACAAGCTGAAGCCCAAATATTTTTTCAGAGCTAGATGCAGATAAAAATTATATTGAATTTGCAACCTGGTGGAGGTTAGTATAGATGGACTAACAGAACAAGTCCCACACACTGCTACAAGCCGAAATATTTCTTCTGAGCTGGATGCAGATAAAAATTATATTGAATTTGCAACCTGGTGGAGGTTAGTATAGATGGACTAACAGAACAAGTCCCACACACTGCTACAAGCCCAAATATTTTTTCAGAGGTGGATGCAGAAAAAAATTATATTGAATTTGCAACCTGGTGGAGGTTAGTATAGATGGACTAACAGAACAAGTCCCACACACTGCTACAAGCTGAAGCCCAAATATTTTTTCAGAGCTAGATGCAGATAAAAATTATATTGAATTTGCAACCTGGTGGAGGTTAGTATAGATGGACTAATAGAACAAGTCCCACACACTGCTACATGCCGAAATATATTTTCAGAGCTAGATGCAGATAAAAATTATATTGAATTTGCAACCTGGTGGAGGTTAGTATAGATGGACTAATAGAACAAGTCCCACACACTGCTACAAGCCAAAATATTTTTTCAGAGCTAGATGCAGATAAAAATTATATTGAATTTGCAACCTGGTGGAGGTTAGTATAGATGGACTAATAGAGCAAGTCCCACACACTGCTACAAGCCGAAATATTTTTTCAGAGCTAGATGCAGATAAAAATTATATTAAATTTGCAACCTGGTGGAGGTTAGTATAGATCGACTAATAGAACAGGTCCCACACACTGCTACAAGCCAAAATATTTTTTCAGAGCTAGATGCAGATAAAAATTCTATTGAATTTGCATCTTGGTGGAGGTTAGTATAGATGGACTAATCGAACAAGTCCCACACACTGCTACAAGCCGAAATATTTTTTCAGAGCTTGATGCAGATAAAAATTATAATGAATTTGCAACCTGGTGGATGTTAGTATAGATGGACTAATAGAACAAGTCCCACACACTGCTACAAGCTGAAATATTTTTTCAGAGCTAGATGCAGATAAAAATTATATTGACTTTGCAACCTGGTGGAGGTTAGTATAGATGGACTAACAGAACAAGTCCCACACACTGCTACAAGCCGAAGCCCAAATATTTTTTCAGAGCTAGATGCAGATAAAAATTATATTGAATTTGCAACCTGGTGGAGGTTAGTATAGATGGACAAATAGAACAAGTCCCACACACTGCTACAAGCTGAAGCCCAAATATTTTTTCAGAGCTAGATGCAGATAAAAATTATATTGAATTTGCAACCTGGTGGAGGTTAGTATAGATGGACTAACAGAACAAGTCCCACACACTGCTACAAGCCGAAATATTTCTTCTGAGCTGGATGCAGATAAAAATTATATTGAATTTGCAACCTGGTGGAGGTTAGTATAGATGGACTAACAGAACAAGTCCCACACACTGCTACAAGCCCAAATATTTTTTCAGAGGTGGATGCAGAAAAAAATTATATTGAATTTGCAACCTGGTGGAGGTTAGTATAGATGGACTAACAGAACAAGTCCCACACACTGCTACAAGCTGAAGCCCAAATATTTTTTCAGAGCTAGATGCAGATAAAAATTATATTGAATTTGCAACCTGGTGGAGGTTAGTATAGATGGACTAATAGAACAAGTCCCACACACTGCTACATGCCGAAATATATTTTCAGAGCTAGATGCAGATAAAAATTATATTGAATTTGCAACCTGGTGGAGGTTAGTATAGATGGACTAATAGAACAAGTCCCACACACTGCTACAAGCCAAAATATTTTTTCAGAGCTAGATGCAGATAAAAATTATATTGAATTTGCAACCTGGTGGAGGTTAGTATAGATGGACTAATAGAGCAAGTCCCACACACTGCTACAAGCCGAAATATTTTTTCAGAGCTAGATGCAGATAAAAATTATATTAAATTTGCAACCTGGTGGAGGTTAGTATAGATCGACTAATAGAACAGGTCCCACACACTGCTACAAGCCAAAATATTTTTTCAGAGCTAGATGCAGATAAAAATTCTATTGAATTTGCATCTTGGTGGAGGTTAGTATAGATGGACTAATCGAACAAGTCCCACACACTGCTACAAGCCGAAATATTTTTTCAGAGCTTGATGCAGATAAAAATTATAATGAATTTGCAACCTGGTGGATGTTAGTATAGATGGACTAATAGAACAAGTCCCACACACTGCTACAAGCTGAAATATTTTTTCAGAGCTAGATGCAGATAAAAATTATATTGACTTTGCAACCTGGTGGAGGTTAGTATAGATGGACTAACAGAACAAGTCCCACACACTGCTACAAGCCGAAGCCCAAATATTTTTCAGATCTAGATGCAGATAAAAATTATATTGAATTTGCAACCTTGTGGAGGTTAGTATAGATGGACTAATAGAACATGTCCCACACACTGCTACAAGCCGAAGCCCAAATATTTTTTCAGAGCTAGACGCAGATAAAAATTATATTGAATTTGCAACCTGGTGGAGGTCAGTATAGATGGACTAATAGAACAAGTCCCACACACTGATACAAGCCAAAATATTTTTTCAGAGCTAGATGCAGATAAAAATTATATTGAATTTGCAACCTGGTGGAGGTTAGTATAGATGGATTAACAGAACAAGTCCCACACACTGCTACAAGCCGAAGCATAAATATTTTTTCAGAGCTAGATGCAGATAAAAATGATATTGAATTTGCAACCTGGTGGAGGTTAGTATAGATGGACTAATAGAACAGGTCCCACACACTGCTACAAGCCAAAATATTTTTTCAGAGCTAGATGCAGATAAAAATTCTATTGAATTTGCAACCTGGTGGAGGTTAGTATAGATGGACTAATCGAACAAGTCCCACACACTGCTACAAGCCGAAATATTTTTCCAGAGCTAGATGCAGATAAAAATTATAATGAATTTGCAACCTGGTGGATGTTAGTATAGATGGACTAATAGAACAAGTCCCACACACTGCTACAAGCTGAATTATTTTTTCAGAGCTAGATGCAGATAAAAATTATATTGAATTTGCAACCTGGTGGAGGTTAGTATAGATGGACTAACAGAATTAGTCCCACACACTGCTACAAGCCGAAGCCCAAATATTTTTCAGATCTAGATGCAGATAAAAATTATATTGAATTTTCAACCTTGTGGAGGTTAGTATAGATGGACTAATAGAACATGTCCCACACACTGCTACAAGCCGAAGCCCAAATATTTTTTCAGAGCTAGACGCAGATAAAAATTATATTGAATTTGCAACCTGGTGGAGGTCAGTATAGATGGACTAACAGAACAAGTCCCACACACTGCTACAAGCCAAAATATTTTTTCAGAGCTAGATGCAGATAAAAATTATATTGAATTTGCAACCTGGTGGAGGTTAGTATAGATGGATTAACAGAACAAGTCCCACACACTGCTACAAGCCGAAGCATAAATATTTTTTCAGAGCTAGATGCAGATAAAAATGATATTGAATTTGCAACCTGGTGGAGGTTAGTATAGATGGACTAATAGAACAAGTCCCACACACTGCTACAAGCCGAAACCCAAATATTTTTTCAGAGCTAGATGCAGATAAAAATTATATTGAATTTGCAACCTGGTGGAGGTTAGTATAGATGGACAAATAGAACAAGTCCCACACACTGCTACAAGCTGAAGCCCAAATATTTTTTCAGAGCTAGATGCAGATAAAAATTATATTGAATTTGCAACCTGGTGGAGGTTAGTATAGATGGACTAACAGAACAAGTCCCACACACTGCTACAAGCCGAAATATTTTTTCTGAGCTGGATGCAGATAAAAATTATATTGAATTTGCAACCTGGTGGAGGTTAGTATAGATGGACTAACAGAACAAGTCCCAAACACTGCTACAAGCCCAAATATTTTTTCAGAGCTGGATGCAGAAAAAAATTATATTGAATTTGCAACCTGGTGGAGGTTAGTATAGATGGACTAACAGAACAAGTCCCACACACTGCTACAAGCTGAAGCCCAAATATTTTTTCAGAGCTAGATGCAGATAAAAATTATATTGAATTTGTAACCTGGTGGAGGTTAGTATAGATGGACTAATAGAACAAGTCCCACACACTGCTACATGCCGAAATATATTTTCAGAGCTAGATGCAGATAAAAATTATATTGAATTTGCAACCTGGTGGAGGTTAGTATAGATGGACTAATAGAACAAGTCCCACACACTGCTACAAGCCAAAATATTTTTTCAGAGCTAGATGCAGATAAAAATTATATTGAATTTGCAACCTGGTGGAGGTTAGTATAGATGGACTAATAGAGCAAGTCCCACACACTGCTACAAGCCGAAATATTTTTTCAGAGCTAGATGCAGATAAAAATTATATTAAATTTGCAACCTGGTGGAGGTTAGTATAGATGGACTAATAGAACAGGTCCCACACACTGCTACAAGCCAAAATATTTTTTCAGAGCTAGATGCAGATAAAAATTCTATTGAATTTGCATCTTGGTGGAGGTTAGTATAGATGGACTAATCGAACAAGTCCCACACACTGCTACAAGCCGAAATATTTTTTCAGAGCTTGATGAAGATAAAAATTATAATGAATTTGCAACCTGGTGGATGTTAGTATAGATGGACTAATAGAACAAGTCCCACACACTGCTACAAGCTGAAATATTTTTTCAGAGCTAGATGCAGATAAAAATTATATTGAATTTGCAACCTGGCGGAGGTTAGTATAGATGGACTAACAGAACAAGTCCCACACACTGCTACAAGCCGAAGCCCAAATATTTTTCAGATCTAGATGCAGATAAAAGTTATATTGAATTTGCAACCTTGTGGAGGTTAGTATAGATGGACTAATAGAACATGTCCCACACACTGCTACAAGCCGAAGCCCAAATATTTTTTCAGAGCTAGACACAGATAAAAATTATATTGAATTTGCAACCTGGTGGAGGTCAGTATAGATGGACTAATAGAACAAGTCCCACACACTGATACAAGCCAAAATATTTTTTCAGAGCTAGATGCAGATAAAAATTATATTGAATTTGCAACCTGGTGGAGGTTAGTATAGATGGATTAACAGAACAAGTCCCACACACTGCTACAAGCCGAAGCATAAATAATTTTTCAGAGCTAGAAGAAGATAAAAATGATATTGAATTTGCAACCTGGTGGAGGTTAGTATAGATGGACTAATAGAACAAGTCCCACACACTGCTACAAGCCGAAACCCAAATATTTTTTCAGAGCTAGATGCAGATAAAAATTATATTGAATTTGCAACCTGGTGGAGGTTAGTATAGATGGACTAATAGAACAAGTCCCACACACTGCTACAAGCCGTAGCCCAAATATTTTTTCAGAGCTAGATGCAGATAAAAATTATATTGAATTTGCAACCTGGTGGAGGTTAGTATAGATGGACTAATAGAGCAAGTCCCACACACTGCTACAAGCCGAAATATTTTTTCAGAGCTAGATGCAGATAAAAATTATATTAAATTTGCAACCTGGTGGAGGTTAGTATAGATGGACTAATAGAACAGGTCCCACACACTGCTACAAGCCAAAATATTTTTTCAGAGCTAGATGCAGATAAAAATTCTATTGAATTTGCAACCTGGTGGAGGTTAGTATAGATGGACTAATCGAACAAGTCCCACACACTGCTACAACCCGAAATATTTTTTCAGAGCTTGATGCAGATAAAAATTATAATGAATTTGCAACCTGGTGGATGTTAGTATAGATGGACTAATAGAACAAGTCCCACACACTGCTACAAGCTGAATTATTTTTTCAGAGCTAGATGCAGATAAAAATTATATTGAATTTGCAACCTGGTGGAGGTTAGTATAGATGGACTAACAGAACTAGTCCCACACACTGCTACAAGCCGAAGCCCAAATATTTTTCAGATCTAGATGCAGATAAAAATTATATTGAATTTGCAACCTTGTGGAGGTTAGTATAGATGGACTAATAGAACATGTCCCACACACTGCTACAAGCCGCAGCCCAAATATTTTTTCAGAGCTAGACGCAGATAAAAATTATATTGAATTTGCAACCTGGTGGAGGTCAGTATAGATGGACTAATAGAACAAGTCCCACACACTGCTACAAGCCAAAATATTTTTTCAGAGCTAGATGCAGATAAAAATTATATTGAATTTGCAACCTGGTGGAGGTTAGTATAGATGGATTAACAGAACAAGTCCCACACACTGCTACAAGCCGAAGCATAAATATTTTTTCAGAGCTAGATGCAGATAAAAATGATATTGAATTTGCAACCTGGTGGAGGTTAGTATAGATGGACTAATAGAACAAGTCCCACACACTGCTACAAGCCGAAACCCAAATATTTTTTCAGAGCTAGATGCAGATAAAAATTATATTGAATTTGCAACCTGGTGGAGGTTAGTATAGATGGACTAATAGAGCAAGTCCCACACATTGCTACAAGCCGAAATATTTTTTCAGAGCTAGATGCAGATAAAAATTATATTAAATTTGCAACCTGGTGGAGGTTAGTATAGATGGACTAATAGAACAGGTCCCACACACTGCTACAAGCCAAAATATTTTTTCAGAGCTAGATGCAGATAAAAATTCTATTGAATTTGCAACCTGGTGGAGGTTAGTATAGATGGACTAATCGAACAAGTCCCACACACTGCTACAAGCCGAAATATTTTTCCAGAGCTTGATGCAGATAAAAATTATAATGAATTTGCAACCTGGTGGATGTTAGTATAGATGGACTAATAGAACAAGTCCCACACACTGCTACAAGCTGAATTATTTTTTCAGAGCTAGATGCAGATAAAAATTATATTGAATTTGCAACCTGGTGGAGGTTAGTATAGATGGACTAACAGAACTAGTCCCACACACTGCTACAAGCCGAAGCCCAAATATTTTTCAGATCTAGATGCAGATAAAAATTATATTGAATTTGCAACCTTGTGGAGGTTAGTATAGATGGACTAATAGAACATGTCCCACACACTGCTACAAGCCGAAGCCCAAATATTTTTTCAGAGCTAGACGCAGATAAAAATTATATTGAATTTGCAACCTGGTGGAGGTCAGTATAGATGGACTAATAGAACAAGTCCCACACACTGCTACAAGCCAAAATATTTTTTCAGAGCTAGATGCAGATAAAAATTATATTGAATTTGCAACCTGGTGGAGGTTAGTATAGATGGATTAACAGAACAAGTCCCACACACTGCTACAAGCCGAAGCATAAATATTTTTTCAGAGCTAGATGCAGATAAAAATGATATTGAATTTGCAACCTGGTGGAGGTTAGTATAGATGGACTAATAGAACAAGTCCCACACACTGCTACAAGCCGAAACCCAAATATTTTTTCAGAGCTAGATGCAGATAAAAATTATATTGAATTTGCAACCTGGTGGAGGTTAGTATAGATGGACAAATAGAACAAGTCCCACACACTGCTACAAGCTGAAGCCCAAATATTTTTTCAGAGCTAGATGCAGATAAAAATTATATTGAATTTGCAACCTGGTGGAGGTTAGTATAGATGGACTAACAGAACAAGTCCCACACACTGCTACAAGCCGAAATATTTTTTCTGAGCTGGATGCAGATAAAAATTATATTGAATTTGCAACCTGGTGGAGGTTAGTATAGATGGACTAACAGAACAAGTCCCAAACACTGCTACAAGCCCAAATATTTTTTCAGAGCTGGATGCAGAAAAAAATTATATTGAATTTGCAACCTGGTGGAGGTTAGTATAGATGGACTAACAGAACAAGTCCCACACACTGCTACAAGCTGAAGCCCAAATATTTTTTCAGAGCTAGATGCAGATAAAAATTATATTGAATTTGTAACCTGGTGGAGGTTAGTATAGATGGACTAATTGAACAAGTCCCACACACTGCTACATGCCGAAATATATTTTCAGAGCTAGATGCAGATAAAAATTATATTGAATTTGCAACCTGGTGGAGGTTAGTATAGATGGACTAATAGAACAAGTCCCACACACTGCTTCAAGCCAAAATATTTTTTCAGAGCTAGATGCAGATAAAAATTATATTGAATTTGCAACCTGGTGGAGGTTAGTATAGATGGACTAATAGAGCAAGTCCCACACACTGCTACAAGCCGAAATATTTTTTCAGAGCTAGATGCAGATAAAAATTATATTAAATTTGCAACCTGGTGGAGGTTAGTATAGATGGACTAATAGAACAGGTCCCACACACTGCTACAAGCCAAAATATTTTTTCAGAGCTAGATGCAGATAAAAATTCTATTGAATTTGCATCTTGGTGGAGGTTAGTATAGATGGACTAATCGAACAAGTCCCACACACTGCTACAAGCCGAAATATTTTTTCAGAGCTTGATGAAGATAAAAATTATAATGAATTTGCAACCTGGTGGATGTTAGTATAGATGGACTAATAGAACAAGTCCCACACACTGCTACAAGCTGAAATATTTTTTCAGAGCTAGATGCAGATAAAAATTATATTGAATTTGCAACCTGGCGGAGGTTAGTATAGATGGACTAACAGAACAAGTCCCACACACTGCTACAAGCCGAAGCCCAAATATTTTTCAGATCTAGATGCAGATAAAAATTATATTGAATTTGCAACCTTGTGGAGGTTAGTATAGATGGACTAATAGAACATGTCCCACACACTGCTACAAGCCGAAGCCCAAATATTTTTTCAGAGCTAGACACAGATAAAAATTATATTGAATTTGCAACCTGGTGGAGGTCAGTATAGATGGACTAATAGAACAAGTCCCACACACTGATACAAGCCAAAATATTTTTTCAGAGCTAGATGCAGATAAAAATTATATTGAATTTGCAACCTGGTGGAGGTTAGTATAGATGGATTAACAGAACAAGTCCCACACACTGCTACAAGCCGAAGCATAAATAATTTTTCAGAGCTAGATGCAGATAAAAATGATATTGAATTTGCAACCTGGTGGAGGTTAGTATAGATGGACTAATAGAACAAGTCCCACACACTGCTACAAGCCGAAACCCAAATATTTTTTCAGAGCTAGATGCAGATAAAAATTATATTGAATTTGCAACCTGGTGGAGGTTAGTATAGATGGACTAATAGAACAAGTCCCACACACTGCTACAAGCCGTAGCCCAAATATTTTTTCAGAGCTAGATGCAGATAAAAATTATATTGAATTTGCAACCTGGTGGAGGTTAGTATAGATGGACTAATAGAGCAAGTCCCACACACTGCTACAAGCCGAAATATTTTTTCAGAGCTAGATGCAGATAAAAATTATATTAAATTTGCAACCTGGTGGAGGTTAGTATAGATGGACTAATAGAACAGGTCCCACACACTGCTACAAGCCAAAATATTTTTTCAGAGCTAGATGCAGATAAAAATTCTATTGAATTTGCAACCTGGTGGAGGTTAGTATAGATGGACTAATCGAACAAGTCCCACACACTGCTACAAGCCGAAATATTTTTTCAGAGCTTGATGCAGATAAAAATTATAATGAATTTGCAACCTGGTGGATGTTAGTATAGATGGACTAATAGAACAAGTCCCACACACTGCTACAAGCTGAATTATTTTTTCAGAGCTAGATGCAGATAAAAATTATATTGAATTTGCAACCTGGTGGAGGTTAGTATAGATGGACTAACAGAACTAGTCCCACACACTGCTACAAGCCGAAGCCCAAATATTTTTCAGATCTAGATGCAGATAAAAATTATATTGAATTTGCAACCTTGTGGAGGTTAGTATAGATGGACTAATAGAACATGTCCCACACACTGCTACAAGCCGCAGCCCAAATATTTTTTCAGAGCTAGACGCAGATAAAAATTATATTGAATTTGCAACCTGGTGGAGGTCAGTATAGATGGACTAATAGAACAAGTCCCACACACTGCTACAAGCCAAAATATTTTTTCAGAGCTAGATGCAGATAAAAATTATATTGAATTTGCAACCTGGTGGAGGTTAGTATAGATGGATAAACAGAACAAGTCCCACACACTGCTACAAGCCGAAGCATAAATATTTTTTCAGAGCTAGATGCAGATAAAAATGATATTGAATTTGCAACCTGGTGGAGGTTAGTATAGATGGACTAATAGAACAAGTCCCACACACTGCTACAAGCCGAAACCCAAATATTTTTTCAGAGCTAGATGCAGATAAAAATTATATTGAATTTGCAACCTGGTGGAGGTTAGTATAGATGGACTAATAGAACAAGTCCCACACACTGCTACAAGCCGTAGCCCAAATATTTTTTCAGAGCTAGATGCAGATAAAAATTATATTGAATTTGCAACCTGGTGGAGGTTAGTATAGATGGACTAATAGAGCAAGTCCCAGACACTGCTACAAGCCGAAGTATTTTTTCAGAGCTAGATGCAGATAAAAATTATATTAAATTTGCAACCTGGTGGAGGTTAGTATAGATGGACTAATAGAACAGGTCCCACACACTGCTACAAGCCAAAATATTTTTTCAGAGCTAGATGCAGATAAAAATTCTATTGAATTTGCAACCTGGTGGAGGTTAGTATAGATGGACTTATCGAACAAGTCCCACACACTGCTACAAGCCGAAATATTTTTTCAGAGCTTGATGCAGATAAAAATTATAATGAATTTGCAACCTGGTGGATGTTAGTATAGATGGACTAATAGAACAAGTCCCACACACTGCTACAAGCTGAATTATTTTTTCAGAGCTAGATGCAGATAAAAATTATATTGAATTTGCAACCTGGTGGAGGTTAGTATAGATGGACTAACAGAACAAGTCCCACACACTGCTACAAGCCGAAGCCCAAATATTTTTCAGATCTAGATGCAGATAAAAATTATATTGAATTTGCAACCTTGTGGAGGTGAGTATAGATGGACTAATAGAACATGTCCCACACACTGCTACAAGCCGAAGCCCAAATATTTTTTCAGAGCTAGACGCAGATAAAAATTATATTGAATTTGCAACCTGGTGGAGGTCAGTATAGATGGACTAATAAAACAAGTCCCACACACTGCTACAAGCCGAAATATTTTTTCAGAGCTAGATGCAGATAAAAATTATATTGAATTTGCAACCTGGTGGAGGTTAGTATAGATGGATTAACAGAACAAGTCCCACACACTGCTACAAGCCGAAGCATAAATATTTTTTCAGAGCTAGATGCAGATAAAAATGATATTGAATTTGCAACCTGGTGGAGGTTAGTATAGATGGACTAATAGAACAAGTCCCACACACTGCTACAAGCCGAAACCCAAATATTTTTTCAGAGCTAGATGCAGATAAAAATTATATTGAATTTGCAACCTGGTGGAGGTTAGTATAGATGGACTAATAGAACAAGTCCCACACACTGCTACAAGCCGTAGCCCAAATATTTTTTCAGAGCTAGATGCAGATAAAAATTATATTGAATTTGCAACCTGGTGGAGGTTAGTATAGATGGACTAATAGAACAAGTCCCACACACTGCTACAAGCCAAAATATTTTTTCAGAGCTAGATGCAGATAAAAATTATATTGAATTTGCAACCTGGTGGAGGTTAGTATAGATGGACTAATAGAACAAGTCCCACACACTGCTACAAGCCCAAATATTTTTTCAGAGCTGGATGCAGAAAAAAATTATATTGAATTTGCAACCTGGTGGAGGTTAGTATAGATGGACTAACAGAACAAGTCCCACACACTGCTACAAGCTCAAGCCCAAATATTTTTTCAGAGCTAGATGCAGATAAAAATTATATTGAGTTTGCAACCTGGTGGAGGTTAGTATAGATGGATTAATAGAACAAGTCCCACACACTGCTACAAGCCAAAATATTTTTTCAGAGCAAGATGCAGATAAAAATTATATTGAATTTGCAACCTGGTGGAGCTTAGTATAGATGGACTAATAGAACAAGTCCCACACACTGCTACAAGCCAAAATATTTTTTCAGAGCTAGATGCAGATAAAAATTATATTGAATTTGCAACCTGGTGGAGGTTAGTATAGATGGACTAATAGAACAAGTCCCACACACTGCTACAAGCCAAAATATTTTTTCACAGCTAGATGCAGATAAAAATTCTATTGAATTTGCAACCTGGTGGAGGTTAGTATAGATGGACTAATCAAACAAGTCCCACACACTGCTACAAGCCGAAATATTTTTTCAGAGCTTGATGCAGATAAAAATTATAATGAATTTGCAACCTGGTGGATGTTAGTATAGATGGACTAATAGAACAAGTCCCACACACTGCTACAAGCTGAAATATTTTTTCAGAGCTAGATGCAGATAAAAATTATATTGAATTTGCAACCTGGTGGAGGTTAGTATAGATGGACTAACAGAACAAGTCCCACACACTGCTACAAGCCGAAGCCCAAATATTTTTCAGATCTAGATGCAGATAAAAATTATATTGAATTTGCAACCTTGTGGAGGTTAGTATAGATGAACTAATAGAACATGTCCCACACACTGCTACAAGCCAAAATATTTTTTCAGAGCTAGATGCAGATAAAAATTATATTGAATTTGCAACCTGGTGGAGGTTAGTATAGATGGACTAATAGAACAAGTCCCACACACTGCTACAAGCCCAAATATTTTTTCAGAGCTGGATGCAGAAAAAAATTATATTGAATTTGCAACCTGGTGGAGGTTAGTATAGATGGACTAACAGAACAAGTCCCACACACTGCTACAAGCCCAAGCCCAAATATTTTTTCAGAGCTAGATGCAGATAAAAATTATATTGAGTTTGCAACCTGGTGGAGGTTAGTATAGATGGATTAATAGAACAAGTCCCACACACTGCTACAAGCCGAAATATTTTTTCAGAGCAAGATGCAGATAAAAATTATATTGAATTTGCAACCTGGTGGAGGTTAGTATAGATGGACTAATAGAACAAGTCCCACACACTGCTACAAGCCAAAATATTTTTTCAGAGCTAGATGCAGATAAAAATTATATTGAATTTGCAACCTGGTGGAGGTTAGTATAGATGGACTAATAGAACAAGTCCCACACACTGCTACAAGCCAAAATTTTTTTTTCAGAGCTAGATGCAGATAAAAATTCTATTGAATTTGCAACCTGGTGGAGGTTAGTATAGATGGACTAATCGAACAAGTCCCACACACTGCTACAAGCCGAAATATTTTTTCAGAGCTTGATGCAGATAAAAATTATAATGAATTTGCAACCTGGTGGATGTTAGTATAGATGGACTAATAGAACAAGTCCCACACACTGCTACAAGCTGAAATATTTTTTCAGAGCTAGATGCAGATAAAAATTATATTGAATTTGCAACCTGGTGGAGGTTAGTATAGATGGACAAACAGAACAAGTCCCACACACTGCTACAAGCCGAAGCCCAAATATTTTTCAGACCTAGATGCAGATAAAAATTATATTGAATTTGCAACCTTGTGGAGGTTAGTATAGATGAACTAACAGAACAAGTCCCACACACTGCTACAAGCCCAAGCCCAAATATTTTTTCAGAGCTAGATGCAGATAAAAATTATATTGAGTTTGCAACCTGGTGGAGGTTAGTATAGATGGATTAATAGAACAAGTCCCACACACTGCTACAAGCCGAAATATTTTTTCAGAGCAAGATGCAGATAAAAATTATATTGAATTTGCAACCTGGTGGAGGTTAGTATAGATGGACTAATAGAACAAGTCCCACGCACTGCTACAAGCCAAAATATTTTTTCAGAGCTAGATGCAGATAAAAATTATAATGAATTTGCAACCTGGTGGATGTTAGTATAGATGGACTAATAGAACAAGTCCCACACACTGCTACAAGCTGAAATATTTTTTCAGAGCTAGATGCAGATAAAAATTATATTGAATTTGCAACCTGGTGGAGGTTAGTATAGATGGACTAACAGAACAAGTCCCACACACTGCTACAAGCCGAAGCCCAAATATTTTTCAGATCTAGATGCAGATAAAAATTATATTGAATTTGCAACCTTGTGGAGGTTAGTATAGATGGACTAACAGAACAAGTCCCACACACTGCTACAAGCCAAAATATTTTTTCAGAGCTAGATGCAGATAAAAATTATATTGAATTTGCAACCTGGTGGAGGTTAGTATAGATGGACTAATAGAACAAGTCCCACACACTGCTACAAGCCAAAATTTTTTTTTCAGAGCTAGATGCAGATAAAAATTCTATTGAATTTGCAACCTGGTGGAGGTTAGTATAGATGGACTAATCGAACAAGTCCCACACACTGCTACAAGCCGAAATATTTTTTCAGAGCTTGATGCAGATAAAAATTATAATGAATTTGCAACCTGGTGGATGTTAGTATAGATGGACTAATAGAACAAGTCCCACACACTGCTACAAGCTGAAATATTTTTTCAGAGCTAGATGCAGATAAAAATTATATTGAATTTGCAACCTGGTGGAGGTTAGTATAGATGGACTAACAGAACAAGTCCCACACACTGCTACAAGCCGAAGCCCAAATATTTTTCAGACCTAGATGCAGATAAAAATTATATTGAATTTGCAACCTTGTGGAGGTTAGTATAGATGAACTAACAGAACAAGTCCCACACACTGCTACAAGCCCAAGCCCAAATATTTTTTCAGAGCTAGATGCAGATAAAAATTATATTGAGTTTGCAACCTGGTGGAGGTTAGTATAGATGGATTAATAGAACAAGTCCCACACACTGCTACAAGCCGAAATATTTTTTCAGAGCAAGATGCAGATAAAAATTATATTGAATTTGCAACCTGGTGGAGGTTAGTATAGATGGACTAATAGAACAAGTCCCACGCACTGCTACAAGCCAAAATATTTTTTCAGAGCTAGATGCAGATAAAAATTATAATGAATTTGCAACCTGGTGGATGTTAGTATAGATGGACTAATAGAACAAGTCCCACACACTGCTACAAGCTGAAATATTTTTTCAGAGCTAGATGCAGATAAAAATTATATTGAATTTGCAACCTGGTGGAGGTTAGTATAGATGGACTAACAGAACAAGTCCCACACACTGCTACAAGCCGAAGCCCAAATATTTTTCAGATCTAGATGCAGATAAAAATTATATTGAATTTGCAACCTTGTGGAGGTTAGTATAGATGGACTAACAGAACAAGTCCCACACACTGCTACAAGCCAAAATATTTTTTCAGAGCTAGATGCAGATAAAAATTATATTGAATTTGCAACCTGGTGGAGGTTAGTATAGATGGACTAATAGAACAAGTCCCACACACTGCTACAAGCCAAAATATTTTTCAGAGCTAGATGCAGATAAAAATTCTATTGAATTTGCAACCTGGTGGAGGTTAGTATAGATGGACTAATCAAACAAGTCCCACACACTGATACAAGCCGAAATATTTTTTCAGAGCTTGATGCAGATAAAAATTATAATGAATTTGCAACCTGGTGGATGTTAGTATAGATGGACTAATAGAACAAGTCCCACACACTGCTACAAGCTGAAATATTTTTTCAGAGCTAGATGCAGATAAAAATTATATTGAATTTGCAACCTGGTGGAGGTTAGTATAGATGGACTAACAGAACAAGTCCCACACACTGCTACAAGCCGAAGCCCAAATATTTTTCAGATCTAGATGCAGATAAAAATTATATTGAATTTGCATCCTTGTGGAGGTTAGTATAGATGAACTAATAGAATATGTCCCACACACTGCTACAAGCCAAAATATTTTTTCAGAGCTAGATGCAGATAAAAATTATATTGAATTTGCAACCTGGTGGAGGTTAGTATAGATGGACTAATAGAACAAGTCCCACACACTGCTACAAGCCCAAATATTTTTTCAGAGCTGGATGCAGAAAAAAATTATATTGAATTTGCAACCTGGTGGAGGTTAGTATAGATGGACTAACAGAACAAGTCCCACACACTGCTACAAGCCCAAGCCCAAATATTTTTTCAGAGCTAGATGCAGATAAAAATTATATTGAGTTTGCAACCTGGTGGAGGTTAGTATAGATGGATTAATAGAACAAGTCCCACACACTGCTACAAGCCGAAATATTTTTTCAGAGCAAGATGCAGATAAAAATTATATTGAATTTGCAACCTGGTGGAGGTTAGTATAGATGGACTAATAGAACAAGTCCCACACACTGCTACAAGCCAAAATATTTTTTCAGAGCTAGATGCAGATAAAAATTATATTGAATTTGCAACCTGGTGGAGGTTAGTATAGATGGACTAATAGAACAAGTCCCACACACTGCTACAAGCCAAAATATTTTTTCAGAGCTAGATGCAGATAAAAATTCTATTGAATTTGCAACCTGGTGGAGGTTAGTATAGATGGACTAATCGAACAAGTCCCACACACTGCTACAAGCCGAAATATTTTTTCAGAGCTTGATGCAGATAAAAATTATAATGAATTTGCAACCTGGTGGATGTTAGTATAGATGGACTAATAGAACAAGTCCCACACACTGCTACAAGCTGAAATATTTTTTCAGAGCTAGATGCAGATAAAAATTATATTGAATTTGCAACCTGGTGGAGGTTAGTATAGATGGACTAACAGAACAAGTCCCACACACTGCTACAAGCCGAAGCCCAAATATTTTTCAGATCTAGATGCAGATAAAAATTATATTGAATTTGCAACCTTGTGGAGGTTAGTATAGATGGACTAACAGAACAAGTCCCACACACTGCTACAAGCCCAAGCCCAAATATTTTTTCAGAGCTAGATGCAGATAAAAATTATATTGAGTTTGCAACCTGGTGGAGGTTAGTATAGATGGATTAATAGAACAAGTCCCACACACTGCTACAAGCCGAAATATTTTTTCAGAGCAAGATGCAGATAAAAATTATATTGAATTTGCAACCTGGTGGAGGTTAGTAGAGATGGACTAATAGAACAAGTCCCACACACTGCTACAAGCCAAAATATTTTTTCAGAGCTAGATGCAGATAAAAATTATATTGAATTTGCAACCTGGTGGAGGTTAGTATAGATGGACTAATAGAACAAGTCCCACACACTGCTACAAGCCAAAATATTTTTTCAGAGCTAGATGCAGATAAAAATTCTATTGAATTTGCAACCTGGTGGAGGTTAGTATAGATGGACTAATCGAACAAGTCCCACACACTGCTACAAGCCGAAATATTTTTTCAGAGCTTGATGCAGATAAAAATTATAATGAATTTGCAACCTGGTGGATGTTAGTATAGATGGACTAATAGAACAAGTCCCACACACTGCTACAAGCTGAAATATTTTTTCAGAGCTAGATGCAGATAAAAATTATATTGAATTTGCAACCTGGTGGAGGTTAGTATAGATGGACTAACAGAACAAGTCCCACACACTGCTACAAGCCGAAGCCCAAATATTTTTCAGATCTAGATGCAGATAAAAATTATATTGAATTTGCAACCTTGTGGAGGTTAGTATAGATGAACTAATAGAACATGTTCCACACACTGCTACAAGCCGAAGCCCAAATATTTTTTCAGAGCTAGACGCAGATAAAAATTATATTGAATTTGCAACCTGGTGGAGGTCAGTATACATGGACTAATAGAACAAGTCCCACACACTGCTACAAGCCGAAATATTTTTTCAGAGCTAGATGCAGATAAAAATTATATTGAATTTGCAACCTGGTGGAGGTTAGTATAGATGGACTAACAGAACAAGTCCCACACACTGCTACAAGCCGAAGCATAAATATTTTTTCAGAGCTAGATGCAGATAAAAATGATATTGAATTTGCAACCTGGTGGAGGTTAGTATAGATGGACTAATAGAACAAGTCCCACACACTGCTACAAGCCGAAACCCAAATATTCTTTCAGAGCTAGATGCAGATAAAAATTATATTGAATTTGAAACCTGGTGGAGGTTAGTATAGATGGACTAATAGAACAAGTCCCACACACTGCTACAAGCCGTAGCCCAAATATTTTTTCAGAGCTAGATGCAAAAAAAATTATATTGAATTTGCAACCTGGTGGAGGTTAGTATAGATGGACTAATAGAACAAGTCCCACACACTGCTACAAGCCAAAATATTTTTTCAGAGCTAGATGCAGATAAAAATTATATTGAATTTGCAACTTGGTGGAGGTTAGTATAGATGGACTAATAGAACAAGTCCCACACACTGCTACAAGCCCAAATATTTTTTCAGAGCTGGATGTAGAAAAAAATTATATTGAATTTGCAACCTGGTGGAGGTTAGTATAGATGGACTAACAGAACAAGTCCCACACACTGCTACAAGCCCAAGCCCAAATATTTTTTCAGAGCTAGATGCAGATAAAAATTATATTGAATTTGCAACCTGGTGGAGGTTAGTATAGATGGACTAATAGAACAAGTCCCACACACTGCTACAAGCCAAAATATTTTTTCAGAGCTAGATGCAGATAAAAATTATATTGAATTTGCAACCTGGTGGAGGTTAGTATAGATGGACTAATAGAACATGTCCCAAACACTGCTACAAGCCGAAATATTTTTTCAGAGCTAGATGCAGATAAAAATTATATTGAATTTGCAACCTGGTGGAGGTTAGTATAGATGGACTAATAGAATGATGCTATGCCCAAATTGTTTTACTTCCCTAGGTGCAGTAAAAAAATTTGTATTCTATACACAGGTGGTGTAGCTTGCAACACAGATAGGCTACTCCACTGACTAACACACACTGCAAGAGGCCAAAAAGGATTTGCTTAGCTAGATTTAGCCAAATGCTGTGAAAAAAAACTTGCACAGCACTGGCACAGACCTGCCTGGCAAAAAGTGATAGGAACTGATGTAACCTAGCCCTGAAAAGGACTGCAATTACAATTAGTCTTTACTCCCAACCTATCTGTTTAAGATCACAGACCTGCCTGATAAAAGTCACAGGAAATTATGTAACCTATTCCTCAAAAGGACTGCAATCACAACTATTACCTACTCCCAAGCTAGCTGTAGATTTGTGCGAAAATTGGCTTGAAATTAACAAAGTATAGCGCACACAGCAACAGAGGTGCCGTCTAACACGCAGCTGCAGCAGTGAGAAAATGGTGGCGACGGGGAAAATGGCTGGGTCTTATAGGGCAAGGACATGTGACATACGCTGCCAATGACACATGCCCTTGCTTGTGTGAAAAAAAGCACTTCGCTCCGTGTATGCGCTGCTGATAGGCTGACAGATTGCACCTCCCCACTGTAAATGCGGGAAAGAGAAAAAAAAATGGAGATCTTCATTATTTCTGCAGAGATTCATCCCCTGCCCGTCCCCCCGCCCCGCTGTACACTCAAACTGTGTATTAACATTAATTTTCAGCATTACTGAGAAAAAATCCAGTTATGATTTTGGTGCACGAACAGTTATCGAACATAACCTCGAACAGCTGAATATTTTTCAAATTGTTCGTGTTCGCCGAATGGCTCGAACACCGCCCAAAACAGCTCGAATTTGAGATTAGCGAACAGTTCGAGTCGAACACCGCTCATCTCTAGTGATTAGACGACTTTATTCTTCGGGTCGGTGTGATTACAGAGATACCAGAATCATATGGAGTTTTTATGATTGACAGCTGTCACACACTAAAAGACGCATTTTTTGTAAAATCTAGTTTTTGCATCGCCATATTTTGAGAGCTATAATTTTTCCATATTTTGACAGACAGAGTCATGTGATGGCTTATTTTTTGCGGGATGAGTTGACCTTTTTATTAGTGCCATTTTCAGGCATGTGACATTTTTTGATCGCTTTCTATTCCGATTTTTGGGAGGCAGAATAAACAAAAACCACCAATTCAGGAATTGTTTTTTTTTATTTTTTTTTATTCTGTTCCGTGTGTGGTAAAATTGATAAGGCAGCTTTATTCTTTGGGTCAGTACGATTACAGCGGTACCACATTTATATCGTTTTTCTATGTTTTGGCGCTTTTACACAATAAAAGATATTTTCTAGAAAAAATTATTTTTTTGCATCGCTTTATTCTGAGAGCTATAACTTTTTGATTTTTCAGATGATGGACCTGTAAAGTGGCTTGTTTTTTGCGGGACAAGATGATGTTTTCAGCAGTACCATTTTTATTTATATTCATCTTTTTGATTGCGTGATATTCTATTTTTAGTTTGGCAGTATGATGATAAAGCATTGTTTTTTGCTTAGTTTTTTTTTTTTTTTTTTTAACCGTGTTCACTGAAGGGGTTAACTAGTGGGAAAGTTTTATAGGTCAGGTCGTTCCGGACGCAGCAATATTAAATATGTGTACTTTTATTGTTTGTTTGCTTTTTTTTCATAATAATATTTATTGATGGGTACATTATATTTTTATTTTTGGTGGATTATTTTTTTTATTTTTTTTACATATTTTTACAATTTTTTTTTTTCACTTTCTGACAGTTTTTACACTTTTTTACTTTGTCCCACTCTGGGACTTTCACTTTTTTTTATTCTGATCGCCTGCACAGCATAGGGATGGAGAACCATCCCTGTGCTATGCAGGCAGTCAGCGCTGCACAGTGATAAGATTGTTTGGTCATGCACTGCGCATGACCAAACAATCTTCCTGCTCTCTGGTGACCCGGATGTTGTCATGACGACATCGGGTGGTCATGGCAACACCCGGCAAGCCGCGGCAGACAGCGCTGGAGGCCAGAAGAGGAGGTAAGTATTGTGATCACCTCCCCTTGCCACCGCAATGCTGCGATCAACTTCGATCACAGCATTGTGGGGGTTAATGTGCCGGGAGCAGTGCGGGATCGCTCCCTGCACATATTACCTGGTGTCAGCTGTGACAATCAGCTGACACCCGGCGGCTATCGCGCCCACACAGCCTGTGTGCGTGCGCAATCGCCATGACGTACTAATACGGGTCAGGCTCTTAAAGCCCAGGGCACAGACGCGTATTAATATGTAATGGGCTGTAAAGGGGTCAAATTAACTGATGCAACCATTAAAAAAACAGTGAAATTCCAGGTTTTGAGATAGCAACACACAAAAAATGCCAAGGGGGATAAATGCTTTCACAAGCCACTATCGATATACCCATTAACTGTTTGGAAAGTCTGGCCAGAAAAGGGCTTAATGGAAGAATTGCAGCCAAAAAGCCACCTTCAGCTTGTAAACAACATCAAATGACTCAACTGTGCATGAAAACATAGGAACTGCTGTACAGAAAAATGGCTGCAGGTGCTCTGGACTGATGAGTCAATATTTGAAATATTTGACTGTAACAAAAGGGCTGCTGAGTGAAGCATGGTGGAGGTTCCTTGCACGTTTGAGGCTGCCTTTCAGCAAATGGAGTTGGGAATTTGGTCAGGATTAATGGAGTTCTCAATGCTGAGAAACACAGGCAGATACTTATCCATTATGCAATACAATCAAGGAGGCATTTGACTGACTAAATGTTTTTTTCTACAGCAAGACAACGACCCCATACATACAGTGAACGTCATTAAAAACTATCATAAAGAAGAACAAGGAGTCCTGAAAATGATGATTTGGCCCCAACAGAGGTCTGATCTCAATATTATCAAATATGCCTGAAATTATATGACGAGACAGAAGGATTTGGACAAGCCTGCATCCACAGAAGATCTGTGGTTAGTTTTTGAAGATGTTTAAAACAACCTCCTTGCTAAGTTCCTTCAAAATTTATGTGCAAACATATGTAGAAGAATTGATGCTGCTTCAAAGGCAAAGGGTGGTCACACCAAATATCGATTCCATTCAGATTTCTCTTTTGTTCCTTCACTTTTATTTTTTTTATGAATAAGAATAAACTATTAATACTTTATATTTTAAAGCATTCTTACTTTGCAGCATTTTTTCCACATCTGCCTAAAAAATTTGCACAATACTGTATATCTTTATAAAATATAAATGTGAGAACTGGAAAGACTAACAATCTATCTGGTTTTACGGTGGAAAATTAAAATCTAGCTTGTGTTACCTTGCACAAGTAATAACTTTGGAATTCCTTTGTGTAACCTGCCTCCTGCAGTGCATTTAATATTGTGTCATGGTGTTTTTTTGTTTAATTTGATGTCCTTTTCTGTGAATGCTTTTAATTCTAGTATTGGGAATCACAAGACAATGAGGACCATTGACGTGGATTGCCAGTGTAGGTATTGTCTCTTAAATATGGAACAATAACTCATATACTTCTGTGATTTTTTTGAGTTTTATGTCCTTTTCTGTGAATACAGAGAGACTGCAGACTTATCGATTTGGACCTGGACAGTAGAGTCCTCCCTACAGTATTATGGGCATCACATAGTCCTCCGTACAGTACTATGGGCATCACATAGTCCTCCATACAGTAGTATGGGCACCACATAGTCTTCCATACAGTAGTATGGGCACCACATAGTCCTCCATACAGTATTATGGGCACCACATAGTCCTCCCTACAGTATTATGGGCACTACATAGTCCTCCCTGTAGTATTATGGGCACCACATAGTCCTCCGTACAGTATTATCGACACCACATAGTCCTCCATACAGTAGTATGGGCACCACATAGTCTTCCATATAGTAGTATAGGCACCACATAGTCCTCCCTATAGTATTATTGGCACCACATAGTCCTCCATATACTGTAGTATTATGGGCACCACATAGTCCTTCATGCAGTATAATGGACCCCACATAGTCCTCCATACAGTATTATGGGTACCACATAGTCCTTCATACAGAATTATGGGCACCACATGGTCCTCCATGCTGTATTATGGGCACCACATAGTCCTCAATACAGTATTATGGGCCCCATATATTTCTCCACACAGTATTATGGGCCTCATATATTGCTCCATACAGTATTATAGAGCCCATATATTGCTCCATACAGTATAATGAGCCCCATATAATGTTCCATACAGTATAATGGACCCTATATAATGCTCCACACAGTATAATGGCCCCATATATTGCTCCATACAGAATAATGGACCCATATAATGTTCCATACAGTATAATGGGCCTGATATAATACTCTATACAGTATAATGGTTCCATATAATGCTCTATACAGTATAATGGTTCCATATAATGCTCCATACAGTATAATGTCCCCATATATTGCTCAATGTAGTATATAATGGCCCCATATATTGCTCTATACAGTATATAATGGCCCCATATATTGCTCCATACAGTATAATGGGCCCCATGTAATGCTTCATAAAGTAAAATGGCCCCATATATTGCTCCATACAATATAATGGCCCCATATACTGCTTCATACAATATAATGGCCCCATATACTGCTCCATACATTAAAACAATAGCATCAGAACAGAAAACATTTTGTGTTCAAAATACATCACATAAAGGCCCATACGCCTCCAGAACCAGTCATGATGACTCAACTACACACTCCAAACTCGGAATATTATACTAGAAAAGAGGAGCCAAGTAGTCCAACAAATAGGCAATAACATGCAGTACATACATAAAGACAAGATAATTAATAGATAGACTCAGGTATTAAAGGTATGGGGTCCACACTATCTGAATATCCAGGTTAAGCATTCTGTAATACAGCCTCCAGAGAAGCCCACGCGAAACGTGCGTTGGGGCTGTGGTCTGGTGTCCCACAGGGGAAGATATGGGTAAGAATGCTTAACCTGGGTATTCAGATAGCATGGTTTCTGTGTAGACACAGTATCTCACTCTGCAATGCTACCTGGATATTCAGATAATGTGTCTACACAGAAACCATGCTATCTCACTCTGCAATGTTACTATGCAGGATCTATAGATGGATTTACTGAGTGTCTTCTATGGTTCATGCATTGGTAATATGAATTTAATTGTACTATACATACATTAATATATGCCAATAACTATCCATGCACTAGCACTTTCCAGTGACGCATTCCCCCTGTGCCTTTCTGGTCATGTGTGCACCCCATACCTTTAATACCTGAGTCTATCTACTAATTATCTTGAATTTATGTATGTTCTACATGTTATTACCTATTTCTTAGTGATGAAATAATAAAGATATCTTTACTTTTATTGCTGGACTACTTGGCTCCTTGTTTCTAGTATAATATTGCTCCATAAAGTATAATGGCCCCATATATTGCTCCATACAGTATAATTGTCCCATATATTGCTCCATACAATATAATTGCCCCATATATTGCTCCATACAGTATATAATGGCGTCATATATTGCTCCATATATATATATATATATATATATATATATATATATATACACATATTCAGTTATATGAAAAAGGTTGGGCACCCCTATTAATCTTAAGCTTATTGTTTTATAAAAATTGGGGTTTTTGCAACAGCTATTTCAGTTTGATATATGTAATAACTGTTGGACACAGTAATGTTTCTGCCTTGAAATGAGGTTTATTGTACCAACAGAAAATGTGCAATCTGCATTCAAAAAAATTTGACAGGTGCATAAGTATGGGCACCTCACCAGAAAAGTGACATTAATATTTAGTAGATCCTCCTTTTGCAAAAATAACAGCCTCTAGTCACTTCCTGTAGCTTTTAATGAGTTCCTGGATCCTGGATGAAGGTATTTTTGACCATTCCTCTTTACAAAACAATTCCAGTTCAGTTAAGTTTGATGGTCGCCGAGCATGGACAGCCCTCTTCAAATGATACCACAGATGTTCAATGATATTCAGGTCTGGGGACTGGGATGGCCATTCCAGAACATTGTAATTGTTCCTCTGCATGAACGCCTGAGTAGATTTGGAGCGGTGTTTTGGATCATTGTCTTGCTGAAAGATCCATCCCCTGCGTAACTTCAACTTTATCACTGATTCTTGAACATTATTGTCAAGAATCTGCTGATACTGAGTGGAATCCATGCGTCCCTCAACTTTAACAAGATTCCCGGTGCCGGCATTGGCCACACAGCCCTAAAGCATGATGGAACCTCCACCAAATTTTACTGTGGGTAGCAAGTGTTTTTCTTGGAATGCTGTGTTTTTTTGCTGCCATGCATAACGCCTTTTTGTATGACCAAACAACTCAATCTTGGTTTCATCAGTCCACAGGACCTTCTTCTAAAAAGAAATTGGCTTCTCCAAATGTACTTTTGCATAACTCAGCTGACTCTGTTTGTGGCGTGCTTGCAGAAATGGCTTCTTTCGCATCACTCTCCCATACAGCTTCTCCTTGTGCAAAGTGCGTTGTATAGTTGACCGATGCACAGTGACACCATCTGCAGCAAGTTGATGCTGCAGCTCTCTGGAGGTGGTCTGAGGATTGTCCTTGACTGATCTCACCATTCTTCTTCTCTGCCTTTCTGATGTTTTTCTTGGCCTGCCACTTCTGGCCTTAACAAGAACTGTCCCTGTGTTCTTCCATTTCCTTACTATGTTCCTCACAGTGGAAACTGACAGGTTAAATCTCTGAGACAGCTTTTTGTATCCTTCCCCTGAACAACTGTGTTGAATAATCTTTGTTTTCAGATCATTTGACAGTTGTTTTGAGGAGCCCATGATGGCACTTTTCAGAGGAGATTCAAACAGGAGAACAACTTGAAAGTGGCCACTTTAAGTAGCTTTTCTCATGATTGCATACACCTGGCTATGAAGTTCAAAGCTCAATGAGGTTACAAAACCAAAAAAAGTGCTTTAGTAAGTCAGTAAAAAGTAGGTAGGAGTATTTAAAACAAGAAAATGATAAGGGTGCCAATACTTATGCACCTGTCAAATTTTGTTTGAATGCAGATTGCACATTTTCTGTTAGTACAATAAACCTCATTTCAAGGCAGAAACATTACTATGTCCAACAGTTATTACATATATCAAACTGAAATAGCTGTTGCAAAAACACCAATTTTTATAAAACATTAAGCTTATGATTAATAGGGGTGCCCAAACTTTCTCATGTAACTGTATATATATATAAAAATCAAATACTCCCCTCTCCTTATTCCCCGCTGCTCCAGTCTCCTTGGCGTCTTCTGGCTCTCTGCATTGCTCAGCCCAGAGGGCGCGCTGTAGTGACGTTATCATCATTCCCTCTGGTGAGTGGGCCCCCCTCCTGTTCATCCATAGCATGGGTGTGTCGGGTGGTGATGCCGGCCCTGCCTACTGTTGTGTTTATATAATATAGTTATTTAAGGGAGCAAATTGGTTTTCTCCTTTGAGAACAAACACTTTATCATCTTCTCAATATTGGAGGGTCGTGCAACCCACCCCCGTTTATCTTTGAAGACAAATTCATGCTAGATCTGAAGACAAAGTTAAAAAAATGTACCTGGATTTACTGTTTTATGTCTTCTAAGTTATGGTCACCTTTATATTTGATGTCATGTTAAATGAAGGTGAATATAGAACTGCATGTTATTACCGACAAGCATAAGGAACGTTTCAGGTTATCAAATCTCAAGATATAATCAAGAACATTTACATCATCCTATAACGATTGCATTTATTTCGTGCTAACAAATAGACTCTATTTCGGGGGCTTAATTGAAAGTTGGAAACATGCAATTTCATAATGAGTAATAAGAAATCTCTGTAATCTCTCTGATTGCAATCCTCCCATATACATATTTAAGAGCACAGAAATCCTGGTGCATGCCGAAGAATACAAGTTACAGTTTGTTAGTATTTTTATAAGGATAATTGGCTGCTGGATATTCCCTAAAATAACCTTTGTTATAGGAGATGTTTTGAATCTGTTCTTGATGTGTATTTAAAAAGAAAATCTCATGGAAATTTTAGCTGCCAGTACGGGCGGTTAAGTCTGACAAGTTTTTACTAAAATCTGATGTGTTGGAATGGATTTATAGAAATGACTTGCAGAACAGATTTTCGTTGGCATATTTAACCTTTATATCTCTAGGTTATATTCTTTCTGACTTAAGCAAGTATTGGCTGAAAGTCATTACCATATCACATTGTTTCATAGTTGCATTGCTCCTTTCATCAATTCTTCAGCTGCAGGATTAAATTTACCCCCATGACTGATGTACCCTTGAGAAGACAAGAATGTGTAATGCCACTCCTAATTCTTAAAGGGAATGTATCACTAGAAAATGACATAATGTTTAAATCGATAATCTTAGAAATATGGAATATGTGCAAGTGTCTAGCTTTAATCAGAATAAAAAATATATAGATGGAACCTAACGTTATATGTGCTACTACTATAAAGAGATAAATACAGTATATCTGGTAAGTAAAAATACATTGTTATCCAGTTTGACAGTAAGTTGGCCTAACACATGACTTGCATGGAAATGGGAAAATCAGCCACCACCCTACTGCTTGTCCCCGCTTGTCTTTGTTGACCCCTGTAGTCAATCACCATGCTCAGCTGTCTTCTACCATCTACCTTGGCTTGACCACAAAACCTTGTCATTGGCTGCAGTGATCAGGTTCGTAAAGTAGCAGAGTGGCGCCACTCGAGGAGCAAAAGGTAAGTAGTGCTGGTTTTCTTATTATCATGTAGCTCATGCCTATGGGCCAACTTACTGTGAAACAAATCAACCCCTATTATGTCTCACCCATATTATAATGAAGAATGGAAAGGCAGCGATGGAACAGCAGTGCGGACATGTCTTTGGGCCAACTTACTGTGAAGTTGAATAACCCCTTTAAGGCTACTAAAGGCTACTGGTATAAGTCTATTTTCTGACACCAATACTGTAAGAGACATATACAGTATACATATACCGTGGCCATCACCCACATGGATTGGTGTTATACTTATAAATTACACTTTTAGTCTATATATAATTTCTTTAACTTCAATAAAATTTACTAGATGCCAATACCCGGTTTGTTTGATCTAACTTGTCTTTTGTACATGCTTTATCTTCGCAAATTCTGTGATAATATTATCAAGGTCAAGTATGCTCATGTTTTTTCTCACTACTAATTTTTCGGGTGCATACGCTACTTTCTGCCATCGCTTTTATGGCATATATTTGTATGCAAGCCCAGTGTCAACCCTTCGTCACTGCTTACAGTTTGGGTTCATGATTACCATGTGTGCACTGGTGATGTGGTCGTCTTTCACTGTGGAATGTTAATTATTTCCGCTGTTTAGTATATGATGGGACTTATGTCATCCACACATTCTCCAGCATTAAAATCTTTCCTCAATACATAATAAACCTGTAGCAGGAGTCTTTGTTTCTTTAATTTTTGGAATGGGGCAGGCTTGGACCGCAGTAAAGAACAGAATAATTTTATTGGTTATATAACTACCTTATCTTTGTTTTGTATTTGTTTCAATGGTTATATGATCATCCTCAGCTGTAGACACCAGATTTAATATGGTCGGAGTACAAACTATACTACTCCTGACAAAGCGGTTAAAGGGGTTTTCCCACAAACAAAAGTTCATTTTATTCACTAGATCTTGGAATGAAAATAAGTTCCAAAATAGGAAGTGATTAAATAAAATGTTCCTGTGCTGAGATAATCTTATAAATGTGCCCCTGCTGTGTACTGTGTAATGGCTGTGTCTGACCATACAGGGACATGGTCTGATCATCCCAGAGCTCCTGGGCCGAGGAGTCCAAAAAAGAGTATACAGAGACATTGCAGGATGGGTTCACAGCTCATTCATTTTGGGAGGTAAAACATTTCACTGCCTGTTTTTAAACAATATTTTACTTCTTAGAATCAGCTGCGATCCACGGCTTTCCTGTCTGTATACTCTTTTGCTTCCTCCCCTGCCCAGGAGCTGTGGTATGATCAGACCATGTTCCTGTACAGTCAGACACAGCCATTACACAGTACACAGCAGGGGCACATTCATAAAATTATCTCGGCACAGGAACATTTGTTTTAATCTTATCCATTTGTGGAACTTATTATTATTCCAAAATCTAGTGAATAAAATGAACTTTTATTTGTGGAAAAACCCCTTTAAGATGGCATTATGCTTAGGGTGATTATACCCACTCTCATCTAATTATGTGAAGGTGCAGTACCTTTGTCTTGTGTGGTTAAGATTAAAGTAATTCTAAACCATTGGTTGGTTAGAGGTAGAGATGATCATATCGTGCCAAATTTGTAATTTGTCTGTTGCGCTGATGTTCCCAGGAAATTTGATTTAAGTAGAAGTTATTCTCTGTGAATGTAATACCCCTTATTATAGTTTAAAGTATCTCCAGATCTCAGAGCATAATAAACGTAATATATAAAAAAAAGTTTAAAAAAATCTGAAATCCGCAGGCCTCTCACAATGAGTCAGGAATTCTGGCTCTGATGAGGCCTAAAAAGGGTCCTGTGCAAGTGCTCAAAAGGTCACAACATCATGACATTATGACATGCGCAATGACCTTGCATATGCATGCACAAAACTGTATCGGCTCAGTGTGAGAAGCCCAAAGATTTCAAAACTCATGGCGAAGATCAGAAGATGCGACCAGGAGCAGACGGTAAACAGCGGAGGGTCCGGAGAGGTGACCGGTAAGGTGAGCAGAAGTATTTTTTAAAACTTTTTTTGGTCCTTTTGTTAAGAATTGTGGTTCTGTGCTGCCATCAGGGAATGGAGCAGGCCGGGTGCTACGCTACTCCAGTCGCAGGTGCCGCCTTTATCCTGACCCTGGAGGCGGAGCTATTATGCGTGCACTAAGACTGTCCCAATCTTAGAGAGCATCGTGTTCTCGTGTTGTAGGATGCGTGAGGACACGGGATGCCGTGTTTGTCACTGATTTCTCCTGATGCCAGGCAATGCAGGAAGCTGCAGTGTCTGGCACTATGCAATGGTGGAATGTTGTCTATTTTTCTGTTCAAACTAGCAGGGAATGGCTCTCTGGGGATGACTGGGAGGTATTCAACACCTGGTCATTAGGAGGGCTATTCAATCCTACTCCCTTCTCAGTCCTTTGCTGTTTATTGCAGTTCCTACGTGCTGTGAAGGTGAGTGGTGCAAGCATTAGTGTTGCTATCTTTTATGGGTTTTCTCATTTTCTCTTCTGGTTACACTTCCTGGGGTTCTTCAGAGGTACTTACCTTGTTCTTGTCACTAGACCGCGTCACCAGATGCCAGCTGTCTAGTGACAGTGGGCCTGGGAAGGGCTCTGCCAAAGTCCCCCTTCCATTTACTGGGAGCTGCGTGAAGAGTATTCCTGGCCCTCAAGGGCTCGCCTAGCTGAGCAGCTTGTGCCAAGTGCGACTGTGGCTGTGCCATTGCTGGTTTGGTGCCAGTCTTACTGGGTTCCTCTCCTCTACAAAGTGCATAACACCTTTTCAGCTCAGAAAAATGGCTGCAGCAGCCACCATTTTGCTGAATCTGTGCGGAAGCAAATTACAAAATAATCCTCATTTTGGTGAATGCAGATTTTAGTAAAATTCAATTACAATTCAATTTCACTTGAATTTATTTGATCATTTCTAGTTAGAGGAATGTTTAACTATTTTCAATCTTGCACGAATATCAGAAGATCATGAGAAAATTCAGAATGTTGTTGATGCTCGAAGGATTGAACACTTTTTCTTTAATTTACACTAAAGACAAGCGATCCCATTTGGAAAATTGAGAAGACATTGAGTGTTATAAATATACATTTCATATCATTGCCCTTTACTAACCTTTTTAATGCATTTTAATTGGCCAGTCATTTTTTGGCATAATCCCTATTGCACTTCTATTGTTTTAGGAATTGATATTTTCATTCATGAAACTCTCCTCATCAGTCATGCATGCCCTGCTTTAAGATGCTGCCAAGGAAGTGAGATTTGTCATTAGACAAGACAAATTTAATCCTGCTTTTCTATTCAGTAATTGTTCTAATTAAATTAGGTTTTATGAGACTAACCCTAATGAAGAAAGATTTCTTCCACACAAAGTGAATAACAGTTCCTTATACTCTTCATTTTGGAAGATACAGAAATATGACAACAGCATAATTACTTTTTATGAAATCACTCCGCAAGCAAAATGATTGACTTGTCCATGAGGACTTTGCTAGTGAAAGGGAAAATAGAGCTGAAAGTTGAAAACATCTTACAAGTTTTTCAATACTTTTCCTGGCAGGACCATACACTCCCCTTGTAGATTTTACTTCTGCTTAGAATATTTGCAGCTAGTTAGACTTTGTATGTATGTCCTCATGAGGTAACATTATCAACGTCTGTTGCGAAAAAAAAATTGCTATGGAATCCATCTGCCTTGTAACCCACCTGTCATGTTAATCCACCACTAGCATAAAATAGTAGTCAACAGATGGTCACGTAAGGCTTGACTGTGTAGCTTTAGCCTAAGTAGACAAAGTATGATTTCAGCCTTAGTATTTTTAACATTTGATGGTTTTCTTTAAAATAAACATAAAATATTCCAACGTCATCTCCAACAAAGTGAAAAATGAGCATGCAGAAAATATAAAAACTCTATGTAAATACCCAATATTTCTTTTAAAATTAAAAACCTGACGTCTGTAATTGAAAAGACTTGTGGTTGCTTCCTACGGCAAAGTGAAGTGGCAGCAGATTCTAGATTCAAAAGATGTGTGCATATAAATGTATGCAGGAACCTGAGTGAATTTCAAATTATATATTAGTAACCCATAAATCTGTTCATCTGTATGACCTTCATAGCCAGCTGCAGGGCAATGATAAATTACTGTCTTGAGTATTCCAAACTTTTTTTTTGTCATTTCATGAACAGTCAGCTAATGGTGATTTTCATTTCATAAGATTTACTATGGCAATCACAAAGTTTGGTAAACCAGAAACTTTTGTATTTGCAGCAAAAGGAATGGTAATGGAGATTTGATACATTGTCAGATGAATCTTTCACTGGATTAAACTCCTTCATCCTAGGTGTCTTGGTGCAGAGAAGATCTTGCTTCTGCATCCCCAAAGGACTGTATTTCAGCACTGTTGTAGAATTAGAACAGATAATGAGGTTCACACCACGCTGTCTCCAAGTACTGGGATATACCCAGCAGTTACACATTATCCTATTACTTTTCTCATCAGAAAATGGTAAACATATAATTACGGCATTTATAGCTTAATCTTAACTGGCTTCATATTAGATAAAAATTGAAGGTATAGCTTAATGACTTAAATGAATCTTTTTTTAGTTGAATAAATATGATTATTAAAGTTTTAGGTAAATTCTCTGAACAAAAAGAATCTTTTCAGCAACAATGTGAAGCAGTCATATGTTAAGTTTATTTATTTCCCTTGCTTACATAGCGCCACTAATTCCACAGCACTGTACAGACATCATCACTGTCCCCATTGGGGCTCACAATCTAAATCCCCTATCAGTATGTCTTTGGAGTGTGGGAGGAAACCAGAGAACCCAGAAGAAACCCACACAAACATGGGGAGAACATACAAACTCCTTGCAGATATTGTCCTTGGTGGGTTTTAAACACAGGACCCAAGGGCTGCAATGGAACAATACTAACCACTGAGCCACCGTGCTGCCCAGGTTTTGCTGCTATTCTCTGACTCTAACAGTGGTGGTAGCCCCATATACAATTGCTGTATGCTAGGAGCCTGCAGTTACGTATGTGAGCTCTCTTTTTTAAATATGTGATTTGGAATGAAAGAGTTAATTCTGCGCCACCGGTAGATCAAGGCTGGAAGATGAAAGTGGTATCACAGTGACACTGTGGTTTGTCCTGATGAAGAAGTTTGTAATTTCAAAATGCTTTGACTAATAATCCACATATCTGGATACCTCTTTCATCTTCCATCCTACCTGTGGTGCAGAATTAACCCTTTCATGCCAATTCACTTGTTTTCAGTGCGGGTCTGCATCAGCCTTGAGCCTTTCTTGTGGTTGTGGCTAGACAATCTCACCAGATGAGTGCCATTGCCTTTGGGCTCAAAACTGTTACTCGGATAAAACTATTTCGCTTATTGTTATTTGAGTTTTTTCACCTCCTCTCTTTTTTTTTTCAACAATTTTTGTTTTCTATAGTTTTGTTTATATTCGAAAGACTTAGGGGTCTATTCAGTCAATATATTTTATGTATTTGTATAAAAATGTGACTTCTGGCACATCATCTCAATCAACTGACCGAAAGTGTTAGGGGCTCAGTAGAAGTGGTGTGTATAACTTACCCCAGAAGAGTGGCATATATTTCAGCAAAAATAACGAGTACATTTCTGACTCTAGCACCTGATTTTGCAAGGATCCAGAGCATCAGTATTGCTCTCTGTCATGGAACTTATGTGAGATGGTAGCTATCATTAATCCTCATTCATAGTGCAAGGTAGCATAACTATACGGTTTTAAATGGTTTCAAATGGCCCCAACTTCTGAATTAATTCCGGCTAGAAAACATTGAAAGTTAATAGTAAAATGTAATTTTGTACAGCATAATAATCTTTCTGCATTGAGCACAACTTTAGACTTTTGGATATTTGGCTCAAGGACTCAATAAAACAAAATTTTCATTTGAATAGTAATTTTAGTAATTTGCTCATTGTTATATAATAACATAGGTTGAAAAAATACCCTTTTTGGCCAATCCTTCATCAACTGAAAAAAAAGAGGCTGGCAATTCCCCTCGATTGAGTGTGCCCTCATCAGCAATGCCAAAATAGTGCCGTGTAGATTTTGGATAAATGTTATGATGCTGAAAATTTTCTACAAAGATCATCATAATGATGACACTCCTCAAATATAATACTTATTTTTTACAGTTGTTTAAGTGTCAAAAATAAGTATTGTTATGAGAACAGTGTTTGTCATTATATTAACGCACAGTAGGACCTAAGGAATTTTCAACCGCATAAAAGAAAATACAGCACACAACCTATATGATACAAGTAGATCTATAAAGAAGAATGTCTTCAATAAGGCGATCTCTGACCCGGGATGATATAATTATCTTTATTATCACTATAAAACACCTGAAATTTATTTTGACTCCTAGAATCCATTGCACACATATAGATTACTGAGGAGCTAGGACTAGATAAAGAAAAGATGCAAATATAATCAAACTGGTTATAATGCACAATTAAAGGGAATCTGTCACCAGGTTTTGATACCTCATCTGAGTGCAATTATAATCAACATATGTTGTCCTTATAAACCACACTAAGCATAGCCGTGTATGTAACCATAGAAAATCAATAGGTTTGGTTGTGAAGCTACAAATGTGATTCTAAACCAACCACACCAGCTATTGAAATATGGAGTCCTTTATTACAAGAAAAATATATAAATTTCAAAACACACAATATGTAACAAAAAATATGTAATAAACAGCACCTCACACTGTGAGGGACATTGAGACCTGACATATAACCATAAAGACAGTATACAGTGTATCTCCTATGACAAAGAGATAAGTATTATGGTATCAATATGTAAGTTGTGCAACCATATAAATATATTTGCAAATGCCAGAGAATAGTGGCTAAATAGAGGGCACACTGGTCAAATGGTATCTGTAAAGCATATATCGCTTACTGCATAAAGTGCAATGTGCATCAAGGCAATATCAATACAATGTAGAGGATAGCTTTGTATATAGATATATCCAGAATGACTGTACCTTAGAGTGAGCTGCCAGGTTGCATGTATAATCAGAGTCAGGTGTCCCTCTACCCCAATGTATGTTTGGTGTGTAACTTCCTCAGGGAGCGTAATCTCATCTGAGAGCAGCATAATGTAGGAAAATATGTAGAAGAAAACTTGAGTGCCAAGATTTCTTCTACATATTATACTGTTTGGTACCCTACTTGTGCACCAACCCCGCTGGAAATTCAGTCATTTTCTTCTTAAAGGGGTTGTCCACTACTTTATATCCCCCCCCCATGTATCCCCCCGGGGCCCCTAAGACTTCTTGTAAATATCTTCTGTTGCTAATACTGCCTGTGAGCGGCGCTATCACTGGCCGCTCACAGGCATCACAATCTTCCTGGTTCCACGGTGGATGCCAGGCTGTGCGCGGGGTTACCCCGCACATCACACTCAGCATCCACGGCACGCTCTGCCTCTCCCCATTCATTGGGAAAGCGCGTGGTGGATGCTGTGTGTGACGCAGGGGGTAACCCCGCCCACAACCCAGCAGCCACCGCAGGGACCCCAGCGCTGAGTCTCGCCTCACTTGTCGTGATGTCAGCGCCGGGTCACCTAATGCCTGTGAGTGGCCACCGATAGCGCCACTCACAGGCATTATCAGCAGCAGAAGGTATTTACAATAAGTCTTAGGGGCCCCAGGGGGATACATTGGGGGGGGGAATAAAGTAGTGGACAACTTCTTTAATGTGGGAAAATAGACCCTGATTCCAATCACTTTGAGCCAGCGTTCATAGGAGCATCAATGACTACACACAGTGGACTTCTGCAGACCCCCGGCTGTCATGACAACCCATCGGCGATCGCAAGGCAGGGGCATCTATGGGCAGGATTAATGACACTCTTCTGGATGGCACTTGTTAAATCCCGCTGTCAGCGATTGATAGCGGGATTTAGCAAGTTAACAACCGCGGGCATTAAACGCACTTGATGGTGAGCCAACATAAAAGGCAGGGACATGACATTTGACCAACAGAACTGTAGTTGTTCAATAATAAAATTAATCATCAAAAATACAAATTGGCTAATAATTGTGCTTACAGTGTAGTTTCATCATCTTCAGAAATAGTGTCTAGAAGTATTAGAAATAAATGTTCATGTAAGTACACCGGAACAGGACTTTATTATGGGCACACTAATTTCTCATTATTCTGTAATTTTATGTAATTATTAGTGTTGAGCGAGCATGCTCGACACTGCTCGGTACTTGCCCGAGCATCTCCCTACTCGGGATGTTCGGCGAGCACCGAGCATTTCCGGGTTACTCGGGCGGGTGCTCGGGTCTCCGCCCTGCTTGTTTTGTGCTCTTTACAGAGAAAATGAACATGCAGGGATTGCCAGCCAGTCACTGTAATGGGCAGCCATGTTGGTTGTGGGCATTACAGGGATTGGCTGGCCGCACAGCGTCACCTTGAGTATTTAAAACCAGGTGCCGCCATCTTGGACACAGTCGCTCCGGATCACACAGTATAGGGAGAGTGCTACTGAGCTAGGGAGAGATTTATACTGCGAAATAGGTAGTGTAGGGTCTCTAAAGCCTGCTAAATCAAACAAACAGTCCTTCTTAGGACTAATATCCATCCCAGATATCAGGCAGGCAGGCAAGCTGTATAGGAGACGCAGTGGTTATACCAACAAACACTGCATTACAGTCCTGTGTGCTGCTGCTCAAATTGCTAGACTTAGCCCCAGGTCTCAGGGGCCAGGAAAAATCCTTTTTTTTTTCATCACAACTCCTCTTTTTTTTTTTTTTTTCCTCAGTCAGACGGTACAAATACCCATCTTATTAACCTTTTGGTATTTCCTCCCCCCCAAAAAAAAAAATTGAGTGTGTCAGTGAGTGTTCAGACACAAATATATCTGTTTAAAAGAGTCTGGTTTCGGCCAGATAACTACAACTGTGGTTTTGCAGTTCCACAGTTCAAATCTCTGTATTATCCACTTTTTTGCCTTATTTCCATTAAAAAAAACAGTTTGAGTGTCTCGCTGACTGTTCAGATACAAATATATCTATTTAAAAAAGTCTGGTATACACCAGGAAATTAGAACTGTGGTTTTCCTCTTCCACGGTTCAAATCTGGGTGTTATCCACCTTTTTGACTTTTTTACATAAAAAAACAGTTTGAGTGTCTCGCTGACTGTTCAGACACAAATATATCTGTTTAAAAGATTCTGGTGTAGGCCAGAGAAATAGAACTGTGGTTTTCCTCTTCCACGGTTCAAATCTGGGTGTAATCCACCTTTTTGCATAAAAAAAAATAATTTGAGTGTCTTGCTGACTGTTCAGACACAAATATATCTGCTTAAAAGATTCTGGTGTAGGCCAGAGAAAGAGAACTGTGGTTTTCTTCTTCCACGGTTCAAATCTGGGTGTAATCCACCTTTTTGCCTTTTTTACATAAAAAAAACCAGTTTGGGTGTCTCGCTGACTGTTCAGACACAAATATATCTGTTTAAAAGATTCTGGTGCAGGCCAGAGAAATAGAACTGTGGTTTTCCTCTTCCACGGTTCAAATCTGGGTGTAATCTACCTTTTTGCATAAAAAAAAACAGTTTGAGTGTCTCGCTGACTGTTCAGACACAAATATATCTGTTTAAAAGATTCTGGTGTAGACCAGAGAAATAGAACTGTGGTTTTCCTCTTCCACGGTTCTAATCTCCTTTTTATTACAATTTGCCATTGATAGTGCGAGTGTAAGCTATTTTACTTCATTTACAATGGGCAAGGCGTGTGGCAAGGGACGTGGAACTGGACGTTCAGGTGATGGTGCATGCAGAGGTTGGGGTCGTGGCCAAGGTGAAAATGTGCTACAACCAACAGCTACATCTTCTCACTCCCACTAGAGAAGCACACAACAACACCACAATTGCGAACTGATCAGTGTGAACAGGTTATTAATTGGATAGCAGATAATACTTCCAGTCACCTGGGCACCACCTCCTCCTGTCTGTGTTCCACACGGTCAAGTCTTAGTTGCCGAGAGTCTCGACCGCATTCTCTTTCTCACCCTGATGCTCCTTCCCCCCAGTGAGGGGGAGGACCGTGGTGCGGAAGTGGAAGAGGAGGAGGTGGTGGATGAACTAGTAACTGACCCAACGTGGCAGGAGGACACGCTGAGCGAGGACAGCAGCACACAGGGGGAGGGAGGCAGAGTACCCCAACAGGCAGGAAGAAGCAGTGTGGTGGTCGCAGACAGAAGGCGGGCAACCGTTCCCCGTAACACCAACACGAGGGACGTTGCCAGTACAACCGGTAGGTCTTCCAGAGTCTGGAATTTTTTAAAGACTCTGCTGATAACCCCAAAAGGGCCATTTGTACCACCTGCCAGGCCAGCATAAGCAGGGGTGACAAAACTACCAGCCTGACCACCACCAGCATGAACAGGCACATGGCAGCAAAGCACTCGACTTTGTGGGGCGAACCCCAGGGTCCACGACCAGTGTCAGCGGGTGTCACCACTGCTTCTTCCGCTGTTGTGCGTGTAAGAGAACCCCCTGTTGTGCATGCAAGGCAATCCCCTGTCCATACTGCATGCAAAGATGCCCCCTCCTCTCAGTCTTCACTTGTTATGGCAGTTTCTCAGAAAACAGCATCAACGTCCACGTCCCACCGCAGCATTCAATTGTCCATATCCCAGACCTTTGAACGAAAGCCAACGCCCCACAGGCCACAGTCCTAAATTCGCACATTTCACGACTGCTTGCGTTGGAAATGCTGCCTTTTAGGCTGGTGGAGATGGAATCCTTCCACAACCTTATGGCGGTGGCTGTCCCTCGGTAAACGGTCTTCAGCCAACACTATTTTGCCCGGAGTGCCATCCCTGCACTACACAAGCACGTGTCCCAAAACATCTGCCGTGCCCTCAACAATGCAGTTCCTGGGAGAGTCCACCTGCCAATGGACACGTGGACAAGTGCTTGTGGCCAGGGACGGTACATCTCCCTGACGGCACACTGGGTAAACATAGTGGAAGCCGGGACCCAGTCTGACCTTGGGACGGAACACATCCTCCCCACACTGAGGAATGCGGGCCCTATGTCAGTCAGAGTTGCCCCCACAGTGTACATCTCCTGCGCATCATCCTCCTCCTCCTCCTCATGTTCAGCCTCCATCTCAGATATCACCATATCAGTTACAAGCTGGAAGCACTGCAGTACTGCCTCAGCCAAGCGGCAACAGACTGTGCTGAAACTCATAAGCTTAGGTGATAAACCTCACACTGCTTGTGAGTTGTGGACAGCTGTGAAAGAGCAGGCAGATCTGTAGCTGAGACCATTGAACCTACATCCAGGCATGGTCGTGTGTGACAATGGCCGTAACTTGGTGGCGGCTCTGAGGTGAGGTGAGATCACACACGTACCATGCCTGGCTCATGTGCTTAACCTCGTGGTTCAGCGGTTTCTTAAATCGTACCCTGAGTTGTCAGATCTGCTAGTCAAAGTACGCCGTCTGTCAACTCATTTGTGTTGCAGCAGCGTTTGCAGCTTCTGGCACACCGACTGGTGTGTTATGTCCCCACATGTTGGAACTCTACCCTCCACATGTTGCAAAGGATTTGTGAGCAAAAGAGAACAGTTGTGGAGTACCAGCTGCAACAAGGCCGTCGATATTCAGGTCAGACTCCACACATAAGACCTCAGGAGTGGACCTGGATGTCTGACATCTTTACCATCCTGACAAACTTTGAGGAGTCCACCAAGATGGTGAGTGGCGATGACGCCATCATTAGCGTCAGCACCCCACTTGTCTGTCTTTTGCAACGCTCTCTGCAGAGAATTAAAGAGGAGGCATTGCAGCTAGAGTATGATGAGTTGGATCAAGAAGCCGTAGCGGGCGATTAAAACATGGCCTAGCTTCATCTCATCCCAACGTGCATTGGGGGACAATGAGGGAGAGGAGGAGGAGGAGGAAGAACAGGAGCTGGTATCATGTGTTGTAGACGGTAGTACCTGTACAACTGTCATACTGTCGGTTCAGCGTGGGTGGCCTGAGGACAGGCGGGAGGAGGAGGAGGAGAGCATGGTCAGTCGTCATCTTGGTGAGGACACGGAAGTCTTGTCCGTTACCAGTCTGGCACGCATGGCTGACCTTAACCATGACCCTCGCGTTGTTAAAATGTTGGGAGACAGTCATTACTGGTTGGTGACACTTTTAGACCCTCGCTACAAGGAGAACTTTCACTCTCTTATTCCTGAGGTGGAGAGGTCTACAAAAATGGGGCAGTACCAGAAGGCCCTTGCTGCAGAACTGTTAAAAAAATTCCCATCTGAACACGCTAGCGGCATAGGTCACAGTTCGTTGCCCAACCAAGGCGTACAGGCGAGAGAGACGCAACTCCAAACCAGCAGAGGCAGGGGAACACTGTCAACGTTCTGGGACAGTTTTCTGAGACCCCCCCAGCTTACAAGCCCTGAGGCGCAGGGTACTCTCACAAGGAGTGGAAAGTTTCAAAAGATGGTGAGGGAGTACAGTACCTTGCCGACTGTACCAGCATGCTCCTTGATTCCTCTGTGCCTTTTAATTATTGGGTATCCAAGCTGGACACTTGGAATGAACTCGCTCTGTACGCCTTGGAGGTCCTGGCCTGCCCTGCCGCTAGCGTGTTATCTGAGCGTGTTTTTAGTGCCGCTGGGGGAATTATAACTGATAAGCGCACTCGCCTGTTAACTGAGAATGCTGACAAGCTGACCCTTATCAAAATGAACAAGGGCTAGATTGGACCAGACTTCTCATCACCACCAAATGACAGCAGAGTAACAAAGTCAAATCCACTGTGTTATTTCGGGAGGTGTATTCCCATGCAACGCTTCACACCCACACATGAATATACGCTTCCTCATTTCTCCTGTTTTTTGCTCTTCTCCTTATCCTCAACCTCCACCACCACTATACCAACAGGGAGACCGTGGTCCGTGTTGCCAGCATTGCAAGTTCCTCCGTCCTAATTTTTGGCAGCTTTTGCTTGGAAGGCATAGGCAAATACTATGTGAGACCCACTCCCCAATAATGGGAATAATGTTTTTAATATGCTGTACTGCATGGCTCTTGTAAGGGGCATTGCAAGTTCCCCCGTCCTAATTTTTGGCAGCTTTTGCTTCGAAGGCATAGGCAAAGACTATGGGAGACCCACTCCCCAATAATGGGAATAATGTTTTTAATATGCTGTACTGCATGGCTCTTGTAAGGGGCATTGCAAGTTACTCTGTCCTAATTTTTGCCAGCTTTTGCTTGGAAGGCATTGGCAAAGACTATGGGAGACCCACTCCCCAATAATGGGAATAATGTTTTTAATATGCTGTATTGCATGGCTTTTGTAAGGGACATTGCAAGTTCCTCTGGTCCTAATTTTTGGCAGCTTTTGCTTGGAAGGCAAAGGCAAAGACTATGGGAGACCCACTCCCCAATAATGGAAATAATGTTTTTAATATGCTGTACTGCATGGCTCTTGTAAGGGGCATTAAAATCATCTTGTTAAGCTACTGTGACCTCCACGTCTCTTCCAAGGGTCGTTAATATTGTCTTTTTATTCCACTGCGACCTCCACCACTCTTCCAAGGGACATTAAAAGCGTCTTGTTAAGCTACTGTGACCTCCACGTCTCTTCCAAGGGTCATTGATATTGTCTTTTTATTCCACTGGGACCTCCACGTCTCTTCCAAGGGTCATTGATATTGTCTTTTTATTCCACTGTGAGCTCCACGTCTCTTCCAAGGGGTATTAAAGCCGTCTTGTTAAACCACTCTGAACTCCACATCTCTTCCAAGGGGCATTAAAACCGTCTTGTTAAACCACTCTGAACTCCATGTCTCTTCCAAGGGGCATTAAAATCATCTTGTTGAGCTACTGTGACCACCACGTCTCATCCAAGGGTCATTGATATTGTCTTTTTATTCCATTAGGACCTCCACCACTCTTCCAAGGGGCATCGATATTGTCTTTTTATTCCACTGCGACCTCCAACACTCTTCCAAGGGGCATTGATATTGTCTTTTTATTCCACTGCGACCTCCACCACTCTTCCAAGGGGCATTGATATTGTCTTTTTATTCCACTGTGACCTCCACGTCTCTTCCAAGGGGCATTAAAACCGTCTTGTTAAGCTACTGTGACCTCCACGTCTCTTCCAAGTGGCATTAAAACCGTCTTGTTAAACCACTCTGAACTCCACAGCTCTTCCAAGGGGCATTGAAATGTTGTTTTTAATTACCTCTAACCTCCACGACTCTTCCAACAGGCATTGCATTTCCTTCTAATTTTAGTCAGCATTTGCTTTTCAATGCATAGGCGAACACTAAGGGAGACCCACTCCCCAATAATGGGTAGAAGGTTTTTAGTACGCTGTAATCCACGTCTTTTTCAAGGGGCATTGCAGTTCCTCATAATTTTTGGAAAGCCTGCCATTCACTGCTTAGGCCAACAGTGTACAGGAGACGCAGTTGCTAAAAATGAAAAAAATGGTTTAGTTAAGGCCCTCTGACCTCCATGTCACTTCCAAGGGGCATTGGAGTGCCTCGAAATTTTTGGTAGGCATTGCACTCACTGTATGCCCTATAACTGTGTAGTCAAACCGCTCCTTTTGGTACAGAAACATATCCTACAAGACATGTGTGGTTGACTGGCCTGATATTGATGTGAATGGTCCCTGTTCCTCCTGCTCTTTCTCCTTTGCCACCACCTCATCCATCATTCATCACCTGAAGCTTTGTTTTAACGGGAGTCATAGAACTGGGATAGTAGCAGGAAAACATCCATCAATCCTCGGAGGAGGTAGGATATGCGCCAAAACGCTGACCACCTCAGGCCTAGCCGCTACTACATACATGCGCTTGCATTCCAAGGAACAGAAAGCTAAGGAGATGGATGGCCTCATGATCATGAATAATTTACTCGTTGAGTAGGAGGCCGACCACTGCTGCTGTCTACCTTCTGAACTTTGTTTTGAAGCCTGATTGACCCAGGACCCGCAATCCTCTATGTCTGGAGGACGTGTTGCATCCCAGTGTCCAACTGTGTCCCGGCTTCCATAATATTAACCCAGTGTGAAGGCGTCAGTGAGATGGACCATCCCTGGCCACATTCACTTGTCCACGTTTTTGTGGTTAGGCTGTCCTTCCCACTAAATGCACTGGGAAGGGCACAGGTAATGTTTTGGTATGCGCGCTTGTGTATAAGGCGCACCGAGACAAATAGGGGTGGCTGGGGACCGTTTATGGACACCCGACCGCCGGGCTCCTGGGGACTGAGTATGGATACCAGGCCGCCAATGCAGCCATGACGTGGTGGCCAGATTCGGCCTCCATATGCCTAAAAGGCCTAATTTCAAGTGCAAGCAAGCAAGCAGTATAGTATTGCAGCCTGGGGGTGGGTGGGTGGCAGGCTGCATACTTGCATTTGCATTGCAAGGAATGGGGGAGGTACAATTGAACACTGCCGTAGGACAAGGATTTGCACGGGGATAGTTGCAAGTCTGCATCTTTTGATACGGCAAGGATCACTTCTGATGGGCACACTTTTAGGCAGTGACCTGGGAGTCAGAGATGCTTCCAGGGGTCTTCCCCATTCTGTTTCCATGTCTTTTCAGCACTGTATGTATGTGTCTGATGATGTGTCACACACCACATAGCCAGATAAGGTTGTAAAATGTTAATATGACATTTCCCAGTGAATGCATTTGTCTTGGTTGAAAGCAATGTTAAAGTGCAAAAACGCATCAAAAACGCTTCCAGGGGTCTTCCCCATGCTGTTCCCATTTCTTTTCAGCACTGTATGCATGTGTCACACAGCACATGGCCAGATAAGGTTGTAAAATGTTAAAATGACATTTCCCGGTGAATGCATTTGTCATGGTTGAAAGCAATACAAAGGTGCAAAAACGCATAAAAAATGCTATTTGTGAACATAGCCCAAGGTGTGGAGGAGTATTTTTGCTTTTGGTTATTTATTTTACCTTATACACAAGTCTTTACCCTGGAAAGGATGCTCTTTAACATATTTCACAGGAAAACAGTTTCAGTTTTGTTTTTGAACGCTTTATTGTGAGCCAGTAAAAGTGGCTTAATACCTCTGACCACGTTGTTGACAGCAGTGACCTGGGGGTCAGAAATGCTTCCTGGGGCGATCCCCATGCTGTTCCCATGTCATTTGAACACTGTCACTATCGTTTTGGGCACTTTTTAGGCTTTCTACAGACTGCCGGGGGTGCCGCCGCAAAAATGCTCGGGGTCTCCCATAGACTAACATTGGGCTCGTTGCTCGGGTCGAGCACCCGAGTATCACGGTGAGCTCGGCCCGAGCTTCGAGCACCCGAGCATTTTAGTGCTCGCTCAACACTAGTAATTATTTAACAATATTTTACTACTTGACACATACTGATGAAACCCCCTTCAGACTGTTCTGGACACATCTGAAAGAATGATTGTCCTAAGAAGAAAAGATGAGCACTAAAATTAAATCAGTGTCATTCCAACAATAATATATACTGAGACCATTCATGTGTGGAGTTGCTTTTCATCTAAAAGAGTGGACTAACTCACAATATTGCCTAAGAACGCTGTCATAAATAAAGAATGGTATTTAAACACCCTCGGAGAGCAACTTCTCCAAACAATCCAGGAGCAATCTAGTGATTTATTTTGCATCTCCCATCATGATGGAGACAATGTCACAAAGCAAAAGTGTTAATTTGGTATCTCGGTGAACAATTGAAGCTTTAAGTCCATGTCCAGGAGACTCCCTAGAAATCAATCCCATTTAGTAACTGAGGTCATTTCTCAAAAAGCAGGTGGACCACAGAAACATAGATACTGTGATAACCTCCAGTCATTGATTAGGCAAGAATGTGTTATTATCAGTCAGGATACCGCCATTCAAAACAATAGATGTCGGAGTTGCAGTACTTGGCCAGTGTCACTATTCCATCAATGGAGCTGTGCAGCTGTGCAACTGAGCAGTTGCAGCCCCATCAATCAGACATTGATAGCATATCTTAAGGATAGGCCATCTAATGTTAAAATCCTGGACAACCCCTTTAACTTAAAAAAACAAGTCGTGTTTAGTTGCAAGCTTTATTATGAAGACACCAGAGATAGGCTCAAGGGTGTTTTTTAATACTTATCTGTAGGGACTTACCTATTTGGTGATCGTCTTTCTCGTGTGTTTGATGACTAAAAGTGCCCGTACAATTTGTTGGAAGAATGCTCGTTTGGCCAACAGATTTCTCTCCTGACTGCCAGATCAGCTTGACCGAGCATTCATTGATTCATGAGGATTGCAGAGTAAGCTGCTGTCAGACATGACAACAAATGGATCAGGTGCTTGAAGTAAAATTGCTTAATTTCTCTGTTCCCTGCCATCATCTCATCTGTTAGGGCAAAGTCGGGAAGTCCTCATTTTCATTAGATGGTCATCTGATCTCACCAAAGTCATCAAGTTTGGCTAAATTTAATATGTATGGAGTACTTTTAGCCTAATGCATTTACGAGGTCTACAAATTGGGCATTCCAGCAAAAATCAAGTCTCATCCATTTGTTACCAACTATACCTTTTGTGCTACTCCTCTTTTCGCATAGATTGAAAGCTCTTGAGAGCAGAGTATTGACTTTGAATTGATAACTAGTCTGTTAGTCTGTGATGCCTAATTGTAGCTGGATTCACTTATCCATGTTTTGCAGCCCATTTACCGATCACAATGCATGAACTTGCAGCTAGTCATCTCCTAGCCGGAACTCGACAGTCTCATATATGCCAATGAGAATATCAAGTTTGGGTCAGGAGACCCGTGCCTGCACTATGCATCACAGTCTGTACTTGGACTACGAAATATGGATATATGAATTCAGCCTTAGTTTGATTGTGTACTATCTGAATTGTAAAGGGATGCAGAATATGTTGCTGCCATAAAAGTAAAAAATAATTATTATTGGATAGAATTTATTATACAAAGAAATATTTTTTACTTATTCTGTATTTGCATTGGTAAATATTAAATTCATGCTTGGCAGTTCTGATTATTAAATTGCTTTAAAACAGACCTGAGCAAGCACGATTTTGATGCTGAGGCATAGCCATGGAACGTTTTGAAGAGCTGTGATCCTCCATAACATCAAAAATTTGCTATGGGGATAAATAATTTCTGCCTCCGCCTATTCATCTCCAGTCTCAATATAATTCTGATGTATTGGGAAATATTCCCGTTTCCTTAACTTCTGGCTTGGAAAAAAAAGTGTCTTTAAAAATACATTTTAAAATGTCATACATTTCCAGTATTAAATGTATAAATATTAAAATTCTAAGCTTTCAGTATTCAAGAGTTGGCAGGAATAGTAAAGCAGAATAAAGGACAAATAAATCAGGACGATAGTGGAAATCACAGCATCATATATATTCTAGGCTTATTCTTCCTGAACTATTTGCTATTAAATGTCAGATGATCCTCAAATAGTTTCAAGCATAATGGATTTGTTACTGTATGATGTATCACTGCAGTGGCCTGGCCTAAATAATAGCTTTTTATCACAGGAAACCAATATTACTATAGGTAAACAGACTTTAAAAGCATAAATATGGATATCTTATATGATTATGTCTTAGGCTTTAGCATTAGAAGAATATTTAATGAATCAAAAAAAACCCATATAAAAATGCTTTTAGAATTTCCTAATTTGCTTTTATATCATGTGACGGCTATACAAGGAGCATCCAATGTTACAATGAAATCACCAGATGATGTGCACAGTGGTAGATGAGCTCTCACAGCATTATAAAAGCTCAGGTAAGAACGATGAGCCTAAATATGAGAGAATTGTGTTGCTGTTGGAAGAGGATGCTACATTGTACAAAATCCCATACTGTTTTATTACCTCTATATTACAAAGTCTTTGTTTTGTTCTATATTACTAAGAGAAAAATGATTACCTATCTCAAAAGCCTAGTATAAGCATGTGCATCTGTGTTGTATGGCATGAAAAAAAATAGGTACTACTAAAAAAAAAGAAAAACCTTCTAATAGAGCGAAAGTGTACTATTCTACTTTTATTCAATCTTTGTTGCTTATCATGTAAGGTGAGTGTGTTATATGGATGTGTACTGTCCAAGTAAAAATCAGACAGCACACTGACCAATCTAATTCAATAAGACTGTTCAGATGACAGTTTCGTTGATAAAAATCTGATACTATTCAACCAAATGTGTCTCGCAGGCCCATAATGTGTGGCTCAGGGCCGTCTTCCAACCTGGTGCATTACAAGCAAAAGCAAACAGCAATGAAGAGATAGTCTTCAGATGGTGACTTTTGTGAGTAGCCCTGCATGGAAAAGCACTATTGGATATGCATATACTGGTCTGGGGAAGGATAAATATGGTAGACTGGAGATAGGATGATACTATTAATTACAGGAGTGTTGAAACTGGATTTGATAGCTTGGTGGGGATGTTTCATGTGTGGCTCAGTGGTTAGCACTGCAGCCTTGCAGCGCCGGTGTCCTGGGTTCTAATTTCACCAAGGACAACATCAAGGAGTTTGTATGTTCTCCCCAATGAAAAATAACTGATAACATCCACATGAACTTAACAAAAGTTAAGTCCTTAGGTGCCAAATACTTTGCTTGCTAATATCTCTGCAACAGAGAGGCAACATTAATCCCTTCACTCCGAGCCTGTTTTCACCTTCATCACCAGGCCAAATTTTACGATTCTGACCAGTGTCACTTTATGAGGTAATAACTTTGGAACGCTTCAATGGATCCCACTGATTCTGAGATGTTCCCACATGTTTTACTTTACATCAGCACAGTTTTTTAAACATAATTTTTTTTCTGTTAGAAGTTCTAAGGGTTAAAATTTGACCAGCAATTTCTACATTTTCAAGCAAAATTTACAAAACCATTTTTTTAGGGACCACATCACATTTGAAGTGACTTTGAGGGGCCTATATGACAGAAAATATCCAAAAGTTACACCAACCTAAAAACTGCACCCTTCAAGGTGCTCAAAACCACATACAAGAAGTGTACTAACCCTTTAGGTGCTTCACAGGAATTAATGGAATGTGGAAGAAAAAATGAACATTTAACTTTTGTCACAACATTTTAATTTAGACACTATTTTTTTATTTTTACAAGGGTAACAGAAGAAAATGGACCCCAAAATTTGTTGTGAAATTTCTCCTGAGCACACTGATACCCCATATATGGGGGAAAACAACTGTTTGAGTGCACGAAGGGCTTGGAAGGGAAAGAGCGCCATTTGACTTTTTGAATGTAAAATTTGCTGGAATAATTAGCAGACACCATGTTGCGTGTGTGGTAAGCACCTTGATCTCCCAGGTGCTTCAGAGAAGTTTATAACATAGAGCCATGAAAATAAAAAAATCAAATTTTTCCCACAAAAATGTTCTGTTCTTTTAGCACCAAATGTTTTACTTTTGCAAGGGTAACAGGAGAAAATGGACCACAAAATTAGTTGTGCAACTTCTACTGAGTATGCAGATACCCCATATGTGGGGGAAAATTACTGTTTGGGTGCACGGCAGGGCTCAGAAAGGAAGGAGTGACGTTTTGGAACTCAGACTTTGATGGAATGGTCTGCTTGTGTCATGTCGTGTCTGGAGAGCCCCTGAGGTGCCTGCACAGTGGAAAACCCTCACAAGTGACCCCATTTTAAATTTAGACACCTCAAGGAATTCATCTAGATGTGTGGTGAGCGCCTTGAACCCACAGGTGCTTCACAGAATTTTACAACACTGATCTGTGAAAATGAAAGAATATTTATTTTGCCAACAAAAATGTTGTTTTAACCCCAAATTTTTTATTTTTCAAAGGATAGCAGGAGAAAATGGACCCCAAAATTTATTGTGCAATTGCTCCTGAGTACACTGATACCCCATATGTGGTTGAAAACTACTTTTGAAGCACAGCACGAAGCTCAAAAGAAGTGATGAGTGAGTATGTTCTATTAACCCTTTCAGCGAGTATGCTCGGGTGCTTTTCGAATATCTTCAGTGTGCTTGGGTGTTATGTTTATGCCATGCTGTGTGCATGATTTGCGCCTGTTTGACAGCTTTAATACATGTGAGGAATGCCTATGAAACAGGTATTTCTCACATGCATTAAAGCTGTCAAAAAGTCGCAAATCATGCACACAGCGCGACTAAAACATAACACCTGAGCACGCTGAGGATACTCGGGAAACACCTGAGCATGCTCGTAAATCTCAAGTAACGAGCATGCTTGCTCATCTCTACTCAGAGGTGAAGGAGTGCCATATAAGAGTTCATATTTTGCTGGACTGGTTTGAGGGTGCCTTGTCACCTTGGCAAAGCCCCTGAAGTACCAGAACAGCAGAACCACCCTTAAGAGACCTCATTTTACAAACTACACCTCTCAATGAATTCATCTAGCAGTGCAGTGATTATAATGACACCCCAGGTGGGTCACAGAATTTTATACTATTGGGCAATGAAGAAAAAAATATTTATGTTTTTACCACCAAAATTTTGTTTTAGCCCCAGGTTTTACATTTTCATACTGGGAAATGGGTAAAAATGATCCCAAAATACCCCATATGTGGTTGAACAGTGCTGCTTAGCCATACGGCGAGACTTGGGGGGAATGGAGCGCTATTTGCCTCGGAGTGCAGATTTTCGTAGAATAGGTTGCAGACTCCATATACAGAGCCCCTAAGTGCTAGAGGAGGAGAACCTCCCCTCCAGTGACCCCATGTTGAAAATTATATCCCTTTGGGAATTTATCTACAGGTGTACTGATGATTTTGACTGTTAGCACAAAGGCTTTTCCAGAGCCTTTGTGCTAACAGTAACATGGGAGCCCCTATATTTCCATTAACAGATGACGGACCTGAGTGGGGACTTGCTTTTTTTGTGTATTGATTTGAAGCTTTTGTTAGGAACATTTTACATACCATTTTGGATCACATTTATCCTGCGCTCTACTGTGAGCACTTACATTGGAGTTTCCAGCTAAATCTCAGAGTGACGTGATTGAGATGAGATGAAACCCCCGAGGGCTCCATTTACTATAATGAGGCAGCAGAGTTACTCTGGACTCCGTCTGGCCTCTGTTCCACTGTGTCGTTTTTTTAAGAGGTGCACAAAACTTTGTCTGATGTTTCTAAAAAGACGTACACTGCCGGATCACTGGTCAGACAGCATCCACAGTGCCTCCATCTGCCTCATTTACAGGGAATCTTCGACCGAGGGTTCTGTCTTAATGACTTATTTCAGAGATTTACACGGAAACCCCGGCGTAAGTGCTCAACACAGAGCCCAGAATAAATGTGAGCCAAACCTTACTCCAGTCTTTGGGAGGTAGAATGAACAAATCAACAGCAGGTGAAGAATTGGTTTTATTTATTTTTTTACTCCATTCCTCGTGTGGTATAAGTGATTAGATGTCTTTATTCTTTGGGTCAGTGCAATGACAGCGATACCAGATTTATATAAAGTTTTTATATTTGGCAGCTGTCACACACTAAAAGATGCTTTTCTTGCACACTCCATATTTTGATAGCTATAATTTTTGCATATTTTGGCCAACAGAGTCATATGATGGCTTGTTTTTTGCAGGACGAGTTAAAATTTTTATTGGTACCATTTTCGGGCACATGACAATTTTTGATCACTTTCTATTCTGATTTTTGGGAGGCAGAATGAACAAAAACCAGCAATTCAGGAATTGTTTTTTATGTCATTCCGCGCGTGGTAAAATTGATAAGGCAGCTTCATTCTTTGGGGCAGTACGATTACAGTGATACCAGATTTATATCTTTTTTTATGTTTGGCGCTTTTACGCAATAAAAACGATTTTATAGAAAAAATAATTTTTTTTGCATCGCTTTATTCTAAGAGCTATAACTTTTTTATTTGTCTGCTGATGGAGCTGTATGGTGGCTTGTTTTATGCAGGACAAGATGGCGTTTTCTGAAATACCATTTTCATATACATTCTTATTTTTGATCTCGTTTTATTCCACTTTTTGTTCGGTGGTGTGATGATAAAGCATTGCTGCCTCGTTTTTTTTATTTTGTTTGCATAAGGGGTTAACTAGTGGGACAGTTTTATAGGTCGGGTCATTTCGGACACGGTGATACCAAATATGTATTTTTTTTATTTTTTTCATAAAAATATTTAATTATGGGTACAGTGTGTGTGTATATATATATACAACCCCTGGCAAAAATTATGGAATCACCGGGCTCAGAGGATGTTCATTCAGTTGTTTAATGTTGTTGTAAAAAAGCAGATCACAGACATGGCACAAAACTAAAGTCATTTCAAATGGCAACTTTAGAGCTTTAAGAAACACTAAAAGAAATCAAGAAAAAAAATGTGGTACTCAGTAAGGGTAATTTTTTTCAGACCAAGCAGAGGGAAAAAATGATGGAATCACTCAATTCTGAGGAAAAAAATGTGGAATCACCCTGTAAATTTTAATTTCCAAAACTAACACCTGCATCAAATTAGATCTGCTCGTTAGTCTGCATCTAAAAAGGACTGATCACACCTTGGAGAACAGTTGCACCAAGTGGACTGACATGAATCATGGCTCCAACATGAGAGATGTCAATTGAAACAAAGGAGAGGATTATCAAACTCTTAAAAGAAGGTAAATCATCACGCAATGTTGCAAAAGATGTTGGTTGTTCACAGTCAGCTGTGTCTAAAATCTGGAACAAATACAAACAAAATTGGAAGGTTATTAAAGGCAAACATACTGTTAGACCAAGGAAGACATCAAAGCATCAAGACCGGAAACTTAAAGCAATATGTCTCCAAAACAGGAAATGCACAACAAAACAAATGAGGAACAAATGGGAGGAAATTGGAGTCAATGTCTGAGACTGAACTGTAAGAAACCACCTAAATGAAATGGGATTTACATACAGAAAAGCTAAGCAAAAGCCATCATTAACACCTAAACAGAAAAAAACAAGGTTACAATGGGCTAAGGAAAAGCAATGGTGGACTGTGGATGACTGGATGAAAGTCATATTCAGTGATGAATCGTGAATCTGCATTGGGCAAGGTGATGATGCTGGAACTTTTGCTTGGTGCCGTTCCAATGAGATTTATAAAGATGACTGCATGAAGAAAACATGCAAATTTCCACAGTCATTAATGATATGGGGCTGCATGTCAGGTAAAGGCACTGGGGAGATGGCTGTCATTACATATTCAATAAATGCCCAAGTTTGCATTGATATTTTGGACAGTTTTCTTATCCCATCAATTGAAAGGATGTTTGGGAATGATGACATCATTTTTCAAGATGACAATGCATCCTGCCATAGAGCAAAAACGGTGAAAACATTCCTTGAAAGAATACACATAAGGTCAATGTCATGGCCTGCAAATAGTTTGGATCTCAATCCAATTGAAAATCTTTGGTGAAAGTTGAAGAAAATGGTCCATGACAAGGGTCCAACCTGAAAAGCTGATCTGGCAACAGCAATCAGAGAAAGTTGAAGCCAGATTGATGAAGACTACTGTTTGTCACTCATTAAGTCCATGCCTCAGAGACTGCAAGCTGTTATTAAATCAACAAAATACAAGTGATGTATTGGAGTGTTCTATTGTGTGTTTGTTTTTCATTATTCCATTTTTTTTTCCTCAGAATTGAGTGATTCCATAATTTTTTCCCTCTGCTTGGTCTGAAAAAAATTACCCTTACTGAGGACCACATTTTTTTTCTTGATTTCTTTTAGTGTTTCTTAAAGCCCTAAAGTTGCCATTTGAAATGACTTTAGTTTTGTGCCATGTCTGTGATCTACTTTTTTACAACAACATTAAACAACTGAATGAACATTAGTGTTGAGCCACCCCCGTAGTATTCGAGTTCGGTTCGGTTCGTCGAACACCCGTGTGTTCGCCGAACTGTTCGTCGAACACCTTCGAACACCGTTAAAACCAATGGCAGGCAAACAAAAACACATAGAAACACATAGAAAACACCTTCAAAGGTGTCCAAAAGCTGACAAACTGCTCAGAAGACACAACTAACACATGGAAAAGTGACAAGTACATATAGTCATGCGAAAAGAAAAGAGGTGGAGGAGTAAAAGGAGGAGGAGACACAGATATAGGCATGTCATGCCCTTCTAAAATCCAAAAAGTGAGAAGCCGACACGTTCAGTCCGCTCCTGCCCGTGCCACCTCCGCGTCGCCGGGTTTGTGCCAGAGCCGCGGTGAACCCTGACGGCCAGCCCCCCTCTCCCAATACTGGTGCCTGTCCGCTGGTGGGTCGAGCGAGCCCCCCTGTGGTGGAGGCAGCTCTAAGCTTTTTAATTTAAATTGTCTCTCTAATTTGAATGAATACACTTTAAATCCATTTACAAGGATCTATTGGAGGGCAAGTCTCATGCCAGCAGCCGCGTAATTCCAGCTCCAGTAGCGTCCACTAAAGCTGCTGCAGTTAAAAAGCTTTTATAAGGATCGAGCTCGGCTGTCCACCGCAAGGCATCCTACTGCCAGTCCCAGCCCCTATGCCTTGGGGTGCCTCCTGATGCTCTTCACTGAGTATCCCGTGGTCCCGAAGCATTTCCTTTGAAAAAATTAAGTGTCCAAACTACAGGTGGTGTAGCTTGCTTAACAGCCGGGATAATCCGCTGACTAGCAGACACTGCTACTAGGCACAAAGTATTTCCTGGGCTAGATGCAGTTAAAAATTTGTAATTAGATACTCTCGTTGGATGCTGAGAAAGCATTCCATAGAGTCTCCTGGCACGCCATATATGATTCTCTTAAAAAGCTTGGGGTAGGGGTCTAGGGGACCCTTTTATAGCCAAAATCACGGCCCTGTATCGCAATACGTCACCTAGGCTGAAGATAAATGGAACTGTAGCACCCTGAGGGCTCGGTTGCTACAGAGGTATTGCACCTCACCCAGAGGTGTGATATCTCACTCTCAGGTAAGGATGTAGTGTGGATCAGGACCCGACACCTGCATGCATTACACCACATTGACGTGGGGCAGGGCGACCAATATGCCCCTGAGATGGGCACGACAGTCCCTGTCCCTGGCTGGAGTGGGGGGAGGGAACACTGAGGAAGGGGAACCCTGTAGTGCAGGAGCAGGGAGGAAGCAGTTCCTGGGTGCATTGAGAAGGGAGTATAAAAGGTGGGCACCATCTTAGTTCAGTGCAGAGAAGTCTGAGCAGAAGTGGCAGGGAGCAGGGGCTCTGCATGAGCTCTGCGCCGGAGGCGGGCCTAGTAACAGAGGCCCAGGCCTGGAAGAGGGAGAAGGAAGGAAGAGGAGCGGAGAAGGCTCCAGGAACGAGGAACGAAGGGATCCCAGGGGTGCGGACGGGCGAGTCGCCACCGCACGCCCGAATCCACCTGCGTGGAGGGGTCAGGCCAAAGGGGGAGACCGGTCCCCGAAACTAGTGGAGGCAGGAAACGACCCTCAGCTAGAAACAGGAGGCTGTGACATTTTATGTGGCGCAGCCCCTCGCTACACCCGCTAGGAAGGCACCACATAGGGTCAGGGAAACTGGCGCCAAGTTTACCAAGAGGAGGCCCGAGGCAGCCAGACAGAAGGGTTGGTAAGAAAGGCCAGACAAAGGACACACAAAGGGGGTCCTGTGAAGCGCTCCAAAGTTATCTGGGAGTTGTCTGAGCCCCTCACCTGGTGAGCACAGTACGACGTGGGCAGCCGTTACCTGCAGACGTGGTCTGGATAATAAGAACTGTGAGTAAAGGCCCTGGACTGCATCACTGACTCCGTGTCGTTACTGCTGCTGCCCTGCACCATCACCCCCATCCTCCGCATACACTGCCCTGAGGCTATACTCCTCCCGTGGGGAGTTATGCTACGCTCTGCTGCACCCACAACACCAGCCTCAGCGGTCTGCCCTGGAGCGGCGGTTCACTCTGACCGCAATCCACGGGTGGCGTAGTCGGACATTTAAACATCAAAACCACATAAATAGTTCCGCCACTGGTTTGACCGCCCTGAGCCACGGAACCGGGTCGCCGCCACGGAGACTACAACCACCAGCATCCACCAAAAAGGGTCCGGCTCCGGGTGTCCCAAGGCCCAGGGGGCGCGTCAGAACATTTTCATCACCTTTCACAATCACCAATGGGACAAGGCAGGGATGTTTCTGTCCCCTCTCTTATACATCCTAGTGACGGAGCACCTGCTCTCATCAATTCGCCATAACCCCAATATTAGGTGGATTGAGGTGGGAGGCACCGAGTACAAGTGCTCTCTATTTGCTGATGATGTCCTAGTATATATCACTCAATCACATATATCCATCCATGCTGTTATGGCTGAAATAGATCACTTTGTTACATGGTCAAATTTTAAAATCAATGCAGCGAAGTCTGAGGCCCTCGATGTCTCCCTCCCCAAATCCATATAGGATTCCATCCAGTCCAACTTTCCCTTTGCCTGGCCCTCACAGGGTATCAAATACTTTAGGAATTCCTATTCATAGAGACCTCTCCCATCTATGTTATCTTAATTTTGGGACCTTTATTGAACAACTCCATACAGACCACGGTTGGCAAGTTAGAACTGTAAGATTCACTACGTGAACCACTGGTATTTTGTGGAAAAGCACATGTACACTGTGTTCCAAATTATTATGCAAAAAGTGTTTAGGAGTGATAAGGGAAGAATTTGTTTGTCAGTTAAACTCATTGATGGTGATGTGTGTCAGGGCTCTTTATATCACTGTAAGCAATTGCAGACACCTGTGCTAATTAGTTTGGCAGGTGTGTCCAATGAAAGGCAAGACTACTTAAGAAGGCTGTCTCACATTATTAAGCAGCCTACATTTTCTGCCAAAATGGGAAAGAAAAAGGATGTGTCGGCTGCTGAGAAGCAACAAATTGTGGAGTGTTTAGGTCAAGGCATGACTACAATCAACATTGTGCGATGATCAGGATGAAGTGTCTTGGCAATCAAGAAGTATGTAGCTGATTCACAGTACACACGTGTGCGTGCTGATAAGGGCAAATTGAGGACTCTTTCCTACAGGCAATTACGTGAGGTTGAAAGAGCAGCGGCAAAAATGCCTTGTCATAGCAGCAGACAAGTTTTTGAAGCTGCTGGTGCCTCCAACGTCCCCCGAACAACAAGATGCAGGGTCCTTCAGAGGTTTGCAGCTGTGCATACGCCATCCTGTCGACCTCCTCTATCCACTTCACACAAGCAGAAACGGCTCCAGTGGGCCAAACATTACATGAAGACTGATTTCAAAACTGTTTTGTTCACGGATGAGTGCCGTGCAGCGCTCGATGGTCCAGATGGATGGAGTGGAGGATGGCTGGTTGATGGACACCCCACGCAAACACGGCTACAGCGCCAACAAGGAGGAGGTGGAGTAATGTTTTGGGCTGGAATCATGGGGAGAGAGATTGTCGGCCCCTTTAGGATCCCTGAAGGCGCTAAAGATGAACTCCATAATGTATGTGGATTTTCTCAAACAGCACTTCCTGCCATGGTTCAAGAAGAAGAACCGTGTATTTCACAGCAAGATCATTTTTTTGCATGATAATGCACCATCTCATGCTGCACATAAAACATCTGCATCTCTGGCTGATATGGGCATAAAAGGGGACAAACTTATGGTGTGACCCCCATGCTCCCCTGACCTCTACCCCATTCAGAACCTTTGGAGCATCATTAAAAGGAGTGTCTATGATGGCGGGAGGCAGTTCACATCTAAGCAACAGCTCTGGGAGGGTATTCTGTCCTCATGCAAAACAATTGAAGCAGAAACCATCCAAAACCTGACAAATTCAATGGACGAGAGAGTTCAGAAGCTCCTTTCGAACAAGGGGTCCTATGTGAAAATGTAACATCACCTAGAATAAAGTTTTGAGTTGAAAACTGTTTGATTTCAGTTTCTAACAACCTGTTAATGCTTATAATTTCAAAAATGACAATTTTTTTGGTTTTTATTAAAATGAAAAGGTTTATCGAAAAGTTTGGGGGATCTAAGAGTGTGGCAACCCAGTAGTCATGATTACTTCGAATTCTGACAATATGAGGGTCATGCTGCAGGTAGTGCAGCAAGAAGGCACTTATGTGTCTTGCGCATCTCGGAGTCCCAAAATTATTTTCCGGGCTAGATGCAGCTAAAAATTATTTTTAATTTTAAATCTGGTGAAGCTTTAGTATAGATGGCCTAATAGGATCAGTGCTGCACACTGCTACAAAGCCCAAATTATTTTCCAGTCAAGATACAGATAAACATGATTAGTAATTTTAAATCTGGTGGAGCTTATTATAGATGGCCTAATAGAATCAGTGCTGCACACTGCTACAAAGCCCAAATTATTTTCCAGCCAAGATACAGATAAACATGATTAGTAATTTGAAAGCTTAAAACGGTTGGTAGGGTGATTTTAACCAATCATCAAGCTTTTACTCTCCCCAGGATGACACAGGGGTAGAAAAGTCGTTTCGGATCCATGATTTGTTCATCTTTATGAACGTGAGTCTGTCTACATTATCAGTGGAGAGCCGCGTGCGCTTATCTGTCAGCACACCACCAGCAGCGCTGAACACACGTTCAGACAGAACGCTGGCTGCGGGGCATGACAAGATCTCCAAGGCGTAAGTGGCTAGCTCCGGCCATTTATCCAGATTGGAAGCCCAAAAAGAGCAAGGGTCCAGTGACACAGTCATGGCTTCAATGTTTACTTGGAGATACTCCTGTACCATCGTCTCTAGGCGTTGACTATGTGTCAGACTTCTTGTCTCCTGTGGCCTTGCAAAGGATGGGCTAAAAAAGTGGTGAAATGATTCCGCAAAATTGATGTTACCAGCAGATACTGTGGTTCTGTTACGGTTTGAGTGCTGAACACTTGACGGTCCCACGGTTGGCAAGTTGGAACTGTGAGATTCACTACGTGCACCACTGGTATTTTATAGAAAAGCACATGTAAGATTCTGCAACAGTCTCTGCTGATACTCCTGCATGCGTGCATCCCTTTCTATGGCAGGAATAATTTCTGCAAATTTACTTTTGTACCGGGGATCTAACAGTGTGGCAACCCAGTAGTCAGGATTATTTCTAATTCTCACAATTCGAGGGTCATGTTGCAGGTAGTGCAGCAAGAAGGCACTCATGTGTGTTGCGCATCCAGGAGCACCAAGTCCCTGTTGTGTTGGTGGCGAGGTAACAATCATGCTTCCTTCCTCTGTCCTCTCCCCCCAACCTCGCAAAACAGAAATGTGATCAAGGTCTCCCTCATCTGATGAGTCTTCCATCAGTTCGTCCTCCACTTCTTCCTGGGTTCCTGCACCTTCCTCACTAGTTTGGCTGCTACCATGCGCCCTGGTAAAACCATCTCCCCCACCCTCACATGCCTGCCGCCTTGGTGCTGCCGACCGTCTGGACCTTGCAGATGTTAGCCCTTCTGCATACAACTCCTCCTTCTCTACTTCCTCCACCTCCTCTTGTGCCACCACCTGACTCCGAATTCTGTTTAACATGTGCTCCAGCATGTAAATCACCGGAATAGTCATGCTGATAATGGCATCGTCAGCACTAAACATCTTCGTCGCCATTTCAAAACTGTGCAGAAGGGTGCATAGGTCCCTGATCTGAGACCACTCCTCCAGCGTGATTTGCCCCACCTCTGGATCTCATTGGCCCAGGCTATGCGTCAGAACGTATTGCACCAGGGCTTGTCGGTGCTGCCACATTCGCTGCAACATGTGCAGAGTTGAATTCCACCGGGTAGGCACATCGCATTTTAGCCGGTGAAGTGGCAGGCCCAACGACTTCTGTAGAGATGTAAGTCGCTGAGCTGCGGGATGCGAACGGCGGAAGTGAGCACACAGCGACCGTGCCCTCTGCAGAAGGCCATCTAGTCTGGGATAGTGGGCTAAAAATTGCTGGACAACCAGGTTCAACACGTGAGCCATACAAGGCACGTGTGTGACATTGCCCCGGCGAAGGGCCGCACCCAGGTTTGCAGCATTGTCGCACACGGCCTTCCCTGGTTTCAGGTCCAGTGGAGACAACCATTCATGAAATTGGTTCTCCAGAGCTGACCACAACTCCTCAGCTGTGTGACTCACATTTCCCAGACATTTCAATGTAAAAACCGCCTGATGACGTTGAGCCATACTGCCAGCATAGTAAGAAGATGTGCAGGATCCCTTCTGCGCAGTTAAAAAGCTTGTGGCATGACCAGACAGGCTTTGGGTGCAGGTGGAAGACCGAGAGGAGGTTGAGGAGGCAGAAGCAGTGGAGGAACTTTGACATAAAGAGGATTGACGCACAACTCGTGGGGACGGCAAGACTTGGACAGCAGCCCCTTGTCCTGCTGTCACCATAGTTACCCAGTGCCCAGTCAGCGACATGTAACGCCCCTGTCCATGCCTACTCGTCCAAGTGTCTGTGGTGAAATGCACCCTGTCACACACAGAGTTTCTCAAAGAAGCGGTGATGTTGTGTGCGACATGCTGGTGGAGCGCAGGCACACCTTTCTTTGAGAAGTAGTGCCGACTGGGCATCTGGTACTGGGGCACTGCGACGGACATAAGGTCTCGAAAATCCTCTGTGTCCACCAGGCGGAAAGGCAGCATTTCTGTAGCCAAGAGCTTGCAGATGGTGAAATTCAACCTCTTAGCTTTCTCATGGCTAGGAGGAAATGGTCTTTTACTTGTCCACATCTGAGGGACCGAGGGCTGGCTGTTGTGCTTAGACGGGGTTGATAAGGGTGTCCCCGGCAAACTGCCGGTCTGTGAGGAAGATGCAGGCGGACATGTTAGGTTGCCTTGATCCAAAGGTGGTGCTATCGATGTCGGACAGCGCTCAACACCAGCTGGTGTTACCACCTCCAAAGAAAATGATGACCTGCCAATCACGCTGGCTGTTGCGGGTAAAGAGGTGGCAGGTCTGCGCCCCAAAACAGGTGTGACTGCTGTCCCCCCAGTCACAGAGGATGAAGAGGCCGCGGATGCACAAGATATGGCAGACGGTGGTTGGCCCGGCCGGCTAGGCCGCATTGTAGCACACTGAGCTTCCCACTGCAACTTATGCTTCATGTCCATGTGCCGGTTCATGCATGAAGTACTCAAACTATGTATTTTTTGGCCTCTACTTAGCTTTTGCTGACAAATGTTACAGATAACACGAGTTGGGTCATCTTTATCGATCTGAAAAAATGCCCAGGCTATGCAAGGCTTAGCACCCACGACTTGTGGTGAGAGGCAGAGTTGTGTTTGAGGATGCAGTTGTTGACGTGCTTCCAGTACTACGTCTCTGTCCAGGAAGGCGCAACCTGACCTCGTCGTCACTAGCATCTTCCTCCACCTCCTCTGCTGACCTCATCTCTTGGCTGACTGTGGGTTGACAGTAAGTGGGATCTCCGACCTCATCATCATCACCCTGTGCGTTATCACACCCGTCGTCCTCAGAGCCAACCTGTTCCTGCCCTGACAAAAAACTAAAGTTGTCGCTCCAATCAGGTATTTGAGTCTTATCATCGTCTTCCTCATTGTCTCCACCAACAGGAGTTACAGTTTGGGAATGAGGGTCTACATTATGGTCAGAACCTTCTGCGTCTGGTCCTGGATCCGACTCATAAAGATTCTGGGCATCAGTGCAGATCATTTCCTCGTCTGGATTCACAGAAGCGCTGGAGTCGACCTCTGATTCCCAGGCTATAGTATGAGTAAACAGCTCTGCAGACTCAACCATCTGTTCTACCTCATACTCAGACGGGCAGCTGGAGATTTGGGAGCTGTGAGGAAGCAAGTGCGATTTGGGTGACACCTTTGAGGACTGGAGTATTTGTGATGTTGAAGTTGATGTGGAGGAGAGCCCACTTAAAGGAGCACTTGATATCCGTTGAAGCACCTGCTGTTTTTGTGCCTCATCTGGAATTTGTAGCGATTGGCGTGGCCGTAAGAAAGGGATCTTATCACATTGTCCGCTAAAAGAAGTAGACATTTTAGTTTGGCTGGAAGATGGTCTTTCTTCTGCAGATGTTACTGTTGCTTTAACACCTACCCCACGGACACAACCTTTTTTCCCCTTCCCAACACGCCTATTCCCCTTTCCACCAGCAGCAGGCCTTTTTCCACTCATTTTGGTGGTTAACTAATTCACAACTCTGGAGTTGTTTGCACAAAAAAACAATTGATGGGAACCGAGCAGAGCTGAGTGGCCAAACTGTGGTATTAGGCCAAAACTATTGGCTGGGTTAGATGCAGAAAAAAATTATATTCAATTTGCAACCTGATGGAGGTCAGTATAGATGGACTAATAGAACAATTCCCACACACAGCTAGAAGCCCAAATATTTTTTCAGAGGTAGATGCAGAAATTTTTTTTATTCAGTTTGCAACCTGATGGAGGTCTGTATAGATGGATTAATAGAACAAGTCCCACACACAGCTACAAGCCCAATATTTTTTCAGAGGTAGATGCAGAAAAAAAATATATTCAGTTTGCAACCTGATGGAGGTCAGTATAGATGGACTAATAGAGAAAGTCTCACACACTGCTAGAAGGCCAAATATTTTGAATTTGCAACCTGATGGAGGTCAGTATAGATGGACTAATAGAGAAAGTCCCACACACTGCTAGAAGGCCAAATATTTTTTCAGAGCTAGATGCAGATAAAAATTATATTCAATTTGCAACCTGATGGAGGTCAGTATAGATGGACTAATAGAGAAAGTCGCACACACTGCTAGAAGGCCAAATATTTTTTCAGAGCTAGATGCAGATAAAAATTATATTCAATTTGCAACCTGATGGAGGTCAGTATAGATGGACTAATAGAACAAGTCCCACACACAGCTAGAAGCCCAAATATTTTTTCAGAGGTACTGTAGATGCAGATAAAAATTATTTTTAATTTGCAACCTGATAGAGGTCAGTATAGATGGACTAATAGAGAAAGTCCCACACACTGCTAGAAGGCCAAATATTTTTTCAGAGCTAGATGCAAATAAAAATTATTTTTAATTTGCAACCTGATGGAGGTCAGTATAGATGGACTAATAGAGAAAGTCCCACACACTGCTAGAAGGCCAAATATTTTTTCAGAGCTAGATGCAGATAAAAATTATATTCAATTTGCAACCTGATGGAGGTCAGTATAGATGGACTAATAGAACAAGTCCCACACACAGCTAGAAGCCCAAATATTTTTTCAGAGGTACTGTAGATGCAGATAAAAATTATTTTTAATTTGCAACCTGATGGAGGTCAGTATAGATGGACTAATAGAGAAAGTCTCACACACTGCTAGAAGGCCAAATATTTTTTCAGAGCTAGATGCAGAAAAAAATTATATTCAGTTTGCAACCTGATGGAGGTCAGTATAGATGGACTAATAGAGAAAGTCCCACACACTGCTAGAAGGCCACATATTTTTTCAGAGGTAGATGCAGAAAAAAATATATTCAGTTTGCAACCTGATGGAGGTCTGTATAGATGGATTAATAGAACAAGTCCCACACACAGCTAGAAGCCCAATATTTTTTCAGAGGTAGATGCAGAAAAAAATATATTCAGTTTGCAACCTGATGGAGGTCTGTATAGATGGATTAATAGAACAAGTCCCACACACAGCTAGAAGCCCAATATTTTTTCAGAGGTAGATGCAGAAAAAAATATATTCAGTTTGCAACCTGATGGAGGTCAGTATAGATGGACTAATACAACAAGTCCCACACACAGCTAGAAGCCCAATATTTTTTCAGAGCTAGATGCAGAAAAAAATTATATTCAATTTGCAACCTGATGGAGGTCAGTATAGATGGACTAATAGAATGATGCTATGCCCCAAAGATTTTACTTTACTAGGTGCAGTAAAAAAATTGGTATTCTATACACAGGTGGTATATCTTGCAACACAGATAGGCTACTCCACTGACTAACACACTCTGCAATAGGCCAAAAAGGATTAGCTTTGCTAGATTCAGCCAAATGCTGTGAAAAAAACTTGCACAGCACTGGCACAGACCTGCCTGGCAAAAACTGATAGGAACTGATGTAACCTAGTCCTCAAAAGGACTCCAATTACAATTAGTCTTTACTCCCACAATCTATCTATTTAAGAGCACAGACCTGCCTGATAAAAGTCGTAGGAAATGCTGTAACTTAGTCCTTAAAAGGACTGCAATCACAACTATTCCCTACTCCCAAGCTATCTGTAGATTTGTGCGAAAATTGGCTTGAAATTAACAAGGTATAGCGCACACAGCAACAGCGGTGCTGTCTAACACGCAGCTGCAGCAGTGAGAAAATGGTGGCGACGGGGAAAATGGCTTGGTCTTATAGGGCAAGGACATGTGACATACACTGCCAATGACACATGCCCTTGCTTGTGTGAAAAAAAGCACTTCACTCCGTGTGTGCGCTGCTGATAGGCTGACAGATTGCACCTCCCCACTGTAAATGCGGGAAAGAGAAAAAAAAAATGGAGATCTTCATTGTTCCTGCAGAGATCCATCCCCTGCCCCTCCCCCCACCCCGCTGTACACTCAAACTGCGTATTAACATTAATTTTCATCATTACTGAGAAAAAATCCAGTTATGATTTTGGTGCACGAACAGTTATCGAACATAACCTCGAACAGCCGAATTTTTCTCAAATTGTTCGTGTTCGCCGAACGGCTCGAACACCGCCCAAAACAGCTCGAATTTGAGATTGGCGAACAGTTCGAGTAGAACAACGCTCATCTCTAATGAACATCCTCCGAGCCCGATGATTCCATAATTTTTGATACAGGGTGGTCCAAAAGTAGGTGGACAGAAAATAATAACATTTATTTAGATTTATGTATAAAATTATATTTACTAACACAAGTATAACATTGACAATTAAATTTTATTCTGAACAATAATACAAAAGCCCTTAAATTTTATCAACGCAGGCGCTCAAACTGTTTTCCATTACAATTTGCACAGTTTTGAAGTCTGCCTCTTACGCTTCGACAAACTTTTTTGCACAAGTCCCTTTGGGTATTAATTTCTTGAAATGCATCTCTTATGTAATTTTTCAAATCACTGACACTTTTTGGTTTTCGACTATAAACTTTGTCCTTGAGTACTCCCCAAAAGAAAAAATGCTTTGGGGTCAAGTCTGGTGAACGTGCCGGCCAATCAAGTGGGCCTCTTCGGCCAATACATTTATTAGGAAATGTTTCATCAAGATACTCGCGGACTACTCTTGAATAATGTGGAGGGGCCCCATCTTGTTGGAAATAAAAGTTGAATTAGGCTGTTGCTGTAACTGGGGAGCAACTTGATTCATTAGAATTTCGAGATACTTATCTCCTGTGACTGTTCCATCAAAGATATTGGTCCTAAAACACCAAAACTTGAAATACCACCCCAAACATTGACACCAGGCTCATTTAGTTGTTGCTCTAATGTTAAATGCATGCTCTCATTATACCAGTAAATACAATTATGTCTGTTAATATGGCCGGATAATTTGAAAGAAGCTTCATCACTCCACATAATGTTATCTTAAATTACTGGATTTTCTTCAATTTCGTTAAGCATAATCTCACTAAATTGCAGCCGCCTGTCTGGATCATCCTCCAATAAACCATGAATTTGACGTGGATGATAAGCTTTCCACCCAATAGATTTCAGGATTCGCATGATAGAAGCTCGTGAAATTCATAATTCCAAAGAGGCTCTTCTGGTGGATTTTTTTGGACTCTGAACAAATGTTTCAGCAACAAGTTGTTTATTATCTTCTGTACAGACAGTTTTGGGTCGACCAGTTTTTGGAGCATTAAGGATTGAGCCAATGGCATTGAATTTGTCACGAATGCGGTAAATGGTTTGTCTCTTTGGGGCTTGAGTACCAAATGTTTCAACCCAATTTGCTCTAACGGTTTCAGCATTTTGAGATTTCCAATACTCTGTTAAAAAACATTTTCTTTGATCTGTTTTTAAATTATTTGCCATTATGTGTTATCTGAATTATCTGAAAAGAAAACAGATTTGGGGGAGATCTATCTGTGAAAACTAGATCTGTGAAACTGGCTCAGTTGCCCTTAGCAACCAATCAGATTCCACCTTTCATTTTCCAAAGAGTCTGTGAGGAATGAAAAGTGGAATCTGATTGGTTGCTAAGGGCAACTGAGCCAGTTTCACTTTACACCATGTTTGATAAATCTCCCCCTTTATAACCTTATTACACTTTCTGTCCACCTACTTTTGGACCACCTTGTATATATATACAGTGCATTGTGAAAGTATTTGGCCCCCTTGAACTTTTCTACCTTTTGCCACATTTCTGGCTTCAAACATAAAGATATAACATTCTAATTTTTTTGGGAAGAATCAACAACAAGTGGGACACAATCGTGAAGTGGAACAAAATTTATTGGATATTTTAAACTTTTAAAAAAAAAAAAAAATGAAAAGTGGGGCGTGCAATATTATTCGGCCCCTTTACTTTCAGTGCAGAAAGCTCACTCCAGAAGTTCAGTGAGGATCTCTGAATGATCCAATGTTGTCCTAAATAACTGGTAATGATAAATAGAATCTCCGTATAAAAGCACCTGCTCTGTGATAGTCTCATGGTTCTGTTTCAAGTGCAGAGAGCATCATGAAGACCAAGGAACACACCAGGCAGGTCCGAGATACTGTTGTGGTGAAGCTTAAAGCCGGATTTGGATACAAAAAGATTTCCCAAGTTTTAAACATCTCAAGGAGCACTGTGCAAGTGATCATATTGAAATGGAAGGAGTATCAGACCACTGCAAATCTACCAAGACCCGGCCGTCCCTCTAAACTTTCATCTCGAACAAGGAGAAGACTGATCAGAGATGCTGCCAAAAGGCCCATGATCACTCTGGATGAACTGCAGAGATCTATAGCTGAGGTGGGAGAGTCTGTCCATAAGACAACAATCAATTGTACACTGCACAAATCTGGCCTTTATGGAAGAGTGGCAAGAAGAAAGCCATTTCTCAAATATATGTATAAAAAGTCTCATTTGAAGTTTGCCACAAGCCACCTGGGAGACACACCAAACATGTGGAATAAGGTGCTCTCGTCAGATGAAACCAAAATCGAACTTTTTGGCCACAATGCAAAATGATATGTTTGGCGTGAAAGCAACACAGCTCATCACCCTCAAAACACCATCCCCACTGTCAAGGGGGCCAAATACTTTCACAATGCACTGTATATATTATTTTGTGATTTTGTTTAAAAAAAATTTTTCAATTTTTTTCATTTTGTTTTCACTTTTTTTTACTTTTTCCCACCATGGAACTTTCAATTTTTGAAGTCTGATCACTTGTAAAACATAGCAATGCAGGACCATTGCTTTGTTTTACAAACTGTCAGCGCAGCACTGATAGACAAACTTGCTACACCATGCTCCAAGCATGGTGTAGCAAGTTTGCTAGCTCTGGTGACCCGGATGTCACTATGGCAACTATCGGCCCCTTGCTATGATGTCACGGGGCGCCAGTTGGAATGCAGAGGGGCTTCCTCCCTCTGCATGCCTGCTAAATGCTGCAATCGATATTGATTGCAGCATTTAGGGGGTTAAAGTGCCGGGAGAGGTGCGGGCACCGCTTCTGGCACTGAGTGCTGGGTGTCAGCTGTCAGACTCAGCTGACACCTGGCAGCGATCGCCCGTGCACTGCCTCCTGTGCGTTGGCGAATGCCATGACGTATATATACTGCATGCAGCCATGACGTATATATACCTCAAATGTCGTGAAGGGTTTAAAGAAAAAAAAGCAAAAACGTTTTATTCCACTCTGCAGTAAATATTAACTCATTAACTAATTTTCCAGCCAGCAATAGTCAGTGCAGCACAGAGGCTATAGAAATCAAGTGGTGGAGAATTTTTAATGAAACCCAATTGCAAAAAATATTTAAAAAACAAAATACAATTATTTAAGTAAAAAAATGCCCCAAAATTGTTCACATCCTTTAAATATGTCTCAATAATATGACAAACATTCCATTTATTCAGTTAGAATGCTTCATGGGAAAGGGGCATTCATGAAAACACATGTTTTTCATGGAAAATTTTTCAAATAATGGGAAATATTCCAAATCCGTATTAGTTTTCTGATAATAAAAATTTACATTGTTCACCAATAATGACGATGAAAATAAGTTATAATAGCTCTGTAAAAGTAACTTCTGACAGACATATATTTGTTACATCTGTGTCCAGCGTAATGTTTACACTCTCGCTATCAGCAGGATCTGAATGGTTCCTGATCAGAGTGCTGCTTTTTTTGTGATCTTCATGTGCTAGATGAATCTCTGAGAACTCAAAGTCCTAGAAATTTCTCTCATCTGTACGTCATTCATATGTGCACTTTTGTCACTATTGCTACAGGGCTTGGATTAATAGGATGTTTGTGCCGATAGTTGTGACTGTACTTTTCCATTCATCTAACACGTTATCAAATACATGTCATTTAAATTACTGAAATGCTTGATATCTACTTTTTCTTTGTATCTTATCATTGACTTTGAAATCTGGATCTGCCATCTGGGAGGAAAAAAGAAACATGTTAAAAGGCCACTAAAATAGTTTTTTTCCAACTTTCCTCTGTCTTTGACCTTTGGATCCATGAATTAGCATTAGGCACCATATTATTTAGTATTATGATACAGCTTCTATTTTGTGCCATGTGCTATAATCAAGGAAAGTAAATCAAAAGTAAAAATGATCTGGCCTTTAAAACAAAGTATTGCTTCTAATAGAATAGGAATATAATCCATATATCCACATTATTCAACTGGCTAGAGCTGTAATACATGTACATCATGGCAGTGTGTGGAGCAGCATAAAGCGATGGTTTACTGCAGCCCTTTTATATACTAATTGGCAGAAATGCTGAAAGTCACACCCCCAACAATCTGACATTGGTAGCCTATCCATAAACTAGAAAATTTCAACCCCTCACCTGCATCCTCTGTACTTCTATGGAGAATTTGAGGACTTACTGTTTGGACTAAGCTCTGGAGTTGAGCCTACGCCATATAGCACTTCGTTATACAACCAATATCCAAGCGTAACTATTGCAATTGGAGCTAACTTCGATCGATGTAGTTTAAAAAATTAGTTTCTGTTGCCAACAGCATTTGTGAGCTTTGAAACGTGGGGTGGGGAGATGTTGCTTCTGATGCCGATTGACCTTTCTGCAATGCAATTGGGGCATACAAATGTGATGTGATGGCAGTTAGGGGTTCTTTATAAGTAACCCCCAGTTATTGCATTGTTATTGTTATTGTATAAGTGATCAAGTAATCACAAGTTCAAATCCCCTAAAGGGACTAGAAAGATATCCCAAAAAGATTAAAAAATATTTTGAAAAATACAAAAGAAAAATCAAAAACATAACATATCAAAATATTTATTTCATAAAGTGAAAACGAAAATGTTAGTACAGTAGTAGCTCATGTCCAACAGGGATCACTCAAACTATATATAAATTGTATGATCGAAATGGCTGCCTAACTCTCTACTAACCCCTGTACTATTCCTGATTTAGCTTTTTGTAGTCTCCCTAAGAAAAATGACCCAAAATAATAACTCTTTAGTAATTCTCTATTATACCCTGCTTAAAATGACTGCCGCAAGAAGACACCTCTTATCCATATGTCCTATGCATGTCATAAAGTGAAAAACCGTCTTAGTGATGGGTGATCACTAAAATGCTCGGGTGCTCGATGTTCAGGTCAAGCAAATTGGAATGCTTGGGTGCTTGACCCGAGCAACAAGCCCAATGTAAGTCTATAGGAAACTCGAGCATTTCAGGCGGCTCCCCCCTGTGGTCTGCAAAGGGCCTAAAAATTGCCAAAATCGATGGGAGCAGTGCTCAAATGACATGAGAACAGCATAAGGAAAACCCCTGGAAGCATTTATGACTCCCAGGTTACTGCTGTTAACAACGTTGTGAGAGGTATTACGCCACTTTTACCGACTCACAATAAAACATACAAAAATGAAACCAAAATGGATTTTCCTGGGAAATATGTTAAGGAACATCCTTTCCAGGGTAATGATCTGTTTATAAGGCAAATAAATAACCAAAAACAAAAATACTCCTCCACAACTTGGGCGTTTTTGATGCGTTTTTGCATTGCTTTCAACCGTGACAAATGCATTCACCGGGAAATGTCATTTTAACATTTTACATAATCAAACACACAATGTTTCATTTATGAAGGAGGGACTATGAAAGTCACAAAGGCTATTTTTATAGGTCCATCAGGCGGCCTTTACTATTCTTAAAGGGCCAGAAGTCGGCCCTCACTATTCTTAGAGAGCCATCAGCTGGCTATGTTTTGTTGTTCCCATTACTAAAGAGTGGGTCTCCTAAACTGTAATTGCATATGCCGTGAGTGGCAGACCTGCCCAAAATTTGGATGCACCTCAATACCCCTTTGAAAATTTGGACGCACCACAATACCCCTTTGAAGAGACTTAGAGGAGGGCTTCCTGAAAACAATGTTCCCATTATTAGGAAGTGGGTCTCCCATACTGTTTGCCTATGCAGTGAATGCAACGGCTGCCAAAAATTTGGACCTACTCCAATGCCCCTTGGAAGAGACGTAGAGGAGGACCTCCTGAAAAAAATGTTCCCATTATTAGGAAGTGGGTCTCCCATAGTGTTGGCCTATGCAGTGAATGCAAGGGCTGCTAAAAATTGGGAGGCACTCCAATACCCCTTGGAAGAGACGTAGAGAGCCTCATGAAAAAATGTTCCCATTATTAGAAAATGGGTCTCCCATACTGTTTGCCTATGCAGTGAATGCAAGGGCTGCCAAAAATTTGGACCTACTCCAATGCCCCTTGGAAGAGACGTAGAGGAGGACCTCCTGAAAACAATGTTCCCATTATTAGGAAGTGGGTCTCTCATTGTGTTTGCCTGTGCAGTGAATGCAAGGGTTGCCCAAAATTTGGAGGAACTCCAATGCCACTTGGAAGAGACGTGATGATCAGAGGGCCACCTGAAAACAATGGTCCCATTATTAGGAAGTGGGCTTCCCATTGTGTTTGCCTATGCAGAGAATGGAAGTGTTGCCAAAAATTTGGAGGCACTCCAATGCCCCTTGGAAGAGACGTAGAGGGCCTCATGAAAAAATGTTCCCATTATTAGGAAGTGGGTCTCCCATAGTGTTGGCCTATGCAGTGAATGCAAGGGCTGCCAAAAATTGGGAGGCACTCCAATGCCCATTGGAAGAGACGTAGAGGGCCTCATGAAAAAATGTTCCCATTATTAGGAAGTGGGTCTCCCATAGTGTTGGCCTATGCAGTGAATGCAACGGCATCCAAAAATTTGGACCTACTCCAATGCCCCTTGGAAGAGACGTAGAGGAGGACCTCCTGAAAAAAATGTTCCCATTATTAGGAAGTGGGTCTCCCATTGTGTTTGCCTATGCAATGAATGCAAGGGTTGCCAAAAATTTGAAGGCACTCCAATGCCCCTTGGAAGAGACGTAGAGGGCCTCATGAAAAATATTCCCATTATTAGGAAGTGGGTCTCCCATAGTGTTGGCCTATGCAGTGAATGCAAGGGCTGCTAAAAATTGGGAGGCACTCCAATGCCCCTTGGAAGAGACGTAGAGAGCCTCATGAAAAAATGTTCCCATTATTAGGAAGTGGGTCTCCCATACTGTTTGCCTATGCAGTGAATGCAAGGGCTGCCAAAAATTTGGACCTACTCCAATGCCCCTTGGAAGAGATGTAGAGGAGGACCTCCTGAAAACATTGTTCCCATTATTAGGAAGTGGGTCTCTCATTGTGTTTGCCTGTGCAATGAATACAAGGGTTGCCAAAAATTTGGAGGCACTCCAATGCCCCTTGGAAGAGACGTAGAGGGCCTCATGATAAAATGTTCCCATTATTAGGAAGTGGGTCTCCCATAGTGTTTGCCTATGCAGTGAATGCAAGGGCTGTAAAAAAATGGGAGGCACTCCAATGCTCCTTGGAAGAGACGTAGAGGGCCTCATGAAAAAATGTTCCCATTATTAGGAAGTGGGTCTCCCATAGTGTTGGCCTATGCAGTGAATGCAAGGCTGCCAAAAATTGTGAGGCACTCCAATGCTCCATGGAAGAGATGTGGAGGTCAGAGGGCCTCCTAAAAACAATGTTCCCATTATTAGGAAGTGGATCTCCCATTTTGTTTGCCTATGCAGTGAATGCAAGTGTTGCCAAAAATTTGGAGGCACTCCAATGCCCCTTGGAAGAAGCACAGAGGGCCTTATGAAAAAATGTTCCCATTATTAGGAAGTTGGTCTCCCATAGTCTTGGCCTATGCAGTAAATGCAAGGTTTGCAGAAAATTTGAAGGCACTCCAATGCCCCTTGGAAGAGACGTGGAGGTCATAGGGCCTCTTGAAAACAATGTTTCCAGTATTAGGAAGTGCGTCTTCCATAGTGTTGGCCTATGCAGTGAATGTAAGGGCTGCCAAAAATTGGGAGGCACTCCCATGCCCCTTGGAAGAGGCTTAGAGGGCCTCATGAAAAAATATTCCCATTATTAGGAAGTGTTGGCCTATGCTGTGAATGCAAGGGTTGCCAAATACTCGGAGGCACTCCAATGCCCCTTGGAGGAGGCGTGGAGGTCAGAGGGCCTCTTGAAAACAATGTTCCCATTATAAGGAAGTGGGTCCCTGATAGTGTTGGCCTACGCAGTGAATGCAAGGGCTGCCAAAAATTTGGAGGCACTCCAATGCCCCTTGGAAGAGACGTAGAGGGCTTCATGAAAAAATGTTCTAATTATTAGGAAGTTGGTCTTCCACAGTGTTGGCCTATGCAGTGAATGCTAGGGTTGCCAAAAATTTGAAGGCACTCCAATACCCCTTGGAAGAGACGTAGAGGTCAGAGGGCCTCCTGAAAACAATGTTCTCATTATTAGGAAGTGGGTCTTCCATTGTGTTTGCCTATGCAGTGAATGCCAGTGTTGCCAAAATTTGTAGGCACGCCAATGCTCCTTGGAAGAAGCTTAGAGGGCCTCATGAAAAAATGTTCCCATTATTAGGAACTGGGTCTTCCACAGTGTTGGCCTATGCAGTGAATGCAAGGGTTGCCAAAAATGTAGAGGCACTCCAATGCCCCTTGGAAGAGATGTAGAGGAGACCTCCTGAAAACATTGTTCCCATTATTAGGAAGTGGGTCTCTCATTGTGTTTGCCTGTGCAGTGAATACAAGGGTTGCCAAAAATTTGGAAGCACTCCAATGCCCCTTGGAAGAGACGTAGAGGGCCTCATGAAAAAATGTTCCCATTATTAGGAAGTGGGTCTCCCATAGTGTTTGCCTATGCAGTGAATGCAAGGGCTGAAAAAAATGGGAGGCACTCCAATGCTCCTTGGAAGAGATGTAGAGGGCCTCATGAAAAAATGTTCCCATTAGTAGGAAGTGGGTCTCCCATAGTGTTGGCCTATGCAGTGAATGCAAGGCTGCCAAAAATTGTGAGGCACTCCAATGCTCCTTGGAAGAGACGTGGAGGTCAGAGGGCCTCCTAAAAACAATGTTCCCATTATTAGGAAGTGAATCTCCCATTTTGTTTGCCTATGCAGTGAATGCAAGTGTTGCCAAAAATTGGGAGGCACTCCAATGCCCCTTGGAAGAAGCACAGAGGCCCTTATGAAAAAATGTTCCCATTATTAGGAAGTTGGTCTCCCATAGTCTTGGCCTATGCAGTAAATGCAAGGTTTGCAGAAAATTTGGAAGCACTCCAATGCCCCTTGGAAGAGACGTGGAGGTCATAAGGCCTCTTGAAAACAATGTTTCCAGTATTAGGAAGTGCGTCTTCCATAGTGTTGGCCTATGCAGTGAATGTAAGGGCTGCCAAAAATTGGGAGGCACTCCCATGCCCCTTGGAAGAGGCTTAGAGGGCCTCATGAAAAAATATTCCCATTATTAGGAAGTGTTGGCCTATGAAGTGAATGCAAGGGTTGCCAAATACTTGGAGGCACTCCAATGCCCCTTGGAAGAGACGTGGAGGTCAGAGGGCCTCTTGAAAACAATGTTCCCATTATAAGGAAGTGGGTCCCCGATAGTGTTGGCCTATGCAGTGAATGCAAGGGCTGCCAAAAATTTGGAGGCACTCCAATGCCCCTTGGAACAGACGTAGAGGGCTTCATGAAAAAATGTTCAAATTATTAGGAAGTTGGTCTTCCATAGTGTTGGCCTATGCAGTGAATGCAAGAGTTGCCAAAAATTTGAAGTCACTCCAATACCCCTTGGAAGCGACGTGGAGGTCAGAGGGCCTCCTGAAAACAATGTTCTCATTATTCTGAAGTGGGTCTCCCATTGTGTTTGCCTATGCAGTGAATGCCAGTGTTGCCAAAATTTGTAGGCACTCCAATGCTCCTTGGAAGAAGCTTAGAGGGCCTTATGAAAAAATGTTCCCATTATTAGGATCTGGGTCTCCCACAGTGTTGGCCTATGTAGTGAATGCAAGGGTTGCCAAAAATGTGGAGGCACTCCAATGCCTCTTGGAAGAGATGTGGAGGTCAGCGGGCTTCCTGAAAACAATGTTCCCATTATTGTGAAGTGGGTCTCACATAGTGTTGGTCTATGCAGTGAATGCAAGGGCTGCCGAAAATTGGTAGGCACTCCAATGCCCTTTGGAAAAGACGTGGAAGAGGGCCTCATAAAAAAATGTTCCCATTAGAAAGGAGCGGGTCTTCTATACTAGTAATGCCCATGCACTAAGTGTAAGGGCTGACAAACATTTACCCCTGGGGGGTATACATGAACATACTATATAAATATTTTTTTTTACAGGCATCATAAACACTCTTTAAAAAAATATGTGGGTGTTGCATCACAGACCATGGTCACCCTGGTGATATGGTGGTGTAGGATGAGGATGAGGAGAAGGAGGAGGACCAGAGCAAATAGCCAAAATCAGGAAGCTTATACCTATGTGTGCGTGTGAAAAGGTGCAGGGGAATACACCTTCCAAAAAAAGACACTAGATTTGAGTTTATGTTATCCTGTTATCATTCGGTGGTGTTGAGAAGTCTGGCCCAATCCAGCCCTTGTTCATTTTTATAAGAGTCAGCCTGTCAGCATTTTCAGTTGACAGGCGGATGCGCTTATCAGTTATAATTCCACCAGCAGAATTAAAAACCCGCTCTGATATAACGCTAGCGGCAGGGCAACCCAGGACCTTCAAGGCGTAAAGAGCCAATTCATTCCACGTATCCAGCTTGGATACCCAATAATTATGTTACAAGCCCTCCGCTAGGTTCAGATAGGGGCGAGACAGGTTACATGAATTCTTTGGAATTCTGGGGGAACCATTACTCAGGGCGACCATAGACCATGTGCTGCAGCTTCTCTCAGGCACACAGGGGTATTGACCCTCAGACACAGACACGTAGGTTGTTTCACTTGCTAACCAGACACACTTGAGAAGAGTCCTCATAAACGGTAGAACAGTAGCATTTAATAAGAAGCCACACAGCCAGCGCAAGTTAAGTCTTATGAGCAACAGGCTCCAGTGACAAACAATACAGTTTCCTTAGCAGCACAGCAGTTCACAGTCTTCCCAGTAGTACAGGACAGCACAGTTCTAATGGAAAGGCACATTAATGAACACAGCATTCTTTACAGCACAGTAAGATGGAGGAGGTGGGAGGGTTTGCTGAGGGAGATGATCCCTGTCACACCATTTCTTCCAGTCCTTATATTTATGCCTGACAATGCTCTGCACTGCTAGTTCAGGAACTCTAACAGACCTGTGCTTAGCTTCACTCCTGACTAGAATCCTTTTCACTTGCAGGGGCGCTTCTGTGAGATACAAAACACACACACCACCTTTCTCTTCGGCTCCAGCCAGACAGTAAACAACTTCCCCACAATCCCCCTGGGGCTCTGCTAAAACACTCCCCTTCTCCTGTGACTGTGTTAACCCCTCTAGTTGCTGGATGCTTTTAAAGCACTAGCACTACTTCTGCATGTCACACTGCAAAAGCACTACTTCTGCATGTCACAATTATAAGGCACAGATGAATCACGGAGGATGTTGGTACGGTCGGCAAGGTACTCCCTCTGCATCTTCCCAAATGTTGCACTCCTTGTGAGAGTACCCCACGCCTCAGGACCTGTGCGATGGGAGGGGCTGAGAAAACTCTCCCAGAACTTTGACAGTGTTCCCCTGCCTCTGCTGGATTGGAGTTGTGTCTCTCTTGTCTGTACTCCCTGGTTGTCCAACAAACTGTGACCTCTGCTGCCAGCGTTTTCAGATGGGAATTTTTTAATAGTTCTGCAACAAAGGCCATCTGGTACTGCCCTATTTTTGTAGACCTGACCGCCTCAGGAATAAGAGATGTAAAGTTCTTCGTGTAGTGTGGGTCTAGAAGTGTCACCAACCAGTAATGACTGTCACCCAAAATTTTGTGAACGCAAGGGCCACGGGAAAGGCAGCGTAACATAAACTCAGCCATGCGTGCCAGACTACTAACAGGCAAGACTTCCGTGTCATCACCAAGAGGATGCTCTCCTCCTCCTCCTCCTCCAACTCCTCCTCCTCCCTGTCCTCAGGCCATCCATGCTGAACAGACGGTATGACATTTGTGCAGGTAGTACCGTCTATAGCGCATGAAACTAGCTCCTGTTCTTCCTCCTCCTCCTCTTCCTCATTGTCACCCAATCCATGTTGGTATGAGATGACGCTGGGCTGTGTGTAATCACCCTGTATGTTTTCTTGCTCCATCTCATCGTGCTCCGCCTGCAGTGCATCCTCTTTGATTGTGAGCAGAGAGTGTTTCTGAAAACAGAGAAGCAGGATGGTGATGCTAATTATGGCATCATCGCCGCTCACCATCTTGGTGGAGCCCTCAAAGTTTTGGAGGATGGTACATATGTCTGACATCCATGTCCACTCCTGAGGTCTTATGTGTGGAGTCTGAACTGAATACCGACGGCCTTGTTGATGCTGGTACTCAACAACTGCCCTCTTCTGCTCACAAATCCTTCCCAATATCTGCAGTTTAGAGTTCCAATGCGTGGGGACATCACACACCAGTCGGTGAGCCGGAAGCTGAAAACGCTGCTGAAGCACGGCAAGGGTGGCGGAAGCTATAGCTGACTTTCTAAAATGGGCACACGGGCGGCGTACATTGACAAGCAGATCCGGCAGCTCCGGGTAGGTTTTGAGAAACCGCTGAACCCAAGAGGTTAAGCACATGGGCCAGGCATGGAACATGTGTGAGCTCGCCTTGCCTCAGAGCCACCACCAGGTTCCGACCATTGTCACACACGACCATGCATGGCTGTAGGTTCAGTGGTGTCAGCCACAGATCTGCCTCCTCTTTCAGAGCTGTCTGCAACTCTTTAGCATTGTGCGGTTTATCACCTAAGCATATTAGCTTCTGCACAGCCTGTTGCCGATTGTGACTGATGTGGTCATTTTGGAGATGGAGGATGATGTGCAGGAACTGTAGAGTGTGGGGGCAACCATGATTGACCTAGGGCCCGCAATCCTCGCTGTTGGGAGGATGTTTTCCGTCCCAAGGTCAGACTGGGTCCCGGCTTTCACTATGTTAAGCCAGTGTGCCGTCAGCGAGATGTACCGACCCTGCCCACAAGCACTTGACCACGTGTCTGTGGTTAGGTGGACTTTCCCAGTAACTGCATTGTAAGGCACACCGGGAGAAATAGTGGCGGCTGGGGACCGAGTACCGAAGGACGGCTGCCGCCACCAGGTTGCGGAAAGCTTCAGTCTCCACGATCCTAAAAGGCAACATTTCTAACTCAAGCAGTTGCGAAATGTGGGAATTTAGCAGTGTGGCCTTTGGGGCGTTCTCTGCATATTTGCACTTGTGTTCCAAGGACTGGGGTATGGACAGCTGAACGCTGTGCTGGGACAAGGACGGGCTTGCTGATGGTGCTAGTTGAGAGTGTGCAATGACAGGCGCAGGGCAGGAGGCATCTTCGCATGCACTATGGACAGGGGATTGGCTTGCATGCACAGCAGCGGAAGAAGCAGTGGTGTCACTAAAAAAACAACCAGACTCGGGAAGACCTAACAGTTGTACTGGCAACTTCTTTCGTGTTGGTGTAACTTCACCTGCCTTCTGTCTGCGGCCACCACACTGCTTCTTCCTGACTGTTGGGGTGCTCTGCCTCCCTCCCCTGTGTACTGCTATCCTCGCTCTGCATGTCCCCCTGCCAGTTGGGTCAGTTACTATATCATCCACCACCTCATCTTCCACTTCCGCACCCTGGTCCTCCTCCTGACTTTCTGGCAATTGTGTCTCATCATCGTTCACCTCTTTTGACACTTTCCCACCGTCGCCTTCGTATGACCGTGGCTGCTCAAATATTTGGGCATCTCTACATGCGATCTCCTCTTGCCCCGCTTCAAGTGGACGAGGTGAGAGGCCCGAATCTATAAATGGAAAAGTGAACAGCTCTTCGGAGTTTCCAAGTGTGGAATCAGTTGCCTCCGGGCACTCGGCATGGTGGGAGGAAGGAAGATCAGGGTGAGGAATATGCGATCCAGACTCACAGCTACTGAGACTTGACCGTGTGGAAGACAGGATGGTGATGTTGGTGGCTAAGTGACTGGAAGCATTATCTGCTATCCAACCAATAACCTTTTCACACTGCTCTGTGTTCAATAGTGGTGTTCTGCGGTCCCCTATTAATTGGGACAGGAAGGTCGAGCGAGAAGATGTGGGTGTTTGTGTGGCACAATTTCAGCTTGCCTACGACCTCGGCCTTTACATGCACTATCACCATCACCATCACGTCCAGTTCCCTGTTCCTTGCCATGTGCCTTGCCCATTTTAAATGGAGGACAATATCTTCCATGCTCACTACAAATGGCTGAATTTGGAGCAAACTTATATGTGATCCGTGTGACGGACAAACCACAGATTTAAAGAGCTGGCCTGTAGGTAAATATGTTTAACAGCGCCGACCTCGTGTCAATAAGTTTGCTGACACACTGTAACAAATTTCAATGGAGGCCAGAAATGGCAATACAGTATTTTCAGCGTAATTATATGTGATCCATGTGACAGAAAAACCACAGTTTTAAATAGCTGGATTTTTAGCGCTGTAATATGGAGAGGATCTGGCTGTATTCTGCAGTGCCAACAAGCAAATGGCGCAGAAAAATGGTGTTCTCTGGATTGCTTTTTAAGCAAATAAGGAGGATTAAGATAAAAAAAAATTATTCCTGGCGCATGATACCTGGGGCTATTTCTACAAATATCTGTAAAAGCACCAGCAGACAGAACTGGAATGGACCCTCGTGGTATGTGCACTGCAGTCTGCTATATACCCTGCCTGCCTAGCACTGATATCTCTGTAGCTGGATTAGTCCTCAGAAGGACTGTTAGTTGAGATGGATATGTAGAGAATTTTGTAGAATACCTACACTAATTAAAAAACAACCAAATCTCTCCCTAGCTCAGCAGCACCTCTCCCTACACTGCCTGATTGCGGAGTAGACTATGACGAGCACGGCGGCGCCAGGTCTGATATAGACCTGATGACGCTGTGCGGCCAGCCAATCACTGTAATGCCACAACCAACATGGCTGCGGCATGACAGTGTGTGGCAGACAATCCCCGCATGTTGATTGTTGCTCTAAAGAGCGCCAAACATGCAGGGAGGGGACCCTAGCTCCCGCCGAGCAACCCCGGAAATACTCGGCGATCGCCAAGCATCTCGAGCGCTAAGATGCTCGGGTGAGCACTGAGCAGTAGCGAGCATACTTGCTCATCACTACTCTTAAAGACTCCTTCTATGAGACACAATGAAGAGTCATTCTGGTGGACATGGCCTGTCAATGCATTACATAGAAGGCCGTTCATATGAAAAGAATAGCCAACTTGTGATTCGATAAATAATTTTTTGCTTTGCTCTTTTGTCTTTTCTTTACCCTATTCATTGTCCTCAACAGAAAGTATGAAACTTTTTTAAAAGGAAAGCTGTCACCTGATTAATACTGCTCAAACTATGGGCAGCATAAATGAGACCCTGGTTGCACGATTGCAGCTTTGTATATTTTTCTCTGAAACACTCCTGCATTTCAGAGAAAATGTACTTAAAGATCTCAGTGCTGCTCTGAGTGATTGACAGATCTCTCCCATAGCAAGAGAACTGCCAATCACCTGCAACTGCACTGGAAGAAGCTGGCCAGGAGCATAGCCAAACTAGTCTCGTTTCTGGCTATGTTCCCTGGCCGGATCTTTAAAGTATACCTGGCTGCAATTATTCAGCCAGAGTCTGATACATGATGCCTGTGGTTTAGGAAGCATGGATCAGGTGACAAGTTCCTTTTGTTATGCTCAGAATGTAATCCTGATTATGAAGCATTATCCTCCCTCCTTCCCAGCACATTGAGCGGTGAAGCTGAATGACTCTAAAGTCCCTTTTTGCTTCATCAGCCTACTGTTGACCATCTTCCAAGATTATTAACATTAGATAATGAGAGCACTTTATTATTGACCCACAAGTAAATTAATTTCACAAATGTGCTTAACGGACATCAAGCTATGGTCAAAATATTGTATAAGTAGTCAAACACAACTATTAGGAAGATCTATATTGTATTAGTTTCCTAAAGCCACCTACAGTATGTCTTTGCAAAATTTTGTTGAGTACAATGATATTGGAAAGAAGTAACCTATTAAACTAGCCTTGACCAAACACAATATAATTGCTTATTTTAGAAGCAAATTTAAAAGTTAAATTTACCATAATAAATAAAAGTAGCTAATCTCATTCCTAATGTTCACGACAAAATAATAATCTGCTTAGCAGACAGCCCCAGATACTGCAACCATGAAGCTGTACAGCGTCAGGGCCCAGTTTGATGAGTCGAAGAGTTGAAGAAGACCAGAGAATGAAGAAAGATTACCGGTATGTCCCCGAGCCTCCTGTACAAGAATGAGTAATTAACTTTAATCTGAAAACTGAATTACTCATTGGTCAGTGAATGAGAAGGAAAGCACCCACAACACCAGCACTTGCCTCTTGAAGGATGTGCCTTAGATTGATGTCTAACTTATATACCTCTTGTCCCTGCTCTGGCATGTTTTTAAGCAGACTGGTGCAGAGTAGAGCATTATGAAGAATGCACTTTGTATCGTTTATAAAACTGATATAGAAAATCAATTTAATTTTGGGTAATTTTCAGACCTACTTTGGAAATACAAAATGTGGAATTTCTGATTGATTGCCAAAGGCAATACCTCAGTATTTATTTCTACAAATGTTCCTACATCAAACCTATGTACCTTCAAAGTGCCGCAGTCGTAGCTTTTTACTTTTCTAAAAATTCACTTTGTCAAACTTGCTTGAGTTACCTACTAAATTTTGAGAAATGTTTCTGTGCATCTAAAAGCAACAGCACAGCTTCACTAATGATATTGTGGCCTAATAGACATCTCTGCTATTGTGTTTCACAATCTGCTAGTAAGACATACATTATTACTTATGTACAGATATAACGAGGTTGAATTTGTCACGTACAGTAACTAACGTCCATACATCGTGAGAATCAGAAATCACTGATTTAAGAGAATTTAACAGTTTTACCTGCAACACAATGAGATATTATACACCAGTGTATAATCATGTATAATCAGTGTGCAATCTTGACATCATGGCTATTAATGTCATCTGTTAATCACTTTGGTTAATATGCTTTCTCCCGTGTATCCCCCCTACTCTGGAACTCTCTACTTCAACATATCAGACTCTCGCCTACCAAGGAAACCTTTAAAAGAAACCTGAAGACCCACCTCTTCTGACAAGCCTACAACCTGCATTAACCACCGCTCCTCGACATTGCTGCATGACCAGCTCTACCCCAACATACTGTATCCTCACCCATCCATTGTAGATTGTGAGCCCTCGCAGGCAGGGTCCTCTCTCCTCCTGTACCAGTCGCTGACTCGTTTTGTTAAGATTATTTTAAGTGTTTTTGCTATGTATACTCCCTTTTTCACATGCAAAGCACCATGGAATAAATGGTGCTATAATAATAATAAATAATAATAATAATTGACATTAGTATAAAAAAAACATTTTACAGTTCATGAAAGGAATACAATTATATCAATGAAGTGTCATGTTATGTTCAAATGGGACTTAAAATCTAACCATCTTTTAGTAGTCATGATGCCTCTACTACTTTTTTTTGTTAGACAAAACTTGAGATAGAAACAAAATGGACATATACCATGATGTAAGTAAGTAAAAAGCAATAGTGCATATAAATAACATAGTGTACTTAGTAAACACTGTTTTTAATCTAACAAAGCATAAAAGCCATACCACCAGTGGCAAGGTATACCCAATTGGGACAGTCATAACCTCTAGTATTAAAACCTTACATTTGTCAGAAATGACCTCAATGTGAATAAGGGCCGAGTAGGACCGGGACCCAACTGCGGACACCAACCATGGGAAACTACACAAATGTAATGCCCAGCTCAAAGAAATGGAGGCCACACCCTTACTTCCACTGAGTGCAAGAAGCTGTGTGGGAGCATGTTCAAACTGGCCATTAAATAGACAAAACCTGACATTGAAGCAAAATGAACATATAACCTAAGGGCTTTGGCCAGAAACGCATGAGAATGTTTTCTGTTCTTTTTTTGTATGGATATCCATCTTTTTAAAGACATGAAATAAAGATTTCTAAATTTTATCAGCCGCTAGGATTCCATTTTTTCTCCTTTTCCTTTTTACTATGTGGCACTTGTTTGCAGCCACCAGATGCACAAGACATTCACTTCTGCGTTAGTCAGCTACATTTATAAGACTGGACACCAGGCTGGTTTGACACATGTTGTTTATACACTTTTAAGCCTTTTTATCTAATGTATTTCTGTGTAGCCTTTATACTGTACATGTACTGTTTCCTTTTTATTTTATTGCTCCTAGTTTCACTGTATTCATTTACTAACAGTCAATATACTGCATAGACTTCAGGAAACTGTCTTCTTATTGGACTACAGTATATTGGTTTAACTGGATGTCAGACTACATACACATCTCAGGGTACCGTGTAGTGAAGACACAACACTGAGATTACTTTTAAGTTTACTTAAGTTTTTATCAACATATTTATCTGGACTTGTCTTTAAATTTCCCTTTCTGGGTTTAGCAAAGTAGAGAGGGGCTAAAGTTTAATTTGTTGACATACAGTATATCTCTTTGGTTTGTTCACAAGGCATATGGAGTTTATTGAGGCCAACTTTATAATTATTTTTTATTATTATAGCGCTTTTGACTGGTTTTGAAGTGGAGTCTTTGAGCAATGGGGAGCCAGTGAAGGGATTGACAGAGAGGAGGGGCCGGGGAATAGTGGGGGGGTCAGGTGGATTAGTTGGGCAGCAGAGTTTAGGATAGATTGGCGGGGCGCGAGAGTGTTAGAAGGGAGGCCACAGAGCAGGAGGTTGCAGTAGTCGAGGCTGGAGATGATGAGGGCATGCACTAGTGTTTTTGCAGATTTTTTTATTTCTTCTTTTTCATTTACAGTTTGTCCTGTTATAGAAATGTGGCCCCAAAGTGAGAATCAATGGATCCATTGATCCACTCATCTATCCATTTATCCATCGATCCATTCATCCATCCATCAATCCATTCATCCATCTATCCAATCACACATCTATCCGTCCGCCATCTTTTGTAATATGATTTTGTCACAGAAAAAAGTATGAAAAAAAAATTTCATAGTTCTTTAAAGGAATACAATTATATCATTTAAGTGACAAGTTCAAATGTGACTTAAAATCTCTCCAACATTTGGCAAACATGATGCCTCTTCTACTTTTTTGCAAGGCCATGATACTCTTTGCAATACATTAAGATTTCCATTAAACTGACAGTATTGTTGAAAGGATAAAACCACGTTCCCACTTCAAAACCAGCAATTTATTTTTTGCTGGTGAACTGCAAATTACATTTTGACTTTTAAGACAACAAATTGGAAAAAAGCATATAGAGTTTCTCTGATTTTATGTCATATTAAATATGTATGAAATACATCATATAATGGTTACATTCCGGATTGTTTGATAAAAAGAAATAATCTATTCTCACTTTAAAATTGCATGTTGTTCCTCGTTATGCGCCTGTTATATTGGGATGAACTCAGAGTCTAGTGATATATTAAAGCTCGAGTGTAATACTTATGGTACACAATATTACTCTATTGCCTCATTGGTAATAGTTCCATCTCTGGACATAGGACTTCATACTGCATTGTACATACATTAGAATTTATTATTTTAACGTGATTTTGTTGCACTTGACATATGCTACTATTGGATTTCTGGAATTAGATTTTTCTTTCTCTGTCCCAATTATTACTGCTGGAAATCAGTCATGCTCCTAGAAAAAGGCAGGAAACAGAGGCTGTCCACACCTGTCATAAAGAATATGAGTGCTTTCAACACAAACGCAGACATCTTGTCATCTGAAGTGAAAGAGCCATTGACAGTGCCATTATATATGCTATATCATTAACGGCTTCCACCTCCTTATTAGTGATGTAGCCGCTCTGTATATTGAGAAGTGGATGTGACAGGACATATTTAAGCCATATACTCACCACTACCCAAAACCCCACACCTTACACAATTATACGGAGAAATATGCCACCTTCCCACCCATACATTTATTTTATTGTAGCTTCCTATATACTGTAAATTCATATTCATCTTCTTCTGTGACGTTGTGTCACCAATTTGATTTCTAGGAAACAACAAAGAATGGAACAGATTCATAGCTGTCAGCTAAATGGAAACTACTGACTGGGATTCATATATCTTGAAAATAAAATAAATATGCCCCTGGTCCATGTAACAAAGCATGTCATTGTACTGCTAGTTTTGTGACAAAATGAGATAGATAGCATCTTTAGATTGCTGAACTCTAGCAAAAAATAACATTATTGTAGTTGAAGCACTAAATTGCAGTTCTTTGAAATAATATGTAACATTACAAATTATAAGCCAAAAACTACAGTACAGACCAAAAGTTTGGACACAACTTCTCATTTAAAGATTTTTCTGTATTTTCATGACTTTGAAAATTGTACATTCACACTGAAGGCATCAAAACTATGAAATAGCATATGTAGAATTATATACTTAACAAAAAAGTGTGAAACAGCTGAAAATATGTCTTATATTATAGGTTCTTCAAAGTAGCCACCTTTTGCTTTGATGACTGCTTTGCACACTCTTGGCATTCTCTTGATGAGCTTCAAAAGGTAGTCACCGGAAATGGTCTTCCAACAATCTTGAAGGAGTTCCCAGAGATGCTTAGCACTTGTTGGCCCTTTTGCCTTCACTCTGTGGTCCAGCTCACCCCAAACCATCTCGATTGGGTTCAGGTCTGGTGACTGTGGAGGCCAAGTCATCTGGCGTAGCACCCCATCACTCTCCTTATTGGTCAAATAGCCCTTACACAGCCTGAAGGTGTGTTTGGGGTCATTGTCCTGTTGAAAAATAAATGATGGTCCAACTAAACGCAAGCCGGATGGAATAGCATGCCGCTGCAAGATGTGTGGTAGCCATGCTGGTTCAGTATGCCTTCAACTTTGAATAAATCCCCAACAGTGTCACCAGCAAAGCACCCCCACACCATCACACCTCCTCCTCCATGCTTCACGGTGGGAACCAGGCATGTAAAGTCCATCTGTTCACCTTTTCTGCGTCGCACAAAGACACGTTGGTTGCAACCAAAAATCTCAAATTTGGACTCATCAGACCAAAGCACAGATTTCCACTGGTCTAATGTCCATTCCTTGTGTTATTTAGCCCAAACAAGTCTCTTCTGCTTGTTGCCTGTCCTTAGCAGTGGTTTCCTAGCAGCTATTTTACCATGAAGGCCTTCTGCACAAAGTCTCCTCTTAACAGCTGTTGAAGAGATGTGTCTGCTGCTAGAAATCTGTGTGGCATTGACCTGGTCTTTAATCTGAGCTGCTGTTAACCTGCGATTTCTGAGGCTGGTGACTCGGATAAACTTATTCTCAGAAGCAGAGGTGACTCTTGGTCTTCCTTTCCTGGGGCGGTCCTCATGTGAGCCAGTTTCTTTGTAGCGCTTGATGGTTTTTGCAACTGCACTTGGGGACACTTTCAAAGTTTTCCCAATTTTTCGGACTGACTGACCTTAATTTCTTAAAGTAATGATGGCCACTCGTTTTTCTTTACTTAGCTGCTTTTTTCTTGCCATAATACAAATTCTAACAGTCTATTCAGTAGGCCTATCAGCTGTGTATCCACCTGACTTCTGCACAACACAACTGATGGTCCCAACCCCAGTTATAAGGCAAGAAATCCCACTTATTAAACCTGAGAGGGCAAACCTGTGAAGGGAAAACCATTTCCGGTGACTACCTCTTGAAGCTCATCAAGAGAACGCCAAGAGTGTGCAAAGCAGTCATCAAAGCGAAAGGTGGCTACTTTGAAGAACCTAGAATATAAGACATATTTTCAGTTGTTTCACACTTTTTTGCTAAGTATATAATTCCACATGTGTTAATTCATAGTTTTATTGCCTTCAGTGTGAATGTACAATTTTCAATGTCATGAAAATAGAGAAAAATCTTTAAATGAGAAGGTGTGTCCAAACTTTTGGTCTGTACTGTATGTAGAGCGGCATCAACATAAATGGGGACATTTCTCCCAAACAACTTTGGTGGTCTGTGCCGTATGAATCTTGAAGATATGACCATTGTAATCTGGCAGCCATCATAGTCTCACACATATTAAGTGGTTACCATCTCTCTGATCTTGTTAATAAAGGGGGTTCCAATCAGGGAATACAATTTGTATGATGTCCATATTCCCTTTTATGCCAAATGGAGAGAAGTTGTCCTATGATGACATCCCTAATATAGATTTAATGTGGCTCATTTGTGTATCAGAAAAAAACTGTAAAATTAAAAAAAAGAGTCATTTGTGGTTTAGCATTTCCTACTTTTTTACTCCTTATAAGAGGACTTTGTAATAACCATATGCACTGGTTACAGAATGTCATCCACACTCACACTATTGCAGGCATATCATATCTCTTGAACATTGCTAATTTGGATAGTATGATACCAGTATGTTAAAATTTACAGAATACTAAAACATCTGTAATTTTTTTTCCATGTGTAATATGTCACTCATCTATTTTCTTTTGATTGAACATGGCTTCTGACTACCACTAAAACTTGAATGTGGCCCACAATATCCAAATGAATAGAGACCTTATCAGTACAGTACATAATAAAGTCTAACTTCACTCAAGACCTGAAAACTCCCATTTTACCACAATTGACCACAATCTCCCATTGTTTATACTCTAAGTTATACTAACAGACATCCAAAAAACTAAAAGATTCCTTGATGTGGTGTTATGGACTCACCTGTTCAAGTGGATTCTCTAGGCCACAGGTTAAGATGACCAGTATTGACAGAAGGTGATTGTGCAGCTGAGTGGGTCTTAACTGATGGCACTATGGAAATCAAAGACCAGGACAACAGGGTATGCAATAGAACAGACAAAAAAGTGGTGCAGGAAACAGACGATGAAGCAGAAACAGATGTGTGGATAAACACAGAAACTGTAGATACAGTATACAGGAAATCCATAACGTGCAGAAAGATTATGGTTAATAGCAGAGATGTATGCAATCAGAAATTTGTAAGCAGGGAAATGTTTAACTGCAGGATAGCAGTGAATACAGAACTCACAGCAGCGATATGGTTAATAGCAGATATGTATGCAATCAGGAACTTGTATGAGGGAAGTGTTTAATTGCAGGAGATCAGTAAAGTAATGGAACACTTGTTTGCAGAGATGTGGTTCAAACATAAGTAGGAGAAATTAATTGGTAAACTGGTAACTTTCTTGCCGAAATGTGTTACCTTGATTGCAAAGATTGAGGTTTAAAACAGTACTGAAAACAGTTGCCACATGTTTGTAATCTGAAAACTTAATTTGAGAATGTTAGGTTTGAACTACACTTTAATAAGCTGGAAAAAGTTGGAAAATAGCACTGATTGTAGAACACAAGTCAGGAGTAATAGAGGAGATAACTAAACACCTAGCTGGAGCTTAGCAAAATGGTAGGATAATCAAACTTCTCACAAACAAGTGCAAGATAAAAGCTACACTTTATAAATACACAGGCAAAAAGACAATTAATTATTTGATCTGTTTCTATTTAGGCTACACGTAAAAATTGGAAAGGAGTTTTGCATTTTGTTTAACTACTTGGTGGTCAGAAAGTTGAGAAGAATGGGCTCTGTGGTGAATAGTTGTCCTTTAGATTGAGAATAAGAAAATGGAGAAATAGAAACAAGAAGATGTCATCTATAGTGCTTGCCTGGATAAGACAATAAAACAGCGAAGACTAGTATAGAAGGAGACAGCCATAGGCAAACCTTGTCACTAGGAAAGATGTTGGGAACAGGTCGACAGTGTTTATAAGCTGTCTCAATTCGATTGGACTTCAGTAAAGATGTCATGAATCTCCTAACTGACTCTGTTCACATTAGGAAGTTGACTTTTTGATGCAGTTGGCAGAGTAAGACTAGGCTTTCGACCATAGACCAAGGAGACATTTCTCAGAAACTCAGAAACTGAATTATTGTATGCGACTTCAGCCAAAAGCCATAAATCTGGCTAGTTATTTTAGCAGGAATTAGAAAATTAGAAAAGATTTGTATGTATCGCGTGATGAGCAGAGTAGTCTAAAGAAATTTTTAGATCCTTGCAAAGCGTTCTCCGTACCCTGGAATCTTATGACACACTATCAAACATTATACTAGCTGGAAGACCATGGAATTGGAAAATTTCTTTGTAGAATATTTGGCCTGTCTGTGGAGCAAATGGAACAAAATGAAACATTTCGGAGAAACGGTCTGCCACCATCCTGATTGTGGTGAACCTTTGTACTTCAGGAAGATATATAACTAAGTCTATAGATATATCAGCCTAAGGTTCTTGTGGAATAAGAAGAAGCTATAGAGGATTGAGAAGAGCTTCACAAGAGAATGTGAACTGAGCATTCTGTTGAGACAATACCACAAATTTGATGTATTATTTCCATTTCGGCAACAAGTAGTAAATTGAAAGGAGTTCTTCACTACATTTAACTTTTGATTAACCAGAAAGTAGTGAAGAATGGGCCCTGTCTTGAATGGCTTTTAAATTGTCCTTTAGATGGAGAATTAGAAGAAGGAGAAAAAGAAGCAAGAATACCTTATGGAAAAATTACTTGTGAGGCTGCATCTTCAGAGGCATCACTAGGATCAAATGACGTAAAAAAGGCAGCAGCCATACATTTTTTCTGACTGAAGAGTAAGTTAGGATGAAATATACCTGCCCATAGATACAAAACAGAGATATAAATTATCATAATTGTCACTACAAGAAGTGGCTCAATAACATTCCATTAAACCAATACAAAAATATTAGGCTATGTTCTCACAATGAGCTTTTGGTGCGTATTTTCAGAAAAATACAAGTAACCTATTTTACTTAATGGGTACAGAAATGGTGCAGAAAATCTTCTACATCAAAAAATCACCAAATCACCAAAAGCTCATCGTGGGAATGTAGCCTTAGACATAATTGTACAAACATAACTGATTTTAAAATTTAAGCCAAAACACTACAGCACAGGTTTAAGACAAAACAGTACTCCAATTAATTAATCAACAATGCTTAGAAATAAGCACTGCCCCTCTCTCAAGACTAATATATATTACAAAGTTCCTTATATTTGCTTGTCCTATTGATTTATGCAAAGTTTATTGAATTGACAGTGACTATTTAAAGGGGTTTTCTGATTTTAGAAAAGGCTTCTTCTCCGGATGCAGTTTGTTTAAAAAACATGACTTTACTCATAATTTGCAGGTCCAGCGGTGAATCTCTGCTGGTGCTTCTCTGTCTATTACTGTTTGCAGAACTGACAACACATCGACAGTGCTGCAACTAATAACTCAGCTCAGTGTCTGTGAGCATACCGTCAATTTAGACAGAGTTACTGAGCTAAGTTATTGACATTAGTTTTGTCTATGGTATGTCAACACTTCAAACAATATCAGACGCCGGAAGCTAAACCCAAACTCAATGCTGGACTCGGGGAGGTTAAGTAAAGCACAAATTGTTTTTTTAACCCCATCATGACATCCACCGTACAGGTATGGCGCCGGGGTGTCTGGGGCCCACAGGGGGAATTGATCCTCGGGGCCCACCCTAAAGCTATATGCAAATACCAGTTAGCTGTTCTCCCTGTTATAGTGGAGCTTCGACTGTTAATCACAGGTGGCTCCTGCATATCTTCTGCGTGCCACTATAACTGGGATGTACAATTACGGTAGTTTGCATTAAAGGGGTTCTTTGTTTAAAACAAGTTATCACCGATCCACAAGCTCCACAGGATAGGTAATAACTTATTGATCGTTTTGGCTCCGAACATTGGAAAACGCAGCTACCGGAAGAATGGAGAAGTTTTATCCCTGACAGGACACTTATTCTCATTTTAAAATGCAGCGGCAGGTGGGACGACTGATCACTAGTGTTGAGCCACCCCCGTAGTGTTCGAGTTCGGTTCGGTTCGTCGAACACCCGTGTGTTCGCCGAACTGTTCGTCGAACTGTTCGTCGAACACCTTCGAACACCGTTAAAACCAATGGCAGGCAAACAAAAACACATAGAAACATATAGAAAACACCTTCAAAGGTGTCCAAAAGCTGACAAACTGCTCAGAAGACACAACTAACACATGGAAAAGTGACAAGTACATATAGTCATGCGAAAAGAAAAGAGGTGGAGAAGTAAAAGGAGGGGGAGACACAGATATAGGCATGTCATGCCCTTCTAAAATCCAAAAAGTGAGAAGCCGACACGTTCAGTCCACTCCTGCCCGTGCCACCCCCGTGTCGCCGGGTTTGTGCCAGAGCCGCGGTGAACCCTGACGGCCAGCCCCCCTCTCCCAATACTGGTGCCTGTCCGCTGGTGGGTCGAGCGAGCCCCCCTGTGGTGGAGGCAGCTCTAAGCTTTTTAATTTAAATTGTCTCTCTAATTTGAATGAATACACTTTAAATCCATTTACAAGGATCTATTGGAGGGCAAGTCTCATGCCAGCAGCCGCGTAATTCCAGCTCCAGTAGCGTCCACTAAAGCTGCTGCAGTTAAAAAGCTTTTATAAGGATCGAGCTCGGCTGTCCACTGCAAGGCATCCTACTGCCAGTCCCAGCCCCTATGCCTTGGGGTGCCTCCTGATGCTCTTCACTGAGTATCCAGTGGTCCCAAAGCATTTCCTTTGAAAAAATTAAGTGTCCAAACTACAGGTGGTGTAGCTTGCTTAACAGCCGGGATAATCCGCTGACTAGCAGACACTGCTACTAGGCACAAAGTATTTCCTGGGCTAGATGCAGTTAAAAATTTGTAATTAGATACTCTCGTTGGATGCTGAGAAAGCATTCCATAGAGTCTCCTGGCACGCCATATATGATTCTCTTAAAAAGCTTGGGGTAGGGGTCTAGGGGACCCTTTTATAGCCAAAATCACGGCCCTGTATCACAATACGTCACCTAGGCTGAAGATAAATGGAACTGTAGCACCCTGAGGGCTCGGTTGCTACAGAGGTATTGCACCTCACCCAGAGGTGTGATATCTCACTCTCAGGTAAGGATGGAGTGTGGATCAGGACCCCGACACCTGCATGCATTACACCACATTGCCGTGGGGCAGGGCGACCAATTTGCCCCTGAGATGGGCACGACAGTCACTGACCCTGGCTGGAGTGGGGGGAGGGAACACTGAGGAAGGGGAACCCTGTAGTGCAGGAGCAGGGAGGAAGCAGTTCCTCGGTGCATTGATAAGGGAGTATAAAAGGTGGGCACCATATTAGTTCAGTGCAGAGAAGTCTGAGCAGAAGTGACAGGGAGCAGGGGCTCTGCATGAGCTCTGCTCAGGAGGCAGGCCTAGTAACACAGGCCCAGGCCTGGAAGAGGGAGAAGGAAGGAAGAGGAGCGGAGAAGGCTCCAGGAACGAGGAATGAAGGGATCCCAGGGTTGCGGATGGGCGAGTCACCACCGCACGCCCGAATCCACCTGCGTAGAGGGGTCAGGCCAAAGGGGGAGACCGGTCCCTGAAACTAGTGGAGGCGGGAAACGACCCTCAGCTAGAAACCGGAGGCTGTGACATTTTATGTGGTGCAGCCCCTCGCTACACCCGCTAGGAAGGCACCACATAGGGTCAGGGAAACTGGTGCCAAGTTTACCAAGAGGAGGCCCGAGGCAGCCGGACAGAAGCGTTGGTAAGAAAGGCCAGACAAAGGACACACAAAGGGGGTCCTGTGAAGCGCTCCAAAGTTATCTGGGAGTTGTCTGAGCCCCTCACCTGGTGAGCACAGTACGACGTGGGCAGCCGTTACCTGCAGACGTGGTCTGGATAATAAGAACTGTGAGTAAAGGTCCTGGACTGCATCACTGACTCCGTGTTGTTACTGCTGCTGCCCTGCACCATCACCCCCATCCTCCGCATACACTGCCCTGAGGCTATACTCCTCCCATGGGGAGTTATGCTACGCTCTGATGCACCCACAAAACCAGCCTCAGCGGTCTGCCCTTCAGCGGCGGTTCACTCTGACCGCAATTCACGGGTGGCGTAGTCGGACATTTAAACATCAAAACCACATAAATAGTTCCGCCACTGGTTTGACCACCCTGAGCCACGGAACCGGGTCGCCGCCACGAGGACTACAACCACCAGCATCCACCAAAAAGGGTCCGGCTCCGGGTGTCCCAAGGCCCAGGGGGTGCGTCAGAACATTTTCATCACCTTTCACAATCACCAATGGGACAAGGCAGGGATGTCCTCTGTCCCCTCTCTTATACATCCTAGTGACGGAGCACCTGCTCTCATCAATTCGCCATAACCCCAATATTAGGTGGATTGAGGTGGGAGGCACCGAGTACAAGTGCTCTCTATTTGCTGATGATGTCCTAGTATATATCACTCAATCACATATATCCATCCATGCTGTTATGGCTGAAATAGATCACTTTGTTACATGGTCAAATTTTAAAATCAATGCAGCGAAGTCTGAGGCCCTCGATGTCTCCCTCCCCAAATCCATATAGGATTCCATCCAGTCCAACTTTCCCTTTGCCTGGCCCTCACAGGGTATCAAATACTTAGGAATTCCTATTCATAGAGACCTCTCCCATCTATGTTATCTTAATTTTGGGCCCTTTATTGAACAACTCCATACAGACCACGGTTGGCAAGTTAGAACTGTAAGATTCACTACGTGAACCACTGGTGTTTTGTGGAAAAGCACATGTACACTGTGTTCAAATTATTATGCAAAAAGTGTTTAGGAGTGATAAGGGAAGAATTTGTTTGTTTGTCAGTTAAACTCATTGATGGTGATGTGTGTCAGGGCTCTTCATATCACTGTAAGCAATTGCAGACACCTGTGCTAATTAGTTTGGCAGGTGTGTCCAATGAAAGGCAAGACTACTTAAGAAGGCTGTCTCACATTATTAAGCAGCCTACATTTTCTGCCAAAATGGGAAAGAAAAAGGATGTGTCGGCTGCTGAGAAGCAACAAATTGTGGAGTGTTTAGGTCAAGGCATGACTACAATCAACATTGTGCGATGATCAGGATGAAGTGTCTTGGCAATCAAGAAGTATGTAGCTGATTCACAGTACACACGTGTGCGTGCTGATAAGGGCAAATTGAGGACTCTTTCCTACAGGCAATTACGTGAGGTTAAAAGAGCAGCGGCAAAAAAGCCTTGTGATAGCAGCAGACAAGTTTTTGAAGCTGCTGGTGCCTCCAACGTCCCCCGAACAACAAGATGCAGGGTCCTTCAGAGGTTTGCAGCTGTGTATACGCCATCCTGTCGACCTCCTCTATCCACTTCACACAAGCAGAAACGGCTCCAGTGGGCCAAACATTACATGAAGACTGATTTCAAAACTGTTTTGTTCACGGATGAGTGCCATGCAGCGCTCAATGGTCCAGAAGGATGGAGTGGAGGATGGCTGGTTGAAGCACACCCCACGCAAACACGGCTACAGCGCCAACAAGGAGGAGGTGGAGTAATGTTTTGGGCTGGAATCATGGGGAGAGAGATTGTCGGCCCCTTTAGGATCCCTGAAGGCGCTAAAGATGAACTCCATAATGTATGTGGATTTTCTCAAACAGCACTTCCTGCCATGGTTCAAGAAGAAGAACCGTGTATTTCACAGCAAGATCATTTTTTTGCATGATAATGCACCATCTCATGCTGCACATAAAACATCTGCATCTCTGGCTGATATGGGCATAAAAGGGGACAAACTTATGGTGTGACCCCCATGCTCCCCTGACCTCTACCCCATTCAGAACCTCTGGAGCATCATCAAAAGGAGTGTCTATGATGGCGGGAGGCAGTTTACATCTAAGCAACAGCTCTGGGAGGGTATTCTGTCCTCATGCAAAACAATTGAAGCAGAAACCATCCAAAACCTGACAAATTCAATGGACGAGAGAGTTCAGAAGCTCCTTTCGAACAAGGGGCCCTATGTGAAAATGTAACATCACCTAGAATAAAGTTTTGAGTTGAAAACTGTTTGATTTCAGTTTCTAATAACCTGCTAATGCTTATAATTTCAAAAATGACCATTTTTTTGGTCTTTATTAAAATGAAAAGGTTGATCGAAAAGTTTGGGGGATCTAAGAGTGTGGCAACCCAGTAGTCATGATTACTTCGAATTCTGACAATATGAGGGTCATGTTGCAGGTAGTGCAGCAAGAAGGCACTTATGTGTCTTGCGCATCTCGGAGCCCCAAAATTATTTTCCGGGCTAGATGCAGCTAAAAATTATTATTAATTTTAAATCTGGTGGAGCTTAGTATAGATGGCCTAATAGGATCAGTGCTGCACACTGCTACAAAACCCAAATTATTTTCCAGTCAAGATACAGATAAACATGATTAGTAATTTTAAATCTGGTGGAGCTTATTATAGATGGCCTAATAGAATCAGTGCTGCACACTGCTACACAGCCCAAATTATTTTCCAGCCAAGATACAGATAAACATGATTAGTAATTTGAAAGCTTAAAACGGTTGGTAGGGTGATTTTAACCAATCATCAAGCTTTTACTCTCCCCAGGATGACACAGGGGTAGAAAAGTTGTTTCGGATCCATGATTTGTTCATCTTTATAAACGTGAGTCTGTCTACATTATCAGTGGAGAGCCGCGTGCGCTTATCTGTCAGCACACCACCAGCAGCGCTGAACACACGTTCAGACAGAACGCTGGCTGCGGGGCATGACAAGATCTCCAAGGCGTAAGTGGCTAGCTCCGGCCATTTATCCAGATTGGAAGCCCAAAAAGAGCAAGGGTCCAGTGACACAGTCATGGCTTCAATGTTTACTTGGAGATACTCCTGTACCATCGTCTCTAAGCGTTGACTATGTGTCAGACTTCTTGTCTCCTGTGGCCTTGCAAAGGATGGGCTAAAAAAGTGGTGAAATGATTCCGCAAAATTGATGTTACCAGCAGATACTGTGGTTCTGTTACGGTGTGAGTGCTGAACACTTGACGGTCCCACGGTTGGCAAGTTGGAACTGTAAGATTCACTACGTGCACCACTGGTGTTTTGTGGAAAAGCACATGTAAGATTCTGCAACAGTCTCTGCTGATACTCCTGCATGCGTGCATCCCTTTCTATGGCAGGAATAATTTCTGCAAATTTACTTTTGTACCGGGGATCTAACAGTGTGGCAACCCAGTAGTCAGGATTATTTCTAATTCTCACAATTCGAGGGTCATGTTGCAGGTAGTGCAGCAAGAAGGCACTCATGTGTGTTGCGCATCCAGGAGCACCAAGTCCCTGTTGTGTTGGTGGCGAGGTAACAATCATGCTTCCTTCCTCTGTCCTCTCCCCCCAACCTCGCACAACAGAAATGTGATCAAGGTCTCCCTCATCTGATGAGTCTTCCATCAGTTCGTCCTCCGCTTCTTCCTGGGCTCCTGCACCTTTCTCACTAGTTTGGCTGCTACCATGCGCCCTGGTAAAACCATCTCCCCCACCCTCACATGCCTGCCGCCTTGGTGCAGCCGACCGTCTGGACCTTGCAGATGTTAGCCCTTCCACATACAACTCCTCCTCCTCTACTTCCTCCACCTCCTCTTGGGCCACCACCTGACTCCGAATTCTGTTTAACATGTGCTCCAGCATGTAAATCACCGGAATAGTCATGCTGATAATGGCATCGTCAGCACTAAACATCTTCATCGCCATTTCAAAACTGTGCAGAAGGGTGCATAGGTCCCTGATCTGAGACCACTCCTCCAGCGTGATTTGCCCCACCTCTGGATCTCGTTGACCGAGGCTATACGTCAGAACGTATTGCACCAGGGCTTGTCGGTGCTGCCACAGTCGCTGCAACATGTGCAGAGTTGAGTTCCACCGGGTAGGCACATCGCATTTTAGCCGGTGAAGTGTCAGGCCCAGCGACTTCTGTAGAGATGTAAGTCGCTGAGCTGCGGGATGCGAACGGCGGAAGTGAGCACACAGCGACCGTGCCCTCTGCAGAAGACCATCTAGTCTGGGATAGTGGGCTAAAAATTGCTGGACAACCAGGTTCAACACGTGAGCCATACAAGGCATGTGTGTGACATTGCCCTGGCGAAGGGCCGCACCCAGGTTTGCAGCATTGTCGCACACGGCCTTCCCTGGTTTCAGGTCCAGTGGAGACAACCATTCATGAAATTGGTTCTCCAGAGCTGACCACAACTCCTCAGCTGTGTGACTCACATTTCCCAGACATTTCAAAGTAAAAACCGCCTGATGAAGTTGAGCCCTACTGCCAGCATAGTAAGGAGGTGTGCAGGATCCCTTCTGCGCAGTTGGAAAGCTTGTGGCATGACCAGACAGGCTTTGGGTGCAGGTGGAAGACCGAGAGGAGGTTGAGGAGGCAGAAGCAGTGGAGGAACTTTGGCATAAAGAGGATTGACGCACAACTCGTGGGGACGGCAAGACTTGGACAGCAGCCCCTTGTCCTGCTGTCACCATAGTTACCCAGTGCCCAGTCAGCGACATGTAACGCCCCTGTCCATGCCTACTCGTCCAAGTGTCTGTGGTGAAATGCACCCTGTCACACACAGAGTTTCTCAAAGAAGCGGTGATGTTGTGTGCGACATGCTGGTGGAGCGCAGGCACACCTTTCTTTGAGAAGTAGTGCCGACTGGGCATCTGGTACTGGGGCACTGCGACGGACATAAGGTCTCGAAAATCCTCTGTGTCCACCAGGCGGAAAGGCAGCATTTCTGTAGCCAAGAGCTTGCAGATGGTGAAATTCAACCTCTTAGCTTTCTCATGGCTAGCAGGAAATGGTCTTTTACTTGTTCACATCTGAGGGACCGAGGGCTGGCTATTGTGCTTAGATGGGGTTGATAAGGGTGTCCCCGGCAAACTGCCGGTCTGTGAGGAAGATGCAGGCGGACATGTTAGGTTGCCTTGATCCAAAGGTGGTGCTATCGATGTCGGACAGCGCTCAACACCAGCTGGTGTTACCACCTCCAAAGAAAATGATGACCTGCCAATCACGCTGGCTGTTGCGGGTAAAGAGGTGGCAGGTCTGCGCCCCAAAACAGGTGTGACTGCTGTCCCCCCAGTCACAGAGGATGAAGAGGCCGCGGATGCACAAGACATGGCAGACGGTGGTTGGCCCGGCCGGCTAGGCCGCATTGAGCTTCCCACTGCAACTTATGCTTCATGTGCATGTGCCGGTTCATGCATGAAGTACTCAAACTAAGTATTTTTTGGCCTCTACTTAGCTTTTGCTGACAAATTTTACAGATAACACGAGTTGGGTCATCTTTATCGATCTGAAAAAATGCCCAGGCTATGCAAGGCTTAGCACCCATGCGACCTGAAGAGCCACCACGACTTGTGGTGAGAGTCAGAGTTGTGTTTGAGGATGCAGTTGTTGACGTGCTTCCAGTACTACGTCTCTGTCCTGGAAGGCGCAACCTGACCTCGTCGTCACTAGCATCTTCCTCCACCTCCTCTGCTGACCTCATCTCTTGGCTGACTGTGGGTTGACAGTAAGTGGGATCTCCAACCTCATCATCATCACCCTGTGCGTTATCACACCCGTCGTCCTCAGAGCCAACCTGTTCCTGCCCTGACAAAAAACTAAAGTTGTCGCTCCAATCAGGTATTTGAGTTTCATCATCGTCTTCCTCATTGTCTCCACCAACAGGAGTTACAGTTTGGGAATGAGGGTCTACATTATGGTCAGAACCTTCTGCGTCTGGTCCTGGATCCGACTCATAAAGATTCTGGGCATCAGTGCAGATCATTTCCTCGTCTGGATTCACAGAAGCGCTGGAGTCGACCTCTGATTCCCAGGCTATAGTATGAGTAAACAGCTCTGCAGACTCAACCATCTGTTCTACCTCATACTCAGACGGGCAGCTGGAGATTTGGGAGCTGTGAGGAAGCAAGTGCGATTGGGGTGACACCTTTGAGGACTGGAGTATTTGTGATGTTGAAGTTGATGTGGAGGAGAGCCCACTTAAAGGAGCACTTGATATCCGTTGAAGCACCTGCTGTTTTTGTGCCTCATCTGGAATTTGTAGCGATTGGCGTGGCCGTAAGAAAGGGATCTTATCACATTGTCCGCTAAAAGAAGTAGACATTTTAGTTTGGCTGGAGGATGGTCTTTCTTCTGCAGATGTTACTGTTGCTTTAACACCTACCCCACGGACACAACCTTTTTTCCCCTTCCCAACACGCCTATTCCCCTTTCCACCAGCAGCAGGCCTTTTTCCACTCATTTTGGTGGTTAACTAATTCACAACTCTGGAGTTGCTTGCACAAAAAAAACAATGGATGGGAACCGAGCAGAGCTGAGTGGCCAAACTGTGGTATTAGGCCAAAACTATTGGCTGGGTTAGATGCAGAAAAAAATTATATTCAATTTGCAACCTGATGGAGGTCAGTATAGATGGACTAATAGAACAAGTCCCACACACAGCTAGAAGCCCAAATATTTTTTCAGAGGTAGATGCAGAAAAAAATTGTATTCAGTTTGCAACCTGATGGAGGTCAGTATAGATGGACTAATAGAACAAGTCCTACACACAGCTAGAAGCCCAAATATTTTTTCAGAGGTAGATGCAGAAAAAAAATATATTCAGTTTGCAACCTGATGGAGGTCAGTATAGATGGACTAATAGAGAATGTCCCACACACTGCTAGAAGGCCAAATATTTTTTCAGAGCTAGATGCAGATATAAATTATTTTTAATTTGCAACCTGATGGAGGTCAGTATAGATGGACTAATAGAGAAAGTCCCACACACTGCTAGAAGGCCAAATATTTTTTCAGAGCTAGATGTAGAAAAAAATTATATTCAGTTTGCAACCTGATAGAGGTCAGTATAGATGGACTAATAGAACAAGTCCTACACACAGCTAGAAGCCCAAATATTTTTTCAGAGGTAGATGCAGAAAAAAAATATATTCAGTTTGCAACCTGATGGAGGTCAGTATAGATGGACTAATAGAGAAAGTCCCACACACTGCTAGAAGGCCAAATATTTTTTCAGAGCTAGATGCAGATATAAATTATTTTTAATTTGCAACCTGATGGAGGTCAGTATAGATGGACTAATAGAGAAAGTCCCACACACTGCTAGAAGGCCAAATATTTTTTCAGAGCTAGATGCAGATATAAATTATTTTTAATTTGCAACCTGATGGAGGTCAGTATAGATGGACTAATAGAGAAAGTCCCACACACTGCTAGAAGGCCAAATATTTTTTCAGAGGTAGATGCAGATAAAAATTATTTTTAATTTGCAGCCTGATGGAGGTCAGTATAGATGGACTAATAGAGAAAGTCCCACACACTGCTAGAAGGCCAAATATTTTTTCAGAGCTAGATGCAGACAAAAAATTATTTTTAATTTGCAACCTGATGGAGGTCAGTATAGATGGACTAATAGAGAAAGTCCCACACACTGCTAGAAGGCCAAATATTTTTTCAGAGCTAGATGCAGATATAAATTATTTTTAATTTGCAACCTGATGGAGGTCAGTATAGATGGACTAATAGAGAAAGTCCCACACACTGCTAGAAGGCCAAATATTTTTTCAGAGCTAGATGCAGACAAAAAATTAGTTTGAATTTGCAACCTGATGGAGGTCAGTATAGATGGACTAATAGAGAAAGTCCCACACACTGCTAGAAGGCCAAATATTTTTTTAGAGCTAGATGCAGATAAAAATTATTTTTAATTTGCACCTGATGGAGGTCAGTATAGATGGACTAATAGAGAAAGTCCCACACACTGCTAGAAGGCCAAATATTTTTTCAGAGCTAGATGCAGAAAAAAATTATATTCAGTTTGCAACCTGATGGAGGTCAGTATAGATGGACTAATAGAACAAGTCCCACACACAGCTAGAAGCCCAAATATTTTTTCAGAGGTAGATGCAGAAAAAAATTATATTCAGTTTGCAACCTGATGGAGGTCTGTATAGATGGATTAATAGAACAAGTCCCACACACAGCTAGAAGCCCAAATATTTTTTCAGAGGTAGATGCAGAAAAAAATTATATTCAGTTTGCAACCTGATGGAGGTCTGTATAGATGGATTAATAGAACAAGTCCCACACACAGCTAGAAGCCCAATATTTTTTCAGAGGTAGATGCAGAAAAAAAATATATTCAGTTTGCAACCTGATGGAGGTCAGTATAGATGGACTAATAGAGAAAGTCCCACACACTGCTAGAAGGCCAAATATTTTTTCAGAGTTAGATGCAGACAAAAAATTATTTTTAATTTGCAACCTGATGGAGGTCAGTATAGATGGACTAATAGAGAAAGTTCCACACACTGCTAGAAGGCCAAATATTTTTTCAGAGCTAGATGCAGATATAAATTATTTTTAATTTGCAACCTGATGGAGGTCAGTATAGATGGACTAATAGAGAAAGTCCCACACACTGCTAGAAGGCCAAATATTTTTTCAGAGCTAGATGCAGACAAAAATTTATTTTTAATTTGCATCCTGATGGAGGTCAGTATAGATGGACTAATAGAGAAAGTCCCACACACTGCTAGAAGGCCAAATATTTTTTCAGAGCTAGATGCAGATATAAATTATTTTAATTTGCAACCTGATGGAGGTCAGTATAGATGGACTAATAGAGAAAGTCCCACACACTGCTAGAAGGCCAAATATTTTTTCAGAGCTAGATGCAGAAAAAAATTATATTCAGTTTGCAACCTGATGGAGGTCAGTATAGATGTACTAATAGAACAAGTCCCACACACAGCTAGAAGGCCAAATGTTTTTTCAGAGGTAGATGCAGATAAAAATTATTTTTAATTTGCAGCCTGATGGAGGTCAGTATAGATGGACTAATAGAGAAAGTCCCACACACTGCTAGAAGGCCAAATATTTTTTCAGAGCTAGATGCAGACAAAAAATTATTTTTAATTTGCAACCTGATGGAGGTCAGTATAGATGGACTAATAGAGAAAGTCCCACACACTGCTAGAAGGCCAAATATTTTTTCAGAGCTAGATGCAGACAAAAAAATATTTTTAATTTGCAACCTGATGGAGGTCAGTATAGGTGGACTAATAGAAAAAGTCCCACACACTGCTAGAAGGCCAAATATTTTTTCAGAACTAGATGCAGAAAAAAATTATATTCAATTTGCAACCTGATAGAGGTCAGTATAGATGGACTAATAGAATGATGCTATGCCCAAAAGATTTTACTTCACTAGGTGCAGTAAAAAAATTGGTATTCTATACACAGGTGGTATATCTTGCAACACAGATAGGCTACTCCACTGACTAACACACTCTGCAATAGGCCAAAAAGGATTAGCTTTGCTAGATTCAGCCAAATGCTGTGAAAAAAACTTGCACAGCACTGGCACAGACCTGCCTGGCAAAAACTGATAGGAACTGATGTAACCTAGTCCTGAAAAGGACTGCAATTACACTTAGTCTTTACTCCCACAATCTATCTATTTAAGAGCACAGACCTGCCTGATGAAAGTCGTAGGAAATGCTGTAACCTAGTCCTTAAAAGGACTGCAATCACAACTATTCCCTACTCCCAAGCTATCTGTAGATTTGTGCGAAAATTGGCTTGAAATTAACAAGGTATAGCGCACACAGCAACAGCGGTGCCGTCTAACACGCAGCTGCAGCAGTGAGAAAATGGTGGCGACGGGGAAAATGGCTTGGTCTTATAGGGCAAGGACATGTGACATACACTGCCAATGACACATGCCCTTGCTTGTGTGAAAAAAAGCACTTCGCTCCGTGTGTGCGCTGCTGATAGGCTGACAGATTGCACCTCCCCATTGTAAATGCGGGAAAGAGAAAAAAAAATGGAGATCTTCATTATTCCTGCAGAGATCCATCCCCTGCCCCTCCCCCCACCCCGCTGTACACTCAAACTGCGTATTAACATTAATTTTCATCATTACTGAGAAAAAATCCAGTTATGATTTTGGTGCACGAACAGTTATCGAACATAACCTCGAACAGCCGAATTTTTCTCAAATCGTTCGTGTTCGCCGAACGGCTCGAACACCGCCCAAAACAGCTCCAATTTGAGATTGGCGAACAGTTCGAGTCAAACAACGCTCATCTCTACTGATCACATCTCCATTAATTCTCTTTGTTGCTTCCAGAAAAAAAACAAGAGCAGCCACTTAGAGAATGAATAGATCAGTGGCCAAGTCACACATGAGATCCAGTCTAATGGGGATAAAAGCTCCACATTCTACCAATCGGTGCAGGTCCAAGCATTCAGACCCCCACTAATCAATAATTTATCACCTGTGGAGAGGTGATTATTTGTTTTCCCCGAAGAACCTCTGTAAGTGCATCTTGTTCCAAGTATTTAATCACTAATGGAAATAAAGAATCTTCTCCTAATTAAATATCAGAGAGAACAAATGACCGCCATACACAGCACAATCCACTATACCAACACCAAAGTATCACATACAAGAGAGAAATACTGCCACACCATGACTGGCCTACATATTACCACCACATGGTGACCGAATAATGCCATATACAAGGGAGAAATACCACCACACCGTGACCAGACCAGATATTAACAGCATATAGCGTCCAAATAATTCCCCTCCCTTCCCTTGCTCTCCCTCTTCTCCCTCCACCTTCTCCAGCACCATTACCATATCTCCCCCACCTCCTCCAGCACCATTCCCATATCTCCCCCCACCTCCTCCAGCACCATTGCTCTCTCTCTTCTCCCCCACCTTCTCAGCACCATTGCTCTCCCTCTTCTCCCCCATCTACTCCAGCACCATTGCTCTCCCTATTCTCCCCACCTGCTGTTGCACCATTGCTCTCCCTCTTCTCCCCCCACCTGCTCCAGCACCATTGCTCTGCTCTTCTCTCCCCCACCTCCTCCAGCACCATCGCTCTAGTTAAAAAAAACAAAAAAAAAAACAACATTTACCCTGTCTGGCTGTTCCTCCGCAGCATCGTCCTCTGCTTCCTGCCCGACATCTTTCTCCCTGACAGAGGCCCATGCTGCATGATGACGTCATCAAGCAGCGTGAGCCTGTGTCACGGAGGAAGCACCAGGCAGGAAGCAGAGGACAGATCTCTCCACTCCGCTGCCATTTTCTCCTGTCAGCAGCGGAGCAGAGGGATCGCTCCTTGCGTGCCGCAGCCGCACATGAGAGGGCAATCTGACCATGGGCCCTTGAGCCTGGGGGCCCAAGAAGCAGGCCAGATTGCCCTCATCAGGCGCACAGCAAGGGCCCCCTCTCCACCTTTGGGCCCCGGTGCAGGTGCACCGGCGGCCGCGTTAACCAGCAGGCCCCTGTGCATCCTGCTTGGGGGCCCACCGAGGACCCGGGCCCACCGGAGAATTCTTCGGTGTCCCGATGCCCCAGTCCGACCCTGGTTCCTGAAAAGCGCCATACATATATGGCGAGGCGATCATGCTGACTCACTAGCAAAGCAGAGTGATCATCAACAGATTTCAGATATACATCATAGCTTACACCCTGCAGTAATATCCATAATCGGTGCTAGCATCGATTGTGGGCGTTTAACCCCTTTGATGCCACTGTCAATAGCAATCGATCTGCTTAGTACAGAGAGTGGGCTCCCTCTCTGCTCTGATTGTTACAACATGATTGTGACCCCAGGCTGAAATATGGCCATAGGATCACCCATATATGGTCACTTCCAAACAGAGACCAGGTGTGAACAAGTGCATACTAAGAGTAGCCACCTCCATATATAACTAACAAATAAAACCACCATAGACTGATGGGTGGAATGCTCAGTCAGAGAGCCTATGTATCCAAATATCAAAGACTGACTGCCTTTTCCAAATAGAGACCACGTGTGAACAGATGCATAGATTCCCATCAAAGAAGATTGCCTTGTGGTTGGCTGCTGGGCACACATGAATTGGCAAATTTATGCGCTAAGTTTCTTCTTTTTTTCCCTACTTTTTAGACCAGTAATGCAGTTCCAATTTCATATATTTCATGTTTGCATTCTATAGTGTTACAGAGTGCAACTTTATTTGTTAGTTATACAGTCATGGTCGAAAGGGTTGGCACCCTTGAAATCATTACAGAAAATGAAGTATTTCTCCCAGAAAATGATTGCAGTTACACATGTTTTGTTATACACAAGTTTATTTCCTTTTGTGTGTATTGGAACACAAAAAAACAGAGAAACATAAGACATAATTTCACACAAAACCTCAAAAATGGGCCCAACCAAATTATTGGCACCCTCAACTTAATATTTGGTTGCACACCCATTGGAATAAATAACTGCAGTCAATCGCTTCCTATAACCATCAACAAGCTTCTTACACCTCTCAACTGGAATTTTGGACCACTCTTCTTTGGTAAACTGCTCCAGGTCTCTCATATTTGAAGGGTGCCTTCTACCAACAGCAATTTTAAGATCTCTCCACAGGTGTTCAATGTGATTTAGATCTGGAATCATTACTGGTCACTTCAGAACTCTCTAGTGGTTTGTTTGCATTTATTTCTGGGTGCTTCTTGAAGTATGTTTGGGGTCATTGTCCAACTGTAAGACCAATGACCTAGGACGCAAACCCAGCTTTCTGACACTGAGCACTACATTGCGACCAAAATCCTTTGGCAAACTTCAGATTTCATGATGCCTTGCACACAGTCAAGGCACCCAGTACTAGAGGCAGAAAAACAACCCCAAAACATTTTTGAATCTCCACCATATTTGACAGTAGGTATTGTGTTCTTTTCTGTGTAGGCCTCATTCCAATTTTAGTAAACAGTAGAATGATGTGCTTTACCAAAAGCTCTATCTTGGTCTCATCTGTCCACAAGACGCTTTCCCAGAAGGATTTTGGCTTACTCACATACATGTTGGCCAACTGCAGTCCAGCTTTTTTATGCCTCTTTGTCAGCAGTGGGGTCCTCCTAGGTCTTCTGCCATAGCGTTTCATTACATTCAAATGTTAATGGATAGTTTGCACTGACACTGATACACTCTGATTCTTCAGGACAGCTTGAATTTCTTTGAAACTTAATTGGGGCTGCTTATACACCATTCGGCCTATTCTGCCTTGCAACCTTTCATCAAGTTTTCTCTGCCGTCCATGTCTAGGAAGAATAGCTACAGTGCCATTTGTTGTAAACTTCTTGATATGTTGCCCACCATGGACAAAGGAACATCCACTTCTCTAGAGATGGACTTGTAACTTTGAGATTGTTGATATAGTTCAACAATTTTGGTTAGTCCTCAGAGAGTTCTCTTCTCCTCTTTCTTTTATCCGTGTTTAGTGTGGCACACATAGACACACAATGCAAAGATTGAGTCAACTTCTCTCCTTTATATCTAGTTTCAGGTGTTCAGATGTTTTCATATTGCCCATACCTGTTACTTGCCCCAGGTGAGTTTGAACATGCTTGAAACAAACTTGTTTACCCACAATTTTGGAAAGGTGCCAACAATTTTGAACAGCCCATCTTTGTGGTTTTGTGTGAAATCATATGCAATTTGACTTTTTTTTTCTCTGTTTTTTGTGCGTTATTGAAATACACACAAAGGAAAAAAACGTGTATAACAAAACATGTGTAATTGCAATAATTTTCTGGGAGAAATACTGTCATGACTGTATAATGGGGTGCCTACTCTTAGTAAGCACCTGGTTTCTGTTTGGAAGTGATGGTCAGTTTTTGATATTTCTACACATAGGCTCTCTGACCAAGCACTCCACACTCATCAACCTATGGTGGTTTTAATTACAGCAGGATCCATCCTACCCATATAAATGTAGGTTATCAGCCCAGGAGAGGAATTGCAGCAGGTTAGGATCCCAGCAAAGAGGATCGCCTTGTCATTGCTGCTGGGCACACATGAAATGGCCAATTTATGCGCTAAGTATCTTGATTTTTTCCTATTTTCTAGAACAGTAATGCAATTCCAATTTCATATATTTCATGTTTGCATGCTATAACACTACAGAGCGCAACTTTATTTGTTAGTCACCCAGATATGGTGACCTGTAAGGTCCTGCCTTGAACAAGACCTGACATGCCTCCTGCCTGTGTCTGATTGATAATATTTTGCAAGTGAAAATGCAGTTTTTCATAAAAAAAATGAAGGAAAAAAAAAGTATACATATTTAGTATCGCCATGTCCAGAACAAAACAATCTATAAAACTGACATATTTTTTTAACCCATTTGGTGAACACCGTAAAGAAAATAAATAAAAAACACCTCAAAAATATAGCTTATCCGTCATATTAACACACAAAACATCTCATACAAAAAAATGGTATCAATAAAAAAGTCATCTGTTCCCGCAAAAGACAAAACCTTACATTGGGCCCTTATTTATCCGTCGACAAAAAAAAAAAAAGTTATAGCTATCAGAGTATGACTATGGACACACTGATGGGCCTATACTTCTCGATGGTATGCACCCAACAGCTGGAGCAGTTACAGCTGATCGTGAGAGTGTTGGACCCCAAAAAATCTTATATTGAGATGGGTCATCAATTGTTAGGCCCTGGACAACCCTTTTAACAATTTTGTTGCCGCACATGTCTCTGAAAGCACAAGCTGGGCACTATGTATTGGGCACTGAAATGGCATATTTTCAATTCTCGCTCTGCAACATCAATTGCGCACTAATTTCTGGAGAACACCAGTGGCTTCAAAATAGTTGATTTCCTTGAACGTAATTTACAAAATGGGGTCACTTTTTGGGAATTTCTGCTGTTTTGGAAGCTTAGAGTTCTGCCAATGGTGCCCATAAACTACTCCAGAAAACTCTGCCCCATAAAAGCCAAATGGCGCTGTCCTTCTCTTCTGATCCCAGTCATACACCCAAACAAAAATGTATGAGCACATATAGGGTATTGCTGCATTCGGACAATTTTCCTCTATTATTCTTTGTGAAAATTAAAAATTTGGGGCTAAAACATTTTCGTGTAAAAAAACTTAATTTTTCATTTTTACGTCCCATTGTTATTAAATTCTGTGAAGCACATGTGGGTTCAATATGGTCTCCACACCTCTAGATGAATTCCTTGAAGGGTGTAGTTTACAAAATGGGATCATTTGTGGGGGGTTACTGCTCTTCTAGCAGTACAAGGGCCCTACAAATGCGGCATGGTACCCCCAAACCATATTAACAAAGTCTGCTTCCAAAAACGTTACTCCTTTCTTTTGGAGCTCTCTCGTATGCCCGAACAGTTATTTTCCCCAACATATGGGGCACTGGTGTACTCAGGAGAAATTTCACAACAAATTGGGATGTCTGTTTTCTATTGTCAACCTTATGAAGAAAATTTAATTTTCACAGTCCAACATTTTAAAATTCTGTGAAGCACCTGGGGGTTCAAGATACTTACCATACCTCTAGATAAATTCCTTGCCAAATGTAGCTTCCAAACTGGGGTCACCTGTGGAGAGTTTTTACTGTTTAGGCACATTAGGGGCTCTGGAAATAGGACAGGGTATCTATTCCAGCCAAATTTTCTCTTCAAAAGTCAAATGGTACTCCTTCTCTCCAAGCCCTGCCGTCCGGCCAAACTGTAGTTTTCCACTACATATGGAATATTGGTGTACACTGCAGAAATTGCACAACAAATTGTATGGTCCATTTTTTTCTTGTTAGTCTTGTGAAAATTAAAAATTTGGGGCTAAAGCAACAATTTTATGGGAAAACGTACATTTTTAATTTTTTCCTTCCACATTGGTTTAATTCCTGTGAAGCACCTGTCACGCCAGGTGTGAGTGCAACACAGAGAATCACACCAGGTGTGAGTGCAACACAGAGGGGAAAGGGAAAGGGAGCCCAGACACTAGGGAAAGGGGGAAGAGGTGACCTCCTAATCTGGACTAGCATCACCCTGTCTCCCCCTAATGTCCCTATACAGCCTCCGCAGCTGTCGCCGATCACGTGCCTTGCCAAACTATCCCTGGCATAAGGCTATAGCTGGGGGTGGAAGGAGATGAGCACTAGTCAACCTCCGCTAGCACTCTAAAGACAAAAGGGGAAGACAACACATGGGAATAACAACTTAGCTTTTAGAAGAACTCCAACAGGGCACACGGCCTCATGACTCCAGTGAGGACGTGATGCTGCTTCAGCCAAGTTCCAGGTAGAAATGAGTATAACCAGTGACACCCACCTAGACACACCAGGTATATATACACTCAGACTAAAGGGAGGTAGCCGCTGGGTCCTAAACACAGCCTCCTATCTAGGCAGCTGTCTGCATTGCCAAACATGGAAATATCCTGCAAACCACTGCAGGGCGACTGTCTGTCACCTCTGACACACCTGTGACAGCACTTAAAGGATTAATAAACTTCTTAAATGACACTTTGAGTACTTTGAGAGGTGCAATTTTTAAAATCATGTCACTTTTAGGTATTTCAGTCCCATAGGCCCCTCAAAGTCACTTCAAATGTGATGTGGTCCCTGTAAAAAAATAGGTTTTATACATTTTGATGTAAAAATTTTAAACTGCTGATAAACTTTGAAACCTTCTAACTTCCTAGCAAAATATGATGTTCCAAAAATTGTGCTGATGTAAAGTAGACATGTGGTACATGTTATTCTTTAACTATTTTGTTTGGTATAAACATCTGATTTAAGGGCATAAAAATTACATGTTTAAAAATTGCTAAATTTTTATTTTTTTTCAAATTTTCAATATTTTCATAAATAAATGCAAATCATATTGACCAAAATTTACCACCAATATGAAGTACAATGTGTCATGAAAAAAAAAAATCTCGGAACCACTAGGATATGTTGAAGCGTTCCAAAGTTATTACCAAATAAAATGATACTGATAAGAATCGGAAAATTTGGCCTGGTGAGGAAGGTGAAAACAGGCTTGAGGATGAATGGGTTAAAAGAAACTGCAGCCAGGAAGAGGGACTTTTGAAAAAGAAAAAACCTTTCAAGTTTTTAAGTTTTTAAGTGTATGTTCAACTATTAAATAAAGCCATATTGATGTCAGGTATAGCTGAATTTCATATATCATTACATCATTTATGGACAGCTGTTGTATACATTAGTTAGACATAATATGACCACATCATATGTCTGATTAGGTCAATTAGCATAAATATATATTTTTCATAAGGGGTTAATAACTTTGCAATAAAAGAAAAAGGCACAGCAATGCATGCACAAGATAAGCCAATGTGTGATCCAGGACTCAATCTATATTTTAATAAGAATGACAAAACTAAACCAAATCACAGTTGTTATCAAGTTTCATGTTTTAAAAGTCAAATGTTTAAATGCTAAAAAATAACAAGAGAAAATAACTCTGGTATGAAATAGTTTTGCTTGATTGAATCTATAAGAATGTTTTGCCCAAAGGCTTTTAAGCATTGTTCTTGCTGGGAAAATGCAAATAACTTGAGAGAAGGGAATAGAATTATAGCTGTGAAATACTTTCTGTCAGTCATAACATGGACTAACTTCTCAAATACTATATAATTTAAAGTGCTGCGGTTGAAAGAGTTACAAATGACAATTTCTACTTCAGGCACTGGGATGTAAAGCAACATTAATAAGCCCAATCACACACCAGTACGATAACAAAGATTCATTGTCTGCAGACAATACAAGATAAACTGGATTATTAGTAATCAAAAACAGACAAAACGTAGAAAAAAAAAATCAGACATCGGTTTAATGTTTGCAAAAGTCCAGTTATTCAAAGACCTTCAATAACAACTGCCCTATAGTGCCAGCAATACTTTAAAGAGCCAAGTCTATTTCACTTTTGAAATTTAGAATTAGACCTTAACTTCCACGAATGAATGCAACTCCAGTCTGTTCTCAGTTATTCTAAGGAACCATGACTTTGTCATTACTGAAGTTATTCATCATTCCAAAATTTAATTTAGGCCTTTGAGTACTCCAATCATTGCATGCAGTGTTGCAACCAGGCTGAATCTATTCACTTATGAACCCGTATGCAAAATACCAGCGGATCAATCCACTCTGCAATAATTTATGTGAAATCATATACTGCAGTTGATGGATAACAAGGAAATCCAAATGACTTTGGAGATTAAAAAGAGTTTTTTTTACACCACATCCTGCCTTTATTGTTTGTGTTATTATCATCTTTGTCATTATTGTTTTATTACTTTTTTTTTTTACTAAAATGACATTTTCAAATCGTGTGACATACTGTAAGGTTAGAGCAGAAGTTTCACGCTCAATTATAAAAGAAAAGCTCCAAAGCACATTTTAATTATTCATGGCTCTTGCTTAATTATAGAAATACTAAAATATTAAGTGTGACCTTTAGTTTCTGCTTACAAAATTAATTCTGCATTTTGGCAATTAACAATACAAGTGGTCAATATTTCATATTTGATTACAAGTTTAGGAGTTGTAAATTTGAAATAACATTGTTTTTTTTGTTCTGGAATTATAATTAAGATAATTGACTCATAATCATTGTAAGAGCTCGTGCAGACAACTGTATGTCTGCTGTGACATCTATGTCATATCCACCATGTCTCCTGTGATGTTTATATTCCAGCCCAGCTGTATCTTATATGATCTATATACAACAGTCTCGTGTCTCCTATGGGATGTAAACACAGCAGTCTCAGTGACTCCCATGGGATGTATAAACAGCAGCCTGATGTCTCCTATGTAATGTTTACACAGCTGTCTTGGTATCGCCTATCTGAAGTATACAGCAGTCTAGGTGTCTGCCATGTGCAGTGTATACAGCAGTCTCTGTGTTTCCTATGTGATGTGTATATGACAGTCTCTGTGTCTCCTACAGGATGTACAGTGGTGTTAATAAGTGTTTGCCCCTTCCTGATTTCTTATTCTTTTGCAAGTTTGTCACACTTAAATGTTTCAGATCACAAAACAAATTTAAATATTAGACAAAGATAACACAAGGAAACATGAAATGCAGTTTATAAATGAAGGTCTTTATTATAAAGGGAAAAAGAAATCCAAACCTATAGGGCCCTGTGTGAAAAAATGATTGCCTCAACCTCTTAAAAATAAATTAACTGTAGTTTATCACATCTTTGGGAAGCTGTGTTAATTTTCTCTAGCCACACACAGGTCTGATTATTGCCACACCTGTTCTCAATCAAGAAATCACTTAAATAGGACCTGCTTGAAAAAGTGACGTAAACAAAAAGATCCTCAAAAGCTAGACATCATGCTGCAATCCAAAGAATTCAGAAACAAATGAGAAACAAAGTAGTTGAGATTTATCAGTCTAGAACAGGTTATAAAGCCATTGCTAAAGCTTTGGGACTCACAGTGAGAGCCATTATCCACAAATGGTGAAAACATGGAACAGTAGTGAACCTTCCCAGGAGTGGCTGGCTGACCAAAATTACTCCAAGGGCGCATCAACGACTCATCCAAGAGGCCACAACAATATCCAAACAATTGCAGGCCTCACTTGCCTCAGTTAAGGTCAGTGTTCATGATTACACTTCAGCGTCTCCCACTCACGCACCACCTCCTCATCTCACCCCCTATCTGTCGGTGTCCCCCAAGGTTCAGTTCTAGGACCTCTGCTCTTCTCCATCTACACCTTTGGCCTGGGACAGCTCATAGAGTCTCACGGCTTTCAGTATCACCTCTATGCTGATGACACACAGATCTACCTCTCTGGATCCGATATCTCCTCCCTACTAACCAAAATCCCACAATGTCTGTCCGCTATCTCATCCTTCTTCTCTGCCAGATTTCTAAAACTTAACCTGGATAAAACAGAGTTCATCATCTTTCCACCCTCTCATTCATATCCCCCATCTGACCTATCCATCAACGTCAATGGCTGTTCACTCTCCCCAGTCCCACAAGCTCGCTGCCTTGGGGTAACCCTGGACTCTGATCTCTCCTTCAAACCACATATCCAAGCCCTTTCCACTTCCTGCCGACTCCAACTCAAAAATATCTCCCGGATCCGTGCATTCCTCAGCAAAGACTCTGCAAAAACACTAGTGCATGCCCTCATCATCTCCTGCCTCGACAACTGCAACCTCCTGCTCTGTGGCCTCCCTTCCAACACTCTTGCGCCCCTCCAATCTATCCTAAACTCTGCTGCTCGACTAATCCACCTGTCCCCCCGCTATTCCCCGGCCTCCCCCCTCTGTCAATCCCTTCACAGGCTCCCCATTGCCCAGAGAATCCAGTTCAAAACCCTAACCATGGCATACAAAGCCATCCACAACCTGTCTCCTCCATACATCTGTGACCTAGACTCCCGGTACTTACCTGCACGCAACCTCCGATCCTCACAAGATCTCCTTCTCTACTCCCCTCTTATCTCCTCTTCCCACAATCGCATACAAGATTTCTCCCGTGCATCGCCCCTACTCTGGAACTCTGTACCCCAACACATCAGACTCTCGCCTACCATGGAAGCCTTCAAAAGAAACCTGAAGACCTACCTCTTCCGACAAGCCTACTACCTTCAGTAACCACCACTCCACCACACTACTGCATGACCTCCTCTACCCTCACCTACTGTATCCTCACCCATCCCTTGTAGACTGTGAGCCCTCGCGGGCAGGGTCCTTGCTCCTCCTGTACCAGTCGCTGACTCGTTTTGTTAAGATTATGTAAATGTTTTTGCTATGTATATCCCTATTACATGTAAAGCGCCATGGAATAAATGGCGCTATAATAATAAATAGTAATAATAAAAATAATAATAATAATAATAATTACACCATACACCATTACTGCCCCTCATCAGTGCAAAGTGTGAGTTCCTGTTTGGCTGGATGAGAGGCATCAGACCGGTATCTAGGGGTAATATTTCTCCTTGTGGAGAGTGACGTGTTAAGCACGTCAGGTGAGGAGACTTTTAAAACCGCAATGCTCCTCTGGGAAATATGCTAATTGTCTCTTCAGAGAGAAAGAGAACTAGGCTCCTTAAAGGGTCACTATTGACTTTTAGGATTGCTTGTCTGATGCCTCTCATCCAGCCAAACCAGAACTCACACTTTCCATTGATGAGGGCCAGTACCCCGAAACACAGTGTCTGAAATTGAGTTTCTGGTATTGGATTTTATCCTAAGTCATGTGATAAGGCTCGTTAAAGGGTCACTATTGACTTTTAGGATTGCTACTTCCTGTAGGTGGCACTAGAGTTCTAGTCCTCTTCCTCTCTGAAGAGACAATTTGCATATTTCCCAGAGGAGCATTGCGGCTTTAAAAGTCTCCTCACATGACGTCACTGTTAGAACCTTGCTGTTAGGTTTTTTTTCCTTTGCTGGTCACATGACCTTGTTGGCCTATTTAATCCTGCTCCGCCCTTCTGGCTTTGCTGGACTTCATTGTATATCTACTTTCTAGCTAGCCTGTGCTCTGTATCTAACTCTGTTAGTTTGCTTGGTCTACGGACCTCTATGTTCTATCTATTTTGTTTGTTCGTCTTTCTGCTACTATTTCTGTTAGGAGGTGTCCCATATTCCTCCCAGTCCTTAGTACTTGTAGGGATTCCCTCCCCAAATCTATAGGTCTCCGTACAGACTAGATTAGGACTTTAGCAGGTCTGATCGCAGGATCAGGTTCCCTGTTACATCGTAGGGATTCAGCTGAGTCTTATAGTAGGGACAGATCTCCTCTCTTTCCTTAGCTTTGGTAGCAGAACATAACAGTAAGTCCAGCCTGTAAATTCTCTAAGGAAAGATTTTTTTTGTTCCATCATGGTGTCGGTTCAGGATTTGGCTAAACACCTGCAGGGACTCTCTCTGGAAGTGGCCGAGCTCCGTCAGCACGTGAGTAACTGTCCTGGAGCATATTTCTTGGAGCCTAAGGTATGTTTGCCGGATTTATTTTTTGGTGAACATCGAGAATTTTTTTCATTTAAAAATGCTTGCTTATTGTATTTTCGTTTGAGACCCAAGTCCTCTGGGGATGAATCCCAGCGCGTAGGGTTCATAATGTCACTTTTGCGCAAAGAGCCTCAGGAGTGGGCCTTTTCTTTGCAACCTAGTGATGCATGCTTCAGATCAGTGGATAGTTTTTTTTCTGCTTTAGGACTATTATATGATGATCCTGACCGTGTGGCATCAGCTGAGACTGAGTTGAGACGTTTAAAACAAGGATCAGGTAATATGGAAAAATATTGTACACATTTTCGTCGTTGGTCCACTCAAACAGGGTGGAACGATTCTGCTCTGAAAAGTCTATTTCTTGCTGGGCTCAGTGAAAAGGTTAAAGACCTGCTAATTGCTTATCCTACACCTGAGGATTTGCAACAGGCTATGCAATTAGCTATACGGGTGGATAGAAGACTGCGTGCTAGGGTTAATGAGAGCAAATCCTCTGCTATGTCAGTTTCTGGTTATGATAATGTGTGTACTAACAGTGGTGAACCGATGGAGATTGGATCGGTGGCACCTCGCTCTCAAGAAAAACACCGTCATTTTTCAGAAGGCTTGTGTTTCTATTGCGGGAAATCTGGTCATTTGATTAAAGGCTGTGAGCTTCGTATGAAGAAAGAAAAAAAAAATGGTCAGTCACGCCCGTATTGCCTGTTTAAATTCCAAGGGTATATTTTTAGCTGCTTCCACGATTGCTCAGGAAAAATTAATGGAATTTCGGGTGTTTGTTGATTGCGGGTCTACACTGAATGTTATTGATGGGGGATTCGTGGAAAAACTCAATTTAAAACCTGAACCTTTATCATCCCCCATTGCTGTGGTTTCTGTGGATGGCTCCCCTTTGAAGAATATTACTCTCAAGGTCAGTGAATTTCCTCTCACTATTAATGGTGTTCACCATGAGAAATTGGATTTGGTAGTGTTGAATAACTTGCCTTCTCCAGTAATATTGGGTTTGCCCTGGTTAAAATTTCACAATCCTGTACTGGATTGGTCTACCAGTGAAATTAAATCCTGGAGCCATAAATGTTATGACAAGTGTTGTAACGGGCGTATTGCAGCTTTGGATAGGGGAGAATTGCCTGTTCCTATTCAGGATTTTTGGAGAGTTTTTTCTGAGAAAGAATCGCAGGTTTTGCCTCCCCATAGAGACTATGATTGTTCTATTGAATTTGTCCCTGGAGCGACTCTTCCTAAAAGTCGTTTATTTAACCTTACTATTCCTGAGAGGAAGGCTTTGGAGGAATACATACAGACAAGTTTGGCCGCCGGTCACATTAGGCCCTCTAAGTCTCCTGTGGCGGTTGGATTTTTTTTTGTAAAAAAAAAGGACGGCGGTTTACGTCCTTGTCTAGATTTTCGTGAGATTAACAAAATTACGGTACGCAATCCTTACCCACTGCCATTGATTCCTGATCTGTTTAACCAGTTATTGGGGGCCAAGTGGTTCTCTAAAATTGACCTTAAGGGGGCATACAATCTGTTGCGCATGAAGGAGGGTGATGAATGGAAGACTGCTTTTAACACTCCTGTGGGTCATTTTGAGAATCTGGTTATGCCTTTTGGTCTTACTAATGCTCCTGCATTTTTTCAGAATCTGATTAATGACATCCTTAGACCTTTGATCGGTAAAAATGTGGTTGTGTATTTGGATGACATTTTGATTTATTCGCCAGATCTGGAGTCTCATTGGCGGAGCGTGCGTGAGGTATTACAGTTATTAATGGACAATTCGCTTTTTGCTAAGCTGGAGAAATGTGAGTTCGCTGTACAGAGAATTAGTTTTTTGGGCTACATTATCTCCAGCAAAGGTTTTGAGATGGATCCGGTTAAGGTTCAGGCTGTGCAGGAATGGCCTAGGCCTATTGGTTTGAAATCGATACAGAGGTTTTTGGGTTTCGCCAATTACTATAGAAAATTCATAAAAAATTTTTCTAGTATTGTCAAACCTCTGACTGATCTCACCAGGAAAGGTGCTGATGCGGTTCAGTGGTCTTCTGAGGCCATTGAAGCTTTTGTGTATCTCAAGGAGAGGTTCACCTCTGCTCCCATCCTTATGCAGCCTGATGTTACTAGGCCGTTTTTGGTTGAGGTTGATGCTTCCTCTGTGGGGGTTGGCGCAGTATTGTCTCAGGATAACGGGGATGGATTACATCCCTGTGCATTTTTTTCAAAAAAATTTTCGGAGACTGAATTGAATTACGATATTGGTAATCGGGAATTATTGGCTATTAAACTCGCATTTGAACACTGGCGCCACTTCTTGGAAGGTGCGGAATTTCCCGTTCAGGTTCTTACGGATCATAAAAATCTGATATATCTTGACGCTGCCAAGCGCCTGAATGCCCGTCAGGCTAGGTGGGCACTGTTTTTCTCGCGGTTTAATTTCTCCGTTACTTACATCCCTGGTACTAAGAATGTTAAGGCGGATGCCTTGTCTCGCAGTTTTTCTCCCATAGTCGGTGCTGAGAAAGAGGAAAACATTTTACAAGAAGGTGTTGTGATAGCTGCTTTAGACTCCGTTTTGGAAGATGAGATTCTTAAAGCTCAGGAGAATGCCCCATCTAACACTCCTCATGGGAGGTTGTTTGTGCCTGGGACCTTTAGGAGAGATTTGTTTGTTGAGTGTCACGAATCTCGGTTGGCAGGTCATCCCGGAATCTCTGAGACCAAGAGACTGGTGGGTCGCAGTTTTTGGTGGCCTGGATGGCAGAAGGAAGTCATTAAGTGGGTGCGCCAATGTACTATATGTGCTAGATCTAAGTCCTCACATACTCCTGCTGCGGGGTTGCTTTGTCCTTTGGAGGTCCCCAGTGCTCCTTGGACACATTTGGCTATGGACTTTATAACTGACCTTCCCCCCTCTGAGGGTTTTACTGTCATCTGGGTGGTCGTGGACCGTTTTAGCAAGATGTGTCACTTGGTTCCCTTCGTCAAACTGCCCTGCGCTAAAACTCTCGCTAAGGCCTTTGTCAAGGAAATTGTCAGACTTCATGGCGTTCCTACTGACATTGTTTCTGATAGGGGTCCTCAGTTCGTGGCTCGTTTTTGGCGTGCCTTTTGTGACAGGTTGGGAATTCATTTGTCGTTTTCGTCCGGATATCATCCTGAATCTAATGGCCAGACAGAAAGGAAAAACCAGGATGTTGAGCAGTTCTTGCGTTGTTTTGTGGCAGACAATCAAGAGGGGTGGTCTGAGTTTCTGCCACTTGCCGAATTTGCTCTGAACAATCATACATCTTCTTCTGCTGGTTGTTCGCCTTTTTTTTGTTGTTCTGGGAGACATCCGTCGTTTGGGTCGTTCTCCAAGTTGGGATCTGCCGTGCCTGAGGAGGAGAATTTTTCCGGTGATTTGGAAAGAGTTTGGACGGATGTGCGTGGTAATCTTCAGGAGGCCAACAGAAAATCTAAAGACTACTTTGATAGGAAACGACAGGAGGTTTTGTTCGCTGTTGGTGACATGGTTTGGTTGTCCTCTAGGAATCTGCGGTTGAGGATTCCTTCTAAGAAATTGGGTCCCAAGTTTGTAGGGCCCTTTAAGGTGCTTCAGGTTGTCAACCAATCTGCTGTTAGGTTGGAGGTTCCTACCTCCTGGAGAATTAATCCGGTCTTTCATGTCTCCCTGTTAAAAAAAGCTGTTGTGTCGGATGGTGACGCCTCTGCCTCTGTTCCTCCGGTGGTGGAGGACGGGGAATATGAAATTTCTCGCATCCTTGACTCTAGACGGTATAGAGGTAGTTTGCAGTATCTTGTGGCCTGGAAAGGTTTCGGACCCGAGGATAACTCTTGGGTGAGGTCAGATGATGTTTCCGCGTCCAGACTTATCAGAGCATTTCACAGGAGATTTCCTGATAAGCCTGGTCCTAGGGGATCCGGAGGATCCTCTTAGAAGGGGGGGTACTGTTAGAACCTTGCTGTTAGGTTTTTTTTCCTTTGCTGGTCACATGACCTTGTTGGCCTATTTAATCCTGCTCCGCCCTTCTGGCTTTGCTGGACTTCATTGTATATCTACTTTCTAGCTAGCCTGTGCTCTGTTTCTAACTCTGTTAGTTTGCTTGGTCTACGGACCTCTATGTTCTATCTATTTTGTTTGTTCGTCTTTCTGCTACTATTTCTGTTAGGAGGTGTCCCATATTCCTCCCAGTCCTTAGTACTTGTAGGGATTCCCTCCCCAAATCTATAGGTCTCCGTACAGACTAGATTAGGACTTTAGCAGGTCTGATCGCAGGATCAGGTTCCCTGTTACATCGTAGGGATTCAGCTGAGTCTTATAGTAGGGACAGATCTCCTCTCTTTCCTTAGCTTTGGTAGCAGAACATAACAGTCACTCTCCGCAAGGAGAAATATTACCCCTAGATCCAGAGCATTGTAAAACACTCATTGCCAGTTATCGCAAATACTTGATTGCAGTTGTTACTGCTAAGGGTGGCCCAACCAGTTATTAGGTTTAGTGGGCAATCACTTTTTCACACAGGGCCCTGTAGGTTTGGATTTCTTTTTCCCTTAATAATAAAATTCTTAATTTAAAAACTGCATTTTTTGTTTACTTGTGTTATCTTTGTCTAATATTTAAATTAGTTTTGTGATCTGAAATACCTAAGTGTGACAAATATGCAAAAGAATAAGAAATCAGGAAGGGGGCTAACACTTTTTCACACCTCTGTATATGCAGCAGTCTCGGTGTCTCTTATGTGATGTATATTGCTGATTTCCCACTGCTTGAGTTCTATAAATGTTATGTGAGCAGTGATTCATTTCTTACTGTGAAGAGACTTGCAATATGCATCTGTGTTTAGTATGACTTACTGCTGCGAGTTCTTTACAAAACCTATCGCAAAGAGTTGCCTGCGGTCCAGACTGACACAAATCTGGAAAAGCAGTTACGAGTAGCAACACCATCCATATCACCTTAAATCACAGCTGCAGCAAAGAGCTGAAGTTCCAGCCATCATATTAGGGGTAAGTCAGTTAAATGTTTAACCAAATATAGCAAGATAATTTTCAAGTTGATATTTTGAATAAATATCAAAATGTCCCTTGGCAGAAAAAAGGTTCCCCACCCCTGACCTAAAATGATAGTCTTTTATGAAGCTTAGCTGCCTGGGCCTCATAGAAGAACTGAGATATCAATCATTACAGTCTGCAATTATATCGGGGAGCACGAGCAGTGTGCCTGACGGACTGCGTGCCTTAAATGCTGCTGTAAGTGACTCACTGCGGCATTTAAGGGGTTAACCACAGTGATTAGAGCTCTGTGCTCTGAATGCTTTTGCTAGAGGCAGGTACTGACTGTACAACACAGCTGGCGTCCATCTGCCATGTGTGTAGTGGGATCAGCCACTGAGCCCTCACCATGAACCACCACCCAAGTTTGACAAGGGGTTAATGTAATTTAGTTATTGATTTAAGAAACATTGCCTGCTGCACTGTACAGGGACGGTTACTGTTATCCTTTCTTTAGTGTCTGTCCCCAATGGGACTTACAATCTAATTTCCATAGTCTTTCTTTTGTAGTGCATTATTTATACATTTTTAAGATATTCTGGGACATTGTAATAAGGTATTAAAAAACACAACATTTTGGACGTTCTACAAAAAAAGTATTATAGTAGACACCATAACTCAAGGAGAGTTGCAGAGCCATACACAGGGCAGTGTAATATACATTTTGTATCAGTAAAAATGACACACAAAAAAGAAGGGGGTGAATGAAAAGGGTAGTCAGTGCAGAGAAAGGCAAAGTACGTTCACAGAGCTGTAAAAAAAGGTGGATTCAGGGTATTCATATTTATGCCTGATTTTAGAGATATTAAAGGATTTCAATCCATAAAACTGAATCCTGTATAATGAGAAGAAGTATAATGCTAGAGCCTCAGTTTAGTAACCTTGTGGTTTAGTGTGAGACTAAGAGATAGAGAATTGTTGATAATTAGACCAGCATTGCCTCCATGATTGCCATATTTTTTGAAAAGTGGAGTGGGAAAAACTCTTTCAGCTAAAGATTTCCTGCATTTTACATCTTTGTTCACTGATGATGGGTGGATCTGGTTTGGAGTCAGTGTAGTGGAATTAGTACAATGTATCAATAAATTTGTTAAATTGGTGGGTTTGGAAGGTTTATAAGTTGCAGATTGACGTGAGAGACTAACCATTGTTGAATATAAGGGAGACTTTAATTCCCAAATTTTAATAAGGAAATGTCCCACCTTTCTGCAAAAACCTTTTATGACATAATTGTTTCATCAGGTATGAAATATAGAAACTGTGTGTTGCGCCTCTAGATAAAGGTATTTATTGAAATTATTAAAATGGTGGGGTACTTATGGTATCTTGAACCATCTTGATCAGAATTTGAAAGATTTTTCTGGATCCCGATGAGAGAACAAACTTCATTTCAGTGAAATACTTGGGTATTTGTCCCAAGAACTTTGGAAAGTGTGCTTAGAGATCTATGTTAATGACAGCAGAGATTTTTACCGTATATAACTTAAAAATTATTTTGGAATAGTTTGGCAACACAGCATTTCTCCTTAATTATGCCAGACATACATTCCATAGGCCAGGAACAATATACCTTTATTTTTATGTTGGCTTTTGAACTTGTGTTCTTCTTTGGTTGGTCAACACAGACTATTGTTCGTATAAACCTGAATGTTGATCACTTGAGTTGATATTTGGTAATTGATGAATGGCTGTTATTTACATCTTATATCAGCTCCTGCAACGTATTGTCTGCCAGTTTTGCAATACAGCAACTCAGGGTCGTTGAACAATGGCAGTTTGCTTGATAAGTTAAATACCATAGAAGGGTGTTTGCCAGTCAACATTGGGGGATGAGCTGTGGATACTCGAGCATTATGAATTAATATCATAGTCTCTGACCCTTGACCTGTGGATGTGTGCTTGAAAGGACAATTGTGAACTATAAAAAGGGGGTCTCTGCATCTGTTCTGGGAGACTTTACAAAAAGACAACCAAGAGCACAGAAACCAGGACATATGGCTCCATCAAGAGGAATACAGATCTGCTCCATTGACTATCACTGTACTCTCAGAGATGTTATGAGGAAATCCAGGTTGGGACAATCAGGTCACCTGGCCACATACCTTCCTGCTCTATTCCTGGCAGGCCAGCAGAAGGGTGAGAATCTGTAATTTGCACTATCTTGTGTTCTATATGTTATTGTCTGTTTGGTGGTTCAATAAAGTATTGCCACACTGTTTTACCCTCACCCTGTGTGGTCTGAGTAGTATGATGCCCACGGAAGACTCGGGTCTTCACAAATAGGTTTATGAATTAATATGTAGTTCACTAGCCGAATGAGACCCCTCTTGTAATAAAATATAGATAAGTATAAATTACATTAATTTGATTAGTTTTTTTTGTGCATGTAATGTTTTATTAAAGAATAATATCAATGTCACATGGGTAGGAATATTGTCAGTAGAGAAAAGTTTTTAGTTATAAATGAGAAATTCTTTCTAGAAACAGAATGGGTTTCGGCATATTTAAACGTCTGTGATTCTCGTATGAGTTTTATCTGTGAAAGTCATGGATGGAACTTATATCCATTATTGTCTATGAGGCTGTTCACATGTCTGAGCTTGTACAACTAAGTGGGCCACAATTAAAAAAAGAAAACTTGTCCATTTTTAATCCTGGTCTAGAATGAAATATGTCACTGCAAGTCTATAGCTACGTGAAAATATTGAAGAGTGCTAAGATAGCATCTTAGTGCTGTTTGATTTTCATATTTGTTCAATAATATGGATGCGCCATTTCTGGGGCGGCTGACGGCTGGTGTTTCTAGCCTGGGAGGGGGCCAATATTCATGGCACCCTTCCTGGGCTTTTAATATCAGCCCCCAGCTGTCTGCCTAGCCTTTGCTAGCTATTTGCTAGCTATTAAAATAGGGGGGACCCCACGTCATTTTTTTTTGGGTCCCCATTTTAATAGCTAGTAAAGGCTAGGTATTCAGCTGGGGGCTCATATTAGTAGCCTTGGAAGCTCCGTGGGTATTACCCCCTTCCCAGGCTTCAAACATCTGCCCCAGCCGTCTGCTTAACCTCTGCTAGAGACTAAAATTACGGGGAACCCCACGCCAATTTTGTTTTTTTTAGTAAATCCTTTATTTTAACACTAAATGTCAAGTACAGTAATCAACACTATCACTGTACTTATTATATATGTGACTGACATGTTTCTATCTATCTAATCTATGTGTGATGCTCTATTCTTTCTGTTCTAAATTGTTGTGTACCGATGCTGAATTGCCGGACGGCTTTTTTAAAGAGACGGGTGCATGAAAACACTATTATTTTTTTTTAATAAATCCTTTAACACTAAATGACAAGTACAGTAACCAACACTGTCACTGTACTTCTTATATATGTGACTGACATGTTTCTATCTATCTAATCTATGTGTGATGCTCTATTCTTTCTGTTCTAAATTGTCGGGTACCGGTGTATGCCGCTGCTGAATTGCCGGCTTTTCATGTTTCACTGTGAGCACTGTTCCCATCGATTTGGGCAACCACTGTAATGCCACAACCACCATGGCTGTAGCATTACAGTGAGTGGCAGTCAATCCCTGCATCAAGTGAAAAAATCCAGTTACGCTTTTGGTGCACGAACAGTTATCGAACATAACCTCGAACAGCCGAATTTTTTGCAAATCGTTCGCGTTCGTCGAACGACTCGAACACCGCCCAAAGCAGCTTGAATTTGAGATTGGCGAACAGTTCTAGTCGAACACCGCTCATCTCTAGTACTGACCACCACTGTGGAAGGCATCATAATCTGCTACATGACATAGATGCAAGCACTATGGGGAGAAGTATATGCGGCAATGCAAAATTACATTAGCCTGCTCTCTGATGCTTCAGCAGTGTGGAAAATGGTGTCTGCAAGTGTTTTTTTTTGCGAAATTTCAAAATGTTTGTCTTCACATGAAACAGGAAATTCGACTCAACTTGATCCGAAACAGATTGATTCGTACATCTCTACTTAGCTTCCAGTTCCAAATAAGTACTTCACTAAGGGTGTGACAGTTTAAACAGATGGAGGGATCTCAACAATATGTAAAGAGGTAGTCGGCAGTGGATTTTCCAGTTTTGTTAGAAAGGTTTCCAAGCATAAAGTATCCAGCTCTTGGGACCGCTAACTGTAATGATAAGGAACTATGTAGCAAGTTTTCAACTGCGTTACAGGAATACAGCACAATATAATTAGAAAAAATCCCATAAGCATAACTAATTAATCTAAATAGCATCTTTGTAGATGATTAGTGAATATAGTATATAGCTATGTACTCCAACAAAGAATTGTATATCAAACAGGAGAAATAAAGGAGTATCTTTTTTATTTTAAAAATATATACGTTTTTATTGAAAAAAATGATTTAAAAACCACATAAAAATAAACATGATGGACAGAATAGTAATACAATAGACTTTCCGGGTTCAGGCCTAAATGACCAAAAGTTTGGTCATCTGATGACCAGCAAATCTGAAATAGGGAGCAATATGGCACAAGTAGAAATTTATATAATAGATATTAGTAATTTATCTTTCATCTAGTTGTAAAAATTGCACCCCAAATACTGCTGAGATGCTCATAAATGAATGACCTTACCCATTAGTCAGGGGAAGTCTGGCCAGGCCCGGAGTGCAGAAGGCTAGAAGTGTTGCGCCCCTACGCACATTTCGCATGCCGCCCGCATGCTTTCTCAAGGGGAATTGAATGGAAGAATCACCTGCAGGACCTTAATACCATGTGACCATATCACATGGTCACCAGCTCACCAATAGGAGCAGCCACCCGGCGCGTGCGCCGATCACCGTTCTTGCGACACGCCCACCCACGGCCGTGAAGCCAATCACAGCAGGCCCGGACTCCTGAGAACTCCCGCGCCAGCTGGGACCAGCATAGAGATGTCGGGAAGAGGCGCGCCCACGGAGGAGGAGAAAAGGGGTACGCGCACACTGCTCCCACGGTGAGTATGTAAGAAACAAGTGTGTGAATTTTCTTCAATATAGCAGTATGAATCAATACACAGTTCCCATTCAAATTAATATGCTTTACTCTGAATAATTAAAAAGCTTGACTAGGACATTTGTAAAGCGTTTTTCTTAACTAGAAAGTTGATCCTCCCCCACTTAATCATGAATTTATTTTTCTGCCTATTCAAAGCAATTCACTTATTCACTTAAAAATTACTTAACCACTAATTTAATAAGAATGTTTACCTGTAAAGTGAATTTTTACACCCAAAACTAAATTGTAAATAATAGAAATCTTGCCAGATACAAAGTCAGTGTTTAACAAATGTGATTAGTAGTCATTTTTTAACCTGAGTTCTTCTAGAAAATTTAGTGTTTCACTAAACTAAAACACAACTTTGTGCACGCAAATATTGTCTGTAACATAAAATATGACAATTTTTAGCAAAGTGAAAGAAACAAGAAATATTTAGTAAAATGTACAGAGTCCACCACACCAGACAATTATTATTTGTAAGCAAATGTGCCAGAGATGAACTCCCTGTATCTGCTAAATCGCCCATGAGCTATTTGACAGTAGGAGCTCTTGGCAGCTCATGAGCTCAAGATTTTATTTCTCTATCCTCTGTGAGAATGTCTGAACTTGATAAACAGAGGGAATCGCAAGAATGTAATGTATGGAATTACGAGACAAGACACTACTTTATGTATACTTAGGCAGTGCGAGAATTTTCTTCAGCGTTATGAGGTGGTGAGGACTATAAGGTGGTGAGGACAACAAATCTAGCAATAGTTAGCAAGTGGCATACTTCCTGTGTGGAGAATGGAGCAATGTGTTAAGAGCAGTGAAATCTATTTGTTAGATTAATTATAGTGAAATACCCCAAATATGGGTTGTGTGTATGTACTGTTCTCTACAGTTGATGTTTACTGTATTAATATATTGTTTGTGTAAATTCCATGACTTTGCATACACACTTAGTTCACACTGTTTAATGGTCATTGTGAACATGCTCCTTCACGTTGCATGTATTTCAATTAGTACTCCAGTTAATTTTTTCAGTTTTGTATATATGTGACGCTCACAGCCCTAACCCTGGGAAGATGGGGGGTTACTCGGAGCCTGGTCAGATGTTTTGGTGGGTTGGAGCCGTTGCCTGGACCCGTTCCGTGCCCAGGGCCGTCACATTAAAAAGGATGTAATGGGCTATCAGGGTTGAGTGGTTGCTATCGACTACGCCACCTGTGGTACCTGGTGAAGGCCACCAGTGCTGCTGCAGTCCTCTGAGGCGGGATGTTGTGGCAGCTGACGTTGATACTTCTGACGTTGATACTACTTCCCACAGGTAGAGCAGGTCCTCAGGGCAGAGACAAGGATGGAGGGGGTTGTAGTATAGGAGGTCTGGTGCTACGTGGTGCGGTGCAGTGCAGAAATAAAGAGTCCGGAGGCCATAGGGGTTGACTTCCAGGGTTTTTACTCACGGTGGAGAGTACAGCTGCAAGGCTTCTCCCTGCTCCTCGCCGAGTTCTGCGGTCACCAAGGACGGGGGTCCGACAACCTCCGAGTAATTCAAGTGCTCAATCAGGACCCCCCACCAGAGTGTTCCTAGACTTCAGACCGGGTCCTTTCCTGTCTGTGTGTGTGTAGATAGGCTGGGTCTCCCTCTGGACTACGCTCAGAACAAGGGTATGGGTGGCAGCTCCGCTCCTTCCGTTACCCGATGGGATCCTTTGGGCCTGCCGGACTTCCCTGACTAGGACGTAGAGTAGCAAAGTCAGGTGTCGGGGGCCGGTACCCCTCTTGCAGCCGGAATCCCTCTGACTAGGCCAGAATAGCGAGGACAGGTGGCGTATACCGCTCCGTCTGCATCCCCCTGGGATCCTTTTGCGGTGGAGCTACACTCCTAAGCTCTGGGCCTTCTTGGTTATGGTCCTTGACCGGTTTGAGACATACGTTAACTCCATCCTGCCCCTCGACTCGAGGCCAGGGTACGAGGGCCGTGTCTCCATCCGCTGCAGGTTCACCCAGAAGCCACGTTCAGGGATGGAGATCACAATCAAAGAACCATGAGCCAAGATGACTATTTATTAAATATGAAATATTAAGTGTAACTAGATGTACGTCCTCCACCCTCACCCACTACATGGTTCCCCCTATCTTGTGGTTCCCCAGTCTCCCATTTTCCCTGTAGGGGCAGCACCTAGTGCCTACTAGCCCCCTCTGGTGGGAGAAGTGTGGTGTTGGATGTGGAGGTGGGATCCTGACCATTGCACAGTTCTTACCTCGAAGGAGGAACACCACACCCCATTGAAGAGGTGCAGCATCCCTGTGGCGGTCGAACCCTCAGGGGCGCCACATATACACTTAGTTCACAGTCATAGGTTAGAGCAGAACAGTTAGTTTAGAGCTAGCTTCAGTCACCCTACTTGAAAGTTCAAGGAACAGCCATAGGTCTAGAGCCATGTAGCCTGCATACTTTCAGGAAGGAGAAACACTGCTGTTATACCCACAAGGGAGAGAGGAAAAATGCTTACAAGGGAGCTGCCCTTTAATTAAGAAAAAGCTGCAGAGGATTGTGGTGCTATATGTGAAATGGGGAAAGACTTTGCTTAAAATCTGTAAAGTTGAGGCCCATTAGAAAGAATACTACTGTATAGAGTTGAAGAATGGAGTGAAAGTTGTGGATCTGAGTACCAAAGAGGTAGAGACACACTGCAGTATAGAGTGGAAGAATGGGGTGAAGCTTGTAGACCTGAGCACCAAAGAAGTAGAGACAGATTCTAAGACCTGCCCTTGGGAGAGAAATGTAGTACAGTACACCAGTGAATCTGCTGCTATGTCACATTTATGCCTCTGTTTGAGAGATGGGGGGACAGTACAAGTGCAATAGGTTCTTAACCAATAAATCAATGAGTTATTAAAAGATGAGGTGACTCCTCACCTTGTGAGGTTGTATGAATCACAACTTTGAAACGCATTGATACATACAGTACTATCCTGTTTTCGTGGAGCATATTTATTTAAATGGAATCCTTCAGCAAGTTTTTGCTCTGTAAGTTGAGGACAGCATGAGGTAGGGGTTAAAACACTGCACTCAACGATGTGTCAAATGTCAGGCTGTGTGCTGTTGTTTATTTAGACTGAAGGTTTAATCACTTGGTCATTGCTGGGACTACAGAAGCCACAGCAGAACATGAGCCCTATTCCGACTCCGCCCCCTTCGGTGATAAGTAGCTCATTGTCTATAGCTTTGTACACTGAGAGCCTGCTGTGGGTGGGGTTAACTTTCTCAGCCCTGCTGCATTGCTAAATCTAAAACCTCTGATTGTGTCAGAACTACTGCACCCAGAAAGCTAAGTGATACATTGTTGGATTCAGGGTCTCCTTACCTACATAATGATGCTTTCAGATGAGGTAGCAAAAACCTGCTGACAGATTCCATTTAAGTCTTTGGCATACATGACATCCCTGCACACCTCGGGAGAACATTACAACACTTGTATTAGCTTCACATTTTTCAATGTTTTAGTTGTGAGAAATAGCAGGCATGGCCACTTCCTGCGACATACACCACCTCTTGCCCGGTACTATTTGATCTGGAACCACATGACAGTATCTACATCTGTACATCCTTTTTAGGGTGATGAGCTCAGAAAAAAAGCTGAATTACAAGGAGGAAGGGGAGGCTGATGTACTAATACTGATTATTTTTAGGATTTGCATTACTAGAAGATGCTCTTTAAAGTTAACAAAAAGTGACCCTTTAAACTTATATTATTGGGGACAGAGAACGACAAGTCATAGCAGAGCTAGAGATTGTTTATAGACAAGCAGGCAAAATAATGAATGGAATGCAGTACCCAGATGGGTTATAAAAAGTGAAATTTGGAAAAAAAGACTTAATGATCTAATAATTACATTTGGGTATATCAAAGATTAGCATATGGTTCTCTCCCATGACCTAATTACATCTAGGACTGTAATCATGAAAGTCAACTACATCTAGAAGAAAAAAATGTCACCATGGTTAAAGAAAGGGGTTATTTACTGTAAGAGTAACTCGGCCTCAGGAGATTTAGATGGTAAATTTGTTTAATGGTTTAAAGGGGATAGATGTTGTTCTTGGAGGGAAAAACATCACGTTATCAATACTAGATTACTGGAAATGATTCATTGGGACATATTTGTTAGAGAACAAATTTATCTCTGAAAATGAAAACAATTGGTTTTTGCCTTCAACGTTGAGCAAAGTATACTTGTCTCTAAGTCTCCATTAGCTAGTTTTCATTTTCAAGAAGTAAATATTTATTCACTGGTAACAGCATATATTACATTCACAATCAATCCTCAATATAACTGGAATTTTAAATGATCATTATTTTAAGGTTTTATGAATAAATTGTTTTTGGATTTATACCTTTCAACCATAGCTGTTCATATAAATAATGAAATAACTAAATAAATAAATGCAGAACAGAATTTATAATTATTTTCAAGGTGAAAAATGAATAAACTGGCTACCAGCAATAAAATATCTTAGAAATACATTAAAAAAAGTGGGTTGTATTTTCTGTTTAATTTAAACGTAGATTAAAGTTGTTACCCCAAAACAGAATTTCATTAGAAAATAAGTGCATAGTGATGAGGTATGACATTGGCAAGTTACAGTTTAAATAAAAATGAATGTACTTTGTTCTTCACTTTTAATATTCATTGTGCTCCAACTGTTCTAAGGAAAAAAACTGATTTTTTTCCTCTCTGCTTTGTAAAGATTAATATATCAGTCATCTAAGTTGGAGAAGAAATGGAGGTCTTATGATTGAATCTGCATTTGCTTAAATGTTGTTCAAGACACATTTTAAAATATGCAAATTAAAAAGAGGGAGCGAACATTTTCTTTATTAGTGACAGTGGAATAACATCACATCTAGTGGGAAATTAAATAGAATAGGACTTTTCTTTTCAAGCCGAGATCAGGCAAGCTAATTAGCAGACTGTGTCATACAGTAAATTGTCTTCTATTTAGATAATTTTGTGTTGCCTGAACATAACTAATACATATGTAATATTGCAGACAGTAACTTATCATACAAGATAAAATATTCTGTAATTATTGAATATTAAGAACATGACATGAAGAAATCGACATGACCAATTATGTGGGATTTTTCAGATCTTGACCTTTCAAAATTGCGGTAACAAAAAGTTCCTTCAAATAATTGCCTGATGGTTCTGGATCTTTATTAGAAAATCTATGGAGTTACAACATAAGCCAACACAAAAGACTATAAAACTAATCTGCTATCATAAAACCATTGTTTAACACTTTATAGGATTAAAAAGTGAGCTCAGTTTACTCCTCTGAGGTTAGCGGCCCTAAGACTTTCTGTACTTTTTATTTTCTTGTGTCTTTCCTCTTTTCTTTTCCTTACCCTTGTACTTTTTTCATGACTTATACATGCTCCTTAGGGAGTATGTGTTATGAGTGGTTCAATGCATTTTTGTGCCCATAACACATCATCTCATTCTTCGTCTTTTTTCTTTCAATCATGAATGTTTGACTCGGAAATGCTGCAGCAAGGCGTACAATACTTTTAAAAGCCAGCTGGGGTTGATATGTCTTGGATGACTAGTCCAAAAGGCAAAAGTTAATTCTTTGTTGGCTGTGTTTGTGTTTGTGGAGAGGTTAGATAGTCTAGGGAAGTGAGGTGGGGATAAGCCACGAGGAACCTGCCTTATGGACTAGTCACACAAGTCCCATCTTCTCTGGACAGTTTTTAAAAGTATATTTTCTCTAGAATGCTGCTGCTGTAATATTTACAGTGTGCTTGAAAGTTTGTGAACAGTTCAGCATTTTTCCAGAATTCTGCATAAATTTGACCTAAAAACTACATCAGTCCTAAAGGTAGATAACGAGAGCCAAATTAAATACCTAAAAAATATTAGACTTTGTCATTTTTTTATGAAAAAAAAAATCAAAATTCATATGTCTGTGAGTAGCAAAAGCATGTGAACTTTTGTTTTCAGTATTTGTTGTGACCCCTTTGTGCAGCAATAACTACATCTAAATATTTGCAATAATTGTTAGTCCTGCAGAAAAGCTTGGCGGAATTTAAGCCCATTCATTTCTACAAAACAGCTTCAACTCTGTTATGCTGGTGGGTTTTCTTCCATGGACTGCTTGCTTCAGCTCCTTACACAACATTTCTATAGGATAAAGGTCATTATTTTGACTTGACTATTCAAAACTTAAATTTTATTCTTCTTTAACCATTCTTTTGTGTTCTTTGGGTCAGGATCACTTTTTTGCTCCATGACCCACGTTCTCCTGAAATTCATCTAATGGACAGATGTCCTGGCATTTTTTTCTTTAGAATTTGCTGACCCAGCTATAGCAAAACTGTCCTTCATTCTTGCCCCCATACAGTAATAATGTGACCACTATAAAATAAATTCCCCCTGTGTGGCCCCTACACTGAAAATGTCCCTCATTCGAGAGACCATATAATAAAAATGTCATAATTCTGGCCTTCATATAGTAATAATGTTGCACATTCTGGCCCCCATACAGTAAATGTCCTCCTACTGTGATCACATAACTATCTCGTTGCACTTTTTATATAGCAATTATAAAAATAACAGCCCTTCCACTCACCTGTCCTTGCTCTCACAACAAGCAGCTCCTTTTGGCTCCTCCATAACCTGGTGCAGGTGGCTCAAAGCAGTGACATCATTGTGCCACATGCGACAGGACATTTAACATCACCTGCAGCTGCTCGTCTCTTATAGGCCATTGGCATGTATAGGTATTATGAGGCAGAGAACACATCAGCTGAAAATGGTGCTGACACTGGCATACTCTTCTCTGGTCCAGCACGGATGCACCCTCTGCAGCTACAAAAGTTATGTAAGCGTTGTGTCTGTGTCTGTGATGCTGCGACTGGTAACTGCCTGATGGCCTTTGTTCAATGTTCCAGTCTTAGAAGAGAGCCTCTAACAGACAGCTCAAATCACCACCTGAGGCCCCACTCATCTCACCTCATGGCAGAAATGACCCAACTCTTCATTTAAGGAACACTTCAATGTCATGGGTTCTCATTAGAGTTGGTGCAAATCAATTTGCATATCCCATTCTATTGGCCACAACCTTGGTCTGTGGCCATTGGAATGGGCGAGAAAGTATTGTCTTTTTGCCTGACAACATTCACTGTTCTTGCTGATGAGATTGGACATGCAAATAAATTTGCACGAACTCTAGTTCTCATGGGTCATAATTTTAAAAGTACAACTGTTTGTTTTAGGTGTGATGATTGCCAGTTTAAAAAGTCCATTGTACTGTTTCAACACTACCCAAAAACCTTTGTTGCTATCTATCCCACACTTTGTGCCTTTATGCATTGCTTTATGTGGCTATGTCACATGAATACTTGAAGTGATGCTGCACTTACCGTGTAGGTATTTCCACTTATTGCAGACTTAATACTCCTAGCTCTGTGATCCAAGCTCCCATTAAAGTCCACCCTATCCACCTGCAGACAGATTTCATCTGCAGCGAGCATGTGACATGTGCGCAAACCTCATCATCAACAACAAAAAACGTCTGACTGCTGTTCTTGCCAACAAGGGTTTTGCCACCAAGTATTAAGTGTTGTTTGCCAGAGGGATCAAATACTTATTTCTCACTGCAAAATGAAAAAAAAAATATCTAATTTATACAATATGATTTTCATTATTTTTTTTTTTTGATATTCTATCTCTCAATGTTAAAATTAACCTACCCTTAAAATTATAGACTGTTCATTAGTGATGAGCGAGCACTAAAATGCTCGGGTACTCGTTGTGTGAGTTGAACAAAGTCTATGGGAAACTCGAGCATTTTTCCGGCGGCTACACCCGGCGGTCTGCAGAGGGCCTAAAAATTGCTCAAAATCAATGGGAACAGTGCTCAAATGACATGAAAACAGCATGGGGAAGACCCCTGGAAGAATTTCTGACTCCCAGGTCACTGCTGTCTACAATGTTGTCCGAGCTATTATGCCACTTTTACGGACTCACAATAAAACATGCAAAAACGGAACCAAAATGGATTTTCCTGGGAAATATGTTAAAGAACATCCTTTCCAGGGTAATGACTTGTATATAAGGCAAAATAAATAACCAAAAACAAAAATGCTCCTCCACACCTTGGGCTATGTTCACACGTAGCGTTTGTGATGCGTTTTTGCACTTTTGCATTGCTTTCAACCAAGACAAATGCATTCACTGGGAAATGTCATATTAACATTTTACAACCTTATCTGGCTATGTGGTGTGTGACACATCATCAGACACATACAGTGCTCAAAAGACATGGAAACAGAATGGGGAAGACCCCTGGAAGCATCTCTGATTCCCAGGTCACTGCTTAAAAGTGTGCCCATCATAAGTGATCCTTGGTGCATGCGAAGATGCCTCCCACCATGCACCTGTCTTTGCAGACTTGCAACAATCACCGTACACCTCCTTGTCCCAGCATTCAGTTGTCCCTACCCCATTCCTTGGAATGCAAGCGCAAGTATGCAGTCAGCCACCCACCCACCCACAGGCTGCAATACTATATTGCCAAATTTTTGACAGCTGCTTGCACTTGAAATGTAGCCTTTTAGGCTCATTGAGGCGGAAGCTGTCCACAACCTTATTTGGCTGGCGGCTGGGTGTCCATACTTGGTCCCCAGCTGCCACTATTCGTCCCGGTGTCATCTCCAATTCCACAAGCACGGGTCCTACTACAGTACCCGTGCCCTTCCCAGAGCACTTACTGGGAAGGACCGCCTAACACAAACACGTGGTCAAGTGAATGTGGCCAGGGATGGTATGGAGCCAGTCCACAGCTTGTCGGTGAGTTGTATTTCACCACAGCCATATTTTTTAGCTCGGTGAAAGGACTGACTTTTGGGAAACCATATCTACTCCAACTGTCATTTCTCCCAGGAGGTCCTCTAAAGCTGCTTGCACTTGAAATGTGGCCTTTTAGGCTCATGGAGGCAGAAGCTGTCCACAACCTCATAGTGGCGGCAGCCGGGTGTCCATATTCGGTCCCCAGCCGCCAGTATTTCTCCCGGTGTTGTCTCCTCCTTCCACAAGCACGGGTCCCACTACATTACCCGTGCCTTCCCCAGTGCACTTACTGGGAAGGACCGCCTTACCACAAACACGTGGTCAAGTGAATGCAGACAGGGATGGTACGGAGCCAGTCCACAGCTTTTTTTTGCTAAGAGTTGTATTTCACCGCAGCCATATTCTTTAGCTTGGTGAAAAGACTTGGGAAACAGTATCTACTCCAGCTGTCATTTCTCTCAGGAAGTCCTTTAAAGCTGCTTGCACTTGAAATGAGGCCTTTTAGGCTCATGGAGGCGGAAGATTTTCACAACCTCATGCCAGCAGCGGCCGGGTGTCCATACTAGGTCCCCAGCAGCCACTATTTGTCCCGGTGTTGTCTCCACCTTCCACAAGCACGGGTCATACAACATTATCCGTGCCCTCTCCAGTGCACTTACTGAGAGGGACTGCCTAACCACAAACACATGGGCAAATGAATGTGGCCAGGGACGGTACGGAGCAAGTCCACAGCTTGTTGGTGAGTTGTATTTCAACTCAGCCATATTTTTTAGCTCGGTGAAAGGACTGACTTTTGTTAAACCGTACCTACTCCAGCTGTTATTTCTCCCAGGAAGTCCTCTAAAGCTGCTTGCACTTGAAATGTGGCCTTTTAGGCTCGTGGAGGCAGAAGCTGTCCATAACTTCATGGCGGCGGCTGGCTGTCCATACTCGGTCCCCATCCGCCATTATTTCTCCTGGTGTCGTCTCCGCCTTCCACAAGCACGGGTTCTACAACATTACCCGTGCCCTCCCCATTGCACTTACTGGGAAGGACCACCTAACCACAAACACGTGGTCAAGTGAATGTGGCCAGGGATGGTACGGAGCCAGTCCACAGGTTTTTTTGCTGAGAGTTGTATTTTACCACAGCCATATTCTTTAGCTTGGTGAAAGGACTTGGGAAACAGTATCTACTCCAGCTGTCATTTCTCCCAGGAAGTCCTCTAAAGCTGCTTGCACTTCAAATGTGGCCTTTTAGGCTCATGGAGGCGGATGCTTTTCATAACCTTATGCCGGTGATGGTCGGGTGTCCATACTAGGTCCCCAGCCGCCACTGTTTCTCCCGGTGTCTTCTCCGCCTTCCTAAAGCGCGAGTCCCAGAATATTGCCCATGCCCTCCCCAGTGCACTTACTGGGAAGGATCGCCTAATCACAAACACGTGAACAGATTAATGTGGCCAGGGATGGTACAGAGCCAGTCCAAATAGAAAATGCAGCCATAGAGTGTCCTGGAACCTTCCCACACACTTTTCTTAGCCAGGGCTGCTTCTCAGCTGATTGGACGGGCCCACTAGAGAACCGGAGACTCCTCCAGTGGGCCCTGGCTTCTCCTTCAGGAGAGTTCATAGTGCCGAAGTGAGGCCATGATGATGATAGAGGCCACCATTTGCTTAGTTTTCTGCTAATTGGAATGCAAGTGCAAGTATGCGAACAGCCACCCACCCACAGGCTTTAATACTATACTGCCAAATTTTTGACAGCTGCTTCCACTTGAAATGTGGATTTTTATGCTCATGGAGGCAGAAGCTGTCCACAACCTTATGGCGGTGGCCGGGTGTCCATACTCGGTCCCCAGCCGCCACTATTTGTCCCAGGGTCGTCTCCGCCTTCTACAAGCACGGGTCCTACAACATTACCCGTGCCCTCCTCAGTGCACTTACTGGGAAGAACCGCCTAACCACATACACGTGGAAAAGTGAATGTGGCAAGGGACGGTATGGAGCCAGTCCACAGCTTGTCGGTGAGTTGTATTTCACCACAGCCATATTTTTTAACTTGGTGAAAGGACTGACTTTTGGGAAACAGTATCTACTCCAGCTATCATTTCTCCCAGGAAGTTGTCTAAAACTGAATGAACTTGAAGTGGGGCCTTTTAGGCTCGTGGAGGAGGAAGCTTTTCACAACCCCATACCAGCGGCGGCCGGGTGTCCATACTTGGTCCCCAGCCGCCATTATTTGTGCCAGTGTCGTCTCCGCCTTCCGCAAGCACGGGTCCTACAACATTAACCGTGTCCTCCCTAGTGCACTTACTGAGAAGGACCGCCTAACCACAAACACGTGAACAAGTGAATGTGGCCAAGGACGGTACGGAGCCAGTCCACAGCTTGTCGGTGAGTTGTATTTTACCATAGCCGCATTTTTTAGCTCAGTGAAAGGACTGACTTTTGGGAAACCATATCTATTCCAGCTGTAATTTCTCCCAGGAAGTCCTCTAAAGCTGCTTGCACTTGAAATGTGGCCTTTTAGGCTCGTGGAGGCGGAAGGTTTTCACAACCTCATTTAGGCGGCGGCCGGGTGTCCGTACTCTTTCTCTAGCCGCCACTATTTGTCCCGGTGTAGTCTCTGTCTAACACAAGCACGGGTACTACAACATTACCCGTGCCCTCCTCAGTGCACTTACTGTGAAGGACCACCTAACCACAAATACGTGGATAAGTGAATGTGGCCAGGGACAGTACGGAGCCATTCGACAGCTTGATCAAGAGTTGTATTTCACCACAGCCATATTTTTAAGCTCATTGAAAGAACTGACTTTTGGTAAAACGTATCTACTCCGGCTGTCATTTCTCCATCACCAGGTTCCTCTCATTGTCACACACAACCATGCCTGGCTGTATGTTCAGCGGTGAGAGCCACAGATCAAGCTGCTGTATTACAGCTTTCAACAGCTCTGCAGCGCTGGGCAGTTTGTCACCTAAGCATTAAACATGTTAGCTTCAGCACAGCCTGTTGCCGCTTGGCTAAGGCAGTGCTGCAGTGCTTTCAGCTTGTGACTGATGTGGTCATTTCGGAGATGGAGGCCGAACTGGAGGAGGAGGTGCAGGAGCAGAACAATGTGATTACATTGAGGTTACATTGGCACTCTGGTTTTTATTCTAAAGAAAGATCCTACTGTGGTTTATTTTATGTTATTTTTTAAGACAAATGCATTCACCGCGAAATGTTATTTTAACATTTTACAACCTTATCTGGCTATGTGGTGTGTGACACATCATCAGACACATCCTGTTTCATTTATGATGGAGGGACTCTGAAAGTCACAAAGCCTATTTTTATAGGGCCATCAGGCGGCCCTTGCTATTCTTAAAGGGCCAGGGGTCGGCCCTCGCTATTGTTAGAGAGCCATAAGCTGGATATGCTTTGTTGTTCCCATTATTAACCAGTGGGTCTCCTATACTATTATTGCATATGCAGTGACTGCAATGGCTGCCAAAAATTTGGAGGAACTTCAATGCCCCTTGCAAGAGACGTAGAGGTCAGAGAGCCTCCTAAAAACAATGTTCCCAATATTAGGAAGTGGGTCTCCCATAGTGTTTGCCTATGCAGTGAAGCAACGGCTGCCAAAAATTTGGAGGCACTCCAATGCCCCTTGCAAGAGATGTAGAGGTTAGAGAGCCTCCTATAAACAATATTTCCATTATTAAGAAGTGGGTCTCTCATAGTATTTGCCTATGCAGTGAAGCAACGGCTGCCAAAAATTTGGAGGAACTCCAATGCCCCTTGCAAGAGATGTAGAGGTCAGAGAGCCTCCTAAAAACAATGTTCCCTTTATTGAGAAGTGGGTTTACAGTGAAGCAATGGCTGCCAATAATTTGTAGGAACTCCAATGCCCCCTTGCAAGAGACATAGAGATCAGAGAGCCTCCTAAAAACAATGTTCCCATTATTAGGAAGTGGGTCTCCCATAGTGTTTGCCTATGCAGTGAAGTAACGGCTGCCAAAAATTTGGAGGAATTCCAATGCCCCTTGCAAGAGATGTAGATATGTTGATATGGTACATATGGTGGTGATATGGTGGTGGAGGCTGAGGATGAGGAAACGGAGGAGGACAAGAGCAAATAGACAAAATAAGGAAGCATATACCGATGTCTGGGTGTGAAGACAGAGGTGCATGGGAATAGAGTTAGACCTCCAAAAAAAAAGACACTGTATTTGAGTTTATGTTACACTGCTATCTTTCGGTGGTGTTGAGAAGTTTGGCCCAATCCAGCCCTTGTTCATTTTTATTAGTCAGCATGTCAGTATTTTCAGTTGACAGGCGGATGCGCCTATCGGTTATAATTCCACTGGCGGCACTAAAAACCCACTCTGACAAAACGCTAGCGGCAGGGCAGGCCAAGACCTCCCAGGCATAGAGAGCCAGTTCATGCCATGTGTCCAGCTTGGATACCCAATAATTATAAGGCACAGAGGAATCACGGAGGACATTGATACGTTCGGCAAGGTACTCCCTCACCATCTTCCGAAACGTTGCACTCCTTGTGAGAGTACTCTGCGCCTCAGGGCCTGTGCGATGGGAGGGTCTGAGAAAACTGTCCCAGCACTTTGACAGTGTTCCCCTGCCTCTGCTGGATTGCATTTGTGGCTCTCTTGCCTGTACTCCTTGGTTGTTCATCGAACTGTGACCTCCAGCGTTTTCAGATGGGAATTTTTTTAATAATTCCGCAACAAGGACCTTCTCGTACTGCAGCATTTCATTAGGCCTGTCCTGCAAGGGAATAAGAGAAAAAGCTCTCCCTATAGCGTTGGTCTACAAGTGTCACCAACCAGTAATGACTGTCACCAAAATTTGGACAAAGCGAGGGTCACAAGAAAGGCAGCATAACATAATCTCAGCCATGTGTGCCAGACTGCAAAGAGGCAAGACTTCCGTGTCCTCACCAAGAGGACGACTGACTATGCTCCCCTCTTCATCCTCCACCTCTTCCTCCTTCTCCCTGTTCTCAGGCCATCCAAACTGAACAGACGGTATGACAGTTGTGCAGGTAGTAGCGTCTATAGCACAGGGAACTAGCTATTGTTCTTTCTCCTCCTCTTCCTCATTGTCACCCAATCCACGTGGGGATGAGATGAGGCTGGGCTGTGTGTAATCACCCTGTATGGTTCCTTGGTCCATCTCATCGTGCTCCGCCTGAAATGCATCCTCTTTAATTGAGAGCAGAAAGCGTTTCAGAAGACAGAGAAGCGGGGTGGTGACTCTAATTATGGCGTCATCGCCGCTCACCATCTTGGTGGAGTCCTCAAAGTTTTGGAGGATGGTACAGATGTCTGACCTCCGTGTCCACTCCTGAGGTTTTATGTGTGGAGTCTGACCTGAATATCGACGGACTTTTTGATGCAGGTAGTCAACAATTGCCCTCTTCTGCTCACAAATCCTTCCCAACATCTGCAATGTAGAGTTCCAATGCGTGGGGTCATCACACACCAGTCAGTGAGCCGGAAGCTGCAAACGCTGCTGAAGCACGGCAAGGGCGACGGAAGCTGACTTTCTAAAATGGGCACACAGGCATACTTTGACAAATACGACAGATCCGGGTAGGTTTTGAGAAACCGCTGAACCACGAGGTTAAGCACATGGGCCAGGCATGGTACGTGTTTGAGCCCACTTTGCCTCAGAGCCGCCACCAGATTCCGGCCATTGTCACACACAACTATGCCTGGCTGTAGGGTCAGTGGAGTCAGCCACAGATCTGCCTGCACTTTCAGAGCTGTCCACAACTCTTCAGCGTTGTGTGGTTTGTCACCTAAGCATATTAGCTGTTGCCGCTTGGCCAAGGCAGTGCTGCAGTGCTTCCATCTTGTTACTGATGTGGTCATTTTACAGATGGATGCTGAAGAGGAGGAGGAGGAGGTGCAGGAGCTGTAGAATGTGGGGGCAATCCTGAATGACCCAGGGCCCGCAATCCTTGGCGTCGGGAGGACGTGTTCCGTCCCAAGGGCCGACTAGGTCCTGGCTTCCACTGTGTTAATCAAGTGTGCTGTCAGCGAGATGTAACGTCCCTGCCCACAAACACTTGTCCATGTGTCCGTGGTTAGGTGGACTTTCCCAGTAACTGCATTGTTGAGGGCATGGCTAATGTTGTGGGACACGTGCTCATGTAATGCGGGGATGGGACACCGGGAGAAATAGTGGCGACTGGGGACCTAGGGTTGGCCGCCGAAATCAGGTTGCGGAAAGATTCCTTCTCCACGAGCCTAAATGGCAGCATTTCGAGCGCAAGCATTCACGAAATGTGTGAATTTAGTAGTATGGCCTGTGGGGCATTAGCTGCGCAATTGCGCTTGCATTTCAAGGACTGAGGCTGTGACAACTGAACACTGCACTGGGACAAGAACGTGCTTCCTGATGGTGCTAGTTGAGAGTGTTCAACGACAGGTGCAGGGCAGGAGGCATCTTCGCATGCACTATGGACAGGGGATTGGCGAGCACGCACAACAGTGGAACAAGCAGTGGTGTCACCCGCAGACACTGTTGCTGGACCCTGGGGTACTCCCACTTAGTCGAGTGCTTTGCTGTCATGTGCCTGATCATGCTGGTGGTGGTCAGGCTGCTAGTTTTGCTACCTTTGCTGATGCTGGCCTGGCAGGTGGTGCAAATGGCCTTTTTGGGGTTATCGGCAGAGTCTTAAAAAAAAACAGACACGGGAAGACCTAACAGTTGTACTGGCAACTTCCGTCGTGTTGATGTTACGGGGAACAGTTGCCTGCCTTCTGTCTGTGGCCATCACACTGCTTGTTCTTGCCTGTTGTGGTGCTATGCCTCCCTCCCCCTGTGTGCTGCTGTCCTCACTCCGCAGGTCACCTTGCCAGGTTGGGTCAGTGACTTCATCGTTCACCAGCTCATCTTCCACTTCCGCACCCTGGTCTTCCTCCTGACTTTCTGGCAATTGTGTCTCATCATCATCCACCTCTTGTGACAGTTTCCCACCGTCGCATTTGTGTGACGGTGGCTGCGAAAATATTTGGGCATCGGTACATGCAATCTCCTCTTGACCCGCTTCAAGTGGAGCTGACGAGAGGCCCGAATCTATAAATGGAAAAGTGAACAGCTTTTTGGAGTGTCCAAGTGTGGGATCAGTTGTCTCTGGGCACTCGACATGGAGGGAGGAAGGAGGATCAGGGTGAGGAAATGCAGTCCAGACTCACGGCTATTGTGACATGACCGTGTGGAAGACAGGGTGGTGGTGGTGGTGGCGGCTAAATGACTGGAAGCATTATCTGCTATCCAATCAGTAACCTTTTCTCACTGCTCTGTGTTTATTGTGGTTCTCTGCGGACCCCTATTAAATGGGACAGGAAGGTCGAGCGAGAAGATGTGGGTGTTTGTTGTGGCATAATTTAAGCTTGGCCCGTGGCCTCGGCCTCGTCCTCTGCATGCACCATCACCATCACGTCCATATCCCCATCCCTTGCCACCCGCCTTGCCCATTTTAAATGGAGGGCAATATTTTCCACGTTCACTACAAATGGCTGGATTTGCAGTGATATGTGATCCGTGTGACCGAAAACCACAGTTTTAAATAGCTGGCCTGTAGATTACTATTTTTCACAGTGACCTGCTGTCAATAACTTCACTAACACACTGCAACAAAATTTAAATGGAGGCCAATATTTTCCATGTTCACAACAAATTTCTGGATTTTTATCGCTGTAATATGGAAAGGATCTGGCTGTACTATGCAGTGGCAACAAGCAAATGGAGCAGAAAAATGGTGTTCTCTGGATTGCTTTTTAAGCAAATAATCAGGATTAAGATAAAAAAAAATTGATACCTGGGGCTATTTCTATAAATATCTGTAATAGCAGGGGCAGCAGACAGAACTGGAATGGAGCCTCTTGTGCTGTATGCACAGCAGTCTGCCACACACACTGCCTGCTTGCCTAGCTCTGATATATATATACACTAACTATTGAACCCGTTCTATGCCCGGGTGGTGAGCATTTTTATTGGTATATGGTCTCCCATGCTGGTATGTGCTGCCCCCCTCCTGGTAATTGTGCTGTCCCCATCCTGTCCCCACCATCCTATCCAGGTATGCATGGCACCCCTCACCCCCAATCCTGGTATGCATGGCACCCCTCACTCCCAATCCTGGTATGCACGGCACCTCTCAACCCCAATCCTGGAAGACATGGCACCCCTCATCCCCAATCCTGGAAGGCATGGTACCCCTCACCCCCCAATCCTGGTATGCATGGTCCCCTCACCCCCCAATCCTGTTATGCATGGTCCCCTCACCCCACAATCCTGGTATGTGTGGTACCCATCACCCCCCAATCCTGGAATGTGTGGTACCCCTCATCCTGGTATGCTTGATCCCCTCACCCCCCAATCCTGGTATGAATGGTACCCCGCAATCCTGGTATGTATGGTACATTTCATCCATATTCTGGTATGCATGGCACCCCTCACCCTCTCAATCCTAGTATGCATGGTCCCCTCACCTCCCAATCCTGGTATGCATGGTCCCCTTATCCCACAATCATGGTATGTGTGTTACCCCTCATCCCCACAATCCTGGAATGTGTGGCCCCCTCACCCACCAATCCTGGTATGCATGGTTCCCTCACCCCGCAATCCTGGTATGCATGGTCCCCTCACCCCCCAATCCTGGTAAATGTGGTACCCATCATCCTGGTGTGCATGATCTTATCATTGCACAATCCTGGTATGCATGGTCCCTTCACCCCCCAATCCTGGTATGCATGGTCCCCTCACCCCACAATCCTGGTATGTGTGGCCCCCTTATCCCCCAATCCTGGTATGCATGGCACCCCTAATCCCCAATCCTGGTATGTATGGCTCCCTCATCCCCAATCCTGATATGCATGGCAACCCTCATCCCCAATCCTGGTATGCATGGCTCTGTCATCCCTAATCCTGGTATGTATGGTATCCTCATCCTGGTATGCATGGCACCCCTCATCCCTATTTTGGTATGTATGGTACCCCTCATCCTGGTATGCATGGCACCCCTCATCCTAATTCTGGTATGTATGACCTCCTCATCCCAGAAACCTGGTATGCATGGTACCCAATCCCTAATCCTAGTATGCATCGCACCCCACATCCTTATCCTGGTATGCATGGTACCCCTCATCCCTATTCTGGTATGCATAGTACCCCTCATTTTGGTATGCATGGCACCCCATCCCTCATCCTGGTATGCATGGTACCCCGCATGGTAGCCCGCATTCCTATCCTGGTATGTATGGTACACCTCATTCCTATTCTGGTATGCATGGCACCCCTCATCCCCCAATCCTGGTATGCATGGCACCCCTAATCCCCAATCCTGGTATGTATGGCTCCCTCATCCCCAATCCTGATATGCATGGCAACCCTCATCCCCAATCCTGGTATGCATGGCTCTGTCATCCCCAATCCTGGTATGTATGGTATCCTCATCCTGGTATGCATGGCACCCCTCATCCCTATTTTGGTATGTATGGTACCCCTCATCCTGGTATGCATGGCACCCCTCATCCTAATTCTGGTATGTATTACATCCTCATCCCAGAAACCTGGTATGCATGGTACCCAATCCCTAATCCTAGTATGCATCGCACCCCTCATCCTTATCCTGGAATGCATGGTACCCCTCATCCCTATTCTGGTACGCATAGTACCCCTCATTTTGGTATGCATGGCACCCCATCCCTCATCCTGGTATGCATGGTACCCCGCATGGTAGCCCGTATTCCTATCCTGGTATGTATGGTACACCTCATTCCTATTCTGGTATGCATGGCACCCCTCATCCCCAAATTGTGGTATGCATGGTCCCCTCACCACCCAATCCTGGTATGCATAGTTCTCTCACCCCCCAATCCTGGTATGCATGGTCCCCTCACCCCCCAATCCTGGTATGCTTGGTCCCCTCACCCTCCAATCCTGGTATGTGTGGTACCCCTCATCCTGGTATGCATAATCCCCTCACCCCCCAAGCCTGGTATGTATGGTACCCCCCAATCCTGGTATGTATAGTACCCCTCATCCCTATTCTAGTATGCATGGCACCCCTCACCCCCTCAATCCTGGTATGCATGGTCCCCTCACCCTCAAATCCTGGTATGCATGGTCCCCTCACCCCACAATCCTGGTATGTGTGGTACCCCTCATCCCCCCAATCCTGGTATGTGTGGCCCCCTCACACTCCAATCCTGGTATGCATGGTCCCCTCACCCCCCAATCCTGGTATGCATGATCCCCACGCCCCCCAATCCTGGTATATGTGGTACCCATCATCCTGGTATGCATGATCCCTTCATCCCTATTCTGGTATGCATGGCACCCCTCACCTCCCAATCCTGGTATGCATGGTACCCTCACCCCCCTCCTGGTATGCATGGTTCCCTCACCCCCCAATCCTGGTATGCATGGTCCCCTCACCCCCAAATCCTGGTATGCATGTTCCCCTCACCCCCAAATCCTGGTATGTGTGGTACCCCTCACCCCCCAATCCTGATATGCATGGTCCCCTCACCCTGCAATCCTGGTATGCATGGTCCCCTCACACCCCAATCCTGATATGCATGGTCTCCTCACCCCCAATGCTGGTATGTATGGTACCCCTCATCCTGGTATGCATGGCACCCCATCCCTCATCCTGGTATGCAGGGTACCCCGCATTCCTATTCTTGTATGTATGGTACCCCTCATCACTATTTTGGTATGCATGGCACCCCTCACTCCCCAATCCTGGTACTCATTGTCCCCTCACAACCCAATCCTGTTATGTATGGTCCCCTCACCCCCCTCCTGGTATGCATGGCTCCCTCACCCCCAGTCCTGGTATGTATGGTACCCCTTATCCTGGTTTGCATGGCACCCCATCCCTCATCCTGGTATGCATGGTACCCTGCATTCCTATCCTGGTATGTATGGTACCCCTCATCACTATTTTGGTATGCATGGCACCCCTCACTACCCAATCCTGGTATGCATGGTCCCCTCACCCCCAAAATCCTGGTATGCATAGTCCCCTCACCCCCTCCAATCCTGGTATGCATGGTCCCCTCACCCCACAATCCTTGCATGTGTGGTACCCCTCACCCCCAATCCTGGTATGCATGGTCCCCTCACCCCGCAATCCTGGTATGCATGGTCCCTTCATCCCACATTCCTGGTATGTATGGTCCCTTCATCTCCAATACTGATGTGTGTTGTACCCCTCTTCCTGGTATGCATGATCCCCTCACCCACTATCCTGGTTTGTATGGTACCCCCCAATCCTGGTATGTATGGTACCCATCATCCCTATTCTGGTATGCATGGAACCCCTCACCCCCTCAATCCTGGTATGCATGGTCCCCTCACCCCCCAATCCTGGTATGCATGGTCCCCTCACCCCACAATCCTGGTATGTGTGGTACCCCTCATCCCCCCAATCCTGGTATGTGTGGCCCCCTCACCCACCTATCCTGGTATGCATTGTCTCCTCGTCCCGTAATCCTGGTATGCATGGTCCCCTCACCCCCCAATCCTGGTATGCATGGTCCTCTCACCCCCAAATCTTGGTATGAATGGTGCCCTCACCCCACAATCCTGGTATGTGTGGCACCCTCATCCCCCAATACTGGTATGTGTGGTCCCATCACCCACAATCCTAGTATGTGTGGTACCCCTCATCCCCCCAATCCTGGTATGTGTGGCTCCCTCATCCCCCAATACTGGTATGTGTGGCCCCCTCACCCCCCAATCCTGGTATGTGTAGTCGTCTCATCCCTTTCACGCTGTACACACATACAAAAAAATAAACACTTATACTCACCTTTCTTCCCTGTTCTGCAGCGCTGCAGTGTCCTGTTCTGCTGGAGGCCGGGGGAGGAGTGTGGTGCCGGAGTATGCCCATACCGCGCTGTCTGGCACCAATTTGCTGAAGACACACTGCAAATGTGTCTTCAGTAAAATGACACCGGATAGCGCTATGCGCATGCGCCGATCCGACGCCTCACTCCTGCTCCAGTCTCCGGCGAAGAGAGGCGCCGCGGCAACGCTCCTCCCGGTTGGTTAAGTATGTAAGTATGGCGCCGAAGATTGCGGTATGCGTTCAGTGTCTACGCATACCGTAATCTCCGGCGCCATACACTCCTCTTACCTGTAACGGCTGGTTGCGTACTTCTGTCTGGAGCCATACTACACGTCGTGCATGCGCAGTCTATTAAGACTTCAGACAGAGACATGCATCTCCTGTTATATTATAGATATATTTATTTGTATATATATATATATATATATATATATATATATATATATATATGTTGAGGAATACCTAGACTAACAGGATGTTCAATGGACCCTCTTGCTATATGCACTGCAGTCTGCCACATACACTACCTGCCTACCTAACTCCTGCTATCACCACTCAGGGCCTGTGCGATGGGAGGGTCTGAGAAAACTGTCCCAGCACTTTGACAGTGTTCCCCTGCCTCTGCTGGATTGCATTTGTGGCTCTCTTGCCTGTACTCATTGGTTGTTCATCGAACTGTGACCTCCAGCGTTTTCAGATGGGAATTTTTTTAATATTTCCGCAACAAGGACCTTCTCGTACTGCAGCATTTCATTAGGCCTGTCCTGCAAGGGAATAAGAGAAAAAGCTCTCCCTATAGCGTTGGTCTACAAGTGTCACCAACCAGTAATGACTGTCACCAAAATTTGGACAAAGCGAGGGTCACAAGAAAGGCAGCATAACATAATCTCAGCCATGTGTGCCAGACTGCAAAGAGGCAAGACTTCCGTGTCCTCACCAAGAGGACGACTGACTATGCTCCCCTCTTCATCCTCCACCTCTTCCTCCTTCTCCCTGTTCTCAGGCCATCCAAACTGAACAGACGGTATGACAGTTGTGCAGGTAGTAGCGTCTATAGCACAGGAAACTAGCTATTGTTCTTTCTCCTCCTCTTCCTCATTGTCACCCAATCCACGTGGGGATGAGATGAGGCTGGGCTGTGTGTAATCACCCTGTATGGTTCCTTGGTCCATCTCATCGTGCTCCGCCTGAAATGCATCCTCTTTAATTGAGAGCAGAAAGCGTTTCAGAAGACAGAGAAGCGGGGTGGTGACTCTAATTATGGCGTCATCGCCGCTCACCATCTTGGTGGAGTCCTCAAAGTTTTGGAGGATGGTACAGATGTCTGACCTCCGTGTCCACTCCTGAGGTTTTATGTGTGGAATCTGACCTGAATATCGACGGACTTTTTGATGCAGGTAGTCAACAATTGCCCTCTTCTGCTCACAAATCCTTCCCAACATCTGCAATGTAGAGTTCCAATGCGTGGGGTCATCACACACCAGTCAGTGAGCCGGAAGCTGCAAACGCTGCTGAAGCACGGCAAGGGCGACGGAAGCTGACTTTCTAAAATGGGCACACAGGCGTACTTTGACAAATACGACAGATCCGGGTAGGTTTTGAGAAACCGCTGAACCACGAGGTTAAGCACATGGGCCAGGCATGGTACGTGTTTGAGCCCACTTTGCCTCAGAGCCGCCACCAGATTCCGGCCATTGTCACACACAACTATGCCTGGCTGTAGGGTCAGTGGAGTCAGCCACAGATCTGCCTGCACTTTCAGAGCTGTCCACAACTCTTCAGCGTTGTGTGGTTTGTCACCTAAGCATATTAGCTGTTGCCGCTTGGCCAAGGCAGTGCTGCAGTGCTTCCATCTTGTTACTGATGTGGTCATTTTACAGATGGATGCTGAAGAGGAGGAGGAGGAGGTGCAGGAGCTGTAGAATGTGGGGGCAATCCTGAATGACCCAGGGCCCGCAATCCTTGGCGTCGGGAGGACGTGTTCCGTCCCAAGGGCCGACTAGGTCCTGGCTTCCACTGTGTTAATCAAGTGTGCTGTCAGCGAGATGTAACGTCCCTGCCCACAAACACTTGTCCATGTGTCCGTGGTTAGGTGGACTTTCCCAGTAACTGCATTGTTGAGGGCATGGCTAATGTTGTGGGACACGTGCTCATGTAATGCGGGGATGGGACACCGGGAGAAATAGTGGCGACTGGGGACCTAGGGTTGGCCGCCGAAATCAGGTTGCGGAAAGATTCCTTCTCCACGAGCCTAAATGGCAGCATTTCGAGCGCAAGCATTCACGAAATGTGTGAATTTAGTAGTATGGCCTGTGGGGCATTAGCTGCGCAATTGCGCTTGCGTTTCAAGGACTGAGGCTGTGACAACTGAACACTGCACTGGGACAAGAACGTGCTTCCTGATGGTGCTAGTTGAGAGTGTTCAACGACAGGTGCAGGGCAGGAGGCATCTTCGCATGCACTATGGACAGGGGATTGGCGAGCACGCACAACAGTGGAACAAGCAGTGGTGTCACCCGCAGACACTGTTGCTGGACCCTGGGGTACTCCCACTTAGTCGAGTGCTTTGCTGTCATGTGCCTGATCATGCTGGTGGTGGTCAGGCTGCTAGTTTTGCTACCTTTGCTGATGCTGGCCTGGCAGGTGGTGCAAATGGCCTTTTTGGGGTTATCGGCAGAGTCTTAAAAAAAAACAGACACGGGAAGACCTAACAGTTGTACTGGCAACTTCCGTCGTGTTGATGTTACGGGGAACAGTTGCCTGCCTTCTGTCTGTGGCCATCACACTGCTTGTTCTTGCCTGTTGTGGTGCTATGCCTCCCTCCCCCTGTGTGCTGCTGTCCTCACTCCGCAGGTCACCTTGCCAGGTTGGGTCAGTGACTTCATCGTCCACCAGCTCATCTTCCACTTCCGCACCCTGGTCTTCCTCCTGACTTTCTGGCAATTGTGTCTCATCATCATCCACCTCTTGTGACAGTTTCCCACCGTCGCATTTGTGTGACGGTGGCTGCGAAAATATTTGGGCATCGGTACATGCAATCTCCTCTTGACCCGCTTCAAGTGGAGCTGACGAGAGGCCCGAATCTATAAATGGAAAAGTGAACAGCTTTTCGGAGTGTCCAAGTGTGGGATCAGTTGTCTCTGGGCACTCGACATGGAGGGAGGAAGGAGGATCAGGGTGAGGAAATGCAGTCCAGACTCACGGCTATTGTGACATGACCGTGTGGAAGACAGGATGGTGGTGGTGGTGGCGGCTAAATGACTGGAAGCATTATCTGCTATCCAATCAGTAACCTTTTCTCACTGCTCTGTGTTTATTGTGGTTCTCTACGGACCCCTATTAAATGGGACAGGAAGGTCGAGCGAGAAGATGTGGGTGTTTGTTGTGGCATAATTTAAGCTTGACCGTGGCCTCGGCCTCGTCCTCTGCATGCACCATCACCATCACGTCCATATCCCCATCCCTTGCCACCCGCCTTGCCCATTTTAAATGGAGGGCAATATTTTCCACGTTCACTACAAATGGCTGGATTTGCAGTGATATGTGATCCGTGTGACTGAAAACCACAGTTTTAAATAGCTGGCCTGTAGATTACTATTTTTCACAGTGACCTGCTGTCAATAACTTCACTAACACACTGCAACAAAATTTAAATGGAGGCCAATATTTTCCATGTTCACAACAAATTTCTGGATTTTTATCGCTGTAATATGGAAAGGATCTGGCTGTACTATGCAGTGGCAACAAGCAAATGGAGCAGAAAAATGGTGTTCTCTGGATTGCTTTTTAAGCAAATAATCAGGATTAAGATAAAAAAAAATTGATACCTGGGGCTATTTCTATAAATATCTGTAATAGCAGGGGCAGCAGACAGAACTGGAATGGAGCCTCTTGTGCTGTATGCACAGCAGTCTGCCACACACACTGCCTGCTTGCCTAGCTCTGATATATATATACACTAACTATTGAACCCGTTCTATGCCCGGGTGGTGAGCATTTTTATTGGTATATGGTCTCCCATGCTGGTATGTGCTGCCCCCCTCCTGGTAATTGTGCTGTCCCCATCCTGTCCCCACCATCCTATCCAGGTATGCATGGCACCCCTCACCCCCAATCCTGGTATGCATGGCACCCCTCACTCCCAATCCTGGTATGCACGGCACCTCTCAACCCCAATCCTGGAAGACATGGCACCCCTCATCCCCAATCCTGGAAGGCATGGTACCCCTCACCCCCCAATCCTGGTATGCATGGTCCCCTCACCCCCCAATCCTGGTATGCATGGTCCCCTCACCCCACAATCCTGGTATGTGTGGTACCCATCACCCCCCAATCCTGGAATGTGTGGTACCCCTCATCCTGGTATGCTTGATCCCCTCACCCCCCAATCCTGGTATGAATGGTACCCCGCAATCCTGGTATGTATGGTACATTTCATCCATATTCTGGTATGCATGGCACCCCTCACCCTCTCAATCCTAGTATGCATGGTCCCCTCACCTCCCAATCCTGGTATGCATGGTCCCCTTATCCCACAATCATGGTATGTGTGTTACCCCTCATCCCCACAATCCTGGAATGTGTGGCCCCCTCACCCACCAATCCTGGTATGCATGGTTCCCTCACCCCGCAATCCTGGTATGCATGGTCCCCTCACCCCCAATCCTGGTATGCATGGTCCCCTCACCCCCCAATCCTGGTAAATGTGGTACCCATCATCCTGATGTGCATGATCCCATCATTGCACAATCCTGGTATGCATGGTCCCTTCACCCCCCAATCCTGGTATGCATGGTCCCCTCACCCCACAATCCTGGTATGTGTGGCCCCCTTATCCCCCAATCCTGGTATGCATGGCACCCTTAATCCCCAATCCTGGTATGTATGGCTCCCTCATCCCCAATCCTGATATGCATGGCAACCCTCATCCCCAATCCTGGTATGCATGGCTCTGTCATCCCTAATCCTGGTATGTATGGTATCCTCATCCTGGTATGCATGGCACCCCTCATCCCTATTTTGGTATGTATGGTACCCCTCATCCTGGTATGCATGGCACCCCTCATCCTAATTCTGGTATGTATGACCTCCTCATCCCAGAAACCTGGTATGCATGGTACCCAATCCCTAATCCTAGTATGCATCGCACCCCTCATCCTTATCCTGGTATGCATGGTACCCCTCATCCCTATTCTGGTATGCATAGTACCCCTCATTTTGGTATGCATGGCACCCCATCCCTCATCCTGGTATGCATGGTACCCCGCATGGTAGCCCGCATTCCTATACTGGTATGTATGGTACACCTCATTCCTATTCTGGTATGCATGGCACCCCTCATCCCCCAATCCTGGTATGCATGGCACCCCTAATCCCCAATCCTGGTATGTATGGCTCCCTCATCCCCAATCCTGATATGCATGGCAACCCTCATCCCCAATCCTGGTATGCATGGCTCTGTCATCCCCAATCCTGGTATGTATGGTATCCTCATCCTGGTATGCATGGCACCCCTCATCCCTATTTTGGTATGTATGGTACCCCTCATCCTGGTATGCATGGCACCCCTCATCCTAATTCTGGTATGTATTACATCCTCATCCCAGAAACCTGGTATGCATGGTACCCAATCCCTAATCCTAGTATGCATCGCACCCCTCATCCTTATCCTGGAATGCATGGTACCCCTCATCCCTATTCTGGTACGCATAGTACCCCTCATTTTGGTATGCATGGCACCCCATCCCTCATCCTGGTATGCATGGTACCCCGCATGGTAGCCCGCATTCCTATCCTGGTATGTATGGTACACCTCATTCCTATTCTGGTATGCATGGCACCCCTCATCCCCAAATTGTGGTATGCATGGTCCCCTCACCACCCAATCCTGGTATGCATAGTTCTCTCACCCCCCAATCCTGGTATGCATGGTCCCCTCACCCCCCAATCCTGGTATGCTTGGTCCCCTCACCCCCCAATCCTGGTATGTGTGGTACCCCTCATCCTGGTATGCATGATCCCCTCACCCCCCAAGCCTGGTATGTATGGTACCCCCCAATCCTGGTATGTATAGTACCCCTCATCCCTATTCTAGTATGCATGGCACCCCTCACCCCCTCAATCCTGGTATGCATGGTCCCCTCACCCCCAAATCCTGGTATGCATGGTCCCCTCACCCCACAATCCTGGTATGTGTGGTACCCCTCATCCCCCCAATCCTGGTATGTGTGGCCCCCTCACACTCCAATCCTGGTATGCATGGTCCCCTCACCCCCCAATCCTGGTATGCATGATCCCCACGCCCCCCAATCCTGGTATATGTGGTACCCATCATCCTGGTATGCATGATCCCTTCATCCCTATTCTGGTATGCATGGCACCCCTCACCCCCCAATCCTGGTATGCATGGTACCCTCACCCCCCTCCTGGTATGCATGGTTCCCTCACCCCCCAATCCTGGTATGCATGGTCCCCTCACCCCCAAATCCTGGTATGCATGTTCCCCTCACCCCCAAATCCTGGTATGTGTGGTACCCCTCACCCCCCAATCCTGATATGCATGGTCCCCTCACCCTGCAATCCTGGTATGCATGGTCCCCTCACACCCCAATCCTGATATGCATGGTCCCCTCACCCCCAATGCTGGTATGTATGGTACCCCTCATCCTGGTATGCATGGCACCCCATCCCTCATCCTGGTATGCAGGGTACCCCGCATTCCTATTCTTGTATGTATGGTACCCCTCATCACTATTTTGGTATGCATGGCATCCCTCACTCCCCAATCCTGGTACTCATTGTCCCCTCACAACCCAATCCTGTTATGTATGGTCCCCTCACCCCCCTCCTGGTATGCATGGCTCCCTCACCCCCAGTCCTGGTATGTATGGTACCCCTTATCCTGGTTTTCATGGCACCCCATCCCTCATCCTGGTATGCATGGTACCCTGCATTCCTATCCTGGTATGTATGGTACCCCTCATCACTATTTTGGTATGCATGGCACCCCTCACTACCCAATCCTGGTATGCATGGTCCCCTCACCCTCAAATCCTGGTATGCATGGTCCCCTCACCCCCTCCAATCCTGGTATGCATGGTTCCCTCACCCCACAATCCTGGCATGTGTGGTACCCCTCACCCCCAATCCTGGTATGCATGGTCCCCTCACCCCGCAATCCTGGTATGCATGGTCCCTTCATCCCACATTCCTGGTATGTATGGTCCCCTCATCTCCAATACTGATGTGTGTTGTACCCCTCTTCCTGGTATGCATGATCCCCTCACCCACTATCCTGGTTTGTATGGTACCCCCCAATCCTGGTATGTATGGTACCCATCATCCCTATTCTGGTATGCATGGAACCCCTCACCCCCTCAATCCTGGTATGCATGGTCCCCTCACCCCCCAATCCTGGTATGCATGGTCCCCTCACCCCACAATCCTGGTATGTGTGGTACCCCTCATCCCCCCAATCCTGGTATGTGTGGCCCCCTCACCCACCTATCCTGGTATGCATTGTCTCCTCATCCCGTAATCCTGGTATGCATGGTCCCCTCACCCCCCAATCCTGGTATGCATGGTCCTCTCACCCCCAAATCTTGGTATGAATGGTGCCCTCACCCCACAATCCTGGTATGTGTGGCACCCTCATCCCCCAATACTGGTATGTGTGGTCCCATCACCCACAATCCTAGTATGTGTGGTACCCCTCATCCCCCCAATCCTGGTATGTGTGGCCCCCTCACCCCCCAATCCTGGTATGTGTAGTCGTCTCATCCCTTTCACGCTGTACACACATACAAAAAAATAAACACTTATACTCACCTTTCTTCCCTGTTCTGCAGCGCTGCAGTGTCCTGTTCTGCTGGAGGCCGGGGGAGGAGTGTGGTGCCGGAGTATGCCCATACCGCGCTGTCTGGCACCAATTTGCTGAAGACACACTGCAAATGTGTCTTCAGTAAAATGACACCGGATAGCGCTATGCGCATGCGCCGATCCGACGCCTCACTCCTGCTCCAGTCTCCGGCGAAGAGAGGCGCCGCGGCAACGCTCCTCCCGGTTGGTTAAGTATGTAAGTATGGCGCCGAAGATTGCGGTATGCGTTCAGTGTCTACGCATACCGTAATCTCCGGCGCCATACACTCCTCTTACCTGTAACGGCTGGTTGCGTACTTCTGTCTGGAGCCAGACTGCACGTCGTGCATGCGCAGTCTATTAAGACTTCAGACAGAGACATGCATCTCCTGTTATATTATAGATATATTTATATGTATATATATATATATATATATATATATATGTTGAGGAATACCTAGACTAACAGGATGTTCAATGGACCCTCTTGCTATATGCACTGCAGTCTGCCACATACACTACCTGCCTACCTAACTCCTGCTATCACCACTGAATAGATGCAGCTGGATTAGTCCTCAGAAGGACTGTTGGTTCAGATGTATATATATATATATAGATGTTGTGGTATACCTACACTAACTAATAAACAAGCAAATCTCTCCCTAGCTCAGCAGCATCTCTCCCTACACTTTTCTGGGGTAGACTGTGACGAGCGTGGCGGCGCCAGGTCTTATATAGACCTGATGACATTGTGCGGCCAGCCAATCACTGCAATGCCACAACCAACATGGCTACGTCATTACAGTGTGTGGCAGGCAATCCCTGCATGTTCATTGGCTCTCTAAAGAGTGCCAAACATGCAGGGAGGGGACCTGAGCTCCCGCCCAAGCAACTAGGAAATACCCGCAGAGCGCCGAACAGTGAGATGCTCGGGTGAGTACCAAGCAGTGGCGAGCACGTTCGCTCATCACTACTGTTAATGTCTTTGTCAGTGGGCAAACTTACAAAAACAGCAAGGGATCAAATAATTATTTCCTTCACTGTTAATAATTTTTTGATGGACACAAATGAACAATAAGGTAAAGTGTCTAGCACAGAAAAATATTGTTCTAAGTTCATAAATGTATAGGCGTTAATAATATGCATTTCCTGAAAAATACAAAGAGAAGCCTGTATTGGATCCATTATTAGTAACTGGGAAAACACTCTATACATAAAATATAAACAACAAGCACTGAGAGCTACCTAAGGCTGTGTGCCCACGATGCGTTTTTAATGCATTTCCGCAGCGTTTTTTCAGCTGCGGAAACGCTGCAGAAATGCATTAAAAACGCATGGTAGAAGGGCAGCAATGTTCCCCACTGCGGATTATCATTGCGGAAAAAAACGCAGCACTACCAATTATTGTGCGGAAGCGCTGTGTTTTTGCGGCCATTGACTTGCATTAGAACGCGCCAATTCCGCAAGACTGCATCTGTACTTGCATAATTGGCACGTGTTAATGTGCGGATGGTACCCGGGTGGAGAGGAGAGTCTCCTTCACACCCAGGTACCATAGAAACTGTAAAAACAAGAATTAAATAAAAAATAAAGATTATATTCACCTTCCGACGGCCCCCGGTCTCCTTCCCTGTGCTTGCCGGCAGGACTGAAGGACCTGCGGTGACGTCACACTCATGTGACGGCAGGTCTTTCAGTGCAGTGTCCCGCGATCAGCTGGCAGCCAGGAAGGAGTGCAGCAGCACACCCCGGGTCATCGGAAGGTAAGTATTGGTTTATTTTTTTATTTTTAACCATTCTCTTGGGTCACACTATATAAATCCATGCTGTTTGCATGGATTTATTTAGTGTGACCTAGTTGACAAGCACTTTCCAAGTGATGCTAAAATCGCTTTGAAAGCGCTTGTCAATCCGCATGCGGAAACGCATGTGAATCCGCATGTATTTCGCAGGAAAAACGCATGTACAATGCGCATGCATTTTTTCTGCCAGGGAGATGCAGAAATGCTGCAGAAATTTTCTGCTTCATTTCTGCATCGTGGGCACATAGCCCACGATGCAGAAAATATAATTTTATTAGAACAATTAAATACTTGGAGCATCGTTAATAAAAGCAAGCAAGGTAGCTCAAAATAGGATGATTGATGAGTCAAAAGAAAAGAGTATAAACTAAGTACATATAGCCGATTGGTACACAATACATGAATTTCTGAAAACATGAGATAATATGGCAACTATATTGTGTAATGGATCTCAATTGTACTTTTTATGCATACATGTCTGATAAAGGGGTAAATAAATAAGTTAAACCATGGTTAACATTTAATAAAGTGCAAACAAAGGAATTGTACTAGGCATAGTGGAAGCAGAAATACTCCTATGTATTTATATTAATATATTTAATATATGTATTCTATAATATATATATAATTTTATTAGAACAATAAAATACATGGAACATGGTTAATAAAAGCAAGCAAGGTAGCTCAAAATAGGATGAATGATGAGTCAAAAAGAAAGTAGTATAAGCCAAGTATAAATAGCTAATTGGTACACAACACATGAATTTATGAAAACATGAGATAACATGGTAACTATATTGTATAATGGATCTCAATAGTACCTTGCATGCATACATTTCTGACAAAGGGTTATGTAAGTATGAACCATGGATAATAGTGATGAGCGAGCGTGCTCGTTTAACCCTTTCACCGAGCACGCTCGGGTGCTTTCCGAGTATCTTCGGCGTGCTCATATATTATGTTTGAGTCCCTGCGTCTGCAATGATTTATGGCTACTAGACATCTTCAACACATGCAGGGATTGCCTGTTTGTTAAGGAATCCTCACATGTGTTTAGTCTGTGTAACAACCATTAATCATGCAGATGCAGGGACTAAAATATAATATATGAGTACGCCGAGATACTCGGAAAGCACCCGAGTGTGCTCAGTGAAAGAGTTAAACGAGCATGCTCGCCCATCACTAATGGCTAACAATTAATAAAGTGGAAGCAAGGAGATTGTACTAGGCATTGTGCAAACAGAAATACTCTTATGTCACACTCCCTGATGAAGATGGGCCAAACGTGCGTCAGAGTTCTACAATTATAAGTCTCCACTTAGCTGAGTATGTTATTTGATTCATGATGTTTAATGGTCACTTCTTTTCAGTATTTATGTTCATCTGGTCATGACACATGCATCTCGCTTTTAGCCATTGTTCATATATTAATATAAATACATAGGAGAATTTCTGCTTCCACTATGCCTAGTACAATTCCTTTGTTTGCACTTTATTAAATGTTAACCATGGTTTAACTTATTTATTTACCCCTTTATCAGACATGTATGCATAAAAAGTACAATTGAGATCCATTACACAATATAGTTGCCATATTATCTCATGTTTTCATAAATTCATGTATTGTGTACCAATCAGCTATATGTACTTAGTTTATACTATTTTCTTTTTGACTCATCATTCATCCTATTTTGAGCTTCCATGTTTGCTTTTATTAACCATGCTCCATGTATTTAATTGTTCTAATAAAATTATATTTTTAATATTTTGGGGATTTTTCTCACTCATTCTAGCCTCAGGTAGCTCTCAGTACTTGTTGTTAATGTTTCCTGAAAAAATGTTTTGTTTTGCTGTGTTTCTTTTACAATTTTACTTTGATTTTTAGCAATTATTTTACTATTGTATGAAAAAAATGTTCAGGTAATTATATTTGCAATATAGATCTCTCCTATATTTTACAATGAAAGTTACAGTTAATATTCTGTGGCTCCCTATGCACGCTTCTTTATCTACCAATAAAATACAGCACAAGTCTTCATTTCCAGACGAAAAATACTCCTAATGTTCTCAAAAAATAGACAAGGAGCTTTGCCGAAAGTGCCACAATTTATTATTGAAAATGATAGACTTCCTCCTAAGCCTTGCAAAGTAATATGCTTTGCATAAAACATATCACATCAACGTTTCATTGTTATTTATTTATAAATCATCAGCATTTTCCGCAGTGATGCGCAATGAGAAATACTTAGATTGCATTATAACAAGGACATGATTTCTGTTTTTACACATAAATGATAATAATGAATAAAGCTCTTGACTAGTAAACTTACAATCCAATCTAGGCAAAACCGTACATGTTGTCCAAAGTCAAGTTCTCTTATTATCGCTATTCAATTTCTACCCATAAATGCATTTTAAACAGATTTTCCAAGATTTTTCAGTGATGGCTGAAGTGACCCCCTATGCTGCAGTAAACAACACTGCAACATTTGTACAAGTCTGGCTCTGCCTTGTGCAAAACAGCTGTTTAGTATGGGCCCTGGTGTAAAAATGATGGAAATTGAAGGGTGTACAATCCCAGTGAACCCTTCCATCTTTGCAAGTATTTTATCAGATTCAAAGTTCATGTTCTGGCTTCTCCAGATATGAAGAATTTCATACTTGATATCTTGTTGAATTGAGCTCAATACAGAAAATTACATATAGCCATTTATGGACTTTTAGTTGCTTCTAATAAATGAAAATATACACAAACACAATACTTTTTGTAATAAATATGCTTTAAAGGGAATCTGTCAACAGGATTTTGCAACCTCATCTGAGAGCAGCCTGATGTAGGCAAAGTGAAGCTGAATCCAACTATGCATCACTTAGATTACTGGGTGCTGTCACACAATCAGAGCTTTTAGAATTGAATTAGAATGAAGCAGAACTGAGAAAGCTAAAGCTGCCCACACCAGGCTCTGTGTACAAAGTCCATAGACAGTGAGGTGCTTAGGCACTTTGACAAGTGACACATCCCTGAATTTGATGTCTCAGCCCCTAACTCTGGCTGTCTTCAGATTACTTAGCAAATAAATGCTGACAAATTCCCTTTAAAAGTTTTTTCCCAAAATTGCATTTTTTATTACAAAGCCCAGTAAATCCATACCTATTGTTAGTATACAGACTAAGCCCAACAAAAATATTTTTTCTTATACATTTGGGTCTTTTTTATCTTTATCTGCCCATTTGTGCATCCAACTTAACATAACTGAATGGGCGGTCCTTTACTTATTTGCTAAAATGACAATTCCAAGCAGGACTTGCTTCTCCTCAGTGCACTAGACCCTTCCCTCCTTCCCTGTGTTCTTCTGACTAGCTCTAACCTCTCTGAGTTATCATCAAGCTAATCCAAGAGTCGAATTCATCTTATGCTTCTGTGCACTCTAAGATCCTGTACAGAACCCTGCCTGACTGATTTCATTTTCTGCCAACTACACAAGTATACCTTGTATAGCAAGTATGGCATCATTGTTTGCTGGTTTTTAGCTGAGCGCAACTATCCTGCAATCCTCTATGTCAGTATAGAGCTGTTTGTTGCCTGCTGCTGACAAATCAGTTTTGTGAAACTGCAAATGCTACAATATTAAATGCTTTTGGCAGAAGACAATCCCCTGTCATATGAATCAACAGAGCAGCATTTTCAGTTTCATATCACTAGTCTCTCAGCAGCAAGTAAAAACAGCTCCTCTTAGTTATCAGAACATGCGGTGATTACTAGTATGAGCTCTGGACTGGAATGAAGGAGGCTCCATCCCTTTCAGGGATATCATCCCTCACATTAGAAGCTCATCTAGACACATCCCAGAGGACTGCTACAATGGCAGGAAGCCAAGTGAGAGAAAATGCACTGGGTTTAATTGGCCTAGGCCAGTAAAACTGTACCTGCAAGGTTCCATTGGTAACTGTAAGGTAAATAAAGCCTAGAAGGACAGCCATTGAGAAGAATTATGTGGAAATCAGGTCAGATTTCAAATTGACTTACAATAGCACTACTGAATAAATATATGTGTATTTGTAAATATATGTAGCCCAATATTGTGATTTTTGGATAACCCTTTAAACACTTAAGGATGGAGCCAATTATGTCCTTAATGACCAGGCCAAATTTTACAGTTCTGACCAGTGTCACTTTAATAACTCTGGAATGCTTCAACGGATCCCACTTATTCTGAGATTTTTTGGGGGGACATATTGTACTTTATGATAGTGGTACAATTGATTCGATAAGACTTGCGTTTACTTGTGAAAAAAATGGAAATTTAGCGAAAATGTAGAAAAATATTTAGATTTGAGAGTCCTCAGTGGTTGATACCTTTTAATGGCTAACTATCTACTATGGCTAATTATCTACCGGCTAACACGCTACAAGAATATATATTTTCCCTATATGCGAAAATTTAGAAAATTTTGCAATTTTCAAACTTTGAATTTTAATGCCCTTAAATCAGAGAGATATGTCACAGAAATTAGTTTAGAAATAACATTTCCCACATGTCTACTTTACATCAGCATAATTTTGGAACCAAAACTTTTTTTTGTTCGGAAGTTATAAGGGTTAAATTTGACCAGCGATTTCACATTTTTCCAACAAAATTTACAAAACCATTTTTTTAGGGCCCACATCACATTTGAAGTGACTTTGAGGGATCTATATGACAGAAAATACCCAAAAGTGACACCATTGTAAAAACTGCACCCTTCAAGGTGCTCAAAACCACATTCAAGAAGTTTATTAACCCTTCACGTTCTTCACAGGAACTGAAGCAACGTGGAAGGAAAAAATGAACATTTAACTTTTTTTTCACAAAATTTTACTTCAGACCCAATTTTTTATTTTCACAAGGTTAATGAGAGAAAATGGACCACAAAATTTGTTGTGCAATTTCTCCTGAGCACGCCAGAGTTCGGAAGGGAAGGAGCACCATTTGACTTTTTGAATTTAAAATTTGCTTGAATAATTAGCGGACGCCATTTTGTGTTTGGGGAGCGCCTGATGTGCCTTAAAAGTGGAAACCCCCACAAGTGACACCATTTTGGAGGTCACTCATTTCTATGTGTGTGGTGAGCACCTTGAACACCCAGGTGCTTCACAGAAGTTTATAATATTGAGCCGTAAAAATACAATTTTCAAATTTTTTCCCACAAAAATGTTTTTCAGCCCCCAATTTTGCATTTATATAAAGGTAACAGGAGACATTGCGCCATACCATTTGTTGTGCAATTCCTCCTGAGTAAGCCGATACTCCATATGTGGGGAAAAACTGCTGTTTGGGCGCACAGCATCGTTCGGAAAGGAAGGAGCACCATTTGACTTTTTGAATGTAAAATTTGCTTGAATAATTAGTGGACACCATGTCTTGTTTGGGAAGGAGAATCATTTGACTTTTTGAATGTAAAATTTACTTGAATAATTAGCGAACGCCATGTCGCATTTGGGGAGCCCCTGATGTATTTAAACAGTGGAAACCACACTCAGGTGACACCATTTTAGAAACTAGACCACTCAGGGAACTGATCTAGATGTGTGGTGAGCACCATGAACCGCCAGGTGCTTCACAAAAGTTTATAACGTAAAGCCGTGAAATTTAGAAATTACATTTTTTTCAACAAAAAAGTACTTTTCGCCCAAATATTTTTATTTTCAAGAGGGTAAGGAGAAACTGGACCCCAAACTTTGTTGTGCAATTGCTCTTGAGTACGGACATACCCTATATGTAGGGGAAAACTAGTGTTTGGGTGCACGGCAAAGCTTGGAAAGGACTTGGAATGCAAACTTTGATGGAATGATCTGCGGGTGTCATGTCGCGTTTGGAGAGCCCCTGGTGTGCCTAAACAGTGGAAAACCCCCAAGTGACCCCATTTTGGAAACTACACCCCTCTGGGATTTTGTCCAGGAGGGGTATAGTGAGCATTTTTAACCCACAGGTACTACACAGAATTTAATAACATTAGGTCATCATACTGAAAATTTTCATTTTTTTCACAAAAATGTAGTTTTAGCTCCAAATTTATAATTTTTGCAATGGATAATAGAAGAAAATGGACCCCATAATTTGTTATGCTATTGCTCCCGGACACGATGATGCCCCATATATCATCAGAAACTACTGTTAGGCCACATGTCAGGGCTGAGAAGGAAGGAGCACTATTTGGCTTTTGGAGCATAGATTTTGGTAGAATAGTTTGTGGGCGAAATTTGCGGAGCCCCTAAGGTGTCAGAACAGCAGAAAAACCCCAAAAGTGGCCCAATTGTAGAAACTACACATCTCAATGAATTCATCTACTGCTGCAGTGACTATTATGTAACATCTACACCAGGCTTTATTCTGGAGAATTCCAAATATGCCAGTTTAGTGTCCAAACATTGTGCCCCCATAAAGTGAAGTGCCCCCATACATTTCTCCTGGTGACACACACCCCATAAATTAAGTGCTCTCCCCTCTACAATAATACCAAATATGTGGTCGCTTACTGCGGTTTAGGCACAGTGGGGCTCAGAAGGAGCATTTCGATTTGGGATCTCAGAATTCACTGGATTTTATTTGAGGGGTGGGAGCAGTTGCTTTTCCAGAGTATTTGTTCTACCAGTAAATTGGGACCCCCAATAGTCCCAGTGACAGATGACGGACCTGAGAGGGGGCTGGTTTTGTGTGGGATAAATTAGGGGGTTTATTGGTAACATTTTGGAGTACATCATTTTTGATTGCTTCCAGAATAAGTCTGGATCGCCAGTCTGCGCTGAACACTTACAATGAGGTTTCCATGTAAATCCCACAAAAATGCGATTCAGATGAAACCCCCAACGGAACCACACACCACAAAGAAGCAGATGGAGACACTTTGGAGCCCGTTTGAAGTCTGCTCCGGTGGTCTCCATCTTTTTAGGTGCACACTGATCTGTGGTCGTCCACACTTGTGCGCTAAAGAAAGCCTAAAATGATGGTATGCCGCTGGAACAGAGACCAGTCCAAAGGGACTCCATCGGCCTCATAAGTGAGTGGCTCCATCTGGGTTTTTTGTCTGAATTGCGGTTTTGGTGAATTTACATGGAAACCTCAACATAAGCGCTCAGCGGAGAGAGCAGGATAAACGTGAGCCGAGCCTTATTCCGATATGTTTGGAGGCAGAATGAAAAAACAGACAGCAGTACCAGAATAGTTCTTATTTTTTCGCGGTTCACCATGTGGTATAAGTGATAAGGTGGATTTATTCTTCGGGTAGGTGCTATTACAGCGTTACCAGATTTATATGTTTTTTTTTTAGGTTTTGTTGCAATCACACAGTAAAAATCCTTTTTTCTATAAAAAGTAGTTCTTTTCATTGCCATATTCTGAGAGCTATAACTTTTTTATTTTTTGGTGAACAAAGCTGTATGATGGCTTATTTTTTGCGGGACAAGTTGCAGATTTTTTGGTACCATTTTGTGGCACATAGTAATTTTTGATCGCTTTTTATTCAGATTTTTCGGACATAGAATGAACAAAAACCTGCGATTCAGTTATTGTTTTTTATTTTTTTCCCCGTTTGATGTGCGGTAAAAGTGATATGACAGATTTGTCCACCGGGTCGGTACGATTACAGTGATACTAGATTTATATATTTTTTTATGCATTGCTATTTTTGCAAACTAAAAACAGTATTTTACAAAAAAAAGAATTTGATTTTGCATCGTCGCATTCTGAGAGCTGTAACTTTTTTATTTTTTTTCCGAATGAGCCATATTATGGCTTGTTTTTTGCGGGATGGCATTTTTATTTCTCTAATTTTTTCTTACATATGACTTTTTGATCGCTTTTTATTCACTTTTTTATGAGTCAGTATGATGAAAAAGTGTCATTTTTGGCGTGTTTTTTATTATTTTTTTAACGACATTCCCCAAACGGACTAAACAACGTGACAGTTTTATAGAGCAGATTGTTCCGGACGTGACGATGCAAATTATGTGTACGTTTTTATTTTTGTTTTATCACAAATGGATTTTAGCGGTGAAACAAATTTTAGTGATTTGTGTGCACTTTTTGCGTGTTTTTTTTACACATTTTTTTTAATTTCTTTTAACTTTTTCACCAAGTCCCACTGTGAGACATATGTGATTGTCACTTTGATAGCTGGTCTCATACTCTGCACTACCTCTGTACTGCAGTGCATTAGACCTATCAGTGAGTCATGTCTGACTCACTGACTCTGCCTGTGAGATCTCAGGGTACCATAGTAACCATCGGGATTCTCATCGCGGGGGTCCGATGGTTACTAAGGGGGTCGCAAGACCACCTGGTAAGCACTTAAATACCGCTGTCACGATTGACAGCGGTATTTAAGGGGTTAATCGATCCTGATTGGCATTGAGACCGGCCGGGGCCGATACTGCAGGGTGTCAGCTGTCATATATAGCTGACACATGAAGGAATCACTGCCGCCGGGCGGCGCTGTTTACTTTTCCCACAGCAGTACATTTTAATGGCGCTGTGGAATAAGTACCCTAAAAATGAGTTACGGCGGTCATTAAGGGGTTAATGTGGTAATTTACTTTGGAAAAGGAGCTTTTCTAAAAGAGTGTCTTGCTAATTAACTGATCACAAAGTATTCTGCTCTCGATTTCTAGCAGTCAACTATAACCTGTGATAGAATCTGACCAGATCTGTTCAGCGCCCTACAGGTGAAATGATGCATTACAGTGCTTATTGAAAATAACTGACAGCCCATGAAATGAAAGCACATGACGGGCTTATCACAGTTAATAGAGGAGGGTCCAGAGTGCATGTTTAATGAAACCTTACAATGCTCACCGAAATTAACTGACTGTCCATGTAATTCATGGTGTTCTGGACCTATTAGAGCTAATAAATGAGGGTCCAGAGTGTAGAGACCTTGCCGTATTATATTTGAGCATATGAACAAGGGTTGTATAAGCTATAGCACCTTTAAAAAATATTAACTCAAAGAATTGCATGCTTTGCTTGCACTAGTATGTTCCAGTTCCAATACTTTCACTCTTTTTAAAATTTTACTCTATAGTAATACTTATATAATTAAGTTTAGTATTATAATAGTTACTATATTAGTCTCAAACCCCCAAAAAGAAATAATCACATTCACATGAATGTCCTGAGGAGGCCATTTGCATTGGAATATGCAGGGGTCCTTACTAGGAGGAGGGAAGTGTACAAGCTTATTTCGCACAAGACACTTTTCTATGGAATATGGACAACTTCTATTTTTAACACTTTATTTTTTAATACTGTTTTTCTCATTGTTATATATAATGTTAATTTTTCATACAGACAAGACATGATATTTATCCTATATTTATCACTAAGACAGTGTAGTGTGGTCTATTAATGTATTTTGGGTTTTTGACCAAGGTCTATATTTATTTGAACGTATTCAGTTTTATGCTAAATGCAAGTACCCAATTTTGCTTGCTTGTGATGAAATAATGATTAATTATATTATTTGGATTATTTTTGATGTGTGGCCTTTCATGTATATGTGAAAATTTAGACTCATCCTATCAAAAATGGCCTGTCCATCACTTTTGTTGATTATTAATTGTGTGCCATGCATACTTACTTTGTAGTTAAACACCTGAACAAGGAATGTATAAGCGGGGCCCAATTGCAAAACTAGACAACCAACAGAAGATTAGACCCCTAAAATATAACTTTTATTCGAATATGCTAAAAAGGACTCAGTAGTCACCATAACAACAAACACAAAAACAAGACAAAATGCCAGGGAACAGGGATAAGTCACACATCAGTCAGGAAGGATTACGGGCTCTATCTGTCCCTATTTTGTCCCTAAATTCTCTCCCTTCCTGACAGCGGAGGTTGGCACCCTAATTTTTGCTCCGTGGCGCCCCCGCTCAACGTCGGTGTCCCTAATATCCCTGGTAAATCTCTATCTTTATATTTAAAAAACCACAATCGTGAATAAAAGATAGAGAAAAGTGAACGTACAGATTAAGAAGCCGACAATTCATCATAGATATGCATTTAAGGAGACCCAAGTCTATATATTGCGACAATAATAATAGCCCTGGGAATTTTTTAGAAGGTAAAATTTGTCTCAAGATAGCTGGTTTATTACATTCATACACAAGCCAGCATATACTAAATAACCAAAGCTAATAAAGCAGGTTCTGTTATATATGAGACTAATCCCCAGAAGTAATGCCCACAGACCGGTATCACATGTGCATCCTGCTCTATGTCGTTCTAAATTGTCAGAGCCAGAATGTGATAGAGACTGTAACACATACAAGCAAAACAAATGACCATTTCTAAATGCATTATAACAATCTCAATATCATTTAGTAAGGAATAGCATTTATCATTGGTAATGCATTATGTCACATCTCATAGATATCAAAGAAATAACACAAATCATTAGTGATTCCTAATATCCTATGTCAGAAAATACAGGGACTTAGCACTTATCATAGATAGTCCCTCATATCATGTCCCAAATGCAAAGACAGTCTGATATCATATAAATAGACAGGGAGCAACACTTATCATTGATGATCCCTCATATCTCGTCCCAACGCGTTTCTCCCTGGTACTCTCCAGGGTTCATCAGGGGAACTGGAGAGGCAATCAATCCTTCTCTCCAGACGCTCAGTCAGTGCTGCATATGAAGAAATGGGAACATCTCCCACATATATAGACACCCACACTCATCTCCCAATGTTCACTAATTGTACCTGTGATTAGACGCCCCCTTTTTCCACCATGTCACTCACCCTGGCAGTCCAGCGCACGCCATTAAGCTCTCACCACGTGAGTAGTGTACATAAAGCACACACCCACAGTCTAGAAATGTGAGCCCCTGTCTCCGCCAGCAGCACATACCGGAAATGATGTCACTGGAACGCACGCCATGCTGCGTGGAACGCAAACCGGAAGTTCCGCCCCCTAGTGATGTAAACCGGAAGTGAGGTCGCTGCAACACATACCAGAGTCAGTGGAACACACAGCATGAAAGCACATACATAAATGATTCTGGCAGCAGCACCAGAAGGTGCCCATAATCGTTTTGCAGTACCAATCTGCAGATAACCACCTCAAATAATCATAAACTCATAGATGGTTAACAAAAGGTACACATATAGTCAAACTAAGGGTATGGTATATTAGATTCACCACTGTGGAAAGCACAAATCTATAAAAGGGATACAGTAAAATGTATTATTGTGTCTCCATTGAAAAATAATGGAAGGCAGGAAAAAATCCCATTTCTATTGTAGGTAAGTCTCAGTGTTATTCACACATTCTAACTCATCTGCCCTTAAATATTTGTTTATTGTTAAGATAGGGATAAAAATAAAAAAATTCCCATCGTAATAGTGGGTGTAAACAAGTGATAGCCCTCACGGGCAATTGTCACCAAAGCTGATTTCTTCTTGCCCCCTAATATCCTACTCTGGATTAAATGAAACTCGAGAAGCTCAACTGCTCATTAAGACCCCCTGGGGCCATCGACTCCATCCAAAAAATCCAACGGGCTTCCCGCTGGAGAATTCTCTTATTCCAATCTCCCCTCCTGATAGATTGTTCCACAACCTCCAAAGCTCTAAATGAGATACATTCAACGTCACCCCCATGCTTTGAATTCACATGCCTGGCAAGTGGTGTGTCCCTGCCGTGTCTTATATCTCCAAGATGTTCACCAATTCGAACACGTAGTTCACGTTTGGTTTTCCCAATGTAATCCATTGGACATGTACACGTACAGAGATATACCACTCCTGACGTTCTGCAGTTCGCAAAACCTCTCATGTCGTACACCCGGTTGGTCACTGCACTTTTGAAGCTCTTTGATGGTGTCACAAATTTACAGAAAGAGCAGTGCCCACACCTAAACGTTCCATTAGACCTGTTTTGTAGCCAAGTATCCCCCCTTTTTTTCCTTGGAGTAAAGTGGCTATGTACAACGGCATCCCTAACCGATCTCCCTCTCCTATACGTCACCGAGGGTGTTTTGGAGACAAGGCTCGCCACATCTGGATCGACCTGCAAAATACTCCAATGTCTTTTAAGGATATCCATGACTCGTCTCGACTGATCATCATAGGTACCGATCAGGCGTGTAATGGATTCAGAGTCAGGTCTATCCCTTGGGGTAAGAAGGGATGATCTATCTATTTCCTTTACTTGCTGATACGCCCTGTTAATTACTCGTTCAGGGTACCCTCTCTCATGGAATCTCCCTGATAATTTACATGACTCAGACTGGAAATCATTCCACGTGGAGCAGTTCCTCCGTATTCGAAGGAACTGCCCCTTGGGAATGCCCCTCTTGAGTGGGGGAGGATGAAAGCTCCCCCACTCAAGGAGGCTATTTGTTGCCGTTGGTTTCCGATATAGTGACGTTTTCAAGGTGCCATCTCTACTCTTTGATATCTTTAAGTCAAGGAAGGAGATATCCTCCAACCCTACCTCACACGTGAAGGATAGTCCAATGGTATTCATATTCAGATGCGCCACAAATGACCGAAAGGACGCCTGGTCACCTGCCCACAGGACGAGTATGTCGTCTATATATCTACCCCAAAAAAGTATTCGTGGGGCCCAGACGACATCTTCATCCCTGAACACAATGGTGTCCTCCCACCAGCCCAGGAGCAAATTAGCATAAGTGGGGGCACAAGGGCTCCCCATTGCTGTGCCCCTGAGCTGGTGGTAACACTTCCCATTAAATAAGAAAAAGTTGTGACGCAGGACAAAGTCCAATAATTCCAAGAGGAACTTGTTGTGTGGTCCAAAATGTGTCCCCCTGCTCCTCAGATAATACTCGACAGCCTCCAACCCCACTTCATGCCGGATACTACTGTACAAGGCCTCGACATCAATCGAGGCCAAGATGGTTTTGGAGTCAATGGACACACCCTCTAGCCTATTAAGGAGATCCATTGTGTCCCTCAAATAGGACGGGAGGGCCAGCACAAATGGTCTCAGGACCTTGTCCAAGTAGATGCTCGAATTCTGACAAAGGGCGTCAATCCCTGCAACAATAGGTCGCCCCTTTAGGGGACTGACGCCCTTGTGTATCTTGGGAAGTGAATAAAATGTTGCTGTTACAGGCCACTTTGGGAGAAGGAAGTCAAACTCATTTTTAGAAAGCAGGTTCATTTTCAATGCACAGGTCAATATCTTGGATAGGCCTATCGTATACTCTTTTGTGGGATCATTACGCAAAGTTTCATACATGGATTTATCAGATAGAAGTCTTTGACACATTTCAATATATTGTGTGTCATCAAGGATGACCGTGTTGCCGCCCTTATCTGAGGGCTTCAACACTATCGTGCTGTTAGAACTCAAAGATTCAAGAGCTCTTTTCTCTTTTAGAGGCAGATTTGGGTGAGCTGATTCATGTCTTGGGTTGATACTCCGGATCTCCTCCGAGACTAATTTCAAAAATATGTCAATACCTCCTAACTCACTCGATGGAGGCATCCTACTGCTCTTGGGTTTTAAGTTAGAGAAAGGTCCTGCACCAAGTTCTCTGTGTCCTTCCTCTGATAGTTCTGATAATATCATCACGTCTGGAAGGTCCTCTATAGATATACCCAATTGTTGGCATTTCACTCTATCATTGTTCAAAAAGAACTTTCTCCATTTCAATTTCCTGGTAAAAAGGTTAATATCCTTTATCCATGAAAAAGGATCAAATCTTGTTGTCGGCACAAATGTTAGGCCTCTTAAGAGTACAGATCTCTCAGTGTCAGACAAAACATAAGAGGAAAGATTCACTATCTGATTACCACAACTCTCCAAAGGCTCTGCAGTCATCGCCCCCACTATCTGCGTGTTTGAGGCCCAGTGCGTTCCCGAAGATGGTATGGGAGCAGGCCCCTCGTTTCTAAAAAAGAAGAAGACGATTGAGCAGATGAGGGTACAGAGGTACCCGCCCGTTCCATAGTCTGTCCCTGCCATCTCCTTTGATTGTTCCTCCTTCCTCGTCCTCTACCTCTCTGATTAATTTTTACACCTGAGAACCTTGGTCCCCCTTCTGCGTCTGAGGACTCAAGGTCGGATGAGGAGATGTCCACAGGGGGATTGCTCCCCTCACTCAGGGCTGGATAGGCGCGTTTCTCACGGAAATCTGCGCAGTCTCTCAAAAACCTTTTATGTTTTCTCTCTTTAATATTAAGTTGGAACCGTTCTACCGCAGTCTTAAGATTTTCTTCTTTATTAGAGAAATCAGGATTAGTCTTATGGTTCAGAGCTCCCACGGTTAGTTCCTTTAATCTTAAAGAGGTTTTTTCCAATCTGTCCTTCTCTTCATCCAGCAAAATTTGCATGAACCTCACCGAGGATGCTATGGACTCCTCTTCCCACTTAGACAACAGACTGGAGGTCCTGCACCTTGGGGCTGGTGAGATATTTATCCTTAGGCCCCTCGGGACTATCCTTTGCCTAATATAATTGTCAAGAGATTGCACCTCCCACCAAGACTTAATGTTATCTTTAAATGCACCAAGAAGCTCTGTGAATACTGCTTTAAGGGAGGGAACTGTTGAGGAGCTATTCTCCAACTCAGCCTCCAAAAAAACCTCTTGAGCATCATCCATCCACCTATTCGTATCAAGGGGACCGGACAAGAAACCAGCCATACTAGAATCTGATTAAACACCTGAACAAGGAATGTATAAGCGGGGCCCAATTGCAAAACTAGACAACTAACAGAAGATTAGACCCCTAAAATATAACTTTTATTCGAATATGCTAAAAAGGACTCAGTAGTCACCATAACAACAAACACAAAAACAAGACAAAATGCCAGGGAACAGGGATAAGTCACACATCAGTCAGGAAGGATTACGGGCTCTATCTGTCCCTATTTTGTCCCTAAATTCTCTCCCTTCCTGACAGCGGAGGTTGGCACCCTAATTTTTGCTCCGTGGCGCCCCCGCTCAACGTCGGTGTCCCTAATATCCCTGGTAAATCTCTATCTTTATATTTAAAAAACCACAATCGTGAATAAAAGATAGAGAAAAGTGAACGTACAGATTAAGAAGCCGACAATTCATCATAGATATGCATTTAAGGAGACCCAAGTCTATATATTGCGACAATAATAATAGCCCTGGGAATTTTTTAGAAGGTAAAATTTGTCTCAAGATAGCTCTTTTATTACATTCATACACAAGCCAGCATATACTAAATAACCAAAGCTAATAAAGCAGGTTCTGTTATATATGAGACTAATCACCAGAAGTAATGCCCACAGACCGGTATCACATGTGCATCCTGCTCTATGTCGTTCTAAATTGTCAGAGCCAGAATGTGATAGAGACTGTAACACATACAAGCAAAACAAATGACCAATTCTAAATGCATTATAACAATCTCAATATCATTTAGTAAGGAATAGCATTTATCATTGGTAATGCATTATGTCACATCTCATAGATATCAAAGAAATAACACAAATCATTAGTGATTCCTAATATCCTATGTCAGAAAATACAGGGACTTAGCACTTATAGATAGTCCCTCATATCATGTCCCAAATGCAAAGACAGTCTGATATCATATAAATAGACAGGGAGCAACACTTATCATTGATGATCCCTCATATCTCGTCCCAACGCGTTTCTCCCTGGTACTCTCCAGTGTTATGTTCTGCTACCAGAGCTAAGGAAAGAGAGGAGATCTGTCCCTACGATAGAACTCAGCTGAATCCCTACGATGTAACAGGGAACCTGATCATGCGATCAGACCTGCTAAAGTCCTAAGCTAGTCTGTACGGAGACCTATAGATGTGGGGAAGGAATCCCTACAAGTACTAAGGACTGGGAGGAAAATGGGACACCTCCTAACAGAAATAGTAGCAGACAGACGAACAAACAAAATATATAGAACATAGAGGTCCGAAGACCAAGCAAACTAACAGAGTTAGATACAGAGCACAGGCTAGCTAGAAAGTAGTTATACAATGAAGTCCAGCAAAGCCAGAAGGGCGGAGCAGGATTAAATAGGCCAACAAGGTCATGTGACCAGCAAAGGAAAAAACCTAAGAGCAAGGTTCTAACAGTACCCCCCCTTCTAAGAGGATCCTCCGGATCCCCTAGGACCAGGCTTATCAGGAAATCTCCTGTGAAACGCTCTGATAAGTCTGGACGCGGAAACATCATCTGACCTCACCCAAGAGTTATCCTCGGGTCCGAAACCTTTCCAGGCCACAAGATGCTGCAAACTACCTCTATACCGTCTAGAGTTAAGGATGCGAGAAATTTCATATTCCCCGTCCTCCACCACTGGAGGAACAGAGGCAGAGGCGACACAACAGCTTTTTTTAACAGAGAGACATGAAATACCGGATTAATTCTCCAGGAGGTAGGAACCTCCAACCTAACAGCAGATTGGTTGACAACCTGAAGCACCTTAAAGGGCCCTACAAACTTGGGACCCAATTTCTTAGAAGGAATCCTCAACCGCAGATTCCTAGAGGACAACCAAACCATGTCACCAACAGCGAACAAAACCTCCTGTCGTTTCTTATCAAAGTAGTCTTTAGATTTTCTGTTGGCCTCCTGAAGATTACCACGCACATCCGTCCAAACTCTCTCCAAATCACCGGAAAAATTCTCCTCCTCAGGCACGGCAGATCCCAACTTGGAGAACGACCCAAACGACTGATGTCTCCCAGAACAACAAAAAAAAGGCGAACAACCAGCAGAAGAAGATGTATGATTGTTCAGAGCAAATTCAGCAAGTGGCAGAAACTCAGACCACCCCTCTTGATTGTCTGCCACAAAACAACGCAAGAACTGCTCAACATCCTGGTTTTTCCTTTCTGTCTGGCCATTAGATTCAGGATGATATCCGGACGAGAACGACAAATGAACTCCCAACCTGTCACAAAAGGCACGCCAAAAACGAGCCACGAACTGAGGACCCCTATCAGAAACAATGTCAGTAGGAACGCCATGAAGTCTGACAATTTCCTTGACAAAGGCCTTAGCGAGAGTTTTAGCGCAGGGCAGTTTGACGAAGGGAACCAAGTGACACATCTTGCTAAATCGGTCCACGACCACCCAGATGACAGTAAAACCCTCAGAGGGGGAAGGTCAGTTATAAAGTCCATAGCCAAATGTGTCCAAGGAGCACTGGGAACCTCCAAAGGACAAAGCAACCCCGCAGCAGGAGTATGTGAGGACTTAGATCTAGCACATATAGTACATTGACGCACCCACTTAATGACTTCCTTCTGCCATCCAGGCCACCAAAAACTGCGACCCACCAGTCTCTTGGTCTCAGAGATTCCGGGATGACCTGCCAACCGAGATTCGTGACACTCAACAAACAAATCTCTCCTAAAGGTCCCAGGCACAAACAACCTCCCATGAGGAGTGTTAGATGGGGCATTCTCCTGTGCTTTAAGAATCTCATCTTCCAAAACGGAGTCCAAAGCAGCTATCACAACACCTTCTTGTAAAATGTTCTCCTCTTTCTCAGCACCGACTATGGGAGAAAAACTGCGAGACAAGGCATCCGCCTTAACATTCTTAGTACCAGGGATGTAAGTAACGGAGAAATTAAACCGCGAGAAAAACAGTGCCCACCTAGCCTGACGGGCATTCAGGCGCTTGGCAGCATCAAGACATATCAGATTTTTATGATCCGTAAGAACCTGAACGGGAAATTCCGCACCTTCCAAGAAGTGGCGCCAGTGTTCAAATGCGAGTTTAATAGCCAATAATTCCCGATTACCAATATCGTAATTCAGTTCAGTCTCCGAAATTTTTTTTGAAAAAAAGGCACAGGGATGTAATCCATCCCCGTTATCCTGAGACAATACTGCGCCAACCCCCACAGAGGAAGCATCAACCTCAACCAAAAACGGCTTAGTCACATCAGGCTGCATAAGGATGGGAGCAGAGGTGAACCTCTCCTTGAGATACACAAAAGCTTCAATGGCCTCAGAAGACCACTGAACCGCATCAGCACCTTTCCTGGTGAGATCGGTCAGAGGTTTGACCATACTAGAAAATTTTTTTATGAATTTTCTGTAATAATTGGCGAAACCTAAAAACCTCTGTATCGATTTCAAACCAATAGGCCTAGGCCATTCCTGTACAGCTTGAACTTTAACCGGGTCCATCTCAAAACCTTCGCTGGAGATAATGTAGCCCAAAAAACTAATTCTCTGTACAGCGAACTCACATTTCTCCAGCTTAGCAAAAAGCGAATTGTCCATTAATAACTGTAATACCTCACGTACGCTCTGCCAATGAGACTCCAGATCCGGCGAATAAATCAAAATGTCATCCAAATACACAACCACATTTTTGCCGATCAAAGGTCTAAGGATGTCATTGATAAGATTCTGGAAAAATGCAGGAGCATTAGTAAGACCAAAAGGCATAACCAGATTCTCAAAATGACCCACAGGAGTGTTAAAAGCAGTCTTCCATTCGTCACCCTCCTTCATGCGCAACAGATTGTATGCCCCCTTAAGGTCAATTTTAGAGAACCACTTGGCCCCCATTAACTGGTTAAACAGATCAGGAATCAATGGCAGTGGGTAAGGATTGCGTACAGTAATTTTGTTAATCTCACGAAAATCCAGACAAGGACGTAAACCGCCGTCCTTTTTTTTTACAAAAAAAAATCCAACCGCCACAGGAGACTTAGAGGGCCTAATGTGACCGGCGGCCAAGCTTGTCTGTATGTATTCCTCCAAAGCCTTCCTCTCAGGAATAGTAAGGTTAAATAAACGACTTTTAGGAAGAGTCGCTCCAGGGACAAATTCAGTAGAACAATCATAGTCTCTATGGGGAGGCAAAACCTGCGATTCCTTCTCAGAAAAAACTCTCCAAAAATCCTGAATAGGAACAGGCAATTCCCCCCTATCCACAGCTGCAATATGCCCGTTACAACACTTGTCATAACTAGTGTTGAGCCACCCCCGTAGTGTTCGAGTTCGGTTCGGTTCGTCGAACACCCGTGTGTTCGCCGAACAGTTCGTCGAACTGTTCGTCGAACACCTTCGAACACCGTTAAAACCAATGGCAGGCAAACAAAAACACATAGAAACACATAGAAAACACCTTCAAAGGTGTCCAAAAGCTGACAAACTGCTCAGAAGACACAACTAACACATGGAAAAGTGACAAGTACATATAGTCATGCGAAAAGAAAAGAGGTGGAGGAGTAAAAGGAGGGGGAGACACAGATATAGGCATGTCATGCCCTTCTAAAATCCAAAAAGTGAGAAGCCGAGACGGCCAGTCCGCTCCTGCCCGTGCCACCTCCGTGTCGCCGGGTTTGTGCCAGAGCCGCGGTGAACCCTGACGGCCAGCCCCCCTCTCCCAATACTGGTGCCTGTCCGCTGGTGGGTCGAGAGAGCCCCCCTGTGGTGGAGGCAGCTCTAAGCTTTTTAATTTAAATTGTCCCTCTAATTTGAATGAATACACTTTAAATCCATTTACAAGGATCTATTGGAGGGCAAGTCTCATGCCAGCAGCCGCGTAATTCCAGCTCCAGTAGCGTCCACTAAAGCTGCTGCAGTTAAAAAGCTTTTATAAGGATCGAGCTCGGCTGTCCACCGCAAGGCATCCTAGTGCCAGTCCCAGCCCCTATGCCTTGGGGTGCCTCCTGATGCTCTTCACTAAGTATCCCGTGGTCCCGAAGCATTTCCTTTGAAAAAATTAAGTGTCCAAACTACAGGTGGTGTAGCTTGCTTAACAGCCGGGATAATCCGCTGACTAGCAGACACTGCTACTAGGCACAAAGTATTTCCTGGGCTAGATGCAGTTAAAAATTTGTAAGTAGATACTCTCGTTGGATGCTGAGAAAGCATTCCATAGAGTCTCCTGGCACGCCATATATGATTCTCTTAAAAAGCTTGGGGTAGGGGTCTAGGGGACCCTTTTATAGCCAAAATCACGGCCCTGTATCACAATACGTCACCTAGGCTGAAGATAAATGGAACTGTAGCACCGAGGGCTCGGTTGCTACAGACGTATTGCACCTCACCCAGAGGTGTGATATCTCACTCTCAGATAAGGATGGAGTGTGGATCAGGACCCGACACCTGCATGCATTACACCACATTGCCGTGGGGCAGGGCGACCAATATGCCCCTGAGATGGGCACGACAGTCCCTGTCCCTGGCTGGAGTGGGGGGAGGGAACACTGAGGAAGGGGAACCCTGCAGTGCAGGAGCAGGGAGGAAGCAGTTCCTGGGTGCATTGAGACGGGAGTATAAAAGGTGGGCACCATCTTAGTTCAGTGCAGAGAAGTCTGAGCAGAAGTGGCAGGGAGCAGGGGCTCTGCATGAGCTCTGCTCCGGAGGCGGGCCTAGTAACAGAGGCCCAGGCCTGCAAGAGGGAGAAGGAAGGAAGAGGAGCGGAGAAGGCTCCAGGAACGAGGAATGAAGGGATCCCAGGGGTGCGGACGGGCGAATCGCCACCGCACGCCCGAATCCACCTGCGTGGAGGGGTCAGGCCAAAGGGGGAGACCGGTCCCCGAACTAGTGGAGGCAGGAAACGACCCTCAGCTAGAAACCGGAGGCTCTGACATTTTATGTGGCGCAGCCCCTTGCTCCACCCGCTAGGAAGGCACCACATAGGGTCAGGGAAACTGGCGCCAAGTTTACCAAGAGGAGGCCCGAGGCAGCCGGACAGAAGTGTTGGTAAGAAAGGCCAGACAAAGGACACACAAAGGGGGTCCTGTGAAGCACTCCAAAGTTATCTGGGAGTTGTCTGAGCCCCTCACCTGGTGAGCACAGTACGACGTGGGCAGCCGTTACCTGCAGACGTGGTCTGGATAATAAGAACTGTGAGTAAAGGCCCTGAACTGCATCACTGACTCCGTGTCGTTACTGCTGCTGCCCTGCACCATCACCCCCATCCTCCGCATACACTGCCCTGAGGCTATACTCCTCCCGTGGGGAGTTATGCTACGCTCTGCTGCACCCACAACACCAGCCTTAGCGGTCTGCCCTGTAGCGGCGGTTCACTCTGACCGCAATCCACGGGTGGCGTAGTCGGACATTTAAACATCAAAACCACATAAATAGTTCCGCCACTGGTTTGACCGCCCTGAGCCACGGAACCGGATCGCCGCCACGAAGACTACAACCACCAGCATCCACCAAAAAGGGTCCGGCTCCGGGGGTCCCAAGGCCCAGGGGGTGCGTCAGAACATTTTCATCACCTTTCACAATCACCAATGGGACAAGGCAGGGATGTCCTCTGTCCCCTCTCTTATACATCCTAGTGACGGAGCACCTGCTCTCATCAATTCGCCATAACCCCAATATTAGGTGGATTGAGGTGGGAGGCACCGAGTACAAGTGCTCTCTATTTGCTGATGATGTCCTAGTATATATCACTCAATCACATATATCCATCCCTGCTGTTATGGCTGAAATAGATCACTTTGTTACATGGTAAAATTTTAAAATCAATGCAGCGAAGTCTGAGGCCCTCGATGTCTCCCTCACTAAATCCATATAGGATTCCATCCAGTCCAACTTTCCCTTTGCCTGGCCCTCACAGGGTATCAAATACTTAGGAATTCCTATTCATAGAGACCTCTCCCATCTATGTTATCTTAATTTTGGGCCCTTTATTGAACAATTCCATACAGACCACGGTTGGCAAGTTAGAACTGTAAGATTCACTACGTGAACCACTGGTGTTTTGTGGAAAAGCACATGTACACCGCGTTCCAAATTATTATGCAAAAAGTGTTTAGGAGTGATAAGGGAAGAATTTGTTTGTTTGTCAGTTAAACTCATTGATGGTGATGTGTGTCAGGGCTCTTTATATCACTGTAAGCAATTGCAGACACCTGTGCTAATTAGTTTGGCAGGTGTGTCCAATAAAGGCAAGACTACTTAAGAAGGCTCTCTCACATTATTAAGCAGCCTACATTTTCTGCCAAAATGGGAAAGAAAAAGGATTTGTCGGCTGCTGAGAAGCAACAAATTGTGGAGTGTTTAGGTCAAGGCATGACTACAATCAACATTGTGCGATGATCAGGATGAAGTGTCTTGGCAATCAAGAAGTATGTAGCTGATTCACAGTACACACGTGTGCGTGCTGATAAGGGCAAATTGAGGACTCTTTCCTACAGGCAATTACGTCAGGTTGAAAGAGCAGCGGCAAAAAAGCCTTGTCATAGCAGCAGACAAGTTTTTGAAGCTGCTTGTGCCTCCAACGTCCCCCGAACAACAAGATGCAGGGTCCTTCAAAGGTTTGCAGCTGTGCATACGCCATCCTGTCGACCTCCTCTATCCACTTCACACAAGCAGAAACGGCTCCAGTGGGCCAAACATTACATGAAGACTGATTTCAAAACTGTTTTGTTCACGGATGAGTGCCGTGCAGCGCTCGATGGTCCAGATGAATGGAGTGGAGGATGGCTGGTTGATGGACACCCCACGCAAACACGGCTACAGCGCCAACAAGGAGGAGGTGGAGTAATGTTTTGGGCTGGAATCATGGGGAGAGAGATTGTCGGCCCCTTTAGGATCCCTGAAGGCGCTAAAGATGAACTCCATAATGTATGTGGATTTTCTCAAACAGCACTTCCTGCCATGGTTCAAGAAGAAGAACCGTGTATTTCACAGCAAGATAATTTTTCTGCATGATAATGCACCATCTCATGCTGCACATAAAACATCTGCATCTCTGGCTGATATGGGCATAAAAGGGGACAAACTTATGGTGTGACCCCCATGCTCCCCTGACCTCTACCCCATTCAGAACCTTTGGAGCATCATTAAAAGGAGTGTCTATGATGGCGGGAGGCAGTTCACATCTAAGCAACAGCTCTGGGAGGGTATTCTGTCATCATGCAAAACAATTGAAGCAGAAACCATCCAAAACCTGACAAATTCAATGGACGAGAGAGTTCAGAAGCTCCTTTCGAACAAGGGGTCCTATGTGAAAATGTAACATCACCTAGAATAAAGTTTTGAGTTGAAAACTGTTTGATTTCAGTTTCTAACAACCTGCTAATGCTTATAATTTCAAAAATGACCATTTTTTTGGTCTTTATTAAAATGAAAAGGTTGATCGAAAAGTTTGGGGGATCTAAGAGTGTGGCAACCCAGTAGTCATGATTACTTCGAATTCTGACAATATGAGGGTCATGCTGCAGGTAGTGCAGCAAGAAGGCACTTATGTGTCTTGCGCATCTCGGAGCCCCAAAATTATTTTCCGGGCTAGATGCAGCTAAAAATTATTTTTAATTTTAAATCTGGTGAAGCTTATTATAGATGGCCTAATAGGATCAGTGCTGCACACTGCTACAAAGCCCAAATTATTTTCCAGTCAAGATACAGATAAACATGATTAGTAATTTGAAAGCTTAAAACGGTTGGTAGGGTGATTTTAACCAATCATCAAGCTTTTACTCTCCCCAGGATGACACAGGGGTAGAAAAGTCGTTTCGGATCCATGATTTGTTCATCTTTATGAACGTGAGTCTGTCTACATTATCAGTGGAGAGCCGCGTGCGCTTATCTGTCAGCACACCACCAGCAGCGCTGAACACACGTTCAGACAGAACGCTGGCTGCGGGGCATGACAAGATCTCCAAGGCGTAAGTGGCTAGCTCCGGCCATTTATCCAGATTGGAAGCCCAAAAAGAGCAAGGGTCCAGTGACACAGTCGTGGCTTCAATGTTTACTTGGAGATACTCCTGTACCATCGTCTCTAGGCGTTGACTATGTGTCAGACTTCTTGTCTCCTGTGGCCTTGCAAAGGATGGGCTAAAAAAGTGGTGAAATGATTCCGCAAAATTGATGTTACCAGCAGATACTGTGGTTCTGTTACGGTTTGAGTGCTGAACACTTGACGGTCCCACGGTTGGCAAGTTGGAACTGTGAGATTCACTACGTGCACCACTGGTATTTTGTGGAAAAGCACATGTAAGATTCTGCAACAGTCTCTGCTGATACTCCTGCATGCGTGCATCCCTTTCTATGGCAGGAATAATTTCTGAAAATTTACTTTTGTACCGGGGATCTAACAGTGTGGCAACCCAGTAGTCAGGATTATTTCTAATTCTCACAATTCGAGGGTCATGTTGCAGGTAGTGCAGCAAGAAGGCACTCATGTGTGTTGCGCATCCAGGAGCACCAAGTCCCTGTTGTGTTGGTGGCGAGGTAACAATCATGCTTCCTTCCTCTGTCCTCTCCCCCCAACCTCGCACAACAGAAATGTGATCAAGGTCTCCCTCATCTGATGAGTCTTCCATCAGTTCGTCCTCCACTTCTTCCTGGGCTCCTGCACCTTCCTCACTAGTTTGGCTGCTACCATGCGCCCTGGTTAAACCATCTCCCCCACCCTCACATGCCTGCCGCCTTGGTGCTGCCGACCGTCTGGACCTTGCAGATGTTAGCCCTTCCGCATACAACTCCTCCTCCTCTACTTCCTCCACCTCCTCTTGTGCCACCACCTGACTCCGAATTCTGTTTAACATGTGCTCCAGCATGTAAATCACCGGAATAGTCATGCTGATAATGGCATCGTCAGCACTAAACATCTTCGTCGCCATTTCAAAACTGTGCAGAAGGGTGCATAGGTCCCTGATCTGAGACCACTCCTCCAGCGTGATTTGCCCCACCTCTGAATCTCGTTGGCCCAGGCTATACGTCAGAACGTATTGCACCAGGGCTTGTCGGTGCTGCCACAGTCGCTGCAACATGTGCAGAGTTGAATTCCACCGGGTAGGCACATCGCATATTAGCCGGTGAAGTGGCAGGCCCAACGACTTCTGTAGAGATGTAAGTCACTGAGCTGCGGGATGCGAACGGCGGAAGTGAGCACACAGCGACCGTGCCCTCTGCAGAAGGCCATCTAGTCTGGGATAGTGGGCTAAAAATTGCTGGACAACCAGGTTCAACACGTGAGCCATACAAGGCACGTGTGTGACATTGCCCCGGCGAAGGGCCGCACCCAGGTTTGCAGCATTGTCGCACACGGCCTTCCCTGGTTTCAGGTCCAGTGGAGACAACCATTCATGAAATTGGTTCTCCAGAGCTGACCACAACTCCTCAGCTGTGTGACTCACATTTCCCAGACATTTCAATGTAAAAACCGCCTGATGACGTTGAGCCCTACTGCCAGCATAGTAAGGTGGTGTGCAGGATCCCTTCTGCGCAGTTAGAAAGCTTGTGGCATGACCAGACAGGCTTTGGGTGCAGGTGGAAGACCGAGAGGAGGTTGAGGAGGCAGAAGCAGTGGAGGAAAAATGACATAAAGAGGATTGACGCACAACTCGTGGGGACGGCAAGACTTGGACAGCAGCCCCTTGTCCTGCTGTCACCATAGTTACCCAGTGCCCAGTCAGCGACATGTAACGCCCCTGTCCATGCCTACTCGTCCAAGTGTCTGTGGTGAAATGCACCCTGTCACACACAGAGTTTCTCAAAGAAGCGGTGATGTTGTGTGCGACATGCTGGTGGAGCGCAGGCACACCTTTCTTTGAGAAGTAGTGCCGACTGGGCATCTGGTACTGGGGCACTGCGACGGACATAAGGTCTCGAAAATCCTCTGTGTCCACCAGGCGGAAAGGCAGCATTTCTGTAGCCAAGAGCTTGCAGATGGTGAAATTCAACCTCTTAGCTTTCTCATGGCTAGGAGGAAATGGTCTTTTACTTGTCCACATCTGAGGGACCGAGGGCTGGCTATTGTGCTTAGACGGGGTTGATAAGGGTGTCCCCGGCAAACTGCCGGTCTGTGAGGAAGATGCAGGCGGACATGTTAGGTTGCCTTGATCCAAAGGTGGTGCTATCGATGTCGGACAGCGCTCAAGACCAGCTGGTGTTACCACCTCCAAAGAAAATGATGACCTGCCAATCACGCTGGCTGTTGCGGGTAAAGAGGTGGCAGGTCTGCGCCCCAAAACAGGTGTGACTGCTGTCCCCCCAGTCACAGAGGATGAAGAGGCCGCGGATGCACAAGATATGGCAGACGGTGGTTGGCCCGGCCGGCTAGACCGCATTGTAGCACACTGAGCTTCCCACTGCAACTTATGCTTCATGTCCATGTGCCGGTTCATGCATGAAGTACTCAAACTATGTATTTTTTGGCCTCTACTTAGCTTTTGCTGACAAATGTTACAGATAACACGAGTTGGGTCATCTTTATCGATCTGAAAAAATGCCCAGGCTATGCAAGGCTTAGCACCCATGCGACCTGAAGAGCCACCACGACTTGTGGTGAGAGGCAGAGTTGTGTTTGAGGATGCAGTTGTTGACGTGCTTCCAGTACTACGTCTCTGTCCAGGAAGGCGCAACCTGACCTCGTCGTCACTAGCATCTTCCTCCACCTCCTCTGCTGACCTCATCTCTTGGCTGACTGTGGGTTGACAGTAAGTGGGATCTCCGACCTCATGATCATCACCCTGTGCGTTATCACACCCGTCGTCCTCAGAGCCAACCTGTTCCTGCCCTGACAAAAAACTAAAGTTGTCGCTCCAATCAGGTATTTGAGTCTTATCATCGTCTTCCTCATTGTCTCCACCAACAGGAGTTACAGTTTGGGAATGAGGGTCTACATTATGGTCAGAACCTTCTGCGTCTGGTCCTGGATCCGACTCATAAAGATTCTGGGCATCAGTGCAGATCATTTCCTCGTCTGGATTCACAGAAGCGCTGGAGTCGACCTCTGATTCCCAGGCTATAGTATGAGTAAACAGCTCTGCAGACTCAACCATCTGTTCTACCTCATACTCAGACGGGCAGCTGGAGATTTGGGAGCTGTGAGGAAGCAAGTGCGATTTGGGTGACACCTTTGAGGACTGGAGTATTTGTGATGTTGAAGTTGATGTGGAGGAGAGCCCACTTAAAGGAGCACTTGATATCCGTTGAAGCACCTGCTGTTTTTGTGCCTCATCTGGAATTTGTAGCGATTGGCGTGGCCGTAAGAAAGGGATCTTATCACATTGTCCGCTAAAAGAAGTAGACATTTTAGTTTGGCTGGAAGATGGTCTTTCTTCTGCACCTACCCCACGGACACAACCTTTTTTCCCCTTCCCAACACGCCTATTCCCCTTTCCACCAGCAGCAGGCCTTTTTCCACTCATTTTGGTGGTTAACTAATTCACAACTCTGGAGTTGTTTGCACAAAAAAACAATGGATGGTAACCGAGCAGAGCTGAGTGGCCAAACTGTGGTATTAGGCCAAAACTATTGGCTGGGTTAGATGCAGAAAAAAATTATTTTTAATTTGCAACCTGATGGAGGTCAGTATAGATGGACTAATAGACCAAGTCCCACACACCGCTAGAAGCCCAAATATTTTTTCAGAGCTAGATGCAGAAATTTTTTTTATTCAATTTGCAACCTGATGGAGGTCAGTATAGATGGACTAATAGACCAAGTCCCACACACTGCTAGAAGCCCAAATATTTTTTCAGAGCTAGATGCAGAAAAAAATTATTTTTAATTTGCAACCTGATGGAGGTCAGTATAGATGGACTAATAGACCAAGTCCCACACACCGCTAGAAGCCCAAATATTTTTTCAGAGCTAGATGCAGAAAATTTTTTTATTCAATTTGCAACCTGATGGAGGTCAGTATAGATGGACTAATAGACCAAGTCCCACACACTGCTAGAAGCCCAAATATTTTTTCAGAGCTAGATGCAGAAAAAAATTATTTTTAATTTGCAACCTGATGGAGGTCAGTATAGATGGACTAATAGACCAAGTCCCACACACTGCTAGAAGCCCAAATATTTTTTCAGAGATAGATGCAGAAAAAAATTATATTCAATTTGCAACCTGCTGGACGTCAGTATAGAAGGACTAATAGAACAAGTCCCACACACTGCTAGAAGCCCAAATATTTTTTCAGAGCTAAATGAAGAAAAAAATTATTTTTAATTTGCAACCTGATGGAGGTCAGTATAGATGGACTAATAGACCAAGTCCCACACACTGCTAGAAGCCCAAATATTTTTTCAGAGCTAGATGCAGAAAAAAATTATTTTTAATTTGCAACCTGATGGAGGTCAGTATAGATGGACTAATAGACCAAGTCCCACACACCGCTAGAAGCCCAAATATTTTTTCAGAGCTAGATGCAGAAAATTTTTTTATTCAATTTGCAACCTGATGGAGGTCAGTATAGATGGACTAATAGACCAAGTCCCACACACTGCTAGAAGCCCAAATATTTTTTCAGAGCTAGATGCAGAAAAAAATTATTTTTAATTTGCAACCTGATGGAGGTCAGTATAGATGGACTAATAGACCAAGTCCCACACACCGCTAGAAGCCCAAATATTTTTTCAGAGCTAGATGCAGAAAAAAATTATATTCAATTTGCAACCTGCTGGACGTCAGTATAGAAGGACTAATAGAACAAGTCCCACACACTGCTAGAAGCCCAAATATTTTTTCAGAGCTAAATGAAGAAAAAAATTATTTTTAATTTGCAACCTGATGGAGGTCAGTATAGATGGACTAATAGACCAAGTCCCACACACTGCTAGAAGCCCAAATATTTTTTCAGAGCTAGATGCAGAAAAAAATTATTTTTAATTTGCAACCTGATGGAGGTCAGTATAGATGGACTAATAGAACAAGTCCCACACGCTGCTAGAAGCCCAAATATTTTTTCAGAGATAAATGAAGAAAAAAATTATTTTTAATTTGCAACCTGATGGAGGTCAGTATAGATGGACTAATAGACCAAGTCCCACACACTGGTAGAAGCCCAAATATTTTTTCAGAGCTAGATGCAGAAAAAAAATATTTTTAATTTGCAACCTGATGGAGGTCAGTATAGATGGACTAATAGACCAAGTCCCACACACTGCTAGAAGCCCAAATATTTTTTCAGAGCTAGATGCAGAAAAAAATTATTTTTAATTTGCAACCTGATGGAGGTCAGTATAGATGGACTAATAGAACAAGTCCCACACGCTGCTAGAAGCCCAAATATTTTTTCAGAGATAAATGAAGAAAAAAATTATTTTTAATTTGCAACCTGATGGAGGTCAGTATAGATGGACTAATAGACCAAGTCCCACACACTGCTAGAAGCCCAAATATTTTTTCAGAGCTAGATGCAGAAAAAAATTATTTTTAATTTGCAACCTGATGGAGGTCAGTATAGATGGACTAATAGACCAAGTCCCACACACCGCTAGAAGCCCAAATATTTTTTCAGAGCTAGATGCAGAAAAAAATTATATTCAGTTTGCAACCTGATGGAGGTCAGTATAGATGGACTAATAGAATGATGCTATGCCCAAAAGATTTTACTTCACTAGGTGCAGTTAAAAAATTGGTATTCTATACACAGGTGGTATATCTTGCAACACAGATAGGCCACTCCACTGACTAACACACTCTGCAATAGGCCAAAAAGGATTAGCTTTGCTAGATTCAGCCAAATGCTGTGAAAAAAACTTGCACAGCACTGGCACAGACCTGCCTGGCAAAAACTGATAGGAACTGATGTAACCTAGTCCTGAAAAGGACTCCAATTACAATTAGTCTTTACTCCCACAATCTATCTATTTAAGAGCACAGACCTGCCTGATACAGACCTGCCTGATAAAAGTCGTAGGAAATGCTGTAACCTAGTCCTTAAAAGGACTGCAATCACAACTATTCCCTACTCCCAAGCTATCTGTATATTTGTGCGAAAATTGGCTTGAAATTAACAAGGTATAGCGCACACAGCAACAGCGGTGCCGTCTAACACGCAGCTGCAGCAGTGAGAAAATGGTGGCGACGGGGAAAATGGCTTGGTCTTATAGGGCAAGGACATGTGACATACACTGCCAATCACACATGCCCTTGCTTGTGTGAAAAAAAGCACTTCGCTCCGTGTGTGCGCTGCTGATAGGCTGACAGATTGCACCTCCCCACTGCAAATGCGGGAAAGAGAAAAAAAAATGGAGATCTTCATTGTTCCTGCAGAGATCCATCCCCTGCCCCTCCCCCCGCCCCGCTGTACACTCAAACTGCGTATTAACATTAATTTTCATCATTACTGAGAAAAAATCCAGTTATGATTTTGGTGCACGAACAGTTATCGAACATAACCTCGAACAGCCGAATTTTTCTCAAATTGTTCGTGTTCGCCGACCGGCTCGAACACCGCCCAAAACAGCTCGAATTTGAGATTGGCGAACAGTTCGAGTAGAACAACGCTCATCTCTAGTCATAACATTTATGGCTCCAGGATTTAATTCCACTGGTAGACCAATCCAGTACAGGATTGTGAAATTTTAACCAGGGCAATCCCAATATTACTGGAGAAGGTAAGTTATTCAAAACTACCAAATCCAATTTCTCATGGTGAACACCATTAATAGTGAGAGGAAATTCACAGACCTTGAGAGTAATATTCTTCAAAGGGGAACCATCCACAGAAACCACTGCAATGGGGGATGATAAAGGTTCGGGTTTTAAATTGAGTCTTTCCAAGAATCCCCCATCAATTACATTCAGAGTAGACCCACAATCAACAAACACCCGAAATTCCATTAATTTTTCCTGAGCAATCGTGGAAGCAGCTAAAAATACACCCTTGGAATTTAAACAGGCAATACGGGCATGACTGACCATTTTTTTTTCTTTCTTCATACGAAGCTCACAGCCTTTAATCAAATGACCAGATTTTCCGCAATAGAAACACAAGCCTTCAGAAAATCTACGGTCTTTTTCTTGAGAGTGAGGTGCCACCGATCCAATCTCCATCGGTTCACCACTGTTAGTACACACATTCTCATAACCAGAAACTGACATAGCAGAGGATTTGCTCTCAATAACCCTTGCACGCAGTCTCCTATCCACCCGTATAGCTAATTGCATAGCCTGTTGCAAATCTTCAGGTGTAGGATAAGCAATTAGCAGGTCTTTAACCCTTTCATTAAGCCCAGCAAGAAATAGACTTTTCAGAGCAGAATCGTTCCACCCTGTTTGAGTAGACCAACGACGGAAATGAGTACAATATTTTTCCACATTACCTGATCCCTGTTTCAAACGTCTCAACTCAGTCTCAGCTGATGCGACACGGTCAGGATCATCATATAATAGTCCCAAAGCAGAAAAAAAAACTATCCACTGATCTGAAGCATGTATCACTAGGTTGCAAAGAAAAGGCCCACTCCTGAGGCTCTTTGCGCAAAAGTGACATTATGAACCCTATGCGCTGGGATTCATCCCCAGAGGACTTGGGTCTCAAACGAAAATACAATAAGCAAGCATTTTTAAATGAAAAAAATTCTCGGTGTTCACCAAAAAATAAATCCGGCAAACATACCTTAGGCTCCAAGAAATGTGCTCCAGGACAGTTACTCACGTGCTGACGGAGCTCGGCCACCTCCAGAGAGAGTCCCTGCAGGCGATGAGCCAAATCCTGAACCGACACCATGATGGAACAGAAAAATCTTTCCTTAGAGAATTTGCAGGCTGGACTTACTGTTATGTTCTGCTACCAGAGCTAAGGAAAGAGAGGAGATCTGTCCCTACGATAGAACTCAGCTGAATCCCTACGATGTAACAGGGAACCTGATCCTGCGATCAGACCTGCTAAAGTCCTAAGCTAGTCTGTACGGAGACCTATAGATGTGGGGAAGGAATCCCTACAAGTACTAAGGACTGGGAGGAAAATGGGACACCTCCTAACAGAAATAGTAGCAGACAGACGAACAAACAAAATATATAGAACATAGAGGTCCGAAGACCAAGCAAACTAACAGAGTTAGATACAGAGCACAGGCTAGCTAGAAAGTAGTTATACAATGAAGTCCAGCAAAGCCAGAAGGGCGGAGCAGGATTAAATAGGCCAACAAGGTCATGTGACCAGCAAAGGAAAAAACCTAAGAGCAAGGTTCTAACATCCAGGGTTCATCAGGGGAACTGGAGAGGCAATCAATCCTTCTCTCCAGACGCTCAGTCAGTGCTGCATATGAAGAAATGGGAACATCTCCCACATATATAGACACCCACACTCATCTCCCAATGTTCACTAATTGTACCTGTGATTAGACGCCCCCTTTTTCCACCATGTCACTCACCCTGGCAGTCCAGTGCACGCCATTAAGCTCTCACCACGTGAGTAGTATACATAAAGCACACACCCACAGTCTAGAAATGTGAGCCCCTGTCTCCGCCAGCAGCACATACCGGAAATGATGTCACTGGAACGCACGCCATGCTGCGTGGAACGCAAACCGGAAGTTCCGCCCCCTAGTGATGTAAACCGGAAGTGAGGTCGCTGCAACACATACCAGAGTCAGTGGAACACACAGCATGAAAGCACATACATAAATGGTTCTGGCAGCAGCACCAGAAGGTGCCCATAATCGTTTTGCAGTACCAATCTGCAGATAACCACCTCAAATAATCATAATCTCATAGATGGTTAACAAAAGGTACACATATAGTCAAACTAAGGGTATGGTATATTAGATTCACCACTGTGGAAAGCACAAATCTATAAAAGGGATACAGTAAAATGTATTATTGTGTCTCCATTGAAAAATAATGGAAGGCAGGAAAAAATCCCATTTCTATTGTAGGTAAGTCTCAGTGTTATTCACACATTCTAACTCATCTGCCCTTAAATATTTGTTTATTGTTAAGATAGGGATAGAAATAAAAAAATTCCCATCGTAATAGTGGGTGTAAACAAGTGATAGCCCTCACGGGCAATTGTCACCAAAGCTGATTTCTTCTTGCCCCCTAATATCCTACTCTGGATTAAATGAAACTCGAGAAGCTCAACTACTCATTAAGACCCCCTGGGGCCATCGACTCTATGCAAAAAATCCAACGGGCTTCCCGCTGGAGAATTCTCTTATTCCAATCTCCCCTCCTGATAGATTGTTCCACAACCTCCAAAGCTCTAAATGAGATACATTCAACGTCACCCCCATGCTTTGAATTCACATGCCTGGCAAGTGGTGTGTCCCTGCCGTGTCTTATATCTCCAAGATGTTCACCAATTCGAACACGTAGTTCACGTTTGGTTTTCCCAATGTAATCCATTGGACATGTACACGTACAGAGATATACCACTCCTGACGTTCTGCAGTTCGCAAAATCTCTCATGTCGTACACCCGGTTGGTCACTGCACTTTTGAAGCTCTTTGATGGTGTCACAAATTTACAGAAAGAGCAGTGTCCACACCTAAACGTTCCATTAGACCTGTTTTGTAGCCAAGTATCCCCCCTTTTTTTCCTTGGAGTAAAGTGGCTATGTACAACGGCATCCCTAACCGATCTCCCTCTCCTATACGTCACCGAGGGTGTTTTGGAGACAAGGCTCGCCACATCTGGATCGACCTGCAAAATACTCCAATGTCTTTTAAGGATATCCATGACTCGTCTCGACTGATCATCATAGGTACCGATCAGGCGTGTAATGGATTCAGAGTCAGGTCTATCCCTTGGGGTAAGAAGGGATGATCTATCTATTTCCTTTACTTGCTGATACGCCCTGTTAATTACTCGTTCAGGGTACCCCCTCTCATGGAATCTCCCTGATAATTTACATGACTCAGACTGGAAATCATTCCACGTGGAGCAGTTCCTCCGTATTCAAAGGAACTGCCCCTTGGGAATGCCCCTCTTGAGTGGGGGAGGATGAAAGCTCCCCCACTCAAGGAGGCTATTTGTTGCTGTTGGTTTCCGATATAGTGACGTTTTCAAGGTGCCATCTCTACTCTTTGATATCTTTAAGTCAAGGAAGGAGATATCCTCCAACCCTACCTCACACGTGAAGGATAGTCCAATGGTATTCATATTCAGATGCGCCACAAATGACCGAAAGGACGCCTGGTCACCTGCCCACAGGACGAGTATGTCGTCTATATATCTACCCCAAAAAAGTATTCGTGGGGCCCAGACGACATCCTCGTCCCTGAACACAATGGTGTCCTCCCACCAGCCCAGGAGCAAATTAGCATAAGTGGGGGCACAAGGGCTCCCCATTGCTGTGCCCCTGAGCTGGTGGTAACACTTCCCATTAAATAAGAAAAAGTTGTGACGCAGGACAAAGTCCAATAATTCCAAGAGGAACTTGTTGTGTGGTCCAAAATGTGTCCCCCTGCTCCTTTTAGGGGTCTAATCTTCTGTTGGTTACATACTTTGTAGTCCCAGGTTTTGGTTCTAAGTTAGTATATTAATGTTGTAAGGAACTGGCTAGTGACTTAGGAAACAGAGGACGTGGATGGTGCTTCTTTAAGACCATAGCCTGAATCCACTGTCATGAAGAAAAACACTCAATCAAGTAAAATATGGTGACACCTCGCAATGGTCTGCTTTTTCTACTTTTCTGTTAGTAGTACCTCAAATACCTTTCAGTCAATAAAATAGACACATGGAGTATGGACCATGTTGGTAATATTTTTTGATCTTTGCATTGTTGAAGTGGCATGTGCATTACTAACAGTCATCTCTCACCGCTGTGGAATTGCTAATATTGACAGGTTTTGTATTTATCTTTTGAACTTTCCATTAATAATTAATAATGAGATGTTGAACAAGTCTTTTTAGCCTTAGAATCTGTCTACCAATGATTATGCATTTATAATCCATTATTTATGCAGATCCAATATATTCCAAACAACTGTACACAGAATGTACTCACATCTGTCACTGTCCCCAGTGGGGTCAATTTTGTAGGAAGCCAAATAACCTATGGCCTTCTACACACAAGCAGATTTCATATCTCTATTAGTTCTGGAAGATCTTGAAGACAAAACTTATATAAGAAATTGCTGCTTTTCACAGAACCATATTTTATGCCTGTATTTCAGATACACGGTTTGTTTTATTACTCTCTATATTGGTACCATATCCTATTCATAAAAGGCAATGGAGTTTCTTATGATTATGAAAAAAAATCCGAATAAAAATACAAATCAAAACAATCATTGCTTGACAGGGGGCAATGATATGACAGAAATACAGACTTATTTATCATTTATGGACACAAAACATGTTCATATATGGTCATACTATATGTACATTATATCCATATTTTATTATGCTTAAGTAATATATACAGCGGGTGAAATAAGTATTGAACACATCATTCATTTTCTAAGTAAATATATTTCTAAAGGTGCTATTGACATAGAATTCTCACCATATGTCTATAACAGCCCATCCAATGCACACAGAGAAAGAAATCAAACCATAGATGTCCATAAATTTTGTGTAATAATTAGAAATGAAACAGGGAACAAGTATTGATAGATATATGTAAATGGGGGTGCACCAGTGTCAATCATAGGGCAAAAAATGACCGGGTGTAAAATACCTACATTGACAAGATAATCTGAAGCAAAGAAAAAAAGAAGAAAGAGACAATGTAATATGGAAATGCACACCTATGAGTCAATAGTGTTAAATCAAAAAATTCCAAAATTTATTAATGTGCACTGACACAAACATGCTAAAACTAGTGTTGAGCATTCCGATACTGAAATATCGGGTATCGGACGATATTCGCGGTATCGGAATTCCGATACTTAATTCCGATACTTTTGCAATATCGTATACCGGAATCGGAAGTTCCCATAATGCAATGAGCCATTTTCATTTTATTCAGCCAATGAGGATCCTAAGAAGTGTGGGCACATCCTGTTAGGCATGTAGGCATCTTAACTAATGGCATGGCTGTGATTGGCTGCTGAAATGATGTCATGATGCACTATAAAAGTCACCGCCGCCATTTTGAGCTCACTCTGCTGTGAATTCAGTTAGGGATAGGACGCTGTTGTTCTGAGGGACAGTTTTAGCTACCTATTTGGTCTATTCTGCTTTACCCAAGCTACTTTATAAATCGCTGTGCCTTGCAGTGCTAGTGCACAGTTCTCTGTGCTGTTCACCGCTTTCTGCAAGGTCTCTGTGTGTGAGTGCAGCTCACCCTGTAGTGTGTGCTTCAGCCACATCTGGTTGTAGTGCACTCAGTGTGTGTCACTGCCTCATACATTGTCCTTTTTTGCTAATTCATAATTTTTCCTGATATCTCCTATTAGTGTGGTGGTTCCATCCGTATTCAGCTAAATTGGTTCCAAACACACTATATAGGAGTAGATAGAGAAATTTTTTTGGTCTTGCAGCGCTAGTGCACAGTGCTCTGCATCTGTACTGTTCACCGCTGTCTGCAAGGTCTGGTGTGTGAGTGCAGCTCACCCTGGAGTGTGTGCTTCAGCCACGTCTGGTTGTAGTGCACTCAGTGTGTGTCACTGCCTCATACATTGTCCTTTTTTGCCAATTCATAATTTTTCCTGATATCTCCTATTAGTGTGGTGGTTCCATCCGTATTCAGCTAAATTGGTTCCAAACACACTATATAGGAGTAGATAGAGAATTTTTTTTGGTCTTGCAGCGCTAGTGCACAGTGCTCTGCATCTGTACTGTTCACCGCTGTCTGCAAGGTCTGGTGTGTGAGTGCAGCTCACCCTGGAGTGTGTGCTTCAACCACGCCTGGTTGTAGTGCACTCAGTGTGTGTCACTGCCTCATACATTGTCCTTTTTTGCCAATTCATAATTTTTCCTGATATCTCCTATTAGTGTGGTGGTTCCATCCGTATTCAGCTAAATTGGTTCCAAACACACTATATAGGAGTAGATAGAGAAATTTTTTTGGTCTTGCAGCACTAGTGCACAGTGCTCTGCATCTGTACTGTTCACCGCTGTCTGCAAGGTCTGGTGTGTGAGTGCAGCTCACCCTGTAGTGTGTGCTTCAACCACGTCTGGTTGTAGTGCACTCAGTGTGTGTCACTGCCTCATACATTGTCCTTTTTTGCCAATTCATAATTTTTCCTGATATCTCCTATTAGTGTGGTGGTTCCATCCGTACTCAGCTAAATTGGTTCCAAACACACTATATAGGAGTAGATAGAGAAATTTTTTTGGTCTTGCAGTGCTAGTGCACAGTGCTCTGCATCTGTACTGTTCACCGCTGTCTGCAAGGTCTGGTGTGTGAGTGAAGCTCACCCTGTAGTGTGTGCTTCAACCACGTCTGGTTGTAGTGCACTCAGTGTGTGTCACTGCCTCATACATTGTCCTTTTTTGACAATTCATAATTTTTCCTGATATCTCCTATTAGTGTGGTGGTTCCATCCGTATTCAGCTAAATTGGTTCCAAACACACTATATAGGAGTAGATAGAGAAATTTTTTTGGTCTTGCAGTGCTAGTGCACAGTGCTCTGCATCTGTACTGTTCACCGCTGTCTGCAAGGTCTGGTGTGTGAGTGAAGCTCACCCTGTAGTGTGTGCTTCAACCACGTCTGGTTGTAGTGCACTCAGTGTGTGTCACTGCCTCATGCATTGTCATTTTTTGCCAATTCATAATTTTTCCTGATTTCTCCTATTAGTGTGGTGGTTCCATCCGTATTCAGCTAAATTGGTTCCAAACACACTATATAGGAGTAGTTAGAGGAGCCTTTCTGCAGCATTGGGCCCTGCAACCCCAGCCAGATTAGTATTAGCCTATTTTTTGTAGCCTCATCTATTGCATTGTAGGTTACCTTCCTACATTGTAATAGCTACAAAAAGTTTGTGATACTATCGTTATTACATTTTTAGGCACATCCAGTGTCTTTTTGTGACAAAAAAAACCTAAATAAAGTTCACCAAACACTCCACTTTACAGTTGTGTAGGCCACATTAGCTCATATTAAAGTCTAGTCCACACTTTATAAAATTAGTGTTTCTTATACCGGTTAGCAGCTGTTCAGGAATAAGCACACTAAGCCCTTAGTACTTTTCTGCCTATCTTTATCAGTCTACCAAGATGAAGAAGGCAGGGAGTAAGGCTTGTGGTCATGGGCGTGGGCGTGGAGTTTCTGCAGGGAGAAGACGTGAGGATTCTGTGCCTGCAGGGAGAGGACGTGGGGATTCTGTGCCTGCTGCGGGCACCAGTGACTCAGCATCCCCCAGTTTTACCAGGGAACAGTCCTTTATGCGCAGCTTTGTAGGAGCTAGCCGTACCCCACTGCTGCGGGAGGACCAAATTGAAGCCGTTGTCGGATGGATGGCAGCTAACGCATCGACTTCAATTAGTTCCTGTCTCTTCACCACCTGCCAAATTGCCCAGGCAGTCAGAGAGCCCTGGACAGGAGCCATCTCTACTTCTGTTCTCTGAATCTCTTGGCTTGGAAAGAGGGGGCCAGCCAAGCAGAATTCGAGAATTTGAAGAAGAGGTAGTATGCAGTGATGCGCAACCGTTTAGTCTCTCTGAATCTGAAGAGGCGGGTGGGCCAGTGCCTATGGTCAGCAGCACACCTCAGTACGCATCTGATGATGAGACTCAGGTGCCACTTTCTGGTGTGTACTGTGCTGTCGAGACTACCCAGGAGAAGCAGTTGTTTGAAGAGGGTGGTGTAGATGATGAGGTCCTTGACCCATCATGGCGTGAGGGACAGGAAGGTGGTGGGAGCAGCTCTGAGGAAGAGATTCCCCGAACAGCCCAAAAAGGAGGGAGAGGGAGGGGGCAGACTTGGTTGCCTGTAGCCTCCACTTCGGCACCCATTAGGAGCATGGCTCCTCCAAAATCCAAAGCGGGCGCTCCCAAGACTTGCAGTGCCTGGTCCTTTTTTGACACAGTTGCAGATGACATTTGCTTTGTCAAATGCAAACTGTGTAATCAGAAGGTGAAAAGAGGGAAAAGTGTCAGCAACCTCAATACCACAAATATGTGGAAACATGTGCGGACCAAGCACGTGGTGGAGTTACAAAAACACACTGAAGCGCCTAGGCCAACCTACAGCGCCACCTACCACCTCTTCAGCTCGTGTTGTAGCCTCTTCCTCCAGCTCACACACAGAATCGCCATGGAAGAATCTCTGGCACTGTTGTACAGAGACACAGTGTAATTCCACCCACAGCACCACTTTCCCAGTCATCCTCACACTCCCAGGCCAGTCTACAGCCATCGTTAGCACAGGCATGGGAGAAAAGGCGCCCATACTCGGCAAACCACCCCCGAGCACAGGCTCTGAATGCTGGCATTGCTAAACTACTGGCCCTTGAAATGCTATCATTCAGGCTGGTGGAGACTGACACATTCCGTAACTTTATGGCATTGGCAGTCCCACAATACAACGTGCCCAGCCGCTTTTATTTCAGCAGGCAAGCCGTCACTGCCCTGCATCATCATGTGGAGGGAAAAATTAAACATGCGCTACAAAACGCCGTCAGTAGCAAGGTCCACCTGACCACCGATGCGTGGACCAGTAAGCATGGACAGGGACGATACCTTTCCCTCACTGCCCATTGGGTAATTGGGTAAATGTTGTGGAGCCGGGTACAGATCTTGAGAGTGGCGCTGTACGTGTTCTGCCAACTCCAAGGATTGCAGGAATCCAGTCTGTACACATTGACTCCTCCTCATACTCCAGTTCCTCTGAATCAGCGCTGCAGGAGCCATCACGGTCTACCTCCACATCGACCCGTGAACGGTTACCTGTTATGGTGACCAATATGAGCACAGCCGTGGCCAAACGTCAACAGGCCACATTAAAATTAATTTCTTTGGGGAATCGAAGCCACACAGCGCAGGAGCTCTGGAATGCCATCAAGCAGCAGAGCGACGTGTGGTTTGTGCCAGCGAATCTCCAGCCAGGCATGGTAGTGTGTGACAATGGCCGAAATCTGGTGGCAGCTCTGGGCCTAGGCAATGTCACTCACATCCCATGTCTGGCACATGTGCTCAACTTGGTCGTGCAGAGTTTTTTGAGGGACTATCCGGATCTTGATGCACTGCTTCCCAAGGTCCACATAGAGTGCGCTCACTTGCAGCGTTCCAGCAATGCAAGATCACGCATTGCAGCTGTGCAGCGCCGATTATGTCTTCCGGAACATCGCATCATATGTGACCTACCCACCAGGTGGAATTCAACGTTACATATGTTGGAGAGATTGTGTGAGCAGCAGGCAGCAGTAATGGAGTACCAGCTGCAGCAGGCGCAAACAAGTCGCAGTGCGCACCATTCACACTTCACCACCACTGAGTGGGCCTCTATGAAGGACATTTGCCACGTTTTGCGTGCCTTCGATTATTCCACGCGGATGGCGAGTGCAGATGATGCACTAGTCAGCATGACAATCCCCCTTATCTGCCTGCTTGAAAAAACACTGCAAGCACTAAGGGATGAGGTTTTGGAAGAGGTGGAGGATGAGGAGTCACAAATGCCATCTGCTTCTCTACAGTCTGCGCAACGTGGTTCCTCACAAAGGCCTAGGCAGGGGACACTTTGTGAGGAGGATGAGGAGGAGTCAATGGATGAGGAAGACATCTGTCCAGAGGAGGGAGGTACACAATGCTCTAGTAGTCAGTATCTAGAGCGAGGGTGGGGTGATGCAGAGCAGGCAGAGATCACGCCTCAAGCAGGGGACAGCGTTTCTTGGCCAGTTGGCAGTCTGCAGCACATGGTTGATTTCATGCTGCAGTGCCTGAGAAACGACCGCCGCATCGCCCACATTCTCAACACGGCTGATTATTGGGTGTCCACCCTCCTAGATCCTCGCTACCAGGACAACTTACAAAGCCTCATAACACAGTTGAACCGGGAGCGTAATATGCGGGAGTACCAAGACGCACTGGTGCATTCCATCATGTTCTCCATTCCAACCGAGAGCAGTGCTGCTAGTGCTTTACAAAGCAGCTCAGTGCGTCGAGGCAGTGGAGGAAGCTCTGCACAAAGAGGGAGCAGAAGCAGCGCCTCAGCACAAGGCAAGACCAGTATGGCCGAAATGTGGCACAGTTTTGTGTCCCCACCGCCACAAATGTCTACACCATCACAGACGGTTCCAGTCAGCAGGAGGCAACGTTTCCGTAGGATGGTGACAGACTACATGTCTTGCCCTCTTAGTGTACTCCCAGGCGGCTCTTCTCCCTTCAAGTTTTGGGTCTGTAAGCTGGATACATGGCCAGAGCTTAGTCAGTATGCATTGGAGGTGCTAGCTTGCCCTGCTGCTAGTGTATTATCGGAACGCGTCTTTAGTGCCGAAGGTGGTGTACTAACAGACCGTCGCATGCGACTATCCTCCGATAACGTTGACCGGCTTACTTTTCTCAAAATTAACAAGGCCTGGATCTCTCATGAATTTGCCAGTCCTCTTCCAGAATAAATAATTGGTTGGCAACAGTATCCAGGTCTCCTGTTCTGTTCATGTTTCTACCACCTGAACTGTAATCCCAGAGCTCCAACACCGCCAGTTGGCGCTCGGAAGTGCCGTCTGCACAGTCAACACTTGCTGCCGTGTTATTGGGGTTCAGTAACGTCAGCTGTTCCCCGGCTGTGCGGACGGCAATTTCTCCTGCTCTGTCCACATTCTCACTACTACAGATTTTAAAGTTTCTCCAATTACACCTCTGGCTCGTCTGTTTTCAGTATTATCCCTGAGCTCCAACACCGCCAGTTGGCGCTCGGAAGTGCCGTCTGCACAGTCAACACTTGCTGCCGTGTTATTGGGGTTCAGTAACGTCAGCTGTTCCCCTGCTGTGCGGACGGCAATTTCTCCTGCTCTGTCCACATTCTCACTACTACAGATTTTCAAGTTGCTCCAATTACACCTCTGGCTCCTCTGTTTTCAGTATTATCCCTGAGCTCCAACACCGCCAGTTGGCGCTCGAAAGTGCCGCCTGCACAGTCAACACTTGCTGCCGTGTTATTGGGGTTCAGTAAAGTCAGCTGTTCCCCTGCTGTACGGACGGCAATTTCTCCTGCTCTGTCCACATTTTCACTACTACAGATTTTAAAGTTGCTCAAATTACACCTCTGGCTCCTCTGTTATCAGTATTATCCCTGAGCTCCAACACCGCCAGTTGGCGCTCGGAAGTGCCGTCTGCACAGTCAACACTTGCTGCCGTGTTATTGGGGTTCAGTAACGTCAGCTGTTCCCCTGCTGTGCGGACGGCAATTTCTCCTGCTCTGTCCACATCCACTGTACTACTGATTTAAAACCTCCTCCAAATACACCTCTGGCTCCTCTGTTTTCAGTATTATCCCTGAGCTCCAACACCGCCAGTTGGCGCTCGGAAATGCCGTCTGCACAGTCAACACTTGCTGCCATGTTATTGGGGTTCAGTAACGTCAGCTGTTCCCCTGCTGTGCGGACGGCAATTTCTCCTGCTCTGTCCACATTCTCACTACTACAGATTTTAAAGTTGCTCCAATTACCCCTCTGGCTCCTCTGTTTTCAGTATTATCCCTGAGCTCCAACACCGCCAGTTGGCGCTCGGAAGTGCCGTCTGCACAGTTAACACTTGCTGCCATGTTATTGGGGTTCAGTAACGTCAGCTGTTCCCCTGCTGTGCGGACGGCAATTTCTCCTGCCCTGTCCACATTCTCACTACTACAGATTTTAAAGTTGCTCCAATTACACCTCTGGCTCCTCTGTTATCAGTATTATCCCTGAGCTCCAACACCGCCAGTTGGCGCTCGGAAGTGCCGTCTGCACAGTCAACACTTGCTGCCGTGTTATTGGGGTTCAGTAACGTCAGCTGTTCCCCTGCTGTGCGGACGGCAATTTCTCCTGCTCTGTCCACATCCACTGTACTACTGATTTAAAACCTCCTCCAAATACACCTCTGGCTCCTCTGTTTTCAGTATTATCCCTGAGCTCCAACACCGCCAGTTGGCGCTCGGAAGTGCCGTCTGCACAGTCAACACTTGCTGCCATGTTATTGGGGTTCAGTAACGTCAGCTGTTCCCCTGCTGTGCGGACGGCAATTTCTCCTGCTCTGTCCACATTCTCACTACTACAGATTTTAAAGTTGCTCCAATTACCCCTCTGGCTCCTCTGTTTTCAGTATTATCCCTGAGCTCCAACACCGCCAGTTGGCGCTCGGAAGTGCCGTCTGCACAGTTAACACTTGCTGCCATGTTATTGGGGTTCAGTAACGTCAGCTGTTCCCCTGCTGTGCGGACGGCAATTTCTCCTGCCCTGTCCACATTCTCACTACTACAGATTTTAAAGTTGCTCCAATTACACCTCTGGCTTCTCTGTTTTCAGTATTATCCCTGAGCTCCAACACCGCCAGTTGGCGCTCGAAAGTTCCGTCTGCACAGTCAACACTTGCTGCCGTGTTATTGGGGTTCAGTAACGTCAGCTGTTCCCCTGCTGTGCGGACGGCAATTTCTCCTGCTCTGTCCACATTCTCACTACTACAGATTTTAAAGTTGCTCCAATTACACCTCTGGCTCCTCTGTTTTCAGTATTATCCCTGAGCTCCAACACCGCCAGTTGGCGCTCGGAAGTGTCGTCTGCACAGTCAACACTTGCTGCCGTGTTATTGGGGTTCAGTAACGTCAGCTGTTCCCCTGCTGTGCGGACGGCAATTTCTCCTGCTCTGTCCACATCCACTGTACTACTGATTTAAAACCTCCTCCAAATACACCTCTGGCTCCTCTGTTTTCAGTATTATCCCTGAGCTCCAACTCCGCCAGTTGGCGCTCGGAAGTGCCGTCTGCACAGTCAACACTTGCTGCCATGTTATTGGGGTTCAGTAACGTCAGCTGTTCCCCTGCTGTGCGGACGGCAATTTCTCCTGCTCTGTCCACATTCTCACTACTACAGATTTTAAAGTTGCTCCAATTACCCCTCTGGCTCCTCTGTTTTCAGTATTATCCCTGAGCTCCAACACCGCCAGTTGGCGCTCGGAAGTGCCGTCTGCATAGTTAACACTTGCTGCCATGTTATTGGGGTTCAGTAACATCAGCTGTTCCCCTGCTGTGCGGACGGCAATTTCTCCTGCTCTGTCCACATTCTCACTACTACAGATTTTAAAATTGCTCCAATTACACCTCTGGCTCGTCTGTTTTCAGTATTATCCCTGAGCTCCAACACCGCCAGTTGGCGCTCGGAAGTGCCGTCTGCACAGTCAACACTTGCAGCCGTGTTATTGGGGTTCAGTAACGTCAGCTGTTCCCCTGCTGTGCGGACGGCAATTTCTCCTGCTCTGTCCACATCCACTGTACTACTGATTTAAAACCTTCTCCAAATACACCTCTGGCTCCTCTGTTTTCAGTACTATCCCTGAGCTCCAACACCGCAAGTTGGCGCTCGGAAGTGCCGTCTGCACAGTCAACACTTGCTGCCATGTTATTGGGGTTCAGTAACGTCAGCTGTTCCCCTGCTGTGCGGACGGCAATTTCTCCTGCTCTGTCCACATTCTCACTACTACAGATTTTAAAGTTGCTCCAATTACACCTCTGGCTCCTCTGTTTTCAGTATTATCCCTGAGCTCCAACACCGCCAGTTTACGCTCGGAAGTGCCGTCTGCACAGTCAACACTTGCTGCCATGTAATTGGGGTTCAGTAACGTCAGCTGTTCCCCTGCTGTGCGGACGGCAATTTCTCCTGCTCTGTCCACATTCTCACTACTACAGATTTTAAAGTTGCTCCAATTACCCCTCTGGCTCCTCTGTTTTCAGTATTATCCCTGAGCTCCAACACCGCCAGTTGGCGCTCGGAAGTGCCGTCTGCATAGTTAACACTTGCTGCCATGTTATTGGGGTTCAGTAACATCAGCTGTTCCCCTGCTGTGCGGACGGCAATTTCTCCTGCTCTGTCCACATTCTCACTACTACAGATTTTAAAATTGCTCCAATTACACCTCTGGCTCGTCTGTTTTCAGTATTATCCCTGAGCTCCAACACCGCCAGTTGGCGCTCGGAAGTGCCGTCTGCACAGTCAACACTTGCAGCCGTGTTATTGGGGTTCAGTAACGTCAGCTGTTCCCCTGCTGTGCGGACGGCAATTTCTCCTGCTCTGTCCACATCCACTGTACTACTGATTTAAAACCTCCTCCAAATACACCTCTGGCTCCTCTGTTTTCAGTATTATCCCTGAGCTCCAACACCGCCAGTTGGCGCTCGGAAGTGCCGTCTGCACAGTCAACACTTGCTGCCATGTTATTGGGGTTCAGTAACGTCAGCTGTTCCCCTGCTGTGCGGACGGCAATTTCTCCTGCTCTGTCCACATTCTCACTACTACAGATTTTAAAGTTGCTCCAATTACCCCTCTGGCTCCTCTGTTTTCAGTATTATCCCTGAGCTCCAACACCGCCAGTTGGCGCTCGGAAGTGCCGTCTGCACAGTTAACACTTGCTGCCATGTTATTGGGGTTCAGTAACGTCAGCTGTTCCCCTGCTGTGCGGACGGCAATTTCTCCTGCCCTGTCCACATTCTCACTACTACAGATTTTAAAGTTGCTCCAATTACACCTCTGGCTTCTCTGTTTTCAGTATTATCCCTGAGCTCCAACACCGCCAGTTGGCGCTCGGAAGTGCCGTCTGCACAGTCAACACTTGCTGCCGTGTTATTGGGGTTCAGTAACGTCAGCTGTTCCCCTGCTGTGTGGACGGCAATTTCTCCTGCTCTGTCCACATTCTCACTACTACAGATTTTAAAGTTGCTCCAATTACACCTCTGGCTCCTCTGTTTTCAGTATTATCCCTGAGCTCCAACACCGCCAGTTGGCGCTCGAAAGTTCCGTCTGCACAGTCAACACTTGCTGCCGTGTTATTGGGGTTCAGTAACGTCAGCTGTTCCCCTGCTGTGCGGACGGCAATTTCTCCTGCTCTGTCCACATTCTCACTACTACAGATTTTAAAGTTGCTCCAATTACACCTCTGGCTCCTCTGTTTTCAGTATTATCCCTGAGCTCCAACACCGCCAGTTGGCGCTCGGAAGTGTCGTCTGCACAGTCAACACTTGCTGCCGTGTTATTGGGGTTCAGTAACGTCAGCTGTTCCCCTGCTGTGCGGACGGCAATTTCTCCTGCTCTGTCCACATCCACTGTACTACTGATTTAAAACCTCCTCCAAATACACCTCTGGCTCCTCTGTTTTCAGTATTATCCCTGAGCTCCAACTCCGCCAGTTGGCGCTCGGAAGTGCCGTCTGCACAGTCAACACTTGCTGCCATGCTATTGGGGTTCAGTAACGTCAGCTGTTCCCCTGCTGTGCGGACGGCAATTTCTCCTGCTCTGTCCACATTCTCACTACTACAGATTTTAAAGTTGCTCCAATTACCCCTCTGGCTCCTCTGTTTTCAGTATTATCCCTGAGCTCCAACACCGCCAGTTGGCGCTCGGAAGTGCCGTCTGCATAGTTAACACTTGCTGCCATGTTATTGGGGTTCAGTAACATCAGCTGTTCCCCTGCTGTGCGGACGGCAATTTCTCCTGCTCTGTCCACATTCTCACTACTACAGATTTTAAAATTGCTCCAATTACACCTCTGGCTCGTCTGTTTTCAGTATTATCCCTGAGCTCCAACACCGCCAGTTGGCGCTCGGAAGTGCCGTCTGCACAGTCAACACTTGCAGCCGTGTTATTGGGGTTCAGTAACGTCAGCTGTTCCCCTGCTGTGCGGACGGCAATTTCTCCTGCTCTGTCCACATCCACTGTACTACTGATTTAAAACCTTCTCCAAATACACCTCTGGCTCCTCTGTTTTCAGTATTATCCCTGAGCTCCAACACCGCCAGTTGGCGCTCGGAAGTGCCGTCTGCACAGTCAACACTTGCTGCCATGTTATTGGGGTTCAGTAACGTCAGCTGTTCCCCTGCTGTGCGGACGGCAATTTCTCCTGCTCTGTCCACATTCTCACTACTACAGATTTTAAAGTTGCTCCAATTACACCTCTGGCTCCTCTGTTTTCAGTATTATCCCTGAGCTCCAACACCGCCAGTTTACGCTCGGAAGTGCCGTCTGCACAGTCAACACTTGCTGCCATGTCATTGGGGTTCAGTAACGTCAGCTGTTCCCCTGCTGTTCGGACGGCAATTTCTCCTGCTCTGTCCACATTCTCACTACTACAGATTTTAAAGTTGCTCCAATTACCCCTCTGGCTCCTCTGTTTTCAGTATTATCCCTGAGCTCCAACACCGCCAGTTGGCGCTCGGAAGTGCCGTCTGCATAGTTAACACTTGCTGCCATGTTATTGGGGTTCAGTAACATCAGCTGTTCCCCTGCTGTGCGGACGGCAATTTCTCCTGCTCTGTCCACATTCTCACTACTACAGATTTTAAAATTGCTCCAATTACCCCTCTGGCTCGTCTGTTTTCAGTATTATCCCTGAGCTCCAACACCGCCAGTTGGCGCTCGGAAGTGCCGTCTGCACAGTCAACACTTGCAGCCGTGTTATTGGGGTTCAGTAACGTCAGCTGTTCCCCTGCTGTGCGGACGGCAATTTCTCCTGCTCTGTCCACATCCACTGTACTACTGATTTAAAACCTTCTCCAAATACACCTCTGGCTCCTCTGTTTTCAGTATTATCCCTGAGCTCCATCACCGCCAGTTGGCGCTCGGAAGTGCCGTCTGCACAGTCAACACTTGCTGCCAAGTTATTGGGGTTCAGTAACGTCAGCTGTTCCCCTGCTGTGCGGACGGCAATTTCTCCTGCTCTGTCCACATTCTCACTACTACAGATTTTAAAGTTGCTCCAATTACACCTCTGGCTCCTCTGTTTTCAGTATTATCCCTGAGCTCCAACACCGCCAGTTTACGCTCGGAAGTGCCGTCTGCACAGTCAACACTTGCTGCCATGTCATTGGGGTTCAGTAACGTCAGCTGTTCCCCTGCTGTGCGGACGGCAATTTCTCCTGCTCTGTCCACATTCTCACTACTACAGATTTTAAAGTTGCTCCAATTACACCTCTGGCTCCTCTGTTTTCAGTATTATCCCTGAGCTCCAACACCGCCAGTTGGCGCTCGGAAGTGTCGTCTGCACAGTGAACACTTGCTGCCGTGTTATTGGGGTTCAGTAACGTCAGCTGTTCCCCTGCTGTGCGGACGGCAATTTCTCCTGCTCTGTCCACATCCACTGTACTACTGATTTAAAACCTCCTCCAAATACACCTCTGGCTCCTCTGTTTTCAGTATTATCCCTGAGCTCCAACACCGCCAGTTGGCGCTCGGAAGTGCCGTCTGTACAATCAACACTTGCTGCCGTGTTATTGGGGTTCGATAACGTCAGCTGTTCCCCTGCTGTGCGGACGGCAATTTCTCCTGCTTTGTCCACATCCACTGTACTACTGATTTAAAACCTCCTCCAAATACACCTCTGGCTCCTCTGTTTTTAGTATTTACCTTGGGCTCCAATACCGCTAGTTGCTGCTCAGAAGTGCCGTCTGCACAGTCAACGCTTGCTGCCTTGTTATTGGGGTTCAGTAACGTCAGCTGTTCCCCTGCTGTGTGTCCGGCAAATTCTCCTGCTTTGTCCACATCCACTGTACTACTGATTTAAAACTTGCTCCAAATAGACCTCTGGCTGCACTCTGTTTTTAGTATTTACCCTGGGTTCCAGCACCGCCAGCTGGTTCTCGGTTGTACCTTCTACTACCCATCCGGGTTCCAGTACCGTCAGCTGGTTCTCGGCAGTGCCTTTGGATTAGGTGCCTCCTTCTCGGTATCCAAGTTCCACCAACGTCTGCTGGTTCTTGGTAGTGCTTTCTGGCACAGGAACCTCCTGCTTGGTAACCGAGTTCCAGTACCGTCAGCTGGTCTTCGGCAGTTCCATTGGCTCTTGTACCTTCTGCTACCCATCCGGGTTCCAGTACCATCAGCTGGTCTTCGGTAGTTCCATTGGCTCTTGTACCTTCTACTACCCATCCGGGTTCCAGTACCGTCAGCTGGTTCTCGACAGTGACTTTGGCACGGGTACTCCCTCCTGCCCAGCCTGGTTCCAGCACGCCAGCTGTTTCCGGGTAGTGTCAACGTCACTTTGCCTCCAATGCGTTGTCCTGTCGTGTTGCGGTCGGGTTAGCCGACTCTATGGTGCCTGCAGTTTAGGTGACTCCTATGTGGGCTGCGGGATCTGGCAATGAAGGCTGGTTCCATAGTGCCAATAGGACAAGCACCCCCTGTAGGACTGTGGGTTTTGGTAACTGCGGCCGGCTCGCGGCCTTGAACTTTTTTTTACATGGGTACCTTCTGCTACCCATCTGGGTTCCTGTACCGTCAGCTGGTTCTCAGCAGTGCCTTTGGATTAGGTGCCTCCTTCTCAGTATCCAAGTTCCACCAACGTCTGCTGGTCCTTGGTAGTGCTTTCTGGCACAGGTACCTCCTGCTTAATAACCGAGTTCCGGTACCGTCAGCTGGTCTTCGGCAGTTCCATTGGCTCTTGTACCTTCTACTACCCATCCGGGTTCCAGTACCGTCAGCTGGTTCTTGGCAGTGTCTTTGTCACGGGTACTCCCTCCTGCCCAGCCTGGTTCCAGCACGCCAGCTGTTTCCGGGTAGTGTCAACGTCACTTTGCCTCCAATGCGTTGTCCTGTCGTGTTGCGGTCGGGTTAGCCGACTCTATGGTGCCTGCAGTTTAGGTGACTCCTATTTGGGCTGCGGGATCTGGCAATGAAGGCTGGTTCCATAGTGCCAATAGGACAAGCACCCCCTGTAGGACTGTGGGTTTTGGTAACTGCGGTCGGCTCGCGGCCTTGAACTTTTTTTTACATGGGTACCTTCTGCTACCCATCCGGGTTCCAGTACCTTCAGCTGGTTCTCGGCAGTGCCTTTGTATTAGGTGCCTCCTTCTCGGTATCCAAGTTCCACCAACGTCTGCTGGTCCTTGGTAGTGCTTTCTGGCACAGGTACCGCCTGCTTAGTAACCGAGTTCCAGTACCGTCAGCTGGTCTTCGGCAGTTCCATTGGCTCTTGTACCTTCTACTACCCATCCGGGTTCCAGTACCGTCAGCTGGTTCTCGGCAGTGACTTTGGCACGGGTACTCCCTCCTGCCCAGCCTGGTTTCAGCACGCCAGCTGTTTCCGGGTAGTGTCAACGTCACTTTGCCTCCAATGCATTGTCCTGTCGTGTTGCGGTCGGGTTAGCCGACTCTATGGTGCCTGCAGTTTAGGTGACTCCTATGTGGGCTGCGGGATCTGGCAATGAAGGCTGGTTCCATAGTGCCAATAGGACAAGCACCCCCTGTAGGACTGTGGGTTTTGGTAACTGCGGCCGGCTCGCGGCCTTGAACTTTTTTTTACATGGGTACCTTCTGCTACCCATCCGGGTTCCAGTACCGTCAGCTGGTTCTCGGCAGTGCCTTTGGATTAGGTTCCTCCTTCTCGGTATTCAAGTTCCACCAACGTCTGCTGGTCCTTGGTCATGATTTCTGGCACAGGTACCTCCTGCTTAGTAACCGAGTTCCAGTACCGTCAGCTGGTCTTCGGCAGTTCCATTGGCTCTTGTACCTTCTCCTACCCATCCGGGTTCCAGTACCGCCAGCTGGTTCTCGGCAGTGTCTTTGTCACGGGTACTCCCTCCTGCCCAGCCTGGTTCCAGCACGCCAGCTGTTTCCGGGTAGTGTCAACGTCACTTTGCCTCCAATGCGTTGTCCTGTCGTGTTGCGGTAGGGTTAGCCGACTCTATGGTGCCTGCAGTTTAGGTGACTCCTATGTGGACTGCGGGATCTGGCAATGAAGGCTGGTTCCATAGTGCCAATAGGACAAGCACCCCCTGTAGGACTGTGGGTTTTGGTAACTGCGGCCGGCTCGCGGCCTTGAACTTTTTTTTACATGGGTACCTTCTGCTACCCATCCGGGTTCCAGTACCGTCAGCTGGTTCTCGGCAGTGTCTTTGGATTAGGTGCCTCCTTCTCGTTATCCAAGTTCCACTAACGTCTGCTGGTCCTTGGTAGTTCTTTCTGGCACAGGTACCTCCTGCTTAGTAACCGAGTTCCAGTACCGTCAGCTGGTCTTCGGCAGTTCCATTGGCTCTTGTACCTTCTACTACCCATCCGGGTTCCAGTACCGTCAGCTGGTTCTCGGCAGTGTCTTTGTCACGGGTACTCCCTCCTGTTCAGCCTGGTTCCAGCACGCCAGCTGTTTCCGGGTAGTGTCAACGTCACTTTGCCTCCAATGCGTTGTCCTGTCGTGTTGCGGTCGGGTTAGCCGACTCTATGGTGCCTGCAGTTTAGGTGACTCCTATGTGGGCTGTGGGATCTGGCAATGAAGGCTGGCTCCATAGTGCCAATAGGACAAGCACCCCCTGTAGGACTGTGGGTTTTGGTAACTGCGGCCGGCTCGCGGCCTTGAACTTTTTTTTACAAGGGTACCTTCTGCTACCCATCCGGGTTCCAGTACCGTCAGCTGGTTCTCGGCAGTGCCTTTGGATTAGGTGCCTCCTTCTCGGTATCCAAGTTCCACCAACGTCTGCTGGTCCTTGGTAGTGCTTTCTGGCACAGGTACCTCCTGCTTAGTAACCGAGTTCCAGTACCGTCAGCTGGTCTTCGGCAGTTCCATTGGCTCTTGTACCTTCTACTACCCATCCGGGTTCCAGTACCATCAGCTGGTTCTCGGCAGTGTCTTTGGCACGGGTACTCCCTCCTGTCCAGCCTGGTTCCAGCACGCCAGCTGTTTCCGGGTAGTGTCAATTTCACTTTGCCTCCAATGCGTTGTCCTGTCGTGTTGAGGTCGGTTTAGCCGACTCTATGGTGCCTGCAGTTTAGGTGACTCCTATGTGGGCTGCGGGATCTGGCAATGAAGGCTGGTTCCATAGTGCCAATAGGACAAGCACCCCCTGTAGGACTGTGGGTTTTGGTAACTGCGGCCGGCTCGCGGCCTTGAACTTTTTTTTACATGGGTACCTTCTGCTACCCATCCGGGTTCCAGTACCGTCAGCTGGTTCTCGGCAGTGCCTTTGGATTAGGTGCCTCCTTCTCGGTATCCAAGTTCCACCAACGTCTGCTGGTCGTTGGTAGTGCTTTCTGGCACAGGTACCTCCTGCTTAGTAACCGAGTTCCAGTACCGTCAGCTGGTCTTCGGCAGTTCCATTGGCTCTTGTACCTTCTGCTACCCATCCGGGTTCCAGTACCGTCAGCTGGTCCTCGGTAGTTCCATTTGCTCTTGTACCTTCTACTACCCATCCAGGTTCCAGTACCATCAGCTGGTTCTCGGCAGTGACTTTGGCACGGGTACTCCCTCCTGCCCAGCCTGGTTCCAGCACGCCAGCTGTTTCCGCGTAGTGTTAACGTCACTTTGCCTCCAATGCGTCGTCCTGTCGTGTTGCGGTCGGGTTAGCCGACTCTATGGTGCCTGCAGTTTAGGTGACTCCTATGTGGGCTGCGGGATCTGGCAATGAAGGCTGGTTCCATAGTGCCAATAGGACAACCACCCCCTGTAGGACTGTGGGTTTTGGTAACAGCGGCCGGCTCGCGGCCTTGAACTTTTTTTTACATGGGTACCTTCTGCTACCCATCCAGGTTCCCGTACCGTCAGCTGGTTCTCGGCAGTGCCTTTGGATTAGGTGCCTCCTTCTCGGTATCCAAGTTCCACCAACGTTTGCTGGTCCTTGGTAGTGCTTTCTGGCACAGGTACCTCCTGCTTAGTAACCGAGTTCCAGTACCGTCAGCTGGTCTTCGGCAGTTCCATTGGCTCTTGTACCTTCTGCTACCCATCCGGGTTCCAGTACCGTCAGCTGGTCCTCGGTAGTTCCATTTGCTCTTGTACCTTCTACTACCCATCCGGGTTCCAGTACCGTCAGCTGGTTCTCGGCAGTGACTTTGGCATGGGTACTCCCTCCTGCCCAGCCTGGTTCCAGCACGCCAGCTGTTTCTGGGTAGTGTCAACGTCACTTTGCCTCCAATGCGTTGTCCTGTCGTGTTGCGGTCGGGTTAGCCGACTCTATGGTGCCTGCAGTTTAGGTGACTCCTATGTGGGCTGCGGGATCTGGCAATGAAGGCTGGTTCCATAGTGCCAATAGGACAAGCACCCCCTGTAGGACTGTGGGTTTTGGTAACTGCGGCCGGCTCGCGGCCTTGAACTTTTTTTTACATGGGTACCTTCTGCTACCCATCCGGGTTCCAGTACCGTCAGCTGGTTCTCGGCAGTGCCTTTGGATTAGTTGCCTCCTTCTCGGTATCCAAGTTCCACCAATGTCTGCTGGTCCTTGGTAGTGCTTTCTGGCACAGGTACCTCCTGCTTAGTAACCGAGTTCCAGTACCGTCAGCTGGTCTTCGGCAGTTCCATTGGCTTTTGTACCTTCTGCTACCCATCCGGGTTCCAGTACCGTCAGCTGGTCCTCGGTAGTTCCTCAGCTTTCTTGTATCTTCTGCTACATTTCCAAGTTCAAGCTTTTTGAAATGGTTCTTGGTAATCACTCTGGATCTCCCTGACGTGGACCCTGAAGACGAGGACCCTGAAGACCAACCCTAAGAAGACGAGGACCCCGAAGACGACGACCCTGAAGACGAGGACCCTGAAGACCACCCCGAAGAAGACGAGGACCCTGAAGACCACCCCGAAGAAGACGAGGACCCTGAAGACCACCCCGAAGAAGACGAGGACCCTGAAGACCACCCCGAAGAAGACAACGACCCCGAAGACGAGGACCCAGAAGACCAACCCGAAGAAGACGAGGACCCCGAAGACGAGGACCCCCGAAGACGATGACCCTGAAAACCACCCCGAAGAAGACCAAGAAGATGACCCTGAAGAAGTTGACCAAGAGGACAAAGAAGAGAAGACAAGCACCAAGATACAGAAGAACAAGAGACAGAAAACCAAGAAGCAGAAATACAAGAAGCTGCAGAACAAAAAGCGGAAGAACATTAAGCATAAGACTAAAAATCAGAGCAAAAGATAATATCTAAATTATAAGCAGAAGATGACTAAGCAGTGTATGGGGGTGAGTCCGTTCCTCCTCGTGGTGCCCCTGGAAAAGACCTGCTGCTGCAGGCCAAACTGAACGCGAACAAATCCTGTTGTAAATCTTTTGTGACGGGCAGAACGAAAGGTGTAATGTCCAACCTTTTATAGATAACTACAGGAATGCCTGTCACAAATAAGAATATGATGAAGAAGAAGAATATGAAGAAGATGAAGAAGTAGAATATGAAGAATGAAAAAAAATGAATAATACGAAGAAGGTGAAGAAGAAGAAGATGAAGAAGGTGAAGAAGAAGTCGATGAAAAAGATGCTGAGGATGATGAAGGAGAAAGTGTGGGAGAAGTAAAAAAGAAGGTGAAGAGCATGGAAGTAGTGAAACATAAATATCTGACAAAATATAAAAATACTTAACATAGTCAATATTTCCGTAACTCAGAACGTCTTAAAAAAAATATTAATTCCTGCTATTCCATTTGATTGGACTAAACCTCTATGCCTTTATTGTCTCCCCCACCTCCCCCAATACATTCTACATTATTCTTAGTTGTTTTCCTTCATGTAGAATTAACCTACAAGGAAAGAAAGGGCTTATTTTCATACCGATATTTCTGTCCCATTGACTTGCATTGGTTTCCAGTATCGGAATCGGCGATATCCGATACTTTTTCGGTATCGGTCCAATCCAATCCGATCCGATATTTCCCGATATCGGAAGGTATCGCTCAACACTAGCTAAAACCAATTAAAAACAGAAACCATACAGAAAGACCACGTCCGCAAGTAATCAATAACCTGAAGGCACAGATAATGACATAGATCAATTGCTAGGTACACTCTCCCATAAGAACATGTTACAAATAACTACCATACATCAAATACTGCAGTTTGGTTGAACAAAATGGCAGGTATAGAGGATCATATAGGCAGAAACATGTAGGTATATGGTATAATTAAGATATAGAACTCAAAACCAGGCGTCCCTGGAGAAAATATTTAACCTCAGTATAGCACCTATATAATGGCTCATATAACACATATATAACTATACAAATCCAGTGTGCGAGCAAAGAACTTGAAATGCAGACTAGTGTAGCCACTCCAACCTGTCAAAGGCAGTGTTACTCATATAAACCCCCATGTGGTGGGATGAAGAGGAATGCATGTGGATGTAACGGGGAAAATGGGAGAGGGACCATAGGAGTGAGCAAAGCCCACGTGTATCCCCATCAATACGGCTTCATCAGGGCATGCACACGGCTTGCACAGCGACGTTATTATGCACATGTGCATGTTTAAATCCCTGAGGACAAAGAGCCTCCGATAAAACATAATAGGACAAATATATTTTGTAATGTATATATATATATATATATATATATATATGTATATAGAGATGCTAAGATTTATTCAGGGCCATATATCACGGTTCATAATTGGTTGGGGGTGGTATGTCCCCAAGAGAAAAGGGTACTAAAGAGGTACCGCATGAGCAATATAAAATAAATCAAATGATAAACAAGTAAGATAGAGGGAATATATATTTTTTGATGTAATGAGATTGACTCCCTGTCAATTCTATGTAGCAATAGATCAGGATAGGAGAAGCTCTAGCGACATGATATGATCTTCCGGAAGTGTCTTTATTAATAGAGTCCATTACCCAGTGCATATATGCAGTGTGAATTGATTAAGGACCCCAAAGATAATTCATGCCAGTCAGATAAGGCATTACTGTGATGTTGCACCAATTGTCCAGGAGTTTGATTCCCGTTCTTTATAGAATAAGGTAGTCCCATCCAAAGAGAAATGCAAAGAAAAGAGCAAGAGGACAACAAAAGATGAATGAGGAGGCAGATCCATATTCCTGATCCAGGTTAATCCAGAAAGCCAGTGTAGAGGAGTTCTTCGTTGAGTCCCAACGGAGCAACCGAGCGTAGCATAAATATCCACCTGGATTCCATGCGTAATAATAAATTGTGGTTACTACCTGTAACATCCCTGGCGGCGTGCTTGCATAGTGCACCACCTCCCACTATGCAAGACTGTAATCTTACCTGTCAGTCCATGCTGCACTCTTTGCTCCAATACTTGCTCTGTCCATGTCTCTTGTCTGATTGCTTAGGGCGTCGGCGTGGCTTTCTGCTTGTTTCTTATAGCTACTGTGTGCACAGTCCTAATGCATCCCCAGCCTATTGCTGTGAGTCACTGGATACTTAAACCCCCTCCACCCAGTGGGAGGGGCCTGAGCAACACTTTCTTACAGTCTGTGTTCTGTGCAACTGTTTGTTGCCAGGTCCTGTCCTGACTCTGTTTCCGCCACCCTGGGGGCCAAGAACCCAGGGCCACTACCTGTATCTCTGACTTCTAGTCTGTTTCCGCCACCCTGGGGGCTGAGTTCCCAGGCTCGTTCCTGTATATTATTCCCGGTTCAGTTCCTGTCTGAACAGTGTCCTAGCCCGTTACTTGTTTGTTTCTATGTCCGAATCTTCCCTTTTCCTGCAGTGTTTGAACCTGCACCTAACTCCAACTCTTTGTCTCTGTACTTCTGTTTGTGAGTTTTGTGTCCACTCGCTACTTCATTGTAAGTACCTTGTATGTATCTGGTTCTGCTTGTCCCCTTTCCCTTCCTCTGTATCTACCTCTTGTGTTCAAACCATCTTCCTGTATTTTCCAGTTTGTTCCATGTGAACAGAGCCCTGTCCTGTCTGCCTTCACTTTCTGCTCTGTTCTGCTCTGTTTGTTCACCGCTCCGGCGGTTCTGCTCTCCTCCGCTTGGTTACTGCACCTGCGGTTCTATTCTGCTCTGCTTGTTCACCGCTCCGGCGGTTCCGCTCTGCTCCGCTTATTTACCGCACCTGTGGTTTTGCTCCGCTCTGCTTGTTCACCACGCTTGCGGTTTTGCTCCGCTCTGCTTGTTCTCTGCACCTGCGGTTTTGCTCTGCTTTGCTTGTTCACCGCGCCAGCAGTTTTGCTCCGCTCTGCTTGTTCACTGCGCCTGTGGGTTTTGCTCTGCTCAGCTTGTCTACCGCATCTGCGGGTTTTGCTCTGCTCAGCTTGTCTACCGCATCTGCGGTTTTTGCTCTGCTCAGCATGTCTACCGCATCTGCGGGTTTTGCTCTGCTCAGCTTGTCTACCGCATCAGCGGGTTTTGCTCTGGTCAGCTTGTCTACCGCACCTGCGGCTCCGTTCCTGTGTCCCAGTCTGTACAGGTCCTTATCCTGCCTGCGTTTCTACCTGCCAGTACCCGCCTCTCTGCATGTTAGCTGTGTCCGCCTGTGCCCACCTGTCTGCACGCCAGCCGTGCCTGCTAGTGCCCACCTGTCTGCATACCAGCTGTGCATGTCAATATCCACCTGTCTGCATACCAGCCGTGTTTGCCAGTACCCACCTGTTTACATGCCAGTCTAACCTGCCTGTTCCTGCATTCCCCGGTGTGGGTCAACAGCTGTGACCGGGGACTGACCTGGAGTGGCACCTGGTCCCTCTGCTCGGTTCCTCCTTGGTTCACGGAGTCGATTGAGCCGCCGTGCGACCTTGGTCGGATCAGGTTGATACTTAGTTACGCCCCTCCAGGCACTCCTCGGTTCATGGTACAGTGGGATCACTAATCACGCTCATGCCAGTCAGTCCGGGCACGAGCGTAACAGTTTGCTCAGGCCATGGTTCCCGTTGAGCCCCACGGCCCTTCGCTCTCAGAGAGATTTTGAATCCTTGTCTGGCGAATACGTGCACCAAGAAATTTTTTTTTCTTTTTCTCAAGCTGTGGCCTAGGCGATTTACGCACCAGCCCAAATGGATCTATCAGCACTCATTCCTGCGGATCCACCACAGTACTATGGGGATCCAAAACAAAGCCGTGCATTTGTGGAGCAATGCATGCTGCATTTCAAATTCTATGCTCACTATTTTCCTACTGATCGGTTTAAAGTAGGATTCATGATGTCCTACCTAGCGGGTGATGCCTTGATATGGATCACCCCCCTATGGGAAGCATGGGATCCTATCATCTCTGACCTGCAGGCCTTCCTGGTGGCCATTCTAATGGTCTTCGATGACCCTAACCCTGAGGCTTCTGCTAAAGCTTCCCTTCCCAGTATCCCGGAGCAGCCCCGATGGGTAATGTGTGTAGGTAGCCTACCAGTTCTCCAGCCTGAAGAGACAGCTGCCCACACAGAACCCACACAGGATGACAATGCTCCACAGAATACTTTCCTTCCCAACCTCAAGAGGCAGTCCAGACGTGCAAGGCGTAGAGGTAAACCGTCACACCAGGTTCTGTCCTCCCAAAGACCTCCTGTTCCTTGGTCGGATCGGGTTGATACTTAGTTACACCCCTCCAGGCACTCCTCGGTTCATGGTACAGTGGGATCACTAATCACGCTCATGCTAGTCAGTCCGGGTGCGAGCGTAACACTACCACCTCTGTTGTTGTTGTGGATTTCTATAAGCTAAAGATAGAAACATTATGAGGTTTGCCACCATGTTCGGTCAAGAAGTGTGAGGCTATAGGGGTAAGTGTTTTTTCTTTCCTAAAATCAGAAGATGCTAATTGTATAGTAGATAGATGTTTCTGAGCCTGCCTCCTCAGTTCTTGGGATGTTTGGCCCACATATACTTTAGGGCAGGAGCAAATAATTGCATTTTTAGTCTTGCTATTAATGTACGATCTAAGTGGATGATGTTGATTGTCTAAAGGATTACAAAAATAATTTCTTGTGGGACGCATGTAGGGGCAGACGTTGAAATCACCACAAGGAAAGGAACCCCTCAAGGAGAAACCACGGGTCAGCCTGACAGTAGGTCTAACAAAATGGCTGGATGTGAGCAATAGAAGAAATTTGTGTATCAAAGGTGAGTACAGACCAATGTTGATTTAAAATATTCCTCACCTGATTTCAACCCGTGCTGTGACTGGTAATGAACCTGGGGGCAGTGTCCGATGGTCGATGACGTGGTGTCAAGAGGAATTCCTGGTTTTGAATCTTGGCCCTCTGGAAAGCCCTCGATATGATCTTTTTGGGGTATCCCCTTTGCTTGAGCCTCTCCGTTAGCTCCCTCGCCTGTTTATAAAAGTCAGCATCTTGGGTACAATTCCATCGCATACGTAGGAATTGATCGACAGGAATCCCTTTCCTAGTATGTGATGGGTGGAAGCTGTTATATTGGAGCAAGCTGTTGGTAGAGGTGGGTTTGCAAAAAAGATCAGTAATCAGTCTCTGATCCGAGATGGTAATCCTTATTTTCAAAAACGTGGCCGTACTAGACGAAATAGAGTGGGTTAAGAAGATGTTATGGGTGTTATGGTTCAAGTCACAGATGAATTATGAGCAATCTTCCTCTGTGCCCGACCTAACAAAAAAGACATCGTCTATGTACAGTAACTATGCCAGTGGGCTACCCATTGTTGAAAGGCCGTCATCTGAGACACCACCGTTTCCTCCCACCATCCTAAGAAGATATTTTCATATGCTGGCGCACACCGTGCGCTCATTGCCATGCCTGAGATTTGATGGTAGTATTGTCTATCAAACAAAAAATAGTTATGACAGAGTATAAAATTTAGCAAATCAATAATAAAAGAGTTATGCATGCAATTTTGATCGTCCATTCGATCAAGAAAGAATGTGAGAGCTGTAACACCGTCCTTATGAGCAGTATTGGAGTATAATGATTCTATATTGCAAGTAACGATTAATGATTTGTCTGGAAGAGTGATGTCACGGCATATTTTGATCAAGTGGGAAGAGTCCCTGATATACGAGGGTAAGGAAATGACCAAAGGCTGTAAGAAAAAATCCACATAAGAACCAGCATGTTCACAGACGCTCCCTATGCTAGAAACGATGGGCCTTCCTGGTGGCCGTTCGATATTCTTATGCACCTTGGGCAAAAGGTAAAAGGTAGGTGCTACAGGATGTTCTACCTCAATAAATTTCTTTTCATTTGTGGAGATGACCCCGAGGTCACAGGCTTGATTTAGTAGCCCCCAGAATCGTTTGAGATATACCTGTGTTGGATCCGAGGGCAATCTCTGGTAGAACCAGGGGTTGCTGAGTTGTCTCGATGCTTCCTCCAGATAGAGGTGTACGGGCTAGATGATGACGTTGCCCCCCTTGTCTGCGTCCTTGATGAGAAAACTATTGAACTATTGTTATTTTTAAGTCCAAGCAATGTCTTCCTCTCGGTTGGTGTAATGTTAGAGGGAAAAGATGTACGTGCTGACATTTTCATAATATCCCTCCTAACGAGGTTAAAAAAGCACCTGGACGCGCACATCTTTCTCTTCATATTTAATATTCCCCTTTCCTCCGCCCCCTTCAATATATGGATCTTCAATGATGACTATTTGGGTTAAATATCCCATATCTTATTGGGCTAGATATTAGTTATCTCTGATCGTTCTTTCTTCCCCTTCCTTTTCCTCCTTTACTCATTATGCATACTTTCACATCTGTTGGTTTGCATTTAACCTTTACCATCCTGCAGGAGAATCCATGCTCGCATTGACATATGCATTTAGTCCCTTGTTCACCGATGCTCCATATTGTGTGTCGGCGTTTTTGCCCACACTTGCTTTTCCATTGGTCTGTGCAGGCGTTGACAGCGCTTTGCCTTATGAGTAGGTGTCATGTGATACCTCTCATGTGACTTGTTCTTTCAATTACTTCCTCTTCCTGCTCCGGGGATAGTGCGCCCCGCACACCAGATTGTGGAACCGGGTAATCACATTGTGTATATATATATGTGCATTGACCCTCAAGCATCAGGACCAGCCCTGATGAAGCCGTATTGACGGCGATACACGTGGGCTTTGCTCACTCCTATGGTCCCTCTCCCATTGTCCCCACTACATCCACATGCATTCCTCTTCATCCCACCACATGGGGGTCTATATGAGTAACACTGCCGTTGACAGGTTGGAGTGGCTACACTAGTCTGCATTTCAAGTTCTTTGCTCGCACACTGGATTTGTATAGTTATATATGTGTTATATGAGCCATTATATAGGTGCTATACTGAGGTTAAATATTTTCTCCAGGGACGCCTGGTTTTGAGTTCTATATATTTATTATACTATATACCTACATGTTTCTGCCTATATGATCCTCTATACCTGCCATTTTGTTCAACCAAACTGCAGTATTTGATGTATGGTGGTTATTTGTAACATGTTCTTATGGGAGAGTGTACCTAACAATTGATCTATGTCATTATCTGTACCTTCAGGTAATTGATTACTTGTGGACATGGTCTTTCTGTATGGTTTCTGTTTTTAATTGGTTTTAGCATGTTTGTATCAGTGCACATTAATACATTTTGGAATTTTTTGATTTAACACTATTGACTCATATGTGTGCATTTCCATATTACATTGTCTCTTTCTTCTTTTTTTTTGCTAGGGAACAAGTATTGAACACATGAAAAAAGAGAGGTGGAAAAGCCATGGAAAGTCTTGAGACCAGCTGAATTTTATCAGTAATTAAAAAGCAATCCTGCCACTTAGTGAAAAATAATATCAGCTGGTTCAACTGATGGCTCATAAAAAGATGTCTCATTACTAAGGTGCCACACAAGAAACATCTCATGATGGTTAAAACCAGTGAGCTGTCTCAAGACCTTCGCAGCCTTATTGTTGCAAAAGATACTGATGGCATTGGTTACAGAAGAATTTCAAAATTACTGAAGGTTCCAGTGAGCACTATTGGGGCCATAATCCGTAAGTGGAAAGAACATCATTTCACCATAAACCAGCCATGACTAGGTGCTCTCTGCAAGATTTCAGACAGAGGAATGCAAAGAATTATCAGAAGAGTTGTCCAAGAGCCAAAAACCACCTCTGGAGTGCTACAGAAAGACTAGGAATCAGCAGGTACAATTGTTTCAAACAAAACATAATGCACTCAACTTACATGGCCCGTATGCATGCTCACCACACAAGACTCCATTGCTGAACAAAAAGCATATTTAAGCATGTTTAAAATTTGTTCAACGACATTTAGAAAAGCCTGTGAAATACTGGGAGAATGTAGTCTGGTCAGATGAGAACAAAATTTAACTCTTTGGGTGACGTAATACACACTGTGTTTGGGGACCCTGCATATCACCCCAAAACTGAAGTTTGAACGTGGGAACATGATTGTGTGGGACTGTTTGTCAGCATATGGCAATGGCAAACTTCATATAATTGAAGGAAGGATGAATGGACAAATGAACAGAGACATTCTTGCAAAAAACATTTCTGCCATCTACCAAGATGATGAAGATGAAAGAAGGGTGGATATTTCAGCAAGACATTGATTCCAAACTCACAGCTAAGGAAACTCTCAATTGGTTTTAGAGAAAACAAATTAAGCTGCTAGAATGACCCAGCCAATCACTTGACCTTTTTGCATGTCCTCCATCATGGCTATCCAGTAATGTTCCTTTATGTCCCAGCTTATTCACCTGTGACAGAATACATGGTTTGGATGGTGGATTTTGACCTCCAAACTTCTTTAGAAGCTCACTTTGACACCTCTGTCAGGACTTTTCCAATAAGTTTTCACAAGGAAAACACGCTCCTCCAAACTGTATCTGTACATTGTTAAGAAGTGAAAAGGAATTCGGCAGGAGTGAAATGCAAGCACCACACATAAACTACCGACAAACAGAAAGGCGTGCAGCAAGTCTATTTCATGGAGACGACCGGTGGGATGACAAGTCGACGACACCTCTTGGAGCGAGGATGTTTCTCATTACTGTTGCTGAGGTTCATTGCACTCTCACTTCTCATGAACCAAAGTATGTATAGTCCAAATTTCAATATGCTCCACTGTCTCTTTTAGAAATTACAGCAAGACATACAAAGAATATTAATGAGATTTGCAGGGTTTCTAAGTGTAGCAGGGAAGGAGTTAAACTTACCATTACAAGTAGGGCTGGGTTGGGAGAGATGTTACCTGGGGCTAGGAGAAGAATAGAGAGAGTGAGCAAATGGTTAAGAGATTTGTCAGAGCGTCTTTTGTGTTGAATGGTGGGAGTGAACGGATATTTGCTGTTTACAAATGTGGAAAGAGCATGAGAGCTGTATGGAGGAGAGGATAGAGGGCTGATATTGATGGAGTGTGCAGAGTGTGTGAAAGTGTGGTAGGTATGAGTGTTTTCAGCAGCTAGAACATAAATGAGGCAAATACATATGGTGAATACATTTTGTAGTTCAAAAGAACTAGGCACAAGTTTGTTTAAATGTGTTGTATGTCTTACCTGTCTCCTACCCTCTCCAACTGTCATGTTTAACTGTCCTGGCACTATGAAAAATATGGCTCTTCGATAAATCTCACAAATGTCTTCCTTTTAGGTCTGTCTAAATACACAGGAAGGTTTGTTCTTAGATCTAGGTTTAATTTAACTCGTTAACAATCAATCAACTAACTTAAGACAGCAGGAGCAATAAGATGCATTGACAAACAAACAAGGTTGCAGGACAACATGGATCATAATCTCTAAAAGTGAGTGAAATGACCTTACAGCATCGAGGAACAAACTCAGTAAGATGAATGAAATATATACCATTAATAGAAGTTTACAGACATGAGAGTAAAATGTAAGCTTCAAAAGGGTTAATCACGGGATATGAATGAATTATATACCTGTATGAAAAGAAGAGAGATGAGTATTAGATTCATGCCATGTTTAACTACCCTGGCACTTTAAAAAAATATGGCACTTGGATAAATCTGCAAAAGCTAAGTTGTCACATACATGCTTTTCACACGTGGAGAACACCTAAAAAAGGTTAATTTATATACTCTCACTCAATCCAGCACTCAACCTCTCTTATAGGCTACAATGAAAAAAAAATACAGCAAACACTGATTTGTTCTTCTGTTTCCTTGAGGGGAGGAGAAATGAATTGTGGATCAAAACCAGCATCAGCTGACCCACATATGTGACTGATAGGTATCATGCTTATGGATTCAAACCTTAGATTCTGTGTTCTATGGTCGGTGTCTTTTTCCACTGAGCCACAACAGATACACCTTTTATTTGGGTGTTTAAGTTCTGTTATCTTTGTTTCTGTCAGGTTTTGGCTAACAGTTTTTTTCCATTTACTCTTTTTGTCTGTCCTGTCACCTTTCGGGTGCAGCTTTAAATACCTTCCCCTGCTGGTGTTTCCTACTGGTAATAGACTTTGTTAGATTCATTCACTTTTCTGTAGTTTGTGTTGGTTGTAGTTGTTTTGTATGTGAGTCCTTTACTTCTTAGGGAACTGCTACTTTAGCGATCTTAGGAGCTGCTAAGGACATTCAGGGTAGGCTGCCGTCAATTGGAGCGCCATTGCGTTATCTTAGTGTGAAAACCTCCACGGTCAGGCAGGGATAGACTAGGGTCAGAGAAGGGCTTTTCCTATTCTGAAGAGGGACTTGTCAGGTTCAGGTATTTACCTCCATGGTTTGTACATTACCCATGTGAATGTGCTTTGGCAGTCAAAACAACAAGTTTTTGTGTTTAGAAAATGGGTCATCTTATTAGACAACCATTTAACTTTTAAAGGTTTTGTCCCAATATTCATCAGCTATCCACTGGATGCCTGACTGCTGAAAAGCTCACCGATGCCAAGAGTGGAGTACCGAAGTTCCCTTGGTTAAATTAAATTCAATTGTGCATGGTTATAGACAGCTAGTGGAATAGGGGTTACCCATGCTCACTAGTGCTTAAAGGGAGTCTGTCAGCAAGTTTTTTCTGTGTAATCTGAAGACAGAAGGAGTTAGGGGCTGAAACACAGAGTTCAGTGATGTGTTACTTTTTTGGCTGTGTGCTGTTGTTTACTTACAATGAAGATTTTATCACCTGGAGATTATCATTGCCTGATCTAGGTCTCACGCGACTGCTAGACCGACCTTGTCCCCTTCTCTGATGAACAGCTCACTGTCAATAGACAATATACACAGAAAGTTGTGGTGTGGGTGGGGTTATCTTTCTGAGCTGTGTTGCATGCTACATCTAAAAACCCTGATTGTATTATAACTGCTGCACCCAGTAAACTAATTAATACATCATTGGAATTAGGATCTCTTTCCCTACAGTATGCTGTTCTCAGATGAGGTAGCAAAAACCTACTGGCAGATTCCCTTTTAATTAAAGGGAATTTTGGCCTACTGTTGTCATGATTGATAGTGATTCATTATAATGGACTCCCAGCAATTTTACTTTATCATCACAAAAGGAAACCATATTGGTAGTGTTGTAAGAACCAGGCTTTGACCTCAGTGTTACACTGTAACTGTAGTATTCTGTAACCACCAAACAACCGTAATCAAAATTAAATGGATAAAAAAAGAAGAAAAATAAAATATTCATGGCCCTTTTAAGCCTGATATTCCTATATAATGTTATCTAATTGTATACTTGAAAATAACATCAAGTTTCTATATTGTAGTGCTTGTTTCATTTTAAGAAAGATTGAGATTGCTCTAGCAACTGAAGAAATCAGGTTCTGCAATAATTTGATCTGCTTAGAGAATTAACCTGACTATGAGAGGCTGTTATTCCAGATCATACATATCACACTAAAATGTGTTTGCATAATCTGCAATGAAGACAGCATTTTTATCACCAGGTCTGGTACATTTTGTGAAATATAAGTGTTGGTAATAACATTTCTTGGTGGTTATTGCCCTTTTACTCTGAGCAGATACATAAAAAGGCTATCAACACATTTTAAAATGAAAGGGATCACAGTGTGATCATCATTATAACTGGCACAGATGCTGTCAGTCCTTTTCCTACTCTTGGCATTTCAGGCTTGGCATTTGAAGTCAAAACCATACAGAAAAATTGGCTTTCATCCTACAAAAAAATGTATCAATACCGAAAGATAATAAAGTGCTATTATTAGACTGAGTGATGAAAACAAAATCAGGAATTTGAGTTTCTGCATGGCTGGATGTAAAGAAACTTGACTTTTACATGAGTCATTTTACATTTTTGCTTCAGCCCATAATAAATGTTAATATAAACTAATGACAGCTAATGTGGTCACTTAAATACATAAAGTTAATTTTGCTATAGCATGATTTGACTTCTGCCAAGCTGTTTCGCCCCTCCTCAGCTATTAGCACAGCACCATTCCAGCTTTTAGTCATTTATGAATTTCTAGAGATTCACTCAATCTGTTGCCATCTTTTAAATGGGGTTGAATGCCAGAACACCCCAAGCAGCCAGTCCTCCGACGATTACTCTTGTCTGAAACCTTACCTGGAATTGGCAATGTACTGTGGACAGACAAGTGACCAATCAGACATGGCATTACAATAGACCATGTTCTCAATTTCCAGTTCAAGATTTAGACCTCAAGGTCATGATGACCTTAATGTGGTTATCTCTAATTGTATAAAACAATTTGCAGTCAGAGGTTTATGGAAACATGGTCTTCCTTCCTAAATCTCCTATTTCATTTATTGAAAATAGAGTAGTAGGCCAACATTCAATTTCTAGTAAATAAAATTTTCTTTCAAGTTTTTCCATCATTTTGATAGTACAAATCAATTATAAAGAATACAGAATCCACCATTTAATGCATTTCAAGCCAACACTGTATTTTTTATTAGATTCGGTAAAATTTTCACAAAATAGAATCTGTGGCATTTTTCAGCAGATGCCATATGAAGAAAAACTCTGTAATATGGTGTTGTAAAGGGCTTAGGAGGACGAGGTCTTTAGCAAAGCAATGAATTCAGTAAATGTTCCTCATAAAAGTTTTAAACTCATGCAGCTGCAAATAATACATATATTATATGTTTTTCACTCTTACATATTTCTACTTTATTTGCCTTCTGCCTTGCAGAACTGACAAAAATGAAAAAGGTCAATGGAATAGAGCCTTTGCAGTGTCACAAAATATTTATGGTTTTACATCTTTGTCCCAGTGCATTTTCTTTCAATTTCAATTTCAGATGAATTCTTCTGCTTTGTGACACATCTTATCAGGGTCAAATTGGTCCAAGGAATACATTCTTGTATGCCAAACTGTGCCCATGTCAACTGATAGCTAATAGCACCATCATCAATCCAATACAAAAGTGTAAATTACTCAATGTCTTCAAATCCTAATCAATGGATATAGATCGGTATTTCTTTATGTTGTTTGGTGTGTCTAAACAACATCTTCTTTGGCAAGAACTAGACTAATGGGCCTTTATGAAAAAGGGAATATGATGAGAGTTTTTCTAAAGATGTCATTGTATTTTAGTGAACAGTCTGAAGACAGGCAAATAAATACACAGCAAAAAGCCCAGAATCTCAGATTGGTAAATTGTATTTAAGCAATATCTTTGTAAATAGTAATAAATAGTATACATTATGCTCTTTAAACATATAGCAATAATATAGTTCTGACATAATCTGAGGCTGTCAGAAGGTACCTGTATAAACAAAATTAGACATTGCAACAAACTAATTGAGATGAATGAGTCCTGCTCAGAACAGCTTGCAGTGTGTGAGGAAATAGACATGGCATGATGTCTAGACGTTATGGCTTGATTTATAATAGACTTTGCTCTTTTTTACTAATTGGTAGTGATGGGTGAGCACTAAAATGCTCGGGTGCTCGATGCTCAGGTCGAGCACATTGGAATACTCGGGTGCTCAACCCAAGCAACAAGCCCAATGTAAGTCTATGGGAAACTCGAGTATTTTTCAGGCGGCTCCCCCCGACGGTCTGCCGAAGGCCTAAAATTGCCCAAATTGATGGGAACAGTGCTCAAATGACATGGGAACAGCACTGCTGTCAACAACGTTGTCAGAGGTATTATGCCACTTTTACAGATTCACAATAAAACATACAAAAACAAAACCAAAATGGATTTTCCTTGGGAAATATGTTAAGGAACATCCGTTCCAGGATAGGCAAAATAAATAACCGAAAACAAAAATGCTCCTCCACATCTTGCGCTATGTTGACACTTAGCGTTTTTGATGCGTTTTTGCACTTTTGCACTGCTTTCAACCGTGACAAATGCATTCACCATGAAATGTCATTTTAACATTTTACAACCTTATCTGGGCATGTGGTATGTGAGATATCTGACGCGCCCCCTGGGCCGTGGGGTACTCGGCAGCCGGGCCTCTGTGGATGCCGGTGGGGGATATCACGGTGGCTGGCCCGGTCCGTGGCCCAGGGAGGTCAGTGAAAACGGGGGATATTAATTATAGGGGATTTGGTAAGTGTTCGTGACGCCACCTGTGGAAGTCTTCTGGAGCTGGTGTTACGGCAGCAGGGATGGTGTGTCTCTCCACGGGTAGAGCTAGCTCCAGGGCAGTGTAGGGGTAGATGGTGGATGCTGGGGAGAGACGGGAGGACAGTCCCAGAGGAATGACGGACACTCACACGGGGGTAAGCTTCAGTACCTTTACTGGTGATGATGCAGGCACAGTCCAGGGTACTCCGGAAGAAGGGCGCACTTTTGGACTCTCCCCAGTGAGCGGGTATAGGGCCTCCTGATCCGTGGCTTTACTCGTTAAGCTTCTGGCCTGCCTGGAAGTAGGCCTAGCTTGGTTACTGTCTCTCTCTCCCTTGCACCTGCTGACCTGGTGGTAGGGCCTTCTCTTGGAGATCACTCTCCCTGGTTGCTGGGGCCTCCGTGACTCCTAGCCCTGGTACTGTAGTCAGCGTTTGGTAAACCTGGGACCTGTAGTCCTCCAGGGGTTCCGGTGGTCCCTACTGGGTATAAAGGGTCCCTGTAGGCGCGGACCCGGAGTCCGGTATTATATTATATCGGGGTGAGCCTGGTATGCTCCTCTGCCCCCTCGCTACTTCTTCCTTCTCCTCTCGCCTTCGGCCACACTCAGGGCCCTCACTCGTGCTGTAGGCCTTGGCTTGCCTAAGCACAGCAGCCAGCATGTTGCCTCTTCGCTGGTTTCTGAGCGCCAGCTGCTCTCTGCTCAACTCTCAACTAAACTAACTTCTCACTAGCTGAGCTGCCTGGCTCCACCCTCCCTATATATATCCCTAACGGGCTCTCTCTGGTGGTCTGAGGTGGTAGGGTGGAGGTGTGTGAATGTGTGAGGGCCTCTTGTGGAGAAGTCCATCCATGCACCCTTCTGGGTTCTGTGGCACCAGTGCACAGCAGGGCGCCACATATCATCAGACACATCGTGTTTCATTTATGAAGGAAGGACTCTGAAAGTCACAAAGGCTATTTTTATAGGGCCATCAGGCGGCCTTTACTATTCTTAAAGGGCCAGCAGTTGGCCCTCACTATTCTTACGGAGCCATCAGATGGCTATGCTTTGTTGTTCCCATTACAAAAAGGAATGGGTCTCCTATACTGTTATTGCGTATTCAGTGAGTGGCAGGGCTGCCCAAAATTTAGACGCACCCCAATACCACTTTGAAAATTTGGACGCACCCCAATACCCCTTTAAAGAGACTTAGAGGAGGGCCTCCTGAAAACAATGTTCCCATTATTAGGAAGTAGGTCTCCCATTGTGTTAGCCTATGCAGTGAATGCAAGGGTTGCCAAAAATTGGGAGGCACTCCAATGCCCCTTGGAAGAGGCCCGAATCTATAAATGGAAAAGTGAACAGCACTTCGGAGTGTCCAAGCGTGGGATCAGTTGTCTCCGGGCACTCAGCATGGTGGGAGGAAGGAGGATCAGAGTGAGGAATATTCAGTCCAGACTCACGGCTACTGAGACTTGACCCTGTGGAAGACAGGGTGGTGGTGGTGGCAAAGTGACTGGAAGCATTATCCGCTATCCAACCAACAACCTTTTGCCACTGCTCTGGATTCAATAGTGGTGTGCTGCGGTCCCCTAGGAATTGGGACAGAAAGGTCGGGCGAGAAGATGTGGGAGTTTGTTGTGGCAAAATTTCAGCTTCCCCACGGCCTCGGCCTCGGCCTCTGCATGCACCATCACCATCACATCCAGTTCCCTGTGTCACGCTGTCTCTGTATACTGGAGGTAGGGGGCCTAAGCTGACCCTAAGCTGGGGCCCTGACTAGTCCCTCAACCTGGAGGTACTGTTAAAGGTACAGAGGTCCAGGCCGCCAGCGTAACCCCTACCTCCTGAGGATCCCTGCACCTAAGTAATCTAGTCCTGAGAAGGACCCCGATCACAACAAAAGGGGACAAGTAATAATATGCCCACACACAGTACTTAGACGAACGAGACAGTACAAGGGAAAAACCAAAACCACCTTGCATACAACAACTACACAACTACAACAGAGGGAACACCAACGGGAAAGGAGATAAATGATAAAGCGAGGAAGGGAAAAAACACTCCAAATACACTTATCTCAGAAACTCCAAACACCACGATCCGCTCTGTTAGTCTGAATGAAATGCTTTCACCGACACTTCCCAAACAGACCAGCAGGCATTTGAAGGAGTCTCACTACAGCAGTATTGATTGCAGCTGGGCGAGGCTGGACCTCGTCTAGCACAGAGAGAGAGAGAATTAACTCCCTCACTGCCGAAAAACACAAAGCACCAACAAGTCAGCTGCGAGAAGTCAGGCTGTGTACTCGTGACGATCTTCGTGGCGACACACCCGTGACAGTACCCCCCCTTCTACGAGGGGCCTCCGGACCCTCAGGGCCAGGTTTATCCGGGTGAGTCGTGTGGAAGGCCCGAACTAATCGGTCTGCGTTAATATCCGACGCAGGAACCCACATCCTCTCCTCAGGACCATACCCTTTCCAATGAACCAGGTACTGAAGGGACCGGCGATTAAAGCGTGAATCGATGACCCTCGATACCTGGAACTCCAAGTTACCATTGACCACCACTGGAGGGGGAGGTAAAGGTGACGGTACCACCGGCGCCACATACCTCTTAAGCAACGATCTGTGGAACACGTTGTGAATTTTAAACGTAGGGGGGAGGTCAAGACGGAATGCCACCGGATTAATAATAGAACTGATTCTGTACGGCCCGATGAACCTGGGACCCAGTTTCCAGGAGGGAACCTTAAGTTTCTCTGGCCGATCCCACTCAAGAACTGCCCGCACTTTCCCAGGGTCCATACGAAAACCGGACGCTGAAACTAGGAAGCCTAAAAACTGGAGTTCCTGTACGGCGAACACACACTTTTCCCATTTGGCATACAGTTTATTATCCCGCAAGATCTGTAACACCTGCCTAACGTGCTCCTGATGAGACACCAGATCCGGCGAGTAAATTAAGATATCATCCAGATATATGACAACAAACTGTCCCACCAGGCGGCGAAAAATGTCATTAACAAAGTGTTGGAACACCGCCGGGGCATTAGTCAGACCGAATGGCATGACAAGGTTCTCATAATGCCCCTCCGGAGTGTTAAACGCCGTCTTCCACTCATCCCCCTCCTTCATCCTAATCAGATTGTACGCCCCCCTGAGATCCAACTTAGAGAACCATTTGGCGCCCACGATCTGATTAAAGAGATCGGGAATAAGTATGAGCGGATACGGATCTCGGACCGTAATCCGATTAAGTTCACGGAAATCCAGGCAAGGGCGTAGGCCTCCATCTTTCTTCTTAACAAAGAAGAACCCCGCAGCCACCGGTGAAGATGAAGGTCTAATATGCCCCTTAGCCAGACTTTCTGAAATATAATCCTTCATGGCCTGCCTCTCAGGACCAGAAAGGTTATACAACCTAGCTTTAGGTAACTTGGCCTCAGGGAGCAGTTTTACAGAACAGTCATACTCGCGATGAGGAGGTAGTTCCTGACACCCTTTCTCCGAGAATACATCCTCAAAGTCCGCCAGAAATGGAGGTAAGACCCAAGGAGTAACCGCACCGATGACCGTGTTCATGCAGTTTTTATTACAGAATTTACTCCATTGGCTTATCTCTCTGGTTTGCCAATTAATAACCGGGTTATGCTTAGCTAACCAAGGAAGGCCCAACACTATAGGAGTGGGAAGACCCTCCAACACGTAGCAAGACAACAGTTCTTTATGTATCGCCCCCACTTGAAGTTTTACGTCATGCACAGCTTGCAAAAAACTTCCCTGACCGAGAGGCCTGGCATCGATCGAGAATATGGGGATGGGTTTAGCCAACTCAATCAATCGCATACCTTGAACCCGGGCAAACCGAGCATCAACCAGATTAGCCCCGGCCCCACTATCCAGAAGAACAGATATCCTCTCAGTTCTCGTACCCACCACCACCTCCGCCGGTACGAGAAACTGAGACGAACCTAGGGACGAAATACCTACTCCCAGATTGCCGTCCACCACACAACCTGGGATCAACAGTTTTCCGACGACTCTTCACTCTGCAAGGGACGGGATGGACACCCCCCAATAAAATGTCCCTTTCTCCCGCAGAAGAAACACCTTCCTGTCTTATGGCGCACCACCGGTCCCCTCCCCCGAAATGATGTCCCTCCTAATTGCATAGGCTCCTCTGGACTGACCAGGGGAACCACCATATGAGGGGACCTTGTAGGAGGTGGAGTCATCACAGGGGGTAGAGTTATCCCGCACCTCTCCCGAAGCCGTCTGTCAACGCGAATAGCAAGGGCCATAGCGGCTTCCAGTGACGCGGGAGAGTCATACTGTGCCAACACATCCTGTAATTTGTCGGATAAACCATGACAAAACTGGCTCCTAAGAGCCGGGTCATTCCACTGGGTGTCCGTGGCCCACCTACGGAACTCCGAACAGAATTCCTCCGCCGGACGATCTCCCTGCTGGATCCTACGTAACTTAGACTCAGCAAGGGAGATCCGATCTGGGTCATCATATACGAGTACCAGAGCAGCGAAAAACCTATCCACTGACTGGAGAGCCGGGGAGCCCGGGGGAAGAGAGAACGCCCAAGATTGTGGGTCCCCTTGTAGGAGCGAGATGACAATTCCCACCCTTTGTTCTTCACTCCCCGATGACCGAGGCCGCAGCCGAAAGTACAACTTGCATGCCTCCCGGAAAACAAAAAACTTGTCCCGCCCCCCAGTGAACCTGTCAGGGAGAGCTACTTTAGGTTCTGGTCCGGCTTGCTCCTGAGGATGCAAAACCTTGGACCTAACTAGTGTTGAGCCACCCCCGTAGTGTTCGGGTTCGGTTCGGTTCGTCGAACACCGGGATGTTCGAGGAACTGTTCGTCGAACTGTTCGTCGAACACCTTAGAACACCGTCGAACACCGTTAAAACCAATGGCAGGCAAACAAAAACACATAGAAACACATAGAAAACACCTGCAAAGGTGTCCAAAAGCTGACAAACTGCTCAGAAGACACTCTCTTTAAAAAAGCCGGCCGGCAAATTCAGCAGCGGCATACACCGGTACCCGACAATTTAGACAAGAAGGAATAGAGCATCACACATAGATTAGATACATAGAAACATGTCAGTCACACATATAAGAAGCACAGTGACAGTGTTGGTTACTGCACTTGTCATTTAGTGTAAAGGATTTATTAAAAAAAATATTAGTGTTTTCATGCACCGTCTCTTTAAAAAAGCCGGCCGGCAATTCAGCAGCGGTACCCGACAATTTATAACAGAAAGATAGAGCATCACACATAGATTAGATAGATAGAAACATGTCAGTCACATATATAATAAGTACAGTGATAGTGTTGCTTACTGTACTTGTCATTTAGTGTAAAGGATTTATTTAAAAAAATAATAGTGTTTTCATGCACTGTCTCTTTAAAAAAGCCGGCCGGCAATTCAGCAGCGGTACCCGACAATTTAGAACAGAAAGATAGAGCATCACACATAGATTAGATAGATAGAAACATGTCAGTCACATATATATGAAGTACAGTGATAGTGTTGGTTACTGTACTTGTCATTTAGTATTAAAATAAAGGATTTATTATTAAAAAAATTGGCGTGGGGTTCCCCTTAATTTTAGTCTCTAGCGGAGGTTAAGCAGACAGCTGGGGCAGATGTTTGAAGCCTGGGAAGGGGGTAATACCCACGGAGCTTCCCAGGCTACTAATATCAGCCCCCAGCTGAATACATAGCCTTTACTAGCTATTAAAATGGGGGACCCCCCCAAAAAAATGACGTGGGGTCCCCTCTAATTTAATAGCTAGCAAAGGCTAGGCAGACAGCTGGGGGCTGATATTAATAGCCCAGGAAGGCAGCCATGAATATTGGCCCCCTCCCAGGCTAGAAACACCAGCCGTCAGCCGCCCCAGAAATGGCGCATTCATAGGATGCGCCAATTCTGGCACTTAGCCTCGTTCTTCCACGCTGCCCTGGTGCGGTGGCAGGGGGTAATAGGGTTGGGGTTGATGTCAGCTTATAATGCCAGCTGACATCAAGCCCAGGTTAGTAATGGAGAGGCGTCTATAAGACACCCCCATTACTAACCCCATAGTAAAAGTTAAAAAAAACACAAACACCCAGAATAAAGTCCTTTAATTGAAATAAAGACACAATCCTTTATTGTTCTAAATTAAACCATACTTACCATCACGCCCATTCCAGCTGAAGCCAACGATCTCCTGCAATAAAAGAAAAATAATAAAGCAACCTCATCCTTACCTTTCCATGGTTCCCACGACAGCTTCAGCTCTGCTACATCGAGATGACAGGCTGGACCGCAGCAGAACGCTGCCATCCAGCCTCTCATCCCGCAGACACTGAGAAGCGCAGGCTTGCTTGCGCTGCTCAGCGTCTCTCTGTGACGACATCCAGATGAGCCGAGTTCATGTCCAATGAACTCGGCGCACCTCATGCACGTCACTGACAGCGTGGGAAAATTCTCACGCTGAAGCGCTGATTGCAGGAGAATTTTCCCACGCTGTCAGTGACGTGCAGGAGGTGAGCTGAGTTCATTGGACATGAGCTCACCTCATGCACATCACTGACAGCGTGGGAGAATTCTCCTGCACTCAGCACTTCAGCGTGAGAATTTTCCCACGCTGTCAGTGACGTGCATGAGGTGAGCCGAGTTCATTGGACATGACCTCGGCTCATCTGGATGCCGTCACAGCGAGACAGTGAGGAGCGCAAGCATGCCTGCGCTTCTCAGTGTCTGCGGGATGACAGACTGGATGGCAGCGTTCTGCTGCGGTCCAGCCTGTCATCTCGATGTAGCAGAGCTGAAGCTGTCGTGGGAACCATGGAAAGGTAAGGATGAGGTTGGTTTATTATTTTTCTTTTATTGCAGGAGATCGTTGGCTTCAGCTGGAATGGGTGTGATGGTAAGTATGGTTTAATTTAGAACAATAAAGAATTGTGTCTTTTTTTCAATTAAAGGACTTTATTCTGGGTGTTGTGTTTTTTTTAAATACTTTACTAGAAATTCATGGCGGTCATGTCTAATACTGGCGTGACCCCATGAATTTTGGGCTTGGGGCCAGCTGATAATACCAAGCTGGCCCTAACCCCTTTATTACCCAGTGAGCCACCGCACCAGGGCCCTGGATGAGTTGGGTACAGCGCCAGAAGATGGCGCTTCTATGAACGCGCCATTTTCCGGGGTGGCTGCGGACTGCAATTTGTAGCGGGGGGGGCCCAGAAAGCTTGGGCCTCCCTGCGCTGCAGATTCCAGCCCCCAGCTGCCTAGTTGTACCTGGCTGGACACAAAAATAGGGCGAAGCCCCACGTACTTTTTTTTTAATTATTTCATGAAATTCATGAAATAATTAAGAAAAAAAGGCCTTCCCTATATTGTTGTGTCCGGCCAGGTACAAATAGGCAGCTGGTGGTTGGGGGCAGCCCGTTCCTGCCTGCTGTACCTGGCTGGACACAAATATAGTGCGAAGCCCCACTTCAATTTTTTTTAAATATTTCATGAAATTCATGAAATAATTAAGAAAAAAAGGGCTTCCCTATATTGTTGTGTCCGGCCAGGTACAAATAGGCAACTGGTGGATGGGGGCAGCCCGTTCCTGCCTGCTGTACCTGGCTGGACACAAATATAGTGCGAAGCCCCACTTCAATTTTTTTAAATTATTTCAGGAAATTCATGAAATAATTTAAAAAAAATTGACGTGGGGCTTCGCACTATATTTGTGTCCAGCCAGGTACAGCAGGCAGGAACGGGCTGCCCCCAACCACCAGCTGCCTATTTGTACCTGGCCGGACACAACAATATAGGGAAGCCCTTTTTTTCTTAATTATTTCATGAAATAATTTAAAGAAAATTGACGTGGGGCTTCGCCCTGTTTTTGTGTCCAGCCAGGTACAACTAGGCAGCTGGGGGCTGGAATCCGCAGCGCAGGGAGGCCCAAGCTTTCTGGGCCACCCCCGCTGCAAATTGCAGTCCGCAGCCACCCCGGAAAATGGCGCGTTCATAGAAGCGCCATCTTCTGGCGCTGTACCCAACTCATCCAGGGCCCTGATGCGGTGGCTCACTGGGTAATAAAGGGGTTAGGGCCAGCTTGGCATTATCAGCTGGCCCTAAGCCCGAAATTCATGGGGTCACGCCAATATTAGACATGACCACCATGAATTTCTAGTAAAGTATTTAAAAAAAACACAACACCCAGAAAAAAGTCCTTTAATTGAAATAAACACACAATTCTTTATTGTTCTAAATTAAACCATACTTACCATCACGCCCATTCCAGCTGAAGCCAACGATCTCCTGAAATAAAAGAAAAATAATAAAGCAACCTCATCCTTACCTTTCCATGGTTCCCATGACAGCTTCAGCTCTGCTACATCGAGATGACAGGCTGGACCGCAGCAGAACGCTGCCATCCAGCCTCTCATCCCGCAGACACTGAGAAGCGCAGGCATGCTTGCTCCACAGTGTCTCTCTGTGAGGGCATCCAGATGAGCCGAGTTAATGTCCAATGAACTCGGCTCACCTCATGCACGTCACTGACAGCGTGGGAAAATTCTCCTGCACTCAGCGCTTCAGCGTGGGAGAATTCTCACGCTGAAGCGCTGAGTGCAGGAGAATTCTCCCACGCTGTCAGTGAAGTGCAGGAGGTGAGCTGAGTTCATTGGACATGAGCTCACCTTATGCACGTCACTGACAGCGTGGGAGAATTCTCCTGCACTCACCGCTTCAGCGTGAGAATTTTCCCACGCTGTCAGTGACGTGCATGAGGTGAGCCGAGTTCATTGGACATGAACTCGGCTCATCTGGATGTCGTCACAGAGAGACGCTGAGCAGCGCAAGCAAGCCTGCGCTTCTCAGTGTCTGCGGGATGAGAGGCTGGATGGCAGCGTTCTGCTGCGGTCCAGCCTGTCATCTCGATGTAGCAGAGCTGAAGCTGTCGTGGGAACCATGGAAAGGTAAGGATGAGGTTGCTTTATTATTTTTCTTTTATTGCAGGAGATCGTTGGCTTCAGCTGGAATGGGCGTGATGGTAAGTATGGTTTAATTTAGAACAATAAAGGATTGTGTCTTTATTTCAATTAAAGGACTTTATTCTGGGTGTTTGTGTTTTTTTTAACTTTGACTATGGGGTTAGTAATGGGGGTGTCTTATAGACGCCTCTCCATTACTAACCTGGGCTTGATGTCAGCTGGCATTATAAGCTGACATCAACCCCAACCCTATTACCCCCTGCCACCGCACCAGGGCAGTGTGGAAGAGCGAGGCTAAGTGCCAGAATTGGCGCATCCTATGAATGCGCCATTTCTGGGGCGGCTGACGGCTGGTGTTTCTAGCCTGGGAGGGGGCCAATATTCATGGCTCCCTTCCTGGGCTATTAATATCAGCCCCCAGCTGTCTGCCTAGCCTTTGCTAGCTATTAAATTAGGGGGGACCCCACGTCATTTTTTTTGGGGTGTCCCCCATTTTAATAGCTAGTAAAGGCTATGTATTCAGCTGGGGGCTGATATTAGTAGCCTGGGAAGCTCCGTGGGTATTACCCCCTTCCCAGGCTTCAAACATCTGCCCCAGCCGTCTGCTTAACCTCCGCTAGAGACTAAAATTAAGGGGAACCCCACGCCAATTTTTTTAATAATAAATCCTTTATTTTAATACTAAATGACAAGTACAGTAAGCAACACTGTCACTGTACTTCATATATATGTGGCTGACATGTTTCTATCTATCTAATCTATGTGTGAAGCTCTATTCTGTCTGTTATAAATTGTCGGTACCGCTGCTGAATTGCCGGCCGGCTTTTTTAAAGAGACAGTGCATGAAAACACTATTATTTTTTTTGATAAATCCTTTACGCTAAATGACAAGTACAGTAAGCAACACTGTCACTGCACTTCATATATATGTGGCTGACATGTTTCTATCTATCTAATCTATGTGTGAAGCTCTATTCTTTCGGTTCTAAATTGTCGGGTACAGGTGTATGCCGCTGCTGAATTGCCGGCCGGCTTTTTTAAAGAGACAGTGCATGAAAACACTATTATTTTTTTTGATAAATCCTTTACGCTAAATGACAAGTACAGTAAGCAACACTGTCACTGTACTTCGTATATATGTGGCTGACTTGTTTCTATCTATCTAATCTATGTGTGATGCTCTATTCTTTCTGTTCTAAATTGTCGGGTACTGGTCTATGCCGCTGCTGAATTGCCGGCTTTTCATGTTTCACTGTTGGCACTGTTCCCATCGATTTGGGCATTACAGTGAGTGGCAGACAATCCCTGCATGATTGGTGCTCTAAATAGCGCCAGACATGCAGGACACGCTTTTGGTGCACGAACAGTTATCGAACATAACCTCGAACAGCCGAATTTTTTGCAAATCGTTCGGGTTCGTCGAACAACTCGAACACCGCCCAAAACAGCTCGAATTTGAGATTGGCGAACAGTTCTAGTCGAACACCGCTCATCTCTAAACCTAACGTCCGCCAGCTCCATGGACAAACTCTGCAACTGCCGAGCTAGACCGGCTACTGGATCCATGGTAGCTGGAGAAAAACTAAGTGGGTCGGTGAAAATGTCACGCTGTCTCTGTATACTGGAGGTAGGGGGCCTAAGCTGACCCTAAGCTGGGGCCCTGACTAGTCCCTCAACCTGGAGGTACTGTTAAAGGTACAGAGGTCCAGGCCGCCAGCGTAACCCCTACCTCCTGAGGATCCCTGCACCTAAGTAATCTAGTCCTGAGAAGGACCCCGATCACAACAAAAGGGGACAAGTAATAATATGCCCACACACAGTACTTAGACGAACGAGACAGTACAAGGGAAAAACCAAAACCACCTTGCATACAACAACTACACAACTACAACAGAGGGAACACCAACGGGAAAGGAGATAAATGATAAAGCGAGGAAGGGAAAAAACACTCCAAATACACTTATCTCAGAAACTCCAAACACCACGATCCGCTCTGTTAGTCTGAATGAAATGCTTTCACCGACACTTCCCAAACAGACCAGCAGGCATTTGAAGGAGTCTCACTACAGCAGTATTGATTGCAGCTGGGCGAGGCTGGACCTCGTCTAGCACAGAGAGAGAGAGAATTAACTCCCTCACTGCCGAAAAACACAAAGCACCAACAAGTCAGCTGCGAGAAGTCAGGCTGTGTACTCGTGACGATCTTCGTGGCGACACACCCGTGACACCCTGTCCCTTGCCACGCGCCTTGCCCATTTTATATGGAGGACAATATCTTCCACGCTCACTACAAATGGCTGAATTTGGAGCAAAGTTATATGTAATCCATGTGAAAGAGAAACCACAGTTTTAAATACTTGGCCTGTAGGTAACTATTTTGAACAGCAAACCAGTTTCAAAAACTTTGCTGACACACTGAAAAAATTTTTTAATGGAGGCCAGAAATGGCAGTATTTTCTGAAAACGTGTATGTGATCCGTGTGACGGAGAAAACACAGTTTTAAATAGCTGGCCTGTAGGTAACTATTTTGAACAGCAAACTGGTGTCAATTGCTTCCCTGACACACTGAAACAAATTTTTAATGGAGGCCAGAAATGACAGTATTTTCTGAAAATGTATACTTGATCCGTGTGATTGATAAACCACAGTTTTAAATACCTGGCCTGTAGTTAACTATTTTGAACAGCAAACTGGTGTCAATTGCTTCACTGACACACTGAAACAAATTTTTAATGGATGCCAGAAATGGCAGTATTTTCAGCACAATTATATGTGATCCATGTGACGGACAAACCACAGTTTTAAATAGCTGGATTTTTAGTGCCGTAATATGGAAAGGACCTGGCTGTATTCTGCAGTGCCAACAAGCTAATGGCGCAGAACAACGGTGTTCTCTGGATTTCTTTTTAAGCAAATAATGAGGATTAAGATAAAAAAAAATTATTCCTGGCCCCTGAGATCTGGGCCTATTTCTAGAAATATCAAACAGCAGCAGCAGACAAAACTGGAATGGAGCCTTATGTGCTATATGCAATGCAGTCTGCTAAATACCCTGCCTGCCTGCCTATATACACTGCCAACATGGCTACGGCATTACAGTGAGTGGCAGGCAATCCCTGCATGTTCATTGGCTCTGTAAAGAGCGCCAAACATGCTGGGATGAGACCCGAGCTCCCGCAGAGCAACCACAGAAATACTCGGCGAGCGCCGAGCATCTCGAGCAGTGAGATGCTCGGGCGAGCACCGAGCAGTAGCTAGCACTCTCGCTCATCACTACTAATTGGTTCTATTGATGAGATTTTTATTCGTGCCTTATTTATTATTGAATTTGCATTTGATTTTTTAAAGTTAACTTTAGTTAGTTTCTTGAAAAAGTAATATCTGGGCGCTATAACTGCTATCATTGACATGCAGTGTAAGGAGGAGTACTGGAAAATAATTACTGTATATACAGTGGTGTGAAAAAGTGTTTGCCCCCTTCCTAATTTCTTATTCTTTTGCATATTTGTCACACTTAAATGTTTCAGATCACAAAACAAATGTAAATATTAGAAAAAGATAACACAAGTTAACACAAAATGCAGTTTTTAAATAAAGTTCTTCATTATTAAGGGAAAAACAAATCCAAACCTACAGGGCCTTGTATGAAAAAGTGATTGCCCCCCTCCCTGAAAACATAAATTAACTGTGGTTTATCACATCTTTGGGAAACTGAGTTCAATTTCCCTAGCCACACAAGCCTGTTTACTGCGACACCTGTTCTCATTCAATAAATCACTAAAATAGAACATAGCGGACAAAGTGAAGTAGCCAAAAGATCCTCAAAAGCTAGACATCATTCTGAAATGCAAAGAAATTCAGGAACAAATGAGAAACAAAGTAATTGAGATCTATCAGTCTGGAAAAGGTTATAAAGCCATTTCTAAAGCTTTGGACTCCAGCAAACCACAGTGAGAGCCATTATCAACAAATGGTGAAAACATCGAACAGTGGTGAACCTTCCTTGGAGTGGCCGGCAAACCAAAATTACACCAAGAGCACAGCGATGACTCATCCAAGAGGTCACAAAAGACCCCACAACAGCATCCAAAGAACTGCACGCCTCATTTGCTTCAGTTAAGGTAAGTGTTCATGACTCCACCATAAGAAAGAGACTGGGCAAAAATAGCATGCATGGCAGAGTTTTAAGACGAAAACCACTGCTGAGCAAAAAGAACATAAAGGCTAGTCTCAGTTTTGCCAGAAAACATCTTGATGATCGCCAAGACTTTTGGGAGAATACTCTGTGGACTGACGAGACAAAAGTTTAACTTTTAGGAAGGTGTATGTCCTATTACATCTGGCGTAGAAGTAACACAGCATTTCAGAAAAGGAACAACATACCAACAGTAAAATATGGTGGTAGTGTGATGGTCTGCAGCTGTTTTGCTGCTTCGGAACCTGGAAGACTTGCTGTAGTAAATGGAACCATGAATTCTGCTGTCTACCAAAAAATCCTGAAGGAGAATGTCCGACCATCTGTTTGTCACCTCAAGCTGAAGCACACTAGGATTCTACAGCAGGGCAAAATACACCAGCAAGTCCACCTCTGAATGGCTTAAGAAATGCAAAATTAAGACTTTGGAGTGGCAAAGTCAAAGTCCTGACCTTAATCTGATTGAGATGCTGTGGCATGACCTTAAAAAGGTGGTTCATGCTTAAATGCCCTCCAATGTGGCTGAATCACAACAATTTTGCAAAGATGAGTGAGCCAAAGTTCCTTCAAAGCGTTGTAAAAGACTCATTGCCAGTTATCGCAAACTCTTTATTGCAGTTGTTGCTACTAAAGGTGGCCCAAGCAGTTATTAGGTTTAGGGGGCAATCACTTTTTCACACAGGGCCCTGTAAGTTTGGATTTCTTCTTCCCTTAATAATAAAGACCATTTAAAAACTTAATTTTGTGTTTACTTGTGATATCTTTGTCTAATATTTAAATTTTTTTTAAGATCTGAAACATTTACAGTGAAGCGCAGGAATATCAAGGGTTTTCTCACTATATACTGTGTGTGTAATATGTGTACAGGTGCCATCCCTGTGCGGTATAAGTATCATGTATACAGTTCCTGTGAATCCAGGTTGTCACTCCTCACTATAAGCATTGCATGTTTATGTGACCTCCATCTCTGCTATATACGGATCATGTTGTGTATACAGATCCCGTGGTACAGGTTATTCTCCTTTATTTATAATCTGTACATAACTATTGAAGTCCCCTATAAGTACCTGGTGGGCCGCTCAGTGCTTTATTTCTAGAAGATCTGGCAGCCTTTATTACTCTATTTTACATGCTGTCCTGCCTGATATATCCATCCTGTTTCAGTATATTGTCCCTGCACAGGTTTGCAGGAGCGGTGTATGCCCACCAAGGGCTTATTTTACATTATCTAGGGTGGTAGAGAGCACAAGCCTGAGTGGATTACCAGGAGCATTGGCATATCTGTTTTCTCAAATATTAAATAATTAAATATTTTGGGAATAACTCCGAACATGGCGGAGCAGTAAGTGGACACTAATAACTCAGCACATGGCCGGGCAGTGAGTGGACACTAATAACCCAGCACATGGCGGGGCCTTTTCAGGCTCCATATCTCACCATCCACTACTGCTTTTAACGTGAGACTACCATCATATTATAGACCTTCATCTTGGTTATCTCATACAAAAACTTGACTTGCAACTATTTAGCATATGATTGCTTATGCAGATTCTTACCATGTCACTGCACTGTTACTGTTTTGCTCCTAAAAATGTAAATTAAAATTTTTATTATTTTGTTAGTATTTTGTATGTCCACATTTCAACACTGCCTGAATCCTTCTGGACATGCTCTCAATCAGATTCAAACATGTCTCGACTAGAGATGAGCGGTGTTCGACTAGAACTGTTCGCCAATCTCAAATTCGAGCTGTTTTGGGCGGTGTTCGAGTTGTTCGACGAACCCGAACGATTTGCAAAAAATTCGGCTGTTCGAGGTTATGTTCGATAACTGTTCGTGCACCAAAAGCGTGTCCTGCATGTCTGGCGCTATTTAGAGCACCAATCATGCAGGGATTGTCTGCCACTCACTGTAATGCCACAGCCATGGTGGTTGTGGCATTACAGTGATTGCCCAAATCGATGGGAACAGTGCTCACAGTGAAACATGAAAAGCCGGCAATTCAGCAGCGGCATACACCGGTACCCCACAATTTAGAACCGAAAGAATAGAGCTTCACACATAGATTAGATAGATAGAAACATGTCAGCCACATATATATGAAGTACAGTGACAGTGTTGCTTACTGTACTTGTCATTTAGTGTAAAGGATTTATCAAAAAAAATAATAGTGTTTTCATGCACCGTCTCTTTAAAAAAGCCGGCCGGCAATTCAGCAGCGGTACCCGACAATTTGGAATAGAAAGAATAGAGAATCACACATAGATTAGATAGATAGAAACATGTCAGTCACATAAATATGAAGTACAGTGACAGTGTTGCTTACTGTACTTGTCATTTAGTGTAAAGGATTTATTAAAAAAAATAATAGTGTTTTCATGCACTGTCTCTTTAAAAAAGCCGGCCGGCAATTCAGCATCTGTACCCGACAATTTAGAATAGAAGGAATAGAGCATCACACATAGATTAGATAGATAGAAACATGACAGTCACATATATAAGAAGTACAGTGATAGTGTTGATTAATGTACTTGTCATTTAGTGTTAAAATAAAGGATTTATTTAAAAAAAAATTGGCGTGGGGTTCCCCTTAATTTTAGTCTCTAGCGGAGGTTAAGCAGACGGCTGGGGCAGATGTTTGAAGCCTGGGAAGGGGGTAATACCCACGGAGCTTCCCAGGCTACTAATATCAGCCCCCAGCGGAATACTTAGCCTTTACTAGCTATTAAAATGGGGGACCCCCCCCAAAAAAAATGACGTGGGGTCCCCCCTATTTTAATAGCTAGCAAAGGCTAGGCAGACAGCTGGGGGCTGATATTAATAGCCCAGGAAGGGTGCCATGAATATTGGCCCCCTCCCAGGCTGGAAACACCAGCCGTCAGCCGCCCCAGAAATGGCGCATCCATAGGATGCGCCAATTCTGGCACTTAGCCTCGCTCTTCCCACTGCCCTGTAGCGGTGGCAGTGGGGTAATAGGACTGGGGTTGATGTCAGCTTATAATGCCACCTGACATCAAGCCCAGGTTAGTAATGGAGAGGCGTCTATAAGACACCCCCATTACTAACCCCATAGTCAAAGTTAAAAGAAAACACAAACATCCAGAATAAAGTCCTTTAATTGAAATAAAGACACAATCCTTTATTGTTCTAAATTAAACCATACTTATCACCACGCCCATTCCAGCTGAAGCCAACGATCTCCTGCAATAAAAGAAAAATAATAAAGCAACCTCATCCTTACGTTTCCATGGTTCCCAGGACAGCTTCAGCTCTGTTACATCGAGATGACAGGCTGGACCGCAGCAGAACGCTGCCATCCAGCCTGTCATCCCGCAGACACTGAGAAGCGCAGGCATGCTTGCGCTCCTCAGTGTCTCGCTGTGACGGCATCCAGATGAGCCGACAATGAACTCGGCTCACCTCATGCACGTCACTGACAGCGTGGGAGAATTCTCCTGCACTCAGCGCTTCAGCGTGAGAATTTTCCCACGCTGTCAGTGACGTGCATGAGGTGAGCCGAGTTCATTGAACATGAATGAGCTCACCTCATGCACGTCACTGACAGCGTGGGAAAATTCTCACGCTGAAGCGCTGAGTGCAGGAGAATTTTCCCACGCTGTCAGTGACGTGCATGAGGTGAGCTCATTCATATACATTGAACTCAGCTGACCTCATGTACGTCACTGACAGCGTGGGAGAATTCTCACGCTGAAGCGCTGAGTGCAGGAGAATTCTTCCACGCTGTCAGTGACGTACATGAGGTGAGCTGAGTTCATTGGACATGACCTCGGCTCATCTGGATGCCGTCACAGCCAGACACTGAGGAGCGCAAGCAAGCCTGCGCTTCTCAGTGTCTGCGGGATGACAGGCTGGATAGCAGCGTTCTGCTGCGGTCCAGCCTGTCATTTCGATGTAGCAGAGCTGAAGCTGTCGTGGGAATTTACTAGAAATTCATAGTGGTCATGTCTAATATTGGCGTGACCCCATGAATTTCGGGCTTAGGGCCAGCTGATAATGCCAAGCTGGCCCTAACCCCTTTATTACCCAGTGAGCCACCGCACCAGGGCCCTGGATGAGTTGGGTACAGCGCCAGAAGATGGCGCTTCTATGACTGCGCCATTTTCCGGGGTGGCTGCGGACTGCAATTTGCAGCTGGGGGGACCCAGAAAGCTTGGGCCTCCCTGCGCTGCAGATTCCAGCCCCCAGCTGCCTAGTTGTACCTGGCTGGACACAAAAATAGGGCGAAGCCCCACGTATTTTTTTTTTTAATTATTTCATGAAATTCATGAAATAATTAAGAAAAAAAGGGCTTCCCTATATTGTTGTGTCCGGCCAGGTACAAATAAGCAGCTGGTGGTTGGGGGCAGCCCGTTCCTGCCTGCTGTACCTGGCTGGACACAAATATAGTGCGAAGCCCCACGTCAATTTTTTTTAAAATTATTTCATGAACCTAGATGGTGGCCCCATTCTAACGCATCGGGTATTCTAGAATATGTATGCGGCAGACCCGGCGCAATCAGCAGAGCGGTGTTTAAATTTGGCGCCAAAATCGCTGACTGGTCGCGGCCAGCAACCGCGACCAATCAGCAAAGCGGTGTTGAAATTTGGCAACTATATCACTGATTGGTCACGGCCGGCGGTCGCGACTAATCAGCAGAGCAGGGTTTAAATTTTGCACCAATAATGCTGATAGGTTGTGGTCGCGACCAATCAGCAAAGCGGTGTTTAAATTTGGCGTCAATAATGGTGATTGGTCACGACCTCGACCATTCAGCAGAGCGGTGTTTAAATTTGGCGGCAACAATGTTGATTAGTCGCGGCCGGCATCGCGACCAATCAGCAGAGCGGGGTTTAAATTTGGCGCCAATAATGCTGATTGGTCGCAATCGCCGGCCGCGACCAATCAGCAGAGAGGTGTTTAAATTTGGCGTCAAAATCGCTGATTGGTCGCAGAAGGCAACTGTGACCAATCAGCAGAGCGGGGTTTAAATTTGGCGCCAATGCTGCTGATTGGTCGCGGCCGGCAACCGTGACCAATCAGCCGAGCAGGGTTTAAATTTGGCGCCAATACTACTGAATGGTCGCGGACGGCGACCGCGATCAATCAGCAGAGCGGGTTTTAAATTTGGCGCTAATCTCGCTGATTGGTCGCGGCTGGCGTCCGCGTCCAATCAGCAGAGCGTTGTTTAAATTTGGCGCCAAGCTGACTGATTGGTCGCGGCCGCTATTTAAATGTGGCGCCCAAATCGGTGATTGGTCGCGGGCAGAGTCCGCGACCAATCAGCAGAGCGGTGTTTAACTTTAGCGCCAAGATCACTGATTGGTCGCGTGCGGAGAGCGCGACCAATCAGCTAATCGTATTGGTGAGGACCGGGGAGCGCCGCTGCCTGGTCGGATACTTCCGTTGCGAGAAGCCGGGAGATGAGCGACTGCTCGCAGCAGAAGTATCTCGACCTGCAGCGCCGCTCCCCGGTCCTCCCTTGACACCCTAGCCGCTGATGTCCCCACAGTATCCGCATGGTGTTACAAAGATCTGGACATTTGTGTTAAAAATCGCTGATTGGTCGCTGGCGCTGCTCGCGACCAATCACCGATTTGGGCGCCAAATTTAAATATCGGCCGCAACCAATCACCAATCTTGGCTCCACATTTAAACACCGCTGTGCTGTGCCACATTTAAATAGCGTCCGCGACCAATCAGCACAGCAGTGTTTAAATGTAGAGCCAAGATGGGTGATTGGTCGCGGAGGATATTTAAATTTGGCGCCCAAATCGGTGATTGGTCGCGGGCAGCGCCAGCGACCAATCAGCGATTTTTAACACAAATGTCCGGACCTTTGGAACACCATGTGGATACTGTGGGGACATCAGCGGCTAGGATGTGAAGGGAGGACCGGGGAGCGGCGCTGACATCCAATTGGTCCAGGCCACTATTTAAATGTGCCGCACAAATCGGTGATTGGTCGCCGTCTTGACCGCGACCAATCACTGATCTTGCCGCCAAAGTTAAACACTACTGTGCTGATTGGTCGCGACCAATCACAGATTTGTGCGCCAAATTTAAATATAGGCCGCGACCAATCACCGATCTTGGATCCACATTTAAACAACGCTGTGCTGATTGGTCGCGGCCGATATTTAAATGTGGCGCCCAAATCGGTGATTGGTCGCGGTCTTGGCGCGCGACCAATCACTGATCTTGCCGCCAAAGATAAACACTACCGTGCTGATTGGTCGCGGACGCTGCCCGCGACCAATCACCGATTTGTGCGCCAAATTTAAATATCAGCCTCATGCACGTCACTGACAGCGTGGGAAAATTCTCCTGCACTCAGCGCTTCAGCGTGAAAATTCTCCCACGCTGTCAGTGACGTACATGAGGTGAGCTGAGTTCATTGGACATGAGCTCACCTCATGCACGTCACTGACAGCGTGGGAGAATTCTCACGCTGAAGCGCTGAGTGCAGGAGAATTTTCCCACGCTGTCAGTGACGTGCATGAGGTGAGCTGAGTTCATTTTACATGACCTCGGCTCATCTTTATGCCGTCACAGAGAGACACTGAGGAGCGCAAGCATGCCTGCGCTTCTCAGTGTCTGCGGGATGACAGGCTGGATGGCAGCTTTCTGCTGCGGTCCAGCCTGTCATCTCGATGTAGCAGAGCTGGAGCCATCGTGGGAACCATGGGAAGGTAAGGATGAGGTTGCTTTATTATTTTTCTTTTATTGCAGGAGATCGTTGGCTTCAGCTGGAATGGGCGTGATGGTAAGTATGGTTTAATTTAGAACAATAAAGAATTGTGTCTTTATTTCAATTAAAGGACTTTATTCTGGGTGTTTGTGTTTTTTTTTTTAACTTTGACTATGTGGTTAGTAATGGGGGTGTCTTATAGATGCCTCTCCATTACTAACCTGGGCTTGATGTCAGCTGGCATTATAAGCTGACATCAACCCCAGCCCTATTACCCCCTGCCACCGCATCAGGGCAGCGTGGAAGAGCGAGGCTCAGTGCCAGAATTGGCGCATCCTATGGATGCGCCATTTCTGGGGCGGCTGACGGCTGGTGTTTCTAGCCTGGGAGGGGGCCAATATTCATGGTACCCTTCCTGGGCTATTAATATCAGCCCCCAGCTGTCTGCCTAGCCTTTGCTAGCTATTAAAAAAGGGGGGACCCCACGTCATTTTTTTGGGGGGGTCCCCGATTTATATAGCTAGTAAAGGCTAGGTATTCAGCTGGGGGCTGATATTAGTAGCCTGGGAAGCTCCATGAGTATTACCCCCTTCCCAGGCTTCAAACATCTGCCCCAGCCGTCTGCTTAACCTCCGCTAGAGACTAAAATTAGAGGGAACCCCACGCCAATTTTTTTTTTTAATAAATCCTTTATTTTAACACTAAATGACAAGTACAGTAAGCAACACTGTCACTGTACTTCTTATATATGTGACTGACATGTTTCTATCTATCTAATCTATGTGTGAAGCTCTATTCTTTCTGTTCTAAATTGTCGGGTACCGCTGCTGAATTGCCGGCCGGCTTTCTTAAAGAGACGGTGCATGAAAACACTATTATTTTTTTAAATAAATGCTTTACACTAAATGACAAGTACAGTAAGCAACACTGTCACTGTGCTTCTTATATGTGTGACTGACATGTTTCTATCTATCTAATCTATGTGTGATGCTCTATTCCTTCTTGTCTAAATTGTCGGGTACCGGTGTATGCCGCTGATGAATTGCCGGCCGGCTTTTTTAAAGAGAGCGTCTTCTGAGCAGTTTGTCAGCTTTTGGACACCTTTGAAGGTGTTTTCTATGTGTTTCTATGTGTTTTTGTTTGCCTGCCATTGGTTTTAACGGTGTTCGACGGTGTTCTAAGGTGTTCGACGAACAGTTCGACGAACAGTTCCTCGAACATCCCGGTGTTCGACGAACCGAACCGAACCCGAACACTACGGGGTTGGCTCAACACTAGTCTCGACTGACATCTGATCCCAGGTCTCTTTTACATGTTCCCAAAGTTGGTGCATGCTGGTCGACTTATTTGGGCATGTATACAGTTTTTTCCTCAACTCTACCCACAAGTGTTCAATTCGGTTGAGGTCTGGTGACTGTGGGGGCCAATTCAGCTCTTCTACTTCATTGTCATTAAACAATTTCTTTGCCAATCTTGCTGTATGCTTTGGGTTGTTGTCCTGCTGGAGCACTATGTTGTCGTTTTCACACCCATAGTACTCGAGTGAACAAAGTAATTCGTCTTGTGGGATACTCACATATAGTTCAGCAATGAGACCACCATCAATCCTGGTCAAGTATCTAATACGTTTGGCTGTGAAAGAACCACATATCATCAGGTTTCCTTCACCTAACTTGACAGTTCCTTCAATTTCTCCATCCACTAGCCCATTTTCCCCTTGTTTCTTCCAGACCCATTTGCACCCATCAGAGCTTAGTCTATTGACTTTTGTTTCATTGCTCCAAATCACCCATTTTCAATCTTTTACCATTCACTTTTCGTACTTTTTTGCAAACTCGAGCCAACATTTCTTATGAATATATTGAAGTTGAAGCTTCTTCACCTTTCTTTGAGTCACCATTCAAGACTTGTGTAATATTTTGTTGGATGGTGCTTGCATGGATATCTGTGATTTCACTATTATGAAGCATACGAGTCACCTCCACTACCGTGTTTGTCGCACCAGAACTAATAGACCTTGTGATGAGCCAACTTATTGACTCCAATATTTTGCCTGGATGTCCATCTCTTGGCTTTTGAATGGATGGATGGACTTCATTTAGTATTCTTTCAACTGTCATGGCACTCACATGATGCTGTTTGGCAATTTTCTTGGCCGAGAGACAGCTATTGATGAGCTGGATGATGCTGTTTCTCTTTGCTGGGAAATTTTGTTCATGGATGCTCCTCGATTCAAAACAGTGATCTTTCCCATGGGAATCCACCTAATAACTGAGCTATTAGGAATATGAGAACAGGTTGTATTTTGTAGTATATAGGTAGAAAAAGATTTTTACACCATCAGGAGCAAAACAGTAACAATGCAGTGACATGACAAGAATCTGCATTTCTAATCATATGCTAAATAGTTGTAAGTCTAATTTATGTATGAGATAGCCAAAATGATGGTCTTTAATATGATAGTAGTCTCACGTTAAAAGCAGTAGTGGATGGTGAAATATGGAGCATGAAAGTCAAAAGTTTAAAAAATTGTTACCCTTTTGCTCTTCACTTTAAGTGTGACAAACATGCAAAAGAATAAGAAATCAGGAATGGGGCAAACACTTTTTCACACCACTGTATATATAGTAATGTCCCATTAACAATTTGGTTTTCAATCCCATTATATCTAAGGTAATATGGATAAATCCTATGTTTAACCTGAATGAGCTGTGCTAACTGATAAATATTCAGTGGAGACCAAAAGTTTTGCATTTTTTTTTAAAAGTGGGATTACTTCTGTCTGGTTGTTGTGATACCGTTTTCCTGGTGATTTTAGTAAACCGGAAGCAAATGGTTGTCAGCTATAAGGACGAAAATTGTGTTTGAAATTGTTTTATCCCTTTATGTGTTAGTTTTCAACATTTGCTGGGCGTAATGTTTTGCATATTTTGTCATGGGCAGTCGAATTTTGACTAAAATTTTTTTTTTATGTGTGCATTTTCAGGTTAAAATATGGCAAAGACAAAGCCAAATTTATCACCAGATGCTTATTATTATTATTCTTATTATTCTGAGAGTGAAGTCAGTCAAGTTTCACATATATGAAAGAAAGAAAAAGAAGGTTATGGAACAGCTGACAAACCTAGAAGTGGACAACCACGGGAAATTTCCTCCAGAGTTGATCATATTATTAAGAAAAAGTCAGTATCTGATGTCCATAAAAGTGCTGTACAGATTTTTTAAAAAAACTATGAACAAATTCCTATGCACACTGCACATATCTTATTTTGAAGTAAAAAAAACAATACAGGAACAAATACAATATTTAAAATGAAGAACAAATAAAGTTAAATCAACCGGTATTTCAATAGGTAGGTAACTGTACCCAATAGGCAGCATAGGTCCCCAATAGGCAGGTAAATGTACCCAATAGGCAGCATAGGTTCCAATAGGCAGGTAAATATTATTATTATTATTATTTATTATTATAGCGCCATTTATTCCATGGCGCTTTACATGTGATAGGGATATACATAACAAAAGCATTTACATAATCTTAACAAAACGAGTCAGCGACTGGTACAGGAGGAGCGAGGACCCTGCCCGCGAGGGCTCACAGTCTACAAGGGATGGGTGAGGATACATTAGGTGAGGGTAGAGCTGGTCGTGCAGTGGTGTTTACTGCAGGTTGTAGGCTTGTCGGAAGAGGTGGGTCTTCAGGTTCCTTTTGAAGGTTTCCACGGTCGGCGAGAGTCTGATATGTTGGGGTAGAGAGTTCCAGAGTAGGGGGGAAGCACGGGAGAAATCTTGTATACGATTGTGGGAGGAGGAGATAAGAGGGGAGTAGAGAAGGAGATCTTGTGAGGATCGGAGGTTGCGTGCAGGTAAGTACCGGGAGACTAGGTCACAGATGTATGGGGGAGACAGGTTGTGGATGGCTTTGTATGCCATGGTTAGGGTTTTGAACTGAATTCTCTGGGCAATGGGGAGCCAGTGAAGGGATTGACAGAGAGGAGAGGCCGGGGAATAGCGGGGGGACAGGTGGATTAGTCGAGCAGCAGAGTTTAGGATAGATTGGAGAGGTGCAAGAGTGTTGGAAGGAAGGCCACAGAGCAGGAGGTTGCAGTAGTCAAGGCGGGAGATGATGAGGGCATGCACTAGTGTTTTTGCAGAGTCTTTGCTGAGGAATGCACGGATCCGGGAGATATTTTTGAGTTGGAGTCGGCAGGAGGTGGAAAGGGATTGGATATGTGGCTTGAAGGAGAGATCAGAGTCCAGGGTTACCCCAAGGCAGCGAGCTTGTGGGACTGGGGAGAGTGAACAGCCATTGACGTTGATGGATAGGTCGGATGGGGGATGTGAATGAGAGGGTGGAAAGATGATGAACTCTGTTTTATCCATGTTGAGTTTTAGAAATCTGTCGGAGAAGAAGGATGAGATGGCGGACAGACATTGTGGGATTCTGGTTAGTAGGGAGGAGATATCGGGTCCAGAGAGGTAGATCTGTGTGTCATCAGCATAGAGGTGATACTGAAAGCTGTGAGACTCTATGAGCTGTCCCAGGCCGAATGTGTAGATGGAGAAGAGCACAGGTCCTAGAACTGAACCTTGGGGGACACCGACAGATAGGGGGCGAGATGAGGAGGTGGTGCTTGAGTGGGAGACGCTGAATGTCCTGTCTGTTAAGTATGAGGAGATCCCAGATAGAGCCAAGTCCGTGATGCCAAGAGATGAGAGAATCTGGAGTAAGAGGGAATGGTCCACTGTGTCAAAGGCAGATGACAGGTCCAGAAGGAGGAGGATGGAGTAGTGTTGCTTGGATTTGGCATTTAGTAGGTCGTTGGTGACTTTGGTCAGGGCAGTTTCAGTCGAGTGATGCGGTCGGAAGCCAGATTGTAGACGGTCGAAGAGGGAGCAGGAGGAGAGGTGGGAGGACAGTTCAAGGTGGACATGTTGTTCTAGAAGTTTTGAGGCAAAGGGGAGGAGTGATATGGGGCGGTAGCTGGTCAGAAAGGAAGGGTCAAGGGAGGGCTTTTTGAGGATGGGTGTGATTGCGGCATGTTTAAAACATGAGGGGAAGACTCCGGTTGTTAGTGATAGATTGAAGAGGTGGGTTAGGGTTGGGATGAAGACTGTGGTGAGGTTAGTGATGAGGTGGGATGGGAATGGGTCAAGTTCGCAGGTGGTGAGGTGTGATTTGGAGAGTAAAGAGGAGACTTGACCTTCTGTAATGGTGGAAAAGTGGGGTTTGGAGGAGGAGGGTTGAGTAGATATGAGGAGGGGTTGTGTGGACTTTAGGCCAAAGTTTTGTCTGATGGTGTCAATCTTCTGTTTGAAGAATGAGGCAAAGTTGTCGGCTGAGATGAGAGAAGAGGGAGGAGGTGCTGGGGGACGAAGGAGAGAGTTGAAAGTGTTAAATAGCTGTTTAGGGTTGTGAGATAGGGAGGATATGAGAGATGAGAAGTAGGTTTGTTTTGCTGTAGTGAGTGCGGACTTGAAATTAGTGAGGGATTGCTTGAATGCGATGAAGTGCTCGATGGAGTGAGACCTTTTCCATCTCCGCTCCGCAACCCTGGAGGCCCGGCGCAGTTCTTTGGTAAGTTTAGTGTGCCAGGGTTGCCTGTTGAATGTGCGAGGTGTGGTGTGTGTGAGAGGGGCGATCGAGTCTAGAGCTGAAGCTATTGTGGTGTTATATGAAGCAGCAGCAACGTCTGCATCGTGTAAGGAATTTATGTCTGTGAGAGGAAGGAGGGATTAAGAGAGAGAGTGTAGGTCAAGGTGTTTGAGATTTCTGCGAGGTTGTGTGAGTTTGTGGAGTGGGGAGAGGAGAGGGTAGAGAATATGAGGAGGTTATGGTCAGAGAGAGGGAGTGGTGAGTTAGAGAGGTTAGATAGGGAAGAGAGGCGGGTGAAGATGAGGTCCAGTGTGTGGCCATCTTTGTGGGTGGGTGTGGAAGACCATTGAGTGAGTCCAAAGGAGGAAGTGAGGGATAGGAGCTTAGAGACAGACGAGTGGGGAGTGTCAATGGGGATGTTGAAGTCACCCATTATGATAGTGGGGATGTCAGTGGAAAGGAAGTGAAGCAGCCAGGTAGTGAAATGGTCTAAGAAGGTGGTGGCTTGCCCTGGGGGTCGGTAAACAACGTCCAGTTGGAGGTTGGAGGGGGAATAGATGCGCACACAGTGCACCTCAAAAGAGGGGAGTGTAACAGAGGGTGGCAGTGGGATTTTGGTGAAAGCGCAGGTAAATATCCCCAATAGGCAGCATAGGTCCCCAATAGGCAGCATAGGTCCTCAATGGGCAGGTAAATGTTCCCAATAGGCAGGCTGTTCCCCCCCTTATATTGCTCCATGCAGGCTGTTCCCCCCCTTATAATGCCCCATGCTGGATGCCACCCCCCATATAATGCCCCATGCAGGATGTCCCTTTCTCACACCATATAATGCCCCATGCAAGATATCACTCCCCTGTCTTTATAATGCCCCATGCAGGATGTCCCTTCCCCCCCATATAATGCCCCAATGCAGGATGTCACCCCCCATATCATGCCCCATGCAGGATGTCACCCCCCATATAATGCCCCATGCAGGATGTCACCCCCCCATATAATGCCCCATGCAGGATATCACTCCCCTGTCTTTATAATGCCCCATGCAGCATGTCACCCCCCCATATAATGCCCTATGAAGCATGTCACCCCCCCATATAATGCCCCATGCAGCATGTCACCCCCATATAATGCCCCATGCAGCATGTCACCCCCCCATATAATGCCCCATGCAGCATGTCACCCCACCCATATAATGCCCCATGCAGAATGTCACCCCCCATATAATGCGCCCCATACAGGATATTACCCCCCATATAATGCCCCATGAAGGATGTTACCCCCCCATTTAATGCCCCATGCAGGATATCACTCCCCTGTCTTTATAATGCCCCATGCAGCATGTCACCCCCCCATATAATGCCCCATGCAGCATGTCACCCCCCATATAATGCCCCATGCAGCATGTCACCCCCCCATATAATGCCCCATGCAGCCTGTCACCCCCCCATAAAATGCCCCATGCAGCATGTCATCCCCCATATAATGCCCCATGCAGCATGTCACCCCCCCATATAATGCCCCATGCAGCATGTCACCCCACCCATATAATGCCCCATGCAGAATGTCACCCCCCATATAATGCCCCATACAGGATATCACCCCCCATATAATGCCCCATGAAGGATGTCACCCCCCATATAATGCCCCATGCAGGATATCACTCCCCTGTCTTTATAATGCCCCATGCAGCATGTCACCCCCCCATATAATGCCCCATGCAGCATGTCACCCCCCATATAATGCCCCATGCAGCATGTAACCCCCCCATATAATGCCCCATGCAGCATGTCACCCCCCCATATAATGCCCCATGCAGAATATCACCCCCCATATAATGCCCTATACAGGATATCACCCCCATATAATACCCCATACAGGATATCACCCCCCATATAATACCCCATGCAGGATGTCAGCCCCCCATATTATACCCCTTGCAGGATGTCACCCCCCTCATATAATGACCTATGCCTCCATACATTAAAAAAAAAAAAATTCCAATACTCACCTCACTTCTCACTTGCTGCCGCTGTTCTACTCTGGTCTGGACTCCAGCGTCGCGGCGTCGTCGTCCCGCTCTGCGCTGCCTGTGACGGCACTCGGGAGGGCGCGGTGTAAAGACATCACCGCGCCCTCTGACCTGAGACGTCACAGGAAGCGCAGAGCCGGAAGACAGCGGATCTGCAGAGGCACGGGGAGAGGTAAGTATCCTCCTGCCGGGGCCCTGAGCAAGCGGAGGGAAGGGCGGGCAATGGCACCGCTCTCCTCTCCTCCGCCCATAGCCTGGCGGGCCGGATAAAAGTCCTCCGCGGGCCGTAGTTTGAGGACCCCTGTTCTAAGGTGTTGTGGTCAGATGAATCATAGTTTAATCTATTTGCTAGTGATGGCATGCAATATATATACCGCAAAATTGGAAAATGTAAATTATGTAAGGTACCAAACACCTACAGTGAAACATGGTGATGGCAATGTCATGTAAAGCTTGGCATAGCTTGGAGAAAACTGGGTCCCCATGGCACACTCCTAACTAATATCACTTCAACTACTGTACAAATGACTGCAGCAATGGAAACAGCACAGTCCCATGTTGGTGCCCGGTTGCTGTGGATGTTTGCTCGCTTGCAGAAATCATTGGTGCACTTATGTAGTTACATAGTTACATAGATTGAAAAAAGACCTAAATCCATCAAGTTCAACCTTTCTTCACCAATTATACATTTTGTGACTAATTTAACTATAACCCACAATATTATTTGTACTGAGGAAATCATCCAGCCCTTTTTTAAAAGCTGTTATAGTATCTGCCATTACTACCTCTTGTGGTAGGGCATTCCACATTCTTACTTTTTTAACAGTAAAGAATCTTTTCCTATTTAGCTGCCGGAATCACCTTTCTTCCACCCATAATGACTGCCCCCTGGTCCTTAGTATGGTCTTTGGAACGAATAAGTCATGTGCCAGTCCTTGGTATTGACCACACATATATTTATACATATAAATGAGATCTCCTCTGAGATATCTTTTTTCTAAGCTAAACAAGACCAACTTTCTCAACCTCTCATCATATGAGAGGCCTTCCATCCCTTGTAATAATCTAGTTGCTCGCCTTTGAACTGACTCTAATTTCTGAATATGCTTTTGAAAATGTGAAGCCCAAAACTGGATCCCATATTCTAGATGTGCCTCAAAAGTGATTTAAAAAGGGGTAACAATACATTGGGATCGCAGGATTTTATTTCTCTTTTTATACACCCTAAAATCTTGTTTGTTTTTGAAGCTTCTGCTTGACATTGAGTGCTGCTGCTCAGCTTACTTGTAACCAGAATACTAGTGTTGAGCGAGCACTAAAATGCTCGAGTGCTCGAAGCTCGGGCCGAGCTCACCGTAATACTTGGGTGCTCAACCCGAGCAACGAGCCCAATGTTAGTCTATGGGAGACCCGAGCATTTTTGCGGCGGCACCCCGGCAGTCTGTAGAAAGCCTAAAAAGTGCCCAAAACGATAGTGACAGTGCTCAAATGACTTAGGGACAGCATGGGGATCGCCTCAGGAGGTATTTCTGACCCCCAGGTCACTGCTGTCAACAACATCGTCAGAGGTATTAAGCCACTTTTACAGGCTCACAATAAAACGTTCAAAAACTAAACTGAAACTGCTGTCCTGTGAAATATGTTAAGGAACATCCTTTCCAGGGTAAAGACTTGTGTATAAGGTAAAATAAATAACCAAAAACAAAAATACTCTTCCACACCTTGGGCTATGTTCACACGTAGCAATTTTTATGTGTTTTTGCACTTTTGCATTGCTTTCAACCGTGACAAATGCATTCACCAGGAAATGTCATTTTAACATTTTCCAACCTTATCTGGCCATGTGCTGTGTGACACATGCATACAGTGCTGAAAAGACATGGGAACAGCATGGGGAAGACCCCTGGAAGCATCTCTGACACCCAAGTCACTGCCTAAAAGTGTGCCCATCAGAATTGATCCTTGCCGCATCAGAAGATGGAGACTTGCAACTATCCCCGTGCAAGTCCTTGTCCCAGGCAGTGTTCAATTGTACCTCCCCCATTACCTGCAATGCAAGTGCAAGTATGCAGCCTGCCACCCACCCACCCCCAGGCTGCAATACCATACTGCTTGCTTGCTTTCACTTGAAATTGGGCCTTTTAGGCATGTGGAGGCGGAATCTGGCCACCACGTCATGGCTGCATTGGTGGCCTGGTATCCATACTCAGTCCCCAGCCGCCCGGCGACTGGGTGTCAACGCTTGGTCCTCAGCCGCCAGGGGGCGGCCGGGTGTCCATACTCATTCCCCAGCGGCCCCTATTTGTCCCGGTAACCTTCCCCACACTTTTCTTAGCCTGGCCTGCTCTATGGCAGCATTGGCCGAGCCCACCAGACAACCAGACTCCTCCGGTGGGCCCTGGCTTCTCCATCAGGGGAGTTGAGAATGCCAAGGTGAGGAGCATGATGATAATGATAGAAGTTAGCATCTGCTTTGTTTTCTTGGAATGCAAGCGTAAGTGTGCAGCCTGCCACCCACCCACTCCCAGGCTGCAATACCATAATGCTAGTTTGCTTGCACTTGAAATTGGGCCTTTTAGGCATGTGGAGGCGGAATCTGACCGCCACATCATGGCTGCGTCGGCGGCCTGGTATCCATACTCAGTCCCCAGCCGCCCAGCGGCCGGGTGTCCGCTCTTGGTCCCCAGCCACCAGGGGGCGGCCGGGTGTCCATAAACGGTCCCCAGCGGCCCCTATTTGAAGGACAGCCTAACCACAAACACATGGACAAGTGAATGTGGCCAGGGATGGTCCATCTCACTGATGCCTTCACATTGGGTTAATATTGTGGAAGCCGGTACACAGTTGGACACTGGGATGCAACACTTCCTCCAGACATAGAGGATTGTGGGTCCTGGGTCAATCAGGCTTCAAAACAAAGTTCAGAAGGTAGACAGCAGCAGTGGTCGGCCTCCTACACAACGAGTATATTATTCATGATCATGAGGCCATCCATCTCCTTAGCTTTCTGTTCCTTGGAATGGAAGCGCATGCATGTAGTAGCGGCTAGGCCTGAGGTGGTCAGCGTTTTGGCGCATATCCTACCTCCTCCGAGGATTGCTGGATGTTTTCCTGCTACTATCCCAGTTCTATGACTGCCCTTAAAACAAAGCTTCAGGTGATGAATGATGGATGAGGTGGTGGCAAAGGAGAAAGAGCAGGAGGAACAGGGACCATTCACATCAATATCAGGCCAGTCAACCACACATGTCTTGTAGGATATGTTTCTGTACCAAAAGGAGCAGTTCGGCTACACAGTTACAGGGCATACAGTGAGTGCAATGCCTACCAAAAATTTTGAGGCACTCAAATGCCCCTTGGAAGTGACATGGAGGTCAGAGGGCCTTAACTGAACCGTTTTTTCCATTTATAGCAACTGGGTCTCCTGCACGCTGTTGGCCTAAGCAGTGAATGGAAGGCTTTCCAAAAATTATGAGGAACTGCAATGCCCCTTGAAACAGACGTGTATTACAGCGTACTAAAAACCTTCTACCCATTATTGGGGAGTGGGTCTCCCTTAGTTTTCGCCTAAGCATTGAAAAGCAAAAGCTGACTAAAATTAGGAGGAAGTGCAATGCTAGCTGGAAGCGTGGTGGAGGTTACAGTTAATTAAAAACAACATTTCAATGCCCGCTGGAAGAGCTGTGGAGTTCAGAGTGGTTTAACAAGACGGTTTTAATGCCCCTTGGAAGAGACGTGGAGGTCACAGTAGCTTAACAAGACAGTTTTAATGCCCCTTTCAAGAGTGGTGGAGGTCGCAGTGGAATAAAAAAAAAATATCAATGCCCCATGGAAGAGACGTGGAGGTCACACTAGCTTAGCAAGATGGTTTTAATGCCCCTTGGAAGAGTGGTGGAGGTCGCAGTGGAATAAAAAGACAATATCAATCCCCGTGGAAGAGACTTGGAGGTCACAGTAGCTTAAAAAGATGATTTTAATGCCCCTTGGATGAGACATGGAGGTCACAGTAACTTAACAAGACGGTTTTAATGCCCCTTGAAAGAGACGTGGAGGTCGGAGTGGTTTAACAAGACGGTTTTAATGCCCCTTGGAAGAGACGTAGACTTCAGAGTAGCTTAACAAGACGGTTTTCATGCCCCTTACAAGAGCCATGCAGTACAGCATATTAAAAACATTATTCCCATTATTGGGGAGTGGGTCTCCCATAGTATTTGCCTATGCCTTCCAAGCAAAAGCTTCCAAAAATTAGGACGGAGGAACTTGCAATGCTGGCACCCTGGTGGTATAGTGGTGGTGGAGGCTGAGGATAAGGAGAAGAGCAAAATACAGCCGAAATAAGGAAGCGTATACCCATGTGTGGGTGCGAAGCGGTGCATGGGAATACACCTCCCGAAATAACACAGTGGATTTGACTTTATTTTACTCTGCTGTCATTTGGTGGTGATGAGAAGTCAGGCCCAATCCAGCCCTTTTTCATTTTGATAAGGGTCAGCTTGTCAGCATTGTCAGTTGACAGGCGAGTGCGCTTATCAGTTAAAATTCCCCCAGCGGGCCTAAAAACACGCTCCGATAACACGCTAGCGGCAGGGCAGGCCTGGACCTCCAAGGCATACAGAGCGAGTTCATTCCAAGTGTCCAGCTTGGATACCCAATAATTAGAAGGCACAGAGGAATCACGGAGGACGCTGGTACGGTTGGCAAGGTACTCTCTCACCATCTTTTGAAACTTTCCACTCCTTGTGAGAGTACCCTGCGCCTCAGGTCCTGTAAGCTGGGCGGTTCTCAGAAAACTGTCCCAGAACGTTGACAGTGTTCCCCTGCCTCTGCTGGATTGGAGTTGCGTCTCTCTCGCCTGTATGCCTTGGTTGGGCAACGAACTGTGACCTCTGCCGCTAGAGTGCTCAGATGGGAATTTTTTTAACAGTTCTGCAGCAAGGGCCTTCTGGTACTGCCCCATTTTTGTAGACCTCTCCACCTCAGGAATAAGAGAGTGAAAGTTCTCCTTGTAGCGGGGGTCTAAAAGTGTCACCAACCAGTAATGACTGTCACCCAACATTTTGACAAGCAAGGGTCACGGTTAAGGCAGCGTGACATAAAGTCAGCCATGCGTGCCAGACTGGAAACGGGCAAGACTTCCGTGTTCTCACCAAGATGATGACTGACCATGCTCTCCTCCTCCTCCCCCCTGTCTTCAGGCCATCCACGCTGAACGGACAGTATGGCAGTTGTACAAGTACTACCGTCTACAGCGCATGATACCAGCTCCTTTTCTTCTTCCTCATCCTCCTTCTCCTTCTCTCCCTCATTGTCCCCCAATGCATGTTGGATTGAGATAAGGCTGGGCTGTGTGTAATCGCCCATTACGGCTTCTTGATCCATCTCATCATACTCTGGCTGCAATGCCTCCTCTTTAATTCTCTGCAGAGAGCGTTGCAAAAGACAGACAAGTAGGATGTTGACGCTAATGATGGCGTCATCGCCACTCACCATCTTGGTGGACTCCTCAAAGTTCGTCAGGATGGTACATATGTCAGACATCCAGGTCCACTCCTGAGGTCTTATGTGTGGAGTCTGACCTGAATATCGACGGCCTTGTTGCAGCTGGTTCTCCACAACTGCTCTTTTCTGCTCACAAATCCTTTGCAACTTGTGGAGGGTAGAGTTGCAACGTGTGGTGACATCACACACCAGTCGGTGTGCCGGAAGCTGCAAACACTGCTGCAACACAGCAAGGGCGGCGGAAGCTGTAGCCGACTTCTGAAAATGAGCTGACAGGTGACGTACTTTGACGAGCAGATCTGGCAACGCGGGGTACGATTTAAGAAAACGCTGAACCACGAGGTTAAGCACATGAGCCAGGCATGGTACGTGTTTGATCTCGCCTCGCCTCAGAGCCACCAGGTTACGGCCATTGTCACACATGACCGTGCCTGGATGTAAGTTCAGCGGTAAGAGTCACAGATCTGCCTGCTCTTTCACAGCTGTCCACAACTCACAAGCAGTGTGAGGTTTAACACCGAAGCTTATGAGTTTCAGCACAGACTGTTGCTGCTTGGCTGAGGCAGTACTGCAGTGCTTCCAGCCTGTAACTGATGTGGTGATATCTGAGATGGAGGCTCTTTTCTTCAGAGCACCCGAATAGACCAGTGAGCGACCCCTCTCTTTTTTCTATTAATCATTTTTGGGATCCCGCTCCTGGAGCATTGCAGCAGGTATGTGTTCACACTATTAGAAGTTTGACAGCCTTTTTTCTGACCATGTGTCCCTCCCATTCAGTCACAGGTGGTTTTAACTAGCTCTTCCAGCCCATACATTGTAAGTTAAAAGCCCAAGCAGAGACATATTGTCCATACAGGCTTACAGCCCAAGAGTGGAATATCCAGTGGTAGCGTAGCGTAGTTTCCCATCATACGAAGGTGACCTTGTCGTGGTTGATGGGCACACATAAATTGGCCAAATTATGCGCAAAAAACCTTCATTTTTCAAAGTGACATTAGTCCAGATACTATATTTCTTATATTTTCATGTATGGAGTGCCGAAGTTCTTTTTGCAATTGAGATTACTCTTTTCTTCAGAGCACCCGAATAGACCAGTGAGCGACCTCTTTCTTTTTTCTATTAATCATTTTTGGGATCCCGCTCCTGGAGCATTGCAGCAGGTACGTGTTCACACTATTAGAAGTTTGACAGCCTTTTTTCTGACCATGTGTCCCTCCCATTCAGTCACAGGTGGTTTTAACTAGCTCTACCAGCCCATACATTGTAGGTTAAAAGCCCAAGCAGAGACATATTGTCCATACAGGCTTACAGCCCAAGAGTGGCATATCCAGTGGTAGCGTAGCGTAGTTTCCCATCATACGAAGGTGACCTTGTCATGGTTGATGGGCACACATAAATAGGCCAAATTATGCGCAAAAAACCTTCATTTTTCAAAGTGACATGAGTCTAGATACTATATTTCAGATATTTTTATGTATGGAGTGCCAAAGTTCTTTTTGCAATTGAGATGGAGGCTGAACATTAGGAGGAGGAGCAGGATGATGCGCAGGAGCTGTACCTTGAGGGGGCAACTCTGACTGACATAGGTCCCGCAATCCTCGGTGTGGGGAGGATGTGTTCTGTACCAAGGTCCTACTGGGTACCGGCTTCCACTATGTTTACCCAGTGTGCCGTCAGAGAGATGTACCGTCCCTGGCCAAAAGCACTTGTCCACGTGTCCGTTGTCAGGTGGACTCTCCCAGTAACTGCGTTGTTGAGGGCACGGCAGATGTTTTGTGACACGTGCTTGTGTAGTGCGGGGATGGCACACCAGGCAAAATAGTGTCGGCTAGGGACCGAGTACCGAGGGACGGCCAACGCCATAAGGTTGTGGAAGGATTCCGTCTCCACCAGCCTAAAAGGCAGCATTTCGAATGCAAGTAGTCATGAAATGTGTGAATTTAGGACTGTGACCTGTGGGGCGTTGGCTGCGAATTTGCGCTTTCGTTCAAAGGTCTGGGATATGGACAATTGAACGCTGCGGTGGGACGTGGACATTGATGCTGTTTCTTGAGAAACTGCCATAACAAGTGAAGACTGTGAGGAGGAGGCATCTTTGCATGCAGTATGAACAGGGGATTGCCTTGCACGCACAGCATGGGGTTCTCTTACACGCACAACAGCGGAAGAAGCAGTGGTGACACCCGTTGACACTGGTCGTGGACCCTGGGGTTCGCCCCACAAAGTCGGGTGCTTTGCTGACATGTGCCTGATCATGCTGTTGGTGGTCAGGCTGGTAGTTTTGTCACCCCTGCTGATGCTGGCATGGCAGATGGTACAAATGGCCTTTTTGGGGTTATCAGCAGAGTCTTTAAAAAAATTCCAGACTCTGGAAGACCTACCGGTTGTACTGGCAACGTCCCTCATGTTGGTGTTAAGGGGAACTGTTGCCCACCTTCTGTGTGCGGCCACCACACTGCTTCTTCATACCTGTTGTGGTACTCTGCCTCCCTCCCCCTGTGCGCTGCTGGCCTCGCTCTGCATGTACTCCTGCCACATTGGGTCAGTTACTAGATCATCCATCACTTCCTCCTCTTCCACTTGCACACCACGATCCTCCTCCTCACTTCGTGGCAATTGTGTCTCGTCATCATCCACCTCTTGTTACAAATTGCCAGCGTCGACTTCCTCTGGCCGTGGCTGTTCAAATATTTGGGCATCTCTACATGGGATCTCCTCTTCCACCACTTCAAGAGGAGCAGGCGAGGTGCACAAATATGGAAATGGACAAGTGAACAGCTCTTCAGAGTGTCCAAGTATGGGATCAGTTGCTGTCTGATGACACCCGGCATGGTTGGAGGAAGGAGCATCAGGGTGAGGAGGAGTATGCGGTCGAGACTCACGGCTACTAAAACTTGACCGTGTGGAAGACAGACTGGAGGTGGTGGTGCCCAGGTAACTGAAAGTATTATCTGCTATCCAATTAATAACCTGTTCACACTGATCAGTTCGCAAAACTGGTGTTGTAGTGTGCTTCCCTAGTAATTCGGTCAAGAAGTGGGAGCGAGAAGATGTGGCTGTTGGTTGTGGCACATTTTCACATTGGCCACGGCCCCGTCCTCTACAAGCACCATCATCAGAACGTCCAGTTCCACGTCCCTTGCCAAGCGCCTTGCCCATTTAAATGAAGTAAAATAGCTTACACTCGCAATATCAATGGAAAAAGGGTAATAAAAAGGAGATTAGAACCGTCGAAGAGGAAAAACACAGTTCTATTTCTCTGGCCTACACCAGAATCTTTTAAACAGATATATTTGTGTCTGAACACTGAGCGAGACACTAAAACGTTTTTTTTTTTATGTAAAAAAGGCCAAAAGCTGGATAATACAAAGATTTGAACGGTGGAACTGCAAAACCAAACTTTTAGTTATCTGGCCTACACCAGAATATTTTAAACAGATATATTTGAGTCTGAACAGTCAGGGAGACACTATTACTGTTTTTTTTTACGGAAAAAAAGCCAAAAAAAGCCAAAAGCTGGATAATACAGAGATTTGAGCCGTGGAACTGCAAAACCAAACTTCTAATTATCTGGTCTACACTTTTTTTTTGGAGGGGGGGTGAAATACCAAAAGGTTAATAAGACGCGTATTTGTACCGTCTGACTGAGGAAAAAAAAAATACAGGATTTAGATGAAAAAAAAAGGATTTTTCCTGGCCCCTGAGACTGGGGGATAAGTCTAGCAATTTGACTAGCAAGAGCACAAAGGACTGTAATGCACTGTTTGTTGGTATAACCACTGCGACTCCTATACAGCCTGCCTGCCTGCCTGATATCTGGGATGGATATTAGTCCTGAGAAGGACTGTTTGTTTGATTTGGCAGCCTTTAGAGACCCTACATTAACTATTTTGCACTATATATCTCTACCTAACTCAGCAGCACTCTCCCTACACTGTCTGATCCCGGGCGACTGTGTCCAAGATGGCGGCGCCGGGTTTTAAATACTCGAGGTGATGCTGTGCGGCCAGTCAATCACTGTAATGCCCACAAACAACATGGCTGCGGCTTTACAGTGACTGGTTGGCAGTCCCTGCATGTTCATTGACTCTGTAAAGAGCGCCAAACGTGCAGGGCGGAGACCCGAGCTCCCGCCCGAGTAACCCAGAAATGCTCGGTGCTCGTCAAACATCCCGAGTAGTGAGATGCTTGGGCGAGTACCGAGCAGTATCAAGCATGCTCGCTTAACACTACAGAATACGCAAGTCCTTCTCCTGTTCTGTAGTCTCAAGTATACTCTCATTTACTGTATATGCAGCAATAGGATTACTCCAATCTAGGTGCATTAGTTTGGTATTGTCAGCAAAGTCTGACACTTTACTCTCAATCCCATCCACATAGTCTTTAATAAAGTGGTTAAAAAGAATCAGCCTAGTACAGATCCTTACGGTACCCCACTGCTATCTCCCATTTAGAGAATGTACCATTTACAACTACTCTTTGTTTCCTGTCTTTAAGCCAAATCCTTACCCACATGCATGCACTGTGTGCAGAATTATTAGGCAAATGAGTATTTTGATCACATGATACTTTTTATACATGTTGTCCTACTCCAAGCTGCGTAGGCTTGAGAGCCAACTACCAATTAAGTAAATCTGGTGATCTCTGTAATGAGGACGGGTGTTGACTAATGATATCAACACCCTATATAAGGTGTGCTTAATTATTAGGCAACTTCCTTTCATTTGGCAATATGGGTCAGAAGAGAGATTTGATGGGCTCTGAAAAGTCCAAAATTGTGAGATGTCTTGCAGAGGGATGCCGCAGTCTGGAAATTTCCAAACTTTTGAAGCGTGATCACCGAACAATTAAGCATTTCATAGCAAATAGCCAACAGGGTCGCAAGAAGCGTGTTGGCCAAAAAAGGCGCAAAATAACTGCCCATGAATTGAGGAAAATCAAGCGTGAAGCTGCCAAGTTGCCATTCGCCACCAGTTTTGCCATATTTCAGAGCTGCAACATTACTGGAGTATCGAAAATCACAAGGTGTGCGATACTCAGGGACATGGCCAAGGTAAAGAAGGCTGAAAAACAACTACCTTTGAACAAGAAACATAAGATAAAACATCAAGAATGGGCCAAGAAATATCTTAAGACTGATTTTTCAAAGGTTTTATGGACTGATAAAATGAGAGTGACTCTTGATGGGCCAGATGGATGGGCCAGAGGCTGGATCAGTAAAGGGCAGAGAGCTCCACTCCGACTCAGACGCCAACAAGGTGGAGGTGGGGTACTGGTATGGGCTGGTATCATCAAAGATGAACTTGTGGGACCTTTTCGGGTTGAGGATGGAGTGAAGCTCAACTTCTAGACATACTGCCATTTTCTGGGAGACAACTTCTTCAAGCAGTTGTACAGGAAGAAGTCGGTATCGTTCAAGAAAAACATGATTTTCATGCAGGACAATGCTCCATCACATGCATCCAACTACTCCACAGCATGGCTGGCCAGTAAAGGTCTAAAAGAAGAAAAAATAATGACATGGCCCCCTTGTTCACCTGATCTGAACCCCATAGAGAACCTGTGGTCCATCATAAAATCTACAGGGAGAGAAAACAGTACACCTCTCGGAACAGTGTCTGGGAGGCTGTGGTGGCTGCTGCACGCAATGTTGATCAAAAAAAGATTAAGCAACTGACAGAATCTATAGATGAAAGGCTGTTGAGTGTCACCATAAAGAAAGATGGCTATATTGATAACTAATTTTTTTGGTTTTTGTTTTTGCATGTCAGAAATGTTTATTTCTAAGTTTTGTGCACTGATATTGGTTTACCTGTTGAAAATAAACAAGTGAGATGGGATTATATTTGGTTTTTATTAAGTTGCCTAATAATTCTGCATAGTAATAGTTACCTGCACAAACATATATCCGCCTAAGATAGCCAAATCTAAAAAAAACCCACTCCAACTTCCAAAAATATTAAGCTTGAATATTTATGAGTCTTTTGGGTTGATTGAGAACATAGTTGTTGATCAATAATAAAAATAATCCTCTAAAATACAACTTGCCTAATAATTCTGCACACAGTGTATAGTTTCCTCTTGTCCCTGCTTCTGTAGCTTCAGTATAAGGCTGTTATGTGGTACAGTATCAAATGCCTTTGCAAAGCCGCTTTACCAACATCTAGATTTACACTTACCTCCTCATAGAAACCCAACATGTTAGTTAGACGTGACATATTCTTCATGAATCCTTGCTGGTTGTCAGGTATTATATTATTCTTTGCAATATATCTTTGCAGGTCATCTCTTATAATGAAGAAAAAAGGAGCACTTCCAAAAAATCATACATTTAAACTAATGCCTCTCGGCAAAAATATATAAAACTGAACATGAGGTTTTTAGTTTAACATTCTGATCAGACTGTCGGAAGCCTGCTGCCAAGTCACGGCAAGCCTCGTAGTGGGTCCTAACATTTCCTGCCTGAACGGGAGTGGAGCCATGCGCCAACCACTGCCACAGTGACAATGCACCAGCAGGGCGGGCATCCTGGTTCCTCACAGCACCCATGCTGCAAGACCGAGTCTCCATGACTCCAGGCCACGCCGCCCCACAAGTACAGTGCCACAGCAACACTGGCCGATATGCTGCACCAACACAACATGAAAGGAGCATTGTGACTCACCTTCCTCAAGCACTCAAGTGAGAGCAAAAATAGGCTAGACCCTCTTTGCAGTCTCTTACTAATTAAAATCGCCTGTGCCAAATGGGAGGAGTGCACATCCGAAGAAAAAAAAGACAGATCATACATTAAGCTAAGATCCTCATGTTCAGTTTTATATGTTTTTGCCGAAAGGCATTAGATCAACGTATTTATTTGGAGGTGCTGTCCATTCTCTTTTTCAACTTATTGCATCATCTCTTAAAATGCCCTCAAAAACTTTGCACACTATTGATGTCAGGCTTACCGGATGGTAGTTACTTTGATCCACCTTCTTACCTTTCTTAAAAATCTTTACTATGTCAGCCACACTCCAATTCTGTGGCATCAACCCTGTTACAAGAGAGTCTAGGAATATGAGATACAGTGAAAGAAATAAGTATTTGATCCCTTGCTGTTTTTGTAAGTTTGCCCACTGACAAAGACATGAACAATCTATAATTTTAAGGGTAGGTTAATTTTAACATTAAGAGATAGAATATCCCCCAAAAAATCAAGAAAATCACATTGTATACATTAGATAAATTTATTTGCATTTTGCAATGAGAAATAAGAATTTGATCCCTCTGGCAAACAACACTTAATACTTGATGGCAAAACCCTTGTTGGCAAGCACAGCAGTCAGACATTTTTTGTAGTTGTTGATGAGGTTTGTGCACATGTCAGGAGGAATTTTGGTCCACTCCTCTTTACAGATCATCTCTAAATCATTAAGATTTTGAGGCTGTCGCTTGGCAACTCGGAGCTTCAACTCCCTCCATAAGTTGTCTATGGGATTAAGGTCTGGAGACTGGCTAGGCCACTCCATGACCTTACTGTGCTTCTTTTTGAGTCACTCCTTTGTTGCCTTGGCTGTATGTTTTGGGTCATTGTTTTGCTGGAAGACCCAGCCATGACCCATCGTCAATGCTCTTACTGAGGGAAAAAGGTTGTTTGCCAAAATCTCACAATACATGACCTCATCCATCTTCCCTTCGGTACGGTGCAGTCGTCATGTCCCCTTTGCAGAAAAGCACCCCCAAGTATAATGTTTCCCCCACCATGCTTCACCATTGGGACAATGTTCATAGGGTTGTACTCATCCTTCTTCTTCCTCCAAACACGGCGAGTTGATTTAATGCCAAAGAGCTCAATTTTTGTCTCATCTGACCACAGCACCTACTCCCAATAACTCACAGAATCATCCAGGTGTTCATTGGCAAACTTCAGACGGGCCTGCACATGTGCCTTCTTGAGTAGGGGGACCTTGCGGGCACAGCAGGATTTTAAACCTTTAAGGCGTAATATATTACAAATTATTTTCTTTGTGATTGTTGTCCCAGCTGCCTTGAGATCATTAACAAGTTCCCCCTGTGTAGTTTTAGGCTGATCTCTCACCTTCCTCATGATCAAGGATACCCCACGAGGTGAGATTTTGCATTGTGCCCCAGATCGATGTCGATTGACAGTCATTTTGCATTTCTTCCATTTTCTTACTATTGCACCAACAGTTGTCTCCTTCTCACCCAGGGTCTTCCTTTTTGTTTTATAGTCCATTCCAGCTTTGTGCAGGTCTATGATCTTGTCCCTATGGAAAAATGCAAGAGCGCAATAGGGTCTTATCCAATAAATAAATGTTACATAAAAGTATTAAAAACTGCTCAACTAGTAGGGTTGTGTGGGACACAACACCTATAAAGCCCGGACTCCAAATGCTGCAGCTTCCTATGGATATATCAGAGATCGGTGCAGGGAAAGGAAGTTGTTTCTGCACTCTCTGGAGTCAAGACAAACCATTAGTGTGGATAAAAATGTAGGTTTATTGTCTACGCGTTTCAGAGTCCTCTGACTCCTTCCTCAGGACAACCATACATAACAACGGGGTAATCAACATACATCAATACAAGGGGGAAAAAAAAAACATGATCTTGTCCCTGACATCCTTAGAAAGCTCTTTGATCTTGCCCATATTGTAGAGGTTAGAGTCTGACTGATTAATTGAGTCTGTGGACAGGAGTCTTTTATACAGGTGACTATGTAAGACAGCTGTCTTTAGTGCAGGTAACGAGTTGATTAGGAGCGTCTAACTGGTCTGTAGGAGCCAGAACTCATAATGGTTTGGAGGGGATCAAATACTTATTTCTCACTGCAAAATGCAAAAAAATGTATCTAATTTATCTCTCAATGATAAAATTAACCTACCCTTAAAATAATAGACTGTTCATGTCTTTGTCAGTGGGCAAACTTAGAAAAACAGCAAGGGATCAAATACTTATTTCCTTCACTGTACATCGATTTGTCAATTACTGAGCACAATTCCCTCAATATCCGTTGATGAATGCCATCTGGGCCGGGGAATTTGTCAATGTTTAATTTGCTCAGGCGCAGGCGTACTTTTTCTTGTGTTAAAATAGTTATATCAGTTGGTGAACTTAGATTTTTGTCTTGTTGAATGATCATTGGAACAGTCAGGTCATTGGTGAACATGGATAAAAAGTGCCTGTGTAATATCTCAGCCTTTTGTTTGTCCTTATAGTTATCTTGTTATTATCATCTTTTAATGGGCCAATGTCATCCACTTTTTTTCTATTTGGCATTGATGTATTTATAAAAATTTTTTGGGATTTATAATGTTGCTGGCAATTTGTTTTTCAGTAGCTAACTTTGCTAGCTTGATTTCTTTTTAATGTTTCTTATTGAGATATTTATATTCCGGAAATGCTATTTTTCTGGCCAGGTTTCCGTGGATGTTTGCTCTCTAGCAGAAACCGTTGGTGCACTTAATACAATAATAACAAACCTCAGTGGCGGGTCCTAATATAACTCCTTGTGCGTCGAACCATAAGACCCAGCATTGCTCCCTTATAAATATATTTGGCATACTTCCCAACAGTGGAACCACTAGTCCCAGCACTAGCTACTCACTCTTTGATGTAGCAGTTCAGAAATAACACAGAGTTCCAGACTGGAGCTTCAGGATCCAGTTGCCTGGGAATTGTCAAGCATTTGGGTTTAACCCTTGACCCTATGCTTTGTGGTCGGCATCTAAATCCACTGAGCCACAGCAGCTACTCCTTTTCTATGGGTTTTTATTGTCTATTATCCTTGCTTTAGTCTTTTTAGGTAACAGGTGTTTTCATTTGTCCACCCTATCACCTTTCGGGTGCGCCTATATATACTCCCCCCCCTGCTATTTCCTGCTGGTGATATTCTCATTTGGATGTCCAGCCATACTACCATTGTTTATGCCAGTCAGTGAAAGACCAGCTAGGGTTTATCTCTCTGCTGATTATGCTTTTCACCCAGTACCTATCTTCTGTTTCTTGTTTAGAAGATATGTACCTTATATCCTCATTTTGTATTTCATAGTTTATTTTAACTCACTCTTGCATCTCTTTCTATCTCAACACACCTTCCCATCTGTAGGTAAATTGCATTCTGCTCTGCCCTCCGGTTCCTTATGAGGAACATGAAGCACTAGATGACCTTTCAGGCAGCATAGGTCCCAGCTGTCATAGTTTAATTTGTTAGGGCTATTCCAGCCAACGTATTAACCTATTGGGACTGTGGGGTCTGAATCTTTAGTCTGTACAGGAACCGGCTGGGTCAGTTGTAGTTCTTAGTGTTTTACCTATGTTCACATGTGAGTTGTTACACAATCATAACAGGAATGGAAGGCATCATTCTTCTTCTAAATGGGAAGCCAGGTGGGTGGGGCAACTCCGGGCATCCTGTCTTGTCTGTAGTTGTGATGCAACTTCAAGGCTTACTGTCTTCTCACACAGAGCTGCAGAACTGTCAGCATGTACACTGTGCTCTTCGAGATACTCAATGTCTTTTTCTAGTAATAGCTGACAACTTCCACGTTCTCTAGTGCTGCTAACTCCGCCTTTCTTCTGTAGCTTGCTCAGTCAATCCGTCCTTTCCTCTGATTCTGATCCTCCTCTTCCAGGTTACCAAGGCAATGCAGTTAAGGAGGGATTAATGCCTCTTTCTGAGAAATACTGCTCCTATCTGCCTCAGTTTCTGTAGAACATGCTCCCCCTACATAGGTTCCAATATAATGGGTATGTGTCGTATCGGTAAAAAAATTGTTAGAACACATACAGTACAGACCAAAAGTTTGGACACACCTTCTCATTTAAAGATTTTTCTGTATTTTCATGACTATGAAAATTGTACATTCACACTGAAGGCATCAAAACTATGAATTAACACATGTGGAATTATATACTTCACAAAAAAGTGTGAAACAACTGAAAATATGTCGTATATTCTAGGTTCTTCAAGGTAGCCACCTTTTGCTTTGATGACTGCTTTGCACACTCTTGGAATGCTCTTGATGAGCTTCAAGAGGTAGTCACCGGAAATGGTCTTCCAACAATCTTGAAGGAGTTCCCAGAGATGCTTAGCACTTGTTGGCCCTTTTGCATTCACTCTGCGGTCCAGCTCACCCCAAACCATCTCGATTGGGTTCAGGTCTGGTGACAGTGGAGGCCAGGTCATCTGGCGTAGCACCCCATCACTCTCCCTCTTGGTCAAATAGCCCTTACACAGCCTGGAGGTGTGTTTGGGGTCATTGTCCTGTTGAAAAATAAATGATGGTCCAACTAAACGCAAACCGGATGGAATGGCATGCCGCTGCAAGATGCTGTAGCAGCCATGCTGGTTCAGTATTCCTTCAATTTTGAATAAATCCCTAACAGTGTCACCAGCAAAGCACCGCCACACCATCACACCTCCTCCTCCATGCTTCACGGTGGGAACCAGGCATGTAGAGTCCATCCATTCACCTTTTCTGCGTCGCACAAAGTCACGGTGGTTGGAACCAAAGATCTCAAATTTTGGCTCATCAGACCAAAGCACAGATTTCTACTGATCTAATGTCCATTCCTTGTGTTCTTTAGCCCAAACAAGTTTCTTCTGCTTGTTGCCTGTCCTTAGCAGTGGTTTCCTAGCAGCTATTTTACCATGAAGGCCTGCTGCACAAAGTCTCCTCTTAACAGCTGTTGAAGAGATGTGTCTGCTGCTAGAACTCTGTGTTTCATTGACCTGGTCTCTAATCTGATCTGCTGTTAACCTGCGATTTCTGAGGCTGGTGACTCGGATAAACTTATCCTCAGAAGCAGAGGTGACTCTTGGTCTTCCTTTCCTGGGGCGGTCCTCATGTAAGCCAGTTTCTTTGTAGTGCTTGATGGTTTTTGTAACTGCACTTGGGAACACTTTCAAAGTTTGAACAATTTTTTGGACTGACTGACCTTAATTTCTTAAAGTAATGATGGCCACTTGTTTTTCTTTACTTAGCTGCTTTTTTCTTGCCATAATACAAATTCTAACAGTCTATTCAGTAGGACTATCAGCTGTGTATCCACCTGACTTCTGCACAACACAACTGATGGTCCCAATCCCATTTATAAGGCAAGAAATCCCACTTATTAAACCTGACAGGGGACACCTGTGAAGTGAAAACCATTTCCGGTGACTACCTATTGAAGCTCATCAAGAGCATTCCAAGAGCGTGCAAAGCAGTCATCAAAGCAAAAGGTGGCTACTTTGAAGAACCTAGAATATAAGACATATTTTCAGTTGTTTCACACTTTTTGTTAAGTATATAATTCCACATGTGTTAATTCATAGTTTTGATGCCTTCAGTGTGAATGTACAATTTTCATAGTCATGAAAATACAGAAAAATCTTTAAATGAGAAGTGTGTCCAAACTTTTGGTCTGTACTGTACATGCAACATGGATGTGTGAACGAGGCCTCAGTCACTGTGTGCCCTACCAATTAGCATATCTTTTCAGCAAATTTATGAATTTTTAGAGACTATATGCACCTATCTTTTCTTTAGGTGGTTATTTATAGTTCAGGTTCGTCTTTAGCAATTAATATGGAATGTACATGCTCTATATGTTGGTAGTCTCTATATAATGTGGCAACTGCAAATATTCACCATTTAATTTCAAACAAAAGTCAGAAAAAAATTATGAATACTCAATATCACAATGACTGTAATTTTTTGTTATTCTGATTCCACGGCATGCATTTTAAACTATAACAATACATTCTTTGACAAAATACCATTGGATTGCTAGTTGAATTTTTCAATGCTATGTAGATTTTGACAGCACAATACCAGGGTTGAGTTCATTATTTTTATTCTTGAAAACGCATTTTGAACAAGAAAGAGGGTTTGCACTCAAATATGGCATTTAAAATCTTTTCAAAGGATTATTTACTGTTCCTGCGACTTAGTGAACGGTGGTAAGGTAGTGAGCCCTGAATTCATAGATGAAATCTGCCAACGTTCACATGTGTCTGTTTTCACCAAGGTTGATAAGGTCCCATTATTATTTTTATTAAGATAATTAAATTAAGATGCAATATAAAATGATGTCTACACTGTATTTTTTCAAGGGGAATCTGTAGAGTACTTTGTTATATGTAACATTTTAATGTTCATAATTATTATCTCTGAAGACAAAGTTAACGACTGATCTAATATTTAATAAAAACACACTTCAATCAACTGTGATAAAATTCACTAATCCAGTTTTATTGAGAATGAACTTTAAATCTCTGTGATTTTGGCCAATACAACAAATGAAAATTAGTAATTTTCTTTTAAAATCATGAAATTGTACTTTAGTACAATGTGGACCAATTAAAGGGAGTCTCCGAGATGATTAGCTTGCACTTCCATCTCTTTTGGCTTCTTAGATTTCATTAGAGATGCTGCAAGGAATGCTTTATTTTCCCTCTTCCTTCATTTGTTCTTCCTTCTTCCCTAGTTTTACTGAAAAGGTTAAATTTTAATAGTTTAATGGTTCTACCATTCAGTTCTAATTCTTTGCACTTTCAAATCTTCAAACGAGCCTGGTACAGAATGGAGCTGCAAGGATAACTCTCGTCTCTGGGCTGTACATCTGGAGGAGCTCTCCAGAACAAGTAGGCTGAGTATAATACAGGTTTATTGTTATTGTCTGCTTAGCTGTTGATAATATAGTTCAATATATTTTATGCCTTAATATGTTTTTAATGCATATATGTTTTGCATGAACAGTGCCAGTCAAAAATTGCGCATACCCGTTCATGCAATGGTTTTCTTTGTTCTTATTGAAATTTGCATTGTACATTCAGTCTAAGAACTGCAAAACCACAAAGAAAAACATATGAAAACAAGGGGTAAAAAAACACAAGAGAAACAAAGAAAAATGTATGTTAAACTTTAGATTCCTCAAAATACCCGCCATGGTGAGCGGTGACCGCAAGAGAATCCTCCCACACTGTCAGTGACGTGCATGAGGTGAGCTGAGTTCATTGTACATGAACTCGGCTTATCTTGATGCCGTCACAGCGAGACACTGAGGAGCGCAAGCATGCCTGCGCTTCTCAGTGTCTGCGGCATGGCAAGCTGGATGGCAGCTTTCTGCTGCGATCCAGCCTGTCATGTCAATGTAGCAGAGGTTAAGCTGTCCTGGGAACCATGGAAAGGTAAGGATGAGGTTGGTTTATTATTGTACTTTTATTGCAGAAGACATTGGCTTCAGCTGTAATGGGCGTGACGGTAAGTATGGTTTAATTTAGAACATTAAAGAATTGTGTATTTATTTCAATTAAAGGACTTTATTCTGGGTGTTGTGTTTTTCTTAAATGCTTTACTAGAAATTCATGGTGGTCATGTCTAATATTGGCGTGACCCCATGAATTTCGGGCTTAGGGCCTGCTGATAATACCAAGCTGGCCCTAACCACTTTATTACCCAGTGAGCCACCGTACCAGGTCCCTGGATGAGTTGGGTACAACGCCAGAAAATGCCGCTTCTATGAACGCGCCATTTTCTGGGGTGGCTGCGGACTGCAATTTGCAGCGGGGGGGCAGAAAGCTTGGGCCTCCCTGCGCTGCGGATTCCAGCCCCCAGCTGCTTAGTTGTACCTGGCTGGACACAAAAATAGGGCGAAGCTCCACGTTAATTTTTTTTAAATTATTTCATGAAATTCATGAAATAATTAAAAAAAGGGCTTCCCTGTATTTTTGTTTCCAGCCAGGTACAAATAGGTATCTGGGGGTTGGGGGCAGCCCGTTCCTGCCTGCTGTACCTGGCTGGACACAAAAATATAGAGAAGGCCACATCAAATTTTTGATGAAAAATTCATTAAAAAATGTAAAAAAAAACACATTTAGGGACTGCATCTTTATTAACCCCTCCACTTGAGGGGTTAATAAAGGTGCAGTCCCTAAATTATAATTTTTTTTTATTATTTTTTAATTAATTTTTCCCAAAGATTTTGACGCGAGCTTCGCCATATTTTTGTATGCCAGCCAGGTACAGCATCCAGGAACGGGCTGCCCCCAACCACCAGCTGCCTATTTGTACCTGGCCGGACACAACAATATAGGGAAGCCCTTTTTTTTAATTATTTCATGAATTTCATGAAATAATTAAAAACAAAATATGTGGGGCTTCGCCCTATTTTTGTGTCCAGCCAGGTACAACTAGGCAGCTCGGGGCTGGAATCCGCAGCGCAGGGAGGCCCAAGCTTTCTGGACCCCCCCCCCTCCTGCTGCAAATTGCAGTTCGCAGCCACCCCAGAAAATGGCGCGTTCATAGAAGCGCCATCTTCTGGCGCTGTACCCAACTCATCCAGGGCCCTGGTGCGGTGGCTCACTGGGTAATAAAGGGGTTAGGGCCAGCTTGTTATTATCAGCTGGCCCTAAGCCAGAAATTCATGGGGTCACGCCAATATTAGACATGACCGCCATGAATTTCTAGTAAAGTATTTAAAAAAAACACAACACTCAGAATAAAGTCCTTTAATTTAAATAAACACACAATTCTATAATGTTCTAAATTAAACCATACTTACCGTCACGCCCATTCCAGCTGAAGCCAATGTCTTCTGCAATAAAAGTAAAATAATAAACCAACCTCATCCTTACCTTTCCATGGTTCCCAAGACAGCTTCACCTCTGCTACTTTGACATGACAGGCTGGGTCGCAGCAGAAATCTGCCATCCTGCTTGCCATGCCGCAGACACTGAGAAGCGCAGGCATGCTTGCGCTCCTCAGTGTCTCGCTGTGATGGCATCAAGATGAGCCGAGTTCATGTCCAATGAACTGAGCTCACCTCATGCACGTCAGTGACAGCGTGGGAGAATTCTCCTGCGCTTGCCGTGAGCGCAGGAGATTTCTCCCACGCTGTCAGTGACGTGCATGAGGTGAGCTGAGTTCATTGGACATGAACTCGGCTCATCTGGATGCCGTCACAGCGAACGACAGAGGAGCACAAGCATGCCTGCGCTTCTCAGTGTCTGTGGCATGGCAAGCTGGATGGCAGCTTTCGGCTGTGATCCAGCCTGTCATGTGAAAGTAGCAGAGCTGGAGCTGTCCTGGGAACCATGCAAAGGTAAGGATGAGGTTGGTTTATTATTTTACTTTTATTGCGGGAGATCGTTGGCTTCAGCTGGAATGGGCGTGACGGTAAGTATGGTTTAATTTAGAACATTAAAGAATTGTGTGCTTATTTCAATTAAAGGACTTTATTCTGGGTGTTTGTGTTTTTTTTAACTTTGACTATGGGGTTAGTAATGGGGGTGTCTTATAGACACCTCTCCATTACTAACCTGGACTTGATGTCAGCTGGCATTATAAGCTGACATCAACCCCAGCCCTATTACCCCACTGCCACCACTACAGGGCAGTGGGAAGAGCGAGGCTAAGTGCCAGAATTGGCGCATCCTATGGATGCGTCATTTCTGGGGCGGCTGAGGGTTGGTGTTTCTAGCCTTGGAGGGGGTCAATATTCATGGAACCCTTCCTGGGCTATTAATATCAGCCCCCAGCTGTCTGCTTAGCCTTTGCTAGCTATTAAAATAGGGACGACCCCACATCATTTTTTTTGGGGGTCCCCCATTTTAATAGCTAGCAAAGGCTAGGTATTCAGCTGGGGGCTGATATTAGTAGCCTGCGAAGCTCCGTGGGTATTACCCCCTTCCCAGGCTTCAAACATCTGCTCCAGCCGTCTGCTTAAACTCCGCTAGAGACTAAAATTACGGGGAACCTCACGCCAATTGTTTTTAATAAATCCTTTATTTTAGCACTAAATGACAAGTACAGTAATCAACACTATCACTGTACTTATTATATATGTGACTGACATGTTTCTATCTATCTAATCTATGCATGATGTTCTATTCTTTCTGTTCTAAATTGTCTGGTACCGATGCTGAATTGCCGACCGGCTTTTTTAAAGAGACGGGTGCATGAAAACACTATTATTTTTTTTAAATAAATCCTTTAACACTAAATGACAAGTACAGTAACCAACACTGTCACTGTACTTCTTATATATGTGACCGACATGTTTCTATCTATCTAATCTATGTGTGATGCTCTATACTTTCTGTTCTAAATTGTCGGGTACCGATGCTGAATTGCCGGCCGGCTTTTTTAAAGACAGTGTCTTCTGAGCTGTTTGTCAGCTTTTGGACACCTTTGAAGGTGTTTTCTATGTGTTTTTGTTTGCCTGCCATTGGTTTTAACGGTGTTCGATGGCGTTCGACAGTGTTCTAAGGTGTTCGACGAACAGTTCCACGAACATCCCAGTGTTCGACGAACCGAACCGAACCCGAGCACTACGGGGGTGGCTCAACACTAGTCCCTGCACTTAGTTTCATACTTACCAGCCACTGTCTTCAACTTTTTCCGGCGCCCCTCCAATCTCGCACCACCTTCTTGTCACTTTAACTTCTAATTGATCGGAAGTCAGAGGTAACTGTTATAAGCTTTTAATATTCATCTATGAGAGCCAGAATGAGGTTTTTGTATTGAAAAGTGACCTCCAGCTCACTCCATAAAGCAATGGAGCGATCCGACAGGTTACAAACTGCTGGAGACCAACAGGAGTGGCGCGGATTAAGGATGAAGATGGCAAAAGGTAATTATAAGACTAAGTGCAGGGACTTAGATTAGAAGCACCATACCAGCAGTGAAATAAAAAAAATCTGGAGAGGTGCTTTAATATATATTTGATTTTAAGTTCACTTTTGTTCATTCCTTTTTCATTTTCTTTGCTTTCTTACTTTTTTTTCCAAACACCTGCCTACAATTCTTGCACCATGTAGTACCTCATCAAATAACAGTATAAAACATCACATAAATGATAGCCACTAATACATATGCATTTATTGATGGCCAACACTAAGATGCATGATCAACTTAGATTACTAATATAGTCAATGTAAGGTAATTGTGCAACATCAAAGTACCAAAGTGTTTACCCCATATAGGAACGCGAGGAGAACAAAAATGAGTCTCAAATGTATTGCACCCTACAAAACAAAACAGGCAAATGGCGATAGCCCAAAGTAAATGCCCCCTTACACACTAGACTAGACATCAATGGGTTCAGTTGAGAGCATTAGCTGACTGATTCTCAGGGAAGATGTTGATTTCAGACTGTAAATCATATTGTTCTCTCGGAGATAATTCACCAGTCGACATGTCATCTGTCAGCATACTCAGGACACACTCAGGAGCACTCAACTAAACAAACACTTTTGTATAAGGAAGAGTCGGATGAGATGACTGCCAGCTGAATGATAGGTTAAATCATCGCTGACAGCCATCTAATGTGTATGGCCGGCTTATGGTGCTATGCAAAGAAAGTTAGAAAGGGATATATGAAAAACAATGGCTCTGATACTCACATGGTTGACATATCAGAAAGTGATATCATTAAACTGTTTACCTATAGAAAACAAGTCCCTTCGGACAAATGCTTAAAAATTGTGTAAACTGATTGCATCTAGTCTTGACATATTTCTCCCTTTATATTCCAGATTCATTAGGAGACAGAAGAGAAGTGAGACAAATATAGTCCACCCATGGAGGTAAGTGTTGATGCCCGGATAGAAGCTATCCTTATGATAATTGCTCAGTATAGTCTTTAACCAATGCAGCCAAGCAAACAAAATTGGATGAAAAATTATTGAATTTAAAGTCCAGCCCACCTTACAAATTAGTTCAAACTTGAGCAAAGTGCGGCCTGCGGGCCATATCTGGAGCAGCTGAAGGGCAGAAACCAGTGGCCAACGGGCTGCACCACGATGCCGCCTCCCTATTTCACCACTATCTGCTTCCAGATTCAGATAACAGTGAATGCTGGCTCTTCCTTCCACCATTCAGCATGTGCGACTGAGATGACAACAGATGCATTGACGTCACTACACGTCACTGACGTCATATCTGGAGCAGCTGAAGGGCAGAAACCAGTGGCCAACGGGCTGCACCACGATGCCGCCTCCCTATTTCACCACTATCTGCTTCCAGATTCAGATAACAGTGAATGCTGGCTCTTCCTTCCACCATTCAGCATGTGCGACTGAGATGACAACAGATGCATTGACGTCACTACATCTCGTCTGCTGTGCAGAGCATCAGTGCACACAGCAGAGACTGGAGCAGAGCGCTGCGGGAACGAGAGTGAAGTGAGTATTTTTTATATGATATGAATGTGTGGGATCCTACTGCATATAGGGGGGGTGTTTGCTGCTTTTGGTTTAAAATGCAATAACGGGCGATCAAAACATCGTATCTACCCCAATGTGGTATCAATAAAAACGTCAGCTCAGTGCGCAAAAAATAAGCCTTCACTCAGCCCCAGATCCCGTAAAATGGAAACGCTACGAGTTTTTTTTTAACAAGTTTTGGATTTTTTTTTTACCACTTAAATAAAAAAAAACAACTATACATATTTGCTATCCACAAACTCGCAATGACCTGGAGAATCATAGTGGCAGGTCAGTTTCAGCATTTAGTGAACATGGTAAAAAAAAACGAAAAGTCAACTGTGGGATTGCACTTTTTTTGCAATTTCTCCACAATTGGATTTTTTTCCCCGTTTTCCAGTACACAATATGGTAAAACCAATGGTGTCGTTCAAAATTACAACTCATCCCACAAAAAACAAGCTCTTACACGACCATATTGACAGAAAAATAAAAAAGTTATGGCTCTGGGAAGAAGAGGAGCAAAAAATGAAAGTGCAAAAATGGAAAAGGGTCGCAGTGTGAAGGGGTTAAAGGGGTTTTGAAGGTTTTTGGGGGACAATTAAATTGACAGTCTGAAATCTAATATTCTGGATCGATATTTACAGTACCTCAACAATTAATTGTCTGGGGCTCCCCCTTACACATTAGACTGTTGGTCAAACCCATTGATATTGATGGATTTGGCAACATTAGTCTCATGTGTGTGGGGGGCTTAAGTCTAAACATGAGTCTTTTAAATTATATTTTTTAGTCTACAGGACCAGAATTCATCAGAATTTCTCAGCATTACCACCTCAAAATGAAGTTGACTTAGATTCAAATTACATCTATGTTTGCTCATCCTCCAGCAACAATAGCAAAATCTATAAGTTTGCTGATTACGGTACATTTCATTCCTGGGCTTCCTAAAGAAAATGATGAAATCACCTTTTGTATAAAGCAGGTCTTTGAAATGATCTAATGGAGCAGAGCACAAAAGTGCAATTAGTAATGAAATTGTGTACTTAAGAAAACTGCAGCCTCCTTAGCGCTGTCATCACTACTAGCGTTGAGCCACCCCCGTAGTGTTCGAGTTCGGTTCGGTTTGTCGAACACCCGTATGTTCGTCGAACTGTTCATCGAACACTTTCGAACACCGTTAAAACCAATGGCAGGCAAACAAAAACACATAGAAACACTTAGAAAACACATAGAAAACACTTCAAAGGTGTCCAAAAGCTGACAAACTGCTCAGAAGACACAACTAAAACATGGAAAAGTGACAGCAGGTGCTTCAACGGATATCAAGTGCTCCTTCAAGTGGGCTCTCTTCCACCTCAACTTCAACATCACAAATACTCCAGTCCTCAGAGGTGTCACCCCAATCGCACTTGCTTCCTCACAGCTCCCAAGTCTCCAGCTTCCCGTCTGAGTATGGGGTAACACAGATGGTTGAGTCTGCACAGCAGTTTACTCATACTATAGCCTGGGAAACGGAGGTCTGCTCCAGAGCTTCTGTTAATCCAGACGAGGAAATGATCTGCACTGATGCCCAGAATCTTTATGAGTCGGATCCAGGACCAGATGAAGAAGGTTCTGAGCATAATGTAGACCCTCGCTCCCAAACTGTAACTTCTGTTGGTGGAGACAATGATGAAGACGATGATGAGACTCAAATAAGTGATTGGAGCGACAAGTTGACTTTTCGGTCAGGGCAGGAAGAGGTTGGCTCTGAGGACGACGGGTGTGAGAACACACAGGGTGATGATGATGAGGTTGGAGATCCCACTTACTGTCAACCCACAGTCAGCCAGTCGATGAGGTCAGCAGAGGAGGTGGAGGAGGATGTGACTAGCCCAGGGGATGGGGATGACTCGGTACCCGGGCCTTTGGGATTTCGTGGTGGTCGGCTCCCGGGCCCGTACCCTGGGGTCACTCTTTAAAAGGGTGGATAATTGTTAATTTTATAAGAGTTCGTGACGCCACCTGTGGTATCTGGTGAGAAGCACCAGCGCTGCAGCAGTCTATTGAGGCCGGTGATAAGGCAGCTCGATGGTATAGCTCCCGACAGGTGGAGCTAGGCCTCAGAAAAGCGTATGCAGGGGGAATGCAGGACAGGCGAGACCCAGCTGGGTCAGAGCAAGAACGGGCACGGACACGGTAGTCACTTCAGTACCTTTTACTGGTGGAAATTCAAGCACATCATGGATCACTGTAGGGTGAAGGGTGCATATCAGGATCCTCCCCAATGAGCGGGTGTAGGGCCTCCTGTTTCTTGCCTCTGCGTAGTAAGTTTCTGACCTTCCTGGTGCTAGGCCTAACTTTGTCTCTGTCCTGCTCTGGCTGACCTTGTGGTAGGGCCTTGTCTTGGAGTTAACGCTCCCAGTATGCGGGGCCTAAGCATCTCCTGGCTCTGTTACGTATCAGCACCTTAGCGATCCTGGGACTTGTAGTTCTCCAGGGATTCAGGTTATGCCTTACTGGGTCATAGAAATCCCAGTAAGCTCGGATCCGGTGTCCGGTAAATGCTTCGGGGTGAGCTGGTTAAGCTCCTCTGCCCCCTATGTACTAACTCTCCACTCGCCTTCAGCCTACTCGGGCCCTCACTAGGCTATACATACTAAAGGCAGCTTGCCGCGCTTCACCGATCTTATGGCGCCGGCACACCTTAAGCTCTAACTGGGCTCCCTGAATCTAGCTAGCAGGAGCCTCGTGCTCCACTGCTGAACTATTAACTGAGTTCTCTAGACTAGACTGAGCTCCACTGCAGACTGACTTCTCTTAGGCTTCTCTACTGCAGGAACTCTTCAGAGGAACTGAACTGCCTAGCTCCACCTTCCCTATTTATATCCCTAACGGGCTCCCTCTGCTGGTCTGAGGTGGAAGGTGGAGATGAGTGAATGTTTATGGGGGCCTCTTGTGGAGGATTCCATCAATGCACTCTTCTAGGATCTGTGATACCAAGCGCAGCTGGGCGTCACAGATGCTATTGACGACGAGGTTAGGTTGCGCCTTCCTCGATAGAGACGGAGTACTGGAAGCACGTCAACAACTGCATCCTCAACCACAACTCTGCCTCTGACCACAAGTCGCGGTGGCTCTTCAGATCGCAAGGGCTCTAAGCCTTGCATAGCCTGGGCTTTTTTTCAGATCGATAAGGATGACTCAACTCGTGTTATCTGTAATATTTGTCACCAAAAGCTAAGTAGAGGCCAAAAAATCCATAGTTTGAGTACTTCATGCATGAACCGTCACATGGATATGAAGCATAAGTTGCAGTGGGAAGCTCACTGTGCTACAATGCGGCCTCGCGGGCCAGGCCAACCACCGTCTACCCCATCTTGTGCATCCGTGGCCTCTTCATCCTCTGTGACTGGGGAGACAGCAGTCACACATGTTTTTGGACGCAGACCTGCTACCTCTTTACCCGCAACAGCCAGTGTGATGGGCAGGTCATCATTTCATTTGGAAGTGGAAACACCAGCTGATGTTGAGCGCTCTCCGACATCGAGAGCACCACCTTTGGATCAAGGGAACCTAACTTTTCCGCCTGCATCTTCATCACAGACCGGCAGTTTGCTGGGGACACCCTACTCAACCCCGTCTAAGCACAACAGCCAGCCCTCGGTCCCTCAGATGTGGACAAGTAAAAGACCATTTCCTCCTAGCCATGACAAAGCTAAGAGGTTGAATTTCACCATCTGCAAGCTGTTGGCTACAGAAATGCTGCCTTTCCGCCTGGTGGACACAGAGGATTTTCGAGACCTTATGTCCGTCGCAGTGCCCCAGTACCAGATGCCCAGTCGGCACTACTTCTCAAAGAAAGGTGTGCCTGCGCTACACCAACATGTCGCACACAACATCACCGCTTCTTTGAGAAACTCTGTGTGTGACAGGGTGCATTTCACCACAGACACTTGGACGAGTAGGCATGGACAGGGGCGTTACATGTCGCAGACTGGGCACTGGGTAACTATGGTGGCAGCAGGACAAGGGGCTTCTGTCCAAGTCTTGCCATCCCCATGAGTTGTGCGTCAATCCTCTTTATCTAGACATTCCTCCACTGCTTCTGCCTCCTCAACCTCCTCTCGGTCCTCCACCTGCACCCAAAGCCTGTCTGGTAATGCCACCCGCTTTCTAACTGCGCAGAAGGAATCCTGCATACCTCCTTACTATGCTGGCAGCAGGGCTCAACGGCATAAGACGGTGTTTACTTTGAAATGTCTGGGAAATGTGAGTCACACAGCTGAGGAGTTGTGGTCAGCTCTGGAGACCCAGTTTCATGAATGGTTGTCTCCACTGGACCTGCAACCAGGGAAGACCGTGTGCGACAATGCTGCCAACCTGGGTGCGGCCCTTCGCCGGGGCAATGACACACACGTACCTTGTATGGCTCACGTGTTGATCCTTGTTGTCCAGCAATTTTTAGCCCACTATTCTGGACTAGATGGCCTTCTGCAGAGGGCACGGTCGCTTTGTGCTCACTTCCGCCGTTCCCATCCCGCAGCTCAACGACTTACGTCTCTACAGAAGTTGTTGGGTCTGCCAGTTCACCGTCTGAAATGCGATGTGCCGACACGGTGGAATTCAACTCTGCACATGTTGCAGCGACTGTGGCAGCACCGACAAGCCCTGGTGCAATACGTTCTGACGTATAGCCTGGGCCAACGAGAGCCAGAGGTGGGGCAAATCACACTGCAGGAGTGGTCTCAGATCAGGGACCTATGAAGTTGACGCTCCTCCTGGGCCGTGGGGTACCCAGAGCCGGGCCGGTAGAAGCTGGGGGTTGTAGTCACTGTGGCGGTGACCCAGTCCATTTGAATATATGGGTTTTATAATGTCCGACTACGCCACCTGTGGAGTGCGGCCAAAGGGGCCGCCGCTGCGGAACAGTCCTCTGAAGCTGGTGGTTTTGCAGCAATGGTATTATTACTCCCCACAGGAAGAGTGTAGCTTCAGGGCAGTGTGGGTGGATGATGGTGGTTGTAGTGCAGGGAGTCAGTAATGAACACAGAGTCCGTGTGATGCAGTCCCAAGATCTTTACTCACAGTTGTTGCAGTCCAGATTACAGGTACCAGAGCAATCTCCCCCGTCGTGCTGTGCGTACTCAGTGAGGGGTTCAGTCCACCCCCAGATAGCTCCGGAGTACTTAGCAGGACCCCCTTCTGTGTGTCCTTTCTCTGGCCTTCTCCCTGCACCTCACACCCAGTGACACTTCTATCCGGTATCCTCGGACCTTGGCGGGTGACGTGTGTTCCGTCCCCTGGGTCCTATGTGGCTACCTTCTTAGTGAGACTGGTGTGGACTTTGGAATGCAGTACATGAAATGCTGCAGCCTCCGGTTTCTAGTTGAGCCTTGCTGTTTCTCCGCTAGTTGAGGGACCGGTTCCCCTTATCTGGCCTGACCCCTCTACCTCCTGGTAGCAGTGGGCGTACGGGTGGCCTTCTGCACGGCCCGTACCCCTAGGGTCCCTTCGGTTCCTGGAGCCTTCCTGCTCCCACTCCTCTCTTCTCTCCTTCAGTCCTGGGCCTCCCAGGCTAGGCCCGCATCCGGAGCAGAGCTCATGCAGAGCCTCTGCTCCTGTCACTTCTCCTCCTGTGACTGGCTTGCTCTTTCTAAGATGGCTTCCTATTTATACTCTCCCTGTCATGTGCTCCCCTAAGCTGCTTTCTCCACCCACACCCACTACATAGGGCCCTCCCACCAGCTAGGGACCTGGGACTGTGCTCTCCCTTAGGAGCAATCTCACCCTACCCCCACTGCGGGTATGTGTTCGATGCAGGTGTTAGGGTCCCGAGCCATACTCCTTCCTTACCTGAGGGTGAGATACCACACCTCTGGGTGAGATGCAGTACCTCTGTGGCGACTGAACCCTCAGGGGCGCCACACACCCTTCTGCACAGTTTTGAAATGGCGACGAAGATGTTTAGTGCTGACGACGATGCCATTATCATCATGACTATTCCGGTGATTTACATGCTGGAGCACACGTTAAACAGAATTCAGAGTCAGGTGGTGGGCAAGAGGAGGTGGAGGAAGTAGAGAAGTAGTCGTATGCGGAAGGGATAACATCTCCAAGGTCCAGACAGTTGGCAGCACCAAGGCGGCAGGCATGGGAGAGTGGGGGAGAGGGATTAACCAGGGTGAATGGTAGCAGCCAAACTGTTGAGGAAGGTGCAGGAGCCGAGGGAGAAGTGGAGGACGAACTGGCGATGGGCATGGAAGACTCATCAGATGAGGGAGACCTTGATCACATTTCTGTTGTGTGAGGTTGGGGGGAGAGGCAGAGGAAGGAAGCATGTTTCTTACCTCGCTACCAACACAAGGACTTGGTCCTCCTGGATGCGCAAGACACATGAGTGCCTTCTTGCTGCACTAACTGCAACATGACCCTTGGATTGTCAGAATTTGAAGCAATCCCGACTACTGGGTTGCCAGTGCCACACTCTTAGATCCCCGGTACAAAAGTAAATTTGCCGAAATAATTCCTGCCATAGAAAGGGATTCACACATGCAGGAGTATCAGCAGAGGCTGTTGCAGAATCTTACATGTGCTTTTCCACAAAACACCAGTGGTGCACGTAGTGAATCTCACAGTTCTAACTTGCAAACCGTGGGACTGTCGAGTCTTCATCACTCAAACCGTAACAGTAACACAGTATCTGCTGGTAACAGCAATTTTGTGGAATCGTTTCACCACATTTTTAGACCATCCTTTGCAAGGCCACAGGAGACAAGAAGTCTGACACATAGTTAACTCCTAGAGAGGATGGTACAGGAGTATCTCCAAGTGAACATCGAAGCCATGACTGTGTCACTGGACCCTTGCTTATTTTGGGATTCCAATCTGGAAAAATGTCCGGAGCTCGCCACTCACGCCTTGGAGATCTTGTCATGCCCTGCAGCCAGCGTTCTCTCTGAATGTGTGTTCAGCGTTGCTGGTGGTGTGCTGACAGATAAGCGCACGCGGCTGTCCACTGAGAATGTAGACAGACTCACGTTCATAAAGATGAACAAATCATGGATCCGCAAGGATTTTGTGTTTTACGTGACGTTGGCATCGTCAATTCCAGGTGGGTTGGTTTGCCCCCCCCCCTTTTAACTGTATGAAACTACATACAGTATGGCTTTGGGTAACACAGATGGTTGAGTCTGAAGAGCTGTTTACTCATACTATAGCCTGGGAATCAGAGGTCTGCTCCAAAGCTTCAGTGTCTGCTAGTCAGCGTAGAATTTTTAACTGCATCTAGCCAAGGCAATACTTTGGGCGTAGTAGCCCAGCTGTGAAGCAAGCTGCACCGCCTGTGTATCTAATAAGAATTTTTAAATGCATCTAGCCTAGGCAGACTGTGGGGACCCCCAACCAAACCCAGACACTCAGCCCCCCTACCGTCCCCCTTTCCTTGACAATACAATAATGTAACTCTTACAACTGGATGGGTGAGGATCGGTCACAGCTTTATTAACTCTTTATACTCATTCCATTAGAAAGGCATTTCATTTCTAAAATAATTCAGCTTGTTGCAGCATGCCCTGGGTCTCCACACCGGCAAGTTGGCCAACAAGTGTAACTCTCCAACATGTCCTTTCTATTTCCAGGCCACGGAGGATCCTACATACTCGTATGCAGGACTCTGACCCCCATCCATCACTCTTAACGCTTGTTCCACTCCGTCCTGGAGTCCTGACAGGAATATGTCCAGTCCAATATCCATTAAGTGAACACTGTCGGGCCGTATGAGGCTTGCTTTATCTCGTTCCAGTTGTCAGTGTTGTATCACTACACCGCCTGTGTCTCTTCTAAATTTTGCCATCCGAATATTTATTACCCGCCTTGTCCGTTCGATGCCTGTGATGTCTCGCGCACCTTGTCATAACGCTATCGGCACAATCTCTGACCATACTATAGTTAGTTTTGTGAAAAATTCTCTGAAACTCTCAGTGTCTAGTTTCATTGTTGCCATTAGTTATGCGCTCTTGTGATGACCTAGGTCGTTTCTCCTGAATGGAAAACTAAGATGACCGGACTTCTTGCCTCTCTCCCTACCCTGATTACCTAAATTAGTACCTGTGGCTATAGCAGGCCTCTAATACCTCTCCAGTTGAAATATGTGTTATGAAACTCTAATTTCCTCCCGCCTGGGTGGACTTTCGCCCTTTTTTCTGCCCAATATATATACGAGTGGCCTATCACCCACACTGTTGGCTTAGCGTCACCTGTAAAAGAAACAAACCACGTTAGGATAACAAGTCCGGTCTTATGTATCTCGCCAAACACGTGGATTGCCATCTCCCTATCCTCTGAACTTCCGTTTCTGACAGTCCTGCGCTTGCTGCTTCCGTGGCCGTGCCTATGCAGAATGAGTGTGTCCCGTAATCTTTGGGGTGGTTCCCTGCCGATGTTATACATTTATTAAATATAGCTTGGAACTGGTATCTTGATAATGGCATTCCATCAATGTGTGATAGGAAGAAATTACTTTGTGATCTGATGGTTATATATGTTTTTACTATTGTTACCCGACTCAGTGTACCGTTTGTGGGTTGTAGAAGTACCCAAGTGCCCCTGCCCGCTGGAACCGCTTTCAATTGGCGTATGCGTAGACTTATTGCATTATTGGCTATGACTATGTCCTGGTGTAATAAGCCTCCACTGGTGGTAATTTTGGATTGAGGGACTAATTCGCTTATGCATAGCGCCCCGAACAAGGCGATCGCAAATGCAGTAGACAGTAGTGTTGCTTCAAATTGTGAGTGTCATGTTAATGGTGTTAGGGATATGATGTGAGAAATCAGGTTTAGTAACACGGGACGGGACGTCTACACTCCTGACTTGGCTGACCCCTTTTCCACCCTTTTATGGATTGTCTGATGATGAATCTCTTTGTCACATCTCCCCAATTCAGTAGTTGGAAGTGAAATGCTACTCCGGTCTGACACCACTGCGCTGACGCCCCTGATATGCCCCTCATCATTAGCTGGTGGAGAAATTCTATGGTGACTTGTAATCTGGCTTGTTCACATTGGTCAACCCATCTGCCTGCTACTAGTCGTGTCCACTCTTCTCATGCCTTACCGTATGCTTGCCACGTCAACAGGGAAACTGACGCTCTGATTAATGGCATCAACTATTCGCCACTAGATCCCATAGGGAGGGTGGGCAACTGTTGCCCGATGGGTGGGCGTTGGGGAGGAGCTCTGTGAAAATCTGCCAATTGAATTGTGATAAAGCGTTAGCAGCAGCTTTAGACCCCTCAGCATCGTGGCTAGCGCGGACCCATACATTGTGTTTTAGGCACAGGAATGCTAGCCAGCTTAGTAGGCCTAGCACTGGGAGAGACGATGATGCCATCTTATTAATGCAGTGCACTAGGCTGGTGTTTTTTGTTATGAAGCATATATTATTGTTAGCCAGGCGCGCGCCCCATATTTCTATTGCTACCACTATTGGGAAGAAAAATTAATTTCCGGGCTAGATGCAGCTAAAAATTATTATTAATTTCAAAGCTAGTGGAGCTTGGTATAGATGGCCTAATACAATGAGTACCACACACTGCTACTATGCCCAAAATTATTTTACAGGCAAGATGCAGCTAAAAATTATTAGTAATTTGAAAGCTGGTGGAGCTTAGTATAGATGGCCTAATAGAATGAGTACCACACACTGCTAATATGCCCAAAATTATTTTACAGGCAAGATGCAGCTAAAAATTATTATTAATTTCAAAGCTGGTGGAGCTTGGTATAGATGGCCTAATACAATAAGTACCACACACTGCTACTATGCCCAAAATTATTTTCCAGACAAGATGCAGCTAAAAATTATTAGTAATTTGAAAGCTGGTGGAGCTTAGTATAGATGGACTAAGAATAAGTCCCACACACTGCTACAAGCCCAAAATTATTTTCCGAGCTAGATCCAGATAAAAATTATTTGTAATTTGCAAGCTGGAGGAGCTTAGTATAGATGGACTAAGAATAAGTCCCACACACTGCTACAAGCCCAAAATTATTTTCCGAGCTAGATCCAGATAAAAATTATTTGTAATTTGCAAACTGGAGGAGCTTAGTATAGATGGACTAAGAATTAGTCCCACACACTGCTACAAACCCAAAATTATTTTCCGAGCTAGATGCAGATAAAAATTATTAGTAATTTGCAAGCTGGTGGAGCTTAGTATAGATGGCATAATAGAATGATGCTATGCCCAAAAGGTTTTACTTGGCTAGGTGCAGTAAAAAAAATTGTATGCTATACACAGGTGGTGTAGCTTGCAACACAGATATGCTACTCCACTGACTAACACACACTGCAAGAGGCCAAAAAGGATTTGCTTAGCTAGATTTAGCCAAATGTTGTGAAAAACACTTGCACAGCACTGGCACAGACCTGCCTGGCAAAAAGTCCTAGGAAATGCTGTAACCTAGTCCTCAAAAGGACTGCAATTACAATTAGTCCCTACTCCCAACCTATCTATTTAGACGAAGGACTTGGGTCCGAAACGCGCGTCGGGGTTTGCTGCGTGGTGCCATTCAGATATACTGAACCAGTGTGCAGGTACTTTATTTTATACTCTTTGATTGAATCAGCATTCATTTAATTTCAAGTACTATATGTCTGGGTATGGTGCACATGAGTGGGTAGATACAGGAAGTACATGATCATTCTCTTATACAATACTTTTATATATAAGTCATGACCACCCATGTTTTGCCTCATATTTGTTAGACTGTTGACTTATGTCACAAACGATGTATTTTTGAATTAGCTGACTATCATTTTCATATATACCTGCCTCTGGGATATAAACAGATATGTTGTATTTAGTATACATTTGTTCTACATTTTTTTGTAATATATTCTGTTTGGGTACTACAGTGCGGCTTTCCATGTGCATGTAGTGCCACTTTAACCATTGTATCGATAAAGGTTTTTTAATTGAATCTTTCTACTTGATTGGACCTCTCATTCAGTGGTTCTCCTTGTTTCCTATCTATTTAGGAGCACAGACCTGCCTGCTAAAAGTCATAGGAAATGCTGGAACCTAGTCCTCAAAAGGACTGCAATCACAACTATTCCCTACTCCCAAGCTATCTGTATATTTCTGAGAAAATTGGCTTGAAATTAACACTGAAAGTATAGTGCACACAGCAACAGCGGTGCCGTCTAACACGCAGCTGCAGCAGTGAGAAAATGGTGGCGTCGGGGAAAATGGCTGGGTCTTATAGGGCAAGGACATGTGACATACACAGCCAATGACACATGCCCTTGCTTGTGTGAAAAAAAGCACTTCGCTCCGTGTGTGCGCTGCTGATAGGCTGACAGATTGCACCTCCCCACTGTAAATGCGGGAAAGAGGAAAAAAAATGGAGATCTTCATTATTTATGCAGAGATCCATCCCCTGCCCCTCCCCCCACCCCGCTGTACACTCAAACTGTGTATTAACATTGATTATCAGCATTACTGTGAAAAAATCCAGTTATGATTTTGGTGCACGAACAGTTATCGAACATAACCTCGAACAGCCGGATTTTTTTCAAATCGTTCGTGTTCGCCGACCGGCTCGAACACCGCCCAAAACAGCTCGAATTTGAGATTGGCGAACAGTTCGAGTCGAACACCGCTCATCTCTAATCACTACCACTAAGCACAAAACTTGAATTCTTTAATTGATAATTTCTTTAATTGATCATTTTGTTAATTTGTAAAGGATACCAGAGATTATATGTTATAATGTTTGATATATCTGTCTAGTGTCAAGAATGTCCAGTCTAAGTTTTTACACCCTTTTAGTTGGCTTGCTTTGTGCCAGAAATGTGGGCCACAATTTTGGATAAGTTTTGTTGCATTGTTTTGCATATTAAACCATGCCCATTTTCCAATAAACCATGTTTCTTTTCAACAAAGCAATGCTCCTTAGTCAGACAAGTTGTGAAAAGTATAAAAATGAAGGTGGCTCGCAGCACTCAAATGTTGGACAATTACAAGAGGCACATAGGTACAAAAAGGACGCCCAGTCAAAAAAGTTCCAAGGAGTCCACTTGTGAAAAATTCAATAGAAGAAAGAGACAGGGTCCAAATCAGGTGAAAAAACTTCAAAGTTCCTTTTATTCTGCCATACATGCGACATTTCGACCAACCATGGGTCTTTTTGACCAGTCATATACTTGAAAAAGACGTATGGCTGGTCGAAACGTTTCATCTATAACAGAATAAATGGAACCTTGAAGTTGTTTTTCACTTGAATTGGATGCTGTCTCTTTCTTCCATTGAAGTTGTGAAACGTACATCATAAATATGGTGCAAGTCATAAAAGACAGATTTTTATGAGACTGTCTCCTATAATGCATTAACAAAGCTACTACCAATTTTATATACTTCATCCAACTTTACATTCTTCTCATTCGAATGGTCCAAAATATTAGTTAAAAAATTGTTTCCTATTAAAAGCTATTGTGAAAAATTTAGAATAAATAAATTTTGACATCAAACCACAAAAACAAAATCCTGATTAACCTGTAGTTCATGAAAAATTCTAAGAGGCAGAAGAGCAGCAGGCTGAGAATTAATTATAATTTTATGTCTTTTCACTATACGTGTGCAAACATAGATATAGTAATAAACCAATTATTCATCTACATACTGTTTAATCAGAATCCTTGTCTAAATTATATTGAAAACCAAGAGAAAATATCAATACAAAACATCACAGAAAACATTTACTCAGAAAGATATTAAGAGAGTAAAAACTGACCATTAATTAGTAAACATTAAAATGTATTCTTTTATCTAAAAGTGAAGCTGCTCTGAAGAGTAACTGTCGCTTACATTTTTATTGTATTAATTAATAGTACATGTGAAAATAAAGAAAAATGTAATATATCTTTTCAGAGAAATCTTTTTCCTTCTGTACTGATCATTTATTCTCAAAATTCTCAATTCCCATGTAAAATATTCAGTGAAAACAGTTTTTTATATGACTGAGAATGGAAATGACAATTGGTGCTCATAAAGTTCCATGGAGAACTGCAATTGTCTTTTCTGGAGAGCTTGCAGCAAAATGTCTGTGTCTGCCTTTAGCTATTCCCTCCTGCTCCATAGAATTTTAAATGCAGCAATTGTCATTTTCTATAGTAGTTATGTGAAAATCTGTCTTCATTGAGTACAGATTTTATCCATGAATTAAGAATGAAGGATCAGTTCAGGAGTAGAAATTAGTAAATTTCTCTGCTAAGACATAGTACAAAGGTTTATATTTCCATATGTACCATTGATTCATGAAATAAAAATTAAAACAATGGTTACTTTTTAAGACCTTCACTACATGTGACGTATATTTACATCATATATTGTGTCCCTGACTTTGATGCGGGCTCCAACGTTGAGTCCGCGGCTGTTAACCTGTTAAAACTGCATCATTACACTCTCCTATCTGCAAATACCAAGACTGATATTACTGCCATATAGTGACATATAGTGGTAGATACTAGTGATGAGCAAGCACTAAAATGCTTGGGTACTCGTTGCCCGGGTCGAGCAAATTGGAATACTCGGGTGCTCGACCCGAGCAATGAACCCAATGTAAGTCTATGGGAAACTCGAGCATTTTTCAGGCGGCTCCCCCCGGCAGTCTGCAGAGGGCCTAAAAATTGCCCAAATCGACGGGAACAGTGCTCAAATGACATGGAAACAGCATGGGGAAGACCCCTGGAGGCACCTCTGACTCCCAGGTCAATGCTGTCAACAATGTTGTCAGAGGTATTACGCCACTTTTAAGGACTTTTTCTGGGAAATATGTTATGGAACATCCTTTCCAGAGTAATAACTTGTATATAAGGCAAAATAAATAATCAAAAACAAAAATACTCCTCTACACCTTGGGCTATGTTCACACATAGCGTTTTTGATGCTTTTTTGCACTTTTGCATAACTTTCAACCAAGACAAATGCATTCACTGGGAAATGTAATTTTAACATTTTACAACCTTATCTGGCCATGTGGTGTGTGACACATCAGACACATGCATACAGTGCTGAAAAGACATGGGAACAGCATGGGGAAGACCTCTGGAAGCATCTCTGACTACCAGGTCACTGCCTAAAAGTGTGCCCATCATAAGTGATCCTTGGCGCATGCGAAGATGCCCCCCGCCATGCACCTGTCGTGGCAGACTTGCAACAATCACCATCCACGTCCTTGTCCCAGTTCAGCGTTCAGTTGTTCCTATCCCATTTCTTGGAATGCAAGCACAAGTATGCAGCCAGCCATCCACCCACAGGCTGCAATACTATACTGCCAAATTTTTGACAGCTGCTTGCACTTGAAATGTGGCCTTTTAGGATCGTGGAGGCGGAAGCTGTCCACAATCTTATGGGGGCTGCGACCAGGTATCCCTGGCCAGGGATGGTACAGAGCAAGTCCCGGTGTCGTCTCTGCCTTCCACAAGCATGGGTTCCACAACATAACCTGTGCCCTCCCCAATGCACTTACTGGGAAGGACCTCCTAACCACAAACACGTGGGCAGGTGAATGTGGCAAGGGACGGTATGGAGCCAGTCCACAGCTTTTTTTGCTGAGAGTTGTATTTCACCACAGCCATATTCTTTAGCACTGCGAAAGGACTGGCATAGATAGAAACTGTATCTACTCTGGGTGTCATTTCTCCATCATCAAGTTCCGCCCATTGTCACACACGACCATGACTGGCTGTATGTTCAGCTGTGAGAACCACAGATCAGGCTGCTGTGTTACAGCTTTCAACAACTTTGCAGTGCTGGGAGGTTTGTCACCTAAGCATTAAGCATGTAATCTTCAGCACAGCCTGTTGCCGCTTGGCCAAGGCAGTGCTGCAGTGCTTTCAGCTTGTGACTGATGTGGTCATTTCGGAGATAGAGGAGGAGGTGCAGGAGCTGAACAATGTGATTACATTGAGGTTATATTGGCGACTCTGTTTTTTATACTAAAGAAAGATACTACTGTTTTTTTTTTTTACGTTATTTTTTAAGATAAATGCATTCACCGGGAAATGTCATTTTAACATTTTACACCCTTATCTGGCAATGTGGTGTGTGACACATCATCAGACACATCCTGTTTCATTTATTATGGAGGGACTCTGAAAGTCACAAAGCCAATTTTTATAGGGCCATCAGGCGGCCCTTACTATTCTTAAAAGACCATCTGTCGGCCCTCGCTATTTTTAGAGATCCATCAGCCAGCTATGCTTTGTTGTTCCCATTATTAACGAGTGGGTCTCCAATACTGTTATTGCATATGCAGTGACTGCAAGGGTTGCCAAAAATTCGGACGCAACCCAATACCCCTTTGAAGAGACATAGAGGAGGGTCTCAGTAAAAAAAATGTTCCCATTAAGAAGGAGCGGGTCTCCTATAGTGGTAATGCCCATGCTGTGACTGCAAGGGCTGCCAAAAGTTGGGAAAAACCCCACTAACAATTTAAAGACACATAGAACAGGGCCACAGTAACGCATACGACATGTTCCCATTAGAAAGGAGAGGGTCTGCTATACAGTTATAGGGTATGCAGTGAGTCCAACGGCAGACCAATTTTAGGAAAAACCCCACTAACAATTTAAATACATATAGAGCAGGGCCACAGTAATGACAAATTCCTATTTGAAAGGAAAGTGTCTGCTATACAGATATAGGGTATGCAGTGAGTCCAACGGCTAGCCAAATTTAGAAAAAACCCCACTAACATTTTAAAGACACATACAGCAGGGCCATAATAACAAGTACGGCATGTTCCCATTAGAAAGGAGAGGGTCTGCTATACAGTTATAGGGTATGCAGTGAGTCCAATGGCTGACCAATTTTAGGAAAAACCCCACTAACAATTTAAAGACACATAGAGCAGGGCCACAGTAACAACAAATTCCCATTAGAAAGGAGAGGGTCTCCCATAGTGTTGGCCTATGCAGTGAATGCAAGGGCTGCCAAAAATTGGGAGGCACTCCAATGCCCCTTGAAAGAGACTTAGAGGGCCTCTTAAAAAAATGTACCCAATTAGAAAGGAGCGGGTCTCCTATAGTTGTAATGCCCATGCACTAAGTGTATGGGCAGACAAACATTTACCCCTGGGCTATACATGAACATACTGTATAAAAAAAATATTTTACGGGCATCATAAACACCCTTTAAAAAAATGATGTGGGTGTTGCATCACGGACCACGGTCACCTTTGTAATATGGTGGTGGAGGATGAGGATGAGGAGAAGAAAGAGAACAAGAGCAAATAGCTCCCCAAAAAAGACAATGGATTTGAGTTTATCTCATGCTGCTATCATTCGGTGGTGTTAAGAAGTCTGGCCCAATCCAGCCCTTGTTCATTTTTATTATTCAGCCTGTCAGCATTTTCAGTTGACATGCGGATGCGCTTATCAGTTATAATTCCACAAGCGGCACTAAAAACCAGCTCTGATAAAACGTTAGCGGCAGGGCAGGCCAGGACCTTCAAGTCGTAGAGAGCCAGTTTATTCCACGTATCCAGCTTGGATACCCAATAATTATAAGGCGCAGAGGAATCACGAAGGACGTTGGTACGGTTGGCAAGGTGCTCTCTCAGCATCTTCCCAAACTTTGCACTCCTTGTGCGAGTACCCCGCACCTCAGGGCCTGTGCAATGGGAGGGTCTGAGAAAACTGTCCCAGAACTTTCACAGTGTTCTCCTGCCTCTGCTGCATTGGATTTGTGTCTCTCTCACCGGTACGCGAGGGTCATGGGAAAGGCAGCGTAACATAAACTCAGCCATGTATGCCAGAATTTCGTGTCCTCACCAAGAGGATGGCTGACCATCTTCTCCTCCTCCTGCTCCTCTCTGTCCTCTGGCCATCTACGCTGAACAGATGGTATGACAGTTGTGCAGGTAGTACCATCTATAGTGCATGAAAGTACCTCCTGTTCTTCCTCCTCCTCCTCCTCATTGTCACCCAATCCACGTTGAGATGAGATGAGGCTGGGCTGTGTGTAATCACCCTGTATGGTTCCTTGCTCCATTTCATCGTGCTACACCTGTAATGCTTCCTCTTTGATTGTGAGCAGAGAGCATTTCAGAAGACAGAGAAGCGGGATGGTGACACTAATTATGGCGTCATCACCGCTCACCATCTTGGTGGAGTCATCAAAGTTTTGGAGGATGGTACATATGACTGACATACATGTCCACTCCTGAGGTCTTATGTGTGGAGTCTTGTTGATGCTGCTACTCAACAACTGCCCTCTTCTGCTCACAAATCCTTCCCAACATCTGCAGTGTAGAGTTCCAACGCGTGGGGACATCACATACCAGTCTGTGAGCTGGAAGCTGCAAATGCTGCTGAAAACACGGCACTGGCGGCAGAAGCTGTAGGTGACTTTCTAAAATGGGCACACAGGCGGCGTACTTTAACAAGCAGATCCGGCAGCTCCGGGTAGTATTTTAGAAACCGCTGAACCACGAAGTTAAGCACATGGGCCAGGCATGGTACGTGTGTGAGCTCACCTCGCCTCAGAGCCGCCACCAGGTTCCGGCCATTGTCACACATGACCATGCCTGGCAGTAGGTTCAGTGGTGTGAGCCAAATATCTGCCTGCTCTTTCAGAGCTGTCCACAACTCTTCAGCATTGTGCGGTATGTCACCTAAGTATATTAGCTTCAGCGCAGCCTGTTGCCACTTGGCCGAGGCAGTGCTGCAGTGCTTCCAACTTTTGACTGATGTGGTCATTTTGGAGATGGAGGCTGAAGAGGTGGAGGAGGTTGAGGAGGATGAGGTGCAGGAGCTGTATACTGTGGGGGCAACCCTGATTGACCTAGGGCCCACAATCCTTGGTGTCGGGAGAACGTGTTACGTCCCAAGGTCCGACTGGGTCCCGGCTTCCACTATGTTAACCCAGTGTGCCGTCAGCAAGATGTACCGTCCCCACCCACAAGCACTTGTCCATGTGTCCATGGTTAGGTGGATTTTCACGGTAACTGCGACGTTGAAGGCACGGCTAATGTTTTGGGACACGTGCTTGTATAATCCGGGGACGGCACACCGGGAGAAATAGTGGCAGCTGGGGACCGAGTACCGAGGGATGGCAGTCACCATCATGTAGCGGAGTGCTTCCATCTCAACGAGCCTAAAAGCAGTCATGAAATGTGGGAATTTAGTAGTGTGGCCTGTGGGGCGTTGGCTGAATATTTGCGCTTGCGTTCCAAGGACTGGAGTATGAACAACTGAACGCTGTATTGGGACAAGGACGTGGACGTGCTTCCTGATGCTGCTACTTGAGAGTGTGCAACGAAATGTGCAGGGAAGGAGGCATCTTCGCATGCACCAGGGACAGGGGATTGGCTTGCATGCACAACAGTGGAAGAAGCAATGGTGCCACCCGCAGACACTGTTCCTGGACCCTGATGTTCGACCCACAGTCAGGTGCTTTGCTGCCATATGCCTGATCATGCTGGTGGTGGTCAGGCTGGTCGTTTTGCTTCCCCTGCTGAGGCTGGCCTGGCAGGTGGTGCAAATTGCCTTTTTGGGGCTATCGGCAGAGTCTTTTAAAAACAACCAGACTCGGGAAGGCCTAACAGTTGTACTGGCAACTTCCTTCGTGCTGGTGTTACGGGGAACGGTTGCCTGCCTTCTTTCTGTGGCCACCACACTGCTTCTTCCTGCCTGTTGGGGTGCTCTGCCTCCCTCCCCCTGTGTGCTGCTGTCCTCGCTCTGCATGTCCTCCTGCCAGGTAGGGTCAGTTACTATATCATCCACCACCTCGTCTTCCACTACCGCACTCTGGTCCTCCTCCTGACTTTCTGGCAATTGTGTCTCATCATTGTCCACCTCTTGTGACACTTTCCCACCATCGCCTTCATGTGACCGCGGCTGCTCAAATATTTGGGCATTGCTACATGCGATCTCCTCTTATATGTGATCTTATATGTGATCCATGTGATGGAGAAAACACAGTTTTAAATACCTGGCCTGTAGGTAACTATTTTAAACAGCAATCTGATGTCAATTGCTTCACTGATACACTGAAACAAATTTTTAATGGAGGTCAAAAATGGCAGTATTTTCTGAAAACGTATATGTGATCCGTGTGACGGAGAAAACACAGTTTGAAATACCTGGCCTGTAGGTAACTATTTTGAACAGCAAACCGATGTCAAAAACTTTGCTGACACACTGAAACAAAATTTAATGGAGGCCAGAAGTGGCAGTATTTTCTGAAAATGTATATGTGCTCCGTGTGACGGAAAAAACACAGTTTTAAAAACCTGGCCTGTAGGTAACTATTTTGAACTGCATTCTGGTGTGAATTGCTTCACTGACACACTGAAACAAATTTTTAATGGAGGTCAGAAATGGCAGTATTTTCTGAAAATGTATATGTGATCCGTGTGATGGAGAAAACACAGTTTTAAAAACCTGGCCTGTAGGTAACTATTTTGAACTGCATTCTGGTGTGAATTGCTTCACTGACACACTGAAATTTTTTTTAATGGAGGTCAGAAATGGCAGTATTTTCAAAAAACGTATATGTGATCCGTGTGACAGAGAAAACACAGTTTTAAATGCCTGGCCTGTAGGTAACTATTTTGAACAGCAATCGGGTGTCAATTGCTTCACTGACACACTGAAACACATTTTTAATGGAGGTCAGAAATGGCAGTACTTTCTGAAAACATATATGTGATCCATGTGAGGGAGAAAACACAGTTTTAAATACCTGGCCTGTAGGTAACTATTTTGAACTGCAAACTGGTGTCAATTGCTTCAATGACACACTGAAATTTTTTTTAATGGAGGTCAGAAATTGCAGTATTTTCTGAAAACGTATATGTGATCCGTGTGACGGACAAACCACAGTTTTAAGTACCTGGCCTGTAGGTAACTGTGAGGAGCTGCCCACTTACTAAAGACTATGATACTTTTCCAGCAATGGACCACCATTTTTGTCAATATTATTATTGTGTATTATTAGTGATTTACTTGTTATGTTTTATATAGTTCTACTTACTTGTCAGTATGTAAGATTGTAAAATGTCCAGCATTCCACTATTCTCATCTTTATCTCAGGAGTCCATTGTCTCAATAGCCAATAATCTCATTCGGTGAGTGTAGATTGAGACACAGTGGAGCCGTCACAACAGGGGGTCTTACAGGCAGTCTAAGATGAAGGTTTCTAGAATATTCTTCATTGTTTTAGTGACCAGTAAATGCTTAACGTGAAGGGTGTCAGCACTTCTGAGCTGGGAGGGGGCTGACCCCAGGGAAGTAGAGGAGAGACATGTTTTAGTCTGAGAGTTGTGTGGAAGGATTGAAGGGAAGTAGAGGAGAGACATGTTTTAGTCTGAGAGTTGTGTGGAAGGATTGAACGAAGAGGATGGAGAAAACACAGTTTTAGATACCGGGTCTGTAGGTAACTATTTTGAACAGCAAACTGGTGTCAATTGCTTCACTGACACACTGAAAATTTTTTTTAATGGAGGCCAGAAATTGCAGTATTTTCAGCGAAATTATATGTAATCCGTGTGACGGACAAACCACAGTTTTAAGTTGCTGGATTTTTAGTGCTATAATATGGAAAGGACCTGGCTGTATTCTGCAGTGCCAACAAGCAAATGGCGCGGAAAAACTGTGTTCTCTGGATTGCTTTTTAAGAAAATAATGAGGATTAAAATAAAAAAAAAATTATTCCTGGCCCCTGAGACCTCGGCCTATTTCTAGAAATATCTAACAGCAGCAGTAGACAGTACTGGAAATGAGCCTCTTGTGCTATATGCACTGCAGTCTGCTATATACCCTGCCTGCCTATATAAACTGCCTGCATGATATCTCTGCAGATGGATTAGTTCTCAGAAGGACTGTTTGTTGGGATGAATACAGTATATATCAAGGGGAAAACAGGGTACCCCGAATCTATTATAATTAAGGCGGGAGGCGGGTGTAAGATTGTAAGAGGACCACATGTCACGATCATGGCATAACTACAGGTAGGCCCTGTATTGGATAAGGTTGGGAGTGGTATTGCCTGTTGTAGTCCTTCTCCATACTGTGAAGCTGACACTTTGGATCTCTCAGGCTGTATAAGTTGTATTTGTGATTGTTGGCTATTATGGCCCATATCTTGTTTAGCAGAGAAATAGTGTCATATATTGCAAGTTATAAAAAAAGAAGCTCGTTTGGTAACATATCAGAGTCAAAGTCATTCATAGCAGCACCATATCTCACACACACTCATACACGACTGCATTACATTCGTTCCATTTAGGCATAGTCGGCAGGATACGGTGCTCGCTATGGATGGTACTGATAGGGCAGAAGGCACTGCCATGCCTTCTGTAGGTCTTCATTCCCCTTCCTTCATTGTGTCAGATAGGGATAAGTTAGTGGGTTGCTCCACCATGGGAGCACTGCTTAATCACCTGGCCAAGTTCGATGCATACAACTTGCCGTTCAGTGATTGGGAAGGCAGAAAAACGTCATTGCCCTGCACGGTGTTAGCCCCCAACTGCCGTCGGAAATTGCACTGAATGCTCTGGAGGGGGACGTCAGCAAAGTTGTCTTGTTGAAATCCGAAGAAAAACATAAGACAGTCAATGACATTATTCGGATATTGGAAAAAGCATTTGACCATGTGGCGGCGGCAGGGCAACTGCGAGTACAGTTTTTCGCTCGGATTCAGAGACACGGAGAAAGCCTGATTCAGTATGCTATAGCGTTGGAGGAACTTCATCTGGAGATCAAAAAAAAACTGTGACTGTGGGTACTGAGGCCGATGTTGACAGCATTCTTCGGGATCAGTTCATCGAGGGGATGTGGTGTGAAGTGCTAAGGAGTGAATTATTATTGAAGGCGTGGAGTACCCCTGGTGTCACCTATTCTGAAATACAAGAAGAGGTGGTAGCATGAACCTTAGAAGTGAAGCCCGCTCTGCAGTGGAGTAACCTACAGGTGGCTGATTCAAGAGGGCCGAGACAAGACCCTATGCAGACACAGTTGGCGGTTTTCCAGAAAACCATGGAAAGGCTGGCGGAACAGATGCAGCAGATGTGGGTTCAAGAAACGCCTCCAATATACTTGGCGCCGACTAACCCCTCTGCTCCCCTTGTACGAGCAAGCACCCTATACACCAGGCAGGACGTCTATTGCATTAAGACCTGAGGCACCCGGAAAAAGGGCTAGAAGGCAGGTTGCCAAGAGCTCGGTCATATGCAGCGAGACTGCCAGAAGAACTTGCCAGCTGAAGTCCCGGCATCGGCAAAAGGGAGACCCTTGCCTTAGTTGGGCATACGACAAGGCAGGAATGAAAATCAACACCCAAAGTCTGTTTCGAAGATCTGATAGCGGAGTGTCCCACTCTGGAGGTGCAGTTTGCAGGAAAGAAGGTGACGTGCTTGGTGGATACCGGATCGGAGGTGACGACCATGCCGATGAAATTTTTCAAGTCGCCCTTTGAGGAGACTGTCAAACCGGAGTTGGGACATCTGTTAAGTCTGAAAGCCACTAATAATGAGGAAATCCCAGTGGCGGTCATTGCATGGATGAAGGTACAGCTGTGCGGCCAGGAGTTGGAAACCAAAGGAGTGGTACTCGTGAAGACACAGGCGAGACCGAACCTCCCGGTGGTTCTGGGAATGAATATCCTGAGAAAGCTTCTGTTTGAGCGCAATGGTCCGAGGTATTGGAAACGGGCAACACCCCACAAAGCCACTCAGTAAGCCTTGCAGCAGGTGGTTCGTTCGTGTGGTATTCAGAAGAGTTCGGCAGAGGCAAGAACATTGGGAGCGGTGTATGTCCCACATGGGTCTGCTTTTGTGATCGCCCCGGGTCAATAAAAGCCTGTGTTGATGCCGGTAGGGACACACAGAAAACTGAACGGTGTGGAGGTGGTTCTGGAACCGGTGAGTCGGTCAGAAGGTACAAATAGTCCAATGATTGCCCGAACGTTGACCATTGTACAAGATGAAAATGTACCTGTAAGGTGTCTGAATCTGCAGAATCATGAGGTGACTCTGGCAGTGGGAGAGGATGAGTCTCAGTTGACAGCCGAGCCGGCGCACAGGCTGGAGGCTACACTGTGGGAATATCAGGCTGCTTTCTCCAGGAGTGATGAAGACTTTGGTTGCACGAAGGCAGTGGAACATGAAATACCCACGGGAAACACCCCCCCAATTCGGAGAGATATCGCCAGATCCCACCGAATCAAGAGGTCAGGGGGATGATAGCACAAATGCTGGATAATGGAGTGATCCGCCCGAGTCAGAGTCCTTGGGCCACACCGGTCATGTTGGTACTGAAGAAGAACGGGTCCATACGGTTTTGCGCTGATTACCGCAAGCTGAATGCAAATGTTGTACGTGACTCCTACCTGTTACCAAGAGTCAAGGAATCCCTGTCTGCTCTGGAAAAGGCAAACTACTTCTCCACACTTGACCTGGCCAGCGGCTACTGGTGCCCATGGCGGCTCGAGATCAGCAGAAGACAGCATTCATTTACCGATGGGTCTGTACGAGTTTAACTGAATGCTCTTCGGGCTGGCTAATGTCCCAGGAACGTTTCAGCAGTTGATGGAGTATTGCTTGGGTGATTACAATTTTGAATCTGTGTTCATCTATCTGGACGATGTGTTTATATTCGGGGATTCGTTCGATGATCACGTAAAAGAACTCCGACAAGTGTTGCACCGACTGAGAGACAATGGACTTAAGATCAAGCTCAAAAAAGTGTCACCTGTTCTGGACACAGATCGAGTATCTGGGGCATGAAGTATCGGCTGAGGGTGTGCAGCCGGTAATGAGTAAAATTGAGGCCATTCAGGAGTGGCCCAGGCCCCAGACCCTAAGTGAAGTATAGGCATTTCTCGTTTAGTAGGATACTACTGTCGTTTTGTGAAAGACTTTGCTAAAGTGTCTGAGCCACTGCATGAGCTGTTAAGAGGGATGGTGCAGGGGCCCAGGAACCAGCCTATCCGATCGACAGACTGACAACAACAGGCATTTGATCGAATTCGGGCTGCTCTGGTGCAGGCACCCTTGTTAGCGTATGCACATTTTGAGGGACCTTTCACTCTGTACGCTGATGGGAGTCTCCATGGTCTGGGAGCCGTGTTAGCCCAAGAACAAGAGGGGCATAAGAGGGTCATCGCCCATGCCAGCCGGTCCTTATGGGACACCGAGCGAAATCCAGACAATTACAGCTCGTTCAAGTTGGAGATGTTGGCCCTGGTGTGGGCCATGACCGAGAAGTTCGCAGAGTACCTGGTTGGTTCGGAGGTTCTCGTGATGACGGACAATAATCTGCTGGCACACTTGGAGAATGCCAAACTGGGAGCCTTAGAGCAGAGGTGGGTGGCGCGAATGTCCAACTTCAATTACCGGATTTGGTTTCATTCTGGTAAAGAGAACTCCAATGCTGATGCATTGTCACGAGTGACTCGAGGCACACCCGAGCATGTGGTGGATGAAGAACTTGAGGATACTGAGATCCCCGATCTGAGGCGATTACCTGTGTCCATAGACGTGGCACGTTCGAGTGAACTGGCGACACATTGTTGGAAAAGACTAGTCAGGAGTGGGCCAATCTACAGGATGCAGATTCTGAGCTGTTGCAAATAAAAAAATGGCTGAGTCAAAAGTACTGGCATGATGGAAGGGTGAGTACAGGGCGTAGAACGGCAGATGCTGCTACGGCAGTGGGACCCATTGGCCATAGTGGAACTGGTACTGTATCACTGGATCTACGTAGCGGCAGAGCTGGGGTACCATTGGCAGGTGTTAATCCAAGCCTCAGTGGCTCCAGACATTGCATGAGAGGCTCATGTATGGGGTGCACACTTTGGGCCTGAGAAGACTTATCGATGGTTACACCGTTTCGTGTACACACCAGGCTTAGAAGAAGTTGTGAGAGAGGTGTGTGCTAGCTGCCGGCCGTGTGAATTGAATAAGTTGCCAGATCAGAGGGCTGCTGTTCAGACGATTGTGACGTCTGCCCCATTGGAGATACTAATGGTGGATTACCTAACAGTCGGGTACTCCAGCAATGGTCATCATTCATACCTAATCATGACTGATCATTTTACAAAATTTGCTGTGGCTGTTGCAACTAAGGATCAGACAGCTAAGTGCGCAGCAGAGGTGATTTGTAAGCATTTCATTCCGATTTATGGGTGTCCCCAAAGGGTGCATTCAGATCAAGGTGCCTGCATTCAGAGTCAGCTCATGACCTAGTTGCTGCAGGTCTATGGGATTCAGCAATCATGGATGACGCCCTATCAGTTACAAGGAAATGGGGCTTGCGAGCGATTCAACCGAACACTTCTCCAGATGCTGAGAACACTGGAACAGAGGCAAAAGGAGCGATGGACTGAGTTCATCCCAGAACTTATGTGGACCTATAACAACAGGGTCCATAGCACCATGGCGTTCATGTCTTACATGATAATGTTTGGTCGGCCTGGACGAGAAATTGGAGAACTGAGAATGGCTGTACCGGATGAACTGGAGTATCGTACAGCCAGTGAGTGGGTTCAGGATTAGAGATGAGCGTTGTTCTACTCGAACTGTTCGCCAATCTCAAATTCGAGCTGTTTTGGGCGGTGTTCGAGCCGTTCGGCGAACACGAACAATTTGATAAAAATTCGGCTGTTCGAGGTTATGTTCGATAACTGTTCGTGCACCAAAATCATAACTGGATTTTTTCTCAGTAATGATGAAAATTAATGTTAATACGCAGTTTGAGTGTACAGCGGGGTGGGGGGAGGGGCAGGGGATGGATCTCTGCAGGAACAATGAAGATCTCCATTTTTTTTTCTCTTTCCCGCATTTGCAGTGGGGAGGTGCAATCTGTCAGCCTATCAGCAGCGCACACACGGAGCGAAGTGCTTTTTTTCACACAAGCAAGGGCATGTGTCATTGGCAGTGTATGTCACATGTCCTTGCCCTATAAGACCAAGCCATTTTCCCCGTCGCCACCATTTTCTCACTGCTGCAGCTGCGTGTTAGACGGCACCGCTGTTGCTGTGTGCGCTATACCTTGTTAATTTCAAGCCAATTTTCGCACAAATATACAGATAGCTTGGGAGTAGGGAATAGTTGTGATTGCAGTCCTTTTAAGGACTAGGTTACAGCATTTCCTACGACTTTTATCAGGGAGGTCTGTGCTCTTAAATAGATAGGTTGTGGGAGTAAAGACTAATTGTAATTGGAGTCCTTTTCAGGACTAGGTTACATCAGTTCCTATCAGTTTTTGCCAGGCAGGTCTGTGCCAGTGCTGTGCAAGTTTTTTTCACAGCATTTGGCTGAATCTAGCAAAGCTAATCCTTTTCGGCCTATTGCAGAGTGTGTTAGTCAGTGGAGTAGCCTATCTGTGTTGCAAGATATACCACCTGTGTATAGAATACCAATTTTTTTACTGCACCTAGTGAAGTAAAATCTTTTGGGCATAGCATCATTCTATTAGTCCATCTATACTGACCTCCATCAGGTTGCAAATTAAAACTAATTTTTATCTGCATCTACAGTACCTCTGAAAAAATATTTGGGCTTCTAGCTGTGTGTGGGACTTGTTGTATTAGTCCATCTATACTGACCTCCATCAGGTTGCAAATTAAAAATAATTTTTATCTGCATCTACAGTACCTCTGAAAAAATATTTGGGCTTCTAGCTGTGTGTGGGACTTGTTGTATTAGTCCATCTATACTGACCTCCATCAGGTTGCAAACTGAATATATTTTTTTCTGCATCTACCTCTGAAAAAATATTTGGGCTTCTAGCTGTGTGTGGGACTTGTTGTATTAGTCCATCTATACTGACCTCCACCAGGTTGCAAACTGAATATATTTTTTTCTGCATCTACCTCTGAAAAAATATTGGGCTTCTAGCTGTGTGTGGGACTTGTTGTATTAGTCCATCTATACTGACCTCCATCAGGTTGCAAACTGAATATATTTTTTTCTGCATCTACCTCTGAAAAAATATTGGGCTTCTAGCTGTGTGTGGGTCTTGTTCTATTAATCCATCTATACTGACCTCCATCAGGTTGCAAACTGAATATAATTTTTTTCTGCATCTAGCTCTGAAAAAATATTTGGCCTTCTAGCAGTGTGTCGGACTTTCTCTATTAGTCCATCTATACTGACCTCCATCAGGTTGCAAATTAAAACTAATTTTTATCTGCATCTACGGTACCTCTGAAAAAATATTTGGGCTTCTAGCTGTGTGTGGGACTTGTTGTATTAGTCCATCTATACTGACCTCCATCAGGTTGCAAATTAAAAATATTTTTTATCTGCATCTACAGTACCTCTGAAAAAATATTTGGGCTTCTAGCTGTGTGTGGGACTTGTTGTATTAGTCCATCTATACTGACCTCCATCAGGTTGCAAACTGAATATATTTCTTTCTGCATCTAATTCTGAAAAAATATTTGGGCTTCTAGCTGTGTGTGGGACTTGTTGTATTAGTCCATCTATACTGACCTCCATCAGGTTGCAAACTGAATATATTTTTTTCTGCATCTACCTCTGAAAAAATATTGGGCTTCTAGCTGTGTGTGGGACTTGTTGTATTAGTCCATCTATACTGACCTCCATCAGGTTGCAAACTGAATATATTTTTTTCTGCATCTACCTCTGAAAAAATATTGGGCTTCTAGCTGTGTGTGGGTCTTGTTCTATTAATCCATCTATACTGACCTCCATCAGGTTGCAAACTGAATATAATTTTTTTCTGCATCTAGCTCTGAAAAAATATTTGGCCTTCTAGCAGTGTGTCGGACTTTCTCTATTAGTCCATCTATACTGACCTCCATCAGGTTGAAAATTAAAACTAATTTTTATCTGCATCTACAGTACCTCTGAAAAAATATTTGGGCTTCTAGCTGTGTGTGGGACTTGTTGTATTAGTCCATCTATACTGACCTCCATCAGGTTGCAAATTAAAAATAATTTTAATCTGCATCTACAGTACCTCTGAAAAAATATTTGGGCTTCTAGCTGTGTGTGGGACTTGTTGTATTAGTCCATCTATACTGACCTCCATCAGGTTGCAAATTAAAAATAATTTTAATCTGCATCTACAGTACCTCTGAAAAAATATTTGGGCTTCTAGCTGTGTGTGGGACTTGTTGTATTAGTCCATCTATACTGACCTCCATCAGGTTGCAAACTGAATATATTTTTTTCTGCATCTACCTCTGAAAAAATATTTGGGCTTCTAGCTGTGTGTGGGACTTGTTGTATTAGTCCATCTATACTGACCTCCATCAGGTTGCAAACTGAATATATTTTTTTCTGCATCTACCTCTGAAAAAATATTTGGGCTTCTAGCTGTGTGTGGGACTTGTTGTATTAGTCCATCTATACTGACCTCCATCAGGTTGCAAACTGAATATATTTTTTTCTGCATCTACCTCTGAAAAAATATTTGGGCTTCTAGCTGTGTGTGGGACTTGTTGTATTAGTCCATCTATACTGACCTCCACCAGGTTGCAAACTGAATATATTTTTTTCTGCATCTACCTCTGAAAAAATATTGGGCTTCTAGCTGTGTGTGGGACTTGTTGTATTAGTCCATCTATACTGACCTCCATCAGGTTGCAAACTGAATATATTTTTTTCTGCATCTACCTCTGAAAAAATATTGGGCTTCTAGCTGTGTGTGGGTCTTGTTCTATTAATCCATCTATACTGACCTCCATCAGGTTGCAAACTGAATATAATTTTTTTCTGCATCTAGCTCTGAAAAAATATTTGGCCTTCTAGCAGTGTGTCGGACTTTCTCTATTAGTCCATCTATACTGACCTCCATCAGGTTGCAAATTAAAACTAATTTTTATCTGCATCTACGGTACCTCTGAAAAAATATTTGGGCTTCTAGCTGTGTGTGGGACTTGTTGTATTAGTCCATCTATACTGACCTCCATCAGGTTGCAAATTAAAAATATTTTTTATCTGCATCTACAGTACCTCTGAAAAAATATTTGGGCTTCTAGCTGTGTGTGGGACTTGTTGTATTAGTCCATCTATACTGACCTCCATCAGGTTGCAAACTGAATATATTTCTTTCTGCATCTAATTCTGAAAAAATATTTGGGCTTCTAGCTGTGTGTGGGACTTGTTGTATTAGTCCATCTATACTGACCTCCATCAGGTTGCAAACTGAATATATTTTTTTCTGCATCTACCTCTGAAAAAATATTGGGCTTCTAGCTGTGTGTGGGACTTGTTGTATTAGTCCATCTATACTGACCTCCATCAGGTTGCAAACTGAATATATTTTTTTCTGCATCTACCTCTGAAAAAATATTGGGCTTCTAGCTGTGTGTGGGTCTTGTTCTATTAATCCATCTATACTGACCTCCATCAGGTTGCAAACTGAATATAATTTTTTTCTGCATCTAGCTCTGAAAAAATATTTGGCCTTCTAGCAGTGTGTCGGACTTTCTCTATTAGTCCATCTATACTGACCTCCATCAGGTTGAAAATTAAAACTAATTTTTATCTGCATCTACAGTACCTCTGAAAAAATATTTGGGCTTCTAGCTGTGTGTGGGACTTGTTGTATTAGTCCATCTATACTGACCTCCATCAGGTTGCAAATTAAAAATAATTTTAATCTGCATCTACAGTACCTCTGAAAAAATATTTGGGCTTCTAGCTGTGTGTGGGACTTGTTGTATTAGTCCATCTATACTGACCTCCATCAGGTTGCAAATTAAAAATAATTTTAATCTGCATCTACAGTACCTCTGAAAAAATATTTGGGCTTCTAGCTGTGTGTGGGACTTGTTGTATTAGTCCATCTATACTGACCTCCATCAGGTTGCAAACTGAATATATTTTTTTCTGCATCTACCTCTGAAAAAATATTTGGGCTTCTAGCTGTGTGTGGGACTTGTTGTATTAGTCCATCTATACTGACCTCCATCAGGTTGCAAACTGAATATATTTTTTTCTGCATCTACCTCTGAAAAAATATTTGGGCTTCTAGCTGTGTGTGGGACTTGTTGTATTAGTCCATCTATACTGACCTCCATCAGGTTGCAAACTGAATATATTTTTTTCTGCATCTACCTCTGAAAAAATATTTGGGCTTCTAGCTGTGTGTGGGACTTGTTGTATTAGTCCATCTATACTGACCTCCATCAGGTTGCAAACTGAATATATTTTTTTCTGCATCTACCTCTGAAAAAATATTGGGCTTCTAGCTGTGTGTGGGTCTTGTTCTATTAATCCATCTATACTGACCTCCATCAGGTTGCAAACTGAATATAATTTTTTTCTGCATCTAGCTCTGAAAAAATATTTGGCCTTCTAGCAGTGTGTCGGACTTTCTCTATTAGTCCATCTATACTGACCTCCATCAGGTTGCAAATTAAAACTAATTTTTATCTGCATCTACAGTACCTCTGAAAAAATATTTGGGCTTCTAGCTGTGTGTGGGACTTGTTGTATTAGTCCATCTATACTGACCTCCATCAGGTTGCAAATTAAAAATAATTTTTATCTGCATCTACAGTACCTCTGAAAAAATATTTGGGCTTCTAGCTGTGTGTGGGACTTGTTGTATTAGTCCATCTATACTGACCTCCATCAGGTTGCAAACTGAATATATTTTTTTCTGCATCTACCTCTGAAAAAATATTGGGCTTCTAGCTGTGTGTGGGACTTGTTGTATTAGTCCATCTATACTGACCTCCATCAGGTTGCAAACTGAATATATTTTTTTCTGCATCTACCTCTGAAAAAATATTGGGCTTCTAGCTGTGTGTGGGTCTTGTTCTATTAATCCATCTATACTGACCTCCATCAGGTTGCAAACTGAATATAATTTTTTTCTGCATCTAGCTCTGAAAAAATATTTGGCCTTCTAGCAGTGTGTCGGACTTTCTCTATTAGTCCATCTATACTGACCTCCATCAGGTTGCAAATTAAAACTAATTTTTATCTGCATCTACAGTACCTCTGAAAAAATATTTGGGCTTCTAGCTGTGTGTGGGACTTGTTGTATTAGTCCATCTATACTGACCTCCATCAGGTTGCAAATTAAAAATAATTTTAATCTGCATCTACAGTACCTCTGAAAAAATATTTGGGCTTCTAGCTGTGTGTGGGACTTGTTGTATTAGTCCATCTATACTGACCTCCATCAGGTTGCAAACTGAATATATTTTTTTCTGCATCTACCTGTGAAAAAATATTTGGGCTTCTAGCTGTGTGTGGGACTTGTTGTATTAGTCCATCTATACTGACCTCCATCAGGTTGCAAACTGAATATATTTTTTTCTGCATCTACCTCTGAAAAAATATTTGGGCTTCTAGGTGTGTGTGGGACTTGTTGTATTAGTCCATCTATACTGACCTCCATCAGGTTGCAAACTGAATATATTTTTTTCTGCATCTACCTCTGAAAAAATATTGGGCTTCTAGCTGTGTGTGGGACTTGTTGTATTAGTCCATCTATACTGACCTCCATCAGGTTGCAAACTGAATATATTTTTTTCTGCATCTACCTCTGAAAAAGTATTGGGCTTCTAGCTGTGTGTGGGTCTTGTTCTATTAATCCATCTATACTGACCTCCATCAGGTTGCAAACTGAATATAATTTTTTTCTGCATCTAGCTCTGAAAAAATATTTGGCCTTCTAGCAGTGTGTCGGACTTTCTCTATTAGTCCATCTATACTGACCTCCATCAGGTTGCAAATTAAAACTAATTTTTATCTGCATCTTCAGTACCTCTGAAAAAATATTTGGGCTTCTAGCTGTGTGTGGGACTTGTTGTATTAGTCCATCTATACTGACCTCCATCAGGTTGCAAACTGAATATATTTTTTTCTGCATCTACCTCTGAAAAAATATTGGGCTTCTAGCTGTGTGTGGGACTTGTTGTATTAGTCCATCTATACTGACCTCCATCAGGTTGCAAACTGAATATATTTTTTTCTGCATCTACCTCTGAAAAAATATTTGGGCTTCTAGCTGTGTGTGGGACTTGTTGTATTAGTCCATCTATACTGACCTCCATCAGGTTGCAAACTGAATATAATTTTTTCTGCATCTACCTCTGAAAAAATATTTGGGCTTCTAGCTGTGTTTGGGACTTGTTGTAGTAGTCCATCTATACTGACCTCCATCAGGTTGCAAACTGAATATATTTTTTTCTGCATCTACCTCTGAAAAAATATTTGGGCTTCTAGCTGTGTGTGGGACTTGTTGTATTAGTCCATCTATACTGACCTCCATCAGGTTGCAAACTGAATATATTTTTTTCTGCATCTACCTCTGAAAAAATATTGGGCTTCTAGCTGTGTGTGGGACTTGTTGTATTAGTCCATCTATACTGACCTCCATCAGGTTGCAAACTGAATATATTTTTTTCTGCATCTACCTCTGAAAAAATATTTGGGCTTCTAGCTGTGTGTGGGACTTGTTGTATTAGTCCATCTATACTGACCTCCATCGGGTTGCAAACTGAATATATTTTTTTCTGCATCTACCTCTGAAAAAATATTTGGGCTTCTAGCTGTGTGTGGGACTTGTTGTATTAGTCCATCTATACTGACCTCCATCAGGTTGCAAACTGAATATATTTTTTTCTGCATCTACCTCTGAAAAAATATTGGGCTTCTAGCTGTGTGTGGGACTTGTTGTATTAGTCCATCTATACTGACCTCCATCAGGTTGCAAACTGAATATATTTTTTTCTGCATCTACCTCTGAAAAAATATTGGGCTTCTAGCTGTGTGTGGGACTTGTTGTATTAGTCCATCTATACTGACCTCCATCAGGTTGCAAACTGAATATATTTTTTTCTGCATCTAACCCAGCCAATAGTTTTGGCCTAATACCACAGTTTGGCCACTCAGCTCTGCTCGGTTACCATCCATTGTTTTTTTGTGCAAACAACTCCAGAGTTGTGAATTAGTTAACCACCAAAATGAGTGGAAAAAGGCCTGCTGCTGGTGGAAAGGGGAATAGGCGTGTTGGGAAGGGGAAAAAAGGTTGTGTCCGTGGGGTAGGTGTTAAAGCAACAGTAACATCTGCAGAAGAAAGACCATCTTCCAGCCAAACCAAAATGTCTACTTCTTTTAGCGGACAATCTGATAAGATCCCTTTCTTACGGCCACGCCAATCGCTACAAATTCCAGATGAGGCACAAAAACAGCAGGTGCTTCAACGGATGTCAAGTGCTCCTTTAAGTGGGCTCTCCTCCACATCAACTTCAACATCACAAATACTCCAGTCCTCAAAGTTGCCACCCAAATCGCACTTGCTTCCTCACAGCTCCCAAATCTCCAGCTGCCCGTCTGAGTATGAGGTAGAACAGATGGTTGAGTCTGCAGAGCTGTTTACTCATACTATAGCCTGGGAATCAGAGGTCGACTCCAGCGCTTCTGTGAATCCAGACGAGGAAATGATCTGCACTGATGCCCAGAATCTTTATGAGTCGGATCCAGGACCAGACGCAGAAGGTTCTGACCATAATGTATACCCTCATTCCCAAACTGTAACTCCTGTTGGTGGAGACAATGAGGAAGACGATGATAAGACTCAAATACCTGATTGGAGCGACAACTTTAGTTTGTTGTCAGGGCAGGAACAGGTTGGCTCTGAGGACGAGGGGTGTGATAACACACATGGTGATGATGATGAGGTTGGAGATCCCACTTACTGTCAACCCACAGTCAGCCAAGAGATGAGGGCAGCAGAGGAGGTGGAGGAAGATGCTAGTGACGACGAGGTCAGGTTGCGCCTTCCTGGACAGAGACGTAGTACTGGAAGCACGTCAACAACTGCATCCTCAAACACAACTCTGCCTCTCACCACAAGTCGTGGTGGCTCTTCAGGTCGCATTGGTGCTAAGCCTTGCATAGCCTGGGCATTTTTTCAGATCGATAAAGATGACCCAACTCGTGTTATCTGTAACATTTGTCAGCAAAAGCTAAGTAGAGGCCAAAAAATACATAGTTTGAGTACTTCATGCATGAACCGGCACATGGACATGAAGCATAAGTTGCAGTGGGAAGCTCAGTGTGCTACAATGCGGCCTAGCCGGCCGGGCCAACCACCGTCTGCCATATCTTGTGCATCCGCGGCCTCTTCATCCTCTGTGACTGGGGGGACAGCAGTCACACCTGTTTTGGGGCGCAGACCTGCCACCTCTTTACCCGCAACAGCCAGCGTGATTGGCAGGTCATCATTTTCTTTGGAGGTGGTAACAGCAGCTGGTGTTGAGCGCTGTCCGACATCGATAGCACCACCTTTGGATCAAGGCAACCTAACATGTCCGCCTGCATCTTCCTCACAGACCGGCAGTTTGCCGGGGACACCCTTATCAACCCCGTCTAAGCACAATAGCCAGCCCTCGGTCCCTCAGATGTGGACAAGTAAAAGACCATTTCCTCCTAGCCATGAGAAAGCTAAGAGGTTGAATTTCACCATCTGCAAGCTCTTGGCTACAGAAATGCTGCCTTTCCGCCTGGTGGACACAGAGGATTTTCGAGACCTTATGTCCGTCGCAGTGCCCCAGTACCAGATGCCCAGTCGGCACTACTTCTCAAAGAAAGGTGTGCCTGCGCTCCACCAGCATGTCGCACACAACATCACCGCTTCTTTGAGAAACTCTGTGTGTGACAGGGTGCATTTCACCACAGACACTTGGACGAGTAGGCATGGACAGGGGCGTTACATGTCGCTGACTGGGCACTGGGTAACTATGGTGACAGCAGGACAAGGGGCTGCTGTCCAAGTCTTGCCGTCCCCACGAGTTGTGCGTCAATCCTCTTTATGTCAAAGTTCCTCCACTGCTTCTGCCTCCTCAACCTCCTCTCGGTCTTCCACCTGCACCCAAAGCCTGTCTGGTCATGCCACAAGCTTTCTAACTGCGCAGAAGGGATCCTGCACACCTCCTTACTATGCTGGCAGTAGGGCTCAACGTCATCAGGCGGTTTTTACATTGAAATGTCTGGGAAATGTGAGTCACACAGCTGAGGAGTTGTGGTCAGCTCTGGAGAACCAATTTCATGAATGGTTGTCTCCACTGGACCTGAAACCAGGGAAGGCCGTGTGCGACAATGCTGCAAACCTGGGTGCGGCCCTTCGCCGGGGCAATGTCACACACGTGCCTTGTATGGCTCACGTGTTGAACCTGGTTGTCCAGCAATTTTTAGCCCACTATCCCAGACTAGATGGCCTTCTGCAGAGGGCACGGTCGCTGTGTGCTCACTTCCGCCGTTCGCATCCCGCAGCTCAGCGACTTACATCTCTACAGAAGTCGTTGGGCCTGCCACTTCACCGGCTAAAATGCGATGTGCCTACCCGGTGGAATTCAACTCTGCACATGTTGCAGCGACTGTGGCAGCACCGACAAGCCCTGGTGCAATACGTTCTGACGTATAGCCTGGGCCAACGAGATTCAGAGGTGGGGCAAATCACGCTGGAGGAGTGGTCTCAGATCAGGGACCTATGCACCCTTCTGCACATTTTTGAAATGGCGATGAAGATGTTTAGTGCTGACGATGCCATTATCAGCATGACTATTCCGGTGATTTACATGCTGGAGCACATGTTAAACAGAATTCGGAGTCAGGTGGTGGCACAAGAGGAGGTGGAGGAAGTAGAGGAGGAGGAGTTGTATGCAGAAGGGCTAACATCTGCAAGGTCCAGACGGTCGGCAGCACCAAGGCGGCAGGCATGTGAGGGTGGGGGAGATGGTTTTACCAGGGCGCATGGTAGCAGCCAAACTAGTGAGGAAGGTGCAGGAGCCCAGGAAGAAGTGGAGGACGAACTGATGGAAGACTCATCAGATGAGGGAGACCTTGATCACATTTCTGTTGTGCGAGGTTGGGGGGAGAGGACAGAGGAAGGAAGCATGATTGTTACCTCGCCACCAACACAACAGGGACTTGGTGCTCCTGGATGCGCAACACACATGAGTGCCTTCTTGCTGCACTACCTGCAACATGACCCTCGAATTGTGAGAATTAGAAATAATCCTGACTACTGGGTTGCCACACTGTTAGATCCCCGGTACAAAAGTAAATTTGCAGAAATTATTCCTGCCATAGAAAGGGATGCACGCATGCAGGAGTATCAGCAGAGACTGTTGCAGAATCTTACATGTGCTTTTCCACAAAATACCAGTGGTGCACGTAGTGAATCTCACAGTTCCAACTTGCCAACCGTGGGACCGTCAAGTGTTCAGCACTCAAACCGTAACAGAACCACAGTATCTGCTGGTAACATCAATTTTGCGGAATCATTTCACCACTTTTTTAGCCCATCCTTTGCAAGGCCGCAGGAGACAAGAAGTCTGACACATAGTCAACGCCTAGAGACGATGGTACAGGAGTATCTCCAAGTAAACATTGAAGCCTCGACTGTGTCACTGGACCCTTGCTCTTTTTGGGCTTCCAATCTGGATAAATGGCCGGAGCTAGCCACTTACGCCTTGGAGATCTTGTCATGCCCTGCAGCCAGCGTTCTGTCTGAACGTGTGTTCAGCGCTGCTGGTGGTGTGCTGACAGATAAGCGCACGCGGCTCTCCACTGATAATGTATACAGACTCACGTTCATAAAGATGAACAAATCATGGATCCGAAACGACTTTTCTACCCCTGTGTCATCCTGGGGAGAGTAAAAGCTTGATGATTGTTTAAAATCACCCTACCAACCGTTTTAAGCTTTCAAATTACTAATCATGTTTATCTGTATCTTGACTGGAAAATAATTTGGGCTTTGTAGCAGTGTGCAGCACTGATCCTATTAGGCCATCTATAATAAGCTCCACCAGATTTAAAATTAAAAATAATTTTTAGCTGCATCTAGCCCGGAAAATAATTTTGGGGCTCCGAGATGCGCAAGACACATAAGTGCCTTCTTGCTGCACTACCTGCAGCATGACCCTCATATTGTCAGAATTCGAAGTAATCATGACTACTGGGTTGCCACACTCTTAGATCCCCCAAACTTTTCGATCAACCTTTTCATTTTAATAAAGACCAAAAAAATGGTCATTTTTGAAATTATAAGCATTAGCAGGTTGTTAGAAACTGAAATCAAACAGTTTTCAACTCAAAACTTTATTCTAGGTGATGTTACATTTTCACATAGGACCCCTTGTTCGAAAGGAGCTTCTGAACTCTCTCGTCCATTGAATTTGTCAGGTTTTGGATGGTTTCTGCTTCAATTGTTTTGCATGAGGACAGAATACCCTCCCAGAGCTGTTGCTTAGATGTGAACTGCCTCCCGCCATCATAGACACTCCTTTTAATGATGCTCCAAAGGTTCTGAATGGGGTAGAGGTCAGGGGAGCATGGGGGTCACACCATAAGTTTGTCCCCTTTTATGCCCATATCAGCCAGAGATGCAGATGTTTTATGTGCAGCATGAGATGGTGCATTATCATGCAGAAAAATGATCTTGCTGTGAAATACACGGTTCTTCTTCTTGAACCATGGCAGGAAGTGCTGTTTGAGAAAATCCACATACATTATGGAGTTCATCTTTAGCGCCTTCAGGGATCCTAAAGGGGCCGACAATCTCTCTCCCCATGATTCCAGCCCAAAACATTACTCCACCTCCTCCTTGTTGGCGCTGTAGCCGTGTTTGCGTGGGGTGTCCATCAACCAGCCATCCTCCACTCCATCCATCTGGACCATCGAGCGCTGCACGGCACTCATCCGTGAACAAAACAGTTTTGAAATCAGTCTTCATGTAATGTTTGGCCCACTGGAGCCGTTTCTGCTTGTGTGAAGTGGATAGAGGAGGTCGACAGGATGGCGTATGCACAGCTGCAAACCTCTGAAGGACCCTGCATCTTGTTGTTCGGGGGACGTTGGAGGCACAAGCAGCTTCAAAAACTTGTCTGCTGCTATGACAAGGCTTTTTTGCCGCTGCTCTTTCAACCTGACGTAATTGCCTGTAGGAAAGAGTCCTCAATTTGCCCTTATCAGCACGCACACGTGTGTACTGTGAATCAGCTACATACTTCTTGATTGCCAAGACACTTCATCCTGATCATCGCACAATGTTGATTGTAGTCATGCCTTGACCTAAACACTCCACAATTTGTTGCTTCTCAGCAGCCGACACATCCTTTTTCTTTCCCATTTTGGCAGAAAATGTAGGCTGCTGAATAATGTGAGAGAGCCTTCTTAAGTAGTCTTGCCTTTCATTGGACACACCTGCCAAACTAATTAGCACTGGTGTCTGCAATTGCTTACAGTGATATAAAGAGCCCTGACACACATCACCATCAATGAGTTTAACTGACAAACAAACAAATTCTTCCCTTATCACTCCTAAACACTTTTTGCATAATAATTTGGAACACAGTGTACATGTGCTTTTCCACAAAACACCAGTGGTTCACGTAGTGAATCTTACAGTTCTAACTTGCCAACCGTGGTCTGTATGGAGTTGTTCAATAAAGGGCCCAAAATTAAGATAACATAGATGGGAGAGGTCTCTATGAATAGGAATTCCTAAGTATTTGATACCCTGTGAGGGCCAGGCAAAGGGAAAGTTGGACTGGATGGAATCCTATATGGATTTGGGGAGGGAGACATCGAGGGCCTCAGACTTCGCTGCATTGATTTTAAAATTTGACCATGTAACAAAGTGATCTATTTCAGCCATAACAGCATGGATGGATATATGTGATTGAGTGATATATACTAGGACATCATCAGCAAATAGAGAGCACTTGTACTCGGTGCCTCCCACCTCAATCCACCTAATATTGGGGTTATGGCGAATTGATGAGAGCAGGTGCTCCGTCACTAGGATGTATAAGAGAGGGGACAGAGAACATCCCTGCCTTGTCCCATTGGTGATTGTGAAAGGTGATGAAAATGTTCTGACGTGCCCCCTGGGCCTTGGGACACCCGGAGCCGGACCCTTTTTGGTGGATGCTGGTGGTTGTAGTCTCCGTGGCGGCAACCCGGTTCCGTGGCTCAGGGCGGTCAAACCAGTGGCGGAACTATTTATGTGGTTTTGATGTTTAAATGTCCGACTACGCCACCCGTGGATTGCGGTCAGAGTGAACCGCCGCTCCAGGGCAGACCGCTGAGGCTGGTGTTGTGGGTGCAGCAGAGCGTAGCATAACTCCCCACGGGAGGAGTATAGCCTCAGGGCAGTGTATGCGGAGGATGGGGGTGATGGTGCAGGGCAGCAGCAGTAATGACACGGAGTCAGTGATGCAGTCCAGGGCCTTTACTCACAGTTCTTATTATCCAGACCACGTCTGCAGGTAACGGCTGCCCACGTCGTACTGTGCTCACCAGGTGAAGGGCTCAGACAACTCCCAGATAACTTTGGAGTGCTTCACAGGACCCCCTTTGTGTGTCCTTTGTCTGGCCTTTCTTACCAACCCTTCTGTCCGGCTGCCTCGGGCCTCCTCTTGGTAAACTTGGCGCCAGTTTCCCTGACCCTATGTGGTGCCTTCCTAGCGGGTGTAGCGAGGGGCTGCGCCACATAAAATGTCACAGCCTCCTGTTTCTAGCTGAGGGTCGTTTCCTGCCTCCACTAGTTTCGGGGACCGGTCTCCCCCTTTGGCCTGACCCCTCCACGCAGGTGGATTCTGGCGTGCGGTGGCGACTCGCCCGTCCGCACCCCTGAGATCCCTTCGTTCCTCGTTCCTGGAGCCTTCTCCACTCCTCTTCCTTCCTTCTCCCTCTTCCAGGCCTGGGCCTCTGTTACTAGGCCCGCCTCCGGAGCAGAGCTCATGCAGAGCCCCTGCTCCCTGCCACTTCTGCTCAGACTTCTCTGCACTGAACTAAGATGGTGCCCACCTTTTATACTCCCTTCTCAATGCACCCAGGAACTGCTTCCTCCCTGCTCCTGCACTACAGGGTTCCCCTTCCTCAGTGTTCCCTCCCCCCACTCCAGCCAGGGACAGGGACTGTCGTGCCCATCTCAGGGGCATATTGGTCGCCCTGCCCCACGGCAATGTGGTGTAATGCATGCAGGTGTCGGGTCCTGATCCACACTACATCCTTACCTGAGAGTGAGATATCACACCTCTGGGTGAGGTGCAATACCTCTGTAGCAACCGAGCCCTCAGAGTGCTACAGTTCCATTTATCTTCAGCCTAGGTGACGTATTGCGATACAGGGCCGTGATTTTGGCTATAAAAGGGTCCCCTAGACCTCTACCCCAAGCTTTTTAAGAGAATCATATATGGCGTGCCAGGAGACTCTATGGAATGCTTTCTCAGCATCCAACGAGAGTATCTAATTACAAATTTTTAACTGCATCTAGCCCAGGAAATACTTTGTGCCTAGTAGCAGGGTCTGCTAGTCAGCGGATTATCCCGGCTGTTAAGCAAGCTACACCACCTGTAGTTTGGACACTTCATTTTTTCAAAGGAAATGCTTCGGGACCACGGGATACTCAGTGAAGAGCATCAGGAGGCACCCCAAGGCATAGGGGCTGGGACTGGCAGTAGGATGCCTTGCGGTGGACAGCCAAGCTCGATCCTTATAAAAGCTTTTTAACTGCAGCAGCTTTAGTGGACGCTACTGGAGCTGGAATTACGCGGCTGCTGGCATGAGACTTGCCCTCCAATAGATCCTTGTAAATGGATTTAAAGTGTATTCATTCAAATTAGAGAGACAATTTAAATTAAAAAGCTTAGAGCTGCCTCCACCACAGGGGGGCTCGCTCGACCCACCAGCGGACAGGCACCAGTATTGGGAGAGGGGAGCTGGCCATCAGGGTTCACCGCGGCTCTGGCACAAACCCGGCGACACGGAGGTGGCACGGGCAGGAGCGGACTGGCCGTGTCGGCTTCTCACTTTTTGGATTTTAGAAGGGCATGACATGCCTATATCTGTGTCTCCCCCTCCTTTTACTCCTCCACCTCTTTTATTTTCGCATGACTATATGTACTTGTCACTTTTCCATGTGTTAGTTATGTCTTCTGAGCAGTTTGTCAGCTTTTGGACACCTTTGAAGGTGTTTTCTATGTGTTTCTATGTGTTTTTGTTTGCCTGCCATTGGTTTTAACGGTGTTCGAAGGTGCTCGACGAACAGTTCGACGAACAGTTCGGCGAACACACGGGTGTTCGACGAACCGAACCGAACTCGAACACTACGGGGGTGGCTCAACACTATTCAGGATCATCGACAAAAGTTGCGAGAAACCCACCGAATAGTGGAAGAACGTGTACAGGATCATCCCCACCGAGATCATGGACCGGTGCACAAGGATGAGTTCCTTTTTGGTGATAAGGTATTAGTGCGGGTCACGCGTCCGGGAGAGAAGTTGAGTGATAGGTGGGAGGATACACACAGTAGTGGAAACGGTATTTCCAGGGGGAAGCGTGTATACAGTGGTTCCTGAAGGGTGCACTGAATCACGTCGCACCATGCACCGAAATTGGTTAAAGAGGTGTATGTCTGACAAACCTGCCTATCTCTCTGAATTTCTGAGCAGTCTGCGGCGGTTATGCTGAATAATGTTGAATGTGACTGTTGGGATGACTTTGGGGCCGATTCCCTGGACATGAAGAGTCCGACAGTGCAAGTTCCTGATGTACCTGGGATGGCTCCCAATGTTACTATTTCACCAGATGTGATGAATGCTCAATTGAGTCCAACAGGTACTGGCTTACAGAGGTCAGAGAGGAGCACAGCTGGTGTTCTCCCAATACAATACAATCCTAAAGAGTACGTGCTGCATGTGAGTAGTGAGAAGCCGTTTGTCGGGACGTCAAACTATAAGTGGGGTGAAGTGTAGTATGTTAATGTTTTCTGTTATAAGATATGATGCCGCAATAACTTAGTTCGGCCACTAGAGGTCACCTTGGAACAAGAGAAGAAAAGACTGAAAACAGGAAGTAGAGAAAAACGGTTGATTTTCATGAGGTGATTTTGAAGAGAGGTCCTGCGGTTGTTACACGGAGGACTGAGACTCTAAAGTGATCCAAATTGGAGGGTGTGATACAGAGGGATAAGCTCAGTGAATAAACTCTAATGTGTGACCGGTCACCGACTGTTTAGTTAGTTAGGGAGAGCTAGATAGGATTCACAGCTTCACAAGGAACATTGCTATTAATGAGAATATAGATGGACTGATGTAGACTGTGTGAACTCCAGTATATCGACACCATAGTAAACGTGGACGCCATAGGAGAGATCCTTAAAATCATACTGGGATTGATCTGAAACTGTTTCTGCTCCAGTGACAGAGAAATTGGTGACCTAGGAAGCTGATCAAATCTAGTGGATGAATGTCATCATAACAAGCCCAGTTGTTTTCTGTTTGAGGATATTCCGTTAGGGCGTCTGTCTCAAGTGCTCACAAAGAGGACAGTGCACTGTGTACATTTAGTGTTGGTTCAAGTTATTGGCGTGTAAATATATATATAAATCAAGGGGAAAACAGGGTACCCGGAATCTATTGTAATTAAGGCGGGAGGTGGGTGTAAGATTGTATGCCTGAGAGGACCACGTGTCACGGTCACGGTAGGCCCTGTACCGGATATGGTTGGGAGTGGTATAGCCTGGGGGTAGTCGTTCTCCATACTGTGAAGCTGACACTTGGGCTCTCTCAGGCTGTATAAGTTGTATTTGTGATTGTTGGCTGTTGTGGCCCATATCTTGTTTAGAAGAGAAATACTGTCATATATTGCAAGTTATAAAAAAAAGAAGCTCATTTGGTAACATATCGGAGTCAGAGTTATTCATAGCAGCATCGTATCTCATACACACTCATATACGACTGCGTTTCAGTCATTACAGCCCCATAGTTGCTTTCAAACTGTATGATAGACCTCACAGTAGTCCCAATACTGTGTGATGGCTCCCACACTGTATGATGTCCTCCTTCGTAGTCCTCACACTGTATGATAGTCCCCTTAGTTGCCCCATACTGTATGATGGCCCTCTTAGTGGCCCCCACTGTGTACGAGGGCCCACTTAGTAGCCCCCCCCCACACTGTATGATGGCCCTTACTTTTAAGATAAAAATATACTCACCTAAGCCCGGCGATTCTATGTGCAAGGCACAGGTGGATGCTGTGATATTCTCGCACTGGGGCACCCACTGCATGTCAAAGTCCTGGTGCAATGATGTCATCACGTCGCTCCTACCGGGACAGAGCGCTCAGCAGAATGTGGGCCAAAAGCAACCTGCATCTCTACTGCAGAGTCTAACTGTATCAGGGTGCATAGCCGAAACAGTTAAGGGTGGCGGTCGCTCCTGTCATGAGACAGGCATATCTCAAGCATCAACAGAAAAGATGATAAACAGCCTATATAGTAAAGTTGCTGTGAAAAAGCCACTACTGTTCATTCACTTTACGCTGTGTTAATTCATAAAAATAAACTATTAACACTTTTGAAAACATTCCTACTTTGCAGCAGTTTTTCAACACCAGTCTAAAATCTTTGCTCAGTGTTGTATATATACAGATGTGTTATTTCCCAGGGTAGTCCCGAAAAAGACATCATGATTAGAAAAAAAGAAAAAAACAAAGAAGTAAAAAATATGTACTGTATGGTAAGTTGCTGAGCAAAAAACAATAAAACATTATGACAAATATATGTTATGAGTACTAAGTGAAGAATAACATGCTAATTAAATGGTTGCTTTTTTCCGATTTAAAAATAACATTGAGACAAAATTACTACATTAGATCGATTGCTCAAAAAGACATGCATCATCTTTCCTTGGAATGTACTTCATTCTCTATGTAAGAACTCTTCATTGAAATGTTAGATGTGATACCTACCGCAGACAGTGTAAACATGACCTTTTAACATACAATTTAGAAGAGTTTATTAGAACAACACCTGCTACTGAGGGAAAAATGTGGTCCCCTGGTGAATGCATATTAAATTCTTAAAGGGTAACTAACTGAACCAACACACAATTTAGAATGAAGAACTGCTCTTTAACACCTGCAAACTCACTTTTGGTATTTCAGGGGCTCCCAGAGAACTAGCTGTCTGACTCATTAAGCCATTCATGAATTACACAAGTACCGATTTCAAATGTCAATTCTCTTTAAGATGTGGGCCTAAATGTGTACAGGTGAACGCTAATCACTACTAATCTGAATGGACGTCAGGTATGGTTATGGTAAATTATTGAGGATTTGTGCAGATTGCACATTGCTAGATGGACATCTGTAGTAGACACATTGTACCCAAAGAAAGGGACCAACAAAAGCAGAGCCTCAGAAGAACCTGTTGTGAAAGAAGTGGCCATGGAGAGATCTAATGTTTGAGGGCTCATTTCTATAGCTTTCAATTCATCCCCTGTGTGAATACTAACTATTGAGTGATAATAATGGTACAGTAAACTTTAGCAGAGATGACTCTAGACTGTAAAATGTTAGATAAACTTGAATTTGTTAAGTGGATGTTGAAAGCTTTAATATCAGTTGAGGTTTACCAGGCCCCTTCATGCCTAGTTTTGGAGCATCCCAGTACTCTGTGTAATGTATTAAGGGAAGCACTCAGAATCCATTGAACGAAAATCAGAGACTTGCTAGAAAAAGTATGAAGGCCAGATAGTTGCTGAGGGAGAGTGCTGGTAAACTGCTATTAGGCTCAAGAGCGACTGTGCCCGTAAAGTGAGGGGTGCACAAGTAGCTGTCATGTGAGTGAATAAATGGAGCTAGAGGCAGAAAGGGTTTCAGGCCAAGAAGTCCCCAGCAGGGTTTTGTGAAAATTAGCATACTTGGTTGGCTTTTTTAACACAAGATTTTTAGGGTATTTGATCTGATCACATTATCATCAATCTTGACAGTCTATGCAATTAGAAGCCCCAAGCTATCAGATGGAGAGGAGTAATAAGAGCTCAGGGATTAGGGACTGTAAATTAATAAGAGCTCAGGGATTAGGGACTGTAAATCCTAAATGACTGAAAATCTACAATGTTTGTTGTGACCCTCGAATCGCGTTGCCCTTTTTATTTTGTAACATGGAATCCAATTTTATCTTTTGTCAATAAAATTTTGATTTTTAAGGTGCTTGAATCTACCCTTCTTCTTCCTGGATATACTATGTTTGGTCACAATGGAATTCCCTGCTCCTACACTCCTTGAGCCGGAATGAGCTGGTTTCCAAAACCTCTTTCTAGTATTTGTATAGATTGAACTGTTGTATGCAATTGTGAACATTGTGTACTCTATAGAGCATGTCTGGTCTATGCTCAGGTGTTTTATGGAAGTAGTGTCTTAGCAGTTGTAGATACCACTGGAGACACCAGAGCATCCTATAAAAGTGGCTAGTGCAGCCCCATTAAATGGGCTGCCCAGTCTAAAACTACAAGTCTGCAGTCATTCTATATGAATGCAGACTTGTGAATCCTCACATCGCTCGCACCTCTGAACCTAGCAATTACTCTTCCACCAGCAATGCAAAATGCAGAGAAGGGTAGAGACCTACCAGAGCATCAAGGTATCCTCCCATACACCCTCACACTAGACACACTACCAGCAGAATGCAGAAGCACAGCAGCTGAATTTGGGGGATACAAAAACAGACATTAGAACTCTCTGAGAAGACATTCCCCACAATGGCACAGCCACGTAAAACTCCTGAACTGCATTATTGCCTAAAATAAAATGTCTTTTAAGAAGTACCTTCACCCTGAAAGATGCAATTTTCCTCATTTTTGAAACTTTAAAGTGTGTCTTATCATCAGAAAAATATGGTAAGTTTGTTTCTTACATTTTTTTATAAGAACACGTTTACTTTTTAATTCAACATAGATTAAAAAATCTATTAAAATCCAGTAAAAATGTTTTATGTCCGCAATGCATAGTCTAAATGCCCATGATTATTAACATTGTCACCACCATTTGCCACAGCACTTGTAATCCCTGATGGAGGTTGGTTTGTTGCCATAGAAATACAATTTAGAAAATAATTAGCAATCTTTTTCTATAATATTGGCTTTACGGCACAGAGGGTAAATATTACTTTTTGGCCATAAAAATCTAAATATAATAACACTTAAAATCTCTCCTTTTCCATAGAATGTAAATTATATTCTGTTGTTTGCATAGATACATTCATAATAAATTATTTTTAGGGCATTTCCTTAGGCTGGTGATTTTACTGCTTCTTTCTAAATTTATGGTTAAAGACAACACTATACATTTGTTGATGCCGTGACATTTCTAATCATCTGAGTTGTTACTGAAGAGTTTAATGTTGTGGGAGTTTATTGGTTTAGTATTTGCAATAAAAAGGGAGAGGGAAAACAAGCATTTAAAATAATCTTGATCATAAACTTCTGTAGTATATTCAACCCATTCTGCTCGTGACTGATTAGTTTTAGAATTTTGATTCAATACTTTAAGGATTTAAACAATTTATACAACGACAATGTGACCACCAATTCGGTAGTTAGGAGCCATGGTAAGGTGTTGGTTAACTTGCAAAGGAAAATTGCAAACAATACTTACTCTGCTATCTCTAGTGTGAATGGTATTGCTGTAGTCTCCCTCATATCAAGTAATTGAAGGGTTAAGGAAGTGCTACTGCACAAATAAGGTGTGGGGTTGAGCTTTACACCACCATTCTGGTACAATTTTCTGCAAAAAACTGATGACTATAACTTGTGCCAAACTTATATTGCATTTTAGCATACAGGTGATAGAAATGTGAATCTATACTTACCTGTATGCCCCATATTAGCGGTCTTGTGGCTGTGAAATTGTTTTTTATTACTTGTGGGTTACGCTGTGTTCCCATCCGGGGGATGGGAAGAAATCCCACCTACTTGTTTAATTAAAATATTTCTGGCTTCCTCTGCACGTCACAGTGCCCTGTGACGTGCAGTTCCCATGGACGGGTCCCGTGCCTGCGCACTTCACCTGTTATTTCCCTGCTGTCTGTGTACAAATGTAGAGCAGGGATCTATTGTGCAGGCACTGGGAAGTCAGAGTCACAGTGACAGATTCCCTTTAAAGAGTTTTAATATGCATCAATATGAGCCAAAATTGTGCAAAAATTTTACTGAGTAAAATGTGAGCAATTTTGTAGGCACGGGATCCGGCCATGGGAACTGCACATCACAGGGCACTGTAACGTGCAGGGGAGGGCAGGGGAGGTGAGAAATATTTTAATTACACAAGTAGGCGGGATTTCTTCCTGTCCGCCAGATGGGAACACAGCGTAACTCACAAGTAATAAAAAGCAATTTCACAGCCACAAGATATGGGACATACAGGTAAGTATAGATTCACATTTCTATCACCTGTATGCCCATAGTAGCGGGGGGTGACAGAACCCTTTAAAGAGTTTTAATATCCATCAATATGAACCAAAATTGTGCAAAAATTTTAGTGTGTAAAATGTGGGACTGAAGTAAGTTAACGAGAAGGTGACGTAAAGAACAGAAAAAATAATGTAAATATAGATAATATTGCTTCCCTCTCTCTAGTGTGAGCAGTCCTGCTGTAGCTTCCTTCATTTCTAGTAACAAGTGCCAAATCTATCACCTTTAATTACAGCTATAAATTTAGTGCATTTTTTTCATGTTGTCTAAAATGTAGAAGTCAAAAGTCCATCCCAGTCTTATGCAGGTGTTTTTGCTTTTAATGTTTTATGTCCAATTTGGGCTAATTGTTGCAGCCATATAGTATATACTCAGCATTTGGTTTATGTTGCTATTGAGGTCATTGTGTTTGTTTGTTTTTTTTACAAAAATCAGCATGCATTGTTAATTCAGGCATTTTTTTCCAGAGGGTTTTTAAGATAACTTTGAAAAAACCTGGAAGAATGAAAATCACTTGTACAGAATGCAAATAGTCTCTTCAGAGAGGAAGAGGACCAGAACTCTAGTGCCACCTACAGGAAGTAGCAATCCTAAAAGTCAATAGTAACCCTTTAACGAGCCTTATCACATGACTTAGGATATAAGCCAGAACCAGAAACTCAATTTGCAGACACTGTTTCGGGGTACTGCCCCTCGTCAGTGCAAAGTGTGAGTTCTGCGTGAGAGGCATCAGACAGTATCTAAGTGGTAACATTTCTCCTTGTGGAGAGTGACGTGTTAAGCATGGTGCTACTTCCTGTAGGTGGCAATAGAGTTCTGGTCTTCTTCCTCTTAGAAGAGGGGAATCACGACAGGAATGAGAAGACCCAGTGCACAGTGCAGCCCATGGGCACCAAAATCTTAAAACTTAAAATGCAGATTAAAGAAGAACAAAATGGATTTCTTCACCAAAGGTATCAATGTAATCTGTATTACTGTGTCATTACAGGCATGTCTTTCCTTTACATTACAAAATCGTGCTGACAGGTTTTCTTTAGATGAATACATTTTGGTCAGTATTTTGCTTCAATAATAGCCAGATAAAGCCAAGAGTGGGTTAGAATAAGGAAGAAATACCCATGTCTCATTTTTACTTTTCCTCTGTTTAAGTTCCATACACTGTTCATAAAACTATTGTGTGAGGGTTTTTTCTTTTTGAGCAATTGTTTGGCCTGTATTTTGGCTTATTTCAAAGGATTTTTAGAAACAAACCCCTCTCCCTTTTAAAACCTGTTGAATGCACCCTCATTTTTGGTGAATTGAAAATAGTTTTATATGTAAATTAGAATAAAACTAGATGAGGCACTTTATGCAAAAATATCCAGATGCACACTTACAATAGTAAATCTCTCCTAATTGGTTGTGGCATTTGTTTCAGTGCAACATGTTTTTTTTCTCTTAGGCTTTTACCTAAATCTTAAAAATGCACAGAAAAAATGACACTAAATAAACAATGACACTTACAAAAATTATAACTTGTTATGTCTAAAAGTATTATTCACGAATCTTAAAACACCAAAAAATTGGACTCCTTGTGGGTGTTGATAATTGTTATTAGAAATACTGTAATTATCATTTATCTATGCTCTACTTGTGTGCTTAAGATTGGCAATTTCTTTAAGGGTAACTAAGGGAGTATGGTTGAAAACAGGTTGAATTCTGTAACGTGACCTTAAAATTTTACTTTAAAACGATGAGTCACATAAATCTACATTTATTAAACCATCACAGGTCTTTGCTTTTCCACTGAAATTGGCAGAGAATCTACACAAGTGGTCCAATGGTATAGGTCATAAGTATAAATATGTAAATGTCCACAGGCTAAAGTTGCTATTGGGCTATAGAACTTTTTAATAGCAATTTTATCAGATGAAATTGAGAAAGGGGAAACTATGTCGGTCAGAAATACAAATTTTATGTTAGATAGGTCAAGCATTTTGACTGGCACATAATACCAATTCACATATCTATCACAATAGACAGTCATTTCTTGATTAAAGTAAAAGCCAAAGGAAAGGAGTGGAATTTCCTGCAGATAACTTCAGCAAGGACTGAGTGCCATACTTTCCAGAGTTCACGAAGGATTTGAAAAACTCATGAAAGTAAAATGAATGCTACTTTTTTACTGAATCTTTGAAGAAAGTAAAAGGATTTCATCCGATAAATACTCAGTATTTCACTTTCACTTACAATGTAAAATGCCAATTTCTATAAACCTACACAAAACATAATTTCTAGGCTAAAATGCAATTACATTCAACATATACAACAATACATTTTACCTTATTTTGTCAGTAAATCAAAGCTACAGTATAAAAAAAATGACCCAGGACCGTGGCATTTCTCTAAGTAGAATAAAGCAGAGGAACATAAAAGAATCACTTCTAGAAAGAAGGCCCAATAAATTTTTTTTGCTTTTGTGAAGTGTTATTGATGTGACATTTTTAGATTTCTACCAGGGATCTATGTGCTGGAAGTATGTGACAGAAGATCAGAGGGTGGCAAAGGCAATAGGAGCATATTAAGAATGAATAGTTTGCCTCAATATAAAATTTATCTTTGAAGACCGAGGTCTACTTTGATTGTAAACCTTTTTTTGCACAGGGTAGATTTTAAGCAGTTAGTGTCACTTACAGGGAACAATCTGTTTCTATTGTTATGAAATGACATAAAACATTGTGCGAATAGTTAATTTAAAGAGATATTTTTCCAAGACACAGTGGATATCAATGACAAACCATGCAAGATAATAAATAGGAGCTTCTATTGTCTACATGGTGATTATTTCTATAAATACTCTATAAATAGTGGAACTTTTTATTAAGTAAGAGGAGAAGTTTAACTTGAGCCAATAGTAACATTTTTAGGTTAAAACACTCATATGGAAAGGTGGAAAGGATGATGGCTTGAGATAATGAATAGAAATGAGACATGTTTGACATATGGAGTATCTCTCCTCTTCTTATTGTGGCTGACATTTGCAGATATCAAGTTTTAAATATAAAGATGGATGGGATTTAACCATGTAGCTGAGTCCATACTAGTCACTGGTATTTATTTTACATAATATACATAACTAACACCATTATAAAACAAAGATTTACAGCATAAAACTCTATAAAAAAAAATAGGGACACAGAACATGTCAATCAACATTCCAATCCTGATGGGGAGCAATGTAAAAATTAATTTTCTATATGAAAGCAATGTAGTATAACATTGTGAAAAACTTCAGGATTATACAACATATCTTTGAATCATGACTTGACATAGTTTGATCACATTAAATCCCTTAAATGGGGTGGTCCAATAACTAAAATGTCCTTTCTAAATATCTATTTTACACCCTAATCACTTTTGTAATTCGCTTTATTATACAATACCTTATTCTTCTCCCTATCTGCCTAATCCTTAAATACTGTGATGTTTCACTTGCCAGAACTCTCAAATGAAACATCATCAGGAGTCTGAGGCTGCACTCACTTCCCAACATCATCTATCACCCCTTTTGGAACAGGATGTGAACCGAGGGCAGTGCTGCCCTCAAATGAATCATGAGCAGCAGACAGTGATACAAGCAGACTAAGTGACACCAGCGCAGCCCCCTGATGACAATTCGTTTGAGAGTTGTGAGAAAAACCATGGGGCAGTACTGCTGTCAAACACCATGGCTTTATTTCTGCCCCCTGACGACATATTGTTTTCACAGCTAGAAGCTGAGGCGGGAACAGAAGGATGATGCCAGCACTGCACTCACCTCTCCCACAGCTTCTATTAGTGCCATGGATCCAGGACATCATCAGAGGTAAGCAATGAAAAAAAACTGTAGTATGTACCCAGAGGGTTTCCTGGGTATAAAATCCCTGTGTGCCAGATTGCAAGGGGCTTTTGGCGCCAAGAGAGCACAATGTGCGAATGTTCACCGGAGAAGACGCTGCAGCCAGAGATTTGGCGCCAGGCTGCAGAGCAGAGCAGAAGTGCTCCAGAGGTGCCAGAGAGTCCATCGCGACAGACCACAGCCATAGGCTTGCGTCGCCTAAGTGCCGGACGTCACCTGATAAGATCTGGACCCCTCACAGAAGTTCCCTGAGTTCTGCACATGTTAGCCAGAGCCAGGAGCCGCACTCTGCACTGATTAAGTTCCCGGGATCTGACGTTGCCAGTCAATAGCCAAGGTCTAGACCCCCTTACCCCAAAGCCAGAGAGACTAGCATCGACGGTCAAGCCGAGAAGAGCTGAGAGAAAACTGTGACAGTAGAGGTGCCAGCAGGAGCTGAGGAACAGCGTGAGTCAGCAGGGCCGTCACTTCCAACTTTCACCTACGGTACCGGGGACAGTTGGGATTAGGACTTCAGATTGGGAGGGGGCCAGTTGGTGCATTGGACGCTAATCGGGATCTGATTGACTACATCCAGAAGAGACTTGCGGAATAGAGGGAAGAACCAGTGACCCCCGCTAGGGACATATACAGGGTGATCCAAAAGTAGGTGGACAGAAAGTGTAATAAGGTTATGAAGGGGGAAATTTATCAAACATGGTGTAAAGTGAAACTAGCTCAATTGCCCTTAGCAACCAATCAGATTCCACTTTTCATTCCTCACAGACTCTTTGGAAAATGAAAGGTGGAATCTGATTGGTTGCTAAGGGCAACTGAGCCAGTTTCACAGATCTAGTTTTCACAGATAGATCTCCCCCAATCTGTTTTCTTTTCAGATAATTCAGATAACACATAATGGCAAATAATTTAAATACAGATCAAAGAAAATGGAATTTAACAGAGTATTGGAAATCTCAAAATGCTGAAACCGTTAGAGCAAATTGAGTTGAAACATTTGGTACTCAAGCCCCAAAGAGACAAACCATTTAACGCATTCATGACAAATTCAATGCCACTGGCTCAATCCTTAATGCTCCAAAAACTGGTCGACCCAAAACAGTCGAAGAAAATAAACAACTTGTTGCTGAAACATTTGTTCAGAGTCCAAAAAAGTCCACCAGAAGAGCCTCTTTGGAATTGGGAATTTCACGAGCTTCTATCATGCGAATCCTGAAATCTATTGGGTGGAAAGCTTATCGTCCATGTCTAATTCATGGTTTAGGCGGCTGCAATTTAGTGTTTGATAAATCTCCCCCTTCATAACCTTATTACACTGTCTGTCCACCTACTTTTGGACCACCCTGTATATAGAAAGAGAACTTACATGGTGACTCCCACGAATGGGTGCATCACATTTTTGAAAAGAACTTTATTGTTATTTACTGAAAAGACTTCTTATTGTTAATCCAAGTTATTGTTGATTCCCATTGTTAATAACCCCTTTAAAATAATTTTTATACATATAAAGTGGTTATATCAACCCGCCTCGTGGTCTCTGTGCATTGCATTCCGGCACCTGTGTTACATGTAACTGCAGTTCCACCCCCTGATGACGTTTTTCCCCGGAGGGATAAGAGACGCTGAGGGGAAGGGAGTGCAGCGTCAGCCTCCTTATGACAATTTGTTTAAGACTCCTCTCAAACAAAACGTCACATGAAGTGAAATAAAATAAAACATGTTTATGGATTAGCTGTTTAGTGACAAGTGTAGGGTATTTTTTCATAATAAAAATACATATTTAGACAGGATATTTTAGGTAGCAGACCACACTTTTAGTAAAGGTTAGTTTCAGTACCATGCCTAGCTGCATGATATGCTGTTTAAATGAAGCACCTTGTGGTACATATACATTTTGTACAGCATTCCCATTTTTCACATGGTAGAGGTGGTTTGACAGCTTAACCTCCACACCACAGGGCTTGCCCTGAAAATTCACCCTAAATAGTCAGTTGGTTGTTTTCTGGCTAAAGTGCATTATGTCCATATCCCTGGCAGTTCAGGAAAGATGGCTGCCCCCATAATCACATAAAGATCATAGATTAAATAAAAATATGCCATAAGAAAATGAAAAACAGATTAGAGAAGTAGAAAATAATTCAGTAAATAGTTTTACAGTGATTAGTAAAAATATAAGATACCTTTAATACAATGGATAAAATGCTAAAGGCAGCCTTCTAATAACATCAAGTGAAATAAGCGTTGAGACATAAATGATAGTGTTGTGATAAAACATAACTTCTAGTATCAACAGTATTAAAATACTGTCCACATGGGCTTTAATGATATTTGTTATTAAAATAGTAGAAGCTGAACATAATTTGGATACATAAGATATCGTCTTAACATTTTATGAGACTGTTTAGGGAGTAGAATAAAAAAAATCACTGAAAGAGAAAAAGCAGGCATACGTTCAGTACCATGTCCAGACACAAATACAAAACAGGATACAGCAGGTCCCCCATGTTAAAGGCGGGGGCAGCACAGTTGCAAAATACTGGAAACAACCACTTACTAACCCACCAAACATCCGTGGGGTGGCTGCCTAGTATTCTAATTGCACACAGGTCTGCATAGGGTGTCATTCACACCATTACGTGAGATGTACATCTATCCGTATAGCAGCCTATTACCAACGCCCATCCAATTACATCAGGCAGGCTGCCAATATCATATGTGCACCCACAGGCCAGACACCCTACATTACCCAGTAACCACCGGAGGGACCCAGCCTGCACTCTGCAAAAAAACATGCAAAATAGATGTATATAATACGTGAGGTATTGGTCGATATTTTGGCAAAAATACAAAAGATCACAACCCACGTCAAGGGTCCTCATTTTCTTGCAAGTACCTACACTAAATTCAAAAACAATTCACTGAAAAAAGGACTTTGCACCTGTGCAGCCCCCGCCTTTATCATGGGTGACCTGCTCCATCCTGTTTGTGCATTTGTGCAAGTATGGCTGCTCTTTCTCTTTCAGTGATGTTTTATTAATTTTTAGTCCTTTTTTCAGTGAATTGTTTTTGAATTTAGTGTAGGTACTCGCAAGATAATGAGGACCCTTGATGTGGGTTGCGAGCTTGTACATTTTGGCCAAAACTTCAACTTTGATATACAGTAAGGTTTTTAATATAGGCAGTATAGGTACCGTCCCAATTTAGGGTCACCTTGCCACTGGTGGGACGGCTTGTATACTTTTTTTGATCAAAAATAGTTCACTAAGTACCCTATATTTATTATGCAACTTTGCTTTACATTTATATATAATGATGGTAGGGTATGAGATATATTTTTGTCTTTTGTCTTTTGTAGGTTTTGTTTCTTTTTTGCTAGTGTGAACATGCTCCTATTTCTTGCATGTCTACCATCTTAGACCTCAGTTCACATTGCCTGGTTTTTTGTCTTGTTTGCATTCTGTGCAATTTAAGGGTGTGGCATCCCCTTTGTTGAGCTGACTGGTATATATGTAGCTTACCACGGGCCTGGGTGGTCTGGAGTTGGGACCCGGTCCTATTTGTCTACCCTTTTATATGCATTACTTCAACTTTGATATACAGTAAGGTTTTTAATATAGGCAGTATAGGTACCGTCCCAATTTAGGGTCACCTTGCCGCTGGTGGGACGGCTTGTATACTTTTTTTGATCAAAAATAGTTCACTAAGTACCCTATATTTATTATGCAACTTTGCTTTACATTTATATATAATGATGGTAGGGTATGAGATATATTTTTGTCTTTTGTCTTTTGTAGGTTTTGTTTCTTTTTTGCTAGTGTGAACATGCTCCTATTTCTTGCATGTCTACCATCTTAGACCTCAGTTCACATTGCCTGGTTTTTTGTCTTGTTTGCATTCTGTGCAATTTAAGGGTGTGGCATCCACTTTGTTGAGCTGACTGGTATATATGTAGCTTACCACGGGCCTGGGTGGTCTGGAGTTGGGACCCGGTCCTATTTGTCTACCCTTTTATATGCATTACTTCAACTTTGATATACAGTAAGGTTTTTAATATAGGCAGTATAGGTACCGTCCCAATTTAGGGTCACCTTGCCGCTGGTGGGACGGCTTGTATACTTTTTTTGATCAAAAATAGTTCACTAAGTACCCTATATTTATTATGCAACTTTGCTTTACATTTATATATAATGATGGTAGGGTATGAGATATATTTTTGTCTTTTGTCTTTTGTAGGTTTTGTTTCTTTTTTGCTAGTGTGAACATGCTCCTATTTCTTGCATGTCTACCATCTTAGACCTCAGTTCACATTGCCTGTTTTTTTGTCTTGTTTGCATTCTGTGCAATTTAAGGGTGTGGCATCCCCTTTGTTGAGCTGACTGGTATATATGTAGCTTACCACGGGCCTGGGTGGTCTGGAGTTGGGACCCGGTCCTATTTGTCTACCCTTTTATATGCAATACTTCAACTCAAAACTTTATTCTAGGTGATGTTACATTTGCACATAGGACCGCTTGTTCGAAAGGAGCTTCTGAACTCGAACTCTCTCGTCCATTGAATTTGTCAGGTTTTGGATGGTTTCTGCTTCCAATTGTTTTGCATGAGGACAGAATACCCTCCCAGAGGTGTTGCTTAGATGTGAACTGCCTCCCGCCATCATAGACACTCCATTTGATGATGCTCCAGAGGTTCTCAATGGGGTTGAGGTCAGGGGACCATGGGTGCCACACCATAAGTTTGTCCCCTTTTATGCCCATAGCAGCCAGAGGTGCAGATGTGTTATGTGCAGCATGAGACGGGGCATTATCATGCATGAAAATGATCTTGCTGCGGAATGCACGGTTCTTCTTCTTGAACCATGGAAGGAAGTGCTGTTTGAGAAACTCAACATACATTATGGATTTCATCTTTACCCCTTGCATAATAATTTGGAACACAGTGTATAGTCCCAGATTTCTGTTTTGGAAGGGGTGTAAGGGAGACAAATATGTGTATATACAGTGTATATACTTGTATGTATATATATATATATATATATACATTATATATATAGATATATACAGTACAGACTAAAAGTTTGGATACACCTTCTCATTTAAAGATTTTTCTGTATTTTCATGACTATGAAAATTGTACATTCACACTGAAGGCATCAAAACTATGAATTAACACATGTGGAATTATATACTTAACAAAAAAGTGTGAATAAAGGTTCTTCAAAATAGCCACCTTTTGCTTTGATGACTGCTTTGCACACTATTGGCATTCTCTTGATGAGCTTCAAGAGGTAGTCACCGGAAATGGTTTTCACTTCACAGGTGTGCCCTGTCAGGTTTAATAAGTGGGATTTCTTGCCTTATAAATGGGGTTGGGACCATCAGTTGTGTTGTGCAGAAGTCAGGTGGATACACAGCTGATAGTCCTACTGAATAGACTGTTAGAATTTGTATTATGGCAAGAAAAAAGCAGCTAAGTAAAGAAAAACGAGTGGCCATCATTACTTTAAGAAATGAAGGTCAGTCAGTCTGAAAAATTGGGAAAACTTTGAAAGTGTCCCCAAGTGCAGTTGCAAAAACCATCAAGCGCTACAAAGAAACTGGCTCACACGAGGACCGCTCCAGGAAAGGAAGACCAAGAGTCACCTCTGCTTCTGTTTATCCGAGCTTATCCGAGTCACCAGCCTCAGAAATCGCAGGTTAACAGCAGCTCAGATTAGAGACCAGGTCAATGCCACACAGAGTTCTAGCATCAGACACATCTCTACAACAACTGTTAAGAGGAGACTTTGTGCAGCAGGCCTTCATGGTAAAATAGCTGCTAGGAAACCACTGCTAAGGACAGGCAACAAGCAGAAGAGACTTGTTGGGGCTAAAGAACACAAGGAATGGACATTAGACCAGTGGAAATCTGTGCTTTGGTCTGATGAGTCCAAATTTGAGATCTTTGGTTCCAACCACCGTGTCTTTGTGCAACGCAGAAAAGGTGAACGGATGGACTCTACATGCCTGGTTCCCACCGTGAAGCATGGAGGAGGAGGTGTGATGGTGTGGGGGTGCTTTTCTGGTCACACTGTTGGGGATTTATTAAAAATTGAAGGCATACTGAACCAGCATGGCTACCACAGCATCTTGTAGCGGCATGCTATTCCATCCGGTTTGCGTTTAGTTGGACCATCATTTATTTTATACAGGACAATGACCTCAAACACACCTCCAGGCTGTGTAAGGGCTATTTAACTAAGGTGGAGAGTGATGGGGTACTACGCCAGATGACCTGGCCTCCACAGTCACCAGACCTGAACCCAATCGAGATGGTTTGGGCTGAGCTGGACCGCAGAGTGAAGGCAAAAGGGCCAACAAGTGCTAAGCATCTCTGGGAACTCCTTCAAAATTGTTGGAAGACCATTTCCGGTGACTACCTCTTGAAGCTCATCAAGAGAATGCCAATAGTGTGCAAAGCAGTCATCAAAGCAAAAGGTGGCTACTTTGAAGAACCTAGAATATAAGACATATTTTCAGTTGTTTCACACTTTTTTGTTAAGTATATAATTCCACATGTGTTAATTCATAGTTTTGATGCCTTCAGTGTGAATGTACAATTTTCATAGTCATGAAAATACAGAAAAATCTTTAAATGAGAAGGTGTGTCCAAACTTTTGGTCTGTACCGTATATACATATACAATATATATATATATATATACAGTGAAGGAAATAATTATTTTAATTTTAAGGGTAGGTCAGTTTTAACATTGAGAGATTATCATTGAGAATATCCCAAAAAATCAAGAAAATCACATTGTATAAATTAGATAATTTTTTTTGCATTTTGCATTGAGGAATACGTATTTGATCCCCTACAAACCATTATGAGTTCTGGCTCCTACAGACTACTTAGACTCTCCTAATCAACTCGTTACCTGCATTAAAAACAGCTGTCTTACATAGTCTGTATGAATGACTCCTGTCCACAGACTCAATTAATCAGTCAGACTCTAACCTCTACAACATGGGCAAGAACAAAGAGCTTTCTAAGGATGTCAGGGACAAGATCATAGACCTGCACAAAGCTGGAATGGGCTACAAAACCATAAGTAAGACGCTGGGTGAGAAGGAGACAACTGTTGGTGCAATAGTAAGAAAATTAAAGAAATACAAAATGACTGTCAATTGACATCGATCTGGGGCACAATGCAAAATCTCACCTCGTGGGGTATCCTTGATCATGAGGAAGGTGAGAGATCAGCCTAAAACTACACGGGCGGAACTTGTTAATGATCACAAGGCAGCTGGGACTACAGTCACCAAGAAAATCATTGGTAACACATTACGCCTTAAAGGATTAAAATCCTGCAGTGCCAGCAAGGTCCCCCTGCTCAAGAAGGCACATGTGCAGGCCCGTCTGAAGTTTGCCAATGAACACCTGGATGATTCTGTGAGTTATTGGGAGAAGGTGCTGTGGTCAGATGAGACAAAAATTGAGCTCTTTGGCATACACTCAACTCATCGTGTTTGGAGGAAGAAGGATGAGTACAACCCTAAGAACATCGTCCCAACCGTGAAGCATGGTGGGGGAAACATTATACTTTGGGGGTGCTTTTCTGCAAAGGGGACAGGACAACTGCACCGTACTGAAGGGAAGATGGATGGGGTCATGTATCGCAAGATTTTGGCCAACAACCTTCTTCCCTCAGTAAGACCATTGAAGATGGGTCATGGCTGGATCTTCCAGCAAGACAATGGCCCAAAACATACAGCCAAGTCAACAAAGGAGTGGCTCAAAAAGAAGCGTAGTAAGGTCATTGAGTGGCCTAGCCAGTCTCCAGACCTTAATTCCATAGAAAACCTATGGAGGGAGTTGAAGCTCTGAGTTGCCAAGTGACAGCCTCAAAATCTTAATGATTTAGAGATGATCTGCAAAGAGGAGTGGACCAAAATTCCTCCTGACATGTGCGCAAACCTCATCATCTACAAACAACTTCTGGCTGCTGTGCTTTCCAACAAGGGTTTTGCCAACAAGTATTAAGTGTTGTTTGTCATAGGAATCAAATACTTGTTTCTCACTGCAAAATGTAATAAAATTAATCTAATTTATACAATATGATTTTCTTAATTTTTTGGGGATATTCTATCTCTCCATGTTAAAATTAACCTACCCTTGAAATTATACAATGTTCATGTCTTTGTCAGTGGGCAAACTTAAAAAAACAGCAAGGGATCAAATAATTATTTCCTTCACTGTGTACAGTATATATATATATATATATATATATATATATATATATATATATATATATATATATAGTGATCTTGAAATTGTAACACTAATAAGTACAATTGGATCAAAAATTGATCTGCTCAACTGTAAGCCCAAAAGCCCAAAAGAATGACAAATGTCAAAAATGTATAGGTAGATAACCTCTGCACTGATAGACGAAAATAGTTTGCTCAGGTGATGTTTTATTATTAGTCTTACCGCGCTGTTTCATTGGTCCGAGACTAATAATAAAACATTACTTGAGCAAATTACTATTGTTGTCTATCAGTGCCGAAGTTATCTACTCTACCTATACTAATAAGTACAAGCCATAAGGTTAAGGTAACCGAGGAAGTAGCAGGAGTCATTAGGATCTGCATATGATCAAGCTTTAAATAACAGAGCTCCAATCCATGGCATGTAGAAGGGAAATAAAATCCTTATTGAAATTATTGTTAGGCACATGAATCCTCAAAAACCTTATCAAGTCTTGTGAGAGAATTTTGAGATGCTTCCGGGTTCGCCACTTGTCACAAACTGAGATTGACAGAATTCTTGAACTGAGAGACCTTGGTTTATCATTTATTATTCTGACAAATTTGCTAAGTGGTGTAAGCATAGAGTATTATGGATTGGCATAATTGTATCTCAAGGTTTATTAAGAATATTCTTCTCTACTTTGATACTAGATTTTTGACTATTCTTGTACTCTGTATAAAAATGAAAGCACACCAGAGTCAGAAGTATATACCACTATCAAATATCTTTCTCAGACTTGGAGCTGTCAGTTTTATGAGACCCATGAGGTAGCAGATCATGGCTAGCACTTCTCATAAACTAACAGTGAGTGCTCTATCTCTTCTCTCTCTGTGCTGTTACTGACAAATATCAGAACAGCGAATACTACTTCTCTGCCTTAAACAGTATATTCCACTAACATTATTAGTATGAGCGCTGTTATTGTCCTTTCCTAACACTGTTCCTCAATTATACTGACCCAATTTTACACATCTGGACTTAGATACAAGTCACGTTTCACTGAATGTACAGCTTCATCTAGGGAGATCTGGATGAAGTTGTGCTCACTTGGTGAAATGCATGGGATGAGGGGCCCTTAAATGAAACCAAACTCACTTGCATAAAATACGCATCAGAACTAGGGCCGGATACATGAAATATGGTCAGTATAATTGAGGAACAATTTAAGGAAAGGCCAACAGTAGTGCTCAGAGTAATTAATAGTAGCAATACATTTATGGAAATTAGGGGATTATATTAAATAAATAAGGGGACATCTCCTTAAACAGACTCATACAAGATTAGACTGTTTCTCATGTGTCTGAATTATGTACAACTTCTAATTTAATAACAAATATAATGAAATCCCACATGGGTAGAACTCTAATTTGCTGGTGCACACTTGAAGTGAAAAATCCATATAAAGAAATTCATAGAATATAATAATTTCACAAATTGTCTAAAACCATTGCCATCTCCGTGTGTGGCTCCACCACTACTCCCCAGCAACAAGCCCGCTGTCTTGGGGTTATACTATATTCAGATCTTTCCTTCTCTCCCCATATCCAATCATTCGCCCGCTCATGTCATCTATACCTCAAAAACATTTCTAGAATTTGTCATTTTCTTACCTTTGACTCTGTAAAAACTCTTACTGTAGCTCTGGTTCATTCTCGTCTGGACTACTACAACTCTCTACTAATCGGTCTCCTCTCACTAAACTTTCCCCTCTCCAATCTGTCCTAAATGCAGCAGCCAGGATCATATTCCTCACCAACCGATACACCAATGCCTCTTCCCTGTGCCAGTAGTTGCACTGGTTGCCCATCCGCTACAGAGTTCAATATAAACTCATCACATTCACCCACAAAGCACTCCATGTTTCAGCACCGCCCTACATCTCATCTCTCGTCTCAGTCTACCATCCTACCCGTGCCCTCCATTCTGCTAATGACCTAAGATGAATATCCTCAATAATCCGAACCTCCCACTCCCGTCTCCAAAACTTCTCATGTGCTGCACCAATTCTTTGGAATGCACTACCCAGGACTCTTTGATTAATCCTCAATACCCACAGTTTTAAGCGTTCCCTAAAAAGCATTTTTTTAGACTGGCCTATCACCTCACCTCACCAATCTAACTACCCCCCCATACAAAGCTTCCTTCCAAATCAGGCCCCTCGTATCTTCTGTTCACACAGCACATCACTTAGTAGACTACTATGTCTGTACTTGTTCACATACTGGTTGGTGACTGGTTAATTTAGCATTAGGTGAATACCCTGTTTATTACATTGATGCTTGATCGTACAATACAAGCAATTGTTACCATCCACCTTTCGTGTCTCCCCTATTTCCTCATAGATTGTAAGCTTGCGAGCAGGGCCCTCTCTCCTTCTGGTATCTGTTGATTTATGTGCTTACTAGCTTTTACCCGCGGCTTCGCTCGCGTGGAATTTGGTCTGCCACATTAAGTTTCGTGACAGATCATTTTAATAGTAAAAAAAAATAATCTTATTTAGTTACTCGTACATCCAAAATTTCAGATGTCTAACTTCAAAACTGACGGATTCCATACAATCTTTGAACCCCTATAATATGAAGAGGCAAACTCTTGAGGGTGGAATTATCAAAATTCCTTTCTTAGTGCTCATTTAAGCTATAATAAAACCTATCTGCAAATTTCAAGATGCTAAGTTCAGTGGTTTCGGCTGTGCGTTGACCGCTAGGTGTGTCAGTCAATCAGGTTTACAGTTTTATATAATCTTCGCCTGTATGGTGTGTTTATAAAAACTAGTGCCATTACATAATCTCGGGGCGTCCAAGTTGCGCATTAACAAAACGGTATACCGACCTTTAATTCGAGCTTATGAGATGGGACCCCGGATAGCTCCAAAGAGTTAAGAAACTCCACGGGGTAGCTCGTACAGTCTTCAGATGACATGACTGTGTCGATGGAGTTGTAGGTTGTTGCATCGCTGGTTACTTTGTCCAAGATAATTTTATTGATTTTCGCAACTGTTTCATTTCTTAGTGCTAGTATAGTTCTTTCACATAGCCAATTTTCATTGTGGATGTTTTGTTGCAAATTTGGAAAAACTTGAGCAATAAGTGCGTCTTCCGAATCCACAACATGACAAAATTGGTTAGTGAATAGAACCATACCTTCTTCGTCAGTTTCGATTCGACCTTCACCGATCTCGAGCAGTTTCTCAGCGTACACGCCCGACTCTAGATCACTGAATAACTGGACACGCATGTTGGTGGTGAGGTGCAGCTTTTCAACTTTGGTCCATAAATATGAGGATTTCAGACATGCGTTAATTTCGTCTGCTGCAGTGCCTCGCTCGATGACAGGCAAAGTTTGCCTAAAGTCCCCAGCCAATAAAACAACCACACCACCCATTATAGTTTGTTTACTGTGTAAGTCTTGTAGACAGCGATCAAGAGCTTCGATGGCGCGTTTGTGTGACATTGTGCACTCGTCCCACACGATTAGTTTGCACTGTTGCAACAGGAGGCCACGGGCGCTGCTCTTGCTGATATTACACGATGGGGTTTCTTCGTTCACCAGATTAAGAGGTAATTTAAAGACTGAATGTGCTGTCCGTCCACCGCTTAGCAATGTTGCAGCAATTCCAGAGGAAGCCACAGCTAATGCAACGTTATGACCGCTACGAATTTTTGCTATAAGTAAAATAAGCAAGAAAGTTTTTCCTGTACCACCCGGGGCATCAAGGAAAAAAAGTCCGCCTTCACCATTCTCAACTCGTCCTACTATTTTGTGATAAATCTCTCTTTGATCAGGTAGCAAACGTGGCTCAGTTTCGCAAACGTGAGCGTCTAACTGGTTGGTATCATAGCTTAGCTCTTTTATCAACTCGTTCGACAGCTCTCCTCTGCGCCGCGGTGAGGGTAGACCAAAATCGGACAATTTCTTTCTAGAAATTATTAATATTTTGTCCTCGATAAGCCCCCAACGCCTCATTGTTAACGTGATCCATTCTTTCAAATCTGTGCATGATATCCTCTGATAACGCAGTTTTATACTTGTGCCAGAGTTGTAGAGGATTGGATGAAACTCAAGTGCATATCAATATGGCTAACAGCTCTCTTATTTGTGCTGGGGAGCGACATAGCACGGCCTCTTCTAAGGTGGTATCCCAGTGGTTATCATCTTCCAACAACCCCATCTTCTCACACACCTGCCGAAAAGTTACAAGTTCTTGACCTTCAAATGTTTTTAAATCCGAGAAGTTGGTTGGACCCCTTATTACATTCAGCAGCATATGCAAGCAATAACATTCAAAATTGCTAACGTGCACTGTGTAAATGCGACCTAGAGCGTCTCCTGCCTTCACACCTGGCCAGCCATCGACAGGTGTTCCTTGTAAACGACGTTTCCATTGCTTACGTGACACATTCCAAGTATAGTAGCGAGGCACGTCAATGTAAAGTAATGTTTTTGCAAACGTATCACTTTGGCACAACAGGAAAAATGCAGTTAGTGTAGTTTTAGGTGGTGCTTCTAATCTCTCTCTAAAATTATTTTCCGTAAAGTAAACCCTCTCGCCATTGGGTAAATGAATCGTGAGATGAGTGACGGTTGGGTGTCTCTCGTGCAGAGGCAGACCTAAGATCCGCCACACTGCTTCGTTACTACTAACATATCGGCCGGTTCTAAAGGTCTGCACCTCATCTCTTGGGTCAATGTTAACATTCCCTTGCTGGCGGATGTTAAAAATAGCCTGGTCGCTACCCTTATTAATATATTTACAAATATATTTTATCGCCTGTACCGTATTACAGAACTCTACATTTAAATGAGAATTAAAAATTTTTGATAAGAGTGGAGAATATGGGACCACCCAGCTATTGTCCACCAATATTTCCTGTGTTCCTCTACGGGTTTTTATAATCGTCGTGCGTCCACCATTCTCTGGTGCTCTGCACCTGTACAAAGGATAACCTTTGTCATTGGTTTGAGTATCTTTTAAAAGCTTACTCGGATATTTTTTGGTACATTTTCCTTCCTTCATGCATGGCGATGAAGAATTGAATGTACCACATGGCCCGTGAATCATATTCTTTGTCACTGTATCATAGAGCTTTTGATCGGTTACTGGGTTTGGTATCTCAGCACATATGATTTCGTCAATTTGGTTCGGATGCAATTTTTCCTTTAACCACAGCAGTAAGTGCACATGAGGCAAACCTCGCTTTTGCCACTCGATCGAGTACATGAAGCATTGCATATCACCAAATATGTTACCTTTTGTAAGTAGAGCTACCAACTTCTGTACTTTTATTCTAAATACTCGAGCTGTTAAGTCATGTCTGTCCGTTGAATTTTGACCAGCCATAAGCTCTTTGGTGATTTCTGGCCAAGCGGGGTTGCAAGTCATTGTAATAAATAAATCAGGCCTCCCATAATTACGTACGTATGTGAATGCATCTTGTGTGTATTCGTGTAGGTATCTCAGGCTATTTACAAATGATGACGGGAGAATCACCATCTGACCTAAGTTATTTGGATCCAAATCCACATCATTTCTTATTGCATCTTGCAAGTGAATATAATTTTCCGCTCGCAGTTTTTTTTTATTTAAAGAAATGAGCCTTAAGCGCTCACTTTCCATCTTTACATACATGTCGACCAGAAACTGATGAAGTAGGAGCCTACACTTAAGCATCAAATTAAAATCGCTGCAACGGACCATCAAGTGAAAGGCATAAAAATCTTTGCAGGACACCTTTTTGCTTGGCATAGCTTGTTTGGTAATTGGATATATCTGAGGAATATCAATGCTGTACCCCTCTTGTCCTTTCAAAAAAGTTATTGGGTACTCGAAAGCGTCATAGAATCTATGTGTATCGGGAACCCTAGTGAGCATGCCATCGTGCGGCTGCACAACGATGTCCCGAGACATAATTTGTTCGCTACTAACTATTACAGCAGCTATTTCATTTGTAGTAGGGGCATTGAATCGTCTCTCATGTTGACCACGTGGTACACGGTCTGGGTGAATGACTACTTTGAAATGATCGTCATTCATCATTCTGTCTCTGGCCATTTTAAATTCATGCACCAAAATGTTGTGGTCGTGAAGTACTCGTTGTAATTTTTTAACTATGTTTCTATCTGCGCTTTGCACGCACTCAGTGCGCCTGTTGATTTGTTCTTCTTCGTCACCTATGAAATAAACTTGTAAAATTTGTGGTTGCGAAATGGACGTAGGAATTAAAGAACCGATACGGTGGTATACTTGTCCTTGTATTGTAAAGGTCGGGCAAAACCCTGGCATTGAGACAATTTGATCTGCTCCAAAAGACGTCATATGAAAGCACATGTTGTATTTTCTTATATTATTTAGAAAAAGGCGAGATTCATCAGTTTCATTAAAGAAAAGCTCTATTAAAGGTTGAACTGGCTCGTCTATAAAAGGAAGAGCTACTTTCCCGCCCAAACAACACCTACCTGCTGCTTCCTCTTTCCACTTAAGAGCTCCGCAATATTTGCAATCTATGGTCATTGCTTCTATTTTTATAAGCTTGTGAGTTTCATAATCAAGAGTCTCGTCATACTCAAATGCAGCTTTATTAAACAATATCCATGTATTTCTTGTAAATGTTTGACGTCACTGTGCTGCCCTTTCAGCAACAGTGCGTCTGCGAGATTCGGCCTTTTCATAAGTTTCAGTGGCTCTTTGGGACGCCATGTAAGTCGCTTGCTGCTGACGTCGAGCTTGGGACTGTTCTGGAGTTTCAGCAGCCCGTTGAGACGCCAGATACTCCGCATGCTGTTCACGTCAGGCTTGGGACTGTTCTTGAGTTTCAGCAGCCCGTTGAGATGCCAAAAACTCGGCATTCCATTCACGTCGGGCTTGGGATTGTTCTGGAGTCTCTGCAGCTCTATGTGCCGCACAACGCACCGCCTGCTCAAGCCTTCGTTGCTCGGCTTGTTGAGACGTCTCATCACGTCGAATTATTTTCATAGCTCGGGCTTTATTAGAGCTTTGCGAAATGTTAGACTTACGCTTTCACGGCATTTTTATAAGTACTAATTACAAAATAGGTACTTAGTAAAGTTCAAACAAAATACTAAAACAATCAAATTAGTTATGTTACGATCGCTGTACAGACGATATCAGTTGTATATGACTGGTCTATGAGGAGCAGCTGTGGCGCGGTTACCCATAGCAACCATTCCCAGTGCTCTGTGGGAGCTGAGAGCAGCCTGCTGGTGCTGTGGGTGACATGCTGCGCTGCACACACACAGGGCTGTGCTGCACACAGGAGGGGAGGACGCCATTTGTGTAGCGCTGCTGCCGGTGCTGTCAGGCTGCAGTGAGTGCATCCTCCATGGCGCCGCGCTCAGGTTACTGCCCCTCCCCGTGTGTGAGTCACTTCCCCTCCGCCCAGGTGAGGCGCTCGGAACTTTCCCGGCTGCAGCAGCTGGCGCAGGTGAGCGCATGTTTTATTATACGGTGTTATGTGGAGGGACAATGGCGGCGGGGACCCCCTGTGTGAGGACAATGACGGCCCGGTGCCCCCGTGCAACCTGCAGGAGGAAGCTTCACACTCCCCCCGGGCTGTGGGCGCGGGCAGGCCGTGCTGGGACGTGTAGTTCCCTAGTAACCTGTTCCTGACATATGAGCTGTTTTCTGTGTTTTTTTGTTTTTTTTTAAATCTGAGAAAATGTCATAAATTATCCTTCTCCCTTCAGCTGTTTCCAGAGTGTAATGTATCAGGGTGAGCTCATGACTGACAGCTGCCAAAGTTTCTAGGAAATGTCAGTCCCTGGGGGTTGTGTGTGAACCCCCTGTGCCACACTTGTACCTGGCCACGGTATATGATCACCCCTGTATTCTGACTGTGGACAGGCGGCGACTGTGACCTCACTATACAATGATCCACTATGGGCAAATTATTGTATTATCAATCTCTTCTGACTGCTGTAAATCATCCATTTAAATATCACCTGTGTATGTGTGTATATAAGAGAGCTCTCAGAGGCCAGATTTTTTTCCGACTTAATTGACATGTATCGTTATATTACGACCAAAATTACATAAAATCATTACAAATTGTAGCCTATATGTTATTCCGATGTATAATCTATATTACTGTAAAGTTTCATGCAAATCCGTCCAGTAGTTTTTTCGTGAAAGAGTAACAAACATACATACTCACAAACTTTCGCATTTATAATATTAGTAGGATTGTTATTCTGTAATGTCTTTTATTGTCTGTACAAGTCCCCTCTAAAATGTAAACTGCTGCGGAATATGTTGGCGCTATAGAAATAAAAATTATTATTATTAATTATTATTAAAACCCCTTGAACCTTCTTATAACTAAGTCCAGGAATGATGCTTCACATGACAAAGATCTCTTTGAAGTCGATATATACCTTGCACTGATTGATTTGTGGTGACCCTGTATATAAGCACTTGTGTTGCAGCTCTTATTAGCATTATTACCTATGCAGGTTGCGCTGTAGTCCCCTGACATCAGCTTGTCTGGATATGGCTTAGTAAGGCTGAGCTCCCCTGCGGCAGCTCCTTCATCTGCATGCAAATTCCAAAGACTGCAAGATTTAGTGGGTAACACTTATGTTTAGTTGGAAAACTATTGACCACCTCCTGCAGCCATGGATTTGGCCACATGTGGCAATTGCAGTGTGAAAATTCTTTCAAATTGTGGGAGCTCATGTGACTATGAACATGGTGATCGGACACTGCATAGCTGTATTATCTATTGAACAGTTGTGACTATATTATAAGTAGGTCGTTAAGTCTATAGTAAGCAGTTCAGTTACATATAGGGCTTACTGCCTCACAATATACCTGGGCACTGTAGATGCTTAATTGTTAATTAGTGAAGGTTGTGTTAGTAAAACCTTGCTACATAATTTGGAAAAACCCTTTTTGTTCTATGTTAATTGGCCCTTAAATTTCTAATTACAGTTAATTCAGAATACCCTTGAGTTTTCACATGATGACTTTAATTCTTTCTGAAATGTTTAATTTTAGACTCAGCAATTCATGAGAATGGCTTTGTGAAACTAAACAATGTCCACATTTTGACACGTATTCTATCTTGGAAGCCTGGGACTTTCAGTCTTACATCGTAACTTAGTAATTTTTAGAACTTTTCAAACAGCTCAGTCCTTAAACTTTTTCTTCTACATTGTGGACTGACTCTTCCTTTTTTGTTCCTCTTTACCCTCTGCACCAATTTTCCTCTGTAATTGTCAGGCACATAAATTTTATTAGGTTCTGAAACAAAGGAACATCCTTGGTCTGTTATCTACGTTACTTAATTTGACAATAGGGAACAGTTACTGGTGAGAAACATTACAGCTTCTAATGGAAATTCGGAAATAGAACACAGGTCTCTCCACATTATTGTAGCTCACCTGTACACTCATCATTTATGTTGGGAGATTTTTGCGTGTTTTGCAAAATTCCCAATGCCTAGGATTACATCAGAAGCTGGGTCACAATACAGATAATTAGATCCTCTTTTCTATTTATATCTCTTTGTCTCTGTATGGTTTGATCACGTGACCACACATGTCAAATTACCGTGAGTCACTGGCTAGGAAAGAGAACTATGCCTGAAACTGCTATCAATATCTATAATAATATAGCAGACACTATAATGGAAACATCAAGATTTCTACTGTCCTCAGTAATAACAGCGCTAGTGCCTGCAGAATATAACCTTCTTGTTTTGTCATTGTTGTTCCGCAATCATTACATAATGTAGTACAGAAAATTCGAGTTACACTTTCAAATGTCCCTTTTTTGATGAGATAATCTGTTTCTGATGAAAGAAAGCTGTGTGTCATACAGGTCTAACATTTAAGTAATTCAGTGTCATCAGACTGGTGCTTTGTGGTTCTCTTATATTTCATCTCATGAATTATTAATAAAATTTGCTTCAAATTACTGAGTTAAAGAAATATTATATTCCGGGGGGACTTGAGGGTGTTCTAATAAGCGATTGTTTATTTGTCATTTGTAAAGGTGTGTTTCCGAGAATTGTCTTCACTGCTAACTGCATATTTTAGTCAATGTCAGATGTCATCTTTGGTGTAAATCAATTATCATCCAATATTAGGTTTATACTTACTAGACAGATAATTTGAAAAAGCGGGCACCACCAGAAAAATGGGGCGTGCACAATGCATAGTTAAAAAAAAAGAAAAAATAATTTTGAGAAAAGAAAAAAAGAGATCTATGCTAGAAAAAGGCACATCCCAGGGTAATAAAATCAAATCAAACATTTTTATGCAGAAATCATAAGTTAAATACTTAGATATTGTATAAGCTTTTAATGAAAAACAATTAAAAACCTACACAAATCAATGTCCCCAGGTGAAATAATGGACTACGCTCAAGTTAATGGGTCAATAAACCCCCTCACAGGGAATATAAGCACATATAAATTAAAAAAATATAATTTAGCATCAAGGAACACATGAAAGAACACCAATGATGAATAAATACCCATCCTGTGCATAGGACAATAAATGAAGTAATTGAAAAGAGTCTCTGTGAGGGATAGAAAAATCCCCGAATGTATTTCCAAGTTTTGGCTTCTTCAGAGGGTGTTTATAAGTATTAGACATGAACGAATCTTCTGAAATTCATTCCAAGAAGATTTGCTCAAATTGGCTGACAGGTTTGATCTGGTTTGAATAATTCAGTCCAAAGTGAAAGAACCTGAAATGTCAATATTATGCTCCGGACCCAATTATTTTGCACAATTAATGGAGGGGAGGGAAGAGGTTTTTAAAAAAAATCGTATTCTCCTGTTTCCTGACTCACTTATGTGGATGATGGCCTACAACATGTAAGAAAGTTTTTTTTTTAACCCAATCCCCACCCTCAAAAGAATTCATCAAAATTGCAACTAAATTGCTGCCATTTTGCTGGATTCATGTGAATTGAATCCAGGAAATTTCAGATTAGTAAGAAATTGAAATTTCCAGAACATTCAATTCATTACAAATTTATAAAAAGTACATTTTGTACACTATTCTTTCACTTTCGGTCATCAAAATATTGGGAGATATTTATTAAAAGAAATGGGTGATAGCTTTCACTAAATTTGCTCCAATAAACAGATGTACAAGGTGAACATACTTCCTAACTATGTGCTCTAGACAGTTTTGGCTGGTCACTAGAGTATTTGGAGTGGTTTAGTGGGAAAAGGGAGAGGTTCGTCATAGGAGTAAGGGGCTTAAAATATGACAACATGCAACATAATTGTAACACAATTTTGGCACAAAATATTAGGGCAAATAAATCCAACTAGTCACTTAAGGTGAACTAGTGTAAAATTAGACAAGAGAGCCAAATTCATGACACAGCATGAGCCACTTTAATAATTTTGGTGCATTTTATATTGTCTAATCTAAGTTTATTGTGTCTACATCTTAGACAGTAGTACAAAATGCCAAAAAACTCACTTACAAATGGAATTTAGATTTTATTGATAAATTAACATGTGGAAATAGAATGAATGACCAACATTTCAGGTCTGTGCTAGATATTGATTATGGCCTATGTCCTATGGTTCATAGCAGATACAAGGGCTGACAACCCCAGCATCAACTATGAACCACAGGACATAGGCCTTGATCAAGGTCTGAAATAAACTGAAACATTGGGCATCTCTTCTATTTCTATATGCTGATTTATGAAACAAATATTAAATTGCATATTTAAGTGATTGCCATGGTATTTTTTTGCACTATTTTTTCCACTATTATATGGAGGAAGTCCCTTACTGTAGCGCACCACTGTCTTTTAGCTACGTTTATGCCAACCAGAAATTTGATTGTTACGTCTTAGACAGCACTAGTAACATTTTTCTATAGTTATCTTATTTTTCAGACTATAAGACGCACTTTTTTTTCCTTCAAAATGTTGGAGGAAAGTGGGGGGTGCATCGTATAGTCCAAATATATATATATAAATATTGTGGCTGTGGATGGTGGGGGATGTGGTGGGAGCAGCAGCGGTGGAAGAGTGGGGTACAAGAGGCAGGAGCTGCCTGCTGCAGCTATCACATGTGCCCGCTGCCAAAGAAAATGAATATTCACAGACTATAGTGGCTGCATAACAGTTGCTCACACCAACTGACTATAGTCCATGTAAAAAAGAATGGCACAACAGGAAGTTTTTCTTCATAGTTTGTCCAATAATATTTGATCCAGTATATTTATACATTTTTAGAAATAACTTAGCAATATATTCACCACCATGAACAAATCATCTAGGCTGCGGTATGAGTTTGAACAAGCTTCCAAGTTGCAGACAGATCCTCGGTGTGTGTAATCCATGTGTAGACATACACTTCCATGAATTGAGCAGAAGGGCAGAGACACTGATTGATGATGAGGGAAACACACCTGCGGCTTCATTTCTGAGGATCTCCCCCTTTCTCAAGCCTGGCTCAAGCCATCTCCAGAGATCTTGATTCTCCTTTGTCCATAGTGCGCAACATCGTCAAGAAGATTACAACTCATGGCACTATAGCTAATCTCCCTGGATGAGAACGGCAGAGAAAAATTGATGAAAGCTTGCAAAGCAGGATAGTCTGGATGGTGGAAAAGCAACCCCAATCAAGTTCCAAAGAAATTCAAGCTGTTCTGCAGGCTCAGGGTGCATCAGTGTCAGTGTGAACTATCCGTCGACATTTGAATGAAATGACACGCTATGGCATGAGACCCAAAAGGACCCCACCACTGACACAGATGCATAAAAAGCTTGTCTGCAGTTTTCTAAAATAAACATGAGTAAGCCTAAATCCTTCTGGGAAACCGTCTTGCGGACAGATGAGACCAAGATAGAGCTTTTTGGTAAAGCACATCAGAATGAGGCCTACAAAGAAAAGTGCCTACAATTAAATATGATGGAAGTTCAAAAATGTTTTGGGGCTGTTTTGCTGCCTCTGGCACTGGGTGCCTAGACTGTGTGCAAGGCATCATGCAATCTGAAGATTACCAAAAGATTTTTAGTTGCAATGTAGTGCCCAGTGTTAGAAAGCTACGTAATGGGTCATCAAGCAAGACAATTACCCAAAACATACTTCAAGAAACACCCAGAAATGGATGGAAACAAAGCACTGGAGAGTTCTGAAATGGCCAGCAATGAGGCCGGATCAAAATTTCATTGAACACCTGTGGAGAAATCTTAAAATTGCTGTTGGGAGAAGGCACCCTTCAAATATGAGAGACATGGAGCAGTATGCAAAAGAAGAGTGGTCCAAAATTCCAGTTGAAAGGTATAAGAAGCTTGTTGATGGTTATAGGAAGCGATTAATTGCAGTTATTTATTCCAAAGGGTGTGCAACCACATATTAAGTTTAGGGTGCCAATAATTTTGTGTGAAATTATGTTCAATTTGCCTTTTTTCTCTGTTCTTTTGTGTTTTTCCACTACACACAAAGGAAATAAACATGTGTATAATAAAACATGTATAATTGCAAACATTTTCTGGGAGAAATACTTCACTTTCTGGAACAATTTCGAGGGTGCCAACATTTTCGGTCATGACTGTATAAAATTGTCTGGAGGGTATCATGTGCTCCTCCTGCATAAAGATGAACTACTTAATCTCTTTCTGATTTTTCAATTTTAACCATTGAGCTAAAGCTGCTGCACAAAGAAACACTTTGAGTTAACATGCGAATTACAGTTGTGCACTCTTATGGAGTTAAAATGGAAAAAGTCCTCTTTAACAATTCTGTTTGCAGATGTCACTTTTGAATAAAATAATTATACTTAAAAGTTAGCCTGGGTATTATGGCGGCTAACACTAACCCTTTCCCCAAAATTCTATACAGCTTGTGCAAATACTTAGGTCTCATATCCATCTTAAGAAGGATAACATTGCATTCTACAGTCTTAGATTACTTGTGACTGATCAACAATTAAAAAGCAAGAGGCTTTCATACAATTTTTTCTTGGAGAATATTAAATGCTTATATCCATCTCACTGAAAGCAGAAGGACCGCTAATTTACAAATGAAGTACACATAAGTACCGTATATATTTTTCCTTTCTAAGGATATCTATTAGTTGATTTAATGTGGACAAGAAAAAGAAGTACTAGTTACACTGGATATTTTATAATACCATTGTACCAAAGAAAGAATATAAATCTATGTATAGGAAAACATAAGAAACTGAAATAATAGGAATTCATTGTATCTTAAGACTTTCAAAAGTACATTACTTTTCTGTGTGTGCGACTTACCTTCAGGAACTGTTCTTATTATATGGATCTCAACAAAGAAGCTATAGAAGGACTTTACAGAAGAGAATTCTTAATATCTCCCAATTTAGTTCATTACAAAGTTAAAGTATAAGTGGAGAAGGATGACTATCTCAGAGCATAATGCATTAAACTGTACAAGAAAGGACTCAAAGTAACCTTATCTTTCTTTTGCAATGCACATTCAATTTCCCTTAGAATGATTTTATACATCAAGTTTAATGAAGTTTCTAAATGAAAGCTTGCTATTCTTGGCAAACTGCAAGTGATTTTATATCCCATCAGTTTAAGAGCCATTTTGTGGCTACTGTAAATTTGCTCTCTAAATTGTATCATTTTAATTGTGGATTGCTATGTGTTGTTTATGCTTTCATTACTTGTCTTTGTGTTTTCTTGTGATACTGTTGAATTCCATGTTCACATTTAGTAGCTCACACTGTTCCGCCTGAGGCCATCTTCATTCATCTTTCCAAATGAATGCTCTTCCATCCATAATAGGCATGTGCTATTCATAACTGATCACCCTGCCATCTATTACACTCACTGGAAGGATAAATTACATTATAATATTGTTGTATTATAAGACATCCTGCTCGCTTTTATATTGAGACTGTGTCTCTATAAAAGGCTTGTGTCAGTGCAAAAGCATTAAATTAAGTTTAGCTTCCTTGAAATTCCTATCTAGTAAAATAATGTCGTTATAGCACTTTGCCTCGAAGCCATTCTCATGTCAGTGCAGTGAAACTGTCTATTGATTTTCAATTGGCTCTAACCAGTTTTCTTGAGTATGGGGGAGAAGTGCACATACTTTTTCATTATCCTGTCTTAATAATGGCCTACGGCTGACCTTTCTGCCACTTCCTTTATCTATCATATTGCTAATAGTATTCACAAATTGTGATGTTGGTTGTCACAATCATTGTACAAAAATGGATTTGTTAGAATTGTACAATGTTGTATCACTTTAATGGAATGTGACATTATAGTTCCAAATTATGTAAGGTATGTACATATGGTTATATAAATTTTCTTCTTTGTATATTGAGAATTAATTTTATCCTCTTTAGTATGATTAGTAGATTTAATGAATATTGGTCCACATTTAAAAAGACAGCTGAATCCTTAGTGTCCTCACTAGTGTTGAGCGATACCTTCCGATATCGGGAAATATCGGATCAGATTGGATCGGACCGATACCCCAAAAAATATCGGATATCGCCGATTCCGATACCTGAAACCAATGCAAGTCAATCGGACACAAAAATCGGAATGAAAATAAACCCTTTCTTTCCTTGAAGGTTAATTCTACATGAAGGAAAACAACTAAGAATAATGTAGAATGTATTGGGGGAGGTGGAGGAGACATTAAAGGCATAGAGGTTTTGCCCAATCAAATGGAATAGCAGGAATTAATATTTTTTTTAAGACGTTTGGAGTTACAAAGATATTGACTATGTTAAGCTTTTTTATATTTTGTCAGATATTTATGTTTCACTACTTCCATGCTCTTCACCTTCTTTTTTACTTCTCCCACACTTCCTCCTTCATCAAGCTCAGCAGCAGCATCTTTTTTATCAACTTCTTCTTCACCTTATTCATCTTCTTCTTCTTCACCTTCTTCTTATAATTCTTTTTTTTTACATTCTTCATAGACTTCTTATTCAACTATTATTCTTCTTCATATTCTACTTCTTCGTCTTCTTCATATTCTTCTTCATCATATTCTTATTTGTGACAGGCATTCCTGTAGTTGTTATCTATAAAAGTTTGAAGATTACACCTTCCATTCTGCCTGTCACAAAAGATTTACAACAGGATTTGTCCGCATTCAGTTTGGCCTGCAGTAGCAGGTATTTTCCAGGGGCTCCACGATGAGGAACGGACACACCCCCATACACTGCTTAGTGTTCTTCTGCTTATAATTTAGATAATATCTTTTGCTCTGATTTTCAGTCTTATGCTTAATGTTCTTCTGCTTTTTGTTCTGCAGCTTCTTGTTCTTCTGCTTCTTGGTATTCTGTCCCTTGTTCTTCTGTATCTTGGTGGTTGTCTTCTTGTTCTTTGTGCTCTTGGTCATCTTCTTCAGGGTCATCTTCTTGGTCTTCTTTGGGGTGGTCTTCAGGGTCGTCATCTTCAGGGTCATCGTCTTCGGGGTCGTCGTCTTCTTCGGGGTGGTCTTCAGGGTCGTCGTCTTCAGGGTCCTCGTCTTCAGGGTCATCATCTTCGGGGTCCTCGTCTTCTTCGGGGTGGTCTTCAGGGTCATTATCTTCAGGATCGTCGTCAGGGAGATCCAGAGTGATTACCAAAAACCATTTAAAAAATCTTGAACTTGGAAATGTAGCAGAAAGTACAAGAAGGCTGAGGAACTGCCGAGAACCAGCTGATGGTACTGGAACCCGGATGGGTAGCAGAAGGTACAAGAGCCAATGGAACTACCAAGGACCAGCTGACGGTACTGGAACTCGGTTACTAAGCAGGAAGTACCTGTGCCAGAAAGCACTACCAAGGACCAGCAGATGTTGGTGGAACTTGGATACCGAGAAGGAGGCACCTAAGCCAAAGGCACTGACGAGAACCAGCTGATGGTACTGGAACCCGGATGGGTAGCAGAAGGTACAAGAGCCAATGGAACTACCGAGGACCAACTGATGGTATTGGAACCCGGTTACTAAGCAGGAGGTACCTGTGCCAGAAAGCACTACCAAGGACCAGCAGACGTTGGTGGAACTCGGATACCGAGAAGGAGGCACCTAAGCCCAAGGCATTGCCTGGAACCAGCTGATGTTACTGGAACCCAGGGGGACATATTCAAGATGGGCTTCCAAAGAACCAGCTAATGGTACTGGAACTCAGATAGGCAGGAGAAGGTACGCATGAAAAAAAAAGTTGCAAGGCCGCGAGCCGGCCGGAGTTACCGAAACCCACAGTCCTACAGGGGATGCTTGTCCTATTGGCACTATGGAACCAGCCTTCATTGCCAGATCCCGCAGCCCACATAGGAGTCACCTAAACTGCAGGCACCATAGTGTCAGCTAACCCGACCGCAACACGACAGGACAACGTATTGGAGTCAAAGTGATGTTGACACTACCCGGAAACAGCTGGCGTGCTGGAACCAGGCTGGGCAGGAGGGAGTACCCATGCCAAAGACACTGCTGTGAAACAGCTGGCGGTGCTGGAACCCAGGGTAAATACTAAAAACAGAGTGGAGCCTGAGGCCTAATTGGAGCAAGTTTAAAATCAGTAGTAGTGTCAATGTGGACAGAGAAGGAGAAATTGCCGGACACACAGCAAGGGATCAGCTGACGTTACTGAACCCCAATAACACTGGAGGAAGTGTTGACTGTGCAGACAGCACTACTGAGTAGCAACTGGCGGTGTGGGAGCCCAGGGATTACAGTTCAGGTGGTAGAAACATGAACACAACAGGAGACCTGGATACTGTTGCCAACCAATTATTTAATCTGGAAGAGGACTGGCAAATTCATGCTAGATCTAGGCCTTGTTCATTTTCAGAAAAGTAAGCCGGTCAACGTTATCGGAGGATAGTCGGATGAGACGGTCTGTTAGTACACCACCTGCGGCACTAAAGACGCGTTCCGATAATACACTAGCACCAGGGCAAGCCACCACCTCCAATTCATACTGGCTAATAGTGTTGAGCCACCCCCATAGTGTTCGAGTTCGGTTCGGTTCGTCGAACACCCGTGTGTTTGCCGAACTGTTCGTCGAACTGTTCGTCGAACACCTTCGAACACCGTTAAAACCAATGGCAGGCAAACAAAAACACATAGAAACACATAGAAAACACCTTCAAAGGTGTCCAAAAGCTGACAAACTGCTCAGAAGACACAACTAACACATGGAAAAGTGACAAGTACATATAGTCATGCGAAAAGAAAAGAGGTGGAGGAGTAAAAGGAGGGGGAGACACAGATATAGGCATGTCATGCCCTTCTAAAATCCAAAAAGTGAGAAGCCGACACGTTCAGTCCGCTCCTGCCCGTGCCACCTCCGTGTTGCCGGGTTTGTGCCAGAGCCGTGGTGAACCCTGATGGCCAGCCCCCCTCTCCCAATACTGGTGCCTGTCCGCTGGTGGGTCGAGCGAGCCCCCCTGTGGTGGAGGCAGCTCTAAGCTTTTTAATTTAAATTGTCTCTCTAATTTGAATGAATACACTTTAAATCCATTTACAAGGATCTATTGGAGGGCAAGTCTCATGCCAGCAGCCGCGTAATTCCAGCTCCAGTAGCGTCCACTAAAGCTGCTGCAGTTAAAAAGCTTTTATAAGGATCGAGCTCGGCTGTCCACCGCAAGGCATCCTACTGCCAGTCCCAGCCCCTATGCCTTGGGGTGCCTCCTGATGCTCTTCACTGAGTATCCCGTGGTCCCGAAGCATTTCCTTTGAAAAAATTAAGTGTCCAAACTACAGGTGGTGTAGCTTGCTTAACAGCCGGGATAATCCGCTGACTAGTAGACACTGCTACTAGGCACAAAGGGTTTCCTGGGCTAGATGCAGTTAAAAATTTGTAATTAGATACTCTCGTTGGATGCTGAGAAAGCATTCCATAGAGTCTCCTGGCACGCCATATATGATTCTCTTAAAAAGCTTGGGGTAGGGGTCTAGGGGACCCTTTTATAGCCAAAATCATGGCCCTGTATCACAATACGTCACCTAGGCTGAAGATAAATGGAACTGTAGCACCCTGAGGGCTCGGTTGCTACAGAGGTATTGCACCTCACCCAGAGGTGTGATATCTCACTCTCAGGTAAGGATGGAGTGTGGATCAGGACCCGACACCTGCATGCATTACACCACATTGCCGTGGGGCAGGGCGACCAATATGCCCCTGAGATGGGCACGACAGTCCCTGTCCCTGGCTGGAGTGGGGGGAGGGAACACTGAGGAAGGTGAACCCTGTAGTGCAGGAGCAGGGAGGAAGCAGTTCCTGGGTGCATTGAGAAGGGAGTATAAAAGGTGGGCACCATCTTAGTTCAGTGCAGAGAAGTCTGAGCAGAAGTGGCAGGGAGCAGGGGCTCTGCATGAGCTCTGCTCCGGAGGCGGGCCTAGTAACAGAGGCCCAGGCCTGGAAGAGGGAGAAGGAAGGAAGAGGAGCGGAGAAGGCTCCAGGAATGAGGAATGAAGGGATCCCAGGGGTGCGGACGGGCGAGTCGCCACCGCACGCCCGAATCCACCTGCGTGGAGGGGTCAGGCCAAAGGGGGAGACCGGTCCCCGAATCTAGTGGAGGCAGGAAACGACCCTCAGCTAGAAACCGGAGGTTGTGACATTTTATGTGGCGCAGCCCCTCGCTACACCCGCTAGGAAGGCACCACATAGGGTCAGGGAAACTGGCGCCAAGTTTACCAAGAGGAGGCCCGAGGCAGCCGGACAGAAGGGTTGGTAAGAAAGGCCAGACAAAGGACACACAAAGGGGTTCCTGTGAAGCGCTCCAAAGTTATCTGGGAGTTGTCTGAGCCCCTCACCTGGTGAGCACAGTACGACGTGGGCAGCCGTTACCTGCAGACGTGGTCTGGATAATAAGAACTGTGAGTAAAGGCCCTGGACTGCATCACTGACTCCGTGTCGTTACTGCTGCTGCCCTGCACCATCACCCCCATCCTCCGCATACACTGCCCTGAGGCTATACTCCTCCTGTGGGGAGTTATGCTACGCTCTGCTGCACCCATAACACCAGCCTCAGCGGTCTGCCCTGCAGCGGCGGTTCACTCTGACCGCAATCCATGGGTGGCGTAGTCGGACATTTAAACATCAAAACCACATAAATAGTTCCGCCACTGGTTTGACCACCCTGAGCCATGGAACCGGGTCGCCGCCACGAAGACTACAACCACCAGCATCCACCAAAAAGGGTCCGGCTCCGGGTGTCCCAAGGCCCAGGGGGTGCATCAGAACATTTTCATCACCTTTCACAATCACCAATGGGACAAGGCAGGGATGTCCTCTGTCCCCTCTCTTATACATCCTAGTGACGGAGGACCTGCTCTCATCAATTCGCCATAACCCCAATATTAGGTGGATTGAGGTGGGAGGCACCGAGTACAAGTGCTCTCTATTTGCTGATGATGTCCTAGTATATATCACTCAATCACATATATCCATCCATGCTGTTATGGCTGAAATAGATCACTTTGTTACATGGTCAAATTTTAAAATCAATGCAGCGAAGTCTGAGGCCCTCAATGTCTCCCTCCCCAAATCCATATAGGATTCCATCCAGTCCAACTTTCCCTTTACCTGGCCCTCACAGGGTATCAAATACTTAGGAATTCCTATTCATAGAGACCTCTCCCATCTATGTTATCTTAATTTTGGGCCCTTTATTGAACAACTCCATACAGACCACGGTTGGCAAGTTAGAACTGTAAGATTCACTACGTGAACCACTGGTGTTTTGTGGAAAAGCACATGTACACTGCGTTCCAAATTATTATGCAAAAAGTGTTTAGTAGTGATAAGGGAAGAATTTGTTTGTTTGTCAGTTAAACTCATTGATAGTGATGTGTGTCAGGGCTCTTTATATCACTGTAAGCAATTGCAGACACCTGTGCTAATTAGTTTGGCAGGTGTGTCCAATGAAAGGCAAGACTACTTAAGAAGGCTGTCTCACATTATTAAGCAGCCTACATTTTCTGCCAAAATGGGAAAGAAAAAGGATGTGTCGGCTGCTGAGAAGCAACAAATTGTGGAGTGTTTAGGTCAAGGCATGACTACAATCAACATTGTGCGATGATCAGGATGAAGTGTCTTGGCAATCAAGAAGTATGTAGCTGATTCACAGTACACACGTGTGCGTGCTGATAAGGGCAAATTGAGGACTCTTTCCTACAGGCAATTACGTCAGGTTAAAACAGCAGCGGCAAAAAAGCCTTGTCATAGCAGCAGACAAGTTTTTGAAGCTGCTGGTGCCTCCAACGTCCCCCGAACAACAAGATGCAGGGTCCTTCAGAGGTTTGCAGCTGTGCATACGCCATCCTGTCGACCTCCTCTATCCACTTCACACAAGCAGAAACGGCTCCAGTGGGCCAAACATTACATGAAGACTGATTTCAAAACTGTTTTGTTCACGGATGAGTGCCGTGCAGCGCTCGATGGTCCAGATGGATGGAGTGGAGGATGGCTGGTTGATGGACACCCCACGCAATCACGGCTACAGCGCCAACAAGGAGGAGGTGGAGTAATGTTTTGGGCTGGAATCATGGGGAGAGAGATTGTCGGCCCCTTTAGGATCCCTGAAGGCGCTAAAGATGAACTCCATAATGTATGTGGATTTTCTCAAACAGCACTTCCTGCCATGGTTCAAGAAGAAGAACCGTGTATTTCACAGCAAGATCATTTTTTTGCATGATAATGCACCATCTCATGCTGCACATAAAACATCTGCATCTCTGGCTGATATGGGCATAAAAGGGGACAAACTTATGGTGTGACCCCCATGCTCCCCTGACCTCTACCCCATTCAGAACCTCTGGAGCATCATCAAAAGGAGTGTCTATTATGGCGGGAGGCAGTTCACATCTAAGTAACAGCTCTGGGAGGGTATTCTGTCCTCATGCAAAACAATTGAAGCAGAAACCATCCAAAACCTGACAAATTCAATGGACGAGAGAGTTCAGAAGCTCCTTTCGAACAAGGGGTCCTATGTGAAAATGTAACATCACCTAGAATAAAGTTTTGAGTTGAAAACTGTTTGATTTCAGTTTCTAATAACCTGCTAATGCTTATAATTTCAAAAATGACCATTTTTTTGGTCTTTATTAAAATGAAAAGGTTGATCGAAAAGTTTGGGGGATCTAAGACTGTGGCAACCCAGTAGTCATGATTACTTCGAATTCTGACAATATGAGGGTCATGTTGCAGGTAGTGCAGCAAGAAGGCACTTATGTGTCTTGCGCATCTCAGAGCTAGTGTTGAGCCACCCCCGTAGTGTTCGAGTTCGGTTCGGTTCGTCGAACACCCGTGTGTTCGCCGAACTGTTCGTCGAACTGTTCGTCGAACACCTTCGAACACCGTTAAAACCAATCGCAGGCAAACAAAAACACATAGAAACACATAGAAAACACCTTCAAAGGTGTCCAAAAGCTGACAAACTGCTCAGAAGACACAACTAACACATGGAAAAGTGACAAGTACATATAGTCATGCGAAAAGAAAAGAGGTGGAGGAGTAAAAGGAGGGGGAGACACAGATATAGGCATGTCATGCCCTTCTAAAATCCAAAAAGTGAGAAGCCGACACGGCCAGTCCGTTCCTGCCTGTGCCACCTCTGTGTCGCCGGGTTTGTGCCAGAGCCGCGGTGGACCCTGACGGCCAGCCCCCCTATCCCAATGCTGGTGCCTGTCCGCCGGTGGGTTGAGGCCCCCCACGGTGGGGGGGGGGAGTACCATCTGCAGAAGAAAGACCATCTTCCAGCCAAACTAAGATGTCGACTTCTTTTCGTGGACAATGTGATACGATCCCATTCTTACGGACACGCCCATCGCTACAAATTCTAGATGAGGCACAAAAACAGCAGGTGCTTCAACGGATATCAAGTGCTCCTTCAAGTGGGCTCTCCATCACCTCAATTTCAACATCACAAATACTCCAGTCCTCAGAGGTGTCACCCCAATCGCACTTGCTTCCTCACAGCTCCCAAGTCTCCAGCTGCCCGTCTGAGTATGGGGTAACACAGATGGCTGAGTCTGCCCAGCTGTTTACTCATACTATAGCCTGGGAAACAGAGGTCTGCTCCAGAGCTTCTGTTAATCCAGATGAGGAAATGATCTGATCCGATGCCCAGAATCTTTATAAGTTGGATCCAGGACCAGATGAAGAAGGTTCTGAGCATAATGTAGACCCTTGTTCCCAAACTGTAACTCCTGTTGGTGGAGACAATGATGAAGACGATGATGAGACTCAAATACCTGATTGGAGCGACAACTTGACTTTTCGGTCAGGGCAGGAAGAGGTTGGCTCTGAGGGCGACGGGTGTGATAACACACAGGGTGATGATGACGAGGTTGGAGATCCCACTTACTGTCAACCCACAGTCAGACAGTCGATGAGGTCAGCAGAGGAGGTGGAGGAGGATGTGACTAGCCCTGGGGATGGGGATGACTCGGTACCCGGGCATTTGCCTGGCCTTGGGGATGTCGCGGTGGTCGGCTCCCTGGCCCGTACCCTGGGGTCTCTCTTTAAAAGCGTGGATAATTGTTAATTTTATAAGAGTTCATGACGCAACCTGTGGTATCTGGTGACAAGCACCAGCGCTGCAGCAGTCCACTGAGGCCGGTGATAAGGCAGCTCGATGGTATAGCTCCCCACAGGTGGAGCTAGGTCTCAGGGCAGCGTATGCAGGGGGAATGCAGGACAGGCGAGACCCAGCTGGGTCAGAGCAAGAACGGGAACGGACACGGTAGTCACTTCAGTACCTTTTACTGGTGGAAATTCAGGCACATCCCGGAGCACTGTAGGGTGAAGGGTGCATATCAGGATCCTCCCCAATGAGCGGGTGTAGGGCCTCCTGTTTCTTGCCTCTGCGTAGTAAGTTTCTGACCTGCCTGGAGCTAGGCTTAACTTTGTATCTGTCCTGCGCTGGCTGACTTTGTGGTAGGGCCTTGTCTTGGAGTTCACGCTCCCAGTATGCGGGGCCTAAGCGTCTCCTGGCTCTGTTACATATCAGCACCTTAGCGACCCTGGGACTTGTAGTTCTCCAGGGATTCCGGTTATGCCTTACTGGGTCATAGAGATACCGGTAAGCTCGGATCCTGTGTCCGGTAAATGCTTCGGGGTGAGCTGGTTAAGCTCCTCTGCCCCTTATGTACTAACTCGCCACTCGCCTTCGGCCTACTCGGGCCCTCACTAGGCTATACACACTAACGGCAGCTTGCCGCGCTTCACTGATCTTACGGCACCAGCACACCTTAAGCTCTATCTGCGCTCCCTGAATCTAGCAAGCAGGAGCCTCGTGCTCCACTGCTGAACTATTAACTGCGTTCTCTAGACTAGACTGAGCTCCACTACAGACTGACCTCTCTTAGGCTTCTCTACTGCAGGAACTCTTCAGAGGAACTGAACTGCCTAGCTCCACCTTCCCTATTTATATCCCTAACGGGCTCCCTCTGCTGGTCTGAGGTGGAAGGTGGAGATGTGTGAATGTTTATGGGGGCCTCTTGTGGAGGATTCCATCAATGCACTCTTGTAGGATCTGTGATACCAAGCGCAGCGGGGCATCACAGATGCTATTGATGACGAGGTTAGGTTGCGCCTTCCTGAACAGAGAAGGAGTACTGGAAGCACGTCAACAACTGCATCCTCAACCACAACTCTGCCTCTGACCACAAGTCGTAGTTAGAGATGAGCGTTGTTCTACTCGAACTGTTCGCCAATCTCAAATTCGAGCTGTTTTGGGCGGTGTTCGAGCCGTTCGGCGAACACGAACAATTTGAGAAAAATTCGGCTGTTCGAGGTTATGTTCGATAACTGTTCGTGCACCAAAATCATAACTGGATTTTTTCTCAGTAATGATGAAAATTAATGTTAATACGCAGTTTGAGTGTACAGCGGGGTGGGGGGAGGGGCAGGGGATGGATCTCTGCAGGAACAATGAAGATCTCCATTTTTTTTTCTCTTTCCCGCATTTGCAGTGGGGAGGTGCAATCTGTCAGCCTATCAGCAGCGCACACACGGAGCGAAGTGCTTTTTTTCACACAAGCAAGGGCATGTGTCATTGGCAGTGTATGTCACATGTCCTTGCCCTATAAGACCAAGCCATTTTCCCCGTCGCCACCATTTTCTCACTGCTGCAGCTGCGTGTTAGACGGCACCGCTGTTGCTGTGTGCGCTATACCTTGTTAATTTCAAGCCAATTTTCGCACAAATATACAGATAGCTTGGGAGTAGGGAATAGTTGTGATTGCAGTCCTTTTAAGGACTAGGTTACAGCATTTCCTACGACTTTTATCAGGGAGGTCTGTGCTCTTAAATAGATAGGTTGTGGGAGTAAAGACTAATTGTAATTGGAGTCCTTTTCAGGACTAGGTTACATGAGTTCCTATCAGTTTTTGCCAGGCAGGTCTGTGCCAGTGCTGTGCAAGTTTTTTTCACAGCATTTGGCTGAATCTAGCAAAGCTAATCCTTTTTGGCCTATTGCAGAGTGTGTTAGTCAGTGGAGTAGCCTATCTGTGTTGCAAGATATAACACCTGTGTATAGAATACCAATTTTTTTACTGCACCTAGTGAAGTAAAATCTTTTGGGCATAGCATCATTCTATTAGTCCATCTATACTGACCTCCATCAGGTTGCAAACTGAATATAATTTTTTTCTGCATCTAGCTCTGAAAAAATATTTGGGCTTCTAGCGGTGTGTGGGACTTGGTCTATTAGTCCATCTATACTGACCTCCATCAGGTTGCAAATTAAAAATAATTTTTTTCTGTATCTAGCTCTGAAAAAATATTTGGGCTTCTAGCAGTGTGTGGGACTTGGTCTATTAGTCCATCTATACTGACCTCCATCAGGTTGCAAATTAAAAATAATTTTTTTCTGCATCTAGCTCTGAAAAAATATTTGGGCTTCTAGCGGTGTGTGGGACTTGGTCTATTAGTCCATCTATACTGACCTCCATCAGGTTGCAAATTAAAAATAATTTTTTTCTGCATCTAGCTCTGAAAAAATTTTTGGGCTTCTAGCAGTGTGTGGGACTTGGTCTATTAGTCCATCTATACTGACCTCCATCAGGTTGCAAATTAAAAATAATTTTTTTCTGCATCTAGCTCTGAAAAAATATTTGGGCTTCTAGCGGTGTGTGGGACTTGGTCTATTAGTCCATCTATACTGACCTCCATCAGGTTGCAAATTAAAAATAATTTTTTTCTGCATCTAGATCTGAAAAACTATTTGGGCTTCTAGCAGTGTGTGGGACTTGGTCTATTAGTCCATCTATACTGACCTCCATCAGGTTGCAAATTAAAAATAATTTTTTTATTCATTTAGCTCTGAAAAAATATTTGGGCTTCTAGCAGTGTGTGGGACTTGTTCTATTAGTCCTTCTATACTGACCTCCAGCAGGTTGCAAATTGAATATAATTTTTTTCTGCATCTAGCTCTGAAAAAATTGTTGGGCTTCTAGCGGTGTGTGGGACTTGGTCTATTAGTCCATCTATACTGACCTCCATCAGGTTGCAAATTAAAAATAATTTTTATCTGCATCTACAGTACCTCTGAAAAAATATTTGGGCTTCTAGCAGTGTGTGGGACTATTTGTATTAGTCCATCTATACTGACCTCCATCAGGTTGCAAATTCAAAATAATTTTTTTCTGCATCTAACCCAGCCAATAGTTTTGGCCTAATACCACAGTTTGGCCACTCAGCTCTGCTCGGTTACCATCCATTGTTTTTTTGTGCAAACAACTCCAGAGTTGTGAATTAGTTAACCACCAAAATGAGTGGAAAAAGGCCTGCTGCTGGTGGAAAGGGGAATAGGCGTGTTGGGAAGGGGAAAAAAGGTTGTGTCCGTGGGGTAGGTGTTAAAGCAACAGTAACATCTGCAGAAGAAAGACCATCTTCCAGCCAAACTAAAATGTCTACTTCTTTTAGCGGACAATGTGATAAGATCCCTTTCTTACGGCCACGCCAATCGCTACAAATTCCAGATGAGGCACAAAAACAGCAGGTGCTTCAACGGATATCAAGTGCTCCTTTAAGTGGACTCTCCTCCACATCAACTTCAACATCACAAATACTCCAGTCCTCAAAGGTGTCACCCAAATCGCACTTGCTTCCTCACAGCTCCCAAATCTCCAGCTGCCCGTCTGAGTATGAGGTAGAACAGATGGTTGAGTCTGCAGAGCTGTTTACTCATACTATAGCCTGGGAATCAGAGGTCGACTCCAGCGCTTCTGTGAATCCAGACGAGGAAATGATCTGCACTGATGCCCAGAATCTTTATGAGTCGGATCCAGGACCAGACGCAGAAGGTTCTGACCATAATGTAGACCCTCATTCCCAAACTGTAACTCCTGTTGGTGGAGACAATGAGGAAGACGATGATAAGACTCAAATACCTGATTGGAGCGACAACTTTAGTTTTTTGGCAGGGCAGGAACAGGTTGGCTCTGAGGACGACAGGTGTGATAACGCACAGGGTGATGATGATGAGGTCGGAGATCCCACTTACTGTCAACCCACAGTCAGCCAAGAGATGAGGTCAGCAGAGGAGGTGGAGGAAGATGCTAGTGACGACGAGGTCAGGTTGCGCCTTCCTGGACAGAGACGTAGTACTGGAAGCACGTCAACAACTGCATCCTCAAACACAACTCTGCCTCTCACCACAAGTCGTGGTGGCTCTTCAGGTCGCATGAGTGCTAAGCCTTGCATAGCCTGGGCATTTTTTCAGATCGATAAAGATGACCCAACTTGTGTTATCTGTAACATTTGTCAGCAAAAGCTAAGTAGAGGCCAAAAAATACATAGTTTGAGTACTTCATGCATGAACCGGCACATGGACATGAAGCATAAGATGCAGTGGGAAGCTCAGTGTGCTACAATGCGGCCTAGCCGGCCGGGCCAATCACCGTCTGCCATATCTTGTGCATCCGCGGCCTCATCATCCTCTGAGACTGGGGGGACAGCAGTCACACCTGTTTTGGGGCGCAGACCTGCCACCTCTTTACCCGCAACAGCCAGCGTGATTGGCAGGTCATCATTTTCTTTGGAGGTGGTAACACCAGCTGGTGTTGAGCGCTGTCCGACATCGATAGCACCACCTTTGGATCAAGGCAACCTAACATGTCCGCCTGCATCTTCCTCACAGACCGGCAGTTTGCCGGGGACACCCTTATCAACCCCGTCTAAGCACAATAGCCAGCCCTCGGTCCCTCAGATGTGGACAAGTAAAAGACCATTTCCTCCTAGCCATGAGAAAGCTAAGAGGTTGAATTTCACCATCTGCAAGCTCTTGGCTACAGAAATGCTGCCTTTCCGCCTGGTGGACACAGAGGATTTTCGAGTCCTTATGTCCGTCGCAGTGCCCCAGTACCAGATGCCCAGTCGGCACTACTTCTCAAAGAAAGGTGTGCCTGCGCTCCACCAGCATGTCGCACACAACATCACTGCTTCTTTGAGAAACTCTGTGTGTGACAGGGTGCATTTCACCACAGACACTTGGACGAGTAGGCATGGACAGGGGCGTTACATGTCGCTGACTGGGCACTGGGTAACTATGGTGACAGCAGGACAAGGGGCTGCTGTCCAAGTCTTGCCGTCCCCACGAGTTGTGCGTCAATCCTCTTTATGTCAAAGTTCCTCCACTGCTTCTGCCTCCTCAACCTCCTCTCGGTCTTCCACCTGCACCCAAAGCCTGTCTGGTCATGCCACAAGCTTTCTAACTGCGCAGAAGGGATCCTGCACACCTCCTTACTATGCTGGCAGTAGGGCTCAACGTCATCAGGCGGTTTTTACAATGAAATGTCTGGGAAATGTGAGTCACACAGCTGAGGAGTTGTGGTCAGCTCTGGAGAACCAATTTCATGAATGGTTGTCTCCACTGGACCTGAAACCAGGGAAGGCCGTGTGCGACAATGCTGCAAACCTGGGTGCGGCCCTTCGCCGGGGCAATGTCACACACGTGCCTTGTATGGCTCACGTGTTGAACCTGGTTGTCCAGCAATTTTTAGCCCACTATCCCAGACTAGATGGCCTTCTGCAGAGGGCACGGTCGCTGTGTGCTCACTTCCGCCGTTCGCATCCCGCAGCTCAGCGACTTACATCTCTACAGAAGTCGTTGGGCCTGCCACTTCACCGGCTAAAATGCGATGTGCCTACCCGGTGGAATTCAACTCTGCACATGTTGCAGCGACTGTGGCAGCACCGACAAGCCCTGGTGCAATACGTTCTGATGTATAGCCTGGGCCAACGAGATTCAGAGGTGGGGCAAATCACGCTGGAGGAGTGGTCTCAGATCAGGGACCTATGCACCCTTCTGCACAGTTTTGAAATGGCGACGAAGATGTTTAGTGCTGACGATGCCATTATCAGCATGACTATTCCGGTGATTTACATGCTGGAGCACATGTTAAACAGAATTCGGAGTCAGGTGGTGGCACAAGAGGAGGTGGAGGAAGTAGAGGAGGAGGAGTTGTATGCGGAAGGGCTAACATCTGCAAGGTCCAGACGGTCGGCAGCACCAAGGCGGCAGGCATGTGAGGGTGGGGGAGATGGTTTTACCAGGGCGCATGGTAGCAGCCAAACTAGTGAGGAAGGTGCAGGAGCCCAGGAAGAAGTGGAGGACGAACTGATGGAAGACTCATCAGATGAGGGAGACCTTGATCACATTTCTGTTGTGCGAGGTTGGGGGGAGAGGACAGAGGAAGGAAGCATGATTGTTACCTCGCCACCAACACAACAGGGACTTGGTGCTCCTGGATGCGCAAGACACATGAGTGCCTTCTTGCTGCACTACCTGCAACATGACCCTCGAATTGTGAGAATTAGAAATAATCCTGACTACTGGGTTGCCACACTGTTAGATCCCCGGTACAAAAGTAAATTTGCAGAAATTATTCCTGCCATAGAAAGGGATGCACGCATGCAGGAGTATCAGCAGAGACTGTTGCAGAATCTTACATGTGCTTTTCCACAAAATACTAGTGGTGCACGTAGTGAATCTCACAGTTCCAACTTGCCAACCGTGGGACCGTCAAGTGTTCAGCACTCAAACCGTAACAGAACCACAGTATCTGCTGGTAACATCAATTTTGCGGAATCATTTCACCACTTTTTTAGCCCATCCTTTGCAAGGCCACAGGACACAAGAAGTCTGACACATAGTCAACGCCTAGAGACGATGGTACAGGAGTATCTCCAAGTAAACATTGAAGCCACGACTGTGTCACTGGACCCTTGCTCTTTTTGGGCTTCCAATCTGGATAAATGGCCGGAGCTAGCCACTTACGCCTTGGAGATCTTGTCATGCCCCGCAGCCAGCGTTCTGTCTGAACGTGTGTTCAGCGCTGCTGGTGGTGTGCTGACAGATAAGCGCACGCGGCTCTCCACTGATAATGTAGACAGACTCACGTTCATAAAGATGAACAAATCATGGATCCGAAACGACTTTTCTACCCCTGTGTCATCCTGGGGAGAGTAAAAGCTTGATGATTGGTTAAAATCACCCTACCAACCGTTTTAAGCTTTCAAATTACTAATCATGTTTATCTGTATCTTGACTGGAAAATAATTTGGGCTTTGTAGCAGTGTGCAGCACTGATCCTATTAGGCCATCTATACTAAAGCTTCAACAGATTTAAAATTAAAAATAATTTTTAGCTGCATCTAGCCCGGAAAATAATTTTGGGGCTCCGAGATGCGCAAGGCACATAAGTGCCTTCTTGCTGCACTACCTGCAGCATGACCCTCATATTGTCAGAATTCGAAGTAATCATGACTACTGGGTTGCCACACTCTTAGATCCCCCAAACTTTTCGATCAACCTTTTCATTTTAATAAAGACCAAAAAAATGGTCATTTTTGAAATTATAAGCATTAGCAGGTTGTTAGAAACTGAAATCAAACAGTTTTCAACTCAAAACTTTATTATAGGTGATGTTACATTTTCACATAGGACCCCTTGTTCGAAAGGAGCTTCTGAACTCTCTCGTCCATTGAATTTGTCAGGTTTTGGATGGTTTCTGCTTCAATTGTTTTGCATGAGGACAGAATACCCTCCCAGAGCTGTTGCTTAGATGTGAACTGCCTCCCGCCATCATAGACACTCCTTTTAATGATGCTCCAAAGGTTCTGAATGGGGTAGAGGTCAGGGGAGCATGGGGGTCACACCATAAGTTTGTCCCCTTTTATGCCCATATCAGCCAGAGATGCAGATGTTTTATGTGCAGCATGAGATGGTGCATTATCATGCAGAAAAATGATCTTGCTGTGAAATACACGGTTCTTCTTCTTGAACCATGGCAGGAAGTGCTGTTTGAGAAAATCCACATACATTATGGAGTTCATCTTTAGCGCCTTCAGGGATCCTAAAGGGGCCGACAATCTCTCTCCCCATGATTCCAGCCCAAAACATTACTCCACCTCCTCCTTGTTGGCGCTGTAGCCGTGTTTGCGTGGGGTGTCCATCAACCAGCCATCCTCCACTCCATCCATCTGGACCATCGAGCGCTGCACGGCACTCATCCGTGAACAAAACAGTTTTGAAATCAGTCTTCATGTAATGTTTGGCCCACTGGAGCCGTTTCTGCTTGTGTGAAGTGGATAGAGGAGGTCGACAGGATGGCGCATGCACAGCTGCAAACCTCTGAAGGACCCTGCATCTTGTTGTTCGGGGGACGTTGGAGGCACAAGCAGCTTCAAAAACTTGTCTGCTGCTATGACAAGGCTTTTTTGCCGCTGCTCTTTCAACCTGACGTAATTGCCTGTAGGAAAGAGTCCTCAATTTGCCCTTATCAGCACGCACACGTGTGTACTGTGAATCAGCTACATACTTCTTGATTGCCAAGACACTTCATCCTGATCATCGCACAATGTTGATTGTAGTCATGCCTTGACCTAAACACTCCACAATTTGTTGCTTCTCAGCAGCCGACACATCCTTTTTCTTTCCCATTTTGGCAGAAAATGTAGGCTGCTTAATAATGTGAGAGAGCCTTCTTAAGTAGTCTTGCCTTTCATTGGACACACCTGCCAAACTAATTAGCACAGGTGTCTGCAATTGCTTACAGTGATATAAAGAGCCCTGACACACATCACCATCAATGAGTTTAACTGACAAACAAACAAATTCTTCCCTTATCACTCCTAAACACTTTTTGTATAATAATTTGGAACGCAGTGTACATGTGCTTTTCCACAAAACACCAGTGGTTCACGTAGTGAATCTTACAGTTCTAACTTGCCAACCGTGGTCTGTATGGAGTTGTTCAATAAAGGGCCCAAAATTAAGATAACATAGATGGGAGAGGTCTCTATGAATAGGAATTCCTAAGTATTTGATACCCTGTGAGGGCCAGGCAAAGGGAAAGTTGGACTGGATGGAATCCTATATGGATTTGGGGAGGGAGACATCGAGGGCCTCAGACTTCGCTGCATTGATTTTAAAATTTTACCATGTAACAAAGTGATCTATTTCAGCCATAACAGCATGGATGGATATATGTGATTGAGTGATATATACTAGGACATCATCAGCAAATAGAGAGCACTTGTACTCGGTGCCTCCCACCTCAATCCACCTAATATTGGGGTTATGGCGAATTGATGAGAGCAGGTGCTCCGTCACTAGGATGTATAAGAGAGGGGACAGAGGACATCACTGCCTTGTCCCATTGGTGATTGTGAAAGGTGATGAAAATGTTCTGACGCACCCCCTGGGCCTTGGGACACCCGGAGCCGGACCCTTTTTGGTGGATGCTGGTGGTTGTAGTCTTCGTGGCGGCGACCCAGTTCCGTGGCTCAGGGTGGTCAAACCAGTGGCGGAACTATTTATGTGGTTTTCATGTTTAAATGTCCGACTACGCCACCCGTGGATTGCGGTCAGAGTGAACCGCCGCTACAGGGCAGACCACTGAGGCTGGTGTTGTGGGTGCAGCAGAGCGTAGCATAACTCCCCACGGGAGGAGTATAGCCTCAGGGCAGTGTATGCAGAGGATGGGGGTGATGGTGCAGGGCAGCAGCAGTAACGACACGGAGTCAGTGATGCAGTTCAGGGCCTTTACTCACAGTTCTTATTATCCAGACCACGTCTGCAGGTAACGGCTGCCCACGTCGTACTGTGCTCACCAGGTGAGGGGCTCAGACAACTCCCAGATAACTTTGGAGCACTTCACAGGACCCCCTTTGTGTGTCCTTTGTCTGGCCTTTCTTACCAACACTTCTGTCCGGCTGCCTCGGGCCTCCTCTTGGTAAACTTGGCGCCAGTTTCCCTGACCCTATGTGGTGCCTTCCTACCGGGTGTAGCGAGGGGCTGCGCCACATAAAATGTCAGAGTCTCCGGTTTCTAGCTGAGGGTCGTTTCCTGCCTCCACTAGTTCGGGGACCGGTCTCCCCCTTTGGCCTGACCCCTCCACGCAGGTGGATTCGGGCGTGCGGTGGCGACTCGCCCGTCCGCACCCCTGGGATCCCTTCATTCCTCGTTCCTGGAGCCTTCTCCGCTCCTCTTCCTTCCTTCTCCCTCTTCCAGGCCTGGGCCTCTGTTACTAGGCCCGCCTCCGGAGCAGAGCTCATGCAGAGCCCCTGCTCCCTGCCACTTCTGCTCAGACTTCTCTGCACTGAACTAAGATGGTGCCCACCTTTTATACTCCCTTCTCAATGCACCCAGGAACTGCTTCCTCCCTGCTCCTGCACTACAGGGTTCCCCTTCCTCAGTGTTCCCTCCCCCCACTCCAGCCAGGGACAGGGACTGTCGTGCCCATCTCAGGGGCATATTGGTCGCCCTGCCCCACGGCAATGTGGTGTAATGCATGCAGGTGTCGGGTCCTGATCCACACTCCATCCTTACCTGAGAGTGAGATATCACACCTCTGGGTGAGGTGCAATACGTCTGTAGCAACCGAGCCCTCAGGGTGCTACAGTTCCATTTATCTTCAGCCTAGGTGACGTATTGCGATACAGGGCCGTGATTTTGGCTATAAAAGGGTCCCCTAGACCCCTACCCCAAGCTTTTTAAGAGAATCATATATGGCGTGCCAGGAGACTCTATGGAATGCTTTCTCAGCATCCAACGAGAGTATCTAATTACAAATTTTTAACTGCATCTAGCTCAGGAAATACTTTGTGCCTAGTAGCAGTGTCTGCTAGTGAGCGGATTATCCCGGCTGTTAAGCAAGCTGCACCACCTGTAGTTTAGACACTTAATTTTTTCAAAGGAAATGCTTCGGGACCATGGGATACTTAGTGAAGAGCATTAGGAGGCACCCCAAGGCATAGGGGCTGGGACTGGCAGTAGGATGCCTTGCGGTGGACAGCCGAGCTCGATCCTTATAAAAGCTTTTTAACTGCAGCAGCTTTAGTGGACGCTACTGGAGCTGGAATTACCGCGGCTGCTGGCATGAGACTTGCCCTCCAATAGATCCTTGTAAATGGATTTAAAGTGTATTCATTCAAATTAGAGAGACAATTTAAATTAAAAAGCTTAGAGGTGCCTCCACCACAGGGGGGCTAGCTCGACCCACCAGCGGACAGGCACCAGTATTGGGAGAGGGGGGCTGGCCGTCAGGGTTCACCGCGGCTCTGGCACAAACCCGGCGACACGGAGGTGGCACGGGCAGGAGCGGACTGGCCGTGTCGGCTTCTCACTTTTTGGATTTTAGAAGGGCATGACATGCCTATATCTGTGTCTCCCCCTCCTTTTACTCCTCCACCTCTTTTATTTTCGCATGACTATATGTACTTGTCACTTTTCCATGTGTTAGTTATGTCTTCTGAGCAGTTTGTCAGCTTTTGGACACCTTTGAAGGTGTTTTCTATGTGTTTCTATGTGTTTTTGTTTGCCTGCCATTGGTTTTAACAGTGTTCAAAGGTGTTCGACGAACAGTTCGACGAACAGTTCGGCGAACACACGGGTGTTCGACGAACCGAACCGAACTCGAACACTGCGGGGGTGGCTCAACACTAGTCGTAGTGGCTCTTCAGGTCACATGGGCTCTAAGCCTTGCATAGCCTGGGCATTTATTCAGATCGATAAGGATGACCCAACTCGTGTTATCTGTAATATTTGTCAGCAAAAGCTAAGTAGAGGCCAAAAAATACATAGTTTGAGTACTTCATGCATGTACCGTCACATGGATATGAAGCATAAGTTGCAGTGGGAAGCTCAGTGTGCTACAATGCGGCCTAGCCGGCTGGGCCAACCACTGTCTGCCCCATCTTGTGCATTCGCAGCCTCTTCATCCTCTGTGACTGGGGGGACAGCAGTCACACATGTTTTTGGACGCAGACCTGCCACCTCTTTACCCGCAACAGCCAGTGTGATTGGCAGGTCGTCAGTTCAGTGGGAAGTGGAAACACCTGCTAGTGTTGAGCGCTCTCCGACATCGAGAGCACCACCTTTGGATCAAGGCAACCTAACATGTCCGCCTGCATCTTCCTCACAGACCGACAGTTGCCGGGGACACCCTACTCAACACCGTCTAAGCACAACAGCCAGCCCTCGGTCCCTCAGATGTGGAAAAGTAAAAGACCATTTCCTCCTAGCCATGAGAAAGCTAAGAGGTTGAATTTCACCATCTGCAAGCTGTTGGCTACAGAAATGCTGCCTTTCCACCTGGAGGACACAGAGGATTTTCAAGACCTTATGTCCGTCACAGTGCCCCAGTACCAGATTCCCAGTCGGCACTACTTCTCAAAGAAAGGTGTGCCTGCGCTCCACTAGCATGTCGCACACAACATCACCGCTTCTTTGAGAAACTCTGTGTGTGACAGGGTGCACTTCACCACAGACACTTGGACGAGAAGGCATGGACAGGGGCGTTACATGTCGCTGACTGGGCACTGGGTAACTATGGTGACAGCAGGACAAGGGGCTGCTGTCCAAGTCTTACCGTCCCCACGAGTTGTGTGTTAATCCTCTTTATCTCGAACTTCCTCCACTGCTTCTGCCTCCTCAACCTCCTCTCGGTCCTCCACCTGCACCCAAAGCCTGTCTGGTAATGCCACCTGCTTTCTAACTGCGCAGAAGGAATCCTGCACACCTCCTTACTATGCTGGCAGCAGGGCTCAACGCATCAGTGTTTACTTTGAAATGTCTGGGAAATGTGAGTCACACAGCTGAGGAGTTTTGGTCAGCTCTGGAGACCCAGTTTCATGAAAGGTTGTCTCCACTGGACCTGCAACCAGGGAAGGCCATGTGCGACAATGCTGCAAACCTGGGTGCGGCACTTCGCCGGGGCAATGTCACACACGTGCCTTGTATGGCTCACGTGTTGAACCTGGTTGTCCAGCAATTTTTAGCCCACTATCCCGGACTAGATGGCCTTCTGCAGAGTGCACGGTCGCTGTGTGCTCACTTCCGCCGTTCGCATCCCGCAGTTCAATGACTTACATCTCTACAGAAGTCGTTGGGCCTGCCAGTTCACCGGCTGAAATGCGATGTGCCGACACGGTGGAATTCAACTCTGCACATGTTGCAGCGACTGTGGCAGCACCGACAAGCCCTGGTGCAATACGTTCTGACGTATAGCCTGGGCCAACGAGATCCAGAGGTGGGGCAAATCACGCTGGAGGAGTGGTCTCAGATCAGGGACCTATGCACCCTTCTGCACAGTCTTGAAATGGCGACGAAGATGTTTAGTGCTGACGATACCATTATCAGCATGACTATTACGGTGATTTACATGCTGGAGCACATGTTAAACAGAATTCGGAGTCAGGTGGTGGGACAAGAGGAAGTGGAGGAAGTAGAGGAGGAGTCGTATGCGGAAGGGATAACATCTCCAAGGTCCAGACGGTTGGCAGCACCAAGACGGCAGGCATGGGAGGGTGGGGGAGAGGGATTAACCAGGGCGCATGGTAGCAGCCAAACTGTTGAGGAAGGTGCAGGAGCCGAGGAAGAAGTGGAGGACGAACTGGCAATGGGCATGGAAGACTCATCAGATGAGGGAGACCTTGATCACATTTCTGTTGTGCGAGGTTGGAGGGAGAGGGCAGAGGAAGGAAGCATGATTCTTACCTCGCTACCAACACAACAAGGACTTGGTCCTTCTGGATGTGCAAGACACATGAGTGCCTTCTTGCTGCACTACCTGCAACATGACCCCCGGATTGTCAGAATTCGAAGTAATCCTGACTACTGGGTTGCCACACTCTTAGATCCCCGGTACAAAAGTATATTTGCTGAAATAATTCCTGCCATAAAAAGGTATTGACGAATGCAGGAGTATCTGTTGCAGAATCTTACATGTGCTTTTCCACAAAACACCAGTGGTGCACGTAGTGAATCTCACAGTTCTAACTTGCCAACGGTGGGACTGTCGAGACTTCATCACTCAAACAGTAACAGTAACACAGTATCTGCTGGTAACAGCAATTTTGTGGAATCGTTTCACCACTTTTTTAGACCATCCTTTGCAAGGCCACAGGAGACAAGAAGTCTGACACATAGTCAATGCCTAGAGAGGATGGTACAGGAGAATCTCCAAGTGAACATCGAAGCCATGACTGTGTCACTGGACCCTTGCTCATTTTGGTATTCCAATCTTGAAAAATCGCCGGAGCTCGCCACTCACGCCTTGGAGATCTTGTCATGCCATTCAGCCAGCGTTCTCTCTGAACGTGTGTTCAGCGCTGCTGGTGGTGTGCTGACAGATAAGCGCACGCGGCTGTCCACTGAGAATGTAGACAGACTCACGTTCATAAAGATGATCAAATCATGGATTCGCAAGGACATTTCTACCCCTGTGTCATCCTTGGGAGACTAAAAGCTTGGGGATTTGGTAAAATCACCTCACCAACCGTTTTAAGCAACAGTGGGGCAATTGATGCCACTTAACCCTAGAACGCATGACCATAAAAATCTACACTTTCACATACCTGGGGCCCTTTAGGCCCGTGTGCAAATAACATGGAATAACTCAAACTCAAATGACAAACAACTATATACATGAAGAATACCTAGAGTTTCAAAATTCTAACTAAAGCAATCTTGCAGAAAATAGAAAACAATTAACTGGGCGGGCCTGCAAGGCCACAGGTATGCGTTCTAGGGTTAAGTGGTGTCTGTGCCACAATTTTGGGAGTCCCCTTGCTGTGTCTTACGTGACGTTGGCATCGTCAATTCCAGGTGGGTTGGGTCGCACCCCCCCCTTTTAACTGTAAGAAACTACATACACTATGGCTTGGGGTAACACAGATGGTTGAGTCTGAAGAGCTGTTTACTCAGAGGTCTGCTCCAAATCTTCAGTGTCTGCTAGTCAGCGTAGAATTTTTAACTGCATCTAGCCTAGGCAATACTTTGGGCGTAGTAGCCCAGCTGCGAAGCAAGCTGCACCGCCTGTGTATCTAATAAGAATTTTTAAATTAATCTAGCCTAGGCAGACTGTGGGGACCCCCAACCAAACCCAGATGCTCAGCCCCCCTACCGCCCCCCTTTCATGGACAACCCAATAATGTAACTCTTACAACTGGATGGGTGAGGATCGGTCACAGCTTTATTAACTCTTTATACTCATTCCATTAGAAAGGCATTTTATTTCTAAAATAATTCAGCTTGTTGCAGCATGCCCTGGGTCACCACTCCGGCAAGTTGGCCAACAAGTGTAACTCTCCAACATGTCCTTTCTATTTCCAGGCCACGGAGGATCCAGTGTACTCGTATGCAGGACTCTGACCCCCACCCATCACTCTTAATGCTTGTTCCACTCCGTCCTGGAGTCCTGACAGGAATATGTCCAGTCCAATATCTATTAAGTGAACACCGTCGGGCCGTATGAGGCCTGCTTTATCTCCTTCCAGTTGTCAGTGTCGTATCACTACACCGCCTTTGTCTCTTCTAAATTTTGCCATCCGAATATTTATTACCCGCCTTGTCCATTCGATGGCCGTGATGTCTCGCGCACCTTGCCATACCGCTATCGGCACAATCTCTGACCATACTATAGCTAATTTTGTGAAAAATTCTCTGAAGCGCTCAGAGTCTAGTTTCATTATTGCCATTAGTTATCCGCTCTTGTGATGACCTAGGTTGTTTCCCCCGGCCTGTATAACTAAGATGACCGGACCTCTTGCCTCTCTCCCTACCTTGATTACCTCCATTAGTACCTGTGGCCATAGCAGGCCTCTAATACCTCTCCAGTTGAAATATGTGTTATGAAACTCTAATTTCCTCCCGCCTGGGCGGACTTTCGCCCTTTTTTGTGCCCAATATATATACGAGTGGCCTATCACTCACACTGTTGGCTTAGCGTCACCTGTAAAAGAAACAAACCACGTTAGGATAACAAGTCCGGTCTTATGTATCTCGCCAAACACGTGGATCGCCATCTCCCTATCCTCTGAACTTCCGTTTCTGACAGTCCTGCTCTTGCTGCTTCCGTGGCCGCACCTATGCGGAATGAGTGTGTCCCGTAATCTTTGGGGTGGTTCCCTGCCGATGTTATGCATTTATTAAATATAGCTTGGAACAGGTATCTTGATAATGGCGTTCCATCAATGTGTGATACGAAGAAATTACTTTGTGATCTGATGGTTAGATATGTTTTTACTATTGTTACCCGACTCAGTGTACCGTTTGTGGGTTGTAGAAGTACCCAAGTACCCCTGCCCGCTGGAACCGTTTTCGATTGGTGTATGCGTACACGTATTGCATTATTGGCTATGACTACTTCCTGGTGTAATAAGCGTCCACTGGTGGTAATTTTGGATTGAGGGACTAATTCGCTTATACATAGCGCCCCGAAGAAGGTGATCACAAATGCAGTAGACATTAGTGTTGCTTCAAATTTTGAGTGTCATGTTAATGGTGTTAGGGATAAGATGTGAGAAATCAGTTTTAGTGACACGGGACGGGACGTCTACATTCCTGACTTGGCTGACCCCTTTTCCACCCTTTTATGGATTGTCTGATGATGAATCTTTGTCACATCTCCCCAATTCAGTAGTTGGAAGTGAAATGTTACTCCGGTCAGACACCGCTGCGCTGACGCCCCTGATATGCCCCTCATCATTAGCTGGTGGAGAAATTCTATGGTGACTTGTGACCTGGCTTGTTCACATTGGTCAACCCGTCTGCCTGCTACTAGTCGTGTCCACTCTTCCCATGCCTTACCATATGCTTGCCACATTGACGGGGCAACTGACGCTCTGATTAATGGCATCAACTATTCGCCACTAGATCCCATAGGGAGGGTGGGCAACTGTTGACCGATGGGTGGGCGTTGTGGAAGAGCTCTGTGAAAATCTGCCAATTGAATTGTTATAAAGCGTTAGCAGCAGCTTTATACCCCTCAGCATAGTGGCTAGCGCGGACCCATACATTGTGTTTTAGGCACAGGAATACTAGCCTGCGTAGTAGGCCTAGCACTGGGAGAGACGATGATGCCATCTTATTAATGCAGTGCGCTAGACTGGTGTTTTGTGTTATGAAGCGTATATTTTTGTTAGCCAGGCGGGCGCCCCATATTTCTATTGCTACCATTATTGGGAAAAATTATTTTCAGGGCTAGATGCAGCTAAAAATTATTATTAATTTCAAAGCTGGTGGAGCTTGGTATAGATGGCCTAATACAATGAGTCCCACACACTGCTAGAAGCCCAAATATTTTTTCAGAGGTAGATGCAGATAAAAATTATTTTTAATTTGCAACCTGATGGAGGTCAGTATAGATGGACTAATAGAGAAAGTCCCACACACTGCTAGAAGGCCAAATATTTTTTCAGAGCTAGATGCAGATAAAAATTATATTCAATTTGCAACCTGATGGAGGTCAGTATAGATGGACTAATAGAGAAAGTCCCACACACTGCTAGAAGGCCAAATATTTTTTCAGAGCTAGATGCAGATAAAAATTATATTCAATTTGCAACCTGATGGAGGTCAGTATAGATGGACTAATAGAACAAGTCCCACACACAGCTAGAAGCCCAAATATTTTTTCAGAGGTACTGTAGATGCAGATAAAAATTATTTTTAATTTGCAACCTGATGAAGGTCAGTAGAGATGGACTAATACAACAAGACCCACACACAGCTAGAAGCCCAATATTTTTTCAAAGCTAGATGCAGACAAAAAATTATTTTGAATTTGCAACCTGATGGAGGTCAGTATAGATGGACTAATAGAGAAAGTCCCACACACTGCTAGAAGGCCCAATATTTTTTCAGAGGTAGATGCAGAAAAAAATATATTCAGTTTGCAACCTGATGGAGGTCAGTATAGATGGACTAATACAACAAGTCCCACACACAGCTAGAAGCCCAATATTTTTTCAGAGGTAGATGCAGAAAAAAATATATTCAGTTTGCAACCTGATGGAGGTCTGTATAGATGGATTAATAGAACAAGTCCCACACACAGCTAGAAGCCCAATATTTTTTCAGAGGTAGATGCAGAAAAAAATATATTCAGTTTGCAACCTGATGGAGGTCTGTATAGATGGATTAATAGAACAAGTCCCACACACAGCTAGAAGCCCAATATTTTTTCAGAGGTAGATGCAGAAAAAAATATATTCAGTTTGCAACCTGATGGAGGTCAGTATAGATGGACTAATACAACAAGTCCCACACACAGCTAGAAGCCCATTATTTTTTCAGAGCTAGATGCAGACAAAAAATTATTTTGCATTTGCAACCTGATGGAGGTCAGTATGGATGGACTAATAGAGAAAGTCCCACACACTGCTAGAAGGCCACGTATTTTTTCAGAGGTAGATGCAGAAAAAAATATATTCAGTTTGCAACCTGATGGAGGTCTCTATAGATGGATTAATAGAACAAGTCCCACACACAGCTAGAAGCCCAATATTTTTTCAGAGGTAGATGCAGAAAAAAATATATTCAGTTTGCAACCTGATGGAGGTCAGTATAGATGGACTAATACAACAAGTCCCACACACAGCTAGAATCCCAATATTTTTTCAGAGCTAGATGCAGACAAAAAATTATTTTGCATTTGCAACCTGATGGAGGTCAGTATAGATGGACTAATAGAGAAAGTCCCACACACTGCTAGAAGGCCACATATTTTTTCAGAGGTAGATGCAGAAAAAAATATATTCAGTTTGCAACCTGATGGAGGTCTGTATAGATGGATTAATAGAACAAGTCCCACACACAGCTAGAAGCCCAATATTTTTTCAGAGGTAGATGCAGAAAAAAATATATTCAGTTTGCAACCTGATGGAGGTCAGTATAGATGGACTAATACAACAAGTCCCACACACAGCTAGAAGCCCAATATTTTTTCAGAGCTAGATGCAGACAAAAAATAATTTTAAATTTGCAACCTGATGGAGGTCAGTATAGATGGACTAATAGAGAAAGTCCCACACACTGCTAGAAGGCCACATATTTTTTCAGAGGTAGATGCAGAAAAAAATATATTCAGTTTGCAACCTGATGGAGGTCTGTATAGATGGATTAATAGAACAAGTCCCACACACAGCTAGAAGCCAAATATTTTTTCAGAGGTAGATGCAGAAAAAAATATATTCAGTTTGCAACCTGATGGAGGTCTGTATAGATGGATTAATAGAACAAGTCCCACACACAGCTAGAAGCCCAAATATTTTTTCAGAGGTAGATGCAGATAAAAATTATTTTTAATTTGCAACCTGATGGAGGTCAGTATAGATGGACTAATAGAGAAAGTCCCACACACTGCTAGAAGGCCAAATATTTTTTCAGAGCTAGATGCAGATAAAAATTATATTCAATTTGCAACCTGATGGAGGTCAGTATAGATGGACTAATAGAACAAGTCCCACACACAGCTAGAAGCCCAAATATTTTTTCAGAGGTAGATGCATATAAAAATTATTTTTAATTTGCAACCTGATGGAGGTCAGTATAGATGGACTAATAGAGAAAGTCCCACACACCGCTAGAAGGCCAAATATTTTTTCAGAGCTAGATGCAGATAAAAATTATATTCAATTTGCAACCTGATGGAGGTCAGTATAGATGGACTAATAGAACAAGTCCCACACACTGCTAGAATCCCAAATATTTTTTCAGAGGTACTGTAGATGCAGATAAAAATTATTTTTAATTTGCAACCTGATGGAGGTCAGTATAGATGGACTAATACAACAAGTCCCACACACAGCTAGAAGCCCAATATTTTTTCAGAGCTAGATGCAGACAAAAAATTATTTTGAATTTGCAACCTGATGGAGGTCAGTATAGATGGTCTAATAGAGAATGTCCCACACACTGCTAGAAGGCCAAATATTTTTTCAGAGCTAGACGCAGATAAGAATTATATTCAATTTGCAACCTGATGGAGGTCAGTATAGATGGACTAATAGAACAAGTCCCACACACAGCTAGAAGCCCAAATATTTTCTCAGAGGTACTGTAGATGCAGATAAAAATTATTTTTAATTTGCAACCTGATGGAGGTCATTATAGATGGACTAATACAACAAGTCCCACACACAGCTAGAAGCCCAAAATTTTTTCAGAGCTAGATGCCGACAAAAAATTATTTTGAATTTGCAACCTGATGGAGGTCAGTATAGATGGACTAATAGAGAAAGTCCCACACACTGCTAGAAGGCCTCATATTTTTTCAGAGGTAGATGCAGAAAAAAATATATTCAGTTTGCAACCTGATGGAGGTCTGTATAGATGGATTAATAGAACAAGTCCCACACACAGCTAGAAGCCCAATATTTTTTCAGAGGTAGATGCAGAAAAAATATATTCAGTTTGCAACCTGATGGAGGTCAGTATAGATGGACTAATACAACAAGTCCCACACACAGCTAGAAGCCCAATATTTTTTCAGAGGTAGATGCAGAAAAAAATATATTCAGTTTGCAACCTGATGGAGGTCTGTATAGATGGATTAATAGAACAAGTCCCACACACAGCTAGAAGCCCAAATATTTTTTCAGAGGTAGATGCAGATAAAAATTATATTTAATTTGCAACCTGATGGAGGTCAGTATAGATGGACTAATAGAGAAAGTCCCACACACTGCTAGAAGGCCAAATATTTTTTCAGAGCTAGATGCAGATAAAAATTATATTCAATTTGCAACCTGATGGAGGTCAGTATAGATGGACTAATAGAACAAGTCCCACACACAGCTAGAAGCCCAAATATTTTTTCAGAGGTACTGTAGATGCAGATAAAAATTATTTTTAATTTGCAACCTGATGGAGGTCAGTATAGATGGACTAATACAACAAGTCACACACACAGCTAGAAGCCCAATATTTTTTCAGAGGTAGATGCAGAAAAAAATATATTCAGTTTGCAACCTGATGGAGGTCTGTATAGATGGATTAATAGAACAAGTCCCACACACAGCTAGAAGCCCAATATTTTTTCAGAGGTAGATGCAGAAAAAAATATATTCAGTTTGCAACCTGATGGAGGTCTGTATAGATGGATTAATAGAACAAGTCCCACACACAGCTAGAAGCCCAATATTTTTTCAGAGGTAGATGCAGAAAAAAATATATTCAGTTTGCAACCTGATGGAGGTCTGTATAGATGGATTAATAGAACAAGTCCCACACACAGCTAGAAGCCCAATATTTTTTCAGAGGTAGATGCAGAAAAAAATATATTCAGTTTGCAACCTGATGGAGGTCAGTATAGATGGACTAATACAACAAGTCCCACACACAGCTAGAAGCCCAATATTTTTTCAGAGCTAGATGCAGAAAAAAATTATATTCAATTTGCAACCTGATGGAGGTCAGTATAGATGGACTAATAGAATGATGCTATGCCCAAAAGATTTTACTTCACTAGGTGCAGTAAAAAAATTGGTATTCTATACACAGGTGGTATATCTTGCAACACAGATAGGCTACTCCACTGACTAACACACTCTGCAATAGGCCAAAAAGGATTAGCTTTGCTAGATTCAGCCAAATGCTGTGAAAAAAACTTGCACAGCACTGGCACAGACCTGCCTGGCAAAAACTGATGGGAACTGATATAACCTAGTCCTGAAAAGGACTCCAATTACAATTAGTCTTTACTCCCACAACCTATCTATTTAAGAGCACAGACCTGCCTGATAAAAGTCATAGGAAATGCTGTAACCTAGTCCTTAAAAGGACTGCAATCACAACTACTCCCTACTCCCAAGCTATCTGTAGATTTGTGCGAAAATTGGCTTGAAATTAACAAGGTATAGCGCACACAGCAACAGCGGTGCCGTCTAACACGCAGCTGCAGCAGTGAGAAAATGGTGGCGATGGGGAAAATGGCTTGGTCTTATAGGGCAAGGACATGTGACATACACTGCCAATGACACATGCCCTTGCTTGTGTGAAAAAAAGCACTTCGCTCCGTGTGTGCGCTGCTGATAGGCTGACAGATTGCACCTCCCCACTGTAAATGCGGGAAAGAGAAAACAAAAATGGAGATCTTCATTGCTCCTGCAGAGATCCATCCCCTGCCCCTCCCCCCACCCCGCTGTACACTCAAACTGCGTATTAACATTAATTTTCATCATTACTGAGAAAAAATCCAGTTATGATTTTGGTGCACGAACAGTTATCGAACATAACCTCGAACAGCCGAATTTTTCTCAAATTGTTCGTGTTCGCCGAACGGCTCGAACACCGCCCAAAACAGCTCGAATTTGAGATTGGCGAACAGTTCGAGTAGAACAACGCTCATCTCTACTCGGAGCCCCAAAATTATTTTCCGGGCTAGATGCAGCTAAAAATTATTATTAATTTTAAATCTGGTGGAGCTTAGTATAGATGGCCTAATAGGATCAGTGCTGCACAATGCTACAAAGCCCAAATTATTTTCCAGTCAAGATACAGATAAACATGATTAGTAATTTTAAATCTGGTGGAGCTTATTATAGATGGCCTAATAGAATCAGTGCTGCACACTGCTACAAAGCCCAAATTATTTTCCAGCCAAGATACAAATAAACATGATTAGTAATTTGAAAGCTTAAAACGGTTGGTAGGGTGATTTTAACCAATCATCAAGCTTTTACTCTCCCCAGGATGACACAGATGTAGAAAAGTCGTTTCGGATCCATGATTTGTTCATCTTTATGAATGTGAGTCTGTCTACATTATCAGTGGAGAGCCGCGTGCGCTTATCTGTCAGCACACCACCAGCAGCGCTGAACACACGTTCAGACAGAACGCTGGCTGCGGGGCATGACAAGATCTCCAAGGCGTAAGTGGCTAGCTCCGACCATTTATCCAGATTGGAAGCCCAAAAAGAGCAAGGGTCCAGTGACACAGTCATGGCTTCAATGTTTACTTGGAGATACTCCTGTACCATCGTCTCTAGGCGTTGACTATGTGTCAGACTTCTTGTCTCCTGTGGCCTTGCAAAGGATGGGCTAAAAAAGTGGTGAAATGATTCCGCAAAATTGATGTTACCAGCAGATACTGTGTTTCTGTTACGGTTTGAGTGCTGAGGACTTGACGGTCCCACGGTTGGCAAGTTGGAACTGTGAGATTCACTACGTGCACCACTGGTGTTTTGTGGAAAAGCACATGTAAAATTCTGCAACAGTCTCTGCTGATACTCCTGCATGTGTGCATCCCTTTCTATGGCAGGAATAATTTCTGCAAATTTACTTTTGTACCGGGGATCTAACAGTGTGGCAACCCAGTAGTCAGGATTATTTCTAATTCTCACAATTCGAGGGTCATGTTGCAGGTAGTGCAGCAAGAAGGCACTCATGTGTGTTGCGCATCCAGGAGCACCAAGTCCCTGTTGTGTTGGTGGCGAGGTAACAATCATGCTTCCTTCCTCTGTCCTCTCCCCCCAACCTCGCACAACAGAAATGTGATCAAGGTCTCCCTCATCTGATGAGTCTTCCATCAGTTCGTCCTCCACTTCTTCCTGGGTTCCTGCACCTTCCTCACTAGTTTGGCTGCTACCATGCGCCCTGGTAAAACCATCTCCCCCACCCTCACATGCCTGCCGCCTTGGTGCTGCCGACCGTCTGGACCTTGCAGATGTTAGCCCTTCTGCATACAACTCCTCCTCCTCTACTTCCTCCACCTCCTCTTGTGCCACCACCTGACTCCGAATTCTGTTTAACATGTGCTCCAGCATGTAAATCACCGGAATAGTCATGCTGATAATGGCATCATCAGGACTAAACATCTTCGTCGCCATTTCAAAACTGTGCAGAAGGGTGCATAGGTCCCTGATCTGAGACCACTCCTCCAGCGTGATTTGCCCCACCTCTGGATCTCGTTGGCCCAGGCTATACGTCAGAACGTATTGCACCAGGGCTTGTCGGTGCTGCCACAGTCGCTGCAACATGTGCAGAGTTGAATTCCACCGGGTAGGCACATCGCATTTTAGCCGGTGAAGTGGCAGGCCCAGCGACTTCTGTAGAGATGTAAGTCGCTGAGCTGCGGGATGCGAACGGCGGAAGTGAGCACACAGCGACCGTGCCCTCTGCAGAAGGCCATCTAGTCTGGGATAGTGGGCTAAAAATTCCTGGACAACCAGGTTCAACATGTGAGCCATACAAGGCACGTGTGTGACATTGCCCCTGCGAAGGGCCGCACCCTGGTTTGCAGCATTGTCGCACACGGCCTTCCCTGGTATCAGGTCCAGTGGAGACAAGCATTCATGAAATTGGTTCTCCAGAGCTGACCACAACTCCTCAGCTGTGTGACTCACATTTCCCAGACATTTCAAAGTAAAAACCGCCTGATGACGTTGAGCTCTACTGCCAGCATAGTAAAGAGGTGTGCAGGATCCCTTCTGCGCAGTTAGAAAGCTTGTGGCATGACCAGACAGGCTTTGGGTGCAGGTGGAAGACCGAGAGGAGGTTGAGGAGGCAGAAGCAGTGGAGGAACTTTGACATAAAGAGGATTGACGCACAACTCGTGGGGACGGCAAGACTTGGACAGCAGCCCCTTGTCCTGCTGTCACCATAGTTACCCAGTGCCCAGTCAGCGACATGTAACGCCCCTGTCCATGCCTACTCGTCCAAGTGTCTGTGGTGAAATGCACCCTGTCACACACAGAGTTTCTCAAGGAAGCGGTGATGTTGTGTGCGACATGCTGGTGGAGCGCAGGCACACCTTTCTTTAAGAAGTAGTGCCGACTGGGCATCTGGTACTGGGGCACTGCGACGGACATAAGGTCTCGAAAATCCTCTGTGTCCACCAGGCGGAAAGGCAGCATTTCTGTAGCCAAGAGCTTGCAGATGGTGAAATTCAACCTCTTAGCTTTCTCATGGCTAGGAGGAAATGGTCTTTTACTTGTCCACATCTGAGGGAAAGAGGGCTGGCTATTGTGCTTAGACGGGGTTGATAAGGGTGTCCCCAGCAAACTGCCGGTCTGTGAGGAAGATGCAGGCGGACATGTTAGGTTGCCTTGATCCAAAGGTGGTGCTATCGATGTCGGACAGCGCTCAACACCAGCTGGTGTTACCACCTCCAAAGAAAATGATGACCTGCCAATCACGCTGGCTGTTGCGGGTAAAGAGGTGGCAGGTCTGCCCCCCAAAACAGGTGTGACTGCTGTCCCCCCAGTCACAGAGGATGAAGAGGCCGCGGATGCACAAGATATGGCAGACGGTGGTTGGCCCAGCCAGCTAGGCCGCATTGTAGCACACTGAGCTTCCCACTGCAACTTATGCTTCATGTCCATGTGCCGGTTCATGCATGAAGTACTCAAACTATGTATTTTTTGGCCTCTACTTAGCTTTTGCTGACAAATGTTACAGATAACACGAGTTGGGTCATCTTTATCGATCTGAAAAAATGCCCAAGCTATGCAAGGCTTAGCACCCATGCGACCTGAAGAGCCACCACGACTTGTGGTGAGAGGCAGAGTTGTGTTTGAGGATGCAGTTGTTGACGTGCTTCCAGTACTACGTCTCTGTCCAGGAAGGCGCAACCTGACCTCGTCGTCACTAGCATCTTCCTCCACCTCCTCTGCTGACCTCATCTCTTGGCTGACTGTGGGTTGACAGTAAGTGGGATCTCCAACCTCATCATCATCACCCTGTGCGTTATCACACCCGTCGTCCTCAGAGCCAACCTGTTCCTGCCGTGACAAAAAACTAAAGTTGTCGCTCCAATCAGGTATTTGAGTCTCATCATCGTCTTCCTCATTGTCTCCACCAACAGGAGTTACAGTTTGGGAATGAGGGTCTACATTATGGTCAGAACCTTCTGCGTCTGGTCCTGGATCCGACTCATAAAGATTCTGGGCATCAGTGCAGATCATTTCCTCGTCTGGATTCACAGAAGCGCTGGAGTCGACCTCTGATTGCCAGGCTATAGTATGAGTAAACAGCTCTGCAGACTCAACCATCTGTTCTACCTCATACTCAGACGGGCAGCTGGAGATTTGGGAGCTGTGAGGAAGCAAGTGCGATTGGGGTGACACCTTTGAGGACTGGAGTATTTGTGATGTTGAAGTTGATGTGGAGGAGAGCCCACTTAAAGGAGCACTTGATATACGTTGAAGCACCTGCTGTTTTTGTGCCTCATCTGGAATTTGTAGCGATTGGCGTGGCCGTAAGAAAGGGATCTTATCACATTGTCCGCTAAAAGAAGTAGACATTTTAGTTTGGCTGGAAGATGGTCTTTCTTCTGCAGATGTTACTGTTGCTTTAACACCTACCCCACGGACACAACCTTTTTTCCCCTTCCCAACACGTCTATTCCCCTTTCCACCAGCAGCAGGCCTTTTTCCACTCATTTTGGTGGTTAACTAATTCACAACTCTGGAGTTGTTTGCACAAAAAAACAATGGATGGGAACCGAGCAGAGCTGAGTGGCCAAACTGTGGTATTAGGCCAAAACTATTGGCTGGGTTAGATGCAGAAAAAAATTATATTCAATTTGCAACCTGATGGAGGTCAGTATAGATGGACTAATAGAACAAGTCCCACACACAGCTAGAAGCCCAAATATTTTTTCAGAGGTAGATGCAGAAAAAAATTATATTCAGTTTGCAACCTGATGGAGGTCTGTATAGATGGATTAATAGAACAAGTCCCACACACAGCTAGAAGCCCAATATTTTTTCAGAGGTAGATGCAGAAAAAAAATATATTCAGTTTGCAACCTGATGGAGGTCAGTATAGATGGACTAATTGAGAAAGTCCCACACACTGCTAAAAGGCCAAATATTGTTTCAGAGCTAGATGCAGACAAAAAATTATTTTTAATTTGCAACCTGATGGAGGTCAGTATAGATGGACTAATAGAGAAAGTCCCACACACTGCTAGAAGGCCAAATATTTTTTCAGAGCTAGATGCAGAAAAAAATTATATTCAGTTTGCAACCTGATGGAGGTCAGTATAAATGGACTAATAGAACAAGTCCCACACACTGCTTGAAGCCCAAATATTTTTTCAGAGCTAGATGCAGAAAAAAATTATATTCAATTTGCAACCTGATGGAGGTCAGTATAGATGGACTAATAGAAAGATGCTATGCCCAAAAGATTTTACTTCACTAGGTGCAGTAAAAAAATTGGTATTCTATACACAGGTGGTATATCTTGCAACACAGATAGGCTACTCCACTGACTAACACACTCTGCAATAGACCAAAAAGGATTAGCTTTGCTATATTCAGCCAAATGCTGTGAAAAAAACTTGCACAGCACTGGCACAGACCTGCCTGGCAAAAACTGATAGGAACTGATGTAACCTAGTCCTGAAAAGGACTGCAATTACAATTAGTCTTTACTCCCACAATCTATCTATTTAAGAGCACAGACCTGCCTGATAAAAGTCGTAGGAAATTCTGTAACGTAGTCCTTAAAAGGACTGCAATCACAACTATTCCCTACTCCCAAGCTATCTGTAGATTTGTGCGAAAATTGGCTTGAAATTAACAAGGTATAGCGCACACAGCAACAGCGGTGCCGTCTAACACGCAGCTGCAGCAGTGAGAAAATGGTGGCGATGGGGAAAATGGCTTGGTCTTATAGGGCAAGGACATGTGACATACACTGCCAATGACACATGCCCTTGCTTGTGTGAAAAAAAGCACTTCGCTCCGTGTGTGTGCTGCTGATAGGCTGACAGATTGCACCTCCCCACTGTAAATGCGGGAAAGAGAAAAAAATATGGAGATCTTCATTATTCCTGCAGAGATCCATCCCCTGCCCCTCCCCCCACCCCGCTGTACACTCAAACTGCGTATTAACATTAATTTTCATCATTACTGAGAAAAAATCCAGTTATGATTTTGGTGCACGAACAGTTATCGAACATAACCTCGAACAGCCGAATTTTTCTCAAATCGTTCGTGTTCGCCGAAAGGCTCGAACACCGCCCAAAACAGCTCGAATTTGAGATTGGCGAACAGTTCGAGTCGAACAACGCTCATCTCTACTGGCTAAGCTCTGGCCATGTATCCAGCTTAGAGACCCAAAACTTGAAGGGGAAATAGCCATCTGGGAGTACACTGAGAGGGCAAGACATGAAGTCTGTCACCATCTGACGGAAACGTTGCCTCCTGCTGACTGGAGCCGTCTGTGATGGTGTAGACATTTGTGGCGGGTACACAAAACTTTGCCACCTTTGGGCCATACTGGTCTTGCCTTGTGCTGAGGCGCTGCTTCTGCTCCCTCTTTGTGCAGAGCTTCCTCCACTACCTCAATGCACTGAGTTGCTTTGTAAAGCACTAGCAGCACTGCTCTCGGGTGGAAAGGAGAACATGATGGAATGCACTAGTGTGCCTTGGTACTCCCGCATTTTACGCTCCCGGTTCAACGGTGTTATGAGGCTTTGTAAGTTGTCCTGGTAGCGAGGATCTAGGATGGTGGACACCCAATAATCAGCCGTGTTGAGAATGTGGGCGATGCGGCGGTCGTTTCTCAGGCACTGCAGCATGAAATCAACCATGTGCTGCAGACTGCCAACTGGCCAAGAAACGCTGTCCCCTGCTTGAGGCGTGATCTCTGCCTGCTCTACATCACCCCACCCTCGCTCTAGATACTGACTACTAGAGCATTGTGTACCTCCCTCCTCTGGACAGATGTCTTCCTCCTCCATTGACTCCTCCTCATCCTCCTCACAAAGTGTCCCCTGCCTAGGCCTTTGTGAGGAACCACGTTGCGCAGACTGTACAGACGCAGATGGCATTTGTGACTCCTCATCCTCCACCTCTTCCAAAACCTCCTCCCTTAGTGCTTGCAGTGTTTTTTCAAGCAGGCAGATAAGGGGGATAGTCATGCTGACTTGTGCATCATCTGCACTCGCCATCAGCTTGAAATAATCGAAGGCACACAAAATGTGGCAGATGTCCTTCATAGAGGCCCAATCAGTGGTGGTGAAGTGTGGACGGCGCGCAGTGCGACTTGTTTGCGCCTGCTGCAGCTGGTACTCTATTACTGCTGCCTGCTGCTCACACAACCTCTCCAACATATGTAACATTGAAATCCACCTGGTGGGTAGGTCACATATTATGCGATGTTCCGGAAGGCGTAATCAGCGCTGAAAAGCTGCAATGCGCGATCTTGCGATGATGGAACGCCGCAAGTGAGCGCACTCTATGCGGACCTTATGCAGCAGTGCATCAAGATCCGGATAGTCCCTCAAAAAACTCTGCATGACCAAGTTGAGCACATGTGCCAGCCATGGGATGTGAGTGAGGCTTCCTAGGCCCAGAGCTGCCACCAGATTTCGGCCATTATCACACACTACCATGCCTGGCTGGAGATTCGCTGGCACAAACCACACGTCGCTCTGCTGCTTGATGGCATTCCAGAGCTCCTGCACTGTGTGGCTTCGATTCCCCAAAGAAATTAATTTCAATAAGGCCTGTTGACGTTTGGCCATGGCTGTGCTCATATCGGTTGTAACAGATAACCGTTCACGGGTCGATGTGGAGGTAGACCGTGACGGCTCCTGCAGCGCTGATTCAGAGGAACTGGAGTATGAGGAGGAGTCAATGTGTACAGACTGGATTCCTGCAATCCTTGGAGTTGGCAGAACACGTACAGCGCCACTCTCAAGATCTGTACCCGGCTCCACAACATTTACCCAATGGGCAGTTAGGGAAAGGTATTGTCCCTGTCCATGCTTTCTGGTCCACGCATCGGTGGTCAGGTGGACCTTGCTACTGATGGCGTTTTGTAGCGCATGTTTAATTTTTCCCTCCACATGCTGTTGCAGGGCAGGGACGGCTTGCCTGCTGGAATAAAAGCAGCTGGGCACGTTGTATTGTGGGACTGACAATGCTATCAAGTTAAGGAAGGTGTCAGTCTCCACCAGCCTGAATGATAGCATTTCAAGGGCCAGTAGTTTTGCAATGCCAGCATTCAGAGCCTGTGTTCGGGGGTGGTTTGCCAAGTATGGGCGCCTTTTCTCCCATGCCTGTGCTAATGATGGCTGTAGACTGGCCTGGGAGTGTGAGGATGACAGGGAACATGGTGCTGTGGGTGGAATGACACTGTGTCTCTGTACAACAGTGCCAGAGGTTCTTCCATGGCGATCCTGTGAGGAAGCCGAACCAGTGGTGTGTGAGCTGGAGGAAGAGGCTACAACACGAGCTGAAGAGGTGGTAGGTGGCACTGTAGGTTGGCCTAGGTCTTCAGTGTGTCTTTGTAACTCCACCACGTGCTTGGTCCGCTCATGTTTCCACATATTTGTGGTACTGGGGTTGCTGACACTTTTCCCTCTTTTCACTTTCTGATTACACAGCTTGCATTTGACAAAGCAAATGTCATCTGCAACTGTGTCAAAAAAGGACCAGGCACTGCTAGTCTTGGGAGCGCCCATTTTGGGTTTTGGAAGATGCATGCTCCTAATGGATGCCGAAGTGGAGCTTACAGGCAACCAAGTCAGCCCCCTCCCTCTCCCTCCTTTTTGGGCCGTTCGGGGAATCTCTTCCTCAGAGCTGCTCCCACCAACTTCCTGTAACTAACGCCATGATGGGTCAAGGACCTCATCATCTACACTACCCTCTTCAAACAACTGCTTCTCCTGGGTAGTCTTGAGAGCACAGTACGCACCAGAAAGTGGCACCTGAGTCTCATCATCAGATGCATACTGAGGTGTGACCATAGGCACTGGCCCACCCGCCTCTTCAGATTCAGAGAGACAAAGTGGTTGCGCATCACTGCATACTACCTCTTCTTCAAATTCTAGAATTCTGCTTAGCTGTCCCCCTCTTTCTAAGCCAAGAGATTCAGAGAACAGAAGTAGAGATGGCTCCTGTCCAGGGCTCTCTGACTGCCTGGGCAATTTGGCAGGTGGTGAAGAGACAGATGGGTGCTCTTCAGTGCTCAGGACCTGAGAGGATCTGGAACTAATTAAAGTCGATGCGTTAGCTGCCATCCATCCGACAACGGCTCCTGCAAAGCTCGCATAAAGGACCATTCCCTGGTAAAACGGGGGGATGCTGAGTCACTGGTGCCCGCAGCAGGCACAGAATCCCCACGTCCTCTCCCTTCAGAAACTCCATGCCCACGCCCACTACCACAACCACATGCCTTACTCCCTGCCTTCTTCATCTTTGTAGACTGATAAAGATAGGCAGAAAAGTACTAAGGGCTTAGTGTGCTTATTCCTGAACAGCTGCTAACAGGTATAAGAAACACTAATTTTATAAAGTGTGGACTAGACTTTAATTTGAGCTAATGTGGCCTACAGAACTGTAAAGTGGAGTGTTTGGTGAACTTTATTTATGTTTTTTTTTTCACAAAAAGACAATGGATGTGTCCAAAGATGTAAAACCGATAGTATCACAGACTTTTTGTAGCTATTACAATGCAGGAAGGTAACCTACAATGCAATAGATTAGGCTACAAAAAATAGGCTAATACTAATCTGGCTGGGGCTGCAGGGCACAAGGCTGTAGAAAGGCTTCTCTATCTACTCCTATATAGTTTGTTTGCAAGCAATCTAGCTGGATACGGATGGAACCACACTAATAGGAGAAATCAGGAAAAATGAGCAGCACTAATGCAAAAAAGGACAATGTATGAGGCAGTGACTCACGCTGAGCGGACTACCACCGGATGTGGCTGCAGAACACACTACAGCATGAGCTGCACTCACACACAGAGACCTCGCAGACAGCCGTGAACAGTGCAGAGAACTGTGCACTAGCGCTGCAAGGCAAAAGAAAGCTTCTCTGTCTACTCCTATATAGTGTGTTTGAAAGCAATCTAGCTGGATACGGATGGAACCACACTAATAGGAGAAATCAGGAAAAATGAACAGCACTAATGCAAAAAAGGACAATGTATGAGGCAGTGACGCACGCTGAGCGGACTACAATCGGACGTGGCTGCAGAACACACTACAACATGAGCTGCAGTCACACACAGAGACCTCGCAGACAGCCATGAACAGTGCAGAGAACTGTGCACTAGTGCTGCAAGGCAAAAGAAAGCTTCTCTATCTACTCCTATATAGTGTGTTTGGAAGCAATCTAGCTGGATACGGATGGAACCACACTAATAGGAGAAATCAGGAAAAATGAGCAGCACTAATGCAAAAAAGGACAATGTATGAGGCAGTGATGCACGCTGAGCAGACTACAACCGGACATGGCTGCAGAACACACTACAGCATGAGCTGCACTCACACACAGAGACCTCGCAGACAGCCGTGAACAGTGCAGAGAACTGTGCACTAGCGCTGCAAGGCAAAAGAAAGCTTCTCGCACAACGGTTTATAAAGTAGCCTGGGTAAAGCACAATAAAGCAAATTGCTAGCTCAAACTGTCCCTCAGAACAGCAGCGTCCTGTCCCTAACTGAATTCACAGCAGAGTGAACCCAAAATGGCGGCGGCGGCTTTTATAGTGCATCATGACATAATTTCAGCAGCCAATCACAGCCATGCCATTAGTTAACATGCCTAACATGCCTAACAGGATGTGCCAACACTTCTTAGGATCCTCATTGGCTGAATAAAATCAAACTGGCTCATTGCATTATGGGAACTTCCGATTCCGGTATTCGATATTCTAAAAGTATCGTAACTCAGTATCCGAACTCCGTTACAGCGTATAATGATCGATACCCGATATTTCAGTATCGGAATGTTCAACACTAGTGTTGAGCCACCCCCGTAGTGTTCAAGTTCGGTTCGGTTCGTTGAACACCCTTGTGTTCGCCGAACTGTTCGTCGAACTGTTCGTCGAACACCTTCGAACACCGTTAAAACCAATGGCAGGCAAACAAAAACACATAGAAAACACCTTCAAAGGTGTCCAAAAGCTGACAAACTGCTCAGAAGACATAACTAACACATGGAAAAGTGACAAGTACATATAGTCATGCGAAAAGAAAAGAGGTGGAGGAGTAAAAGGAGGGGGAGACACAGATATAGGCATGTCATGCCCTTCTAAAATCCAAAAAGTGAGAAGCCGACACGTTCAGTCCGTTCCTGCCCGTGCCACCTCCGTGTCGCCGGGTTTGTGCCAGAGCCGCGGTGGACCCTGACGGCCAGCCCCCCTCTCCCAATACTGGTGCCTGTCTGCTGGTGGGTCAAGCGCGCCCCCTGTGGTGGAGGCAGGTCTAAGCTTTTTAATTTAAATTGTCTCTCTAATTTGAATGAATACACTTTAAATCCTTTTACAAGGATCTATTGGAGGGCAAGTCTCATGCCAGCAGCCGCGTAATTACAGCTCCAGTAGCGTCCACTAAAGATGCTGCAGTTAAAAAGCGTTTATAAGGATCGAGCTCGGCGGTCCACCGCAAGGCGTCCTACCGCCAGTCCCAGCTCCTATGCCTTGGGGTGCCTCCTGATGCTCTTCACTGAGTATCCCGGGGTCCTGAAGCATTTCCTTTGAAAAAATTAAGCGTCCAAACTACAGGTGGTGTAGCTTGCTTAACAGCTGGGATAATCCGCTGACTAGCAGACACTGCTACTAGGCACAAAGTATTTCCTGGGCTAGATGCAGATAAAAATTTTTAATTAAATACTCTCGTTGGATGCTGAGAAAGCATTCCATAGAGTCTCCTGGCATGCCATATATTATTCTCTTAAAAAGCTTGGGGTAGGGGTCTAGGGGACCCTTTTATAGCCAAAATCACGGCCCTGTATCGTAATACGTCACCTAGGCTGAAGATGAATGGAACTGTAGCACCCTGAGGGCTTGGTTGCTACAGAGGTATTGCACCTCACCCAGTGGTGTGATATATCACTCTCAGGTAAGGATGGAGTGTGGATGCTTCAGGACCCCGACACCTGCATGCATAACACCACATTGCCGTGGGGCAGGGCGACCAATATGCCTCTGAGATGGGCACGACAGTCCCTGTCCCTGGCTGGAGTGGGGGGAGGAAACACTGAGGAAGGGGAAACCTGTAATGCAGGAGCAGGGAGGAAGCAGTTCCTGGGTGCATTGAGAAGGAAGTATAAAAGGTGGGCACCATCTTAGTTCAGTGCAGAGGAGTCTGAACAGAAGTGACAGGGAGCAGGGGCTCTGCATGAGCTCTGCTCCGGAGGCGGGCCTAGTAACAGAGGCCCAGGCCTGGAAGAGGGAGAAGGAAGAGGAGCGGAGAAGGCTCCAGGAACGAGGAACGAAGGGATCCCAGGGGTGCGGACGGGCGAGTCGCCACCGCACGCCCGAATCCACCTGCGTGGAGGGGTCAGGCCAAAGGGGGAGACCGGTCCCCGAAACTAGTGGAGGCGGGAAACGACCCTCAGCTAGAAACCGGAGGCTGTGACATTTTATGTGGCGCAGCCACTCGCTACACCCGCTAGGAAGGCACCACATAGGGTCAGGGAAACTGGCGCCAAGTTTACCAAGAGGAGGCCCGAGGCAGCCGGACAGAAGCATTGGTAAGAAAGGCCAGACAAAGGACTCACAAAGGGGGTCCTGTGAAGCGCTCCAAAGTTATCTGGGAGTTGTCTGAGCCCCTCACCTTGTAAGCACAGTACGACGTGGGCAGCCGTTACTTGCAGAAGTGGTCTGGATAATAAGAACTGTGAGTAAAGGCCCTGGACTGCAACACTGACTCCGTGTCGTTACTTCTGCTGCCCTGCACTATCACCCCCATCCTCCGCATACACTGCCCTGAGGCTATGCTACGCTCTGCTGCACCCTCAACACCAGCCTCAGCGGTCTGCCCTGCTGCGGCGGTTCACTCTGACCACAATCCACGGGTGGCATAGTCGGACGTTTAAACATCAAAACCACATAAATAGTTCCGCCACTGGTTTGACCGCCCTGAGCCACGGAACCGGGTCGCCACCACGGAGACTACAACCACCAGCATCCACCAAAAAGGGTCCGGCTCCGGGTGTCCCAAGGCCCAGGGGGCGCGTCAGAACATTTTCATCACCTTTCATAATCACCAATGGGACAAGGCAGGGATGTCCTCTGTCCCCTCTCTTATACATCCTAGTGATGGAGCACCTGCTCTCATCAATTCGCCATAACCCCAATATTAGGTGGATTGAGGTGGGAGGCACCGAGTACAAGTGCTCTCTATTTGCTGATGATGTCCTAGTATATATCACTCAATCACATATATCCATCCCTGCTGTTATGGCTGAAATAGATCACTTTGTTACATGGTCAAATTTTAAAATCAATGCAGCGAAGTCTGAGGCCCTCGATGTCTCCCTCCCAAAATCCATACAGGATTCCATCCAGTCCAACTTTCCCTTTGCCTGGCCCTCACAGGGTATCAAATACTTAGGAATTCCTATTCATAGAGACCTCTCCCGTCTATGTTATCTTAATTTTGGGCCCTTTATTGAACAACTCCATACAGACCACGGTTGGCAAGTTAGAACTGTAAGATTCACTACGTGAACCACAGGTGTTTTGTGGAAAAGCACATGTACACTGTGTTCCAAATTATTATGCAAAAAGTGTTTAGGAGTGATAAGGGAAGAATTTGCTTGTTTGTCAGTTAAACTCATTGATGGTGATGTGTGACAGGGCTCTTTATATCACTGTAAGCAATTGCAGACACCTGTGCTAATTAGTTTGGCAGGTGTGTCCAATGAAAGGCAAGACTACTTAAGAAGGCTGTCCCACATTATTAAGCAGCCTAGATTTTCTGCCAAAATGGGAAAGAAAAAGGATGTGTCGGCTGCTGAGAAGCAACATATTGTGGAGTGTTTAAGTCAAGGCATGACTACAATCAACATTGTGCGATGATCAGGATAAAGTGTCTTGGCAATCAAGAAGTATGTAGCTGATTCACAGTATACACGTGTGCGTGCTGATAAGGGCAAATTGAGGACTCTTTCCTACAGACAATTACGTGAGGTTAAAAGAGCAGCGGCAAAAAAGCTTTGTCATAGCAGCAGACAAGTTTTTGAAGCTGCTGGTGCCTCCAACGTCCCCCGAACAACAAGATGCAGGGTCCTTCAGAGGTTTGCAGCTGTGCATGCGCCATTCTGTCGACCTCCTCTAACCACTTCACACAAGCAGAAACGGCTCCAGTGGGCCAAACATTACATGAAGACTGATTTCAAAACTGTTTTGTTCACGGATGAGTGCTGTGCAACGCTCGATAGTCCAGATGGATGGAGTCGAGGATGGCTGGTTGATGGACACCCAACGCAAACACGGCTACAGCGCCAACAAGGAGGAAGTGGAGTAATGTTTTGGGCTGGAATCATGGGGAGAGATTGTCGGCCCCTTTAGGATCCCTGAAGGGGTAAAGATGAACTCCATAATGTATGTGGAGTTTCTCAAACAGCACTTCCTGCCATGGTTCAAGAAGAAGAACCGTGTATTCCACAGCAAGATCATTTTTATGCATGATAATGCACCGTCTCATGCTGCACATAACACATCTGCATCTCTGGCTGATATGGGCATAAAAGGGGACAAACTTATGCTGTGACCCCCATGCTCCCCTGACCTCTATCCCAATCAGAACCTCTGGAGCATCATCAAAAGGAGTGTCTATGATGGCGGGAGGCAGTTCACATCTAAGCAACAGCTCTGGGAGGGTATTCTGTCCTCATGCAAAACAATTGAAGCAGAAACAATCCAAAACCTGACAAATTCAAAGGACGAGAGAGTTCAGAAGCTCCTTTCGAACAAGCGGTCCTATGTGCAAATGTAACATCACCTAGAATAAAGTTTTGAGTTGAAAACTGTTTGATTTCAGTTTCTAATAACCTGTTAATGCTTATAATTTCAAAAATGACCATTTTTTTGGTCTTTATTAAAATGAAAAGGTTGATCGAAGAATGTGGGGGATCTAAGAGTGTGGCAACCCAGTAGTCAGGATTACTTCGAATTCTGACAATCTGAGGGTCATGTTGCAGGTAGTGGAGCAAGAAGGCACTTATGTGTCTTGCGTATCTCGGAGCCCCAAAATTATTTTCCGGGCTAGATGCAGCTAAAAATTATTATTAATTTTAAATCTGGTGGAGCTTAGTATAGATGACCTAATAGAATCAGTACTGCGCACTGCTATAAAGCCCAAATTATTTTCCAGCCAAGATACAGATAAACATGATTAGTAATTTTAAATCTGGTGGAGCTTAGTATAGATGGCCTATTAGAATCAGTGCTGCACACTGCTACAAAGCCCAAATTATTTTCCAGCCAAGATACAGATAAAGATGATTAGTAATTTGAAAGCTTAAAATGGTTGGTGAGGTGATTTTAACCAATCATCAAGCTTTTACTCTCCCCAGGATGACACAGGGGTAGAAAAGTCGTTTCGGATCCATGATTTGTTCATCTTTATGAATGTGAGTCTGTCTACATTATCAGTGGAGAGCCGCGTGCGCTTATCTGTCAGCACACCACCAGCAGCGCTGAACACACGTTCAGACAGAACGCTGGCTGCGGGGCATGACAAGATCTCCAAGGCGTAAGTGGCTAGCTCCGACCATTTATCCAGATTGGAAGCCCAAAAAGAGCAAGGGTCCAGTGACACAGTCATGACTTCAATGTTTACTTGGAGATACTCCTGTACCATCGTCTCTAGGCGTTGACTATGTGTCAGACTTCTTGTCTCCTGTGGCCTTGCAAAGGATGGGCTAAAAAAGTGGTGAAATGATTCCGCAAAATTGATGTTACCAGCAGATACTGTGGTTCTGTTACGGTTTGAGTGCTGAACACTCGACGGTCCCACGGTTGGCAAGTTGGAACTGTGAGATTCACTACATGCACCACTGGTGTTTTGTGGAAAAGCACATGTAAGATTCTGCAACAGTCTCTGCTGATACTCCTGCATGTGTGCATCCCTTTCTATGGCAGGAATAATTTCTGCAAATTTACTTTTGTACCTGGGATCTAACAGTGTGGCAACCCAGTATTTAGGATTATTTCTAATTCTCACAATTCGAGGATCATATTGCAGGTAGTGCAGCAAGAAGGCACTCATGTGTGTTGCGCATCCAGGAGCACCAAGTCCCTGTTGTGTTGGTGGCGAGGTAAAAATCATGCTTCCTTCCTCTGTCCTCTCCCCCCAACCTCACACAACAGAAATGTGATCAAGGTCTCCCTCATCTGATGAGTCTTCCATCAGTTCATCCTCCACTTCTTCCTGGGCTCCTGCACCTTCCTCACTAGTTTGGCTGCTACCATGTGCCTTGGTAAAACCATCTCCCCCACCCTCACATGCCTGCCGCCTTGGTGCTGCCGACCGTCTGGACCTTGCAGATGTTAGCCCTTCTGCATACAACTCCTCCTCCTCTACTTCCTCCACCTCCTCTTGTGCCACCATCTGACTCCGAATTCTGTTTAACATGTGCTCCAGCATGTAAATCACCGGAATAGTCATGCTGATAATGGCATCGTCAGCACTAAACATCTTCGTCACCATTTCAAAACTGTGCAGAAGGGTGCATAGGTCCCTGATCTGAGACCACTCCTCCAGCGTGATTTGCCCCACCTCTGGATCTCGTTGGCCCAGGCTATACATCAGAATGTATTGCACCAGGACTTGTCGGTGCTGCCACAGTCGCTGCAACATGTGCAGAGTTGAATTCCACTGGGTAGGCACATTGCATTTTAGCCGGTGAAGTGGCAGGCCCAACGACTTCTGTAGAGATGTAAGTCGCTGAGCTGCGGGATGCGAACGGCGGAAGTGAGCATACAGCGACCGTGCCCTCTGCAGAAGGCCATCTAGTCCGGGATAGTGGGCTAAAAATTGCTGGACAACCAGGTTCAACACGTGAGCCATACAAGGCACTTGTGTAACATTGCCCCGGCGAAGGGCTGCACCCAGGTTTGCAGCATTGTCGCACACGGCCTTCCCTGGTTTCAGGTCCAGTGGAGACAACCATTCATGAAATTGGTTCTCCAGAGCTGACCACAACTCCTCAGCTGTGTGACTCACATTTCCCAGACATTTCAAAGTAAAAACCACCTGATGACGTTGAGCCCTACTGTCAGCATAGTAAGGAGGTGTGCAGGATCCCTTCTGCGCAGTTAGAAAGCTTGTGGCATGACCAGACAGGCTTTGGGTGCAGGTGGAGGACCGAGAGGAGGTTGAGGAGGCAGAAGCAGTGGAGGAACTTTGAGATAAAGAGGATTGACGCACAACTCGTGGGGACGGCAAGACTTGTCCTGCTGTCACCATAGTTACCCAGTGCCCAGTCAGCGACATGTAACGCCCCTGTCCATGCCTACTCGTCCAAGTGTTTGTGGTGAAATGCACCCTGTCACACACAGAGTTTCTCAAAGAAGCGGTGATGTTGTGTGCGACATGCTGGTGGAGCGCAGGCACACCTTTCTTTGGGCATCTGGTACTGGGGCACTGCGACGGACATAAGGTCTCGAAAATCCTCTGTGTCCACCAGGCGGAAAGGCAGCATTTCTCTAGCCAAGAGCTTGCAAATGGTGAAATTTAACCTCTTAGCTTTCTCATGGGTAGGAGGAAATGGTCTTTTACTTGTCCACATCTGAGGGACCGAGGGCTGGCTATTGTGCTTAGACGGGGTTGATAAGGGTGTCCCCGGCAAACTGCCGGTCTGTGAGGAAGATGCAGGCAGACATGTTAGGTTGCCATGATCCAAAGGTGGTGCTATCGATGTCGGACAGCGCTCAACACCAGCTGGTGTTACCACCTCCAAAGAAAATGATGACCTGCCAATCACGCTGGCTGTTGCGGGTAAAGAGGTGGCAGGTCTGCGTCCCAAAACAGGTGTGACTGCTGTCCCCCCAGTCACAGAGGATGAAGAGGCCGTGGTTGCACAAGATATGGCAGACGGTGGTTGGCCCAGCCGTCTAGGCCGCATTGTAGCACAGTGAGCTTCCCACTGCAACTTATGCTTCATGTCCATGTGCCGGTTCATGCATGAAGTACTCCAACTATGTATTTTTTGGCCTCTACTTAGCTTTTGCTGACAAATGTTACAGATAACACGAGTTGGGTCATCTTTATCGATCTGAAAAAATACCCAGGCTATGCAAGGCTTAGCACCCATGCGACCTGAAGAGCCACCACGACTTGTGGTGAGAGGCAGAGTTGTGTTTGAGGATGCAGTTGTTGACGTGCTTCCAGTACTACGTCTCTGTCCAGGAAGGCGCAACCTGACCTCGTCGTCACTAGCATTCTCCTCCACCTCCTCTGCTGACCTCATCTCTTGGCTGACTGTGGGTTGACAGTAAGTGGGATCTCCAACCTCATCATCATCACCCTGTGCGTTATCACACCCGTCGTCCTCAGAGCCAACCTGTTCCTGCCCTGACAAAAAACTAAATTTGTCGCTCCAATCAGGCATTTGAGTCTCATCATCGTCTTCCTCATTGTCTCCACCAACAGGAGTTACAGTTTGGGAATGAGGGTCTACATTATGGTCAGAACCTTCAGTGTCTGGTCCTGGATCCGACTCATAAAGATTCTGGGCATCAGTGCAGATCATTTCCTCGTCTGGAATCACAGAAGCGCTGGAGCCGACCTCTGATTCCCAGGCTATAGTATGAGTAAACAGCTCTGCAGACTCAACCATCTGTTCTACCTCATATTCAGACGGGCAGCTGGAGATTTGGGAGCTGTGAGGAAGCAAGTGCGATTGGGGTGACACCTTTGAGGACTGGAGTATTTGTGATGTTGAAGTTGATGTGGAGGAGAGCCCACTTAAAGGAGCACTTGATATACGTTGAAGCACCTGCTGTTTTTGTGCCTCATCTGGAATTTGTAGTGATTGGCGTGGCCGTAAGAAAGGGATCTTATCACATTGTCTGCTAAAAGAAGTAGACTTTTTAGTTTGGCTGGAAGATGGTCTTTCTTCTGCAGATGTTACTGTTGCTTTAACACCTACCCCACGGACACAACCTTTTTTCCCCTTCCCAACACGCCTATTCCCCTTTCCACCAGCAGCAGGCCTTTTTCCACTCATTTTGGTGGTTAACTAATTCACAACTCTGGAGTTGTTTGCACAAAAAAACAATGGATGGGAACCGAGCAGAGCTGAGTGGCCAAACTGTGGTATTAGGCCAAAATTATTGGCTGGGTTAGATGCAGAAAAAAATTATATTCAATTTGCAACCTGATGGAGGCCAGTATAGATGGACTAATAGACCAAGTCCCACACACTGCTAGAAGCCCAAATATTTTTTCAGAGCTAGATGCAGAAAAAAATTATATTCAATTTGCAACATGATGGAGGTCAGTATAGATGGACTAATAGTCCAAGTCCCACACACTGCTAGAAGCCCAAATATTTTTTCAGAGCTAGATGCAGAAAAAAATTATTTTTAATTTGCAACCTGATGGAGGTCAGTATAGATGGACTAATAGACCAAGTCCCACACACTGCTAGAAGCCCAAATATTTTTTCAGAGCTAGATGCATAAAAAAATTATATTCAATTTGCAACCTGATGGAGGTCAGTATAGATGGACTAATAAAACAAGTCCGACACACTGCTAGAAGCCCAAATATTTTTTCAGAGCTAGATGCAGAAAAAAATTATATTCAATTTGCAACCTGATGGAGGTCAGTATAGATGGACTAATAGACCAAGTCCCACACACTGCTAGAAGCCCAAATATTTTTTCAGAGCTAGATGCAGAAAAAAATTATATTGAATTTGCAACCTGATGGAGGTCAGTATAGATGGACTAATAGACCAAGTCCCACACACTGCTATAAGCCCAAATATTTTTTCAGAGCTAGATGCAGAAAAAAAATATTTTTAATTTGCAACCTGATGGAGGTCAGTATAGATGGACTAATAGAACAAGTCCCACACACTGCTAGAAGCCCAAATATTTTTTCAGAGCTAGATGAGGAAAAAAATTATTTTTAATTTGCAACCTGATGGAGGTCAGTATAGATGGACTAATAGACCAAGTCCCACACACTGCTAGAAGCCCAAATATTTTTTCAGAGCTAGATGCAGTAAAAATTTATATTCAATTTGCAACCTGATGGAGGTCAGTATAGATGGACTAATAGAACAAGTCGCACACACTGCTAGAAGCCCAAATATTTTTTCAGAGCTAGATGCAGAAAAAAATTATATTCAATTTGCAACCTGATGGAGGTCAGTATAGATGGACTAATAGACCAAGTCCCACACACTGCTAGAAGCCCAAATATTTTTTCAGAGCTAGATGCAGAAAAAAATTATATTCAATTTGCAACCTGATGGAGGTCAGTATAGATGGACTAATAGAACAAGTCCCACACTCTGCTAGAAGCCCAAATATTTTTTCAGAGCTAGATGAAGAGAAAAATTATTTTTAATTTGCAACCTGATGGAGGTCAGTATAGATGGACTAATAGACCAAGTCCCACACACTGCTAGAAGCCCAAATATTTTTTCAGAGCTAGATGCAGAAAAAAATTATATTCAATTTGCAACCTGATGGAGGTCAGTATAGATGGACTAATAGAACAAGTCCCACACACTGCTAGAAGCCCAAATATTTTTTCAGAGCTAGATGAAGAAAAAAATTATTTTTAATTTGCAACCTTATGGAGGTCAGTATAGATGGACTAATAGAATGATGCTATGCCCAAAAGGTTTTACTTCACTATGTGCAGTAAAAAAATTGGTATTCTATACTAATGTTGAGCCACCCCCGTAGTGTTCGAGTTCGGTTCGGTTCGTCGAACACCCGTGTGTTCGCCGAACTGTTCGTCGAACACCTTCGAACACCGTTAAAACCAATTGCAGGAAACAAAAACACATAGAAACACATAGAAAACACCTTCAAAGGTGTCCAAAAGCTGACAAACTGCTCAGAAGACACAACTAACACATGGAAAAGTGACAAGTACATATAGTCATGCGAAAAGAAAAGAGGTGGAGGAGTAAAAGGAGGGGGATACACAGATATAGGCATGTCATGCCCTTCTAAAATCCAAAAAGTGAGAAGCCGACACGTTCAGTCCGCTCCTGCCTGTGCCACCTCCGTGTCGCCGGGTTTGTGCCAGAGCCGCGGTGAACCCTGACGGCCAGCCCCCCTCTCCCAATACTGGTGCCTGTCCACTGGTGGGTCGAGCGAGCACCCCTGTGGTGGAGGCAGCTCTAAGCTTTATAATTTAAATTGTCTCTCTAATTTGAATGAATACACTTTAAATCCATTTACAAGGATCTATTGGAGGGCAAGTCTCATGCCAGCAGCCGCGTAATTCCAGCTCCAGTAGCGTCCACGAAAGCTGCTGCAGTTAAAAAGCTTTTATAAGGATCGAGCTCGGCTGTCCACCGCAAGGCATCCTACTGCCAGTCCCAGCCCCTATGCCTTGGGGTGCCTCCTGATGCTCTTCACTGAGTATCCCGTGGTCCCGAAGCATTTCCTTTGAAAAAATTAAGTGTCCAAACTACAGGTGGTGTAGCTTGCTTAACAGCCGGGATAATCCGCTGACTAGCAGACACTGCTACTAGGCACAGTGTTTCCTGGGCTAGATGCAGTTAAAAATTTGTAATTAGATACTCTCGTTGGATGCTGAGAAAGAATTCCATAGAGTCTCCTGGCACGCAATATATGATTCTCTTAAAAAGCTTGGGGTAGGGGTCTAGGGGACCCTTTTATAGCCAAAATCACGGCCCTGTATCACAATACGTCACCTAGGCTGAAGATAAATGGAACTGTAGCACCCTGAGGGCTCGGTTGCTACAGAGGTATTGCACCTCACACAGAGGTGTGATATCTCACTCTCAGGTAAGGATGGAGTGTGGATCAGGACCCGACACCTGCATGCATTACACCACATTACCGTGGGGCAGGGCGACCAATATGCCTCTGAGATGGGCACGAAAGTCCCTGTCCCTGGCTGGAGTGGGGGGAGGGAACACTGAGGAAGGGAAACCCTGTAGTGCAGGAGCAGGAAGGAAGCAGTTCCTGGGTGCATTGAGAAGGGAGTATAAAAGGTGGGCACCATCTTAGTTCAGTGCAGAGAAGTCTGAGCAGAAGTGGCAGGGAGCAGGGGCTCTGCATGAGCTCTGCTCCGGAGGCGGGCCTAGTAACAGAGGCCCAGGCCTGGAAGAGGGAGAAGGAAGGAAGAGGAGCGGAGAAGGCTCCAAGAACGAGGAATGAAGGGATCCCAGGGGTGCGGACGGGCGAGTCGCCACCGCACGCCCGAATCCACCTGCGTGGAGGGGTCAGGCCAAAGGGGGAGACCGGTCCCCGAAACTAGTGGAGGCAGGAAACGACCCTCAGCTAGAAACCGGAGGCTGTGACATTTTATGTGGCGCAGCCCCTCGCTACACCCGCTAGGAAGGCACCACATAGGGTCAGGGAAACTGGCACCAAGTTTACCAAGAGGAGGCCCGAGGCAGCTGGACAGAAGGGTTGGTAAGAAAGGCCAGACAAAGGACACACAAAGGGGGTCCTGTGAAGCGCTCCAAAGTTATCTGGGAGTTGTCTGAGCCCCTCACCTGGTGAGCACAGTACGAAGTGGGCAGCCGTTACCTGCAGACGTGGTCTGGATAATAAGAACTGTGAGTAAAGGCCCTGGACTGCATCACTGAATCCGTGTCGTTACTGCTGCTGCCCTGCACCATCACCCCCATCCTCCACATACACTGCCCTGAGGCTATACTCCTCCCATGGGGAGTTATGCTACGCTCTGCTGCACCCACAACTACAGCCTCAGCGGTCTGCCCTGCAGCGGCGGTTCACTCTGACCGCAATCCACGGGTGGCGTAGTCGGACATTTAAACATCAAAACCACATAAATAGTTCCGCCACTGGTTTGACCACCCTGAGCCACGGAACCGGGTCGCCGCCACGAAGACTACAACCACCAGCATCCACCAAAAAGGGTCCGGCTCCGGTGTCCCAAGGCCCAGGGGGTGCATCAGAACATTTTCATCACCTTTCACAATCACCAATGGGACAAGGCAGGGATGTCCTCTGTCCCCTCTCTTATACATCCTAGTGACGGAGCACCTGCTCTCATCAATTCGCCATAACCCCAATATTAGGTGGATTGAGGTGGGAGGCACTGAGTACAAGTGCTCTCTATTTGCTGATGATGTCCTAGTATATATCACTCAATCACATATATCCATCCATGCTGTTATGGCTGAAATAGATCACTTTGTTACATGGTCAAATTTTAAAATCAATGCAGCGAAGTCTGAGGCCCTCGATGTCTCCCTCCCCAAATCCATATAGGATTCCATCCAGTCCAACTTTCCCTTTGCCTGGCCCTCACAGGGTATCAAATACTTAGGAATTCCTATTCATAGAGACCTCTCCCATCTATGTTATCTTAATTTTGGGCCCTTTATTGAACAACTCCATACAGACCACGGTTGGCAAGTTAGAACTGTAAGATTCACTACGTGAACCACAGGTGTTTTGTGGAAAAGCACATGTACACTGTGTTCCAAATTATTATGCAAAAAGTGTTTAGGAGTGATAAGGGAAGAATTTGTTTGTTTGTCAGTTAAACTCATTGATGGTGATGTGTGTCAGTGCTCTTTATATCACTGTAAGCAATTGCAGACACCTGTGCTAATTAGTTTGGCAGGTGTGTCCAATGAAAGGCAAGACTACTTAAGAAGGCTGTCTCACATTATTAAGCAGCCTACATTTTCTGCCAAAATGGGAAAGAAAAAGGATGTGTCGGCTGCTGAGAAGCAACAAATTGTGGAGTGTTTAGGTCAAGGCATGACTACAATCAACATTGTGCGATGATCAGGATGAAGTGTCTTGGCAATCAAGAAGTATGTAGCTGATTCACAGTACACACGTGTGCGTGCTGATAAGGGCAAATTGAGGACTCTTTCCTACAGGCAATTACGTCAGGTTAAAAGAGCAGCGGCAAAAAAGCCTTGTCATAGCAGCAGACAAGTTTTTGAAGCTGCTGGTGCCTCCAACGTCCCCCGAACAACAAGATGCAGGGTCCTTCAGAGGTTTGCAGCTGTGCATACGCCATCCTGTCGACCTCCTCTATCCACTTCACACAAGCAGAAACGGCTCCAGTGGGCCAAACATTACATGAAGACTGATTTCAAAACTGTTTTGTTCACGGATGAGTGCCGTGCAGCGCTCGATGGTCCAGATGGATGGAGTGGAGGATGGCTGGTTGATGGACACCCCACGCAAACACGGCTACAGCGCCAACAAGGAGGAAGTGGAGTAATGTTTTGGGCTGGAATCATGGGGAGAGAGATTGTTGGCCCCTTTAGGATCCCTGAAGGCGCTAAAGATGAACTCCATAATGTATGTGGATTTTCTCAAACAGCACTTCCTGCCATGGTTCAAGAAGAAGAACCGTGTATTTCACAGCAAGATCATTTTTTTGCATGATAATGCACCATCTCATGCTGCACATAAAACATCTGCATCTCTGGCTGATATGGGCATAAAAGGGGACAAACTTATGGTGTGACCCCCATGCTCCCCTGACCTCTACCCCATTCAGAACCTCTGGAGCATCATCAAAAGGAGTGTCTATGATGGCGGGAGGCAGTTCACATCTAAGCAACAGCTCTGGGAGGGTATTCTGTCCTCATGCAAAACAATTGAAGCAGAAACCATCCAAAACCTGACAAATTCAATGGACGAGAGAGTTCAGAAGCTCCTTTCGAACAAGGGGTCCTATGTGAAAATGTAACATCACCTAGAATAAAGTTTTGAGTTGAAAACTGTTTGATTTCAGTTTCTAATAACCTGCTAATGCTTATAATTTCAAAAATGACCATTTTTTGCGTCTTTATTAAAATGAAAAGGTTGATCGAAAAGTTTGGGGGATCTAAGAGTGTGGCAACCCAGTAGTCATGATTACTTCGAATTCTGACAATATGAGGGTCATGTTGCAGGTAGTGCAGCAAGAAGGCACTTATGTGTCTTGCGCATCTCGGAGCCCCAAGGTTATTTTCCGGGCTAGATGCAGCTAAAAATTATTATTAATTTTAAATCTGGTGGAGCTTAGTATAGATGGCCTAATAAGATCAGTGCTGCACACTGCTACAAAGCCCAAATTATTTTCCAGTCAAGATACAGATAAACATGATTAGTAATTTTAAATCTGGTGGAGCTTATTATAGATGGCCTAATAGAATCAGTGCTGCACACTGCTACAAAGCCCAAATTATTTTCCAGCCAAGATACAGATAAACATGATTAGTAATTTGAAAGCTTAAAACGGTTGGTAGGGTGATTTTAACCAATCATCAAGCTTTTACTCTCCCCAGGATGACACATGGGTAGAAAAGTTGTTTCGGATCCATGATTTGTTCATCTTTATGAACGTGAGTCTGTCTACATTATCAGTGGAGAGCCGCGTGCGCTTATCTGTCAGCACACCACCAGCAGCGCTGAACACACGTTCAGACAGAACGCTGGCTGCGGGGCATGACAAGATCTCCAAGGCGTAAGTGGCTAGCTCCGGCCATTTATCCAGATTGGAAGCCCAAAAAGAGCAAGGGTCCAGTGACACAGTCATGGCTTCAATGTTTACTTGGAAATACTCCTGTACCATCGTCTCTAGGCGTTGACTATGTGTCAGACTTCTTGTCTCCTGTGGCCTTGCAAAGGATGGGCTAAAAAAGTGGTGAAATGATTCCGCAAAATTGATGTTACCAGCAGATACTGTGGTTCTGTTACGGTTTGAGTGCTGAACACTTGACGGTCCCATGGTTGGCAAGTGGGAACTGTGAGATTCACTACGTGCACCACTGGTGTTTTGTGGAAAAGCACATGTAAGATTCTGCAACAGTCTCTGCTGATACTCCTGCATGCGTGCATCCCTTTCTATGGCAGGAATAATTTCTGCAAATTTACTTTTGTACCGGGGATCTAACAATTTGGCAACCCAGTAGTCAGGATTATTTCTAATTCTCACAATTCGAGGGTCATGTTGCAGGTAGTGCAGCAAGAAGGCACTCATGTGTGTTGCGCATCCAGGAGCACCAAGTCCCTGTTGTGTTGGTGGCGAGGTAACAATCATGATTCCTTCCTCTGTCCTCTCCCCCCAACCTCGCACAACAGAAATGTGATCAAGGTCTCCCTCATCTGATGAGTCTTCCATCAGTTCGTCCTCCACTTCTTCCTGGGCTCCTGCACCTTCCTCACTAGTTTGGCTGCTACCATGCGCCCTGGTAAAACCATCTCCCCCACCCTCACATGCCTGCCGCCTTGGTGCTGCCGACCGTCTGGACCTTGCAGATGTTAGCCCTTCCGCATACAACTCCTCCTCCTCTACTTCCTCCACCTCCTCTTGTGCCACCACCTGACTCCGAATTCTGTTTAACATGTGCTCCAGCATGTAAATCACCGGAATAGTCATGCTGATAATGGCATCGTCAGCACTAAACATCTTCGTCGCCATTTCAAAACTGTGCAGAAGGGTGCATATATCCCTGATCTGAGACCACTCCTCCAGCGTGATTTGCCCCACCTCTGGATCTCATTGGCCCAGGCTATACGTCAGAACTTATTGCACCAGGGCTTGTCGGTGCTGCCACAGTCGCTGCAACATGTGCAGAGTTGAATTCCACTGGGTAGGCACATCGCATTTTAGCCGGTGAAGTGGCAGGCCCAACGACTTCTGTAGAGATGTAAGTCGCTGAGCTGCGGGATGCGAACGGCGGAAGTGAGCACACAGTGACCGTGCCCTCTGCAGAAGGCCATCTAGTCTGGGATAGTGGGCTAAAAATTGCTGGACAACCAGGTTCAACATGTGAGCCATACAAGGCACGTGTGTGACATTGCCCCGGCAAAGGGCCACACCCAGGTTTGCAGCATTGTCGCACACGGCCTTCCCTGGTTTCAGGTCCAGTGGAGACAACCATTCATGAAATTGGTTCTCCAGAGCTGACCACAACTCCTCAGCTGTGTGACTCACATTTCCCAGTCATTTCAAAGTAAAAACCGCCTGATGACGTTGAGCCCTACTGCCAGCATAGTAAGGAGGTGTGCAGGATCCCTTCTGCGCAGTTAGAAAGCTTGTGGCATGACCAGACAGGCTTTGGGTGCAGGTGGAAGACCGAGAGAAGGTTGAGGAACTTTGAGATAAAGAGGATTGACGCACAACTCGTGGGGACGGCAAGACTTGGACAGCAGCCCCTTGTCCTGCTGTCACCATAGTTACCCAGTGCCCAGTCAGCGACATTTAACGCCCCTGTCCATGCCTACTCGTCCAAGTGTCTGTGGTGAAATGCACCCTGTCACACACAGAGTTTCTCAAAGAAGCGGTGATGTTGTGTGTGACATGCTGGTGGAGCGCAGGCACACCTTTCTTTGAGAAGTAGTGCCGACTGGGCATCTGGTACTGGGGCACTGCGACGGACATAAGGTCTCGAAAATCCTCTGTGTCCACCAGGCGGAAAGGCAGCATTTCTGTAGCCAAGAGCTTGCAGATGGTGAAGTTCAACCTCTTAGCTTTCTCATGGCTAGGAGGAAATGGTCTTTTACTTGTCCACATCTGAGGGACCGAGGGCTGGCTATTGTTCTTAGACGGGGTTGATAAGGGTGTCCCCGGCAAACTGCCGGTCTGTGAGGAAGATGCAGGCGGACATGTTAGGTTGCCTTGATCCAAAGGTGGTGCTATTGATGTCGGACAGCGCTCAACACCAGCTGGTGTTACCACCTCCAAAGAAAATGATGAACTGCCAATCACGCTGGCTGTTGCGGGTAAAGAGGTGGCAGGTCTGCGCCCCAAAACAGGTGTGACTGCTGTCCCCCCAGTCACAGAGGATGAAGAGGCCGCGGATGCACAAGATATGGCAGACGGTGGTTTGCCCGGCCGGCTAGGCCGCATTGTAGCACACTGAGCTTCCCACTGCAACTTATGCTTTATGTCCATGTGCCGGTTCATGCATGAAGTACTCAAACTATGTATTTTTTGGCCTCTACTTAGCTTTTGCTGACAAATGTTACAGATAACACGAGTTGGGTCATCTTTATCGATCTGAAAAAATGCCCAGGCTATGCAAGGCTTAGCACCCATGCGACCTGAAGAGCCACCACGACTTGTGGTGAGAGGCAGAGTTGTGTTTGAGGATGCAGTTGTTGACGTGCTTCCAGTACTACGTCTCTGTCCAGGAAGGCACAACCTGACCTCGTCGTCACTAGCTTCTTCCTCCACCTCCTCTGCTGACCTCATCTCTTGGCTGACTGTGGGTTGACAGTAAGTGGGATCTCCAACCTCATCATCATCACCCTGTGCGTTATCACACCCGTCGTCCTCAGAGCCAACCTGTTCCTGCCCTGACAAAAAACTAAAGTTGTCGCTCCAATCAGGTATTTGAGTCTCATCATCGTCTTCCTCATTGTCTCCACCAACAGGAGTTACAGTTTGGGAATGAGGGTCTACATTATGGTCAGAACCTTCTGCGTCTGGTCCTGGATCTGACTCATAAAGATTCTGGGCATCAGTGCAGATCATTTCCTCGTCTGGATTCACAGAAGCACTGGAGTCGACCTCTGATTCCCAGGCTATAGTATGAGTAAACAGCTCTGCAGACTCAACCATCTGTTCTACCTCATACTCAGACGGGCAGCTGGAGATTTGGGAGCTGTGAGGAAGCAAGTGCGATTGGGGTGACACCTTTGAGGACTGGAGTATTTGTGATGTTGAAGTTGATGTGGAGGAGAGCCCACTTAAAGGAGCACTTGATATCCGTTGAAGCCCCTGCTGTTTTTGTGCCTCATCTGGAATTTGTAGCGATTGGCGTGGCCGTAAGAAAGGGATCTTATCACATTGTCCGCTAAAAGAAGTAGACATTTTAGTTTGGCTGGAAGATGGTCTTTCTTCTGCAGATGTTACTGATGCTTTAACACCTACCCCACGGACGAAACCTTTTTTACCCTTCCCAACATGCCTATTCCCCTTTCCACCAGCAGCAGGCCTTTTTCCACTCATTTTGGTGGTTAACTAATTCACAACTCTAGAGTTGTTTGCACAAAAAAACAATGGATGGGAACCGAGCAGAGCTGAGTGGCCAAACTGTGGTATTAGGCCAAAACTATTGGCTGGGTTAGATGCAGAAAAAAATTAAATTCAATTTGCAACCTGATGGAGGCCAGTATAGATGGACTAATAGACCAAGTCCCACACACTGCTAGAAGCCCAAATATTTTTTCAGAGGTAGATGCAGAAAAAAATTGTATTCAGTTTGCAACCTGATGGAGGTCAGTATAGATGGACTAATAGAACAAGTCCTACACACAGCTAGAAGCCCAAATATTTTTTCAGAGGTAGATCCAAAAAAATATATATTCAGTTTGCAACGTGATGGAGGTCAGTATAGATGGACTAATAGAGAAAGTCCCACACACTGCTAGAAGGCCAAATATTTTTTCAGAGCTAGATGCAGACAAAAAATTATTTTTAATTTGCAACCTGATGGAGGTCAGTATAGATGGACTAATAGAGAAAGTCCCACACACTGCTAGAAGGCCAAATATTTTTTCAGAGCTAGATGCAGATATAAATTATTTTTAATTTGCAACCTGATGGAGGTCAGTATAGATGGACTAATAGAGAAAGTACCACACACTGCTGGAAGGCCAAATATTTTTTCAGAGCTAGATGCGGAAAAAAATTATATTCAGTTTGCAACCTGATGGAGGTCAGTATAGATGGACTAATAGAACAAGTCCCACACACAGCTAGAAGGCCAAATATTTTTTCAGAGGTAGATGCAGATAAATATTATTTTAATTTGCAGCCTGTTGGAGGTCAGTATAGATGGACTAATAGAGAAAGTCCCACACACTGCTAGAAGGCCAAATATTTTTTCAGAGCTAGATGCAGACAAAAAATTATTTTTAATTTGCAACCTGATGGAGGTCAGTATAGATGGACTAATAGAGAAAGTCCCACACACTGCTAGAAGGCCAAATATTTTTTCAGAGCTAGATGCAGATATAAATTATTTTTAATTTGCAACCTGATGGAGGTCAGTATAGATGGACTAATAGAGAAAGTCCCACACACTGTTAGAAGGCCAAATATTTTTTCAGAGCTAGATGCAGAAAAAAATTATATTCAGTTTGCAACCTGATGGAGGTCAGTATAGATGGACTAATAGAACAAGTCTCACACACAGCTAGAAGGCCAAATATTTTTTCAGAGGTAGATGCAGATAAAAATTATTTTTAATTTGCAACCTGATGGAGGTCAGTATAGATGGACTAATAGAGAAAGTCCCACACACTGCTAGAAGGCCAAATATTTTTTCAGAGCTAGATGCAGACAAAAAATTATTTTGAATTTGCAACCTGATGGAGGTCAGTATAGATGTACTAATAGAGAAAGTCCCACACACTGCTAGAAGGCCAAATATTTTTTTAGAGCTAGATGCAGACAAAAAATTATTTTTAATTTGCAACCTGATGGAGGTCAGTATAGATGGACTAATAGAGAATGTCCCACACACTGCTAGAAGGCCAAATATTTTTTCAGAGCTAGATGCAGATAAAAATTATTTTTAATTTGCAACCTGATGGAGGTCAGTATAGATGGACTAATAGAGAAAGTCCCACACACTGCTAGAAGGCCAAATATTTTTTCAGAGCTAGATGCAGAAAAAAATTATATTCAGTTTGCAACCTGATGGAGGTCAGTATAGATGGACTAATAGAACAAGTCCCACACACAGCTAGAAGCCCAAATATTTTTTCAGAGGTAGATGCAGATAAAAATTATTTTTAATTTGCAACCTGATGGAGGTCAGTATAGATGGACTAATAGAGAAAGTCCCACACACTGCTAGAAGGCCAAATATTTTTTCAGAGCTAGATGCAGACGAAAAATTATTTTGAATTTGCAGCGTGATGGAGGTCAGTATAGATGGACTAATAGAACAAGGCCCACACAGTGCTAGAAGGCCAAATATTTTTTCAGAGCTAGATGCAGAAAAATATTATATTCAGTTTGCAACCTGATGGAGGTCAGTTTAGATGGACTAATAGAACAAGTCCCACACACTGCTAGAAGCCCAAATATTTTTTCACAGCTAGATGCACAAAAAAAATTATATTCAATTTGCAACCTGATGGAGGTCAGTATAGATGGACTAATAGAATGATGCTATGCCCAAAAGATTTTACTTCACTAGGTGCAGTAAAAAAATTGGTATTCTATACACAGGTGGTATATCTTGCAACACAGATAGGCTACTCCACTGACTAACACACTCTGCAATAGGCCAAAAAGGATTAGCTTTGCTAGATTCAGCCAAATGCTGTGAAAAAAACTTGCACAGCACTGGCACAGACCTGCCTGGCAAAAACTGATAGGAACTGATGTAACCTAGTCCTGAAAAGGACTGCAATTACAATTAGTCTTTACTCCCACAATCTATCTATTTAAGAGCACAGACCTGCCTGATAAAAGTCGTAGGAAATGCTGTAACCTAGTCCTTAAAAGGACTGCAATCACAACTATTCCCTACTCCCAAGCTATCTGTAGATTTGTGCGAAAATTGGCTTGAAATTAAAAAGGTATAGCGCACACAGCAACAGCGGTGCCGTCTAACACGCAGCTTCAGCAGTGAGAAAATGGTGGCGACTGGGAAAATGGCTTGGTCTTATAGGGCAAGGACATGTGACATACACTGCCAATGACACATGCCCTTGCTTGTGTGAAAAAAAGCACTACGCTCCGTGTGTGCGCTGCTGATAGGCTGACAGATTGCACCTCCCCACTGTAAATGCGGGAAAGAGAAAAAAAAATGGAGATCTTCATTATTCCTGCAGAGATCCATCCCCTGCCCCTCCCCCCACCCCGCTGTACACTCAAACTGCGTATTAACATTAATTTTCATCATTACTGAGAAAAAATCCAGTTATGATTTTGGTGCACGAACAGTTATCGAACATAACCTCGAACAGCCGAATTTTCTCAAATCGTTCGTGTTCGCCGAACGGCTCGAGCACCGCCCAAAACAGCTCGAATTTGAGATTGGCGAACAGTTCGAGTCGAACAACGCTCATCTCTATTCTATACACAGGTGGTGTAGCTTGCAACACAGATAGGCTACTCCACTGACTAACACATTCTGCAATAGGCCAAAAAGGATTAGCTTTGCTAGATTTACCCAAATGCTGTGAAAAAAACTTGCACAGCACTGGCACAGACCTGCCTGGCAAAAACTGATAGGAACTGATGTAACTTAGTCCTGAAAAGGACTGCAATTACAATTAGTCTTTACTCCCACAATCTATCTATTTAAGAGCACAGACCTGCCTGATAAAAGCCGTAGGAAATGCTGTAACCTAGTCCTTAAAAGGACTGCAATCACAACTATTCCCTACTCCCAAGCTATCTGTAGATTTGTGCGAAAATTGGCTTGAAATTAAAAAGGTATAGTGCACACAGCAACAGCGGTGCCGTCTAACACGCAGCTGCAGCAGTGAGAAAATGGTGGCGACGGGGAAAATGGCTTGGTCTTATAGGGCAAGGACATGTGACATACACTGCCAATGACACATGCCCTTGCTTGTGTGAAAAAAAGCACTACGCTCCGTGTGTGCGCTGCTGATAGGCTGACAGATTGCACCTCCCCACTGTAAATGCGGGAAAGAGAAAAAAAAATGGAGATCTTCATTATTCCTGCAGAGATCCATCCCCTGCCCCTTCCCCCACCCCGCTGTACACTCAAACTGCGTATTAACATTAATTTTCATCATTACTGAGAAAAAATCCAGTTATGATTTTGGTGCACGAACAGTTATCGAACATAACCTCGAACAGCCGAATTTTTCTCAAATCGTTCGTGTTTGCCGATCGGCTCGAACACCGCCCAAAACAGCTCGAATTTGAGATTGGCGAACAGTTCGAGTTGAACAACGCTCATCTCTATTCTATACACAGGTGGTGTAGCTTGCAACACAGATAGGCTACTCCACTGACTAACACACTCTGCAATAGGCCAAAAAGGATTAGCTTTGCTAGATTTAGCCAAATGCTGTGAAAAAAACTTGCACAGCACTGGCACAGACCTGCCTGGCAAAAACTGATAGGAACTGATGTAACTTAGTCCTGAAAAGGACTGCAATTACAATTAGTCTTTACTCCCAACCTATCTATTTAAGAACACAGACCTGCCTGATAAAAGTCGTAGGAAATGCTGTAACCTAGTCCTTAAAAGGACTGAAATCACAACACTTCCCTACTCCCAAGCTATCTGTAGATTTGTGCGAAAATTGGCTTGAAATTAACACGGTATAGCGCACACAGCAACAGCGGTGCCGTCTAACACGCAGCTGCAGCAGTGAGAAAATGGTGGCGACTGGGAAAATGGCTTTGTCTTATAGGGCAAGGACATGTGACATACACTGCCAATGACACATGCCCTTGCTTGTGTGAAAAAAAGCAGTTCGCTCCGTGTGTGCTCTGCTGATAGGCTGACAGATTGCACCTCCCCACTGTAAATGCGGGAAAGAGAAAAAAAAATGGAGATCTTCATTATTCCTGCAGAGATCCATCCCCTGCCCCTCCCCCCACCCCGCTGAACACTCAAACTGCGTATTAACATTAATTTCCAGCATTACTGAGAAAAAATCCAGTTATGATTTTGGTGCATGAACAGTTATCGAACATAACTGAATTTTTTTCAAATTGTTCGTGTTCGCCGAACGGCTCGAACACCGCCCAAAACAGCTCGAATTTGAGATTGGCGAACAGTTCGAGTCGAACAACGCTCATCTCTACTCAACACTAGTCCTCAATTCAACTCCGTTACGCCATAATTATCAAATGTTGCACCTAAATAATAAATTTGGCACAGCTTATGCCAATGCAACTTTTAAGCACATTTGATCCATTTCTAAATGTTAGACCAATGTGTCAAATATTGCACAATAATATTGAATTTTGCACAAATAGCGATTTTTTATACATTCTGAAAATTGAGTTTGCATCACAAATGTACTTATGTTCACAGATATGACCTGTCTACTTTGTGGCGACTTTTATATAGAAAAGCATGGCGTACTTCAGACCAAAAGACTAACCACAGCCTCTTTTCTTGGCATTTTTAAGTTTTATCATAGATACTAAAAATCATTTATAAAATAGCACAAAACATTGATAAATGTTGTGGACATATTACCAACAAGGAGATATTACAAATTGTATAACATTTTGAGTGCAAGTGCAACAATAAATCTCTCTCATTATTTAGTGCAATCTATTTTTGCTTGTTATCAGGGTATTCATATAATTTTTCTTGTTTGAGTATGCATAGATCCAAAATTCTAACGTAATTAGTATAATATACAGTACCTCAATTTCTTTTAGAAACTTTGTTGCAAAGAGTAAAAAGAAAAATCTGTCTGCCTGCTGCCACCACTAGAGGGAGCCTTAGAGATTAGTGAGGAAATATTTATTAAAAGTAATCTGTCTGATTTATCCCCCCCAAACTGTTTATATGGTCATGCTTCTATCTGAAAGATATTGTCATCCACACATTTACTTATGCAATCTTTTGATCCCTGACTACAAAACTGCTGTTTTATTTAATATGTAAATGATGTTTAAATGCTCTGGTTATGATATTAGCACTTCCCAAGCCTTTTCCTGTATTTCCTGCTCAGCCCCACTTTCCTCTACTTGACTGACAGCTCAATGGCTTGATCATACAGTCTGTGAACTGTCAGTCAAATAAAAGAAAATGGGGCTAAATGGGGAACATTGCCAAGGAGGCATAGGCTTGGTAAGTGCTTTGACACACCTAGAGAATGTAAGCATCATTTCATATGAATAAAAAAAGAGTTTTTTCAGTCAGGAAGTAAAAACTGGGTGGTGAGGGTGGATTGTTCTGGTAGATTTCCTTGAAAGGGATCCTGACAGCCAATACATGTTGCCTGATCCATGGGCAGCACGCATCAGGCACTGGCTGTAAGATTTCTATTATATATGCTGCGGCATTTCAGAGGTAAAAACTTAGTTTAAGAGCTGCCTGGCATAGTACTCGAGTGTACGAAGTAACTTGTCTTGTATGATACTCACATATGGTTAAGAATTGAGACCACCATTAATCTTTGTTAAGTATCCAATGCCTTTGGCTGTAAAACAACCCCATATCATCAGGCTTCCTCCACTAAATTTGACAATTCCTTCAATTTCTCGATTCACTTTTCCCCTTGTTTCTTCCAGACTCATTTGCACCCATAATAGCCTAGTCTATTGACTTTCGTCTCATCGCTCCAAATCACCCATTTCCAATCCTCTGCTGTCCACTTTTCATACTTTTTTTTTTAAACTCAAGCCGATGTTTCTTATGACGATATTGAAGTTGAGGCTTTTTCACATTTTTTCCAGCCACCGTTCCTTTACTTGTGTAATGTTACGCTCGCGCTCGGACTGACTGGCGTGAGCTTGATTAGTGATCCCACTGTACCATGAACCGAGGAGTGCCTGGAGGGGCGTAACTAAGTATCAACTCGGTCTGACTAAGGTCACACGGCGGCTCAGTCGACTCCGTGAACCAGGGAGGAACCGAGCAGAGGGACCAGGTGCTACTCCAGGTCAGACTCCAGTCACAGTTGTTGACCCACACCGGGGAATGAAGGAACAGGCAGGTTAGGATGGCATACAGACAGGTGGGTAATGGCTGGCACGGCTGGCATGCAGACAGGTGGGCACTGGCAGGCATGGCTGGTATGCAGACAGGTGGGCACTGGCAGGCACGGCTGGTATGCAGACAGGCGGGTACTGGCAGGTAGGAGCGCAGGCAGGATGGGGACCAGTACAGACTGGGATACAGGAATGGAGCCGCAGGTTCGGTAGACAGCAGAACAGAGAGAAACCGCAGGTGTGGTGAACAAGCAGAGCAGAACCGCCGGAGCGGCAAACAAGCAGAGCGGAGCAAAACCGCAGGTGCGGTGAACAAGCAGAGCGGAAAAGCAGGTGCAGTGAGCAAGCAGAGCGGAGCAAAACCTCAGGTACGGTGAACAAGCAGAGCGGAACTAAACCGCAGGTGCAGTGAACAAGCAGAGCGGAGCAAAACCGCAGGTGCGGTGAACAAGCAGAGCGGAGCAAAACCGCAGGTGCGGTGAACAAGCAGAGCGGAGCGGAGCAGAAGGTGCAGGCAGACAGGACAGGGCTCTGTTCACATGGAACAGACTGGAAAATACAGGAAGATGGTTAGAACACAGGAGGTAGATACCGTGGAAGGGAAAGGGAACAAGCAGAACCAGATACACACAAGGTACTTACAATGAAGTAGCGAGTGGACACAAAACTCACAAACAGAAGTACAGAGACAACGAGTTGAAGTTAGGTGCAGGTTCAGACACTGCAGGAAAAGGGAAGGTTCGGACATAGAGACAAATAGGAAATGGGCTAGGACATTGTTCAAACAGGAACTGAACCGGGAACAAGATACAGGAACGAGCCTGGGAACTCAGCCCCCACGGTGGCGGAAACAGACTAGAAGTCAGAGATACAGGTAGCGGCCCTGAGTACTCAGCCACAGGGTGGCAGAAACTGACTAGAAGTCACAGGCACAGGTAGAGGCCCTGGGTACTCAGCCCCCAGGGTGGCAGACAGACTAGAGTCAGGACAGGACCTGGCAACTCACAGTTGCACAGAACAGACTGTAAGAAAGTGCTGCTCAGGCACCTCCTACTGAGTGGAGGGGGTTTAAGTATCCAGTGCCTCACAGCAATAGGCTGGGGACGCATTAGGACTGTGCACACTGTAGCTTTAAGAATCAGAAAGCAACAGCACTGACGCCCTAAGCGAGCAGACAAGAGACATACAAACAGCAGGTACTGGAGCAAAAGTGTGCAGCCTGGCCTGAAAGGTAAGATTGCGGTCTTGCATGGTGGGAGATGGTAAGCCATACAAGCACGCCGCCAGGGATGTTACATGTAACATGGTTCGCACAGTGCTTACAGGGCTATCTGTGATCTCACTATTACGAAGCATACAAGTCACCTCCACTACTGTGCTTGTCACGCCAGAACTGATAAACCTTGTGATGAGCCAACTTGTTGACTCCAATATTTTGCCTGGACGTCCGCTTCTTGGCTTTTGAATGGATGGATGGACTTCCTTTTTTAATTCTTCCAACTGTCATGGCACTCACATGATGCAGTTTAACAATTTTCTTTGGCGAGAGACCGCTATTGATTAGCTAGATGATGCTCTCTTTTCCTGGGAAATCTTCTTCATGGCTGCTCCTCGATTCGAACAAGTGACCTTTCACTTAGAAATCAACCTAATAACACACAAAGCTATAGGGAATGTGAGAACAGGTTGTAATGTGTAGTATGCAGGAAGAAAAATATTTTTCCACCACCAGGAGCAAAACAGTTACAATGCAGTGACATAACAAGAATCTACATAAATAATCATATGCTAAATAGTTGCAAGTTAAATTTATGTATGAGATAGCCAAGACAATTGTTTATAAAATGATGTTAGTCTCACGTTAGTCTCTCTGGCCTGGGTGTATATATACCTGGTGTTCTGAGAGGGAGTCGCCGGCTATATCCATTTCTACTTGTGAAGCTTAGCAGGAGCAGTAGTTCTGGAGCTTGATGCAGTGTCCTTATTTGGAGTTCATCAGAAGCTAAGCCATATCCTCTGTTTTGTCCACCCTTCTTGTCTATAGAGTTTAGTGGAGGTTGACTAGTGCTCATCTCCTTCCATCTCTAGCCATAGCCATAAGCCAGGGAGAGTAGGGTGAGGCGATTGCTGAGGAGGCAATATAGAGACGATAGTTGAGACAGGGTGATGCTAGACCAGACTATAAGGTCTCCACTTCTCCCTTTCCCTAATGTCTGGGCTCCCTTTCCCTTTTCCCTCTGTGTTACACTAAGTCTTCCCCACACCTGGAGTGACATTATAGCCGGCTGAGCACATTTTGAAAAGGAAAAAAAAAAAAAGGGAACTGACATTTTGTTTATTTTCTTTGTGTGTTTTTGGGTGTGCACTTTTTTTTCCTTTCTCCCTTTGGTATGGGTTCAGTTTCAGAGCTCGCAGAGCAGTTCCGCTGTCTGTCTCTGGAGGTGAATGACCTCCGCTGTGAGGTTCAGCAGAAGCATTAGCAGTTACAGGTCACCAATATGGGGGTCTCTGCAGGGAGGCCTGTCCAGCCTGAACCCAAGGTTGCCCTTCAGGACAGGTTTTCAGGAGGTAGGGACAAGTTTTTTGTGTTTAAAGAGGCATGCAAATTGTATTTTAACTTTGTCCCTACTCCTCTGGTAATGAGGACCAACGGGTTGATATTGTTTTCTCTCTATTGCAGGGCGATCCTCAGTCATGGGCGTTTTCGTTATCGCATGACTCGGTTTGTCTCCAATCTGTGGAGGGTTTTTTCTGAGCTCTGGCCCTCATCTATGATGACCCTCACCGAGTCGCCTTGGCTGAGTCTAGGCTACGTCACCTTCAGCAGGGGTTTAGGTCAGTGGAAACATACAGGTCGGAATTCCGTAGATGGGCAATGGATTCCAAATGGAATGACTCAGCCCTTAAAAGTCAATTTTGTGAGGGGCTTACTGAAAGGTTGAAAGATGCCTTGGCTGTATCTGAAACTCCTCAGTCCTTGGCTTGCCATGTCTTTGGCCACACGTCTTGATAGACACCTTCGGGATAGACTGGTGTGACCACCTTCTTCGGGGGCTTCTTGCCGGGGTTGTGTACCTCTGCCAGGGGAGCGGTCTGGGGGTGAACCAGTACTGGGGGAGGTGGAGGAACCCATGCAGTTAAGGGGTGTCTCTACATCATGCATCTCCCTGGAGATTCGCAAGAAAAATGGCGTTTGTTTTTTTGTGAAAAATGGGACACTTTGTTGGGACCTGTCCTTCAATTCCTAAACAAAAGGATACTCAATTAACTCTCGGTAGTCTGGAGTTGGATAAACAATGGGTGCATTTGTGGCCAAACTGCAGTTCCCGCTTTGTCCTGACAGCAGAAGTGGTGCTAGAGAGCAAAATCAAGAAAATTCTGTGTTTGTTGACAGTGGAGCCGGAGTCAGCATGGTGGATGCTGAGTTTGTGAAAACTCATGGTCTTGCTTGCTGTGCTTTAGCTGAACCTATTCCCATCTTTGCTATTGACTCGGCACCACTTGCACACAAAGCATTTCTCAAATTGTACATAATGTAAAACTGAGGGTGGGGTCAGTTCATTGTGAAATCATGACTTGCTATGTTCTGGACAATCTTCCTACTCTGATTGTCTTGGGTACACCTTGGCTTGTTAAACATAATCCCTTGGTGGATTGGTAAACTGGGGAGATTATTGAGTGGGGAGATTACTGCCAATAAGAACTGTCTAGATATTTCCATTGCTACTGTCTCTACGGAAATATTACCTGCTTTTCTGTCTGGTTTTGAGGACTTTTTTTTCTGAGAAGGGTGTCAGGATTTGTCTCCTCATCATGCTTATGACTGTCCTAATAACCTGACCCCCGAAGCTAAACTACCGAAGTCCAGACTATATAATCTTTCTGGCCCTGAGAGACAAGCCATGACGGGTTATATTGCGGAAAGTCTGGAGAAGGGAAATATCAGACCCTCATCTTTGCCCGTGGCAGCAGGGTTCTACTTTGCGAAGAAAAAAGATGGCCGTCTACTTCCCTGTTTAGATTTCCGGGAATTAAATCAAATTACCTTCTGTGATCCATATTCTTTTCCTCTGATTCCTGATTTGTTTAGCCATGTTGTGGGAGCTATGGTATTCTCCAAGTTGTATTTAAGGGGAGCCTACAATCTGGTTAGAATCAGAGAAGAGGATGAATGGAACGCAGCGTTCAATACCCGGAAGGACATTTCGAGAGTCAGTTTATGCCTTTTGGTTTGACCAATGCACCTGCGGTATCCCAGCATTTCATAAATGATATTTTTCATCATTTGGTAGGGAGGTTTGTGGTGGTCTATATGGACGATATTTTTGCTTATTCACCTGATTTTGAGACTCATCGGGGGCATGTTAAGCAGGTGCTCCAGATATTAAGGGATAACAAACTTTATGCCAAACAAAGAAAAATGTGTTTTCGCTTTTCAGGAGGTGCAGTTTTTGGGGTACTTGTTGTCATCTTCAGGTTTTCGGATGGATGCGGTGAAGATCCGTGCAGTTCTTGACTGGGAGCGTCCCAAGAACCTGAAGGTTCTACAATGTTTTCTGGTCTTTACTAGTGTTGAGCGAACATGCTCGACACTGCTCGGTACTCGCCCGAGCATCACGCTACTCGGGATGTTCGGCGAGCACCGAGCATTTCCGGGTTACCCGGGCGGGAGCTCGGGTCTCCGCCCTGCATGTTTGGCGCTCTTTACAGAGCCAATGAACATGCAGGGATTGCCAGCCAGTCACTGTAATGCCGCAGCCATGTTGTTTGTGGGCATTACAGTGATTGGCTGGCCGCACAGCGTCACCTCGAGTATTTAAAAAAGGGCACCGCCATCTTGGACACAGTCGCTCCGGATCAGACAGTGTAGGGACAGCGCTGCTGATTTAGGGAGAGATATATCCTGCAAAATAGTTAGTGTAGGGTCTGTAAAGGCTGCCAGATCAAACAAACAGTCCTTCTCAGGACTAATATCCATCCCAGGTATATCAGGCAGGCAGGCAGGCTGTATAGGAGACACAGTGGTTATACCAGCAAACGCTGCATTACAGTCCTGTGTGCTGCTTCTGTTGCTGAAATTGCTGGACTTAGCTCCAGGTCCCGGGGGCCAGGAAAAATCCTTTTTTTTAATCTAAATCCTCTTTTTTTTCCCTCCTTCACAATGTACAAATACCCATCTTATTAACCTTTTGGTGCCCACCCCCCAAAAAAAAAAAGTGTGCCTCTGATTTTTCAGACACAAATATATCTGTTGAAAATAGTCTGGTGTAGGCCAGAGAAATAGAAGTGTGGTTTTGCAGTTCTATGGGCCATTTGTATCTAAAAAAAACAGTTTGAGTGTGTCGCTCTCTGTTCAGCCGCAAATATATATATATTTTAAAAAGCCTGGTATACACCAGTAAATTATTACTGTGGTTTAGATGTTCCACGGTAAAACATCTCTATTTTCCTGTTTTTCGCATTTTTTGCTGTATAAATATAATGATAGTGTCTTCCTGATTTTTCAGACACAAATATATCTGTTGAAAATAGTCTTGTGTCTGCCAGAGAGACAGAAGTGTGCTTTTGCTGTTCCACGGTAAAAAATCTCTATTATCCTGCTTTTTGCATTTTTTGCTGTAAAAAAAAAAAAAATAGTGTCTCCCTGATTTTTCAGACACAAATATATCTGTTGAAAATAGTCTGGTGTAGGCCCGAGAAATACAAGTGTGGTTTTGCAGTTCCACGGTACAAACCTCTGTATTATCCACTTTTGGGCCATTTGTATCTAAAAAAAACAGTTTGAGTGTGTCGCTCATTGTTCAGCCGCAAATATATATATATTTTAAAAAGCCTGGTATACACCAGTAAATTATTACTGTGGTTTTGATGTTCCACGGTAAAACAACTCTATTACCCTGTTTTTGGCATTTTTTGCTGTATAAAAATAATAAGTGTCTCCCTGATTTTTCAGAAACAAATATATCTGTTGAAAATAGTCTGGTGTAGGCCAGAGAGACAGAAGTGTGCTTTTGCTGTTCCACGGTAAAAAATCTCTATTATCCTGCTTTTTGCATTTTTTGCTGTAAAAAAAAAAAATAGAGTCTCCCTGATTTTTCAGACACAAATATATCTGTTGAAAATAGTCTGGTGTAGGCCCGAGAAATACAAGTGTGGTTTTGCAGTTCCACGGTACAAACCTCTGTATTATCCACTTTTGGGCCATTTGTATCTAAAAAAAACATTTTGAGTGTGTCGCTCACTGTTCAGCCACAAATATATATATATTTTAAAAAGCCTGGTATACACCAGTAAATTATTACTGTGGTTTTGATGTTCCACGGTAAAACATCTCTATTATCCTGTTTTTGGCATTTTTTGCTGTATAAAAATAATAATAGTGTCTCCCTGATTTTTCAGACACAAATATTTCTGTTGAAAATAGTCTGGTGTAGGCCAGAGAGACAGAAGTGTGCTTTTGCTGTTCCACGGTAAAAAATCTCTATTATCCTGCTTTTTGCATTTTTTGCTGTAAAAAAAAAAAAATAGTGTCTAGCTGATTTTTCAGACACAAATATATCTGTTGAAAATAGTCTGGTGTAGGCCCGAGAAATACAAGTGTGGTTTTGCAGTACCACGGTACAAACCTCTGTATTATCCACTTTTGGCCCGTTGGTATCTAAAAAAACCAGTTTGAGTGTGTCGCTCACTGTTCAGCCGCAAATATATATATATTTTAAAAAGCCTGGTATACACCAGTAAATTATTACTGTGGTTTTGATGTTCCACGGTAAAACATCTCTATTATCCTGTTTTTGACATTTTTTGCTGTATAAAAATAATAATAGTGTCTCCCTGATTTTTCAGACACAAATATATCTGTTGAAAATAGTCTGGTGTAGGCCAGAGAGACAAAAGTGTGCTTTTGCTGTTCCACGGTAAAAAAACTCTATTATCCTGCTTTTTGCATTTTTTGCTGTAGAAAAAAAAAATAGTGTCTCCCTGATTTTTCAGACACAAATATATCTGTTGAAAATAGTCTGGTGTAGGCCCGAGAAATACAAGTGTGGTTTTGCAGTTCCACGTTACAAACCTCTGTATTATCCACTTTTGGGCCATTTGTATCTAAAAAAAACAGTTTGAGTGTGTCGCTCACTGTTCAGCCGCAAATATATATATATTTTAAAAAGCCTGGTATACACCAGTAAATTATTACTGTGGTTTTGATGTTCCACGGTAAAACATCTCTATTATCCTGTTTTTGGCATTTTTTGCTGTATAAAAATAATAATAGTGTCTCCCTGATTTTTCAGACACAAATATATCTGTTGAAAATAGTCTGGTGTAGGCCAGAGAGACAGAAGTGTGCTTTTGCTGTTCCATGGTAAAAAATCTCTATTATCCTGCTTTTTGCATTTTTTGCTGTAAAAAAAAAAAAAATAGTGTCTCCCTGATTTTTCAGACACAAATATATCTGTTGAAAATAGTCTGGTGTAGGCCCGAGAAATACAAGTGTGGTTTTGCAGTTCCACGGTACAAAACCTGTGTATTATCCACTTTTGGGACATTTGTAACTAAAAAAAACAGTTTGAGTGTGTCGCTCACTGTTCAGCCGCAAATATATATATATTTTAAAAAGCCTGGTATACACCAGTAAATTATTACTGTGGTTTTGATGTTCCACGGTAAAACATCTCTATTATCCTGTTTTTGGCATTTTTTGCTGTATAAAAATAATAATAGTGTCTCCCTGATTTTTCAGACACAAATATATCTGTTGAAAATAGTCTGGTGTAGGCCAGAGAGACAGAAGTGTTCTTTTGCTGTTCCACGGTAAAAAATCTCTATTATCCTGCTTTTTGCATTTTTTGCTGTAAAAAAAAAAAATAGTGTCTCCCTGATTTTTCAGACACAAATATATCTGTTGAAAATAGTCTGGTGTAGGCCCGAGAAATACAAGTGTGGTTTTGCAGTTCCACGGTACAAACCTCTGTATTATCCACTTTTGGGCCATTTGTATCTAAAAAAAACAGTTTGAGTGTGTCGCTCACTGTTCAGCCGCAAATATATATATATTTTAAAAAGCCTGGTATACACCAGTAAATTATTACTGTGGTTTTGATGTTCCACGGTAAAACATCTCTATTATCCTGTTTATGGCATTTTTTGCTGTATAAAAATAATAATAGTGTCTCCCTGATTTTTCAGACACAAATATTTCTGTTGAAAATAGTCTGGTGTATGCCAGAGAGACAGAAGTGTGCTTTTGCTGTTCCACGGTAAAAAATTTCTATTATCCTGCTTTTTGCATTTTTTGCTGTAAAAAAAAAAAAATAGTGTCTCCCTGATTTTTCAGACACAAATATATCTGTTGAAAATAGTCTGGTGTAGGCCCGAGAAATACAAGTGTGGTTTTGCAGTTCCACGGTACAAACCTCTGTATTATCCACTTTTGGCCCGTTGGTATCTAAAAAAAACAGTTTGAGTGTGTCGCTCACTGTTCAGCCGCAAATATATATATATTTTAAAAAGCCTGGTATACACCAGTAAATTATTACTGTGGTTTTGATGTTCCACGGTAAAACATCTCTATTATCCTGTTTTTGGCATTTTTTGCTGTATAAAAATAATAATAGTGTCTCCCTGATTTTTCAGACACAAATATATCTGTTGAAAATAGTCTGGTGTAGGCCAGAGAGACAGAAGTGTGCTTTTGCTGTTCCACGGTAAAAAATCTCTATTATCCTGCTTTTTGCATTTTTTGCTGTAAAAAAAAAAATAGTGTCTCCCTGATTTTTCAGACACAAATATATCTGTTGAAAATAGTCTGGTGTAGGCCCGAGAAATACAAGTGTGGTTTTGCAGTTCCACGGTACAAACCTCTGTATTATCCACTTTTGGGCCATTTGTATCTAAAAAAAACAGTTTGAGTGTGTCGCTCACTGTTCAGCCGCAAATATATATATATTTTAAAAAGCCTGGAATACACCAGTAAATTATTACTGTGGTTTTGATGTTCCACGGTAAAACATCTCTATTATCCTGTTTTTGACATTTTTTGCTGTATAAAAATAATAATAGTGTCTCCCTGATTTTTCAGACACAAATATATCTGTTGAAAATAGTCTGGTGTAGGCCAGAGAGACAAAAGTGTGCTTTTGCTGTTCCATGGTAAAAAATCTCTATTATCCTGCTTTTTGCATTTTTTGCTGTAAAAAAAAAATAAATAGTGTCTCCCTGATTTTTCAGACACAAATATATCTGTTGAAAATAGTCTGATGTAGGCCCGAGAAATACAAGTGTGGTTTTGAAGTTCCACGGTACAAACCTCTGTATTATCCACTTTTGGGCCATTTGTATCTAATAAAAACAGTTTGAGTGTGTCGCTCACTGTTCAGTCGCAAATATATATATATTTTAAAAAGACTGGTATACACCAGTAAATTATTACTGTGGTTTTGATGTTCCACGGTAAAACATCTCTATTATCCTGTTTTTGGCATTTTTTGCTGTATAAAAATAATAATAGTGTCTCCCTGATTTTTCAGACACAAATATATCTGTTGAAAATAGTCTGGTGTAGGCCAGAGAGACAGAAGTGTGCTTTTGCTGTTCCACGGTAAAAAATCTCTATTATCCTGCTTTTTGCATTTTTTGCTGTAAAAAAAAAAAAATAGTGTCTCCCTGATTTTTCAGACACAAATATATCTGTTGAAAATAGTCTGGTGTAGGCCCGAGAAATACAAGTGTGGTTTTGCAGTTCCACGGTACAAAACCTCTGTATTATCCACTTTTGGGACATTTGTATCTAAAAAGAACAGTTTGAGTGTGTCGCTCACTGTTCAGCCGCAAATATATATATATTTTAAAAAGCCTGGTATACACCAGTAAATTATTACTGTGGTTTTGATGTTCCACGGTAAAACATCTCTATTATCCTGTTTTTGGCATTTTTTGCTGTATAAAAATAATAATAGTGTCTCCCTGATTTTTCAGACACAAATATATCTGTTGAAAATAGTCTGGTGTAGGCCAGAGAGACAGAAGTGTTCTTTTGCTGTTCCATGGTAAAAAATCTCTATTATCCTGCTTTTTGCATTTTTTGCTGTAAAAAAAAAAATAGTGTCTCCCTGATTTTTCAGACACAAATATATCTGTTGAAAATAGTCTGGTGTAGGCCCGAGAAATACAAGTGTGGTTTTGCAGTTCCACGGTACAAACCTCTGTATTATCCACTTTTGGGCCATTTGTATCTGAAAAAAACAGTTTGAGTGTGTCGCTCACTGTTCAGCCGCAAATATATATATATTTTAAAAAGCCTGGTATACACCAGTAAATTATTACTGTGGTTTTGATGTTCCACGGTAAAACATCTCTATTATCCTGTTTTTGACATTTTTTGCTGTATAAAAATAATAATAGTGTCTCCCTGATTTTTCAGACACAAATATATCTGTTGAAAATAGTCTGGTGTAGGCCAGAGAGACAAAAGTGTGCTTTTGCTGTTCCACGGTAAAAAATCTCTATTATCCTGCTTTTTGCATTTTTTGCTGTAGAAAAAAAAAATAGTGTCTCCCTGATTTTTCAGACACAAATATATCTGTTGAAAATAGTCTGGTGTAGGCCCGAGAAATACAAGTGTGGTTTTGCAGTTCTACGGTACAAACCTCTGTATTATCCACTTTTGGCCCATGGGTATCTAAAAAAAACAGTTTGAGTGTGTCGCTCAATGTTCAGCCGCAAATATATATATATTTTAAAAAGTCTGGTATACACCAGTAAATTATTACTGTGGTTTTGATGTTCCACGGTAAAACATCTCTATTATCCTGTTTTTGGCATTTTTTGCTGTATAAAAATAATCATAGTGTCTCCCTGATTTTTCAGACACAAATATATCTGTTGAAAATAGTCTGGTGTAGGCCAGAGAGACAGAAGTGTTCTTTTGCTGTTCCATGGAAAAAAATCTCTATTATCCTGCTTTTTGCATTTATTGCTGTAAAAAAAAAAATAGTGTCTCCCTGATTTTTCAGACACAAATATATCTGTTGAAAATAGTCTGGTGTAGGCCCGAGAAATACAAGTGTGGTTTTGCAGTTCCACGGTACAAACCTCTGTATTATCCACTTTTGGGCCATTTGTATCTAAAAAAAACAGTTTGAGTGTGTCGCTCACTGTTCAGCCGCAAATATATATATATTTTAAAAAGCCTGGTATACACCAGTAAATTATTACTGTGGTTTTGCTGTTCCACGGTAAAAAATCTCTATTATCCTGCTTTTTGCATTTTTTGCTGTAAAAAAAAAAATAGTGTCTCCCTGATTTTTCAGACACAAATATATCTGTTGAAAATAGTCTGGTGTAGGCCCGAGAAATACAAGTGTGGTTTTGCAGTTCCACGGTACAAACCTCTGTATTATCCACTTTTGGGCCATTTGTATCTAAAAAAAACAGTTTGAGTGTGTCGCTCACTGTTCAGCCGCAAATATATATATATTTTAAAAAGCCTGGAATACACCAGTAAATTATTACTGTGGTTTTGATGTTCCACGGTAAAACATCTCTATTATCCTGTTTTTGACATTTTTTGCTGTATAAAAATAATAATAGTGTCTCCCTGATTTTTCAGACACAAATATATCTGTTGAAAATAGTCTGGTGTAGGCCAGAGAGACAAAAGTGTGCTTTTGCTGTTCCATGGTAAAAAATCTCTATTATCCTGCTTTTTGCATTTTTTGCTGTAGAAAAAAAAAAATAGTGTCTCCCTGATTTTTCAGACACAAATATATCTGTTGAAAATAGTCTGGTGTAGGCCCGAGAAATACAAGTGTGGTTTTGCAGTTCCACGGTACAAACCTCTGTATTATCCACTTTTGGGGCATTTGTATCTAAAAAAAACAGTTTGAGTGTGTCGCTCGCTTTTCAGCCGCAAATATATATATATTTTAAAAAGCCTGGTATACACCAGTAAATTATTACTGTGGTTTTGATGTTCCACGGTAAAACATCTCTATTATCCTGTTTTTGGCATTTTTTGCTGTATAAAAATAATAATAGTGTCTCCCTGATTTTTCAGACACAAATATATCTGTTGAAATTAGTCTGGTGTAGGCCAGAGAGACAGAAGTGTGCTTTTGCTGTTCCACGGTAAAAAATCTCTATTATCCTGCTTTTTGCATTTTTTGCTGTAAAAAAAAAATAAATAGTGTCTCCCTGATTTTTCAGACACAAATATATCTGTTGAAAATAGTCTGATGTAGGCCCGAGAAATACAAGTGTGGTTTTGAAGTTCCACGGTACAAACCTCTGTATTATCCACTTTTGGGCCATTTGTATCTAATAAAAACAGTTTGAGTGTGTCGCTCACTGTTCAGTCGCAAATATATATATATTTTAAAAAGACTGGTATACACCAGTAAATTATTACTGTGGTTTTGATGTTCCACGGTAAAACATCTCTATTATCCTGTTTTTGGCATTTTTTGCTGTATAAAAATAATAATAGTGTCTCCCTGATTTTTCAGACACAAATATATCTGTTGAAAATAGTCTGGTGTAGGCCAGAGAGACAGAAGTGTGCTTTTGCTGTTCCACGGTAAAAAATCTCTATTATCCTGCTTTTTGCATTTTTTGCTGTAAAAAAAAAAAAATAGTGTCTCCCTGATTTTTCAGACACAAATATATCTGTTGAAAATAGTCTGGTGTAGGCCCGAGAAATACAAGTGTGGTTTTGCAGTTCCACGGTACAAAACCTCTGTATTATCCACTTTTGGGACATTTGTATCTAAAAAGAACAGTTTGAGTGTGTCGCTCACTGTTCAGCCGCAAATATATATATATTTTAAAAAGCCTGGTATACACCAGTAAATTATTACTGTGGTTTTGATGTTCCACGGTAAAACATCTCTATTATCCTGTTTTTGGCATTTTTTGCTGTATAAAAATAATAATAGTGTCTCCCTGATTTTTCAGACACAAATATATCTGTTGAAAATAGTCTGGTGTAGGCCAGAGAGACAGAAGTGTTCTTTTGCTGTTCCATGGTAAAAAATCTCTATTATCCTGCTTTTTGCATTTTTTGCTGTAAAAAAAAAAATAGTGTCTCCCTGATTTTTCAGACACAAATATATCTGTTGAAAATAGTCTGGTGTAGGCCCGAGAAATACAAGTGTGGTTTTGCAGTTCCACGGTACAAACCTCTGTATTATCCACTTTTGGGCCATTTGTATCTGAAAAAAACAGTTTGAGTGTGTCGCTCACTGTTCAGCCGCAAATATATATATATTTTAAAAAGCCTGGTATACACCAGTAAATTATTACTGTGGTTTTGATGTTCCACGGTAAAACATCTCTATTATCCTGTTTTTGACATTTTTTGCTGTATAAAAATAATAATAGTGTCTCCCTGATTTTTCAGACACAAATATATCTGTTGAAAATAGTCTGGTGTAGGCCAGAGAGACAAAAGTGTGCTTTTGCTGTTCCACGGTAAAAAATCTCTATTATCCTGCTTTTTGCATTTTTTGCTGTAGAAAAAAAAAATAGTGTCTCCCTGATTTTTCAGACACAAATATATCTGTTGAAAATAGTCTGGTGTAGGCCCGAGAAATACAAGTGTGGTTTTGCAGTTCTACGGTACAAACCTCTGTATTATCCACTTTTGGCCCATGGGTATCTAAAAAAAACAGTTTGAGTGTGTCGCTCAATGTTCAGCCGCAAATATATATATATTTTAAAAAGTCTGGTATACACCAGTAAATTATTACTGTGGTTTTGATGTTCCACGGTAAAACATCTCTATTATCCTGTTTTTGGCATTTTTTGCTGTATAAAAATAATCATAGTGTCTCCCTGATTTTTCAGACACAAATATATCTGTTGAAAATAGTCTGGTGTAGGCCAGAGAGACAGAAGTGTTCTTTTGCTGTTCCATGGAAAAAAATCTCTATTATCCTGCTTTTTGCATTTATTGCTGTAAAAAAAAAAATAGTGTCTCCCTGATTTTTCAGACACAAATATATCTGTTGAAAATAGTCTGGTGTAGGCCCGAGAAATACAAGTGTGGTTTTGCAGTTCCACGGTACAAACCTCTGTATTATCCACTTTTGGGCCATTTGTATCTAAAAAAAACAGTTTGAGTGTGTCGCTCACTGTTCAGCCGCAAATATATATATATTTTAAAAAGCCTGGTATACACCAGTAAATTATTACTGTGGTTTTGCTGTTCCACGGTAAAAAATCTCTATTATCCTGCTTTTTGCATTTTTTGCTGTAAAAAAAAAAATAGTGTCTCCCTGATTTTTCAGACACAAATATATCTGTTGAAAATAGTCTGGTGTAGGCCCGAGAAATACAAGTGTGGTTTTGCAGTTCCACGGTACAAACCTCTGTATTATCCACTTTTGGGCCATTTGTATCTAAAAAAAACAGTTTGAGTGTGTCGCTCACTGTTCAGCCGCAAATATATATATATTTTAAAAAGCCTGGAATACACCAGTAAATTATTACTGTGGTTTTGATGTTCCACGGTAAAACATCTCTATTATCCTGTTTTTGACATTTTTTGCTGTATAAAAATAATAATAGTGTCTCCCTGATTTTTCAGACACAAATATATCTGTTGAAAATAGTCTGGTGTAGGCCAGAGAGACAAAAGTGTGCTTTTGCTGTTCCATGGTAAAAAATCTCTATTATCCTGCTTTTTGCATTTTTTGCTGTAGAAAAAAAAAAATAGTGTCTCCCTGATTTTTCAGACACAAATATATCTGTTGAAAATAGTCTGGTGTAGGCCCGAGAAATACAAGTGTGGTTTTGCAGTTCCACGGTACAAACCTCTGTATTATCCACTTTTGGGGCATTTGTATCTAAAAAAAACAGTTTGAGTGTGTCGCTCGCTTTTCAGCCGCAAATATATATATATTTTAAAAAGCCTGGTATACACCAGTAAATTATTACTGTGGTTTTGATGTTCCACGGTAAAACATCTCTATTATCCTGTTTTTGGCATTTTTTGCTGTATAAAAATAATAATAGTGTCTCCCTGATTTTTCAGACACAAATATATCTGTTGAAATTAGTCTGGTGTAGGCCAGAGAGACAGAAGTGTGCTTTTGCTGTTCCACGGTAAAAAATCTCTATTATCCTGCTTTTTGCATTTTTTGCTGTAAAAAAAAAATAAATAGTGTCTCCCTGATTTTTCAGACACAAATATATCTGTTGAAAATAGTCTGATGTAGGCCCGAGAAATACAAGTGTGGTTTTGAAGTTCCACGGTACAAACCTCTGTATTATCCACTTTTGGGCCATTTGTATCTAATAAAAACAGTTTGAGTGTGTCGCTCACTGTTCAGTCGCAAATATATATATATTTTAAAAAGACTGGTATACACCAGTAAATTATTACTGTGGTTTTGATGTTCCACGGTAAAACATCTCTATTATCCTGTTTTTGGCATTTTTTGCTGTATAAAAATAATAATAGTGTCTCCCTGATTTTTCAGACACAAATATATCTGTTGAAAATAGTCTGGTGTAGACCAGAGAGACAGAAGTGTGCTTTTGCTGTTCCACGGTAAAAAATCTCTATTATCCTGCTTTTTGCATTTTTTGCTGTAAAAAAAAAAAAATAGTGTCTCCCTGATTTTTCAGACACAAATATATCTGTTGAAAATAGTCTGGTGTAGGCCCGAGAAATACAAGTGTGGTTTTGCAGTTCCACGGTACAAAACCTCTGTATTATCCACTTTTGGGACATTTGTATCTAAAAAGAACAGTTTGAGTGTGTCGCTCACTGTTCAGCCGCAAATATATATATATTTTAAAAAGCCTGGTATACACCAGTAAATTATTACTGTGGTTTTGATGTTCCACGGTAAAACATCTCTATTATCCTGTTTTTGGCATTTTTTGCTGTATAAAAATAATAATAGTGTCTCCCTGATTTTTCAGACACAAATATATCTGTTGAAAATAGTCTGGTGTAGGCCAGAGAGACAGAAGTGTTCTTTTGCTGTTCCATGGTAAAAAATCTCTATTATCCTGCTTTTTGCATTTTTTGCTGTAAAAAAAAAAATAGTGTCTCCCTGATTTTTCAGACACAAATATATCTGTTGAAAATAGTCTGGTGTAGGCCCGAGAAATACAAGTGTGGTTTTGCAGTTCCACGGTACAAACCTCTGTATTATCCACTTTTGGGCCATTTGTATGTAAAAAAAACAGTTTGAGTGTGTCGCTCACTGTTCAGCCGCAAATATATATATATTTTAAAAAGCCTGGTATACACCAGTAAATTATTACTGTGGTTTTGATGTTCCACGGTAAAACATCTCTATTATCCTGTTTTTGACATTTTTTGCTGTATAAAAATAATAATAGTGTCTCCCTGATTTTTCAGACACAAATATATCTGTTGAAAATAGTCTGGTGTAGGCCAGAGAGACAAAAGTGTGCTTTTGCTGTTCCACGGTAAAAAATCTCTATTATCCTGCTTTTTGCATTTTTTGCTGTAGAAAAAAAAATAGTGTCTCCCTGATTTTTCAGACACAAATATATCTGTTGAAAATAGTCTGGTGTAGGCCCAAGAAATACAAGTGTGGTTTTGCAGTTCTACGGTACAAACCTCTGTATTATCCACTTTTGGCCCATGGGTATCTAAAAAAAACAGTTTGAGTGTGTCGCTCAATGTTCAGCCGCAAATATATATATATTTTAAAAAGTCTGGTATACACCAGTAAATTATTACTGTGGTTTTGATGTTCCACGGTAAAACATCTCTATTATCCTGTTTTTGGCATTTTTTGCTGTATAAAAATAATCATAGTGTCTCCCTGATTTTTCAGACACAAATATATCTGTTGAAAATAGTCTGGTGTAGGCCAGAGAGACAGAAGTGTTTTTTTGCTGTTCCATGGAAAAAAATCTCTATTATCCTGCTTTTTGCATTTATTGCTGTAAAAAAAAAAATAGTGTCTCCCTGATTTTTCAGACACAAATATATCTGTTGAAAATAGTCTGGTGTAGGCCCGAGAAATACAAGTGTGGTTTTGCAGTTCCACGGTACAAACCTCTGTATTATCCACTTTTGGGCCATTTGTATCTAAAAAAAACAGTTTGAGTGTGTCGCTCACTGTTCAGCCGCAAATATATATATATTTTAAAAAGCCTGGTATACACCAGTAAATTATTACTGTGGTTTTGCTGTTCCACGGTAAAAAATCTCTATTATCCTCCTTTTTGCATTTTTTGCTGTAAAAAAAAAAATAGTGTCTCCCTGATTTTTCAGACACAAATATATCTGTTGAAAATAGTCTGGTGTAGGCCCGAGAAATACAAGTGTGGTTTTGCAGTTCCACGGTACAAACCTCTGTATTATCCACTTTTGGGCCATTTGTATCTAAAAAAAACAGTTTGAGTGTGTCGCTCACTGTTCAGCCGCAAATATATATATATTTTAAAAAGCCTGGTATACACCAGTAAATTATTACTGTGGTTTTGATGTTCCACGGTAAAACATCTCTATTATCCTGTTTTTGGCATTTTTTGCTGTTTAAAAATAATAATAGTGTCTCCCTGATTTTTCAGACACAAATATATCTGTTGAAAATAGTCTGGTGTAGGCCAGAGAGACAGAAGTGTGCTTTTGCTGTTCCACGGTAAAAAATCTCTATTATCCTGCTTTTGCATTTTTTGCTGTAAAAAAAAAAAATAGTGTCTCCCTGATTTTTCAGACACAAATATATCTGTTGAAAATAGTCTGGTGTAGGCCCGAGAAATACAAGTGTGGTTTTGCAGTTTCACGGTACAAACCTCTGTATTATCCACTTTTGGGCCATTTGTATCTAAAAAAAACAGTTTGAGTGTGTCGCTCACTGTTCAGCCGCAAATATATATATATTTTAAAAAGCCTGGTATACACCAGTAAATTATTACTGTGGTTTTGATGTTCCACGGTAAAACATCTCTATTATCCTGTTTTTGGCATTTTTTGCTGTATAAAAATAATAATAGTGTCTCCCTGATTTTTCAGACACAAATATATCTGTTGAAAATAGTCTGGTGTAGGCCAGAGAGACAGAAGTGTGCTTTTGCTGTTCCACGGTAAAAAATCTCTATTATCCTGCTTTTTGCATTTTTTGCTGTAAAAAAAAAAAATAGTGTCTCCCTGATTTTTCAGACACAAATATATCTGTTGAAAATAGTCTGGTGTAGGCCCGAGAAATACAAGTGTGGTTTTGCAGTTCCACGGTACAAACCTCTGTATTATCCACTTTTGGGCCATTTGTATCTAAAAAAAACAGTTTGAGTGTGTCGCTCACTGTTCAGCCGCAAATATATACATATTTTAAAAAGCCTGGTATACACCAGTAAATTATTACTGTGGTTTTGATGTTCCACAGTAAAACATCTCTATTATCCTGTTTTGGGCATTTTTTGCTGCATAAAAATAATAATAGTGTGTCCCTGATTTTTCAGACACAAATATATCTGTTGAAAATAGTCTGGTGTAGGCCAGAGAGACAGAAGTGTGCTTTTACTGTTCCACGGTAAAAAATCTCTATAATCCTGCTTTTCGCATTTTTTTGCTGTAAAAAAAAAAAAAAATAGTGTCTCCCTGATTTTTCAGACACAAATATATCTGTTGAAAATAGTCTGGTGTAGGCCCGAGAAATACAATGTGGTTTTGCAGTTCCACGGTACAAAACCTCTGTATTATCCACTTTTGGGACATTTGTATCTAAAAAAAACAGTTTGAGTGTGTCGCTCACTGTTAAGCCGCAAATATATATATATTTTAAAAAGCCTGGTATACACCAGTAAATTATTACTGTGGTTTTGATGTTCCACGGTAAAACATCTCTATTATCCTGTTTTTGGCATTTTTTGCTGTATAAAAATAATAATAGTGTCTCCCTGATTTTTCAGACACAAATATATCTGTTGAAAATAGTCTGGTGTAGGTCAGAGAGACAGAAGTGTGCTTTTGCTGTTCCACGGTAAAAAATCTCTATTATCCTGCTTTTTGCATTTTTTGCTGTAAAAAAAAAAATAGTGTCTCCCTGATTTTTCAGACACAAATATATCTGTTGAAAATAGTCTGGTGTAGGCCCGAGAAATACAAGTGTGGTTTTGCAGTTCCACGGTACAAACCTCTGTATTATCCACTTTTGGGCCATTTGTATCTAAAAAAAAACAGTTTGAGTGTGTCGCTCACTGTTCAGCCGCAAATATATATATATTTTAAAAAGCCTGGTATACACCAGTAAATTATTACTGTGGTTTTGATGTTCCACGGTAAAACATCTCTATTATCCTGTTTTTGACATTTTTTGCTGTATAAAAATAATAATAGTGTCTCCCTGATTTTTCAGACACAAATATATCTGTTGAAAATAGTCTGGTGTAGGCCAGAGAGACAAAAGTGTGCTTTTGCTGTTCCACGGTAAAAAATCTCTATTATCCTGCTTTTTGCATTTTTTGCTGTAGAAAAAAAAAATAGTGTCTCCCTGATTTTTCAGACACAAATATATCTGTTGAAAATAGTGTGGTGTAGGCCCGAGAAATACAAGTGTGGTTTTGCAGTTCCACGTTACAAACCTCTGTATTATCCACTTTTGGGCCATTTGTATCTAAAAAAAACAGTTTGAGTGTGTCGCTCACTGTTCAGCCGCAAATATATATATATTTTAAAAAGCCTGGTATACACCAGTAAATTATTACTGTGGTTTTGATGTTCCACGGTAAAACATCTCTATTATCCTGTTTTTGGCATTTTTTGCTGTATAAAAATAATAATAGTGTCTCCCTGATTTTTCAGACACAAATATATCTGTTGAAAATAGTCTGGTGTAGGCCAGAGAGACAGAAGTGTGCTTTTGCTGTTCCATGGTAAAAAATCTCTATTATCCTGCTTTTTGCATTTTTTGCTGTAAAAAAAAAAAAAATAGTGTCTCCCTGATTTTTCAGACACAAATATATCTGTTGAAAATAGTCTGGTGTAGGCCCGAGAAATACAAGTGTGGTTTTGCAGTTCCACGGTACAAAACCTGTGTATTATCCACTTTTGGGACATTTGTAACTAAAAAAAACAGTTTGAGTGTGTCGCTCACTGTTCAGCCGCAAATATATATATATTTTAAAAAGCCTGGTATACACCAGTAAATTATTACTGTGGTTTTGATGTTCCACGGTAAAACATCTCTATTATCCTGTTTTTGGCATTTTTTGCTGTATAAAAATAATAATAGTGTCTCCCTGATTTTTCAGACACAAATATATCTGTTGAAAATAGTCTGGTGTAGGCCAGAGAGACAGAAGTGTTCTTTTGCTGTTCCACGGTAAAAAATCTCTATTATCCTGCTTTTTGCATTTTTTGCTGTAAAAAAAAAAAATAGTGTCTCCCTGATTTTTCAGACACAAATATAGCTGTTGAAAATAGTCTGGTGTAGGCCCGAGAAATACAAGTGTGGTTTTGCAGTTCCACGGTACAAACCTCTGTATTATCCACTTTTGGGCCATTTGTATCTAAAAAAAACAGTTTGAGTGTGTCGCTCACTGTTCAGCCGCAAATATATATATATTTTAAAAAGCCTGGTATACACCAGTAAATTATTACTGTGGTTTTGATGTTCCACGGTAAAACATCTCTATTATCCTGTTTATGGCATTTTTTGCTGTATAAAAATAATAATAGTGTCTCCCTGATTTTTCAGACACAAATATTTCTGTTGAAAATAGTCTGGTGTATGCCAGAGAGACAGAAGTGTGCTTTTGCTGTTCCACGGTAAAAAATTTCTATTATCCTGCTTTTTGCATTTTTTGCTGTAAAAAAAAAAAAATAGTGTCTCCCTGATTTTTCAGACACAAATATATCTGTTGAAAATAGTCTGGTGTAGGCCCGAGAAATACAAGTGTGGTTTTGCAGTTCCACGGTACAAACCTCTGTATTATCCACTTTTGGCCCGTTGGTATCTAAAAAAAACAGTTTGAGTGTGTCGCTCACTGTTCAGCCGCAAATATATATATATTTTAAAAAGCCTGGTATACACCAGTAAATTATTACTGTGGTTTTGATGTTCCACGGTAAAACATCTCTATTATCCTGTTTTTGGCATTTTTTGCTGTATAAAAATAATAATAGTGTCTCCCTGATTTTTCAGACACAAATATATCTGTTGAAAATAGTCTGGTGTAGGCCAGAGAGACAGAAGTGTGCTTTTGCTGTTCCACGGTAAAAAATCTCTATTATCCTGCTTTTTGCATTTTTTGCTGTAAAAAAAAAAATAGTGTCTCCCTGATTTTTCAGACACAAATATATCTGTTGAAAATAGTCTGGTGTAGGCCCGAGAAATACAAGTGTGGTTTTGCAGTTCCACGGTACAAACCTCTGTATTATCCACTTTTGGGCCATTTGTATCTAAAAAAAACAGTTTGAGTGTGTCGCTCACTGTTCAGCCGCAAATATATATATATTTTAAAAAGCCTGGAATACACCAGTAAATTATTACTGTGGTTTTGATGTTCCACGGTAAAACATCTCTATTATCCTGTTTTTGACATTTTTTGCTGTATAAAAATAATAATAGTGTCTCCCTGATTTTTCAGACACAAATATATCTGTTGAAAATAGTCTGGTGTAGGCCAGAGAGACAAAAGTGTGCTTTTGCTGTTCCATGGTAAAAAATCTCTATTATCCTGCTTTTTGCATTTTTTGCTGTAGAAAAAAAAAAATAGTGTCTCCCTGATTTTTCAGACACAAATATATCTGTTGAAAATAGTCTGGTGTAGGCCCGAGTAATACAAGTGTGGTTTTGCAGTTCCACGGTACAAACCTCTGTATTATCCACTTTTGGGGCATTTGTATCTAAAAAAAACAGTTTGAGTGTGTCGCTCGCTTTTCAGCCGCAAATATATATATATTTTAAAAAGCCTGGTATACACCAGTAAATTATTACTGTGGTTTTGATGTTCCACGGTAAAACATCTCTATTATCCTGTTTTTGGCATTTTTTGCTGTATAAAAATAATAATAGTGTCTCCCTGATTTTTCAGACACAAATATATCTGTTGAAATTAGTCTGGTGTAGGCCAGAGAGACAGAAGTGTGCTTTTGCTGTTCCACGGTAAAAAATCTCTATTATCCTGCTTTTTGCATTTTTTGCTGTAAAAAAAAAATAAATAGTGTCTCCCTGATTTTTCAGACACAAATATATCTGTTGAAAATAGTCTGATGTAGGCCCGAGAAATACAAGTGTGGTTTTGAAGTTCCACGGTACAAACCTCTGTATTATCCACTTTTGGGCCATTTGTATCTAATAAAAACAGTTTGAGTGTGTCGCTCACTGTTCAGTCGCAAATATATATATATTTTAAAAAGACTGGTATACACCAGTAAATTATTACTGTGGTTTTGATGTTCCACGGTAAAACATCTCTATTATCCTGTTTTTGGCATTTTTTGCTGTATAAAAATAATAATAGTGTCTCCCTGATTTTTCAGACACAAATATATCTGTTGAAAATAGTCTGGTGTAGGCCAGAGAGACAGAAGTGTGCTTTTGCTGTTCCACGGTAAAAAATCTCTATTATCCTGCTTTTTGCATTTTTTGCTGTAAAAAAAAAAAAATAGTGTCTCCCTGATTTTTCAGACACAAATATATCTGTTGAAAATAGTCTGGTGTAGGCCCGAGAAATACAAGTGTGGTTTTGCAGTTCCACGGTACAAAACCTCTGTATTATCCACTTTTGGGACATTTGTATCTAAAAAGAACAGTTTGAGTGTGTCGCTCACTGTTCAGCCGCAAATATATATATATTTTAAAAAGCCTGGTATACACCAGTAAATTATTACTGTGGTTTTGATGTTCCACGGTAAAACATCTCTATTATCCTGTTTTTGGCATTTTTTGCTGTATAAAAATAATAATAGTGTCTCCCTGATTTTTCAGACACAAATATATCTGTTGAAAATAGTCTGGTGTAGGCCAGAGAGACAGAAGTGTTCTTTTGCTGTTCCATGGTAAAAAATCTCTATTATCCTGCTTTTTGCATTTTTTGCTGTAAAAAAAAAAATAGTGTCTCCCTGATTTTTCAGACACAAATATATCTGTTGAAAATAGTCTGGTGTAGGCCCGAGAAATACAAGTGTGGTTTTGCAGTTCCACGGTACAAACCTCTGTATTATCCACTTTTGGGCCATTTGTATCTAAAAAAAACAGTTTGAGTGTGTCGCTCACTGTTCAGCCGCAAATATATATATATTTTAAAAAGCCTGGTATACACCAGTAAATTATTACTGTGGTTTTGATGTTCCACGGTAAAACATCTCTATTATCCTGTTTTTGACATTTTTTGCTGTATAAAAATAATAATAGTGTCTCCCTGATTTTTCAGACACAAATATATCTGTTGAAAATAGTCTGGTGTAGGCCAGAGAGACAAAAGTGTGCTTTTGCTGTTCCACGGTAAAAAATCTCTATTATCCTGCTTTTTGCATTTTTTGCTGTAGAAAAAAAAAATAGTGTCTCCCTGATTTTTCAGACACAAATATATCTGTTGAAAATAGTCTGGTGTAGGCCCGAGAAATACAAGTGTGGTTTTGCAGTTCCACGGTACAAACCTCTGTATTATCCACTTTTGGCCCATGGGTATCTAAAAAAAACAGTTTGAGTGTGTCGCTCAATGTTCAGCCGCAAATATATATATATTTTAAAAAGTCTGGTATACACCAGTAAATTATTACTGTGGTTTTGATGTTCCACGGTAAAACATCTCTATTATCCTGTTTTTGGCATTTTTTGCTGTATAAAAATAATCATAGTGTCTCCCTGATTTTTCAGACACAAATATATCTGTTGAAAATAGTCTGGTGTAGGCCAGAGAGACAGAAGTGTTCTTTTGCTGTTCCATGGAAAAAAATCTCTATTATCCTGCTTTTTGCATTTATTGCTGTAAAAAAAAAAATAGTGTCTCCCTGATTTTTCAGACACAAATATATCTGTTGAAAATAGTCTGGTGTAGGCCCGAGAAATACAAGTGTGGTTTTGCAGTTCCACGGTACAAACCTCTGTATTATCCACTTTTGGGCCATTTGTATCTAAAAAAAACAGTTTGAGTGTGTCGCTCACTGTTCAGCCGCAAATATATATATATTTTAAAAAGCCTGGTATACACCAGTAAATTATTACTGTGGTTTTGCTGTTCCACGGTAAAAAATCTCTATTATCCTGCTTTTTGCATTTTTTGCTGTAAAAAAAAAAATAGTGTCTCCCTGATTTTTCAGACACAAATATATCTGTTGAAAATAGTCTGGTGTAGGCCCGAGAAATACAAGTGTGGTTTTGCAGTTCCACGGTACAAAACCTCTGTATTATCCACTTTTGGGACATTTGTATCTAAAAAGAACAGTTTAAGTGTGTCGCTCACTGTTCAGCCGCAAATATATATATATTTTAAAAAGCCTGGTATACACCAGTAAATTATTACTGTGGTTTTGATGTTCCACGGTAAAACATCTCTATTATCCTGTTTTTGGCATTTTTTGCTGTATAAAAATAATAATAGTGTCTCCCTGATTTTTCAGACACAAATATATCTGTTGAAAATAGTCTGGTGTAGGCCAGAGAGACAGAAGTGTTCTTTTGCTGTTCCATGGTAAAAAATCTCTATTATCCTGCTTTTTGCATTTTTTGCTGTAAAAAAAAAAATAGTGTCTCCCTGATTTTTCAGACACAAATATATCTGTTGAAAATAGTCTGGTGTAGGCCCGAGAAATACAAGTGTGGTTTTGCAGTTCCACGGTACAAACCTCTGTATTATCCACTTTTGGGCCATTTGTATCTAAAAAAAACAGTTTGAGTGTGTCGCTCACTGTTCAGCCGCAAATATATATATATTTTAAAAAGCCTGGTATACACCAGTAAATTATTACTGTGGTTTTGCTGTTCCACGGTAAAAAATCTCTATTATCCTGCTTTTTGCATTTTTTGCTGTAAAAAAAAAAATAGTGTCTCCCTGATTTTTCAGACACAAATATATCTGTTGAAAATAGTCTGTTGTAGGCCCGAGAAATACAAGTGTGGTTTTGCAGTTCCACGGTACAAACCTCTGTATTATCCACTTTTGGGCCATTTGTATCTAAAAAAAACAGTTTGAGTGTGTCGCTCACTGTTCAGCCGCAAATATATATATATTTTAAAAAGCCTGGTATACACCAGTAAATTATTACTGTGGTTTTGATGTTCCACGGTAAAACATCTCTATTATCCTGTTTTTGGCATTTTTTGCTGTTTAAAAATAATAATAGTGTCTCCCTGATTTTTCAGACACAAATATATCTGTTGAAAATAGTCTGGTGTAGGCCAGAGAGACAGAAGTGTGCTTTTGCTGTTCCACGGTAAAAAATCTCTATTATCCTGCTTTTGCATTTTTTGCTGTAAAAAAAAAAAATAGTGTCTCCCTGATTTTTCAGACACAAATATATCTGTTGAAAATAGTCTGGTGTTGGCCCGAGAAATACAAGTGTGGTTTTGCAGTTTCACGGTACAAACCTCTGTATTATCCACTTTTGGGCCATTTGTATCTAAAAAAAACAGTTTGAGTGTGTCGCTCACTGTTCAGCCGCAAATATATATATATTTTAAAAAGCCTGGTATACACCAGTAAATTATTACTGTGGTTTTGATGTTCCACGGTAAAACATCTCTATTATCCTGTTTTTGGCATTTTTTGCTGTATAAAAATAATAATAGTGTCTCCCTGATTTTTCAGACACAAATATATCTGTTGAAAATAGTCTGGTGTAGGCCAGAGAGACAGAAGTGTGCTTTTGCTATTCCACGGTAAAAAATCTCTATTATCCTGCTTTTTGCATTTTTTGCTGTAAAAAAAAAAATAGTGTCTCCCTGATTTTTCAGACACAAATATATCTGTTGAAAATAGTCTGGTGTAGGCCCTGAGAAATACAAGTGTGGTTTTGCAGTTCCACGGTACAAACCTCTGTATTATCCACTTTTGGGCCATTTGTATCTAAAAAAAACAGTTTGAGTGTGTCGCTCACTGTTCAGCCGCAAATATATACATATTTTAAAAAGCCTGGTATACACCAGTAAATTATTACTGTGGTTTTGATGTTCCACAGTAAAACATCTCTATTATCCTGTTTTGGGCATTTTTTGCTGCATAAAAATAATAATAGTGTGTCCCTGATTTTTCAGACACAAATATATCTGTTGAAAATAGTCTGGTGTAGGCCAGAGAGACAGAAGTGTGCTTTTACTGTTCCACGGTAAAAAATCTCTATAATCCTGCTTTTCGCATTTTTTTGCTGTAAAAAAAAAAAAAAATAGTGTCTCCCTGATTTTTCAGACACAAATATATCTGTTGAAAATAGTCTGGTGTAGGCCCGAGAAATACAAGTGTGGTTTTGCAGTTCCACGGTACAAACCTCTGTATTATCCACTTTTGGGCCATTTGTATCTAAAAAAACAGTTTGAGTGTGTCGCTCACTGTTCAGCCGCAAATATATATATATATTTTAAAAAGCCTGGTATACACCAGTAAATTATAACTGTGATTTTGCTGTTCCACGGTAAAAAATCTCTATTATTCAGGTTTTGGTAGTTTTTTCCGTAAAGAAAAACAGTAGTGTCTCCTGACTGTTGTGACACAAAAACATATCTGTTGAAAATAGTCTTGTGTAGGCCCAACATCCCAGTGTGGTTTCGCAGTTCCACGGGTCAAATCGCTGTACTATCCAGTTTTGGGCCTTTGATATCTAAAAAAAAAGCAGTTTGAGTGTGTCGCTCACTGTTCAGCCGCAAATATCTCTCTTTAAAAAAGTGTGGTATACCCCAGTAAACAATAACTGTGGTTTTCCTCTTCCACGATTCTAATCTTCTCTTTATTACCCTTTTTCCATTGATAGTGCAAGTGTAAGCTATTTTACTTCATTTACAATGGGCAAGGCGCGTGGCAAGGGATGTTGAAGTGGACGTTTTGGTGATGGTTCGTGCAGCGGACTGGGCCGTGGCCAAGGTGAAAATGTGCCACAAACAACAGCCACATCTTCTCGCTCCCACTTCTTGACCGAATTACTAGGGAAGCACAGAACAACACCAGTATTGAGAACTGATCAGTGTGAACAGGTTATTAATTGGATAGCAGACAATACTTCCAGTTACCTGGGCACCACCACCTCCGGTCTGTCTTCCACACGGTCAACTCTTAGTAGCCGTGAGTCTCGACCGCATACTCCTCCTCACCCTGATGCTCCTTCCTCCCACCATGCCGAGTGTCGTCAGACAGCAAGTGATCCCACACTTGGACACTCTGAAGAGCTGTTCACTGGTCCATTTCCATATTTGGGCCCCTCGCCTGATATGCTTGAAGTGGTGGAAGAGGAGATCCCATGTTGCTATGCCCAAATATTTGAACAGCCACGGCCACAGGAAGTCGACGTTGGCAATCTGTCACAAGAGGTGGACGATGACGAGACACAATTGCCAGGAAGTGAGGAGGAGGATCGTGGTGCTCAAGTGGAAGAGGAGGAGGTGGTGGATGATCTAGTAACTGACCCAACGTGGAAGGAGGACATGCAGAGTGAGGCCAGCAGCACACAGGGGGAGGGAGGCAGAGTACCCCAACAGGCAGGAAGAAGCAGTGTGGTGGCCGCAGACAGAAGGCAGGCAACCGTTCCCCGTAACACCAACACGAGGGACGTTGCCAGTACAAGCGGTAGGTCTTCCAGAGTCTGGAATTTTTCTGCTGATAACCCCAAAAAGGCCATATGTTCCACCTGCCATGCCAGCATCAGCAGGGGTGACAAAACTACCAGCCTGACCACCACCAGCATGATCAGGCACATGGCAGCAAAGCACCCGACTTTGTGGGGCGAAACCCAGGGTCCACGACCAGTGTCAGCGGGTGTCACCACTGCTTCTTCCACTGTTGTGCATGCAATAGAACCCCCTGTTGTGTGTGCAAGGCAATCCCCTGTCCTTACTGCATGTAAAGATGCCCCCTCCTCTCAGTCTTCACTTGTTATGGCAGTTTCTCAAGAAACAGCATCAACGTCCACGTCCACGTCCCACCGCAGTGTTCAATTGTCCATATCCCAGACCTTTGAAAGAAAGCGGAAATTCGCAGCTAACGCCCCACAGGCCACAGTCCTAAATTCCCACATTTCATGACTGCTTGCATTGGAAATGCTGCCTTTTAGGCTGGTGGAGACGGAATCCTTCCGCAATCTTATGGCGGTGGCTGTCCCTCGGTACTCGGTCCCCAGCCGACACTATTTTGCCCGGTGTGCCATCCCCGCACTACACAAGCACGTGTCCCAAAGCATCTGCCGTGCCCTCAACAACGCAGTTACTGGGAGAGTCCACCTGACAACGGACACGTGGACAAGTGCTTGTGGCCAGGGACGGTACATCTCTCTGACGGCACACTGGGTAAACATAGTGGAAGCCGGGACCCAGTCGGACCTTGGGACGGAACACATCCTCCCCACACCGAGGATTGCAGGCCCTATGTTAGTCAGAGTTGCCCCCACAGTGTACAGCTCCTGCGCATCCTCCTCCTCCTCCTCATGTTCAGCCTCCATCTCAGATATCACCAGATCAGTTACAAGCTGGAAGCATTGCAGTACTGCCTCCGCTAAGCAGCAACAGGCTGTGCTGAAACTCATAAGCTTAGGTGATAAACCTCACACTGCTTGTGAGTTGTGGACAGCTGTGAAAGAGCAGGCAGATCTGTGGCTGAGACCGCTGAACCTACATCCCGGCATGGTCGTGTGTGACAATGGCCGTAACCTGGTGGCGGCTCTGAGGTGAGGTGAGATCACACATGTACCATGCCTGGCTCATGTGCTTAACCTCGTGGTTCAGCGGTTTCTTAAATCGTACCCCGAGTTGCCAGATCTGCTTGTGAAAGTACGCCGCCTGTCAGCTCATTTTCGCAAGTCGGCTACAGCTTCCGCCGCCCTTGCTGTGTTGCAGCAGCGTTTGCAGCTTCCGGCACACCGACTGGTGTATGATGTCCCCACACGTTGGAACTCTACCCTCCACATGTTGCAAAGGATTTGTGAGCAGAAGAGAGCAGTTGTGGAGTACCAGCTGCAACAAGGCTGTCGATATTCAGGTCAGACTCCACACATAAGACCTTAGGAGTGGACCTGGATGTCTGACATATGTACCATCCTGACAAACTTTGAGGAGGCCAACAAGATGGTGAGTGGCGATGACGCCATCATTAGTGTCAGCATCCCACTTGTCTGTCTTTTGCAACGCTCTCTGCAGAGAATTAAAGAGGAGGCATTGCAGCCAGAGTATGATGAGATGGATCAAGAAGCCGTAGCGGGTGATTGCACACAGCCCAGCCTCATCTCATCCCAACTTGCAATGGGGGACAATGAGGGAGAGGAGGAGGAGGAGGAGGAAGAACAGGAGCTGCTATCATGCGTTGTAGACAGTAGTACCTGTATAAGTGTCATACCGTCGGTTCAACGTGGGTGGCCTGAGGACAGGGGGGAGGAGGAAGAGGAGGAGGAGGAGGAGGAGAGCATGGTCAGTCGTCATCTTGGTGAGGACACGGAAATCTTGCCCGTTACCAGTCTGGCACGCATGGCTGACTTTATGTTGCACTGCCTTAACCGTGACCCTCGCGTTGTCAAAATGTTGGGTGACAGTCATTACTGGTTGGTGACACTTGTAGACCCCCGCTGCAAGGAGAACTTTCACTCTCTTATTCCTGAGGTGGAGAGGTCTACAAAAATCGGGCAATACCAGAAGGCCCATGCTGCAGAACTCTTAAAAAAATTCCTATCTGAACACGCTAGCGGCAGAGGTCACAGTTCGTTGCCCAACCAAGGCGTACAGGCGAGAGAAATGCAACTCTGATCCAGCAGAGGCAGGGGAACACTGTCAACGTTCTGGGACAGTTTTCTGACACCCGCCCAGCTTACAGGCCCTGAGGCGCGGGGTACTCTCACAAGGAGTGGAAAGTTTCAAAAGATGGTGAGGGAGTACCTTGCCGTTCGTACCAGCGTCCTCCGTGATTCCTCTGTGCCTTTTAATTATTGGGTATCCAAGCTGGACACTTGGAATGAACTCGCTCTGTACGCCTTGGAGGTCCTGGCCTGTCCTGCCGCTAGCGTGTTATCGGAGCGTGTTTTTAGTGCCGCTGGGGGAATTAAAACTGATAAGCGCACTCGCCTGTCAACTGACAATGCTGACAAGATGACCCTTAACAAAATGAACAAGGGCTGGATTGGGCCAGACTTCTCATCACCACCAAATGACAGCAGAGTAACATAGAGTCAAATCCACTGTGTTATTTCGGGAGGTGTATTCACATGCACCGCTTCACACCCACACATGGGTATACGCTTCCTCATTTCAACTGTTTAATCTTCTTCTCCTTATCCTCAGCCTCCACCACCACTATACCACCAGGGTGCCAGCATTGCAAGTTCCTCCGTCCTAATTTTTGGCAGCTTTTGCTGGGAAAGCATAAGCAAATACCATGGGACACCCACTCCCCAATAATGGGACTTATGTTTGTAATATGCTGTACTGCATGGCTCTTGTAAGGGGCATTGCAAGTTGCTCCGTCCTAATTTTTGGCAGCTTTTGCTGGGAAAGCATAAGCAAATACTTTGGGAGACCCACCCCCCAATAATAGGACTTATGTTTGTAATATGCTGTACTGCATGACTCTTGTAAGGGGCATTGCAAGTTGCTCCGTCCTAATTTTTGGCAGCTTTTGCTGGGAAAGCATAAGCAAATACTATGGGAGACCCACTCCCCAATAATGGGACTTATGTTTGTAATATGCTGTACTGCATGGCTCTTGTAAGGGGCATTGCAAGTTGCTCCGTCCTAATTTTTGGCAGCTTTTGCTGGGAAAGCATAAGCAAATACTATGGGAGACCCACTCCCCAATAATAGGACTTATGTTTGTAATATGCTGTACTGCATGGCTCTTGTAAGGGGCATTGCAAGTTGCTCTGTCCTAATTTTTGGCAGCTTTTGCTTGCAAGGCATTAGCAAATACTATGGGAGACCCACTCCCCAATAATGGGACTTATGTTTGTAATATGCTGTACTGCATGTGACGCGCCCCCTGGGCCGTGTGTACACGTGTGTGGGATACCCGGTGCCGGGACTCTGGGGTCTGTTGTCTCCGTGGCGGTGACCCAGTCCCGTGGCTCAGGCTGGTCAAACCAGTGGCAATCTTTCTTAGGTTTTGAGGTTAATTGTCCGACTGCACCACCCGTGAATTGCGGTCAGGGAGTACCACCGCTGCGAGGCAGACTGCTGAGGCTGGTGTTGTGTGCGCAGCATAAAATGGGATAACTCCCCTCGGGAGGAGTATAGCCTCAGGGCAGTGAGTGTGGATGATGGGGGTGATGGTGCATGAGCGCAGCAGGAATGACTCAGAGTCTTTGCAGTGCAGTTCAGGGTCTTTACTGATGATTATAAGGTAGACCCTCCCGGGAGTACTGGCTAGCATAAGAGGCCTGGTCAGTCTGTGAGCAAGCAGGAGTTCCCCTGGCCAGGTGGAGTTGTAGGCCTCCCCGTCTGTCTGCACTCTTCCTGGCTACCTTGCTGTAAGCGGGTAGAAGTAGCCCACATCCCTGAGTCTACCGTGTAGTGCTCACCCGTATGGCTGGTGACTTGGGGCCTTTTGTTAGCCTCCGCTCCACGACAGCGGTGCTGGTCCCTTGCTTGTGACTGAGCCTCCGGGCTTCTATGGCCAGAGGACATGAAATCCCCTGCCGGCTGGTTTCTGCTGCTGGATATATAAGTCCTCACACAGCTTCGGACTCCTGTGTCCGGTTCCTATTGTCTTCTGCCAGGGCGAGCTCTGCTCAGCTTCCAGCCCCTCGTCTTTAGCTCCTAGCTCCTACAGAGCTCCTTGCTGTTACTTTCCCTTGCTCTCACTCTGACTCTGACTGTTCTCTGACTCACTTAACCCCACCCCAGATCCAGTTTATAAGGGCAGAATTCTCCCCTCCCAGGACTGGGGCAGGAGGATGTTGCATGTTTAAGGGATCCTGACCAGGAAACCTCCCACTTGCTCTCCGACGTAATCTCTATTACTGTGGTGACCAGACCCCTGGGGTGCCACACATGGCTCTTGTAAGGGGCAATGCAGTACCTCATAATTTTTGGAAAGCATTCCATTCACTGCTTAGGCCAACAGTGCACAGGAGACCCAGTTGCTATAAATGGAAAAAAAGGTTTAGTTAACACCCTCTGACCTCCATGTCATTTCCAAGGGGCATTGGAGTGCCTCGAAATTTTTGGTAGGCATTGCACTCACTGTATGCCCTATAACTGTGTAGCCGAACCGCTCCTTTTGTTACAGAAACATATCCTACAAGACATATCTGATTGACTGGCCTGATATTGATGTGAATGGTCCCTGTTCCTCCCGCTCTTTCTCCTTTGCCACTACCTCATCCATCATTTATCACCTGAAGCTTTGTTTTAACGGGAGTCACAGAACTTGGATAGTAGCAGGAAAACATCCAGCAATCCTTGGAGGAGGTAGGATATGCGCCAAAACGCTGACCTCCTCAGGCCTAGCCGCTACTACATACAGGCGCTTGCATTACAACAAAACAAAGCAGATGCTAACTTCTATCATCCTCATCATGCTCCTCACCTTGGCACTCTCAACTCCCCTGATGGAGAAGCCAGGGCCCACCGGAGGAGTCTGATAGTCCGGTGGGCTCGGCCAATGCTGCCCTAAAGCAGGCCAGGCTAAGAAAAGTGTGGGAAAGGTTACCGGTACAAATAGGGGTGGCTGGGGATGGAGTATGGACACCCGGCCACCCCCTGGAGGCTGGGGAGCAAGCGGGGACACCCGGCCACCAGTCGGCTGGGGACTGAGTATGGATACCCGGCCGCCGACACAGCCATGGCGTGGTGGCCAGATTACTCCTCCACATGCCTAAAAGGCCCAATTTAAAGTGCAAGCAAGCAATCAGTATGGTATTGCAGCCTGGGGGTGGGTGGGTGGCAGGCTGCATACTTGCGCTTGCATTGCAAGGAATGGGAGAGGTACAATTGAACACTGCCCTGGGACAAGGACTTGAATGGGGATAGTTGCAAGTCTGCAACAACAGGTGCAAGGTGGGAGGCATCTTCGCATGTACCATGAACAGGGGTTTGGCATGCACACACTACAGCGGAATAGGCTCTCCTTCCCACTAAATGCACTGGGGAGGGCACAGGTAATGTTTTGGTATACGCACTTAATCTTATGTATAAGGCACACCAGGACAAATAGGGGCGGCTGGGGACTGAGTATGGATACCTCGCTGCCGAAGCAGCCATGAGGTAGTGGCCAGCTTCGGCCTCCTCTAAACTAAAAGGCCCCATTTCAAGTGCAAGCTAGCAGTATGAATTGCAGTCTGGGGGAGGGTGGGTGGCAGGCTGCACACTTACACTTGCATTAAAAGAAAACATAGCAGATGCTAACTTCTGTCATCATCATCATGCTCCTCACCTTGGCACTCTCAACTCCACCGATGGAGAAGTCAGGGCCCACCGGAGGAGTCTGGTTCTCTGGGGACTGTGTGGACACTCGGTCGCGGGGCGGCTGGGGACTGAGTATGGACACCCGGCCACCGGGCGGCTGGGGACTGAGTATGAATTCCAGGCCGCCAACACAGCCATGACGTGGTGGCCAGATTCCGCCTCCACATGCCTAAAAGGCCCAATTTCAAGTTCAAGCAAGCAAGCAGTATGATATTGCAGCCTGGGGGTGGGTGGGTGGCAGGCTGCATACTTGCGCTTGTATTGCAAGGAATGGGGGAGGTACAATTGAACACTGCCCTGGGACTAGAACTTGCATGGGGATAGTTGCAAGTCTGCATCTTCTGATGCGGCAAGTATCACTTATGATGGGCACACTTTTAGACAGTGACCTGGGAGTCAGAGATGCTTCCAGGGGTCTTCCCCATGCTGTTCCCATGTCTTTTCAGCACTTTATGCATGTGTCACACAGCACATGGCCAGATAAGGTTGTAAAATGTTAAAATGACATTTCCCGGTGAATGCATTTGTCATAGTTGAAAGCAATACAAAAGTGCAAAAACGCATAAAAAATGCTACTTGTGAACATAGCCAAAGGTATAGAGGAGTATTTTTGTTTTTGGTCATTTATTTTAACTTATACACAAGTCTTTTCCCTGGAAAGGATGTTCCTTAACATATTTCACAGGAAAAAAGTTTCACTTTCGTTTTATTGTGAGCCTGTAAAAGTGGCTTAATACCTCTGACCACGTTGTTGACAGCAGTGACCTGGGGGTCAGAAATGCTTCCTGGGGCGATCCCCATGCTGTCCCCGTGTCACTTGAGCACTGTCACTATCGTTTTGGGCACTTGTTAGGCTTTTAAAAGACTGCCGGGGGTGCCACCGCAAAAATGCTCGAGTCTCCCATAGACTAACATTGGGCTCGTTGCTCGGGTCGAGCACCCGAGTATCACGGCGAGCTCGGCCCGAGCTTCGAGCACCCGAGCATTTTAGTGCTCGCTCAAAACTAGTCTTTACTAATTTTTACAGGAAATTCATCCAAAATTACTCTGTTATAGTGAAACCGCTTACTGACATGACTAAGAAGGGGTCTGATTTTTCAAAATGGTCAGATGCTTTCCTCCAGGCTTTTTCTTCCTTAAAGAATAATTTTGCCACTGTACCTATGCTCAGTCAACCCAATGTTTCTCAACCCTTTATTTTGTTGGTCAATGCTTTGGATATCAGGGTTGGGGCTGTGTTGTCTAAGGGTTCGTCCCCTGGTAAATGGCGTCGATGCGCCTTTTTTTCTAAAAAATTGTCTTCGGCTGAGAGAAATTATGACGTGGGTAATAGGGAACTTTTAGTGATCAAATTGGCATTCGAGAAAAGGCGACTGTTATTACTAACCATAAGAACCTGTCTTATCTCCAGTCAGCTAAATGTCTCAACCTTAGGCAAGCAGATGGTCCCTGTGTTTTACTAGGTTCAATTTTGTTGTCACTATTAGTCCAGAGGTCAAAAATGTCAAGGTTGATGCTTTGTCCCGGAGTTTCCCTGGTGGTGGTGAGAACACTTCCCCGATATTACAGAAAGGGGTAGTTATTTTGGCTTTTTAGCCTGAACTTGAGGGTGAGGTGTTGGAGGCTCAGGGGGACCCCCTGCCTCCTGCCCTTCAGGAAAGTTATTTGTACCATCTGATCTGCACCGCAAAGTAATCAAGGAACATCATAACTCTGTGCTTGCTGGGCATCCAGGTGGTAAGGCAACCGCGGACCTCCTCTCTCGTCGTTTTTGGTGGCCAGGGGTTGCATTGGGATGTAATTGAACATGTAGCTGCTTGTAGTATTTGCACGCGTTCTAAGGTTTCGCATACCCGTCCGTCTGGTACTCTTCTTCCGCTAACTATCCCCAGTAGGCCATGGACACCCTTGTCCATGGATTTTATTACTGACCTACCAGTTTCTACAGGCAAAATGGTGGTTTTGGTCCTAGTAGATAGGTTCAGTAAAATGGTTCACTTTGTCGCATTACCTGCACTTCCCAATGCCAAGACACTTGCTCAGGTGTTCATAAATGAGATTGAGAAACGTCACGGGTTCCCTCCGATGTGGTGTCTGATCGGGGGACCCAGTTTATTTCCAAGTTCTGGAAGGCATTCTGTTCTTGACTGGGGGTGCAACTGTCCTTTTCGTCTGCCTTCCACCCTCGGTCGAATGGTTAGACCGAGCGTGTCAATTAGAACTTGGAGACATACCTCAGGTGTTTCGTCTCCGAAAATCAGGAGGATTGGGTATCCTACTTACCGCTGGCAGAATTTGCCATCAATAATCATCGTCAAGAATCCACTGGCAGATCACCGTTCTTCGGTGCATACGGTTATCATCCACAGTTTAGTACCTTCAGTGAGGGAGGAGCTTTAGTAGTTCCTGAGGAGGAAAGGCTTGCTTCGTCACTCTCCTCCGTATGGCAGGGTGTTCTGTGTAATTTAAAGACCATGGGAGACAGGAATAAACATATGGCTGACAGAAAACGCTTGCCAGGTCCGGACCTGAATTTGAATGACTTTGTGTGGTTGTCTACCAGGAATATAAGATTGAAAGTTCCTTCTTGGATGTTGTGACCTAGGTTTATTGGTCCCTAGAAAATAACCGCCGTCATTAACCCAGCAGCGTTTCGTATTGAACTTCCTCAGGCCCTTAAGTTCCATAATGTGTTCCAGAGGTCCTTACTCAAAAGGGATGTGGAACCTCTTGAGCCCTCACCTCTACCACCGCCCCCAGTAATGGTTGATGGTAATCTGGAGTTCCAGATTTCGAGGATTGTAGATTCTCGTCTCCAACGTTGTTCTCAACAATACTTGGTGCACTAGAAAGGCTATGGTCCAGAGGAGAGGATGCGGGTTTCAGCATCTGAGGTGAATGCTCCCAGATTGGTTCGCTCATTCCATACCTCTTTTCCTGAGTGTCCAGAGGCCCCTCGTAGAGGGGGGTACTGTCACGGGTGTGTCAGAGGTGACAGACAGTCGCCCTGCAGTGGGATGCAGGAGATCTCTACTAGTGTTGAGCCACCCCCGTAGTGTTCGGGTTCGGTTCGGTTCGTCGAACACCGGGATGTTCGAGGAACTGTTCGTCGAACTGTTCGTCGAACACCTTAGAACAATGTCGAACACCGTTAAAACCAATGGCAGGCAAACAAAAACACATAGAAACACATAGAAAACACCTGCAAAGGTGTCCAAAAGCTGACAAACTGCTCAGAAGACACTCTCTTTAAAAAAGCCGGCCGGCAAATTCAGCAGCGGCATACACCGGTACCCGACAATTTAGACAAGAAGGAATAGAGCATCACACATAGATTAGATAGATAGAAACATGTCAGTCACACATATAAGAAGCACAGTGACAGTGTTGGTTACTGCACTTGTCATTTAGTGTAAAGGATTTATTAAAAAAAATATTAGTGTTTTCATGCACCGTCTCTTTAAAAAAGCCGGCCGGCAATTCAGCAGCGGTACCCGACAATTTAGAACAGAAAGAATAGAGCTTCACACATAGATTAGATAGATAGAAACATGTCAGTCACATATATAATAAGTACAGTGATAGTGTTGCTTACTGTACTTGTCATTTAGTGTAAAGGATTTATTTAAAAAAATAATAGTGTTTTCATGCACTGTCTCTTTAAAAAAGCCGGCCGGCAATTCAGCAGCGGTACCCGACAATTTAGAACAGAAAGATAGAGCATCACACATAGATTAGATAGATAGAAACATGTCAGTCACATATATATGAAGTACAGTGATAGTGTTGGTTACTGTACTTGTCATTTAGTATTAAAATAAAGGATTTATTATTAAAAAAATTGGCGTGGGGTTCCCCTTAATTTTAGGCTCTAGCGGAGGTTAAGCAGACGGCTGGGGCAGATGTTTGAAGCCTGGGAAGGGGGTAATACCCACGGAGCTTCCCAGGCTACTAATATCAGCCTCCAGCTGAATACATAGCCTTTACTAGCTATTAAATTGGGGGACCCCCCAAAAAAAATGACGTGGGGTCCCCCCTAATTTAATAGCTAGCAAAGGCTAGGCAGACAGCTGGGGGCTGATATTAATAGCCCAGGAAGGGAGCCATGAATATTGGCCCCCTCCCAGGCTAGAAACACCAGCCGTCAGCCGCCCCAGAAATGGCGCATTCATAGGATGCGCCAATTCTGGCACTTAGCCTCGCTCTTCCACGCTGCCCTGGTGCGGTGGCAGGGGGTAATAGGGTTGGGGTTGATGTCAGCTTATAATGCCAGCTGACATCAAGCCCAGGTTAGTAATGGAGAGGCGTCTATAAGACACCCCCATTACTAACCCCATAGTCAAAGTTAAAAAAAACACAAACACCCAGAATAAAGTCCTTTAATTGAAATAAAGACACAATCCTTTATTGTTCTAAATTAAACCATACTTACCATCACGCCCATTCCAGCTGAAGCCAACGATCTCCTGCAATAAAAGAAAAATAATAAAGCAACCTCATCCTTACCTTTCCATGGTTCCCACGACAGCTTCAGCTCTGCTACATCGAGATGACAGGCTGGACCGCAGCAGAACGCTGCCATCCAGCCTGTCATCCCGCAGACACTGAGAAGCGCAGGCTTGCTTGCGCTGCTCAGCGTCTCTCTGTGACGACATCCAGATGAGCCGAGTTCATGTCCAATGAACTCGGCTCACCTCATGCACGTCACTGACAGCGTGGGAAAATTCTCACGCTGAAGCGCTGATTGCAGGAGAATTTTCCCACGCTGTCAGTGACGTGCAGGAGGTGAGCTGAGTTCATTGGACATGAGCTCACCTCATGCACATCACTGACAGCGTGGGAGTATTCTCCTGCACTCAGCACTTCAGCGTGAGAATTTTCCCACGCTGTCAGTGACGTGCATGTGGTGAGCCGAGTTCATTGGACATGACCTCGGCTCATCTGGATGCCGTCACAGCGAGACAGTGAGGAGCGCAAGCAAGCCTGCTCTTCTCAGTGTCTGCGGGATGACAGACTGGATGGCAGCGTTCTGCTGCGGTCCAGCCAGTCATCTCGATGTAGCAGAGCTGAAGCTGTCGTGGGAACCATGGAAAGGTAAGGATGAGGTTGGTTTATTATTTTTCTTTTATTGCAGGAGATCGTTGGCTTCAGCTGGAATGGGTGTGATGGTAAGTATGGTTTAATTTAGAACAATAAAGAATTGTCTCTTTATTTCAATTAAAGGACTTTATTCTGGGTGTTGTGTTTTTTTTAAATACTTTACTAGAAATTCATGGCGGTCATGTCTAATACTGGCGTGACCCCATGAATTTTGGGCTTGGGGCCAGCTGATAATACCAAGCTGGCCCTAACCCCTTTATTACCCAGTGAGCCACCGCATCAGGGCCCTGGATGAGTTGGGTACAGCGCCAGAAGATGGCGCTTCTATGAACGCGCCATTTTCCGGGGTGGCTGCGGACTGCAATTTGTAGCGGGGGGGGGCCCAGAAAGCTTGGGCCTCCCTGCGCTGCAGATTCCAGCCCCCAGCTGCCTAGTTGTACCTGGCTGGACACAAAAATAGGGCGAAGCCCCACGTACTTCTTTTTTAATTATTTCATGAAATTCATGAAATAATTAAGAAAAAAAGGCCTTCCCTATATTGTTGTGTCCGGCCAGGTACAAATAGGCAGCTGGTGGTTGGGGGCAGCCCGTTCCTGCCTGCTGTACCTGGCTGGACACAAATATAGTGCGAAGCCCCACTTCAATTTTTTTTAATTATTTCATGAAATTCATGAAATAATTAAGAAAAAAAGGGCTTCCCTATATTGTTGTGTCCGGCCAGGTGCAAATAGGCAGCTGGTGGATGGGGGCAGCCCGTTCCTGCCTGCTGTACCTGGCTGGACACAAATATAGTGCGAAGCCCCACTTCAATTTTTTTTAATTATTTCATGAAATTCATGAAATAATTAAGAAAAAAAGGGCTTCCCTATATTGTTGTGTCCGGCCAGGTGCAAATAGGCAGCTGGTGGATGGGGGCAGCCCGTTCCTGCCTGCTGTACCTGGCTGGACACAAATATAGTGCGAAGCCCCACTTCAATTTTTTTTAATTATTTCATGAAATTCATGAAATAATTAAGAAAAAAAGGGCTTCCCTATATTGTTGTGTCCGGCCAGGTACAAATAGGCAGCTGGTGGATGGGGGCAGCCCGTTCCTGCCTGCTGTACCTGGCTGGACACAAATATAGTGCGAAGCCACACTTCAATTTTTTTAAATTATTTCAGGAAATTCATGAAATAATTTAAAAAAAATTGACGTGGGGCTTCGCACTATATTTGTGTCCAGCCAGGTACAGCAGGCAGGAACGGGCTGCCCCCATCCACCAGCTGCCTATTTGTACCTGGCCGGACACAACAATATAGGGAAGCCCTTTTTTCTTAATTATTTCATGAAATAATTTAAAAAAAATTGACGTGGGGCTTCGCACTATATTTGTGTCCAGTCAGGTACAGCAGGCAGGAACGGGCTGCCCCCAACCACCAGCTGCCTATTTGTACCTGGCCGGACACAACAATATAGGGAAGCCCTTTTTTTCTTAATTATTTCATGAAATAATTTAAAGAAAATTGACGTGGGGCTTCGCCCTGTTTTTGTGTCCAGCCAGGTACAACTAGGCAGCTGGGGGCTGGAATCCGCAGCGCAGGGAGGCCCAAGCTTTCTGGGCCACCCCCGCTGCAAATTGCAGTCCGCAGCCACCCCGGAAAATGGCGCGTTCATAGAAGCGCCATCTTCTGGCGCTGTACCCAACTCATCCAGGGCCCTGATGCGGTTGCTCACTGGGTAATAAAGGGGTTAGGGCCAGCTTGGCATTATCAGCTGGCCCTAAGCCCGAAATTCATGGGGTCACGCCAATATTAGACATGACCACCATGAATTTCTAGTAAAGTATTTAAAAAAAACACAAACACCCAGAAAAAAGTCCTTTAATTGAAATAAACACACAATTCTTTATTGTTCTAAATTAAACCATACTTACCATCACGCCCATTCCAGCTGAAGCCAACGATCTCCTGAAATAAAAGAAAAATAATAAAGCAACATCATCCTTACCTTTCCATGGTTCCCATGACAGCTTCAGCTCTGCTACATCGAGATGACAGGCTGGACCGCAGCAGAACGCTGCCATCCTGCCTGTCATCCCGCAGACACTGAGAAGCGCAGGCTTGCTTGCGCTCCACAGTGTCTCTCTGTGAGGGCATCCAGATGAGCCGAGTTAATGTCCAATGAACTCGGCTCACCTCATGCACGTCACTGACAGCGTGGGAAAATTCTCCTGCACTCACCGCTTCAGCGTGGGAGAATTCTCACACTGAAGCGCTGAGTGCAGGAGAATTCTCCCACGCTGTCAGTGACGTGCAGGAGGTGAGCTGAGTTCATTGGACATGAGCTCACCTTATGCACGTCACTGACAGCGTGGGAAAATTCTCCTGCACTCAGCGCTTCAGCGGGAGAATTCTCACGCTGAAGCGCTGAGTGCAGGAGAATTCTCCCACGCTGTCAGTGACGTGCAGGAGGTGAGCTGAGTTCATTGGACATGAGCTCACCTTATGCACGTCACTGACAGCGTGGGAGAATTCTCCTGCACTCACCGCTTCAGCGTGAGAATTTTCCCACGCTGTCAGTGACGTGCATGAGGTGAGCCGAGTTCATTGGACATGAACTCGGCTCATCTGGATGTCGTCACAGAGAGACGCTGAGCAGCGCAAGGAAGCCTGCGCTTCTCAGTGTCTGCGGGATGAGAGGCTGGATGGCAGCGTTCTGCTGCGGTCCAGCCTGTCATCTCGATGTAGCAGAGCTGAAGCTGTCGTGGGAACCATGGAAAGGTAAGGATGAGGTTGCTTTATTATTTTTCTTTTAATGCAGGAGATCGTTGGCTTCAGCTGGAATGGGCGTGACGGTAAGTATGGTTTAATTTAGAACAATAAAGGATTGTGTCTTTATTTCAATTAAAGGACTTTATTCTGGGTGTTTGTGTTTTTTTTAACTTTGACTATGGGGTTAGTAATGGGGGTGTCTTATAGACGCCTCTCCATTACTAACCTGGGCTTGATGTCAGCTGGCATTATAAGCTGACATCAACCCCAACCCTATTACCCCCTGCCACCGCACCAGGGCAGCGTGGAAGAGCGAGGCTAAGTGCCAGAATTGGCGCATCCTATGGATGCGCCATTTCTGGGGAGGCTGACGGCTGGTGTTTCTAGCCTGGGAGGGGGCCAATATTCATGGCTCCCTTCCTGGGCTACTAATATCAGCCCCCAGCTGTCTGCCTAGCCTTTGCTAGCTATTAAATTAGGGGGGACCCCACGTCATTTTTTTGGGGGGGGTCCTCCATTTTAATAGCTAGTAAAGGCTAGGTATTCAGCTGGGGGCTGATATTAGTAGCCTGGGAAGCTCCGTGGGTATTACCCCCTTCCCAGGCTTCAAACATCTGCCCCAGCCGTCTGCTTAACCTCCGCTAGAGCCTAAAATTAAGGGGAACCCCACGCCATTTTTTTTAATAATAAATCCTTTATTTTAATACTAAATGACAAGTACAGTAACCAACACTATCACTGTACTTCATATATATGTGACTGACATGTTTCTATCTATCTAATCTATGTGTGAAGCTCTATTCTGTCTGTTATAAATTGTCGGGTACCGCTGCTGAATTGCCGGCCGGCTTTTTTAAAGAGACGGTGCATGAAAACACTATTATTTTTTTGATAAATCCTTTACACTAAATGACAAGTACAGTAAGCAGCACTGTCACTGTACTTCGTATATATGTGGCTGACATGTTTATATCTATCTAATCTATGTGTGATGCTCTATTCTTTCGGTTCTAAATTGTCGGGTACAGGTGTATGCCGCTGCTGAATTGCCGGCTTTTCATGTTTCACTGTTGACACTGTTCCCATCGATTTGAGCAATCACTGTAATGCCACAACCACCATGGCTGTGGCATTACAGTGAGTGGCAGACAATCCCTGCATGATTGGTGCTCTAAATAGCGCCAGACATGCAGGACAAGCTTTTGGTGCACGAACAGTTATCGAACATAACCTTGAACAGCCGAATTTTTTGCAAATCGTTCGGGTTCGTCGAACAACTCGAACACCGCCCAAAACAGCTCGAATTTGAGATTGGCGAACAGTTCTAGTCGAACACCGCTCATCTCTAATCTCTACGTTTGGCATTGCAGACAGTTTTCTAAGATAAGAGGCTGTCTTTAGGACCAAGCGGCTACCTCACTCTTGCTAATTAGCTCTCTGGCCTGGGTGTATATATACCTGGTGTGTCTGAGAGGGAGTCTCCGGCTATATCCATTTCTGCTTGTGAAGCTTAGCAGGAGCAGTACTTCATCCTCTCTGGAGCTTGAGGCAGTGTGCTTATTTGGAGGTCATCTAAAGCTAAGCCATTGTTATGTTCTGCTACCAGAGCTAAGGAAAGAGAGGAGATCTGTCCCTATGATAGAACTCAGCTGAATCCCTACGATGTAACAGGGAACCTGATCCTGCGATCAGACCTGCTAAAGTCCTAAGCTAGTCTGTACGAAGACCTATAGATGTGGGGGAGGAATCCCTACAAGTACTAAGGACTGGGAGGAATATGGGACACCTACTAACAGAAATAGTAGCAGACAGACGAACAAACAAAATATAAAGAACATAGAGGTCATTAAACCAAGAAAACTAACAGAGCAAGACACAGAGCACAGGCTAGCTAGAAAGTAGATATACAATGAAGTCCAGCAAAGCCAGAAGGGCGGAGCAGGATTAAATAGGCCAACAAGGTCATGTGACCAGCAAAGGAAAAAAAACCTAACAGCAAGGTTCTAACAGTACCCCCCCTTCTAAGAGGATCCTCCGGATCCCCTAGGACCAGGCTTATCAGGAAATCTCCTGTGAAACGCTCTGATAAGTCTGGACGCGGAAACATCATCTGACCTCACCCAAGAGTTATCCTCGGGTCCGAAACCTTTCCAGGCCACAAGATACTGCAAACTACCTCTATACCGTCTAGAGTCAAGGATGCGAGAAATTTCATATTCCCCGTCCTCCACCACCGGAGGAACAGAGGCAGAGACGTCACCATCCGACACAACAGCTTTTTTTAACAGAGAGACATGAAAGACCGGATTAATTCTCCAGGAGGTAGGAACCTCCAACCTAACAGCAGATTGGTTGACAACCTGAAGCACCTTAAAGGGCCCTACAAACTTGGGACCCAATTTCTTAGAAGGAATCCTCAACCGCAGATTCCTAGAGGACAACCAAACCATGTCACCAACAGCGAACAAAACCTCCTGTCGTTTCCTATCAAAGTAGTCTTTAGATTTTCTGTTGGCCTCCTGAAGATTACCACGCACATCCGTCCAAACTCTTTCCAAATCACCGGAAAAATTCTCCTCCTCAGGCACGGCAGATCCCAACTTGGAGAACGACCCAAACGACGGATGTCTCCCAGAACAACAAAAAAAAGGCGAACAACCAGCAGAAGAAGATGTATGATTGTTCAGAGCAAATTCGGCAAGTGGCAGAAACTCAGACCACCCCTCTTGATTGTCTGCCACAAAACAACGCAAGAACTGCTCAACATCCTGGTTTTTCCTTTCTGTCTGGCCATTAGATTCAGGATGATATCCGGACGAAAACGACAAATGAATTCCCAACCTGTCACAAAAGGCACGCCAAAAACGAGCCACGAACTGAGGACCCCTATCAGAAACAATGTCAGTAGGAACGCCATGAAGTCTGACAATTTCCTTGACAAAGGCCTTAGCGAGAGTTTTAGCGCAGGGCAGTTTGATGAAGGGAACCAAGTGACACATCTTACTAAAACGGTCCACGACCACCCAGATGACAGTAAAACCCTCAGAGGGGGGAAGGTCAGTTATAAAGTCCATAGCCAAATGTGTCCAAGGAGCACTGGGGACCTCCAAAGGACAAAGCAACCCCGCAGCAGGAGTATGTGAGGACTTAGATCTAGCACATACAGTACATTGGCGTACCCACTTAATGACTTCCTTCTGCCATCCAGGCCACCAAAAACTGCGACCCACCAGTCTCTTGGTCTCAGAGATTCCGGGATGACCTGCCAACCGAGATTCGTGACACTCAACAAACAAATCTCTCCTAAAGGTCCCAGGCACAAACAACCTCCCATGAGGAGTGTTAGATGGGGCATTCTCCTGAGCTTTAAGAATCTCATCTTCCAAAGCCTTCCTCTCAGGAATAGTAAGGTTAAATAAACGACTTTTAGGAAGAGTCGCTCCAGGGACAAATTCAATAGAACAATCATAGTCTCTATGGGGAGGCAAAACCTGCGATTCCTTCTCAGAAAAAACTCTCCAAAAATCCTGAATAGGAACAGGCAATTCTCCCCTATCCAAAGCTGCAATACGCCCGTTACAACACTTGTCATAACATTTATGGCTCCAGGATTTAATTTCACTGGTAGACCAATCCAGTACAGGATTGTGACATTTTAACCAGGGCAATCCCAATATTACTGGAGAAGGCAAGTTATTCAACACTACCAAATCCAATTTCTCATGGTGAACACCATTAATAGTGAGAGGAAATTCACAGACCTTGAGAGTAATATTCTTCAAAGGGGAGCCATCCACAGAAACCACAGCAATGGGGGATGATAAAGGTTCAGGTTTTAAATTGAGTTTTTCCACGAATCCCCCATCAATTACATTCAGTGTAGACCCGCAATCAACAAACACCCGAAATTCCATTAATTTTTCCTGAGCAATCGTGGAAGCAGCTAAAAATACACCCTTGGAATTTAAACAGGCAATACGGGCATGACTGACCATTTTTTTTTTCTTTCTTCATACGAAGCTCACAGCCTTTAATCAAATGACCAGATTTTCCGCAATAGAAACACAAGCCTTTCGAAAAACGACGGTTTTTTTCTTGAGAGCGAGGTGCCACCGATCCAATCTCCATCGGTTCACCACTGTTAGTACACACATTATCATAACCAGAAACTGACATAGCAGAGGATTTGCTCTCATTAACCCTAGCACGCAGTCTTCTATCCACCCGTATAGCTAATTGCATAGCCTGTTGCAAATCCTCAGGTGTAGGATAAGCAATTAGCAGGTCTTTAACCCTTTCACTGAGCCCAGCAAGAAATAGACTTTTCAGAGCAGAATCGTTCCACCCTGTTTGAGTGGACCAACGACGAAAATGTGTACAATATTTTTCGACATTACCTGATCCTTGTTTTAAACGTCTCAACTCAGTCTCAGCTGATGCGACACGGTCAGGATCATCATATAATAGTCCTAAAGCAGAAAAAAAACTATCCACTGATCTGAAGCATGTATCACTAGGTTGCAAAGAAAAGGCCCACTCCTGAGGCTCTTTGCGCAAAAGTGACATTATGAACCCTACGCGCTGGGATTCATCCCCAGAGGACTTGGGTCTCAAACGAAAATACAATAAGCAAGCATTTTTAAATGAAAAAAATTCTCGATGTTCACCAAAAAATAAATCCGGCAAACATACCTTAGGCTCCAAGAAATGTGCTCCAGAACAGTTACTCACGTGCTGACGGAGCTCGGCCACTTCCAGAGAGAGTCCCTGCAGGCGATGAGCCAAATCCTGAACCGACACCATGATGGAACAGAAAAATCTTTCCTTAGAGAATTTGCTGGCTGGACTTACTGTTATGTTCTGCTACCAGAGCTAAGGAAAGAGAGGAGATCTGTCCCTACGATAGAACTCAGCTGAATCCCTACGATGTAACAGGGAACCTGATCCTGCGATCAGACCTGCTAAAGTCCTAAGCTAGTCTGTACGAAGACCTATAGATGTGGGGGAGGAATCCCTACAAGTACTAAGGACTGGGAGGAATATGGGACACCTCCTAACAGAAATAGTAGCAGACAGACGAACAAACAAAATATAAAGAACATAGAGGTCAGTAAACCAAGAAAACTAACAGAGCAAGACACAGAGCACAGGCTAGCTAGAAAGTAGATATACAATGAAGTCCAGCAAAGCCAGAAGGGCGGAGCAGGATTAAATAGGCCAACAAGGTCATGTGACCAGCAAAGGAAAAAAAACCTAACAGCAAGGTTCTAACAGCCATTTCCTCTGTTTTGTCCACCCTTGTTGTCTATAGAGTTTAGTGAAGGTTGACTAGTGCTCATTTCCTTCCATCCCTAGCCGTAGCCATACGCCTGGCAGAGTAGGACGAGGCACGCGTGCGGTGATTGCTGAGGAGACAATATAGGGACGATAGTTGAGACAGGGTGACGCTAGACCAGACTATAAGGTCTCCACTTCCCCCTTTCCCTAGTGTCGGGGCTCCTTTTTCCTTTTCCCTCTGTGTTGCACCAAGTCATCCCCACACCTGGCGTGACATCTGTATTACATTGATTTTTCCCCAAATGTTGGCTGCATGCTAAAATAATTTTTTTATTTACAATAATCATATGGATAAGATAAGTTAAGCAATCAATTTAGAACTGTGAATCAGTATTCGATTATTATAGAAGTAAGATATATTGGTAGATTAAAATAAAACAAATTTGAAAACATTTTTGAAAACATAGGATTAAAAAAGGTACTGTATACTCACCTGCTCTAAATCACCAGCCCCAGCAAAGGTTAGTCTGTTGGTCTCCACCAAAATAAGCAGTAGTGATGAGCGAGCATGCTTGCTACTGCTAGGTGCTTGCCCGAGCATCTCACTACTTGAGATGCTCGGCGCTCGCCGAGTATTTCCGGGTTGCTCGGGTGGGAACTCGGGTCCCCTCCCTGCAGAGAACACCATTTTTTCTGCGTCATTTTCTTGTTGGCACTACAGAATACAGCCAGGTCCTTTCCATATTAGAGCGCTAGAAATCCAGCTATTTAAAACTGTGTTTTCTCCATCAAACAGATCACATATACGTTGTCAGAAAATACTGCCATTTCTGGCCTCCATTAAAAATTTCATTTAGTGCGTCAGTGAAGCAATTAACAGCAGTTTGCTGTTAAAACTACTTACCTACAGGCCAGGTATTTAAAACTCTGTTTTCTCCATCACACGGATCACATATACGTTGTCAGAAAATACTGCCATTTCTGGCTTCCAATAAAAATTTCCTTTAGTGTGTCATTGAAGCAATTCACACCACTTTGCTGTTCAAACTATTTACCTACAGGCCAGGTATTTAAAACTCTGTTTTCTCCATCGCACGGATCACATATACGTTGTCAGAAAATACTGCTATTTCTGGCCTCCATTAAAAATTTCCTTAGTGTGTCAGTGAAGCAATTCACAGCAGTATGCTGTTCAAACTACTTACCTACAGGCCAGGTATTTAAAACTCTGTTTTCTCCATCACACGGATCACATAAAAGTTCGCTCCAAACTCAGTCATTTGTAGTGAGCGTGGAAGATACTGTCCTCCATTTAAAATGGGCAAGGCACGTGGCAAGGGACGGGGAACTGGACGTGATGGTAATGGTGCATGCAGAGGCCGAGGACAAGGCCGTGGGCAAGCCGAAATTGTGCGAACAACAAACACCCACATCTTCTCGCCCGACCTTCCTGTCCCAATTTCTAGGGGACCGCAGCACACCACTATTGAACCCAGAGCAGTGTCAAAAGGTTGTTGGTTGGATAGCGGATAATGCTTCCAGTCAATTAGCCACCACCACCATCACCCTGCCTTCCACACGTCAAGTCTCAGTAGCCGTGAGTCTGGACCACATATTCTTCACCCTGATCCTCCTTCCTCCCACCATGCCAAGTACTCAGAGACAACTAATCACACACTTGGACACTCTGAAGAGCTGTTCACTTTTCCATTTATAGATTCGGGCCTCTCCCGGTCCACTTAAAGCGGGGCAAGAGGAGATCGCGTGTAGCGATGCCCAAATATTTGAGCAGCCACGGTCACACAAAGGAGACAGTGGGAAAGTGTCACAAGAGGTGGACGATGATCAGACACAATTGACAGAAAGTCAGGAGGAGAACCAGGGTGCAGAAGTGGAAGACGAGGTTGTGGATGATATATTAACTGACCCAACCTGGAAGGAGGACATGCAGAGCGATGACAGCAGCACACAGGGGGAGGGGGGCAGAGCACCCCAATAGGCAGGAATAAGCAGTGTAGTGGACGCAGACAGAAGGCAGGCAACCGTTCCCTGTAACACCAACACGAAGGAAGTTGCCAGTACAACTGGTAGGTCTTCCCTAGTCTGGTTGTTTTTTAAAGACTCTGCCAATAACCCCAAAAAGGCCATTTGCACCACCAACCAGGCCAGCATCAGCAGGGAAGGCAAAACGACCAGCCTGACCAACACCAGCATGATCAGGCACATGGCAGCAAAGCACCCGACTTTGTGGGCTGAACCCCAGGGTCCAGGAACAGAGTCTGCGGGTGGTACTATTGCTTCTTCCACTGTTGTGCATGCAAGCCAATCCCCTGTCCATGGTGCATGTGAAGACGTCTCCTGCCCTGCACCTGTCATTGCACAATCTCAAGTAGCAGCATCAGGAAGCACGTCCATGTCCTTATCCCAGAGAGGGTTCAGTTGTCCATACCCCAGTCCTTGGAACACAAGTGCAAATATGCAACCAATGCCCCCCACAGGCCACACTACTAAATTATCACATTTCACTACTGCTTGCGCTTGAAATGTTGCCTTTTAGGCTCGTGGAGACAGAAGAATTCCACAACCTTATGGCGGCGGCCGTCCCTCGGTATTCGGTCCCCAGCCGCCACTATTTCTCCCTGTGTGCCGTCCCCGCATTACACAAGCATGTGTCCCAAAACATTAGGACAGAGAGGAGGAGGAAGAGAAGGAGAGCATGGTCAGTCATCCACTTGGTGAGGACACGGAAGTCTTGCCTTTTAGTAGTCTGGCACGGATGGCTGAGTTTATGTTACGCTACCTTTCCCATGACCTTCTCGTTCTCAAAATTTTGGGTAACAGTCATTACTGGTTTGTGACACTTCTAGACCCACGCTACAAGGAGAACTTTATATCTCTTATTCCTGAGGCAGACAGGTCTACAAAATGGGGCTTTACCAGAAGGTCCTTGTTGTGGAACTATTAAAGAAATTCCCATCTGAAAACGCTGGCGGCAGAGGGCACACTTCGTTGGATAACCAAGGAGTACAGACGAGAGAGGCACAACTTCAATCCAGCAGAGGTAGGGGAACACTGTCAAAGTTCTCTGAGAGTTTTCTAAGGCCCTCCCTTCGCACAGGCCCTGAGGTGCGGGGTACTCTCACAAAGAGTGCAAAGTTTGGGAATATGCTGAGGGAGTACCTTGCCGACCAGACCAACGTCCTCCATGATTCCACTGTGCCTTATAATCATTGGGTATCAAAGCTGGATATGTGGAATGAACTGGCTCTCTATGCCTTGGAGGTCCTAGCCTGCCCTGCCGCCAGCGTTTTATCAAAGCGGGTTTTTAGTGCCGCTGGTGGAATTATAACTGATAAACGCATCCGCCTGTCAAGTGAAAATGCTGACAGGCTGACTCTTATAAAAATGAGCAAGGGCTGGATTGGGCCAGACTTCTCAACAACACCGAATGATAGCAGTGTAACATAAACTCAAATGCAATGTCTTTTCTTGGGAGGTGTATTCTCATGCACCTTTTCACACCCACACATGGGTATACGCTTGCTGATTTTGGCTATTTGCTCTTGTCCTCCTCCTTCTCCTCATCCTCCACCACCATATCACCAGGGTGACAGTGGTCCGTGATGAAACACACACATAATTTTTTTAAAGGGTGTTTATGATGCTCGTAAAAAATTTTTTTTTACACAGTATGTTCACGTATACCCCCCAGGGGTAAATGTTTGTCAGCCCATAAACTTAATGCATGGGCATTACAAGTTTAGGAGGCCCGCTCCTTTCTAATGGGAAAATTTTAATATGAGGCCCTCCTCCACGTCTCTTCCAAGGGTCATTGAAGTGCCTCCAAATTTTTGGCAGCCCTTGAATTCACTGCATAGGACAACACTATAGGAGACTCTCTCCTTTCTAATGGGAATTTGTCCTTACTGTGGCCCTGCTCTATGTGTCTTTAAATTCTTAGCGGGGTTTTTCCTAAAATTCGTCAGCCGTTGGAGTCACTGCATACCCTTTAACGGTATAGCAGACCCTCTCCTTTCTAATGGGAACATGTCATACCTTGTTACTGTGGCCCTGCTCTATGTGTCTTTAAATTCTTAGTGAGGTTTTTCCTAAAATTCGTCAGCCGTTGGACTCACTACATACCCTATAACTGTATAGCAGACTCTCTCCTTTCTAATAGGAATTTGTCGTACTTGGTACTGTGGCCCTGCTCTGTGTGTCTTTAAATTCTTAGATTGCTGGCTCTCTAACAATAGCCAGGACCGACTGCTGGCCTTTTAAGAATAGTAAGGGCCGTCCAATGGCCCTATAAAAATAGGCTTTATGACTTTCAGAGTTCCTCCATCATAAATAAAGCAGGATGTGTCTGATGATGTGTCACACACCACATTGCCAGATAAGGTTGTAAAATGTTAAAATGACATTTCCTGGTGAATGTATTTGTCTTAAAAAAATAACGTAAAAAAAACAAAACAATCGGATCTTTCTTTAGTGTAGAAAACAGCGTCACCAATTTAACCTCAATGTAATCACATTGTTCAGCTCATGCACCTCCTCCTCCATCTCCGAAATGACTACATCAGTCACAAGCTGACAGCAATGCAGCACTGCCTTGGCCAAGCGGCAACACGCTGTGCTGAAGATAACATGCTTAATGCTTAATTGACAAACCACCCAGCAGAATTGTTGAAATCTGTAACACAGCAGCCTGATCTGTGGCTCTCACCACTGAACACACAGCCAGGCATGGTCGTGTGTGACAATGGGCGGAACCTGGCGACAGAGAAATGACAGCCGGGGTAGATACGGTTTCCCTCATTGCCAGTCCTTTCACAGAGCTAAAGAATATGGCTGTGGTGACATACTACTCCCACTGAGAAGCTGTTTCAGATTGAAAAACATTGTGCCCACCAGAGGATTGGATTCTGAGGGAAAACCTTTCTCACCCGCTCAAGAGCCCCATAGCAGCTGCAAAGTAAGCGCTATCATGAACTCTCCTGAGGTAAAAGCCAAGTCACACCAGAGGATTCTCCGGTGGGACCGTTCAACCCTGCCGAGAAGCAGTCTTTGCTAAGAAAAGTGTATTGGAAGGTTCCCGGACAATATATTTACTCAGGGTAAAACACACGCAAACACCGGGAGAAAATAAAAAATACTTGCAGATGTTGTCCTTGCTAGGATTTGAACCCAGGATACCAGCGCTGCAAGGCTTCAGTGCTAACCACTGATCCAATGTGCTTCCATTCACCCTCTAATATCTAACAGGCTGGAGAAACTTGCGCCTACTGCTACTCTATCTTCAGTTCCTTTGTGAGAAAATGTATTTGGGCAGCCACTCAGTCTACCAAATAAAATTCCTGAGAAGGAAATTGGGGATGGCTTCGCTACTGGTACTAGGGGCATTGCTAATACCATGGCGTTGTACCATAGTTTGCTGGAAATATTCCAGGCTGGTAGGAGCCAAGCAAATTCCCACAGGAAAGTACCAGCAGTAAGGCTATGTGCCCACGATGCAGAAATGAAGCAGAAAATTTCTGCAGCATTTCTGCATCTCCCTGGCAGAAAAAAATGCATGCAGATTGTGCATGCATTTTTCCTGCAGAATACATGCGGATCCACATGCGGGTTCACATGCGTTTCCGCATGCAGATTGACAAGCACTTTCCAGGCGATAGCATCACTTGGAAAGTGCTTGACAACTAGGTCACACTGTATAAATCCATGCAAACAGCATGGATTTATACAGTGTGAACCGTAAAAATTAAAACAAATAAAGCTATACTCACCCCCGAGGCCCCGGCGTGGCTGCAGCGCTCGTTCCTGTCTGGATCCCGGCTGCCGGCATATCGCGAGACAGAGCGGTGAAGGGCCTGCGGTCACATGACTGTGACGTCACCGAAGGTCCTTCAGCGCTGCTAGCATTCAGAGAGAAGACGCCGGACAGGTGAGTATAAACTTTATTTGTTATTTTATTCTTTTTTTACAGGTACAATGGTACCCAGGTCTGGATGAGAGTCTCCTCTCCTCCAGAACTGGGTACCATCCGCACATAGAGACGCGTAGAAGCCGCTTGTAAAAATGTACAGTCGCGGTTTCTATGCGTCTCAATGCAAGTCAATGGCGGGAGTTCCGCTGCACTTCCGCAAAATTAAATGACATGCTGCGGATTTTTGTACGCAGCATAAACGCTGCGGAAAAATCCGCAGCATGTGCATAGAACATGCGGAATCCCCTTGGGGACCATGGGGTGCGGATTACCTAGCGTTTTACAAGCGTTTCCGCTGCGGAAATTCCGCAGCATAAACGCTTGGAAAGCGCTACGTGGGCCACAGCCTAATGTTCAGGCCACATTTCAAGTGCAAGCAGCTTTAGAGGACTACCTGGGAGAAAAGTCACGGAGGGTAGATACGGTTTCCCTCTATGCCAGTCCTTTCACCGAGTTAAATACAACTCTCAGCAAAAAAAGTTGTGGACTGGCTCCGTACCCTCCCTGGCCACATTCATCTGTCCACGTGTTTGTGATTAGGCGGTCCTTCCCAGTAAGTGCACAGGGGAGGGCACGGGTAATTTTGTGGGACCCGTGCTTGTGGAAGGTGGAGGTGACGCCGGGAGAAACAGTGGCGGCTGGGGACCGTTTAGTGTTGCGGCCTGTGGGTGGCTGGCTGGCTGCATACTTGCACTTGCATTCCAAGTAACAGAAAACTAAGCAGATGGTGGCCTCTATCATCATCATGGCCTCACCTCGGCACTATGAACTCTCCTGAAGGAGAAGCCAGGGCACGCCGGAGGAGTCTCTGGTTCTCTGGTGTGCCCGTCCAACCCTGCCAAAAGCAGCGAGAACTAAGAAAAGTGTGCAGGAAGGTTCCCGGACACTCTATGGCTGCTTTTTTAATGTGGATCGGCCATGCTTATGCATGTTATTTCTCAAAACACATTACAGATCAGGCCATTGTCCAACTCTGTATTCAAGAAATTAAATGCGCAAAGAAAGATGTGTGTGTGTCAAAGCACCACCGATAAGTGCGAGTTGATGTTGGATGGGCTGCCATTGCTTCTGCAACAAGCTCAATTACAGGACTTCCTGGGAGAAATGACACGCAGGGTAGATACGGTTTCCCTCTATGCCAATCCTTTCGCCGAGCTAAATACATCTCTCAGCAAAAAAAAGTTGTGGACTGGCTCCATACCGTCCCTGGCCACATTCACCTGTCCACGTGTTTTTGGTTAGGCGGTCCTTCCCAGTAAGTGCACTGGGGAGGGCACGGGCAATGTTGTAGGACCCATGCTTGTGGAAGGCAGGGGCAACACCGGGAGAAACAGTCCCGGCTGGGGACCGAGTATGGACACCCGGCCGCCGCCGACACGAGGTTGTGAAAAGCTTCTGACTCCACGAGCTTAAAAGGCCATATTTCCAGTGCAAAGAGCTGCCCAGAAATCTGGCAGTTTAGTGTTGCGGCCTGTGGGTGGGTGGGTATCTGGCTGCATATTTGCACTTGCATTCCAAATAACAGAAAACTAAGCAGATGGCGGCCTCTATAATCATCATGGCCTCACCTCGGCACTATGAACTCTCCTGAAGGAGAAGCCAGAGCACGCCGGAGGAGTCTCTGGTTCTCTGGTGGGCCAGTCCAATCCTGCCGAAAAGCAGCCCTGGCTAAGAAAAGTGTGGGAGAAGATTCCCGGACACTCTATGGCTGCTTTTTTAATGTGGATCGGCCATGCCTATGCATGTTATTTCTCAAAATGCATTACAGATCAGGCCATTGTCCAACTCTGTATTCAAGAAATTAAATGCGCAAAGAAAGATGTGTGTGTGTCAAAGCACCACCGACAAGTGCGAGTTGATGTTGGACGGGCTGCCATTGCTTCTGCAACAAGCTCAGTTACAGGACTTCCTGGGAGAAATGACACACAGGGTAGATACGATTTCCCTCTATGCCAGTCCTTTCAACGAGCTAAATACAACTCTCAGCAAAAAAATTTGTGGACTGGCTCCATACCGTTCCTGGCCACATTCACCTGTCCACGTGTTTGTGGTTAGGCGGTCCTTCCCAGTAAGTGAACTGGGGAGGGCACGGGTAGTGTTGTCGGACCCGTGCTTGTGGAAGGCGGAGTCGATACCGGAAAATATAGTGGCGGCTGGGGACCGAGTATTGACACCCAGCCGCCGCCGGCATGAGGTTGTGAAAAGCTTCCTTCTCCATAAGTTTAAAAGGCCTTATTTTAAGTGCAAAGAGCTGCCCAGAAATCTGGCAGTTTAGTGTTGCGGCCTGTGGGTGGCTGGCTGCAAATTTGCACTTGCATTCCAAGTGACAGAAAACTAAGTAGATGGTCGCCTCTATCATCATCATCATGGCCTCACCTCGGCACTATGAACTCTCCTGAAGGAGAAGCCAGGGCACGCCGGAGGAGTCTCCGGTTCACTGGTGGGCCCGTCCAACCCTGCCGAAAAGCAGCCCTGGCTAAGAAAAGTGTGGTAGAAGGTTCCCGGACACTCTATGGCTGCTTTTTTAATGTGGATCGGCCATGCTTATGCATGTTATTTTCTTGAAACGCATTACAGATCAGGCCATTGTCCAACTCTGTATTCAAGAAATTAGACATTAATGTCTAATAAAATATTTTCTACTTTTCATATAATGGGCCTTAGACTCGTTTCTGCTTCGGCATCCCTTGAAATAATATTGATTTAAACGAGTGGTCAGAGATATATATCCATGAGTAGGTTGCAAAATGTATGGTGTTTATATTGGATATTTGATCATAATAAGCAACTTAGTACTCTGTTCTAATTCTTTCTCTCATATTCTATCTACTGTGTTTAGCACAGGTTGTGACATTAGAAATATGGATTATAAAGCCAAGGAAAAGGCATGGCTTAATCAAGTTGAACAGGTGTTTGGGGTGGATGGTGACACTCCCCAGCAAGATGGGAGTCACAAATGGGAGGAGAATTTTTCCAGAATGCAAGACATGATGGTTAAACGTACTCGGCTATGGTGGAATAGGGCGTTTCTGGACACCTACCTTAATAGAAAAATGATACCAAGGGGTCTACGTGTGAGAATTGTTCCTTCCTTCCCTGTAGATGATGTATTATTCATTTCTAAATGGGAAGCAACCTGTGATGAATGTTCCATCAATCTTATGAAACAGTTGATTGAGCTAAATACGGGTAAAATTATTGATCTAGATGCATCTATTGATATTGCCCAGGCAGCCTTAAAGACAAGTTGCCCTTCTGATAAATTACCTGTATTTGATGCAAAATTGGAGAGATCTTTGGACGGCATTGTCAAAAAAATACAAGAGGTTCAAATTAAAAAAATCAATAGAGATATGCGTGATTATCAGTCTAAAAGGGTATACTGGTGGCGCAAAATAGCGACTCAACAACCTCGACTATCCCGTACATCATCGTTTACATCTGGATCATCTATTAGTGGAATTGGTGAAGATGCATCTACATCAAGGGTGACTAGGTCTAGTTCACAGACAAGAAAACATCGTGACACTAATTACCATCCTTATAAGCGGCAAAATTTTAGATCACCCGAAACAAGGAAAAAAGATAACAAGGTAATTAATTTGAGTCAACACATATTATCTGAGTCCGATCTCTCTCTACTCGGCAGGGGATTATCCTTTTCCCCCTCAGCGGGTTTTGATGAATTTACATTAATCAAGGATCTACATATATTTGCTAGATCCTTGATTTTTAAACATCAATTTCATGATTCCAACATTAGGAATCTATTTCCCACTGAGGAGGAACAACGAGCATTGAGAACGTTGGAGGAATTAGCGGTGGAGCACAATTCCGTAGATGGGGATAAGATACCTCCATCTATTAGAAAGGGCTCCAAGCGGTTCCCCCCTTTATCTAGTAATACTAATGTGGAGATGTTTGTTCAGATTGTATCTAACGAGTTATATAAGATTCCAAGATATATTTCTTGTGATAATCTGAGTAGGGAGGAGAGAGAACGGCTTAAAACTTTGAAGAACCTACCAGATATAGTGATTAAACCAGCCGATAAGGGTGGGAATTTGGTGATTTGGCCACGGCATATGTATGAAACGGAAGCATTTCGCCAATTACGAGATGGAACATGCTATAAGAGACTCACATATAATCCACTCCTCGGCTTTCAGGCGCAACTGAAAGGGATTTTAGATAAGGCGGTGAGTGGAGGAGTCATTACGGATGAGCTGGCATCTGCATTAACTGTGGCCGAGCCAACAATTCCCACCCTATACCTTCTCCCTAAACTACATAAAAATCTGAACAAACCTCCCGGAAGGCCGATTATATCGGGCAGGGGGAATTACTTGGAGTCCATCAATAGATGGATAGATTCTAAATTGAACCCACTGGTGGAGAATCTCCCTTCTTTCTTAAAGGATACGAGCGACCTGCTTAGAAGAGTAGACGGACTCTTTCTGGAGATCGACTCTCTACTGGTAACAGCCGACGTGGAGTCGCTATATACCAGTATTAGACATGGCGATGGCCTGCGTGCCACCTACTATTTTCTGAGAGGGTCATCTCTAGCCATAGACATGCAGGCTCTAATAATGGAGTTATTGGAATTTACGCTTACGCATAACTTCTTTGTGTTTAAGGGGTCCTTCTACCTACAGCTCCAGGGGACTGATATGGGGGCGGCCTTTGCCCCCTCGTATGCTAACCTGTTTCTGGGGCTGTGGGAGAAGGACCTCTCCTTGCCCGATCGGGGGTCGTCAATGGGCCGCGTCCTTTCCTGGACGCGGTACATTGATGACATTTTTCTGATCTGGCAGGGTTCTTGTGAACATCTTGTCATATTTATGCATGCCCTAAACACCAACACAATGAACATACGTATCACGTTTGCATACGATCCGCATAAAATTGAGTTTTTGGACGTATGTTTAACACGTGATAAGGACAATGCTGTTCAAACTAATATCTTTAGGAAACCGACTTCATCTAACACTCTCCTTCACGCTTCCTCCTCCCATCCATCACATATGGTTCAAGCTGTTCCGGTGGGGCAGTTTCTGCGTCTTCGCAGGATCTGCTCCACTGAGCAGGAGTTTGAGAAACAATCATTGGAAATGAGGGAGCGGTTCTATGAGCGCGGGTATAGCCGTAGAATGATTAAGAAAGCCTATAATCGGGCTAAATATTCTTCACGAAATGATTTGTTATACAAATCACGTGACAAAAAAGAGAATGACATGGTTAGATTTATAACTACATTCCACACTCAGATACCTGCCGTCAGAGATGCTCTCAACAAAGCTTGGCCAGTGCTGAGAGCTGATCCTGTATTATCCCAATACGTTTCAAAAACACCGGCAATTGTGTTTCGTCGTGCAAAAAATCTCCGTGACCATTTAGTCCGGAGCCATTACGAGGGTGGTAAAGTGCAGACGTTTATGGATAATATTAGTGTTAGTTCCGGTTGTATACCATGTGGGCGATGTGTGGCCTGTCCCAACGTGGCTAGAAGTACCACATTTGTTGATTCCACGGGCAAACATGTATATAAGATCAAAAAATATATCACATGCATATCACGTAATGTGATATATCATGCCACATGCCCATGTGGCCTTATCTACGTTGGGATGACCACGCGCTGCCTAAAAATACGGGTTAGAGAACACGTTCTTGGGATAATAGCCGCATCTGAACAGAAAGATATATCGACCCTTAAGATGATACCTAAACACTTTAAAATCCATCACGATTGCAATGCTAAACTGTTGGTAGTAAAAGGTATAGATATGGTGGACGGGGGGATACGGGGTGGGCCCATTTCCCAGAAACTTGCCCGTATGGAGACGAGGTGGATCTGGACCCTTGGAACCCTACACCCAAACGGCCTTAATGAAAATAATACTTTTGCCCCATTTTTGTGAATCTGTCTTGTAGCTACATCGTAGTGTCCTACACAACCTGTATGTGTAATAATGGTTTTATGTTGTTTTCTGATGTGGTTTTTAATTTTGATATTTTTTCAGCAGGCCTAATGAATCTATTAGTCTGGATGAGTATGGTTTATTGTGCGTCCATAGATGGGGCCATCGTTGCAACACTGCTATACATCACACCCGTGATCACAATCCGTGATATCCCGTTTCAGATGCCATACGAATACAGAGAATTTTTAAAGAAAAAATATATATTTAATAACTTTTGTGTATCTGTACTTGCATAGTTGTTATGATTATATTTTATCTATGCTATATGATTGAATATATGTACACATTGAATGATAGACGATGTATATGTGGGTGGTGACCCCCTTTGTGTATTAGTATGTGGTCCCCATTTATGAAATATTGATATGTAACCATAGTCTATAAATTATGATATGGAATAATGGTTAGGGTCACGGGATATATACATATATTTATATTTTGATATCCCCAATACCTATCCATGGCATATAATAACATGTAAGTACGTCTGCTACTAATTAATGTGTCATATATTCATGATCGGTTGATATTGATGCTACTCACAATACTAACATGAAGAGGTAATAACTGTCAAGGATACATGTATATCTATATAATTATATATGTGTTATGGTACTTTGAGTATTTGTTGCGCAAATAACATGTATGTGCATTAAGGGACAACGTAGTGCTATAAAAAAAAGTGATAGTAGTATCTTTGTAGAAACGGGATAGCAGTGTTCCAGTGTGATGTGTGGCTGTAACTTACCATTGACTCTGTACGCAGGTGCACCGCTGTCCCCTCACGCCTGGTTCCTTTGACATCTAGGGTAGCTTTTTTTGCTGCGATGCCGGAGGGGCCTGTTGTCTGGGTTACGGCAAAGCACTCTGCGTCACTTCCGGGTCATGGGGTATATTAAACAGCGGCTATGTTGCTATGACGATGCCCATGTGATTGCCTACTTCCGGGTCGCGGGATATAGTAAACAGCGGCTATGTTGCTATGATGATACTCATATCATCGCCCACTTCCGGGTCACGGGATATATTAAACAGCGGCTATGGTTGCTACGACGATGTTCATGTGATCGCCCATTTCCGGAGTGGGCGTAACCATTACCTGATTGGCTAGGAACACAGGCGACGACATATTTAAAACGCTCTGTGCTCATCCAGAGCTATCCCCTTGAGAAAGGCAATAGCGCCGAAACGCGCGTCGGGGAATCACACAGTGTACTGGTGTCACGTTACAAAGGTAATTAGATTCCACTCTTTATTTGCTTCTAGGGGGGAGAGGGAGATCATGATATATAAGTAGTCATTGGATATGACAATTTTTGATATTTGGATGATTTTTCCTTTTCCCCATATATGTATTTTTTCTATGTGATTATGAGTGGTGAAATGGAGATATCAGTGAGATATACACCGGCAACCTGTGGTGATCTGCTGTAATATATATATTTTTTAATATGTTTTAATCTATTTCACATATTGGTTGCATATTTGTGTCACTCTGGATGCTGTACAAACATTAATGTCTAATAAAATATTTTCTACTTTTCATATAATGGGCCTTAGACTCGTTGTTTCTGCTTCGGCATCCCTTGAAATAAGAAATTAAATGCGCAAAGAAAGATGTGTGTGTGTCAAAGCACCACCGACAAGTGCGAGTTGATGCTGGACGGGCTGCCATTGCTTCTGCAACAAGCTCAATTACAGGACTTCCTGGGAGAACTGATACGCAGGGTAGATACGGTTTCCCTCTATGCCAGTCCTTTCACCGAGCTAAATACAGCTCTCAACAAAAAAAGGAGTGGACTGGCTCTGTACCGTCCCTCGCCACATTCACCTGTCCTCGTGTTTGTGGTTAGGCGGTCCTTCCCAGAAAGTGCACTGGGGAGGGCACGGGTAATGTTGTGGGACCCGTGCTTGTGGAAGGCAGAGACGATACCGGGAAATATAGTGGCGGCTGGGGACCGAGTATGGACGCCCTGCCACGGCCGGCATGAGGTTAAGAAAAGGTTCGGCCTCCACGAGCCTAAAAGGCCACATTTCAAGTGCAAGCAGCTGTCAAAAATTTGGTAGTATAGTATTGCAGCCTGTTGGTGGGTGGGTGGCTGCCTGCATACTTGCGCTTGCATTCCAAGGAATGGGGTAGGGATAACTGAACGCTGTAGTGGGACAAGGACGTGGATGGTGATTGTTGCAAGTCTGCAATGACAGGTGCATGGCGGGAGGCATCTTCACATGCGCCAAGGATCACTTATGATGGGCACACTTTTAGGCTTGACCTGGGAATCAGAGATGCTTCCAGAGGTCTTCCCAATGCTGATCCCATGTCTTTTCAGCACTGTATGCATGCGTCTGATGATGTGTCACACACCACATGGCCAGATAAGGTTATAAAATGTTAAAATGACATTTCCTGGTGAATGCATTTGTCACGGTTGAAAGAAATTCAAAAGTGCAAAAACGCATCAAAAACGCTACGTGTGAACATAGCCCAAGGTGTGGAGGAATATTTGTGGTTTTGGTTATTTATTTTGCCATATATACAAGTCATTACCCTGGAAAGGATGTTCCTTAACATATTTCCCAGGAATATTCATTTTGGTTTCGTTTTTGTATGTTTTATTGTGAGTCCGTAAAAGTGGTGTAATACTCTGACCACGTTGCTGACAGCAGTGATCTGGGAGTCAGAGATGCTTCCAGGGGTCTTCCCCATGCTGTCCCCATGTCATTTAAGCACTGTTCTCATCGATTTGGGCAATTTTTAGGCCCTCTGCAGACTGCCGGGGGGAGCCGCCTGAAAAATGCTTGAGTTTCCCATAGACTTACATTGGGCTCGTTGCTCGGATCGAGCACCCGAGTATTCCAATTTGCTCGACCCGAGCAACGAGTACCCGAGCATTTTAGTGCTCGCTCATCACTAATAAGCAGCTATGAAACCCCATTCTGTGGCTTCAGCGGTCATATGAATGGATAACATCCATCTGTACCCTGCTCCTTATTAATCTCTCCAATATATGTTAATAAGATATAGGGAGAAAATTATAGGGAGTATGAATGCATGATCAGACTATACAGGGGTTGTTTTCTGTCTGTGACCACAGAGAATCTGCATAACAGCTGAACACACCAAACAGCAGGGTATTTTTATGGAAGACTTTTTGCAAATATGCTTCAACTTTTATTTTTGATCCACTTTTAAAAATTTTAAGAATAATGCAAAGATTGAAAAGTAGATTTTAGTTATTATATATGTTAGCAGCTATTCAAAAAGTATTGCTGTGCTTTAATGCTTCCAGAAAGCGTGATCCTGTATTCCAAATGTCATAGATCAGGGATGTCTAATTAGATGTTTCATTGATAATAATGAATTGCTATCAGAATAATGGGAGCATCCATGATGGCAGACTGTGACACCAGTAGCAGTCAGGGCAAACTGGAAAATTTGCAGTCTTAACAACACACTTGTAAGAAAGAATTTCCTTTTATCCCACAGGTACATTAGATTTTTTTCCCGTTACATGTAGACTTTTTACTATTCTTTCACTGCTTTGAAGGTTCACTTTGTAGGACATCCAGTTAGTTTGATCAAAAATGACATTCAAGAGAAAAGTCAGTCTGTTTTATTATTATGCAATTTAATACGGAGAATGAATACTGTCTAATGTCACTAAAACGTTAAAATCTGTTCTCAACTAAAGAACTAGCTTTAGACAGAAATTAGAAAGTATGGTATAATTGTAATGAGACGTTTATCTAAAAGATTAGATTTCTTAAATTATTATACTGTCATGAGAAAAATTAACTACAAACTCTTTAATTCTATGGTTTTACGTATCAGGATATAATTTTACAAAATCTAGTCTTTACAAGGTTTTAAAATTAAAGAGTACCCATCAACAATCTGGGGTTGCCCTTTTTATTTAACAAATGAGTGAGAAGCTCTAGATTAGTGATTTTTCTAAATAACATCTAGTAATAAAAGTAAATGCTCAAAAGTGCCCCTAATGTCCCCTGAAAGGCCCAAATTTACTAGTAAAAGTCAGACCCAACCTTTAGGGTTGTAAGATCTCAGCATGCAGAGTGAGATCCCACAACCTTCCACATTTGATCACTGAAAGAGTGAGATCTTGTGAAATCTTTCTCTTTGCACTAACAGAGTGCTGCCACGTACTTTGTTAAGTTCTTTGCAAGTAGTAACATCATTATATCAGTTGCCATTTAGAAGAGTAAGCCATAGCGATCAAATAGTGCAAAGAGAGAGACCTTGTGAGATCTTGCTCTTTCACTGCAAGAGTGCCCTTGAAGGGTTGTAGGAATCCACTCTGCATGCTGTGACCCACAACCCAGAGGTTTGGGAATAACTTTTGCAACAAAGTCAAAGCTATTTGGGAGACATTAGGAACCCTTTTGAACGGTTTTGTTACTACATGATATTTAATAAAATCACCATTCTGGGGTTGTCCATGCTTTTATTAAATAAAAAGAACAAACCCAGATTTTTAATAGGTACTTTTAAAGTAAAAACAACCTCTGGTGCTGCTAATCAAATGCCCTTGATTATTTTTTCATCAGCAAGTTTGATCACCTCTATAAAAGCAGAAGTTTTGGCAGTATGCTGGCTTGAAGCATTCAGGCTTGTGTTGATAAAATGCAAAGGAGAAAAGATATCAGCAATGATCTTAGACGAGTAGTTTTTGCTCAACTGGGAAAGGGTTATAAGACCATTTTCAAGTAATATGGAGTCCATCATTCTACACTGAGAAAAGATTATTCACAAGTGGAAAACATTGAAGACAGTTGACAATCTTCCCATGGGTGGACGTCCTACTAGATTCAACCCAAGGTGCTCAGAGAAACTGCAAAAAAAAACAAGAGCTACAGTTCAGAATATAAAAGCCTCAGTTAGCATGTTCATAATTTTAAGGTTGAAGGGAGACATAAGTCTATTGAGTTTTTTTAATTTTAAGTTTTAGTCTCCTTAGGTGACTTGAACATGCATTTGTCTGATCCCTTATACTATATACTGCAACACTACAGTATAAAAAATCTTGGTCTCTTATAAACACCAGCCACAGGTGAATCTACACAGTAGTACTGTAATGGCTAACACGAGGATCTTAGCGGACTCTTTGCTGCCATAATACCCTGCGATCACGTCACGAGGGGGCTGGATGGCACATGGAATTGCACGCTATCTTGTTCAAGTGAATTAAGTGCCACTTTCCTAGTATGTTGGGTAGGTATTAAACATAACATTATCACAGCTAAAACAGCATGCATGAGTGCAGGGGAAGACACTCCATTGGTGCAACTTGTGAAGCCATGTAGGGGTTCAAGAAGCAAGGGAGTCCACTTCCACCTCCAAAACAGCAAGTAGATTTTGTAACAGGCACAAAGATAAGTCCATATACTGTTCTTGCATAGGGGTCCTCTTCTGTCTGTATCTTCCCTTGATAGGGTGTAACATAACTCTTGTGGGTGGCTTACTTTACTGGACCAATTCAACAATACTTCATTAAGTGCTCATTCAGACGTCAGTGATTTTTCTCATGTGTAAAAAATGGCCCCAGTTTCATCAGTGTTTTTTATCAGACAGTCATCACAGTTTGGTCAGAGTTAAATCAGTTTTTATCTGATAAAAAACTAATGATGGAAGTTTCTCAACCTTCTTATATCAAACAGTCCATGAAAACCGGAGAGCACATAGATGGCATCCATGTGATGTCTGATTTTTTCATCGACCTATAGACTTGCATTAGTGAGATTGATGTGAGACTCAGATCAAAGTCAGACAAGTCACTGTATTGACCATTTATTCAACAAAAATACATAGACATGTGAACTACCCCATAGGCTATAATAGGTACTATCTTTATCCGTGAAAAACACAGAGAGAACTCATACAAGAAAAACTGACATCTGAATGAGGTTTAAGGGGTTGTAATGATGCTTCTTCATTTAACCTATTTACATACTCAGAGGACGAACATCCAGATGAAGAATAATATTTGGTGTGTAACCAGAGGAATTCCATACAATTACGGAAGAACAACTGTGATGGGATTTCAACCTTAGACCATAGTCTTGCAACTAAAATGACCTAAGGATGAGTTTTTATGGCTATGCAACAGAATTCTTGTATTTGTATAATAATACTGAGATTAAAAAATATATATAAAATACATGTTTAATACATTTAATTTTGCTTTACAACTTTACTCAGGAACCAGAGCAGTAATACCATGGCACTCATTTACTATGCATTGCTTGCATTGCAGTAATTTGTTTTTAATGCTAGTGTATCAAGCCGGCCATGTACTTTTTATGACTTTTTATTATACCTGTCAGCTTCTCCTACAGCTCTTGAATTACTCCTGACTTATAACTTAAAGAAAAGATTTCTTTACTCACTGGATAGAGTTGCTTACCGTCATTATACAAACTTATACTTTTTTTTGTTGCTTAATATCTCGTCTTTGTGTTCCATCTGGCACGTATTTTGCAATTAATTCCGATAATAAACAAGGCTATTTAATGGTTGTTTCTTCTTCTCTGCCGTTTTATTGCACTAGGATTATTGAAATGTCAAACACTTTTACTCTTTACCAGGTAACCATTAATTCTAGGGATGTGGAGAGTAAATACAAAATGACATTTTGCATTACCTGGCACAGGAGCAAGCATCTTTGCTGTTCCGTTGATCATATGAATATGTGAAGTAAAATACAGCAATTGTTTAATTAAATTGTCACCTTGAAGAGTTTGGAAAATTAGCAATTTTCTTATTAGGAAACACTGTATTTGAGCAAAAAGCAGTTTAACTTTTCAAGCAAGGACCTCAATTAACCTTTTTGGCATCTGTTAATACACATCAAACAAAATAAATCCATAAATCCATTTATTGTGCAAACGCAGGAATAAATGTTTTGTAACAGTAAAGTTTTATGTATATAGCAAAACCTTTAGCATGGGAGAAATTATGGTGACACATGTAGTCCCTATGAAGAATTAGATAATATGTGACACCTCATTGAACCTACATACAGCACAGTCTTCATCAACCCCCAAAAATGCATGTAGAGAGTACTTAAGAATAAATCACGTCTGTTCTATTGTGCGCTCTATTATACCACAAGGTTTTAACCCAGAGAATAAAAACTCTACACATTTATATAATGTTTGGGTCCTTAAAGATTTAATCCTCAGAAGTATAGCACGCTGCTAGTGATGAGCGAGCACTAAAATGCTCGGGTGCTCGATGCTCGATTCGAGCACATTGGAATACTCAGGTGCTCGACCTGAGCAATGAGCCCAATGTACAGTACAGACCAAAAGTTTGGACACACCTTCTCATTTAAAGATTTTTCTGTATTTTCTTGGCTCTGAAAATTGTACATTCACACTGAAGGCATCAAAACTATGAATTAACACATGTGGAATTATATACTTAACAAAAAAGTGTGAAACAACTGAAAATATGTCTTCTATTCTAGGTTCTTCAAAGTAGCCACCTTTTGCTTTGATGACTGCTTTGCACACTCTTGGCATTCTCTTGATGAGCTTCAAGCGGTAGTCATCGGAAATGGTCTTCCAACAATCTTGAAGGAGTTCCCAGAGATGCTTAGCACTTGTTGGCCCTTTTGCATTCACTCTGCGGTCCAGCTCACCCCAAACCATCTCGATTAGGTTCAGGTCTGGTGACTGTGGAGGCCAGGTCATCTGGCGTAGCACCCCACCTACTTTGTCAAATAGCCCTTATACAGCCTGGAGGTGTGTTTGGGGTCATTGTCCTGTTGAAAAATAAATGATGGTCCAGCTAAACGCAAACTGGATGGAATAGCATGCTCCTGCAAGATGCTGTGGTAGCCATGCTGGTTCAGTATGCCTTCAATTTTGAATAAATCCCCAACAGTGTCACCAGCAAAGCATCCCCACACCATCACACCTCCTCCTCCATGCTTCACGGTGGGAACCAGGCATGTAGAGTCGATCCGTTCACCTTTTCTGCATCGCACAAAGACACGGTGGCTGGAGCCAAAGATCTCAAATTTGGACTCATCGGAACAAAGCACAGATTTCCACTGGTCTAATGTCCATTCCTTGTGTTCTTTAGCCCAAAGAAGTCTCTTATGTTTGTTGCCTGTCCTTAGCAGTGGTTTCCTAGCAGCTATTTTACCATGAAGGCCTGCTGCACAAAGTCTCCTCTTAACAGTTGTTGAAGATATGTGTCTGCTGCTAGAACTCTGTGTGGCATTGACCTGGTCTCTAATCTGAGCTGCTGTTAACCTGCGCTTTCTGAGGCTGGTGACTCGGATAAACTTATCCTCAGGAGCAGAGGTGACTCTTGGTCTTCCTTTCCTGGGGCGGTCCTCATGTCAGCCAGTTTCTTTGTAGCGCTTAATGGTTTTTGCAACTGCACTTGGGGACACTTTCAAAGTTTTCCCAATTTTTCGCACTGACTGACCTTCATTTCTTAAAGTAATGACGGCCACTCATTTTTCTTTTCTTAGCTACTTTTTTCTTGCCATAATACAAATTCTAACAGTCTATTCAGTAGGACTATCAGCTGTGTATCCACCTGACTTCTGCACAACACAACTGATGGTCCCAACCCCATTTATAAGGCAAGAAATCCCACTTATTAAACCTGACAGGGCACACCTGTGAAGTGAAAACAATTTCCGGTGACTACCTCTTGAAGCTCATCAAGAGAATGCCAAGAGTGTGCAAAGCAGTCATCAAAGCAAAAGGTGGCTACTTTGAAGAGCCTAGAATGTAAGACATATTTTCAGTTGTTTCACACTTTTTTGTTAAGTATATAATTCCACATGTGTTAATTCATAGTTTTGATGCCTTCAGTGTGAATGTACAATTTTCATAGTCATGAAAATACATAAAAATCTTTAATTGAGAATGTGTGTCCAAACTTTGGTCTGTACTGTAAGTCTATGGGAAACTCGAGAATTTTTCAGGGGGCTCCCCCCGGCAGTCTGCAGAAGACCTAAAAATTGCCCAAATCGATAAGAACAGTGCTCAAATGACATGGGGACAGCATGGGGAAGACCCCTGGAAGCATTTCTGACTCCCAGGTCACTTCTGTCAACAACGTTATCAGAGGTACTACGCCACTTTTACGGACTCACAATAAAACATACCAAAATGGATTTTCCTGGGAAATATGTTAAGGAACATGCTTTCCAGGGAAATGACTTGTATTTAGGGCAAAATAAATAACCAAAAACCAAAAATGCTTCTCCACACCTTGGGCTATGTTCACACATAGCGTTCTTGATGCGTTTTTGCACTTTTGCATTGCTTTCAACCGTGACAAATGCATTCACCAGGAAATGTCATTTTAACATTTTACAACCTTATCTGGCCATGTGGTGTGTGAGATATCATCAGACACATCGTGTTTCATTCATGAAGGAGGGACTCTGAAAGTCACAAAGCCTATTTTCATAGGGCCATCAGGTGGCCTTTACTATTCTTAAAGGGCCAGCAGTCGGCCCTCACTATTCTTAGAGAGCCATCAGCCGGCTATGTTTTATTATTCCCATTACTAAAGAGTGGGCCTCCTATACTGTTATTGCGTATGCAGTGACTGCAAGGGCTGCCCAAAATTTGGACGCACCCCAATACCACTTTGAAAATTTGGATGCACCCCAATACCCCTTTGAAGAGACTTAGAGGAGGGCCTCCTGAAAACAATGTTCCCATTATTAGGAAGTAGGTCTCCCATTGTGTTTGCCTATGCAGTGAATGCAAGGGTTGCCAAAAATTTGGAGACACTCCAATGCCCCTTGGAAGAGACGTGGAGGTCAGAGGGCCTCCTGAAATCAATGTTCCCATTATTAGGAAGTGGGAATCCCATTGTGTTTGCCTATGCAGTGAATGCAAGGGCTGTCAAAAATTAGGAGGCACTTCAATGCTCCTTGGAAGAGACGTGGAGAAGGGCCTCATAAAAAAATGTTCCCATTATTAGGAAGTGGGTCTCCCATTGAATTTGCCTATGCAGTGAATACAAGGGTTGCCAAAAATTTGGAGGCACTCCAATGCCCCTTGGAAGAGACGTGGAGGTCAGAGAGCCTCCTGAAAACAATGTTCCCATTATAAGGAAGTGGGTTTCCCATTGTGTTTGCCTATGCAGTGAATGCAAGGGCTGCCAAAAATTGGGAGGAACTCCAATGCCCCTTGGAAGAGACGTGGAGGAGGGCCTCATAAAAAAATGTTCCCATTAGAAAGGAGCGGGCCTCCTATACTTGTAATGCCCATGCACTAAGTGTATGGGCTGATAAACATTTACCCCTGGGGGGTATACATGAACATACTGTGTAAAAAAAATTTCTTTTACGGGCATCATAAACACCCTTTAAAAAAATTATGTGGGTGTTGCATCATGGACCACGGTCAACCTGGTGGAGGATGAGGAGAAGGAGGAGGACAAGAGCAAATAGCCAAAATCAGGAAGCATATACCCATGTCTAGGTGTGAAAAAGTACATGGGAATACGCCTCCCAAGAAAAGACATTGGATTTGAGGTTATGTTACGCTGCTGTCATTCGGTGTTGTTGAGAAGTCTGGCCCAATCCAGCCCTTGTTCATTTTTATAAAAGTCTACCTGTAAGCATTTTCAGTTGACAGGCGGATGCGCTTATCAGTTATAATTCCACCAGCGGCAATAAAAACCCGCTCTGATAAAACGCTGGTGGCAGGGAAGGCCAGGACCTCCAAGGCATAGGGAGACAGTTCTTTCCACGTATCCAGCTTGGATACCCAATAATTATAAGGCACAGAGGAATCACGGAGGACGTTGGTCCGGTCGGCATCTTCCCAAACTTTGCACTCCTTGCAAGAGTACCCCGCACCTCAGGGCTTGTGCGATGGGAGGGTCTGAGAAAATTCTCCCAGAACTTTGACAGTGTTCCCCTGCCTCTGCTGGATTGAAGTTGTGTCTCTCTCGCCTATACTTCTTGCTTGTCCAACGTAGTGTGACCTCTGCCGCCAGCATTTTCAGATGGGAATTTTTTTAATAGTTCCGCAACAAGGGCCTTCTGGTACAGCCCCATTTTTGTAGACCTGTCCGCCTCAGGAATAATAGATATAAAGTTCTCCTTGTAGAGTGGGTCTAGAAGTGTCATCAACCAGTAATGACTGTCACCCAAAATTATGAGAACGCGAGGGTCATGGGAAAGGAAACATAACATATACTCAGCCATGCGTGCCAGAATACTAACAGGCAAGACTTCCGTGTCCTCACCAAGAGGACGACTAACCATGCCCTCCTCCTCTCCCATTAGGTAGGGGAAAGGGAAAGTAGGAGAAGTGTGGATATATAGAAATATTTAAAATTCATAAACTTTATTAATTTATTAAAATCCTTTAAGTACAAAATTTCTCATGCATCTATAGATGCATATAAGGTAACCATCTATTGGAGTATAAAGATGGTACCCACTAATATATCTGGCTAGATGTAGTGTAGGACAAATTTGGGACACCTCAGTCCAGTCTCTCTAATATAGGACCGAGGTTATGTGTGCCTGATATCCCCATATATTGGAATAGCCTCGATGTTAATATCAGGTGGAGCAGTTATACAAATCCAATTGAAGATTGGAAAAATTAGTTGCTATCATGGCAAAATATTTTATTCCACTGTCATGTATGAATCTGCCTTGGGGCATGACTGTTCACCACCTGATTAACATGTATGCATGAGCTGACATTTGTCTAGCGGTTAGTGATATTATGGCAGTGATAGATATCAACTATCATCACTAACTCTCTGCCCAATCCCGCAGTTGTCCATAATGAAGTTCACAGTGTGTGTATTTATACTTGTTATAGCTGAGCCGGCACCATTTGAAATCATTAGCAGGAGGAAAGCCTCACTGCCAAGCGATCATATCTCTTATAGCATTGAGGAGCAGTCCGCTGAGCCGAACAAATACTCACAAGTGTTGAGCCACCCCCATAGTGTTCGGGTTCGGTTCGTCGAACACCCGTATGTTCGCCGAACTGTTCATCGAACTGTTCGTCGAACACCATCGAACACCGTTAAAACCAATGGCAGGCAAACAAAAACACATAGAAACACATAGAAAACACCTTCAAAGGTGTCCAAAAGCTGACAAACTGCTCAGAAGACACAACTAACACATGGTAAAGTGACAAGTACATATTGTCATGCGAAAAGAAAAGAGGTGGGGGAGTAAAAGGAGGGGGAGACACAGATATAGGCATGTCATGCCCTTCTAAAACCAAAAAAGTGCAAAGCCGACATGGCCAGTCCGTTCCTGCCCGTGCCACCTCCATGTCGCTGGGTTTGTGCCAGAGCCGCGGTGGACCCTGACGGCCAGCCCCCCTCTCCCAATACTTGTGCCTGTCCACTGGTGGGTCGAGCGAGCCCCCCTGCGGTGGAGGCAGGTCTAATCTTTTTAATTTAAATTGTCTCTCTAATTTGATTTAGTACACTTTAAAGCCTTTTACAAGGATCTATTGAAGGGCAAGTCTCATGCCAGCAGCCACGGTAATTCCAGCTCCAGTAGCGTCCACTAAAGCTGCTGTAGTCAAAAAGCTTATATAAGGATCGAGCTTGGCGGTCCACCGCAAGGCGTCCAAACGCCAGTCCCAGCCCCTGTGCCTTGGGGAGCCTCCCCGATGCTCTTTACTGAGTGTCCCGGGGGCCCGAACCATTTCCTTTGAAAAAATGAAGTGTCCAAACTACAGGTGGTGTAGCTAGCTTAACAGCTGGGATAATCCGCTGACTAGCAGACACTGCTACTAGGCACAAAGTATTTCCTGGGCTAGATGCAGTTAAAAATTTGTAATTAGATACTCTCATTGGAGGCTGAGAAAGCATTCCATGGAGTCTCCTGGCACGCCATATATTATTCTCTTAAAAAGCTTGGGGTAGGGGTCTAGGGGACCCTTTTATAGGCAAAATCACGGCCCTGTATCGCAATACGTCAACTAGGCTGAAGATAAATGGAACATTTTCATCACCTTTCATAATCACCAATGGGACAAGGCAGGGATGTCCTCTGTCCCCTCTCTTATACATCCTAGTGACGGAGCACCTGCTCTCATCAATTCGCCATAACCCCAATATTAGGTGGATTGAGGTGGGAGGCACCGAGTACAAGTGCTCTGCATTTCCTGATGATGTCCTAGTATATATCACTCAATCACATATATCCATCCCTGCTGTTATGGCTGAAATAGATCACTTTGTTACATGGTCAAATTTTAAAATCAATGCAGCGAAGTCTGAGGACCTCGATGTCTCCCTCCCCAAATCCATACAGGATTCCATCCAGTCCAACTTTCCCTTTGCCTGGCCCTCACAAGGTATCAAATACTTAGGAATTCGTATTCATAGAGACCTCTCCCGTCTATGTTATCTTAATTTTGGGCCCTTTATTGAACAACTCCATACAGACCACGGTTGGCAAGTTAGAACTGTAAGATTCACTACGTGAACCACTGGTGTTTTGTGGAAAAGCACATGTACACTGTGTTCCAAATTATTATGCAAAAAGTGTTTAGGAGTGATAAGGTAAGAATTTTTTTGTTTGTCAGTTAAACTCATTGATGGTGATGTGTGTCAGGGCTCTTTATATCACTGTAAGCAATTGCAGACACCTGTGCTAATTAGTTTGGCAGGTGTGTCCAATGAAAGGCAAGACTACTTAAGAAGGCTGTCCCACATTATTAAGCAGCCTACATTTTCTGCCAAAATGGGAAAGAAAAAGGATGTGTCGGCTGCTGAGAAGCAACAAATTGTGGAGTGTTTAGGTCAAGGCATGACTACAATCAACATTGCCAAGACACTTCATCCTGATCATCGCACAATCAAGAAGTATGTAGCTGATTCACAGTACACACGTGTGCGTGCTGATAAGGGAAAATTGAGGACTCTTTCCTACAGGCAATTATGTCAGGTTAAAAGAGCAGCGGCAAGAAAGCCTTGTCATAGCAGCAGAGAAGTTTTTGCAGCTGCTGGTGCCTCCAACGTCCCCCGAACAACAAGATGCAGGGTCATTCAGAGGTTTGCAGTTGTGCGTAAGCCATCCTGTCGACCTCCTCTATCCACTGTACACAAGCAGAAACGGGTCCAGTGGGCCAAACAATACATGAAGACTGACTTCAAAACTGTTTTGTTCACCGATGAGTGCCGTGCAACGCTCGATGGTCCAGATGGATGGAGTGGAGGATGGCTGGTTGATGGACACCCCATGCAAACACGGCTACGGCGCCAACAAGGAGGAGGTGGAGTAATGTTTTGGGCTGGAATCATGGGGAGAGAGATTGTCGGCCCCTTTAGGATCCCTGAAGGGGTAAAGATGAACTCCATACTGTATGTGGAGTTTCCCAAACAGCACTTCCTGCCATGGTTCAAGAAGAAGAACCGTGTATTCCGCAGCAAGATCATTTTCATGCATGATAATGCACCATCTCATGCTGCACATAACACATCTGCATCTCTGGCTGATATGCGCATGATAGGGGACAAACTTTTGGTGTGACCCGCATGCTCCCCTGACCTCAACCCCATTGAGAACCTCTGGAGCACCTACAAAAGGAGTGTCTATGATGGCAGGAGGCAGTTCACATCTAAGCAACAGCTCTGGGAGGGTATTCTGTCCTCATGTAAAACAATTGAAGCAGAAACCATCCAAAACCTGACAAATTCAATGGACGAGAGAGTTCAGAAGCTCCTTTCGAACAAGGGGTCCTATGTGCAAATGTAACAACACCTGGAATAAAGTTTTGAGTTGAAAACTGTTTGATTTCAGTTTCTAATAACCTGCTAATGCTTATAATTTCAAAAATGACCATTTTTGGGTTCTTTATTAAAATGAAAAGGTTGATGGAAGAGTGTGGGGGATCTAAGAGTGTGGCAACCCAGTAGTCAGGATTATTTCGAATTCTGACAATCTGAGGGTCATGTTGCAGGTAGTGCAGCAAGAAGGCACTCATGTGTCTTGCGCATCTAGGAGCCCCAAAAATATTTTCCGGGCTAGATGCAGCTAAAAATTATAATTAATTTGAAAGCTGGTGGAGCTTAGTATAGATGGCCTAATAGAATCAGTACTGCACACTGCTACAAGGCCCAAATTATTTTCCAGCCAAGATACAGATAAACATGATTAGTAATTTTAAATCTGGTGGAGTTTAGTATAGATGGCTTAATAGAATCAGTACTGCACACTGCTACAAGGCCCAAATTATTTTCCAGCCAAGATTCAGATAAACAAGATTTGTAATTTGAAAGCTTAAAACGGTTAATGAGGTGATTTTAACAAATCATCAAGCTTTTGCTCTCTCCAGGATGACACAGGGGTAGAAAAGTCCTTTCGGATCCATGATTTGTTCATCTTTATGAACGTGAGTCTGTCTACATTATCAGTGGACAGCCACGTGCGCTTATCTGTCAGCAGACCACCAGCAGCGCTGAACACACGTTCAGACAGAACGCTGGCTGCGGGGCATGACAAGATCTCCAAGGCGTAAGTGGCGAGCTCCGGCAATTTATCCAGATTGGAAGCCCAAAAAGAGCAAGGGTCCAGTGACACAGTCATGGCTCCAATGTTTACTTGGAGATACTCCTGTACCATCGTCTCTAGGCATTGACTATGTGTCAGACTTCTTGTCTCCTGTGGCCTTTCAAAGGATGGGCTAAAAAAGTGGTGAAATGATTCCGCAAAATTGATGTTACCAGCAGATACTGTGTTTTCGTTACGTTTTGAGTGCTGAACACTCGACGGTCCCATGGTTGGCAAGTTGGAACTCTGAGATTCACTACGTGCACCACTAGTATTTTGTGGAAAAGCACATGTAAGATTCTGCAACAGTCTCTGCTGAAACTCCTGCATGCATGCATCTCTTTCTATGGCAGGAATAATTCTAATTCTCACAATTCGAGGGTCATGTTGCAGGTAGTGCAGCAAGAAGGCACTCATATGTCTTGCGCATCCAGGAGCACCAAGTCCCTGTTGTGTAGGTGGCAAGGTAACAATCATGCTTCCTTCCTCTGCCCTCTCCCCCCAACCTTGCACAACAGAAATGTGATCAAGGTCTCCCTCATCTGATGAGTCTTCCATCAATTCGTCCTCCACTTCTTCCTGGGCTCCTGCACGTTCCTCACTAGTTTGGCTGCTACCATGCGCCCTGGTAAATCCATCTCCTCCACCCTCACATGCCTGCCGCCTTGGTGCTGCCGACCGTCTGGACCTTGCAGATGTTAGCCCTTCCGCATACAACTCCTCCTCCTCTACTTACTCCACCTCCTCTTGTGCCACCACCAGTCTCCGAATTCTGTTTAACATGTGCTGCAGTATGTAAATCACCAGAATAGTCATGCTGATAATGGCATCGTCAGCACTAAACATCTTCGTTACCATTTCAAAACTGTGCAGAAGGGTGCATAGGTCCCTGATCTGAGACCACTCCTCCAACGTGATTTGCCCCACCTCTGGATCTCGTTGGCCCAGGCTATACGTCAGAACGTATTGCACCAGGGCTTGTCGGTGCTGCCACAGTCGCTGCAACATGTGCAGAGTTGAATTCCACTGGGTAGGCACATCGCATTTTAGCCGTTGAAGTGGCAGGCCCAACGACTTCTGTAGAGATGTAAGTCGCTGAGCTGCAGGATGCGAAAGGCGGAAGTGAGCAAACAGTGACCATGGACTCTGCAGAAGGCCATCTAGTCCGGGATAGTGGGCTAAAAATTGCTGGACAACTAGGTTCAACATGTGAGCCGTACAAGGCACGTGTGTGACATTGCCCCGGCGAAGGGCCACACCCAGGTTTGCAGCATTGTCGCACACGGCCTTCCCTGGTTTCAGGTCCAATGGAGACAACCATTCATGAAATTGGTTTTCCAGAGCTGACCACAACTCCTCAGCTGTGTGACTCACATTTCCCAGACATTTCAAAGTAAAAACTGCCTGATGACATTGAGCCCTGCTGCCAGCATAGAAAGGAGGTGTGCAGGATCCCTTCTGCGCAGTTAGAAAGCTTTTGGCATGACCAGACAGGCTTTGGGTGCAGGTGGAGGACCGAGAGGAGGTTGAGGAGGCAGAAGCAGTGGAGGAACTTCGAGATAAAGAGGATTGACGCACAACTCGTGGGGACGGCAAGACTTGGACAGCAGCCCCTTGTCCTGCTGTCACCATAGTTACCCAGTGCCCAGTCTGCGACATGTAACGCCCCTGTCCATGCCTACTTGTCCAAGTGTCTGTGGTGAAATGCACCCTGTCACACACAGAGTTTCTCAAAGAAGCGGTGATGTTGTGTGTGACATGCTGGTGGAGCGCAGGCACACCTTTCTTTGAGAAGTAGTGCCGACTGGGCATCTGGTACTGGGGCACTGCGACGGACATAAGTTCTCGAAAATCCTCTGTGTCCACTAGGCGGAAAGGCAGCATTTCTGTAGCCAAGAGCTTGCAGATGGTGAAATTCAACCTCTTAGTTTTCTCATGGCTAGGAGGAAATGGTCTTTTACTTGTCCACATCTGAGGGACCGAGGGCTGGCTGTTGTGCTTTGACGGGGTTGAGAAGGGTGTCCTCGGCAAACTGTCAGTCTGTGAGGAAGATGCAGGCGGACATGTTAGGTTGCCTTGATCCAAAGGTGGTGCTATCGATGTCGGACAGCGCTGAACACCAGCTGGTGTTTCCACCTCCAAAGAAAATGATGACCTGCCAATCATTCTGGCTGTTGCGGGTAAAGAGGTGGCAGGTCTGCGTCCCAAAACAGGTGTGACTGCTGTCCCCCCAGTCACAGAAGATGAAGAGGTCCCGGATGCACAAGATGTGGCAGACGGTGGCTGGCCCGGCCGGCTAGGCCGCATTTAGCACAGTGAGCTTCCCACTGCAACTTATGCTTCATATCCATGTGCCTGTTCATGCATGAAGTACTCAAACTATGTATTTTTTGGCCTCTACTTAGCTTTTGCTGACAAATGTTACAGATAACACGAGTTGGGTCATCTTTATCGATCTGAAAAAATGCCCAGGCTATGCAAGGCTTAGCACCCATGCGACCTGAAGAGCCACCACGACTTGTGGTCAGAGGCAGAGTTAATTTTGAGGATGCAATTGTTGACGTGCTTCCAATACTACGTCTCTGTCCAGGAAGGCGCAACCTGACCTCGTCGTCACTAGCATCCTCCTCCATCTCCTCTGCTGACCTCTTCAACTGGCTGACTGTGTGTTGACAGTAAGTGGGATCTCCAACCTCGTCATCATCACCCTGTGTGTTATCACACCTGTCGTCCTCAGAGCCAACCTGTTCCTGCCCTGACAAAAAAATAAAGTTGTCGCTCCAATCAGGTATTTGAGTCTCATCATCATCTTCCTCATTGTCTCCACCAACAGGAGTTACAGTTTGGGAACGAGGGTCTACATTATGGTCAGAACCTTCTGCGTCTGGTCCTGGATCCGACTCATAAAGATTCTGGGCATCAGTGCAGATCATTTCCTTGTCTGGATTCACAGAAGCTCTGGAGCCGACCACTGATTGCCAGGCTATAGTATGAGTAAACAGCTCTGCAGATTCAACCATCTGTTCTACCTCATACTCAGACGGGCAGCTGGAGACTTGGGAGCTGTGAGGAAGCAAGTGCGATTGGGGTGACACCTCGGAGGACTGGAGTATTTGTGATGTTGAAGTTGAGGTGGAGGAGAGCCCACTTAAAGGAGCACTTGATATCCGTTGAAGCACCTGCTGTTTTTGTGTCTCATCTGGAATTTGTAGCGATTGGCGTGGCCGTAAGAAAGGGATCTTATCACATTGTCCGCTAAAAGAAGTAGACATCTTAGTTTGGCTGGAAGATGGTCTTTCTTCTGCAGATGTTACTGGTGCTTTAACACCTACCCCATAGACACAAACTTTTTTTCCCTTCCCAACACGCCTATTCCCCTTTCCACCAGCAACAGGCCTTTTTCCACTCATTTTGGTGGTTAACTAATTCACAACTCTGGAGTTGTTTGCACAAAAAGCAATGGATGGGAGCCGAGCAGAGCTGAGTGGCCAAACTGTGGTATTAGCCCAAAAGTATTGGCTGGGTTAGATGCAGATAAAAATTATTTTGAATTTGCAACCTGGTGGAGGTTAGTATACATGGACTAATAGAACAATTCCCACACACTGCTACAAGCCGAAATATTTTTTCAGAGCTAGATGCAGAAAAAAATTATATTGAATTTGCAACCTGGTGGAGGTTAGTATAGATGGACTAATAGAACAAGTCCCACACACTGCTACAAGCCGAAATATTTTTTCAGAGCTAGATGCAGATAAAAATTATTTTGAATTTGCAACCTGGTGGAGGTTAGTATAGATGGACTAATAGAACAAGTCCCACACACTGCTACAAGCCGAAATATTTTTTCAGAGCTAGGTGCAGAAAAAAATTATGTTGAATTTGCAACCTGGTGGAGGCTTGTATAGATGGACTAATAGAACAAGTCCCACAAACTGCTACAAGCCGAAATATTTTTTCAGAGCTTGATGTAGATAAAATTATTTTGAATTTGGAACCTGGTGGAGGTTAGTATAGATGGACTAATAGAACAAGTCCCACACACTGCAACAAGCCGAAATATTTTTTCAGAGCTAGATGCAGAAAAAAATTATTTTGAATTTGCAACCTGGTGGAGGTTAGTATAGATGGACTAATAGAACAAGTCCCACACACTGCTTCAAGCTGAAATAAGTTTTCAGAGCTAGATGCAGAAAAAAATTATATTGAATTTGCAACCTGGTGGAGGTTAGTATAGATGGACTAAAAGAACAAGTCCCACACACTGCTACAAGCCAATATATTTTTTCAGAGCTAGATGCAGATAAAAATTATTTTGAATTTGCAACCTTGTGGAGGTTAGTATAGATGGACTAAAAGAACAAGTCCCACACACTGCTACAAGCCGAAATATTTTTTCAGAGCTAGATGCAGAAAAAAATGATATTGAATTTGCAACCTGGTGGAGGTTAGTATAGATGGACTAATAGAACAAGTCCCACACACTGCTACAAGCCGAAATATTTTTTCAGAGCTAGATGCAGAAAAAAATTATATTGAATTTGCAACCTGTTGGAGGTTAGTATAGATGGACTAATAGAACAAGTTCCACACACTGCTACAAGCCAAAATATTTTTTCAGAGCTAGATGCAGATAAAAATTATTTTGAATTTGCAACCTGGTGGAGGTTAGTATAGATGGAATAATAGAACAAGTCCCACACACTGCTACAAGCCCAAGCCCAAATATTTTCTCTGAGCTAGATGCAGATAAAAATTATTTTGAATTTGCAACCTGGTGGAGGCTAGCATAGATGGACTAATAGAACAAGTCCCACACACTGCTACAAGCCCAAGCCCAATTATTTTTTCAGAGCTAGATTCAGATAAATATTATTTTGAATTTGCAACCTGGTGGAGGTTAGTATAGATGGACTAATAGAACAAGTCCCACACACCGCTACAAGCCCAAGCCCAAATATTTTTTCAGAGCTAGATGCAGATAAAAATTATTTTGAATTTGCAACCTGGTGGAGGTTAGTATAGATGGACTAATAGAACAAGTCCCACACACTGCTACAAGCCCAAGCCCAAATATTTTTTCAGAGCTAGATGCAGATAAAAATTATTTTGAATTTGCAACCTTGTGGAGGTTAGTATAGATGGACTAATAGAATGATGCTATGCCCAAAATGTTTTACTTCACTAGGTGCAGTAAAAAAAATTGTATTCTATACACAGGTTGTGTAGCTTGCAACACAGATAGGCTACTCCACTGACTAACACACACTGAAAGAGGCCAAAAAGGATTTGCTTAGCTAGATTTAGCCAAATGCTGTGAAAAAAACTTGCACAGCACTGGCACAGACCTGCCTGGCAAAAAGTGATAGGAACTGATGTAACCTAGCCCTCTAAAGTACTGCAATTACAATTAGTCTTTACTCCCAACCTATCTATTTAAGAGCACAGACCTGCCTTATAAAAGTCGTAGGAAATGATGTAACCTAGTCCTCAAAAGGACTGCAATTACAATTAGTCTTTACTCCCAACCTATCTATTTAAGAGCACAGACCTGCCAGATAAAAGTCATAAGAAATGATGTAACCTAGTCCTTAAAAGGACTGCAATCACAACTATTCCCTACTCCCAAGCTATTTGTAGATTTGTGCGAAAATTGGCTTGAAATTAACACTGAAAGTATAGCGCACACAGCAACAGTGGTGCCGTCTAACACGCAGCTGCAGCAGTGAGAAAATGGTGGTGATGGGGAAAATGGCTGGGTCTTATAGGGCAAGGACATGTGACATACACTGCCAATGACACATGCCCTTGCTTGTGTGAAAAAAAGCACTTTGCTCCGTGTGTGCACTGCTGATAGGCTGACAGATTGAACCTCCCCACTGTAAATGCAGGAAAGAGAAAAAAAAATGGAGATCTTCATTATTGCTGCAGAGATCCATCCCCTGCCCCTCCCCCCGCCCCGCTGTACACTCAATCTGCGTATTAACATTAATTTTCAGCATTACTGAGAAAAAATCCAGTTATGATTTTGGTGCACGAACAGTTATCGAACATAACCTCGAACAGCCGAATTTTTTTCAAATTGTTCGTGTTCGCCGAATGGCTCGAACACCTACCAAAGCAGCTCGAATTTGAGATTGGAGAACAGTTCGAGTCGAACACCGCTCATCTCTACTCCTCACATGTCAGGTCCTAATGATCGCACTAATGTTCAGCGTGCCTGGCTGAAAAGCTGATCGCTGGGGTGAGGAGCAGTCTTGTGTCCCCTGTCTCACTCCCTGCACATGTGCTCAGCGTGCCCGGCTCAAACAGCTGATCGCTGCAGTGAGGAGCAGTCCGCTATCTCCTAGCTCTCTCACCACACAATGTGACCATTATTAGAAATTAATAAAGTTTATGAATTTTAAATATTTCTATACATCCACACTTCTCCTACTTTCCCTTTCCCCTACCTAACATGACTATTTTGGTGGTGTACACCCGTGGATATAGATCTGATGAGAACAGACCATCTCTTTGACCTCCTCCTCTCCCTCCTCTTCACTGTCCTCTGGTCATCCACGCTGAACAGACGATATGACAGCTGTGCAGGTGGTACCGTCTATAGCTCATGAAACTAGCTCCTGTTCATCCTCCTCCTCTTCCTCATTGTCACCCAATCCACATTGGGATGACATGAGGCTGGGCTGAGTGTAATCACCCTGTATGGTTCCTTGCTCCATTGAATCATGCTCCGCCTGCAATGCATCCTCTTTGATGTGAGCAGAGAGCATTTCAGAAGACAGAGAAGCGGGATGGTGACACTAATTATGGCGTCATCGTTGCTCACCATCTTGGTGGAGCCATCAAAGTTTTGGAGGATGGTACATATGTCTGACATCCATTTCTACTCCTGAGGTCTTATGCGTGGAGTCTGAACTGAATACCGACGGCCTTGTTGATGCTGGTACTCAACAACTGCCCTCTTCTGCTCACAAATCATTCCCAACATCTGCAGTGTAGAGTTCAAACGCGTGGGGACATCACACACCAGTCTGTTAGCCGGAAGCTGCAAACGCTGCTGAAACACTGCAAGGGCGGCGGAAGCTTTAGGTGACTTTCTAAAATGGGCACACAGGCGGCGTACTTTAACAAGAAGATCCGGCAGCTCCGGTTAGGATTTGAGAAACCGCTGAACTATGAAGTTAAGCACATGGGCCAGGCATGGTACGTGTGTGAGTTCGCCTCGCCTCAGTGCCCCCACCAGGTTCCGGCTATTGTCACACAGGACCATGCCTGGCTGTATGTTCAGCAGTGTGAGCCACAGATCTGCCTGCTCTTTCAGAGGTGTCCACAACTCTTCTTCATTGTGTGGTTTGTCACCTAAGCATATTAGCTTCAGCACAGCCTGCTGCCGCTTGGCCGAGGCAGTGCTGCAGTGCTTCCAGCTTGAGACTGATGTGGTTACTTCGGAGTTGGAGGCTGAAGAGGAGGAGGAAGCTGAGGAGGATGAAGTGCAGGAGCTGTAGACCGTGGGTGCAACCCTGATTGACCTAGGGCCCCGCAATTCTTGGTGTCGGGAGGACTTGTTCCGTCCCAAGGCTGACTGGGTCCCGGCTTCCACTATCTTAACCCAGTTTGCCGTCAGCGAGATGTACCATCCCTGCTCACAAGCTCTTGTCCACGTGTTTGTGGTTAGGTGGACTTTCCCGGTAACTGCATTGTTGAGGGCACGGTTAATGTTTTGGGACATGTGCTTCTCTAATGCAGGGACGGCACATCGGGAGAAATAGTGGCAGCTGGGAACCAAGTACCGAGGGACGGCCGCCGCCATCAGGTTGCGGAATTCTTCCGTCTCCACTAGCCTAAAAGGAAACATTTCGAGCGCAAGCAGTAGTGAAATGTGAGAATTTCGTAGTGTGGCCCGTGGGGTGTTGGCTGCATATTTGTGCTAGCCTTCCAAGGACTGGGGTATGGACAATTGAACGCTGCGCTGGGACAAGGACGTGGACGTGCTTCCTGATTCTGCTACTTGAGAGTGTGCAACGACAGGTGCAGGGCAGGAGGCATCTTCGCATGCACCATGGACAGGGGATTGGCTTGCATGCACAACAGCGGAAGAAGCAACGGTGCCACCCACAGACACTGTTCCTGGACCCTGGGGTTTGGCCCACAAAGTCGGGTGCTTTGCTGCCATGTGCCTGATCATGCTGGTGGTGGTCAGGCTGGTCGTTTTGCCACCCCTGACAATGCTGGCCTGGCAGGTGGTGCAAATGGCCTTTTTGGGGTTATCGGCAGAGTCTTTAAAAAACAACTAGACTCGGGAAGACCTAACAGTTGTACTGGCAACTTCCTTTGGGTTGGTGTTACGGGGAACTGTTGCCTGCCTTCTGTCTGTGGCCACGACACTGCTTCTTCCTGCCTGTTGTGGTTTTATGCCTCCTTCCCCCTGTGTGCTGCTGTCCTCGCTCTGTATGTCCTCCTGCCAAGTTGGGTCAGTTACTATATCATATACCACCTCGTCTTCCACTTCCACACCCTGGTCCTCCTCCTGAATTCTGGCAATTGTGTCTCTTCGTCGTCCACCTCTTGTGACACTTTCCCACCGTCGCCTTTGTGTGACCGTGGCTGCTCAAATATTTGGGCATTGCTACATGCGATCTCCTCTAGCCTCGCTTCAAGTGGACTGGGCGAGAGGCCCGAATCTATAAATGGAAAAGTGAATAGCACTTCGGAGTGTCCAAGTGTGGGATCATTTGTCTCCGGGCACTCGGCATGGTGGGAGGAAGGAGGATCAGGGTGAGGAATATCCGGTTCAGACTCATGGCTACTGAGACTTGACCATGTGGGAGACAGCGTGGTGGTGGTGGTGGCTAAGTGACAGGAAGCATCAGGGGCGGACCTACCGCCCGTGCAGCCGGTTCATTGAACGGGGGCCCCCGAGGGAGAGGGGGCCCCTCCAGCCTCCAGCAGGGCCGCCATCAGGGCATGACTGCCCTGACTCCAGCATGGGGCCCGGGCTGTCGGGGCCCCCTCGGAGCCCCGTTGGGGCCCCCCTATTGTGCATCTCCTCATGGGGCCCCCCCGCAGGACCCCCCGCCGTCACATGACTGGAGATGTCCCTGCGCTCAGCATGGTCCCCCGGCCCCATGCTGAGCGCATGGACATCTCCGGTCATGTGACGGCGCCAGCACAATACTTATCCCTCCCCGTGCCTCCGCAGCATCTTCCGCGTCCTCTGACTGTGACGTCTCAGGTCAGAGGGCGCGGTGATATGTTTACCCCGCACGCGCTCTCTCCTGAGCTGTCACAGCGGGAAGACGCGGGCGATGCTGTGGAGTCCGGATCACCATCAGGTGAGAAGTGAGGTGAGTATTTGATTTTTTTTTTATGTATGAGGGCATGGGGCATTATATGCTGGGGGGAGAGTGGGCGTGACATCCTGCATGGGGCATTATATGGGAGGGGGGTGACATACCACATGCGGCATTATATGGGGGGGTGACATACTGCATGGGGCATTATAAGAGGGGAAGGGGGGAAAGTGACGTCCTGCATGGGGCATTATAAGGTAGTGGGTGTGACATCCTGCATGGGGCATTATATGGGGGGGTGACATACAACATGGGGCATTATATAGGGGGTGACATACTTCATTGGGCATTATAAGAGGGGAAGGGGGGAAAGTGACGTCCTGCATGGGGCATTATAAGGGAGGGGGTGTGACATCCTGCATCAGGCATTATAAGAGGGGAAGGGGGGAATTTACATCCTGCATGGGGCATTATAAGGGGGAGGGGGGAATTGACATCCTGCATGGGGCATTATTTGGGGGTGGGGGTGACATCCTGCATGGGGCTTTATATGGGGGAGGGGGAGGGGGGAATTGACATCCTGCATGGGGCATTACTTGGGGGTGGGGTGTGTGTGACATCCTGCATGAGGCATTATAAGAAGGGAAGTGGGGAAGTGACATCCTGCATGGGGCATTATAAGGGAGGGGGTGTGTGACATTCTGCATGGGGCATTATAAGAGGGGGAGGGGGGAATTGACATCCTGCATGGGGCATTATACGGGGGTGGGGGCGAGTGTGACATCCTGCATGGGGCATTATAAGAGGGGGAGGGGGGAATTGACATCCTGCATGGGGCATTATATGGGGGTGGGGGGAGTGTGGCATCCTGCATGGGGCATTATAAGAGGGGAAGGGGGGAAGTGACATCCTGCATGGGGCATTATAAGAGGGGGAGGGGGGAATTGACATCCTGCATGGGGCATTATAAGGAGGGTTGGTGTGTGACATACTGCATGAGGCATTATAAGGAGGGGGGGTGTGACCTCCTGCAAGGGGCATTATATGGGGGGGGAGAGGTGACATCCTGCATGGGGCATTTTATGGGGGGTAGAGGTGACATCCTGCATAGGGCATTAAAAGGGGGGTGTCATCCTGCATGGGGCATTATAAGGTGGGAACAGCCTGCATGGAGCGTTACATGGGGGCCAATATTCTGTATGAAGTCTTATATGGGGGACAGTATCCTGTATGGGGCGTTATATGGGGACCAGTATCCTGTATGGAGCATTATATGGAGACCAATATCCTGTATGGAGCATTATAAGGGGGTCAGTATCCTGTATGGAGCACTATATGGTGCCCATAATACTGTATGGAGGACTATTCTGTCCGGTCTGCACTGTGCGCTGTGAGGATTCGCCGGTTTCTGAGCTATTGTAGAATTTACAATAGATATCACTCATGTAATGAGGCATTATAAGGGGGGAACAACCTGCATGGAGCGTTATATGGGGGCCAATATTCTGTATGGAGCGTTATATGGGGGTCAGTATTCTGCATGGAGCGTTATATAGGGGACAGTATTCTGTATGGAGCGTTATATGGGGGCCAGTATTCTGTATGCAGTGTTGTAGAATTTACAATAGATATCGCTCATGTAATGTAGTAAGTGAAATCCTTGTCCTTGTATTATATATATATTTCTCTGTGGTATCTGTGCATCATGAATCATGGTATGTGTTAAAGGGGCCCACTGAAACTCTGTCGCCCAGGGCCCACAAAAACCTGGAGCCGGCCCTGGGGGTAAGTATAACAGGTTTTAATTTTTTAAAATACACTTAATTAACTAGGAGTGGGGGGAATCAGAGATGCACGGGGGGATGAGAGATGCATGGGGGGGCCTTCATGCCCCCTATGAAGGGCAGGGGGGGCCCCAAGAAAATTCTTGCACAGGGGACCACTACAGTCTGTGTCCGCCCCTGGGAAGCATTATCCGCTATCCAACCAACAACCTTTTGACACTGCTCTGGGTTCAATAGTGGTGTGCTGCGGTCCCCTAGGAAATGGGACAGGAAGGTCGGGCGAGAAGATGTGGGTGTTTGTTGTGGCACAATTTCAGCTTGCCCACGGCCTTGGCCTCAGCCTCTGCATGCACCATCACCATCATGTCCAATTCCCCGTCCTTTGCCATGGAGGACAATATCTTCCACTCTCACTACAAATGACTGAATTTGTAGCGAACTTATGTCATCCGTGTGACGGACAAACCACAGTTTTAAATACCTGACCTGAAGGTAACTATTTTGGACAGCAAACCAGTGTCAAAACTTCGCTGACACAGTGAAAAAAAATTTGAATGGAGGCCAAAAATGGCAGTATTTTCGGAAAAAGTATATATGATCCGTGTGATGAAGTAAACACAGTTTTAAATAGCTGGATTTTTAGTGCTGTAATATGGATTGGACCTGGCTGTATTCTGCAGTGCCAACAATCAAATGGTGCAGAAAAACGGTGTTCTCTGGATTGCTTTTTAAGCAAATAATGAGGATTAAGATCCCCAAAAAAATATTCCTGGCACATGAAACCTGGGCCTTTGTCTAGAAATATCTAACAGCAGCAGAAGGCAGAACTGGAATGGAGCCTCTTGTGCTATGTGCACTGCAGTCTGCTATATACACTGCCTGCCTATATACACTGCCTGCCTGATATCTCTGCAGATGGATTAGTCCTCAGAAGGACTGTTTGTTGAGATAGATATGTGTAATGTACTGTTTTTCTCCCTACACTACTTAATACACAACCAAATCTCTTCCTAGCTCAGCAGCACGTCGCCCTACACTGCCTGATTCCGGAGTGACTGTGACGAGCATGGCGGCGCCAGGTTTGATATAGACCTGATGACGCTGTGCGGCCATCCAATCACTGTAATACCACAACCACCATGGCTGCGGCATTACAATGAGTGGCAGGCAATCCCTGCATGATTATTGGCGCTCTAAAGAGCGCCAAACATGCAGGGAGGGGACCCAAGCATCCGCCCAAGCAGCTCACAAGTACTCGGCGAGCTCCGAGCATCTCGAGTACAGAGATGCTCAGGCGAGTACCGAGTACGTGCGAGTATGCTCGCTCATCACTACACACTGCCATAGAAATAGCCATAATGCATCCATATTTAAGACACCAAATATGAAAATGTTATTTGCCATGGTAAATTTTCTTTTTCCATTTTAAAATATTGAATATAATACTTCAAAGTTTAATCCATCAATAGGTTATTATAACAATGATGGTATATAAAGTGACTTGCAAAAGTATTCACCCCCTTGGCTTTTTACCTATTTTGTTACATTGCAAATTATGTTTAAATATTTTTGTAATCCGATTTGTGAGTAATGCATCAGCACTAAATATTCTAAGTTGGTGAAGTGAAGTGAGAGAAATATAGGTATATATTAAATTTATGGATCAAATAACTAAAAATTGGCATGTGCATATGTATTCACCCCTTTTGCGATGAAGTCCCTAAAAATTTATGGTGCAAGCAATTACCTTCATAAGTCACAAGTCGAGTTCGGTTCGGTTCGTCGAACACCCATATGTTCGCCGAACTGTTCGTCAAACTGTTCGTTGAACACCGTCGAACACCGTTAAAACCAATGGCAGGCAAACAAAAACACATAGAAACACATAGAAAACACATAGAAAACACTTCAAAGGTGTCCAAAAGCTGACAAACTGCTCAGAAGACACAACTAACACATGGAAAAGTGACAAGTACATATAGTCATGCGAAAAGAAAAGAGGTGGAGGAGTAAAAGGAGGGGGAGACACAGATATAGGCATGTCATGCCCTTCTAAAAGCAAAAAAGTGCGAAGCCGACACAGCCAGTCTGTTCCTGCCCGTGCGACCTCCGTGTCGCCGGGTTTGTGCCAGAGCCGCGGTGGACCCTGACGGTCAGACCCCCTCTCCCAATACTTGTGCCTGTCCGCTGGTGGGTCGAGCGAGCCCCCCTGTGGTGGAGGCAGGTCTAATCTTTTTAATTTAAATTGTCTCTCTAATTTGAATGAGTACACTTTAAATCCTTTTACAAGGATCTATTGAAGGGCAAGTCTCATGCCAGCAGCCACGGTAATTCCAGCTCCGGTAGCGTCCACTAAAGCTGCTGCAGTTAAAAAGCTTTTATAAGGATCGACCTTAGCGGTCCACCGCAAGGCGTCCTGCCGCCAGTCCCAGACCCTGTGCTTTGGGGTGCCTCCCTGTTGCTCTTCACTGAGTGTCCCGGGGGCCCGAACCATTTCCTTTGAAAAAATTAAGTGTCCAAACTACAGGTGGTGTAGCTTGCTTAACAGCTGGGATAATCCGCTGACTAGCAGACACTGCTACTAGGCATAAAGTATTTCCTGGGCTAGATGCAGTTAAAAAATTGTAATTAGATACTCTCGTTGGATGCTGAGAAAGCATTCCATAGAGTCTCCTGGCATGCCATATATTATTCTCTTAAAAAACTTGGGGTAGGGGTCTAGGGGACCCTTTTATAGGCAAAATCACGGCCCTGTATCGCAATACGTGACCTAAGCTGAAGATAAATGGAACATTTTCATCACCTTTCATAATCACCAATGGGACAAGGCAGGGATGTCCTCTGTCCCCTCTCTTATACATCCTAGTGACGGAGCACCTGCTCTCATCAATTCGCCATAACCCCAATATTAGGTGGATTGAGGTGGGAGGCACCGAGTACAAGTGCTCTGCATTTGTTGATGATGTCCTAGTATATATCACTCAATCACATATATCCATCCCTGCTGTTATGGCTGAAATAGATCACTTTGTTACATGGTCAAATTTTAAAATCAATGCAGCGAAGTCTGAGGACCTCGATGTCTCCCTCCCCAAATCCATACAGGATTCCATCCAGTCCAACTTTTCCTTTGCCTGGACCTCACAGGGTATCAAATACTTAGGAATTTGTATTCATAGAGACCTCTCCTGTCTATGTTATCTTAATTTTGGGCCCTTTATTGAATAATTCCACACAGAGCACGGATGGCAAGTTAGAACTGTAAGATTCACTACGTGAACCACTGGTGTTTTGTGGAAAAGCACATGTACACTGTGTTCCAAATTATTATGCAAAAAGTGTTTAGGAGTGATAAGGAAAGAATTTGTTTGTTTGTCAGTTAAACTAATTGAAGGTGATGTGTGTCAGGGCTCTTTATATCACTGTAAGCAATTGCAGACACCTGTGCTAATTAGTTTGGCAGGTGTGCCCAATGAAAGGCATGACTACTTAAGAAGCCTGCCCCACATTATTAAGCAGCCTACATTTTCTGCCAAAATGGGAAAGAAAAAGGATGTGTCGGCTACTGAGAAGCAACAAATTGTGGAGTGTTTAGGTCAAGGCATGACTACAATCAACATTGCCAAGACACTTCATCCTGATCATCGCACAATCAAGAAGTATGTAGCTGATTAAGAGTACACACGTATGCTCGCTGATAAGGGAAAATTGAGGACTCTTTCGTACAGGCAATTAGGTCAGGTTAAAAGAGCAGCGGCAAAAAAGCCTTGTCATAGCAGCAGACAAGTTTTTGAAGCTGCTGGTGCCTCCAACGTCCCCCGAACAACAAGATGCAGGGTCCTTCAGAGGTTTGCAGCTGTGCGTAAGCCATCCTGTCGACCTCCTCTATCCACTGTACACAAGCAGAAATGGCTCCAGTGGGCCAAACAATACATGAAGACTGACTTCATTACTGTTTTGTTCACCGATGAGTGCCGTGCAACGCTCGATGGTCCAGATGGATGGAGTGGAGGATGGCTGGTTGATGGACACCCCATGCAAACACGGCTACGGCGCCAACAAGGAGGAGGTGGAGTAATGTTTTGGGCTGGAATCATGGGGAGAGAGATTGTCGGCCCCTTTAGGATCCTTGAAGGGGTAAAGATGAACTCCATAATGTATGTGGAGTTTCTCAAACAGCACTTCCTGCCATGGTTCAAGAAGAAGAAACTTGTATTCCGCAGCAAGATCATTTTCATGCATGATAATGCACTGTCTCATGCTGCACATAACACATCTGCATCTCTGGCTGATATGGGCATAAAAGGGGACAAACTTATGCTGTGACCCCCATGCTCCCCTGACCTCAACCCCATTGAGAACCTCTGGAGCATCATCAAAAGGATTGTCTATGATGGCGGGAGGCAGTTCACATCTAAGCAACAGCTCTGGGAGGGTATTCTGTCCTCATGCAAAACAATTGAAGCAGAAACCATCCAATACCTGACAAATTCAATGGACGAGAGAGTTCAGAAGCTCCTTTCGAAAAAGGGGTCCTATGTGCAAATGTAACATCACCTAGAATAAAGTTTTGGGTTGAAAACTGTTTGATTTCAGTTTCTAATAACCTGCTAATGCTTATAATTGCAAAAATAACCATTTTTTTGTTCTTTATTAAAATGAAAAGATTGATCGAAGAGTGTGGGGAATCTAAGAGTGTGGCAGCCCAGTAGTCAGGATTTTTTCCAATTCTGACAATCTGAGGGTCATGTTGCAGGTAGTGCAGCAAGAAGGCACTCATGTGTCTTGCGCATCTAGGAGCCCCAAAATTATTTTCCGGGCTAGATGCAGCTAAAAATTATTATTAATTTGAAAGCTGGTGGGGCTTATTATAGATGGCCTAATAGAATCAGTACAGCAAACTGCTACAAGGCCTAAATTATTTTCCTGCCAAGATACAGATAAACACAATTAGTAATTTTAAATCTGGTGGAGTTTGGTAAAGATGGCCTAATAGAATCAGTACTGCACACTGCTACATGGGCCAAATTATTTTCCAGCCAAGATACAGATAAACATGATTAGTAATTTTAAATCTAGTGGAGTTTAATATAGATGGCTAATAGAATCAGTACTGCACACTGCTACAAGGCCCAAATTATTTTCCAGCCAAGATACAGATAAACATGATTAGTAATTTTAAATCTGGTGGAGTTTAGTATAGATGGCCTAATAGAATCAGTACTTCACACTGCTACAAGGTCCAAATTATTTTCCAGCCAAGATACAGATAAACATGATTAGTAATTTGAAAGCTTAAAACGGTTGTTGAGGTGATTTTAACAAATCTTCAAGCTTTTACTCTCCCCAGGATGACGCAGGGGTAGAAAATTCCTTTCGGATCCATGATTTGTTCATCTTTCTGAACGTGAGTCTCTATATATTATCAGTGAAGAGCCGCTTGCGCTTATCTGTCAGCAGACCACCAGCAGCGCTGAACACACGTTCAGACAGAACGCTGGCTGCGGGGCATGACAAGATCTCCAAGGCATAAGTGGCGAGCTCCGGCCATTTATCCAGATTGAAAGCCCAAAAAGAGCAAGGGTCCAGTGACACAGTCATGGCTTCAATGTTTACTTGGAGATACTCCTGTACCATCGTCTCTAGGCGTTGACTATGTGTCAGACTTCTTGTCTCCTGTGGCCTTGCAAAGGATGGGCTAAAAAAGTGGTGAAATGATTCCGCAAAATTGATGTTACCAGCAGATACTTTGCTTTTGTTATGTTTTGAGTGCTGAACATTCGATGGTCCCACGGTTGGCAAGTGGGAACTGTGAGATTCACTACGTGCACCACTGGTGTTTTATGGAAAAGCACATGTAAGATTCTGCAACAGTCTCTGCTGATACTCCTGCATGCGTGCATCCCTTTCTATGGCAGGAATAATTTCTGCAAATTTACTTTTGTACTGGGGATCTAACAGTGTGGCAACCCAGTCATGTTGCAGGTAGTGCAGCAAAAAGGCACTCATGTGTCTTGCGCATCCAGGAGCACCAAGTCCTTGTTGTGTTGGTGGCGAGGTAACAATCATGCTTCCTTCCTCTGCCCTCTCCCCCCAACCTCGCACAACAGAAATGTGATTAAGGTCTCCCTCATCTGATGAGTCTTCCATCAGTTCGTCCTCCTATTCTTCCTGGGCTCCTGCACCTTCCTCACTAGTTTGGCTGCTACCATGCACCCTGGTAAAACCATCTCCCCCACCCTCACATGCCTGCCGCCTTGGTGCTGACGACCGTCTGGACCTTGCAGATGTTAGCCCTTCCGCATACAACTCCTCCTCCTCTACTTCCTCCACCTCCACCTTCCTCCACCTCCTCTTGTGCCACCACCTGACTCCGAATTCTGTTTAACATGTGCTCCAGCATGTAAATCATCGGAATAGTCATGCTGATAATGGCATCGTCAGCACTAAACATCTTCGTTGCCATTTCAAAACTGTGCAGAAGGGTGCATAGGTCCCTGATCTGAAACCACTCCTACAGCGTGATTTGCAACACCTCTGGATCTCGTTGGTCCAGGCTATACGTCAGAACATATTGCACAAGGGCTTGTTGGTGCTGCCACAGTCGCTGCAACATGTGCAGAGTTGAATTCCGCCGGGTAGGCACATCGCATTTTAGCCGGTGAAGTGGCAGGCCCAACAACTTCTGTAGAGATGTAAGTCGCTGAGCTGCGTGATGCGAACGGCGGAAGTGAGCACACAGCAACCGTGCCCACTGCAGTATTCCACCTAGTCCGGGATAGTGGGCTAAAAATTGCTGGACAACCAGGTTCAACACGTGAGTCATACAAGGCACGTGTGTGACATTGCCCCGGCGAAGGGCCACACCCAGGTTTGCAGCATTGTCGCACACGGCCTTCCCTGGTTTCAGGTCCTATGGAGACAACCATTCATGAAACTGGTTTTCCAGAGCTGAACACAACTCCTCAGCTGTGTGACTCACATTTCTCAGACATTTCAAAGTAAAATCCGCCTGATGACGTTGAGCCCTGCTGCCAGCATAGTAAGGAGGTGTGCAGGATCTGCTCAGTTAGAAAGCTTGTGGCATGACCAGACAGGCTTTGGGTGCAGGTGGAGGACCGAGAGGAGGTTGAGGAGGTAGACGCAGTGGAGGAACATCGAGATAAAGAGAATTGACGCACAACTCGTGGGGATGGCAAGACTTGGACAGCAGCCCCTTGTCCTGCTGTCACCATAGTTACCCAGTTCCCAGTCAGCCACATGTAACGCCCCTGTCCATGCCTTCTCGTCCAAGTGTCTGTGGTAAAATGCACCCTGTCACACACAGAGTTTCTCAAAGAAGCGGTGATGTTGTGTGCGACATGATGGTGGAGCGCAGGCACACCTTTCTTTGAGAAGTAGTGCCGACTGGGCATCTGGTACTGGGCCACTGCGACGGACATAAGGTCTCGAAAATCCTCTGTGTCCACCACGCGGAAAGGCAGCATTTCTGTAGCCAAGAGCTTGCAGATGGTGAAATTCAACCTCTTAGCTTTCTCATGGCTAGGAGGAAATGGTCTTTTACTTGTCCACATCTGAGGGTCCGAGGGCTGGCTGTTGTTTTTAGACGGGGTTGAGAAGGGTGTCCCCGGCAAACTGTCGGTCTGTGAGGAAGATGCAGGCTGACATGTTAGGCTGCCTTGATCCAAAGGTGGTGCTATCGATGTCGGACAGAGCTGAATACCAGCTGGTGTTTACACCTCCAAAAAAAATGATGATCTGCCAATCACGCTGGCTGATGCTGGTAAAGAGGTGGCAGGTCTGTGTCCCAAAACAGGTGTGACTGCTGTCCCCCCAGTCACAGAGGATGAAGAGGCTGCGGATGCACAAGATGTGGCAGACGGTGGGTGGTCCGGCCGGCTAGGCCGCATTGTAGCACAGTGAGCTTCCCACTGTAACTTATGCTTCATATCCATGTGCCGGTTCATGCATGAAGTGCTCAAACTATGTATTTTTTGGCCTCTACTTAGCTTTTGCTGACAAATGTTACAGATAACACGAGTTGGGTCATCCTTATCGATCAGAAAAAATGCCCAGGCTATGCAAGGCTTAGCACCCATGCGACCTGAAGAGCCACCACGACTTGTGGTCAGAGGTAGAGTTGTGTTTGAGGATGCAGTTGTTGACGTGCTTCCAGCACTATGTCTCTGTCCAGGAAGGCGCAACCTGATCTCGTCGTCTCTAGCATCCTCCTCCACCTCCTCTGCTGACCTCATCGACTGGTTGACTGTGGGTTGACAGTAAGTGGGATCTCCAACCTCGTCATCATCACCCTGTGTGTTATCACACCCGTCGTCCTTAGAGCCAACCTCTTCCTGCCCTGACAAAAAACTCAAGTTGTCGCTACAATCAGGTATTTGAGTCTCATCATCATCTTCCTCATTGTCTCCACCAACAGCAGTTACAGTTTGGGAACGAGGGTCTACATTATGGTCAGAACCTTCTGCGTCTGTTCCTGGATCCGACTCATAAAGATTCTGGGCATCAGTGTAGATCATTTCCTCATCTGGATTCACAGAAGCTCTGGAGCCGACCTCTGATTCCCAGGCTATAGCATGAGTAAACAGCTCTGCAGACTCAAACATCTGTTCTAACCCATACTCAGACGGGCAGCTGGAGACTTGGGAGCTGTGAAGAAGCAAGTGCGATTGAGGTTACACCTCTGAGGACTGGATTATTTGTGATGTTGAAGTTGAGGTGGAGGAGAGCCCACTTAGAGGAGCACTTGATATCTGTTGAAGCACCTGCTGTTTTTGTGCCTCATCTGGAATTTGTAGCGATTGGCGTGGCCGTAAGAAAGGGATCTTATCACATTGTCCGCTAAAAGAAGTAGACATCTTAGTTTGGATGGAAGATGGTCTTTCTTCTGCAGATGTTTTTGGTGCTTTAACACCTACCCCACGGACACAAACTTTTTTTCCCTTCCCAACACGCCAATTCCCCTTTCCACCAGCAGCAGGCCTTTTTCCACTCATTTTGGTGGTTAACTAATTGACAACTCTGGAGCTGTTTGCACAAAAAACAATGGATGGGAACCGAGCAGAGCTGAGTGGCCAAACTGTGGTATTAGCCAAAAAGTATTGGCTTGGTTAGATGCAGTAAAACAATTTTATTACATACACAGGTGGCGGAGGGTAGTATAGATGGACTAATAGAACAAGTCCCACACACTGCTACAAGCCGAAATATTTTTTCAGAGCTAGATGCAGATAAAAATTATTTTGAATTTGCAACCTGGTGGAGGTTAGTATAGATGGACTAATAGAACAAGTCCCACACACTGCTACAAGCCCAAATATTTTTTCAGAGCTAGATGCAAATAAGAATTATATTGAATTTGCAACCTGGTGGAGGTTAGTATAGATGGACTAATAGAACAAGTCCCACACACTGCTACAAGCCCAAATATTTTTTCAGAGCTAGATGCAGATAAAAATTATTTTGAATTTGCAACCTGGTGGAGGTTAGTATAGATGGACTAATAGAACAAGTCCCACACACTGCTACAAGCCCAAATATTTTTTCAGAGCTAGATGCAAATAAGAATTATATTGAATTTGCAACCTGGTGGAGGTTAGTATAGATGGACTAATAGAACAAGTCCCACACACTGCTACAAGCCCAAATATTTTTTCAGAGCTAGATGCAGATAAAAATTATTTTGAATTTCCAACCTGGTGGAGGTTAGTATAGATGGACTAATAGAACAAGTCCCACACACTGCTACAAGCCCAAACATTTTTTCAGAGCTAGATGCAGATAAAAATTATTTTGAATTTGCAACCTGGTGGAGGTTAGTATAGATGGACTAATAGAGCAAGTCCCACACACTGCTACAAGCCCAAATATTTTTTCAGAGCTTGATGCAGATAAAAATTATTTTGAATTTGCAACCTGGTGGAGGTCAGTATAGATGGACTAATAGAACAAGTCTCACGCACTGCTACAAGCCCAAATATTTTTTCAGAGCTAGATGGAGATAAAAATTATTTTGAATTTGCAACCTGGTGGAGGTTAGTATAGATGGACTAATAGAACAAGTCCCACACACTGCTACAAGCCCAAATATTTTTTCAGAGCTAGATGCAGATAAAAATTATTTTGAATTTGCAACCTGGTGGAGGTTAGTATAGATGGACTAATAGAATGATGCTATGCCCAAAAGGTTTTACTTGGGTAGGTGCAGTAAAAAAATTTGCATTCTATACACAGGTGGTGTAGCTTGCAACACAGATAGGCTACTCCACTGACTAACACACACTGCAAGAGGTCAAAAAGGATTTGCTTTGCTAGATTTAGCCAAATGCTGTGATAAAAACTTGCACAGCACTGGCACAGACCTGCCTGGCAAAAAGTGATAGGAACTGATGTAACCTAGCCCTCAAAAGGACTGCAATTACAATTAGTCTTTACTCTCAACCTATCTATTTAAGAACACAGACCTGCCTGAGAAAAGTCATAGGAAATGATGTAACCTAGTCCTCAAAAGGACTGCAATCACAACTATTCTCTACTCCCAAGCTATCTGTAGATTTGTGCGAAAATTGGCTTGAAATTAACACTGAAAGTATAGCGCACACAGCAACAGCGGTGCCGTCTAACACGCAGCTGCAGCAGAGAGAAAATGGTGGCTACGTGGAAAATGGCTGGGTCTTATAGGTCAAGGACATGTGACATACACTGCCAATGACACATGCCCTTGCTTGTGTGAAAAAAAGCAGTTAGCTCCGTGTGTGCGCTGCTGATAGGCTGACAAATTGCACCTCCCCACTGTAAATGCGGGAAAGAGAAAAAAAAATGGAGATCTTCATTATTTATGCAGAGATCCATCCTCTGCCCCTCTCCCCGCCCCACTGTACACTCAAACTGCATATTAACATTAATTTTCAGCATTACTGAGAAAAAATCCAGTTATGATTTTGGTGCATGAACAGTTATTGAACATAACCTCGAACAGCCGAATTTTTTTAAAACTGTTCGTGTTCGCCGAACGGCTCGAACACAGCCCAAAACAGCTCGAATTTGAGATTGGCGAACAGTTCGAGTCGAACACCGCTCATCTCTAATAAACACCTCTTCAGAAAGGCTACAGAGGCTGCAACACCATTAAACAAGAGGCACCACTAACCAAACAACACCATGAAGACCAAGGAGATGTCCAAACAATTAAGGGACAAAGTTGTTGAGAAGTACAAGTCAGCGTTGAGTTATAACAAAAATATCCAAATCTCTGATGAACCCCCGGACAACCATCAAATCCTTTAACATCAAATGGAAAGTACATGGTACCACAATAACTTGCCAAGAGAGGGTCACCCACCAAAATTCTCAGTCTGGGCAAGGAGGGCATTAATCAGAGAGGCAGCACAGAGACCAAAGGTAACCCTGAAGGAGCTGTAGAGTTTCCAAGCAGAGACTGGAGTATCTGTCCATACGACTAGAGATGAGTGCACCTCTTGATGTCGAACATCAAAAGGTGCACTCATCTCTAGTCAACTTTACCTGAACATCAACAAAAAGTTTGCGTTCGGGCACCCAATCACAAACCCGAATGTGGCCCTGAACAACCGTGGTTACCCACTCTGGGATCATGCTGTCAGATGTGAGCGTGCTCCTGCAGCTGTATCTGTGACCCGTGGTAAAAAGCTTACCGCGGGTAACAGGCGCTGACTGGTGAGACTACTACACCCATCAGCCGGCTCCTGCTGTCACTGTAAACTGATCAAAACCCCTGTTTCCCTCGCTGTCACACAGATGACAGCATGATAAACCTTGAACAAACAAAGTAGCACACTGCAACGCTGAGCATGTAAATATGAAAAATGAAATATGAATGGCATTACTGCTGTAGAAAATGGAAATAAATGAGAAATTTTAGCGCATGTAAATATGAAGTATGAAATATGAATAGCATTACTGCTGTAGAATATAGAAATAAATGAGAAATCTTAACGCATAAATTGGCCAATTCATGTGTACCTGACAGCCGCGATAAGGCGTTTCTCGATGTCAGGACCTAACACTGTGAATACCTCTCTAAGGGACATCCGTCTGCTTATGTGTGGGTAAGATCCTGATGCAATTAAAACCACCTGCGGCATGGGGGTGGAGTGCTCAGTCAAAGTTTAAATCTAGTAACACAGAAAATGGTGGTTTTAATTGCATCAGGATCTTACTTTCCCACACATAAGCAGATGGATGTCCCTTAGAGAGGTTTTCACATTGTTAGGTCCTGACATCGAGAAACGCCTTATCGCGGCTGTCAGGTACACATGAATTGGCCAATTTATGCGCTAAGATTTCTCATTTATTGCTAGATTCTACAGCAGTAATGCTATTCATATTTCATACTTCATATTTACATGCGCTAAAATTTCTCATTTATTTCTATTTTCTACAGCAGTAATGCTATTCATATTTCATACTTCATATTTACATACTCAGCGTTACAGTGTGCTACTTTGTTTGTTCATTGAACATGGAGGTAGCTCCTCTTAGTAAGCACCTGTTCACACCTATTTCTTGTTGTGGAAGTGCCGTCATTTTCATTGTTGTTAGCATGATAAACCACTGATGTTGGGGCTTGGCACAATTTTGCTGATTTTGAGCAAAATGCTCGGGAATCCGAACACAAATCCAAATGTGCAATGTCAGTGCCGACTGTAAGATTGGCGAACATTTTCCGAACATGTTCGCTCATCTCCACATACGACCACAATAAGCGGTACACTTCATAGAGATGGCCTTCATGTAAGACTGGGCAGAAAAAAGCCTTTACTTACACACAAAAATTGTAAGGTTCATTTTGAGTTTGCAAAAAGACATGTCAAAGACTCCCAAAATGTATGGAGGAAGGTGCTGTGGTCAGTTGAGACCAAAATTTAACTTTTTGGCTACCAAGGTAAACACTATTTCTGGTGCCAAACCAACACAGCTCATAACTCCAAGAACACCATCCCCACAGTGAAATATGATGGTGGCAGCATCATGCTGTCGGGATGTTTTTCAGCATCAGAGATAGAGAAAATAATCCGAGTCGAGGGGAAGATGGATGGTGCGAAATATCGGGATACTCCTGCAAACCCTCAAAAAAAATCTGTGTAATTCCAGGCTGTGCGCCCAATAGGTATACTGCCTTAAAGGGAACATGTCATCAAAAAAGAACCTCATGTGTATTTAAATTAAGAACTTCTTTAATTTTCAATTTCACTATCTATAAAATAATACTACAGTTTTCAGTCAAGCTCCTAAAACTAATATTAGACTCATAGTTACTGTTCTTACAAAGCACTTTCCCACACTCACCTCATCACAGGCAGGAAAACAATGAAATGTTACATCTATATACAGATTTCATAGCATCCAATATTCACACTTCTCTCTCTCCTCCACATTTCTCCTTTACACATGTCACAGATTATGCGCAGAAAGCACTCCTAAAAAGTCACTGGGCCCGATTCATCAAAGCTTTTACACCAGATTAACATATGGTAAGTATGTATTTTTTTATTATTTGAAAACATGTTTTTTTAATGCCTGGCTGGACTTCCATTTTAAATCACATATTTGCCGTATCCTAGTTACATAGTTACATAGTTACATAGTTTATAAGGCCGAAAAAAGACAAGCGTCCATCCAGTTCAGCCTATTTCTTGTGCACTGCAGCTATTCCGCAGCGTTGATCCAGGGAAAGGCAAAAAAAACAAAAAAACATGCGGTATAGGCCAATTTACATCATTGAGGAAAAATTCACTTCCCGACACCAATCTGTCAGTCAGATTAAATCCCTGGATTAATTAACTAAGCATAAGATGTAATTTTATTGTTCTCAAGAAAGGCGTCCAGGCCTCTCTTGAACTCATTAAGTGAGTTGGACATCACCACTTCCTCTCCCAGAGAGTTCCAGAGTCTCACGGCTCTGACTGTAAAGAATCCCCTTCTATGCTGGTGCAGGAACCTCCTTTCCTCCAGACGCATAGTGTGCCCCCTCATCTTTGTCACCATCCTTGGTATAAACAGGTCATGGGAGAGATATCTGTACTGCCCTCTGATGTATTTATACATGTTTATGAGGTCTCCCCTAAGCCTTCTCTTTTCCAACGTAAATAGGCCTAATTTTGACAACCTCTCTGGGTATTCTAGTCCCTCCATTCCCTTTATTACCTTAGTCGCCCTCCTTTGTACCCTCTCTAGCTCCAATATGTCTTTCCTGAGCACCGGAGCCCAGAACTGTGCACAATATTCTAAGTGCGGCCTTACCAGCGCTTTATGCAGAGGAAGAACAATGTTCTTATCATATGCCCCTATTCCTCTTCTGATGCATGCCATGACTCTATTTGCCTCCTAAAGGAGTTAAAGTCAAAAATACATGTTTAACCAATAATTGCAGCTTTAAAGCGCACCTGTCAGCAGGATTGTGCTCAGTAAACTACATACACTGTCAGGTGGGCAACATTACACTGATTAACATAATACCTTGGTTGATGAAATCCGTCCTGTGGTTCTTGTGTAATATTTACTTTCAGTTTGAAGATAATAATATGCTCGTGCTCTGGGGGGGCCGTGTGTTGGGAGCTCTCTATCTGGTGCTCTGCTTACATATTCATCTGTATACTCTTATGACAGCTCACTGTGCCTTCACTGAACTGCCTCCTATTTTACCTAACCCCGCACTACTAGATGCATTATATAATACATGTTTAGAACCATTATTTTTGGAGTGTTGCAAGCCCAAGGTTTCTCGTGATATATCTTCCTGTCCAAGGACCCCTATTCTGGAGGACCACTCTGTCTCATTGGTCATGTTTCCTGCAGTTCACCCAGCAGCACTGCTCACAGAACACTTCCTACTTGCACTTGAACTAGTCCGTATCTAACTATCTACAGGAAGCAGTCACTTGCCTTAACACTAATCCTCTCCCACTATGGGCTAGTCCCAAACATTAACACTATCCTATCGTACCCTAACGTCACTACCTAACCTACAGTCACTATCTTATACTGCCTTCCTTATGTACTAAGCCCTAATCTATACTTCCTTATATTATCACATCCTACACTATACACTACCAACATTACTACATCACACAGGAGCATATCACATGAATTAATATATCCAAAGATGCAAGACATAATACACTATACAAATGATACGATTGGTGTTTTCAGGGGTAGGAATGTGACAGTTCAGTCCACCACCCTTACAGGTGCATACTTAAAGTGGGAGAAGGGATTGCAGTCACACCTGGGCCCTAGAACCTGGGGAAGCTAAAAAAGATACCTTTGGCATATATGAGAAGACCATTTTTTATTAAAGACACTTGATATTTGGTGGCCCTATTAAAGTTTTTGCACTGGACCCACAAACTGTAAGATACACCACTGGTGTGTAGTGTACGTGTATACTGTATGTGTAATACAGCAAACTCCATTTATTGTGCTTGGTTCTCATACTGTTTTTAATACTGAACTTAGATATGGTTATATCTCAATTTCAGCTTGGATCCAAGTATTAATGGAACAAATAGTTTTAGAACATTATATTTTTTAGAAAATGTAGTTCTGGTGTTGTATATACAGGTGAATCTCATTAAATTAGAATATCATCAAAAAGTTAATTTATTTCAGTTCTTCAATACAAAAAATGAAACTCATATATTATATAGAGTCATTACAAACAGAGTGATCTATTTCAAGTGTTTATTTCTGTTAATGTTAGTGATTATAGCTTACAGCCAATGAAAAGACAAAAGTCATTATCTCAGTAAATTAAAATAATTAACAAAAAACACCTGTAAAGACTTCCTACACGTTTAATAAGATCCCTTAGTCTGTTTCAGTAGGCTCCATAATCATGGGGAAAACTGCTGACTTGACAGATGTCCAGAAGGCAGTCATTGACACTAAGTAAATGCAAAGTAAATTTTGCATTACATTTGGAAATCAAGGTCCCAGAGTCTGGAGAAAGAGTGGAGAGGCACATAATCCAAGCTGCTTGAGGTCTAGTGTGAATGTTCCACAATCAGTGATGGCTTGGGGAGCCATGTCATCTGCTGGTGTAGGTCCACTGTGTTTTATCATGACCAAAGTCAGCGCAGCCATCTACCAGTAAATTTTCACCACAACTTTATGACATGCAGTGGAAGTCCTGGCCGAAAGTGAAGAGGCTGGAGATGTGAAGCGTGACAGAGGAAAGAAGAGGACTGGACGGCAGGCAGCGAGCAGCGGGGTGGCGGAAAGAGAAGCAATTTGGTGAATATTAGTTTATTCACTATTTACAGTCCTTTCATGCCTTTTCTTGTGGCTCAACATTTTAACATTTTGAGATGTGTAAATATACAAACCATTTAGATTTATATGTAAAAAACAAAACAAAACAGTGTTTGTCATGTGGATTTCAGCTTGCCAAGAATTTTGCTGTCATATTGCTACATTTCATTGAATTTGTTTCTTGAAAATTTTGAGTCCTTGAAATTCAAGAAAACATAATGGTGGATATAACTATACTGTATGTATGTATGTTGTTACAGTATACTGGAAATTGGATTTTGTATCAAACTTTTTATGGGCAGGATTATATCTCACTGAAAATCCAAACTGTATGCATATAGTAGCTAGTTATTTTACAGATCAAGGTTCCTAAAATCCACTGCCATTGGAAATTATATAGTCGATACTGGTTGAGTTTGAGTAAATATATTGACTAAATGACATCAATAGCATCAATAACCATAGTCTTCATGTTATTATCAAAGGTTGACAATCCATATACCTCAGCAGATTGGGTTCATGTGTCATTATATTCCATGAAATAGGTGTGTGGGAAAGCAGAATACTTTAGGTATTACTTCTCTCAAGGGCTCTATTTATTATTGTTGTAAAGTAGATTCAATACTTCAGTTTAATGCAAGCAAAGTTAGAAGCTGTGTTTTCTCTTATTCTGTTTATGTGTGAATATACGGTATTGTTATGGCTTTTCCTTCTTACACACAGAAAATGTTAAGAATCTCAATAGTTTGTATTTCTAGCTAGAATTAAGCTGATGTGACTGACCATTAATGGGAAACACAAAATGCATTATTCTCTTATTGATTTGTCAGTTTATCCTGTCTCACTTGTACTTGTGATAAAAATTACTGAATTCTCACAGCCTCATTTTCCTATTAGCATCAATAGGCAGCAAAGTGATACTGCTTACACTAAAGCATATGTTAACCTCTTATTAAACTGAAATCAATATCATTTGCTTAAAAATATCTTATATGCTGCGTTACTTGTGCTAATCTTCAGTTATTGCTTGAATTACAATAAGGTAAAAATTATCTCCACATGTATAAATGAAGAACTACAACATTATGCTTAATGGAGTACACATATTACTAGAGCTCATACACATGGCTGTATTTTTCACCTGAGTACGGTTCAACAAAGCATCAGTTGATTGCACTGGTACCAATGTAATTCCATGGGGCCATGCACATGTCAGGTTTTTCCTCCGACAGAGCAGTTTTGAGGAAAAAAATCTCTACATGCCCGAGGTTGATCCCTTATTTGGAGCGCACTCAGCCATGCAAGTCAATGAGTCCATGGAAAATATCGGACTGCACTCCATATTCTCCATCTTCTCCTCATCAGAGAGAATCAAATCACAATATGATCACATTCTAATCAAATTCTAATCTGCTGTATTGGGTGAACTACAGGAAACGGAGGCTAAGGGACAAGGGAATAGCGAGATCCTGAAGTGACTGATGAGACAAAGTGGCCTTCCAGAAAAGGAGTCCTTGGATAGGACGACGTATCATGAGAAACCCTGGGCTTTCAAAATGCCAAAAATAGCGGATCTAAACAGGACTGAGTCCATGAGACTAGTGGGGGTCCCGAGCGGTAGATCCAGGGAGCCAGTAGTGGAATAAATAGGACACTTAACCACTGAGCAAGTAGATAGACTAGCTAATCAGGAAAAAATGTTCCCATTAGAAAGGAGTGGGTGTCCTATACTTGTAATGCCAATGCACTAAGTGTATGGGCTGACAAACATTTACCCCTGGGGGGTATTCATGAACATACTGTATAAATTTTTTTTTTACAGGCATCATAAACACTCTTCAAAAAATTGTGGGTGTTGCATCACGGACCATGGTCACCCTGGTGATATAGTGGTGGAGAATGAGGATGAGGAGCAGGAGGAGGACAAGAGCAAATAGCCAAAATCAGGAAGCGTATGTGTGGGTGTGAAAAGGTGCATGGGAATACACCTCCCAAAAAAAGACACTGGATTTGAGTTTATGTTACGCTGCTATCATTTGGTGGTGTTGAGAAGTCTGGCCCAATCCAGCCCTTGTTCATTTTTATAAGAGTCAGCCTGTCAGCATTTTCAGTTAACAGACAGATGTGCTTATCAGTTATAGGAACAGAAGAAAATCTGGCAACCAAATTCATTACAGATCAAGACTCATATAATTATAATACCTACAAAGGACTAATATGGAGTCATAAAAAGATCCAAACCATTAATCATGATAGAAATAGGCATAATTTTATTAAGCACTAGACATACATACATGACAGTAAAAGAACTGTGCTCGTTAGCAAAAGTACAAGAGAAAAGTTCCTCAACAATAATGGAACATAGGTCCAGATATAGGCTCACAATCAGTGCGCTGCAAATCACATATGGGAAAGGGAACACAAGTAACAGATCAGTATGTACGTGACTACTTTCCAGTGTCACAGGTGGGGAAATACATGGGGCTTAAGACATTCGCATATAAGGTTGTACTGGCAACTTCTGTCGTAAATCAAACTTCTGTGAAATCAAACTGTCCACTTAGGAAGCAACACTGATTGACAATCAATTTCATATGCTGTTGTGCAAATGGAATAGACAATAGATGGAAATTATTGACAACTATCAAGACACACTCAATAAAGGAGTGTTTCTGCAGGTGGGGACCACAGACCACATCTTAGTACCAATGCTTTCTGGCTGATGTTATGGTCACTTTTGAATGTTTGTTGTGCTTTCACACTCGTGGTAGCATGAGACGGACTCTACAAATACACAGAAGTTGCTCAGGTAGTGCAGCTCATCCAGGATGGCACATCAATGTGAGCTGTGGCAAGAAGGTTTGCTGTGTCTGTCAGCGTTGTGTCCAGAGGCTGGAGGCGCTACCAGGAGACAGGCCAGTACACCAGGAGACGTGGAGGGGGCCGTAGGAGGGCAACAACCCAGCAGCAGGACCGCTACCTCCGCCTTTGTGCAAGGAGTAACAGGAGGAGCACTGCCAGAGCCCTGCAAAATGACCTCCAGCAGTCCACAAATGTGCATGTGTCTGCACAAACGGTTAGAAACCGACTCCATGCGGGAGGTATGAGGGCCCGACGTCCACAGATGGGGGTTGTGCTCACAGCCCAACACCATGCAGGATGCTTGGCACTTGCCACAGAACACCAGGATTGGCAAAGTCGCCACTGGTGCCCTGTGCTCTTCACAGATGAAAGCAGGGTCACACTGAGCACATGTGACACATGTGACAGAGTCTGAAGACATCGTGGAGAGCGATCTTCTGCCTGCAACATCCTTCAGCATTTCTTTGAGGGCCGCACAGCCCTCCATGTGCTCGCCAGAGGTAGCCTGACTGCCATTAGTTACCGAGGTGAGATCCTTAGACCCCTTGTGAGACCATATGAGGGTGCAGTTGGCCCTAGGTTCCTCCTAATTCAGGATAATACCAGACCTAATGTGGCTGAAGTGTGTCAGCAGTTCCTGCAAGCAGAAGACATTGAAGCTATGGACTGGCCCGCCCGTTCCCCAGACCGGAATCCGATTGAGCACATCTGGGAAATCATGTCTCACTCCATCCACCAACGTCATGTTGCACCACAGACTGTCCAGGAGTTGGCAGATGCTTTAGTCCAGGTCTTGGAGGAGATCCCACAGGAGACCATCGGCAACCTCTTCAGGAGCATGCCCAGGCATTGTAGGGAGGTCATACAGGCACGTGGAGGCCACACACAATACTGAGCCTCATTTTGACTTGTTTTAAGGACATTATATCAAAGTTGGATCAGCCTACAGTGTGTTTTTCCACTTTAATTTTGGGGGTGACTCCAAATCCAGGCCTCCATTGGTTAATAAATTTAATTTCCATTGATGATTTTTGTGTGATTTTGTTGTCAGCACATTCAACTTTGGACAAAACAAAGTATTCAATGAGAATATTTCATTCATTCAGATCTAGGATATGTTATTTGAGTGTTCACTTTATTTTGTTGAGCAGTGTATATCATTTACCACCTCGTCTTCCACTTCCGCACCCTGGTCCTCCTCCTGACTTTCTGGCAATTGTGTCTCATCATTGTCCACCTCTTGTGACACTTTCCCACCATAGCCTTCATATAACCGTGGCTGCTCAAATATTTGTTTGTCTCTACATGTTATCTCCTCTTGCCCCGCTTCAAGTGGACCAGGCGAGAGGCCCGAATCTATAAATGGAAAAGTAAACAGTTCTTCGGAGTGTCCAAGTGTGGGATCAGTTGTCTCTGGGCACTCGCCATGGTGGGAGGAAGGAGGATCAGGGTGAGGAATATGCAGTCCAGACTCACGGCTACTGAGACTTGACCATGTGGAAGACAAGTTGGTGGTGGTGACTAAGTGACTCAAAGCATTATCCACTATCCAACCAAAAACCTTTTGACACTGCTCTCGGTTTAATAATGGTGTGCTGCGGTCCCCTAGGAATTGGGACTGGAATGTCGGGTGAGAAGATGTGGGTGTTTGTTGTGACACAATTTCAGCTTGCCCATGGCCTCGGCCTCTGCATGTACCATCACCATCACGTCCAGTTCCCCGTCCCTTGTCACGTGCCTTGCACATTTTAAATGGAGGACAATATCTTCCAAGCTCACTACAAATAGCTGAACTTGGAGCGAATTTATATGTGATCCGTGTGACGGACAAACCACAGTTTTAAATAGCTGGCCTGTAGGTAACTATTTTTAACAGCACCGATCTCATGTCAATTGCTTCACTGACACACTGCAACAAAATTTCAATGGAGGCCAGAAACGCCAATATTTTCAGTGCAATTATTTGTGATCCGTGTGACAGACAGACAAACCACAGTTTAGTTTTAAATAGCTGCATTTTTAGCGCTGTAGTATAGAAAGGACCTGGCTGTATTCTGCAGTGCCAACAAGGAAATGGCGCAGAAAAACGGTGTTCTCTGGATTGCTTTTTAATCAAATAATACAGATTAAGATAAAAAAAAAATATGCCTGGCCCCTGATACCTGGGAATATTTCTACAAATATCTGTAAAAGCACCAGCAGACAGAACTGGAATGGACCCTCTTGCTATGTGCACTGCAATCTGCTATATACCCTGCCTGCCTGCCTAGCATTGATATCTCTGCAGCTGGATTAGTCCTCAGAAGGACTGTTAGTTGAGATGGATATGTAGAGAATCTTGTAGAATACCTACACTAACTAATAAACAAGCAAATCTCTCCCTAGCGCAGCAGCACCTCTCCCTACACTGCTTGCTTGCGGAGCAGACTGTGACGAGCACAGCTTCGCCAGGTCTGATATAGACATGATGATGCTGTGTGGCCAGCCAATTACTGTAAGGCCACAACCAACATAGCTGTGGCATTACAGTATGTGGCAGAGAATCCCTGCATGTTGATTGGCGCTCTAAAGAGCGCCAAACATGCCGGGAGGGGATCCAAGCTCCCGCCGAGCAACCCCGGAAATACTCGGTGAGCACCGAGCATCTCGAGCAGTAGCGAGCATGCTCGCTCATCACTAGTGGTGAGCTCTACAATTTTTCTTTTTCTGATGAAAAGTATAGTTTTTTACACTTTTTTTATTTTATTTTTTTACTGTGTTTTCTAAAGGGGCAAACTAATGAGGCAGTTTTATAGGTCAGTTCGTTCCAGATACCAAATATATGTACTTTAAATATTTTTTTTTCACATAAATATATGTATTTATTGGATTAATAATTTTTTTGTTTTTGATCTTTATTTTGCTTTTTTGTAGATTGTTTTCAATCTTTTTCAACTTTTTTTAAAACTTTTTTACCTTGTTCCCGGTATGGGACCTCAACTTTCCCTGCCCAATGCTTTTACAATGCAGGGCATTAGATTAGTGTCTCACAGACAGGAAGGTAGCATTTCAGCTCCTGCTCTAAACACCATACCTGGGAGACCTTATGGCCATCTTTCGGGTATGGGTCAACATGGGCACTATCGGCACAACACAATGAATATTGCGTTGTGCCGATCGGAGCAGAGTGGGAGCTCCCTCCCTCTGCTATGCCGATCGACAGGTTAACAGGTTAAAAGCACCGGACGGACGGAGCACTGCTTCACACGCGTCTGTTAAAGACACTGATTAAATCAGCCATCAAGTGTGGGGAGAGATGTGGGCTCCGAAGCTGAGCAAAAGCTGGGACACGACCTTTGATGTTAATATCCGGCAAAGGTTGTGAAGGGGTTAAGTTACATTATTTGTCAACAAAACAATTCAATGTCATCCAGTAAAAAAAAAAGTGTTAAAATAAGTTTTTTTTTAACATGAGATACTATGAGCAACGGTTTGTAAAAAAATGGAATTTGTCAGAAGCATTCATCACAGCCATCCAGTAAAAATACATAAAACCATTCTTGCAATAATTAGTACAACACACTACCATTGTATACACAATATATTTGGATTTAATCTATAATTTGGATGGCTTATGCATTGCACATACACTTTACTTTGATGATAGGTTTATAATCACACTTTTAATGACAACTTCTGTCCTCATGTGTTGTTTCGTTGTCCACTTTTTATACCATTTTATGTCTAAGAATGTTTTACTATATCCTCTGTAATTGGTATAATAATTATTCTTTTGCAATGTATTATTTTGGTGCACTGCTCATATGGAGCATACTTCAGATGTAAATTTTTTTTCATGTTTGTTTTACATTTCCTGTCATACATGTTGGGATATGTCAAGTTTTTCTTTTTGCAGCAATTACTCAAAAATAACATAGAAGTGGATCAGCATATTAGCAATTCTGCGCATAATTCAAACATATGCATGGGGAGGACAAAATAATAGTTGCAGTGGTAATTTATCTAAAAAGTAATGTATCTGAGGAATGTAATTTACATCTGAATCCTTCTAGCGCATTGTCAGTAAATGCCCATACCCTGAAAACAGTCATTTCAATAATAAAACCTTAGTTTTACTTTTTACCTTGGTGAACTCTGTCACCTTATCTAGTTTTGACGCGATTTGTGCAAAATCTCAGCTAAAAACTACATTTAACTGCATCAGAAACAGATAGGTTTTGTGAAGAAATATGCAAGTGGCAGAATATTTATATTAATTAACTTTTTATTACTTTAATTAATTTAACTAAATACTAAAGAAACCCTCCCACTAACTTTTTTATTCATTAAATGTATATTTGCATGTAATTTAGTGTGAGTGTATTAATATACCCACCTCCTGCTGCTTTCCCTGTGTCCAGGACTGTTCTTCTCTGCTTCTTTGTGACATCACCACTCTGCAGACTCTCTGCAGAACAAGGCTCCATAGGCTTTCATTGTAAAATAAACTTCTGGCTAACACATAGCGCATAGAGCGAGCCGGCTAGTCTCAATTTTGGTGACGTCACTCAGAAGCGGAGAAGAACGGTTCTGGACACTGGAGAGAGTAGCTGAATGTGAGTCTATTAATACACACACTACATTACATGCACATGCACACACATTTAATGATTAAAAAGTTAGTGGGAGTGCTTCTTTAATGGTTTCAAGGAGAGGAACCATTTGAGACAGGGTGCAATACCCTCATGAAGACAAGGAGTTCTGGAAGTGATACCACCCCTTCACAGCCCTGATCTCAACATTATTGAGTCTGTCGGGGATTAAATAAAAAGACAGAAAGTTTAGTAAAATCTTACAACTACAGAAGATCTGTTGTTAATTTTCCAAGATGTTTGGGATAGCCTCCTGGCTGAGTTCCTTTAAAAACTGTATGTATATGTATATAAAAGAATTGATGTTTCGATGATGTTTTTAAGACAAAGGCTGGTCACATCAGATAATGGTTTGATTTAGATCTCTCTTTTACGCATTCACTTTGCACTTTAATTGACAAAAATAAACTATTAACACTTCTATTTTTGAAAGTCTTCCTACTTTGCAGCATTTTTTCACACCAGTCTAAAAGTTTTGCACAGTACTGTATGTTGGTCCCAGACATTGGACTATCAGACATTTATTGAATTGTCCTGAGGATATGCCTTAAAAGTTTGAGTTAGGAATCACCTTTTAATGCTAACAAATTCTTTTAAGGGATGTATTTACAGACAATGTCTAAACACTAATCTTCACACCATTGTCCTGAGTCTCCATCTGAGAGATCAAGTTCAGTGTTCAAATGATGTGGAAATTTTAACACCTTATGTTTCCAGTCTGATAGTGTCCTGGTTGTTAAAAGCAATTATCCCTTTTAATTATTGCAATGTATAAAAGACAGAAAACTTTAATCAGCAGAAAATTGCTATGCTTCCAACGTCCACTACTTATACAGGTGCAGGCTCTGTGTTTTTTATTTAGAATCACTGAAGATAAACAGCAACTCTCTAGATCAACAATTAGTATTGTATGGAGTGAGCATCTTTTCCAGCTATGTGAAGAATATGCTGAGACAATCACATTTTCAACTTCAATAAGCTAGTCATCATGCAAATGTTCTAATGCAAACTACAAGATCGGATCATTATGTGTTTGCATATTCCAAATCATCACCCTGAATATTATGCCAGCTATTGCCATGCTTGGAGCAGTTCTAGGGCTGTTCTTATTTAGAAGCTGTAGGTCACAATAATAAACAGCTTGGTAATTTAACTAAAGTGTAATGTATCTAAGATATGTTATTCCCATCTGAATCCTGCATGCGCCTCGTCAGTAAATAATCATACTGTAAAAAATTGTAAATTTGTTAATAAAATCTTCATTTCTTGTTCAGGATGAACCTTTTACCTTCATGCATTTTGTCTGTAATGACAACTATGCCTCTTGCTATTGATCAATCTTAAAGGAAAAGCTGTCAAAAGAATAGACAGGCTGCCGTTATTGCTTTTAGGTGACAGATGTAAGGGCAAAGGAAGGGGAATTGTCCTTCTGCGGCATTGCCAACAAGCTGCTTAAAATTTATGCTAAATAGAGAGTGCTTGAAAAATTACTTTGCCATCATTTTGCCACTGGATAAATTTCCTATTATAGAGCCATATTTTCTGCGTATATAAGACAATGGAGGTGAAATACTTTAATACCGATGTATGCTTCAACCATTTTATTTAACTAAAGAAATTATCACTCTTGAGCAAGGAATATAAAATGATAGCACAAAAGCCATTTAACCCCTCAATAAAGAAAGTGGCATCATACTTAAAATATATAAAGGGGTGTGGCTCCCATTGTAATCCTTTTACTAACCCCTGTGATGCTGATAGTTAAATATGGCAGTCAAGGGCTTAAGAATAGCTCCCATGACTGCCATAGGTAGTTAGGCTGTGTTTTATTCCATGTAATACTAGTACTCTACTAATTTGGGTGCTTCCTAATTTCTTTGCTGATGGCTTATATATTTGACTACATATTGTATGTTGCCTAACCTCTCCCCAAATGCTGTCTACCACGACCCTTGCTCCACTTGAGTACAATTCCCCACTGTCACAGCTTGGTATTGCAACTTCGTGTCTTGTCTTCAGCTTTACACTAGTCATTGCTAATGCAGACTATCCTGTGGAGAGGCTTCTGGTGATGAAGAACACCATGTACAGTAGACTCTTCTTTCAGGTTTCTTTCAAAGTCAAATTGTTAAGAGATCCACATTTGCAGTAATCCTCCATACAATATATGCATGATAGTCAATCAGACTGAGAGCTAAGTAACACTTTGAACTTTTTGTTATGTTCCTCAAACAAGTCCTGAACAACTTTTTAAGTATTGAAGGGTACATTTTCCAGCTGAAAGAGGTATAAGTCATTAGGCAATGCTATTACCACTAAGAGATATACTTAGTTTGCAACATTGTTTTTAATTATGTGATAAGTTTCAAAATAGTATTCAGATGTATGATAAGACACAAGGTACCTCAGCAGAGCATTGCACAGAGCATCACATTGCCTGTCGGCTTGCACCCATCAAATAGTACATCCTGGTACTTTCTCTTCACCAGGCAAACAATGCATTTTCCAAGTTTTCATTGTTCATTTTTGATACATTACTATTGTAGGCATCTTTTAGCAGTGGACAGCAGAAGTCAACATGAGCATTCTGACTAGTCTGCAACTATGTAGTCCCATATATAGTAAGCTGTCAAGCACTATATGTTGCCTCTCTATCACAACCACCACTAACTTTTGGTAATTCGTACAACAGTTGCTACTCTGTGGGATTAGACCAGATAATCTAGCCTTTCCTCTCAATGTGCATCTATGCACCTCAGTTGCCTATGATTCGGTTGATGAGTTGTTCTTCCCTTAGCCACTTAAGGTATTAACTCTGCCAATTGGGAATGCAGTGAGTACAGCAAAAAAGTTACCTGTATTCCTAGAGCCAAAATTTGCAAAGTTCTTAAGGTGATAACTGACAATTTTACACATTTCACCAATATTGCCGTGTCTATCAACTATTGCTGCCCTCTATCAATAGCACTAAACAATAATGCTTGAAATGCAGAAGTCCATCCTGGAAGAAATAATATATATATCAGAATTATACCATAAAAATAAAATTAAAAGGACAGACTAGATGGACACAGAGATTTACAACCTATATGGTAGGATGAGTTATATCACTAGTAAAAACACCCCTGGTTCTATGGTTAAATGGATGGTAACTGTTCTTCACTTCTTTTTATCACACATTATCTGTAATGTTTATTAAGTGTTTTATGGCTTTCATTTTCTATTTCCATATATAAGCTATAAGCCGTGACTATCACTATCCAAATTTACCCCAAATTAGCTGCTACATTCCCAGCCACTGTCTTTATACAGTCTATGATAATCCCTCCTGATAGGCTTTGCTATATACCATGTGATGTGATAGCTGCAAGGCATTATGGGGAAGCTCACCATTCTAGCCGAGCTCATGCAATGATACAATCTTCTGCATTGCTTAAAATGGCAGCATATTTGCCAAATATGTGTGAATTAAATTGCAAATTGTTCAAATTTGCTGGGTCCAGTGATTTTCCAAAAATTTAATACAAATTCAATCTGCATTGATTTGATTCACTCATCTCTAAATTCTAGTCATAACATAGTGGGAAAAATTGCAATTAAAGTACATTTTGCTTCTACATAAAAGAGTAATCAAGTAGTCCCCAATCTAAGCTCTGCCTGAGACAAAATAAACTAAAATGTATTAATAAAATAAATATTGTAATGATCATGTGTGATTTCAATATCTCAACTATATGTCAGCTATAGGGCTCATGCAGACTAGCCATGAACCGCACACGAAGAGCACATGCCCCCATTATTGCTAATTTGCCAGCGCATGTGGCTGATTTTCCACGAGGACCAAAAATCGCAGCATACCCTGCTTTGTCCAATGTATGGGCTGGAATAGTGCATGTTAATAGCAGGCAGCTCCTGCACTTGTCCGGTATTCGGATGACTACACAGAACTGGACGTGGAAGCTAGTCTCATCTGCAATTTGCGAACATGACTGGCGCGTTTTTGTGCGAGTGTCTGAACTCAGCCCTATGTGTAGTATATGTAGCTTGTTTTCTGGTGAATAGCTTCTCTGTTGCTGTGTTGGTGATTTTGACATGTTGTGATCTGTTTTCAATTTCAGCTTACAAAAGAAAAAGAAAAAGCAGCAATAAAATGCAATGTGAACATGACTAATATTTCAACACAGTTTAGCCCTTCCATATATTTTTACCTTTTTATTTGAACTGATACATATTAAATCATTCCTTTGTGCCTGTATACTGACTGACTATCCAATGCCACTTGAAAACACTGCTTGTATAAATAGTAACTATACTTTTCATTTTTATTTCCTAAATCAGTAATACACATGGAAATTAACAACTGTGCAATATATCTTGTCATAGAAATCTGCTTCTTTCTCTGCCAAAATTAATCAGCCATTATCAAAATTCTCAATTCTGAGGAAAAATCTGTATTCAGAAACAGATTTTTCCATTACTGAGATAGGAGGCAGCAGCTCCTACTGATAAGATTCTATCTATATAGGAGGGGAAGGAGGAGGAAGGTGGAGCTCTACCTCTAGCTCCTCCTTTATCCCATCTACATAGAACTGTATCCATAACAGCTGTCATTTCCTCAGTAATGGGAAAGTCTGTCTTCCCTGAATACAGATATATAGTCTGGATACCTATTATTTACAGGTTCTAACTAGTGATGAGCAAGCATGCTCGTTTAACCCTTTAACTGAGCATGCTCGGGCGCTTACCGAGTAGCTTCAGCGTGCTCATATATTATGTTTGAGTCCCTGAGTCTGCATGATTTGCGGTTGTAAGACAGCCTCAACACATGTGAGGATTCCCTAACAAACAGGAAATCCCTGCATGTGTTAAGGTTGTCTAACAGCCATAAATCATGCAGAAACAGGGACTTAAACATAATATATGAGCACACCGAAGATACTTGGCAAGCACCCGAGTATGCTCAGTTAAAGGGTCAAACGAGCACGCTTGCTCATCACTAGTTCTAACCTCTCAGGATAAATATTCTATTTAGCATGGAAAAGTAACTTTTAAAACATAATAAATACAATAAAATCACCAAAAACCCTGGTCAGACGTACCATTAAGCAAATATGACCCCTGGGAGGGCCTACTGAGTCTACAATCCAAAATGATAAGACATATCACATTCAAAGCCCTGTAGTGCTTAGAAGATAGAAAAAAGTGTAGATCTCACCCAATTGATTGGTAGGGATGCACATCCGAGGATTTCAGTGGTAGCAGAACAGTTGGTCCAATCTACCTACCCTGTCGTGCCCTCTATATTTTCTCCCGCCCTAACAAGGACAGTACCCAACTGTAGCTCTCATGATGTGTTCCCCAGAAATAAGAGGGATTTTTTCAAAGGCACACATCATGAGAGTTACACTTGGATACTGCCCACTGTTGTTCTACCTCTGAACTCCTCTGAAGTGCGACATCTCTACTGCTCAAATGGGTGAGATCTACACTTTTTTCTATCTTCTAAGTACTATAGTGCTTTGAATGTGATATGTCTTATCATTTTGGATTGTAGACTCGGTAGCCTCTACTAGGGGTCATATCTGCTTAATGTTACATCTGACAGGGGGTTTTGGTGATTTTACTGTTTATTAAAAGCTATGTTTTAAAGGTACCTTTCCACGCTTCACTGAAAGCAGATTTTACCTCACAATTGAGAATTTTGATGATGACTGATCAATTTTGGTAGAGAAAGAGGCAAATTTCTCTAATAAGATATATTACAAAATTGCTAATTTTCACGTGCTCTATAGATTTATTAAATGAAAATTAAAACAACAGTTACTCTTTAACAAATAGCTACTGTATTTTTACTTTACTGTTCTGTCCAAAGATAAATCAGCTGCGAATGACAGGAATCACTAGGTGACAAGAGACGGAGAGGAAAGAAACATGACAGTGGAACTGCCAAATTTACAACTGGCAAATGAACTTCAGAGAAGAGTTATAGATCTGAAAACAAAAACTTATCTTGTGACATAAATAATGCGATTATATACACTATTCTAATATGGTTACAAAGCAGAAAGTATATTAAAAAGTTACATAACCTTTTATTTGTGAGCTTTAAATAAAACATCAGGAACCTCATTAAAATTTTGCTAACTGAGAAAATTGTGGCTAGAGTTAACTTGAGATTTAACATCAATTATTTTTTAAACGTAACATTATTTTTAATACTTGTTAGATAGATTATCCAGACTACTTGATGGGCTCTATTTCCATGTATGTGATGTGCTGCAATGCAATCCTGCTTGAGGACATAACCTGCGTGCTATTGTATTTGTGCAACTTAAAATGACATTGCAATAATACATTTTTAACTGTATTTTATCACATGAGATTTTCATGTAAAACTATTAGTAAAAGAAATTGCCGTTGCTATTACATGGGAAAGTGCAATTTCTTATGAGCCCCTAGAAATACATAAAATGCTATATTTTTAACACAACGGGGCATATTTAGTAGGAATGTGTACCTGGTGTCAAAGATAGTGTCAAAATCCAACTTTGCCTTGGCCATAGTCGAGGACAAGAAGAGAGAACTGAACCTTTGCTAAGATTTACCGAGTAGCCATCACTCAAACCTGATGGAGTACACGATGGAGGATCTGCCAGAAATGGTCATAGGACCTAACATTAACCCCTTCACGCCATGGCCATTTTCCGTTTTGTTCTTTTTTTCCTCCACTTTTTCCAAGAGCCATCACTTTTTATATTTTTGCGTTAATATAGCTGTATGAGGTCTTGCTTTTTGCAGGACAAGTTATACTTTTGAAAGACACTATTCATTTCATCATCGGCGCCCCACGATCACCTCACGTGTGCGCAGATAGGAGGGTGGATTGACGCACCCCCCTGCCGGCGCATGTTATATGCCACTATCAGAGATTGACAGTGGGATTCAACAGGTTAACAGCCATGGGTGGAGCTCCACTCCACCCGTGGCTGTTAGAGGCACATGATAGCTGATTAATTCAGCCATCATGTGTGGGGAAAGATACAGACTCAGCATGCGAGCCTGCATGAAAGTCAGGCAGCCGGCATATGACGTATGATACATCATATATGGGTAAGGGGTTAAAATGATATAAAACTTTTCATTAGCGCATACATGAAGTAGAAAATAATTGAGTACAAATATATTAGATCAGTAGTAGAAGTAGCATTGCAAGGAAAGAGGAATAAAAATGAATTTGGTGTTCTATGTTATTTTAGGTCTTTTTGACATAAATTTGACAGGAATTAATTCATCATTTATTGTGCTTCTTATGCAGCTTTGTAATAATTTTATTCATAGGCAGCTGCAATTAAAATGCCATTTCTAAAGAAAATGGTTAGAGTTCCATTGGTCTAGGCATAGAAATCTCCTGAAATTTGTACACGGAAGAGTCAATCATCTACAGTCAATTTACAGTCTTTTGAAAAAAGAAAAAAACACTGACCTTGTGCAAGTGCTATCTTATGGCTGGTAGCACCTATAACACAAACCTGAAAAATGCGTCACAGCTTGTTTCTATTGTCTTTGGCATTACTTCTGTCAAATCTAATTTACCAGCTACATCTTGATTACAGCAAATGGCAGATCCACTGCTCAAGTCCCCATTTAACTTTTGACTCCTACGAACACGGTAATTAGTGATAAGCAAATGTGCTAACCGAGGCATTGCCTGCATGTTTGTGGTTTGTTAGGCAATGCCTGCATGTGTCGAACAGCCACGAGAGATGCCGCTGCGGTGACTCAAACCTATTTTTCGAGCATGTCGATGATACTCAGTTAGCACCCAAGCGTGCTCTGATAACCCCTTATCTGAGCATGTTGGCTCATCACTAACAGTAATAATTTAAAGAAAACTAAACTTAACAAATATCTTCCTTCTACTTGACGTCAGGTGAAGACAATTGATTGTTACATGTCATCAGTAATTTCTGTCCGGGAAGAGGATGATTGAAATAAAAATCAGTCTTCATTTCACAAACTGATAATTTGAGTTTAAAGTTAATTGCAATCTCAACAGAACCAACATTTCATTTTAATTATTATTATTATTATTAATTTATATAGCGCCATTGATTCCATGGTGCTGTACATAAGAAGGGGTTACATACCAAATACAGATATCACTTACAGTAAACAAAGTAACAATGATAGAACGGTACAGTAGGAAGAGGACCCTGCCATTGCGGGCTTACATTCTACAGGAATGGGGCGGAGACAGTAGGTTGAGGGGTTGCAGTAGCTCCGGTGTTGTTGAGGGTGGCAGCAAGCAAGGTCATGGCAGGCTGTAAGCTTGTTTGAAGAGATGGGTTTTCAGGTTCCATCTGAAGGATCCAGGTGTGGTGGATAATCGGACGTGTTGAGGCACAGAATTCCATAGGACAGGGGATATTCGGGTGAAATCTTGGAGGCAATTGCGTCAGGAATGAATAAGTGTGGAGGAGAGAAGGAGGTCTTGGGAGGACCGGAGGTTGCCTGAGGGAATATATCGGGAGATTAGTTCAGAGATGTACGGAGGAGAGAAGTTATGGATGGCTTTGCAGGTCAGTGTTAGTAGTTTGAACTGGATACGCTGGGGGAATGGAAGCCAGTAAAGGGATTTGCAAAGGGGGGTAGCAGAGGAGTAGCGAGGCGAGAGATGAACAAGTTGTGCAGCAGAGTTGAGGATGGACTGGAGGGGTGCGAGAGTGTTAGCAGGTAGGCCACAGAGGAGGATGTTGTAATAATCGAGATGGGAGATGATGAGGGCATGCACAAGCAGTTTAGTAGATTGAGGGTTGAGGAAAGGACGGATTCTGGAAATATTTTTAAGATGGAGGCGACAGGAGGTGGCGAGAGCTTGGATCTGGGGTTTGAAGGACAGGGCAGAGTCAAGGGTTACTCCGAGGCAGCGGATTGTCGGTACAGCGGAAAGAGTGATGTCATTTATTGTGATAGAAAGATCAGGTGGGAAAGATATGCGAGATGGGGGAAAGATAATGAGTTCAGTTTTGTCCACATTGAGCTTGAGGTAGCGGGAAGAGAAGAAGGATAGGGCTGCTAGACATGCTGGGATTCTGGACAGCACAGAGGTGACATCTGGGCCAGATTTGGGTGTCATCAGCATACAGATGGTACTGGAAGCCATGGGATTTTATGAGCTGTCCCAGGCCAAGGGTATAGATTGAGAAGAGTAGGGGTCCTAGGACAGAGCCTTGAGGGACTCCAACAGAGAGGGGGCGGGGTGAGGAGGTAGTGTGGAAGTGGGAGACGCTAAATGTGCGGTTAGAAAGGTACGAGGAGATCCAAGATAGGGCAAGGTCTTTGATGCCAAAGGAAGAGAGGATCTGTAGTAGGAGGCACTGGTCAACTGGATCGAAAGCAGAGGACAGGTCAAGAAGAAGGAGTACAGAGAATTGTCTCTTAGCTTTGGCTGTAAGTCATTGGTGATTTTGGTAAGGGCAGTTTCAGTGGAATGGTGGGAGTAGAAGCCAGATTGTTGGTTGTCAAAGAGAGAGTTAGATGAAAAGTGGGAGGAAAGTTCAGCATGAATGTGTTTCTCAAGGAGTTTGGAGGCAAATGGGAGCAGAGATATGGGGCGATAGCTGGACAAGGCAGTTGGGTCGAGGGATGGCTTTTTGAGGATGGGCGTGATTGTGGCATGTTTGAAGGCAGCGGGGAAAGTACCAGAATATAGTGATAGGTTGAAGAGATGGGTTAGGGATGGGATGAGTGTGGGGGTGAGGTTGGGGAGGAGGTGGGATGGGATGGGGTCGAGTGCACATGTGGTGAGGTGTGATTTGGAGAGGAGACTAGTAAGGTCTCTTTCCGTGATGTTGGGAAGGGAGGTTATGGTGGTAGGGAAATGCTGTGGAAAACAAAGGGGTTGTGGTGGTCGGACAGTAAAGACTTGCCGTGTTTGGCCAATCTTGTTTTTGAAGTGTGTGGCAAACTCCTCAGCAGAGATGACGGAGGTCGGAGGGGGCAGTGGAGGGCGGAGTAGAGAGTTAAAAGTGTTGAATAGCTGTTTGGGGTTGTAGGATAGGTAGGATATAAGGGTTGTGAAGTAGGCCTGTTTAGCAGAGGTGAGTGCTGATTTGAATGTGAGTGTTGCTTGTTTGAATGCAGTGAAGTCATCTTGAGTATGTGTTTCCTTCCAACGCCGCTCCGCAACCCTGGACACTTGTCGAAGCTGTTTAGTGAGGTTGCTGTGCCAGGGTTGCCTGTTGACTCATCGCACTCTGCCATGCACATGTTTTAAATACAATATAAGGTATACCTACACTGGGGCATGAGGCAGGTATACAAACATCTCGACCAGCACAGTTAACTATCAAAAACATATGAGATGACCTATGCTGATGTTAGCACCTGACTTTCAGGCTATGTTCAAAATGCAATGTCTTACAGTACCAGCAAAGTGGATGGGATTTATAGAAATCTCTTTGTGTATTTTCCCCATAAATTTGCATTCGAAGTGGAAAATCCGCAGGTAAAAAACACTTATGGGTTTTTATTGTGTTTCCACATCAAAAACTCATGTAATCCAATTAGCACCTACGTGTATCAATAAAGTTTTGTCAAAGCCAAGTACCAGGAAGTATGAAAAACAAAGCAGCTTTATATAAAGCATGACACACCAAAAAGAGACAAAAATGTGGAGTCCAAAACGCGATAAAAACACGTTAAAAAAACACTGACAAAAAAAGTTAAAAACCACAAGTAACCTAATTCAAATAAGAGGTACAGAATTGGTGAAGAAATTCTGCAGCATCAAAAATTCACCAAAAGCTCATTGTGGGAATGTAGCCTAAAGGAGATTTTCTAGTAGAGCCTTTCAAGCAGATTTACTAATTCTGTCCAATTTGTAGAGAGAGCGTAAACTTCAACTAACATACCATGTTTGCTCATAATGGATGATAAACTTGGGAATCTTTGGACACTGCTATCTACACTTTACAACTCTTGGTTAATCTACTTTAAGACCCATATTTGTGTCAAGAATTTGTAACATATTGGCATATTTAAAGCCATATCATCCTCCACAAAAGCAGACCTTTTTCAAGGGCTTGTAATAAGTAGGTCTAAAACCAGATGTGACAATTTACTCATTATCATACGGGTATGTCATTCATTTTTTATAATGTAGTTTCTGCAGATGTTCTCAGATTGCAAAAGGTTTCAGTACAGAGTTTTTTCTCCACTTTATGGACATGTAAAAGGGAAAGACGTTATCTCATTAAGAAATAATTCCCTTTCAGTATTACTATACTTATTACAGTATATGGCTGTCATGGAAGTTTTTTTTCTCTGATAGGCTTGACCTGTTTATTTATATGTATTACATACCGTAGATAGCTTTTAATTTAAATGACCATCATGTAATAACTAATAACCTTATTTGCTAGGTAAATGAATAGGCAGTAGAGATGAATTTATTGATCAGTTGAGGAATGAATTTGAGTTGAATTTCCTAAAATTTATATTTGCACAAGAATTTGAAAAATCTGTAATTCGATTGGTGAGGATAGGCAAAATAAAATTCCGGCCACACATCGCTAAAGACTGAGTGAGCATGCTAATGGTGTCAAGTATGACTAAGCAGACTATCCCATGAAACCCTACAAAAATCAGATGACATGGTCTAGCTCAACCCACTCAAAGTTGAGGGAGGTGGGGGCTATCATAGCCAGTAAAGAGGATAGGGGCCCGCAAAGGAAGGTCATTTTATGCTTTTGCCGTGTAGAGATGGAGGCTAAAAGGACACAGCATAGGGATAGAAAAAGACCTTATACGATTATGGTGTAGTACTCCAGTGCTGATGAAGCAGTTTGAAAATGGAAGGGATCATCTCAGTCTGTAAATAGTAATCCAAAGATTCAAGTGATATAATTTTGAAACATACTAAATTCTGAATTCAAAGCTTGTGTGTCCCTAAAAGTGTGATTTGTGTATTTTTAGATGTACAAGCCAAATTTATTTAATTTTTTTAAAGCTAAGTGTCCGTTACTCTGAAGCGTAAGCACAACTTTTTATCTAGCAAAGTGTGTGCATTAGTTAAAATAATTTTTTTGCTTCCTTCATTTCTGTAATAGTCCAATATTGAATATACACAGATGGCACCTGAATACAGCAGCCAGTTGCAGGTGCTTGCTTTTGGAACTTGATTCTACCTAAATTTTCAGGTCCCAACTTATTTTGTAAAGATACCGTAAAGTTTGTAAAGTGGCCATGTTTATTTCTTACTTTTAATGTAGAAGGTATCTTTTTATTATTTGAATACCTGCTCTAATTGTATACTACTGTCACATATATAAAATAGTCCCGTAAGTTTGAAACTCCAGAGGAAATGGGTGGTGCAACAAATCCCACCAAAATTACTTTAAAAAGTTACAATTTTTATTTGAATGCATGTAAATATACAATAGGATTAAAAAGCAAAGTTACTCTGTGAAGAAGAACATGAACTAATCTAGGTAATTAACAGATATAAAGTTATATCATAGAGAAGACAGTGATTATTTATAACAAATACATATTTAAAAATCTGTATCACTAGAAGATCAACTAAAATTTATCAGATAATCTGTGAATAGGTAGCAAATAGTGGCACAGTGTCAAGGGTAAAGTTACCTCTTTAATAGAAGACACAAAAGAAATAAACTCAAATAGTAAATGATAATGTATCAATGGGAATAATAAATAGTAATAAAATGCAGATCATACAGTGGTGGCCAAAAGTATTGGCACCCCTGCAATTCTGTCAGATAATACTCAGTTTCTTCCTGAAAATGATTGCAATCACAAATTCTTTGGTCTTATTATCTTCATTTGATTTGCTTGCAAGGAAAAACACAAAAGAGAATGAAGCAAAAGTCAAATCATTGTTCATTTCACACAAAACTCCAAAAATGGGCCAGACAAAAGTATTGGCACCCTCAGCCTAATACTTGGTTGCACAACCTGTAGCCAAAATAACTGCAAACAACCGCTTCCGGTAACCATCAATGAGTTTCTTACAATGCTCTGCTGGAATTGTAGACCATTCTTCTTTGGCAAACTGCTCCAGGTCCCTGATATTTGAAGGGTGCCTTCTCCAAACTGCCATTTTGAGATCTCTCCACAGGTGTTCTATGGGATTCAGGTCTGGACTCATTGCTGGCCACCTTAGAAGTCTCCAGTGCTTTCGCTCAAACCATTTTATAGTGCTTTTGGAAGTGTGTTTTGGGTCATTGTCCTGCTGGAAGACACATAACCTCTGAGGGAGACCCAGCTTTCTCACACTGGGCCCTACATTATGCTGCAAAATTTGTTGGTAGTCTTCAGACTTCATAATGCCATGCACACGGTCAAGCAGTCCAGTGCCAGAGGCAGCAAAGAAACCCCAAAACATCAGGGAACCTCCGCCATGTTTGACTGTAGGGACCGTGTTCTTTTCTTTGAATGCCTCTTTTTTTTCCCTGTACACTCTATGTTGATGCTTTTTCCCAAAAAGCCCTACTTTTGTCTCATCTGTCCAGAGAACATTCTTCCAAAACGTTTTAGGCTTTCTCAGGTAAGTTTTGGCAAACTCCAGCCTGGCTTTTTTATGTCTCGGCGCAAGAAGTGGGGTCTTCCTGGGTATTCTACCATACAGTCCCTTTTCATTCTGACGCCGACGGATTGTATGGGTTGACACTGTTGTACCCTCGGACTGCAGTGAAGCTTGAACTTGTTTGGATGTTAGTCGAGGTTCTTTATCCACCATCCGCACAATCTTGCGTTGAAATCTCTCGTCAATTTTCCTTTTCCGTCCACATCTAGGGAGGTTAGCCACAGTGCCATGGGCTTTAAACTTCTTGATGACACTGCGCACGGAAAACACAGGAACATTCAGGTCTTTGGAGATGGACTTGTAGCCTTGAGATTGCTCATGTTTTCTCACAATTTGGTTTCTCAAGTCCTCAGACAGTTCTTTGGTCTTCTTTCTTTTCTCCATGCTCAATGTGGTACACACAAGGACACATGACAGAAGTTGAGTCAACTTTAATCCATGTTAACTGGCTGCAAGTGTGATTTAGTTATTGCCAACACCTGTTAGGTGCCACAGGTAAGTTACAGGTGCTGTTAATTACACGAATTAGAGAAGCATCACATGATTTTTCAAACAGTGCCAATGCTTTTTTCCACCCCCTTTTTTAGGTTTGGTGTGGAATTATATCCAATTTGGCTTTTGGACAATTCTTTTTGTGTTTTTTCATTGAAGACAAATTAAATGAAGATAATAATACCAAAGAATTTGTGATTGCAATCATTTTTCAGGAAGAAACTGAGTATTATCTGACAGAATTGCAGGGGTGCCAATACTTTTGGCCACCACTGTAGCTAATTGCTGTCAACCTGGATCGCATTACCCTGCCCCCAATGCTGTTGCTACATTTTCAATTTCGGTTAGGAACATATGTGTAGAAACTTAGCAGTGCCAACTTTCATTCACCTACTCCAGATGCCAATTATTAATTTGGCCATATAACCTTCCTGCCTTACTGTGCTTTGTCTGTCTTCTTCACTGTTCTGCTGCCATCAGTGAAGGAGGGCCACTCTCAGATGGATATCTACCCTCTGTCTATCATCTACACTGTAGTACTGCTGCTGCCAGGGATACCTTTGCTGGGACTAAATTGCCAAACATCTCCTTACCTGTCTAAACTTTTCACCATGCTATGTCAGCCACAGCCACTGTACATCCATGCCTGCCACACAGATCCAGGCTGCCAACTTTGCTTCAGGTCCGAAAATTGGGATAAGTTTTGAAAAGACTTGTTGACAACAAGCCATATCTTCTTTGCTTGGAAAACATTACTCATGCATTGTCTCCTTTAAAAAATGTGTCAGTTTTTGATGGCTTGAGAAAAAGCCTCTGCAATTGTTTAAACTTTTGTGATTAGCAAACCATTTGCGGACTCTAAAAAATGGATAATTTTTTAACTCTAGTTTGGAAACAAAACGGCTTCTTATTCAAAACCATACACCTGTTTTGTCTCCCTAATTAAAGGGATAATTTTTCAACTGCTTGTGCAAAAAAACCTCGGTTTGTACCACATGTTTACAAATAGCAAGGCATGAATCTGCCCCCAAAAAGGATGTTTTTTGGAAGTTTTATACAATATAGGTAACCTACAAAAGCCTGATACTGCTGTGTGTGATTAAATAGGCAGCTGGTTACAGAAAGCTTGAGGTAGCCAGAAAGCTTGAGGTAACTTGGACATTATAAAGACTGCGCTTGCATTACACTCAAAATGGGTTCAATAGACTCCAAGGGAAATTGAGAGTGAAATTACATATTTTCCAGGTAATCAGAGACTTTTTAATAAGGCAATTCACTTGCACATAAATTTTGGGGAGAAAATTTGGTGAATCCCATTTTTAAAATTGCCAGCTATAAAGCGATGACTCTTGGGTCATCGTGGGGAAATGGGATTCCTTCTTTTCTTTCCTCCACTTTCATTGACACAACTGAGTAAAGGTTTTTTTTTCACTGACAGATAGTAACATGTAAATGTATAATTGCTATAAGTGGTTTGGCTGTAGCTGTTTTTTAACTGTATTTTTCTGTAATTTATGATTAAATATTGGAGAACAAAGAACTTTCTCTACTTATATATAAACTATTGCATTTTCCATGTTTTTCATACTTTTCTTTCCCTCTTCTAAGGAAACGTCATTAACAGAAGCTGTCAAGCTGATGACTAGAGATGAGCGTTGTTCTACTCGAACTGTTCGCCAATCTCAAATTCGAGCTGTTTTGGGCGGTGTTCGAGCCGTTCGGCGAACACGAACAATTTGAGAAAAATTCGGCTGTTCGAGGTTATGTTCGATAACTGTTCGTGCACCAAAATCATAACTGGATTTTTTCTCAGTAATGATGAAAATTAATGTTAATACGCAGTTTGAGTGTACAGCGGGGTGGGGGGAGGGGCAGGGGATGGATCTCTGCAGGAACAATGAAGATCTCCATTTTTTTTTCTCTTTCCCGCATTTACAGTGGGGAGGTGCAATCTGTCAGCCTATCAGCAGCGCACACACGGAGGGAAGTGCTTTTTTTCACACAAGCAAGGGCATGTGTCATTGGCAGTGTATGTCACATGTCCTTGCCCTATAAGACCAAGCCATTTTCCCCGTCGCCACCATTTTCTCACTGCTGCAGCTGCGTGTTAGACGGCACCGCTGTTGCTGTGTGCGCTATACCTTGTTAATTTCAAGCCAATTTTCGCACAAATATACAGATAGCTTGGGAGTAGGGAATAGTTGTGATTGCAGTCCTTTTAAGGACTAGGTTACAGCATTTCCTACGACTTTTATCAGGCAGGTCTGTGCTCTTAAATAGATAGGTTGTGGGAGTAAAGACTAATTGTAATTGGAGTCCTTTTCAGGACTAGGTTACATGAGTTCCTATCAGTTTTTGCCAGGCAGGTCTGTGCCAGTGCTGTGCAAGTTTTTTTCACAGCATTTGGCTGAATCTAGCAAAGCTAATCCTTTTTGGCCTATTGCAGAGTGTGTTAGTCAGTGGAGTAGCCTATCTGTGTTGCAAGATATACCACCTGTGTATAGAATACCAATTTTTTTACTGCACCTAGTGAAGTAAAATCTTTTGGGCATAGCATCATTCTATTAGTCCATCTATACTGACCTCCATCAGGTTGCAAACTGAATCTAATTTTTTTCTGCATCTAGCTCTGAAAAAATATTTGGCCTTCTAGCAGTGTGTCGGACTTTCTCTATTAGTCCATCTATACTGACCTCCATCAGGTTGCAAATTCAAAATAAATTTTATCTGCATCTACAGTACCTCTGAAAAAATATTTGGGCTTCTAGCTGTGTGTGGGACTTGTTGTATTAGTCCATCTATACTGACCTCCATCAGGTTGCAAACTGAATATATTTTTTTCTGCATCTACCTCTGAAAAAATATTGGGCTTCTAGCTGTGTGTGGGACTTGTTGTATTAGTCCATCTATACTGACCTCCATCAGGTTGCAAACTGAATATATTTTTTTCTGCATCTACCTCTGAAAAAATATTGGGCTTCTAGCTGTGTGTGGGACTTGTTGTATTAGTCCATCTATACTGACCTCCATCAGGTTGCAAACTGAATATAATTTTTTTCTGCATCTAGCTCTGAAAAAATATTTGGCCTTCTAGTAGTGTGTCGGACTTTCTCTATTAGTCCATCTATACTGACCTCCATCAGGTTGCAAATTAAAAATAATTTTTATCTGCATCTACAGTACCTCTGAAAAAATATTTGGCCTTCTAGCAGTGTGTCGGACTTTCTCTATTAGTCCATCTATACTGACCTCCATCAGGTTGCAAATTAAAAATAATTTTTATCTGCATCTACAGTACCTCTGAAAAAATATTTGGGCTTCTAGCTGTGTGTGGGACTTGTTGTATTAGTCCATCTATACTGACCTCCATCAGGTTGCAAACTGAATATATTTTTTTCTGCATCTACCTCTGAAAAAATATTGGGCTTCTAGCTGTGTGTGGGTCTTGTTCTATTAATCCATCTATACAGACCTCCATCAGGTTGCAAACTGAATATAATTTTTTTCTGCATCTAGCTCTGAAAAAATATTTGTCCTTCTAGCAGTGTGTCGGACTTTCTCTATTAGTCCATCTATACTGACCTCCATCAGGTTGCAAATTCAAAATAATTTTTATCTGCATCTACAGTACCTCTGAAAAAATATTTGGGCTTCTAGCTGTGTGTGGGACTTGTTGTATTAGTCCATCTATACTGACCTCCATCAGGTTGCAAACTGAATATATTTTTTTCTGCATCTACCTCTGAAAAAATATTGGGCTTCTAGCTGTGTGTGGGACTTGTTGTATTAGTCCATCTATACTGACCTCCATCAGGTTGCAAACTGAATATATTTTTTTCTGCATCTACCTCTGAAAAAATATTGGGCTTCTAGCTGTGTGTGGGACTTGTTGTATTAGTCCATCTATACTGACCTCCATCAGGTTGCAAACTGAATATAATTTTTTTCTGCATCTAGCTCTGAAAAAATATTTGGCCTTCTAGTAGTGTGTCGGACTTTCTCTATTAGTCCATCTATACTGACCTCCATCAGGTTGCAAATTAAAAATAATTTTTATCTGCATCTACAGTACCTCTGAAAAAATATTTGGCCTTCTAGCAGTGTGTCGGACTTTCTCTATTAGTCCATCTATACTGACCTGCTGGTCTGTATGGAATTGTTCAATAAAGGGCCCAAAATTAAGATAATATAGATGGGAGAGGTCTCTATGAATAGGAATTCCTAAGTATTTGATACCCTGTGAGGGCCAGGCAAAGGGAAAGTTGGACTGGATGGAATCCTCTATGGATTTGGGGAGGGAGACATCGAGGGCCTCAGACTTCGCTGCATTGATTTTAAAATTTTACCATGTAACAAAGTGATCTATTTCAGCCATAACAGCAGGGATGGATATATGTGATTGAGTGATATATACTAGGACATCATCAGCAAATAGAGAGCACTTGTACTCGGTGCCTCCCACCTCAATCCACCTAATATTGGGGTTATGGCGAATTGATGAGAGCAGGTGCTCCGTCACTAGGATGTATAAGAGAGGGGACAGAGGACATCCCTGCCTTGTCCCATTGGTGATTGTGAAAGGTGATGAAAATGTTCTGACGCACCCCCTGGGCCTTGGGACACCCGGAGCCGGACCCTTTTTGGTGGATGCTGTTGGTTGTAGTCTTCGTGGTGGCGACCCGGTTCCGTGGCTCAGGGCGGTCAAACCAGTGGCGGAACTATTTATGTGGTTTTGATGTTTAAATGTCCGACTACGCCACCCGTGGATTGCGGTCAGAGTGAACCGCCGCTACAGGGCAGACCGCTGAGGCTGGTGTTGTGGGTGCAGCAGAGCGTATCATAACTCCCCACGGGAGGAGTATAGCCTCAGGGCAGTGTATGTGGAGGATGGGGGGGATGGTGCAGGGCAGCAGCAGTAACGACACGGAGTCAGTGATGCAGTCCAGGGCCTTTACTCACAGTTCTTATTATCCAGACCACGTCTGCAGGTAACGGCTGCCCACGTCGTACTGTGCTCACCAGGTGAGGGGCTCAGACAACTCCCAGATAACTTTGGAGCACTTCACAGGACCCCCTTTGTGTGTCCTTTGTCTGGCCTTTCTTACCAACACTTCTGTCCGGCTGCCTCGGGCCTCCTCTTGGTAAACTTGGCGCCAGTTTCCCTGACCCTATGTGGTGCCTTCCTAGCGGGTGTAGCGAGGGGCTGCGCCACATAAAATGTCAGAGCCTCCGGTTTCTAGCTGAGGGTCGTTTCCTGCCTCCACTAGTTCGGGGACCGGTCTCCCCCTTTGGCCTGACCCCTCCACGCAGGTGGATTCGGGCGTGCGGTGGCGACTCGCCCGTCCGCACCCCTGGGATCCCTTCATTCCTCGTTCCTGGAGCCTTCTCCGCTCCTCTTCCTTCCTTCTCCCTCTTCCAGGCCTGGGCCTCTGTTACTAGGCCCGCCTCCGGAGCAGAGCTCATGCAGAGCCCCTGCTCCCTGCCACTTCTGCTCAGACTTCTCTGCACTGAACTAAGATGGTGCCCACCTTTTATACTCCCTTCTCAATGCACCCAGGAACTGCTTCCTCCCTGCTCCTGCACTACAGGGTTCCCCTTCCTCAGTGTTCCCTCCCCCCACTCCAGCCAGGGACAGGGACTGTCATGCCCATCTCAGGGGCATATTGGTCGCCCTGCCCCACGGCAATGTGGTGTAATGCATGCAGGTGTCGGGTCCTGATCCACACTCCATCCTTACCTGAGAGTGAGATATCACACCTCTGGGTGAGGTGCAATACGTCTGTAGCAACCGAGCCCTCAGGGTGCTACAGTTCCATTTATCTTCAGCCTAGGTGACGTATTGCGATACAGGGCCGTGATTTTGGCTATAAAAGGGTCCCCTAGACCCCTACCCCAAGCTTTTTAAGAGAATCATATATGGCGTGCCAGGAGACTCTATGGAATGCTTTCTCAGCATCCAACGAGAGTATCTAATTACAAATTTTTAACTGCATCTAGCCCAGGAAATACTTTGTGCCTAGTAGCAGTGTCTGCTAGTCAGCGGATTATCCCGGCTGTTAAGCAAGCTACACCACCTGTAGTTTAGACACTTAATTTTTTCAAAGGAAATGCTTCGGGACCATGGGATACTTAGTGAAGAGCATCAGGAGGCACCCCAAGGCATAGGGGCTGGGACTGGCAGTAGGATGCCTTGCGGTGGACAGCCGAGCTCGATCCTTATAAAAGCTTTTTAACTGCAGCAGCTTTAGTGGACGCTACTGGAGCTGGAATTACGCGGCTGCTGGCATGAGACTTGCCCTCCAATAGATCCTTGTAAATGGATTTAAAGTGTATTCATTCAAATTAGAGAGACAATTTAAATTAAAAAGCTTAGAGCTGCCTCCACCACAGGGGGGCTCGCTCGACCCACCAGCGGACAGGCACCAGTATTGGGAGAGGGGGGCTGGCCGTCAGGGTTCACCGCGGCTCTGGCACAAACCCGGCGACGCGGAGGTGGCACGGGCAGGAGCGGACTGAACGTGTCGGCTTCTCACTTTTTGGATTTTAGAAGGGCATGACATGCCTATATCTGTGTCTCCCCCTCCTTTTACTCCTCCACCTCTTTTATTTTCGCATGACTATATGTACTTGTCACTTTTCCATGTGTTAGTTATGTCTTCTGAGCAGTTTGTCAGCTTTTGGACACCTTTGAAGGTGTTTTCTATGTGTTTCTATGTGTTTTTGTTTGCCTGCCATTGGTTTTAACGGTGTTCGAAGGTGTTCGACGAACAGTTCGACGAACAGTTCGGCGAACACACAGGTGTTCGATGAACCGAACCGAACTCGAACACTACGGGGGTGGCTCAACACTACTGATGACACAGTGTGAGATTGTCATAGAGGGAATATCATTGTAGTGACTGTAAGCACCAGACTATTGTGTGAATTAAAAACTGCCATTGTCCTCCTGCATGTCTTTCCTGTAGCAATGCCTTTATTCTTGTCAAATTGTACAAATTATTCATATTGATGTACAAGCCAAATCAATAGGTTAACTTTTACATAATAGTATAGGTTTCTGACAACCTGTTGAAGCAAAACTAGGTATGTTAGGGATAAATCCTAGCTCTACAGGTGCTGATTAGATCATGTGGCTGGATATAACCAGGCTCACTGTTCTCCTTAGTCAGCCAACTCAGGGAAGGTGAGCAGACTGGATGTCTCTTGAAGATATGAGAGAAACAAGCCAGAATCTCTTTGAGAAAAGACTGCACTGTCCGTGTGCACTAAACGGCAAGTATCAGTGGTTGCTATGGATGATAGCAGTTTTGTTTGACCGAACTGGGGCTATCTGAAGTAGTCCGGGTCTGTATTGTTTAGTTAGAGCCTGGACAAGGTTAGGGATTTATGTTTATGAATTTGTTTTGGCACTGTGTAACCTGGGGAAAGCAATAAAAGCTTCACGTGTTTGGACCAAAATTGCTTATGTAAATGCTACTTAAGGCCTACCAGACAGAGTGAATCCCTACACTGTATGTAAAATAACTGATTTGATTCCAGATGTCATTTATTAACCCCTTCACGACCTTGGGATTTTCCCCTTTTGCATTTTCATTTTTTGCTCCTCTTGTTCCCAGAGCCATAGCGTTTTTATTTTTTGGGCAATATGGCCATGTGAGGGCTTATTTTTTGCGGGACAAGTTGGACTTTTAAACGCCATTGCTAGTTTTACCTTATCATGTACTGGAAAATGGGAAAAATATTTCAAGTGTGGTGAAATTGCAAAAAAAATGCAATTCCACAGTTGTTTTTTTTTTCTTTCCATGTTCAATGGATGCTAAAACTGACCTGCCATTATTATTCTCCAGGTCATTACGAGTTCGTAGACACCAAACATGTACAGGTTCTTTTTTATTTAAGTGGTGAAAAAAAAATCCAAAGTTTGCTAAAAAAAAAATGGTGCCATATTCCGAGACCTCTAGCGTCTCAATTTTTCGGGATCTGGGGCCGGTTGAGGGCTTATTTTTTGCGCGCCGGGCTGACGTTTTTATTTATGCCATCTTGGGGTAGATACAATGTTTTGATCGCCTGTTATTGCATTTTATTGCAATTTTGCGGTGACCAAAAAAACCGTAATTCTGGCGTTTTTTTCCCGTTACGCCGTTTACCGATTGGATTAATTATTTTTTTATATTGATAAATCGGGCAATTCCAATATGTGTATGTGGGGCTTATTTTTTATTAGTTTAGTTTGAATGGGGCAAAAGGGGGGGTGATTTAAACTTTTATATTTTTTTTATATTTTTAAAACATTTTTTTTAAACTTTTTGCTTGCTTCTATAGTCTCCATAGTAGACTAGAAGCAGAAACTGTCCGATCGCTTCTGCTACATAGAGGTGATGAGCAGATCACCTCTATGTAGCAGAAATGCTCCTGTGCTATGAGCACCGACCACTAGGTGGTGCTCATAGTAATCTTTACATGACAACCACTGGAATCTGCTACAGACTCAGGGTTGTCATGCCCACCCATTGGTGACCCGCGATCACGTGACGGGGTCACCGATGGGTGGGGCTAATGCTGCGATTCCACCTGCGGCTGTTGCGGGCACATGTCAGCTGTAACAATCAGCTGACATGTGCCCGGTTCAGTGCGGGCTCACCGCCAGAGCCCTCACTGAACCGGGGGTGATGGCCTGGGGTGTACTAATACGTCCTGGGCCAGTAAGGGGTAAAATTACCAAAAGTAAATCTGCCATCCGGTTGGTGGAAAGGGTTTACAGCAGTCTCTCATTTTCTCAAATTTAGGCAGTTTCTTTATTGATATATAACTTGAATCAGCAATCGGTATCAGATTGTGACAGGTGACAGGTGACTTACTTTCATCATTTGCATTGCATAGAATTTTTGTACAGTATTGCACTATTAATCACCATACATGATTCTAAAATACAATGCTGTCAACCTATAAATGCTGCATATTGGTATAGCTGAGCTAGCATCAGTCATCCCTAATAAATAAAGATGAATGAATCGATTTACAGGGCTTCAATTCTGCAGCCAGATCAGTATTCTGTGACCGCTGGATTGGAGCCCTGTGAGTCACCTCTCATCTGATCGCATCTGCTGCTCTTTTCATTAGCCGGGCTGGAGCAACGTCATCATGACGTAGCTCCAGCCCAGCTAAACAGAAGAAGAGCTGCAGATCCGATCAGATAAGAGACAATTCACAAGGCTCCCATCCAGCGGCCAGAGGATACTGATCTGGCCATTAGACCGGGGTCCTGCGGATTGACTCTCTCGTCTCTACTCATAAACAGAATATCAGCCATCCAGTAATGCGGCAAGGTGAGGAAGCATATAACAGTACCTTAAATTCTAATATGATGGAGACTCTAAGCAAAATACTACAATCAGAATCAAATTATACAAAATCTGGAACTTGAGGGAAGTACTGTAATATTCATGCATTCTGCTTATCTTTACAGGTATTGGTAATGGAAACCTTATCCTGCTCCTGATACGCAGATTGGGCTATTAGAAACTTAGTCGTAAGTGCTAAAATTGTGGACAGGAGAATTTTATGTGTTCTTAGTAATCCTTATCTGTGACTTTACTTATCTTTTTGTGGCTTAACAGTTATCCACCGGTTATACATTCTCTATTGCTAAATTATTTATAACCCACAATGCCATTTGTTGTGAGAAAAGCATCCAGCCCTTCTGTAACCTTCTAGGATACATCTTGTCAGTTAATAGGTGTCGATCTTACTGCATTAGGCTGAAATAAATAAGAACATATGCCATTTTGACCAGTAGGATCACAAAAAGGTGTTTTATTTAATATGGATCCTGGTAGTGATTAGCTAATCTGCAAAAATTCAAATCTGGCAGTTCACTCAAATCTAACAAGTATATTCAATTAACATTATTATTATTCAATACAAATTATGTGTGGCCTATTAGGCTCTGGTTTCTCCAGACCTCTGAACTTAATATACGTAGGGTAAAAAAAATAGAATACATTAATACACACCTCACCTTGACGGCCTGATGCACATCATGATATTGGATGAGCCTAGTCAGGACACGACATCAGGACATGATATCGCGAGGCTTAGTGGTGAAAAACTTGATGGCGCCTGCAAACCAAAGAAAACTGGCAGCATGCAAATAAGGACTAGACTGGAATGACGAATTGGAGGGCTGCACGGACACAGCCAGGGAAAATACAGTATTATTTTTTTTCCATTTCTTTTAAGCACACTTTGAATTCAGCAAAATGGAGTCTGGCCATCATTTTGTTGAGTTTATGCAAAATGAACAGCAAAAAGTTTGGATTTTTTTTTACAATTAAATTTTTTTGAAAAATTTGAAGTAAACTTGATATAATCTTATGAAAATAATATTTCAGCTTTATATTACAAATTTAAGTAGAAGGTGTATTAGAATGATGATATGATGACAATGACATAAACCACTAGTAAAGTAAAAAAAATTAAAGGATATGAACTTATTTGGGGACATTTTTTTTCTTAAATTCATGTGCTTTGGGCTAATAATTATTTTTGCAATTTGATTTCATTAACAAAATAGCACCATCTGTTCTCTATTGCATGAGTTGCGCTGTCTATTGCTGGCTGCAGAACCAGTCAAATAAGAACCTATCAGCCCATTCAGGCAATTTCTTATTACTTATCTGGCTTCTACTCAGCTTATTTTTGGCCACATGGAAGTTCCGCTGTCTTTTGGTCGTAACTCAGTAAAAAACAAACTCTCCATTAGACTCATATCACTTTTGATCTCTATGTCAGTGGCTCTGTCACAGCTTATGTCTTTAGCCCTGGAGAACAAGACTTGGGCGTATGTACAGACAAGACCATTAACTGTTATGATGCAGAAGGAGTCATTGTATGCTGTGTTGGACATTGTTTTTAGATGTACAGGCTTATATGAAGCGGCACCAAATTTTGGTTAACTGCATTTTGGTGCCCACATCAAGTAGGGAGATATGGCCAAAAATGATGTCTGACAGGGCACATAGTGGCTCTATCAGCATCATCACAGTCCGTGGCAATGTCAGTGCACACTCCCGAATCCATGGCTTCAGATATAAGCCTAAACAGAGCCATTAACTTGGCCATCAAATGAAATGTGAACCAGGCCTTGAAACACCTCATAACTAGTCCCCTACTGATTGTGGGAATGGAGTATGGGGTCTATATGTTGCTAAATGATAGACCATTTCAGACCATTACATGTTTGCTGGTGGTTCTAGTAATGTACTATTGGATCCTGCAAACAGAAGGGTCCTTGACTTTACAACATCAGAGAAATGCTGTATCACTGAAGCTGTCTAGCAATCTAGCTATCTTCAGTGCAAAGCTCACAAACTCTATTGGAAAGAGCTTGTTAGTGCTGATCTCCTTGTTTAGGAGATGGACCACCACTGATTGACTAAGGTGGCCTGTACCATTAGGCAATGCGTAGTAAGCTATAAAATTTAAAACTCCTTCATTCTTGAGAGCAGAGTGGATTTTAAATTCCAATAAATTTTATCCAATTAAGATGATTAGACAACCTCTTTAAAATGGCTGTCTACTACTGGACAACACCTTATTGACAGCTTAAGTGGCTATAGTAAAATAAAAAAAATAAAAATATGCTCTAACTGAATACTGAAAGATGGCAGCAGCAGGGAGACACAATGCCATCATTGGAGGATTTGCTCCTGTCTGGGAGATAAGTATATGTATTTATTGTATATTTTGGTCACTTTAGTTCTTATGAAGGTTTTGCTCCTGTGGTCTAAGGAAGAAACCAAGTAATTTCAAAAGTCATTCAAAATTTGTAAAAAGTTGATTGCAATTAAGCCCAAAATACATAAATTAAAAAAAAATATTGCCACAAAGGTGTCCAGATCTTTTAAAGAAGAGGAAATCAAGATTCAGAAAAACAGGATTAGACAACAACATTTTTTAAAAATTACTGTGTTACGGATCTGGGTGGTGGAACCTCTGTGCTGCGATGCAAGGAGGGGCCAGAGGGGCGTAACTAAGTGCCTGCCTGGACCGACCCTGGCCACAAGGCGGTTTAGTCGACTCCATGAACCAAGGACGGAAAGGGAAGGTGAACCAGGTGCCACTCTGGGACCGACCTTGTGTGAGAGCAGGCGACTCCCATGGGACTGATGGCTGAAGCCGGCAGGCACAGCAGATGAGCACGGCTGGTAGACAGGCCAGTGATACGGGTAGGGAACAGCAGGTAGACAGGCAGGTGGGCATGGCTGATGGACAGGCAGGCGGGCTCTGCTGATGGACAGGCTGGCGGGCATGGTTGATAAACAGGCTGGAAGGCACGGCTGATAGGCAGGCTGGTGGGCACAGCTGATAGACAGGATGGCGGGCACGGCAGATAGACAGGCTGGCGGGCACGGCTGATAGACAGGCTGGCGGGCACTGGAACCTGAGGGCTGAGGACAGTGTTAGCACACAAACAACAACCTTGCACAGGCATCTCCATTTTGGAGGAGGTGCTTTAAATAGGAGCAGTCCTCCGGCCATTGCCGGGGACTCTTTAGGACGCTGTGCGCGGCCCCTTTAAGAGGGAGGGAGTGCACGCTGCCCTGAGTACAGTGCCTGGGGAACTGCGTGTGGTGCGCGCACCCCGGGCAGATGCAGCAGGGAAGCTGGAGGATGCCAGACCGGGACTGCGGATTGGCGTCTGCCCAGCAGGAGGCAGAGACGCCAATGCTACAGTACCCCCCCCTTTACGTCCCCTCTTCTTTAGGCCCGCAAGAAATTTTTCAAGAAGACGAGGAGCATGAATGTTCTCCCTGGGCTCCCAAGACCTCTCCTCAGGACCAAACCCCTTCCAATCCACAAGAAAGAAAGTCTTTCCTCTTACCCTCTTGATGGCCAAAATGTTCTCTACCTCAAAGACGTCCTCAGTGGAGACTGGAACTGGAGTGGTACCTGGATCGTCAGAGAAAGAATTAAGGACAACAGGATTGAGGAGAGACACGTGAAAGGAATTGGGAATCCGTAAGGAGGCAGGGAGTTTAAGCTTGTACGCCACTGGATTTATTTGGTTCAGAATCTCGAAAGGACTGATGAACCGCTGGCCCAACTTGTATGATGGTATCTTGAGATGGACATATTTGGAGGAAAGCCAGACCTTGTCTTGCGGACGAAATAGAGGCAGATCCAGATGTCTCTTATCAGCATGCTTCTTCATCCGCTCGGAGGACTGAAGAAGCGCAGATCTAGTGTCTTCCCAAATCACCAAAAATTCACTGACGAGAGACTCCGTGGCAGGATTGTCCACTGAAGAGGAGACGGGAAACGGAATTCGGGGGTATTGACCGTAAACCACAAAAAACCGAGACTTAGCAGAGGACTCACTCACATGGTTGTTATAATAAAACTCGGCCCCAGGCAGTTCTACCCAATCGCTATGGTGAGCATTGACAAAGTGTGGAAGAAAACTGGTAAGGATCTGATTAATACATTCCACTTGACCATTGGACTGAGGATGATAGGCTGAAGAAAAGTCCAAAGAAATATCCAGCAGCTTGCATGTGGCTCTCCAGAATCGAGAAGTGAACTGAACTCCTTGGTCCGAGACAATGTGGAGGGGTAAGTCGTTGAGATGAAAGATGTGACGGATGAAGTCCTTTGCCAGCACAGGTGCGGACAGAAGAACAGGCAGTGGGATGAAGTGAGCCATCTTGGAGAAGCGGTCAGCGACCACCCAAATGTCGGTAGAACCGGAAGATACCAGAAGATCAGTGATGAAGTCCATAGCAATGTGTTGCCAAGGAGCAGAAGGCACGGGAAGAGGAAGAAGACGACCATCTGGAAGGTGCCTAGGTATTGTGTTACGGGCACAAGAGGAACAAGCCGCGACAAAGTCCGCAACATCCTTGCACAGGGTGGGCCACCAATAATGTCGGGCAATGAGCAGAAGCGTCTTCCTCTGGCCGGTATGACCAGCCAGTTGGGACGAATGACCACAGAGCAAGACCCTCTTCCGATCCTGAGCCGCTACAAAGCTCTTACCAGTAGGTAGATGAGACAGGTCAAACGGAGCAGCAGTCATTATTCTGGGGGGGTCAATGATGTGTAGAGGCTCCTCCTCTTGGTCGGTAGAGAGAAAAGAGCAGGATAGAGCGTCAGCTTTAATATTGCTGTCTGCCGGGCGGTAATGGAGAGAGAAGCTGAAACAAGCAAAGAACAAAGACCATCTGGCCTGACGCGGATTTAGTCTTTGGGTGGTCTGCACGTAAGCAAGGTTTTTATGGTCAGTGTAGATGACCAACGAGTGCAGAGCCCCCTCAAGCAAGTAGCACCACTCCTCCAGCACTAATTTGATGACCAGCAGTTCTCGATCTCCTATGGAGTAATTGCGCTCGGACGAAGAAAAGAGTTTGGAGAAGCCGCAGGTCACCATTCGCCCGGACGAGGATTTCTGGGTGAGCACTGCTTTGGCCCTGCAGGAAGAGGCATAAACCTCCAGGAAGAACTGTTTATTGCAATCAGGACGATGTAGCACTGGAGCAGAGGAGAAGGCTTGCTTAAGAGAGACAAAGGCACTTTCTGCCTCAGAAGTCCATTCCCTGGGATTTGCTCCTTTACGGGTGAGAGCAGAGATGGGAGCAGTCCAGAAGGAGAAATGAAGAATGAAGAGGCGGTAATAATTAGCGAATCCCAGAAACCGCTGAATAGCCTTCAACCCTTCAGGTTGGGGCCACTTTAAGACAGCAGCCATCTTCTCGGGATCCGTCCGCAGTCCAGTCTCAGAGATGATATACCTCAAAAATGGTAGGGAGGTCTGCTCAAAGAGGCATTTCTCGTACTTAGCATACAGGCAATTCTTCCGGAGTCACAGTAGTACCTGACAAACATCCCTCCTGTGAGAGGGCAGATCAGGGGAGAAAACCAAGATATCGTCCCGGTACACCACCACCCAGGAATACAGGAGATCTCGGAAGATGTCATTTACTAACTCCTGGAAGACAGCTGGAGCATTACAGAGACCGAAGGGCATCACGCGGTACTCGTAGTGACCATCCCGAGTGTTGAATGTCGTCTTCCACTCGTCTCCCTGGCGAATTCGGATCAGATTGTACGCCCCACGAAGATCGAGCTTAGTGAAGATCTTCGCGCCTTTTAGGCGATCAAAGAGCTCCGAGATGAGAGGCAGGGGGTACTTATTTTTTATGGTAATCTGGTTTAGGCCCCTATAGTCGATACATGGACGAAGAGAGCCATCTTTCTTTTTAACAAAGAAGAATCCTGCTCCAGCCGGAGAGGTGGATTTATGGATAAATCCCCTAACAAGATTCTCTTCTATGTATTCAGGCATAGCACGGATCTCGGCCAGCGACAATGGGTGTAAGGGGGAAGACCGGGGTGTAAGTACTTTCAGAGCAAGGGATCCGGAACTGCCGGGGCCGTGCCTCTGGTTGCAGGGGGAAGACAGACTGTGAGCACAGGAGTCAGGAGACAGGGAAGCTGGGGGCGTGTCCAGAGTGAGAGCTGGGAGGTCAGGTGACCGGAGAACTGGTGGCGTGGCTAGAGAGAGGAAGAGACGAGGACTTTTGCGCAGAAAAGCGGAGCTGGGTCCTGCTTAGCAGAGCAGTGTGAGAGGGTCCAGGCTCCTGGCTACAGTACTTGGAGCAAGATCCGAGTGCAGTGGACCGGAGAAGTCAAGCCGACTAGAGGGAGAAGAGATGCAGGGTCCATGGAGCCGAGCACGTGAGGTGCCGTGTTATGGACTAGGGGCTCAGCGGGTAAAACCGGAGACCGCCCGGTGCCGCCAGAAGACGGTGCATTGTTTGGGCGAGTACGCCTGAAAAAATCAACACTGATATCAGCTGGCAACTGCCTTGTGAGGAGCAAGAGTCAGCTAAGTGAAAAAAGTGTTGATTACAACCGGTTCGACTCTGCTACATCTAGTTAAACTGTGAACTGTCAGTAATAGACTTTTACCTGCTGCTTCCCTTGTTTTCCCCCATATTTTCCCCTGTTACTCCCTGCGTGGAGGTTGACCCTGTTATCATAATCTTCCCCTGATTATTAACCCCGTATTGGCTGCTCTGTGTTTCTGTGTCACTGCATCTAAAGCAACTTTGTTACACGGGCACTGGAACCTGAGGGCTGAGGAGAGTGTTAGCACACAAACAACAACCTTGCACAGGCACCTCCATTTTGGAGGAGGTGCTTTAAATAGGAGCAGTCCATCGGCCATTGGCGCGCGTGGCCCCTTTAAGAGGGAGGGAGCACACACGCGCGCACCCTAAGTACAGTGCCCGGGGAACGCCGCATGGTGCGCGCACCCCAGGCAGATGCAGCAGGAAAGCTGGAAGACGCCGGACCGGGACCGCGGCGGTGAGGGGATCGGCGTCTCTGCCCAGCAGGAGGCAGAGACGCCGACGCTACATACTGTCTTGGAGAAAGCTGTCATGTCAGGTGTTCAACTCTGTTAAATATGAGCAAAAGATAAATAATCCTTTTATTTAGGTACTGTAAAAAAATATAAAGCTATCATAAATTGGGAAAAGAACAAAAGTGTAATTACAACGCTGATCTGCCAGTTTGTCGGATAGATTGGAGCGGGACTGATTCTCACCTCTTCAGCATGGAGTGGCCAATTGAATAAGAAGCTGCTAACTCTCAAGTTAAATTAGAGCTCTTGTGCATGGAGGCTGTGAATTTGGATGGTATCCCAGGTTTGCCTTTTAATGAGAATCATGCAAACGAAAACATCATTGATCATCAGGTGATGTAATGCAATGAAAACATCATTTTTCATTTAACCTGTGTATTAATGATGAGGTTTCAGCTCTGCTCAGTAAAGTACTGCATCAGCTAACAATAATGACTGGCTCTGTATTGCTTGGTTTAAGTACACCTGGATAATATACAATGCATTGTATATTACACACCCCTTATGAAAATGTAATGATGCTTTTGTTGAGCCACTATCCATTGTTTATACAACCATGGTGCTCTAATTATGTCTTATGATGCTTATTCTTTGTAAGTGTTTCTGCCTGAAAACCTGATCTCATAATCCAGCGTAATTAAAGTTTTTCTATTGTTTTAAACCAAACCATCAGAGGATAGCTGAAACTCATTATAATGATATAGTTCACCTTAATTAGTTGTTCTGAGTAGGTGCGAAATATGGCTAAGAGCTCATTTATACAAACAGCGTATCACAAATTTGTATTAATTCCATTTTGTATTATTGTGAAAAAGGTGATGATAATTTTGCAACGGTATAACAATATGAAGATGTGAACAATAATGTTTTTTTAACGCACATGGCATGTTTTTCAATAATCCAAATAGGCGCCATTTTTATTCCATAAAAATGTGTTCAGTTTGAAAAGGCGTACTCTGTGTTTGCACAGTTCACATGTACATATTTGATCCATTTTTTATCATCAAAACCAGGGGAGGAGTCCTGAGGAGATAATTTGCATATTCCCACTGCATTTTGGGGTAAGTGAAGAGTCTCCGCGAGCTCAAAGAACACTGGATTTTGGCTGTTGGAGCTGAAAAGAGGACATCGGTAAACCAGGGGAGGAGTCCTGAGGAGATAATTTGCATATTCCCACTGCATTTTGGGGTAAGTGAAGAGTCTCCGCGAGCTCAAAGAACACTGGATTTTGGCTGTTGGAGCTGAAAAGAGGACATCGGTAAACCAGGGGAGGAGTCCTGAGGAGATAATTTGCATATTCCCACTGCATTTTGGGGTAAGTGAAGAGTCTCCGCGAGCTCAAAGAACACTGGATTTTGGCTGTTGGAGCTGAAAAGAGGACATCGGTAAACCGCGCGCCGGCATTTTGAAGCTTTTTTTTTTTTTTTTAAGCTTTTTTCACTGTTTTCAGAACATTAACAGTAAGAACATGGAAGAGTCCAGGAGCCATTTGGTGAGCTGCATATCCTGCTACATGTTCACAGACTTGCCAGTGGAAAAGCCAAACTTCACATGCCAGAAATGCAAGCTTGTGTCCCTGTTGGAGGAAAAGTTGCGAAATCTAGAAGAGAGGTTAACTACCTTGAAAATCATTAAGGAAGGTGAAGAGTTCTTAGACAGAGCAGAATTATCTCTTCATGATTCAGAAAGAGAAGAAATTCGAACTGCACCTGACGAAACAGAGGAATGGAAGCATGTGACCCAGAGAAGCAGGAGGATCGAGAGGCAGTCAGCACCCATACTGCTCAGGAACCAGTACCAGGCTCTCACGCAGGAGAACCATGAAGAAATACAGCAAAATAAGACTTTGCCAGCAATGAATAACCTTGTAAGCCCTCAGAATCCTCCTGGATGGAGAAAGAAGAATGTTGTGAAGAAAAAACGGAGAGTGGTGGTCATGGGGGATTCCCTGTTAAGAGGAACAGAGGCCGCTATCTGCAGACCAGACATAACCTCAAGAGAAATGTGCTGTCTTCCAGGAGCAAAAACTAAAGATGTGTCTGACAGGATATCAAGACTCTTCAGACCTACAGATCACTACCCATTCCTGCTAATACATGTGGGGACAAATGACACCGCAAGAAAGGACCTGGAAACCATCTGCAGTGACTTTGAAGACTTAGGCAAGAAAGTGAAAGAATTGGGAGCGCAGGTGGTCTTCTCATCCATCATCCCAGTGGATGGCCATGGAACAATGAGGTGGAATAAGATTCTACAGGTGAACAACTGGCTACGTCGATGGTGCCGTCAACAAGGATTTGGATTTCTGGATCACGGAATGAATTACCTATACGATGGACTACTTGCTAGAGATGGGGTGCACCTTACGAAGACTGGAAAACATGTATTTGGAAGTCGCCTTGCTACACTCATCAGGAGAGCTTTAAACTAGAACAATGTGGGAAGGGAAGCAAAAGGCCAGAAAAAGCCATACAGCTGACAAATACTATTGAGATCTCTGCTACTGGAAGTGGAAAGGAAGAACAAAAACAAAACAATTTAAATAATAAAAATATGGGAGGAAGAGAAACCAATCACAAACTAAAATGTTTTTATACAAATGCACAAAGCATGGGCAACAAACAAGGAGAATTGGAACTACTAATGCAGGAAAAGGAATATGATGTCATTGGAATCACTGAGACTTGGTGGGACGATACACATGATTGGAATAAAAGGCTAAAAGGATACAACTTATTTGCAAGAAACAGACTTGATAAACGAGGAGGAGGTGTCGCATTGTATGTTAGAAAAGCGTATATCTGCACAGAGATTGAAGCTTCAGAGACTGGGAGTTCTGTGGAAACTGTTTGGGTAAGAATACAAGGAGAGAACAACGGAAAGGACACCATTGTAGGCATTTACTACAGGCCACCTGGGCAAGCTGAAGATATGGATGAACTCTTTATGTATCAAATGACCAAGTTCTCCAAAAAATATGACGTAGTGGTCATGGGAGATTTCAACTATCCAGACATTTGTTGGGAATCTCTCTCAAGTAAAACTAACAGGTCAAGCAAATTCTTATCCTCTCTTTCTGACAACTTTATCTTCCAAAAGGTAGGGGAGAAAACAAGGGGATCTGCTACTTTGGATCTAATCCTTATAAACAGGGAGGAAATGGTTGAGGAGGTAAAGGTGGCTGGGACGCTAGGAGGCAGCGATCATGCTATTATAGAATTTTGGATAACTAGAGGAGGAAGACATGTAAAGACTCAAACTTCAAGGTTAGATTTTAGAAAGGCAGATTTTAAGAGACTCAGAAAGAGAATAGGAGGGATCCAATGGCTGGATGTCCTTAAGGACAAAAATGTCCAGGAAGGATGGGAAATTTTTAAAAATGAGATTCTCAAAGCACAATCGTTAACAATCCCGAAAAGTAGGAAGAATGGGAAGCATTTAAGGAAACCAGGATGGATGAACACAGAACTTAAACACATGCTAAAAAGAAAGAAAGAAATGTTTATTAAATGGAAAGAGGGAGGCATATCTAAAGAAGATTATAATGCAGTCTGCAGATCCTGTAGGGCACGTATCAGGTTAGCTAAAGCTGACAATGAATTAAGGCTTGCAAGAGATGTCAAAAGCAATAAAAAAGGATTTTGGGGGTATGTCAAAAGTAAAAGAAAAGTCAAAGATGCTATAGGATTTTTACAGGATGAAAATGGAGAAATGGTAAGAGAGGATGTTGAGAAGGCCGAACTTTTTAATTCCTATTTTGCATCTGTTTTCTCTCAGAAAGAAAATGTAACATCAACTGATCTTCACTGTCCTTTTAGAGGAATAGAGGAATCCAAGTTATCTGTAAACAGAAAGATTGTGAGGGAATATTTAGCTAACATAAATGAGTTCAAGTCTCCAGGTCCAGATGAATTACACCCCAGAGTACTGAAGGAGATCATAGAAGAAATTTTAGAACCACTCTCCATAATCTTTGAAAATTCTTGGAGAACAGGAGAAGTCCCAGAAGACTGGAGAAGAGCAAATGTTGTTCCTATCTTCAAAAAGGGGAAGAAGGTGGACCCAGGGAACTATAGGCCGGTGAGTCTGACTTCTATACCAGGAAAGATCTTTGAACAAATTATTAAACAACATGTATGTAAGTACATGGATAAGAATGAAGTGATTAACCAGAGTCAGCATGGGTTTGTAACTAACAAGTCATGTCAGACTAACTTAATTTCCTTCTATGACAGAATCACTGACTGGGTGGATCAGGGAAATGCTGTAGATATAGTATATCTTGACTTCAGCAAAGCATTTGACAAAGTATCTCACACCATCCTTATTGAAAAAATGACCAAGTATGCAATGGACCAGGCAACTGTTAGGTGGATTCATAACTGGCTTAGTGATCGGACTCAAAGGGTGGTTGTAAATGGCTTCACATCCAGCTGGATGAATGTCTCAAGTGGGGTACCACAGGGCTCCGTCCTGGGACCTGTATTGTTCAACATCTTTATCAATGATTTAGATGAAGGAATTGAGGGTAAACTGATTAAATTTGCTGATGACACAAAGCTAGGAGGGATAGCTAATACTAGAGAAGAGAGAGAGAGGATTCAAAAAGACCTAAATAAACTGGAGCAGTGGGCAGCAACCAACAGAATGGTTTTTAACAGGGAAAAATGCAAAGTACTACATCTGGGCAATAAAAATGAAAAAAGCATATACAGAATGGGAGGAATAGAGCTAAGCAACAGTACATGTGAAAAAGACTTAGGTATACTAATAGATCATAGACTGAACATGAGTCAACAGTGTGATGCAGCAGCAAAAAAGGCAAATACAATTCTGGGATGTATTAACAGAAGCATACAGTCTAGATCACGTGAAGTCATTATCGGTCTTTACTCCTCTTTGGTCAGACCTCATCTGGAATACTGTGTACAGTTTTGGGCACCACATTTTAAAAAAGACATAGACAAACTGGAGCAAGTTCAGAGAAGAGCGACCAGAATGGTGACTGGTCTGCAAACCATGTCCTATGAGGAACGGTTGCAGGATTTGGGAATGTTTAGCTTGCAAAAAAGAAGACTGAGAGGAGACTTAATAGCTGTCTACAAATATGTCAAGGGCTGTCACATTGTAGAAGGATCATCTTTATTCTCATTTGCACAAGGAAAGACTAGAAGCAATGGGATGAAACTAAATGGGAGGAGACACAGATTAGATATTAGAAAAAACTTTTTGACAGTTAGGGTGATTAATGAGTGGAGCAGGCTGCCACGAGAGGTGGTGAGTTCCCCTTCAATGGACGTCTTCAAACAGAGGCTGGACAGACATCTGTCTGAGATGATTTAGTGAATCCTGCTTTGAGCAGGGGGTTGGACCAGATGACCCAGGAGGTCCCTTCCAACTCTACCATTCTATGATTCTATGATTCTATGATCTGTACTTCACTACTATTACAGAAACAGCAAATGAAAACCTAATCTGTTAACAAAAAATAGGACAAATGCACAAAAAAGGACAAATCAAAACACAACATGGAACAAAAACAAATATAATTTGAAAACAAAGACAGGAAAAAAATTGCAAAAAACATCAATGTTGTTCATTCATTCTTAATACTTTGTTGAATATACAATATATTGGATTTGTGCCATGTAGTTAGCGTAATCTACCATGTATGTGCAGTACAGGAATAATGCATGTCCAGAATGAATTCCTGGATTTACATTTTATAATTTATATATGTAAGAATGTAATTTGCTTAACCTAACAAGATATACAAATCTATCTTGGTCTTTTTGTACAACTTCCTTAAAGGGAATCTGTCAGTAGGATTAACCCTCCTAAACCATCTATATGGACATGTAGGTCATAGGAAGCTGATACCTTGATATCTGTGATCTGATGTCTTATTCCAGAGAAATAAAGGTTTTTCTTATGTGTAAATGAGCTGTTCCAGGCTATGGAGTGGACATAGATCTGCATGAGAATCCGCCTCCAGAACTTATTTTAATGAAAGGGGAGTTACCAGTGTAATGTGTATCGGCCGCTCTCTCCGCACAGTGCTTGTCTTATCTGTGTGGAGCAGGAGCACCGCAGAGGGGACTACACCTGAATCAAATATCCCTACTCAGCCTTAATTGAGCTGAGTACAAATAGGAAATAGCAACACATGTCTACTGGAGAGAAAGAAAGGGGTAAGGACAGCAATTAGCATTGGAGGTATAATTAAGTGCTACATTATAATACAAACTAGTTTAAAATAGATTATTTGTTTCATTTAATAGTGCACATTAAAACTATATCAGAAATGTGCGAAAAGTGACCAGAAAGCAACAACAGCTTCCTAAAAATAACCTCACCTAATATTCTTATAAACATTACACAAACATACTCCCTTAAAATGTTTATACATGCTTTCACAGTTATTGCTTCCTTAGTTCTTAAACTTCTTCACTATACCCAAACCTCAACACAATGCAAACAAATACTGATCTCTGCTTTCTCTTTATCCGCCATCACCTGAGCTGAAAAGACTTGCTCCCAAACTTTAAATTCCTCTTTCTAAAACAAAAACCAACAAGCCATTTGATTTCCTTCTGTTGTCTACTCTCCCTCACTTTTCTTCTCCTTACTGTTGGTGATATATCTGCTAATCTTAGTTCTCTTCAGGTAATACCTACTATTATTTATTGTATCCATCACTATTCAACTACAAGAAAACCTTGGAATCTCAATAACCTTTAACACATTTTCTTCACCATCCTTGAGGAGCTATATGAAATGTATGCTCTGTCTGCAATAAAGTCCATGATATTCATGACCATTTTATATATCGCAATCTGTTTTTCTTGGGCTTAACAGAAACATGGCTGACACCCTCTGACACAGCCTCCATTGCTATACTGTGTTATGGTGTGTGGGCTCCACATCATTCATATGTCTTGACCAGGCAACAAACATGGTGGAGGAGTTAATCTTTCGCTTTCTACCAATTGCTCATTCAACTCAATTCCACCTCTAAAATCTCTTCCCTTCTCTTGAAGTACACTTTGTCCTTACCAACCTCCGGACCCCATAACTACCTTTATTAACCATTGCACCACCTGGCTCCTACATTTTATTTCTATTGACAATCCCACAATCATCATGGATGGTTTCTATATCCCCATTGATGCACACCAGTAGTGTTGAGCCACCCCAGTAGTGTTCGAGTTCGGTTCGGTTCGTCGAACACCCGTATGTTCGCCGAACTGTTCGTCTAACTGTTCGTCGAACACCGTCGAACACCGTCGAACACCGTTAAAACCAATGGCAGGCAAAAACACATAGAAACACATAGAAAACACCTTCAAAGGTGTCCAAAAGCTGACAAACTGCTCAGAAGACACAACTAACACATGGAAAAGTGACAAGTACATATAGTCATGCGAAAAGAAAAGAGGTGGAGGAGTAAAAGGAGGGGGAGACACAGATATAGGCATATCATGCCTTTCTAAAACCAAAAAAGCGCGAAGCCGACACGGCCAGCCCGTTCCTGCCCATGTGACCTCCGTGGTTTGTGCCAGAGCTGCGGTAGACCCTGACGGCCAGCCCCCCTCTCTCAATACTGGTGCCTGTCCGCTGGTGTGTCGAGCCCCCCCGCGGTCGGGGGGGAGTAACATCTGCAGAAGAAAGACCATCTTCCAGACAAACTAAAATGTCTACTTCTTTTCGTGGACAATGTGATACGATCCCTTTCTTATGGACTTGCCCATCGCTACAAATTCCAGATGAGGCACAAAAACAGCAGGTGCTTCAACGGATATCAAGTGCTCCTTCAAGTGGGCTCTCCTCCACCTCAACTTCAACATCACAAATACTCCAGTCCTCAGAGGTGTCACCCCAATCGCACTTGCTTCCTCACAGCTCCCAAGTCTCCAGCTGCCCGTCTGAGTATGGGGTAACACAGATGGTTGAGTCTGCAAAGCTGTTTACTCATACTATAGCCTGGGAAACGGAGGTCTGCTCCAGAGCTTCTGTTAATCCAGACGAGGAAATGATCTGCACTGATGCCCAGAATCTTTATGAGTCGGATCCAGGACCAGATGAAGAAGGTTCTGAGCATAATGTAGACCCTCGTTCCCAAACTGTAACTCCTGTTGGTGGAGACAATGATGAAGACGATGATGAGACTCAAATACCTGATTGGAGCGACAACTTGACTCTTTGGTCAGGGCAGGAAGAGGTTGGCTCTGAGGACGACAGGTGTGATAACACACAGGGTGATGATGACAAGGTTGGTGATCCCACTTACTGTCAACCCACAGTCAGCCAGTCGATGAGGTCAGCAGAGGAGGTGGAGGAGGATGTGACTAGCCCAGGGGATGGGGATGACTCGGTACCCGGGCCTTTGCGTGGCCTTTGGGATGTCGCGGTGGTCGGCTCCCAGGCCCGTACCCTGGGGTCAGTCTTTAAAAGGGTGGATAATTGTTAACTTTATAAGAGTTCGTGACACCACCTGTGGTATCTGGTGAGAAGCACCAGCGCTGCAGTGGTCCACTGAGGCCGGTGATAAGGCAGCTCGATGGTATAGCTCCCCACAGGTGGAGCTAGGCCTCAGAAAAGCGTATGCAGGGGGAATGCAGGACAGGCGAGACCCAGCTGGGTCAGAGCAAGAACGTGAACGGACACGGTAGTCACTTCAGTACCTTTTACTGGTGGAAATTCAGGCACATCCCGGAGCACTGTAGGGTGAAGGGTGCATATCAGGATCCTCCCCAATGAGTGGGTGTAGGGCCTCCTGTTTCTTGCCTCTGCGTAGTAAGTTTCTGACCTGCCTGGAGCTAGGCCTAACTTTGTCTCTGTCCTGCACTGGCTGACCTTGTGGTAGGGCCTTGTCTTGGAGTTCACGCTCCCAGTATGCGGGGCCTAAGCGTCTCCTGGCTCTGCTACGTATCAGCACCTTAGCAATCCTGGGACTTGTAGTTCTCCAGGGATTCCGGTTATGCCTTACTGGGTCATAGAGATCCTGGTAAGCTCGGATCCGGTGAATGCTTCAGGGTGAGCTGGTTAAGCTCCTCTGCCCCCTATGTACTAACTCTCCACTCGCCTTCGGCCTACTCGGGCCCTCACTTGGCTATACACACTAACAGCAACTTGCCGCGCTTCACCGATCTTATGGCGCCGGAACACCTTAAGCTCTAACTGGGCTCCCTGAATCTAGCTAACAGGAGCCTCGTGCTCCACTGCTGAACTATTAACTGAGTTCTCTAGACTAGACTGAGCTCCACTGCAGACTGACCTCTCTTAGGCTTCTCTACTGCAGGAACTCTTCAGAGGAACTGAACTGCCTAGCTCCACCTTCCCTATTTATATCCCTAACGGGCTCCCTCTGCTGGTCTGAGGTGGAAGGTGGAGATGTGTGAATGTTTATGGGGCCTCTTGTGGAGGATTCCATCAATGCATTCTTCTAGGATCTGTGATACCAAGCGCAGCTGGGCGTCACAGATGCTATTGACGAGGAGGTTAGGTTGCACCTTCCTGGACAGAGACGGAGTACTGGAAGCACGTCAACAACTGCATCCTCAACCACAACTCTGCCTCTCACCACAAGTCGTAGTGGCTCTTCAGGTCGCATGGGCTCTAGCCTGGGTATTTTTTCAGATCGATAAGGATGACCCTACTCGTGTTATCTGTAATACATGTCACCAAAAGCTAAGTAGAGGACAAAAAATCCATAGTTTGAGTACTTCATGCATGAACTGTCACATGGGTATGAAGTATAAGTTGCAGTGGGAAGCTCACTGTGCTACAATGCGGCCTAGCGGGCCGTGCTAACCACCGTCTGCACCATCTTGTGCATCCGCGGCCTCTTCATCCTCTGTGACTGGGGGGACAGCAGTCACACATGTTTGTGGACGCAGACCTGCCACCTCTTTCCCCGCAACAGCCAGTGTTTACTTTGAAATGTCTGGGAAATGTGAGTCACACAGCTGAGAAGTTGTGGTCAGCGATGGAGACCCAGTTTCATGAATGGTTGTCTCCACTGGACCTGCAACCAGGGAAGGCCGTGTGCGACAATGCTGCAAACCTGGGTGCGGCCCTTCGCCGGGGCAATGTCACACACGTGCCTTGTATGGCTCACGTGTTGAACCTGGTTGTCCAGCAATTTTTAGCCCACTATCCCGGACTAGATGGCCTTCTGCAGAGGGCACGGTCGCTGTGTGCTCACTTCCGCCGTTCGCATCCCGCAGATCAGCGACTTACATCTCTGCAGAAGTCGTTGGGCCTGCCAGTTCACCGGCTGAAATGCGATGTGCCGACACGGTGGAATTCAACTCTGCACATGTTGCAGCGACTGTGGCAGCATCGACAAGCCCTGGCGCAATACGTTCTGACGTACAGCCTGGGCCAACGAGATCCAGAGGTGGGGCAAATCACGCTGCAGGAGTGGTCTCAGATCAGGGACCTATGAAGTTGACGCGCCCCCTGGTCCGTGGGGTACCCGGAGACAGGCCGGTAGACGCTGGGGTTTGTAGTCACTGTGGCGGCAACCCGGTCCGTGAACCAGGGCGGTCAATCCAAGGGTAATTTGTATATATGGGTTTTATAATGTCCGACTACGCCACCTGTGGAGTGCGGCCAAAGGGGCCGCTGCTGCGGAACAGTCCTCTGAAGCTGGTGGTTTTGCAGCAATGGTATTATTACTCCCCACAGGAAAGTGTAGCTTCTGGGCAGTGTGGGTGGATGATGGTGGTTGTAGTGCAGGGAGTCAGTAATGAACACAGAGTCCGTGTGATGCAGTCCCAAGATCTTTACTCACAGTTGTTGCAGTCCAGATTACAGGTACCAGAGCAATCTCCCCCGTCGTGCTGTGCGTACTCAGTGAGGGGCTCAGTCCACCCCCAGATAGCTCCGGAGTACTTAGCAGGACCCCTTTCTGTGTGTCCTTTCTCTGGCCTTCTTCCTGCACCTCACACCCAGTGACACTTCTATCCGGTATCCTCGGGCCTTGGCGGGCGACGTGTGTTCCGTCCCCTGGGTCCTATGTGGCTACCTTCTTAGTGAGACTGGTGTGGACTTTGGCCTGCAGTACATGAAATGCTGCAGCCTCTGGGTTCTAGTTGAGCCTTGCTGTTTCTCCGCTAGTTGAGTTACCAGTTCCCCTTATCTGGTTTGACCCCTCTACCTCCTGGTAGCAGCGGGCGTACGGGTGGCCTTCTGCACGGCCCGTACCCCTAGGGTCCCTTCGGTTCCTGGAGCCTTCCTGCTCCCACTCCTCTCTTCTCTCCTTCAGTCCTGGGCCTCCCAGGCTAGGCCCGCCTCCGGAGTAGAGCTCATGCAGAGCCTCTGCTCCTGTCACTTCTCCTCCTCTGACTGGCTTGCTCTTTCTAAGATGGCTTCCTATTTATACTCTCCCTGTCATGTGCTCCTCTAAGCTGCTTTCTCCACCCACACCCACTAGATAGGACCCTCCCACCAGCTAGGGACCTGGGACTGTGCTCTCCCTTAGGAGCAATCTCGCCCTACCCCCACTGCGGGTATGTGTTGGATGCAGGTTTTAGGGTCCCGAGCCATACTCCTTCCTTACCTGAGGGTGAGATACCACACCTCTGGGTGAGATGCAGTACCTCTGTGACGATTGAACCCTCAGGGGCGCCAGACACCCTTCTGCAAAGTTTTGAAATGGCGACGAAGATGTTTAGTGCTGACGACTATGCCATTATCAGCATGACTATTCTTGTGATTTACATGCTGGAGCACACGTTAAACAGATTTCAGAGTCAGGTGGTGGGACAAGAGCAGGTGGAGGAAGTAGAGGAGGAGTCGTATGCGACAGGTATAACATCTCCAAGGTCCAAACGGTCGGCAGCACCAAGGCGGCAGGCATGGGAGGGTGGGAAAGAGGGATTAACCAGGGAGCATGGTAGCAGCCAAACTGTTGAGGAAGGTGCAGGAGCCGAGGAAGAAGTGGAGGACGAGCCGGCGATGGACATGTAAGACTCATCAGATGAGGGAGACCTTGATCACATTTCTGTTGTGCGAGGTTGGGGGGAGAGGGCAGAGGAAGGAAACATGATTCTTACCTCGCTACCAACACAACAAGGACTTGGTCCTCCTTGATGCGCAAGACCCATGAATGCCTTCTTGCTGCACTACCTGCAACATAACCCTCGGATTGTCAGAATTCAAAGTAATCCCGACTACTGGGTTGCCACACTCTTAGATCCCTGGTACAAAAGAAAATTTGCCGAAATAATTCCTGCCATAGAAAGAGATTCACGCATGCAGGAGTATCTGCAGAGGCTGTTGCAGAATCTTACATGTGCTTTTCCACAAAACACCAGTGGTGCACATAGTGAATCTCACAGTTCTAACTTGCAAACCGTGGGACTGTCGAGTCTTCATCACTCAAACCGTAACAGTAACACAGTATCTGCTGGTAACAGCAACTGTGTGGAATCATTTCACCACTTTTTTAGACCATCCTTTGCAAGGCCACAGGAGACAAGAAGTCTGACACATAGTCAACGCCTAGAGAGGATGGTACAGGAGTATCTCCAAGTGAACATCGAAGCTATGACTGTGTCACTGGACCCTTGCTCATTTTGGTCTTCCAATCTGGAAAAATGTCCGGAGCTCACCACTCACGCCTTGGAGATCTTGTCATGCCCTGCAGCCAGCGTTCTGTCTGAACGTGTGTTCAGCGCTGCTGGTGGTGTGCTGACAGATAAGCGCACGCGGCTGTCCACTGAGAATGTAGACAGACTCACGTTCATGAGCATATCATGGATCCGCAAGGACTTTTCTACCCCTGTGTCATCCTGGGGAGACTAAAAGCTTGAGGATTTGGTAAAATCACCTCATCAACCATTTTAAGCAACTCTGGGGCAATTGATGCCACTCTTTTTGGAGTCCCCTTGCTGTGTTTTACGTGACATTGGCATCGTCAATTCCAGGTGGGTTGGGTCGCTCCCCCCCTCTTTCAACTGTAAGAAACTACATACACTATGGCTTGGGGTAACACAGATGGTTGAGTCTGAAGAGCTGTTTACTCAGAGGTCTGCTCCAAAGCTTCAGTGTCTGCTAGTCAGCGTAGAATTTTTAACTGCATCTAGCCTAGGCAATACTTTGGGCGTAGTAGCCCAGCTGCGAAGCCAGCTGCACCGCCTGTGTATCTAATAAGAATTTTTAAATGCATCTAGCCTAGGCAGACTGTGCGTACCCCCAACCAAACCCAGACGCTCAGCCCCCCTACCGCCCCCCTTTCCTTGACAAGACAATAAGGTAACTCTTACAACTGGATGGGTGAGGATCGGTCACAGCTTTATTAACTCTTTATACTCATTCCATTAGAAATGCATGTTATTTCTAAAATAATTCAGCTTGATGCAATATGCCCTGGGTCTCCACACCGGCAAGTTGGCCAACAAGTATAATTCTCCAACAAGTCCTTTCTATTTCCAGGCCACGGAGGATCCTGCGTACTCGTATGCAGGACTCTGACCCCTATCCATCACTCTTAACGTTTGTTCCACTCTGTCCTGGAGTCCTGACAGGAATATGTCCAGTCCAATATCCATTAAGTGAACACCATAGGGCCGTATGAGGCCTGCTTTATCTCCTTCCAGTTGTCGGTGTTGTATCACAACACCGCCTCTGTCTCTTCTAAATTTTGCCATCCGAATATTTATTACCCGCCTTGTCCATTCGATGGCCGTGATGTCTTGCGCACCTTGCCATACCGCTATTGGCACAATCTCTCACCATACTATAGTTAGTTTTGTGAAAAATTCTCTGAAGCGCTCAGTGTATAGTTTCATTATTGCCATTAGTTATGTGCTCTTGTGATGACCTAGGTCATTTCCCCGGGCCTGTATAAGTAAGATGACCGGACCTCTTGCCTCTCTCCCAACCTTGATTACCTCCATTAGTACCTGTGGCCATAGCAGGCCTCTAATACCTCTCCAGTTGAAATATGTGTTATGAAACTCTAATTTCCTCCCGCCTGGGCGGAATTTCGCCCTTTTTTCTGCCCAATATATATGCGAGTGGCCTATCACCCACACTGTTGGCTTAGCGTCACCTGTAAAAGAAACAAACCATGTTAGGATAACAAGTCCGGTCTTATGTATCTCACCAAACACGTCGATCGCCATCTCCCTATCCTCTGAACTTCCGTTTCTGACAGTCCTGCTCTTGCTGCTTCCGTGGCCACGCCTATGGGGAATGAGTGTGTCCCGTAATCTTTGGGGTGGTTTCCTGCCGATGTTATGCATTTATTAAATATAGCTTGGAACTGGTATCTTGATAATGGCATTCCATCAATGTGTGATAGGAAGAAATTACTTTGTGATCTGATGGTTATATATGTTTTTACTATTGTTACCCGACTCAGTGTACCGTTTGTGGGTTGTAGAAGTACCCAAGTGCCCCTGCCCGCTGCAACCATTTTCGATTGGCATATGCGTAGACGTATTGCATTATTGGCTATGACTACGTCCTGGTGTAATAAGCCTTCACTGGTGGTAATTTTGGATTGAGGGACTAATTTGCTTATGCATAGTGCCCCGAAGAAGGCGATCGCAAATGCAGTAGACAGTAGTGTTGCTTCAAATTGTGAGTGTCATGTTAATGGTGTTAGGGTTATGATGTGAGAAATCAGTTTTAGTGACACGGGACGGGACGTCTACACTCCTGACTTGGCTGACCCCTTTTCCACCCTTTTATGGATTGTCTGATGATGAATCTCTTTGTCACATCTCCCCAATTCAGTAGTTGGAAGTGAAATGCTACTCCGGTCAGACACCGCTGCGCTGACGCCCCTGATATGCCCCTCATCATTAGCTGGTGGAGAAATTCTATGGTGACTTGTAATCTGGCTTGTTCACATTGGTCAACCCGTCTGCCTGCTACTAGTCGTGTCCACTCGTCCCATGCCTTACCGTATGCTTGACACGTCTACGGGGCAACTGACGCTCTGATTAATGGCATCAACTATTCACCACTAGATCACATAGGGAAGGTGGGCAACTGTTGCCCGATGGGTGGGCGTTGGGGAGGAGCTCTGTGAAAATCTGCCAATTGAATTGTGAAAAAGCGTTAGCAGCAGCTTTAGACCCCTCAGCATCGTGGCTAGCGCGGACCCATGCATTGTGTTTTAGGCACCAGAATGCTAGCCGGCGTAGACGGGAGAGACAATGATGCCATCTTATTAATGCAGTGCGCTAGGCTGGTGTTTTTTGTTATGAAGCGTATATTTTTGTTAGCCAGGAGCGTGCCCCATATTTCTATTGCTACAACTATTGGGAAGAAAATTTTTTTTCTGGGCTAGATGCAGCTAAAAATTATTATTAATTTCAAAGCTGGTGGAGCTTGGTGTAGATGGCCTAATACAATGAGTACCACACACTGCTACTATGCCCAAAATTATTTTCCAGGCAAGATGCAGCTAAAAATTATTAGTAATTTGAAAGCTGGTGGAGCTTAGTATAGATGGCCTATTAGAATGAGTACCACACAGTTAATATGCCCAAAATTAGTTTACAGGCAAGATGCAGTTAAAAATTATTTTGAATTTGCAACCTGGTGGAGGTTAGTATAGGTGGACTAATAGAACAAGTCCCACACACTGCTACAAGCCGAAGCCCAAATATTTTTTCAGAGCTAGATGCAGCTAAAAATTATTTTGAATTTGCAACCTGGTGGAGGTTAGTATAAATGGACTAATAGAACAAGTCCCACACACTGCAACAAGCCGAAGCCCAAATATTTTTTCAGAGCTAGATGCAGATAAAAATTATTTTGAATTTGCAACCTGGTGGAGGTTAGTATAGATGGACTAATAGAACAAGTCCCACACACTGCTACAAGCCGAAGCCCAAATATTTTTTCAGAGCTAGATGTATATAAAAATTATTTTGAATTTGCAACCTGGTAGAGGTTAGTATAGATGGACTAATAGAACAAGTCCCACACACTGCTACAAGCCGAAGCCTAAATATTTTTTCAGAGCTAGATGCAGATAAAAATTATTTTGAATTTGCAACCTGGTGGAGGTTAGTATAGATGGACTAATAGAACAAGTCCCACACACTGCTACAAGCCGAAGCCCAAATATTTTTTCAGAGCTAGGTGCAGATAAAAATTATTTTGAATTTGCAACCTGGTGGAGGTTAGTATAGATGGACTAATAGAACAAGTCCCACACACTGCTACAAGCCGAAGCCCAAATATTTTTTCAGAGCTAGATGCAGATAAAAATTATTTTGAATTTGCAACCTGGTGGAGGTTAGTATTGATGGACTAATAGAACAAGTCCCACACACTGCTACAAGCCGAAATATTTTTTCATCGCTAGATGCAGATAAAAATTATTTTGAATTTGCAACCTGATGGAGGTTAGTATAGATGGACTAATAGAGTGCAGTAAAAAAATTGGTATTCTATACACAGGTGGTGTAGCTTGCAACACAAATAGGCTACTCCACTGACTAACACACACTGCAAGAGGCCAAAAAGGATTTGCTTTGCTAGATTTAGCCAAATGCTGTGAAAAAAACTTGCACAGCACTAAATCAGACCTGCCTGGCAAAAAGTGATAGGGACTGATGTAACATAGCCCTCAAAAGGACTGCAATTACAATTAGTCTTTACTCCCAACCTATCTATTTAAGAGCACAGACCTGCCTGATAAAAGTGATAGGAACTGATGTAACCTAGCCCTGAAAAGGACTGAAATTACAATTAGTCTTTACTTCCAACCAATCTTTTTAAGAGCACAGACCTGCCTGATAAAAGTCGTAGGAAATTATGTAACCTAGTCCTTAAAAGGACTGCAATCACAACTATTCCCTACTCCCAAGCTATCTGTAGATTTGTGCGAAAATTGGCTTGAAATTAATAAAGTATAGCGCATACAGCAACAGCGGTGCCGTCTAACACGCCGCTGCAGCAGTGAGAAAATGGTGGCGACGGGGAAAATGGCTGGTTCTTATAGGGCAAGGACATGTGACATACACTGCCAATGATACATGCCCTTGCTTGTGTGAAAAAATGAAGTTTGCTCCGTGTGTGCACTGCTGATAGGCTGACAGATTGCACCTCCCCACTGTAAATGCGGGAAAGAAAAAAAAAATGGAGATCTTCATTGTTCCTCCAGAGATCCATCCCCTACCCCTCCACCCGCCCCGCTGTACACTCAAACTGCGTATTAACATTAATTTTCAGCATTACTGAGAAAAAATCCAGTTATGATTTTGGTGCACGAACAGTTATCGAACATAACCTCGAACAGCCGAATTTTTTTCAAATCGTTCGTGTTCGCCGAACGGCTCGAACACCGCCCAAAACAGCTCGAAATTGAGATTGGCGAACAGTTCGAATTGAACACGCTCATCTCTACACACCAGTCAGTTGCCTCTAAGTTCTCATCTCTCATACTAAATCTCTCATTTTTAGTCTTTGTCTTTCTAACCCTATGTACTCAAATTGTCCTCTAACTGAACACTTCCTTCTCACATTCTCATGCCTGTTCTCTTCAACTGCCTCCCAACGTCCAGTAGTTATCACACTTCTGCAGATATCTCTTCTGCTTAGACATTCACACATTCTCTAACTCTTTTCTACCACTATCCATCAAATCCTCACTCGACAACAAAGGCACAGTCACTGTTTTCTTCAATGCTACAATTGCTTCATCTCTCGACTCGGTCACCTCTTTTATGCATAGCAGAACATGGCAAATCAATAGGCAACTGAAGCACACCAATCTCCAAAAAAAGCTGAGGCAAGTTTCAAGGTTTGCAGAGGGGTGCTGCAAGAAAATACATGCAAAGGAATATTTTATATCACATTCAAGCAAGAGATTTTCAAATTCAAGTCTATCATGTCTGAAAAACCGGACTACTTCATAATTCTTAAATCTTCTCTATCCCAAAACCCCAAAAAGTTATTTATCACTTTAATTCTCTACTCTATCCAACTACTGCCCCCCTCATTTTTGCAGTGGACTTTGCCTATTGTTTCAAAAATAAGGTGGGCCACTTTTAGAAAAAGCTTTAACACACAAACCCGCCAACCCCTCTAAATTATTACCCGAAGCCCATCTCCCATAACTTTCTATCTTACCAACACCCAAGGAAAGATTGCTGCCATTCTGTTCATGCTGCACCTTGCCATCTGTGCACTTGACACTAGCCAATCCCACCTAATCCTCAACCTCAACTGAGCTTATCCTAGTTATAACCCATCTCTTAAAGTTATCATTAACCTTTGGTGTGTTACCTTCCTCTTTTATATACTCAACCATCACATTCATCCTAAAGAAGCCATCCCTTGATCTATCCTCTAGCTACAGCTCTCGCCACTTAATACTACTTCCATTCACCTCAAAACTGCTTAAACACTGCATTCACCTTGAACACTCCTCTTACCTCTCATCCAACACATTCTTTGACCTACTGCAATCTGACTTTTATCTCCACCACTCTACTAAATTGTCCCTAATAAAAATCACAAATAACCTGCTAACTGCAAAAGCCAATAGAATTTAGTCTGTACTCTTCTTCCTAGACTTGTCCTCCACTTGACCCCACTCTATACATTTGGCCTGGGGAAACTCATAAAGTCCCATGGCTTCCAGTTTCACCTATACGGTGATGGCACTCAATTCTACCTCCAAGGTCAAGATGTCACCTCTATCCTGTCTAGAATCCCAGAGTGTCTATCACCTATAGTCTCCTTCTTCTCCACTTTCTAACACCCAATGTGGACAAAACTGAACCTATCATTTTTCCTTCATCTCTCTCAGCCCTACTACCAGACCTATCACAGTAAATACTGTATCTCCACACCTATCTCTATCTCAGAAATTCAGTGCCTGGGTGTAACCTTTTAACTCTCTTCTGTCCTTCAGACCACATGTCCAAACCCTTATCAACTGCTGCCGCCTCAAACTCAGTAACATTTCCAGAATCTGTTCTTTCCTCAGCCCCAAGTTAACAAAAATGTTAGGTCACTCCCTCATCATCTTCCATCTCAACTACTGCAATAATAGTGCATTGTGGTACATACTTGTAAGTAGAAGTGCATAAGTAAGTGTATAAAAGCATATTGTTAGAACTCTCCTGTTAGGTTTTTTCTATTTTGCTGGTCACATGACCTTTTTGCCTATTTAATCCTGCTCCGCCCTTCTGGCCATGCTGGACTTCATTGTAATTTCTACTCTTAAGCTAGCCAGGTGCTTTGTAACCTTTCTCAGTCAGTTTAGCTAGGTCTTTTGACCTTTATGTTCTATGTTGTGTGTTTGTCATTTTACTGCTGCAATTTCTGCTAGGAGGTGTCCATCTTTCTCCCAGTCCCTAGTTCTTGTAGGGATCCCTCCCTCAGATCTATAGGTCTTCGTTCAGACTAGCTGAGGACTTTAGCGGGTCTGTTCGCAGGATCAGGTTCCCCGTTACATCGTAGGGATCTAGCTTAGTTCTATTTTAGGGACAGATCTCATGTCTTTCCTTAGTGCTTGTAGCCTATCATAACAGTAAGTCCAGCCCAAAAATATCTCTAAGGAAAGACCTCCAGTTTCCATCATGGTGTTGGTTCAGGATTTGGCTCAACGCCTGCAGGGACTCTCTCTGGAGATGGCCGAGCTTCAACAACACGTGAGTAGCTGTTCTGGAGCGCATTTTGAGGAGCCAAAGGTACGATTGCCTGATTTATTTTTTGGTGAACAACAAGATTTTTTTTCCTTTAAAAATGCTTGTTTATTGTATTTTTGTTTGAGACCCAGATCCTCTGGTGATGAATCACAGCGCATAGGGTTCATAATGTCATTTTTGCGCAAAGAACCTCAGGGATGGGCCTTTTCTCTCCAACCTAGTGATCCGTGCTTTAGATCAGTGGATAGTTTTTTTTCTGCTTTGGGGTTGTTGTATGATGATCCTGATCGTGTCTCATCAGCTGAGACGGAATTGAGACTTTTGAGACAGGGATCAGGTAATGTGGAAAATTATTGTACTCACTTCCGTCGGTGGTCTGCTCAGGTGGGGTGGAACGATTCAGCTCTGAAAAGTTTGTTTCTTGCTGGGCTAGGTGAAAGGGTTAAGGATCTGCTTATTGCTTATCCTACACCTGGAAACTTGCAGGAGGCAATGCAATTAGCTATACGGGTGGACAGGAGACTGCGTGCAAGGGTTAATGAGAGTAAATCCTTTGCCATGTCAGCTCCTAGTCTTGAGAGGGTCTGTACTGACATTGGAGAGCCGATGGAGATTGGGGCAATGTCACCCCGCTCTCAGGATAAAGACCACAGGTTTTCTGAAGGTTTGTACTTTTATTGCGGAAAATCTGACCATTTCATTAAGAACTGTGTGCTTCGTATGAACAAAGAAAAAAAAAAATGGTCAGTTACGCCCGTATAGCCTGTTTAAACACTAAGGGGGTATTTCTTTCTGCTACTACTGCAGCTCAGGAAGAATTAATTGAATTTCGGGTATTTGTGGATTGTGGTTCTACTCTGAATGTGATTGATTGGGGATTCTTGGAAAAACTTAAATTAAAACTCAAACCTTTGTCATCCCCTATTGCGGTGGTTTCTGTCGATGGCTCTCCCTTGAAGTGTGTTACTCAGAAGGTTTATGAATTTCCCCTCACTATTAATGGTATTCACCAAGAAAATTTGGATTTAGTAGTATTAAATAATTTTCCTTCTCCAGTAATTTTGGGGTTACCCTGGTTAAAATTGCACAATCCTGTACTGGATTGGTCTACTAATGAAATTAAGACCTGGAGCCCTAAGTGTTATGACAAGTGTTGTAACGGGCGCATTGCTGCTGTGGATAAAGGGGAATTACCTGTACCTATTCAGGATTTTTGGAAAGTTTTTTCTGAGGAGGAGTCGCAAATTTTGCCTCCCCATAGAGACTATGATTGTACCATTGAATTTGTCCCTGGAGCGACTCTTCCTAAAAGTCGTTTATTTAATCTTACTATTCCTGAGAGAAAGGCTTTGGAGGAATACATACAGACGAGCTTGGCCGCCGGTCATATCACACCCTCTAAGTCACCTGTGGCTGTTGGATTTTTTTTTTTAAAAAAAAAGGACGGCGGTTTACGTCCTTGTCTGGACTTTCGCGAGATTAATAAAATTACTGTACGTAATCCCTACCCACTGCCATTGATTCCTGATTTGTTTAACCAGTTAGTGGGGGCCAAGTGGTTCTCTAAAATTGATCTCCGGGGGGCATACAAATTGTTGCGCATGAAGGAAGGTGATAAATGGAAGACTGCTTTTAAAACTCCTGTGGGTCATTTTGAGAATCTGGTTATGCCTATTGGTCTTACCAATGCACCAGCATTTTTTCAGAATCTTATTAATGACATCCTTAGACCTTTGATCGGCAAAAATGTGGTTGTGTATTTGGATGACATTTTGATTTATTCGCCTGATCTGGAGTCTCATTGGCGGAGCGTACGTGAGGTATTACAGTTATTAATTGACAATTCGCTTTTTGCTAAGCTAGAGAAATGTGAGTTCGCGGTACAGAGAATTAGTTTTTTGGGCTACATTATCTCCAGCGAGGGCTTTGAGATGGACCCGGTGAAAGTTCAAGCTGTGCAGGAATGGCCTAGGTCTATTGGTTTGAAATCGATACAGAGGTTTTTGGATTTTGCCAATTATTACAGAAAATTCATTAAAAATGTTTCTATTATTGTTAAACCACTGACCGATCTCACCAAGAAAGGTGCTAATACGGTTCAGTGGACTACTGAGGCCATTGAAGCATTTGTGTTTCTAAAGGAGAGGTTCAGCTCTGCCCCCATCCTTATGCAGCCTGATGTGACTAAGCCGTTTTGGGTTGAGGCTGATGCTTCTTCTGTGGGGGTCGGTGCGGTGTTGTCTCAGGAAAACAAGGATGGAGTACATCCCTGTGCCTTTTTTTCAAAAATATTTTCTGAGACTGAACTTAATTACGATATTGGTAATCGGGAATTGCTGGCTATTAAACTCGCATTTGAACACTGGCGTCATCTCTTGGAAGGTGCTGAATTTCCCATTCAGGTTTTCACTGATCATAAAAATCTGATCTATCTTGATGCTGCCAAGCGTTTGAATTCCCGTCAGGCTAGGTGGGCACTTTTTTTTCCGTGGTTTAATTTTTCCGTTACTTACATCCCGGGTACCAAGAATGTTAAAGCTGATGCGTTGTCTCGCAGCTTTTCTCCCATGGTCGGTCCTGAGGAGGAGGATAGCATTTTACAAGAAGGTGTTGTGATTGCTGCATTGGACTCCGTTTTGGAAGATGAGATTCTTAAAGCACAGGAGAATGCCCCATCTAACACTCCCCATGGGAGGTTGTTTGTGCCTAGGACCTTTAGGAGAGATTTGTTTGTTCAGTGTCATGAGTCTCGGTTGGCAGGTCATCCAGGAATTTCTGAGACCAAGAGACTTGTGGGTCGCAGTTTTTGGTGGCCTGGATGGCAGAAGAAAGTCATTAAGTGGGTGCGTCAATGTACTGTATGTGCTAGATCTAAGTCTTCTCATACTCCTGCTGCGGGGTTGCTTTGCCCTCTGGAGGTTCCTAGTGCACCTTGGACACATCTGGCTATGGACTTTATAACTGACCTTCCCTCATCTGAGGGTTTCACGGTCACCTGGGTGGTCGTGGACTGTTTTAGCAAGATGTGTCACTTGGTTCTCTTCATCAAACTGCCCTGCGCTAAGACACTCGCTAAGGCCTTTGTCAAGGAAATTGTCAGACTCCATTGTGTTCCTACTGACATTGTTTCTGATAGGGGACCTCAGTTCGTGGCTCGTTTTTGGCGTGCCTTTTGTGACAGGTTGGGAGTTCATTTGTCGTTTTCATCTGGATATCATCCTGAGTCTAATGGCCAGACAGAAAGGAAGAATCAGGATGTTGAGCAGTTCTTGCGTTGTTTTGTGGCAGACAATCAAGAGGGGTGGTCTGATTTTCTGCCGCTTGCTGAATTTGCTCTTAACAACCATACATCCTCTTCTGCTGGGTGTTCGCCTTTTTTTTGCTGTTCTGGGAGACATCCGTCTTTTGGGTCATTCTCCAAATTGGTATCGGCTGTGCCTGAGGAGGAGAGTTTTTCCTGTGATTTGGAGAAAGTTTGGACGGATGTGCGTGGTAATCCTCAGGAGGCTAACAAAAAATCTAAGAGGTTTTGTTTACGGTTGGTGACATGGTTTGGTTGTCCTCTAAGAATCTGCGGTTGAGGATTCCTTCTAAAAAATTGGGTCCCAAGTTTGTAGGGCCCTTTAAGGTGCTTCAGGTAGTTAACCAATCTGCTGTTAGGTTGGAGGTTCCTACCTCCTGGAAGATTAATCCGGTGTTTCATGTTTCTCTATTGAAAAAAGCTGATGTATCAGATAGAGACGCCACTGCCACTGTTCCTCCGGTGGTGGAGGACGGGAAATATGAAATTTCCCGCATCCTTAATTCTAGACGGTATAGGGGGAGTTTGCAGTATCTCGTCGCTTGGAAGGGTTTTGGTCCCGAGGATAACTCATGGGTGAGGGCGGATGATGTTTCTGCTTCCAGACTTGTCAGAGCGTTTCACAAGAGGTTTCCTGATAAGCCTGGTCCTAGGGGATCCGGAGGATCCTCTTAGAAGAGGGGGTACTGTTAGAACTCTCCTGTTAGGTTTTTTCTATTTTGCTGGTCACATGACCTTTTTGCCTATTTAATCCTGCTCCGCCCTTCTGGCCATGCTGGACTTCATTGTAATTTCTACTCTTAAGCTAGCCAGGTGCTTTGTAACCTTTCTCAGTCAGTTTAGCTAGGTCTTTTGACCTTTATGTTCTATGTTGTGTGTTTGTCTTTTTACTGCTACAATTTCTGCTAGGAGGTGTCCATCTTTCTCCCAGTCCCTAGTTCTTGTAGGGATCCCTCCCTCACATCTATAGGACTTCGTTCAGACTAGCTGAGGACTTTAGCAGGTCTGATCGCAGGATCAGGTTCCCCGTTACATCGTAGGGATCTAGCTTAGTTCTATTGTAGGGACAGATCTCTTGTCTTTCTTTAGTGCTTGTAGCCTATCATAACACATATTTGATGTATGGGACACAGTTACTAAATCTGAAAGAGCATTATGGAATACCATTTCTTTTTTCCATTTTATAAACAAGCAATTGGAAGTAATGTTCCAAACAGATCTGCTGACTATTGGATGCAAATGGAGACAGAGGGACCTCACTGATTATTATGGGTCTACTGTCCTACATACACATTAACACAATGTGTAGTGAGACAGGTAGCTAAACCCCCTGTCTTCTTAAGAAAGAGGCTGTAAAATTGTAATCTTCTCTTTATTGATAGTAGACTGTGACAGGAAAGTTGAAACTATAAGATGTAATGACAACAGTATTTCGGAATATAGAACTGTACAGTGCATAGATACTGATAGTCTGCAATACACAGTATAATTTCAGGTAATAATACAAGTTGTTATCTATTTAATACAGCAAACATACCATGAATTACAGCATTGTAACACATAGTGCTCTTACCGACTATACTTAGAGGAGGCTGTTTGTAAGGAACACAAGGTGCAAAGCAAGTGGTAAGGTGGTTCCTCCATCAGAAATGAATAGGAAAAGATGGGCACTTTCTTTGCTGTGAAAAGGACAGGACCACAATGCAACAGGAATTATCCCAAACAATATGAAATAAACAGGATTCAAATACAAAAAATACAATGCCATGACTGGTACCCACACACAAAGTGACTAAACTCTTTGCATATCTGAATTCACTGCTGAGGCACGATAATGGGGCAAACCTGGTTTTAGTTTTGTGTCAGCTTTGCACATTAATTCCACTAATCTATTCCTAAAATGAAAAAGACAAATGGAGTTCCCTAACATAAATGTGAAAGTAGCCTGATATCATTCTTTGATAATTGGGTATTGTAAACAGGCTGCCAGTCACCAAATACTCATTTGTTGTGTGAAATGGCATTTCGGCTTGCTTAAAGATCATAATTACATGTAGAATATTGTTCTGTGTAAACAGGACATGACCTGCTGAGAACAATGACAATTTACTGTATGTCCACATAATTATTTATTGTTGATTGTTATATGAGCATTGGAATCATGGTCAGTCTAAGTAAACAGGATATTAACCAATTAGCAAAAATGACTTACAGATATCTCAGCCTGGGGTCAGTATGTGCGAAGGAGGCTTAGCAGCTGAGTTTTCTTCACATGTAGTACGTTCTGGCTATATTACATTTCCAGCATCTGTCTCTAATAACAGCGGAGAGAACTGAATTCCAATTGCTACCGTTAATCATTTAGATGCTGCTGTTAATCCCTGATGGTGTAATTATAATGGAATGTTTACCAATGTGCACACGTTGGCTCCCATCAATCATCCAAGGCAGTGTAGCAAGATACTGATCTACAGTGGCTTGGGAAAGTATTCACCCCATGGCTTTTTACCTATTTTGTTACATTACAACAGTGTTTAAATATTTTTGCAATCCGATTTTTGTGTGATGCATGAGCACTAAATAATCTAAGCTGGTGAAGTGAATTGAGAAAAGTATAGACATACAGTACAGACCAAAAGTTTGGACACACCTTCTCATTTAAAAATTTTTCTGTATTTTCATGACTATGAAAATTGTACATTCACACTGAAGGCATCAAAACTATGAATTAACACATGTGGAATTATATACTTAACAAAAAGTGTGAAACAACTGAAAATATGTCTTATATTCTAGGTCCTTCAAAGTAGCCACCTTTTGCTTTGATGACTGCTTTGCACACTCTGGGCATTCTCTTGATGAGCTTCAAGAGGTAGTCACCGGAAATGGTTTTCACTTCACATGTGTGCCCTGTCGAATTTAATAAGTGGGATTTCTTGCCTTATATATTGGGTTGGGACAATCAGTTGTGTTGTGCAGAAGTCTGGTGGATACACAGCTGATAGTCCTACTGAATAGACTGTTAGAATTTGTATTATGGCAAGAAAAAAGCAGCTAAGTAAAGGAAAACGAGTGGCCATCATTACTTTAAGAAATTAAGGTCAGTCAGTCTGAAAAATTGGGAAAACTTTGAAAATGTCCCCAAGTGCAGTTGCAAAAACCATCAAGCGCTACAAAGAAAATGGCTCACATGAGGACCGCCCCAGGAAAGGAAGACCAAGAGTCACCTCTGCTTCTGAGGATAAGTTTATCCGAGTCACCAGCCTCAGAAATTGCAGGTTAACAGCAGCTCAGATTAGAGACCAGGTCAATGCCACACAGAGTTCTAGCAGCAGACACATCTTTGTCTTTGTCTTTGTCTTTAGGAATGGGTGAAAATCCCAGTGCCAAGATGTGGAAAGCTCATAGAGACTTATCCAGAGCAACTTGAAGCTGTAATTGCCGCAAAAGAAAGTTTTACAAAGTACTGACTTTAGGGGGATGAATAGTACACTGAAGTTTTCAGGTATTTTGTCCTATTTGTTGTTTGCGTTACAATAAGAAGAAAACCAAATGTTCACAGTTGTAGTCAAATTCTTGGCATGAACTGATGCAAACCCTCTAAAAAAACAAGTGAAATTCCAGTTTGTGAGGTAGCAAAAGACAAAAAATGCCAAGGGGGAGAATACTTTCGCAAGCCACTGTATTCCCATTGTAGCAAAGGGTCTGCGGAAAGCTCTGTCACTGCCATATTGGTACTCTTGTCAAGCGAAGTCACAGGCTTCATAAGTGCACACTGTATATTTCAGTACTGTGGTATTGCCGTATATCTTTTAAGCGAAAAGATAATCACAAATTCATGTCACTTAAGGGCATTAAAAAATATAGTAAAAATAAAATGTTGTGTTCATTTAAAAAAATAAAATAAATATTGAAATTTGAATTACCCCTCTTCTACTTATTAAACATCAAGAAATTAAAAATGCAATAAAAGAAACATGTTTGATATCAAAATAAATGTCCAGTCTATGAAAATAATTAACCACAAAGTAAACTCCATAAAAAGAAAAAAAAAATCAAAACTTCTGAATTGTAATTTTTCAATCATCACTCGTCCCAAAAAAAAAGGAATAAAAAACGAATTCCCTATAGGTACCCCAAATTGGTATAAATAAAACTGTCAGCTCAGCATACAAAAAAATCAAACCTGCCCACAGCCCCATGGACAGAAAAATAAAATAGCTTCAGATCGGGGAATTTTTTTTTTAAACCTCTTAATGTTTTTCACAACTTAAAAGCAATATATGCAAGTTTTCGCCATTTTTTATTACCATACAATGAATACTATAAAAAACAAAGCACAAAATACAACTGCGGAATTGAATTTTCACCACTTCAACTCAATTGGAATTTTTTGTCCGTTTTTAAGTTCATTATCTGGTAAAATGAATAGTGTAATTCAAAACTACAAATGCAAAAAACAAATCTTCATATGGCCATGTCGAAAGAAAAATGAAAAAGTTATGCCTTTTGGAATAAGGGGATGGAAAAGTGCAAACACAAATATGAAAACCGGCTGTGGAAGTAAGAGGTTAATTAATTGTAGATTGTTAAACATGTAGTTGATCATCTTTTGTTTAACACAGCCAGTCAACTAGTTTAAACTGCCCACCTTAAGCTCATTCAGACATCGGTGGATCTCGGTCCGATCTCGGACTGCAATGAATGGATTGGCCGCGGGTCTCCCAACATCGCATCACAGCTTCATGTATTAATATGAGGCTGTCACTCTGGAGTGGGGAAACTCACGGCCAGTCCATGCATTATCTGTCTGTTCTCAAACTGATTTGCCCTGATGTCTGCATGAGCCCTTACTTAGGTGCAACTCTCTTGAAATCTCACATTGTTTAAGCATGTTGTTACGCTCGCGCCCGGACTGACTAGTGATTCCACTGTACCATGAACCGAGGAGTGCCTGGAGGGGCGTAACTAAGTATCAACCCGATCCGACCAAGGTCGCACGGCGGCTTAGTCGACTCCGTGGACAAAGGAGGAACCGAGCAGAGGGACCAGGTACGACTCCAGGTCAGACCCCGGTCACAGTTGTTGACCCACACCGGGGAATGCAGGAACAGGCAGGTTAGACTGGCATACAGGCAGGTGGGTATTGGAAAGTACAGCTGGTATACAGACAGGTGGGTACTGGCAAGTGCAGCTGGTATGCAGACAGGTGGGAACTGGCAAGCATGGCTGGTATGCAGACAGGTGGGCACTGGCAAGCACGGCTGGTATACAGACAGGTGGGTACTGGCAAGTGCAGCTGGTATGCAGACAGGTGGGCACTGGCAAGCACGGCTGGTATGCAGACAGGTGGGCACTGACAAGCACGGCTGGTATGCAGACAGGGAGATACTGGCAAGCACGGCTGGAGTGCAGACAGGGAGGTACTAGCAGGTTGGAGCGCAGGCTGGAAAGGGTCCAGTACAGGCTGGGAGACAGGTACAGAGCCGCAGATGCGGTAGACAAGCAGAGTAAAGTGAAACCACAGGAGCGGAAGACAAGGCAGAGCAGAGAGGAACTGCTGGTGTGGTGAGCAAGCAGAGCGGAGCAAAAACTGCAGGTGCGGTGGGCAAGGCAGAGAAGAGCGGAACCGCCGGAGTGGTGGACAAGGCAGAGCAGAGAGAAACCGCAGATGCGGTGGACAAGGCAGAGCAGAGCAGAACCGCCGGAGTGGTGGGCAAGGCAGAGCAGAGAGAAGCCGCCGGAGTGGTGGGCAAGTGAGAGCAGAGAGAAACCGCTGGTGCGGTGAGCAAGGCAGAGCAGAGAGATGCCGCCGGAGCGGTGGGCAAGTCAGAGCAGAGAGAAGTCGCCGGAGTGGTGGGAAAGGCAGAGCAGAGGAAAGCCGCCGGAGCGGTGGGCAAGGCAGAGCAGAGAGAAACCGCTGGCGCGGTGAGCAAGGCTGAGCAGAGAGAATCCGCCAGAGCGGTGGGCAAGTTAGAGCAGAGAGAAGCCGCCGGAGCGGTGTGTAAGGCAGAGCAGAGGGAAGCCGCCGGAGCGGTGGGCAAGTCAGAGCAGAAAGAAACCGCAGGCGCGGTGAGCAAGCAGAGCCGAACAGGGCTGAAGGTGCAGGCAGAGAGGATAGGGCACTGTTCACATGGAGCAGACTGGAAAATACAGGAAGATGGCTAGAACACAGGAGGAAGATATGGAGGAAGGGAAAAGGGACAAGCAGAACCAGATACACACAAGGTACTTACTATAAAGTAGCGAGTGGACACAAAGCTCACAAACAGAAGTACAGAGACAACGAGTTGGAGTTAGGTGCAGGTTCAGATACTGCAGGAAAAGGGAAGGTACGGACATAGAGACAAACAGGTAACAGGCTAGGATACAGTTCAGACAGGAACTGCTACTGCAATGAGATACAAGAACGGGCCTGGGTATACAGCCCCCAGAGTGGCGGAAACAGACTAGAAGTCAGAGGCAACAGGCCTGGGTATTCAGCCCCCAGAGAGGCGGAAACAGACTAGAAGTCAGAGATAACAGGTCTGGGTATGCAGCCCCCAGAGAGGCGGAAACAGAATAGAAACAGGACAGGACCTGGCAATTCAGTAGCAAAGACTAACTGAGTGAAGGTGTTGCTCAGGCACCTCCTTCTGGGTGGAGGGGGTTTAAATACCCAGTGACTCACAGCAATAGGCTGGAGATGCATTAGGGGTGCGCCCACCGCAGCTATAAGAATCAGGAAGTAACCGGGCCGCCGCTCTAAGCAGTCAGTCAGGAGACATGCACACAGCATGAACTGGAGCAAGGTTTGTAGGCTGGACTGACAGGTAAGACTGCGGTCTTGCATAGTGGGAGGTGGTGCACTATGCAAGCACGCCGCCAGGGATGTTACACATGTACATTTAAAACAAGCAAAATCAAGGCATTAAATGTATCAAAGACTGCAATGGTCAGACATAATATGCCTATAATTATGTTACATTTTATGCTGGCTACACATTTCTGTTCAAAAAGCTACTAAAGCACAGCATATACTAGACTTCTAAAAAACACACACCTGGAGTAAAGTTAGATGAACATAAACATATTTGTACTACATGAGATTATGGCAATATATGGTTCTGCAGAGCGCTACCTTTCAATACGTTTTTTTATATTTTTCACATGTATTCAGTTGGCTGATGCCGAGATTGTAATATAGAGAACCCCTTATTCTAGATTCACACCACATTCTCATTGTATCCCAATGTATTTACAATGGTGGTGGCTATATTTTTCTCCTGACTGTGCAATTTAACTCTTAAAGGAGTTGTCCAGAGTATTTATACTATTTCACACAGACTCTGGTCTAAGGGGTAGCGTTTCTCCTTATGGAGAGTGACACACCAGCTCTGGCACGTCAAGGTAAGGAGGCTTATTCGCCATGCAATGCTCCTCTGGGAAATTTAATATGCAAATTGCCTCTTCAGAGAAAAAGAGGACTTGTACTCTATGACACCACCTATTGGAAGTAGCAATCCTACAAGTCACAATCAACCCTTTAACGAGTCGTGCAATATGACTTAGGATATAAGCCAAATCAGAATCTCAATTTGCAGACACGGTGTTTCGGGCTGTTGGCCCTCATCAGTGCAAAGTATGAGAACTAATTTGGCTAGGTGAGAGGCTCTGTACTGAGGTCTAAGGGGTAGCGTTTCTCCTTATGGAGAGTGACACACCAGCTCTTGCACGTCAAGGTAAGGAGGCTAATTCACCAAGCAATGCTCCTCTGGGAAATTTAATATGCAAATTGCCTCTTCAGAGAAAAAGAGGACTTGTACTCTATAGCGCCACCTATTGGAAGTAGCAATCCTACAAGTCACAATCAACCCTTTATCGAGTAGTGCAATATGACTTAGGATAAAAGCCAAATCAGAATCTCAATTTGCAGACACGGTGTTTCGTGCTGTTGGCCCTCGTCAGTGCAAAGTATAAGAACTGATTTGGCTAGGTGAGAGGCTCTGGACTGAGGTCTAAGGGGTAGCGTTTCTCATTACGGACCCAGCGCTGAACCGGGGGTAATAGCCTATAGCGTACTAATACGTCATAGGCTATTAAGAGGTTAATAGCCATATTTGACTAAGAATGTACAATAGATTTTGAGATCTAGCTGTACATTAGCATATGAAGTGCATAGAGATCTTAATATATTTAATCATGTACTGGTGATATTATTCAGTTGTGTGTCATGAATAGAGATGAGCGTTGTTCTACTCGAACTGTTCGCCAATCTCAAATTCGAGCTGTTTTGGGCGGTGTTCGAGCCGGTCGGCGAACACGAACAATTTGAGAAAAATTCAGCTGTTCGAGGTTATGTTCGATAACTGTTCGTGCACCAAAATCATAACTGGATTTTTTCTCAGTAATGATGAAAATTAATGTTAATACGCAGTTTGAGTGTACAGCGGGGCGGGGGGAGGGGCAGGGGATGGATCTCTGCAGGAACAATGAAGATCTCCATTTTTTTTTCTCTTTCCCGCATTTGCAGTGGGGAGGTGCAATCTGTCAGCCTATCAGCAGCGCACACACGGAGCGAAGTGCTTTTTTTCACACAAGCAAGGGCATGTGTGATTGGCAGTGTATGTCACATGTCCTTGCCCTATAAGACCAAGCCATTTTCCCCGTCGCCACCATTTTCTCACTGCTGCAGCTGCGTGTTAGACGGCACCGCTGTTGCTGTGTGCGCTATACCTTGTTAATTTCAAGCCAATTTTCGCACAAATATACAGATAGCTTGGGAGTAGGGAATAGTTGTGATTGCAGTCCTTTTAAGGACTAGGTTACAGCATTTCCTACGACTTTTATCAAGCAGGTCTGTGCTCTTAAATAGATAGATTGTGGGAGTAAAGACTAATTGTAATTGGAGTCCTTTTCAGGACTAGGTTACATCAGTTCCTATCAGTTTTTGCCAGGCAGGTCTGTGCCAGTGCTGTGCAAGTTTTTTTCACAGCATTTGGCTGAATCTAGCAAAGCTAATCCTTTTTGGCCTATTGCAGAGTGTGTTAGTCAGTGGAGTAGCCTATCTGTGTTGCAAGATATACCACCTGTGTATAGAATACCAATTTTTTTACTGCACCTAGTGAAGTAAAATCTTTTGGGCATAGCATCATTCTATTAGTCCATCTATACTGACCTCCATCAGGTTGCAAATTAAAAATAATTTTTTTCTGCATCTAGCTCTGAAAAAATATTTGGGCTTCTAGCAGTGTGTGGGACTTGGTCTATTAGTCCATCTATACTGACCTCCATCAGGTTGCAAATTAAATATAATTTTTTTCTTCATTTATCTCTGAAAAAATATTTGGGCTTCTAGCAGCGTGTGGGACTTGTTCTATTAGTCCATCTATACTGACCTCCATCAGGTTGCAAATTAAAAATATTTTTTTTCTGCATCTAGCTCTGAAAAAATATTTGGGCTTCTAGCAGTGTGTGGGACTTGGTCTATTAGTCCATCTATACTGACCTCCATCAGGTTGCAAATTAAAAATAATTTTTTTCTGCATCTAGCTGTGAAAAAATATTTGGGCTTCTAGCAGTGTGTGGGACTTGGTCTATTAGTCCATCTATACTGACCTCCATCAGGTTGCAAATTGAATAAAAAAATTTTCTGCATCTAGCTCTGAAAAAATATTTGGGCTTCTAGCGGTGTGTGGGACTTGGTCTATTAGTCCATCTATACTGACCTCCATCAGGTTGCAAATTAAAAATAATTTTTTTCTGCATCTAGCTCTGAAAAAATATTTGGGCTTCTAGCAGTGTGTGGGACTTGGTCTATTAGTCCATCTATACTGACCTCCATCAGGTTGCAAATTAAAAATAATTTTTTTCTTCATTTAGCTCTGAAAAAATATTTGGGCTTCTAGCAGTGTGTGGGACTTGTTCTATTAGTCCTTCTATACTGACCTCCAGCAGGTTGCAAATTGAATATAATTTTTTTCTGCATCTAGCTCTGAAAAAATATTTGGGCTTCTAGCGGTGTGTGGGACTTGGTCTATTAGTCCATCTATACTGACCTCCATCAGGTTGCAAATTAAAAATATGTTTTTTCTGCATCTAGCTCTGAAAAAATATTTGGGCTTCTAGCAGTGTGTGGGACTTGGTCTATTAGTCCATCTATACTGACCTCCATCAGGTTGCAAATTGAATAAAAAAATTTTCTGCATCTAGCTCTGAAAAAATATTTGGGCTTCTAGCGGTGTGTGGGACTTGGTCTATTAGTCCATCTATACTGACCTCCATCAGGTTGCAAATTAAAAATAATTTTTTTCTGCATCTAACCCAGCCAATAGTTTTGGCCTAATACCACAGTTTGGCCACTCAGCTCTGCTCGGTTACCATCCATTGTTTTTTTGTGCAAACAACTCCAGAGTTGTGAATTAGTTAACCACCAAAATGAGTGGAAAAAGGCCTGCTGCTGGTGGAAAGGGGAATAGGCGTGTTGGGAAGGGGAAAAAAGGTTGTGTCCGTGGGGTAGGTGCAGAAGAAAGACCATCTTCCAGCCAAACTAAAATGTCTACTTCTTTTAGCGGACAATGTGATAAGATCCCTTTCTTACGGCCACGCCAATCGCTACAAATTCCAGATGAGGCACAAAAACAGCAGGTGCTTCAACGGATATCAAGTGCTCCTTTAAGTGGGCTCTCCTCCACATCAACTTCAACATCACAAATACTCCAGTCCTCAAAGGTGTCACCCCAATCGCACTTGCTTCCTCACAGCTCCCAAATCTCCAGCTGCCCGTCTGAGTATGAGGTAGAACAGATGGTTGAGTCTGCAGAGCTGTTTACTCATACTATAGCCTGGGAATCAGAGGTCGACTCCAGCGCTTCTGTGAATCCAGACGAGGAAATGATCTGCACTGATGCCCAGAATCTTTATGAGTCGGATCCAGGACCAGACGCAGAAGGTTCTGACCATAATGTAGACCCTCATTCCCAAACTGTAACTCCTGTTGGTGGAGACAATGAGGAAGACGATGATAAGACTCAAATACCTGATTGGAGCGACAACTTTAGTTTTTTGTCAGGGCAGGAACAGGTTGGCTCTGAGGACGACGGGTGTGATAACGCACAGGGTGATGATGATGAGGTCGGAGATCCCACTTACTGTCAACCCACAGTCAGCCAAGAGATGAGGTCAGCAGAGGAGGTGGAGGAAGATGCTAGTGACGACGAGGTCAGGTTGCGCCTTCCTGGACAGAGACGTAGTACTGGAAGCACGTCAACAACTGCATCCTCAAACACAACTCTGCCTCTCACCACAAGTCGTGGTGGCTCTTCAGGTCGCATGGGTGCTAAGCCTTGCATAGCCTGGGCATTGTTTCAGATCGATAAAGATGACCCAACTCATGTTATCTGTAACATTTGTCAGCAAAAGCTAAGTAGAGGCCAAAAAATACATAGTTTGAGTACTTCATGCATGAACCGGCACATGGACATGAAGCATAAGTTGCAGTGGGAAGCTCAGTGTGCTACAATGCGGCCTAGCCGGCCGGGCCAACCACCGTCTGCCATATCTTGTGCATCCGCGGCCTCTTCATCCTCTGTGACTGGGGGGACAGCAGTCACACCTGTTTTGGGGCGCAGACCTGCCACCTCTTTACCTGCAACAGCCAGCGTGATTGGCAGGTCATCATTTTCTTTGGAGGTGGTAACACCAGCTGGTCTTGAGCGCTGTCCGACATCGATAGCACCACCTTTGGATCAAGGCAACCTAACATGTCCGCCTGCATCTTCCTCACAGACCGGCAGTTTGCCGGGGACACCCTTATCAACCCCGTCTAAGCACAATAGCCAGCCCTCGGTCCCTCAGATGTGGACAAGTAAAAGACCATTTCCTCCTAGCCATGAGAAAGCTAAGAGGTTGAATTTCACCATCTGCAAGCTCTTGGCTACAGAAATGCTGCCTTTCCGCCTGGTGGACACAGAGGATTTTCGAGACCTTATGTCCGTCGCAGTGCCCCAGTACCAGATGCCCAGTCGGCACTACTTCTCAAAGAAAGGTGTGCCTGCGCTCCACCAGCATGTCGCACACAACATCACCGCTTCTTTGAGAAACTCTGTGTGTGACAGGGTGCATTTCACCACAGACACTTGGACGAGTAGGCATGGACAGGGGCGTTACATGTCGCTGACTGGGCACTGGGTAACTATGGTGACAGCAGGACAAGGGGCTGCTGTCCAAGTCTTGCCGTCCCCACGAGTTGTGCGTCAATCCTCTTTATGTCAAAGTTCCTCCACTGCTTCTGCCTCCTCAACCTCCTCTCGGTCTTCCACCTGCACCCAAAGCCTGTCTGGTCATGCCACAAGCTTTCTAACTGCGCAGAAGGGATCCTGCACACCTCCTTACTATGCTGGCAGAAGGGCTCAACGTCATAAGGCGGTTTTTACATTGAAATGTCTGGGAAATGTGAGTCACACAGCTGAGGAGTTGTGGTCAGCTCTGGAGAACCAATTTCATGAATGGTTGTCTCCACTGGACCTGAAACCAGGGAAGGCCGTGTGCGACAATGCTGCAAACCTGGGTGCGGCCCTTCGCCGGGGCAATGTCACACACGTGCCTTGTATGGCTCACGTGTTGAACCTGGTTGTCCAGCAATTTTTAGCCCACTATCCCAGACTAGATGGCCTTCTGCAGAGGGCACGGTCGCTGTGTGCTCACTTCCGCCGTTCGCATCCCGCAGCTCAGCGACTTACATCTCTACAGAAGTCGTTGGGCCTGCCACTTCACCGGCTAAAATGCGATGTGCCTACCCGGTGGAATTCAACTCTGCACATGTTGCAGCGACTGTGGCAGCACCGACAAGCCCTGGTGCAATACGTTCTGACGTATAGCCTGGGCCAACGAGATTCAGAGGTGGGGCAAATCACGCTGGAGGAGTGGTCTCAGATCAGGGACCTATGCACCCTTCTGCACAGTTTTGAAATGGCGACGAAGATGTTTAGTGCTGACGATGCCATTATCAGCATGACTATTCCGGTGATTTACATGCTGGAGCACATGTTAAACAGAATTCGGAGTCAGGTGGTGGCACAAGAGGAGGTGGAGGAAGTAGAGGAGGAGGAGTTGTATGCGGAAGGGCTAACATCTGCAAGGTCCAGACGGTCGGCAGCACCAAGGCGGCAGGCATGTGAGGGTGGGGGAGATGATTTTACCAGGGCGCATGGTAGCAGCCAAACTAGTGAGGAAGGTGCAGGAGCCCAGGAAGAAGTGGAGGACGAACTGATGGAAGACTCATCAGATGAGGGAGACCTTGATCACATTTCTGTTGTGCGAGGTTGGGGGGAGAGGACAGAGGAAGGAAGCATGATTGTTACCTCGCCACCAACACAACAGGGACTTGGTGCTCCTGGATGCGCAACAAACATGAGTGCCTTCTTGCTGCACTACCTGCAACATGACCCTCGAATTGTGAGAATTAGAAATAATCCTGACTACTGGGTTGCCACACTGTTAGATCCCCGGTACAAAAGTAAATTTGCAGAAATTATTCCTGCCATAGAAAGGGATGCACGCATGCAGGAGTATCAGCAGAGACTGTTGCAGAATCTTACATGTGCTTTTCCACAAAATACCAGTGGTGCACGTAGTGAATCTCACAGTTCCAACTTGCCAACCGTGGGACCGTCAAGTGTTCAGCACTCAAACCATAACAGAACCACAGTATCTGCTGGTAACATCAATTTTGCGGAATCATTTCACCACTTTTTTAGCCCATCCTTTGCAAGGCCACAGGAGACAAGAAGTCTAACACATAGTCAACGCCTAGAGACGATGGTACAGGAGTATCTCCAAGTAAACATTGAAGCCACGACTGTGTCACTGGACCCTTGCTCTTTTTGGGCTTCCAATCTGGATAAATGGCCGAAGCTAGCCACTTACGCCTTGGAGATCTTGTCATGCCCCGCAGCCAGCGTTCTGTCTGAACGTGTGTTCAGCGCTGCTGGTGGTGTGCTGACAGATAAGCGCACGCGGCTCTCCACTGATAATGTAGACAGACTCACGTTCATAAAGATGAACAAATCATGGATCCGAAACGACTTTTCTACCCCTGTGTCATCCTGGGGAGAGTAAAAGCTTGATGATTGGTTAAAATCACCCTACCAACCGTTTTAAGCTTTCAAATTACTAATCATGTTTATCTGTATCTTGACTGGAAAATAATTTGGGCTTTGTAGCAGTGTGCAGCACTGATCCTATTAGGCCATCTATAATAAGCTTCACCAGATTTAAAATTAAAAATAATTTTTAGCTGCATCTAGCCCGGAAAATAATTTTGGGGCTCCGAGATGCGCAAGACACATAAGTGCCTTCTTGCTGCACTACCTGCAGCATGACCCTCATATTGTCAGAATTCGAAGTAATCATGACTACTGGGTTGCCACACTCTTAGATCCCCCAAACTTTTCGATCAACCTTTTCATTTTAATAAAGACCAAAAAAATGGTCATTTTTGAAATTATAAGCATTAGCAGGTTGTTAGAAACTGAAATCAAACAGTTTTCAACTCAAAACTTTATTCTAGGTGATGTTACATTTTCACATAGGACCCCTTGTTCGAAAGGAGCTTCTGAACTCTCTCGTCCATTGAATTTGTCAGGTTTTGGATGGTTTCTGCTTCAATTGTTTTGCATGAGGACAGAATACCCTCCCAGAGCTGTTGCTTAGATGTGAATTGCCTCCCGCCATCATAGACACTCCTTTTAATGATGCTCCAAAGGTTCTGAATGGGGTAGAGGTCAGGGGAGCATGGGGGTCACACCATAAGTTTGTCCCCTTTTATGCCCATATCAGCCAGAGATGCAGATGTTTTATGTGCAGCATGAGATGGTGCATTATCATGCAGAAAAATGATCTTGCTGTGAAATACACGGTTCTTCTTCTTGAACCATGGCAGGAAGTGCTGTTTGAGAAAATCCACATACATTATGGAGTTCATCTTTAGCGCCTTCAGGGATCCTAAAGGGGCCGACAATCTCTCTCCCCATGATTCCAGCCCAAAACATTACTCCACCTCCTCCTTGTTGGTGCTGTAGCCGTGTTTGCGTGGGGTGTCCATCAACCAGCCATCCTCCACTCCATTCATCTGGACCATCGAGCGCTGCACGGCACTCATCCGTGAACAAAACAGTTTTGAAATCAGTCTTCATGTAATGTTTGGCCCACTGGAGCCGTTTCTGCTTGTGTGAAGTGGATAGAGGAGGTCGACAGGATGGCGTATGCACAGCTGCAAACCTCTGAAGGACCCTGCATCTTGTTGTTCGGGGGACGTTGGAGGCACAAGCAGCTTCAAAAACTTGTCTGCTGCTATGACAAGGCTTTTTTGCCGCTGCTCTTTCAACCTGACGTAATTGCCTGTAGGAAAGAGTCCTCAATTTTCCCTTATCAGCACGCACACGTGTGTACTGTGAATCAGCTACATACTTCTTGATTGCCAAGACACTTCATCCTGGTCATCGCACAATGTTGATTGTAGTCATGCCTTGACCTAAACACTCCACAATTTGTTGCTTCTCAGCAGCCGACACATCCTTTTTCTTTCCCATTTTGGCAGAAAATGTAGGCTGCTTAATAATGTGAGAGAGCCTTCTTAAGTAGTCTTGCCTTTCATTGGACACACCTGCCAAACTAATTAGCACAGGTGTCTGCAATTGCTTACAGTGATATAAAGAGCCCTGACACACATCACCATCAATGAGTTTAACTGACAAACAAACAAATTCTTCCCTTATCACTCCTAAACACTTTTTGCATAATAATTTGGAACGCGGTGTACATGTGCTTTTCCACAAAACACCAGTGGTTCACGTAGTGAATCTTACAGTTCTAACTTGCCAACCGTGGTCTGTATGGAATTGTTCAATAAAGGGCCCAAAATTAAGATAACATAGATGGGAGAGGTCTCTATGAATAGGAATTCCTAAGTATTTGATACCCTGTGAGGGCCAGGCAAAGGGAAAGTTGGACTGGATGGAATCCTATATGGATTTAGGGAGGGAGACATCGAGGGCCTCAGACTTCGCTGCATTGATTTTAAAATTTTACCATGTAACAAAGTGATCTATTTCAGCCATAACAGCAGGGATGGATATATGTGATTGAGTGATATATACTAGGACATCATCAGCAAGTAGAGAGCACTTGTACTCGGTGCCTCCCACCTCAATCCACCTAATATTGGGGTTATGGCGAATTGATGAGAGCAGGTGCTCCGTCACTAGGATGTATAAGAGAGGGGACAGAGGACATCCCTGCCTTGTCCCATTGGTGATTGTGAAAGGTGATGAAAATGTTCTGACGCGCCCCCTGGGCCTTGGGACACCCGGAGCCGGACCCTTTTTGGTGGATGCTGGTGGTTGTAGTCTTCGTGGCGGCGATCCGGTTCCGTGGCTCAGGGCGGTCAAACCAGTGGCGGAACTATTTATGTGGTTTTGATGTTTAAATGTCCGACTACGCCACCCGTGGATTGCGGTCAGAGTGAACCGCCGCTACAGGGCAGACCGCTAAGGCTGGTGTTGTGGGTGCAGCAGAGCGCGTAGCATAACTCCCCACGGGAGGAGTATAGCCTCAGGGCAGTGTATGCGGAGGATGGGGGTGATGGTGCAGGGCAGCAGCAGTAACGACACGGAGTCAGTGATGCAGTTCAGGGCCTTTACTCACAGTTCTTATTATCCAGACCACGTCTGCAGGTAACGGCTGCCCACGTTGTACTGTGCTCACCAGGTGAGGGGCTCAGATAACTCCCAGATAACTTTGGAGCGCTTCACAGGACCCCCTTTGTGTGTCCTTTGTCTGGCCTTTCTTACCAACACTTCTGTCCGGCTGCCTCGGGCCTCCTCTTGGTAAACTTGGCGCCAGTTTCCCTGACCCTATGTGGTGCCTTCCTAGCGGGTGGAGCAAGGGGCTGCGCCACATAAAATGTCAGAGCCTCCGGTTTCTAGCTGAGGGTCGTTTCCTGCCTCCACTAGTTCGGGGACCGGTCTCCCCCTTTGGCCTGACCCCTCCACGCAGGTGGATTCGGGCGTGCGGTGGCGACTCGCCCGTCCGCACCCCTGGGATCCCTTCATTCCTCGTTCCTGGAGCCTTCTCCGCTCCTCTTCCTTCCTTCTCCCTCTTGCAGGCCTGGGCCTCTGTTACTAGGCCCGCCTCCGGAGCAGAGCTCATGCAGAGCCCCTGCTCCCTGCCACTTCTGCTCAGACTTCTCTGCACTGAACTAAGATGGTGCCCACCTTTTATACTCCCTTCTCAATGCACCCAGGAACTGCTTCCTCCCTGCTCCTGCACTGCAGGGTTCCCCTTCCTCAGTGTTCCCTCCCCCCACTCCAGCCAGGGACAGGGACTGTCGTGCCCATCTCAGGGGCATATTGGTCGCCCTGCCCCATGGCAATGTGGTGTAATGCATGCAGGTGTCGGGTCCTGATCCACACTCCATCCTTATCTGAGAGTGAGATATCACACCTCTGGGTGAGGTGCAATACGTCTGTAGCAACCGAGCCCTCGGTGCTACAGTTCCATTTATCTTCAGCCTAGGTGACGTATTGTGATACAGGGCCGTGATTTTGGCTATAAAAGGGTCCCCTAGACCCCTACCCCAAGCTTTTTAAGAGAATCATATATGACGTGCCAGGAGACTCTATGGAATGCTTTCTCAGCATCCAACGAGAGTATCTAATTACAAATTTTTAACTGCATCTAGCCCAGGAAATACTTTGTGCCTAGTAGCAGTGTCTGCTAGTCAGCGGATTATCCCGGCTGTTAAGCAAGCTACACCACCTGTAGTTTGGACACTTAATTTTTTCAAAGGAAATGCTTCGGGACCACGGGATACTTAGTGAAGAGCATCAGGAGGCACCCCAAGGCATAGGGGCTGGGACTGGCACTAGGATGCCTTGCGGTGGACAGCCGAGCTCGATCCTTATAAAAGCTTTTTAACTGCAGCAGCTTTAGTGGACGCTACTGGAGCTGGAATTACGCGGCTGCTGGCATGAGACTTGCCCTCCAATAGATCCTTGTAAATGGATTTAAAGTGTATTCATTCAAATTAGAGGGACAATTTAAATTAAAAAGCTTAGAGCTGCCTCCACCACAGGGGGGCTCTCTCGACCCACCAGCGGACAGGCACCAGTATTGGGAGAGGGGGGCTGGCCGTCAGGGTTCACCGCGGCTCTGGCACAAACCCGGCGACACGGAGGTGGCACGGGCAGGAGCGGACTGGCCGTCTCGGCTTCTCACTTTTTGGATTTTAGAAGGGCATGACATGCCTATATCTGCGTCTCCCCCTCCTTTTACTCCTCCACCTCTTTTCTTTTCGCATGACTATATGTACTTGTCACTTTTCCATGTGTTAGTTGTGTCTTCTGAGCAGTTTGTCAGCTTTTGGACACCTTTGAAGGTGTTTTCTATGTGTTTCTATGTGTTTTTTTTTGCCTGCCATTGGTTTTAACGGTGTTCGAAGGTGTTCGACGAACAGTTCGACGAACAGTTCGGCGAACACACGGGTGTTCGACGAACCGAACCGAACTCGAACACTACGGGGGTGGCTCAACACTAGTCATGAAATACACCTATTTTTGTGCTATCCTTGTAGTAAACCGTATATATTGTACCTATATGATGACAACATAAGGATCTATTATATTATTGTATTTTACTACAGATTAATTATTGATATGGCCAATTATCACTTGTGGATCTTAGGTGTTGGTACTCATGTGTGTTTTTTTGTGTTTTTAAATTACGTTAATAAAGCTTGTAATTTTTACTATCTATTGCATTGAGGTGTGCACATTTTATGAGTGTACCTTCTTGTTCTTTCTTGTTTTGACAAGCGTTTGTGGTGGGAACCAGATGAGGAGTAGAAAGACAAGTGTGTCTTGCCTACAGTCAAGCATGGTTGAGGGAGTGTCATGGTTTGGTGCTGCATGAGTGATGCCGACTCTGGGGAGCTAAAGATTATTGAAAGAGCCATTAATGAAAACTTGTACTGTTACTTTCTGAAGCAGAGCATGATCCTCTCCCTTTGGAAACTGGGCAGCAGGGCACCATTTACACATGATAACTACCTCAAACGCCCCTCCAAGATGACCACTGGCTTGTTAAAGAAACTAAGGTTAAAGGTGCTGGACTGGCCAATCATGTCTCCAGACCTAAACCCTATTGAGCTTCTGTGGGTCATCCTCAAACGGAAGGTGGATGAGAGCAAGTTTTCTAACATCCACCAGCTTTGTGATGTCGTCATGGAGGAGTGGAAGAGGATTCCAGTGGCAACCTGTGAAGCTCTAGTGAACTCTATGCCCAAAAGAGTTAAGTCATTGCTTGAAAATAATGATGGTCACACAAAATATTGACATTTTGGGCAAAGTTTTCCATTTACACTTAGGCGTGTACTCACTTTTGTCGCCAGCAGTTTAGACATTAATGGCTGTGTGGTGAGTTATTTAGAGGGTACACCAAATTTATCCTGTTATACAAGCTGTACACTGACTACTTTACTTTTACATTGTATGAAAGTGCCCTAGCTTCAGTGTTGTCCCATCAAAATATATAATAAAATATTTATAAAAATGTGAGTGGTGTATTCACTTTTGTGAGTTACTGTATATGGATCATAAATTGGAATAATCGTCCAGATATAGATCAAGTGTACTTATTCCCCCACTAAGCCATTTACTATTTGTTGATATTTTCAATAGAGAAAATCATTGATGCTTTGATAGAGTCTAATATATTGCTGTGATGGCCCTCTTTATTGGTGGAGAAAACCCAATAAATGTCAAATAACAAGCAAGGAAAAATCTATTGGGCAAAATTGTAAGGTAAAACACAAAATATGTGCAGTTGCATATTATCTCCTATATTGACCCTTCCTGGCCACAGGGGTTTAACACCCTAATGAAAAAAGAGGAAAAATCCAGCACCTAAAATTCCAAAGTTTATTTCATGAAGATAAAAACCATGAATCAAAACGGGAGCAGAGCAACGCATTTCAAATGCTTGTATATATTCTTTATCTGAGCTACATAGACTTGGTCACATGAGATTTAAATAGTAATTAATGTTACCGTGCACATCTGAAATTTTTCAGAGAATATATACACTGCTCAAAAAAACTAAAGGGAACACTCAAATAACACATCCTAGATCTGAATGAATGAAATATTCTCATTGAATACTTTGTTTTGTACAAAGTTGAATGTGTTGACAACAAAGTCACACAAAAATCATCAATGGAAATCAAATTTATTAACCAATGGAGGCCTGGAATTGGAGTCACCCCCAAAATTAAAGTGAAAAAACACACTACAGGCTGATCCAAACAAGTCAAAATGAGGCTCAGTATTGTGTGTGGCCTCCATGTACCTGTATGACCTCCCTACAATGCGTGGGCATGCTCCTAAGAGGTTGCGGATGGTCTCCTGTGGGATCTCCTCCCAGACCTGGACTAAAGCATCCGCCAACTCCTGGACAGTCTGTGGTGCAATGTGACGTTGGTGGATGAAGGGAGACATGATGTCCCAGATGTGCTCAATCGGATTCAGGTCTGGGGAAGGGGAGGGCCAGTCCATAGCTTCAATGCTTTCATCTTGCAGGAACTGCTGACACACTCCAGCCACATGAGGTCTGGCATTGTCCTGCATTAGGAGGAACCCAGGGCCAACCGCACCCTCATATGGTCTCACAAGGGGTCTGAGGATCTCATCTTGGTACTTAATGGCAGTCAGGCTACCTATGGCGAGCACATGGAGAGCTGTGCAGCCCTCCAAAGAAATGCCACCCCACACCAAAACTGACCCACTGCCAAACCTGTCATGCTGAAGGATGTTGCAGGCAGCAGATCGCTCTCCACGGCGTCACCAGACTCTGTCATATCTGTCACATGTTCTCAGTGTGGACCTGCTTTCATCTGTAAATAGCACAGGGCGCCAGTGGCGACTTTGCCAATCCTGGTGTTCTGTAGCAAATGCCAAGCGTCCTGCATGGTGTTGGGCTGTGAGCACAACCCCCATCTGTGGACATTGGGTCCTCATACCACCCTCATGGAGTCGGTTTCTAACCGTTTGTGCAAACACATGCACATTTGTGGCCTGCTGGAGGTCATTTTGCAGGGCTCTGGCAATGCTCCTCCTGTTCCTCCTTGCACAAAGGCGGAGGTAGCGGTCCTGCTGCTGAGTTGTTGCCATTCTACGGCCCCCTCCATGTCTCCTGGTGTACTGGCCTGTCTTCTGGTAGCACCTCCAGCCTCGGGACACTACTCTGACAGACACAGCAAACCTCCTTGCCACAGCTCGCATTGATGTGCCATCCAGGATGAGCTGCACTATCTGAGCAACTTCTGTGGGTTGTAGAGTCCGTCTCATGCTACCACGAGTGTGAAAGCACAACCAACATTCAAAAGTGACCAAAACATCAGTCAGAAAGTATTGGTACTGAGATGTGGTCTGTGGTCCTCACCTGCAGAACCACTTCCTTTTTGAGGGTGTCTTGATAATTGCCAATAATTTCCATCTATTGTCTATTCCATTTGCACAACAGCATATGAAATTGATTGTCAATCAGTGTTGCTTCCTAAGTGGACAGTTTGATTTCACAGAAGTTTGATTTACTTGGAGTTATATTCTGTTGTTTAAGTGTTCCCTTTAATTTTTAGAGCTGTGTACTTCAAGTCATTTGACTACTCATTCCTTGTCTGCTCTCCATAAAGGCATTGCTTACTTTTTGCCATGACCATCAATTTTCTGACTAACATCATAAAGCTGCACACCATTTTTCAAACAATCCAGAATCTGAATTGACACATTCAGATATGTCTCACTATATTAAAAAAATTGAAAATCTAATATTTACTGAGACTTAATCCTGGTGGGATCATATGACCTTGGAAAATTATCTACAAAAGGAAATGATTCCGAGGGGTCTCAGAATCAAAAAGATACATAGCACCATTTATTCCACTAATTTTGTAGAATAGTGAAATCAAACATTATGAAACTGTTCCCTTAATCTAATGTGTCTTATTATTAACTCCTTTACAGCCCATGACGTACTAATACGCGTCTGTGCCCTGGGCTTTAAGAGCCTGACCCGTATTAGTACATCATCGCGATCGCGCGCGCACACAGGCTGTGCGGGCGCGATCGCCGCCGGGTGTCAGCTGATTGTCACAGCTGACACCCGGTACTATGTGCAGGGAGCAGTCCCGCAGTGCTCCCGACACATTAACCCCTGCAACGCTGCGATCGAAGTCGATCGAAGCATTGTGGTGGCAAGGGGATGTGATCGGTATACTCACCTCCTCTTCTGGCCTCCAGCGCTGTCTGCCGCGGCTTCCCGGGTGTTGCCTTGACGACCCGATGTCGTCATGACAACATCCGGGTCACCAGGCAGCAGGAACATTGTTTGGTCATACGCAGTGCACGACCAAACAATGTTCTCACTGCGCAGCGCTGACTGCCTGCATGGCACAGGGATGGTGCTCCATCCCTATGCTGTGCTGGCACACAGAATAAAAAAAGTGAAAGTCCCAGAGTGGGACAAAGTAAAAAAGTGTAAAAACTTTCAGAAATTGAAAAAAAAAAAAAAAAAATTGTAAAAATATAAAAAAAAAAAAATAATAATAATCCACCAAAAATAAAAATATAATGTACCCATCAATAAATATTATTATGAAAAAAAGCAAACAAACAATAAAAGTACACATATTTGGTATCACCGCGTCCGGAATAACCTGACCTATAAAACTGTCCCACTAGTTAACCCCTTCAGTGAACACGGTAAAAAAATAAAATAAAAAACCAAGCAAAAAACAATGCTTTATCATCATACCGCCAAACAAAGAATGTAATAACACACGATCAAAAAGACAAATATAAATAAAAATGGTACCGCTGAAAACAGCATCTTGTCCTGCAAAAAACAAGCCTCCATAAAGCTAAATCATCTAAAAAATCTAAAAGTTATAGCTCTCAGAATAAAGCGATGCTAAAAAATAATTTTTTCTATAAAATTGCTTTTATTGTGTAAAAGCGCCAAAACATAGAAAAAACAATATAAATGTGGTACCGTTGTAAACGTACTGACCCAAAGAATAAAGCTGCCTTATCAATTTTACCACACGTGGAACAGAATAAAAAAAAAAAAAAAAAAACAATTCCTGAATTGTTGGTTTTTGTTTATTCTGCCTCCCAAAATTCGGAATAGAAAGCGATCAAAAAATGTCACGTGCCTGAAAATGGCACCAATAAAAATGTCAACTCATCCCGCAAAAATCAAGCTATCACATGACTCTGTCTGCCAAAATATGGAAAAAGTATAGCTCTCAAAATATGGCGATGCAAAAACTAGATTTTACAAAAAATGCGTCTTTTAGTGTGTGACAGCTGTCAATCATAAAATCCCCATATGATTCTGGTATCACTGTAATCACACTGACCCAAAGAATAAAGTAATCTCATCACTTATACCGCACGAGGAACGGTGTAAAAAATAAACTCTCGGGTTAGGGTTGTGCTAGGGTTAGGGTTGTGCTAGGGTTAGGGTTGGGCTAGGGTTAGGGCTGGGGTTGGGGTTAGGGTTGGGGTTGGAATTTTTTTCAAAAGTAAGAAAAAAAAAAATGACGATATTGCAACTAGTGTTGAGCGCAAGTGCTCGCTACTTGAGTTTGCATCGGGTGCTCTGGTATGCATTGAGTATCGTGGGTATTTGAGTGACATGCTCGGGTCTCCGCCCCATATGCTTCGCTGCCAAAAAAACTTTGCAGGGATTGCCTACCATGCACGAGCGATCCCCGCATGTATTTTTTTGGGTGTCTAATAACCGTGAAACATGCGGGGCAGGGACTCGAGCATGTCACTCGAGCACACGCAGTACATGGTGCATACCTGAGTACCCAATGCAAACTCAAGTAGCGAGCACTTGCGCTCAAGACTAATGACAATTTATTCAATATGATGACCTAATGTTATCAAATTCTGTGTCGTACCTCTGGGTTCAAAATGTTCACTATACCCCTTGATAAAATCCTTGAGGGGTCTAGTTTCCAAAATGGGGTCACTTGTGGGGGGTTTCCACTGTTTATGCACACAGGGGCTCTCCAAACGCGACATGGTGTCCGCTAACAAATTGAATGGAAAATCGGCTCAAATTGTTAGCGGACACCATGTTGCGTTTGGAGAGCCCCTGTGTGCCTAAACATTAGAGCTCCCCCACAAGTGACCCCATTTTGGAAACTAGACCCCCAAGGCACCTATCTAGATACATAGTGAGCACTTGGAACCCCAAGGTGCTTCACAAATTGATTGATAAAAATGAAAAAGTGGAAAAAAAAAAACACTTTTTTATTTTTACGGATTAATTTGTGAAGCACCTGGGGGTTCCAAGTGCTCACTATGCATCTAGATAGGTGCCTTTGGGGGTCTAGTTTATAAAATGGGGTCACTTGTGGGGGAGCTCTAATGTTTAGGCACACAGGGGCTCTCCAAATGTAACATGGTGTCCGCTAACAATTTGAGCCGATTTTCCATTCAATTTGTTAGCGGACACCAGATCGCGTTTGGAGAGCCCCTGTGTGCCTAAACATTGGATCTCCCCCACAAGTGACCCCATTTTGGAAACTATACCCCCAAAGGCACCTATCTAGATGCATAATGAGCACTTGGAACCCCCAGGTGCTTCACAAATTGATTCGTAAAAATGAAAAACTGGGAAAAAAATACTTTTTCATTTTTACGGATTAATTTGTGAAGCACCTGGGAGTTCAAAATGCTCACCACCCATCTAGATAAGTTCCCAGGGGGGTCTAGTTTCCAAAATAAGGTCACTTGTGGGGGGTTTCCACTGTTTAGGCACTTCAGGGGCTGTCCAAAAGCAACATGGCGTCCGCTAATTATTCAAGCAAATTTTACAATAGAAAATTCAAATGGCGCTCCTTCCCTTCCGAGCCCTGCCGTGCGCCCAAACAGTGTTTTTTCCCCACATATGGGGTATCTGCGTGCCCAGGGGAAATTGCACAACAAATTTTGGGGTCCATTTTTTCCTGTTACCCCTGCGAAAATAAAAAAAATTGGGTCTAAAGTAACATTTTTGTGCAAAAAGTTAAATGTTCATTTTTTTCTTCCACATTCCAAAAATTCCCATGAAGCACCTGAAGGGTTAATAAAGGTTTTGAATGTGGTTTTGAGCAGCTTGAGGGGTGCAGTTTTTAGAATGGTGTCACTTTTGGGTATTTTCTGTCATAAAGACCTCTCAAAGTGACTTCAAATGTGATGTGGTCCCTAGAAAAATGGTTTTGTAAATTTTGTTGGAAAAATGAGAAATCGCTGGTCAATTTTAACCCTTATAGCTGCATAACAAAAAAAAATTTTGGTTCCAAGATTGTGCTGATGTAAATTAAACATGTGGGAAATGTTATTTATTAACTATTTTGTGTGGCATATCTCTCTGATTTAAGGGCATAAAAATTACAATTTTGAAAATTGCAAAATTTTCAAAATTTTTGCCAAATTTCCATTTTTTTCACAAATAAATTCAAGTGATATCGAATAAATTTTACCACAATCATGAAGTACTATACGTCACGAAAAAAACATCTCAGATTCAGGGGGGTCTGTTGAAGCATTCCAGAGTAATTACCTCATAAAATGACAGTGGTCAGAATTGTAAAAATTGGCCTGGTCATTAATGTGCAAACCACCTTGGGTTATAAAGGGGTTAAACATGAAAAGACCAAAATTACTGAAATGCAATCGACAATTATGTAAATTTAATCTAATCTGGAACAACATCAAAACAATACAGATTATATTGAGTTAATATCACTCATACAACATTCTGTGTCTAAACTTGAAGATACAATTATGGCCCCGAAAAAGAACAAGTTCCAATGTGACACAAATGATTACAAGTTGAAACAAATATATGAATGGGGCAGTTGGTCTAATTCTCTTAGAACACCCAAATCAATTTTAAAACAATACTTCTTCCAATTTGCACGTCAAATTTGCCTGACCAGGACTTTATTGATAGTGCAGCTAATGATACTGATTCCTTGGAATCCTCACATAACCTTTCTTACTATCGCAAGATTAAACAACGTTCATATTCAAAAAGAAGAAAAAACACGGCGAACGCTAGCATACAAAAAGTGTCTGCCATGACCACCTGCCGCAGGAAGAATTTTCTTGTCTGAATTGTTCAAATAATGTTCTATATTTGTCTCAGCATACATTCACCTAGAGACAAGCAGAAGTTCTCTCCTATAGTCTTAACTTTCTTTGCACTGGAAATTTTTTTTTTATCTTTTTGAGACTCTACTTGACATCAATTGTTTCATCATAAAACTAACAGTTAAAAAAAATGTTCATGCAAGGCCAAATTGATCCTGAACCCACCACTTCTACAACTATGAATGAATTTCATTGCCTTAATTTCTCAGAACAAATGTCACTCATATGGTTGCAGGATTTGTGCCATGACGATTCCACTCAGAGGGGCTCCACAGAACAAGCAATGAATTTCCACACAAAAAATCCTTTTTCTACCCTGTACAATCCAGGGCCGACTGCATGGATCAGTTTCAAGAAACCATGGAAAGGGAAATAAAGAGTAGTGTTGAGCCACCCCCGTAGTGTTCGAGTTCGGTTCGGTTCGTCGAATACCCTTGTGTTCGCCGAACTGTTCGTCGAACTCTTCGTCGAACACCTTCGAACACCGTTAAAACCAATGGCAGGCAAACAAAAACACATAGAAACACATAGAAAACACCTTCAAAGGTGTCCAAAAGCTGACAAACTGCTCAGAAGACACAACTAACACATGGAAAAGTGACAAGTACATATAGTCATGCGAAAAGAAAAGAGGTGGAGGAGTAAAAGGAGGGGGAGACACAGATATAGGCATGTCATGCCCTTCTAAAATCCAAAAAGTGAGAAGCCGACACGTTCAGTCCGCTCCTGCCCGTGCCACCTCCGCGTCGCCGGGTTTGTGCCAGAGCCGCGGTGAACCCTGACGGCCAGCCCCCCTCTCCCAATACTGGTGCCTGTCCGCTGGTGGGTCGAGCGAGCCCCCCTGTGGTGGATGCAGCTCTAAGCTTTTTAATTTAAATTGTCTCTCTAATTTGAATGAATACACTTTAAATCCATTTACAAGGATCTATTGGAGGGCAAGTCTCATGCCAGCAGCCGCGTAATTCCAGCTCCAGTAGCGTCCACTAAAGCTGCTGCAGTTAAAAAGCTTTTATAAGGATCGAGCTCTGCTGTCCACCGCAAGGCATCCTACTGCCAGTCCAAGCCCCTATGCCTTGGGGTGCCTCCTGATGCTCTTCACTGAGTATCCCGTGGTCCCGAAGCATTTCCTTTGAAAAAATTAAGTGTCCAAGCTACAGGTGGTGTAGCTTGCTTAACAGCCGGGATAATCCGCTGACTAGCAGACACTGCTACTAGGCACAAAGTATTTCCTGGGCTAGATGCAGTTAAAAATTTGTAATTAGATACTCTCGTTGGATGCTGAGAAAGCATTCCATAGAGTCTCCTGGCACGCCATATATGATTCTCTTAAAAAGCTTGGGGTAGGGGTCTAGGGGACCCTTTTATAGCCAAAATCACAGCCCTGTATCGCAGTACGTCACCTAGGCTGAAGATAAATGGAACTGTAGCACCCTGAGGGCTCGGTTGCTACAGAGGTATTGCACCTCACCGAGAGGTGTGATATCTCACTCTCAGGTAAGGATGTAGTGTGGATCAGGACCCGACACCTGCATGCATTACACCACATTGCCGTGGGGCAGGGCGACCAATATGCCCCTGAGATGGGCACGACAGTCCCTGTCCCTGGCTGGAGTGGGGGGAGGGAACACTGAGGAAGGGGAACCTTGTAGTGCAGGAGCAGGGAGGAAGCAGTTCCTGGGTGCATTGAGAAGGGAGTATAAAAGGTGGGCACCATCTTAGTTCAGTGCAGAGAAGTCTGAGCAGAAGTGGCAGGGAGCAGGGGCTCTGCATGAGCTCTGCTCCGGAGGCAGGCCTAGTAACAGAGGCCCAGGCCTGGAAGAGGGAGAAGGAAGGAAGAGGAGCGGAGAAGGCTCCAGGAACGAGGAACGAAGGGATCCCAGGGGTGCGGACGGGCGAGTCGCCACCGCACGCCCGAATCCACCTGCGTGGAGGGGTCAGGCCAAAGGGGGAGACCGGTCTCCGAAACTAGTGGAGGCAGGAAATGACCCTCAGCTAGAAACAGGAGGCTGTGACATTTTATGTGGCGCAGCCCCTCGCTACACCCGCTAGGAAGGCACCACATAGGGTCAGGGAAACTGGTGCCAAGTTTACCAAGAGGAGGCCCGAGGCAGCCGGACAGAAGGGTTGGTAAGAAAGGCCAGACAAAGGACACACAAAGGGGGTCCTGTGAAGCGCTCCAAAGTTATCTGGGAGTTGTCTGAGCCCCTCACCTGGTGAGCACAGTACGACGTGGGCAGCCGTTACCTGCAGACGTGGTCTGGATAATAAGAACTGTGAGTAAAGGCCCTGGACTGCATCACTGACTCCGTGTCGTTACTGCTGCTGCCCTGCACCATCACCCCCATCCTCCGCATACACTGCCCTGAGGCTATACTCCTCCCGTGGGGAGTTATGCTACGCTCTGCTGCACCCACAACACCAGCCTCAGCGGTCTGCCCTGGAGCGTCGGTTCACTCTGACCGCAATCCACGGATGGCGTAGTCGGACATTTAAACATCAAAACCACATAAATAGTTCCGCCACTGATTTGACCGCCCTGAGCCACGGAACCGGGTCGCTGCCACGGAGACTACAACCACCAGCATCCACCAAAAAGGATCCGGCTCCGGGTGTCCCAAGGCCCAGGGGGCGCGTCAGAACATTTTCATCACCTTTCACAATCACCAATGGGACAAGGCAGGGATGTTCTCTGTCCCCTCTCTTATACATCCTAGTGACGGAGCACCTGCTCTCATCAATTCGCCATAACCCCAATATTAGGTGGATTGAGGTGGGAGGCACCGAGTACAAGTGCTCTCTATTTGCTGATGATGTCCTAGTACATATCGCTCAATCACATATATCCATCCATGCTGTTATGGCTGAAATAGATCACTTTGTTACATGGTCAAATTTTAAAATCAATGCAGCGAAGTCTGAGGCCCTCGATGTCTCCCTCCCCAAATCCATATAGGATTCCATCCAGTCCAACTTTCCCTTTGCCTGGCCCTCACAGGGTATCAAATACTTAGGAATTCCTATTCATAGAGACCTCTCCCATCTATGTTATCTTAATTTTGGGCCCTTTATTGAACAACTCCATACAGACCACGGTTGGCAAGTTAGAACTGTAAGATTCACTACGTGAACCACTGGTGTTTTGTGGAAAAGCACATGTACACTGTGTTCCAAATTATTATGCAAAAAGTGTTTAGGAGTGATAAGGGAAGAATTTGTTTGTTTGTCAGTTAAACTCATTGATGGTGATGTGTGTCAGGGCTCTTTATATCACTGTAAGCAATTGCAGACACCTGTGCTAATTAGTTTGGCAGGTGTGTCCAATGAAAGGCAAGACTACTTAAGAAGGCTGTCTCACATTATTAAGCAGCCTACATTTTCTGCCAAAATGGGAAAGAAAAAGGATGTGTCGGCTGCTGAGAAGCAACAAATTGTGGAGTGTTTAGGTCAAGGCATGACTACAATCAACATTGTGCGATGATCAGGATGAAGTGTCTTGGCAATCAAGAAGTATGTAGCTGATTCACAGTACACACGTGTGCGTGCTGATAAGGGCAAATTGAGGACTCTTTCCTACAGGCAATTACGTCAGGTTGAAAGAGCAGTGGCAAAAAAGCCTTGTCATAGCAGCAGACAAGTTTTTGAAGCTGCTGGTGCCTCCAACGTCCCCCGAACAACAAGATGCAGGGTCCTTCAGAGGTTTGCAGCTGTGCATACGCCATCCTGTCGACCTCCTCTATCCACTTCACACAAGCAGAAACGGCTCCAGTGGGCCAAACATTACATGAAGACTGATTTCAAAACTGTTTTGTTCACGGATGAGTGCCGTGCAGCGCTCGATGGTCCAGATGGATGGAGTGGAGGATGGCTGGTTGATGGACACCCCACGCAAACACGGCTACAGCGCCAACAAGGAGGAGGTGGAGTAATGTTTTGGGCTGGAATCATGGGGAGAGAGATTGTCGGCCCCTTTAGGATCCCTGAAGGCGCTAAAGATGAACTCCATAATGTATGTGGATTTTCTCAAACAGCACTTCCTGCCATGGTTCAAGAAGAAGAACCGTGTATTTCACAGCAAGATCATTTTTTTGCATGATAATGCACCATCTCATGCTGCACATAAAACATCTGCATCTCTGGCTGATATGGGCATAAAAGGGGACAAACTTATGGTGTGACCCCCATGCTCCCCTGACCTCTACCCCATTCAGAACCTTTGGAGCATCATTAAAAGGAGTGTCTATGATGGCGGGAGGCAGTTCACATCTAAGCAACAGCTCTGGGAGGGTATTCTGTCCTCATGCAAAACAATTGAAGCAGAAACCATCCAAAACCTGACAAATTCAATGGACGAAAGAGTTCAGAAGCTCCTTTCGAACAAGGGGTCCTATGTGAAAATGTAACATCACCTAGAATAAAGTTTTGAGTTGAAAACTGTTTGATTTCAGTTTCTAACAACCTGCTAATGCTTATAATTTCAAAAATGACCATTTTTTTGGTCTTTATTAAAATGAAAAGGTTGATCGAAAAGTTTGGGGGATCTAAGAGTGTGGCAACCCAGTAGTCATGATTACTTCGAATTCTGACAATATGAGGGTCATGCTGCAGGTAGTGCAGCAAGAAGGCACTTATGTGTCTTGCGCATCTCGGAGCCCCAAAATTATTTTCCGGGCTAGATGCAGCTAAAAATTATTATTAATTTTAAATCTGGTGAAGCTTTAGTATAGATGGCCTAATAGGATCAGTGCTGCACACTGCTACAAAGCCCAAATTATTTTCCAGTCAAGATACAGATAAACATGATTAGTAATTTTAAATCTGGTGGAGCTTATTATAGATGGCCTAATAGAATCAGTGCTGCACACTGCTACAAAGCCCAAATTATTTTCCAGTCAAGATACAGATAAACATGATTAGTAATTTTAAATCTGGTGGATCTTATTATAGATGGCCTAATAGAATCAGTGCTGCACACTGCTACAAAGCCCAAATTATTTTCCAGCCAAGATACAGATAAACATGATTAGTAATTTGAAAGCTTAAAACGGTTGGTAGGGTGATTTTAACCAATCATCAAGCTTTTACTCTCCCCAGGATGACACAGGGGTAGAAAAGTCGTTTCGGATCCATGATTTGTTCATCTTTATGAACGTGAGTCTGTCTACATTATCAGTGGAGAGCCGCTTGCGCTTATCTGTCAGCACACCACCAGCAGCGCTGAACACATGTTCAGACAGAACGCTGGCTGCGGGGCATGACAAGATCTCCAAGGTGTAAGTGGCTAGCTCCGGCCATTTATCCAGATTGGAAGCCCAAAAAGAGCAAGGGTCCAGTGACACAGTCATGGCTTCAATGTTTACTTGGAGATACTCCTGTACCATCGTCTCTAGGTGTTGACTATGTGTCAGACTTCTTGTCTCCTGTGGCCTTGCAAAGGATGGGCTAAAAAAGTGGTGAAATGATTCCGCAAAATTGATGTTACCAGCAGATACTGTGGTTCTGTTACGGTTTGAGTGCTGAACACTTGACGGTCCCACGGTTGGCAAGTTGGAACTGTGAGATTCACTACGTGCACCACTGGTATTTTGTGGAAAAGCACATGTAAGATTCTGCAACAGTCTCTGCTGATACTCCTGCATGCGTGCATCCCTTTCTTTGGCAGGAATAATTTCTGCAAATTTACTTTTGTACCGGGGATCTAACAGTGTGGCAACCCAGTAGTCAGGATTATTTCTAATTCTCACAATTCGAGGGTCATGTTGCAGGTAGTGCAGCAAGAAGGCACTCATGTGTGTTGCGCATCCAGGAGCACCAAGTCCCTGTTGTGTTGGTGGCGAGGTAACAATCATGCTTCCTTCCTCTGTCCTCTCCCCCCAACCTCGCACAACAGAAATGTGATCAAGGTCTGCCTCATCTGATGAGTCTTCCATCAGTTCGTCCTCCACTTCTTCTTGGGCTCCTGCACCTTCCTCACTAGTTTGGCTGCTACCATGCGCCCTGGTAAAACCATCTCCCCCACCCTCACATGCCTGCCGCCTTGGTGCTGCCGACCGTCTGGACCTTGCAGATGTTAGCCCTTCCGCATACAACTCCTCCTCCTCTACTTCCTCCACCTCCTCTTGTGTCACCACCTGACTCCGAATTCTGTTTAACATGTGCTCCAGCATGTAAATCACCGGAATAGTCATGCTGATAATGGCATCGTCAGCACTAAACATCTTCGTCGCCATTTCAAAACTGTGCAGAAGGGTGCATAGGTCCCTGATCTGAGACCACTCCTCCAGCGTGATTTGCCCCACCTCTGGATCTCGTTGGACCAGGCTATACGTCAGAATGTATTGCACCAGGGCTTGTCGGTGCTGCCACAGTCGCTGCAACATGTGCAGAGTTGAATTCCACCGGGTAGGCACATCGCATTTTAGCCGGTGAAGTGGCAGGCCCAACGACTTCTGTAGAGATGTAAGTCGCTGAGCTGCGGGATGCGAACGGCGGAAGTGAGCACACAGCGACCGTGCCCTCTGCAGAAGGCCATCTAGTCTGGGATAGTGGGCTAAAAATTGCTGGACAACCAGGTTCAACACGTGAGCCATACAAGGCACGTGTGTGACATTGCCCCGGCGAAGGGCCGCACCCAGGTTTGCAGCGTTGTCGCACACGGCCTTCCCTGGTTTCAGGTCCAGTGGAGACAACCATTCATGAAATTGGTTCTCCAGAGCTGACCACAACTCCTCAGCTGTGTGACTCACATTTCCCAGACATTTCAAAGTAAAAACCGCCTGATGACGTTGAGCCCTACTACCAGCATAGTAAGGAGGTGTGCAGGATCCCTTCTGCGCAGTTAGAAAGCTTGTGGCATGACCAGACAGGCTTTTGGTGCAGGTGGAAGACCGAGAGGAGGTTGAGGAGGCAGAAGCAGTGGAGGAACTTTGACATAAAGAGGATTGACGCACAACTCGTGGGGACGGCAAGACTTGGACAGCAGCCCCTTGTCCTGCTGTCACCATAGTTACCCAGTGCCCAGTCAGCGACATGTAACGCCCCTGTCCATGCCTACTCGTCCAAGTGTCTGTGGTGAAATGCACCCTGTCACACACAGAGTTTCTCAAAGAAGCGGTGATGTTGTGTGCGACATGCTGGTGGAGCGCAGGCACACCTTTCTTTGAGAAGTAGTGCCGACTGGGCATCTGGTACTGGGGCACTGCGACGGACATAAGGTCTCGAAAATCCTCTGTGTCCACCAGGCGGAAAGGCAGCATTTCTGTAGCCAAGAGCTTGCAGATGGTGAAATTCAACCTCTTAGCTTTCTCATGGCTAGGAGGAAATGGTCTTTTACTTGTCCACATCTGAGGGACCGAGGGCTGGCTATTGTGCTTAGACGGGGTTGATAAGGGTGTCCCCGGCAAACTGCCGGTCTGTGAGGAAGATGCAGGCGGACATGTTAGGTTGCCTTGATCCAAAGGTCGTGCTATCGATGTCGGATAGCGCTCAACACCAGCTGGTGTTACCACCTCCAAAGAAAATGATGACCTGCCAATCACGCTGGCTCTTGCGGGTAAAGAGGTGTCAGGTCTGCGCCCCAAAACAGGTGTGACTGCTGTCCCCCCAGTCACAGAGGATGAAGAGGCCGCGGATGCACAAGATATGGCAGACGGTGGTTGGCCTGGCCGGCTAGGCCGCATTGTAGCACACTGAGCTTCCCACTGCAAGTTATGCTTCATGTCCATGTGCCGGTTCATGCATGAAGTACTCAAACTATGTATTTTTTGGCCTCTACTTAGCTTTTGCTGACAAATGTTACAGATAACACGAGTTGGGTCATCTTTATCGATCTGAAAAAATGCCCAGGCTATCCAAGGCTTAGCACCCATGCGACCTGAAGAGCCACCACGACTTGTGGTGAGAGGCAGGGTTGTGTTTGAGGATGCAGTTGTTGACGTGCTTCCAGTACTACGTCTCTGTCCAGGAAGGCGCAACCTGACCTCGTCATTACTAGCATCTTCCTCCACCTCCTCTGCTGACCTCATCTCTTGGCTCACTGTGGGTTGACAGTAAGTGGGATCTCCAACCTCATCATCATCACCCTGTGCGTTATCACACCCGTCGTCCTCAGAGCCAACCTGTTCCTGCCCTGACAAAAAACTAAAGTCGTCGCTCCAATCAGGTATTTGAGTATTATCATCGTCTTCCTCATTGTCTCCACCAACAGGAGTTACAGTTTTGGAATGAGGGTCTACATTATGGTCAGAACCTTCTGCGTCTGGTCCTGGATCCGACTCATAAAGATTCTGGGCATCAGTGCAGATCATTTCCTCGTCTGGATTCACAGAAGCGCTGGAGTCGACCTCTGATTCCCAGGCTATAGTATGAGTAAACAGCTCTGCAGACTCAACCATCTGTTCTACCTCATACTCAGACGGGCAGCTGGAGATTTGGGAGATGTGAGGAAGCAAGTGCGATTGGGGTGACACCTTTGAGGACTGGAGTATTTGTGATGTTGAAGTTGATGTGGAGGAGAGCCCACTTAAAGGAGCACTTGATATCCCCTGAAGCACCTGCTGTTTTTGTGCCTCATCTGGAATTTGTAGCGATTGGCGTGGCCGTAAGAAAGGGATATTATCACATTGTCCGCTAAAAGAAGTAGACATTTTAGTTTGGCTGGAAGATGGTCTTTCTTCTGCAGATGTTACTGTTGCTTTAACACCTACCCCACGGACACAACCCTTTTTCCCCTTCCCAACACGCCTATTCCCCTTTCCACCAGCAGCAGGCCTTTTTCCACTCATTTTGGTGGTTAACTAATTCACAAATCTGGAGTTGTTTGCACAAAAAAACAATGGATGGGAACCGAGCAGAGCTGAGTGGCCAAACTGTGGTATTAGGCCAAAACTATTGGCTGGGTTAGATGCAGAAAAAAATTATATTCAATTTGCAACCTGATGGAGGTCAGTATAGATGGACTAATAGAACAAGTCCCACACACAGCTAGAAGCCCAAATATTTTTTCAGAGGTAGATGCAGAAAAATTTTTTATTCAGTTTGCAACCTGATGGAGGTCTGTATAGATGGATTAATAGAACAAGTCACACACACAGCTACAAGCCCAATATTTTTTCAGAGGTAGATGCAGAAAAAAAATATATTCAGTTTGCAACCTGATGGAGGTCAGTATAGATGGACTAATAGAGAAAGTCCCACACACTGCTAGAAGGCCAAATATTTTTTCAGAGCTAGATGCAGATAAAAATTATATTCAATTTGCAACCTGATGGAGGTCAGTATAGATGGACTAATAGAATATGTCCCACACACAGCTAGAAGCCCAAATATTTTTTCAGAGGTACTGTAGATGCAGATAAAAATTATTTTTAATTTGCAACCTGATGGAGGTCAGTATAGATGGAGTAATACAACAAGTCCCACACACAGCTATTAGCCCAATATTTTTTCAGAGGTAGATGCAGAAAAAAATATATTCAGTTTGCAACCTGATGGAGGTCAGTATAGATGGAGTAATACAACAAGTCCCACACACAGCTAGAAGCCCAAATATTTTTTCAGAGGTAGATGTAGATAAAAATTATTTTTAATTTACAACCTGATGGAGGTCAGTATAGATGGACTAATAGAGAAAGTCCCACACACTGCTAGAAGGCCAAATATTTTTTCAGAGCTAGATGCAGATAAAAATTATATTCAATTTGCAACCTGATGGAGGTCAGTATAGATGGACTAATAGAGAAAGTCCCACACACTGCTAGAAGGCCAAATATTTTTTCAGAGCTAGATGCAGATAAAAATTATATTCAATTTGCAACCTGATGAAGGTCAGTATAGATGGACTAATAGAACAAGTCCCACACACAGCTAGAAGCCCAAATATTTTTTCAGAGGTACTGTAGATGCAGATAAAAATTATTTTTAATTTGCAACCTGATGGAGGTCAGTATAGATGGACTAATAGAGAAAGTCCCACACACTGCTAGAAGGCCAAATATTTTTTCAGAGCTAGATGCAGAAAAAAATTATATTCAGTTTGCAACCTGATGGAGGTCAGTATAGATGGACTAATAGAGAAAGTCCCACACACTGCTAGAAGGCCACATATTTTTTCAGAGGTAGATGCAGAAAAAAATATATTCAGTTTGCAACCTGATGGAGGTCTGTATAGATGGATTAATAGAACAAGTCCCACACACAGCTAGAAGCCCAATATTTTTTCAGAGGTAGATGCAGAAAAAAATATATTCAGTTTGCAACCTGATGGAGGTCAGTATAGATGAACTAATACAACAAGTCCCACACACAGCTAGAAGCCCAATATTTTTTCAGAGGTAGATGCAGAAAAAAATATATTCAGTTTGCAACCTGATGGAGTTCTGTATAGATGGATTAATAGAACAAGTCCCACACACAGCTAGAAGCCCAATATTTTTTCAGAGGTAGATGCAGAAAAAAATATATTCAGTTTGCAACCCGATGGAGGTCAGTATAGATGGACTAATACAACAAGTCCCACACACAGCTAGAAGCCCAATATTTTTTCAGAGGTAGATGCAGTAAAAAATATATTCAGTTTGCAACCTGATGGAGGTCTGTATAGATGGATTAATAGAACAAGTCCTACACACAGCTAGAAGCCCAATATTTTTTCAGAGGTAGATGCAGAAAAAAATATATTCAGTTTGCAACCTGATGGAGGTCAATATAGATGGACTAATACAACAAGTCCCACACACAGCTAGAAGCCCAATATTTTTTCAGAGCTAGATGCAGAAAAAAATTATATTCAATTTGCAACCTGATGGAGCTCAGTATAGATGGACTTGTAGAATGATGCTATGCCCAAAAGATTTTACTTCACTAGGTGCAGTAAAAAAATTGGTATTCTATACACAGTTGGTATATCTTGCAACACAGATAGGCTACTCCACTGACTAACACACTCTGCAATAGACCAAAAAGGATTAGCTTTGCTAGATTCAGCCAAATGCTGTGAAAAAAACTTGCACAGCACTGGCACAGACCTGCCTGGCAAAAACTGATAGGAACTGATGTAAACAAGTCCTGAAAAGGACTCCAATTACAATTAGTCTTTACTCCCACAATCTATCTATTTAAGAGCACAGACCTGCCTGATAAAAGTCGTAGGAAATGCTTTAACCTAGTCCTTAAAAGGACTGCAATCAGAACTATTCCCTACTCCCAAGCTATCTGTAGATTTGTGCGAAAATTGGCTTGAAATTAACAAGGTATAGCGCACACAGCAACAGCGGTGCCGTCTAACACGCAGCTGCAGCAGTGAGAAAATGGTGGCGACGGGTAAAATGGCTTGGTCTTATAGGGCAAGGACATGTGACATACACTGCCAATGACACATGCCCTTGCTTGTGTGAAAAAAAGCACTTCGCTCCGTGTGTGCGCTGCTGATAGGCTGACAGATTGCACCTCCCCACTGTAAATGCGGGAAAGAGAAAAAAAAAAATGGAGATCTTCATTGTTCCTGCAGAGATCCATCCCCTGCCCCTCCCCCCACCCCGCTGTACACTCAAACTGCGTATTAACATTAATTTTCATCATTACTGAGAAAAAATCCAGTTATGATTTTGGTGCACGAACAGTTATCGAACATAACCTCGAACAGCCGAATTTTTCTCAAATTGTTCGTGTTCGCCGAACGGCTCGAACACCGCCCAAAACAGCTCGAATTTGAGATTGGTGAACAGTTCGAGTAGAACAACGCTCATCTCTAATAAAGAGGTTGAATGTTAACATCAGAATAGTAAAAAAATACAACAACCTTACTCCTTCCCAAGCTTTTGCATTTCAGGAACTGAAAAAAATATCCAACATCACTATCAAAATGTCGGACAAAGGTGAAGTTGTCGTGGTTATGGATTTTACTATTTATAAATTGCAAATTTTATCCATGCTTGATTATGCATCCACATACAAGAAACTCCCGCAGAATCCCACCACCCAATTTCAAAGGGACACCAACATTGTCTTCAAAGAAGGTTTCTCTCTTAGAGTCCTTACTAGATCCCAAAGGGAGTATTTAATATTGGAGCATCCCATTTTGCCTGTCTTACATGCTCTCCCTAAGATACACAAAGCCATTAATTCTTCCCATATGAGCCCAATCACCTCAGGCATAGGATCCATGACAGAATCTCTGTGAATGGCTTGGCTCATTACTACAGCCATTATCCCAAAGATCTCCTGGCTTCCTTAAATATTCCAAAGATGTTTTGACCAATTTTCTAATATAATATGGCTTAATGATTTTTCCTGGTTAAGTTGTGACATTGCTGCATTGCACAAGTCAATTCTGCATGATATTGCTTTTCACATGGTGCTTTTCACATGTAAAGCGCCATGGAATAAATGGCGCTATAATAATAATAATAATAATAATAATAATAATAATATTGCCATTACTGCTCTAGAATTCTATCAATCTAAATACAGTGACTATTCCTCAGATTTGTGTTCTTATATTATCCAGGTAACACAATTCTTAATGACGCACAATTTATTTTCATTTGACAATGAATTTTTTTTCAGTGCAGGGGGGTTTCAATGGAAGCAAAATACTCACCTTCAATAGCGAATCTGGTAATGTCTTTTTGGGAGGAATGCTATTTGTATTGTCATGATAACTTGTTTGCTCCATATTCATTCTGGTATGGCAGATACAGTTGAAACCTTAAGTTTACATATACTGTATAAAAAGACACATATGCATGTTTTCTCAATATTTCTGTCATGAAATCAGAATAAACCTTTCCCATTTTAGGTCAATTAGTATTACCATAATTTTTAATATTTGCCAAATGCCAGAATAATGAGAGAGAATGTTTTAAGACGTTTTTATTATTACTGTAAAGTCAAAAGTTTACATACATTTCATTAGTATTTGGTACCATTGCCCTTAAACTGAATGACTTGGGTCAAACTTTTGGGATATCCTTCCACAAGCTTCTCACAATAGTTGGTCTGAGTTTGGGCCAATTCTTGCTGACAAAACTGGTGTAACTGATCCAGATTTGTAGGTCTGGATTCAACTGCACATCGATAACCTCCACTTTATTTGGAGGGGCGATGTATCTGTCATACCAGAATTCATCCAGTATTGGAACATTAACCATTGCAACTTGTCATTTGCACATACTGCTCTCCCCACTGACATTTCCTTTTTGGATCTACAAGTGAGAGGCATCTCCAACAAAATCATCCTTACTTCTACTTATTCTTGACCTTTATCAGGCAATACCATCCTTTATGCCCGTAGCAGTCACCCCAGTTACACTGTCAAATCCATCATGGTGGGAGAATTTACATGTATTAAACGCACTTGTAATGATACTTCCAAATTAGTTACTGAATTAGCAAATTGCCTCTTCAGAGAGGAAGAGGACTTAAATTCTTTAGTGCCACATGTTGGAAGCAGCAATCCTACAAGTCACTATTGACCCTTTATCGAGCCTTGTAATATGTCTTAGTATGAAAGCCAAATAAGAATCTCAATTTTCAGACACAGTGTTTCGAGTTATTGCCCTTTGTCAGTGCAAAGTATAAGAACGGATTTAGCTAGGTGACAGGCTCTGGACTGAGATACAGGGGGTAATGTTTCTCCTTGTTGAGTTCAAGTCCTCTTCCTCTCTGAAGAGACAATTTGCATATTAAATTTCCCAGAGGAGCATTGCATGGTGAAAAAGATTTCTTATAATGGCATGCCAGAGCCGGCATGTCACTCTCCACAAGTAGAAATGTTACTGAATTAGAGCATTCTCATAACAAACTTAAGAAGAGAGGTTATCCACACTGGACATTAAATAGAGCAACCAAAATAATAGAACAGAAAAATCACCAAAATCTTGTTGCTCCTAAACACTATTCTATTCCACAATCTAATAATAGCAAAATAACGTTTTTTTTCATTATGTTACAGCTTTCAACTCAATCATATCAAATCTGTGATTCTTAAACATCTTCGTTTTCAACCTTTTCATTTTAATAAAGAACAAAGAAATGGAAAACTCTGCTGTGCATAATAATTTGGAACATGCATTTTGAGTGCAGTTTGAGTTTTTTATTTTTTTAAAAATATACTGTTATCATAGGCAGTTTGTACAAACACCTTTCAATTGTACTCTAATAGTTATTTGACTGGAAAATTACAATGACTGCAATTCATATAGGTAATTTGGGAAAATCTGAGAAAATATTATTTGCATAATAATTTGGAACACAGTGTATATAGATCTCAGGTTACTATAAGGTTATACTCTCTGCCCTTGAGAAAGCGGCTTGGGATGCCGCGAAACGTGCCTCGGGCTATCACCTTCATCACTCCCATACCCCCCGCCGTGCTTCCTCGTTAAGTAATTACCTCCTTTTTTGCTATATGCTATGGCTGCATGGAGATACATATAGGCTATTTGCAATGAACATTTGCACTGTCATATGTTTTCTTCTTCATTTTCCCTCCATATAGGACTCAGTGAGGTTATGATTCCCATTATGTTTGGGTTATTCATGGTAATTCTATGATTTCTGCCCCTGCTTACTGACTCTTTTTGTAATATAAGTATTTACAGCTAGGCCATTTTGTGGGCAATGTGCAATTTTGCAGTTTCATGGATTTGTTGTGAATGTATTAATATATTTATCCTACCTGGAAGCACTTTACCATCTGACACTACTTCTATGTCTGAACTTTATTTTTACCTCTTTCGTGTTTTATATTTAATAAAGTATTGAATATTTGTTGCAAATTATTGCTGGGTTATACTCCTCTTTTTTTATGTTATTTTTCAGCATGCATGTGGACAATCATCTGTAATTTTACAGAATATTGTCCACTCTCTCTTTTCTGTTATTTATGGCATTCTCTTGTTATTTGATTAATTTATCTGTGTTTTTCACAGCCTTTGCCATTACTAATATGGACTATAGAGCACGTGACAGCATGTGGCTCTCGTTACTTGATGACACTTTAAAAGACAACAGCGAGGTTGAGTCCGGGGGAGATAGAGATGTACAGGAGGTTGCGGCTAAGTTTAAAGAGCTCCTGAAGAAGCGTACTAAGGTTTGGTGGAACCATGCGTTCCTAGAGAAGTACCTACAGAGGGAATTAAGTCCTAGGGGACTTTGAGTCCAAGTGTTCCCCTTTTTCCCAATTTCCGACGAATCATTTAAAACTCGTTGGGAGGAGTTATCGGACACCGGCTCCAAAGGATTTCTTACATTGTTGAGAGATATGAATGCTACCTCTTTACAGTAAATTAATCTGAAATTGAGGGTTTCCAAATTATTCTTAAAAATGGACTGTCTAATGAGTCTCTAAAAAAGATGAATGAGGACATTGATGTTAAATTACAAAAATGGGCTCATGATATCCAAGTGAATAAAGCAAAAAAATTCCAGAGGGATATCTGGGACAAGCAGAACCAATGTGTTTATAGGTGGAGGGGCCAATCAGACTGTTCTCGATCCAAATATCGTAACACATCAAATTCAAGATCGAGATCGAGGTCGATACAGTCTAATAAATCTCAAGAGGACACCCACTCCACTGCTTCAATGGGTTCTCATGTGACAACATTCAGTGTCCTAAATAAGATGCAGACCGGACAGTCTAATAAAACGAAAGGACCAATTCATGCTGGTCCTGCGGTCTCCTCTCAGGGCAGGCTCCATGTAATCAATTTGTCCTCTCATACATTATCTAAGGCACAGGTTGAGATCCTGGGGAGGGGGCTGTCTTTCTCTTCTACTAACACCATTAATTCTTTTTCAGCGGTAAAGGACTTACAGCTCACAGCTCTTTTCCCGCAAACAAATTTTAAAGAAGTTGCACCACAGGGGTTCAGTGGTTTCAGATGCTGCGATTGCCGAGGAGGAGGCCTTGAGATGCTTGGAGGAACTGTCGGATGAACATAATAATTCTCCACGAGGTGGGTTCCCTCAATCAATTATGCCCAAATCTACAAGGTTCCCCCCATCCCTATGCCCAGCAGTGGATATTTTTACTAAACTCGTCACTGAAGATTTTTTTAAATTATCTGCAAAATGCAGATTTGATAATTTAACACAACAACATCGCCAGGCGTTATAACAACTTCAAAAACTCAGTGACGTAGTTATCAAGGGGGCGGACAAGGGTGGCAATATTGAGATCTGGCCGACTCAGAAATATGAACGTGAGGCATTCCAACAACTGAGGGACCCACACACGTATATCAAATTAACATCTTGTCCCCTGACTTCTTTCTCGACAATACTACAGGATATTCTGATACAGGCCCTTGAAGGTGCAATTATATCTAGAAACGTGTTTGAGGGATTGACGGTCGCCTTCCCCAGGATCCCGACCTTTTTCCTAAAATCGACAAGGACCCCTTTGACCCTCCGGGACGTCCGATCATGTCCGGCATTGGGGGGCTCTGTGAGCCCAAATATAAATTTATTGACTATTACTTGAAACCTTTGGTAGCAACTGTACCATATTATGTGAAGGACATGACGGACGTCCTGATTAGCGTCAACGGTGTCATTGCGGATGAAGGAACCCTCTTAGTCACTGCCGACGTTGAGATCTTATATACCAGTATTGATCACACAGATGGCTTGGATGCGGTCTGCCTCTTCCTGGGGGCCTCCGACCTGGACAGCCCCATGTGTGAACTCATCCTTGAGATGCTGGAGTTTGCCCTGACCCACAACTTTTTTGTCTTCAAGGACCATTTTTTCTTCAAAAGCGTAGCACGGCCATGGGGGCATCCTGCGCTCCCTCCTACGCCAATCTCTTCCTGGGGCAGTGGGAGAGAGAGATTTTTGATGGGGAGGGTGTGCCGGCCGCTAGTCATGTGCTGTGCTGGCTGAGATACATTGACGACATTCTGTTCTTGTGGTGGGGCTTGGTCCAGCAGCTTGGGGAGTTCATGGACTCCCTCAGCATGAATCAGTATAATATAAAATTGACCTATGTTTTTGACATTAAAAGAGTGGACTACTTGGACATCTCCCTGAGTGTTGAAACCAACGGGAGCATTCACACGGATGACTTCAGGAAGCCCACGTCAGCTCACTGATTCACGCTGGGTCTGCCCATAGTCTAGCAACTATTGGGGCTGTCCCGGTCAGACAGTTCCTGAGAATGAGGTGCTCTATGGAACAAAGCTTTAAATTCAGGCACAAGACTAGAAACAGCGTTTCACACAACGTGGCTATAGCCAAAGATGTATCAGAAGGGGATATGACAGGGCAAGGAGGACCCCCCATATCTCCCTTCTCCACCCTAAGATATCAGTGGTGGGGGGGAGGATACTATTCGGTTCATCTCTACCTACAACCACGAGTGGCATAACATGAGAACAATTCTCAATAAACATTGGGACATTTTGATGACAGAGCCTGCCCTGAGGGGACACCTCAGGGACTTTCCATCCATGACACCAAGGAGATGCCGCAATCTTGGAGACATTCTTGTTAATAGCCACTACGTAGCACTGATACCGCGTTTATTTGGCTCAAGTGGTCCGATTGTGGGTAATTTCAAATCGGACATTGTGTGGCATGCCCCAATGTCCTACGTTGTATCAATTTTTGCTCGGCAGATGGCAGGAAGATATTAGACATCAGACACCACATTACCTGTGGCACATCTAATGTCATCTATTAGGCGACCTGCGACTGCCCGTTAATTTATTTCGGTCTGACATCTAGGGAGCTGCGGGTACGCATACGCGAGCATGTTAGGGACATTGCGGCTGCCAGCTCAGTAGATGATCCAACCCTACTTAAAACTATACCACGCCATTTTAGGGCCAAACATGATTGTAATCCTCGCTCCTTTGTTGATGTGATACACATGGGGATCCGGGGAGGCAATGTCAGGAAGACACTAGCCCAGAAGGAGTCACAATGGATCATGCGTCTGAATACTGTAGCACCTAATGACCTTAATGAGTCTTTAAGTTTCTCTCCATTCCTGTAGCAGTAGCTTGCCCTGCACATCTCCATCCCTACACGTTTGTATTTATTACATGTGAGGGACGTGATTTCAAGGAGGAATCAGTTTTTACTTGGTTTTAATATTAGCATTATTTGTATTGCTTCTTTCCTTTCTTCTTTTACTAGTATATACCTGTGAAGTTTCTGTGACCCTGTCCATGTTTGGAAAATAATGAGATGTGGATATCTACACTGGATCTGCGGTCTAGATGGGATATATGACTACTATGACAGGATGACATGCTGCATATATATATATTCCACCTTTCATATTTATTTGATCTGATTGATATTTTCCTATATGAAGTTGTCACCTTTTGGCCTCTCTTTTCCCTATCTATGACCACCATGTTCCCCTCTTTTTATTAGTGCTCCTTCTCTCTATCCCAATTTTCAACACGATTACCTGTCTTCATTGTGGTTTACCTGCTGGGTTCCGATATGCTGTGCGTGTGCGCACGGTGGGGATCGCGGCGTGCGTGCACCTGGCCGTCTATATGCCGCTCTGTGCTTGCGTGGGACTACCATTCCCGCACGTGCACGGTTGGCGGCTTGACGGCTGGGGCGCGCGCGTGGCGTGCTCCTTTCGCCGCGCGCATGCGCCGCGATTGGCGTCATAGGTCCCATATCACGTGGTCCGTGCGGCACGCCCCCGGCTTAGCTGGCCACTTCCGTGTGCGTGGCCAGCTGATTAAATCTCCAGGCACCATGGGGAGACATATATATAGATCTCAGATCACTATCAGGTTATACTCTCTGCGCTTGAGAAAGCGGCTTGGGATGCCACGAAACGTGCGTCGGGCTATCACCTTCACAACTCCCATACCCCCCGCCGTGCTTCCTCGGTAGGTAATTACCTCCTTTTTTGCTATATGCTATGGCTGCATGGAGATACATATAGGCTATATGCCATGAACGCTTGCACTGTCAAAAGTTTTCTTCTTCATTTTCCCTCCATATAGCACTCAGTGAGGTTATGATTCCCATTATGTTTGGGTTATTCATGGTAATTCTGTGATTTCTGCCCCTGCTTACTGACTCTCTTTGTAATATAAATATTTACAGCTAGGCTATTTTGTGGGCAATGTGCAATTTTGCAGTTTCACGGATTTTTTGTGAATGTATTACTATATTTATCCTACCTGGAAGCACTTTACCATCTGACACTACCTCTATGTCTGAACTTTATTTTTACCTCTTTTGTGTTTTATATTTAATAAAGCATTGAATATTTGTTGCAAATTATTGCTGGGTTATACACCTATTTTTTGTTATTTTTCAGCAAGCATGTGGACAATCATCTGTAATTTTACAGAATATTGTCCACTCTCTCTTTTCTGATATTTATGGCATTCTCTTGTTATACGTTTATGAACTATAACCTATATGCTTTTTTATAATATTAATACCCCTGTTCTCTCCTATAATGATAATGATCCCACACTGTGTCGCCTTATAATGATGCAAAAACTGGCCCCCATACACAGAATGACCCTCACAGCCGCCAATACACTGTAAGATGGCCCTCACAACACCCGTAGACAGTATTATAGGCCCCGCAGGCACCCATATACAGTATAATGCCACAATACACAGTAGGATGCTCCAGAGCCCTAATACACAGTATGTCTGATTGACCCTCTATACACAGTACAGTGTCCCCAACAAAATGCCTATACACAATGTGATGCCCAGAGCTCTCTATAAGCCATATAATATCTCCCACCATCTCCTATTAATAGTATGATTGCCCTCACAGCCCCCAAAATGTAATATTATGGCTTCACAACTCTCTGTATACAGTAGGATGTCTTTCACAGCTCTCTATATACAGTATGATGGCCACATTGCTCCATCTATACAGTATAATGCCTCCAGAGTTCACCATATATAGTATGATGGCCCCACAGTTCCCTATTTACAATATGATGAGCCTATAGACCCCCTTATGTACAGTATATTATGATGTCCACCACATCTCCTTATATACAGTATGATGGCCCTTCAGCCTCATATAAAGTATGATGGCTTCCACTGCTCTCTATGGATAGGATAATTGTCTCCATAGCTTTATATAGACAGCATGATGTCCCTACAGCTTAGTACATAAAGTATGATTGCCCCACAACTTCCCATATACAGTATAATACTACTTTAGTCCTCTATAGAGAGTATGAAATCTTCACAGTTATCTATTTGCAGTATAGTATCACTACTGCTCCCTATACATAGTAATATACTGTACACCTTATGGTTGCATCCACTACTCTCTATATGCAGTATGATGTCTCTAACAGCTCCTTATATACAGTATGAAGTCCCTCATAGCTCCTGATACACAGCTTAATTCCCCCATAGCAAAATATATACAGTATAATGACCCTACAGCTCACTATACACAGGATAATAAATTCACAGCCCCCTATAAACAACAGTATAATACCCCATAGTCACCCTTTTCGCAGTATGATGGCTTCCCAGTACAATTTTCCATATGATGCTACCACAGCCCACTGCATAATAATAATTATAATAATAATAATAAAAAAATAATACTTATTATTAATTATACTCACCTAATCCTGTTCCCTGTCGCCTGCAACCGTCGTCTCCTCTTCTGGCTTGTCTAACAGTGGCGCGGGCAGTACGATGTAGTAATATTAATGCACTGCCGGACATCCCCCACGTGGTACTGACCTCCAACAGACCAAAGGCTGGAAGTAGCATGCAGCCTGCCAGAGCAACTGGCAGAGAAGGGAGTAAAAAGCTTTCTGTTCCACTTCAGCCGTTAATAGTATTGGTGCCCTGAGGATGCTGACACTGTTAATATTGTTATATGGTCAATGCAGTGCTCTGCCAGACTAGCCCTGCGTCCGTGGGATAGCAAAATGACACCCCTTGAGAGTCAACCCTGACCACTGCCTGAGGTGAGATTCTCAAAGCTGAAGTGGCCCTTCCTGTAGTACCAAGTTGCAAGGTCATTTTTATAAAATTTAAAATCTTTAAGGGGTAAAACACAGGTGGGATACTAACGTATTTTCATTTCACCTATCTGCTGTAATATACTTATTGCAAAATAACAAAAATACAATTATGGCTGTCATTAAAGGGAAAAACATTCAACATAAAGAAAGTATAATGAGATTCCAATTAAGGAATGTTATTAATTTTTTTTCTCTATATATAAAACTCAAGACCCTCTTGTTAGAAAAATGAAGGGTTTCAATTTGCTCTTCTCTTGTCCAGACAACTCAACATAAATTATATTCAATATATTCAGGCATAAGAACTTGCCTTTATTAAGAATCCCAATTAAAATAATTATAGGGCACCTGAACATAAAAAGCTTTTGTCTTTGCTCATAATTATCCTGCTGCATATACTAGAAGTCAGAACACTGGTAAAAACTTTGAAGATAAATGTAAATGACTTCCTGTGCTTTACAGATGATTCTTCAATTTATTTGAATCCTTTCATATATATTTAGTTTTAGATAAGTATGAAATGTTTAAAATAGTATATACTGTATAACTTGACTTCTATGATATAACCACATATGCTGTTCTACTAATGACATTAAATTTAAGGTACATCAGCTACTTCTTATCATTTTTATATACTCTTGGTAGAGATGAGCTAATCTTTTGAAATTAAAATTCACTAGTTTTGCCAAATTTTCCAACAAAATTCGATATGCAGAGAATCATTTTCCTTGAATCGAGAGTGCTCCAAAGCCTCCAATTGTTCTTAAAAGATGTGTATGACACTTTGTGGTCTCCTAGATTGCCCCCAATCCCTTTCGAGCACTTTAAGGCACACTAATGTCAAACCGAGTTTACTCAACATATACTTGTATTAGCGATGGGCAGCCAGGTAGCAAATAGCCTGTTTAATAACATTTTACCTTAATAGATATTTTATGCCTTTTAAAAGAAAAAAGAGGTCCAAACATAATCTCTTTTTTTTATGTGATCAGGCAGACCAGTTTGTCATTGCTTGTATTTCCAGGAGAGTGACTGAAATTTTCTGCAGAGGCGCCTACCGGGTAACGTCACTGTAGTCAAGGTTAAACCTGGTTTAAGCAAGCATATTATAAATTATAAACACAGGGTAGGAGCGTTACCATGATGACCAGACCACAACTATTGCATGATCAGAGTTTAATTTTTGTTTTGATTTACCCTCTTCAATCTGGAGAGTTAGTAAGATAGTGATGAAAAATAATGCTACAATAGCCCTTTAGCTCCCAGACCTGGGCAGGTGCCCAATCCCACACAGTTGCACACCATGCTGTTGGAATCAAATCTGCCAAAACTAGGAGATGTTAATATAACTTTGACTTGTTCTAGTGGTGCATTGTTGCAGTTCCAAAAATTTGATGTAAACCATGTAGAATAGATCAACAATGAAACAGGGAGCACTCCCGTGCAAGGGACCTGCAAACAAATCAAAGCCCAGGCAATCCTTATTTTTACCAACAATAACACTGTTCTACTGCCAAATTGGTTGAAAGACGAAAACAGTTTAACTGAACAAATTTTGTGGTGCTGAAAGGGAATATGATGCTTAAATTTGCTGATTGGCTCTAATTTTCAAGATCCAGAGGAGGTTGTAATTACTTATGACACCTTCAATGCAGGTTTATGGAAAAATTGTGTCTTTATTATTTCATCATCATTATTGCATTGTTAATAGCTAGTCAATTACATCATCTATTTAGTCCATTGTGCCTTCAGTATTCTATCATCTTAGGGTGACCAATCAAAAAACGCCAACTCGGCTCTGATTATATAATTCTAATTACAGTTGCATCACCTACTTTTATAAATGCTCTCTGGGTAAGGTATACAGTTTTAGGATTTCTTAGCTTAGTTTCTAAGCAAATTGACATGTTTCTAAGTGTTTTTTTTCAGATATGCCTCGTTCTTGCATTAACAAAGCGAATGCTTTTTGCTACAGTTAGGTCCATATATATTTGGACAGAGACAACATTTTTCTAATTTTGGTTCTAGACATTACCATAATGAATTTTAAACAAAACCATTCATATGCAGTTGAAGTTCAGACTTTCAACTTTCATTTGAGGGTATCCACATTAAAATTGGATGAAGGGTTTAGGAGTTTCAGCTCCTTAACATGTGCCACCCTGGTTTTAAAGGGACCAAAAGTAATTGGACAATTGACTCCAAGGCTATTTCATGGACGGGTGTGGGCAATCCCTTCGTAATGTCATTCTCAATTAAGCAGATAAAAGACCAGGAGTTGATTTGAGGTGTGGTGCTTGCATTTGGAAGGTTTTGCTGTGAAGTAAACATGCGGTCAAAGGAGCTCTCCATGCAGGTGAAACAAGCCATCCTTAAGCTGCAAAAACAGAAAAACCCATCAGAGAAATTGCTACAATATTAGGAGTGGCAAAATCTACAGTTTGGTACATCCTGAGAAAGAAGGAAAGCACTGGTGAACTCATCAATGCAAAAAGACCTGGGGGCCCACAGAAGACAACAGTGGCGGATGATCGCAGAATAATCTCCTTGGTGAAGAGAAACCCCTTCACAACAGCCAACCAAGTGAACAACACTCTCCAGGAGGTAGGCGTATCAATATCCAAATCTACCATAAAGAGAAGACTGCATGAAAGTAAATACAGAGGGTTCACTGCACGGTGCAAGCCACTCATAAGCATCAAGAATAAAAAAGCTAGACTGGACTTTGCTAAAAATCATCTAAAAAAGCCAGCACAGTTCTGGAAGAACATTCTTTGGACAGATGAAACCAACATCAACCTCTACCAGAATGATGGAAAGAGAAAAGTATGGTGAAGGCGTGGTACAGCTCATGATCCAAAGCATACCACATCACATGTAAAACACGGCAGAGGCAGTGTGATGGCTTGGGCATGCATGTCTGCCAGTGGCACTGGGTCACTAGTGTTTATTGATGATGTGACACAGGACAGAGGCAGCCGAATGAATTCTGATGTATTCAGAGCCATACTGTGTGCTCAGATCCAGCCAAATGCAGCCAAACTGATTGGTCGTCGTTTCATACTACAGATGGACAATGACCCAAAACATAAAGCCAAAGCAACCCAGGAGTTTATTAAAGCAAGGAAGTGGAAAATTCTTGAATGGCCAAGTCAGTCACTTGATCTCAACCCAATTGAGCATGAATTTCACTTGTTAAAGACTAAACTTCAGACAGAAAGGCCCACAAACAAAAAGCAACTGAAAACCACTGCAGTGAAGGTCTGGCCGAGCATCAAAAAGGAGGAAACACAGCGTCTGGTGATGTCTATGAGTTCAAGACTTCAGGCAGTCATTGCCAACAAAGGGTTTTCAACCAAGTACTAGAAATGAACATTTTATTTACAATTATTTAATCTGTCCAATTACTTTTGGTCCCTTTAAAAACAGGGTGGCACATGTTAAGGAGCGGAAACTCCTAAACCCTTCATCCAATTTTAATGTGGATACCCTCAAATGAAAGCTGAAAGTCGGAACTTCAACTGCATATGAATTGTTCTGTTTAAAATTCATTGTGGTAATGTCTAGAACCAAAATTTGAAAAATGTTGCCTCTGTCCAAATATATATGGACCTAACTGTACATATGCGGAGAAGTCACTTTTGTGTCACAAAGGCAAAACTTGACTACGATGATAAGATAAGTTACCGTATTTTTCGGACTAGAAGATGCACTTATTCCCTCCAAAATTTTGGAGGAAAGTGGGGGGTGCGTCCTTTAGTCCGAATACTATATACCTGGCTGTGCGTGGTTGTGGGTGTGGGGGAGTGGCAGAGGGGGATAAGCGTGGCACAGGAGGCAGCCTGCTGCAGCCTATGCTGTGCCCGCTACTAAAGAGAATGAATATTCCCTGCTCCCCACGCCCATGGGCGTGGAGAGCAATAAATATTTATTTCCCTTAATAGCCGGCACACTGGAGCTGCAGCGCGGTTCCTGCTGCCGCTCTGCGGTCTGTGTGCCCGCTATTAAAGCTCATGAATATTCCCTACAACCCACTCCCATGGGTTGTAGTGAATATCCATGGTCTTTAATAGTAGGCACACTGACCGCAGAGCGGCAGCAGGAGCCGTGCTGCGGTACAGTGTGCGCGCTATTGAACAGACTGAATGGTCACTGCTCCCCACACACAGAGTCCCGGCGTGGAGAGCAGTGACTATTCCAGCACAGCTTTTCACACTATGTGAGGGCGCATGGGAGAGACGCCATGCGCGTCCTGCCATGCGGTTCACACAGTTAGAGTGTCGGCAGAAGAACTGGAAAGTTCTGGAGGAGAGAGTAGGTGAGTGTGATTGTTTATTTTTTTTCTGGGCAGCGTAATGGGGGCTCAGAGGGTGCCATGCATACCAAGATGGGGGCTCAAGGGGTGCCATGCATACCAGGATGGGGGCTGAAGGGGTGCCATGCATAAAAGGATGGGGGCTCAAAGGGTGCCATGCATACCAGGATAGGGGCTCAGAGGGTGCCATGCATACCAGGATGCGGGCTCAGAGGGTGCCATGCATACCAGGATGGGGGCTCAAGGTGTGCCATGCATACCAGGATGGGGGCTCAGAGGGTGCCATGCATACCAGAAAGGGGGCTCAAGGGGTGCCATGCATACCAGGATGGGGGCTCAAGGAGTGCCATGCATACCTGGATGGGGGCTCAAGGGGTGCCATGCATACCAGGATGGGAACTCAGAGGGTGCCATGCATACCAGGAAGGGGGCTCAAGGTGTGCCATGCATACCAGGATGGGGGCTCAAAGGGTGCCTTGTATAATAGGATGGGGGCTCAGAGGGTGCCATGCATACCAGGATGGGTGCTCAAGGGGTGCCATGCATACCAGGATGGGGACTCAGAGGGTGCCAAGCATACCAGGATGGGGGCTCAAGGGGTGCCATGCATACCAGAATGGGGGCTCAAGGGGTGCCATGCATACAAGGATAGGGGGCCCAAGGGGTGCCATGCATACCAGGATGGGGGCTCAGAGGGTGCCATGCATACCAGAATGGCGACTCAAGTGGTGCCATGAATACCAGAATGGGGGCTCAAGGGGTGCCATGCATACCAGGATGGGGGCTCAAGGGGTGCCATGCATACCAGGATGGGGGATCAAGGGGTGCCATGCATACCAGGATGGGGGCTCAGAGGGAGCCATGCATACCAGGATGGGGGATCAAGGGGTGCCATGCATACTATGGTGGGGTATCAAGAGGTGCCATGCATACCAGGATGGGGGATCAAGGGGTGCCATGCATACCAGGATGGGGGATCAAGGGGAATCATTAATACCAGGTTGGGGGATAAAGGGGTGCCATGAATTCCAGGATGGGGGATCAAGGAGTGCCATGCATACCAGGATGGGGATCAAGGGGTGCCATGGATACTAAGATGGGGATCAGTGCGTGCCATGAAAACCAGGATGGGGGATAAAGGGGTGCCATGCATACCAGGATGGGGGATCAAGGGGTGCCATGAATACTAGAATGGGTATCAAGGGGTGCTCTGCATACCAAGAAGGGGGATCAAGGGGTGCCATGCATACCAGAAAGGGGGATCAAGGAGTGCCATGCATTTTAGGCTGGGGGCTCAAAGGGTGCCATGCATACCAGGATGGGGGTTCAGAGGGTGCCATGCATACTAGGATGGGAGCTCAGAGGGTGCCATGCATACCAGGATGGGGGCTCAGAGGGTGCCATGCATACCAAGATGGGGGCTCAAGGGGAGCCATGCATACAAGGATCGGGGCTCAAGGGGTGCCAGGCAAACCAGCGTAGGGGCTCAAGGGGTGCCATGCATACCAGGATGGGGGCTCAAGGGGTGCATTGCATACCAGGATGGGGGCTAAAGGGGAACCATGCATACCAGGATGGGGGCTCAGAGGGTGATATGCATACCAGGATGGGGGCTTAAGGGGTGCCATGCATACCAGGATGGGGGCTCAAGGGGTGCTATGCATACCAGGATGGGGGCTCAGAGGGTGCCATGCATACCAGGATGGGGACTCAAGGGGTGCCATGCAAAACAGGAAGGGGGCTCAATGGGTGCCATGCATACTAGGATGGGGGCTGAAGGGGTGCCATGCATACCAGGATGGGGGCTCAAGGGGTGCCATGCATACCAGGATGGGGGCTCAAGGGGTGCCATGCATACCAGGATGGGGGTTCAGAGGGTGCCATGCATACCAGGATGTGGACTCAAGGGGTGCCATGCAAAACAGGAAGGGGGCTCAATGGGTGCCATGCATACCAGGATGGGGGATTAAGGGATGCCATGCATACCACGATGGGGGCTCAGAGGGTACCATGAATACCAGGATGGGGTATCAAGGGGTGCCATGCTTACCAGGATGTGGGATGAAGGGGTCCCATGAATACCAGGATGGGGGATAAAGGGGTGCCATGAATACCAGGATGGGGGATAAAGGGGTGCCATGAATACCAGGATGGGAGATAAGAGGGTGCCATAAATACCAGGATGAGGGGTCAAGGGGTGCCATGTATACCAGAAAGGGGGATCAAGGAGTGCCTTGCATATCAGGATGGGGGCTCAAAGGGTGCCTTGCATACCAGGATGGGGGCTCAGAGGGTGCCATGCATTCCAGGATGGTCGCTCAGAGGTTGCCATGCATACCAGGATGGGGTCTCAAGGGGTGCCATGCATACCAGGATGGGAGCTCAGAAGGTGCCATGCATACCAGGATGGGGGCTCAGGGGGTGCCATGTATACCAGGATAGAGGATCAAGGGGTGCCATGCATACTAGAATGGGGATTCAGAGGTTGCCATGCATGCCACATACCAGGATGGGGGCTCAAGTGGTGCCATGCATTCCAGGATGGGGGCTCAAGGGGTGCCATGCATACCAGGATGGGGGCTCAGAAGGTGACATGCATACCAGGATGGGGGCTCAGTCGGTGCCATGTATACCAGGATATGGGCTCACGGGGTTCCATGCATGCTAGAATGGGGGCTCAGAGGGTGCCATAAATACCAGGATGGGGGATCTAGGGGTGCCATGAATACCAGGATGGGGGCTCAAGGGGTGCCATGCATACCAAGATGGGGGCTCAAGGGGTGCCATGAATATTAGGATGGGGGATAAAGGGGTGCCCTGAATACCAGGATGGGGATCAAGGGTTGCTATGAATACAAGGATGGGGGATCAAGGGGTGCCATGCATACCAGGATGGCGGATCAAGGGGTGCCGTGCATACCAGGATGGGGGCTCAAGGGGTGCCATGCATACTAGGATGGGGCTCAGAGGGTGCCATTCATACCAGGATGGGGGCTCAAAGGGTGCTATGAATGCGGATGGCGGCTCAACGGGTGCCATGCACACCAGGATGGGGGCTCAAGGGGTGCCATGCATACCAGGATGGGGGCTCAGGGGGTGCCATGTATACCAGGATAGAGGCTCAAGGGGTGCCATACATACTAGAATGGGGATTCAGAGGTTACCATGCATGCCACATACCAGGATGGGGGCTCAAGTGGTGCAATGCATTCCAGGATGGGGGCTCAAGGGGTGCCATGCATACCAGGATGGGGGCTCAGAAGGTGCCATGCATACCAGGATGGGGGCTCAGGGGGTGCCATGTATACCAGGATATGGGCTCAAGGGGTGCCATGCATGCTAGAATGGGGGCTCAGAGGGTGCCATAAATACCAGGATGGGGGATCTAGGGGTGCCATGAATACCAGGATGGGGGCTCAAGGGTTGCCATGCATACCAAGATGGGGGCTCAAGGGGTGCCATGAATATTAGGATGAGGGATAAAGGGGTGCCCTGAATACCAGGATGGGGATCAAGGGGTGCTATGAATACAAGGATGGGGGATCAATGGGTGCCATGCATACCAGGATGGTGGATCAAGGGGTGCCGTGCATACCAGGATGGGGGCTCAAGGGGTACCATGCATACTAGGATGGGGGCTCAGAGGGTGCCATTCATACCAGGATGGGGGCTCAAAGGGTGCTATGAATGCGGATGGCGGCTCAACGGGTGCCATGCACACCAGGATGCGGACTCAAGTGGTGCCATGCATACCAGAATGGGGGCTCAAGGGGTGCCATGCATACCAGTATGGGGGCTCAAGGGGTGCCATGCATACCAGGATGGGGGATCAAGGGTTGCCATGCATACCAGGACGGGGTCTCAGAGGGAGCCATGCATACCAGGATGGGGGATCTAGGGGTGCCATGAATACCATGATGGGGTATCAAGGGGTGCCATGCATACCAGGATGGGGGATCAAGGGGTGCCATGAATACCAGGATGGGGGATAAAGGGGTGCCATGAAAACCAGGATGGGGATCAAGGGGAGCCATGCATACCAGAAGGGGGTATCAAGGAGTGCCATGCATATGAGGATGGGGGTATGGGGGCTCAAAGTGTGCCATGCATACCAGGATGAGGGCTCAGAGGATGCCATGCATACCAGTATGGGGGCTCAGAGGGTGCCATGCATACCAGGAAGGGGGCTCAGAGGGTGCCATCCATACCAGGATGGGGGCTCAAGGGGTGCCATGCATACCAGGATGGGGGCTCAAGGGCTGCCATGCATATAATTATGGGGGCTCAAGGAGTGCCATGCATACAAGGATGGGGGCTCAAGGGGTGCCATGCATACCAGGATGGGGGATCAAGGGGTGCCATGCATACCAGGATGTGGGCTCAGAAGGTGCCATGCATACCAGGATGGGGGCTCAGAGGGTGCCATGCATACCAGGATGGGGGTTCAGAGGGTGCTATGCATACCAGGATGGGGGCTCAGAAGGTGACATGCATACCAGGATGGGGGCTCAGTCGGTGCCATGTATACCAGGATATGGGCTCACGGGGTTCCATGCATGCTAGAATGGGGGCTCAGAGGGTGCCATAAATACCAGGATGGGGGATCTAGGGGTGCCATGAATACCAGGATGGGGGCTCAAGGGGTGCCATGCATACCAAGATGGGGGCTCAAGGGGTGCCATGAATATTAGGATGGGGGATAAAGGGGTGCCCTGAATACCAGGATGGGGATCAAGGGTTGCTATGAATACAAGGATGGGGGATCAAGGGGTGCCATGCATACCAGGATGGCGGATCAAGGGGTGCCGTGCATACCAGGATGGGGGCTCAAGGGGTGCCATGCATACTAGGATGGGGCTCAGAGGGTGCCATTCATACCAGGATGGGGGCTCAAAGGGTGCTATGAATGCGGATGGCGGCTCAACGGGTGCCATGCACACCAGGATGGGGGCTCAAGGGGTGCCATGCATACCAGGATGGGGGCTCAGGGGGTGCCATGTATACCAGGATAGAGGCTCAAGGGGTGCCATGCATACTAGAATGGGGATTCAGAGGTTGCCATGCATGCCACATACCAGGATGGGGGCTCAAGTGGTGCAATGCATTCCAGGATGGGGGCTCAAGGGGTGCCATGCATACCAGGATGGGGGCTCAGAAGGTGCCATGCATACCAGGATGGGGGCTCAGGGGGTGCCATGTATACCAGGATATGGGCTCAAGGGGTGCCATGCATGCTAGAATGGGGGCTCAGAGGGTGCCATAAATACCAGGATGGGGGATCTAGGGGTGCCATGAATACCAGGATGGGGGCTCAAGGGTTGCCATGCATACCAAGATGGGGGCTCAAGGGGTGCCATGAATATTAGGATGAGGGATAAAGGGGTGCCCTGAATACCAGGATGGGGATCAAGGGGTGCTATGAATACAAGGATGGGGGATCAATGGGTGCCATGCATACCAGGATGGTGGATCAAGGGGTGCCGTGCATACCAGGATGGGGGCTCAAGGGGTGCCATGCATACTAGGATGGGGGCTCAGAGGGTGCCATTCTTACCAGGATGGGGGCTCAAAGGGTGCTATGAATGCGGATGGCGGCTCAACGGGTGCCATGCACACCAGGATGCGGACTCAAGTGGTGCCATGCATACCAGAATGGGGGCTCAAGGGGTGCCATGCATACCAGTATGGGGGCTCAAGGGGTGCCATGCATACCAGGATGGGGGATCAAGGGTTGCCATGCATACCAGGACGGGGTCTCAGAGGGAGCCATGCATACCAGGATGGGGGATCTAGGGGTGCCATGAATACCATGATGGGGTATCAAGGGGTGCCATGCATACCAGGATGGGGGATCAAGGGGTGCCATGAATACCAGGATGGGGGATAAAGGGGTGCCATGAAAACCAGGATGGGGATCAAGGGGAGCCATGCATACCAGAAGGGGGTATCAAGGAGTGCCATGCATATGAGGATGGGGGTATGGGGGCTCAAAGTGTGCCATGCATACCAGGATGAGGGCTCAGAGGATGCCATGCATACCAGTATGGGGGCTCAGAGGGTGCCATGCATACCAGGAAGGGGGCTCAGAGGGTGCCATCCATACCAGGATGGGGGCTCAAGGGGTGCCATGCATACCAGGATGGGGGCTCAAGGGCTGCCATGCATATAATTATGGGGGCTCAAGGAGTGCCATGCATACAAGGATGGGGGCTCAAGGGGTGCCATGCATACCAGGATGGGGGATCAAGGGGTGCCATGCATACCAGGATGTGGGCTCAGAAGGTGCCATGCATACCAGGATGGGGGCTCAGAGGGTGCCATGCATACCAGGATGGGGGTTCAGAGGGTGCTATGCATACCAGGATGGGGGCTCAAAGGGTGCCATGCATACCAGGATGGGGGCTGAACGGGTGCCATGCATACCAGGATGGTGGCTCAAGGTGTGCCATGCATACCAGGATGGGGGATCAAGGGGTGCCATGCATACCAGGAGAGGGGCTCAGAAGGTGCCATGCATACCAGGATGGGGACTCAAGGGGTGCCATGCATACCAGGATGGGGGCTCAAGCGGTACCATGCATACCAGGATGGGGGCTCAAGGGGTACCATGAATACCAGGATCGGGGATCAAGGGTTGCCATGCATAACAAGATGGGGGCTCAGAGGGTGCCATGCATGCCAGGATGGGGGATCAAGGGGTGCCATTCATGCGGTGATGGGGTATCAAGGGGTGCCATGCATACCAGGATGGGGGCTCAAGGGGTGCCATGCATAACAAGAAGTGGGATCAAGGGGTGCCATGCATACCAGAAAGGGGGATCAAGGAGAGCCATGCATATCATAATGGGGGACCAAGGGGTACCATGTATACCAGGATAGGGATGGGGGCCATGTATACCAGGAAGGAGGGGCCATATATACCAGGATGGAGGATATTAACAGAATTGGGGGACATTACCCCAATACCAGTGTCAGCAGCAGTCCCCCTCCCCCATAACAGGGCATCATGACCACATTTTTTTGCTTAAATTTTTTTCCCTCCTTTCTTCCTCTAAAACCTATGTGCGTCTTATGGTCCGGTGCATCTTATAGTCCAAAAAATACGGTAACAACCTCTATTTTGGCTGTAGAATAGGAGATCAGGACAAAAGTTGGGCTTCACACATATGCTGCAACAGATGTGTATCACATTTTACCCAGTGGTTGCATGGGAAGAGGCAGCCTATTCCAATTACAGCCCCTATGATCTGAAGAGTGCCAACCGATCACACTACCAATTGCTATATTTGCATGGTGCCCCCATTAGGAATGGAGATTCAAGGAAGAAGAAGTGAACTTTACATTATCCAAACATTCCATCTGCAATACGCTAATTACCACATACAGAAAAACTGCCAGTTCCAAAAGCACCAGAAATATTTTCAGGCAAGTCAAGTAAAGAAGAAGAGGGCGCTTGGTGTCATTAAGCATCTTCCTTTCAAGACCAAGACTTTCTGGATCTGCCCAAGAGTAAGGCTGAGCTCTCCGATACTCTCTTCAGCCAGGGAGTAAAAATGTCCTGCATCCAGCACTTGTTGACACACATAAGATTGTGTTGCACATCAAATTGGTCCTGATAAAGAACTTTACAATTGCAATTGATAAAAATGCAAAAGCATTCAATTATATCATTGATAAATTTCAAAGGTTGAGTGAAACCAAGATTAAGGATGGAGACTTTACTGGACTTCAGATTTGTAAGCTTCTTCAAGATGAGAAGTTTGTTTGTTACAGGGGAAGGAAAAGGTTGCATGGGTAGCATTTGCATTAAGTGATAACAATTTTTTTGTGAAACTCAAGAGCAGATAACTCCTGAGTTAGAGGAAAATCTCCTCAAAACATACGGTATAAGTATCTTGGCTCTAACATGTCCTTAAAGATTAATTTCTTACATTTGAAGGTAGACTTTTCTCCACCAAACTGCCGAGCAGTGAGCGATGAGCATGGTGAGAGATTTCACCAAAATATTGTTGCAGATTATTGTTGGACAATGGTAAGAGATGATCCATTGCAAGAGTTGAGAGAATGACGAGGCACCTCTCTGGAGACCATTGCTCTTTCGAATGTATGATAATGTACTGTATTGTATGTGTTATCCTCGGGGAGGCAGCAGTTCTTGTTAGTCGGGGGTGACAGGGTTAACTGTAGGGCAGGCCCATAGTTGTGGAGGAGGAGTAATGGGGACCTGTGTGATAGTTCCTGTTGTTGTAGTTAGTTGTTAGTGAGCTGGAGACAAGAAAGGACACCCTCAGAGGAAAGCGATCATGACTGAATGCATGTGTGGGAAGAGACCAGGAAAAGTTTCAGCAAGAGATTTTAAGTGGTGGCAGTGTTCTTCTTTAAGCAGGCAAGTTGGTGCACCTAGAGCAAGAGACTTTTAGGAACATTGTTAGTGTGAGCCAGACCTGGAAGATGATGTGAGTTAAGGCAGAGTCAGCTAGGCTGGGGGCATGTTTTTTAAGGTTGTAGCCACTGGAGAGCCCTTACTTTGATCTCAGAAAGTGTAGTTAGGGTGCAGTGGTCACTGCGAAACACATTGACCCATGTGGCCCTATACCAGGAAGATGGGATGACCCACTTTGTCCTGCTGTTCATCTGTAACGTTCACCACAAATGTTGTGCCGCCGTTCATGGCCACCAAGAATGTGACTCTGTATCGTGGAGAAAAAGACAGCAAGCTAACTTCCTGCTACCCTCTGTATTTAAGAATTATTGTCAGTAAAAAGGACTTTATTTTTACAACCTGGTGTGGTTTCCTCATTGTGGGTTTAAAGGGGTCCTGCATCATGGCAGAGCTAAACCTGAAGGTGTCCGAAGGAGCAACCTAACCAAACACACACACACACACAGTCAAAACCCCGTTTTTATGTAGCAGAATATGAGTTCCTCGCCCAGGGCTACCGCCCAGTGCCACATTGCAGGAGAACAAGAGACAAGCAAAAAACAGTTGTCATTAAATGTGGACTAAATTTTGTAGCACAATTTCTGTAACTTTTTCTAATTTGCAATAATATTTAGAAATGTTTTAGTTATTTGAATTGTTGCTACGTTTTTGCTAAATAAATGTCGGAAAATTGGCATAACAAAATATTCAGAATCTTTAAATTTTCATAAATAATAATAATGTTTCAAAGTATTGAAGCTTTTATGCATTAATTATATGTAGCAGTAAAAGGAAAACTCTTTCATATAATGGGAAAAAGAGCCAACTAAAAATTGTCATTGTCAGATTTGAATTAAAGAGGTCAAAATCATAAAGAAATGGCTCATTTCATAACTGAACCTGACAACTTTTGAAAATATGTAGAACAGTGTAATGATTGTGGTAAAGAAAATAATAATTATGAAAGTCATGGATTTTCATTATAAAATGTTAGCCTTTTGTGTCTAGTCCTGTTCAGGCGCATAATCTTGTGCAAGAGCTTAACAGAAAAGTCACACCGTTTTTTGCCATAAAATCCTCATTTACACCAAAACAGAGCATGATAGTAAAGAAAATAGTAGTCATACAAACCTTATATTTTTCTTTTCATTTTAGTCTTTTGAGCCAGGTCTTGCAAATGGGTCTACTGTGGAAATTCCCAGCATTTAACCCCTCCATGAGCTTGTGATTTTCCATTTTTTGAGCTTTTGTTTTTTCCTCCCCTTTTTCCTTTTTTTTGCCATACGTTTTTTTATTTTTCCATTCAAATAGCCTTATGAGAGTATGTTTTTTGCGAGACAAGTTTTACTTTTGAATTACACCATTGACTTTACCATATAGTGTACTGGAAAACGGAAAAAAAATCCAAATGTGGTGAAATTTCAAAAAAGTGCAATTCTACAAATTTTTATTTTTTTACTTGCCATGTTCAATATATGATAAACTGACCTGTAAATATGAATCCCCAGGTCAGTGTGAGTATTAAGATACCAAACATTTATAGGATGTTATTTGATTTAAGTGGTGAAAAATATTCCAAAATTTCTAAGAAAAAAGAATTTTGTGTATGTCGCCAATTTCCGAGACCCATAGCGTTTTCATTTTTTGGGATCTGGAGCTGGGTGAGGGCTTACTTTTTGTGGCTTGAGCTGACGTTTTTATTGATACCAGTATCAGTAACCCAGCACTTGGGTTATCAAAGATCATTGGGTTCTAGTAGAGCACAGTAGGGCACAGGACTGGCTGTTTGTATGATCTGCTCATCTCTATAAAAAAGAAATCTTGGATGCAAAGGCTTATTTTTTAAGATATAATAAAAGGAATTGTTTTTGGCAGAGCAGCAAGGATATGAAGGAGGTTCATACACACCTTCATGATGTTGAAACCAGACCTATTGCAAAATCTTGGAGGTGTAACTACCAGGCCTGCTGGCTGTAGCTCATTGTCATTGTTAAAAACTTTTACACAGTTTACTAATACTCTCTCTCACCATAATTGCTGCTGTTGACATTGGAGTGCACATTGCAGCACAATTAAATTACAAGGAAAGCAACACGGTCTCTGCCATGTGAGAGTGCAAAGATGCCTTTCTTCTAAAAAAACAATGTTGGCTAAGTATCCTTAATCAAATCTGAGCAGACACCCTAATTTAGCAAAAAACAGTATAATCCATGTGGTAAGGCATCTACTGTGATGAATTTGGACATGTTGGAGTTGAGTTTCCAAAAAAATGGATGACTGGGCTCCTATTGAGTTAGATTTTTTTTTACAACACATACTGATTAAAGATGATGAAATCAAATAAGAGAAGAACTCAGAAAGCAGTAGATGATGATAAAAATGACCAGGCATTATTGGAGGATGAGGCCTGGATACTAGGAAGACAATCACAAAGATAAGGAAGAGGATTGTTTGAGCCTAGCTCATATTGTTGGCCAGTTTGCCTTTCCCATGTGAACAGGTGATGCTGCTTCATGTGCTGATGGAGTACCAAAGTTCCTATTTAATTTGTTCTAAGGCATATGTGAGGAGCTGGCCTTGTTCTAATAACTATTGGACCAATGTATGTAGAGCAGAATTCGTTGCTCTAAGGGATGCAGACTTTTTCCAGCACAGAGCAACGGTTACGTCAATCATATTGTTGTGTTCTAGTAGAGATTTGCTTGCTGTGTTTTATTAGAGATTTGCTTGCTCGTCAGTTCAGCCTCAGGAATCAATGTTGCCATTCAGTGACAGTAAGCACAGGAAGACACACAGGCTTGATCTTATGCATACTTAAGGCCAGACCCAAGATTGGTAATCAAGGAAAGTAATCATTCCATTGTTCTCCCAGTCAGTAGTCCCATTTTGTGGATGGGGATAGTAGACCCAGCGGTGCCGTCACCACAGGGGGTCCCACATGCTGTCCAAGGTGATGGGTTCGGCCCGAGGAAAATACCTCCACCTATGCACAGTTAGTTTTGGGGGGAGGGTACGAACACATCTGCCCATTCAGGGGGCTGATACCGAAGAGAGAAGACAATAAGCCATGTGCTTAGTGGGGAGTTAGTGGAGAGACATCCAGGGGTGAGGATCTATTGCTGAGGTTCTGGTACCCATGTATGGTTGGCCTATGAAGTTTAGAGATCGATTGCCAGCTGGGCTGGATGCACGTCCTACGGTCTTGGGATCTGTCGCCTGGATTTGAGGAACTTTCTTAAGAACTGCTCCTGCTGGATACATGTTCTTCTGTCATCTGGAGAAGTGTGGACTGTGACTATAGACTATATTAGTGGGAGATACAAAATCTGTGGGACAACCAAAAGTTGGGAGATAGTGAGTATCGCCCGGTACGGGGGCAGTGGAATTAATGGCCCCGGGAAGCAGATCTTGTGGACTGGGGAACAATGTATTTTAGCCGTCTTCTCCAAGTTGTAAAACCATGGACGTAAGAAATAAAAAAAAATTTGCATAGTTTTCCTGCCTACATGATTATTACAATCCACAACCTCAGATTTTCACAAACACGACTTATTTTGAGATTGCAGAACCTACACACTTCAATGAATTGGTTCTTTGGCAACATAAAGAATTCCCACACCCAAGATGATTGCTCATAGTACTAGCAACTATTGCCACCACAACCAGAGCTTTCAGGCGCTGTTGATCCTCCTGCACCAACAGAAGTTTTGGCATTATCTGCTCCCCAGGTGACAACAGAAAAAGCAGATATGTTCCTTTCTACTACCACCATAAATATAGCCAGACATTTGAGTCGTGTCTACACCTCATCAACCCCATCTTATCCAAGTTCAAATGTTGACTGTTCTCATCCAACACATCAAGTGGAAGATATTGTGAAATATTTTCCTTAACATCAGGAGTCCTTTGGTTAGGAGACTAGGGATCACAAAAGACAGAGATGTCGTTGATGGTATTGAAAATCCCCAATTGAAAAAATTAACAGTTACGATGGTGGAGAGGGAGAAATATGCCAGAATACTGACTCATACTGCTGGCGTCACTTTCAAAAGAAACATCATCCTGTTGTGACTGTGCAGAGTGATGTGTCATATTGTCCTTAATACACTGTCCCAAAAAAGGGCCTACACATCTTAAATATTTAAAGGAAACCTGCCTCGTGAAAAAACATTATTAACTTGCAGATATGGGTTAATCTGCAGGTTTATAGTGTTCTAAACCTGCTAGGCTCCCGTACTTAAATTAATTTGACTTCTCCCCCAGAGTTTGGCGTTCAGTCATATTGATGGTGTCGGCGCGGCTTCAGTCACCACTCAGTGTATAGAGAGCGGTGACTATAACCTAACAATGCTGATGGCAGTTCTGGTTATGAAGTCATGTACTGATGATGGTTCTGGTGATGTATTTATGAACTGATGGTGGGTCTGGTGATGCACTCATCTACCAACAATGGTTACGATGATGTAGTGATGATGATTTTGGTAATGTATTCAGGTACTGATGAAGATTTTGATGATGTACACTGTGTTCCAAATTATTATGCAAATAATATTTTCTCAGATTTTCCCAAATTACCTATATGAATTGCAGTCATTGTAATTTTCCAGTCAAATAACTATTAGAGTACAATTGAAAGGTTTTTGTACAAACTGCCTATAATAACAGTATATTATTAAAAAAATAAAAAACTCAAACTGCACTCAAAATGTATGTTGCAAATTATTATGCACAGCAGAGTTTTCAACCTTTTCATTTTAATAAAGAACAAAAAAATGGTCATTTTTGAAATTATAAGCATTAGCAGGTTATTACAAACTGAAATCAAACAGTTTTCAACTCAAAACTTTATTCTAGGTGATGTTACATTTGCACATAGGACCCCTTGTTCGAAAGGAGCTTCTGAACTCTCTCGTCCATTGAATTTGTCAGGTTTTGGATGGTTTCTGCTTTAATTGTTTTGCATGAGGACAGAATACCCTCCCAGAGCTGTTGCTTAGATGTGAACTGCCTCCCGCCATCATAGACACTCCTTTTGATGATGCTTCAGAGGTTCTCAATGGGGTTGAGGTCAGGGGAGCATGGGTGCCACACCATAAGTTTGTCCCCTTTTATGCCCACAGCAGCCAGAGATGCAGATGTGTTATGTGCAGCATGAGTCGGGGCAATTCATATAGGTAATTTGGGAAAATCTGAGAAAATATTATTTGCATAATAATTTGGAACACAGTGTATTGATGTTGGTTCTGGTAATGTATTCAAGTAATGTTGATGGTTCTGGTGATATATTCATGTACTGATGGTGGTTCTGATTATATGTTCAAGTACTGATGATGGTGGTTCTGATGATTTATGCATGTCCTGATAGAGATTCTAATTATATATTAATGCAGATGTTGTATTATTTAATTTATTAATCTTGATACTAGGTCATTATATGGTCAGTGCACTGTTCTTTGTACGTATTGACAACACAAAGACTGAAAATACAGAAGTCGGAAATGATATATGTCAGTCATATACTTTAGATAGCTGCAGACCAAACAATAGGATAGCTATCTCACTCAACTCTTGCCCTATCTCTCCATCTCTAATGAGCGCTACTGTGTTCTCTTTGAGAAAAATCTGGCATCCGTATTGGTGGATTAGGACGACTTTACTCTAATGTGTATATGTGACCTAAAGGGGTTTCCACCATAGGCGGATTATAATGAGGGCAATCCGGGCGACCGCCCGGGGCCCCGAGCCTGCAGGGGGCCCGCGGCTCCAGGCGGGGTGTCTAATGCTGGATTGCCCTCATTATATGTGCAGGCCGCCGCGGCACATAGCGGTAGCAGTGGCGGGAGGGGGGGCCCGGACCGCTCCCCCAGCAGCAGCCACTGCTACTTCTTCATCGGCCGGGCCAGCACTGCAGCAGTTAACTTCCCTGTGCTGGCCCGGCTGCGTCACTGCTAGGAGACATGGCCCTGTGCGCGGCTGTGTCTCCTAGCTGTGACGTCACGCAGTGTGCCCCGGCCTGCAGTGCTGCACCGGAAAAGAGAGAGAGCAGGCAGGAGGAATGGAGCCAGGGATGGTGAGTGTGTGTGTGTGTGGGCAGATGTGTGTGTGTGAGTGGGCAGGTGTGTGTGTGGGCAGGTGTGTGTGTGGGCAGGTGTGCGTGTGGGCAGGTGTGTGTGGGCAGGTGTGTGTGTGTGTGGGCAGGTGTGTGTGTGTATATGTGTGTGGGCAGGTGTGTGTGTCTGTGTGGGCAGGTGTGTGTGTGGGCAGGTGTGTGTGTGTGTGGGCAGGTGTGTGTGTGTGGGCAGGTGTGTGTGTGTGGGCAGGTGTGTGTGTGTATATGTATATGTGTGTGTGTATATGTGTGTGTGTGGGCAGGTGTGTGTGTGGGGGCAGGTGTGTGTGTGTATGTGTGTGTGTGTGTTTGTGGGCAGGTGTGTGTGTGGGCAGTTGTCTGTGTGGGCAGGTTGTGTGTGTGTGTGGGCAGGTGTGTGTGTGTGTGGGCAGGTGTGTGTGTATGGGCAAGTGTGTGTGTGTGGGCAGGTGTGTGTGTGTGTGGGCAGGTGTGTGTGTGTGTATGTGCAGGTGTGTGTGTGGGCAGGTGTGTGTGTGGGCAGGTGTGTGTGTGTGGGCAGGTGTGTATGTGGGCAGGTGTGTGTGTGTGGGCAGGTGTGTATGTGGGCAGGTGTGTGTGTGTGGGCAGGTGTGTGTGTGTGGGCAGGTGTGTGTGTTGGCAGGTGTGTGTGTGGGCAGGTGTGTGTGTGGGCAGGTGTGTGTGTGTGTGGGCAGGTGTGTGTGTGTGGGCAAGTGTGTGTGTGTGGGCAGGTGTGTGTGTGGGCAGGTGTGTGTGTGTGTGTGTGGGCAGGTGTGTGTGTGGGCAGGTGTGTGTGTGTGTGGGCAGGTGTGTGTGTCTGTTTGGGCAGGTGTGTGTGTCTGTGTGGGCAGGTGTGTGTGTGTGTATATGTGTGTGTGTGTGGGCAGGTGTGTGTGTCTGTGTGGGCAGGTGTGTATATGTGTGTGTGTGTGGGCAGGTGTGTGTGTGTGTATATGTGTGTGTGGGGGGGCAGGTTAGAAAGTCTTGCCCTGTTGAACACTACACCTGACTTGAGGCCACCACCTCTTGGTTGTCCATTGTTCTTGCTTCTCTAGGGTTCTTCTCAGATATTCATTATACCAGCTCCCCAGAATACCAAAGCTAGGGTGGGTGACCGCGAGCCCTGTTGGTGGTCATAACTGCGGCCACCCAGGGGCAATACTCCATAACAACAATCCCCTGAGGTGGTGTAGGATGTAAGGACCTATTCACACTACATTCAGCGCTGCATTCAGGTCTTTACACAAGGCTTACAACTGAATCCCTGAAATTCAGGATTGTGCTGTCTGAAATGAGACATCTGAAAGCAGAGCAAATGGAGCCTAAAGATTCAGACTTTAGCCTCGGTTTGCCTTTGTTCAAATCAATGGCTATGTCAAGGCACATCTGATTGCCATTTTTCAGGGATTTAGGTAGAAGCCTGGAAAGAGGAGATGAATGCATTGCAAAATTCAGTGTGAATAGGCCCCTATATCTGGAGTCTTGATATTGATGCCACATGCATTTTACTTGTTTTAACTTATAAAAAAAAATACACACACACAAATTATACACGCACACACACTATACATACACACACACTATACATACACACACACACACACACTATACATACACACACGCAGGTGTGTGTGTGTGTGGGCAGGTGTGTGTGGGCAGGTGTGTGTGTGTGTGATGTCTGTTTGTGTGTGTGTGTGTGTGTGTGTGTGGCAGATGTCATTGCGTGATGTCTGTTTGTATGTATTTTTGTGTTTCAAATGTGTTTATGCGTGTCTGTATATGTTTGTGTGTGTGTATGACTGCATGCGGCCTCCTGCTGAGTATAGTTGGCACCGTGCGGCCTCCTGATGTCTCTGGGGGGGGCGCCGTGTGGCCTCCCACTGTGTATAGATGGCTACGTGCGGCACCCCGCTGTGTATAGATGGCTACGTGCGACACCCCGCTGTGTATAGATGGCTATGTGCGGCCCCCCGCTGTGTATAGACGGCGCCGTGCGGCCCCCTGCTGTGTATAGATGGCTACGTGCGCCCCCGCTGTGTATAGATGGCTACGTGAGGCCCCCGCTGAGTATAGATGTCGCCGTGCGGCCTCCTGCTGTGTATAGATGGCTACGTGCGGTCTCCCGCTGAGTATAGATGGCGCTGTGCGGCCTCCTGCTGTCTCTGGGGGGAGCGCCGTGCGGCATCTATACTCAGCAGGAGGCCGCACGTAGCCATCTATACGCGTATAGTCAGCAGGAGGCCGCACGTAGTCATCTATATGGTGCCATCTATACACAGCGGGAGGCCGCACGGCACCATCTATACACAGCGGGAGGCCGCACGGCGCCATCTATACACAGCGGGAGTCTCAGTGCTTTGCAAGAGCAGTCAATAAATTCTGCTTGACTAATTCTGAGCACCATAAAGTCTGGTTCGCTTCTAACCTGCTGTCTTCATTTTCAGCTTGCTGAATTCTATCTCATTTACTGTCATTCGAGACGATGCCTTTGCTGGTCTCTTTCACCTTGAATACCTGTAAGTGCTCCACTTAATGTCATATTTTTGATTCTGTTCTTCTTCATCTTTTGGCATGTGCAGTTGTATGAGCAAGTATTCATATGAATTTATGACCTACTTAAACCTTTGAGGACCTTAAATTTTATTCAATCAAATTTTTTTCCAGTTTAAAACTATGGGACATATATGTGCCTTGGTCCTCAAAGGGTTTTAAAAGGGGCTGCAAACATAAATACAAAAAAAATAATTCAATTAGCGCTTTTTGTGTTCATTTAATTTTTATTTGAAGTCCATTTTTTTATATACCTTGAAATTAAGCCCTACCTACATGACATCTGAGAGCTACATGAATCCCGCTTGTGAGGTGCCCGTCCGTCACTACTATTCAGTTTTAGGGTCCACTCACGAAGCCATATATTCTCTCATGCAAGAGAATAGGGCCAATTATGCCAATGACACTCGGCTCAAACTCTGTCAGAGCTTCAACTGAGTGTGATCCGATTCTCTCGCAGCACAGATATGGAGAAGATGGAGAATTTAATTTCTCCATCTTCTCCATAGTCTCTGTGAGTGTTCATCGGACTGCACTTGGATGACATCCGATTGCAGTCCAATATTTTACGTGCACCCATAGACTTGTATGGGTGCACATGGTCCGAATATCGAATGAGATTATTTTCTCATCCCAATAATCGCATTGTCCCATAGTATAACATAGGCCGAGTCCTATCCGATAAAACATCACATAGCATTCGCCCGTGTTATACGACAGTGTGAGCGAGCCCTTAGAGTCAAGGAATATTTACATGCAGATGATGATATTACTCTCCAAGTGTATATTTTTTTAGGCGAGTTCATAGTAAATTCTTTGCCTTTTTGACATGTGATCAACTAAAGAACAAGAAAGATTTAGGACCTCCCCTATAGAGAAACGGAAAAACGTTTGGAGGACTTGCATGTCCTTTTTTATTTATTATGAGAAAATCATAAAAGATCCTGTTTTTTAACCATGCTGTGACTTTCTGCTGAGGGAGAGGGAGAGAGCTGCCCTATTCAGAGTCTGTAATAAGACCTGCTGACACAAATGTTGAAGATACAGTCTAATGTGAATTAACAATGAAAAAAAGTTAATTTCACAAATGGCTTGTATTTTTTTTAATACAAACTTTTTGTGTTTACAGCTCCTTTAAAGGGAATCTGTCATCAGGTTTTTGCCACCTAATCTGAGAGCAGCATAATGTAGGGTTAGAGGCACTGATTCCAGTAATGTGTCACTTACTGGGCTGCTTAGTGTTGTTTTGATAAAATCATTGATTTGTCAGAAGGTAATTATCACTAGATGACGAGTAAGTTCTGTAGGACCCCACCCCCATCACTGATCAGTAGATTTCTGTGTACACTGAGCATGGGCAGAAAGCAGCCAATCAGTGGTGTGGGTGGGGCTATACAGAGCGCAGCTTTCAGAGAGCTGCCAGATCTGCAGCAGATAAAACGGTGATTATCTCAAAATGACAACAAGCAGCTGAAAAAGTGACACATCGCTGGAATCAGGGTATCTGCCCCAATATTGTGCTGCTCTCAGATGAGGCAGCACAATTAATATTGTGCCAAATTAATTTCCCGTGAACTATCACATGATCTATCACAGGGGATCATGTGACATGTCACGTGATAAATCAGGTGGGGGGGGGGGGCGCGCCTTCTAAACTGCCCGGGGCCCTTGATACTCTCTATATCCACCCCTGGTTTCCACCACTAATTAAACCCCCTTTCAAATGTCCTAACTCTTCCTAACAATCAATTTTTTTTATATATATGGCCTGCCCTGCTTCTGTAAGTTAATCTGCTTGGGTCATAGAGTCCTCTGTTGTGATGCAGCCACAGTTACTTCTGATCTGGAAACTGGATGAACTGAGTAGTGCACGTCATTGGTGGAGGTGGGGCTACCTCTCAGTGAGAGACAGTAGTCTGAGCACACATGCTCAGATCAGACTTCTCATTTCTCCTCTACCTGGATCCTGCAGTTGCTTTGGAGCGCTGTCCCTTAAGCTGACAAGTGCTGCAATATGCGGCTGATCAATAGAAAGCATATCACAAGGCTTTTCAGCTGAGGGGCTGGTGCTAAAAAGTTTAGTCAGTGTTTTATTGGCATTCTCTCCCTATCTCTATGGCTAAGCAGTGGGTTGTGATGATCTTTCAATATATGGATCGAGTTGTGATGATCTTTCTATATATGGATCATTGGAAAATGTCTGCTGCATTTCCTGTTTTGGCTTTGATAGTCCCTCCTAAATGGCTGTGCTATGCCATATTGTATGATAATAGCAATACATTGTGTATAAGCCCACCCAGATGTTTCCAACATATTTTGATCCTTCTCTGGCTGATGTGATCTTCTACAATGTGTGCAATGGTGGTGACCATTTCAGATGATTTGCATTTAACACATTGCTCGAATTCATTGATTTCAGCTAATTGTCACAAATTTTACATAAATTCAATTTGAATTGAATTGACCATCTGTACCTCTTGGACAACCATTGAGCCTCAAGGAACTGGTTGGCAATTAGCTCAAATAAACAGTTAAATAACTCCAATGCCCCATGTTATTCAAGCATTCAATTAGACAATTCTGTTTGTGCAGTTATTATCATGAGATAACTTATTGTCATATGTCATTAAAAGGTTTTTATTACCCATAGAATAGATCATAACTTTATGATCAATAGGGGCTTTTGGATAGGTGATAACTTGCTAAGATGGGAATAAACCTAACTCCTTTCTAGTGCAAAATGTGTAATTAGAAAGTTTTCAAATTTGAGAAACACTCATTCCAGCTATACCAGTAAAAGTATACAAAATATAATAAAGGAATTTTGTGAACAATAAAAATAACCAAGTTTGGGATAAATAATATTTTTTAGACAGATCAAAGGAACAAATAGGTTACTTTATAGCAACTGGTTGGAGGAAAAATAAATGATTAGAAGAGGGCAGGGAAGAGCTGAAAGAACCTTTATGCAAAAAATGTGGATGTGTCATATTGGAGGCAAAAAACATAACAACGTGACAATTCTCAAGCATTAACAGTGACAGATTGAAAATTGTCAATTTGATTTGAGTACTTAAAGGGATTTTCCCATGATCAAAGGAACAAAAAGAAAGGTTAATGTAATCAACATTTTAAGCAATAGATCTTTGAATAATAATAAGTTACACGATTGGATGTGATTACGAGCAAAGGAAGCAAAAGAGTATATAGACATCACAGAATGGGATCACAGCAGATTCTTTCTTTGAGAAAAAACATTGCTTAAAAACAGGCAGTGAAAGGTTTAGCTTCACATAAAGAACAGTTGTGATCCCCTGCTGTAATGTCTATATATACTCTTTTGCTTTCTTCCCTACCCAGGAGATGTGGTATGATCAGACCGTGTTCCGTACACGGTCAGACACAGACAGCCATTACACAGTACACAGCAGGGACACATTTATAAGATTATCTCAGCACAGAAACATTATTTTTAACACATCCAATTGTGGAACTTATTTTCATTCAAAGATATATTAATTGTACTTTGTGGGAAAACCCCTTTAAAGAAGAATCAATAGCAGTAGCTTTCAGGTATCACAGAGATAAAAAAAATTGGTAAATTTGGCACTACAGGCAATAATACCCATTGGTAGGATATTGAAATACACAATTTATTAAATTCTGTTACTTTTAATTGCGGTGAACATTCCAGTCCATATTGAATGTTAATTACTAGAGATGATCGAGCATGCTCACAACTGCTAGATACTCACCCGAGCATCTCACTGTTCGAGATGCTCGGCGCTTGGCGAGTGCTTCCAGGATGCTCGGGCGGGAGCTCAAGTCCCTGCTCCACATGTTTGGCGCTATTTTAACAGCGAATAAACATGCGGGGATTGCCTGCCACTCACTGTAATGCCACAGTCATGTTGATTGTGGCATTAAAGTGATTGGCTGGCCGCATAGCGTCATCGGGTCTATATCAGAACCGGTGACCCTATGCTCGTCACAGTCTACCCTTCAGACAGGCAGAGTAAGGAGAGCTGCTGCTGTGCTAGGGAGAGAATGGGCATTTTTTTGTGAGGTATTAGGTATTCCACAGATATATATACACATCTGAACTAACAGTCCTTCTTTGGACTAATCCAGCTGCATATATTGTTAATCCTGGTGATAGCAGGAGTTAGGCAGGCAGAGTTTGTGAAGAATCTATGAGCAGAATAGGGTCCATAGCAGGTTCTGTCTGCTCTGCTGCTGTTACAGATATCCATAGCCCTAGATATCAGGGCTAATTTTTTTTGCTCTTAATCCTGATTATTTGTTTAAAAAGCAATACAGTACACAATTTTACTGCTCCATTTGCTTGTTAGCAGAATATAGCCAGATTTTTTTAGCTTTATTCGCATTGCTGTTGTAAGGCAGCGCTAGTCATCATACTGGGGGATACTCGCTGCACCAGATCAATTAAAGCACACCAGCCACGTTTTTCAGTTTTCACACTCCAGCAGTTTATTATACATCATAACTGCTATCACACAGTCCATCTTAGTGGCTCACCGGCATATTACACACATAACATTCGGGAGCCTTTCCAGCGACAGACACGTCCACTTGGCTCCAGTTACAGCCCTCAGCTAGGCAACAACATAAATGTCCATATAACGCAGTGTTTTACCTTTGGCGGGTTTTAGCTGCTTCAGTTTTATTCTGCCACCACTGTGACTTTACGGCTTCCCAGATGGGGGTCTCCAGCCCTCGTCCCTTCAAAGGCTACTGGTATGTGGTCTCACCTCACATCCAGCCTTTGCCTTCCAGGACTCTTGCCTTCTAAGCCTCTAGCCCTCCAAGGCTACTGGGATCGCTTACTCAGCTAAGGATCCAGCCTCTGCCTTTAAGGCTTCACCAAGCTTCAATAGGCCTCACTAGGCCTCACACTCTAGCGGTGTCCCACACAGGAACAGGCCTCACGCCTTACACACCCTGTCTCAAGACTACCAGAGTTTATATATCCTGTAGTACACACACACAGGACCTGTGCTGATGTCACAGTCATGTGACCAGTCACCTGAGGGGGAGGTACATGGTCAGCCAAAACACATCCTGGACCATTACCGTAATGCCGCAAGTCGCTGCATTACATATCCCCCCTCTCTGTTCAAACTTGTGGGGTGGAACACATGACATACACAATCACCTTATAACCCCCAGTTCACACAGAGACTATGTACTTGACAATTGTGCTACTCAGCCCCTGGAACCTTAGTCATCGACATTAGCCCATTCCTTAGGGACCTACCATCTGTCATTGTCACTGACTTCGTCAAGTCACCTTTCCGGGTCGTAAACTTGACAGACCTCCCCCGCTCCCAGCGGTCAGTCGTAACCTTGTCAGACCTCCCCCGCTCCCAGCGGTCAATACAGCAGTGTGACTCACACGCCCTGGTATCTAAGGTCCGGTTAGACTCCGTACTGTCCCGTACTCTATCGGGTCGTTTGTATGGGCCTCTCAAACCTGAGTTACTGGAGGTCTCACTATCTCTAAACCCACGCCCACTACTCTCAGGACATCTTGAAAGGCCCCTAACTTCAGCTGTAGCTGTTCTGTTATTTAGGGGGCCCTTTCTCTGTCAGGTCTCACAATTTCTAGATGGCTGCCACCTTCTGCTGCTCAGGCGATGCTGCCTTTCCATTTGCAGTCTGGCGAGATTCAACTGTTCTACCTCTCGCTGGTAGGTCACTCGGTACTCCATCAGCATGCGTATATATGTAAGACTTTCTTCTGTTCCTAAAGCGGAGAATGACACCATGCCGTCTTCATCTGGTATCCAGTCCTGTCGATCACGTGGACTGCTTACTCTCATCACACCAGACTTATTTATCATCATCTGCATGGCTCGGCCATTTCTCCCAATGAGCTTTCTCACCAGAACATGAGGCACCCGGATGACCTCTTCCCGCAGACTGTGAGCTTTTCTCATAAGCTCCAGTTGTCTAACGGCTTGTTCCATCTTCAACCAGAGAAACCGCTTCGTGCGAATACATCGCCAGTGTATGTCACTTAAGATCGCCACCCTCTTCACTGTGACTTCGCTCGTGGACGGGACCACCAGCTGTTTAGCTTCTGAGGTCGAATACACCTCACAGGCTCCCACGGCCTTCTTAAACTCTTCATGCACGGACTCACTGGTGCACTCTTCTCTAAAATCCTCGGGTACATCTATGAGGCATTTGTACCGAGACGTTTCTGTCTCACCAGTGGTTTCCAGACGATCAACCAGCTCAGGTTTCAGGGACAACTGACTTTCAGCTTCTTCACCCTGTATGCTTCCCCTGAGCTGACTCACAGCTACAACTTCATGAATTTTCGTCTTGACCACTTTCATCTCATATTTATCTTCTTTTGACACACTCTTAGCTCTCCTCAGGTCTACCTTCTCATGGTATAAGGGAGTGAGTGCAACTTTTTTTTCCTTTTCCTTCTCCAAGGGGGCCTCGTTCACTGAGTGATACTTTGCCAGGCGACCTTTGAGCTCGAACACTTCTTCCTCTAGCTCAGCTACTCGCCTCTCAGCAGCCCATCTCTGAAGCTCTTTCTGCTTAAACTGCTCCTTTAACAGTAGAGTTCTCTCAGACCTCTCTGTCTCCAATGCACCCACTCGGCTCTCAAAAGCCAGTCTCTCAAGCTTCTCTTGCTTCAAATGGGATTGTAGCGACTCCTTGAGCTCCTTGATCTTAGCTCCTACATCCACCGAATCATCCGAGCTCGCATTATTCCAGTAGGTATTTTTTTCATACCTCCCATCTCCAGTTGCCAACTCCTGGCCCTGGTCTGTGGCTTCTCCGATAGACTCCTACATTTTTTTCCGCTCAGCTTCCATCTTGCTGATTCTTTCCTTAAGGCACGTCTCTGCCCTCTGGAGATTATCGCAGAACGTCTGCAGCTCCTTCACTTGAGCTTCCAGACCTAGGGTCTTTCTGCGGAGATCATCATTTTCATCATGGGTGTCCTGCAGAGTAGTCTCAACCACTTGGCGCATGTGCTCTGCATCCGCCTTATCATCCTCTAGTTTTTCTTTAACCCTGAGGAGATCCTCATAGTCTCTCTTAATTTGTTGCAGTTCCCCACTGTGTTCACCATATTCCTTCTTGGATTCACACAGCTCCCGGTTGAACTGTTCTCACAGTCGTTCTGGGTTTTGTTCACGCCCAGAAACTTCATCCTGCAGCACCTCCTTCTCAAGCTTCAACTGCAAAACCTCCTCCTTGGTTTTGCGGCGGTCCTCCTTAATTTCCTGGAACATTTCCTTCCATTGGTTAATTTCCTCATTGCTTACCTCCAGGTCTCGCTGTAAGTTCCTCACAACCTGGTATATTTTCTGCTGTTCATACTCCAGGCTCCGCTGGTCTGAGGACATGTTCTCCAGGTTTTCCCATAGTTGCAGTACGTCACTCTGACACTGCTGCCTGATAGGCTCCAGCTCTTGGTCATGACTGGCCGCCTCCTCTTTCAGGGCGGTCAGATGATGATCCTTCTCTTCTGCATCTAAAGGGGGATCCACACTTGAAACAAAAACACACAGTACTACATTTTCTTTATTTTCACTCTCAGTAAAGACTACAGGAGCAACCTTTTTGTGGCCCTTGCGCATTTGAAGACGAGAGGGGGACTCTCTCCCCTCGTCTAGCCCCTCCTGACTGACCTCTCTTTCTACTTTCATAGTGTCACCGTCAGCTACGGGGTCTGTGTCACTCCCCATGGATTTGTGGACTAACAGGTCACCTCCCACTTTGACGTCAACCTCTTCTACTGGAGCTACCCCGTTATCAACCGTCAAATTGTCATTTTTAGGCAGTAACAACCCACAACCAGTAACAAATTTTGGTTTTCTATACTCTACGCTCTTGTGAAAATCCGCCCCCTTTTGAGACTCCGCCCCCTTTTGGACACCCACACCTGTAGGGGAATTTTTACAAAAAAAAACAGCAATAGTCTTAGTACTCAGTTCACAACATCTCTTACCACCTCCCCGGGCACTCTGGGACAATACTGGCGGCCCCGGAGAGTTCACAGAATGGTCCACTGCCGCCACTCTATACGGTGCCCACAGCTCTGATGGTTCCTGCACAATGTCCAGTAGAAGTTTCCCAAATACCTGCTGCGGTCCCAACCGGAACCTTAATTGCTCAATAGCTTCATTTACTTTTGCTGCTCCGTTCACAGCCATCACGGTACACTATTCACACTAGACACTTCACCACTTTCCCCAGAAAAATTTCCGTGGCCTCGCTGAGCCACAGCAAACCAGGTTTGAGTGCGAGGACAATTTTCGTGACCCCGCTGAGCCACAGCAAACCAGGTTTGAGTGCAAAGACAATTTTCGTAACCCCGCCGAGTTACAGCAGGATGCTTTAATTTTCGTGACCCCGCCGAGTCGTATCCACACTCGTCGTCCTGTGCCGTTGCCCCTAGCAACTGGGCTGCAGTTGCCCCTAGCAACCGGGCTTCAGTTGCTCGCCTTCTCCAACCACATGTAAGGCAGCGCTAGTCATCATACTGGGGGATACTCGCTGCACTGGGTCAATTAAAGCACACCAGCCACGTTTTTTCAGTTTTCACACTCCAGCAGTTTATTATACATCATAACTGCTATCACACAGTCCATCTTAGTGGCTCACCGGCATATTACACACATAACATTCAGGAGCCTTTCTAGCGACAGACACGCCCACTTGGCTCCAGTTACAGCCCTCAGCTAGGCAACAACATAAATGTCCATATAAAGCAGTGTTTTACCTTTGGCGGGTTTTAGCTGCTTCAGTTTTATTCTGCCACCACTGTGACTTTACGGCTTCCCAGATGAGGGTCTCCAGCCCTCGTTCCTTTAAAGGCTACTGGTATGTGGTCTCACTTCACATCCAGCCTTTGCCTTCCAGGACTCTTGTCTTCTAAGCCTCTGGCCCTCCAAGGCTACTGAGATCGCTTGCGCAGCTAAGGATCCAGCCTCTGCCTTTCAGGCTTCACCAGGCTTCAAGAGGCCTCACTAGGCCTCACACTCTAGCGGTGTCCCACACAGGAACAGGCCTCATGCCTTACACACCCTGTCTCAAGACTACCAGGGTTTATATATCCTGTAGTACACACACACAGGACCTGTGCTGATGTCACAGTCATGTGACCAGACATTCTGTGTGCACAGGACCTGTGCTATGTCACAGTCATGTGACCAGTCACCTGAGGGGGAGGTACATGGTCAGCCAAAATGCATCCTGGACCATTACCGTAATGCCGCAAAGTCGCTGCATTACACTGTATTGTGGAAGCAGAGAAACTTGTCCATCATCAGACGTGATCCCATATTACTGCTGTAATTATCGTCACATTTTTTGGAGCATGCCAAATATTACACTCCAGATAAAGTCTGCCAGCTGTGTGTTGTTCAACCTATTCACACTTAGTTGCTGACCAATACCATATCTCTAATGCCACCAGATAAAACTGTGGTCATCAGACGAGATCAGATATTACTGCTCTAATAATCCATAGTTTTTTGGGAGCATGCCAGATATTACACTCCATTTCATAGAATCATAGAATCATAGAATGGTAGAGTTGGAAGGGACCTCCTGGGTCATCTGGTCCAACCCCCTGCTCAAAGCAGGATTCACTAAATCATCCCAGAGAGATATTTGTCCAGCCTCTGTTTGAAGACGTCCATTGAGGGGGAACTCACCACCTCTCGTGACAGCTTGTTCCACTCATTGATCACCCTAACTGTCAATAAGTTTATTCTAATATCTAATCTGTGTCTCCTCCCATTCAGTTTCATCTCATTGCTTCTAGTCTTTCCTTGTGCAAATGAGAATGAAGATGATCCTTCTACAATGTAACAGCCCTTGAGATATTTGTAGACAGCTATTAAGTCTCCTCTCAGTCTTCTTTTTTGCAAGCTAAACATTCCCAAATCCTGGAACCGTTCCTCATAGGACATGGTTTGCCGACCGGTTACCATTCTGGTCGCTCTTCTCTGAACTTGCTCCAGTTTGTCGATGTCTTTTTTAAAATGTGGTGCCCAAAAGTGGACACAGTAATCCAGATGAGGTCTGACCAAAGAGGAGTAAAGTGCGATAATGACTTCACGTGATCTAGACTGTATGCTTCTGTTAATACATCCCAGAATTGTATTTGCCTTTTTTGCTGCTGCATCACACTGTTTACTCATGTTCAGTCATTTAAAGTCTGCCAGTTGTGTGTTGTTCAAAACTATTGACACTTGGTCGCTGACCATTGCCAATACCATACTACAAGGCCACTGCCTAAAACCATGGTCATCAGATGGGATCAGATATTAATGCGGTAATAATTGTCACATTTTTTGGAGCATGCCAAATGTTACACTCCAGTTAAAATCTGCCAGTTGTGTGTTGTTCAACCTAGTCACACTTAGTTGCTAACCAATGCCATATCTCTAACGTCACTGCCTAAAACCGTGATCATCATACATAATACGATATTACTGCGGTAATAATCGTGACATTTTGGAGAGCGTGCCAGATATTACACTCCATTTAAGGTTTGCCAGTTGTGTGTTGTTAAAACCTATTTACACTTGGTTGCTGACTAATAGCATATCTGTGAACAATGTTGTCAGGGTATTATGCCATTTTTACGGACTGACAATAAAACATACAAAAATGAAGCTAATATGGATTTTCCTGGAAGAAATGTTAATAAACATTCTTTGCAGGGTCATGACTTGCATATAAAGCCAAATAAAAAAAAAAGGTATGGAATGTGGGAGAGATTTAAGCAACCCAAATGAACACTCATCTCGATCTGATGAGACCACCTAGCAGCACCTGTCCCTATTGTAAATGCATCTAACAGTGGTATCAATAGGGAATAGAAGAGATTTGCATTTTTTTTCTGCAGCACACAGTATAAGGCAATAATACCTGGCTGGATCTGTGTAATACGCTATCCATACTGCGATAGCTCACCCTAAACAAATTTCAGATAAGACAGGTAATATTCTAGAATATAGAATCTATTTGAATTGTCCTTCCCATTATTAAGAAGTGAGTCTCCTATACTGTTATTGCGTATGCAGCAATTTCAAGGGCTGACAAAAATTAGGATGCACTTCAATACACATTTGAAGAGACGATAAAAAAAATATATATATAGAGTACAGACCAAAAGTTTAGACACACCTTCTCATTTAAAGATTTTTCTGTATTTTCATGACTATGAAAATTGTACATTCACACTGAAGGCATCAAAACTATGAATTAACACATATGGAATTATATACTTAACAAAAAAGTGTGAAACAACTGAAAATATGTCTTATATTCTAGGTTCTTCAAAGTAGCCACCTTTTGCTTTGATGACTGCTTTGCCCCCTCTTTGCATTCTCTTGATGAGCTTCAAGATTCTTCTGCTTGTTGCCTGTCCTTAGCAGTGGTTTCCTAGCAGCTATTTTACCATGAAGGCCTGCTGCACAAAGTCTCCTCTTAACAGTTGTTGAAGAGATGTGTCTGCTGTTAGAACTCTGTGTGTCATTGACCTGGTCTCTAATCTGAACTGCTGTTAACCTGCGATTTCTGAGGCTGGTGACTCGGATAAACTTATCCTCAGAAGCAGAGGAGACTCTTGGTTTTCCTTTCCTGGGGCGGTCCTCATGTGAGCCAGTTTCTTTGTAGCGCTTGATGGTTTTCGCAACTGCACTTGGGGACACTTTCAAAGTTTTCCCAATTTTTCGCACTGACTGACTTTAATTTCTTAAAGTATTGATGACCACTCGTTTTTCTTTACTTAGCTGCTTTTTTCTTGCCATAATACAAATTCAAACCGTCTATTCAGTAGGACTATCAGCTGTGTATCCACCAGACTTCTGCACAACACAACTGATGGTCCCAACCCCATTTATAAGGCAAGAAATCCCACTTATTAAACCTGACAGGGCACACCTGTGAAGTGAAAACCATTTCCGGTGACTACCTCTTGAAGCTCATCAAGAGAATGCCAAGAGTGTGCAAAACAGTCATCAAAGAGATAGGTGGCTACTTTGAAGAGCCTAGAATATAAGACATATTTTCAGTTGTTTCACACTTTTTTGTTAAGTATATAATTCCACATGTGTTAATTTATAGTTTTGATGCCTTCAGTGTGAATGTACAATTTTCATAGTCTTGAAAATACAGAAAAATCTTTAAATGAGAAGGTGTGTCCAAACTTTTGGTCTGTACTGTATATATAAAAACACAGAGGATCTTTAGTATAAAAACCATACTCACCAATGTAATCTCTTAATCCTTGCAAGATTCAACACAATATTCACAAGGTAAATGGCAGCGATGGTCGGTCTCCTAGACAACGAGCTAACTCCTTCATGATAATAGAGGCCACCTTTTCCTTAGCTTGCTGGTACTTTTCTGTGGGAATGAGCTTGTCTCTAACCAGTCAGGAATGGCACGCCATTGTTTGATATTAGCACCCAGTACCAGAAGCGAGCCTTCCACAATTTCCTTAATCTCAGGAATTTTATTTGGTAGACTGGCTGCCCAAACATTAGTTTTTCACAAAGGAGCTGAAGACACTGAGTGGCAGTAGGTGCAAGTTTCTCCAGCATGACCTGTTTGTTAAATATCAGAGGGAGAGCAGAATTGGGCTTTGTCAAGGTGCCAGATTACATCTTAAGTCTTATAGATTGCTGGAGCCATTCCATGATAAAAAAGTATCTTTAGAGTGTCCAAGATCCTTCACACAGACTTTACTTAGCTAGGGCTGCTTCTCGGTGAGAGTTGTATTTCACCACAGTCATATTCTTTAGGTCAGTGAAAGGACTGGCATAGAGGGAAACCGTATCTACTCTGGCTGTCATTTCTCCCAGGAAGCCCTCTAATGCAGCTTATTCCATAAGCAATGGTAGCCCGTCTAACATCAGCTCACACTTCTCGGTGGTGCTTCGACACACAAAGATCTTCAAGCCTTGAATTTCATGACTACAGAGTTAGTCAATGGTCTGATCTGCAATGCATTTTGAGAAATAACTTGCATAAGCAAAGCCACAGTTTAGGCCACTGAAGGTCATCATTAAGCAAAACTCATACAGCTCTCCCACAGATTGAAAGAGGGATATCAAGACTTCCAAGACAACGAAGACTTCCCTGTCCTCACCAAGAGGATGACTGTCCATGTTCTATTCCTCTTCATCCTCCTCCTCATTATCACCCAATCCACATTGATATGAGATGAGGCTGTGTAGCATCACCCTGTAAAGTTTCTTGCTCCACCTGCAATGCCTTCTCTTTAATTGTGAGCAGCAAGTGTTTCAGTAGACAAAGAAGCAGGATGGTTATGCAAATTTTTTTGTCATCGCCGCTCACCATCTTTGTGGAGTCATCAAAGTTTTGGAGGATGGCACAGATGTCAGACATCCATACCCACTCATCAGCTCTAATGTGCAGAGGCTGACCTGACTTCCAATGGGTGTGTTGAAGCTGGTACTCAACAACTGCCCTCCCCTGCTCACAAATCCTTTCAAACATCTGCAACGTTGATTTCCAACGTGCGGTGACATCGCACTCCAGTCGGTGAACTGGAAGCTGTAAACACTGCTGAAGCAGTGCCAGGGTGGCGGAAGCTGTAGCTGACTTTCTGAAATGGGAAAACACGCGGAATACTTTCACAAGCAGCTCTTGCTGATCTGGGTAGGTTTTGAGAAACCGCTAAATCGCTAAGTGAGCACATGAGCCAGCCATTGTACGTGTGCGAGGTTGCCAAACCTCAGAGCCGCCACCAGGCTTCGGCCATTGTCACACACAACCATGCCTGGCTGTATGTTCAGCGCTGAGAGCCACCGATCTGTCTGCTCTGTTACATCTTTCCACAACTCTGCAGCGGTGTGCAGTTTGTCATCTAAGCATATTATTTCAGCACAGCCTGTTGCTGCTTGGCTGAGGTATTGCTGCAATGCTTCCAGCTTTCGACTGATGTGGTCATTTTGGAGATGGAGGTCAAAGAGGAGGAGTAGGGGCAGGAGCTGTAGAATGTGGGGGCAACCATGATTGACCCAGGGCCTGCAATTCTTTGTGTCAGGACGAGTTCAGTCCCAGGGTCCGACTGGGTCCCGGATTGCACAATATTAACTCAGTTTGCCGTCAGTGAGATGTATTGTCCCTGGCCACAAGCACTTGTCCACGTGTCTGTGGTTAGGTGGTCCTTCCCTGTAACTGCATTGGTGAGGGTACGAGTAATGTTATGGGACCCATGCTTGTATAAGGTGAGGACGGCACACTGGGAGAAATAGTGGCGGCTGGGGACCGAGTACCAAGGGACAGTTGTTCGCCATGAGGTTGTGGAAAGCTTCCGCCTCCAAGAGCCTAAAAGGCAAAATTTCTAGTGCAAGCTGCATATTTGCGCTTGAGTACCAAGGACTGGGGTGGGGACAACTGACGTTGTGCTGGGACAAGTACATGGACAAGTTTGCTGACTGTTATGGTTGCAAGTGTGCAATGATAGGGGCAGGGTGTGCGGCATCTTCGCCTGCATCATGGATGGAGGCTTGGCGTGCACGTACAAGAGGGGAAGAGGCAGTGGTGTTACCCGCAGATACTGTTTCTGGACCCTGGAATTCGGCCAGACTAGTCAGGTGCTTTGCTGTCATGTGCCTGTGGTGGTGGTCAGGCTGATAATTTTTCTGCCCTTACTGATGCTGACATGGCAGATGTTGCAAATTGCCTTTTTAGGGTATTAACTGATCCAGACTTGGTAAGACCTAGCAGTTGGACTGGCAATTTCCCTGATATTGGTGTTTTGGGGAACAGTTGCCTGCCTTGTGTCTGTGGCTATCCCACTGCTTCTTCCTGTCTGTTGTGGTGCTACGCCTCCCTCCCCCTCTGCACTGCTGTCCTCGCTATACATGTCACCTTACCAGGTTGGGTCAGTGGCTTCATCATCCACCATCTCGTCTTACACTTCCGCACCCTTGTCCTCCTCCTGACTTTCTGTCCATTGTGTCTCATCATCATCCACTTTTTGCGACAGTAATTGCACTTTCCCATCATCATCTTCATGTGACCATGGCTGCTGAAATATTTATGCATCACTACATGCGGTCTCCTGTTGCTCCGGTTGAAGCGGACTGAGCAGGAGGCCAGAATCTATAAATGGAAAGATGAGCACTTGGAGTGTCCAAGTGTGGGATCAGTTGTCTCCGGGCACTTGGCATGGTGGGAGGAAAGAGTATCAGGGTGAGGAATATGCCGACTCCAAGTAAAAAAAATTCTCCTGGATCCTCAAACAAAAATCTGCAAAAACAATTGTGCATGCCCTCATCATCTCTTGCCTCGACTATTGCAACCTGCAATTACTGGTGAATGTATTTTTCACAGTTGAAACAAATGCAAAAGTGCTACTTTTGAACATAGGTCAAGGTGTGGAGACGCATTTTTGTTTATTTATTTTGCCTTATATACAAGTCATTACTCTGGAAAGGATGTTCCTTAACATTTTTCCCAGGAAAATCCATTTTGGCTTCGTTTTTGTATGTTTTATTGTCAGTCTGTAAAAGTGGCGTAATACTCTTACAAAATTGTTCATAGTAGTGACCTGGGAGTCAGAGATGCTTCCAGGGATCTTCCCCATGCCGTTCCCATATCATTTTAGCACTGTTCCCATCAATTTGGCCAATTGTTAGGCCTCCTTTGTACCTCCGGGGGGGGGGGGGCACCGGAAAAAAAATCACCCAAGCCTTATGATTTGCTTGACCCCAAGCAATGAGCACCAATATCTCAGGGAGAGTACTATGCTATCAAATTCTCAAAGCAGAAGCTGGCTGCAGTTGTTTCTCTGCACTATATATTGATATAGGTGACTAAAGTCCAGATTGGTTGAAATGTCTAGTACATGTACGTAAATTATTACTCAACATATAATTGATGATATCTATGATACAGTAACAAAATTCTGCATTGCATCAATTCATTCTCTAGTGTTGTGGATAATTGCCTTTGGGTTTCTGAGATAGCAGTCAGTTTAAATTTAGCTCTTGTGTGTCTAAGAGAATTCCTGTATGGCTTGGGTCATTTACATCCACACATAAAGGACAGGAATGCCCACCATTTGTAGATCTTGCTAAAAGATTAGAACTAAAGTGAGAAGTTGAACATCTGATACTGAAGGCCATCCTATTTTGCAAGGAGTTAACAATTTGTTTTACTGCAAAGATCTCCAAGAAAAAGCTGGGAGGCAAGTGACATCAGAAATATAGTGATGGGCTCAGAAATTTTCTAAAAGATAAATCTCATTCTTCCTTTACTGAATCTAAAGAAACTGATCCTTGGTCTTGACGTCAGCAAGTTTTTGGTAAACAATGAGCATCGTTGTAGAATATTAAAGATAATAATAGCCTGTTCCAGACCTCAGTCGCCCATTTCCTAAGGCAGTTACCTTGTCCCCCATTCTCACTAGCACAGTAATAGGAAGGAAAAGGATTAAAGCTACGATCAGCCCCATTTCTGAGAGTGACATAAACAGGTGAGCGCCCTTGATCTGCAGTAGGCTTGTCAGTCGGGAAGCATTAGACACCAAATTGTCACAGTACTGGACATAGTAATCCATGACTTTTCTGCATGCTTATAAAAGTTGGGGTTCTGTTTGCTGGTAAATATGGTTTCTACTATGTCGGTTAAATTGGATAACAATACTTCCAAGAGACATCTATGAGTTAACAGCAGCTTGAAGATTCATTTTCCAAGACTTGCCTATCCTTTGAGAATGAAAACTTTAAAATTGTTTTGAGCAGACAAAATATAGCACATTGGAAACTGTGAAAATGTATTTACTCTAGATTGTGACTCATATGGCCCTAATAGTTCTTAGGACGAAACTGTGTCAGATAGGAAGATATTGTTATTCTATACTTCATTCAATCCCACTGCTATGTTAGAAATGACTCTATAATAAATGTATTTATTTCTTGAATCGTGGAACAATCTAGGTAATAGCAGTGTTCAACAAAAAAAAAGAAAAAAAAACTTCACTGCCCTAAGAATTCTCTAAATTATTTTATTAAAAAGAGTCCATCTGCTCTCTAAATTATTAATTTATGTATGAGTTTTATCAAAAGAAAGAATAAATGCATTATGTTAAATTTGGAAAAAGTCTTAATTGATAATGTAAGTTTAGATAAAGCGTCTAAAATGCAAGTAAAATTAGATGAAGTAAGTTAGCAGGACAGTCACTAGCACATGGCAAACCAAAGGAGATGCCGGGGAGCCATTGTGGCTTTGGGGTCACTCTGTTCAGGTTTCAACTTGTTATCCAATGTATATATGTGGCTAATGTGCATGCTGCACATTGTGTTATACAATTTGTAATTTGTATCCGAGCTTAACTTCTACGATAGGAGCAAGGTCCAATCGTAGCAATTTAACCTCTTAGAAGGTACGGTCAGTCATGAGAGTAAACTGATTGTGGGGTGCCAATGGCAATGGTATGGCCACTAGTGTTGAGCCACCCCCGTAGTGTTCGAGTTTGGTTCGTCGAACACCCGTATGTTCGTCGAACTGTTCGTCGAACACCTTAGAACGCCGTTAAAACCAATGGCAGGCAAACAAAAACAAATAGAAATACATAAAAAACATCTTCAAAGGTGTCCAAAAGCTGACAAACTGCTCAGAAGACACAACTAACACATGGAAAAGTGACAAGTACATATAGTCATGCGAAAAGAAAAGAGGTGGAGGAGTAAAAGGAGGGGGAGACACAGATATAGGCATGTCATGCCCTTCTAAAACCAAAAAAGTGCGAAGCCGACACGGCCAGTCCGTTGCTGCCTGTGCGACCTCCGTGTCACCGGGTTTGTGCCAGAGCCGCGGTGGACCCTGACGGCCAGCCCCCCTCTCCCAATACTGGTGCCTGTCCGCTGGTGGGTCGAGCGAGCCCCCCTGTGGTGGAGGCAGGTCTAAGCTTTTTAATTTAAATTGTCTCTCTAAATTGAATGAATACACTTTAAATCCTTTTACAAGGATCTATTGGAGGGCAAGTCTCATGCCAGCAGCCGCGTAATTCCAGCTCCAGTAGCGTCCACTAAAGCTGCTGCAGTTAAAAAGCTTTTATCAGGATCGAGCTCGGCGGTCCACCGCAAGGCGTCCTACCGCCAGTCCCAGCCCCTATGCCTTGGGGTGTATCCCCGATGCTCTTCACTGAGTGTCCAGGGGGCCCGAACCATTTCCATTGAAAAAATTAAGTGTGAAAACTACAGGTGGTGTAGCTTGCTTAACAGCTGGGATAATCCGCTGATTAGCAGACACTGCTACTAGGCACAAAGTATTTCCTGGGCTAGATGCAGTTAAAAGTTTGTAATTAGATACTCTCGTTGGATGCTAAGAAAGCACTCCATGGAGTCTCCTGGCACGCCATATATTATTCCCTTAAAAAGCTTGGGGTAGGGGTCTAGGGTACCCTTTTATAGGCAAAATCACGGCCCTGTATCGCAATACGTCCACTAGGCTGAAGATAAATGGAACATTTTCATCACCTTTCATAATCACCAATGGGACAAGGCAGGGATGTCCTCTGTCCCCTCTCTTATACATCCTAGTGACGGAGCACCTGCTCTCATCAATTCGCCATAACACCATTATTAGGTGGATTGAGGTGGGAGGCACCAAGTACAAGTGCTCTGCATTTGCTGATGATGTCCTAGTATATATCACTCAATCACATATATCCATCCCTGCTGTTATGGCTGAAATAGATCACTTTGTTACATGGTAAAATTTTAAAATCAATGCAGAAAAGTCTGAGGCCCTCGATGTCTCCCTTCCCAAATCCTTACAGGATTCCATCCAGTCCAACTTTCCCTTTGCCTGGCCCTCACAGGGTATCAAATACTTAGGAATTCCTATTCATAGAGCCCTCTCTGGTCTATGTTATCTTAATTTTGGGCCCTTTATTGAACAACTCCATACAGACCACGGTTGGCAAGTTAGAACTGTAAGATTCACTACGTGAGCCACTGGTGTTTTGTGGAAAAGCACATGTACACTGTGTTCCAAATTATTATGCAAAAAGTGTTTAGGAGTGATAAGGGAAGAATTTTTTTGTTTGTCAGTTAAACTCATTGATGGTGATGTGTGTGAGGGCTCTTTAGATCACTGTAAGCAATTGCAGACACCTGTGCTAATTAGTTTGGCAGGTGTGTCCAATGAAAAGCAAGACTATTAAGAAGGCTGACCCACATTATTAAGCAGCCTACATTTTCTGCCAAAATGGGAAAGAAAAAGGATGTGTCGGCTGCTGAGAAGCAACAAATTGTGGAGTGTTTAGGTCAAGGCATGACTACAATCAACATTGCCAAGACACTTCATCCTGATCATCCACAATCAAGAAGTATGTAGCTGATTCACAGTACACACCTGTGCGTGCTGATAAGGGAAAATTGAGGTCTCTTTCCTGCAGGCAATTATGTCAGGTTAAAAGAGCAGCGGCAAAAAGCCTTGTCATAGCAGCAGACAAGTTTTTGAAGCTGCTTGTGCCTCCAACGTCCCCCGAACAACAAGATGCAGAGTCCTTCAGAGGTTTGCAGCTGTGCGTAAGCCATCCTGTCGACCTCCTCTATCCACTGCACACAAGCCGAAACGTCTCCCGTGGGCCAAACAATACATGAAGACTGACTTCAAAACTGTTTTGTTCACCGATGAGTGCCGTGCAACGCTCGATGGTCCAGATGGATGGAGTGGAGGATGGCTGGTTGATGGACACTCCACGCAAACACGGCTACAGCGCCAACAAGGAGGAGGTGGAGTAATGTTTTGGGCTGGAATCATGGGGAGAGAGATTATCGGCCCCTTTAGGATCCCTGAAGGGGTAAAGATGAACTCCATAATGTATGTGGAGTTTCTCAAACAGCACTTCCTGCCATGTTTCAAGAAGAAGAACCGTGTATTCCGCAGCAAGATCATTTTCATGCATGATAATGCACCGTCTCATGCTGCACATAACACATCTGCATCTCTGGCTGATATGGGCATAAAAGGGGACAAACTTATGGTGTGACCCCCATGCTCCCCTGACCTCAACCCCATTCAGAACCTCTGGAGCATCATCAAAAGGAGTGTCTATGATGGCGGGAGGCAGTTCACATCTAAGCAACAGCTCTGGGAGGGTATTCTGTCTTCATGCAAAACAATTGAAGCAGAAACCATCCAAAACCTGACAAATTCAATGGACGAGAGAGTTCAGAAGCTCCTTTCGGACAAGGGGTCCTATGTGCAAATGTAACATCACCTAGAATAAAGTTTTGAGTTGAAAACTGTTTGATTTCAGTTTCTAATAACCTGCTAATGCTTATAATTTCAAAAATTACCATTTTTTTGTTCTTTATTAAAATGAAAAGGTTGATCGAAGAGTGTGGGGGATCTAAGAGTGTGGCAACCCAGTAGTTAGGATTACTTCGAATTCTGACAATCTGAGGGTCATGTTGCAGGTAGTGCAGCAAGAAGTCACTCATGTGTCTTACGCATCTAGGAGACCAAAAATTATTTTCCGGGCTAGATGCAGCTAAAAATTATTATTAATTTGAAAGCTGGTGGAGCTTAGTATAGATGGCCTAATAGAATCAGTACAGCAAACTGCTAGAAAGCCCAAATTATTTTCCAGCCAAGATACAGATAAACATGATTAGTAATTTTAAATCTGGTGGAGCTTAGTATAGATGGCCTAATAGAATCAGTACTGCACACTGCTACAAAGCCCAAATTATTTTCCAGCCAAGATACAGATAAACATGATTAGTAATTTTAAAGCTTAAAACGGTTGGTGAGGTGATTTTAACAAATCATCAAGCTTTTACTCTTCCCAGGATGACACAGGGGTAGAAAAGTCATTTCGGATCCATGATTTGTTCATCTTTATGAACGTGAGTCTGTCTACATTATCAGTTGAGAGCCGTGTGCGCTTATCGGTCAGCACACCACCAGCAGCGCTGAACACACGTTCAGACAGAACACTGGCTGCAGGGCATGACAAGATCTCCAAGGCGTGAGTGGCGAGCTCCGGCCATTTATCCAGATTGGAAGCCCAAAAAGAGCAAGGGTCCAGTGACACCGTCATGGCTTCAATGTTTACTTGGAGATACTGCTGTACCATCGTCTCTAGGCGTTGACTATGTGTCAGACTTCTTGTCTCCTGTGGCCTTGCAAAGGATGGGCTAAAAAAGTGGTGAAATGATTCCGCAAAATTGATGTTACCAGCAGATGCTGTGTTTCTGTTACGGGTTTGAGTGCTGAACACTCGACGGTCCCAAGGTTGGCAAGTTGGAACTGTGAGATTCACTACGTGCACCACTGTTGTTTTGTGGAAAAGCACATGTAAGATTCTACAACAGTCTCTCCTGATACTCCTGCATGTGCGCATCCCTTTCTATGGCAGGAATAATTTCTGCAAATTTACTTTTGTACCGGGGATCTAACAGTGTGGCAAACCAGTAGTCAGGATTATTTCTAATTCTCACAATTCGAGGGTCATGTTGCAGGTAGTGCAGCAAGAAGGCACTCATGTGTCTTGCGCATCCAGGAGCACCAAGTCCCTATTGTGTTGGTGGCGAGGTAACAATCATGCTTCCTTCCTCTGTCCTCTCCCCCCAACCTCGCACAACAGAAATGTGATCAAGGTCTCCCTCATCTGATGAGTCTTCCATCAGTTTGTCCTCCACTTCTTCCTGGGCACCTGCACCTTCCTCACTAGTTTGGCTGCTACCATGAGCCCTGGTAAAACCATCTCTCCCACCCTCACATGCCTGCCGCCTTGGTGCTGCCGACCGTCTGGACCTTGCAGATGTTAGCCCTTCCGCATACAACTCCTCCTCCTCTACTTCCTCCACCTCCTCTTGTGCCACCACCTGACTCCGAATTCTGTTTAGCATGTGCTCCAGCATGTAAATCACCGGAATAGTCATGCTGATAATGGCATCGTCAGCACTAAACATCTTCGTCGCCATTTCAAAACTGTGCAGAAGGGTGCATAGGTCCCTGATCTGAGACAACTCCTCCAGCGTGATTTGCCCCACCTCTGGATCTCATTGGCCCAGGCTATACGTCAGAACGTATTGCACCAGGGCTTGTTGGTGCTTCCACTGTCGCTGCAACATTTGCAGAGCTGAATTCCACTGGGTAGGCACATCGCATTTTAGCTGGTGAAGTGGCAGGCCCAACGACTTCTGTAGAGATGTAAGTTGCTGAGCTGTGGGATGCGAACGGCGGAAGTGAGCACACAGCGACCGTACCCTCTGCAGAAGGCCATCTAGTCCGGGATAGTGGGCTAAAAATTGCTGGACAACCAGGTTCAACACGTGAGCCATACAAGGCACGTGTGTGACATTGCCCCAGCGAAGGGCCGCACCCAGGTTTGCAGCATTGTCGCACACGGCCTTCCCTGGTTTCAGGTCCAGTGGAGACAACCATTCATGAAACTAGTTCTCCAGAGCTGACCACAACTCCTCAGCTGTATGACTCACATTTCCCAGACATTTCAAAGTAAAAACCGCCTGATGACGTTGAGCCCTGCTGCCAGCATAGTAAGGAGGTGTGCAGGATCCCTTCTGCGCAGTTAGAAAGCTTGTGGCATGATCAGACAGGTTTTGGGTGCAGGTGGAGGACCGAGTGGAGGTTGAGGAGGCAGAAGCAGTGGAGGAACTTTGAGATAAAGAGGATTGACGCACAACTCGTGGGGAGGGCAAGACTTGGACAGCAGCCCCTTGTCCTGCTGTCACCATAGTTACCCAGTGCCCAGTCAGCGTCATGTAACGCCCCTATCCATGCCTACTTGTCCAAGTGTCTGTGGTGAAATGCACCCTGTCACACACAGAGTTTCTCAAAGAAGCGGTAATGTTGTGTGCGACATGCTGGTGGAGCGCAGGCACACCTTTCTTTGAGAAGTAGTGTCGACTGGGCATCTGGTACTGGGGCACTGCGACGGACATAATGTCTCGAAAATCCTCTGTGTCCACCAGGCAGAAAGGCAGCATTTCTGTAGCCAAGAGCTTGCAGATGGTGAAATTCAACCTCTTAGCTTTCTCATGGCAAGGAGGAAATGGTCTTTTACTTGTCCACATCTGAGGGACCGAGGGCTGGCTGTTGTGCGTAGACGGGATTGAGAAGGGTGTGCCCAGCAAACTGTCGGTCTGTGAGGAAGATGCAGGCGGACATGTTAGGTTGCCTTGATCCAAAGGTGGTGCTATCGATGTCGGACAGCGCTGAACACCAGCTGGTGTTTCCACCTCCAAAGAAAATGATGAACTGCCAATCATGCTGGCTCTTGCGGGTAAAGAGGTGGCAGGTCTGCATCCCAATACAGGTGTGACCGCTGTCCCCCCAGTCACAGAGGATGAAGAGGCCGCGGATGCACAAGATGTGGCAGACGGTGGTTGGCCCGGCCGGCTAGGCCGCATCGTAGCACAGTGAGCTTCCCACTGCAACTTATGCTTCATATCCATGTGCCGGTTCATGCATGAAGTACTCAAACTATGTATTTTTTGGCCTCTACTTAGTTTTTGCTGACAAATGTTACAGATAACACGAGTTGGGTCATCTTTATCGATCTGAAAAAATTTCCAGGCTATGCAAGGCTTAGCACCCATGCGACCTGAAGAGCTACCACGACTTGTGGTCAGAGGCAGAGTTGTGTTTGAGGATGCAGTTGTTCACGTGCTTCCAGTACTACGTCTCTGTCTAGGAAGGCGCAACCTGACCTCTTCGTCACTAGCATCCTCCTCCACCTCCTCTGCTGACCTCATCTCTTGGCTGACTGTGGGTTGACAGTAATTGGGATCTCCAACCTCATCATCATCACCCTGTGTGTTATCACACCCGTCGTTCTCAGAGCCAACCTGTTCCTGCCCTGACAAAAAACTAAAGTTGTCGCTCCAATCAGGTATTTGAGTCTCATCATCGTCTTCCTCATTGTCTCCACCAACAGGAGTTACAGTTTGGGAATGAGGGTCTACATTATGGTCAGAACCTTCTGCATCTGGTCCTGGATCCGACTCATGAAGATTCTGGGCATCAATGCAGATCATATCCTCGTCTGGACTCACAGAAGCTCTGGAGCCGACCTCTCATTCCCAGGCTATAGTATGAGTAAACAGCTCTGCAGACTCAACCATCTGTTCTACCCCATACTCAGACGGGCAGCTGGAGACTTGGGAGCTGTGAGGAAGCAAGTGCGATTGGGGTGACACCTCTGAGGACTAGAGTATTTGTGATGTTGAAGTTGAGGTGGAGGAGAGCCCACTTAAAGGAGCACTTGATATCCATTGAATCACCTGCGGTTTTTGTGCCTCATCTGGAATTTGCAGCGATTGGCGTGGCCGTAAGAAAGGGATCTTATCAAATTGTCCGCTAAAAGAAGTAGACATCTTAGTTTGGCTGGAAGATGGTCTTTCTTCTGCAGATGTTACTGTTGCTTTAACACCTACCCCACGGACACAACCTTTTTTTCCCTTCCCAACACGCCTATTCCCCTTTCCACCAGCAGCAGGCCCTTTTCCACTCATTTTGGTGGTTAACTAATTCACAACTCTGGAGTTGTTTGCACAAAAAACAATGGATGGGAACCGAGCAGAGCTGAGTGGCCAAACTGTGGTATTAGCCCAAAAGTATTGGCTGGGTTAGATGCAGAAAAAAATTATATTGAATTTGCAACCTGATGGATGTCAGTATAGATGGACTAAAAGAATAAGTCCCACACACTGCAAGAAGCCAAAATATTTTTTCAGAGCTAGATGCAGAAGAAAATTATATTGAATTTGCAACCTGGTGGAGGTTAGTATAGATGGACTAATAGAACAAGTCCCACACACTGCTAGAAGCTGAAATATTTTATCAGGGCTAGATGCAGAAAAAAATGATATTGAATTTGCAACCTGATGGAGGTCAGTATAGATGGACTAATAGACCAAGTCACACACACTGCTACAAGCTGAAATATTTTTTCAGAGCTAGATGCAGAAAAAACTTATATTGAATTTGCAACCTGGTGGAGGTTAGTATAGATGGACTAATAGAAAAATTCCCACACACTGCTACAAGCCGAAATATTTTTTCAGGGCTAGATGCAGAAAAAAATTATATTGAATTTGCAACCTGATGGAGGTCAGTATAGATGGACTAATAGAACAAGTCTCACACACTGCTACAAGCTGAAATATTTTTTCAGAGCTAGATGCAGAAAAAACATATATTGAATATGCAACCTGATGGAGGTCAGTATAGATGGACTAATAGAACAAGTCCCACACACTGTTACAAGCTGAAATATTTATTCAAAGATAGATGCAGAATTTTTTTTTATTGAATTTGCAACCTGATGGAGGTTAGTATAGATGGATTAATAGAACAAGTCCCACACACTGCTAGAAGCTGAAATATTTTTTCAGAGCTAGATGCAGAAAAAAATTATATTGAATTTGCAATCTGATGGAGGTCAGTATAGATGAAGTAATAGAACAAGTCCCACACACTGCTAGAAGCCGAAATATTTTTTCAGAGCTAGATGCAGAAAAAAATTATATTGAATTTGCAACCTGATGGAGGTTAGTATAGATGGACTAATAGAACAAGTCCCACACACTGCTAGAAGCCGAAATATTTTTTCAGAGCTAGATGCAGAAAAAAATTATATTGAATTTGCAACCTGATGGAGGTCTGTATAAATGGACTAATAGAACAAGTCCCACACACTGCTAGAAGTCTAAATATTTTTTCAGAGCTAGATGCAGAAAAAAATTATATTGATTTTGCAACTTGATGGAGGTTAGTATAGATGGACTAATAGAACAAGTCCCACACACTGCTAGAAGCTGAAATATTTTATCAGGGCTAGATGCAGAAAAAAATGATATTGAATTTGCAACCTGATGGAGGTCAGTATAGATGGACTAATAGACCAAGTCACACACACTGCTACAAGCTGAAATATTTTTTCAGAGCTAGATGCAGAAAAAACTTATATTGAATTTGCAACCTGGTGGAGGTTAGTATAGATGGACTAATAGAAAAATTCCCACACACTGCTACAAGCCGAAATATTTTTTCAGGGCTAGATGCAGAAAAAAATTATATTGAATTTGCAACCTGATGGAGGTCAGTATAGATGGACTAATAGAACAAGTCTCACACACTGCTACAAGCTGAAATATTTTTTCAGAGCTAGATGCAGAAAAAACATATATTGAATATGCAACCTGATGGAGGTCAGTATAGATGGACTAATAGAACAAGTCCCACACACTGTTACAAGCTGAAATATTTATTCAAAGATAGATGCAGAATTTTTTTTTATTGAATTTGCAACCTGATGGAGGTTAGTATAGATGGATTAATAGAACAAGTCCCACACACTGCTAGAAGCTGAAATATTTTTTCAGAGCTAGATGCAGAAAAAAATTATATTGAATTTGCAATCTGATGGAGGTCAGTATAGATGAAGTAATAGAACAAGTCCCACACACTGCTAGAAGCCGAAATATTTTTTCAGAGCTAGATGCAGAAAAAAATTATATTGAATTTGCAACCTGATGGAGGTTAGTATAGATGGACTAATAGAACAAGTCCCACACACTGCTAGAAGCCGAAATATTTTTTCAGAGCTAGATGCAGAAAAAAATTATATTGAATTTGCAACCTGATGGAGGTCTGTATAAATGGACTAATAGAACAAGTCCCACACACTGCTAGAAGTCTAAATATTTTTTCAGAGCTAGATGCAGAAAAAAATTATATTGATTTTGCAACTTGATGGAGGTTAGTATAGATGGACTAATAGAACAAGTCCCACACACTGCTAGAAGCTGAAATATTTTATCAGGGCTAGATGCAGAAAAAAATGATATTGAATTTGCAACCTGATGGAGGTCAGTATAGATGGACTAATAGACCAAGTCACACACACTGCTACAAGCTGAAATATTTTTTCAGAGCTAGATGCAGAAAAAACTTATATTGAATTTGCAACCTGGTGGAGGTTAGTATAGATGGACTAATAGAAAAATTCCCACACACTGCTACAAGCCGAAATATTTTTTCAGGGCTAGATGCAGAAAAAAATTATATTGAATTTGCAACCTGATGGAGGTCAGTATAGATGGACTAATAGAACAAGTCTCACACACTGCTACAAGCTGAAATATTTTTTCAGAGCTAGATGCAGAAAAAACATATATTGAATATGCAACCTGATGGAGGTCAGTATAGATGGACTAATAGAACAAGTCCCACACACTGTTACAAGCTGAAATATTTATTCAAAGATAGATGCAGAATTTTTTTTTATTGAATTTGCAACCTGATGGAGGTTAGTATAGATGGATTAATAGAACAAGTCCCACACACTGCTAGAAGCTGAAATATTTTTTCAGAGCTAGATGCAGAAAAAAATTATATTGAATTTGCAATCTGATGGAGGTCAGTATAGATGAAGTAATAGAACAAGTCCCACACACTGCTAGAAGCCGAAATATTTTTTCAGAGCTAGATGCAGAAAAAAATTATATTGAATTTGCAACCTGATGGAGGTTAGTATAGATGGACTAATAGAACAAGTCCCACACACTGCTAGAAGCCGAAATATTTTTTCAGAGCTAGATGCAGAAAAAAATTATATTGAATTTGCAACCTGATGGAGGTCTGTATAAATGGACTAATAGAACAAGTCCCACACACTGCTAGAAGTCTAAATATTTTTTCAGAGCTAGATGCAGAAAAAAATTATATTGATTTTGCAACTTGATGGAGGTTAGTATAGATGGACTAATAGAACAAGTCCCACACACTGCTAGAAGCCTAAATATTTTTTCAGAGCTCGATGCAGGAAAAAATTATATTGAATTTGCAACCTGGTGGAGGTTAGTATAGATGGACTAATAGAATGATGCTATGCCCAAAAGGTTTTACTTCACTAGGTGCAGTAAAAAAATTTGTTTTCTATACACAGGTGGTGTAGCTTGCAACACAGATAGGCTACTCCACTGACTAACACACTCTGCAATAGGCCAAAAAGGATTTGCTTTGCTAGATTTAGCCAGATGCTGTGAAAAAAACTTGCACAGCACTGGCACAGACCTGCCTGGCAAAAAGTGATAGCAACTGATGTAACCTAGCCCTGAAAAGGACTGCAATTACAATTAGTCTTTACTCCCAACCTATCTATTTAAGAGCACAGACGTGCCTGATAAAAGTCGTAGGAACTGCTGTAACCTAGTCCTTAAAAGGACTGCAATAACAACTCTTCCCTACTCCCAAGCTATCTATAGATTTGTGCAAAAATTGGCTTGAAATTAACAAAGTATAGCGCACACAGCAACAGTGGTGCCATCTAACATGCAGCTGCAGCACTGAGAAAATGGTGGCGATGGGGAAAATGGCTGGGTCTTATAGGGCAAGGACATGTGACATACACTGCCAATTACACATGCCCTTGCTTGTGTGAAAAAAAGCATTTCGCTCCGTGTGTGCGCTGCTGATAGGCTGACAGATTGCACCTCCCCACTGTAAATGCGGGAAAGAGAAAAAAAAATGGAGATCTTCATTATTTCTGCAGAGATCCATCCCCTGCCCCTCCCCCGCGCCCCGCTGTACACTCAAACTGCGTATTAACATTAATTTTCAGCATTACTGAGAAAAAATCCCGTTATGATTTTGGTGCACGAACAGTTATCGAACATAACCTCGAACAGCGGAATTTTTTGCAAATCGTTCGTGTTCGCTGAACGGCTCGAACACCGCCCAAAACAGCTCGAATTTGAGATTGGCGAACAGTTCGAGTCGAACACCGCTCATCTCTAATGGCCACAAGGTTGGTGGCCTGCTCAAAGCATCTTATGTTTGCCATGTTTATACACCAATGAGGTTCAATGATAGGCTTCATAGCAGATAGGTAGTTTAAAATACACTGCAATATTACAGTATTGTAGTGTACTATAAAAGCAATCAAAAAATTAAGGTTCAAGATCCCTACAGGAACCATTAAAGAATGTTCATATCACCCCCGAATTACTGAAATGACAATTAGGTTAAAAATAAATATTTTTTGTATCATCATATGCATAAAAAATAGTATAATATTTATTCTATAATATGAATGAAACAAAAATCATAAAAAAAAATGGAATCATTGTTTTTTGTTCATTTTACCTCTCAAAAAGAGAATAAAAAGATCTTAAAAAGTCACTGGACCTCATAGTGGTAAAAATATTAACTACAGCTCATACTGCAAAAACAAGCCATGATATAATAATACAATTTTACTATATCAATTGAAAAGTAGATAACAAGTTACAGCTCTTAGAATGTGAAGAGGAAAATTAGAAAGCAAAGAAAGGACTCGAGCCCGCATACCCCTGGAGCAGGCCTTGCAAGTTGGAAAACAACATTGAAAGCGATAGAACAAAAACTTTTTCATAGATAAAATTTAACACTGTAAAAGCAAATAAGGGACGTTTCACTGGATTTTTTGGGTTTTTACCTCCTCTAATTGATGCTGCTTCACTGATTCTGGAGTAGTTTTTCCTTTAATTCTGTGCTTCTTCGTTCCCAAGTTATGCCCACCAGAGAAGATCTATGCTATATGCCCAGTTGGTTGAAGGGAAAATATTCTCTGTTATTAACAATGGCATAACTTTGGATTAGGTACTCAGCGTAAAAGAAAAAAAATAGGGAAATGTTCTCTTAGTCTTTACGTCAGATATCCAAAATAGTAAGGACAGATGTTTTAAGGTCTATGAGGAAAAGAGGATATGCTATTTATGCAGTGGGGTTCCAATGTTTGAGTCCTGAGTTAGAATAAGGTAAAGTTTTAGAAAATAATATCAGATTATGACCATGGCCTCTAATGTTAGGTGATGAGCTGGAATTAAACCAATGTATATGTGTAGTGGCAAGAGGAATCAAATTACATTTTTTTCTAAAGATAAGTTTTGTAAAGCTTGAAAAGAGTGGTTGAGTTACATAAGTTAAAATAAGAAATAGAATGGTAAAAATGAAATTGAAAATGAGTTAGAGAATAAAAAACAGAAGGAGAGTAGATTGTGTTTTCTTTTATTATTTTTTCTTTGTTTTACTTTTTTTCTTTTACTTACAGGGTAGAGAGAAGAAAAAAATAAAGTTGGAAGGATGGAATTTATGCTCGTATTAAAGCTTTTGTGTCTCTTTGAAAAGAAAACAAAGAGTTGGAATAGTAAATTGGTGATTTAATTTTCAAATTCAATGCTTAAATTTAGTAAACATTTTCCCACTTGATAAGGGGAATATCTAAATAATATGTTTTTTTTAAGAGAATTGCTGAATTGCTGATAAGTATGTGCTTTTAAAATATAGTAATGTTCACGTTTTTTGGAAAAGGCAGAGGATTTTTGTCGAATAATTTTAATAATAATTGGTAATCGCAAGCATTGGCTACTTAAGGATGAACATTTCCAAAAATATCCCCACATCTCCAACATCTCCAATTGATCTTGAGTTATTGACATACAATATTCCATATTTGAATTAACAAGTCTTTAAATAGTGTTTTTTATCAGAAAGCAACATGAAGAGCGGGACACAGGAGACCTTACAGGGTCTGATTTTACTATAAAATTCCATTGTTGTAGAGATATAGATCTCCCATCAAGTGCAACATTAAAAGGAAAACAATAATCAAAGCACAAAAACCAGCATGTTAGCTGGAAAAGCTCAATGTAAATTCATCAGTAACAAAAGATATGCTAATTACACTCGAAATATTGTATTGAAAAATAAATTCTTAAGGTCCGTTAAACTGACCAACTGGTGGCACCATAAGATTGCCAATAGATAAATTGTTACTATTCAGCACTTAGTTAAATGCCTGTTCGGTGGTGTTGAGAAGTCTGGCCCAATCCAGCCCTTGTTCATTTTTTTAAGAATCAGCCTGTCAGAATATTCAGCTGATATGCGAATGTGCCTGTTGGTTATAATTCCACCAGGGGCACTAAAAACCGGCTCTGACAAAATGCTAGCGGCAGGGGAGGCCAGGATCTCCAAGGCATGGAAAGCCAGTTCATACCACATGTCCAGCTTGGATACCCAATAATTAAAAGGCACAGGGGAATCACGGAGGACGTTTGTGTCGGCAAGGTACTCCCTCACCATCTTCCGAAACTTTGCACTCCTTGTGAGAGTACCCCCTGCCTCAGGGCCTGTGCGATGGGAGGGTCTGAGAAAACTGTCCCAGATCTTTGACAGTGTTCCCCTGCCTCTGCTGGATTGCATTTGTGTCTCTTTTGTCTGTACTCCTTGGTTATCCAAAGAACTGTGACCTCTGCCACCAGCGTTTTCAGATGGGAATTTTTACACTAATTCCGCAACAAGGGTCTACTCGTACTGCCCCATTATATTAGACCTGTCCTACAAAGGAATAAGAGACATATAGTTCTCCCTGTAGCGTGGGTCTAGAAGCGTCACCAAACAGTTATGACTGTCACCCAAAATTTGGACAATGCGAGAGTCACGGAAAAGGAAGCGTAACATAAACTCAGCCAAGAGTGCCAGACTGTTAAGAGGCAAGACTTCTGTGTCCTCACCAAGAGGATGACTGACCATGCTCTCCTCCTAATCCTCCTCCTCTTTCTCCTCCTCCCTGTCCTCAGGCCATCCACGCTAAACAAACGGTATGGCACTTGTGCAGGTTGCACCGCCTATAGCGCAGGAAACTAGCTCCTGTTCTTCCTCCTCCTCCTCTTCCTCATTGTCACCCAATCCACGTTGGGATGAGATGAGGCTGGGCTCTGTGTAATCACTCTGTATGGTTCCTTGCTCCATCTCATCGTGCTCTGCCTGCAATGCATCCTCTTTAATTTAGTGCAGAGAGCATTTCAAAATACAGAGAAGCAGGATGGTGACGCTAATTATGGCGTCATCGCCGCTCACCATCTTGGTGGAGTCCTCAACGTTTTGGAGGATTGTACATATGTCTGACATCCATGTCCTCTCCTGAGGTTTTATGTGTGGAGTCTGACCTGAATACCAATGGCCTTGTTGATGAAGGTAATCAACAACTGCCCTCTTCTGCTCACAAATCCTTTTCTACATCTGCAATGTAGAGTTCCAATGTGTGGGGACATCTCACTAGTCGGTGAGCCGGAAGCTGCAAACACTGCTGAAGCACGGCAAGAGCGGCAGAAGCTGCAGCTGACTTTCTAAAATGGGCACACAGGCAGCATACTTTGACAAGCAGATCCGACAGAACCGGGTAGGTTTTAAGAAACCGCTGAATCACGGGGTTAAGCACATGGGTCAGGCATGGTATGTGTGTTAGCTTGCCTAGCGTCAGAGCTGCTGTAACATACCTGGCGGCGTCCTTGCATAGTGGTCCATCTCCCACTGTGCAAGAGCGCGCACTTGATCTAGAGTCCAGACTGCCGCTTTGGCTTCTTTCCATGTTGTCTGCTTTGCTCTGCTCTTGCTGCTTAGGGCGACGCCCGCTGAACTTCCTGTTTCTTGTAGCTGCTGCTGACACTCCCCTGATGCATCCTCAGCCTATTGCTGTCTGTCACCAGGTATTTAACCCAGCTCCTCCTTGGAATCCATGCCTTAGCATCTTGTTCTGTCAGTTGGCTTCTGGTTGCTGAAATGACAGGTCCTGTCTATGTTTCCTGCCTATCGGTATCAGTTCCCGTGTCTGAACTGTGTCCTGTCTGTGTATTCTAGCCAGCTGTCTGTCTGCCTTCCTGAGGCTGTATTTCCATGCCTGTCTGAACACGCTCCTAGCCTGTTCGTCTCGCCCTCTGGGGGCCGCATACCCAGACTCGCTCTTGTATTTGTTGCAGTACAGTTCCTGTCTGAACTGTCTCCTAGCTTCCTATCTGTTTTGTCTTTATGTCCGTTTGTTCCCCTTTTCTGCAGTGTCTGAACCAGCACTTGGCTTTACCTAGGCTCGTTCCTGCATTTTGTTGCAGTAACTGTTCTTGTCTGAACTGCCTCCTAGCTTCATACCTGTTTTGTCTTTATGTCCGTTTGCCTCCTTTTTCTGTAGAGTCTGAACCTGCACCTAACTTCTACTCGTTGTCATTGTACTTCCGTTTGTGAGCTGGAGTCCTTTCGCTACTTCTTTTCAAGTACCTTGTGTGCATCTGGTTCTGCCTTTCTTTTCCAGTCTGTTCCGTGTGAACAGAGCCCTGTCCCCTTTGCTTTGTCTTTGTTTACTGCGTCGGCGATTTATCTCTGTCCTGCCTTACTTACCACTTCAGCGGTTCCTGCCCGCTCAGCCTTGTCCACCGCACTTGCGTTTTAGCTCTGCTCAGCCCTGTCCACCGCGTCTGCGGTTTTGCTCTGCTCTGCCTTGTCTACTGCGTCTTCGGTTTTTGCTCTGCTCAGCCTTGTCCACCGCGTCTGCGGTTTTGCTCTGCTCAGCCTTGTCTACCGCGTCTGCGGTTTTGCTCTGCTCAGCCTTGTCTACCGCGTCGGCGGTTTTGTTCTGCTCAGCCTTGTCTACCACGTCGGCGGTTTTGTTCTGCTCAGCCTTGTCTACCGCGTCGGCGGTTTTGTTCTGCTCAGCCTTGTCTACCGCGTCTGCGGTTTTGCTCTGCTCAGCCTTGTCTACCGCGTCTGCGGTTTCGCTCTGCTCAGCCTTGTCTACCGCGTCTGCGGTTTTGCTCTGCTCAGCCTTGTCTACCGCGTCGGCGGTTTTATTCTGCTCAGCCTTGTCTACCGCGTTTGCGGTTTTGCTCTGCTCAGCCTTGTCTACCGCTTCTGCGGTTTTTGCTCTGCTCAGCCTTGTCCACCGCGTCTGCGGTTTTGCTCTGCTCAGCCTTGTCCACTGCGTCTGTGGTTTCGCTCTGCTCAGCCTTGTCTACCGCGTCTGCGGTTTTGCTCTGCTCAGGATTGTCTACCGTGTCGGCAGTTTTGTTCTGCTCAGCCTTGTCTACCGCGTCTGCGGTTTTGCTCTGCTTAGCCTTGTCTACCGCGTCTGCGTTTTTTGCTCTGCTCAGCCTTGTCCACCGCGTCTGCGGTTTTGCTCTGCTCAGCCTTGTCCACCACGTCTGCTTTTTCGCTCTGCTCAGCCTTGTCTACCGCGTCTGCGGTTTCGCTGTGCTCAGCCTTTTCTACCGCGTCTGCGGTTTTGTTCTGCTCAGCCTTGTCTACCGCGTCTGCGGTTTTGCTCTGCTCAGCCTTGTCTACTGCGTCTACGGTTTTTGCTCTGCTCAGCCTTGTCTAACGCGTCTGCGGTTTTGCTCTGCTCAGCCTTGTCTACTGCGTCTACGGTTTTTGCTCTGCTCAGCCTTGTCCACTGCGTCTGCGGTTTTGCTCTGCTCAGCCTTGTCCACCGCATCTGCTTTTTCGCTCTGTTCAGCCTTGTCTACCGCGTCTGTGGTTTCGCTCTGCTCAGCCTTGTCTACCGCGTCTGCGGTTTTGTTCTGCTCAGCCTTGTCTACCGTGTCTGCGGTTTTGCTCTGCTCAGCCTTGTCTACCGTGTCTGCGGTTTTGCTCTGCTCAGCCTTGTCTACCGCGTCTGTGGTTTCGTTTGGCTCAGCCTTGTCTACCGCATCTGCGGTTTCGCTCTGCTCAGCCTTGTCTACCGCATCTGCGGTCTCGCTCTGCTCAGCCTTGTCTACCGCGTCTGCGGTTTCGCTCTGCTCAGCCTTGTCTACCACGTCTGCGGTTTCGCTCTCCTCAGCCTTGTCTACCGCGTCTGCGGTTTTGTTCTGCTCAGCCTTGTCCACCCCGTCTGCGGTTTCACTCTGCTCAGCCTTGTCTACCGCGTCTGCGGTTTCGCTCTGCTCAGCCTTGTCTACCGCGTCTGCGGTTTCGCTCTGCTCAGCCTTGTCTACCGCGTCTGCGGTTTTGCTCTGCTCAGCCTTGTCTACTGCGTCTGCGGTTTCGCTCTGCTCAGCCTTGTCTACCGCGTCTGCGGTTTTGCTCTGCTCAGCCCTGTCCACCGCGTCTGTGGTTTTGCTTTGCTCGGCCTTGTCCACCGCATCTGCGGTTTTGCTCTGCTCAGCCTTGTCTACCGCACCTGCTGTTTCGCTTTGCTCTGCTTGATTACGGCATCTGCGGCTCTAAACCCGTCTCCCTGTCTTTACTGGACCCTACCCAGCCTGCACTCTAGCCTGCCTGTTCCTGTATTCCCCGGTGTGGTTCAACAGCCGTGTCCGGGGTCTGACCTGGAGTCGCACCTGGTTCCTCTGCTCGGTTCCTCCCTGGTGCACTGGCGTCATATGTCGTCGTGCCACCTTGGTTGGATCGGGCAGATGCTTAGTTACGCCCCTCCAGGCACTCTCTGGTTCATGGCACAGTGGAATCACTAATCACGCACACGCCAGTCAGTCCGGGCGTGTGCATTACAGCTGCCAACAGGTTCCGGCCATTGTCATACACCACCATGCCTGGCTGTAGGTTCAACGGTGTGAGCCACAGATCTGCCTGCTCTTTCAGAGCTGTCCACAACTCTTCAGCATTGTGTGCTTTGTCACCTAAGCATATTAGCTTCAGGACAGTCTGTTGCCGCTTGGCTGATGCAGTGCTGCAGTGCTACCAGCTTGCGACTGATGTGGTCATTTCGGAGATAGATGCTGAAGAGGAGGAGGAGGTGCAGGAGCTGTAGAATGTGGGGGCAACCCTGAATGACCCAGGGCCCTCAATCAACAGCGTTTGGAGGACATGTTCTGTCCCAAGGTCCGACTGGATTCCGGCTTCCACTATATTAACCCAGTGTGCCGTCAGCGAGATGTACCGTCCCTGCCCACAAGCACATGTCCACATGTCTATGGTTAGGTGGACTTTCCCAGTAACTGAGTAACTGCATTGTTGAGGGTACGGCTAATGTTGTGGGACATGTGTTTGTGTAATGCGGGGACAGCACACCGGGAGAAATAGTGGTGGCTTGAGACCGAGTACTGAGGGATGGCCACGCCATCAGGTTGCGTAAAGCTTCCGTCTCCATGAGCTTTAAAGGCAACATTTAGAGTGAAAGCATTTGCGAAATGAGTGACTTTATTAGTGTGGCCTGTGGGGCGTTAGCTGCGTATTTTCACTTGCGTTCCAAGGACTGGGGTAGGGACAACTGAATGCTGCGCTGGGACAAGGACGTGGACGTGCTTGCAGATGGTGCTAGTTGAGAGTGTTCAACAACAGGTGCAGGGCGGGAGGCATCTTGGCATGCGCCATGGACAGGGCATAGGCGTGCACACGCCACAGCATAACAAGCAGTGGTGTCACCCGCAGACACTGTTGCTGGACCCTTGGGTTCGGCCCACTTAGTCAGGTGCTTTGCTGCCATGTGCCTGATCATGCTGGTGGTGGTCAGGCTGCTGGTTTTGCTACCCCTGCTGATGCTGGCCTGGCAGGTGGTGCAAATGGCTTTTTTGGGTTTATCGGCAGAGTCTTTCAAAAACAACCAGACTTGAGAAGACCTAACAGTCAGGCTCGGTCTGGCCTGGCGGGGTGCCGGGAAATTTCCCGGTGGGCCCCGGGCCCCTTGCAGAGGGGACAGGAGAAGTAAAAAAAATAAAAAATAAAAAGTGGTCATGGGCCCTTTAAGCGCGCGCGCACGCACTTTCACTGATGCGATGCCCAGGACAGTAGCGGGAGGGGCCTGGGAGCAGGAGAGCAGGACAGGGGCTGCAGTGCACAGCAGCGTCAAACTCAGCAGACAGGGCCGCATGTCTGCTAAAAGTGACGTCACAGCGCGCCCTGCACTGCAGTCTCCCGCATTAGGAGCGCGTCTGTACACTGTATGGGCTGGAGACAAGCCAAGGTACTGTAATATTTGTGTGTATATGCTGCCTGCATGTGTGTGTGTACAGTGTGTGTGTGTATATATGCCTGTGTGTGTGTGTATATATGCCTGTGTGTATATGTGTCTTCACACGTGTGTGTGTGTGTGTGTGTGTGCTTCCCCGCGTGTCTGCATTTTTGTGTGTGTGATTGTCTGAGTGTGTCTGTGTCTGTGCATTTCTGTGTGTGCTTGCCTGCGTGTGTATGTGTCCCCATTTCTGTGAGTATGTGTATATGTGTGTATATTAGGGTTCTTTCACATGTCCTGATGTTTTCGGGACTGGAGATATCCGTGTCCACCTGTGTGTCATCCATGTGACACATACTGGCGTTTGGGAATCAGTGTACAGTTAGCGCTGTTCCCAAGAGCGGGGTGCTGTGCGCTGTCCTCATCATAGATCCCTGCTGGAGCTGCGATCAGCAGCAGCAGGGTCAATGATGAGAGTAGTAGTCTACTCCTGCCGCGTCCAACTGTAAAAATAGGAATAAAATAAAAAAATCCTTATACTCACCTCTCCTAAGTGTCACCCGCTGTAATCCGTGCGAGTGCTCACGCCGAGGAGAAAGACTCCAGCAGCGAGCTTGCTCCAGAGCTGCGCTTAGTGAATGACAGGGCACCGCTTGTTGAGCACAGCTCCGGGGCCCACTCGCTGCAGGAGTCATTCTCCTTGGTGTGAGCGCTCGCACGGATTGCAGCGGGTGACACTTAGTAGAGGTTAGTATAAGGATTTTTTTATTTTATTCTTTTTACAGTTGGACACGGCGGGAATAGACTATTACTCTCATCATTGACCCTGCTGGTGCTGATCGCAGCGCCTGCAGGGATCTATGATGAGGGCAGCACTCAGCGCTCTTCCCAAGCACTGGGTGCTAACTGTCATCAGTGTGCGGGACATTTTGCGGTCTGGACAGCAGGTAAAAAACAGACATGTCAGCGTGTTTTGCCCACGGACACCACATGGTCTGTGGAAAGTGGAAACACACTGACATGTGCACATATGCATTCATGTGAATGGGTCTACGTGTGTCAGTGTCTCTGGTACGTGTGGAAACTGTCACTGTACATACTGACGTGTGAAAGAGCCCTTAGTATCCGTCTGTGTGCGCTTGTTTTCATGTGTCTTTGTGCATGCCTGTGTGCTCTTCCGAAGATTTATTATATTTGGAGAGAGATGGGAGAGAAATTTTAGGAGACAGAATGGGGAGATGTGTGAAGAAACAGTATGGTGAACTAGGGGAGGGGTGGGAATGGCTGCCGGAACAGAATGGGGAAGGGATGTATGAAACAGTATGGAGAGTGGGGGAATAGTCTGAGGAGACAATATGGAGGGAGAAAAGTGTGAGGTGACACAGCACAGAAACTAGATAGTGTGGGGGAAGGTATAGAGATGCGGCAGTATGGGGGGAACAGTGTGAGGGCACAGCAAGGAGGGAGAGTGTGATGACTGGGCAGTATAGCGGAGACACCATATTAGAGGACAGTGTGAAGAGGGGGCCCAGTATGGAAAGGAGAGGACAGTGTGTAGAACATGTACCATAAGAGGGGTAGAGTGTATGTCATGTTTTGTGCAGGGAGCATTGTAAGAGTTAGGTTTATTCAGGGGCTCAGTGTAGATATTTGTATTCAGGAGACCGGAGGAGATGGAAGTCTGCTGAGACGAGCTGTGGATGTGAAAAGTCATCAAGGGGTCTGGACAAGATGGAGACGAAAAGAGAGAGAACGACTCTAATCAGAGAAGCCATCTCAGGTAAGATACCTGGATGTAAATGTTCATTTGTGATCCTGCCTGTGTCTCATCAGTACTGTGGTTCCTGTATGGTCCGCAGTCTGATGATGACTGATAACTCCCAGTATCTCTATTGTTAATTACATACTGGGAGTTGTAGGTTTATGTGATATAAAGATATATGGGTCTGACCTGACATTACAAATGATGGTGGTTCAGATGATGTATTCATGTACTGATGTGTTTGTGCACGTCTGCGTGTTTGTGCGCGTCTGCGTATCTGGAATAATATATATTTTTGTAAGATGCGTGTATGTAACAGTGCATTGTGGTGTGTAATAACATTCATATGCTTAGGGCTCCTTTACTAAATCTATTAGGACTTGCTCACATGTGTTAGGGAATTCCATTTGTCTTTCCACATTTAGGAACAGACAAGTGAAATTTGTTAACCTTGTCATAACCATAGGGTTGTACTTGTATGGAGCGGGTTCAGGAGCTGAGCCTGCTCCATACCAGGCAGATGACGGCTGTGTTACATAGCCGGCGTCTGCCTGTAACAGCAGTGATCAGAGTTCGCCTTGATTGCTGCTGTTCTGAGTATTTAAGTGCCCTTGTCAATCACTGACAGCCGCATTTAGATAGCACAATGGCCGGTGCATGCAGTCACCTGCTCCCTTCAGCCCCCTGTGACGCAGTTGCAGGTTGCTGATGGGTTGCCAGTAGTGCTGAGTTAGCGTGGTCTGATAAGGTGTTATCCCGGCATGCTCGGGTGTTATCCAGGTATCTTGTAGTGCTCTGCTAATATGCCCGAGTCCCTGCGGTAACATGTTTTGCGGCGGTAGACAGAAGCAACACATGCAGTGATTACCTAACAAACAGGCAATTCCTGCATGTGTTGCGTCTGCCTACCGCCGCAAAACATGTTACCGCAGGGACTCGAGCATATTAGCAGAGCACTACAAGATACCTGGATAACAACTGAGCATGTTGGGATAACACCTTATTCGACCACGCTCACTCAGCACTAGTTGCCAGGTGCTGCTTCCATGTTAGTCGTTCAATGAAGCTCAGCCTGAGGTTGGGCTCCATGGAAGTGTCACAATCAACGTTATTGCAGCACCCTCACTTTGTAGTTAGTGTTGACTGTAATGTCTCCCTCCACCGACCCTATAACAGGAAGCGAGTGGCGGCAGGGATAATAAAACGTAATTTTCTCCATGTAGCCAACGCTTTTCCATTAAGCCGTCGAACCAGGTTTTAAACCCTATTTACCTGCAGATTACCCCTATATCTGCAGATAAATAGCGTTTTTCAAGGTGACAAGTTACCATTAAAGGGACTCTGTCAGTACAGAATGACTGTTCGAACAAAGTCCTGCTGCTCAGTGCTTCACAGCGCGGCCACTCATGTAACTATAGTACATTATAGAAAAACATAACAAGTAATAAAACTGTTCATGGTGGGCTGTAGTGTGGTCCCCTAGAGTCAGTTCCCCTGGTGGGCCCTAGGCACCCCAGTCCGACCCTGCTAACAGTTGTACTGACAACTTCCGATGTGTTGATGTTACGGGGAACAGTTGCCCGCTGTTACGATGGCCCGCTGTTACGATACAATAAAACTTAAAGGACACGTCGGGGTCTACCGGACTGCAGAGGAGCTGCAGCAGCTGAGTCCCAGAGGAATGTTCAGCTAAGCACAGAGAAAGAAATGAACTAGTGTGTTAAGTGCACACACAAGTAGTAACTAAACAAGGTACAATGCTGGGAGTTAACAACACTCCAGAAACAAAACTAATAAACTTCTGCACTGCAAGACACCACTGTACAGAGCAGGAAGGATTTGGCAGCATGAAATGCCTGAGCACTAGATGGCGGCATATAGAGCTGCAGATAGCTGCAGGCCAGGAAAGGCCTGGAACCTAAGTTCCTAAAGAGGAGGAGGATCTCTGCAGCACCCAACACATGGGTGTAAAAGCGGCACTGTGACCACACATACAATGGCGGACCCTGGAATGCTGGATCGGTAGCAAGGACGGCTCCGTGGCATGGACACCAACCGGTGAACCGACACGGTAGAGCGTGCTGCTCACAGCATACCCCTAGCCCTAATTGAAGGCTAGGATGATTAGGGAGCTTTCAGCAGGAACCCTTGACAACGACTCTCACACACTGCATTTACTGCCAGAGACCTCACCTCAGGTTAGAAAGAGATAGACTAGGCACCAGGGCGCAGCCCATGGAGCCCTTAAATACACTAGAGACAGCCCCAGCCCCCGAGGACAACCAACCACGCTGTACCAGATAGCAAGGGGCGTGGCTTAGCGGCACATGATCACAACGGGGCATGGCTTAGCGACACATGACAACAAAGGGCATGTCTTAGCAGCACATGACCGCAGGGGGCGTGTCTTAGCGGCACATGACCGCAATAGGGTGTGGCTTAGCGGCACATGAGCAGAAACGTAGAAACCACACTTAGAATCCCTAAAACAGAACCTAAATGCTGACAATTACTGACCAGCATGAAAGGGCCTGACCGGACGCCGTGAGAAAGCCCTTCTCCTGCGTACCGGCCTAACACCCACCTTCTGTCTGCAGTCACCACACTGCTTGTTCTTGCCTATTGGGGTGACACGCCTCCCTCTCCCTGTGTGCTGCTGTCCTCGCCGTGCATGTCACCCACCAGGTTGGGTCAGTGACTTCATCTTCCACTTCCGCACCCTGGTCCTCCTCCTGTCTTTCTGGCAACTGTGTATCATCATCATCCACCTCTTGTGACCGTTTCCCACCATCGCCTTCATATGACTGTGGCTGCTCAAATATTTGGGCATCGCTACATGCGACCTCCTCTTGCCCCGCTTCAAGTGGACTGGGCGAGAGGCCCGAATCTATAAATGGAAAAGTAAACAGCTCTTCGGAGTGTCCAAGTGTGGGATCAGTTGTCTCCGGGCTCTCGGTATGGTGGGAGGAAGGAGGATCCGGGTGAGAAATATGCAGTCCAGACTCACGGCTACTGAGAGTTGACCATGTAAAAGACAGGGTGGTGGTGGCTAAGTGACTGGAAGCATTATCTGCTATCTAACCAATAACCTTTTCACACTGCTCTGTGTCCCCAATTAATTGGGACAGAAAGGTTGAGCGAGAAGATATGGGTATTTATTGTGGCACAATTTCAACATGCCCACGGTCTCAGCCTCGTCCTCTACATGCACCATCATCACCATCACGTCCACTTCCCCGTCCCTTGCCCAGTGCCTTGCCCATTTTAAATGGAGGATAATATTTTCCACGTTCACTACAAATGGCTGGATTTGAACCGCAGTGATATGTGATACGTGTGACGGAAAACCACATTTTTAAATAGCTGGCCTGTAGGTTACTATTTTTCACAGTGACCTGGTGTCAATAACTTCACTAACACACTGCAACAAAATTTACATGGAGGCCAGAAATGGCTGAATTTGGGGCGAACTTGTATGTGATACATGTGACGGAAAACCACATTTTAAATAGCTGGCCTGTAGGTTACTATTTTTCACAGCAACCTGATGTCGATAACTTTACTAACACACTGCAACAAAATTTACATGGAGGCCAGAAATGGCTGAATTTGGAGTGAACTTTTATGTGATACGTGTGACGGAAGGCCACAGTTTTAAAAAGCTGGTCTGTAGGTTACTATTTTTCACAGCAACCTCGTGTCAATAACTTCACTGACACATTGCAACAAAAATTACCAGGAGGCCAGAAATGGCTGAATTTGGAGCGAACTTGTATGTGATACGTGTGACGGAAAACCACAGTTTTAAAAAGCTGGTCTGTAGGTTACTATTTTTCACAACGACCTGGTGTCAATAACTTCACTGACACACTGCAACAAAATTTACAAGGAGGCCATAAATGGCTGAATTTGGAGCGTACTTGTATGTGATACGTGTGACGGAAAAGCACAGTTTCAAATAGCTGGCCTATAGGTTACTATTTTTCACAGCAACGTCGCGTCAATAAATTCACTGACACATTGCAACAAAATTTACAAGGCGGCCATAAATGGCTGAATTTGGAGCGTACTTGTATGTGATACGTGTGACGGAAAACAACAGTTTTAAAAAGCTGGTCTGTAGGTTACTATTTTTCACAGCGACCTGGTGTCAATAACTTCACTAACACATTGCAACAAAATTTACATGGAAGCCAGAAAAGGCTGAATTTGGAGCGAACTTACATGTGATACGTGTGATGGAAAACCACAGTTTTAAATAGCTGGCCTATAGGTTACTATTTTTCACAGCGACCTGGTGTCAATAACTTCACTGACACACTGCAACAAAATTTAAATGGAGGCCAATATTTTCCACGTTCACTACAAATTTCTGGATTTTTATCACTGTAATATGGAAAAGATCTGGCTGTATTCTGCTGTGACAACAAGCAAATGGAGCAGAAAACAGTGTTCTCTGGATTGCTTTTTAACCAAATAATCCGGTTTAAGATCAAAAAAATAATTATCCCTGGCCCTTGATACCTGGGGCTATTTGCAGAAATTTCTGTAAAAGAAGCAGCAGACATAATTGGAATGTAACCTCTTGTGCTGAATTATACACTGCAGTCTGCCACATACACTGCCTGCCTGCCTAGCTCTGATATATATACAGTATATATATATATGTATATTGTGGAATACCTAGACTAACAGGACGTTCAATGGATCCTCTTGCTATATGCACTGCAGTCTGCCACATATACCACCTGCCTGACAAATTCCTGCTATCATCACTGATCATATGAAGCTGGATTAGTCCTTAGAAGGACTGTTAGTTCAGATGGATATTATAGATATATGTTGTGGAATACCTATACTAAATCTAAACAAGCAAGTCTCTCTCTGCCTGATTCCGGGGTAGACTGTGACGATCATGGCGGCGCCCGGTCTTATATACACCTCATGATGCTGTGCGGCCAGCCAATCACTGCAATGCCCCAACCATCAAGGCAACGGCATTACAGTGTGTGGCAGGCAATCCCTGCATGTGCATTGGCTCTCTAAAGAGTGGCAAAAATGCAGAGAGGGGACCTGAGCTCCCACCCTAGCAACTAGGAAATACTCGCAGAGCACCGAGCATCTCGTGCAGTGAGATGCTCGGGTGAGTACCGAGCAGTGGCAAGCACATTCGCTCATCACAAGTAATAATCCATAACTTCTAAGACACAATACTTTATTAACAGAGCCAAGCATCATGAAATCTGACAAGTTATACAGTACCACAACCACCATCACTACTGACATACAGCATCACTTCCATCATCAGTACATGAATAAATCAACAGAAGCATCATCAGTATATAAGTATGTAACCAGAACCATCATTAGTACATGAATACATCACCAAAACCATCATAAGTACATGAATAAAGAACCAAAACCATCATCAGTATATGAATATAACCAGAATGAATACATGAATACATTGCAAGAATAACCATCAGTACATGAAAACATCACCATAATTACTATATGTTCATTAATACGTTACCTGAATGATCATGAGTAAATACATATATAATCAGTACCACAATTAGTACATGAGTACAGCACCAGAAACACAATTAGTATAAGAATACATCACCAATCTTAGTACAGCTATCAACTGCAATGTCAGGTCAGCCTCATATACAATGGTATTGCATGTGAACCTACAATTCTAAGTAAATTCATAGAAGACTAAGGGGTAACATTTCTCCTTATGGAGAGTCACACACCAGCTCTGGCACATCAAGGTAAGGAGGCTTATTCGCCATGCAATGCTCCTCTGGGAAATTTAATATGCAAATTGCCTCTTCAGAGAAAAAGAGGACTTGTACTCTACAGCGCCACCTATTGGAAGCAGCAATCCTACAAGTCACAATCAACCCTTTAACGAGTCATGCAATATGACTTAGGATAAAAGCCAAATCAGAATTTCAATTTGCAGACCCGATGTTTCGGGCTGTTGGCCCTCATCAGTGCAAAGTATGAAATCTGATTTGGCTAGGTGAGAGGCTCTGGACTGAGGTCTAAGGGGTAACATTTCTCCTTATGGAGAGTGACACACCAGCTCTGGCACGTCAAGGTAAGGAGGCTTATTCGCCATGCAATACTCCTCTGGGAAATTTAATATGCAAATTGCCTCTTCAGAGAAAAAGAGGGCTGAAACTTTACAGCGCCACCTATTGGAAGCAGCAATCCTACAAGTCACAATCAACCCTTTAATGAGTCGTGCAATATGACTTAGGATAAAAGCCAAATCAGAATTTCAATTTGCAGACACAGTGTTTCGGGCAGTTGGCCCTAGTCAGTGCAAAGTATGAAATCTGATTTGGCTAGGTGAGAGGCTCTGGACTTCATAGAAGGCGTGAGTAGTGATGAGTAGTGTTGAGCCACCCCCGTAGTGTTCGGGTTCAGTTCGGTTCGTCGAACACCGGGATGTTCGAGGAACTGTTCGTCGAACACCTTAGAACACCGTCGAACACCGTTGAACACCGTTAAAACCAATGGCAGGCAAACAAAAACACATAGAAACACATAGAAAACACCTTCAAAGGTGTCCAAAAGCTGACAAACTGCTCAGAAGACACTCTCTTTAAAAAAGCCATCCGGCAATTCAGCAGCGGCTTACACCGGTACCCGACAATTTAGACAAGAAAGAATAGAGCATCACACATAGATTAGATAGATAGAAACATGTCAGTCACATATATAAGAAGTACAGTGACAGTGTTGCTTACTGTACTTGTCATTTAGTGTTAAAGGATTTATTAAAAAAAAATAATAGTGTTTTCATGCACCGTCTCTTTAAAAAACTGGCCGGCAATTCAGCTTCTGTACCCGACAATTTATAACAGAAAGAATAAAGCATCACACATAGATTAGATAGATAGAAACATGTCAGTCACATTTATAAGAAGTACAGTGATAGTTTTGATTACTCTACTTGTCATTTAGTGTTAAAATAAAGGATTTATTAAAAAAAAAATGTGCGTGGGGCTCCCCGTAATTTTAGGCTCTAGCAGAGGTTAAGCAGACGGCAGGGGCAGATGTTTGAAGCCTGGGAAGGGGGTAATACCCACGGAGCTTCCCAGGCTACTAATATCAGCCCCCAGCTGAATACCTAGCCTTTACTAGCTATTAAAATGGGGGACCCCCAAAAAAATGATGTGGGGTCCCCCCTATTTTAATAGCTAGCAAAGGCTAGGCAGACAGCTGGGGGCTGATATTAATAGCACAGGAAGGGTGCCATGAATATTGGCCCCCTCCCAGGCTAGAAACACCAGCCGTCAGCCGCCCCAGAAATGGCGCATCCATAGGATGCGCCAATTCGGGCACTTAGCCTTGCTCTTCCCACTGCCCTGTAGCGGTGACAGTGGGGTAATAGGGTAGGGGTTGATGTCAGCTTATAATGCCAGCTGGCATCAAGCCCAGGTTAGTAATGGAGAGGCGTCTATAAGACACCCCCATTACTAACCCCATAGTCAAAGTTACAAAAAACACAAACACCCAGAATAAAGTCTTTTAATTGAAATAAAGACACAATTCTTTATTGTTCTAAATTAAACCATACTTACCATCATGCCCATTCCAGCTGAAGCCAATTATCTCCTGCAATAAAAGTAAAATAATAAAGCAACATCATCCTTACCTTTCCTTGGTTCCCACGACAGCTTCAGCTCTGCTACATTCACATGACAGGCTGGACTGCAGCAGAACGCTGCCATCCAGCTTGCCATGCGGCAGACACTGAGAAGCACAGGCATGCTTGCGCTCCTCAGTGTCTGGCTGTGACGGCATCCAGATGAGCCGAGTTCATGTCCAATGAACTCAGCTCACCTCATGCACGTCACTGACAGCGTTGGAAAATTCTCCTGTGCATGCGGTGAGTGCAGGAGAATTTTCCCACGTGGTCAGTGACGTGCATGAGGTGAGCTCATGTCCAATGAACTCGGCTCACGTCACTGACAGCGTGGGAAAATTCTCAGCGCTCAGCGCTTGAGCAGGAGAATTCTCCCACGCTGGGATGGCATTGAGATGACAGGCTGGATCACAGCTGAGCGCTGCCATTTAGCATGTCATCCTTCAGAGACACTGCAGAGCTCAAGCATGCCTGGGCTTGATGTCAGCTGGCATTATAAGCTGACATCAACCCAACCCTATTACCCCACTACCACCGCTACAGGGCAGTGGGAAGAGCGAGGCTAAGTGCCAGAATTGGCGCATCCATAGGATGCGCCATTTCTGGGGCGGCTGACGGCTGGTGTTTCTAGCCTGGGAGGGGGCCAATATTCATGGTGCCATCCTGGGCTATTAATATCAGCCCCCAGCTGTCTGCCTAGCCTTTGCTAGCTATTAAAATAGGGGGGACCCAACATCATTTTCTTGGGGGTCCCCCATTTCAATAGCTAGTAAAGGCTAGGTATTCAGCTAGGGGCTGATATTAGTAGCCTGGGAAGCTCCGTGGGTATTACCCCCTTCCCAGGCTTCAAACATCTGCCCCAGCCGTCTGCTTAACCTCTGCTAGGGACTAAAATTACGGGGAACCCCAAGCCAATTTTTTTTTTAATAAATCCTTTATTTTAACACTAAATGACAAGTACAGTAATCAACACTATCACTGTACTTCTTTTATATGTGACTGACATGTTTCTATCTATCTAATCTATGTGTGATGCTCTATTCTTTCTGTTATAAATTGTCGGGTACCGATGCTGAATTGCCGGCCGGCTGTTTCAAAGAGACGGTGCATGAAAACACTAATTTTTTTTAAAAAAATCCTTTACACTAAATGACAAGTCCAGTAACCAGCACTATCACTGTACTTCTTATATATGTATTTGACATGTTTCTATCTATCTAATCTATGTGTGATGCTCTATTCTTTCGGTTCTAAATTGTCGGGTACCTGTGTATGCCGCTGCTGAATTGCCGGCTTTTCATGTTTCACTGTGAGCACATCGATTTGGGCAACCACTGTAATGCCACAACCACTATGGCTGTGGCATTACAGTGAGTGGCAGACAATCCCTGCATGATTGGTGCTCTAAATAGCGCCAGACATGCAGGACACGCTTTTGGTGCACGAACAGTTATCGAACATAACCTCGAACAGCCAAATTTTTTGCAAATCGTTCGCGTTCGTCAAATGACTCGAACACCGCCCAAAACAGCTCGAATTTGAGATTGGCGAACAGTTCTAGTCGAACACCGCTCATCTCTAGTGATGAGATAATGTGCTCACTACTCCTCGGTACTTGCCCGAGCATCACGGTGCTTGACAAGCTCGGTGCTCGGCAAGTATTTCTGGGTTGCTCGGGCAGAAGCTCGGTTACCCGTCCTGCATGTTTAGCGCTCTTTAGAGAGCCAATGAACTTGCAGGGATTGCTTGCCATGCACTGTGATGCCGTAACCTTGTTGGTTGTGGGCATTTCAGTGATTGGCTAGGCAACAGCAACATCAGGTCTATTTAAGACCCAGTGATGCTAGGCTCATAACAGTCGATGCTAGGCTCATAACAGTCTACCCTGGAAACAGGCAGAGTAGGGAGAGCTGCTGCTGAGTCAAGGAGAGATTTGCTTGTTTATAGTTAGTAAATGTATTCCACAACATATCTATATATACATCTGAACTAACAGTCCTTCTGAGGACTAATCTAGCTGCATATATTCAGTGGTGATAGCAGGAGTTAGGCAGGGAGGCATGGTATATGGAAGACTGCAGTGCATACAGCACAAGAGGGTCCATAGCATGTTCTGTCTGCTGCTGATGTGACAGATATTTATAGACATAGCCCCAGATATCAGGGGACAGGGCTAATTTTTTTTTATCTTAATCCTGGTTATTTGCTTAAAAAGCAATCCAGAGTACACAATTTGTTTGCTCCATTTGCTTGTTAGCACTGCAGAATACAGTTAGATCTTTTCCATATTACAGTGATAGAAATCCAGAGATTTGAACTGAACGTGGAAAATATTGGCCTCCATTTCCATTTTCTTGCAGTGTGTCGGTGAAGCTATTAACACGAGGTCGCTGTGAAGAATAGTATTAGTAAACGACAGGCCCCCTTTTTAAAACCATGGTTCTCTGTCAGATGTATCACATATACAGTGGGGGAAATAAGTATTTGATCCCTTGCTGTTTAAGTGTTGTTTGCCAGAGGGATCAAATACTTATTTCTCAAAAAATGCAAAAAAAAAAAGATCTAATTTATACAATGTGATTTTCTCGATTTTTTTTGGATATTCTATTTCTCAATGTTAAAATTAACCTACCCTTAAAATTATAGACTGTTCATGTCTTTGTCAATGAGCAAACCTACAAAAACAGCAAGGGATCAAATAATTATTTCCCCCACTGTAACTGCATTCCAAATTCAACCATTTCTGGCTTCCATTTACATTTTGTTGCAGTGTGTCGCTGAAACTATTCACACGAGGTTGCTGTGAAGAGTAGTATTAGTAAACTACGAACCCACTTTTTAAAACCATTGTTTTCTGTCAGACGTATCACATATAACTGCATTCCAAATTCAGCAATTTCTGGCTTCCATTTACATTTTGTTGCAGTGTGTCAGTGAAGCTATACACATGAGGTCGCTGAGAAGAATAGTATTAGTAAACTACAGGCCTGCTTTTTAACCCCTTTAAAGCGCATGACGTATTAATACGCGTCTGTGCCCTGGGCTTTAAGAGCCTGACCCGTATTAGTACGTCATGGCGATTGCGAGCGCACACAGGCTGTACGGGCGCGATCGCCGCCGGGTGTCAGCTGATTGTCCCAGCTGAAACCCGGTACTATGTGCAGGGAGCGGTCCTGCACATTAACCCCCGCAATGCTACGATTGAAGTCGATCGCAGCATTGCGGTGGCTAAGGGGAGGTGATCGCAATACTCACCTCCTCTTCCGGCCTCCAGCGCTGTCTGCTGCGGCTTCCTGGATGTTGCCATGATGACCCAATGTCGTCATGACAACATCCGGGTCCCCAGACAGCAGGGAGATTTTTTGACCAAACTATCTTCTCACTGTGCAGCGCTGACAGCCTGCATGGCACAGGGATGGTGCTCCATTCCTGTGCTATACAGGCGATCAGAATAAAAAAAGTAAAAGTACCATAGTGGGACAAAGTATAAAAGTAAAAAAAAGTATCAGAAAGTGAAAAAAAAAAAATAATAAATTGTAAAAATATTTAAAAAAAAATAAAAAAATAATCCTCCAAAAATAAAAATATAACGTACCCATCAATAAATATTATTATGAAAAAAATCCAAACAAACGATAAAAGTACACATATTTGGTATTGCCACATCCAGAATGACCTGACATATAAAATTGTCTCACTAGTTAACCCCTTCAGTGAACACGGTAAAAAAATAAATAAAAAACGAAGCAAAAAACAATGCTTTATCATCATGCTGCCAAACAAAAAATGGAATAACACATGATCAAAAAGACAAATATAAATAAAAATGGTACCGCTAAAAACGTCACTTTGTCCTGCAAAAAACAAGCCACCATACAGCCCCATCATCCGAAAAATCAAAAAGTTATAGCTCTCAGGATAAAGCGATGCAAGAAAAATGCTTTTCCATAAAATTGCTTTTATTGTGTAAAAGCGCCAAAACATAGAGAAACAATATGAATGTAGTACCGCTGTAAACATACTGACCCGAAGAATAAAGCTACCTTATCAATTTTACCACACGCGGAGCAGAATAAAAAAAATGTAAAAATACCCAATTCCTGAATTGTTGGTTTCTGTTTATTCTGCCTCCCAAAAATCGGAATAGAAAGCGACCAAAAAATGTCACGTGCATGAAAATGGCACCAATAAAAACGTCAACTCATCCTGCAAAAAACAAGCCATTACATGACTCTGTCGGCCAAAATATGGAAAAATTATAGCTCTCAAAATATGGCGATGCAAAAACTAGATTTTACATACTTATTGGAACCACTTCTCACACTTTTCCCCCTTCTGCATATTTTCTTACATACTGGAACCCTCTTTCCGCAACTTGATGGCGATGGCCATCCCTTGGTATTTGGTCCCCAGCCGCCACTATTTCTCCGGTGTGCCATCCCCGCATTACACAAGCACGTGTCCCACAACATTAGCCGTGCCCTAAGCAACGCAGTTACTTGGAAAGTCCACCTAACCACGGACACGTGGTCCCCTCTTTATACTCTGCCCCATATTGCCCATCACATTGTATCCCCCACATTCTGCCTAGTCGTTTGCCTGTTCCTTACACTTCCCTCCTCTGCATATTGTCACAGCTATATCGTGTCTTCACATTGTCCTCACAAACTGTCCCATTTTCAAATCGTCCTGCCTGCAATCCCCTCACTGTGCCCCCACACTTACAAATTTCTATACTGTGCATACTTCCTTCTCACATTTTTCTCCATTACTATTCCCTCACACTGTCCCCCCACACTGACCCCTCTCTATACTGTTCTCCTCACACAGTCACCAGTTTCTATAGTGTGTTCCATTACACTCCATCCCATACTGTTTCCTTACACAATTTTCCCACTGATAATACTCCTCTGTATTTTTTGCTCCATTGTAGGGCTTACATTGATGCTGTCTTCTACTTCTTTGTAGTGAAGAAGTTTAATAGTCTTGAGGTTAAAGATAGACATAAGTCCATCAAGTACCAAATATAGCCTAACCTGTTGTTCCAGAAGAAGGCCAAAATCTTATGAGGCAGATGCTAGTTGGTCAGTTCATATTAAATTTCTTTTCGCCTCCACATATGGCAATAAGACTAATTCCCCGGATCAACGTCCCATCATACAATTTAGTACCTGTAGCGCCAACCTTTATAGTTATGTTAGGTGAGTTGGAGAGCAACTGTAAGTTGCCAGGTCCCCCGTCCCTAGTCTGTAAAAGTATTCCCATTTCCTGTGTCTCATTAGTCCAGCTTAGTTTGTCCGTGTTCCTGTAACAACTTTGGCAGTGTCCTTATCCTGAAACCGCATTGGCAGTACCTGTCTGCTACCCTGGGGGATGATTGCGCAAGCCTGAACCGTGAACACATAACCACGTCCACGGTATTTGTACACCGTGGCCGCATCGGCGGTACCCGAACTGTTACCTGAGACCAGTGTGTCTGAACCTGTCCCAGTGGCCGTCCTGTCTGCACAGTCTGAACCTGTCCCAGTGGCCATCCTGTCTGCACAGTCATAACGTGTCCCACGGGATGTCCTGTCTGAACTTGTCCCAAGTGGACGTCCTGCCCTGTTTAAATTTTGTTGACCCTTGGGGTCAGCTGCTACTGTTGGACGCGCCCTGGAGTTCTGGGGAACAGTTACCCGCCTTGTGTCTCTAACCACCCAACTGCCTCTTCCTGTCTGTTGTGGTGCCATGGATTCATTCTCCTCTGCGATGCTGTACCTGCTCTGCATCTCACCTTCCAAGGTTGTGTCAGTGACTTCATTGTCCACCACCTCGTCTTCCAATTCCTCCTCCTCCTGACTTGCTGACTTAACAACATCACTAGTTTTGAAATTGTGTCTCATCATCATCCATCTCTTGTGACAGTAATTGAAGTTTCCCACCGTCATCTTCTTGTGACCATGACTGCTCAAATATTTGGGCATCGCTACACACGCTCGCCTCACGTCCCGCTTGAAATGGCAAGGGCGAGAGGCCAGAATCTATAAATGGAAATGTGAACAGCTCTTCAGAGTGTCCAACTGTGGGATCACTTGTCTCCAGACACTCGGCATGGTGGGAGGAAGGTGGATCAGGGTGAATATTATGTGGTCCAGAATCATAGCTACTGAAACTGGACCGTGTGGAAGACAGGGAGGTGCCGGCAAACTGACTAGAAGCATTATCTGCTATCTAACCAACAACCTTTTCACACTGGTCTGGCTTCAAGAGTGGCGTTCTTTGCCCCCCTAAAAAATGCAACAGGAAGCTTGTTACACTGCAGTTGCAATATAACGATACTATTGGTTATCGGTCAAGTATGGATGTATGTTTTCAATGCACAACTGGCGCAGTTTAAATGGCATATAATATTCAGTTGCTTTAAAAACTTTGCAGGATTATTATCGCAGTAAAATTTGCACACCTCAGATGGACTTGTTACACTGCAGTAGCAATATAGCTATGCTATTGGTTACCGGCCAAGTCTGGATGTATGTTTTCAAGTTTAAATGACATATAATATTTTGAGGCTGAGAAAACATTGCAGTATTTGTATCACAGCAAATTTAGCACACCTCAGATTGACTTTTCCACTGCTTGCACTTTATATCAATGCTATTCCAATCAACAAAGTCTGGCTGTATGCTTTTAACGCACAACTTGAGCAGTATACATGGCGTATAATATCTCTTTTCACAACAATTTGTAGGATTAAGAGCAAAAAGAATATTATTATCCCTGAGAAGTTCTATTGATATGAGTTTCAGCACCATAAAGGACGCGCAATGAACCCTACCCTGTCCTACACTGTGCCTCCAGCACAATCTATCCCTAACTACTGCTAACAGCAGTATTAAAATTGATTAGAATTATCCCTAGGGAGGACTGTTGTTGTAGTTGAAAGAAATATAAATGTGGTTGAATCCCTGCATATACGCAGCTAAAAGTCTCTCCCTCATTCAGCAGCAGCTCTCCCTACTCTGCCTGTTTCCGGGGTAGCCTGCGATGAGCAAAGGGTCCCGGGTCTTATAGACACGATGACGCTATGCGGCTATGCAGCCAGCCAATCAGAGTAATGAAACTACCAACATTGCTATGGCATTACAGTGACTGGCAGGCAATCCAGGGCGGGGACTTGAGCTTGTGCATGAGCATTAAAAAAATACTCGCCGAGTAACGAGCATCTCAAGCACCATGATGCTCGAGCTACTAATGAGCAGTGATGAGCACAATAGCTTATGGAGGCAGTCACCACCTCAAATAGTATAGAGCATAAGCCTGTTTTTAATTAGTGCTGTATTCTACCTACCCTTTGAATTTGTAGGTTATAGACCCACGAGAAACATTTTGGATAAATATTAGATCTAGGGTCCTATCAAGGAAAGATACGCCTTGTCGCAGCTGGTGGACTTTCATGAATTGATTAATTTGTGTGTTATGTACCTTTATTTTATAAGTACACTGGCGAACAACGGGATAACAATGTTTTGAACTTTTGACTTTCAGACTCCATATCTCACCATCCACTACTACTTTGAACATGAGACTACCATCATTTTATTGAAAATCATCTTGGTTATCTCATACATAAATTTGACTTGCACTTATTTTGCATATGATTAGTAATGCAGATTCTTGTCATGTCACTGCATTGTTACTGTTTTGCTCCTGGTGGTAGAAAATTATTTTTCTTACTGCATACTACAAATTACAAATCTGTTCTCACATTCCCTAATTGCTCAGTGTTTTATTAGGTTGATTCCCAAGCAAAAGGTCACTGGTTCGAATCGAGGAGTAGCCATGAAGATGATTTCCCAAGAAAAGAGAAACAGCATTATCCAGTTTAACAATAGCACTCTCTCGGCCAGGAAAATTGCCTAACTGCATCATGTGAGTGCCATGACAGTTGGAAGAATATGAAATGAAGTCAGTCCATCAAGTAAGAAGATAAGAGGTATATGCTGAGGTAAAATATCACAGTTAACAAGTCGGCTCATCACAAGGTCTATCAATTCTGGCGCAACAAACAGTCGAGGTGGCTCGTATGCTTTGTAAAAGTGAAATCACAGATGTCCATGTAAGCACTGTGCTATGCACTTTACACCAAATGGTGTCCGGAAAAAGGTGAAAAAGCCTCAACTTCAGTATCATCATAAGAAGCGTCGGCTCTAATTTGCAAGAGTCAGAAAAGTGGACAGTAGAAAATTGGAAACAGGTGATTTGGAGCGATGAGACAAATGTCAATAGACTAGGCTCAGATGGGTGCAAATGGATCTGGAAGAAACAAGGAAAAAAGGGGCTAACGAATTGAGAAATTGAAGGAACTGTTAAGTTTGATGGAGGAAGCCTGATGATATGGGGTTTTTTCACAGCCAAAGGCATTGGATACTTGATCAGGCTAGATGTGGTCTCAATGCTGAGCTATATCTGAGTATCCGACAACACAAGTTAGTTCGTACACTCGAGTACTATGTGTATGAAAAGTACGACATAGTGTTCTACAAAATAGATTTCTCAACTGGTGCATATTAGACTATATTAAAAGCTAAATAGCTTGCACCCAATGATGTGAGTACGGGAAAATCGCTATGCATAGGAACTATAATGAAGAAAATATGCGATCAGAAACAACCCAACGAGTGTTCAATAATAAACATGAACCTTTATTCATAATATGATTAAAAGTCAGGAATAGATATCTCACATGAAATGTGCAAATGCATACATTGTTAAAAATCCATCATATACAGTATCAACATGGTCCATAGTGTGAAGAAGCCCAATAATTCTATTGTCCTATAACCCAGTATATCATGTACAGTGCCATCATACTGAAATCCCACTATATCCAACAGTATTAATCTATACTTTTCAAAACACCCAGGGATATTAAGTCACTAAGTGTATATACCTAGACATTGCATCGAAAAATCACCTGGTGACCGCACAGGGTATAGGTAAGTACATATATGAGGGAGAGCATACCTGGGCAGAGGACTGTGCTCTATTGACTTCCACAGATGGACCGCGCGTCCTCCCCAATGCGCGTTTCGGCGTTGCCTTCTTCAGGGCGCGTCAGTCCACATAGGAGGTGTGTGGTTTTAAATATTTAACCGGCCAATGGGATAAGGTGGGAGGACTTCTGACATCGGCGTCATGCGGTGGATCACGAAGTGGTCACGTGGGCCCACGTGACTCCGCAGGTCCTTGCATAGAGACATAGTGTTCTAGCAGCATACAATGACTCAAAGCATACGTCATGATTGGCAAAGAAATTATTCAATGACAATTAGTGATGAGCGAGCATGCTCGCTCATGCTCGGTGCTCGCCCGAGCATCTCACTGCTCGAGATGCTCAGCGCTCGCCAAATATTTCCGGGGTTGCTCGGCGGGAGCTCAGGTCTCCTCCCTGCATGTTTTGCGCTGTTTACAGAGCCAATGAACATGCATGTTGGTTGTGGCATTACAGTGATTAGCTGGCCGCAGAGAGTCATCAGGTCTAAATCAGACCTGGCGCCGCCATGTTCGTCACAGTCACTCCGGAATCAGACAGTGTAAGGAGAGGTGCTGCTGAGCTAGGGAGAGATTTCCTTGTTTCTAGTTAGTGTAGGTGTACCAAACTATATTAAAGACACATATCCATCTCAACAAACAATCCTTCTGAGGACCAATCCATCTGCAGAGATATCAGGCAGGCAGTGTATATAAGCAGGCGGGCAGGGCATATAGCAGACTGCAGTGCACATAGCACAAGAGGCTCCATTCCAGTTTTCCAGAATACAGCCAGGTCCTTTCCATATTACAGCGCTAAAAATCAAGCTATTTAAAACTGTGATTTGTCCATCACACAGATCACATATAATTGCGCTAAAAATACTACCATTTCTGGCCTCCATTAAAAATATGTTTCAGTGTGTCAGTGAAGCAATTGACACCAGTTTGCTGTTCAAAATAGTTACCTCCAGGCCAGGTATTTAAAACTGTGCTTTCTACGGCACACGGATCACATATACGTTTTCAGAAAATACTGCCATTTCTTGCCTCCATTAAAGAATTTTTCAGTGTGTCAGTGAAGCAATTGACACCAGTTTGCTGTTCAAAATAGTTACGTACAGGCCAGGTATTTAAAACTGTGTTTTCTCTGTCACACGAATCACATATACGTTTTCAGAAAATACTGCCATTTCTGACCTCCATTAAAAATTTGTTTCAGCGTGTCAGTGAAGCAATTGACACCAGTTTGCTGTTCATAATAGTTACCTACGGGCCAGATATTTAAAACTATGTTTTCTCCATCACACGGATGACATATACATTTTCAGAAAAAAATACCATTTCTGGCCTCCATTAAATTTTTTTTTCAGTGTGTCAGCAACGTTTTTGACACAAGTTTGCTGTTCAAGAAAGTTACCTACAGGCCAGGTATTTAAAACTGTGGTTTCTCCGTCACATGGATTACATATAACTTCGCTCCAAGTTCAGCCATTTGTAGTGAGCGTGGAAGATATTGTCCTCCATTTAAAATGGGCAAGGTGCGTGGCAAGGGATGGGGAACTGGCCGTGATTCGGATGGTGATGGTGCATGCAGGGGCTGAGGCTGTGAGCAAGCTGAAATTGTGCCACAACAAACACCCACATCTTCTCGCTCAACATTCCAGTCCCAATTTCCAGGGGACCGCAGCACACCATTATTGAACCCAGAGCAGTGTCAAAAGGTTGTTGGTAAGATAGCGGATATTGCTTCCAGTCTCTTTTTCCACCACCACCACCACCACCATGTCTTCCACACAGTCAAGTCTCAGTAGCCGTGAATCTGGACTGAATATTCCTCACCCTGATCCTCCTTCCTCCCACCATGCTGAGTCCTCGGAGACAACTGATCCCACACTTGGACACTCTGAAGAGCTATTCACTTTTCCATTTATAGATTCGGGCCTCTCGCCCGGTCCACTTGAAGCGGGGCAAGAGGAGATCGCATGTAGCGATGCCCAAATATTTGAGCAGCCATGGTTACACGAAGGCGACGGTGGGAAAGTGTCACAAGAGGTGGACGATGATGAGACACAATTGCTAGAAATTCAGGGGGAGGACGAGGGTGCGGAAGTGGAAGACGAGGTGGTGAATGATGTAGTAACTGACCCAACGTGGCAGGAGGACATGCAGAGCGAGGAGAGCAGCACACAGGGGGAGGGAGGCAGAGCACCCCAACAGGCAGGAAGAAGCAGTGTGGTGGCCGCAGACAGAAGGCAGACAACCGTTCCCCATAACACCAACACCAACGAAGTTGCCAGTACAACTGTTAGGTCTTCCCGAGTCTGGTTGTTATTTAAAGACTCTGCCGATAACCCCAAAAAGGCAATTTTCACCACCTGCCAGGCCAGCATCAGCAGGGGTGGCAAAACGACCAGCCTGACCACCAGCATGATCAGGCACATGGCAGCAAAGCACCTGACTTTGTGGGCCGAAACCCAGGGTCCAGGAACAGTGTTTGCAGGTGGCACCACTGCTTCTTCTGCTGTTGTGCATGCAAGCCAATCCCCTGTCCATGTTGCATGCGAAGATGCCTCTTGCCCTGCACCTGTCATTGCACACTCTCAAGTAGCAGCATCAGGAAGCACGTCCATGTCCTTGTCCTAGCGCAGCGTTCAGTTGTCCATACCCCAGTCCTTGGAACGCAAGCGCAAATATGCAGCCAACGCCCCACAGGCCACACTACCAAATCCCTAAATTTTACGACTACTTGCGCTCAAAATGTTGCCTTTTAGGCTCGTGGAGACGGAAGCATTCCGCAACTTCATGGCGGTGGCCATCCCTCGGTACTATTTCTCCCTGTGTGCGGTCCCCGCATTTCACAAACACGTGTCCCAAAACATTAGCCTGCCCTGAACAACGCAGTTTCTGGGAAAGTGCCCTAACCACGGACACGTGGACTAGTGCTTGTGGGCAGGGACGGTACATCTCGAGGATGGCACACTGGGTTAATATAGTGGAAGCCGGGATCCAGTCGGACCTTGGGATGGAATACGTCCTCCCGACACCAAGGATTGCTGGCCCTAGGTCAATCAGGGTTGCCCCCACAGTCCACAGCTCCTGCACCTCATCCTCCTCAGCCTCCTCCTCTTCAGCCTCCATCTCTGAAATGACCACATCAGTCACAAGCCGGAAGCACTGCAGCACTGCCTCGGCCAAGCGGCAACAGGCTGTGCTGAAGCTAATATGCTTAGGTGACAAACTGCACAAGAGTTGCGGACAGCTCTGAAAGAGCAGCCAGATCTGTGGCTCACACCACTGAACCTACAGCCACGCATGGTCGTGTGCGAAAATGGCCATAAGCTGGTGGTTGCTCTGAGGTGAGGTGAGCTCACACACGTACCATGCCTGGCCCATGTGCTTAACCTCGTGGTTCAGCAGTTTCTCAAATCCTACCCGGAGCTGCGGTATCTGCTTTTTAAACTACACTGCCTGTGTGCCCATTTTAGAAAGTCACCTACAGCATCCGCCGCCCTTGCCGTGCTTCAGCAGCGATTGCAGCTTCTGGCTCACAGACTGGTGTGTGATGTCCCCAAGCTTTGGAACTCTACACTGCAGATGTTGGGAAGGATTTGTGAGCAGAAGAGGGTAGTTGTTGAGTACCAGCATCAACAAAGCCGTCGGTATTCAGTTAAGACTCCACACATAAGACCTCAGGAGTGGACATGGATTTCAGACATATGTAGCATCCTCCAAAACTTTGAGGACTCCACCAAGATGGTGAGCGGCGATGACGCCATAATTAGCATCACCATCCCCCTTCTCTGTCTTCTGAAATGCTCTCTGCTCACAATCAAAGAGGATGCATTGAAGGCAAGCACGATGAGATGGAGAAAGGAACCATACAGGGTGATTAAACACAGCCCAGCCTCATCTCATCTCAACGTGTATTGGGTGACAATGAGGAAGAGGAGGAGGAGGAAGAACAGGAGTTAGCTTCATGCGCTATAGACATTACTACCTGAACAACTGTCATGCCGTCTGTTCAGCGTGGATGGCCCAGAGGACAGAGAGGAGGAGGATGAGGAGGAGAGCATGGTCAGTCATCCTCTTGGTGAGGACACGGAAGTCTTGCCTGTTAGCAGTCTGGCACGCATGGCTGAGTTTATGTTACGCTGCCTTTCCCATGACCCTCGCGTTCTCAAAATTTTGGGTGACTGTCATTACTCGTTGGTGACACTTCTAGACCCACTCTACAAGGTGAACTTTATATCTCTTATTCCTGAGGCGGACAGGTCTTTCTCAGTACCAGAAGGCCTTTGCTGCGGAACTATTAAAAAAATTTTCATCTGAAAACGCTGGCGGCAGAGGTCACAGTTCGTTGGACAACCAAGGAGTACAGGCGAGAGAGACGCAAATGGAATCCAGCAGAGGCAGGGGAACACTGTCAAAGTTCTGGGAGAATTTTCTCAGCCCTTCCCATTGCACAGGCCCTGAGGCACGGGGTACTCTCTCAAAGAGTGCAAAGTTTGGGAAGATGCTAAGGGAGTAACTTGCCGACCGTATCAATGTCCTCCATGATTCCTTTGTGCCTTATAATTATTGGGTATCCATGCTGGATACGTGGAATGAACTGGCTTTTTACGCCTTGGATGTCCTGGTCAGCCTTGCCGCCAAAGTTTTATCAGAGCGGGTTTTTAGTGCCGCTGGTGGAATTATAACTGATAAGCGCATCCGCCGGTCAACTGAAAATGCTGACAGGCTGACTCTAATAAAAATGAACAAGGGCTGGATTGGGCCAGACTTCTCAACACCACCGAATGATAGCAGCGAACATAAAATTAAATCCAGTGTCTTTTTTTGGGACGTGTATTCCCATGCACCTCTTCACACCCAGACATGGGTATACGCTTCTTGATTTTGTCTATTTGCTCTTGTCCTCCTCCTTCTCCTCATCCTCATCCTCCACCACCATATCACCAGGGTGACCGTGGTCCGTGATGCAACACCCACATAATTTTTTTAAAGAGTGTTTGTGACGCCCGTAAAAAAAAAAAATTATACAGTATGTTCATGTATACCCCCCAGGAGTAAATGTTTGTCAGCCCATACACTTAGTGCATGGACATTACAAGTATAGGAGACCTGCTTCTTTCTAATGGGAACATTTTTTATGAGGCCCTCCTCCATGTCTCTCTCAAGGGGCATTGGAGTGCCTCCCAATTTTTGGCAGCCCTTGCATTCACTGCATAGGCCAACATTATGGGAGACCCACTTCCTAATTATGTGAACATTTTTTATTAGGAGGCCCTCCTCTACGTCTCTTCCAATGGGCATTGGAGTGCCTCCAAATTTTTGGCAACCCTTGCATTCACTGCATAGGCAAACACAATGGGAGACTTACTTCCTAATAATGGGGACATTGTTTTCAGGAGGTCCTCCTCTAAGTCTCTTCAAAGGGGTATTGTTGTGCGTCCAAATTTTCAAAGTGGTATTGGGGTGCGTCAAAATTTTGGGCAGCCCTGCACTCACTGCAGACGCAATAACAGTGTAGGAGACCCACTTTTTAGTAATGGGAACAATAAAACATAGCCGGCTGATGGCTCTCTAAGAACAGTGAGGGCCGACTACTGGCTCTTTAAGAATAGTAAAGGCCACCTGATTGCCCTATAAAAATAGGCTTTGTGACTTTCAAAGTCCCTTCTTCATAAATGAAACACGATGTGTCTGATGATATCTCACACTCCACATGGCCTGATAAGGTTGTAAAATGTTAAAATGACATTTCCTGGTGAATTCATTTGTCACGGTTGAAAGCAATGCAAAAGTGAAAAAAATGCATCAAAAATGCTAAGTGTGAACATAGTCCAAGTTGTGGAGGAGCATTTTTGTTTTTGGTTATTTATTTTGCTTTATATACAAGTCATTACCCTGGAAAGGATGTTCCTTAACATATTTCCCAGGAAATTCCATTTTGGTTTCATTTTTGTATGTTTTATTGTGAGTCCGTAAAAGTGGCATAATACCTCTGACAATGTTGTTGACAGAAGTGACCTGGGAGTCAGAAATGCTTCCCCATGCTGTCCCCATGTCATTTGAGCACTGTTCCCATTGATTTTGGCAATTTTTAGGCCCTCTGCAGACCACCGGGGGGAGCCACCTGAAAAATGCTCGAGTTTCCCATAGACTTACATTGGCCTCGTTGCTCGGGTCGAGCACCCGAGTATTCCAATGTGCTCGACTCGAGCATCGAGCATCTGAGCATTTTAGTGCTTGCCCATCACTAATGACAATGAAATAGAGGTACTGGGTTGGCCTCCACAGCTCCCAGATCTCACCCCAATGAATGACTTGTGGGTAGAGTTGAAAAAAAAAAAAAAGTATATTTACCCAAGTGAGTTGACCAGTATACATCAACTTTGGGAACGTGTAAAAAAAGACCTGAGATCAGATTTCGGTTGAGACATGCATGAATGTGATTGAGAGCATGCCCAGAAGGATTCAGGCAGTGTTGAAAGGCAATGGTGGATTTACAAAATACTAACAAAATAATAAAAATGAAAGTTTTGACTTTTAGAAACAAAACAGTAACAATGGAGTGACATAACAAGAATCTGCATAACTAATCATATGCAAAATAGTTGCAAGTCAAATCTATGTATGAGATAACCAAGATGATTGTCTATAAAATTATGGCAGTCTCACGTTCATAGCAGTAGGGGTATGTGAGATATGGAGCCTGAAATTCAAAAGTAAAACATTGATACCCTTTTGCTCGTCAGTGCAGTGTATATTCTACAGGTGTTTACATAGTCATCATTAGTCAGTCTGCTTATTTAAAGGGTGAAAAGTAGTCTCTGTGCTGATTGGTATCATGGTGTGTACCACAATGAATATACACCATAGAAAGCAATGGAAAGAGTTGACTCAGGAGATTAAAAAGAAAATTATAAACAAACATGTTAAAGTAAATGTCATAAGACCATCTTCAAACAGTCTGATGTTCCTGTTATTACAGTTGCACATGTTATTCAGAAGTTTCTGGTTTATGGGGCTTTATCCAACCTCCTTGGGAGTGGCTTTAAGTGGAAAACTGATAAAAATTTGAGGAGACGGATAATATACATGGTAACCAAAGAGCCCAGAACAATGTTCCAAGAGATTACAGGTGAACTCCATGGTCAAGGTAAATCAGTGTCAGATCGCACCATTGATTGCTGTCTTGGCCAAAGTGAACTTTATGGAAGATGACCGAGGAGGAAAACACTGCTGAAAGCAAATCACAAGAACACAAAACTAAAATGTGCTAAAATGCATATTGACAAGCTACAGAGCTTCTGGGCAAATATATTTTGCATAGATGAGATAAATTTGGAGCTGTTTGGCAAGTCACCTCAGCTCTAAGTTTACATTTGCAAAAATGAAGCGTGCAACACAAACCCCACCAGCCCACATACTGTAGCACCCATCAGCCCCGATAAGTGAATTTTGCTTTTACGTTGTTGTGCCCCTCACCACTCTCTTAAAGTGAACCTGTCAGCAGGATTTAGCCCTATAAATTAAAGGCATGGTTATAATGGGGCTGTAATCAAGATTAATCTGATACCTGATGTGAAGGGATCCGCTCAGTGGTTGTTTAATACTCACCTTATGAAGTTTTCAGAAAATATCATCTTGTGTGCTTCAGGGCGGGACATGGGGGCAGGGTCTAAATTGTGCCAGAGGTGGTGCATGTGCAGATCGAGATCTCAGCTCTAAACTAAGCTGAGATCTCGATCTGTGCATGCGCAGTCTCCGGCGCCAATTTATTGAAGTCCTGCGCTGAATTTTAAAAAGGAGGCAGGTCACTGAATTATTAATGACCTGCAAAAGAAACAGAGGAGGCTGGTGGGGGGCAGAGAAGAGGACCCTGCCCCCATGTTCCACCCCGAAGCATACTGAAGTGCACAATTCGTCATTTTCTGAAAACTTCATAAGGTGAGTATTAAACAACCACTGAGTGGATCCCTTCACATCAGGTATCAGATTAGTCAGCATCGCAGGGCCATTATAGTCATGCCTTTATTTTATAGGGCTACATCCTGCTGGCAGGTTCGTTTTAAGGCTGTGTGCCCACTATGCATTTTCTAAGCATTTCCACAGCGCAATTCCCCTTCAGAAATGCTTGAAAAACGCTTGGTAGAAGGTCTGCCATGTTCCCCAATGATAATCCGCATGTGCTATGCACATGCTGCGGAAATTTCCGCTGTGGATTATCGTTGCGGAAAAATCTGCCACACTACCAATTATTTTGCGGAATCGCTGTGTTTTCGCCGCCATTGACTTGCATTGGACCGCATGTCATCTACATCACTGCATCTGCAGATGTGGATACCATGCGTTTCAATGTGCGGATAGTACCCGGGTTTGGAGAAGAGGAGACTCTCCTCCGGACCTGGGTACCATAGTACCTGTAAAAAAAAGAATAAAATTAAAAATAAATATTATACTTACCTTCTGATGGCCCCTGGTGTCCTTAGCGATGCGTCCTGGCTCTCCGTCAGCTCACGATGGTCTAAAAAGGACCTACCATGACGTAATTTAGTCATGTGATGGGTCACGCTACCGCTGACGTTGGCAGTCGCGTGACCTGTCACATGACTAAATGAGGTCATGGCAGGTCCTTTTAGTCCACCGCGAGCTGCCGGCAAGCCAAAATGCATCGGATAAGGACACCGGGGGCCATCAGAAGGTAAGTATATTATTTATTTTTTATTTTTTACCATTCTTTTACGGTCATACTATATAAATCCATACCGGTTGCATGGATTTATATAGTGTGACCAAGTTGTCAAGCACTTTCCAAGTGATGCTAAAATCGCTTGGAAAGCGCTTGACAACCCACATGCGGAATGCATGCAAAAACGATTCACTTCCGCTTGTCCCTGGCAGGAAAAACGCATGCAAAATCTGCATGCGTTTTTTCTGCCAGGGAGATGCAGAAACTCTCAGGAAAAATCCAGAGCATTTCTGCATCGTGGGCACATAGCCTAAAGGAGTTATTTGAAGAGCCACATGTGAATGGCGCTGCAGTGCGTATGATCAACCACAGCTGCATTTATATGGTGCTCTTCAAAGCTACATTTCTCAGGATCGTGGGGGTCCCAGAGGTCACATCCACAGCAAACGGAAAGTAATCCCCTACTCAGAAGAAAGGGGGTAACCCATTTAAACAGGCTTTTCAAGATTTATTTTTATTTGCCCATAGGAATGTAGAAAATAATAAAGCAATAATGTCAATCCAGAAGTCCAATGTTGCCAAGGGCTCGTGCAAACAAGCGTATGAATCAGGCGTGTGTTATCCAATGTTTTATCAAATTGCACACTGACCAATGTTATGCAATGAGGCCGTAGAGAGAAACATTTTTTCTCATACTGATTGTGCTTGAGAAAAAAATAGTAGCAACATGCTGCGATCTGACGCTGGGTGTGGGAAAACAATCAGTTGTACACTGCACAAATCTCGCCTTTATGGAAGAGTGACAAGAAGAAAGCCATTTCTCAAAGATATCCATAAAAAGTCTCGTTTGAAGTTTGCCACAAGCCACCAGGGAGACACACCAAACATGTGGAATAAGGTGCTCTGGTCAGATGAAACCAAAATCGAACTTTTTGGCCACAATGCAAAACGATATGTTTGGCGTAAAAGCAACACAGCTCATCACCCTCAAAACACCACCCCCACTGTCAAACATGGTGGTGGCAGCATCATGGTTTGGGCCTGCTTTTCTTCAGCAGGGACAGAGAAGATGATTAAAATTGATGGGAAGATGGATGGAGCCAAATACAGGACCATTTTGGAAGAAAACCTGTTGGAGTCTGCAAAAGACCTAAGACTGGGAAGGAGATTTATCTTCCAACAAGACAATGATCCCAAACATAAAGCAAAATCTAGAATGGAATGGTTCAAAAATAAACGTATCCAGGTGTTAGAATGGCCAAGTCAAAGTCCAGACCTAAATTCAATCGAGAATCTGTGGGAAGAGCTGAAAACTGCTGTTCACTAACGCCCTCCATCCAACCTCAATGAGCTCGAGTTGTTTTGCAAGGAAGAATGGGCAAGAATTTCAGCCTCTCCATGTGCAAAACTGATAGAGACTCACCCTGATGAGTTAATACAAAGTATTAACTCAAGGGGGCCGACTAATATTTCATGCCCCACTTTTCAGTTTTTAATTTGTTAAAAAAGTTTAAAATATCCAATAAATTTCATTCCACTTCACGATTGTGTCCTACTTGTTGTTGATTCTTCCCAAAAAGATTAGAATTTTATATCTTTATGTTTGAAGCCAGAAATGTGGCAAAAGTTAAAAAAGTTCAAGGGGGCCAAATACTTTCACAATGCACTGTATACACAGCAGTAGCACCTATATAATGAATATACAGCAGTCAATATACAGGTGATATTGACTGCTGTTTATAGATACATCATGCATTTTCTATATTAGGAGTGGACTCACACAGATCCCTACGGTGATGGTGGGTGAAGACCTGCAGTGTGTCCGACTGTCCGTATCCAGCCTGCAGATGAGGAATCCCTGGGGCCCGGGGCTGGTGAGCAGAGCACAAACTCAGCCCCCCCCCAAAAAAATTCTGATGCTGATACAGGCCTGTACCACAATGGATCAGTATTAGTGGGGGCATCACCCACACATGGGGCACAATAGAGCGGTATTAGTGGGGACATCACCCACACTGGGGCATAATGGAGAGAGGTAATGGTGAGGTATTGGTGGGGACATTAACCATATCCATCTCCTGTCTGCCATCATGACGTAATTCCAGTGTCCTACGGCGATCCGGGTCACTTCTCCAGCAGCCACATCAGCAATCACTGGTGTAATGTCTGTAGAAGAAAGCACTATATACACTGACAGGAGTGTAATCACTCCTGTCAGTGTATAGTGCTGTGCTGCAGAAGTGAGGTCACTGGAGTTCAAACATCTAAAGATCAGATAAAAGCTTCGCTGATCTCACTTTCGGCATCAATGTTGCATGGGAAAATTCTCACGCACCACCGGTGCCGTAAGTGAGGTCTCGGAGCTCTCAGCTGATCTTCAGCTGTTTGAACTCCGGTGACCTCAGTGCTGGCAGCTCCTTGAGTTACAGTGCAGGAGCAATCAAGATCCTGTAAATGTATCGCCGGTTGCCGGATAGAACGATGACATCTCTGGATCTGGCTGTGCTGTCAGTGACATCGATGAGGGACTCTCACGATATGGACTGCGTCAGAAAGGTGAGGATTATGGTGATTTTATCTTTATTACAGGTGACATGGGCTTTGGATTAAGTGTAAGGTGAGTATATGATATATATATATTTTTTTTACAGGGGACAAGGGCATCGGGGACCAGGTGTACGTGAGTATAATGTGTTTATTATTTTTACTTAAATAATTATTTATTTGTTTAAACTTTTTTTTACTTTCACTTTCACTGTGCAAGCGCCACTGAAAAGAGATCACTCCTCCCATCAGCAGCGCTTGCGCTGCATGTGTACAGTGACAGTTGGCGCCGGATGATGGGGGTAGCAGTACCATCAGCCGGCGCCTGTGACCCGTGGGAGCTTTTTACCGTGGGTCACTGTCACAGCTGTAGGATCATGCTGACACCTGACAGCATGATCCCGCAGTGCTGTGACCGGTGGTAGCGATCTTACCACTGATCACAGCCCCTGATTCCCATGGGAAATCTAGGATGGTAGGGCCCCGTTCGGGTTTGTGTTCATGATCGGGTGCTCGAACATGAACATTTTTTTTGATGTTCGGGCTTTATTTTATGAACCTGAACATCAAAACAGTCTCTCATCTCTACTATCACGCAAATGGAGCAGTAAAAATGGTGTATTACACTGCTTTTCACAAAAATTTGCAGGATTAAGAGAAAAAGAATCTAGGTCTATTGATAGGAGTTCCAGCAGCAGAAATAACAAGCAATGGACACTATTCTGTACTATACTAGCTCTCTACAAACTCTGCCTAACTAGCGCTATCAGCAGGATTAATATTTTCTTCAGAATGAGCCCTTACAAGGACTGTTAGAGTAGATTTCTAATAGTGGTGTGGAATCTCTGTTTAAAATAACCACAAATTTTCTCCCTTGCTCAGCTGCAGTTTTCCCTACTCTGCCTGTTTGACTGGTAGACTGTGATGAGCATAGGGTTCTTATATAGACCTGATGACACTATGCGGCCAGCCAATCACTGTAATGCCATAACTAACATGGCTATGGTATAACAGTGACTGTCACGGAATCCCTGTATAGTAATTGGCTACCTAAAATGCGCCTAACATGCGGGGCGGGGACTCGAGCTCCCATCCGAGCATTTCAAAATTACTTGCCGAGCACTGAGCATCTTGAGCACTGTGATGTTCGGTCACGTAACGAATAGTGGCGAGCATGCTCGCTTATCATTACAGTACACCTGTAAATAAATTCCCAAAAGGGTATAGTTTCCAAAATGGGGTCACTTGAAGGGTATATTCTGCTCTTCTAGCACTTAGGGGCTCTGTATATGGAGTCCGCAAACTGTTCTAGGAAAATCTGTGTTCCAGGAGGCAAATATCCCTATTTCCCTCCTGAGTGGTTGTGGTTAAGCAGTACTGTTCAGCCACATACAGAATGGGGTATTTCCACGTTCAGCAGAAATTGTGTGACACATTTTTGGTGGCATTTTTACCATTTCCCCATGTGAAAATGTAAAATCTGGGGCTAAAACAAAATTTTAATTATTTCTTCTTCACTGCCCAATGGCATAAAATTCTGTAACATATCAGAAGTGTCAATATGATCATTGCACCCTTAGTTCAATTCATTGAGAGGTGTAGTTTGTAAAATGGGGTCACTTATGGGGGGTTCCGCTGTTCTGGCACCTCAGGGGCTCTTCCAAACCATAACAGTAAAATCTGCACTAAAATATGGCACTCCTTCCATTCTGAGCTTTGTACTACTCTTGAAAAGCAGTTCTTGATTACATGTAGGATATTGGTACACTCAGGAGTAGTGTTGAGCCACCCCCGTAGTGTTCGAGTTCGGTTCGGTTCGTCGAACACCCGTGTGTTCGCCGAACTGTTCGTCGAACTGTTCGTCGAGCACCTTCGAACACCGGCAGGCAAACCAATGGCAGGCAAACAAAAACAAATAGAAACACATAGAAAACACCTTCAAAGGTGTCCAAAAGCTGACAAACTGCTCAGAAGACACAGCTAACACATGGAAAAGTGACAAGTACATATAGTCATGCGAAAAGAAAAGAGGTGGAGGAGTAAAAGGAGGGGGAGACACAGATATAGGCATGTCATGCCCTTCTAAAATCCAAAAAGTGAGAAGCCGACACGTTCAGTCTGCTCCTGCCCGTGCCACCTCCGTGTCGCTGGGTTTGTGCCAGAGCCGCGGTGAACCCTGACGGCCAACCCCCTCTCCCAATACTGGTGCCTGTCCGCTGGTGGGTCGAGCGATCCCCCCTGTGGTGGAGGCAGCTCTAAGCTTTTTAATTTAAATTGTCTCTCTAATTTGAATGAATACACTTTAAATCCATTTACAAGGATCTATTGGAGGGCAAGTCTCATGCCAGCAGCCGCGTAATTCCAGCTCCAGTAGCGTCCACTAAAGCTGCTGCAGTTAAAAAGCTTTTATAAGGATCGAGCTCGGCTGTCCACCGCAAGGCATCCTACTGCCAGTCTCAGCCCCTATGCCTTGGGGTGCCTCCTGATGCTCTTCACTGAGTATCCCGTGGTCCCGAAGCATTTCCTTTGAAAAAATTAAGTGTCCAAACTACAGGTGGTGTAGCTTGCTTAACAGCCGGGATAATCCGCTGACTAGCAGACACTGCTACTAGGCACAAAGTATTTCCTGGGCTAGATGCAGTTAAAAATTTGTAATTAGATACTCTCGTTGGATACTGAGAAAGCATTCCATAGAGTCTCCTGGCACGCCATATATGATTCTCTTAAAAAGCTTGGGGTAGGGGTCTAGGGGACCCTTTTATAGCCAAAATCACGGCCCTGTATCACAATACGTCACCTAGGCTGAAGATAAATGGAATTGTAGCACCCTGAGGGCTCGGTTGCTACAGAGGTATTGCACCTCACCCAGAGGTGTGATATCTCACTCTCAGGTAAGGATGTAGTGTGGATCAGGACCCGACACCTGCATGCATTACACCACATTGCCGTGGGGCAGGGCGACCAATATGCCTCTGAGATGGGCACGACAGTCCCTGTCCCTGGCTGGAGTGGGGGGAGGGAACACCGAGGAAGGGGAAGCCTGTAGTGCAGGAGCAGGGAGGAAGCAGTTCCTGGGTGCATTGAGAAGGGAGTATAAAAGGTGGGCACCATCTTAGTTCAGTGCAGAGAAGTCTGAGCAGAAGTGGCAGGGAGCAGGGGCTCTGCATGAGCTCTGCTCCGGAGGCGGGCCTAGTCACAGAGGCCCAGGCCTGGAAGAGGGAGAAGGAAGGAAGAGGAGCGGAGAAGGCTCCAGGAACGAGGAATGAAGGGATCCCAGGGGTGCGGACGGGCGAGTCGCCACCGCACGCCCGAATCCACCTGCGTGGAGGGGTCAGGCCAAAGGGGGAGACCGGTCCCCGAAACTAGTGGAGGCAGGAAACGACCCTCAGCTAGAAACCGGAGGCTGTGACATTTTATGTGGCGCAGCCCCTCACTACACTCGCTAGGAAGGCACCACATAGGGTCAGGGAAACTGGCGCCAAGTTTACCAAGAGCAGGCCCGAGGCAGCCGGACAGAAGGGTTGGTAAGAAAGGACAGACAAAGGACACACAAAGGGGGTCCTGTGAAGCGCTCTAAAGTTATCTGGGAGTTGTCTGAGCCCCTCACCTGGTGAGCACAGTACAACGTGGGCAGCCGTTACCTGCAGACGTGGTCTGGATAATAAGAACTGTGAGTAAAGGCCCTGGACTGCATCACTGACTCCGTGTCGTTACTGCTGCTGCCCTGCACCATCACCCCCATCCTCCGCATACACTGCCCTGAGGCTATACTCCTCCCGTGGGGAGTTATGCTACGCTCTGCTGCACCCACAACACCAGCCTCAGCGGTCTGCCCTGCAGCGGCGGTTCACTCTGACCGCAATCCACGGGTGGCGTAGTCGGACATTTAAACATCAAAACCACATAAATAGTTCCGCCACTGGTTTGACCACCATGAGCCACGGAACCGGGTCGCCGCCACGAAGACTACAACCACCAGCATCCAACAAAAAGGGTCCGGCTCCGGGTGTCCCAAGGCCCAGGGGGTGCATCAGAACATTTTCATCACCTTTCACAATCACCAATGGGACAAGGCAGGGATGTCCTCTGTCCCCTCTCTTATACATCGTAGTGACGGAGCACCTGCTCTCATCAATTCGCCATAACCCCAATATTAGGTGGATTGAGGTGGGAGGCACCGAGTACAAGTGCTCTCTATTTGCTGATGATGTCCTAGTATATATCACTCAATCACATATATCCATCCATGCTGTTATGGCTGAAATAGATCACTTTGTTACATGGTCAAATTTTAAAATCAATGCAGCGAAGTCTGAGGCCCTCGATGTCTCCCTCCCCAAATCCATATAGGATTCCATCCAGTCCAACTTTCCCTTTGCCTGGCCCTCACAGGGTATCAAATACTTAGGAATTCCTATTCATAGAGACCTCTCCCATCTATGTTATCTTAATTTTGGGCCCTTTATTGAACAACTCCATACAGACCACGGTTGGCAAGTTAGAACTGTAAGATTCACTACGTGAACCACTGGTGTTTTGTGGAAAAGCACATGTACACTGTGTTCCAAATTATTATGCAAAAAGTGTTTAGGAGTGATAAGGGAAGAATTTGTTTGTTTGTCAGTTAAACTCATTGATGGTGATGTGTGTCAGGGCTCTTTATATCACTGTAAGCAATTGCAGACACCTGTGCTAATTAGTTTGGCAGGTGTGTCCAATGAAAGGCAAGACTACTTAAGAAGGCTGTCTCACATTATTAAGCAGCCTACATTTTCTGCCAAAATGGGAAAGAAAAAGGATGTGTCGGCTGCTGAGAAGCAACAAATTGTGGAGTGTTTAGGTCAAGGCATGACTACAATCAACATTGTGCGATGATCAGGATGAAGTGTCTTGGCAATCAACAAGTATGTAGCTGATTCACAGTACACACGTGTGCGTGCTGATAAGGGCAAATTGAGGACTCTTTCCTACAGGCAATTACGTCAGGTTAAAAGAGCAGCGGCAAAAAAGCCTTGTCATAGCAGCAGACAAGTTTTTGAAGCTGCTGGTGCCTCCAACGTCCCCCGAACAACAAGATGCAGGGTCCTTCAGAGGTTTGCAGCTGTGCATAAGCCATCCTGTCGACCTCCTCTATCCACTTCACACAAGCAGAAACGGCTCCAGTGGGCCAAACATTACATGAAGACTGATTTCAAAACTGTTTTGTTCACGGATGAGTGCCGTGCAGCGCTCGATGGTCCAGATGGATGGAGTGGAGGATGGCTGGTTGATGGACACCCCACGCAAACACGGCTACAGCGCCAACAAGGAGGAGGTGGAGTAATGTTTTGGGCTGGAATCATGGGGAGAGAGATTGTTGGCCCCTTTAGGATCCCTGAAGGCGCTAAAGATGAACTCCATAATGTATGTGGATTTTCTCAAACAGCACTTCCTGCCATGGTTCAAGAAGAAGAACCGTGTATTTCACAGCAAGATCATTTTTTTGCATGATAATGCACCATCTCATGCTGCACATAACACATCTGCATCTCTGGCTGATATGGGCATAAAAGGGGACAAACTTATGGTGTGACCCCCATGCTCCCCTGACCTCTACCCCTTTCAGAACCTCTGGAGCATCATCAAAAGGAATGTCTATGATGGCGGGAGGCAGTTCACATCTAAGCAACAGCTCTGGGAGGGCATTCTGTCCTCATGCAAAACAATTGAAGCAGAAACCATCCAAAACCTGACAAATTCAATGGACGAGAGAGTTCAGAAGCTCCTTTCGAACAAGGGGTCCTATGTGAAAATGTAACATCACCTAGAATAAAGTTTTGAGTTGAAAACTGTTTGATTTCAGTTTCTAATAACCTGCTAATGCTTATAATTTCAAAAATGACCATTTTTTTGGTCTTTATTAAAATGAAAAGGTTGATCGAAAAGTTTGGGGGATCTAAGAGTGTGGCAACACAGTAGTCATGATTACTTCGAATTCTGACAATATGAGGGTCATGTTGCAGGTAGTGCAGCAAGAAGGCACTTATGTGTCTTGCGCATCTCGGAGCCCCAAAATTATTTTCCGGGCTAGATGCAGCTAAAAATTATTATTAATTTTAAATCTGGTGGAGCTTAGTATAGATGGCCTAATAGGATCAGTGCTGCACACTGCTACAAAGCCCAAATTATTTTCCAGTCAAGATACAGATAAACATGATTAGTAATTTTAAATCTGGTGGAGCTTATTATAGATGGCCTAATAGAATCAGTGCTGCACACTGCTACAAAGCCCAAATTATTTTCCAGCCATGATACAGATAAACATGATTAGTAATTTGAAAGCTTAAAACGGTTGGTAGGGTGATTTTAACCAATCATCAAGCTTTTACTCTCCCCAGGATGACACAGGGGTAGAAAAGTCATTTCGGATCCATGATTTGTTCATCTTTATGAACGTGAGTCTGTCTACATTATCAGTGGAGAGCCGCGTGCGCTTATCTGTCAGCACACCACCAGCAGCGCTGAACACACGTTCAGACAGAACGCTGGCTGCGGGGCATGACAAGATCTCCAAGGCGTAAGTGGCTAGCTCCGGCCATTTATCCAGATTGGAAGCCCAAAAAGAGCAAGGGTCCAGTGACACAGTCATGGCTTCAATGTTTACTTGGAGATACTCCTGTACCATCGTCTCTAGGCGTTGACTATGTGTCAGACTATGTGTGAGATTCACTACGTGCACCACTGGTGTTTTGTGGAAAAGCACATGTAAGATTCTGCAACAGTCTCTGCTGATACTCCTGCATGCGTGCATCCCTTTCTATGGCAGGAATAATTTCTGCAAATTTACTTTTGTACCGGGGATCTAACAGTGTGGCAACCCAGTAGTCAGGATTATGTCTAATTCTCACAATTCGAGGGTCATGTTGCAGGTAGTGCAGCAAGAAGGCACTCATGTGTGTTGCGCATCCAGGAGCACCAAGTCCCTGTTGTGTTGGTGGCGAGGTAACAATCATGCTTCCTTCCTCTGTCCTCTCCCCCCAACCTCGCACAACAGAAATGTGATCAAGGTCTCCCTCATCTGATGAGTCTTCCATCAGTCCGTCCTCCACTTCTTCCTGGGCTCCTGCACCTTCCTCACTAGTTTGGCTGCTACCATGCGCCCTGGTAAAACCATCTCCCCCACCCTCACATGCCTGCCGCCTTGGTGCTGCCGACCGTCTGGACCTTGCAGATGTTAGCCCTTCCGCATACAACTCCTCCTCCTCTACTTCCTCCACCTCCTCTTGTGCCACCACCTGACTCCGAATTCTGTTTAACATGTGCTCCAGCATGTAAATCACTGGAATAGTCATGCTGATAATGGCATCGTCGGCACTAAACATCTTCGTCGCCATTTCAAAACTGTGCAGAAGGGTGCATAGGTCCCTGATCTGAGACCACTCCTCCAGCGTGATTTGCCCCACCTCTGGATCTCGTTGGCCCAGGCTATACGTCAGAACGTATTGCACCAGGGCTTGTCGGTGCTGCCACAGTCGCTGCAACATGTGCAGAGTTGAATTCCACTGGGTAGGCACATCGCATTTTAGCCGGTGAAGTGGCCGGCCCAACGACTTCTGTAGAGATGTAAGTCGCTGAGCTTCGGGATGCGAACGGCGGAAGTGAGCACACAGCGACCGTGCCCACTGCAGAAGGCCATCTAGTCTGGGATAGTGGGCTAAAAATTGCTGGACAACCAGGTTCAACACGTGAGCCATACAAGGCACGTGTGTGACATTGCCCCGGCGAAGGGCCGCACCCAGGTTTGCAGCATTGTCGCACATGGCCTTCCCTGGTTTCAGGTCCAGTGGAGCCAACCATTCATGAAATTGGTTCTCCAGAGCTGACCACAACTCCTCAGCTGTGTGACTCACATTTCCCAGACATTTCATAGTAAAAACCGCCTGATGACGTTGAGCCCTACTGCCAGCATTGTAAGGAGGTGTGCAGGATCCCTTCTGCGCTGTTAGAAAGCTTGTGGCATGACCAGACAGGCTTTGGGTGCAGGTGGAAGACCGAGAGGAGGTTGAGGAGGCAGAAGCAGTGGAAGAACTTTGACATAAAGAGAATTGACGCACAACTCGTGGGGACGGCAAGACTTGGACAGCAGCCCCTTGTCCTGCTGTCACCATAGTTACCCAGTGCCCAGTCAGCGACTTGTAACGCCCCTGTCCATGCCTACTCGTCCAAGTGTCTGTGGTGAAATGCACCCTGTCACACACAGAGTTTCTCAAAGAAGCTTTGATGTTGTGTGCGACATGCTGGTGGAGCGCAGGCACACCTTTCTTTGAGAAGTAGTGCCGACTGGGCATCTGGTACTGAGGCACTGCGACGGACATAAGGTCTCGAAAATCCTCTGTGTCCACCAGGTGGAAAGGCAGCATTTCTGTAGCCAAGAGCTTGCAGATGGTGAAATTCAACCACTTAGCTTTCTCATGGCTAGGAGGAAATGGTCTTTTACTTGTCCACATCTGAGGGACCGAGGGCTGGCTATTGTGCTTAGACGGGGTTGATAATGGTGTCCCCGGCAAACTGCCGGTCTGTGAGGAAGATGCAGGCGGACATGTTAGGTTGCCTTGATCCAAAGGTGGTGCTATCGATGTCGGACAGCGCTCAACACCAGCTGGTGTTACCACCTCCAAAGAAAATGATGACCTGCCAATCACGCTGGCTGTTGCGGGTAAAGAGGTGGCAGGTCTGCGCCCCAAAACAGGTGTGACTGCTGTCCCCCCAGTCACAGAGGATGAAGAGGCCGTGGATGCACAAGATATGGCAGACGGTGGTTGGCCCGGCCTGCTAGGCCGCATTGTAGCACACTGAGCTTCCCACTGCAACTTATGCTTTATGTCCATGTGCCGGTTCATGCATGAAGTACTCAAACTATGTATTTTTTGGCCTCTACTTAGCTTTTGCTGACAAATGTTACAGATAACACGAGTTGGGTCATCTTTATCGATCTGAACAAATGCCCAGGCTATGCAAGGCTTAGCACCCATGCGACCTGAAGAGCCACCACGACTTGTGGTGAGAGGCAGAGTTGTGTTTGAGGATGCAGTTGTTGACGTGCTTCCAGTACTACGTCTCTGTCCAGGAAGGCGCAACCTGACCTCGTCGTCACTAGCATCTTCCTCCACCTCCTCTGCTGACCTCATCTCTTGGCTGACTGTGGGTTGACAGTAATTGGGATCTCCAACCTCATCATCATCACCCTGTGCGTTATCACACCCGTCGTCCTCGGAGCCAACCTGTTCCTGCCCTGACAAAAAACTAAAGTTGTCGCTCCAATCAGGTATTTGAGTCTCATCATCGTCTTCCTCATTGTCTCCACCAACAGGAGTTACAGTTTGGGAATGATGGTCTACATTATTGTTAGAACCTTCTGCGTCTGGTCCTGGATCCAACTCATAAAGATTCTGGGCATCAGTGCAGATCATTTCCTCGTCTGGATTCACAGAAGCGCTGGAGTCGACCTCTGATTCCCAGGCTATAGTATGAGTAAACAGCTCTGCAGACTCAACCATCTGTTCTACCTCATACTCAGACGGGCAGCTGGAGATTTGGGAGCTGTGAGGAAGCAAGTGCGATTGGGGTGACACCTTTGAGGACTGGAGTATTTGTGATGTTGAAGTTGATGTGGAGGAGAGCCCACTTAAAGGAGCACTTGATATCCGTTGAAGCACCTGCTGCTTTTGTGCCTCATCTGGAATTTGTAGCGATTGGCGTGGCCGTAAGAAAGGGATCTTATCACATTGTCTGCTAAAAGAAGTAGACATTTTAGTTTGGCTGGAAGATGGTCTTTCTTCTGCAGATGTTACTGTTGCTTTAACACCTACCCCACGGACACAACCTTTTTTCCCCTTCCCAACATGCCTATTCCCCTTTCCACCAGCAGCAGGCCTTTTTCCACTCATTTTGGTGGTTAACTAATTCACAACTCTGGAGTTGTTTGCACAAAAAACAATGGATGGGAACCGAGCAGAGCTGAGTGGCCAAACTGTGGTATTAGGCCAAAACTATTGGCTGGGTTAGATGCAGAAAAAAATTATATTCAATTTGCAACCTGATGGAGGTCAGTATAGATGGACTAATAGAACAAGTCCCACACACAGCTAGAAGCCCAAATATTTTTTCAGAGGTAGATGCAGAAAAAAATTGTATTCAGTTTGCAACCTGATGGAGGTCAGTATAGATGGACTAATAGAACAAGTCCTACACACAGCTAGAAGCCCAAATATTTTTTCAGAGGTAGATGCAGAAAAAAAATATATTCAGTTTGCAACCTGATGGAGGTCAGTATAGATGGACAAATAGAGAAAGTCCCACACACTGCTAGAAGGCCAAATATTTTTTCAGAGCTAGATGCAGACAAAAAATTATTTTTAATTTGCAACCTGATGGAGGTCAGTATAGATGGACTAATAGAGAAAGTCCCACACACTGCTAGAAGGCCAAATCTTTTTTCAGAGCTAGATGCAGATAAAAATTATTTTTAATTTGCAACCTGATGGAGGTCAGTATAGATGGACTAATAGAGAAAGTCCCACACACAGCTAGAAGGCCAAATATTTTTTCAGAGCTAGATGCAGAAAAAAATTATATTCAGTTTGCAACCTGATGGAGGTCAGTATAGATGGACTAATAGAACAAGTCCCACACACAGCTAGAAGCCCAAATATTTTTTCAGAGGTAGATGCAGATAAAAATTATTTTTAATTTGCAACCTGATAGAGGTCAGTATAGATGGACTAATAGAGAAAGTCCCACACACTGCTAGAAGGCCAAATATTTTTTCAGAGCTAGATGCAGACAAAAAATTATTTTGAATTTGCAGCGTGATGGAGGTCAGTATAGATTGACTAATAGAACAAGTCCCACGCACTGCTAGAAGGCCAAATATTTTTTCAGAGCTAGATGAAGAAAAAAATTATATTCAGTTTGCAACCTGATGGAGGTCAGTATAGATGGACTAATAGAACAAGTCCCACACACTGCTAGAAGCCCAAATATTTTTTCAGAGCTAGATGCAGAAAAAAATTATATTCAATTTGCAACCTGATGGAGGTCAGTATAGATGGACTAATAGAATGATGCTATGCCCAAAAGATTTTGCTTCACTAGGTGCAGTAAAAAAATTGGTATTCTATACACAGGTGGTATATCTTGCAACACAGATAGGCTACTCCACTGACTAACACACTCTGCAATAGGCCAAAAAGGATTAACTTTGCTAGATTCAGTCAAATGCTGTGAAAAAAACTTGCACAGCACTGGCACAGACCTGCCTGCCAAAAACTGATAGGAACTGATGTAACCTATTCCTGAAAAGGACTGCAATTACAATTAGTCTTTACTCCCACAATCTATCTATTTAAGAGCACAGACCTGCCTGATAAAAGTCGTAGGAAATGCTGTAACCTAGTCCTTAAAAGGACTGCAATCACAACTATTCCCTACTCCCAAGCTATCTGTAGATTTGTGCGAAAATTGGCTTGAAATTAACAAGGTATAGCGCACACAGCAACAGCGGTGCCGTCTAACAAGTAGCTGCAGCAGTGAGAAAATGGTGGCGATGGGGAAAATGGCTTGGTCTTATAGGGCAAGGACATGTAACATACACTGCCAATGACACATGCCCTTGCTTGTGTGAAAAAAAGCACTTTGCTCCGTGTGTGCACTGCTGATAGGCTGACAGATTGCACCTCCCCACTGTAAATGCGGGAAAGAGAAAAAAAAATGGAGATCTTCATTATTCCTGCAGAGATCCATCCCCTGCCCCTCCCCCCACCCCGCTGTACACTCAAACTGCGTATTAACATTAATTTTCATCATTACTGAGAAAAAATCCAGTTATGATTTTGGTGCACGAACAGTTATCGAACATATCCTCGAACAGCCGAATTTTTATCAAATCGTTCGTGTTCGCCGAACGGCTCGAACACCGCCCAAAACAGCTCGAATTTGAGATTGGCGAACAGTTCGAGTCGAACAACGCTCATCTCTACTCAGGAGAAATTTCACATCAAACTGAGAGATCAATTTTTTCCTATTAAACCTTATACAAATTAATAACTTGGGGTATTGGTATATGGTCCATTTTCCTCCTGCTACTCTTGTGAAAATGCAAAATTTGGGGCGAAAACAACATTTTTTGCTTGAAAAATATGATTTTTCATTTTCTCAGGTCAACATTATAAAATTTTATGAAGCACCTGGGTGTATAAGGTGCTCACCACACATTTAAATTCCTTGAGAGGTCTAGTTTCCAAAGTAGAGTCACTTGTAGGGGTTTTCACTGTTTAGGCACATCAGGGGCTCTGCAGGGTGTTCTCTATCTATTCCAGACAATTTTGTGCTCCAAAATTCAAATGGCGCTCCTCCCCTTTCGAGCCTTGCCGTGCACCACCATTAGTTTTGACGTACTCAGGAGAAATTGCACAACTAATTGTAGGATACATTTTCTTGTGTTACAATTGTGAAAATACAAAATGTGGGGCTAAAATAAAATTATTGTTATTTTAATGAAAATAAAAAATGCAAAAATTGTGAAATTATTAAAATGGTCGCCAAATTTCTGATATTTTCAGAAATAAAGTCATATTGCACTAATTTTACCACTATGATGAAGTTCAATATGCCTTCAAAAATCTATCTCAGAATCACTTTGATACATTGAAGTGCTTCAGTTTTTTCCTCATAAATTGACACTGATCTGAAATGAAAAAATTGGCCTGCTCATGAAGGTGAAAACAGGTGGTGAAGGGGTTAAAGAAAGTTACCTGGGAATGAGAGCATTTTTCTTCTCTTAATAAAGCAAAGTTAGTGTTAATTACATTCCCAGAACATTCTTGAGTTTTGAGTGTCCTCTTACATATTTTAACTGATCTGATGTGTCTGTAATGATTAGTTCAATGAACTAAACAATACAAGCAACTATACTGAATGCAATAACCACAAAACTTGTACAAATGTGTAGTATGAAAAAGTCTATAATATCACTCAGATTTCCAAATCTAAGAAGAAAAAAAATCATTCATTTACAAAACTAAAAACCTTTTGAAACAAATAATAACATAAAAATGTGAAATCTAATGATATTTAAGAAACAATTTAGGAATAAGGAATATAAAATCTCAGTGGGCTTAGACTGCTCAAAATTTTGCTCTGCAGCAAAAAGTAAAGTGGTGACTATTAGTAATGTTCACTAATTATATCACTGGAAGATTGCCTGCTTTCTTGTAACTGAGCATGCTTCTATATTTCAGACTTAAATATAAACCCAATAGTCACTTTTATAAAGCAGAATGTCATGGCTATGTTCTATTAAATTGCAACCACAGTTGTAATTAAAAATAATTAGCCTGGTAACATGAATTTGAAGGGCCCCTGCTTATTTTAGCCAATTTTGAGGTCCGCTTCGTCATTAAAGTCATAACTACTCAGTGATGTAAGCTCCATCCCAAAATAGTGCTTTAAACTGTAATGTTCTACATTATACTAATTAGATACAGATAACTGCATACACGTTCAGGATTAAATTAGCATGCTTTACAGCTTCTTCAGAACTGGACAGAAGTTAGTTAAAATAAAATCATCCTATTAAATTTTATACATGATGTTCCTAATTGTACTTCTTGCTATACCTTCAAACAGAGCACAAAAAAAGTTTGGAAATTTGTGCTTAGCTTTTGACAAGTTTCTCAGTTGTTTAAAAACTGAACAACAAATAATTATGTAAATTGACACGCAAGGTGTGGGAAAGACTTAGTGCAATACAGAGGGTAGAGGGAAAGGGAGCCCAGACACTAGGGAAAGGGGGAGTGGAGACCTCCTTGTCTGGTCTAGTGTTACCCGGTCTCAACTACCGTCTCTATATTGGCTCTTCACCGATCGCCGCATGTGTGCCTCGACCTGACTTTCCCTGGCGTGAGGCTAAGGCTAGGGAAGGAAAAAGATGAGCACTAGTCGATCTCCACTAAACTCTATAGACAACAAGGGTAGACAAACAGGAGGAAATTGCTTAGCTTTAGATGACTCCAAATAAATTCGTACACGGCCTCAAGCTCCAGAGAGGACGAAGTACTGCTCTTGCTAAAGCCTCACAAGTAGTAATGAATATCGCCGGCACCTCCGTCTCAGACACATCAGGTATTTATACACCCAGGACAGGGAGCTAATTAGTCAAAGGAAGGTAGCCGCTGGGTCCTAGAGACAACCAGCTTCTAAGAAAATGTCTGTAATGCCAAACGTAGAGATCTCCTGCAACCTACTGCAGGGCAACTGTCTGTCAGCTCTGACACACCGGTGACAGTTTTCCCCCTCTACGAGTGGCCTCCGGACACTCAGGACTTGGTTTCTCAGGAAAAGAGATGTGAAATGAGCGAACCAATTTGGGAGCGTTCACCTCTGATGCTAAAACCCATATCCTCTCCACTAGACCATAGCCTTTCTAGTGTACCAAGTATTGTAGAGAATGATATTGGAGACGAGAATCTACAATCCTTGAAATCTGGAACTCCAGATTAACATCAACCATTACTGGGGTGGTGGTAGAGGCAAGGGCTCATGAAGTTTCACATATTTTTTAAGTAAAGACCTATGAAACACATTGTGGGCCTGAGGAAGTTCAATACGAAATGCTGCTTGGTTAATGACGGTGGTTATTTTATAGGGACCAATAAACCTAGGTCCCAGCTTCCAAGAAGGAACTTTCAATCTTATGTTCCTGGTAGACAACCCCACAAAGTCATTCACATTCAGGTCCGGACCCAGCAAGCGTTTTCTGTCAGCCATATGTTTATACCTGTCTCCCATGATCTTTAAATTACTCAGCACACCCTACCATACCGAGGAGAGCGACGAAGCAAAGCGTTCCTCCTCAGTAACTCCTGAAGCTCCTCTCCAACTAAAGGTACCAAGCTATGGGTGATAACCGTATGCACTGAAGAACGGTGACCTTCCAGTGGATTCTTGGCGATGATTATTAATGGCAAATTCTGTCAGCGGTAGGTACGATGTCCAATCCTCCTGATTTTCAGAAACGAAACACCTGAGGTAGGTCTCCAAATTCTGATTGACACGCTTGGTCTGTCCATTCGACTGAGGGTGGAAGGCAGAGGAAAAGGACAGCTGCACCCCCAATAAAGAACAGAATACCTTACAGAACTTGGAAACAAACTGGGTCCCCCGATCTGACACCAAATCGGAGGGAATCCCGTGAAGCTTCACAATCTCATTTATGAACACTTGAGTAAGTGTCTTCGCATTTGGAAGCACAGGCAATGTGACAAAATGAACAATTTTATTGAACCTCTCTACTACCACCAAAACCACCGTTCTGTCTGCAGAAACTGGTAGGTCAGTAGTATAATCCAAGTGTATCCATGGCCTGCTAGGAACAGAGTAGGTAGCGGAAGAAGAGTACCAGACGGTTGGGCATGCGAAACCTTAGAGAGCGTGCAAATATTACATGCAGCTACGTGTTCAATTGCATCTCGATGCAACCCCGGGCACCAAAAATGGGAGAGGAGGTTGCCATACCACCTAGATGCCAAGCAAGCAGAGAGTTATGATGTTCCTTAATTACTCTGCGTTGCAGATTAGATGGTACAAATAACTGTCCTGAAGGGCAGGAGGCAGGGACGTCCCCCTGTGCCTCCAACACCTCACCCTCCAGTTCTGGATAAAGTGCCAAAATGACTACTCCTTTCTGTAATATCAAGGCAGTGTTCTCAGGGTCACCACCACCAGGGAAGCTCTGGGACAAATTATCAGCCTTGACATTTTTGACCCATGGATGAAAAGAGACAGCAAAATTTAACCTAGTAAAAAACAGGGACAATCTGGCTTGCCTAGGGTTGAGACGTTTAGCTGACTAGAGATATGACAGGTTCTTATGGTCAGGAATAACACTAATAGGATGGACAGCCCCCTCCAACCAATGTCGCCATTCCTCAAATGCCAATTTGATCGCCAAAAGTTTTCTATTTCCCACGTCATAATTTCTCTCAGCCGAAGACAATTTTTTAAAAAATAAGGCACATGGACACCATTTACCAGGGGACGAACCCTGAGACCACACAGCCCCAACCCCAACATCCGACGTATCAACCTCCACAATAAAGGGTTGAGAAAAATCGGGTTGACTGAGTATATAGGTGTAGTGGCAAAATGATTCTTTAAGGAAGAAAAAGCCTGGAGGGAAGCCTCTGACCATTTGGAAAAATCAGACCCTTTCTTAGTCATGTCAATAAGGGGTTTCACTATAACAGAGTAATTTTGATGACTTTCTGGTAAAAATTAGTAAAGCCCAAAAAGTGTTGTAGAGCCTCCAGGTTCCCAGAGAAGGACTGCACGGATCTTCTCTGGATCCATCCGAAAACCTGAAGATAACAACAAGTACCCCAAAAACTGCACCTCCTGAACAGCGAAAACACATTTTTCTAGTTTGGCATAAAGTTTGTTATCCCTTAATATCTGGAGCACCTGCTTAACATGCCCCCGATGAGTCTCAAAATAAGGTGATTAAGCCAAAAAATCGTCCAGATAGACCATCAAAAACCTCCCCACCAAATGATGAAAAATGTAATTTATGAAATGCTGGAATACCGCAGGTGCATTGGTCAAATCAAAAGGTATAACCAGACTCTTGAAATGTCCTTCCAGGGTATTGAACGCTGTTTTCCATTCATCCCCTTCTCTGATTCTAGCCAGGTTGTAGGCTCCCCTTGAATCCAACTTGGAGAACACCTTAGCTCCCCCTACCTGGCTGAACAAATCAGGAATCAGAGGAAGAGGGTATGGATCACGGATAGTAATTTGATTTAATTCCCAGAAATCTAAACAGGGACATAGACCGCCATCTTTTTTCTTCACAAAGACAAACCCTGCTGCCACGGGCGAAGATGAGGTTCTGATATGTCCCTTCTCCAGACTTTCTGCAATGAAATCCTTCATGGCTTGTCTCTCAGGGACAGAAAGATTTTACAGCCTGGACTTCGATAGTTTAGCACCAGGGGTCAGGTTAATAGGACAGTCATAAGCACGATGAGGAGGCAAATCCTGACACCCCATCTCAGAAAAAACATCCTCAAAACCAGCCAAAAAAGCAGGTAATATAGAGACAGTAGCAAGGGCAATATCTAAACAGTTCTCATGGCAGTAATCTCCCCATTCAATAATCTCCCCGGCTTGCCAATCCACTAACGGATTATGTTCAACAAGCCAAGGGATACTCAAGACAATCAGTGTGGGAAGATTGTCCAGAACATAGCAAGGAATTATTTCACAATAAACTGACCCCACCCTCTGTTTTACATTATGTACAATCTGAGTAAATGCTGTATGTGCAAGTGGCGCTGAGTCGATGGCGAAAATGGTAAAAGGGTTTATCTAAAGTATAGCAAGACCATGAGTTTTCTCAAACTCAGCATCCACCATGCTGACTCCAGCTCCTCTGTCAACAAACACAGAATTTTCTCGGTTTTGCTTTCTAGCACCACCTCTGCTGTTAGCACAAAGCAGGAACTGCAGTTTGGCCACAAATGTCTCTCTTGTTTATGCAACTCCAGACTACCAAGAGTTAATCGAGTCTCCTTTTGTTTAGGAATTGAAGGACAGGTCCCAAAAAAATGTCCCCCTTTCCCACAAAAAAAATATGCCCTTGTTTTTGCAGAGACAACCCCCAACTGCATGGGTTCCTCTATCTCCCCAAGTACTGGTTCACCCCCAGACTGCTCCCCTGGCAAAGGTACACAACCCTGACTAGAAGGCCCCGGAGAAAGTGGTCTCACCCGTCTATCCCGAAGGCGTCTATTAAGACATATGGCCAAAGACATGGCAGCCTCCAAGGACTGAGGGGTTTCAAATACTGCCAAGACATCTTTTAACCTTTCAGCAAGCCCCTCACAAAATTTACTTTTAAGGGCACAGTCATTCCATTTGGAATCCGTTGCCCATCTACGGAATTCCAAACTGTACGTCTCCACTGACCGATTCCCTTGCTGAAGGCAACGTAGCCTAGACTCAGCCAAGATGACTCAATCAGGGTAATCATAGATAATGCCAGAGCCCCGAAAAAACCCTCCACAGACTGGAGACAAACCGTGTCCTGCAGTAAAGAAAACGCCCAGGATTCAGGATCGCCCTGCAGTAGAGATATCACAGTTCCAACCTGTTGCTCCTCATTTCTGGAGGAATAGGGATGAAGTATTAAATACAATTTTCAGGCCTCCTTGAATACAAAAAACTTGTCCCTACCTGCAGAAAACCTGTCCAGGAGGGCAACCTTGGATTCAAGCTGGGCAGGTATACCTGCAAAGAACCCCATATTTTCGATCTGTAGTCTCCAGAGACAGCCTGTGCAGCTGCTCTGCAAGCTTTGCAATTGAACCCATACCAAAGGAGAAAGGAAAAAAAAAGCTCCACGCCCAAAAACACACAGAGAAAAAAAAAAAAAAATGTCAGTTTTTTTTGTTTTTTTTTTCATTTTCAAAATGTGCTCAGCCGGCGATAATGTCACGCAAGGTGTGGGAAAGACTTAGTGCAACACATAGGGAAGAGGGAAAGGGAGTCTAGACACTAGGTAAAGGGAGGAGTGGAGACCTCCTAGTCTGATCTAGTGTCACCCTGTCTCAACTACCGTCCCTCAAGCTCCAGAGAGTACGAAGTACTACTCTTGCTAAAGACTCACAAGTGGGAGCTATTCAGCCAGAGTGAGGTATTCTCTGGGTCCTAGAGACAACAAGCCTCTAAGAAGATGTCTGTAATGCCAAACGTAGAGATCTCCTGCAACCAACTGCAGGGCAACTGTCTGTCACCTCTGACACACCCGTGACATATACTATCAAAGTCCACAAACAGAGATTATTTTTACAAAAAGGTTCTATACTAGGATTTGAAGGGGTTGTAGGAGAGATTAAAAAAAAGTCTCCAGACAAATACACTCATTAACATTAAAATTGCAACACCAAAATGGAAAAGTTGTGGAATTATGGAAATCATGACATACAAATGATGGAAAAATGGAATCAAAATTTTTAAAACATTGCATATTATTCAGCATTGATTATGAGCGCCATGCTCAGAAACACGCAAACTTACATTCCATTGGCAGCTACCAGTGGGATCATTAATATTATAACATTTTGTTTAAATGTTTTCAGCATTTGATTATCACCCACATGTATTTTGACCCTGTGATTTTCAGAATTCCTCAATTTTCCTTTTTTGGTATTGTAATCTTAACATTAAGGAGCATAGTAGAAATATACAAATTATATTTCATAAAAGATGAGTTAAAATACAAATTCTCTAATATTTATATTTTGCACTTTTGTTGAAGTCCACTGTTGACTGAACTAGTAGGAAGAGCTACAGACACTTCACATGTTGTTTGAAGACTATGGCCCCAATTCATCAAGACTGCCATTGTTCACATCAGAGTTGATGAGAAGGTGTGCTGGAGTCAGATGCTCCTGATTCATGAGGAGGTGTGTGTCTCTTTATGAATCAGTATCATCAGACAAATGGCATGTGCCTCTGTGTGTGACTCGCCACAAATTCTAGTAAAATATGTGGCATAACAAACATCACCATGACGAGATGCAGTTGCCATGCCCCTGTCCTAAAATAACTCCACCCACTTGTCAGAGTTGAGCAATAGTTGTGTGAGTAAAATTTTTTAGAGTTGCGCCAAAATTATGCAACTTTTTAAAGCTTTTTACGACAGAATAGTATCACAAAAGCTTTGCTGAATTGGGCTCTGTATGTCTCACAATTCCTACAATTGCCTCTTTGTTCTCCCTCATGATTGCCCACATCTGAGCTGGAAATGCCCTGCCCCTCTGTCCCAAAGTTGGGACATTGTATAAATTGTAAAGAAAACAAAAATGCAATATTTCAAAAAATCTTTTATAGCCATATTTTATTCACAACAGAATATAGAGCACATTTCAGAAGGTGAAAGTTAAACATTTTTCAATTTCTTTTGAAAAAATTAACTCATTTAAAAATCAATGGCAGCAACATATCTGAAAGAAAGCTTATAAAGGTCAATGTCTAGCATTGTGTAGCATCCCCTCTTCTTTTTACAAGAGTTTGTAAATGTCTGGGAAATCAATTGTTGCCATTTTTATAGAGGAATGTTGTCTCATTCCTGTCTGTTGTAGGATTTTAGAAAAAAACTAAGAGAAAAATATGCACCAGGACAAAATTAGTAAAGCAAGTAAATGAAAAAAGGTAAACTTTATTAGGTACAATTAATAAAAACAATAAGTATTAGAAAATTTCGGCAACGCAGACAAAAGACTAAAATTAGTGGGTCAGCAACAGTGGGGACCCCAGTAGTAAGAAAAATCATGGAAAACGAAATAAATCTTATACAAAAAGAGTAGTAGAAGTACACATTAATTCAATGGCATTTACATGTAAATACTAATGCATGAATAATTGTTCATGCAGAAATATCAATGAGTGTATATCCCACATAAAATATCTAGTAAGTAAAGTAAATAAGAATGCTCACCCACTAAACACTCAATGTATGTCTCACAAATACTTCATCAGGGTCAGCATTTGTGAATTTTAAGATTTAAAAAAATTAAAAAATAATTTAAACATTTGATGATTCTCTAGGATTCCAATTCTCGGTTGTAGGATTTTAGCTACTTAACAGTCCTGGGTTTTCTTTGCCACATGTTTTGATTCATAACTTGCCAAATGTTAACTATTGGTGAAAGGTCTGAACTTCCAATGGCCAGTTTATCAGCCTAACTCTTTGTTTGCAGATAAATGCTGTTGTAATGGATGGAGTATGTGGTTTAGCATTGTCTTGCTGAAATATGAAAGGCCATCCCTAAATTGGAAATTATCTTGATGGAAGCATAAGTTCTTCTAGAACCTCTATATAATGCTCAGCATTGATAGGCCTTTCAAGATGTGTGTGCAGTACATGCCACATGCACAAATGTAAACTCATACCATTAGAGATCCAGGCTTTTGAACTGTGCACTGATAAAAAGCTGGATGGTACCTCTCCAGTTGAATCTGCAGAACACGGCTTCTATGGTTTCCATAAAGAATTTTAATTTTTGAATCATCTGACCACAGAACAGTTTTCCATTTTGCCTCAACCAATTTTAAATGACCATTGGCTCTGAGAAAATGGCAGTGTTTCTCCATTGTATTGATATATGTCTTCTTCTTTGTATATTGAGCTTTAACCTGCATTTGTGGATTTCATGGTAAACTCTGTTCACAGTCAATGATTTCTGGAAATAATTCTGAGCCTATGTAGTTATTTACACCACTGACTCAAGCCTGTATTTAATGCAGTGCCGCATAGATGACGAGCATCAAATATTGATCATTGGCCTTGTTCATTCTGCACATAGATTTCTCCAAAATCTCTGAATGCTTTGATGAAATGTACTGTAGATGTCAGGATATTTTCAGTTTAAAATTGAGGAAACTTTTTCTGAAAATGGCCAACAAGTTTTAGACACATTTCTTCATAGATTGTTGAACCTCTGACCATCTTTGCTTCTGAGAGACTCTGCATCTCTAACATGCTGTTTTTATAGTCATGTAGCTTAGCTGAAAATTAATCCTCCAGATGTCTTTAATTAGTGCCACCTACTTTTCCAGTCTTTTGTTAACTCTGTCCCAACTTTTTTGTGATGTGTTGCTGCAATCAATTTTTAAATTAGTTAATTTTTTTAAATGGAATGGAAACATTTCTAACTTTCAACTCCTGATACGTGTTCTTTGTTCTTTTGTGAATAAAGATATGGCTACAACAGATTTCCAAATCATTGTATTTGTATTTTCTTTGCATTATACACAGTGTTCCACCTTTTTTTTTTAAATTGGGATTGAATATATGATATATTTATAGACACATGCAGATGTATCCATGGTTAAAATAATCCAGATAGCACAGCACTGGTTTATCACGTCACAGAAATGTATAATCTTATTCAGGCTGCTTCTATTTAGAGGACAGTATTGAGTAGATGCCTTGAATCTTGTCACACTGACTGAAAAAAGATGCATAGTCTGATGAAGAGAGTTTTTCTTTAGCTGCTCCATGCCCTGTATTTAACCTTCAGGCTTACTGAGATGAACGCTCCACCTCTGTCAGACGAGGATAGGTCTTTTGGTCTTTTTCTACTCTTTTAGGACTGCTCCAGGTCCTGTCAGGCTGAGTGAACAGAGAGGAATGCGTGTTTGCAATGCCTGACAGGAACCTGCTTTCAAATTCTGAAAGTGCAGCTAGATAAAACATATATTTTGCAAAATAAAGGTATTTAGAAATGTGTTAAGATTTAAATGTATTTTATTCATTTTATTACATTTCTCGGAGAACACCCTTAGATATTACTAGAGTCACTTGTTAACTCAGTGACCTACCTGTTTAAAAACAGCAGCCTATCTGATTAGGCATGGCTGCAGTAGAAGGTAGAGAACAGCCAGAACCAAAAATGAGACAGGAGGTATTTCTCAAACTACCTTAGACTCCTTGTAGGAACTGTAGCTAAGCTGTAGTTACACATCACGAGTTTGCCCTAATAGATCTGAGCTAATAATCAGACCATTAGCACAGAATAAGCAAAATAAATAGCAGGTGAGAATAAAAATGTCTACACTTGTAAATTTGCTGTGTGTAGCCAGCAGAGATCAAAGCCAGCCAGAACAGGCAGATAGCAATTACCTGTTTGTAATATCTTAAACCAGAGCAAAAAAAATAAGCAAAGTCTTAAATAACACATTTAAGTAGGAGACTATTGACTTACCTGAAATGTGTAACCATTAGTGTTGAGCATTCTGATACTGTAATATCGGGTATTGGCCAATATTCGCGGTATCGGAGTTCCGGAATCGGAAGTTCACATAATGCCTGCGCTCTGCAGTGTCTCTGAAGGATGACAAGCTGGATGGCAGCACTCAGCTGCGATCCAGCCTGTCATCAGAATGCCATCCCAGCATGAGAGAATTCTCCTGATTGTTTAAAAGCTGGCGGGAGGTAAAAAGCCGGCGGGCGGAAAAAAGCCGCCGGCTTTTAAACAATCACACAGCCCCATACTGGTTCCCCGCAGCCTCCCACCCCAATACTGCGCTCCCCCCGCCACCTCACATCCCGATCGTAAGTTAGGACCGGGCGGGGAGCGCAGCACCAGGGAGCGGGGAGCGAAGGACCCTGGCGGGGAAGCCGGCAGTGAAAAGACTTCACCGCGGGCTTTCCCGTTCTGTGCTGCGCTCTCCCGCTGGTTATTTCAAATGAACAACTGAGGTATCAGGTGATGCCGATCAGCTGTTCATTTGAAGTAGCCGCGGTGCACTCAGAGGGTTCATGGGAGTTCATGCTTGACTGCATTGCATGAACTCACATGAACTTTCCCACGGCCGCACAGGTCAGCCTCACCTCCCAGATCATCAGACCAGTCATGATTAGTGTGTGCGCGGTGTCTGTGCGATGTCTGCGGGTGTCTGCGTGCAGGCAGACATAGGCCGATGTGACACTACTACTCCCATCGGCCTATGTCTGTCCCCCGTCCACTCGAGCCAGCAGGATCAGCTCGATGAGAGCAGTAGTTCCCATCAGCCTGATCCTGCTATTTAAACTGCCCCATATGTTATTTTGGCTCCTATGCATGTTTTATTTTTTTAGGCCCCCATATTTTTTTTGTTGTTTTTGGTCCCCAATAAATTTTAAATACATTTCATTGGTGGCCAGTGGTTACCTAAAATAAATTAGTTTATACATTACCTGTCCCCGCCGATCGCCACCTAAAATAAAGTAAAAAATAAAAAACTACACCTATACTCACCTAGACACCTAATTCCCCAAAGCCATCGATCTCCTGTAATAAAATATAAAATAATAAACCACAACCTTATCCTTACTCCTCCGTAGTAGTCCACGAGTGTCCCACGATGATCTCCAGTTTAGAGCAGCCACATAGAATGTGACCGCTCTGAACCGCTGCCGCCGCTAGAATGACGGGGACGTAAAGCAGCCCCGTCTTTGCATAAGCGGGTTCGCCGGAGTTCAGGCAACGCTGCTCCGGTTAGCCCCTTTACGGCCCTGCTGTACCGTGAGAAATTCCCACGGTACAGCAGTGCCGTAAAGGAGGCCTCCGGAGCTGCTTTGACTGAATGCACTCCGGTGACCTCAGTCAGGGGCTCACGCTGCCGGGAGCGGACGTGTTCCCGGCAGTGTGAGCTTACAGCAGCCATGCACAGCTGTCACCATCTCCAGATGTGACAGCTGTGCATGGGAGATCAGCGCAGGAACGTGGACAGGTAACTATTTTTTTTTAGTAAACTAAGAATTAAATAAAATGGTGTGTTTTATTTCAAATAGATTATTTTTTTCTGGGTGTAGTGTGTTTTTTTCTTTTTAACACTTTGTAGGTTAGTAATGGGGGTGTCTTATAGACGCCCATCATTACTAACCTGGGCTTCATGGCAGCTGGCGCTGACATGAACCCCACCACTATTACCCCCTGCCACCGCACCAGGGCAGCGTGGAAGAGCGAGGCTAAGTGCCAGAATTGGCGCATCCTATGGATGCGCCATTTCTGTGGCGGCTGACGGCTGGTGTTTCTAGCATGGGAGGGGGCCAATATTCATGGCACCCTTCCTGGGCTATTAATATCAGCCCTCAGCTGTCTGCCTAGCCTTTGCTAGCTATTAAAATAGGGGGGACCCCACATCATTTTTTGGGGGGTCCCCCATTTTAATAGCTTGTAAAGGCTAGGTATTCAGCTGGGGACTGATATTGGTAGCCTGGGAAGCTCCTTGGGCATTACACCCTTCCCAGGCTTCAAACATCTGCCCCAGCTGTCTGCTTAACCTCCGCTAGAGACTAAAATTATGGGGGATCCCACGCCATTTTTTTTTTTAAATAAATCCTTTATTTTAACACTAAATTACACTTGAGGGGTTAATAAAGATGCCGTCCCTAAATTATTATTTATTTTTTTATTAATTTTTCCCAAAAATGTTGACGTGGGCTTCGCCATATTTTTGTATGCCAGCAGGTACAGCATCCAGGAACGGGCTGCCCTCAGCTCCCAGCTGCCTATGTGTACCTGGCCGGACACAACAATATAGGGAAGCCCTTTTTTTTTTTATTATTATTTCATGAATTTCAGTAAATAATTAAAAAAAAAAAATTTGCCCTATTTTTGTGTCCAGCCAGGTTCAACTAAGCAGCTGGGGGCTGGAATCCACAGCGCAGGGTGGCCCAAGCTTTGTGGACCCCCCTGCTGCGAACTGCAGTCCGCAGCCACCCCAGAAAATATCGCGTTCATAGAAGCGCCATCTTCTGGCGCTGTATCCAGCTCATCAAGGCCCTGGTGCAGTGGCTCACTGGGTAATAAAGGGGTTAGGGCCAGCTTTGTATTATCCGCTGGCCCTAAGCCCGAAATTCATGGGGTCACGCCAATATTAGGCTATGTTCCCATGATGCAGAAATGAAGCAGAAATTTTCTTGACCATTTCCGAATCTCCTTGCCAGAAAACGCATGCGGATTCTATGTGCGTTTTTGACGCGTTTTTGAAGCATTTTTAAAGACAAATAAAGTTAGTGAAGAAAAAAAAAAAGGCCAATTTGATGTAATTTCCTAGACCAACACCTAATCAATGTATAAAAAAAAAAAAAAAAAAAAAAAGGTGTGCTCACGCGTATTTTTAAGGAAAAGAGGGAAAGCTGAGGGCTGATTTAATAGTCTGGGAAGCAGCCAAGGATCATGGCCCCTTCCCTTGCTATTAATATTAGTCCGCAGCAGTTAGCTTAGGCTTTACAGCCCATTCTACAGGTGGGACCCCCCCCCAAAAAAAATAAATAAATAAGGTCCCCCTATAAATTGGAGCCAGCAAAGGCTAGGCGGACAGCTGCGACCTGATATTAATAGCCTAGAAAGGGGCCATGGTTATACCCCGACTCCCAGGCTATAATATCAGCTCTCAACCGCCCCAGATTTGGCACATCCTATTTGTGCGCCAAATCTGGCGCTTAGCCTCACTCTTCCACACTGCCCTGATGCGGTGGCAGGGGGTAATAGTGGTGGGGTTCATGTCAGCACCAGCTGCCATGAAGCCCAGGTTAGTAATGATGGGTGTCTATAAGACACTCCCATTACTAACCTACAAAGTGTTAGAAAGAAAAAACACACACTACACCCAGAAAAAAATAATTTATTTGAAATAAAACACACCATTTCATTTAATTCTTAGTTTACTAAAAAAAATAAATAGTTACCTGTCCACGTTCCTGCGCTGTTCTCCCATGCACAGCTGTCACATCTGGAGATATGACAGCTGTCATTGCTGCTGTAAGCTCACACTGCCGGGAACACGTCCGCTCCCGGCAGCGTGAGCCCCTGACTGAGGTCACCAGAGTGCATTTAGTCAGCGCAGCTCCGGAGACCTCCTTTTCGGCCCTGCTGTACCGTGGGAAATTCTCACGGTCAGGAGCAGCGCTGCCTGAACTCCGGAAAATTTCTGCTTCATTTCTGCATCATGGGAACAAAGCCTAATATTGGCGTGACCCTATGAATTTCGGGCTTAGGGCCAGCAGATAATACAAAGCTGGCCCTAACCCCTTTATTAGCCAGTGAGCCACTGCACCAGGGACCTGAATGAGCTGGATACAGCGCAAGAAGATGGCGCTTCTATGAACGCAACATTTTCTGGGGTGGCTGCAGCCTGCAGTTCGCAGCAGGGGAGGCCCACAAAGCTTGGGCCACCCTGCGCTGTGGATTCCAGCCCCCAGCTGCTTAGTTGTACCTGGCTGGACACAAAAATAGGGCGAAGCCCCACGTATTTATTTTTTTAACTTATTTCATGAAATTCATGAAATATTAAAAAAAAGGGCTTCCCTATATTGTTGTGTCCGGCCAGGTACAAATAGGCAGCTGGGAGTTGGGGGCAGCCCGTTCCTGGATGCTGTACCTGCTGGCATACAAAAATATGGCAAAGCCCACGTCAAAATTTTTGGGAAAAATTAATTAAAAAATAAATAATAATTTAGGGACAGCATCTTGATTAACCCCTCAAGTGTCATTTAGTGTTAAAATAAAGGATTTATTAAAAAAAATTTGGCTTGGGATCCCCCATAATTTTAGTCTCTAGCGGAGGTTAAGCAGACGGCTGGGGCAGATGTTTGAAGCCTGGGAAGGGGGTAATACGCACGAAGCTTCCCAGGCTACTAATATCAGCCCCCAGCTGAATACCTAGCCTTTACTAGCTATTAAAATGGGGGGCCCCCCCAAAAAAATGACGTGGGGTACCCCCTATTTTAATAGCTAGCAAAGGCTAGGCAGATAGCTGGGGGCTGATATTAATAGCCCAGGAAGGGTGCCATGAATATTGGCCCCCTCCCAGGCTAGAAACACCCGCCGTCAGCCGCCACAGAAATGGCGCATCCATAGGATGCCCCAATTCTGGCACATAGCCTCGCTCTTCCACGCTGCCCTGGTGCGGTGGCAGGGGGTAATAGTGGTGGGGTTCATGTCAGCGCCAGCTGCCATGAAGCCTAGGTTAGTAATGATGGGCGTCTATAAGACACCCCCATTACTAACCTACAAAGTGTTAAAAAGAAAAAAACACACTACACCCAGAAAAAAATAATTTATTTGAAATAAAACACACCATTTCATTTAATTCTTAGTTTACTAAAAAAAAGAGTTACCTGTCCACGTTCCTGAGCTGATCTCCCATGCACAGCTATCACATCTGGAGATGGTGACAGCTGTGCATGGCTGCTGTAAGCTCACACTGCCGGGAACACGTCCGCTCCCGGCAGCGTGAGCCCCTGACTGAGGTCACCGGAGTACATTCAGTCAGCGCAGCTCCGGAGACCTCCTTTACGGCACTGCTGTACCGTGGGAATTTCTCACGGTACAGCAGGGCCGTAAAGGAGCTAACCGGAGCAGCGCTGCCTGAACTCCGGCGAACCCGCTTATGCAATGACGGGGCTGCTTTACGGCCCCGTCATTCTAGCGGCAGCAGCGGTTCAGAGCGGTCACATTCTATGTGGCTGCTCTAAACTGGAGATCATCATGGGACACTCGTGGACTACTACGGAGGGGTAAGGATATGGTTGTGGTTTATTATTTTATATTTTATTACAGGAGATCGATGGCTTTGGGGAATTAGGTGTCTAGGTGAGTATAGGTGTAGTTTTTTATTTTTTACTTTATTTTAGGTGGCGATCGTCGGGGACAGGTAATGTATAAACTAATTTATTTTAGGTAACCACTGGCCACCAATGAAATGTATTTAAAATTTATTGGGGACCAAAAACAAAAAAAATATATGGGGGCCTAATAGAATAAAAGATGTATAGGGGCAAAACTAACATATGGGGCAGTTTAAATAGCAGGATCAGGTTGATGGGAACTACTGCTTCCATCGAGCTGATCCTGCTGGCACGAGTGGATGGGGGACAGACATAGGCCGATGGGAGTAGTAGTGTCACATCGGCCTATGTCTGCCTGCACGCAGACACCCGCAGACATCGCACAGACACCGCGCACACACTAATCATGACCGGTCTGATTGTCTGGGAGGTGAGGCTGACCTGTGCGGCCGTGGGAAAGTTCATGTGAGTTCATGCAATGCAGTCAAGCATGAACTCACATGAACCCTCTGAGGGCACCGCGGCTACTTCAAATGAACAGCTGATCAGCATCACCTGATACCTCAGCTGTTCATTTGAAATAACTGGCGGGAGAGCGCAGCACAGAACAGGAAAGCCCGCGGTGAAGTCTTTTCACTGCTGGCTTCCCCGCCCGGGTTCTTCGCTCCCCGCTCCCTGGTGCTGTGCTCCCCGCCCGGTCCTAACTTACGATCGGGATGTGAGGTGGCAGGGGGAGCGCAGGATCGGGGTGGGAGGCTGCGGGGAAGCAGTATGAGGCTGTGTGATTGTTTAAAAGCCGGCGGCTTTTTACTGCCCGCCGGCTTTTAAACAATCAGGAGAATTCTCTCACGCTGGGATGGCATTGTGGTATTAGTGTCCCATTGACTTGCATTGGTTTCCGGTATCGGAATCGGCGATATCCGATACTTTTTGGGTATCGGTCCGATCCAATCCGATCCGATATTTCCCGATATTGGAAGGTATCGCTCAACACTCGTAACCATTCATGGCAACAGCCATGGAAATTAATCATATGCCCGAATACATGAAAATATGAACCTAGTATGTCTTAGGCCATCAATACTTTAATTCATGAAATTTGGGGCTACTGTAGTCATGCCCTTTCCTAGACTTTGTGAAACTAAGAAGACATTTTGACTATAGATTTGTTAGTGAAGAAATAGCCCATCATTTTGGTTTTATTGTCTTGGCATAAATTGTGAATCTAAGTCTGCTCTCATACCCTAATTCTATTGACAGCAGGATATATTAACAATTAACTAATCCATATGTCATGTGTAGGTTATTCATGTATTTTTAGACAATGTGACTGTGATGGGGTTCCTATGCACTAATTGTTGTTTCACCTAGGGGCCTTCTTCAATCCAGATTCAGCGTAGAGTCAAGTCTTAGTGGGACTCATCCATACTACTACTTTATCAATCATGTGTATAATGGTGCTTGAAAGTTTGTGTATCCTTCGGAATTTTCCACATTTCTGCATATTTGATGTAAAACAGCACCTAATTTTCACAGAAGTCTAAAAGTATATGAAAAAAGCCAAAATCAAATAACTGGATCAAAAATATTAGACTCTGCAATTTTTTATTGAAGAAAATGATCTAGTATCACATGTATGTGATTCGCAAAGGTATGTGAACCTTTGCTTCCAGTATCTTGGTGTGACCTACTTGTGCAGCAATAATTGCATCTAAAACTTTTTAGAAATTGTTGAAAACTCATGCACATTAACTTGGAGGAATTTTATTCTATTCATCCTTACAAAACAGCTTCAACTCTGTTATAACGGTGGGCTTTCTTCCACTAATTGCTCAATGCTGTTACGGATCCGGGTGGTGGAACCTCTGTGCTGCGGTGCAAGGAGGGACCAGAGGGGCGTAACTAGGTATCAACTCGGACCGACCAAGGCCGTACGGCGGCTCAATCGACTCCGTAACCTGGGAAGGACCGAGCAGAGGGACCAGGTGCTACTCTGGGGACCGACCATGTATGAGAGCAGGTGACTCCCACGGGTCAGAAGGCAGGGACTGACCGGTACAGCAGATGAGCACGGCTGGCAGGCTGACGGGTGATCCAGGCAGATGGACTGGCAGGCAAGGCAGGTAACAGGCAGGAGCCTCCAGGTAGGCGGGCTGGTAGGCACAGCAGGCAACAGGCAGGTGCTTCTAGGAAAGCGAGATGGAAGGCACAGCAGGACACAGGCAGGAGCCTCCAGGTAGGCTGGCTGGTTAGTCACGGCAGGTAACGGGCAGGTGCTTCCAGTTAAGCAGGCGGACAGAGCCCATAGACAGACTGGTGGACTGGACTGTAGACAGACTGTCAGGCTGGAGAGTAGACAAGCAGACGGACTGGACTTGTAGTCTGGCTGGCGGGCTGGACAAGTAGTCAGTCTAGCAGCGGGACCTGAGGGCTGAAGCAGAGTATCAAACACAAAGCTACAACCTTGCACGGGCACCTCACTATTGGAGGACGTGCCTTTTGTAGGGGAAGTCCTCCAACCATTGGCCGGGAACTTTTTAGGATGGCGCGCGTGGCCCCTTTAAGAGGGAGGGAGCGCGCGCCCTAAGCACAGAGCCGGGGAGGCTGTGTGCACCAGCAGCAGCTGCAGGGAGGCCAGAAAACGCAGGAGCAGGACTGTGGCAGTAAGGTGGACTGTGTCTCTGCCGGGCAGGAGGCAGAGACACCGATGCTACAAATGCATGTCCTTTCACAACATTTAAATAGGATTAAAGTCATGACTTTGACTTGGCTATTCCAAAACTTTAAATTAATTTTTTTTCAACCATTATTTTGTAAAACAACTTATGTGCCTTTCATCATTGTCTTGCTGAATGTCCCACATTCTCTTAAGATTCAGTTCATGGAAACATTGTATTTTAAACTTGCTAGTATAATTCAGAATGTATTGTTCCATCTAATATGGTAAACTGTCCTGGCCCAGAAGGATCAAACAGGCTGGTTCAGTGTGTGGCATTCCTTTAATGGTTCAGTGTGTGTGTTTTGAATGACCATGTACCTTCCCCCTTCAGCTGACTGGTCACATGACCGTGACATCACACAGGTCCTTTTGCACAGTGAAGGTCTGATAAGCACAGGTCCTGTGCATGCACTAGAGGATATAAAATCCCTGTTAGTTTTGAGACAGGTGAGAGAGGCGACACCATGTGTGAGTGAGAGGCCTGGGGAGGCCTGGTGAAGCCTGGTGGACTCCTGGACTCCTGAAAGGTGACACCAGGATCTTGGGACTAGATGCCAGTAAGTCTTGGAGGGCCAGAGGCTAGAGGACAACTGGAGGGTGAAGCCTGGATCTTGTGACTAGATGCCAGTAAGCCTTGGAGGGCCAGAGGCTAGAGACTAGAGATGAGCGGTGTTCAACTAGAACTGTTCGCCAATCTCAAATTCGAGCTGTTTTGGGTGGTGTTCGAGTTGTTCGACGAACCCGAACGATTTGCAAAAAATTCGGCTGTTCGAGGTTATGTTCGATAACTGTTCGTGCACCAAAAGCGTGTCCTGCATGTCTGGCGCTATTTAGAGCACCAATCATGCAGGGATTGTCTGCCACTCACTGTAATGCCACAGCCATGGTGGTTGTGGCATTACAGTGATTGCCCAAATCGATGGGAACAGTGCTCACAGTGAAACAAGAAAAGCCGGCAATTCAGCAGCGGCATACAAAGGTACCCGACAATTTAGAACCGAAAGAATAGAGCTTCACACATAGATTAGATAGATAGAAACATGTCAGTCACACATATAAGAAGCACAGTGACAGTGTTGCTTACTGTACTTGTCATTTAGTGTAAAGGATTTATCAAAAAAAATAATAGCGTTTTCATGCACCGTCTCTTTAAAAAAGCCGGCTGGCAATTCAGCATCTGTACCCGACAATTTAGAATAGAAGGAATAGAGAATCACACATAGATTAGATAGATAGAAACATGTCAGCCACATTTATACGAAGTACAGTGACAGTGTTGCTTACTGTACTTGTCATTTAGTGTAAAGGATTTATTAAAAAATATAATAGTGTTTTCGTGCACCGTCTCTTTAAAAAAGCCGGCCGGCAATTCAGCAGCGGTACCCGACAATTTAAAACAGACAGAATAGAGCTTCACACATAGATTAGATAGATAGAAACATATCAGTCACATATATATGAAGTACTGTGACAGTGTTGCTTACTGTACTTGTCATTTACTGCAAAGGATTTATTAAAAAAAATAATAGTGTTTTCATGCACCGTCTCTTTAAGAAACCTGCTGGCAATTCAGCATCTGTACCCGACAATTTATAACAGACAGAATAGAGCTTCACACATAGATTAGATAGATAGAAACATGTCAGTCACATATATAATAAGTACAGTGATAGTGTTGGTTACTGTACTTGTCATTTAGTATTAAAATAAAGGATTTATTATTAAAAAAAATTGGCGTGGGGTTCCCCGTAATTTTAGTCTCTAGCGGAGGTTAAGCAGACAGCTGGGGCAGATGTTTGAAGCCTGGGAAGGGGGTAATACCCACGGAGCTTCCCAGGCTACTAATATCAGCCCCCAGCTGAATACCTAGCCTTTACTAACTATTAAAATGGAGGACCCCCCCAAAAAAAATGACGTGGGGTCCCCCCTAATTTAATAGCTAGCAAAGGCTAGGCAGACAGCTGGGGGCTGATATTAATAGCCCAGGAAGGGAGCCATGAATATTGGCCCCCTCCCAGGCTAGAAACACCAGCTGTCAGCCGCCCCAGAAATGGCGCATCCATAGGATGCGCCAATTCTGGCACTTAGCCTCGCTCTTCCACGCTGCCCTGGTGCGGTGGCAGGGGGTAATAGGGTTGGGGTTGATGTCAGCTTATAATGCCAGCTGACATCAAGCCCAGGTTAGTAATGGAGAGGCGTCTATAAGACACCCCCATTACTAACCCCATAGTCAAAGTTAAAAGAAAACACAAACACCCAGAATAAAGTCCTTTAATTGAAATAAAGACACATTCCTTTATAGTTCTAAATTAAACCATACTTACCGTCACGCCCATTCCAGCTGAAGCCAACGATCTCCTGCAATAAAAGAAAAATAATAAAGCAACCTCATCCTTACCTTTCCATGGTTCCAACGACAGCTTCAGCTCTGCTACATCGAGATAACAGGCTGGACCGCAGCAGAACGCTGCCATCCAGCCTGTCATCCCGCAGACACTGAGAAGCGCAGGCATGCTTGCGCTCCTCAGTGTCTGACTGTGACGGCATCAAGATGAGCCGACAATGAACTCGGCTCACCTCATGTACGTCACTGACAGCGTGGGAGAATTCTCCTGCACTCAGCACTTCAGCGTGAGAATTCTCCCACGCTGTCAGTGACGTGCATGAGGTCAGCTGAGTTCATTGGACATGAATGAGCTCACCTCATGCACGTCACTGACAGCGTGGGAGAATTCTCACGCTGTAACGCTGAGTGCAGGAGAATTTTCCCACGCTGTCAGTGACGTGCATGAGGTGAGCTGAGATCATTGGACATGAATGAGCTCACCTCATGCACGTCACTGACAGCGTGGGAAAATTCTCCTGCACTCAGCGCTTCAGCGTGAGAATTTTCCCACGCTGTCAGTGACGTGCATGAGGTGAGCTCATTCATGTCCAATGAACTCAGCTGACCTCATGTACGTCACTAACAGCGTGGGAGAATTTTCACGCTGAAGTGCTGAGAGCAGGAGAATTCTCCCACGCTGTCAGTGACGTGCATGAGGTGCGCCGAGTTCATTGGACATGAGCTTGTCTCATCTTTATGCCGTCACAACGAGACAATGAGGAGCGCAAGCATGCCTGCGCTTCTGAGTGTCCGCGGGATGACAGGCTGGATGGCAGCTTTCTGCTGCGGTCCAGCCTGTCATCTCAATGTAGCAGAGCTGAAGCTGTCGTGGGAACCATGGAAAGGTAAGGATGAGGTTGCTTAATTATTTTTCTTTTATTGCAGAAGACATTGGCTTCAGCTGGAATGGGCGTGACGGTAAGTATGGTTTAATTTAGAACAATAAAGAATTGTGTGTTTATTTCAATTAAAGGACTTTATTCTGGGTGTTGTGTTTTTTTAAATACTTTACTAGAAATTCATGGTGGTCATGTCTAAAATTGGCGTGACCCCATGAATTTCGGGCTTAGGGCCAGCTGATAATGCCAAGCTGGCCTTAACCCCTTTATTACCCAGTGAGCCACCGCACCAGGGCCCTGGATGAGTTGGGTACAGCGCCAGAAGATGGCGCTTCTATGAACGCGCCATTTTCCGGGGCGGCTGTGGACTGCAATTTGCAGCGGGTGGGGCCCAGAAAGCTTGGGCCTCCCTGCGCTGCGGATTCCAGCTCCCAGCTGCCTAGTTGTACCTGGCTGGGCACAAAAATAGGGCGAAGCCCCACGCATTTTTTTTTAAAATTATTTCATGAAATTCATGGAATAATTAAGAAAAAAAGGGCTTCCCTATATTGTTGTGTCCAACCAGGTACAAATAGGCAGCTGGTGGTTGGGGGCAGCCCGTCCCTGCCTGCTGTACCTGGCTGGACACAAATATAGTGCGAAGCCCCACGTCAATTTTTTTTTAATTATTTCATGAAATAATTTTTTTAAAAAAGGGCTTCCCTATATTGTTGTGTCTGGCCAGGTACAAATAGGCAGCTGGTGGTTGGGGGCAGCCCGTTCCTGCCTGCTGTACCTGACTAGACACAAATATAGGGCGAAGCCCCACGTCAATTTTTTTTTAATTATTTCAGGAAATTCATGAAATAATGAAAAAAAAATTGATGTGGGGCTTCGCCCTATATTTGTGTCCATTCAGGTACAGCAGGCAGGAACGGGCTGCTCCCAACCACCAGCTGCCTATTTGTACCTAGCCGGACACAACAATATAAGGAAGCCCTTTTTTTCTTAATTATTCCATGAATTTCATGAATTTAAAAAAAAAATACTTGGAGCTTCGCCCTATTTTTGTGTCCAGCCAGGTACAACTAGGCAGCTAGGGGATGGAATCTGCAGTGCAGGGAGGCCCAAGCTTTCTGGGCCCCACCCGCTGCAAATTGCAGTCCGCAGCCGCCCCGGAAAATGGCGCGTTCATAGAAGCGCCATCTTCTGGCGCTGTACCCAACTCATCCAGGGCCCTGGTGCGGTGGCTCACTGGGTAATAAAGGGGTTAAGGCCAGCTTGGCATTATCAGCTGGCCCTAAGCCCGAAATTCATGGGGTCACGCCAATATTAGACATGACCACCATGAATTTCTAGTAAAGTATTTAAAAAAAACACAAACACCCAGAAAAAAGTCCTTTAATTGAAATAAACACACAATTCTTTATTGTTCTAAATTAAACCATACTTACCGCCACGCCCATTCCAGCTGAAGCCAATGATCTCCTGCAATAAAAGTAAAATAATAAAGCAACATCATCCTTACCTTTCCATGGCTCCCACGACAGCTTCAGCTCTGCTACATCGAGATGACAGGCTGGACCGCAGCAGAACGCTGCCATCCAGCCTGTCATCCGACAGACACTGAGAAGCGCAGGCTTGCTTGCGCTACTCAGTGTCTGGCTGTGACGGCATACAGATGAGCCGAGGTCATGTCCAATGTACTCGGCTCACCTCATGCACGTCACTGACAGCGTGGGAAAATTCTCACGCTGAAGCGCTGAGTGCAGGAGAATTTTCCCACGCTGTCAGTGACGTACATGAGGTGAGTCGAGTTCATTGTCGGCTCATCTGGATGCCGTCACAGTCAGACACTGAGGAGCGCAAGCATGCCTGCGCTTCTCAGTGTCTGCGGGATGACAGGCTGGATGGCAGCGTTCTGCTGCGGTCCAGCCTGTCATCTCGATGTAGCAGAGCTGAAGCTGTCCTGGGAACCATGGAAAGGTAAGGATGAGGTTGCTTTATTATTTTTCTTTTATTGCAGGAGATCGTTGGCTTCAGCTGGAATGGGCGTGATGGTAAGTATGGTTTAATTTAGAACAATAAAGAATTGTGTCTTATTTCAATTAAAGGACTTTATTCTGGGTGTTTGTGGTTTTTTTTTAACTTTGACTATGGGGTTAGTAATGGGGGTGTCTTATAGACGCCTCTCCATTACTAACCTGGGCTTGATGTCAGCTGGCATTATAAGCTGACATCAACCACAACCCTATTACCCCCTGCCACCGCACCAGGGCAGCGTGGAAGAGCGAGGCTAAGTGCCAGAATTGGCGCATCCTATGGATGCGCCATTTCTGGGGCGGCTGACGGCTGGTGTTTCTAGCCTGGGAGGGGGCCAATATTCATGGCTCCCTTCCTGGGCTATTAATATCAGCCCCCAGCTGTCTGCCTAGCCTTTGCTAGCTATTAAATTAAGGGGGACCCCACGTCATTTTTTTGGGGGGGTCCTCCATTTTAATAGCTAGTAAAGGCTAGGTATTCAGCTGGGGGCTGATATTAGTAGCCTGGGAAGCTCCGTTGGTATTACCCCCTTCCCAGGCTTCAAACATCTGCCCCAGCTGTCTGCTTAACCTCCGCTAGAGACTAAAATTACGGGGAACCCCACGCCAATTTTTTTTAATAATAAATCCTTTATTTTAATACTAAATGACAAGTACAGTAACCAACACTGTCACTGTACTTATTATATATGTGACTGACATGTTTCTATCTATCTAATCTATGTGTGAAGCTCTATTCTGTCTGTTATAAATTGTCGGGTACAGATGCTGAATTGCCGGCCGGCTTTTTTAAAGAGACGGTGCATGAAAACACTATTATTTTTTTTAATAAATCCTTTGCAGTAAATGACAAGTACAGTAAGCAACACTGTCACAGTACTTCATATATATGTGACTGACATGTTTCTATCTATCTAATCTATGTGTGAAGCTCTATTCTGTCTGTTATAAATTGTCGGGTACCGCTGCTGAATTGCCGGCCGGCTTTTTTAAAGAGACGGTGCACGAAAACACTATTATTTTTTTTAATAAATCCTTTACACTAAATGACAAGTACAGTAAGCAACACTATCACTGTACTTCATATATATGTGACTGACATGTTTCTATCTATCTAATCTATGTGTGATGCTCTATTCCTTCATGTCTAAATTGTCGGGTACCGGTGTATGCCGCTGCTGAATTGCCGGCCGGCTTTTTTAAAGAAAGCGTCTTCTGTGCAGTTTGTCAGCTTTTGGACACCTTTGAAGGTGTTTTCTATGTGTTCCTATGTGTTTTTGTTTGCCTGCCATTGGTTTTAACGCTGTTCGACGGTGTTCTAAGGTGTTCGACGAACAGTTCGATGAACAGTTCCTCGAACATCCTGGTGTTCGACGAACCGAACCGAACCCGAGCAGTACGGGGGTGGCTCAACACTACTAGAGACCCCCATCTGGGAACCAAAAGGACTGAAGCAGCCTTAAGCCGGAAAAGGTAAAAACACTGCTGATATGGACATTGCTATATTATTACCTTGGTGAAGGCTTGACCTGGGGCCAAGTGGGCCTGTCTGCCACTTGGGGCTTGTTTGGAATTATATGTGTGAACGGCGGTTTATGATGAGATAATAAACTGCTGAAGTGTGAAAACCCGAAAGACATTGCTGGTGTGCATTAATTGACCCGGTGCAGCGAGTATCCCCCATTATGATGACTAGCGCTGCCTTACATGTGGTTCGAGAGTGCAGGCAACTGCAGTCCAGTTGCTAGGGGCAACTGCAGCCCGGTTGCTAACGGCAATGACAGCCCCGTTGCTAGGGGCAACAGCACAGCACGACGAGTGTGGTAAAGCATCTGGCTGCAACTCGGCGGGGTTGCGAAGATTGTTGTCGCACTCAAACCTGGTTTGCTGTGGCTCGGTGGGGCTCACGAAGTTTAAAGCTTCTGGCTGCAACTCGGCGGGGTTGCGAAGGTTGTCGTCGCACTCAAATCCAGTTTTGCTGTGGCTCAGCGGGGCCAAGAAAATTTTTCGGGGAGAGCGGTATAAAGTGTCTAGTGTGTACCGCGATGGCCATGAATGGTGCAGTATCTCCAGACGGAATGGAGAGGGAGTTAGATGACCGTGTGCAATCGCTCTTCGGCATATTGGAGTGTCCTGAAGAATTGCAGGAGCTGATAAAGATGGCTGTGAAAGGAGCCGCAAATGAGTCTGAAGCTGTTGAGCGTTTGAAATGCCTGGTGGAGTCGCAGCAGCAGGCATTTGAGAAACAGCGACAAGACACACAGCAGGTATTTGAGAAACTTTTACAGGACATGGTGCAGGAACCGCAGGAGCTGTGGGCACCATATAGAATGGCGGCAGTGGACCTTTCTATTAAACCTCCGGGGGCGCCAGCATTGTCCCAGAGTGCCCGGGAAGGTGGTAAGAGCTGTGGTGAACTGAGTCCTAAGACTACTGTTAATTTTTCTTGTAAAAATTACCCTGCCGATGTGGTTGTTAAAAAGGGGGCGGAGTTTAAAAAAGGGGCGGAATTTCACAAGAGCGTAGAGTGTAGAAAACTGAAAATTGTTACTGATGGTGGGTCGGTACCTCCTAAAAATGACAATGTGACCGTTGATAACGGGGTAGCTCCAGTAGAAGGGGGTGACGTCAAAGTGGGAGGTGATGAAGGTGAGAAAGTCCCCCTCTCGTTGACGGCGCAAAAAGGTTGCTCCTGTAGTCTTGACTAAAAGTGAAAATAAAGAAAACGTAATGTGTGCCATTGTTTCCTCTGCCTTCAGAGGCAGAGGAGGAGGTGACGTTGCCAGTAGAAGCCTCTAATACAGTACTGAGACAGAAGGATCTGACAGCCCTGAAAGAGGAGGTGGCCAATCATGACCAGGAGCTGGAGCCTATCAGGCAGCAGTATCAGAGTGACGGGCAGCAATGGAGGGAAATCCTCGAGAACATGTCCTCAGACCAGCTGAGCCTGGAGTCTGAACGGCAGAAAATTAACCAGGTTGTAAGTAGAGATGAGCGGTGTTCGACTAGAACTGTTCGCCAATCTCAAATTCGAGCTGTTTTGGGCGGTGTTCGAGTCGTTCAACGAACGCGAACGATTTGAAAAAAATTCGGCTGTTCGAGGTTATGTTCGATAACTGTTCGTGCACCAAAAGTGTGTCCTGCATGTCTGGCATTTAGAGCACCAATCATGCAGGGATTGTCTGCCACTCACTGTAATGCCACAGCCATGGTGGTTGTGGCATTACAGTGGTTGCCCAAATCGATGGGAACAGTGCTCACAGTGAAACATGAAAAGCCAGCAATTCATCAGCGGCATACACCGGTACCCGACAATTTAGAACCGAAAGAATAGATCATCACACATAGATTAGATAGAAACATATCAGTCACATATATAAGAAGTAGAGTGACAGTGCTGCTGGCATTATAAGCTGACCTCAACCCAACCCTATTACCCCACTGCCACCGCTACAGGGCAGTGGGAAGAGCGAGGCTAAGTGCCAGAATTGGCGCATCCTATGGATGCGCCATTTCTGGGGCGGCTGACGGCTGGTGTTTCTAGCCTGGGAGGGGGCCAATATTCATGGCACCCTTCCTGGGCTATTAATATCAGCCCTCAGCTGTCTGCCTAGCCTTTGCTAGCTATTAAAATAGAGGGGACCCCACGTCATTTTTTTTGGGGGGTCCCCCATTTTAATAGCTAATAAAGGCTAGGTATTCACCTGGGGGCTGATATTAGTAGCCTGTGAAGCTCCGTGGGTATTACCCCCTTCCCAGGCTTCAAACATCTGCCCCAGCCGTCTGCTTAATCTCCGCTAGAGACTAAAATTACGGGGAACCCCACGCCAATTTTTTTTTGAATAAATCCTTTATTTTAGCACTAAATGACAAGTACAGTAATCAACACTATCACTGTACTTCTTATAAATGTGACTGACATGTTTCTATCTATCTAATCTATGTGTGATGCTCTATTCTTTCTGTTATAAATTGTCGGGTACTGCTGCTGAATTGCCGGCCGGCTTTTTTAAAGGGACGGTGCATGAAAACACTAATATTTTTTTTTAATAAATCCTTTACACTAAATGACAAGTACAGTAAGCAGCACTGTCACTCTACTTCTTATATATGTGACTGATATGTTTCTATCTAATCTATGTGTGATGATCTATTCTTTCGGTTCTAAATTGTCGGGTACCGGTGTGTGCCGCTGCTGAATTGCCGGCCGGCTTTTTTAAATAGTGTCTTCTGAGCAGTTTTTCAGCTTTTGGACACCTTTGAAGGTGTTTTCTATGTGTTTCTATGTGTTTTTGTTTGCCTGCCATTGGTTTTAACGGTGTTCGACAGTGTTCGACGGTGTTCTAAGGTGTTCGACGAACCGAACCGAACCCGAACACTACGGGGGTGGCTCAACACTAGTTGTAAGGAACTTGCAGCGAAAACTGGAAGAAAGCAACGAGGAAGTTAACCAATGGAAGGAAATGTTCCAGGAAGTTAAGGAGGACCGCCGCAAAATCAAGGAGGAGGTTTTGCAGTTGAAGCTTGATAAGGAGGCGTGGCAGGATGGAGTTTCTGGGCGTGAACAAAACCTAGAACGACTGCGCAAACAGTTCAACCGGGAGCTGTGTGAATCCAAAAAGGAGTATGGTGAACTCATGAGGGAGCTGCAGCAATTCCAGGAGCAAGTAAAGCCTCTAATGCAGGAGAAGGAGCGGCTGGAGGACTATCTGTACCAGCGAGACCAGGAGCTATCCGCCCTGAAAGAGGCAATAAAAGTTGAAGTGTCTGGGCATGACCATGAGGCAGAAAAGAGGCATGAAAGGTTCAGTGAGGAACTGCAACAGATTAAGAGATATTATGAGGATCTCCTCAAGGTTAAAGGAAAACTAGAGGAGGATAAGGCGGATGCAGAGCAAGTGCGCCAAGTGGTTGACACCAATCTGCAAGACACCCGTGATGAAAATGGTGATCTCCGCAGAAAGACCTTAGGTCTGGAAGCTCAGGTGAAGGAGCTGCAGACATGTTGTGATAATCTCCAGAGGGCAGAGACGTGCCTTAAGGAAAGGCTCAGCAAGATGGAAGCTGAGCGGAAAAAGATGGAGGAGTCCATCAGAGAAGCCGCAGACCAGGGCCAGGAGTTGGCCACTGGAGATGGGAGGTATGAAGTAGATACCTCCTCGAGTGATGCGAGCTCAGATGATTCGGTGGATGTAGGAGCTGAGATCAAGGAGCTCAAGGAGTCCCTACAAGCCCATTGGAAGAAAGAGAAGCTTGAGAGACTGGCTGTTGAGAGCCGAGTGGGCGCATTGGAGACAGAGAGGTCTGAGGGAACTCTACTGTTGAAGGAGCAGTTGAAGCAGGAAGAGCTTCAGAGATGGGCTGCTGAGAGGCGAGTAGCTGAGCTAGAAGAAGAAGTTTTAGAGCTCAAAGGTCAGCTAGCAAAGTGTCACTCAGTGAACGAGGCCTCCTGGGAGAAGGGAAAAGGCAAACAAGTGACACTCACTCCCGTAGACCATGAAAAGGTGGACCTGAGGAGAGCTAAGAGAGTGTCAACAAATGATCATTTGGAGACCACTGGTGAGACCAAAACATCTCGGTACAAATGCCTCATAGATGTACCTGAGGATTTGACGGAAGAATGCACCAGTGAGTCCGTGCATGACCAGTTTAAGAAGGCCGTGGGAGCCTGTAAGGTGTACTCGACCTCAGAAGCTAAACAGCTGGTGGTCCTGTCCACGACCGAAGTCAAGTGAAGAGGGTGGCGATCCTAAGTGACATACTTTGGCGATGTGTCCGCACAAAGCGGTTTCTCCGGTTGAAGACGGAACAAGCCGCCAGACAACTGGAGCTGATGAGAAAAGCTCACAGTCTGCGGGAAGAGGTCATCCGGGTGCCTCATGTTCTGGTGAGAAAGCTCGTTGGGAGAAATGGCCGAGCCATGCAGATGATGGTGAAGAAGTCTGGTGTGGTGAAAGTAAGCAGTCCACGTGATCGTCAGGACTGGATACCGGATGAAGACGGCATGGTGTCATTCTACGCTATAGGAACGGAAGAAAGTCTTGCATATATGAGCATGCTGGTGGAGTACCGAGTGACCTACCTGCGAGAGGTGGAACAGTTAAATCTTGCTAGAGTGCAAGTGGATAGACAGTATCATCTGAGCAGCAGAAGATGGCAGCCATCTAGAAATTGTGAGGCTAGACAGAGAAAGGGCCCCCTAAATAACCAAACAGCTACAGCTGAAGTCAGGGACCTTTCAAGATGGCCTGAGAGTAGTGGGCGTGAGGTTAGAGGTAGTGAGACCTCCAGTAACTCAGGTTTGAGAGGCCCATACAAATGACCCAATAGAGTACAGGACAGTACGGAGTCAAACTGGACGTTAGATACCAGGGCATGTGAGTCGCACTGCTGTATTGACCGCTGGGAGCGGGGGAGACCTGACAGGGTTTCGACTGACCGCTGGGAGCGGGGGAGCTCTGATAGGGTTACGACCCGGAAAGATGACCTGACGAAGTCAGTGACACTGACAGATGGTAGGTCCCTAAGGAATGGGCTAATGTCAATGACTAATGTTCCAGGGGCTGGACAACGCACGGGTCAAGTGCATGGTCTCAGTGTGAACGGTGGGTTATAGACTGTTTGTGTATACTATGTGTTCAACCCCACAAGTTTGAACAGAGGGGGGGAATATGTGTTGCAGCAGGCATTCCTTTAATGGTTCAGTGTGTGTGTTTTGAATGACCATGTACCTTCCCCCCTCAGCTGACTGGTCACATGACCGTGACATCACACAGGTCCTTTTGCACAGAGAAGGTCTGATAAGCACAGGTCCTGTGCATGCACTAGAGGATATAAAATCCCTGTTAGTTTTGAGACAGGTGAGAGAGGCGTGAGGCCTGTTCCCCGTGTGTGTGGGACACCGTGTGTGAGTGAGAGGCCTGGGGAGGCCTGGTGAAGCCCGGTGGACTCCTGGACTCCTGGAAGGTGATGCCTGGATCTTGGGACTAGATGCCAGTAAGCCTTGGAGGGCCAGAGGCTAGAGGACTCCAGGAGGGTGAAGCCTGGATCTTGTGACTAGATGCCAGTAAGCCTTGGAGGGCCAGAGGCTAGAGACCCCCATCTGGGAACCAAAAGGACTGAAGCAGCCATAAGCTGGCAAAGGTAAAAACACTGCTGATATGGACATTGCTATATTATTACCTTGCTGAAGGCTGGACCTGGAGCCAAGTGGGCCTGTCTGCCACTTGGGGCTCGTTTGGCATTATATGTGTGAACGGCGGTTTATGATGAGATAATAAACTGCTGAAGTGTGAAAACCGGAAAGACATTGCTGGTGTGCATTAATTGACCCGGTGCAGCGAGTATCCCCCATTATGACTAGCGCTGCCTTACAAGGCCCAAACCTTGGTACTACCACTGTGTTTTACTGATGGTATGAGGTTTTAATGCTGTAATAGTGTTTTTATTTCTACAAAACATAACACTTCTCATTTAAACAAAAAATCTCTATTTTGGTATTATTTATCCACAAAAAAATATTTCAGTAGCCTTCTGGCTTGTCTAGGTTTTCTTTAGCAAACTGCAGACAGGCAGCAATGTTCTTTTTGAAGAGCAATGACTTTCTTCTTGCAATCCTGTCATGCACATCATTGTTGTTTAGTGTTGTACTGATGCAGGGCTTATAGGTTACCTTGGGTTCCTTTGTGACCTCAAAGATTGCACAGGTGAACAAAGATATCATTGTTTGAAAAGTAAGAGGTGATTTTTATTTACTTTCAGTTTCTGAACTCAGTGAAAATATTGAAAACATTCCATCACTGACAGTTTTTTTTCACAAACACTGACTTCATAGGCTTTTTCTTGCACCATACTTTGACCCCTTTGCATGACATTTGGTGGATGATTTTGGTGTCATTAGATTGGTTAGAAATGTTTTTTTTTCATGGTACAGAAGCTAAGAAAAGGAATTCTTTACATGCTTTTCTCAAGACGGTGCTCTAGTTTATTGCGGTGATGTTTCAGGCTGATGGAAAAATGTAACATTGAGTACAACGTGAGAGAGTGGAGACTCTTTATTTATTCATCCAAAAATGTCTGAAAGCTGTGCTGCTGCATAATGGCAGCAAGTATGCTTCAGTGCCTGTAGGGCATTATGTGCACTTGAAGGAAAGGTATGAGAATTTAGACTTTATTCTCAAGAAACTTAACTATGAGGATCAAGGATGGTCAATATCTGGTGATCTGCAAGTTCTCTCTTTACTCCTAGGGCAACAAGGAGGATACACAAAGTACCCATTCTTTTTGTGTGAATGGGACAGCTGGTATAGGACACTCCACTGGAGCCAAAAAAGTTGGCCAACGAGAATGTGTTTGCAACCTAAACTCAAGAAAATAATTGCAGAAAGTTTAGTTGATCCCAATAAAGTTCTCCTGCCACAACTCCACATTAAGATTGGACTAATGAAACAGTTTGTAAAAGCTCTACCTAAAGAAGGAAAGACTTTTAAGTACATGTTTACCATGTTCCAGGGACTGTCTGAAGCAGAACTGAAGGGAGGCATTTTTGTGGGTCTGGATATTTGGAAACTCATGAAGGACGACGTGTTCAAAGCAAAAATGAGAGGTGTTGAGAAAAGGGCTTGGGATTTCTTTAAAGAAGTCATGAAGAAATTTTGTTTCAAAGCCTTGGATTATCGGATGAACTTGAAGTTACATTTTCTACATTCTCATTTGGACTACTTTCCTGAAAACCTTGGTGCCGTTAGCAAAGAACAAGGAGAACAATTTAATCAGGAGATCAAAGAGATGGAACGATGATACCAAGGTAGATGGAATGTAAACATGATGGAGGACCACTGCTGGATGCTTCTCAGAGAAGAGAAAAGGTATCAAAAGAAGGTTTAAAGAGAAAAGGAAGAGATGCAAGAATTAATTTAAAAGTATAGTTACAAAATGATTGTTCAATAAATTCTTATATATAATATCATGTGCACATAGAAGTGTTTTTTTAAATCAGGACATACAAAAACATAAGAATCAGTCATTGGATTTGAAACAATTTTCATAAACCTAAATTTTACATACCTGTGTTATTGTATGTCTTGTTCTTGTAGTGATTTCTGGTGGTCGATCAATCATGGGGAGGGTAATAATAATCTTGAATTTCCATTTTTTCTCTCTGTGGATTGGTGGGATCCAAACCCTTTAGCGATGGTTTTGTAACCTTTTCAAACCTCATGAGCATCGACAACTCTTCTTGTGAAATCCTAACAAATCTCCTCTGTTTGTGCTATGATACACTTTCACAAAAATGTGTTGTGAAGATTAGACTTTGAAAGAGCCATGTTCTTAAATAAAACAGGGTACCCATTCACATGTAGTTGTAATCCCATTGATTGAAATACCAGACTTTTATTTCACCTTCAAATTATTTGCTAATCCTAAAGGTTCACAATCTTTTGCCACTTATGGATATGTGATAATGGATTATTTTCCTCAAAATAAAGACAAAGTCTATTTTTTTATTAATTTTTTATTTTGTTCCCTTTATCTTCCTTTCTGACTTGTGAGACAATGTGATCTAGTTTTCAGGTCAAATTTATGCAGAAATATGGAAAATTTTGTTTGGTTTACAAATGTTCAAGAACCACTATAGGTCACTATGACCATACTGTATTTGTGGATGTGTCTGCACAGGTCTGGAATGGTAAAGTCAAATTATACTGTGAACACATTAACATTAACGAATATTGTACGAGGATACACAAAAGAGATGGAGAATATTTGCAGGTAAACAAAATGAATTTTGAAAGATAAATTGAAAATAAATTGTGATTTGCTCTTCTCTAGTGATTGTACTTTTTCTGTGTTCATATATTTGAGATGTTGCAAAAGTTTATAAATTTGTGAAAATTGCATAGTATTCAAGCATTACAAGAATTCCCAATAATTATAATTGAATTTTTATTATAAGATAGCTTTTATTATGCCTCCAGATTTATAAAAAAAAAGTAATAATTACAGTCACAACTATAGAAAATCAGGAGGTTGCATTTGACCTTAGGCACCTAGGTCTCAGACAGACATTATGCCATATAAGTGAATATCAGTGTTTATTCTTTGGGTTGTAACAACATTTTTTATTATCCCTGTAATGTGACATAGCTTTTAGCTTTATCACAATGTTTATTACCAATGTCCTGTGACATGACTGCAGTACTGTTAATATCCCTGTACAGCACAACAATCACTGCATCCAATACCTCTGTTAGATAGCTGTTTGCATATTGTTTATATGATGATATTGTGGCTATTAGACCTGTATCATAGCTCCTCCTGGAGAAAGGGGAGTACATAAAAATCATGTAGTTCAAAAGAAAAAGTCTTATTTGGGCACAATCTCCCCCAAAACAAAAATAAATTATTTAGCGCTGCAGGTAGGGTCAGGGGGTATAGGCGCGGCCAACTTTTAAAGTCCGGAAGGTGGACATGTATTGCAGCATGGAAACAGTAATTGTGTCTCTACTGAAGCTCATTAGTGTTCTCATCTACTACAAAACACCTTTCATGGTCCCCATAGAGTATGGTGCTACCAAGAATGCCTCATTACACCCTATGATACTTCCACAGTGAAACACTTCACGTAATTTCCCCCCACAGTTACACCTCACACTCACAGTATGATGACCCCACCTAACTCCCACACATTATGATGCTGCCACAGTTCCCTGAACACAGTAAAATGCGCCCACAACCCCTAAATACTGTTATGCCCCTATATTACCATACACACAGTATGTCCCCACAGATCTTCAACATACATTATGAGGCACCACATTGACTTCCACACAGTTTGCTATCACCACATTTTTCCAACACACATTATGCAGCCCCAACAGTGACCTCACCACATTATAATGACCCCACAGTTAATAACGACCAACACAGTATGTTAGACCCTACAGCCCTCACACATTATGATTTCTCCCACCATTTTAAGATGGCGCTTCACAACCTTCTTACACAGTATGATGCCCGCACAACTCCCCACACACAGTATAATGTCACCAAACAGTATGATCCCTCTGACAGCAATACACATTGTATGATGGCCCCAACAGACCCCCACTCAGTATGATGTTCCCCACACAGTGTGATAGTCCTTGTCCCCCTGATTTTCTTTTTTAACATTTTCAAGCAGTATGTGGACTAAGGCTTTGCACAGCAGGCATGATTTAGTGATGTCATCATGCCTGCTGTGCTGATATTTATGCACACAGGCTGAATGGTGAAGCAGGGAGCCGACTGTTCCATGTTCCACTATTGTATTCAGCTATATCTGTATGCAGATACAGCAGATACTGTTGAAATTGAGACACCAGCCAGGGAAAATACAGTGCTGTTTAGCACTAGAACCTGTCAACCCACAGGTCCCATAGAAGCTGTATGGTCTGCCACTATTAGCAATATATCACTGCCCTGTGAACTGCTATGGTCAGGTGTGATGTCATTATGTTCTTTATTCCTTTTCTGTTCAATTTATGCATGCATCATTTCCATGCTGTGACAGAATACTTTGCTTTAACTTTACAGTATTGGTTAGATAATAAATTAGATGTACTGTAACATCAGTAGTGTTTTTGCGAAATCACTTTGTGAATTATTCCCGTATAATGAAACATGATCACTGTGCATTGTGCCATCACTTTTATATATCCTATTTAGAGACTTTAGTGACTGGTACTGTACAATTAGACCAATAACCTTAGCATCCATTGTGGGAAAATGTTTGATGAGCTTAAAAGGGACTACTGTATATAAATGAGCATGTGTCAGAAAATAATAATATAAGTGATAGTCACCATGGTTTTACTAAGGACAGGAATTATTAAACTAACTCTTTTCGTTTTAGAAAGATGTGAGTAGAAACCTGGACAAAAGTATAGCTGTGTATATATAGTGTTTTTGGACCTTGCAAACACATTTCACACTGTCCCACATAGATGCAGTGAGGGGAATTATATGCGAGGGACGCTATGTATCCCCCAGGATGCACATAGAAGCATATTGAACCCGGTGGAATGCATTGCAATCACAGGCACAGCTGTGGTTGCAGTGCAGAATAAAAGTAAGTTTGGACTTGGTCAAGCAATTTGACCAAGGCAGATTTAGTAAATCCCGGCATGGGTATTTATTCTTGAAGGGGACTACAGGAAAGCAGTAGGGCAGTTCACTCCCTCCAGCCGGGTCTTACAAGTGGCTCATGTCCACAGTTTTCATTTAAAAACCTGCAGCAAAGGTTTGGGTGTGTCAGTTTTGTGTTTGCAAGCTGCAGAGGAGGAGGCTCTGTGCAATACAAGCCTGTGTGACCTGAACACAGAGCCCAAGAGGAAAGCAAAACTCCAGGCACACCTCAGCGTGACATGGCGGTGCAGTCGCCCATGGTAACAGGTTTAGAGATGGACGGTGTTACGACCCGGTTGCAATCCGGAGGATACCCTTTACCTTTACTTTGTAAGTTTTTGGAAAATAAAGACATCTATGTTGAACTTTACTGGGTCACTGCCTCATTACTGCACAGTGTGAACACCGCCGCTCTTTAATGCCTAATGGGTAAATTAAAGTCTATTGGCTTAGAATGTAAATTTTGTAATTGGATCGAAAAACTGTCTCAAAGAATGCTCCATTGGAGTTGTGATGAATGACTGCTACTCTGTATGGCTTCAGAGCAACTCACCAAAAAATGACATAAAAGGCAGAGAAAATCACAGAAAAAAGACAGCCGTAACTACCAACACCAGGTTACAATACTAATAATTCACTACAGGATGAAGTGCAGCAGGCACCCATGATAACGGTGGAGGCAAGAAAGGTGTAAAATTCTAATGAAAAAAACACTCACTTATGGAGGGCATAGCTGACTAGTATTATAAAAGTACATGTATTAATCTTGTATAGCAGGGATATCAAACTCAAAAACACAGAGGACCAAAATGAAAAACTTGGACAAAGCCACAGGCCAACCAGTATACAGAATAATGGGCCTGTGGGCCAGATTTGGCCCATGGGCCAGAGTTTGACATGTATTTTGCCGAGGGTACCAGTCACCCAGATAGGTGTAATACACCAGTCTGGCCTACAGACACGCCCATACTAATAGATCAGGCTGGCTGATCAGCACTATATAAGTGCACCCCAAGTACGGACTTATCCTCATTAATTGTGGGTGCTGTTTTCTTGGTCAGATGATCCAACCAAATTTACTCTTACTATTGTGAATCCTATAGGATAAGGTGTGTTGGAAAATAATCAACAATAATATAATAGGTCAACTCATGAAGGTTAATATTTATTTTTTAACCATATTAACTATGTAACTCATTTGCTCTTACTTCACTGGCCATTTCCAATTAATTTAGAAATGTCACATGATGTTAATAATAATAGAATCTTCTCTAAACGCATGATAATGTGACATCTTTATTAATTAATTGTGGTCCGAAAATAAAATTTATTTTAATCTTAAATTTCTCTTTATTTAAATGGGCTGTCTGGGCTTTCAGTATAATTTGTGTGTGTTCCGAGGCTGCAGAATGCTGACCATTTGTAATATACCCCGTCAGCATTCTGCATGGTGTCCTAGATAGCATACCTAATCATGTGAGCAGCTCTGTACTGATTCTAGAGGAACTGTTCACTTTCTGATGAGTTTTCCTATCTGCCAGAGACTGGTCAGTGATGTCACAATATACACCACCCCCAGTCTCTGCCAGACCCTCCCCCAGCCTCCTGTGCAGCTCACAGTGTGTTGCAACAGGGTGATGACTCAGCTGATTGGACTAACCCGGGAGCAAAAGGCTGAGGTTCTGCAGCAGCTGAGCTGTATTATGTGGTATATATGTGTACACATCATTATAGACTAGGGTTCTGCAGCAGCTCTGTCACCACTATGGATGTGGGGTGGAGTGCAGGGATTGTGCTCTTTTCCACAGATGAGGACACTGCTGTTATTTCAAATACTGGAGTGAGTGTGCAGTGGGCGGGCAGAGAGCGATGCTCGACACTGGGGTCAGCAATGACAGCTCAGGCTGTCAGGTTAGATAATACAGCACAGGGAGCTGTCAAGTTTGGTAGAGCCGCAAGTTAAGAACGTGCGTGCAACGAATGAAGTGAAATTCAGAAGGAACGAAAGGCAGAAACAAAAAATAAAATTTATAGGGGTATTGTATATTACAATACAGCACAGAGTAGCTTAAAAAAATTTGGATTTCATGGTCGGCAACTTCTTTAACCTCTTCACCCCCGAGCATGTTTTCACCTTCATGACCAGGCCAAATTTTATGTAAGATAGGGGAAGGGGAAAGTAGGAGAAGTGTGGATATAAAGAAATTTTAAAATTCTTAAACTTTATTAATTTGTTAAAACCCTATAGATATAAAATTGCTCATGCATCTACATATGCATATAAGGTGACCATCTACTTGTTATAAAAGTGTCACCCACTAATAAATAAATTTTACAATTCTGACCAGTGTCAGTTTGAGGTAATAACTCTGGAAGGCTTCAATGGATCTCATTGATTCTGAGAGTTTCTTCAGAACATATTATACTTCATGATAGTGGTAAAATTTGTTCGATATGACTTGCAATTATTTGTGAAAAAAACAGAAATTAAGTGAAAATTTAGCAATTTTCAAACTTTTAATTTTTGTACCCTTAAATCATAGTTATGTCACTATGTCACACAAAATAGTTAAAAAATAAAATTTCTCACATGTCTACTTTACATCAGAACAATTTTTGAAACATATTTTTTTTTTGTTAGGAAGTTATAAGGGTTAAATTTGACCAGCGAGCTATCATTTTCCAACAAAATTTTCAAACATTTTTTTTAGGGACCACATCATAATTGAAGTGACTTTGAGGGGTCTATATGACAAAAATACCCAAAAGTTACACCATTCTAAAAACTGCACCCCTCCAGGTGCTCAAAACCACATTCAAAAAGTTTATTAACCCTTCAGGTGCTTCACAGGAATTAATGGAATGTAGAAGGAAAAAATGAACATTTAACTTTTTTTGAAAAATTTTTTACTTTAAACACCAATTTTTTTAATTTACAAGAGCAACAGGAGAAAAAGCAAAGCAAAATTTGTTGTGCAATTTCCCCTGAGCACACTGATACCCAATATATATGGGGGAAAGCTACTGTTTAGATTCACAGTAGGGCTCGGAAGGGAAGAAGCGCCATTTGACTTTTTGAATGTAAAATTTGCTGGAATAATTATGGGACGTCATGTCGTGTTTAGAGAGCCCATGATGTGCCTAAACAGTCGAAATCCCCTACAAGTGACACCACTGGAAACTAGACTCCTCAGGGAACCTATCTAGATATGTGGTGAGCACCTTGAACCCCCAGGTGCTTCACAGAAGCTTATAATGTTGAGCCATGAAAATAAAAAAATCAGATTTTTCCCTTCAAATGTTTTAAGCCCCAAATTTAGCATTTTCACAAGGGTAACAGTAGAAATTTCACAATTCAATTTGGTGTGCAATTTCTCCTGAGTACGCTGATACCACATATATGGTAGAAAACTACTATTTGGGTGCATGGCAGGGCTCGGAATGGAAGGAGTTCCATTTGACTTTTTGAATGTAAAATTTGCTGGGATAATTAGCGCACGCCATGTCGTGTTTGTGGAGCCCTGATGTGCCTAAACATTGGAAACCCCACACAAGTGACACCATTTTGGAAACTAGAACCCTCAGGGAACTTATCTAGATGTGTGGAGAGCACCTTGAACCCCAAGGGGCTGCACAGAAGTTTATAATGTTTTTTGCACAAAAATGTTGTTTAGCCCAATTTTTGTTTATTTTCACAAGGTTAACAGGAGAAAATGGACACCAAAATTTGTTGTGCAATTTCTCCTGAGTGCGCAGATAGTCCATATGTGGTGGGAAAATTACTATTGGGGCGCACGGCAGGGCTCGGAAAGGAAGGAGTAACGTTTTGGAGAGACTTTGGAGAGACTTTGATGGAATGATCTGTGGGTGTTATGCCTAGTTTGGAGAGCCCTTGATGTGCCTATACAGTTGAAAACCCCCACAAATGACCCCATTTTAGAAACTAGATCCCTCAAGGAATACATCTAGTTGTGTGTTGAGCACCTTTAATTCACAGGTGCTTCACAGAATTTTACAACGTTAATCTGTGAAAATGAAAATAATATATTTTTCCCACAAAAATGTTGTTTTAGCCCCCATTTTTTTGATTTTCACAAGGATAGCAGGAGAAAATGGACTGCAAAATTTGTTGTACAATTTTTCCTGAGTACACTAATACTCCTTATGTTGTCAAAGACTACTTTTGAGGCACAGTGTTAAGCTCAGAAGAGAAGGAATGCCATATTTGAATTCAGATTTTGCTGGATTGGTTTGAGGGTGCCATCTCACATTGGCAGAGCTCCTGAGGTGCCAGAACAGCAGAACTTCCAACAAGAGATCCCAATTTACAAACTACACCTCTTAATGAATTCATCTCTGGGTGAAGTGATCATATTGACACTACAGGTAAGTCACAGAATTTTATTTATTGGGCAATGAAGAAAAAACAATTTACATTTTTACCACCAAAATGTTGTTTTCGCCCCAGACTTTACATTTTTACACTGGGAAATTGATAAAAATGGCACCAAAATTTGTCCCGCAATTTCTGCTGAATGTAGAAATACCTCATATGTGGCTGTACCGTATTGCTTAGCCATACGGCGAGACTCGGGAGGGACGGAACGATATTTTCCTCCTGGAGCGCAGATTTTTCTAGCATAGTTGGTAGAGTCCATATCCAGAGCCCCTAAGTTCTGGAAGAGCAAAATCCCCCATCACAATACCTCATTTTGGAAATTATGCCCGTTTGGGAAATTATCTACAGGTGTGCTGATGATTTTGACTCCATGCGTGTTTTCAAGAAACAAGCAGCAGTGGACGTTGCTGAGTGAAAATTGAAAACTGTCGTTGTGGTGACCAGTATGTTGTAGTGACCAGTACTTTGTAGTGACCAGTATGTTGTAGTGCCCAACTCATGCTTCTGGAGACACACACCCGTAAATTATGCGGGCTCTCATCTCTATAGAAATGCCAAACATGTGGACGCTAAATGTGGTTTAGGCACTGTGGGGCTCAGGAAGGAGGGGGACAAAAATGTTTTTCAGTCCCCAATTTTGCATTTTCATAAAGGTAACAGTAGAAATTTCACAGTACAATTTGGTGTGCAATTTCACCTGAGTACCACATATGTAGTAGAAAACACATATGTGGGGCATTTGGAGTTGGGAGCGCAGAACTTACTAAATTTGTTTTGGGGGGAAGGAGCCATTTCACTTTTCCACAGCCTTTGTGCTACCGGTAACGTGGAAGCCCCTATATTTCCGTTAACAGATGACGAACCTGAGTGGGGACTTGCTTTTTTGTGGATTGAGTTGAAGCTTTTATTGCAAACATTTAACATAACGTTTGGAATCACATTTATCCGGTGCTCTACGCTGAGCACTTACATAGGAGTTTCCAACTAAATCTTCAAGTGACATGATTCAGATGAAACCCCGAGGTATTCTTTCACTTTAATGAGGCAGTAGAGTTACTCTGGACTCTGTCTGGCCTCTGTTTAGCAGTGTCCTTTTTTTCAGAGGTACACATAATTTTGGCCAACAGCACTTTTAAGCATGCCTAAAAAGATAGACAGCGGCCAATCACAGGTCAAACGGCATCTACATTGCCTCCATCTGCCTCATTACAGGGAATCTTCCTCCAGTCTGAATCACTTATTTCAGAAATGTACATGGCAACACAGGTGTAAGCGTTCGCTTACTGCGATCTTTGTGAGGCAGAATGAACAAATCAACAGCAGGTAAAGAATTGGTTTTACTTATTTTTTACTCGTGCAGTATAAGTAATTAGACAACTTTATTCTTTAGGTCCGTGTGCAGTAATGCTATTCATATATCATACTTCATATATAGATAATTAGCGTTGCAGAGTGGTACTTTGTTAATTGTATATGGAGGTAGCTCCTCCTAGTAAGCACCTGTTCACACCTATTTCTTGTATTGGAAGTGCCGTCAGTTTTATCTGTTTCTATGTTCAAGCTTTGACTGAACACTCCACCTCTTTGCCGCAGGTGGTTTTAATTGCAGCAGGCTCTTACATTCCCACATATAAGCAGACAGATGTCCCTTATAAAGGTATTCACATTGGTAGGGACCTGACATTGAGAAACGCCTTACCGTGGCTGTCAGGTACACATGAATTGGCCAATTTATGTGCTAAGATTTCTCATTTATTTCTATTTTCTACAGCAGTAATGCTATTCATATTTCATACTTCATATTTACATACTTAGCATTGCAGAGTGCTACTTTGCTTGTTAACATGTTGTATTACGTCATGACGGTGGACAGGTGAGGGATATGGTTGTTTTTTATTTTTGTTTTTTCAGGAGACGAGGGATTCGGGGATTAGGAGAATAATAAATAAATTATTAAAACCGTGAATCATTTTATTTCAATAAAAGACTTTATTCTGGCTATTTCTTTATTGAAAAAGCGTCAAAACCCTTTACTACGGGGTTAGTAATGGGGGCGTCTTTTAGATGCCTCTCCATTACTAACCTGGGCTTCATGTCAGCCACCAATACAAGGCTGACATGAACCCCAACCTTATTACACCACTCGCCACCGCTACACGGCAGTGGGAAGAGCGAAGGCTAAGCGCCAGATTTGGCACATCTTATGGATGCACCATTTCTGGGACTGCTGAGGGGTGATATTATTAGCCACGGAGGGGGCTAGTATCCATGGCCCCTTTCCTGGCTTTTAATATCAGCCCACAGCTGTCTGTTTAGCCTTTTCTGGTTAGATTTTATAGGGGATCCCTACGTCAATTTTTTTCTGGGGTCCCCTTGTAATCTAGCCAGTAAAGGCTAAGCAAACAGCTGTGGGCTATTAATAATAGCCAGGGAACATTTGTTGGCTAATGGCACACTCCCTGGCTACTAATATCAGCTCTCAACAGTCGTCTTTCCCTCTGCTGGTTATAAAATGATGCGGGAGCCCACACCATTTTTTTATTATTTTAGGCTATGTGCCCACAGTCCGGATGTAGCAGCGGTTTGGACGCAGCATATTTTTGCTGCGTCCAAAGCGTTGCATTCTATTGAACACAGGTAAATCCACATGTGTTCACTGAACCATGCAGTTTTACAGCATTCAATACATTCTAGTGGTCAAATTTCTATTGCGGTGACAAGCGACTTCGCAAGAGAATTTGACATGGTGTGGTCCTGAAAGATGCGCTGCATGTCAGTGTCCATGGGTGAACCGCAGCCTCAGATGCATGCATAGTGGACATGCAATTTCTAGAAATCCCAGCCACTATGCTGTAACATCTGGCCACTGCGGATTTGACGCTGCATAAACACTTTGCACAGGGGATCACTTTGACGTATATGTACTGCATCAGTCGGGAAATCCTTATATATACCTCAAATGTTGTGCTGGAGTTAATGTAATAATCTACTCACTTTTCTAATATACTTTAGTTAAAAAAATCCCTGCTGTTCCCCAAGGAGCTAGTACTGACTATATGTTGAAAATAACAACTGACGCATGCTCAGTAAAGCAGGGACTAGCCCACCCCCTGAAATGGAAGTCACCAATGACCCTTTATTTCAAGGTGGGGACAAAGGCTGTGGCAGTGACCTGGGGATTCTCAAACAAAATGTCATCATGCCGGAAGTAGGTAAAAATTAAACAATTAAGCAGTTAAATAGAGTAGAGAGGGAACAATATGGACTTTTTAATTAAGGTATATTAGGAAAGCTATTAGATTAATACTTTAAATAGACAGACATTTAGGAATAAGATCAATGTCAGTTTCAGACTACCCATTAATATGAATCAATATTTTATCATACAATTATAGCTTTTCCGAAACTGCAGAACTTTTATTGCTTAATCATGTTTTACGGATTTCTCTTGGTTCTTGTTAGCAATGATCTCTTTTTATTTGACTTAAGATCACATTTCATTTATTCCTGGTTAATAAAAGCTTCCATTTGAAGTTTGAGAAGCAGTGAAAGTTCACAGACCATAGTGACAGCAGTTAAAGAGTAAGATGTTTAAATAGTTACTGCTGCTTTGCATTATGGAGAAAGTCAAATCTATGAAGTCATCCTATTTTAGCATAACCAACAGATTTAGATGTTTACTTTTAAGTATGATTTGCTATTTGACACATTATAAATTTTCATAAAAAGTGATGCAAAAACTGAAAGCTAGAGGACATAGAAATGCAATTGTTTTGTAAACATTTATTATTTTCTTTTGGTTTTTTTTTTGCAACAAAGATAAATGTATTACAAATATTTGTAAATACAAAAGTTTATATCTTTTGCTTAATCTCTTTATCCTTCATATGACTAGGCTTATGACTAGCTCCAAATTTATTCTGCAGCAAGACAATGACCCCAAAAATACTGCTAAAATCATTAAGAACTATCCTAAGTGTAACAAAGAGCTAAGAATTAGTGATGAGCGAATGTGCTCGAATAGCATGCGTGGGTGCTATCCAAGAATCTTGGGCATGCTCTGTTAATATGTTTGAGTCCCTGCATGTTTTGTGGCAGTAGACAGCCATATCACAGGTGGGGATTGCCTAACAGACAAGCAATCCCGGCATTTGATGCGGCTGTCTACCCCCACTAAACATGCAGCCACAGGGAATCAAACATATAAACAGAGCACGTCCAAGATAACACACCCAACATGTAATCCGAGCACGTTCCCTTATCACTACTAGGACTCCTAGAAGGGATGATATGGCACCCACAAAGCCCTGATCTCAAAATCATTGAACCTGAGTGGAATTAGATGAGACAGATATTTTTGCGCAAGCCTAAATCCACAGAAGATCTATGGTTAGTTCTTCAAGATGTTTGGAACAACTTCCATTTTGAGTTTCTTCAAAAACTGTGTGTAAGTATACTTAAAAGGATTGATGCTGTTTTGAAGGCAAAGGTTGATCACAGCAAATATTGATTTTATTTTGATGTCTCTTTTGTTCATGACCTTTCAATTTTGTTAATTGATAAAATTGTCAGGGCACAATGCATAGGCACACAAGTGCAGAATCTGTCAAAGTGCCATAATTGTCAAAGTGCAAGGCAGTTAAACATGGCAGTTAGACAGGACAAGAGACAGGTAAGCTATGCAAGATGTTCAAACAAACTTCTTTTCAGTTCACGTGTGCTGCAAAATATAATTTCCTTATCCGTTGACTTCTAGTTGCTAGCTTCTGCTTTCTTTAAAATCTACCGCTCTTTTACAGATTCTGTACACTATAACCCCATCACTCCCTTTCTCCTCCCCTCCTATGTATATCACACATGCTCTTCTAAAGAGAATCTGTCACCAGATTTTTGCTATGTTATCTGAGATTAGCATGATGTAGGGGCTGAGACCCTGTTTCCAGCGAAGTTTCACTTGCTGTTCTGCATGCTGTCATTTTGATGCAATCCCTGTTTTCTTTGCTGCAAATGTAGCATTGCTAAGAATGCAGAGCTGTGTATAACCCTGCCCACACCACTGATTGGCAGCTTTCTGTCTACAATGTGCATTAACAGAAATCTGCCAATCAGTGGTGGGGGTGGGATTAGGCAGAGTAGTTGACTAGGAGGCATGAGTAGACCATTCCTGTAGGGATAATATCCTGCTGATAAAACAATGATTTTATTGAAACAGCAATACACAGCACAATAAATGACGCATCACTGGAATCAAGGTCTCTGCCTCTATTTCATGCTGGTCTCAGATTACAAAACGAAAACTTATTGGCAGATTCCCTTTAACATTCTTCAAACACTCAAATCTATCCACTCATATCGTACAACATAGGAGACACTCACTGAACCATTAGTTCACTCTTTTCTCCTTTTACTAGCCACAGGAGGTATCTCTCCTAACCTTGGTCCTCATTGTACTAGTAAATATAACATTTTCTACTGCACAAAGAAACTCTACTAATCTCATTTACATTAATTGCATGCCTTTTCCTGTTTTCTTTCACTGTGCCCTCTGTATCTCCTGGTCAGTGTGTTACAAATTCTCCTACATTCATGTCTTCATCTTTTCAAATTTTCTTCACCTTCTGACTCTCAGTGAAACCAGGATCCAGCAGACAGATATCACCTCCTTTGCTGCTCTGTCATATGGTGTGCAATATTTTTCTCATTCCATAAGCCCTGAGAAGGTGGAGGTGTTGATTTCCTTTTTTCATTAAAATGGCCTTTTCAAGTCATCCCCTTAAATACCCTCACTAATGTTCACCTCTTTTGATGTCCACAAAATAAGACTTTTCCATTCCTTTTCCCTATGAGTGACGGTTGTGTTTCGCCCTCCAGGCCCCTCTCATCAGTTCCTGGATCACTAGTATGAAGCAGGCAAAGCTCCTGATCCTGTTTCATATTTTTCTTAGCAACCTATGAAGAAAATGTATGTATATAGATTGATAAGGGAGTAAAAGAGAATCTACAACCAGATTTATACTGCTCTTAGCAACCATATTTATCCTGATCTGAGGGAAGTTCTTCTATATCGGACCTGGCCTTTTTCTGGATTTGCTCAATGTATGCCTTTATAATTTCTTCTGTCCCATTCTCTGACCACAAACTTCTTTCCTTCTTTGTCAAAATTTGCTGTGCCACTCAGGACACCCCTACATACCTCACATATAGAAATATATGTGCCAACAATGCTCAGTAACTTATAAGGAATTTACAGTCATCATTGACCCCAATCTTCTCCCTCTTCTGTCCTGACTTAGCTTTGATACACTCTATTAAGACACTGGAAAGTGCCCTCAATAAAGCTATACCCCTTAAACCCAGAACACCTCAGCACAGATGACAGTAACCCTTGCTCATGCTTCAAAAAATTTTTGTCCAGTGGTACTCTAGGTTTGCGGAAAGCCTGTGGAGAAAATCACTTTTGACAGAATGCTTTATCCATTATTTGTTTATGCTCTAAACATTGCCCTACAGCTTACACTTTACAGGTGAGAGCAAGAACCCTGTTGACCATAAGAAATTACACTCTACGGGTAAGACAGGACTCAGTTGACCATAAAAGCTTACATACTACTAGGGATGAGTGGACGCATGGAAGTTCGGATTCTGGTACTCGACCCAAACTTTAGTCACTCATTTTCTCTCACTTTCCCCAGAACTCCGAACATTACAATTGACTTCTGGGAAATGTCCGTGTTTGGCGTTTAGCACTGGATAGTAACTGTCCGATCCATACTCCACACTTTTAACTTTGGATTCACTCATCTCTACATACTACAGAAGAGAGAAAGAGTAAAAAGCCTGCTGAGCATAAGTGATAAGTTTATACTGATACACCGTGCAGTATAAACTTTTCACTCTCAGCCACAAAGCTCACCACAGTTCTGCACCGCCATACTCTGTTCTGCTAATGATATAAGACTAACATCCACTATAATCTGAACCTCCCACTCCTGTCTCCAAGATTTCACTCATGCTGCTCTGGTTCTCTGGAATGTACTACACCAGACCATCTGCTTAATTCCCAATATCCACAGTTTAAGCTGTATGCAACTACTTCTGTAAAAACTACATTTTTATACAAGTAGACAAAATTGTTGGTACCCTTATGTTAAAGTAAGAAAAATCCACAATGGTCACTGAAATAACTTGAAACTGACAAAAGTAATTTTCAATCCACTGAATATCAACTAGTGAAAATCAGACATTGCTTTTGAATTGTGGTTCAAAAGGAAAATTAAAAAAAACAACTAATGACAATGGCCTGGACAAAAATGATGTTACCCTTAAAATGGTTGAACCACCATGAAGAATACAGTTAACCAAGCAGAAAATATGAAAACTTATGCTCCATTCAAAAGATAATTAGCTTTTATTTTTTGAATTATGCTCTCTGGTGCCCCCTGGCATTTTTCCATTACATCCTCGTAATGGGCGATCTGGCCTGGAAACGGTTATAAAGCCATTTCTAAAGCTTTGGGACTCCAGTGAACCACAGTGAGAGCCATTATCCACAAATGGCGAAAACATGGAACAGTGGTGAACTTTCCTAGGAGTGGCTGGATGACCAAAATTAACCCAAACGGTCACAAAAGATCCCACAAAAACATCCAAAGAACTAAAGGCCTCACTTGCCTCAGTAAAGGTCAGTGGTCATGAATCTAATATAAGAAAGAGACTGGGTAAAAATGGCATGCATGACAGAGTTCCAAGACGAAAACCACTGCTGAGCAGAAAGAACATAAAGGCTTTGTCTAATATTTAAAATTGTTTTGTGATCTGAAACATTTTAGTGTGACAAACATGCAAAAGAATAAGAAATCAAGAAGGTGAAAACAGTTTTTCACACCACTGTATATTTTAAACGGACATTCTTCCAGAAGCTTTGTGGGTTGTGTGAGGCAGTGACTGGGATCGTATATGAGGGACTTTATATATCCCTAGAATGTGTACAGAGACCTATTAAATCCATTGGAGTGCATTGCAGTCACAGACACACCGGCGGCTGCAATGCAAGAATGAAGGTAAGCATTGACCTGGTCAGGCTATCTGGCTAAGGCAGGATAGTAAAACCCGGCAGGGCCTTCATTTCTTGGAGGAGGCTACAGGAAGGCAGTGGGACGGCCTCCTCACTCCAACCCGGGTTTTCCAGTGGCTCTTGCCACAGGTCCTTTAAAAACCCGCATTAAGGATTAGTGTTGTTCAGTGTTGGGACCTGCTAGGAGCATAGCAGGAAAGCTCGGCAGGCCTGTGAGCAGCTGAACCCATGCCTGGGAAGGCTCTGCACCCGCCAGGCTCTGAGCGGCCTGGCGCGGCAACCATTGTTATGGACTTGTGTTAACCCGGCTGCGAACCGGATGACTTTCTGTTTACCTGTAAGTTTTGCTGAATAAAAGCTGCTTATGTTGGACTTGCTTGGATCACTGTCTCAGTTACTGCACGGTGTGAACACCGCCGCCTTACAGCTGTCAATATGTATTTTGGCAAATTCCAGTCTTTTATGATCTGCTTTAAACAGTGGTTTCCTACTGAGTCATCTTCCATGAAGCCCACTTTGGCCAAGATAGTGATGCATGTTGCGATCTGACTTTGATGTACCTTGACTTTAGTGTTCACCTCTAATTTCTTTGCAAGTTGTTCTGGTCTCTTTGGTTATCACTTGCATTATTCGTCTCTTCAATTTATTATTAATTTTCCTTTTGCTGCCACTGCCAGGAATATTAACTATGTTCCCTTAGACTTTAAACTTCTTAATAATATGTGCAACTGTAGTAACAGAAAAAACAATCTGTTTGGAAATAGTCTTATAGCCTTTACCTTTAACATGTCTGTCAATAATTGTATTTCTAATCTCCTGAGACAACTCTGCATGGCTTTCTTTGATTCATGTGCAAAGTGGTGCAAATTATAATACCAAACAACACAGTGGCTACTTTTCACCCTCTCAATAGGGTGACTGACTCATTTGTAAACACTTATGATAATAATTACAGGACACACCATAGTTTAACATGTCCCATGGTTAGATATAAACAAATCTTTTGAAATTTGAATTCTCGACTTTGTAGAATTTTCACCAAAAATTCAATTTGCGGTGAATAAGTTTACGTAAATTTCAATACTGGAAAGCTTGTAATTGCTCATAATATACATATGGGAAAGGGGAGAAAGAGAGAGAGAACCTTGATGACCATAAGAGCTTGCACTTCACAGGTGAGAAAGAGAGAACCTCACTGACCATAAGAGCTTACAACTTACAGGTGTGAAAGAGAGAGAGCGAAAGAGAGAGAGAAAGAGAGAGAAAGGTCCCCGCTGGTCATAAGAGCTTATACTCTACAGAAGGGAGAGACTTACCCAGTGACTCTGGAAATGTAAAATGATTCTGCCATACAAAACATGGTCCACTGGCAACTGCTGTTTTTTGATGGCTCAGGTACTGACCATCATGTACAAGTTATGATAATTCGTAAGATGTCATAGCTGCTAGGCATTATGGGGAGGCCTACATGACAATGCAAATTGATGTTTGCCTGCTTTCTGATGCTTTAGTCGTGTAGGAAATGTTGCCGGCAAGTTTTTTATGTGAATCGCATGGAGGAATGGACATCAGGCATGGAGCAGCAGGGGCAGTTGGAGAGACGAGCTGTATTGACTCGTGATGAGCGAGCATACTCGCAAGTACTGGGTACTTGCCCGAGCATCTCAGTACTCGAGATGCTCGGAGCTCGCCGAGTACTTGCAAGATGCTCGGACGGATGCTCGGGTCCCCTCCCTGCATGTTTGGCACTCTTTACAGAGCCAATGAACATGTAGGGATTGCCTGCCACTCACTGTAATGTCGCAGCCATGTTGGTTGTGGCATTACAGTGATTGGCTCGCCGCACAGCGTCATCAGGTCTGTATCAGACCTGGCGCCACTGTGCTCGTCAGTCTACTCTACAATCAGACAGTGAAGGGAGAGGTGCAGCTGAGCTAGGGAGAGTTTTGCGTGTTTATTAGGGAGTATAGGTAGAACAGAAGTATATTGCACATATCCATCTCAACAAACAGTCCTTCTGAGGACTAAACCATCTGCAGAGATATCAGGCAGGCAGTGTATATAGGCAGGCAGGCAGTGTATATAGCACACTGCAGTGCATATAGCACAAGAGGCTCCATTCCAGTTCTGTCTGCTGCTGTTAGACATTTCTAGACATAGGCTCCGGTCTCAGGGGCCAGGAATAATTTTTTTTTCGATCTTAATCCTCATTATTTGCTTAAAAAGCAATCCAGAGAACACAGTTTTTCTGTGCCATTTGCATGTTGGCACTGCAGAATACAGCCAGGTCCATTCCATATTACAGTGCTAAAAATTCAGCTATTTAAAACTATGGTTTCTCCATCAAATGGATCACATATACGTTTTCAGAAAATACTGCAATTTCTGGCCTCCATTAAAAAAAAATTTCAGTGTGTCAGCTAAGTTTTTGACACCACTTTGCTGTTCAAAATAGATACCTACAGGCCAGGTATTTAAAACTGTGGTTTGTTTGTCAAACGGATCACATGTAACTTTGCTCCAAATTCAGCCATTTGTAGTGAGGGTAGAAGATATTGTCCTCCATTTAAAATGGGCAAGGTGCGTGGCAAGGGACCGGGAACTGGACGTGATGGTGATGATGGTGATGCATGCAGAGGCTGAGGCCGAGGCCGTGGGTAAGCTGAAATTGTGCCACAACAAACACCCACATCTTCTCGTCCAACCTTCCTGTCCCAATTCCTAGGGGACCGAAGCACACCACTATTGAACCCAGAGCAGTGTCAAAAGGTTGTTGGCTGGATAGCGGATAATGCTTCCAGTCACTTTGCCACCACCACCACCACCCTGTCTTCCACACGGTCAAGTCTCAGTAGCCGTGAGTCTGGACTGCATATTCCTCACCCTGATCCTCCTTCCTCCCACCATGCCGAGTGCCAAGAGACAACTGATCCCACACTTGGACACGCTGAAGAGCTGTTCACTTTTCGATTTATAGATTCGGGCGTCTCGCCCTGTTCACTTGTAGCAGGGCAAGAGGAGATCGCATGTAGTGATCTCCAATTATTTGAGCAGCCGCAGTCACACGAAGGCGATGGTGGGAAAGTGTCACAAGAGGTGGATGATTATGAGACACAATTGCCAGAAAGTCAGGAGGACCAGGGTGCGGAAGTGGAAAACGAGGTGGTGGATAATATAGTAACTGACTCAACGTGGCAGGAGGACATGCAGAGCGAGGACAGCAGCACAGAGGGGGAGGGAGGCAGAGCACCCCAACAGGCAGGAAGAAGCAGTGTGGTGGCCGCAGACAGAAGGCAGGTAACAATTCCCTGTAACACCAACACGAAGGAAGTTGCAAGTACAACTGTTAGGTAGGTCTTCCCAAGTCTGGTTGTTTTTTAAAGACTCTGGCGATAATACCTAAAAGGCCATTTGCACCACCTGCCAGGCCAGCATCAGCAGGGGTGGGAAAACTACCAGCCTGACCACCACAAGCATGATCAAGCACATGGCAGCAGAGCACCCGACTTTGTGGGCCAAACCCCTGGGTCCAGGAACAGTGTCTGCAGGTGGCACCACTGCTTCTTCCGCTGTTGTGCATTCAAGCCAATCCCCTGTCCATGGTGCAGGCGAAATTGCCTCCTGCCCTGCACCTGTCATTGCACACTCTCAAGTAGCAGCATCAGGAAGCACATCCACGTCCTTGTCCCAGCGCAGTGTTCAGTTATTCCTACAATGCCCCACAGGCCACACTACTAAATTCCCACATTTCACGACTGCTTGCGCTCGAAATGTTGCCTTTTAGGCTCGTGGAGATGGAAGCATTCAGCAACCTGATGGCGACTGCCGTCCCTCGGTACTCAGTCCCCAGCCGCCACTATTTCTTCCTGTGTGCCGTCCCCGCATTACACAAGCACGTGTCCCAAAACATTAGCCGTGCCCTCAACAACGCAGATACCGGGAAAGTCCACCTAACCATGGACACGTGGACAAGTGCTTGTGGGCAAGGATGGTACATCTCGCTGACAGCACACTGGGTTAACATAGTGGAAGCTGGGACGTAGTCGGACCTTGGGACAGAACATGTCCTCCCGACGCAGAGGATTTCAGGCCCTAGGTCAATCAGGGTTGCCACCAGAGTCTACAGCTCCTGCCCCTCATCCTCCTCAGCCTCCTCCTCCTCTTCAGCCTCCATCTCCGAAATGACCATATCAGTCACAAGCTGGAAGCACTGCAGCACTGCTTCGGCCAAGCTGCAACAGGCTGTGCTGAAGCTAATATGCTTAGATGACAAACCGCACAATGCTGAAGAGTTGTGGACAGCTCTGAAAGAGCAGGCAGATCTGTGGCTGACACCGCTGAACCTACAGCCAGGCATGTTAGTGTGTGACAATGGCCGAAACCTGGTGGCGGCTCTGAGGTGAGGCGAGCTCACACACGTACCATGCCTGGCCCATGTGCTTAACCTTGTGGTTCAGCAGTTTCTCAAATCCTACCCTGAGCTGCTGGATCTGCTTGTCGAAATACGCTGCCCGTGTGCCCATTTTAGAAAGTCACATACAGCTTCCGCCAAGCTTGCCGTGTTTCAGAAGCGTTTGCAGCTTCCAGCTCACAGACTGGTGTGTGATGTCCCCACGCGTTGGAACTCTACACTGCAGATGTTGGGAAGGATTTGTGCGCAGAAGAGGGCAGTTGTTGAGTACCAGCATCAACAAGGCTGTCGGTATTCAGTTCAGACTCCACGCATAAGACCTCAGGAGTGGACAGGGATGTCAGACATCTGTACCATCCTCCAAAACTTTGAGGACTCCACCAAGATGATGAGCGGCATTGAACCATACAGGGTGATTATACACAGCCTAGCCTCATCTCATCCCAACGTGGACTGGGTGACAATGATGGAGAGGAGGAAAAAGAACAAGAACTAGTTTCCTGCGCTTTAGACGGTACTACCTGCACAACTGTCATACCGTCTGTTCAGCGTGGATGGCCTGAGGACAGAGAGGAGGAGGAGGAGAGCATGGTCAGTTGTCCTCTTGGTGAGGATACGGAAGTCTTTCCTTTTAGCAGTCTGGCACATATGGCTGAGTTTGTTATCCTGCCTTTCACATGACCTTCGTGTTCTCAAAATTTTGGTTGACAGTCATTACTGGTTGGGGACACTTCTAGACCCACTCTACAAAGAGAACTTTATATCTCTTATTCCTGAGGCGGACAGGTCTACAAAAATGGGGCAGTACCAGAAGTCCCTTGTTGTGGAACTATTAAAAAGATTCCCATATGAAAACGCTGGCGGCAGAGGTCACAGTTCGTTGGACAACCAAGGACTCCAGGCGAGAGAGACACAACTTCAATCCAGCAGAGGCAGGGGAACACTGTCAAAGTTCTAGGAGAATTTTCTCAGCCCCTTCCATGGCACAGACCCTGAGGCACGGGGTACTCTCACAAGGAGTGCAAAGTTTGGGAAGATGCTGAGGGAGTACCTTGCCGACCATACCAATGTCCTCCGTGATTCCGCTGTGCCTTATAATTATTGGGTTTCCAAGCTGGATACGTGGAATGAACTGGCTCCCTACACCTTGGAGGTCCTGGCCTGCCCTGCCGCCAGCGTTTTATCACAATGGGTTTTTAGTGCCGCTGGTGGAATTATAACTGATAAGCGCATCCGTCTGTCAACTGAAAATGCTGACAGGCTGACTCTTATAAAAATGAAAAGGGCTGGATTAGGTCAGACTTCTCAACACCACCGAATGATAGCAGCATAACATAAACTCAAATCCAGTGTCTTTTTTTGGAAGGTGTATTCCCATGCACCTTTTCACACCCACACATGGGTATACGCTTACTGATTTTGGATATTTGCTCTTGTCCTACTCCTTCTCCTCATCCTCCACCACCATATCACCAGGGTGACAATGGTGCGTGATGCAACACCCACATAATTTTTTTAAAGGGTGTTTATGATGCCCGTAAAGATTTTTTTTACATAATATGTTCATTTATACCCCCCAGGGGTAAATGTTTGTCAGCCCATACACTTAGTGCATGGGCATTACAAGTATATGATACCTGCTCCTTTCTAATGGGAACATTTTTTTATGAGGCCCTCCTCCACGTCTCTTCCAAGGGGCATTGGAGTGCCTCCAAATTTTTGGCAACCCTTGCAGTCACTGCATAGGCAAACACAATGGGAGACCCACTTCCTAATAATGGGAACATTGTTTTCAGGAGGCCCTCTGACCTCCATGTCTCTTCCAAGGGGCATTGGAGTGCCTCCAAATTTTTGGCAACCCTTTCATTTACTCCATAGGCAAACACAATGGGAGACCCACTTCCTAATAATGGGAACATTGTTTTCAGGAGGCCCTCTGACCTCCACGTCTCTTCCAAGGGGCATTGGAGTACCTCCATATTTGGCAACCCTTGCATTCACTGCATAAGCAAACACAATGGGTGACCCACTTCCTATTAATGGGAACATTTTTTTTCAGGAGGCCCTCCTCTGCGTCTCTTCCAAGGGGCATTGGAGTAGGTCCAAATTTTTGGCAACCCTTGCATTCACTGCATAAGCAAACACAATGGGAGACACACTTCCTAATAATGGGAACATTGTTTTCAAGAGGCCCTCCTCAAAGTTTCTTCAAAGGGGTATTGGGGTGTCCAAATTTTCAAATGGGTATTGGGGTGCGTTCAAATTTTGGCCAGCCCAGCCACTCACTGCATACGCAATAACAGCATAGGAGACCCACTCTTTAGTAATGGGAAAAACAACGAAACATAGCCGGCTGATGACTCTCTAAGAATAGTGAGGGCCAACTGCTGGGCCTTTAAGAATAGTAATGGCCGCTTGATGGCCCTTTTAAAAATAGGCTTTGTGACTTTCAGAGTCCCTCCTTCATAAATGAAACAGGATGTGTCTGATCATGTCTCACACACCACATAGCCAGATAAGGTTGTAAACTGTTAAAATTACATTTCCCGGTGAATGCATTTGTCACGGTTGAAAGCAATACAAAAGTGCAAAAACGCATCAAAAATACTGTCAACATAGCCTATGGTGTGGAGGAGTATTTTTGTTTTTGGTTATTTATTTTGCTTTATATACAAGTCATTACCCTGGAAAGGATGTTCTTTAACATACTTCCCAGGAAAATCCATTTTTGTTTCGTTTTTGTATGTTTTAGTGTGAGTCCGTAAAAGTGGCGTAATACCTCTGACAACATTGTTGACAGCAGTGATCTGGGAGTCAGAAATGCTTCCAGGGGTCTTCCGCATGCTGTCCCCATGTCATTTGAGCACTGTTCCCATCGATTTGGGCAAATGTTAGGCCCTCTGCAGACCGCCGGGGGGAACCCACTGAAAAATGCTCGAGTTTCCCATAGACTTACATTGGGCTCCTTGCTCGGGTCAAGCAACCGAGTATTCCAATATGCTCGACCCGAGCAATGATCACCCGAGCATTTTAGTGCTCGCCCATCACTAGTATTGACGCTTCTACAGTGTGTGAAATGTTGCTGGGATTTTGTTTTGGCAATCCTTGTAAATTGAATAGGAGTGTTTGAATTCGTAAGGATTCTGGAAATTTAACTTGAAGTTGATCCTCCACAGATCGATCTGCTCATCTCTATTAAGAGTGTATGGATGACAAGATGATAATGTGATAAAGCAAAGAGGACTCACAATGTACGAACAATCAATTACCTTCAGACAGTTTACTTTTTTATTTAAAAAGTTTAGGAAAGGCTGCTGTATATTGATATGGTTATGTTTATTAAAAAGTTTGGTTTCAAAAGGGGAACATAATGATAAACTATGTACATATGGAAATTACCTACATTTTTCAGTCTGCAGATTAATTTTCTCAAGTATGAACGTCATTTGTGATCATTTTACTCAATTTCATAAGGAAATTATTATACAACTCTCAATATTAATAACTGCTCTATAAAAACATGCCTTAAAATGTAGCGTAGTAGTTATAGCAAAGCAATTAATATTTTCTTACACAAGCCTCCGTGGAAAATTTTTAAAAGAAATAAAAACAATAATGAATAGTAATAATAAAGCCTTTTTTTGTTTTGCAGTGTAATAGTTAATTCTTCTTGCATATGACCTAACTGCAAGTTTATGGAAAAAAGAAACAAAAATGGGCTTCCAAAAGTGCTGCCAAGGATGTGAGAAAGAAAAAAAAATATTTAAAAAACATTAACATTTATTGAGCTACGCATTATGGAGACGGTCCAGCCCCTTCATCATGCACATTCAGCATGAATAATATATGCCATCATTCATACCATCCCTAGTGACCTCACAATCTTACTGATTGGTTGGCCTCACAAAGTTAATTCGTTATTTCATCTGTATTAAAAAACATGCATCCAATAGCAATTACCCATGCCATTTGCAACCCCTATAAACGCATATCAATAAAAATTGTTGTTTTAGTATAGTTATATACAGTGAATCAAGAGAAAGATTTCCTGAAAAACATACAATATGCAGATTAAAAAGCACACGCAAAAAGACCCCCGCAAAATGTATTTTTTTTCCCCTTTCCCTTTCCAAAAAAACTTTTTTTTTGTAAATAATGCAATAGTATCCAAACCAATCCTCACTGGAAGGTATTATCTACACATTCATTTCAACCCTCAGGTGTCAAGGCAGATAGTTTAAATATCCAATAAGATTCCCTGTTAACAAGTTGCTAATGATAATAAAGCTTTTTTTGTGGTGTAGTGTAATAGTTAATTCTTCTTGCATGTGCCCTAACTGCAAGTTTAGAATTCTATCAATGCCAGTTATATTTTAAAAACGTTTTTATTACATGTGCCTCTAATGTGTATAGGAACTGTGTTTGTTTTGGTCTTGGTTTTATTAGATTTTGTTTTCAGAATAAAAACTAAATTTTCTAGGACATGAGGATTTTATCAATTCTTTCTCTTGGGTGTTCATTAGCTGTTAAGAAATCCTGTATTCATTTTTTTATTGATCTGTTTGTTTTCTTTCATCTAAATCATAAATTGATGGAACATAATTAAGTCGACAATACTATAAGTAAGGAGACAGGGATTTAAGCAAAATGGTAAATAAAGGTTGCATTCCTAAACATCTGCCATACTAAAGTCATGTTGACATTTCAGTTATATTTTTTGACAGTTCAGATACAAAGTTGCAGGAAGAAAAAAGCAAGGAAATAAATAGATACACCTTTTACATTTACAAGCATTTTAAATTATTTAGTGATGCAGTAAATCTTGAATCAACATAATGATACATGCATGCACTGTACCTTGGAAGAGAGGTAAGTATAAAAATGAACTGACATTCATTAAAAAGAAATGCTGAAGTCTTGCATTGAGATGAACTATATATATGTATATTTAGGCGGCCGATAGGGAAGATACAGGATGGAATGTATAACTCTCCCAAAAAATTAAGCTGAGCGAGATATTAAAACTGGGTAGTACTGGTTGGTGCAGCACCTTAGGTGCTGAGCCGTTTTATTTATCATAGTTTTGGGCCAGGTTTTATTGGAGTGATGAGAAGGATTTAGAGGAGGGACTCATCACTCACACTACCGGTCCAGTACGGGTTTTGCTGAAGGCTTAGGCAGCTCAGCTGAGAGAGCTCATCTCATTACAGACTCAGAAAAGGCTGAAGGAAAAGCTTCCGAGTGTCACAGCTCCCGGACTGATATGATGTCATCCTAAGAAGGATATGCACAGCCGTTAAATGTGCTAAGTGCTGAGTTGCTGGAAATCCAAGCCCGCATACATCCCTGGTAGCGTGAGTCAGAGTTCTGGTGTGTTAGTCAGCGCCTAGCCTGGCAAGTCTTTGTTGTTTTCTGGTTTCCTTGCTGTTTGTTACCTCTTGGCTGAAAATAAAGCTCCACATTTTCCTTATATGAACTGTGTCTGCCTATGTCACTCCCATGTCGCTCCACAACGCCCTAGCACGTTACAATATATATATATTTATATATAGTGAAAAAGTAACATAATTAGCAAATTGAGTCCAATTATAATTGTAACTGTGTTCAATGTATTCTCAGTATAGCTACAGCTGTTCTGTGACTGCCTCAGAGGTTTGTTTGAGAACATTAGGGATCAAACAGAATCATGAAAACCAAGGAACACACCAGACAGATGAGGGATAAAGTTGTAGAGAAAAGTAAAGCAGGGTTAGGTTATAAAAAAAAATAGCCAGAGCTCAGAACATCTCCCGGACTACTGTTCAATCCATCATCTAAATATCGAAAGAGTATGGCACAACTGCAAACCTACCATGACATGGCCGGCCACCTAGACAGACAACCCAAATAAGGAAAGCACTAATTAGAGAAGCAGCCAAGAGGACCATGGTCACTTTGGAGGAGCTGCAGAGAACCTAAGCTCAGGTGGGAGAATCTGTCCACAGGACAAATATTATCCATATACTCCACAAATCTGGCATTTATGGAAGAGTGACAAGAAGAAAGACATTTTTGAATGAAAGCCATAAGAAGTTCCATTTGCAGTTTGCAAATAGCCACTTAGTGGACACAGAAAGTATGTGGAAGAAGCTGTCATAGACAGATAAGACCAAAGTAGAACTTTTTGAGCTAAATGAAAAACTCTATGTGGCAGAAAACTAGCACTTCCCATAACACAGCATTTCAGAAAAGGAACATCATACCAACAGAAAATATGGTGGTGGTAGTGTGATAATTGGGGGCTGTTTTGCTGCTTCAGTACCTGGAAGACTTGCTGTGGTAAATGGAACCATGAATTCTGCTGTCTACCAAAAAATCATGAAAGAGAATGTCCGGCCATCTGTTTGTGACCTAAAGCTGAAGCACACTTCTGTTATGCAGCAAGACCATGATCCAAAACACACCAGCAAGTCCACTTCTGCATGACTTAAGAAAAACAAAATTAAGACTTTGGAGTGGCCTAGTCAAAGTTCTGAACTTAATCTAATTGATATGCTGTTGCAGGACCTTGAAAAGGTGGTTCAAGCTCGGATACCCTCCATTTGGGCTGAATTAGAACAATTTTACAAAGATGAGGGAGCCAAAATTCCTCCAAAGCATTGTTAAAGACTCATTGCCAGTTATCCAAACGCTTGATTGCAGTTGTTGCTGCTAAGGATGGCCCAAGCAGTTATTAGGTTTAGGGAGCAATCATTTTTTTCACACAGGGCCATGTAGGTTTGGATTTCTTTTTCACTTAATAATAAAGATCTTGATTTAAAAACTGCATTTTGTGTTTACTTGTGTTATCTTTGTCTAATATTTAAATTAGTTTTGTGATCTGAAACATTTAAGTGTGATAAACATGTAAAAGAATAAGAAATCAGGAAGGGGGCAAACACTTTTTCACACCAGTGTATATATATACAGTACAGACCAAAAGTTTGAACACACCTCATTTAAAGATTTTTCTGTATTTTCATGACTATGAAAATTGTACAGTACATTCACACTGAAGGCATCAAAACTATGAATTAAGATAAGATAAGATAAGATATACTTTATTTATCCCGGAGGAAATTGCGGTATCACAGCAGCAGAACACAGATCTCGAACATGACACATATGATAACATAACATTTGGAATGCTTTAGACATTGCTTTTCAGACATTTGTTAAACACCCCCATAGCTGTTGGAACAAATGATCTCCTGTATTTTTCCTTTTTACACCTTAGTTGTATTAGGCGATTGCTGAATGTGCTCTTCTGTTTCGCAAACAGTTCATAAAGCGGGTGTGTGTTGTTGCCCATTATAGCTCTGCACTTCTTCTTAATCCTATCCTCTACCACCTCTTCAAAAGTCCCAAGCTGTAGGCCCACCGTCGCGCTAGCCTTCTTTATAAGTTTGTTGAGCTTGTTGGCGTCAGCAACACGCACACTGTTACCCCAGCAAATTATTGCCGCAAAGGTGGCACTAGCCACAATGGATTGGTAGAACACCTCAAGCAATTTGCCACACACATTAAAAGACCTTAACTTCCTTAGGAAGTACAATCTACTCATCCCCTTCTTGTAGACCTTCTCCATGTGGCACTTCCAGTCTAGCTTGCTATCCAGGTAAACCCCCAAATATTTGAAACTGTCCACCATCTCCACATCCTGACCGTCAATGGTAACAGGTAGGCATACCTTCTTGCACCTTCCATAGCTCATCACCAACTCCCTGGTTTTCTTAACATTTAGTTCTAGATGGTTAGCCTGGCACCATACTACAAAGTCCGCAACCACCCTTCTATATTCCTCTTCATCCTGGTCCTTCCCAATACCGCCAACTATCACAGAGTCATCCGAGTACTTCTGGAGGTGACAACGGTCTGATTTATACTGAAAGTCAGCTGTGTACAATATAAAGAGGAATGGCGACAGCACTGTTCCCTGCGGGGCTCCGACACTGCTCAGTACACTATCTGATGTAGCCGTCCCCCACCTAACAAACTGTGGCCTATCCGACAGGTAGTCAATTATCCAATTCACAAGTCCCTCATCCACCGCCATTTTAATCAACTTTCCACGCAGTAAGAGTGGCTGTAATGTGTTGAACGCACTAGAGAAATCAAAGAACAAAGCACGCACTGTGGTTCCATCATTGTCCAAAAAGAAATGTACTGTTTGTAGCAGAGACGCTACAGCATCGTCCACCCCCAGTCCCTGCCGGTACGCAAACTGAAGAGCATCAGTAAGCGCCATCACCCTCGGACACAAGTGAGCAAGTACTATTCTCTCCAAGGACTTCATCGCATGCGATGTTAAGGCCACCGGTCTATAGTCCCCCGGGGAAGCCGGGAAGGTAGTCTTGGGAACCGGCACCAGGCAGGAAGTCTTCTATAGCACTGGTACTCTCTTTGATTGTAAGCTCTGGTTAAAGAGATGCTGGAAGACAGTACACAACTCATTTGCACACACTCTGAGGACACGTGGACTGAGACCGTCAGGCCCTGCTGCTTTGCCAATGGCCAGCTTACTAAACTGGTCCCTCACGTCATTTTTGGAGACCGAGAAATGATCTATTTCACCCCCTGTTAATTTAGCTAGTTGTTCCCCGGCCTCCTCCCCCTTCCCTGCTGCTACCGCACCTTTATTGCTGAATCTATTGAAGAACTCATTCATTTCATTAGCCATTCTAAGTCCACCACCCCCCTGCTCCGACCTTGCCTTAAACCCAGTCACTAGTCTCATTCCAGCCCACACCTCTCTGGAGCTTTTTTGTGCAAATTGATTTTCTAATTTATCTCTGAATGCCTCATGGGCAATCTTAATTTTCCCCTTTAGGTCTCGCTGTATAATTTTCAATGCCTCCTTGTCCTTCCTTTTAAAAGCCAGTTTTTTCATGTTTAGTAAATGTTTCAACTCTTTTGTAATCCATGGCTTATTGTTTGCATAACACCGAATCTCTTGAACAGGTACTACTATGTCCATACAGAAGTTGATGTAATCAGTAACTCTGCCAGTAATCTCATTAACATCTGAATTCTCTTTCATGGTACACAACACCTCCCAGTCTGTACAATCAAAGCAGTCTTGTAACGCCTCCTCTGCTGCTGGACACCACTTCCTTATCTTTTTAATTGTCACTGGTTGTTTGCGGACGTCTGGTTGGTAAGCAGGAGACAATAGTATGAGGTTGTGGTCAGATTTCCCCAGGGGGGGTAATGCAGCCGATGAATAAGCATTCTTAACATTAGCAAAGAGGAGATCCAGTGTGTTGTTGTCCCGTGTAGGACATTTGACACATTGATAGAACTTTGGTATTGCAGATGAGATCTTTACTCGATTGAAATCCCCAGAAATTACAGTTAGAGAGTTTGGGTGTTTAGTCTGAAGCCGGGCCATCACCCCTGACAACACATCCCCAGCAGCCTCTGGGTTCGCAGATGGTGGTATATACATCACAACTACAATAACAAGAGTGAATTCTCTAGGCAGATAGTAAGGCCTGAGGCCCACTGCTAACAGTTCAATATTTGGACAGCAATGTTTCTCCTTAACAGTTACATGCCCCTGATTCACCATCTGTTGTTAATGTAGAGTATCACTCCTCCACCTTTTTTCTTGCCGCATCTAACTCTCTCTCTATCAGCCCGAACCATTTGAAACCCTGGTACCGAGACACATGAATCTGGGACCTCCTCATGCAGCCAGGTTTCTGTAAAGCACATGAGACTGCATTCCCTAAACTCCTTCTGGGTCTTACTCAGAGCCAGCAGTTCATCCGACTTATTTCCCAGCGATCGTATGTTACCCATGATAATGGATGGGACCACTGGTTTAAACCTTCTCCTCCAGGACTTGATCTTCTTGCCTGCTCTGCAGCCTCTGAAAGGTCTCCTTATTTCCCGTGGAACATTCAGTATTGTCACTGCTGGAGAAGACTTTATCCTGCGCAGTTACAGAAGACGATCCCTAGAATACACTGCTCGTTTAGCAACAGACCTAGGGTCCACCATCCCGTCATTGTTTCCACCCGTCACACCAGTCCTCTCCATGGCAGATCGTATGCAGTGACCTCCACCGCTCACATATGGCTGTATCCCTGTCACAGGCTGTGGGTAGCAGCATGCATCCTTCAGTAGCATTAGCTGAGATGGTCCGTATTGCGTGCCCCAGAGTGTCTGTACCTGCAGGAGACTTGTAAGTGGTGGAAGAAGATCCAGGTGCAGATCTCGTGCTGTGTGCCCAGCAGCAGTTGATAGTGTGGGAAGTGTTGTATCTTCCATCCCCAATAGATGAGTATACAGGAACGTTGCAATCCAGAGAAGGTAATAAAATAATAAAATAAAATAACTGTAACAAAACTGTAACTGAAATAAAGTAGAAGCTTCTGCTGCTGCAATGGGCTGCCAGTAGTCCGGCGCCGTATTGTCTCCACAATCTAGCAGAGAGGCAGACAGGCATGTCCACACCCCCCGTAGTCAGAAAGTGAATTCCACACATGTGGAATTATATACTTAACAAAAAAGTGTGAAACAACTGAAAATATGTCTTATATTCTAGTTTCTTCAAAGTAGCCACCTTTTGCTTTGATGACTGCTTTGCACACTCTTGGCATTCTCTTGATGAGCTTCAAGAGGTTGTCACCGGAAATTGTTTTCACTTCACAGGTGTGCCCTGTCAGGTTTAATAAGTGGGAATTCTGGCCTTATAAATGGGGTTGGGACCATCAGTTGTGTTGTGCAAAAGTCTGGTGGATACACAGCTGATAGTCCTACTGAATAGACTGTTAGAATTTGTATTATGGAAATAAAAGGCAGCTAAGTAAAGAAAAACGAGTGGCCATCATTACTTTAAGAAATGAAGGTCAGTCAGACCAAAAAATTGGGCAAACTTTGAAAGTGTCCCCAAGTGCAGTTGCAAAAACCTTCAAGCACTACAAAGAAACTGGCTCACATGAGGACCGCCCCAGGAAAGGAAGACCAAGAGTCACCTCTGCTTCTGAGGATAAGTTTTTCCGAGTCACCATCCTCAGAAATCGCAGGTTAACAGCAGCTCAGATTAGAGACCAGGTCAATGCCACACAGAGTTCTAGCAGCAGACACATCTCTTCAACAACTGTTAAGAGGAGACTTTGTGCAGCAGGCCTTCATGGTAAAATAGCTGCAAGGAAACCACTGCTAAGGACAGGCAACAAGCAGAAGAGACTTGTTTGGGCTAAAGAACACAAGGAATGGACATTAGACCAGTGGAAATCTGTGCTTTGGTCTGATGAGTCCAAATTTGAGATCTTTGGTTCCAACCACCGTGTCTTTGTGCAGCGCAGAAAAGGTGAACGGATGGACTCAACATGCCTGGTACCCACCGTGAAGCATGGAGGAGGAGGTGTGATAGTGTGGGGGTGTTTTGCTGGTGACACTGTTGGGGATTTATTCAAAATTGAAGGCATACTGAACCAGCATGACTACCACAGCATCTTGCAGCGGCATGCCATTCCATCCGGTTTGCGTTTAGTTGGACCATCATTTATTTTTCAACAGGACAATGACCCCAAACACACCTCCAGGCTGTGTAAGGGCTATTTCACCAAGAACGAGAGTGATGGGGTGCTATGTCAAATGACCTGGCCTCCACAATCACCAGACCTGAACCCAATCGAGATAGTTTGGGGTGAGCTGGACCGCAGAGTGAAGGCAAAAGGGCCAACAAGTGGTAAGCATCTCTGGGAACTCCTTCAAGATTGTTGGAAGACCATTTCCGGTGACTACCTCTTGAAGCTCATCAAGAGAATGCCAAGAGTGTGCAAAAGCAGTCAACAAAGCAAAAGGTGGCTACTTTGAAGACCCTCGAATATAAGACATATTTTCAGTTGTTTCACACTTTTTTGTTAAGTATATAATTCCACATTTATTAATTCATAGTTTTGATGCCTTCAGTGTGAATGTACAATTTTCATAGTCAAGAAAATCTTTAAATGAGAAGGTGTGTCCAAATTTTTGGTCTGTACTGTATATATATAGATATATAGATATATATATATATATTTATACACACGTGGTCAAAATTGTTGGTACCCCTCGTTTAATGAAAGAAAAACCCACAATGGTCACAGAAATAACTTGAATCTGACAAAATGAATAATAAATTAAAAATCTATGAAAATGAACAAATTAAAGTCAGACATTGCTTTTCAACCTTGCTTCCACAGAATTTTTAAAACAATTAAAAACACATGAAATAGGCCTGGACAGATATTATGGTACCCTTGAAAATAATCTGACAAAAGGGACATGTTAAATCAAGTTGTGTCCACTAATTAGCATCACAGGTGTCTGCAATCTTGTAATCAGTCAGTGGGCCTGTATATAAGGCTACAGATACTCACTGTGCTGTTTGGTGGCATGGTGTGTACTACACTCAACATGGACCAGAGGAAGCAAAGTAAAGAGTTGTCTCCGAAGATTCGAAAGAAAATTATAGAAAATCAGGTCCATTTTAAAGGTAAAAGTTATAAGACCATCTCCAAGCAGCTTGATGTTCCTGTGACTACAGTTGCACATATTATTCAGAAATTTAAGCTCCATGGTACTGTAGCCAACCTCCCTGGACATGGCCGCAGGAGGAAAATTGATGACAAATCAAAGAGACAGATAATACGAATGGTAACAAAAGAGCCCAGGATAACTTCTAATGAAATTAAAGGTGAACTTCAAGCTCAAGGAACATCAGTGTCAGATCGCACCATCCGTCGTTGTTTGATCCAAAGTGGACTTCATGGGAGATGACCAAGGAGAACACCATTGTTGAAAATAAAACATAAAAAAGCCTGACAGGGATTTGCCAAACAACATGTTGACAAACCAAAAGCTTCTGGGAGAATGTCCTATGGACACATGATACAAAAATGGAAGTTTTAGTCAAGGCTCATCAGCTCTATGTTCACAGACGGAAAAATGAAGCATATCAAGAAAAGAACACTGTCCCTTAGTGAAACATGGAGGAGGCTCTGTTATGTTCTGGGGCTGCTTTGCTGCATCTGGCACAGGGTGTTTTGAATCTGTACAGGGTACAATGAAATCTCAAGACTATCAAGGGATTCTAGAGAGAAATGTGCTGCCCAGTGTCAGAAAGCTTGGTCTCAGTCACAGGTCATGGGTCTTGCAACAGGATAATGATCCAAAACACACAGCTAAAAACACCCAAGAATGGCTAAGAGGAAAGCATTAGACTATTCTGAAGTGGCCTTCTATGAGCCCTGACCTAAATCCTATTGACCATCCTTGGAAAGAGCTGAAGCATGCGGTCTGGAAAAGGCAACCTTCATACACGAGACAAATGGAGCAGTTTGCTCATGAGGAGTGGGCCAAAATACCTATCGAGAGTAGTGTTGAGCCACCCCCGTAGTGTTCGAGTTCGGTTCGGTTCGTCAAACACCCGTGTGTTCGCCGAACTGTTCGTCGAACTGTTCGTCGAACACCTTCGAACACCGTTAAAACCAATGGCAGGCAAACAAAAACACATAGAAACACATAGAAAACACCTTCAAAGGTGTCCAAAAGCTGACAAACTGCTCAGAAGACACAACTAACACATGGAAAAGTGACAAGTACATATAGTCATGCGAAAAGAAAAGAGGTGGAGGAGTAAAAGGAGGGGGAGACACAGATATAGGCATGTCATGCCCTTCTAAAATCCAAAAGGTGAGAAGCCGACACGGCCAGTCCGTTCCTGCCTGTGCCACCTCTGTGTCGCCGGGTTTGTGCCAGAGCCGCGGTGGACCCTGACGGCCAGCCACCCTATCCCAATACTGGTGCCTGTCCGCCGGTGGGTCGAGGCCCCCCACAGTGGGGGGGGGGGTAACATCTGCAGAAGAAAGACCATCTTCCAGCCAAACTAAGATGTCGACTTCTTTTCGTGGACAATGTGATACGATCCCATTCTTACGGACACGCCCATCGCTACAAATTCTAGATGAGGCACAAAAACAGCAGGTGCTTCAACGGATATCAAGTGCTCCTTCAAGTGGGCTCTCCATCACCTCAATTTCAACATCACAAATACTCCAGTCCTCAGAGGTGTCACCCCAATCGCACTTGCTTCCTCACAGCTCCCAAGTCTCCAGCTGCCCGTCTGAGTATGGGGTAACACAGATGTCTGAGTCTGCCCAGCTGTTTACTCATACTATAGCCTGGGAAACGGAGGTCTGCTCCAGAGCTTCTGTTAATCCAGATGAGGAAATGATCTGATCCGATGCCCAGAATCTTTATAAGTTGGATCCAGGACTAGTGTTGAGCCACCCCCGTAGTGTTCGAGTTCGGTTCGGTTCGTCGAACACCCGTGTGTTCGCCGAACTGTTCGTCGAACTGTTCGTCGAACACCTTCGAACACCGTTAAAACCAATGGCAGGCAAACAAAAACACATAGAAACACATAGAAAACACCTTCAAAGGTGTCCAAAAGCTGACAAACTGCTCAGAAGACACAACTAACACATGGAAAAGTGACAAGTACATATAGTCATGCGAAAATAAAAGAGGTGGAGGAGTAAAAGGAGGGGGAGACACAGATATAGGCATGTCATGCCCTTCTAAAATCCAAAAAGTGAGAAGCCGACACGGCCAGTCCGCTCCTGCCCGTGCCACCTCCGTGTCGCCGGGTTTGTGCCAGAGCCGCGGTGAACCCTGATGGCCAGCCCCCCTCTCCCAATACTGGTGCCTGTCCGCTGGTGGGTCGAGCGAGCCCCCCTGTGGTGGAGGCAGCTCTAAGCTTTTTAATTTAAATTGTCTCTCTAATTTGAATGAATACACTTTAAATCCATTTACAAGGATCTATTGGAGGGCAAGTCTCATGCCAGCAGCCGCGTAATTCCAGCTCCAGTAGCGTCCACTAAAGCTGCTGCAGTTAAAAAGCTTTTATAAGGATCGAGCTCGGCTGTCCACCGCAAGGCATCCTACTGCCAGTCCCATCCCCTATGCTTTGGGGTGCCTCCTGATGCTCTTCACTGAGTATCCCATGGTCCCGAAGCATTTCCTTTGAAAAAATTAAGTGTCTAAACTACAGGTGGTGTAGCTTGCTTAACAGCCGGGATAATCCGCTGACTAGCAGACACTGCTACTAGGCACAAAGTATTTCCTGGGCTAGATGCAGTTAAAAATTTGTAATTAGATACTCTCGTTGGATGCTGAGAAAGCATTCCATAGAGTCTCCTGGCACGCCATATATGATTCTCTTAAAAAGCTTGGGGTAGGGGTCTAGGGGACCCTTTTATAGCCAAAATCACGGCCCTGTATCGCAATACGTCACCTAGGCTGAATATAGATGGAACTGTAGCACCCTGAGGGCTCGGTTGCTACAGACGTATTGCACCTCACCCAGAGGTGTGATATCTCACTCTCAGGTAAGGATGGAGTGTGGATCAGGACCCGACACCTGCATGCATTACACCACATTGCCGTGGGGCAGGGCGACCAATATGCCCCTGAGATGGGCACGACAGTCCCTGTCCCTGGCTGGAGTGGGGGGAGGGAACACTGAGGAAGGGGAACCCTGTAGTGCAGGAGCAGGGAGGAAGCAGTTCCTGGGTGCATTGAGAAGGGAGTATAAAAGGTGGGCACCATCTTAGTTCAGTGCAGAGAAGTCTGAGCAGAAGTGGCAGGGAGCAGGGGCTCTGCATGAGCTCTGCTCCGGAGGCGGGCCTAGTAACAGAGGCCCAGGCCTGGAAGAGGGAGAAGGAAGGAAGAGGAGCGGAGAAGGCTCCAGGAATGAGGAATGAAGGGATCCCAGGGGTGCGGACGGGCGAGTCGCCACCGCACGCCCGAATCCACCTGCGTGGAGGGGTCAGGCCAAAGGGGGAGACCGGTCCCCGAACTAGTGGAGGCAGGAAACGACCCTCAGTTAGAAACCGGAGGCTCTGACATTTTATGTGGCGCAGCCCCTCGCTACACCCGCTAGGAAGGCACCACATAGGGTAAGGGAAACTGGCGCCAAGTTTACCAAGAGGAGGCCCGAGGCAGCCGGACAGAAGTGTTGGTAAGAAAGGCCAGACAAAGGACACACAAAGGGGGTCCTGTGAAGTGCTCCAAAGTTATCTGGGAGTTGTCTGAGCCCCTCACCTGGTGAGCACAGTACGACGTGGGCAGCCGTTACCTGCAGACGTGGTCTGGATAATAAGAACTGTGAGTAAAGGCCCTGGACTGCATCACTGACTCCGTGTCGTTACTGCTGCTGCCCTGCACCATCACCCCCATCCTCCGCATACACTGCCCTGAGGCTATACTCCTCCCGTGGGGAGTTATGCTACGCTCTGCTGCACCCACAACACCAGCCTCAGCGGTCTGCCCTGTAGCGGCGGTTCACTCTGACCGCAATCCACGGGTGGCGTAGTCGGACATTTAAACATCAAAACCACATAAATACTTCCGCCACTGGTTTGACCGCCCTGAGCCACGGAACCGGGTCGCCGCCACGAAGACTACAACCACCAGCATCCACCAAAAATGGTCCGGCTCCGGGTGTCCCAAGGCCCAGGGGGTGCGTCAGAACATTTTCATCACCTTTCACAATCACCAATGGGACAAGGCAGGGATGTCCTCTGTCCCCTCTCTTATACATCCTAGTGACGGAGCACCTGCTCTCATCAATTCGCCATAACCCCAATATTAGGTGGATTGAGGTGGGAGGCACCGAGTACAAGTGCTCTCTATTTGCTGATGATGTCCTAGTATATATCACTCAATCACATATATCCATCCATGCTGTTATGGCTGAAATAGATCACTTTGTTACATGGTAAAATTTTAAAATCAATGCAGCGAAGTCTGAGGCCCTCGATGTCTCCCTCCCCAAATCCATATAGGATTCCATCCAGTCCAACTTTCCCTTTGCCTGGCCCTCACAGGGTATCAAATACTTAGGAATTCCTATTCATAGAGACCTCTCCCATCTATGTTATCTTAATTTTGGGCCCTTTATTGAACAATTCCATACAGACCACGGTTGGCAAGTTAGAACTGTAAGATTCACTACGTGAACCGCTGCTGTTTTGTGGAAAAGCACATGTACACCGCGTTCCAAATTATTATGCAAAAAGTGTTTAGGAGTGATAAGGGAAGAATTTTTTTGTTTGTCAGTTAAACTCATTGATGGTGATGTGTGTCAGGGCTCTTTATATCACTGTAAGCAATTGCAGACACCTGTGCTAATTAGTTTGGCAGGTGTGTCCAATGAAAGGCAAGACTACTTAAGAAGGCTCTCTCACATTATTAAGCAGCCTACATTTTCTGCCAAAATGGGAAAGAAAAAGGATGTGTCGGCTGCTGAAAAGCAACAAATTGTGGAGTGTTTAGGTCAAGGCATGACTACAATCAACATTGTGCGATGATCAGGATGAAGTGTCTTGGCAATCAAGAAGTATGTAGCTGTTTCATAGTACACACGTGTGCGTGCTGATAAGGGCAAATTGAGGACTCTTTCCTACAGGCAATTACGTCAGGTTGAAAGAGCAGCGGCAAAAAAGCCTTGTCATAGCAGCAGACAAGTTTTTGAAGCTGCTTGTGCCTCCAACGTCCCCCGAACCACAAGATGCAGGGTCCTTCAGAGGTTTGCAGCTGTGCATACGCCATCCTGTCGACCTCCTCTTTCCACTTCACACAAGCAGAAACGGCTCCAGTGGGCCAAACATTACATGAAGACTGATTTCAAAACTGTTTTGTTCACGGATGAGTGCCGTGCAGCGCTCGATGGTCCAGATGGATGGAGTGGAGGATGGCTGGTTGATGGACACCCCACGCAAACACGGCTACAGCGCCAACAAGGAGGAGGTGGAGTAATGTTTTGGGCTGGAATCATGGGGAGAGAGATTGTCGGCCCCTTTTAGGATCCCTGAAGGCGCTAAAGATGAACTCCATAATGTATGTGGATTTTCTCAAACAGCACTTGATGCCATGGTTCAAGAAGAAGAACCGTGTATTTCACAGCAAGATCATTTTTCTGCATGATAATGCACCATCTCATGCTGCACATAAAACATCTGCATCTCTGGCTGATATGGGCATAAAAGGGGACAAACTTATGGTGTGACCCCCATGCTCCCCTGACCTCTACCCCATTCAGAACCTTTGGAGCATCATTAAAAGGAGTGTCTATGATGGCGGGAGGCAGTTCACATCTAAGCAACAGCTCTGGGAGGGTATTCTGTCCTCATGCAAAACAATTGAAGCAGAAACCATCCAAAACCTGACAAATTCAATGGACGAGAGAGTTCAGAAGCTCCTTTCGAACAAGGGGTCCTATGTGAAAATGTAACATCACCTAGAATTAAGTTTTGAGTTGAAAACTGTTTGATTTCAGTTTCTAACAACCTGCTAATGCTTATAATTTCAAAAATGACCATTTTTTTGGTCTTTATTAAAATGAAAAGGTTGATCGAAAAGTTTGGGGGATCTAAGAGTGTGGCAACCCAGTAGTCATGATTACTTCGAATTCTGACAATATGAGGGTCATGCTGCAGGTAGTGCAGCAAGAAGGCACTTATGTGTCTTGCGCATCTCGGAGCCCCAAAATTGTTTTCCGGGCTAGATGCAGCTAAAAATTATTTTTAATTTTAAATCTGGTGGAGCTTATTATAGATGGCCTAATAGGATCAGTGCTGCACACTGCTACAAAGCCCAAATTATTTTCCAGTCAAGATACAGATAAACATGATTAGTAATTTGAAAGCTTAAAACGTTTGGTAGGGTGATTTTAACCAATCATCAAGCTTTTACTCTCCCCAGGATGACACAGGGGTAGAAAAGTCGTTTCGGATCCATGATTTGTTCATCTTTATGAACGTGAGTCTGTCTACATTATCAGTGGAGAGCCGCGTGCGCTTATCTGTCAGCACACCACCAGCAGCGCTGAACACACGTTCAGACAGAACGCTGGCTGCGGGGCATGACAAGATCTCCAAGGCGTAAGTGGCTAGCTCCGGCCATTTATCCAGATTGGAAGCCCAAAAAGAGCAAGGGTCCAGTGACACAGTCGTGGCTTCAATGTTTACTTGGAGATACTCCTGTACCATCGTCTCTAGGCGTTGACTATGTGTCAGACTTCTTGTCTCCTGTGGCCTTGCAAAGGATGGGCTAAAAAAGTGGTGAAATGATTCCGCAAAATTGATGTTACCAGCAGATACTGTGGTTCTGTTACGGTTTGAGTGCTGAACACTTGACGGTCCCACGGTTGGCAAGTTGGAACTGTGAGATTCACTACGTGCACCACTGGTATTTTGTGGAAAAGCACATGTAAGATTCTGCAACAGTCTCTGCTGATACTCCTGCATGCGTGCATCCCTTTCTATGGCAGGAATAATTTCTGCAAATTTACTTTTGTACCGGGGATCTAACAGTGTGGCAACCCAGTAGTCAGGATTATTTCTAATTCTCACAATTCGAGGGTCATGTTGCAGGTAGTGCAGCAAGAAGGCACTCATGTGTGTTGCGCATCCAGGAGCACCAAGTCCCTGTTGTGTTGGTGGCGAGGTAACAATCATGCTTCCTTCCTCTGTCCTCTCCCCCCAACCTCGCACAACAGAAATGTGATCAAGGTCTCCCTCATCTGATGAGTCTTCCATCAGTTCGTCCTCCACTTCTTCCTGGGCTCCTGCACCTTCCTCAGTAGTTTGGCTGCTACCATGCGCCCTGGTAAAACCATCTCCCCCACCCTCACATGCCTGCCGCCTTGGTGCTGCCGACCTTCTGGACCTTGCAGATGTTAGCCCTTCCGCATACAACTCCTCCTCCTCTACTTCCTCCACCTCCTCTTGTGCCACCACCTGACTCCGAATTCTGTTTAACATGTGCTCCAGCATGTAAATCACCGGAATAGTCATGCTGATAATGGTATCGACAGCACTAAACATCTTCGTCGCCATTTCAAAACTGTGCAGAAGGGTGCATAGGTCCCTGATCTGAGACCACTCCTTCAGCGTGATTTGCCCCACCTCTGAATCTCGTTGGCCCAGGCTATACGTCAGAACATATTGCACCAGGGCTTGTCGGTGCTGCCACAGTCGCTGCAACATGTGCAGGGTTGAATTCCACCGGGTAGGCACATCGCATTTTAGCCGGTGAAGTGGCAGGCCCAACGACTTCTGTAGAGATGCTGAGCTGCGGTATGCGAACGGCGGAAGTGAGCACACAGCGACCGTGCCCTCTGCAGAAGGCCATCTAGTCTGGGATAGTGGGCTAAAAATTGCTGGACAACCAGGTTCAACACGTGAGCCATACAAGGCACGTGTGTGACATTGCCCCGGCGAAGGGCCGCACCCAGGTTTGCAGCATTGTCGCACACGGCCTTCCCTGGTTTCAGGTCCAGTGGAGACAACCATTCATGAAATTGGTTCTCCAGAGCTGACCACAACTCCTCAGCTGTGTGACTCACATTTCCCAGACATTTCAATGTAAAAACCGCCTGATGACGTTGAGCCCTACTGCCAGCATAGTAAGGAGGTGTGCAGGATCCCTTCTGCGCAGTTAGAAAGCTTGTGGCATGACCAGACAGGCTTTGGGTGCAGGTGGAAGACCGAGAGGAGGTTGAGGAGGCAGAAGCAGTGGAGGAACTTTGACATAAAGAGGATTGACGCACAACTCGTGGGGACGGCAAGACTTGGACAGCAGCCCCTTGTCCTGCTGTCACCATAGTTACCCAGTGCCCAGTCAGCGACATGTAACGCCCCTGTCCATGCCTACTCGTCCAAGTGTCTGTGGTGAAATGCACCCTGTCACACACAGAGTTTCTCAAAGAAGCGGTGATGTTGTGTGCGACATGCTGGTGGAGCGCAGGCACACCTTTCTTTGAGAAGTAGTGCCGACTGGGCATCTGGTACTGGGGCACTGCGACGGACATAAGGTCTCGAAAATCCTCTGTGTCCACCAGGCGGAAAGGCAGCATTTCTGTAGCCAAGAGCTTGCAGATGGTGAAATTCAACCTCTTAGCTTTCTCATGGATAGGAGGAAATGGTCTTTTACTTGTCCACATCTGAGGGACCAAGGGCTGGCTATTGTGCTTAGACGGGGTTGATAAGGGTGTCCCCGGCAAACTGCCGGTCTGTGAGGAAGATGCAGGCGGACATGTTAGGTTGCCTTGATCCAAAGGTGGTGCTATCGATGTCGGACAGCGCTCAACACCAGCTGGTGTTACCACCTCCAAAGAAAATGATGACCTGCCAATCACACTGGCTGTTGCGGGTAAAGAGGTGGCAGGTCTGCGCCCCAAAACAGGTGTGACTGCTGTCCCCCCAGTCACAGAGGATGAAGAGGCCGCGGATGCACAAGATATGGCAGACGGTGGTTGGCCCGGCCGGCTAGGCCGCATTGTAGCACACTGAGCTTCCCACTGCAACTTATGCTTCATGTCCATGTGCCGGTTCATGCATGAAGTACTCAAACTATGTATTTTTTGGCCTCTACTTAGCTTTTGCTGACAAATGTTACAGATAATACGAGTTGGGTCATCTTTATCGATCTGAAAAAATGCCCAGGCTATGCAAGGCTTAGCACCCATGCGACCTGAAGAGCCACCACGACTTGTGGTGAGAGGCAGAGTTGTGTTTGAGGATGCAGTTGTTGACGTGCTTCCAGTACTACGTCTCTGTCCAGGAAGGCGCAACCTGACCTCGTCGTCACTAGCATCTTCCTCCACCTCCTCTGCTGACCTCATCTCTTGGCTGACTGTGGGTTGACAGTAAGTGGGATCTCCGACCTCATCATCATCACCCTGTGCGTTATCACACCCGTCGTCCTCATAGCCAACCTGTTCCTGCCCTGACAAAAAACTAAAGTTGTCGCTCCAATCAGGTATTTGAGTCTTATCATTGTCTTCCTCATTGTCTCCACCAACAGGAGTTACAGTTTGGGAATGAGGGTCTACATTATGGTCAGAACCTTCTGCGTCTAGTCCTGGATCCGACTCATAAAGATTCTGGGCATCAGTGCAGATCATTTCCTCGTCTGGATTCACAGAAGCGCTGGAGTCGACCTCTGATTCCCAGGCTATAGTATGAGTAAACAGCTCTGCAGACTCAACCATCTGTTCTACCTCATACTCAGACGGGCAGCTGGAGATTTGGGAGCTGTGAGGAAGCAAGTGCGATTTGGGTGACACCTTTGAGGACTGGAGTATTTGTGATGTTGAAGTTGATGTGGAGGAGAGCCCACTTAAAGGAGCACTTGATATCCGTTGAAGCACCTGCTGTTTTTGTGCCTCATCTGGAATTTGTAGCGATTGGCGTGGCCGTAAGAAAGGGATCTTATCACAATGTCCGCTAAAAGAAGTAGACATTTTAGTTTGGCTGGAAGATGGTCTTTCTTCTGCAGATGTTACTGTTGCTTTAACACCTACCCCACGGACACAACCTTTTTTCCCCTTCCCAACACGCCTATTCCCCTTTCCACCAGCAGCAGGCCTTTTTCCACTCATTTTGGTGGTTAACTAATTCACAACTCTGGAGTTGTTTGCACAAAAAAACAATGGATGGTAACCGAGCAGAGCTGAGTGGCCAACTGTGGTATTAGGCCAAAACTATTGGCTGGGTTAGATGCAGAAAAAAATTATTTTGAATTTGCAACCTGATGGAGGTCAGTATAGATGGACTAATAGAGAAAGTCCGACACACTACTAGAAGGCCAAATATTTTTTGAGAGGTAGATGCAGAAAAAAATATATTCAGTTTGCAACCTGATGGAGGTCAGTATAGATGGACTAATACAACAAGTCCCGCACACAGCTAGAAGCCCAAATATTTTTTCAGAGGTACTATAGATGCAGATAAAAATTATTTTTAATTTGCAACCTGATGGAGGTCAGTATAGATGGACTAATAGAGAAAGTCCGACACACTACTAGAAGGCCAAATATTTTTTCAGAGGTAGATGCAGAAAAAAATATATTCAGTTTGCAACCTGATGGAGGTCAGTATAGATGGACTAATACAACAAGTCCCACACACAGCTAGAAGCCCAAATATTTTTTCAGAGGTACTGTACATGCAGATAAAAATTAGTTTTAATTTGCAACCTGATGGAGGTCAGTATAGATGGACTAATAGAGAAAGTCCGACACACTACTAGAAGGCCAAATATTTTTTCAGAGCTAGATACAGAAAAAAATTATATTCAGTTTGCAACCTGATGGAGGTCAGTATAGATGGATTAATAGAACAAGACCCACACACAGCTAGAAGCCCAATATTTTTTCAGAGGTAGATGCAGAAAAAAATATATTCAGTTTGCAACCTGATGGAGGTCAGTAGAGATGGACTAATAGAACAAGTCCCACACACTGCTAGAAGCCCAAATATTTTTTCAGAGGTACTGTAGATGCAGATAAAAATTAGTTTTAATTTGCAACCTGATGGAGGTCAGTATAGATGGACTAATAGAGAAAGTCCGACACACTACTAGAAGGCCAAATATTTTTTCAGAGGTAGATGCAGAAAAAAATATATTCAGTTTGCAACCTGATGGAGGTCAGTATAGATGGATTAATAGAACAAGACCCACACACAGCTAGAAGCCCAATATTTTTTCAGAGGTAGATGCAGAAAAAACTATATTCAGTTTGCAACCTGATGGAGGTCAGTATAGATGGACTAATAGAACAAGTCCCACACACTGCTAGAAGCCCAAATATTTTTTCAGAGGTACTGTAGATGCAGATAAAAATTAGTTTTAATTTGCAACCTGATGGAGGTCAGTATAGATGGACTAATAGAGAAAGTCCGACACACTACTAGAAGGCCAAATATTTTTTCAGAGCTAGATGCAGAAAAAAATTATATTCAGTTTGCAACCTGATGGAGGTCAGTATAGATGGACTAATAGAGAAAGTCCGACACACTACTAGAATGCCAAATATTTTTTCAGAGGTAGATGCAGAAAAATATATATTCAGTTTGCAACCTGATGGAGGTCAGTATAGATGGATTAATAGAACAAGACCCACACACAGCTAGAAGCCCAATATTTTTTCAGAGGTAGATGCAGAAAAAAATATATTCAGTTTGCAACCTGATGGAGGTCAGTATAGATGGACTAATAGAACAAGTCCCACACACTGCTAGAAGCCCAAATATTTTTTCAGAGGTACTGTAGATGCAGATAAAAATTAGTTTTAATTTGCAACCTGATGGAGGTCAGTATAGATGGACTAATAGAGAAAGTCCGACACACTACTAGAAGGCCAAATATTTTTTCAGAGCTAGATGCAGAAAAAAATTATATTCAGTTTGCAACCTGATGGAGGTCAGTATAGATGGACTAATAGAGAAAGTCCGACACACTACTAGAAGGCCAAATATTTTTTCAGAGGTAGATGCAGAAAAAAATATATTCAGTTTGCAACCTGATGGAGGTCAGTATAGATGGATTAATAGAACAAGACCCACACACAGCTAGAAGCCCAATATTTTTTCAGAGGTAGATGCAGAAAAAACTATATTCAGTTTGCAACCTGATGGAGGTCAGTATAGATGGACTAATAGAACAAGTCCCACACACTGCTAGAAGCCCAAATATTTTTTCAGAGGTACTGTAGATGCAGATAAAAATTAGTTTTAATTTGCAACCTGATGGAGGTCAGTATAGATGGACTAATAGAGAAAGTCCGACACACTACTAGAAGGCCAAATATTTTTTCAGAGGTAGATGCAGAAAAAAATATATTCAGTTTGCAACCTGATGGAGGTCAGTATAGATGGATTAATAGAACAAGACCCAGACACAGCTAGAAGCCCAATATTTTTTCAGAGGTAGATGCAGAAAAAAATATATTCAGTTTGCAACCTGATGGAGGTCAGTATAGATGGACTAATAGAACAAGTCCCACACACTGCTAGAAGCCCAAACATTTTTTCAGAGGTACTGTAGATGCAGATAAAAATTAGTTTTAATTTGCAACCTGATGGAGGTCAGTATAGATGGACTAATAGAGAAAGTCCGACACACTACTAGAAGGCCAAATATTTTTTCAGAGGTAGATGCAGAAAAAAATATATTCAGTTTGCAACCTGATGGAGGTCAGTATAGATGGACTAATAGAACAAGTCCCACACACTGCTAGAAGCCCAAATATTTTTTCAGAGGTACTGTAGATGCAGATAAAAACTATTTTTAATTTGCAACCTGATGGAGGTCAGTATAGATGGACTAATAGAGAAAGTCCGACACACTACTAGAAGGCCAAATATTTTTTCAGAGGTAGATGCAGAAAAAAATATATTCAGTTTGCAACCTGATGGAGGTCAGTATAGATGGACTAATACAACAAGTCCCGCACACAGCTAGAAGCCCAAATATTTTTTCAGAGGTACTGTAGATGCAGATAAAAATTATTTTTAATTTGCAACCTGATGGAGGTCAGTATAGATGGACTAATAGAGAAAGTCCGACACACTACTAGAAGGCCAAATATTTTTTCAGAGCTAGATGCAGAAAAAAATTATATTCAGTTTGCAACCTGATGGAGGTCAGTATAGATGGATTAATAGAACAAGACCCACACACAGCTAGAAGCCCAATATTTTTTCAGAGGTAGATGCAGAAAAAAATATATTCAGTTTGCAACCTGATGGAGGTCAGTATAGATGGACTAATAGAACAAGTCCCACACACTGCTAGAAGCCCAAATATTTTTTCAGAGGTACTGTAGATGCAGATAAAAATTAGTTTTAATTTGCAACCTGGTGGAGGTCAGTATAGATGGACTAATAGAATGATGCTATGCCCAAAAGATTTTACTTCACTAGGTGCAGTAAAAAAATTGGTATTCTATACACAGGTGGTATATCTTGCAACACAGATAGGCTACTCCACTGACTAACACACTCTGCAATAGGCCAAAAAGGATTAGCTTTGCTAGATTCAGCCAAATGCTGTGAAAAAAACTTGCACAGCACTGGCACAGACCTGCCTGGCAAAAACTGATAGGAACTCATGTAACCTAGTCCTGAAAAGGACTCCAATTACAATTAGTCTTTACTCCCACAACCTATCTATTTAAGAGCACAGACCTCCCTGATAAAAGTCGTAGGAAATGCTGTAACCTAGTCCTTAAAAGGACTGCAATCACAACTATTCCCTACTCCCAAGTTATCTGTATATTTGTGCGAAAATTGGCTTGAAATTAACAAGGTATAGCGCACACAGCAACAGCGGTGCCGTCTAACACGCAGCTGCAGCAGTGAGAAAATGGTGGCGACGGGGAAAATGGCTTGGTCTTATAGGGCAAGGACATGTGACATACACTGCCAATGACACATGCCCTTGCTTGTGTGAAAAAAAGCACTTCGCTCCGTGTGTGCGCTGCTGATAGGCTGACAGATTGCACCTCCCCACTGTAAATGCGGGAAAGAGAAAAAAAAATGGAGATCTTCATTGTTCCTGCAGAGATCCATCCCCTGCCCCTCCCCCCACCCCGCTGTACACTCAAACTGCGTATTAACATTAATTTTCATCATTACTGAGAAAAAATCCAGTTATGATTTTGGTGCACGAACAGTTATCGAACATAACCTCGAACAGCCGAATTTTTCTCAAATTGTTCGTGTTCGCCGAACGGCTCGAACACCGCCCAAAACAGCTCGAATTTGAGATTGGCGAACAGTTCGAGTAGAACAACGCTCATCTCTATCCAGGACCAGATGAAGAAGGTTCTGAGCATAATGTAGACCCTTGTTCCCAAACTGTAACTCCTGTTGGTGGAGACAATGATGAAGACGATGATGAGACTCAAATACCTGATTGGAGCGACAACTTGACTTTTCGGTCAGGGCAGGAAGAGGTTGGCTCTGAGGGCGACGGGTGTGATAACACACAGGGTGATGATGACGAGGTTGGAGATCCCACTTACTGTCAACCCACAGTCAGACAGTCGATGAGGTCAGCAGAGGAGGTGGAGGAGGATGTGACTAGCCCTGGGGATGGGGATGACTCGGTACCCGGGCATTTGCCTGGCCTTGGGGATGTCGCGGTGGTCGGCTCCCTGGCCCGTACCCTGGGGTCTCTCTTTAAAAGGGTGGATAATTGTTAATTTTATAAGAGTTCATGACGCCACCTGTGGTATCTGGTGACAAACACCAGCGCTGCAGCAGTCCACTGAGGCCGGTGATAAGGCAGCTCGATGGTATAGCTCCCCACAGGTGGAGCTAGGTCTCAGGGCAGCGTATGCAGGGGGAATGCAGGACAGGCGAGACCCAGCTGGGTCAGAGCAAGAACGGGAACGGACACGGTAGTCACTTCAGTACCTTTTACTGGTGGAAATTCAGACACATCCCGGAGCACTGTAGGGTGAAGGGTGCATATCAGGATCCTCCCCAATGAGCGGGTGTAGGGCCTCCTGTTTCTTGCCTCTGCGTAGTAAGTTTCTGACCTGCCTGGAGCTAGGCCTAACTTTGTCTCTGTCCTGCGCTGGCTGACCTTGTGGTAGGGCCTTCTCTTGGAGTTCACGCTCCCAGTATACAGGGCCTAAGCGTCTCCTGGCTCTGTTACATATCAGCACCTTAGCGATCCTGGGACTTGTAGTTCTCCAGGGATTCCGGTTATGCCTTACTGGGTCATAGAGATACCGGTAAGCTCGGATCCTGCGTCCGGTAAATGCTTCGGGGTGAGCTGGTTAAGCTCCTCTGCCCCTTATGTACTAACTCGCCACTCGCCTTCGGCCTACTCGGGCCCTCACTAGGCTATGCACACTAACGGCAGCTTGCCGCGCTTCACTGATCTTACGGCACCGGCACACCTTAAGCTCTATCTGGGCTCCCTGAATCTAGCAAGCAGGAGCCTCGTGCTCCACTGCTGAACTATTAACTGCGTTCTCTAGACTAGACTGAGCTCCACTGCAGACTGACCTCTCTTCGGCTTCTCTACTGCAGGAACTCTTCAGAGGAACTGAACTGCCTAGCTCCACCTTCCCTATTTATATCCCTAACGGGCTCCCTCTGCTGGTCTGAGGTGGAAGGTGGAGATGTGTGAATGTTTATGGGGGCCTCTTGTGGAGGATTCCATCAATGCACTCTTGTAGGATCTGTGATACCAAGCGCAGCGGGGCATCACAGATGCTATTGACGACGAGGTTAGGTTGCGCCTTCCTGAACAGAGACGGAGTACTGGAAGCACGTCAACAACTGCATCCTCAACCACAACTCTGCCTCTGACCACAAGTCGTAGTGGCTCTTCAGGTCACATGGGCTCTAAGTCTTGCATAGCCTGGGCATTTATTCAGATCGATAAGGATGACCCAACTCGTGTTATCTGTAATATTTGTCAGCAAAAGCTAAGTAGAGGCCAAAAAATACATAGTTTGAGTACTTCATGTATGTACCGTCACATGGATATGAAGCATAAGTTGCATTGGGAAGTTCACTGTGCTACAATGCGGCCTAGCCGGCTGGGCCAACCACCGTCTGCCCCATCTTGTGCATCCGCAGCCTCTTCATCCTCTGTGACTGGGGGGACAGCAGTCACACATGTTTTTGGACGCAGACCTGCCACCTCTTTACCCGCAACAGCCAGTGTGATTGTCAGGTTGTCAGTTCATTGGGAAGTGGAAACACCTGCTAGTGTTGAGCGCTCTCCGACATCGAGAGCACCACCTTTGGATCAAGGCAACCTAACATGTCCGCCTGCATCTTCCTCACAGACCGGCAGTTGCCGGGGACACCCTACTCAACACCGTCTAAGCACAACAGCCAGCCCTCGGTCCCTCAGATGTGGAAAAGTAAAAGACCATTTCCTCCTAGCCATGAGAAAGCTAAGAGGTTGAATTTCACCATCTGCAAGCTGTTGGCTACAGAAATGCTGCCTTTCCACCTGGAGGACACAGAGGATTTTCAAGACCTTATGTCCGTCACAGTGCCCCAGTACCAGATGCCCAGTCGGCACTACTTCTCAAAGAAAGGTGTGCCTGCGCTCCACTAGCATGTCGCACACAACATCACCGCTTCTTTGAGAAACTCTGTGTGTGACAGGGTGCACTTCACCACAGACACTTGAACGAGAAGGCATGGACAGGGGCGTTACATGTCGCTGACTGGGCACTGGGTAACTATGGTGACAGCAGGACAAGGGGCTGCTGTCCAAGTCTTACCGTCACCACGAGTTGTGTGTTAATCCTCTTTATCTCGAACTTCCTCCACTGCTTCTGCCTCCTCAACCTCCTCTCGGTCCTCCACCTGCACCCAAAGCCTGTCTGGTAATGCCACCTGCTTTCTAACTGCGCAGAAGGAATCCTGCACACCTCCTTACTATGCTGGCAGCAGGGCTCAACGCATCAGTGTTTACTTTGAAATGTCTGGGAAATTTGAGTCACACAGCTGAGGAGTTTTGGTCAGCTCTGGAGACCCAGTTTCATGAAAGGTTGTCTCCACTGGACCTGCAACCAGGGAAGGCCATGTGCGACAATGCTGCAAACCTGGGTGCGGCACTTCCCCGGGGCAATGTCACACACGTGCCTTGTATGGCTCACGTGTTGAACCTGGTTGTCCAGCAATTTTTAGCCCACTATCCCGGACTAGATGGCCTTCTGCAGAGTGCACAGTCGCTGTGTGCTCACTTCCGCCGTTCGCATCCCGCAGTTCAACGACTTACATCTCTACAGAAGTCGTTGGGCCTGCCAGTTCACCGGCTGAAATGCGATGTGCCGACACGATGGAATTCAACTCTGCACATGTTGCAGCGACTGTGGCAGCACCGACAAGCCCTGGTGCAATACGTTCTGACGTATAGCCTGGGCCAACGAGATCCAGAGGTGGGGAAAATCACGCTGGAGGAGTGGTCTCAGATCAGGGACCTATGCACCCTTCTGCACAGTCTTGAAATGGCGACGAAGATGTTTAGTGCTGACGATGCCATTATCAGCATGACTATTTCGGTGATTTACATGCTGGAGCACATGTTAAACAGAATTCGGAGTCAGGTGGTGGGACAAGAGGAGGTGGAGGAAGTAGAGGAGGAGTCGTATGCGGAAGGGATAACATCTCCAAGGTCCAGACGGTTGGCAGCACCAAGGCGGCAGGCATGGGAGGGTGGGGGAGAGGGATTAACCTGGGCGCATGGTAGCAGCCAAACTGTTGAGGAAGGTGCAGGAGCCGAGGAAGAAGTGGAGGACGAACTGGCAATGGGCATGGAAGACTCATCAGATGAGGGAGACCTTGATCACATTTCTGTTGTGCGAGGTTGGAGGGAGAGGGCAGAGGAAGGAAGCATGATTCTTACCTCGCTACCAACACAACAAGGACTTGGTCCTTCTGGATGCGCAAGACACATGAGTGCCTTCTTGCTGCACTACCTGCAACATGACCCCCGGATTGTCAGAATTCGAAGTAATCCCGACTACTGGGTTGCCACACTCTTAGATCCCCGGTACAAAAGTATATTTGCCGAAATAATTCCTGCCATAAAAAGGTATTGACGAATGCAGGAGTATCTGTTGCAGAATCTTACATGTGCTTTTCCACAAAACACCAGTGGTGCATGTAGTGAATCTCACAGTTCTAACTTGCCAACGGTGAGACTGTCGAGTCTTCATCACACAAACAGTAACAGTAACACAGTATCTGCTGGTAACAGCAATTTTGTGGAATCGTTTCACCACTTTTTTAGACCATCCTTTGCAAGGCCACAGGAGACAAGAAGTCTGACACATAGTCAATGCCTAGAGAGGATGGTACAGGAGAATCTCCAAGTGAACATCAAAGCCATGACTGTGTCACTGGACCCTTGCTCATTTTGGTATTCCAATCTTGAAAAATCGCCGGAGCTCGCCACTGACGCCTTGGAGATCTTGTCATGCCATGCAGCCAGCGTTCTCTCTGAATGTGTGTTCAGCGCTGCTGGTGGTGTGCTGACAGATAAGCGCACGCGGCTGTCCACTGATAATGTAGACAGACTCACTTTCATAAAGATGATCAAATCATGGATTCGCAAGGACATTTCTACCCCTGTGTCATCCTTGGGAGACTAAAAGCTTGGGGATTTGGTAAAATCACCTCACCAACCGTTTTAAGCAACAGTGGGGCAATTGATGCCACTTAACCCTAGAACGCATGACCATAAAAATCTACACTTTCACATACCTGGGGCCCTTTAGGCCCGTGTGCAAATAACATGGAATAACTCAAACTCAAATGACAAACAACTATATACATGAAGAATACCTAGAGTTTCAAAATTCTAACTAAAGCAATCTTGCAGAAAATAGAAAACAATTAACTGGGCGGGCCTGCAAGGCCACAGGTATGCGTTCTAGGGTTAAGTGGTGTCTGTGCCACAATTTTGGGAGTCCCCTTGCTGTGTCTTACGTGACGTTGGCATCGTCAATTCCAGGTGGGTTGGGTCGCACCCCCCCCTTTTAACTGTAAGAAACTACATACTCTATGGCTTGGGGTAACACAGATGGTTGAGTCTGAAGAGTTGTTTACTCAGAGGTCTGCTATAAATCTTCAGTGTCTGCTAGTCAGCGTAGAATTTTTAACTGCATCTAGCCTAGGCAATACTTTGGGCGTAGTAGCCCAGCTGCGAAGCAAGCTGCACCGCCTGTGTATCTATTAAGAATTTTTAAATTAATCTAGCCTAGGCAGACTGTGGGGACCCCCAACCAAACCCAGATGCTCAGCCCCCCTACCGCCCCCCTTTCATGGACAACCCAATAATGTAACTCTTACAACTGGATGGGTAAGGATCGGTCACAGCTTTATTAACTCTTTATACTCATTCCATTAGAAAGGCATTTTATTTCTAAAATAATTCAGCTTGTTGCAGCATGCCCTGGGTCCCCACTCCGGCAAGTTGGCCAACAAGTGTAACTCTCCAACATGTCCTTTCTATTTCCAGGCCACGGAGGATCCAGCGTACTCGTATGCAGGACTCTGACCCCCACCCATCACTCTTAACGCTTGTTCCACTCCGTCCTGGAGTCCTGACAGGAATATGTCCAGTCCAATATCTATTAAGTGAACACCGTCGGGCCGTATGAGGCCTGCTTTATCTCCTTCCAGTTGTCGGTGTCGTATCACTACACCGCCTCTGTCTCTTCTAAATTTTGCCATCCGAATATTTATTACCCGCCTTGTCCATTCGATGGCCGTGATGTCTCGCGCACCTTGCCATACCGCTATCGGCACAATCTCTGACCATACTATAGCTAATTTTGTGAAAAATTCTCTGAAGCGCTCAGTGTCTAGTTTCATTATTGCCATTAGTTATGCGCTCTTGTGATGACCTAGGTTGTTTCCCCCGGCCTGTATAACTAAGATGACCGGACCTCTTGCCTCTCTCCCTACCTTGATTACCTCCATTAGTACCTGTGGCCATAGCAGGCCTCTAATACCTCTCCAGTTGAAATATGTGTTATGAAACTCTAATTTCCTCCCGCCTGGGCGGACTTTCGCCCTTTTTTGTGCCCAATATATATACGAGTGGCCTATCACTCACACTGTTGGCTTAGCCTCACCTGTAAAAGAAACAAACCACGTTAGGATAACAAGTCCGGTCTTATGTATCTCGCCAAACACGTGGATCGCCATCTCCCTATCCTCTGAACTTCCGTTTCTGACAGTCCTGCTCTTGCTGCTTCCGTGGCCGCACCTATGCGGAATGAGTGTGTCCCGTAATCTTTGGGGTGGTTCCCTGCCGATGTTATGCATTTATTAAATATAGCTTGGAACAGGTATCTTGATAATGGCGTTCCATCAATGTGTGATACGAAGAAATTACTTTGTGATCTGATGGTTAGATATGTTTTTACTATTGTTACCCGACTCAGTGTACCGTTTGTGGGTTGTAGAAGTACCCAAGTACCCCTGCCCGCTGGAACCGTTTTCGATTGGTGTATGCGTACACGTATTGCATTATTGGCTATGACTACTTCCTGGTGTAATAAGCGTCCACTGGTGGTAATTTTGGATTGAGGGACTAATTCGCTTATACATAGCGCCCCGAAGAAGGCGATCACAAATGCAGTAGACATTAGTGTTGCTTCAAATTGTGAGTGTCATGTTAATGGTGTTAGGGATAAGATGTGAGAAATCAGTTTTAGTGACACGGGACGGGACGTCTACATTCCTGACTTGGCTGACCCCTTTTCCACCCTTTTATGGATTGTCTGATGATGAATCTTTGTCACATCTCCCCAATTCAGTAGTTGGAAGTGAAATAGTACTCCGGTCAGACACCGCTGCGCTGACGCCCCTGATATGCCCCTCATCATTAGCTGGTGGAGAAATTCTATGGTGACTTGTGATCTGGCTTGTTCACATTGGTCAACCCGTCTGCCTGCTACTAGTCGTGTCCACTCTTCCCATGCCTTACCGTATGCTTGCCACGTTGACGGGGCAACTGACGCTCTGATTAATGGCATCAACTATTCGCCACTAGATCCCATAGGGAGGGTGGGCAACTGTTGCCCGATGGGTGGGCGTTGTGGAAGAGCTCTGTGAAAATCTGCCAATTGAATTGTTATAAAGCGTTAGCAGCAGCTTTATACCCCTCAGCATAGTGGCTAGCGCGGACCCATACATTGTGTTTTAGGCACAGGAATACTAGCCTGCGTAGTAGGCCTAGCACTGGGAGAGACGATGATGCCATCTTATTAATGCAGTGCGCTAGGCTGGTGTTTTGTATTATGAAGCGTATAATTTTGTTAGCGAGGCGCGCGCCCCATATTTATATTGCTACCACTATTGGGAAAAATTATTTTCAGGGCTAGATGCAGCCAAAAATTATTATTAATTTCAAAGCTGGTGGAGCTTGGTATAGATGGCCTAATACAATGAGTCCCACACACTGCTAGAAGCCCAAATATTTTTTCAGAGGTAGATGCAGATAAAAATTATTTTTAATTTGCAACCTGATGGAGGTCAGTATAGATGGACTAATAGAGAAAGTCCCACACACTGCTAGAAGGCCAAATATTTTTTCAGAGCTAGATGCAGATAAAAATTATATTCAATTTGCAACCTGATGGAGGTCAGTATAGATGGACTAATAGAGAAAGTCCCACACACTGCTAGAAGGCCAAATATTTTTTCAGAGCTAGATGCAGATAAAAATTATATTCAATTTGCAACCTGATGGAGGTCAGTATAGATGGACTAAAAGAACAAGTCCCACACACAGCTAGAAGCCCAAATATTTTTGCAGAGGTACTGTAGATGCAGATAAAAATTATTTTTAATTTGCAACCTGATGGAGGTCAGTGTAGATGGACTAATACAACAAGTCCCACACACAGCTAGAAGCCCAATATTTTTTCAGAGCTAGATGCAGACAAAAAATTATTTTGAATTTGCACCCTGATGGAGGTCAGTATAGATGGACTAATAGAGAAAGTCCCACACATTGCTAGAAGGCCCAATATTTTTTCAGAGGTAGATGCAGAAAAAAATATATTCAGTTTGCAACCTGATGGAGGTCAGTATAGATGGACTAATACAACAAGTCCCACACACAGCTAGAAGCCCAATATTTTTTCAGAGGTAGATGCAGAATAAAATATATTCAGTTTGCAACCTGATGGAGGTCTGTATAGATGGATTAATAGAACAAGTCCCACACACAGCTAGAAGCCCAATATTTTTTCAGAGGTAGATGCAGAAAAAAATATATTCAGTTTGCAACCTGATGGAGGTCTGTATAGATGGATTAATAGAACAAGTCCCACACACAGCTAGAAGCCCAATATTTTTTCAGAGGTAGATGCAGAAAAAAATATATTCAGTTTGCAACCTGATGGAGGTCTGTATAGATGGATTAATAGAACAAGTCCCACACACAGCTAGAAGCCCAATATTTTTTCAGAGGTAGATGCAGAAAAAAATATATTCAGTTTGCAACCTGATGGAGGTCTGTATAGATGGATTAATAGAACAAGTCCCACACACAGCTAGAAGCCCAATATTTTTTCAGAGGTAGATGCAGAAAAAAATATATTCAGTTTGCAACCTGATGGAGGTCAGTATAGATGGACTAATACAACAAGTCCCACACACAGCTAGAAGCCCAATATTTTTTCAGAGCTAGATGCAGACAAAAAATTATTTTGAATTTGCAACCTGATGGAGGTCAGTATAGATGGACTAATAGAGAAAGTCCCACACACTGCTAGAAGGCCACATATTTTTTCAGAGGTAGATGCAGAAAAAAATATATTCAGTTTGCAACCTGATGGAGGTCTGTATAGATGGATTAATACAACAAGTCCCACACACAGCTAGAAGCCCAATATTTTTTCAGAGGTAGATGCAGAAAAAAATATATTCAGTTTGCAACCTGATGGAGGTCAGTATAGATGGACTAATACAACAAGTCCCACACACAGCTAGAAGCCCAATATTTTTTCAGAGGTAGATGCAGAAAAAAATATATTCAGTTTGCAACCTGATGGAGGTCTGTATAGATGGATTAATAGAACAAGTCCCACACACAGCTAGAAGCCCAAATATTTTTTCAGAGGTAGATGCAGATAAAAATTATTTTTAATTTGCAACCTGATGGAGGTCAGTATAGATGGACTAATAGAGAAAGTCCCACACACTGCTAAAAGGCCAAATATTTTGTCAGAGCAAGATGCATATAAAAATTATATTCAATTTGCAACCTGATGGAGGTCAGTATAGATGGCCTAATAGAACAAGTCCCACACACAGCTAGAAGCCCAAATATTTTTTCAGAGGTACTGTAGATGCAGATAAAAATTATTTTTAATTTGCAACCTGATGGAGGTCAGTATAGATGGACTAATACAACAAGTCCCACAAACAGCTAGAAGCCCAATATTTTTTCAGAGCTAGATGCAGACAAAAAATTATTTTGAATTTGCAACCTGATGGAGGTCAGTATAGATGGACTAATAGAGAAAGTCCCACACACTGCTAGAAGGCCAAATATTTTTTCAGAGCTAGATGCAGAAAAAAATTATATTCAATTTGCAACCTGATGGAGGTCAGTATAGATGGACTAATAGAACAAGTCCCACACACAGATAGAAGCCCAAATATTTTTTCAGAGGTACTGTAGATGCAGATAAAATTTATTTTTAATTTGCAACCTGATGGAGGTCAGTATAGATGGACTAATACAACACGTCCCACACACAGCTAGAAGCCCAATATTTTTTCAGAGCTAGATGCAGACAAAAAATTATTTTGAATTTGCAACCTGATGGAGGTCAGTATAGATGGACTAATAGAGAAAGTCCCACACACTGCTAGAAGGCCAAATATTTTTTCAGAGCTAGATGCAGAAAAAAATTATATTCAGTTTGCAACCTGATGGAGGTCAGTATAGATGGACTAATATAGAAAGTCCCACACACTGCTAGAAGGCCACATATTTATTCATAGGTAGATGCAGAAAAAAATATATTCAGTTTGCAACCTGATGGAGGTCTGTATAGATGGATTAATAGAAAAAGTCCCACACACAGCTAGAAACCCAATATTTTTTCAGAGGTAGATGCAGAAAAAAATATATTCAGTTTGCAACCTGATGGAGGTCAGTATAGATGGACTAATAGAACAAGTCCCACGCACAGCTAGAAGCCCAATATTTTTTCAGAGGTAGATGCAGAAAAAAATATATTCAGTTTGCAACCTGATGGAGGTCTGTATAGATGGATTAATAGAACAAGTCCCACGCACAGCTAGAAGCCCAATATTTTTTCAGAGGTAGATGCAGAAAAAAATATATTCAGTTTGCAACCTGATGGAGGTCTGTATAGATGGATTAATAGAACAAGTCCCACACACAGCTAGAAGCCCAATATTTTTTCAGAGGTAGATGCAGAAAAAAATATATTCAGTTTGCAACCTGATGGAGGTCTGTATAGATGGATTAATAGAACAAGTCCCACACACAGCTAGAAGCCCAAATATTTTTTCAGAGGTAGATGCAGATAAAAATTATTTTTAATTTGCAACCTGATGGAGGTCAGTATAGATGGACTAATAGAGAAAGTCCCACACACTGCTAGAAGGCCAAATATTTTTTCAGAGCTAGATGCAGAAAAAAATTATATTCAATTTGCAACCTGATGGAGGTCAGTATAGATGGACTAATAGAACAAGTCCCACACACAGCTAGAAGCCCAAATATTTTTTCAGAGGTACTGTAGATGCAGATAAAAATTATTTTTAATTTGCAACCTGATGGAGGTCAGTATAGATGGACTAATACAACAAGTCCCACACACAGCTAGAAGCCCAATATTTTTTCAGAGGTAGATGCAGAAAAAAATATATTCAGTTTGCAACCTGATGGAGGTCTGTATTGATGGATTAATAGAACAAGTCCCACACACAGCTAGAAGCCCAATATTTTTTCAGAGGTAGATGCAGAAAAAAATATATTCAGTTTGCAACCTGATTGAGGTCAGTATAGATGGACTAATACAACAAGTCCCACACACTGCTAGAAGCCCAATATTTTTTCAGAGCTAGATGCAGAAAAAAATTATATTCAATTTGCAACCTGATGGAGGTCAGTATAGATGGACTAATAGAATGATGCTATGCCCAAAAGATTTTACTTCACTAGGTGCAGTAAAAAAATTGGTATTCTATACACAGGTGGTATATCTTGCAACACAGATAGGCTACTCCACTGACTAACACACTCTGCAATAGGCCAAAAAGGATTAGCTTTGCTAGATTCAGCCAAATGCTGTGAAAAAAACTTGCACAGCACTGGCACAGACCTGCCCGGCAAAAACTGATAGGAACTGATGTAACCTAGTCCTGAAAAGGACTCCAATTACAATTAGTCTTTACTCCCACAACCTATCTATTTAAGAGCACAGACCTGCCTGATAAAAGTCATAGGAAATGCTGTAACCTAGTCCTTAAAAGGACTGCAATCACAACTATTCCCTACTCCCAAGCTATCTGTAGGTTTGTGCGAAAATTTTCTTGAAATTAACAAGTTATAGCGCACACAGCAACAGCGGTGCCGTCTAACACGCAGCTGCAGCAGTGAGAAAATGGTGGCGACGGGGAAAATGGCTTGGTCTTATAGGGCAAGGACATGAGACATACACTGCCAATGACACATGCCCTTGCTTGTGTGAAAAAAAGCACTTCGCTCCGTGTGTGCGCTGCTGATAGGCTGACAGATTGCACCTCCCCACTGTAAATGCGGGAAAGAGAAAAAAAAAATGGAGATCTTCATTGTTCCTGCAGAGATCCATCCCCTGCCCCTCCCCCCACCCCGCTGTACACACAAACTGCGTATTAACATTAATTTTCATCATTACTGAGAAAAAATCCAGTTATGATTTTGGTGCACGAACAGTTATCGAACATAAACTCGAACAGCCGAATTTTTCTCAAATTGTTCGTGTTCGCCGAACGGCTCGAACACCGCCCAAAACAGCTCGAATTTGAAATTGGCGAACAGTTCGAGTAGAACAACGCTCATCTCTAATCGAGAGGAGCAGCAGTCTCATTGACAGTTACAGAAATCGTTTGATTGCAGTGATTGCCTCAAAAGGTTGTTCAACAAAATGTTAAGTTAAGAGTAGAGATGAGCGGTGTTCGACTCGAACTGTTCGCCAATCTCAAATTCGAAATGTTTTGGTCGGTGTTCAAGCCGTTCGACGATCCCGAACGATTTTAAAAAAATCCGGCTGGTCGAGGTAATATTCGATAACTGTTCATGCACCAAAATCATAACTGGATGTTTTCTCAGTAATGCTGAAAATTAATGTTAATACGCAGTTTGAGTGTACAGCGGGGCGGGGGGAGGGGCAGGGGATGGATCTCTCCATAAACAATGAAGATCTCCATTTTTTTTCTCTTTCCCGCATTTACAGTGGGGAGGTGCAATCTGTCAGCCTATCAGCAGCGCACACACGGAGCGAACTGCTTTTTTTTAAAACAAGCAAGGGCATGTGTCATTGGCAGTGTATGTCACTTGTCCTTGCCCTATAAGACCCAGCCATTTTCCACGGAGCCACCATTTTCTCACTGCTACAGCTGCGTGTTAGACGGCACTGCTGTTGCTGTGTGCGCTATACTTTGAGTGTTAATTTCAAGCCAATTTCCGCACAAATCTACAGATAGCTTGGGAGTAGGGAATAGTTGTGATTGCAGTCCTTTTGAGGACTAGGTTACATAGAATCATAGAATCATAGAATCATAGAATCATAGAATGGTAGAGTTGGAAGGGACCTCCTGGGTCATCTGGTCCAACCCCCTGCTCAAAGCAGGATTCACTAGATCATCTCAGACAGATGTCTGTCCAGCCTCTGTTTGAAGACGTCCATTGAAGGGGAACTCACCACCTCTCGTGGCAGCCTGTTCCACTCATTAATCACCCTAACTGTCAAAAAGTTTTTTCTAATATCTAATCTGTATCTCCTCCCATTTAGTTTCATCCCATTGCTTCTAGTCTTTCCTTGTGCAAATGAGAATAAAGATGCTCCTTCTACAATGTGACAACCCTTGACATATTTGTAGACAGCTATTAAGTCTCCTCTCAGTCTTCTTTTTTGCAAGCTAAACATTCCCAAATCCTGCAACCGTTCCTCATAGGACATGGTTTGCAGACCAGTCACCATTCTGGTCGCTCTTCTCTGAACTTGCTCCAGTTTGTCTATGTCTTTTTTAAAATGTGGTGCCCAAAACTGTACACAGTATTCCAGATGAGGTCTGACCAAAGAGGAGTAAAGACCGATAATGACTTCACGTGATCTAGACTGTATGCTTCTGTTAATACATCCCAGAATTGTATTTGCCTTTTTTGCTGCTGCATCACACTGTTGACTCATGTTCAGTCTATGATCTATTAGTATACCTAAGTCTTTTTCACATGTACTGTTGCTTAGCTCTATTCCTCCCATTCTGTATATGCTTTTTTCATTTTTATTGCCCAGATGTAGTACTTTGCATTTTTCCCTGTTAAAAACCATTCTGTTGGTTGCTGCCCACTGCTCCAGTTTATTTAGGTCTTTTTGAATCCTCTCTCTCTCTTCTCTAGTATTAGCTATCCCTCCTAGCTTTGTGTCATCAGCAAATTTAATCAGTTTACCCTCAATTCCTTCATCTAAATCATTGATAAAGATGTTGAACAATACAGGTCCCAGGACGGAGCCCTGTGGTACCCCACTTAAGACATTCATCCAGCTGGATGTGAAGCCATTTACAACCACCCTTTGAGTCCGATCACTAAGCCAGTTATGAATCCACCTAACAGTTGCCTGGTCCATTGCATACTTGGTCATTTTTTCAATAAGGATGGTGTGAGATACTTTGTCAAATGCTTTGCTGAAGTCAAGATATACTATATCTACAGCATTTCCCTGATCCACCCAGTCAGTGATTCTGTCATAGAAGGAAATTAAGTTAGTCTGACATGACTTGTTAGTTACAAACCCATGCTGACTCTGGTTAATCACTTCATTCTTATCCATGTACTTACATACATGTTGTTTAATAATTTGTTCAAAGATCTTTCCTGGTATAGAAGTCAGACTCACCGGCCTATAGTTCCCTGGGTCCACCTTCTTCCCCTTTTTGAAGATAGGAACAACATTTGCTCTTCTCCAGTCTTCTGGGACTTCTCCTGTTCTCCAAGAATTTTCAAAGATTATGGAGAGTGGTTCTAAAATTTCTTCTACGATCTCCTTCAGTACTCTGGGGTGTAATTCATCTGGACCTGGAGACTTGAACTCATTTATGTTAGCTAAATATTCCCTCACAATCTTTCTGTTTACAGATAACTTGGATTCCTCTATTCCTTTAAAAGGTCAGTGAAGATCAGTTGATGTTACATTTTCTTTCTGAGAGAAAACAGATGCAAAATAGGAATTAAAAAGTTCGGCCTTCTCAACATCCTCTCTTACCATTTCTCCATTTTCATCCTGTAAAAATCCTATAGCATCTTTGACTTTTCTTTTACTTTTGACATACCCCCAAAATCCTTTTTTATTGCTTTTGACATCTCTTGCAAGCGTTAATTCATTGTCAGCTTTAGCTAACCTGATACGTGCCCTACAGGATCTTCAGACTGCATTATAATCTTCTTTAGATATGCCTCCCTCTCTCCATTTAATAAACATTTCTTTCTTTCTTTTTAGCATGTGTTTAAGTTCTGTGTTCATCCATCCTGGTTTCCTTAAATGCTTCCCATTCTTCCTACTTTTCGGGATTGTTAACGATTGTGCTTTGAGAATCTCATTTTTAAAAATTTCCCATCCTTCCTGGACATTTTTGTCCTTAAGGACATCCAGCCATTGGATCCCTCCTATTCTCTTTCTGAGTCTCTTAAAATCTGCCTTTCTAAAATCTAACCTTGAAGTCTGAGTCTTCACATGTCTTCCTCCTCTAGTTATCCAAAATTCTATAATAGCATGATCGCTGCCTCCTAGGGTCCCAGCCACCTTTACCTCCTCAACCATTTCCTCCCTGTTTATAAGGATTAGATCCAAAGTAGCAGATCCCCTTGTTTTCTCCCCTACCTTTTGGAAGATAAAGTTGTCAGCAAGAGAGGATAAGAATTTGCTTGACCTGTTAGTTTTACTTGAGAGAGATTCCCAACAAATGTCTGGATAGTTGAAATCTCCCATGACCACTACGTCATATTTTTTGGAGAACTTGGTCATTTGATACATAAAGAGTTCATCCATATCTTCAGCTTGCCCAGGTGGCCTGTAGTAAATGCCTACAATGGTGTCCTTTCCGTTGTTCTCTCCTTGTATTCTTACCCAAACAGTTTCCACAGAACTCCCAGTCTCTGAAGCTTCAATCTCTGTGCAGATATACGCTTTTCTAACATACAATGCAACACCTCCTCCTCGTTTATCAAGTCTGTTTCTTGCAAATAAGTTGTATCCTTTTAGCCTTTTATTCCAATCATGTGTATCGTCCCACCAAGTTTCAGTGATTCCAATGACATCATATTCCTTTTCCTGCATTAGTAGTTCCAATTCTCCTTGTTTGTTGCCCATGCTTTGTGCATTTGTATAAAAACATTTTAGTTTGTGATTCGTTTCTCTTCCTCCCATATTTTTATTATTTAAATTGTTTTGTCTTTGTTCTTCCTTTCCACTTCCAGTAGCAGAGATCTCAATAGTATTTGTCAGCTGTATGGCTTTTTCTGGCCTTTTGCTTCCCTTCCCACATTGTTCTAGTTTAAAGCTCTTCTGATGAGTGTAGCAAGGCGACTTCCAAATACATGTTTTCCAGTCTTCGTAAGGTGCACCCCATCTCTAGCAAGTAGTCCATCGTATAGGTAATTCATTCCGTGATCCAGAAATCCAAATCCTTGTTGACGGCACCATCGACGTAGCCAGTTGTTCACCTGTAGAATCTTATTCCACCTCATTGTTCCATGGCCATGCACTGGGAGGATGGATGAGAAGACCACCTGCGCTCCCAATTCTTTCACTTTCTTACCTAAGTCTTCAAAGTCACTGCAGATGGTTTCCAGGTCCTTTCTTGCGGTGTCATTTGTCCCCACATGTATTAGCAGGAATGGGTAGTGATCTGTAGGTCTGAAGAGTCTTGATATCCTGTCAGACACATCTTTAATTTTTGCTCCTGGAAGACAGCACATTTCTCTTGAGGTTATGTCTGGTCTGCAGATAGCGGCCTCTGTTCCTCTTAACAGGGAATCCCCCATGACCACCACTCTCCGTTTTTTCTTCACAGCATTCTTCTTTCTCCATCCAGGAGGATTCTGAGGGCTTACAAGGTTATTCATTGCTGGCAAAGTCTTATTTTGCTGTATTTCTTCATGGTTCTCCTGCGTGAGAGCCTGGTACTGGTTCCTGAGCAGTATGGGTGCTGACTGCCTCTCGATCCTCCTGCTTCTCTGGGTCACATGCTTCCATTCCTCTGTTTCGTCAGGTGCAGTTCGAATTTCTTCTCTTTCTGAATCATGAAGAGATAATTCTGCTCTGTCTAAGAACTCTTCACCTTCCTTAATGATTTTCAAGGTAGTTAACCTCTCTTCTAGATTTCGCAACTTTTCCTCCAACAGGGACACAAGCTTGCATTTCTGGCATGTGAAGTTTGGCTTTTCCACTGGCAAGTCTGTGAACATGTAGCAGGATATGCAGCTCACCAAATGGCTCCTGGACTCTCCCATGTTCTTATTGTTAATGTTCTGAAAACAGTGAAAAAAGCTTAAAAAAAAGCTTCAAAACCGGCGCGCGGTTTACCGATGTCCTCTTTTCAGCTCCAACAGCCAAAATCCAGTGTTCTTTGAGCTCGCGGAGACTCTTCACTTACCCCAAAATGCAGTGGGAATATGCAAATTATCTCCTCAGGACTCCTCCCCTGGTTTACCGATGTCCTCTTTTCAGCTCCAACAGCCAAAATCCAGTGTTCTTTGAGCTCGCGGAGACTCTTCACTTACCCCAAAATGCAGTGGGAATATGCAAATTATCTCCTCAGAACTCCTCCCCTGGTCATTTCCTACGACTTTTATCAGGCAGGTCTGTGCTCTTAAATAGATAGGTTGGGAGTAGGGACTAATTGTAATTGTAGTCCTTTTGAGGGCTAGGTTACATCAGTTCCTATCACTTTTTTCAAGGCAGGTCTGTGCAGTGCTGTGCAAGATTTTTTCACAGCATTTGGCTAAATCTAGCTAAGTAAAACCTTTTTGGCCTCTTGCAGTGTGTGTTAGTCAGTGGAGTAGCCTATCTGTGTTGCAAGCTACACCACCTGTGTATAGAATACTATTTTTTTTACTGCACCTAGCCAAGTAAAACCTTTTGGGCACAGCATCATTCTATTAGTCCATCTATACTAACCTCCACCAGGTGGCAAATTCAAAATAATTTTTATCTGCATCTAGCTCTGAAAAAAAATTTGGGCTTGTAGCAGTGTGTGGGACTTGTTCTATTAGTCCATCTATACTAACCTCCACCAGGTTGCAAATTCAAAATAATTTTTATCTGCATCTAGCTCTGAAAAAATATTTGGGCTAGTAGCAGTGTGTGGGACTTGTTCTATTAGTCCATCTATACTAACCTCCACCAGGTTGCAAATTCAAAATATTTTTTTCTGCATCTAGCTCTAAAAAAATATTTGGGCTTGTAGCAGTGTGTGGGACTTGTTCTATTAGTCCATCTATACTAATCGCCACCAGGTTGCAAATTCAAAATAATTTTTATCTACATCTAGCTCTGAAAAAATATTTGGGCTTGTAGCTGTGTGTGGGACTTGTTCTATTAGTCCATCTATACTAACCGCCACCAGTTTGCAAATTCAAAATAATTTTTATCTGCATCTAGCTCTGAAAAAATATTTGGGCTTGTATCAGTGTGTGGACTTGTTCTATTCGTCCATCTATACTAACCTCCACGACCTGTGTGTGTAATAAAATGTTTTACTGCATCTAACCCAGCCAATACTTTTGGGCTAATACCACAGTTTGGCCACTCAGCTCTGCTTGGTTCCCACCCATAGTTTTTTGTGCAAACAACTCCAGAGTTGTCAATTAGTTAACCACCAAAATGAGTGGAAAAAGGCCTGCTGCTGTTGGAAAGTGGAATAGGCGTGTTGGGAAGGGAAAAAATGGTTGTGTCGGTGGGGTAGGTGTTAAAGCAACAGTAACATCTGCAGAAGAAAGACCATCTTCCAGCCAAACTAAGATGTCTACTTCTTTTAGCGGACAATGTGCTAAGATCCCTTTCTTACGGCCACGCCAATCGCTACAAATTCCAGATGAGGCACAAAAACAACAGGTGCTTCAACGGATATCAAGTGCTCCTTTAAGTGGGCTCTCCTCCACCTCAACTTCAACATCACAAATACTCCAGTCCTAAGAGGTGTCACCCCAATCGCACTTGCTTGTTCACAGCTCCTAAGGCTCCAGCTGCCCGTCTGATTATGGGGTAGAACAGATGGTTGAGTCTGCAGAGCTGTTTACTCATACTATAGCCTGGAATTCAGAGGTCGGCTCCAGAGCTTCTGTGAATCCAGATGAGGAAATGATCTGCACTGATGCCCAGAATCTTTATGAGAATGATCCAGGACCAGACGCAGAAGGTTCTGACCATAATGTAGACCCTCTTTCCCAAACTGTAACTCCTGTTAGTGGAGACAATGAGGAAGACGATGATGAGACTCAAATACCTGATTGGAGCGACAACTTGAGTTTTTTGTTAGGGCAGGAACAGGTTGGCTCTGAGGACAACGGGTGTGATAACACACAGGGTGATGATGACAAGGTTGGAGATCCCACTTACTGTCAACCCACAGTCAGCCAGTCGATGAGGTCAGCAGAGGAGGTGGAGGAGGATGCTAGTGACGATGAGGTCAGGTTGCGCCTTCCTGGACAGAGACGTAGTACTGGAAGCACGTCAACAACTGCATCCTAAAGCACAACTCTGCCTCTGACCACAAGTCGTGGTGGCTCTTCAGGTTGCATGGGTGTTAAGCCTTGCATAGCCTGGGCATTTTTTCAGATCGATAGGGATGACCTAACTCGTGTTATCTGTAACAATTGTCAGCAAAAGCTAAGTAGAGGCCAAAAAATACATAGTTTGAGTACTTCATGCATGAACCGGCACATGGATATGAAGCAGAAATTGCAGTGGGAAGCTCACTTTGCTACAATGCGGCCTAGCTGGCCGGGCCAACCACCGTTGGCACATCTTGTGCATCCTCGGCCTCTTCATCCTCTGTGAGTGGGAGGACAGCAGTCACACCTGTTTTGGGACGCAGACCTGCCACCTCTTTACCCGAAACAGCCAGCATGATTGGCAGGTCATCATTTTCTTTGGAGATGATAACACCAGCTGGTGTTCAGCGCTGTCCGACATCGATAGCACCACCTTTGGATCAAGGCAACCTAACGTGCCCGCCTGCATCTTCCTCACAGACCGGCAGTTTGCCGGGGACACCCTTCTCAACCCCGTCTAAGCACAACAGCGAGCCCTCGGTCCCTCATATGTGGACAAGTAAAAGACCATTTCCTCCGAGCCATGAGAAAGCTAAGAGGTTGAATTTCACCATCTGCAAGCTCTTGGCTATAGAAATGCTGCCTTTCCGCCTGGTGGACACAGAGGATTTTCGAGACCTTATGTCCGTCGCAGTACACCAGTACCAGATGCCCAGTCGGCACTACTTCTCAAAGGAAGGTGTGCCTGCGCTCCACCAGCATGTCGCACACAATATCACCGCTTCTTTGAGAAACTCTGTGTGTGACAGGGTGCATTTCACCACAGACACTTGGACGAGAAGGCATGGACCGGGGCGTTACATGTCGCTGACTGGGCACTGGGTAACTATGGTGACAGCAGGACAAGGGACTGCTGTCCAAGTCTTGCCATCCCCACGAGTTGTGCGTCAATCCTCTTTATCTCGAAGTTCCTCCACTGCTTCTGCCTCCTCAACCTCCTCTCGGTCCTCCACCTGCACCCAAAGCCTGTTTGGTCATGCCACAAGCTTTCTAACTGCGCAGAAGGGATCCTGCACACCTCCTTACTATGCTGGCAGCAGGGCTCAACGTCATCAGGTGGTTTTTACTTTGAAATGTCTGGGAAATGTGAGTCACACAGCTGAGGAGTTGTGGTCAGCTCTGGAGAACCAGTTTCATGAATGGTTGTCTCTACTGGACCTGAAACCAGGGAAGGCCGTGTGTGCCAATGCTGCAAACCTCGGTGCGGCCCTTCGCCGGGGCAACGTCACACACGTGCCTTGTATGGCTCACGTGTTGAACCTGGTTGTCCAGCAATTTTTGGCCCACTATCCCGGACTAGATGGCCTTCTGCAGAGGGCACAGTCACTGTGTGCTCACTTCCGCCGTTCGCATTCCGCAGCTTAGCGACTTACATCTCTACAGAAGTCAATGGGCCTGCCACTTCACCGGCTAAAATGCCATGTGCCTACCCGGTGGAATTCAACTCTGCACATGTTGCAGCGACTGTGGCAGCACCGGCAAGCCCTGGTGCAATATGTTCTGACATATAGCTTGGGCCAACGAGATCCAGAGGTGGGGCAAATCACGCTGGAGGAGTGGTCTCAGATCAGGGACCTATGCACCCTTCTGCACAGTTTTGAAATAGCGACCAAGATGTTTAGTGCTGACGATGCCATTATCAGCATGACTATTCCGGTGATTTACATGCTGGAGCATATGTTAAACAGAATTCGGAGTCAGGTCGTGGCACAAGAGGAGGTGGAGGAAGTAGAGGAGGAGGAGTTGTATGCGGAAGGGCTAACATCTGCAAGGTCCAGACGGTCGGCAGCACCAAGGCGGCAGGCATGTGAGGGTGGGGGAGATGGTTTTACCAGGGCGCATGGTAGCCGCCAAACTAGTGAGGAAGGTACAGGAGCCCAGGAAGAAGTGGAGGACGAACTGATGGAAGACTCATCAGATGAGGGAGACCTTTATCACATTTCTGTTGTGCGAGGTTGGGGGGAGAGGGCAGAGGAAGGAAGCATGATTGTTACCTCGCCACCAACACAACAGGGACTTGGTGCTTCTGGATGCGCAAGACACATGAGTCCCTTCTTGCTGCACTACCTACAACATGACCCTCGAATTGTGAGAATTACAAATAATCCTGACTACTGGGTTGCCACACTGTTAGATCCCCGGTACAAAAGTAAATTTGCAGAAATTATTCCTGCCATAGAAAGGGATGCACGCATGCAGGAGTATCAGCAGAGACTGTTGCAGAATCTTACATGTGCTTTTCCACAAAACACCAGTGGTGCACGAAGTGAATCTCACAGTTCCAACTTGCCAACCGTGGGACCGTCGAGTGTTCAGCACTCAAAACGTAACAGAAACACAGTATCTGCTGGTAACATCAATTTTGCGGAATCATTTCACCACTTTTTTAGCCCATCCTTTGCAAGGTCACAGGAGACAAGAAGTCTGACACATAGTCAACGCCTAGAGACGATGGTACAGGAGGATCTCCAAGTAAACATTGAAGCCAAGACTGTGTCACTGGACCCTTGCTCTTTTTGGGCTTCCAATCTGGATAAATGTCCGGAGCTCGCCACTTATGCCTTGGAGATCTTGTCATGCACCGCAGCCAGCGTTCTGTCTGAACGTTTTTTCAGCGTTGCTGGTGGTGTGCTGACATATAAGCGCACGTGGCTCTCCACTGATAATGTAGACAGACTCACGTTCATAAAGATGAACAAATCATGGATCTGAAAGGACTTTTCTACCCCTGTGTCATCCTGGGGAGAGTAAAAGCTTGATGATTTGTTAAAATCACCTCACCAACTGTTTTAAGCTTTCAAATTACTAATCATGTTTATCTGTATCTTGGCTGGAAAATAATTTGGGCCTTGTAGCAGTGTGCAGTACTGATTCTATTAGGCCATCTATACTAAACTCCACCAGATTTAAAATTACTAATCATGTTTATCTGTATCTTGGCTGGAAAATAATTTGGGCCTTGTAGCAGTGTGCAGTACTGATTCTATTAGGCCATCTATACTAAGCTCCACCAGCTTTCAAATTAATAATAATTTTTAGCTGCATCTAGCCCGGAAAATAATTTTGGGGCTCCTAGATGCGCAAGACACATGAGTGCCTTCTTGCTGCACTACCTGCAACATGACCATCAGATTGTCAGAATTCGAAATAATCCTGACTACTGGGTTGCCACACTCTTAGATCCCCCAAACTCTTCGATCAACCTTTTCATTTTAATAAAGAACAAAAAAATGGTCATTTTTGAAATTCTAAGCATTAGCCGGTTATTACAAACTGAAATCAAACAGTTTTCAACTCAAAACTTTATTGTAGGTGATGTTACATTTGCACATAGGACCCCTTGTTTGAAAGGAGCTTCTGAACTCTCTCGTCCATTGAATTTGTCTGGTTTTGGATGGTTTCTGCTTCAATTGTTTTGCATGAGGACAGAATACCCTCCAAGAGCTGTTGCTTAGATGTGAACTGCCTCCAGCCATCATAGACACTCCTTTTGATGATGCTCCAGAGGTTCTCAATGGGGTTGAGTTCAGGGGAGCATGGGGGTCACACTTTAAGTTGTTCCCTTTTATGCCCATATCAGCCAGAAATGCAGATGTGTTATGTGCAGCATGAGACGGTGCATTATCATGCATGAAAATGATCTTGCTGAGGAATACACGGTTCTTCTTCTTGAACCATGGCTGGAAGTGCTGTTTGAGAAACTCCACATACATTATGGAGTTCATGTTTACCCCTTCAGGGGTCCTTAAGGAGCCGACAATCTCTCTTCCCATGATTCCAGCCCAAAACATTACTCCACCTCCTCCTTGTTGGCGCCATAGCCGTGTTTGCATGGGGTGTCCATCAACCAGCCATCCTCCACTCCATCCATCTGGACCATCGAGCGTTGCACGGCACTCATCGGTGAACAAAACAGTTTTGAAGTCAGTCTTCATGTATTGTTTGGCCCCCTAGAGCCGTTTCTGCTTGTGTGCAGTGGATAGAGGAGGTCGACAGGATGGCTTATGCACAGCTACAAACCTCTGAAGGACTCTGCATCTTGTTGTTCTGGGGACGTTGGAGGCACCAGCAGCTTCAAAAACTTGTCTGCTGCTATGACAAGGCTTTTTTGCCGCTGCTCTTTTAACCTGACATAATTGCCTGTAGGAAAGAGTCCTAAATTTTCCCTTATAAGCACGCACACATGTGTACTGTGAATCAGCTACATACTTCTTGATTGTGCGATGATCAAGATGAAGTGTCTTGGCAATGTTGATTGTAGTCATGCCTTGACCTAAACACTCCACAATTTGTTGCTTCTCAGCAGCCGACACATCCTTTTTCTTTCCCATTTTGGCAGAAAATGTAGGCTTAATAATGTGGGACAGCCTTCTTAAGTAGTCTTGCCTTTCATTGGACACACCTGCTAAACTAATTAGCACAGGTGTCTGCAATTGCTTACAGTGATATAAAGAGCCCTGACACACATCACCATCAATGAGTTTAACTGACAAACAAAAAAATTCTTACCTTATCACTCCTAAACACTTTTTGCATAATAATTTGGAACACAGTGTACATGTGCTTTTCCACAAAACACAAGTGGTTCACGTAGTGAATCTTACAGTTCTAACTTGCCAACCGTGGTCTGTATGGAGTTGTTCAATAAAGGGCCCAAAATTAAGATAACACAGATGGGAGAGGACTCTATGAATACGAATTCCTAAGTATTTGATACCCTTTGAGGGCCAGGCAAAGGGAAAGTTGGACTGGATGGAATCCTGTATGGATTTGGGGAGGGAGACATCGAGGGCCTCAGACTTCGATGCATTGATTTTAAAATATGACCATGTAACAAAGTGATCTATTTCAGCCATAACAGCAGGGATGGATATATGTGATTGAGTGATATATACTAGGACATCATCAACAAATGCAGAGCACTTGTACTCGGTGCCTCCCACCTCAATCCACCTAATATTGGGGTTATGGCGAATTGATGATAGCAGGTGCTCCGTCACTAGGATGTATAAGAGAGGGGACAGAGGACATCCCTGCCTTGTCCCATTGGTGATTATGAAAGGTGATGAAAATGTTCCATTTATCTTCAGCCTAGGTGACGTATTGCGATACAGGGCCGTGATTTTGCCTATAAAAGGGTCCTCTAGACCCCTACCCCAAGCTTTTTAAGAGAATAATATATGGCGTGCCAGGAGACTCTATGGAATGCTTTCTCAGCATCCAACGAGAGTATCTAATTACAAATTTTTAACTGCATCTAGCCCAGGAAATACTTTGTGCCTAGTAGCAGTGTCTGCTAGTCAGCGGATTATCCCAGCTGTTAAGCAAGCTACACCACCTGTAGTTTGGACACTTAATTTTTTCAAAGGAAATGGTTCAGGCCCCCGGGACACTCAGTGAAGAGCATCGGGAAGGCACCCCAAGGCACAGGGGCTGGGACTGGCGGTAGGACGCCTTGCGGTGGACCGCCAAGCTCTATCCTTTTAAAAGCTTTTTAACTGCAGCAGCTTTAGTGGACGCTACTGGAGCTGGAATTACCGTCGCTGCTGGCTTGAGACTTGCCCTTCAATAGATCCTTGTAAAAGGATTTAAAGTGTACTCATTCAAATTAGAGAGTCAATTTAAATGAAAAAGATTAGACCTGCCTCCACCACAGGGGGGCTCGCTTGACCCACCAGTGGACAGGCACCAGTATTGGGAGAGGGGGCTGGCTGTCAGGGTCCACTGCGGCTCTGGCACAAACCCGGCGACAAGGAGGTCGCACGGGCAGGAACGGACTGGCCGTGTCGGCTTCGCACTTTTTTGGTTTTAGAAGGGCATGACATGCCTATATATGTGTCTCCCCCTCCTTTTACTCCTCCACCTCTTTTCTTTTCGCATGACTATATGTACTTGTCACTTTTCCATGTGTTAGTTGTGACCTCTGAGCAGTTTGTCAGCTTTTGGACACCTTTGAAGTGTTTTCTATGTGTTTTCTATGTGTTTCTATGTGTTTTTGTTTGCCTGCCATTGGTTTTAACGGTGTTCGAAAGTGTTCGACGAACAGTTCGACGAACAGTTCGGCGAACATACGGGTGTTCGACGAACCGAACCGAACTCGAACACTACGGGGGTGGCTCAACACTAGTTAAGAGTGCCATCATTTCTGTTCAGGACTATTTCATGAGTTTAATTTAAAACAAAATTCTGTGTAAGCAGGGTTGAAAAGCAATGTCTGACTTTCATTTGTTCATTTTCATAGATTTTTAATTTATTATTACTTTTGTCAGATTCAAGTTATTTCTGTGACCATTGTGGGGTTTTCTTTCATTAAATGAAGGATACCAAGAATTTTGACCACGTGTGTATATACAGTATATATAGTGCATTGTGAAAGCATTTGGCCCACTTGAACTTTCCTAACTTTTGCCACATTCCTGGCTTCAAACATAAAGATATAAAATTCTAATTTTTTGGGCAAGAATCCACAACAAGCGGGACACAATCGTTAAGTGGAACGAAATTTTTTGGATATTTTAAACTTTTTTAACAAATTAAAAACTGAAAAGTGGGGCGTGCACTATTATTCGGCCCCTTTGAGTTAATATTTTGTAGCACTACCTTTTGCTGCGATTACAGCTGCAAGTCGCTTGGGTTATGTCTCTATCAGTTTTGCACATCGAGAGGCAGAAATTCTTGTCCATTCTTCCTTGCAAAACAGCTCAAGCTCATTGAGGTTGGATGGAGGGTGTTTGTGAACAGCAATTTTCAGCTCTTTCCACAGATTCTTGATTGGATTCAGGTCTGGACTTTGACTTGGCCATTCTAACACCTGGAACCATTCCATTGTAGATTTTGCTTTATGTTTGTAATCATTGTCTTGTTGGAAGATAAATCTCCATCCCAGTCTCAGGTCTTTTGCAGACTCCAACAGGTTTTCTTCCAGAATGGTCCTGTATTTGGCTCCGTCCATCTTCCCATCAATTTTAACCATCTTCAGTGTCCCTGCTGAAGAAAAGCAGGCCCAAACCATGATGCTGCCACCACCTTGTTTGACAGTGGAAATGGTGTTTTGAGGGTGATGAGCTGTGTTGCTTTTACGCCAAACATATCGTTTTGCATTGTGGCAAAAAAGTTTGATTTTGGTTTCATCTGACCAGAGCACCTTATTCCACTTGTTTGGTGTATCTCCCTGGTGGCTTGTGGCAAACTTCAAACGAGACTTTTTATGGATATCTTTGAGAAATGGCTTTCTTCTTGCCACTCTTACATAAAGGCCAGATTTGTGCAGTGTATGACTGATTGTTGTCCAATGGACAGACTTTCCCACCTCAGCTGTAGATCTCTGCAGTTCATCCAGCGTGATCATGGGCCTTTTGGCTGCATCTCTGATCAGTCTTCTCCTTGTTCGAGATGAAAGTTAAAAGGGACGGCTGGGTCTTGGTAGATTTGGTCTGATACTCCTTCCATTTCAATATGATTGCTTGCACAGTGCTCCTTGAGATGTTTAAAACTTGGGAAATCTTTTTGCATCTAAATCCGGCTTTAAACTTCGCCACAACAGTATCTCGGACCTGGCTAGTGTGCTCCTTGGTCTTCATGATGCTCTCTGCACTTGAAACAGAACCCTGAGACTATCACAGAGCAGGTGCATTTATACGGAGACTTGATTACACACAGGTGGATTCTATTTATCATTACCAGTCATTTAGGACAACATTGGATCATTCAGAGATCCTCACTGAACTTCTGGAGTGAGTTTGCTGCACTGAAAGTAAAGGGGCCGAATAATATTGCACGCCCCACTTTTCAGTTTTTAATTTGTTAAAAAAGTTTAAAATATCCAATAAATTTCATTCTACTTCAAGATTGTGTCCCACTTGTTGTGGATTCTTCTAAAAAAATTTGAATTTTATATCTTTATGTTTGAATCCAGAAATGTGGCAAAAGGTAGAAAAGTTCAAGTGGGCCAAATACTTTCACAATGCACTGTATATACAACCCCTGGCAAAAATTATGGAATCACCAGGCTCAGAGGATGTTCATTCAGTTGTTTAATGTTGTTGAAAAAAAGCAGATCACAGACATGGCACAAAACTAGTCATTTCAAATGGCAACTTTAGGGCTTTAAGAAACACTAAACGAAATCAAGATAAAAAATGTGGTACTCAGTAAGGGTCATTTTTTTCAGACCAAGCAGAAGGAAAAAATTATGGAATCACTCAATTCTGAGGAAAAAATTATGGAATCATGAAAAACAAACACACAAAAGAACACTCAAATACATCACTAGCATTTTGTTGCACCACCTCTGGCTTTAATAACAGCTTGCAGTCTCTGAGGCAATGAGTGACAAACAGTACTCTTCATCAATCTGGCTCCAACTTTCTCTAATTGCTGTTGCCAGATCAGCTTTGCAGGTTGGAGCTTTGTCATGGACCATTTTCTTCAACTTCCACCAAAGATTTTCAATTGGATTGAGATCCGGACTATTTGCAGGCCATGACATTGACCTTATGTGTCTTCTTTCAAGAAATGTTTTCACAGTTTTTTCTCTATGGTAGGATGTATTATCATCTTGAAAAATGATGTCATCATCCCCAAATATCCTTTCAATTGATGGGTTAAGAAAACTGTTGTTACACTCACGCCTGGACTGACTGGCATGATCGTGGTTAGTGGTCCCACTGGGCCATGAATCGAGGAGTGCCTGGAGAGGCATGACTAAGGGCCTCACCAAATCCTACCACGAACACACGGCGGCTTAATCGACTCCGTGGTCCAAGGAGGGACGTGGGAGGTAGCTCAGGTGCTACTCCAGGTCAGACCCCGGTCACAGCTGTTGACCCACCGGGGAATGCAGGAATGGGCAGTTTAGGCTGGTATGCAGACAGGTGGGTACTGGCAGGCAAAGCTGGTATACAGACAGGTGGGTACTGGCAGGCATGGCTGGTATGCAGACAGGTGGGTACTGGCAGGCACATCAGGTATGCAGACAGGCAGATACTGGCAGGTAGGAAAGCAGGCTGGATGGGGACCAGTACAGACTTGGATACAGGAACAGAGCCGCAGGTGCGGTGGACAAGCAGAGCAGAGCAGAGCTGCAGGCGTGGAGGACAAGCAGAGCAGAACCGCAGGCACGGGGGACAAGCGGAGCAGAGCAGAGCAGAACTGCAGGCGCGGAGACCAAGCAGAGGATAAGCAGGGCAGAGCAGGACCACAGGCGCAGAGGACAAGCGGAGAAGAGCAGAGCAGAACCGCAGGCACGGAGGATAAGCGGAGCAGAGCAGAGCGGAACCGCAGGTGCGGGCAGACAGGACAGGGCTCTGTTCACATGGAACAGACTGGGAAACACAGGAAGATAGCCAGAACGCAGGAGGTAGATATGGAGGCAGGGAAATGGGACAAGCAGAACCAGATACACACAAGGTACTTCCAATGAAGTAGCAAGTGGACACAAAACTCACAAACAGAAGTACAGAAACAACGAGTCGGAGTTAGGTGCAGGTTCAGACACTTCAGGGAAAGGGAAGAATCGGACATAAAAACAAACAGGTAACGGGCAAGGATACAGTTCAGACAGGAACTGAAACTGGAACAAGATACAGGAACGAGCCTGAGTACTCAGCCCCCAGGGTGGCGGAAACAGACAAAATACAGGACATGACCTGGCAACACAGTTGCACAGAACACACTAAAAGAAAGCGTTGCTCAAGCCACTCCTACTCGGCGGAGGGGGTTTAAGTATCCAGTGACTCACAGCAATAGGCTGGGGATGCATTAGGACTGCGCGCACTGTAACTTTAAGAATCAGGAAGTAACAGCGCCGCCGCCCTAAGCAATCAGACAAGAGACATGCACACAGCAAGTAATGGAGCAAAGTGTGCTGCCAGGACTGATAGGTAAGTTGGCGGTCTTGCATGGTGGGAGATGGTTAGCCATGCCAGCACTCCACCAGGGATGTTACAACTGTCCAAAATATCAATGTAAACTTGGGCATTTATTGAAGATGTAATGACAGCCATCTCCCCAGTGCCTTTACCTGACATGCAACCCCATATCATCAATGACTGTGGAAATTTGCATGTTCTCTTCATGCAGGCATCTTTATAAATCTCATTGGAACGGCACCAAACAAAAGTTCCAGCATCATCACCTTGCCCAATACAGATTCGCAATTCATCACTGAATATGACTTTCATCCAGTCATCCACAGTCCACGATTGCTTTTCCTTAGCCCATTGTAACCTTGTTTTATTCTGTTTAGGTGTTAATGATGGCTTATGTTTAGCTTTTCTGTATGTAAATCCCATTTCCTTTAGGCGGTTTCTTACAGATCGGTCACAGATATTGACTCCAGTTTCCTCCCATTCGTTCCTCATTTGTTTTGTTGTGCATTTCCTGTTTTGGAGACTTATTGCTTTAAGTTTCCGGTCTTGATTCTTTGATGTCTTCCTTGGTCTACCAGTATGTTTGCGTTTAACAAAATTCCCATGTTGTTTGTATTTGGTCCAGATTTTAGACACAGCTGACTGTGAACAACCAGCATCTTTTTCAACATTGCGTGAAGATTTACCTTCTTTTAAGAGTTTGATAATCTTCTCCTTTGTTTCAATTGACATCTCTCCTGTTGGAGCCATGATTCATGTCAGTCCACTTGGTGCAACAGTTCTCCAAGTTGTGATCACTCCATTTTAGATGCAGACTAACGAGCATATCTAATTTGATGCAGGTGTTAGTTTTGAAAATGAAAATTTACTGGGTGATTCCAAATTTTTTTCCTCAGAATTGAGTGATTGCATAATTTTTTCCCTCTGCTTGGTCTGAAAAAAATGACCCGTACTGAGTACCACATTTTTTATCTTGATTTCGTTTAGTGTTTCTTAAAGCCCTAAAGTTGCCATTTGAAATGACTTTAGTTTTGTGCCATGTCTGTGATCTGCTTTTTTTCAACAACGTTAATCAACTGAATGAACATCCTCCGAGCCCGGTGATTCCATAATTTTTGCCAGGGGTTGTATATATCTATATGTATATACAGTATATATACACACATATATATATATATATATATATATATATATATATATATATATATATACAGTGGGGGAAAAAGTATTTAGTCAGCCACCAATTGTGCAAGTTCTCCCACTTAAAAAGATGAGAGAGGCCTGTAATTGATATCATAGGTAGACCTCAACTATGAGAGACAAAATGAGATAACTAATCCTGAAAATCCCATTGTCTGTTTTGTAAAGAATTTTTTTTCAAATTTTGGTGAAAAATAAGTATTTGGTCAATTGCAAGAGTTTATCTCAATACTTTGTTATATATTATTTGTTCGCAATGATAGAGATCAAACGTTTTCTGTAAGTCTTCACTAGGTTGGCACACACTGTTGCTGGTATGTTGGCCCATTCCTCCATACAGTTCTCCTCTAGAGCACAGATGTTTTGGGGCTGTCGCTGGGCAACATGGACTTTCCACTCCCTTCAAAGGTTTTCTATAGGGTTTAGATCTGGAGACTGGCTAGCTGTGTAACATTGGTTCCAGCTCTCTGCAGGTCATTCACTAGGTCCCCCCATGTGGTTCTGGGATTTTTGCTCACCGTTCTTGAGATCATTTTGACCCCACGGGGTGAGATTTTGTGTGGAGCCCCAGATCGAGGGAGATTATCAGTGGTCTTGTATGTCTTCCATTTTCTAATCATTGCTCGCACAGTTGATCTCTTCACTACAAGTTGCTTGCCTATTGCAGATTCAGTCTTCCCAGCCTGGTGCAGGGCTACAATTTTGCTTCTAGTGTCCTCCGGCAACTCTTTGGTCTTCACCATAGTGGAGTTTGGAGTTTGACTGTTTGAGGTTGCGGACAGGTGTCTTTTATACTGATAACAAGTTCAAACAGGTGCCAGTACTACAGGTAATGAGTGGAGGACAGAGGAGCCTCTTAAAGAAGAAGTTACAGGTCTGTGAGAGCCAGAAATCTTGCTTGTTTGTAATTGACCAAATACTTATTTTCCACCAAAATTTAAAAAAAATTTCTTTACAAATCAGACAATGTGATTTTCAGGATTTGTTTTCTCATTTTGTCTCTCATAGATAAGGTCTACCTATATGTAAATCACAGGCCTCTCTCATCTTTTAAAGTGTGAGAACTTGCACAATTGATGGCTGATTAAATACTTGTTTTCCCCACTGTATATATACAGTGCTGGCCAAAAGTATTGGCACCCCTGCAATTCTGTCAGATAATACTCAGTTTCTTCCTGAAAATGATTGCAATCACAAATTCTTTGGTATTATTCTCTTCATTTAATTTGCTTGCAAGGAAAAAACACAAAAGAGAATGAAGCAAAAATCAAATCATTGATCATTTCACACAAAACTCCAAAAAAGGGCCAGACAAAAGTATTGGCACCCTCAGCCTAATACTTGGTTGCACAACCTTTAGCCAAAATAACTGCGAACAACCGCTTCCGGTAACCATCAATGAGTTTCTTGCAATGCTCTGCTGGAATTGTAGACCATTCTTCTTTGGCAAACTGCTCTAGGTCCCTGATATTTGAAGGGTGTCTTCTCCAAACTGTCATTTTGAGATCTCTCCACAGGTGTTCTATGGGATTTAGGTCTGGACTCATTGCTGGCCACCTTAGAAGTCTCCAGTGCTTTCTCTAAAACCATTTTATAGTGCTTTTGAAAGTGTGTTTTGGGTCATTGTCCTGCTGGAAGACCCATGACCTCTGAGGGAGACCCAGCTTTCTCACACTGGGCCCTACATTATGCTGCAAAATTTGTTGGTAGTCTTCAGACTTCATAATGCCATGCACACGGTCAAGCAGTCCAGTGCCAGAGGCAGCAAAGCAACCCCAAAACATCAGCGAACCTCCGCCATGTTTGACTGTAGGAACCCTGTTCTTTTCTTTGAATGCCTCTTTTTTTTTCCTGTACACTCTATGTTGATGCTTTTTCCCAAAAAGCTCTACTTTTGTCTCATCAGACCAGAGAACATTCTTCCAAAATGTTTTAGGCTTTCTCAGGTAAGTTTTGGCAAACTCCAGCCTGGCTTTTTTTATGTCTCGGGGTAAGAAGTGGGGTCTTCCTGGGTATCCTACCATACAGTCCCTTTTTATTCAGAAGCCGATGGATAGTACGGGTTGACACTGTTGTACCCTCGGACATCAGGGCAACTTGAACTTGTTTGGATGTTAGTCGAGGTTCTTTATCCACCATCCGCACAATCTTGCGTTGAAATCTCTCATCAATTTCCTTTTCCGTCCACATCTATGGAGGTTAGCCACAGTGCCATGGGCTTTAACCCCTTTCCAACCCTTGCCATATTAGTGCGCACATTTGCGTAATCCCGGTTCAGTGAGGGCTGCTGCACTGAGCCCTCACTGAACCGAGCACATGTCATCTGACTCTTACAGCTGACATGTGTCCGCAACAGCCGCGGGTGGAATCGCGATCCACCCGCTGCTGTTAACATGTTAAATGCCGCTGTCAATCTCCGACAGCGGCATTTAACGCGCGCTTTCGGGTTGCGCGTCATAAGCCCCGCCCATCGGCGACCCCGTCACGTGATCGCGGGTCACCGATTGGTGGGCATGACAACCCAGGGTCTGCAGCAGACACCTGGGGTTGTCATGATCTCGTCGCTATGAGCGCCACCTAGTGGTCGGCGCTCATAGCACAGGACCATTTCTGCTATATGCAGGGGATCTGCTGATCCCCTGTATGTAGCAGAGATGATCAGACAACTGCTGCTTCTAGTCTCCTATGGAGACTATTGAAGCATGCAGTAAGTGAAAAAAAATGTTTTTAAAAATATAAAAAAAATAAAAAAAATATAAAAGTTTAAATCACTCCCCTTTTGCCCCATTCAAAATAAAATATAAAAAAAAACCACATACACATATTTGGTATCGCCGCGTTCAGAATCACCCCATCTATCAACATAATAAAATAATTAATCCGATCGGTAAACAGAAAAAAATTCTAAACGCCAGAATTACGTTTTTTGGTCGCAGCAAAATTTCAATAAAATGCAATAACGGGCGATCAAAACATCAGATCTACCCCAAAATGTTATCAATAAAAACAACAGCCCGGCGCACAAAAAATAAGCCCTCACCCAGTCCCGAATCACGAAAAATGGAGACGCTACAGGTCTCGGAAAATGGCGCTTTTTTTTTTTTTTTACCAAATTTTGGAATTTTTTTTCACCACTTAAATATAAAATAACCTATACATGTTTGGTGTCTACGAACTCGTAATGACCTGGAAAATATGAATGGCAGGTCAGTTTTAGCATTCAGTGAACGTGGTAAAAAAAATAAATAAAAAACGGTGGTATTGCACTTTTTTTGAAATTTTACTGCACTTAAATTTTTTTTCCCGTTTTCCCGTACAAGATATGGTAAAACTATTAATGGCTTTGAAAAGTACACCTTGTCCTGCAAAAAATAAGCCCTCACACGGCCATATTGTCCAAAAAATAAAGACGCTATGGCTCTGGGAACAAGGGGAGCAAAAAACAAAAAAGCAAAAATGACAAAACCCAAGGTTGCGAAGGGGTTAAACTTCTTGATGACACTGCGCACGGAAGACACAGGAACATTCAGGTCTTTGGAGATGGACGTGTAGCCTTGAGATTGCTCATGCTTCCTCACAATTTGGTTTCTCAAGTCCTCAGACAGTTCTTTGGTGTTATTTCTTTTCTCCGTGCTCAATGTGGTACACACAAGGACACAGCACAGAGGTTGAGTCAACTTTAATCCATGTTAACTGGCTGCAAGTGTGATTTAGTTATTGCCAACACCTGTTAGGTGCCACAGGTAAGTTACAGGTGCTGTTAATTACACGAATTAGAGAAGCATCACATGATTTTTAAAGGGTGCCAATACTTTTGTCCACCCCCTTTTTTGGTTTGGTGTGGAATTATATCCAATTTGGCTTTGGGACAATTCTTTTTGTGTTTTTTTCATTGAAGACAAATTAAATGAAGAGAATAATACCAAAGAATTTGTGATTGCAATCATTTTCAGGAAGAAATTGAGTATTATCTGACAGAATTGCAGGGGCCAATACTTTTGGACAGCACTGTATGTATATATATATATATATATATATATATATATATATATATATATATATATATATTTATATATTCACAGTACAGACCAAAAGTTTGGACACACCTTCTCATCTAAAGATTTTTCTGTATTTTCATGACTATGAAAATTGTACATTCACACTGAAGGCATCAAAACTATGAATTAACATATGTGGAATTATATACTTAACAAAAAGGTGTGAAACAACTGAAAATATGTCTTATATTCCAGGTTCTTCAAAGTAGCCACCTTTTGCTTTTATGACTGCTTTGCACACTTTTGGCATTCTCTTGATGAGCTTCAAGAGGTAGTCACCGGAAATGGTTTTCACTTCACAGGTATGCCCTGTCAGGTTTAATAAGTGGGATTTCTTGCCTTATAAATGGGGTTGGGACCATCAGTTGTGTTGTGCAGGAGTCAGGTGGATACACAGCTGATAGTCCTACTGAATAGACTGTTAGAATTTGTATTATGGCAAGAAAAAAGCAGCTAAGTAAAGAAAAACGAGTGGCCATCATAACTTTAAGAAATGAAGGTCAGTCAGTCCGAAAAATTGGGCAAACTTTGAATGTGTCCTCAAGTGCAGTTGCAAAAACCATCAAGCGCTACAAAGAAACTGGCTCACATGAGGACCACCCCAGGAAAGGAAGACCAAGAGTCACCTCTGCTTCTGAGGATAAGTTTATCCGAGTCACCAGCCTCAGAAATCGCAGGTTAACAGCAGCTCAGATTAGAGACCAGGTCAATCCCACGCAGAGTTCTAGCAGCAGACACATCTCTACAACAACTGTTAAGAGGAGACTTTGTGCAGCAGGCCTTCATGGTAAAATAGCTGCTAGGAAACCACTGCTAAGGACAGGCAACAAGCAGAAGAGACTTGTTTTGGCTAAAGAACACAAGGAATGGAAATTAGACCAGTGGAAATCTGTGCTTTGGTCTGATGAGTCCAAATTTGAGATCTTTGGTTCCAACCACCGTGTCTTTGTGCGGCGCAGAAAAGGTGAACGGATGGACTCTACATGCCTGGTTCGCACCGTGAAGCATGGAGGAGGAGGTGTGATGGTGTGGGGGTGCTTTGCTGGTGACACTGTTGGGGATTTATTCAAAATTGAAGGCATACTGAACCAGCATGACTACCACAGCATCTTGCAGCGGCATGCTATTCCATCCGGTTTGCATTTAGTTGGACCATCATTTATTTTTCAACAGGACAAGGACATCAAACACACCTCCAGGCTGTGTAAGGGCTATTTGAGCAAGAAGGAGAGTGATGGGGTGCTACGCCAGATGACCTGGCCTCCACAGTCGCCAGACCTGTACCCAATCGAGATGGTTTGGGGTGAGCTTGACCGCAGAGTGAAGGCAAAAGGGCCAACAAGTGCTAAGCATCTCTGGGAACTCCTTCAAGATTGTTGGAAGACCATTTCCGGTGACTACCCCTTGAAGCCCATCAAGAAAATGCCAAGAGTGTGCAAAGCAGTCATCAAAGCAAAAGGTGGCTACTTTGAAGAACCTCGAATATAAGACATATTTTCAGTTGTTTCACACTTTTTTGTTAAGTATATAATTCCACATGTGTTAATTCATAGTTTTGATGCCTTCAGTGTGATTGTAAAATTTTCATAGTCATGAAAATACAGAAAAATCTTTAAATGAGAAGGTGTGTCCAAACATTTGGTCTGTACTGCATATATATATATATATATATATATATATATATATATATATACCCACATGTGATTCATTAGAAACAAGACCAGGTATGGAAGTCTGCATCTGACACGGCTAAGTAATATTGTTAGCAAAGCAGGAGGCCCCTAAATTTAGCACACTGGATTTAGGATTGAATTACTTGTTACTGTAGAAGGGGTATTACTGGCCTTGATGCTTGCATTCCTTATCTTATCATTCCTTATTTATTATGCCCATACCTATGAAAAAAACATCAGCACTTGGTTAAGCGATACTTTCTATTTTAATATATATATATATTTTTTCTAAAAATAGTTTTATTTGGGTACTGTATCCCAATATTACAGTTTTAGGGTAAAATATCCGATTCAAAAAATGGGAACATCATTAGAAGGTACTACATTAACAAGAATTTACATTGCAAGATAATCGTGAATGAGTATTTTTAAAAACAGGCTGCCAATCAGATGAAATCTTTTATGCTGCTATGCAGATTATTGTTTTCAGTGGTGCATCATCCTGTATAAATAAGACTAGCACTGCCAAGAACAATGGAAGCCTATGTGCCCTGAGCAATCTAATAGACATCTAAAAGACATTGAAAAACTGGAGCAAGTTCAGAGAAGAGCTACCAGGATGGTGAGCGGACTGTAAATTATGTCCAACGAGAAACGATGAAAGGATTTGGGAATGCTTGGATTGCAAAACAGAAGGGTATGAGGAGACTAAATAGCTGTCTAAAAATATCTGAAGGGCTGTCACACTGTAGAGGGGTCATCCTTATTCTCATTTGCACATAAAAACTCGAGAAGCAATGGAATGAAACTGAAAGGGAGAAGATACAAATTAGATATTAGAAAAAAAAATTTGACAGTGATGGTAATCAATGAGTGGAACAGGCTGCCATGAGAAGTGTTGAGGTTTCCTTTAATGGAAGTCTTCAATCAGAGGCTGGACAGATATCAGTCTGAGATGGTTTAGTGAATCCTGCACTGAGCAGGGGACGGACTTGATGACCTTGAAGGTCCCTTCCAATTCGAACATTCTATGATTAAAATTGGACTGTTCAGTCAATTGAATAAAAGTCTCCATAATATTAATGGTATACTTTAGAGTAACCACTTCCTGTTCCTCCTAATTATGTCATTTTACAGGATTTTTTCCAATGTCGCTGTAGCACCGGTGTCTCTGCCTCCTACCCTCATTCCCCAGCAGAGACGCCGATCCCCTTACCGCTGTGGCCCTCAGCCGGAGAGCCCCGCTCTGGCATCCTCCATTCACACTGCCACATCACGGGGTGTGCGCATGGTGTGCAGATCCCCAAGCACTGGGCACTGTGCTTAGGGCACGCTCTCCCCTCCTCTTAAAGGGACCGCGCGCACACCATCCTAAAGTGTCCCCGGCCAATGGCCGGAGTATTTTGGCTATTTAAGGCACCTCCTCCAATATGGAGGTGCCTGTGCAACTTAGTTTGTTTGTGACAATCTGTTTAGTTCTCAGGTCCCTGTGCCTGTCTGCATGTCTATCAGCCGTGCCCACCTGCCTGTCTATCAGCCGTGCCCACCTGCCTGTCTATCAGTCATGCCCGCCTGCCTGTCTATCAGTTGTGTTCGCCTGCCTGTCCATCAACTGTGTCAGTCTGTGCCTGCCTCTTGTCTCTGGGGGTCACCTGCCAACCATCCGTGGTTAGTAAAGGAGTAGCACCTGGTTATCCTTCTTCATCCCTCATTGGATCACAGAGTCGTTAAGCCGCCGTAGATCTAAGGTCAGGTTCAGTGATAAACCTAGTTACGCCCCTCTGGTCTCTCCCTGCACCGTGGCACAGTGGTTCCACCACCCGTCCCGTTACAGTCGCCATGGCTATGTCTTTTAAAGATACATTTGGATGAGGCACAACTTACTCACACGTTGGCATGTGGATTATTATTTGTTATTTGGAGTAGAGCTGGATGAGTAAGTAAATTAATATGATTAAATCACCAAAAGGAGGCTGCATGATTCCAATTTTTTGTCAGAATTTAAAAATAAAATTTAGCCTTGTTCCCACAGTAGTTCTTTTGTACCATTGGTGGGAATGGGCAGGAAGAAGCAGGAAGCTGATGAGCAATTCAGTCTTCAGCTGGTCCCTTCATGAGGAGAGCAGTGATCAGGAGATTGTAGCATCGGCGTCTCTGCCTCCTGCCGGGCAGAGACGCCGCTCCCCTCACCGCCGCGGTCCCGTTCCGGCGTCTTCCTGTCCCCCTCCTGCTGCTGCTGTGGCGCGCACCGTGCGCAGCTTTCCGGGCAATGTGCTTAGGGCGCGTGCGCTCCCTCCCTTTTAAACGAGCCATGCGCTTCCTCCTAAAGAGTCCCCGGCCAATGGCCAGAGGACTTCTTCTATATAAGGCACCCCCTCCAAAATGGAGGTGCCCCTGCAAGGTTTTGTTTGTGTGCTAACACTTTCCTCAGCCCTCAGGTCCCGCTGCCTGTCAGTCCTGCCCGCCAGTCTGTCTGTTAGTCCAGTCCGTCAGCCTAACAGTTCTGCCCACCAGTCTGTCTAACAGCCGTGCCCGCCAGCCTGCTTACCTGGAGCACCTGCCAGTTACCTGCCGTGCCCACCAGCCTGTTTACCTGGAGCACCTGCCAGTTACCTACGTGCCCGCCAGCCTGCCAACCCGGAGCACCTGTCTGGCTATCAGCCGTACCTGCCTGATTATCTACCCGGACCACACACCAGCCTTCATGCTGTGCTTATCCGCTGTACTGGTCAGCTCCTGTCATCTGACCCATGGGAGTCACCTGCTCTCACACATGGTTAGTCCCAGAGTGGCACCTGGTTCACCTGCTCGGTCCCTCCCTGGTTCACGGAGTCGACTAAGCCGCCGTGTGACCTGGGTTAGTCCGAGTAGGCACTTAGTCACGCCCCTCTGGTCCCTCCTTGCACCAAAGCACAGAGGTTCCACCACCTGGACCCGTAACAGAGATGCTTGCAATCAGCAGCTGCAACTGACCGAGTAACCATTAACTGGTGGTTTCGGTCCCAGGAATAAGTTATAGGACATATGGCCATAGATGACATGTGCTGGGCAGCATAAGTTACATTTCCACGGCTTTTCTCACCTAACCCCTTAAATTCAGGAACATGGCTCAGATGGTTTAATAAGTGCAGGAAGATCAGTTAATTAATTGTAGCTACTGATACCTGCAAATTCTTCTGTTAGGTCCAGCTGATAGGAGATAAAATATAAAGCTTGTGCTATGTATTTCTGATGAATTCTGTGCTCTACAATGAAGTGGTAAAAACTTACATCTGTCACCGTGGTGCCCCGTGCCTCCTCCATTCTTGAATGCTGTGTAGTTTCCGTTCCCTTGTTCCCTAACCTTCACCCCTGAATAATAAAATGTCCTTATGTCCCCTAACCTTTCTATCTGTACCAGGATTAATGAATACCTTGAGAGATAAGTGAATCTTTCAAAATTAAAATTCGCTGACTCCTCCAAATTTTCTCCAAAAATATGATTTGCAGCAAATAAATTAGTGCGAATTTCAATACAGGAAAGATTGTAATTGCTTGTAAATTACATGCAGGGGAAAGAAGAGAGAACCTCGCTGACCATAAGAGCTTATAGTTTGCAGGCGAGAAAGAGAGAGAAAGGACCGAGCTGATCATAAGAGCCTACACTTTACATGCGAGAGAAAGAGAGATGCTACAGGAGAGACAGAGAAGACCTCACTGACAATAAGAGCTAACAATATACAGGAGAGAGGACCCCGCAGATCATAAAAGTGTACCCTTTACAGGTGAGAGAGAGGGCCCCAATGACCATAAGAACTTATACTCTACAGTACAGAGAGACTTACCCAGTAACTCTGTACTCTGTTGTATAAACTGTGTTCCACAGCAAAATGCTGATCTGTGATAGCCCAGGCACTGAATACCTCTGTACAAGGTATAATAATTGGTAATAGGTCATAGCTGCATGACATTATGGGGAAGCTCATATGGCAATGCAAATGACATTTTCCTGCTCTAGGATGCTGCAGCGATGTGGGAAATGATGGCGGTCAAGTTTAGTATTTTTTGTGAACCAGAAATTGAATTTCAAAATGTTTGAATTTGTGTGTGTGAAACTGCAAAAATTTCAGGATATTCAATTCCAATTCGATTCTATTGGAATTGATCCACTCATCTCTATTTACCACCCTCTCCATCTAGCTTGTGTGATCTGTGATCTTCTGTGCAGAAAAGGAAGTAAAGGATAGCACCCTCACATGCTATCTTTTGTGTTTGGTTCCCTGTTCTCTTGCAACTTTATTTGTATGCCCTCCATAACATGTAATAAATATTAATATTTACCTCTCGTCTGTAGCCCTCCAGTCTTCCCAGTATACTAGTTAATAGAAATTTGTGATGGATTCATTAATAGGCAAGTTTGTATTGTAGAAAGTCTCCACAGGAAATCCAGAGAAAGCAATTTGGAAATCTGCATGATCGATTCATGCCCTTGTGCTACCCTGGCAATCACAAGTAATGACATGTTATTACTGTGCCCCAGGATTCAGAGTCTGGCAGGAGTCCAAAGGAAGTGTTACCACTGCTGTGTCAAGGGAGGAGTGTGTAGCTTTAAAAAATAAACTTATCGAGACTAAGGTTAGCAAAAAAACAAAAATAATCAAAATGTCAATTGAAAAACATTTTTAAAAATCAACATTTTATTTTTTGGACAGCCCTTTAAACCAATAAATTTTCAACTTTATACATACAGAAAGTAAAGTAAAAGTTTGGAGAAAAAGGAATTGACAGCACAACCACTGGAAATACAAAAGCTCTGCTTCTTCTTTATTAGCAATACATTAAAAGAGTACAAAAAATGTAATGATCAATGGTTACAGACTTACTTGTTTCTGGTGTACACAGCACCCTTAGTCATATTCAAAGTGATAAAGTAAAAAGGTTGTAATTATGATCCTACTCTCCGCGATCCTTGATTAGCACCCATTCTTTGCAACATACCCTCCATTATTTCTCCTACCTGATTTTCACACAATGTTAGTAATTCACAGTACATCCAGGGAATATTGACTGCACACTCAATTCTGTTCAAGAAAAAGTGATGGTTTGCTTATTTACATAGGTCTAGGTAATGGATACAAAAGGACAAAATTGCTTCTTGATTATGACAAGGGATTAATGTTTTGATTTGATGAATATTTCTCAAAATTGTCACAGGGTATTCCAGAAGCCGGGGTTATGTAGGTTGTCCAGTAAGGATGCTATGTAGCCCTTCAATGGTAGAAAAGTTTACTCTACTGGAATACTCCCAGGTTTCAACACATTTTTGCCTAGAAATTGGTCATAGAAATCATAATGAATAATAATTTAATTACATAGACTCCTTAAAACTGAATCCACAACAGAGTGTCATTATGGGATTGTGTGTAATAAGGTGCATATGTAGCACCCCGAGGACTCGGCTGCTACAGGGGTATTGCACCTCGATCCAGAGGTGTGGTATTCCATTCCCGGGTAAGGATGGAGTGTGGGACTGAGCTCAGCTAGCTGCATGCACTACACTCATCCCATTTCCGGGGGACAGAACAACGGTACTCCCACCAGATAGATGTGCAGGTACGACAGCGTCTGTCCCTGGCTGGAGTGGGAGGGGGGGAGGAACATCCCAGTAGTGTAGGGGCAGATAGGGGAGGGACTCTGGGCATAGAGGTAGGAGCCCATTGGGTGCTAGTCACCTGGGCTCACACATAGAGGGAGTATATATGGTGGGCACCATCTAGAGACAGGGAGAGCTGAGAGAGTCAGAGGGAGAGTTCAGCCAGGAGGGCTGACAGGGAGCTGTGGCTCCGGCTGGGCCCAGCTCCAGGGCCAGGCCTGCAGTGGAGAGGAGGAGGAAGAGAGGCCCAGAGACGCAGGACAAGAGGGAACCCTGAGATCCCACAAGCTAAGGGTTGGCAGATCAGGGTACCGGATCCCAAACTGGTGGAGGCTAATGATCCTCAGCCAGGAACCGGAGGTCGTGGTCAAGTTTTGGCGCGACCCTCACCACATCCACCAGGAAGGCACACCACGAATAGGGTCAGGAAAGCCAGAGAAGGTTTTACCACCAAGAGGCCCGAGGGAGCCGGACAAAGGTGGATCCCTAGTGGGAACGGCCAGTAGGAAGGAAGAGAGGGGAGCTCAGGACCACGCTCTGGACTGCCTGGGAGTTGGCCGAGTCCCACACCTGGTGGACGCAGCACGGCTCGGGTGGTCACTCAAGGCCGGAGTGACCGGAACAACACCTGTGAGTAAAAACCCTGAAACTGCATCGCATGTCTCTGAGCTTCCTTGCTGCACCATCACAACCACCATCTTCCACATCTGCAGCCCTGAGGCCATACCCCTCCCGTTGGGGGTTATACCATCCTTGCTGCACCATCCTACCACCGGCCTCAGCGGTCTGCTCTGCAGCGGCGGCCTCCTAGCCGCAAATCAACGGGTGGCGTAGTCGACACTTAAACAACATCTACAAAAGACTGCCACACACTTAGTTTGACCACCCTGGGCACGGACCGGGTCACCGCCACAAGGACTACTACCCCTATCCAGATCCGGCTCCGGGTGTCCCTTGAACATGGCCCAGGGGGCGCGTCACATACATATAGAAGACATTAGACGCCTTTATAAATTCAATCAGAATGTTGGTTTATTAGATTTACTGAAGTGGATATTATGTGTATGAAATCCCAATACCTGGGAGATTTCTGAAGGGAAAGTACTATATAAAAGTTGATTTCTCCATTTCTAATTATACTGGATATTCCAAAATGAATGATGCATACACAACTTAATTAGATCAGCAACACTTGAGGCAGCAGATAATTATAAGTGGTAAACAGTATATGAAAGTCTTACCGACTACAGGGTACTAGAATATACAGTAGTGTGCTTAATCCACCTTAATTAGCCTTGAGGATGAACATAGATGCCGGCGGATTGAAATATCCCAATTAATGACAACTGCTAAAATGCAGTCGTGTATTAAGTAAGTATTTCAAGCTCTTTCATTAATTGTTGCATTACGTAGTGAATCCATTTAAAATTGGATGGATATAATGGATGTAATATAACTGGATGGTAAGAAATCAGAATGACAATTAGAATGATGTCTGAATAGTTGACAAATTCTAACTTCGCAGAAGATAAATTTCAAGTATGAGTGTAATGATTTGTTTTTCCCCTTCCCCCCACAAATATGTGAATTTGTAAATTGTGGAAAGTGTGCTAAGCCTGACCCTGAACCATTAAAATAGCAATCTTGTCAATCTACAAGCAAGAAAGGTAGCTTAAGTTTCCTCAGTACTAATTTTGCTACTGAAGAAAAATACTTGTCTGTCACAAAAACTGTGTGTCCTGGCTTGTGTGATGGACAAGCCACAAGCAATATAAGATTTTTATCTTACTTTTATTTATTTTTTTAAAAGGTGTTGTTTTTAAAGACAAAAGAAAAATATCAACATTACAGAAATTGAAATGGAATTGTCAATATCACAAAGTGTGCATGTTTTAAAAAAAATTCTGCACACTTTTAACCCCTTCAAACCCAGGCTGTTTTCCGTTTTTTCTTTTTCATTTTTTCCTTCCCTTCTTCCAAGAGCCATAACTTTTTTTCCCATCAATATAGCAGTATGATGGCTTGTTCTTTTGTGGGACAAGTTGTACTTTTGAATAACACAATTAATTCTATCATGTGATGCACTTGAAAAACAATCCAAGTGCGTTGAAATTGTAAAAAAAGTACAATTTCACAATTGTTTTTTTTCATTTACAATGTTTGCTATACAATAAGACGTATCTGGCAATATGATTCTACAGGTCAGTACGATTACGCAGATACCAAAAATTCGAAACTTTGTAAAAAAAAAAAAAAAAAAAAACTTTCTTGTGTTAACATATTCCGAGACCCGTAAATTTAAAATTTTTCGGGATATGGTGCTATATGATGGATTTTTTTTTGCGCTGTGAGCTGACGTTGTTACTGAAACCATGTTGGAGTAGATATGATGTTTTGATCGCCTCTTATTGCATTTTATTGCAATTTTGCAGAGGAAAAAAAAACATAGTTTTTGCATTTTGATTTTTTTTTTTGTTAGGTCGCCTAACCGATTGTTTTATTTATAATGGGGCAAAAAAAAGTGATTTCAACTTGTGTGTTTTATTTTTTTCATATTTTTAAAAACATTTTTTTTTTATTTTTATTGTATTTAATAGTGGTACTTGAAGCTGCAATCTTCTAATCGCTTGTGCTATACAAGTTCTCCCTGCCATTGGCTACAACACAACCACAAAGCATGATTGATCCACCCCAAGATTAATGGTTGGCGAATTTTCTTAAATTCTGTGACCTTTTTACTCCACACATACCTTTGATCATTCTAGCCAATGAGTTTGATTTTAACCTCATTGGTCCGCAATGCATCTGGTTTTCTTCTGATGACTCTTCCATGAATGTCATACTTGTGCAGATGTCTCTGAACAGTAAAACATTTTACCACAACTACAGAGTCTGCTAAATCTTTCTGAAAGTCTTTTGCAGTCAAGTGGGAGTTCTGATTTGTCTCTCTAGCAATCCTACAAGCAATTCTCACTGAAATGTTGCTTATTCTTCCAGACATTATCTTGACCTCCACTATTCTTGTTAACTGCCATTTCTTAATTACACTTTGAACTGAGGAAAGGGCAACTTAAAAATACATTGCTATCTTCTTATAGCCTTCTCCTGCTTTGTAGACCTTCACAATTTTCAGAGTGCTAAATAGCTGCTTAGAAGAACCCAAGGCTGCTGTTTTTTGGCACAGGGTTAGAGGAGACTGTGTTTTTATAAAACTGTGAAATTTGCATCACTTAGCCTTTCCTAACAATGATAGTGAACAAGCCATAACCCTAACAGGCTAATTAAGGTCTGAAACCATGGTCAAAGTAATCTTAGCACACAAATCTCCAAGGGCGCCCAAACTTTTGCATCGACTAGTGTTGAACGAACGTGCTCATAAAAGTTGCTCGAAAAAAATGTTCATGTCGCCGCAGCTACATGTCTCGTAGCTGTTAGACAGCCGCATCACATGCAAGGATTGCCTGTTTGTTAGGCAATGCCTGAATGGGTTGAGGCTGTCTAACATCCGCGAGACATGCAGCCTCGGCGACGTGAACATATTTTTCGAGCACGCCGAAGATATTATGTTAGCACCCGAGCAAGCTTGGATAATACCTTATTCATGCATGTTTGCTCAATACATATATATATATATTTATATATATATATATATATATATATGTGTGCAAATATATATATATTGCCTAAAATACAAAGGAAATGTGTCATCTTTAACTTTAGGCCCTTTACAGATCATTTCACCTTCAACTAGCTTAACTGTTCACAATAACAGTAATTTTGACCTGGGGTGCTCAAACTTTTACATGCCGCTGTACGTAAGGCAAAATACAAAGGGAAAAAATGTTGTACTTTAGCACACACAAATTACTTGTATTCTATTAATGCAATTTTGTTTACCAAAACTCTCTAATTTTGTAAAAATATTTTGGGATTTTTATTGGGTTGATAAAGTTTCCTGGTAGGGCCCTGTGCGGGGGGGGGGGGAATTACTGGGGTGACTTCCCTTCATTGGACCATGCACAGGATTGGGACTTTTATGCAGGGCAGGGGCACAAAGCGGAAAATTGTTGTAATTTAGCAAACAAAAATTATTGTCCAAAATATTGTGTTTTAGGGGGGTGTCCGAAACACAAATTAATTTTCATTCAAAATCCCTATCTATTTAATTCCATAATGTAATCTATTTTCTAATATACTTTAATTAAAAATTCCCTATCCTTACATTAACTTCTTTATGGATACAGTAATCGCTGTTGATCACAACATGTAGAGGTTTTTTTTAGCCTTGGAATACAAGCACCATCCACGCTTCTGCAGTAGCTTGACTGTTAGTTAGGCCTCCTTCACACGTTTGTATAAAACATGTCCATAAAAAAACGGTACTAGTGTCATTAATGTTTTCCATCAGTGTGTTATCAGTGTGACATCCGTGTGTCTGTTTTGGGAATGAATTAACTTGTGATGTTGACTAAAGTACTGGGATAAAACACTTTCAAGCTGCTATACTACATTTTTTCTTTTCCATTTCATTTCTGCTTCATATTTATGCAGTTCAATCAAAGAGGTTTATTTGTCATTTTTTTTTTGTCCTTCACAGTTACTGTATATTCAATATTGGAAGTACAGTAAAACTAGGTTACATACCTAAAAAGCAAATTCTATTATTTTATTGTACAAATTACAGGTACAGTAATGCATTTATTGAGTTACATAAAATTCTTTCCCTTTTTCTCAATTTCTTAGCTGCTTTCTTTTATTTATGATATTTTACTTGCAAGTGACAAATGCAATGTGCCAATAATACACATACGTTACAGCCAAAAATAATGAAAAGAACAGATCTTGTAGTCACTGGGGATCACCCCATAGCTAAGTATACAATCATTATTAAACAAACAGGACATATTTAACAGATGGTCTTAAATGTAGCAACATATTGCTAACTGTAGTCATGAAAATACACTGAATTTTAGAACACATCTTATAGCACTACATGTACAGAAGAATACATATTCCAAGGTCAATAATCCCACCTCAACACCATGTCATGAAATAATGGAATGGTTAGAGCACAATAAGAATTGTTCTGGCTATAATGTAACGGCTTTATCCTCCATTGGAATCAATAAGGAAAAATAAAGTATTTAAGTTATTCTTCAAGTCCTAGTCATGACACAAAGGGGATTGTTCTTGACAAAAAGCAATATGTCCAGGGCAGGAGCAGAAGAGTGCCCTTGTGCAAGAACAGAGTATAGGCCATTTTCAGTCCAATTGCTCATCATAAATGCACAATTACATCAGCTTTGGAGGAGGTGGGCCTTCTTACCTCCTGGGCCCCTGGTTGCACCAATGGTAAGTCCATCCCTGGTGCAGGGGTAGTTGTAATCATAAATTAGAGACATCTCTAGAATTAAACCTTTTCTTACCTTTGACTCTGCAAAAACTCTTACTGTTACACTTTTGCATTCTTGTCTGGACTACTGCTACTCTCTACTAATCGGTCTCCATCTTATTAAATTCTCCCCTCTCCAATCCATCCTCAATGCATTAGCCAGTATCATATTCCTCTCCAACTGCTATACCAATACCTCTTCCTGTGCGAGTCACTGCACTGCTGGTTGCTTGTCCACTGCAGAGTCTAATATAAACTTATCACTTTCACCCACAAAGCTCTCCACAATTCTGCACCACTCTACATCTTCTCCCTCATCTCTGTCTATCACCCTATCCGTACCCTCCGTTCTGTTCTCGCGAGCTGTGCCGCTTCTCTGGAATGTACTACCCAGGAAAAATCAATTAATTCCCAATACCCACAGTTTTAAGTGGACCCTAAAAATGCACTTCTCTAGATTGGCTTATCGCCTCACTTAGGTAAATCTTCCCATTTTGCCCATCCAGAATTTTCTTCCAAATATGGCTCCTCATAGCATTTGTTCACACAGCCTCCATTCAGTTAACAGCCCTATATGTGTATACACTGTGTTCCAAATTATTATGCAAATAATATTTTCTCAGATTTTCCCAAATTACCTATATGAATTGCAGTCATTGTAATTTTCCAGTCAAATAACTATTAGAGTACAATTGAAAGGTTTTTGTACAAACTGCCTATGATAACTGTATATTTTTTAAAAAATAAAAAACTCAAACTGCACTCAAAATGCATGTTCCAAATTATTATGCACAGCAGAGTTTTCAAACTTTTCATTTTAATAAAGAACAAAAAATGGTCATTTTTGGAATTATAAGCATTAGCAGGTTATTACAAACTGAAATCAAACAGTTTTCAACTCAAAACTTTATTCTAGGTGATGTTACATTTGCACATAGGACCCCTTGTTCGAAAGGAGCTTCTGAACTCTCTTGTCCATTGAATTTGTCAGGTTTTGGATGGTTTCTGCTTTAATTGTTTTGCATGAGGACAGAATACCCTCCCAGAGCTGTTGCTTAGATGTGAACTGCCTCCCGCCATCATAGACACTCCTTTTAATGATGCTCCAGAGGTTCTCAATGGGGTTGAGGTCAGGGGAGCATGGGTGCCACACCATAAGTTTGTCCCCTTTTATGCCAATAGCAGCCAGAGATGCAGATGTGTTATGTGCAGCATGAGACGGGGCATTATCATGCATGAAATGATCTCGATGGTCCAGATGGATGGAGTGGAGGATGGCTGGTTGATGGACACCCCATGCAATCACTGCTATGGCGCTAACAAGGAGGAGGTGGAGTAATGTTTTGGGCTGGAATCATGGGGAGAGAGATTGTCGGCCCTTTTAGGATCCCTGAAGGGGTAAAGATGAACTCCATAATGTATGTTGAGTTTCTCAAACAGCACTTCCTTCCATGGTTCATGAAGAAGAACCATGCATTCCGCAGCAAGATCATTTTCATGCATGATAATGCCCCGTCTCATGCTGCACATAACACATCTGCATCTCTGGCTGCTATGGGCATAAAAGGGGACAAACTTAGGGTGTGGCACCCATGCTCCCCTGACCTCAACCCCATTGAGAACCTCTGGAGCATCATCAAAAGGAGTGTCTATGATGGCGGGAGGCAGTTCACATCTAAGCAACAGCTCTGGGAGGGTATTCTGTCCTCATGCAAAACAATTGAAGCAGAAACCATCCAAAACCTGACAAATTCAATGGACGAGAGAGTTCAGAAGCTCCTTTCGAACAAGGGGTCCTATGTGCAAATGTAACATCACCTAGAATAAAGTTTTGAGTTGAAAACTGTTTGATTTCAGTTTGTAATAACCTGCTAATGCTTATAATTTCAAAAATGACCATTTTTTTGTTCTTTATTAAAATGAAAAGGTTGAAAACTCTGCTGTGCATAATAATTTGGAACATGTATTTTGAGTGCAGTTTGAGTTTTTTATTTTTTTAAAAATATACTGTTATCATAGGCAGTTTGTACAAAAACCTTTAAATTGTACTCTAATAGTTATTTGACTGTAAAATTACAATGACTGCAATTCATATAGGTAATTTGGCAAAATCTGAGAAAATATTATTTGCATAATAATTTGGAACACAGTGTACATGTACACATACTGGCTGGTGACCAGTTCATGCAGCGTTCTTTGAATACCCTATTTATTATATTGATCCACAACAACGTGTCCAGATGTCTGTTGTTAGGTGGACCTTTCCAGTTACGGCGTTGGTGAGAGCACGGTTCAAATAGCTTAACACGTGCTTGTGTAATGCAGGGAAGGCACTCTGGGCAAAATTGTGGCGGCTGGGAACACTGTATCATGGGGCATCCACAGCCAAGAGATCACGGAAAGTCTGTGTTCCCACAAGACTAAACGGCAACATCTCTACAGCTAGCAATTTGGCAATCTGAGAGTTTAGTGCCTGTGGGTGCGTGGCTGGGTATTTACGCTTTCTTTCCAAGCTCTCAGGCATGGACAATTGGACACTTTACTGGGACAAGAAAGTGGATGTGGTTGATGTTTGTTGTGTGTGAGCAACCGCAGCTTGTGAGCAGAAGGTATGAGTGCCTGCTTCCTGAACAGCAGATTATGAAGGACATAGCCCAGGCGACATGGCATTGGTTTGACCCACAGATGCAGATTTGGTACCCTGGTGTTTCGCCCACCTACTGGGGTGCTTGGCTGACATGTGGTTTTGCATACTGGTGGTGCTTAGGTTGCCTTTCCTCTGGCCTCTGCTCAACTTGGTATGGCAGATGTTACAGACAACAATGTTTTTCTCTGAATGACTTTCAGAAAAAAAATTCCACACAGCAGCTGAACGCCCCCTTGCCCTAACTTGGCGCACAGCGGGGGTGCGCTTGGGAACAGTTGACCCAGTTCTCATTCTGGGCAAACCATGACCCCTTGGTGCCTGTGTTGGTGCTACATATCCAACTTCCTCTGTGTTGCTGTCATGGCTATGCATGCCAATGGTCCAGGTCGGATCATTGGATTCACCATCGACCACCTCGTCTTCCATCTCATCCTCCTTCCCAGTTGACATTGTAGGCTGACCAGATGGCAACTGTGTCTCATCATAATCATCCTCCACCTCTGGAGACAGTAAATGATGTTCCGCGAAGTGGCTTTCTTCTGGCCGTAGGTCCTCAAATACTTGAGCATCAACGCACGCCACCTCCTCTTGTCCCTCTTCAAAGCTGCGTGGTGATAGGCCAGAGCCAATCAAAGGATATGTACCAAACAGATCCTCGGAGTGGCCAAGCTTGGGGTCATATGTCTCCTGTGAATGATGATGGCGGGAGGAAGGAGAACCAGCCTCAGGAATGGATGGGCCAGACTTCTGTGTATCCATAGTAGACTGTGTGGTCGTGGAAGATTTGTTGCTGCTTGACAAATGCGTAGAGGCCTTGTCTCCTATCCAAGACAGCATCTGCTCTCACTCTTCTGGCTTCCACACACGTCTACGTTTCAGACCGGGAAATTTTTCCAGGAACATAGTAGATGCATCAAGCTTCTTCTGACCTGACACAGACTGAGTGCCTTCTCATGCACCACTGACAACACCACATCCACGTCCCTTAACAATAGGCGTTTTTGGCATTTTGGGTTTTGTTGACAGATTTTCAGATGTTGATGGAACAAGTCAAGCTAGCTGTCACAGCCAAAATAGTGGTTAAAATGGGCTGGTGCATGCTTTGCAGCAGGCAGTAGGAAATGTTTGGACTACTGCTTTGTGCAGGGCACTCAGTGATTTTTTAAGTGGACTAATATGGACAGAAGGCAGGCTGATACCCCAAAATAGTGGTTAAAATGGGCTGGTGCATGCTTTGTAGCACGCAGTAGGAAATGTTTGGACTACTGCTTTGTGCAGGGCACTCAATGATTTTTTAAGTGGACTAATATGGACAGAAGGCAGGCTGACACCCCAAAATAGTGGTTAAAATGGGCTGGTGCATGCTTTGTAGCAGGCAGTTGGAAATGTTTGGACTACTGCTTTGTGTAGGGCACAAAACGCTTTTTTAAGTGGACTAATATGGACAGAAGGCAGGCTGACACCCCAAAATAGTGGTTAAAATGGGCTGGTGCATGCTGGGTAGCAGGCAGTAGGAAATGTTTGGACTACTGCTTTCCGTAGGGCACCTGATGCCTTTTTAAGTGGACTAATGTGGACAGCAGAAACCAGGCTCTGACATCTAAAACAGCAGAGAAAATAGACCGGTGCTAAAAAAAAAGGCAGCACAATATGCTATTTCTGTGTGTGCTGGAAAAATATGGCTTTGCCTCTGACAAGAGCTGTTTTAAAATGGACACTGGAAGAACACTTTAACCTTTCCCTACCTAATACACAATCTCTCCCTCCCTGTACTCTGACTTTGTTTTGTGACTTCAGTTCTGAAAAGAGATATTTTTTGGTGGTATTATGGAGCTAGTGAGCGGCTCCTTTAAATACAGAACTAGTATATACTGGAGGTAACCCTTAAAAGGGATTTTGTTTAATCAAGAGGCCTAAAAACTCTCCCTAGCAGCTCAGCGATCTCTCCCTATGCTTATAGAATGCAGGCTCAAGACGCAATGTGTACAAAATGGCGGCGGCAGGGATTAAATAGACCCTATGATGCCGGACGGCCAGCCAATCACAGTAATGCCACAACCAAGATGTCTGCAGCATTACTGTGATTGGTTACGAATCCCAGCATGTTTAGTGGCTGCAAAGAAGGTGTCAAAACTGCAGGGTGGGACATCCGAATATAGTGAGGCGAGTACACAAATACTCGCACAATAACAAGTAACCGGAATACCTACTATCTATGCGAATAGCGAATAATAAAGAATACACTCGCTCATCACTAATTACAAACCAAGCTAGAAATGTCTCAACTCTGTTGAACAAGATAATACAAAAATATACGAATAGGTTCATGGATAAGTTCCTACCTAAGTTGAATGAAGGTCTGGTTTGTGAACAAATGCCGAAAGATTCCAGTGTGCTGATAATTTAGTTATCAATTATAAAAGGGAGATATAATGATTTTTACCCATCACCTGTCAGCTTCCTGGTGTGTAGATGATAGGTGTGTGTGATCTGTGGATAATGAGAGTCTGAGGTTCTCAAGCAGCGCTAACACAAGCTCACCCCAATCAAAAAAACAGAGTCTGCCCAAAAGGTGTGATGTCACTTGCGGCCAGTAAGTTATATTTAGATTATAAGATGTACTCCCATTTTCCAACCAAATTTTGGGGAAAAAGTGCATTTTATAATCCGAAAAACATGGTATATTGTTTTTTCCTTGTTTACTAGCAAGCCTTAGAAGGTAGCTTGTGGCTCACTGCAGCTGTGTGTTCCTCGTCTTGGAAGTGCCAGTATTTTTGGGAAATATGCTTTTAAATTTTTGCTTTCAGAGCAAGAAAAAATAAAACACACATTTTACTGGTAGTACAGAAGCCAGACAACTAGTTCTTTACATTTCACAGTTAAAAGTTACATTTAAAACCAATTCATGCCAGCTGATCCCATATAAAAAAAAGATCTGCATCATCATACCAGTGGATATTAGGTATTAACGCTCCCTTGTTGCCATATAGTACTGTGCATTAAATAGCTAGAGAGTGCATAATTTATATTGTAGAATTTTTATAAGGTTCCTTCCACCCAGTTGTATCTCATTCATTCTCAATTCCATATTAGGTTCTTGAATATTACATAGTCTGCATAGAGATTCATTATTATCATTCTATTAGTCTGCATCTTAAAGTTTAGCTATTAGGTTCAGCTACACGTCACTGATCCAAATGCTCTTCTACAACTACTAAATGGAGGTTAAAATCATAAATGGTCAACAGCCAGCACCAATACATTGCAGTGGATTTTTCAGGTTCAAGTTCAACCATGCAATTTCCACTAATATAGTGTTTAAACATTACTGATAAAAACAGATACAACAGCCATGTAAAACAAAAGCGCCCCACAGCATGAACATAAGGCACAAATAGCAAACATAGAGAGCATAAACTTTTTACTATATTGCATGGAAAAAGTAATTTGCCAGGGTTGAAAAAAGTAATTTTGTAACACATTTTGGAGAGTCAATGAATGTTAGTTTACTCATCTTTATTCATGGTGTGTCTATTAGCTGCTAACATGAAAAGCAATAAAGATGTCTACCAAAACTATAAAACTTAGGTTAAAACATGCAGGGTGTGGAAGAAAAACAAGGAACAACTGCGTGCTGCTGGAAAAGAGGGGACTCATATGGGTAGAGGTACGGTCACTTTATCGAGGCTATGCCTATCAGCACTGTACAGGTGCCTTCATCAGGCCACATCAGATATGTGCCTGTTTTAAGCACATCTCATCAAGGTGAGCAGTTTTGCTTGCTCTCAGAGTCACTACATTTACCTAAAATATCAACATTATGGAGAGCTGCTTTTTTGCTTTTTGTTTTAGATTCATTGGTTAAGACAGTCATGGATAAATAATAGGTCAAAAACAGGATCACAAGACTATTGCCTTTTTTTTAAACACCTAATGACAACAGCGAATTGATTCATACTGGCACTGGTCATATCTTATATACTGCTACTCTATTGTAAATCTAGGTCACCTAGTTGGATCCTGAGTAGCTACTTTAAGTCTCCAAACAATCATATGTATTCTGTCACAGAAACGACAAAACAAGCTGATCCCTGAGGAAATTGGACAGAATGAAAAGAAAAGGGATTCATTAGAAGGGTTATTGGATTATCTTGCTCTAAGGCTAGAGATGCATATTTGCTTATCTGTTCTTTATAGATTAGCTGCTTCTTATGTTCCAGTTTTTCAACACATAAATCCTAACTCTGGATTAGATACTTATTTGTCTTAGTTGAAGGAAAATAGTAAAAATCACTTCTGACATAAATCATACTAATTTACTGTGAGTATTTACTATTTTAAATTAGATCTGGCATGAACCGTGACTCCCTAATGCCAATGCTTAAACACAACGAATTTCTAAATTGGATCTGACAGAAGCCATGACTATTAAGTATTAGTATTTATAATGATGCCATTGAGGCCTGAAAACACAAATACAAATGAATATTTTAAGCATGGCTTAGCAACATCAATTCTTGTTATATTCCCTTCTTGTTCATCCATGCAAATGGCAAGCAATGTAGTAAAAATCTTGACATTCTGGTGTAAAATTCCCTAGGGATAGATTGCAGTTTAAGAATCACAATGTACAATTAAGAGAATGAACACATTTCCATGCTCCCTGTCTTCACAACAAACATGGTGATTTCCAACGATTCACAACAGATGCAAACTTCAGAAGAAAAGGCAAAGTTTGTGACGTTGAAGAAACACCTGGATTACAGTCCTGACAAAATAGTAACTAGGTGACTGCCATTGGTATTTCAATTGTCCATCAGGGCATTAAAACTGATTGTTCTATTGACCTTTACAAGTGATGAGCGAGCACTAAAATGCTCGGGTACTCGTTGTTCGAGTCGAGAAAATTGGAATGCTCGAGTGCTCGGACAAAGTAACGAGCCCAATGTAAGTCTATGCGAAACTCGAGCAATTTTCCGGCGACTCCCCCCGGCGGTCTGCAGAGGGTCTAAAAATTGCCCAAATCGATAGGAACAGTGCTCAAATGACATGGGAACAGCATGGCGAAGACCCCTGGTAGCATTTCTGACTCCCAGGTCACTGCTGTCAACAACGTTGTCAGAGTATTAAGCCACTTTTACGGACTCACAATAAAACATGCAAAAACGAAACCAAAATGGATTTTCCTAGGAAATATGTTAAGGAACATCCTTTTCAGGGTAATGACTTGCATATAAGGCAAAATAAATAACCAAAAACAAAAATGCTCCTCCACACCATGAGCTATGGTCACATATAGCGTTTCTGATGCGTTTTTGCACTTGTGCAATGCTTTCAACCAAGATAAATGCATTCACCAGGAAATGTCATTTTAACATTTTACTACCTCATCTGGCAAAATGGCCATGTGGTGTGTGACACATCATCAGACGCATCCTGTTTCATTTATGATGGAGGGACTCTGAAAGTCACCAAGACTATTTTTATAGGGCCATCAGGCGGCCCCTACTATTCTTAAAGGGCCAGCAGATGGCTATGCTTTATTGTTCCGATTATTAACGAGTGGGTCTCCAATACTGTTATTGCGTATGCAGTGACTGCAACAGCTGCCAAAAATTTGGAGAAACTCCAATGCCCCTTGCAAGAGACGTAGAGATCGGAGTGCCTCCTGCAAAAAATGCTCCCATTATAGGAAGTGTGTCTCCCATACTGTTTGCCAATGCAGTGAAGCAACTGCTGCCAAAAGTTTGGAGGAACTCCATTTCCCCTTGCAAGAGACGTAGAGGTCGGAGGGCCTCCTGAAAACAATGTTCCCATTATTAGGAAGTGTGTCTCCCATACTGTTTGCCTATGCAGTGAAGCAACAGCTGCCAAAAATTTGAAGGAACTCCAATGCCCCTTGCAAGACAGGTAGAGTTCGGAGGGCCTCCCTAAAACAATGTTCCCACTATTAGGAAGTGGGTCTCCCATACTGTTTGCCTATTCAGTGAAGCAACGGCTGCCAAAAATTTGGAGGAACTCCAATGTCCCTTGCAAGAGACGTAGATATGTTGATTTGGTACATATGGTGGTGATATGGTGGTGGAGGATGAGGATGCGGAGAAGGAGGAGGAAAAGAGCAAATAGAAAAGATCAGGAAGCATACATGTCTGGATGTGAGACAGAGGTGCATGGGAATAGATTTAGACCTCCCATAAAAACCCCACTGTATTTGAGTTTATGTTACGCTGCTATCATTCGGAGGTGTTCAGAAGTCTTGTCCAATCCAGCCTTTGTTCATTTTTATAAGAGTCAGCCTGTCAGCATTTTCAGTTGACAGGCAGATGCACCTGTCAGTTATAATCCCACTGGTGGCACTAAAATGCTAGTGGCAGGGCAGGCCAGGACCTCCAAGGTGTAGAGAGCCAGTCCATGCCACGTGTACAGCTTGGATACCCAATAATTATAAGGCACAGAGGAATCACAGTGGACGTTGGTACGGTCAGCAAGATACTCCCTCAGCATCTTCTGCAATTTTTCCCTCCTTGAGAGAGTACCCCGTGCATCAGGACTTGTGCGATGGGAGGGTCTGAAAAAACTGTCCCAGAACTTTGACAGTGTTACCCTGCCTCTGCTCAATTGCATTTGTGTCTCTATCGCCTGTACTCCTTGGTTCCTCAACAAGGGCCTTCTCATACTGCACCATTTTATTAGGCCTGTCCGGCAAGGGACTAAGAAGCAGAAAGTTCTCCTGGTAGCGTGGGTCTTGAAGTGTCACCAACCAATAATGACTGTTATCCAAAATGTGGACAATGCTAGGGTCACGGGAAAGGCAGTGTAACATAAATTCAGCCATGTGTGCCAGACTGCAAAGAGGCAAGACTTCCGTGTCCTCACCAAGAGGACGATTGACCATGCTCTCCTTCTCATCTGCCTACTCCTCCTCCTACTCCCTGTCCTGAGGCCATCCACACTGAACAGACAGCATGACAGTTGTGCAGGTAGTATCCTCTTTAATTGTGAGCAGAGAGCGTTCTAGAAGACAGAGAAGCGGGATGGTGATGCTAATAATGGCGTCATCACTGCTCACCATCTTGGTGGAGTCCTCAAAGTTTTGGAGGATGGTACATATGTCTGACATCCATGTCCACTTCTGAGATTTTATGTGTGGAGTCTGAACTGAATACCGATGGCCTTGTTGATGCTTGTAGTCAACAACTGCCCTCTTGTGCTCACAAATCCTTCCCAACATCAGCGTAGTTTGACAAGAAGATTCGACAGATCCGGCTATGTTTTAAGAAACCACTGAACAACAAGGTTAAGCACATGTGCCAGGCATGGTATGTGTGTGAGCTCACCTCGCTTCAGAGCCGCCACCAGGTCCTGACCATTGTCACACACGACCATGCGTGGTTGTAGGTTCAGCAGTGTCAGTCACAGATCTGCCAGCTCTTTCAGAGCTGTCCACAACTCTTCAGCATTGTGTGGTTTGTCACCTAAGCATATCAGCTTCAGCACAGCCTGTTGCCGCTTGGCCGAGGCAGTGCTGCAGTGCTTCCAGCTTGCGACTGATGTGATCATTTCGGAGATGGAGCATGAAGAGGAGGAGTAGATGCAGGAGCTGTAGAATGTGGGGGCAACCCTGACTGACCCAGCACCCGCAATCCTCAGCGTCGGGAGGACGTGTTCCGTTCCAAGGTCCGACTGGGTCCCGGCTTCCACTATATTAACCCAGTGTGCCGTCAGCGAAATATACCATCCTTGCCCACAAGCACTTGTCCATGTGTCCGTGGTTAGGTGGACTTTTCCAGTAACTGCATTGTTGAGGGAACGTCTAATGTTGTGGGACTCGTGCTCGTGTAATGTGGGATGGCACACCGGGAGAAATATTGACAGATGGGGATCAAATACCGGGGGACAGCTGCCGCCATCAGGTTGCGTAAATCTTCCGTCTCCACGAGCCTAAAAGGCAACATTTCGGGCGCAACCATATGCAAAATGTGTGAATTTAGTAGTGTAGCCTGTGGGGCATTGGCTGAGTATTTGCGCTTGCATTCCAAGGACTGGGGTAGGAACAACTGAATGCTGCGCTGGGACAAGGACGTGGATGTGCTTGCTGATGGTGCTAGTTGAGAGTGTGCCACGATAGGTGCATCTTGGCATGTGCCTTGGACAGGGGATTGGCGTTCATGCACAATAGCGGAACTAGCAATGGTATCACCCTCAGACACTGTTGCAGGACCCGGGGGTGTGGCCAACTTAGTAAGGTGCTTTGCTGCCATGTGCCTGATCATGCTGGTGGTGGTCAGGCTGCTAGCTTTGCCACCCCTGCTGATGCTGGCCCGGCAGGTGGTGCAAATGGCCTTTTTGGGGTTATCTGCAGAGTCTTTAAAAAATAACCAGACTCAGGAAGACCTAACAGTTGTACTGGCAACTTCCGTCATGAAGAACTCTTTCCCGCCTTGTGTCTGTGACCACCACGCTGCTTCTTCCAGCCTGTTGTGGTGCTACACCTCCCTCCTCCTGTGTGCTGCTGTCCTTGCTCTGTATGCCCCCCTGCCAGGTTGGGTCAGTTACTATTTTATCCACCACCTTGTCTTCCACTTCCGCACCCTAGTCCTCCTCCTGACTTTCTGGCAATTGTGTCTCATCATCATCCATCTCTTGCGACAGTAATTGCACATTCCCACCGTCACCTTCATGTGACCATGGCTGCTCCAATATTGAGCATTTCTTCACGCGTTCTCCTCTTGACTCGCTTGAAGCTGGCCGGGCGAGAGGCCCAAATCTACAAATGGAAAGAGATTAGTTACTTACCGGTAACGGGATTTCTCGGAGACCATGACAGCACCACGAGAGAGGGAATCCGCCCACCAAGGACAGGAAACCTACAGGCTTAAAAGGGGGCGGCCCTCCCTCTCACCTCAGTTTGGATTACAGAGCATTGAGAAGACCGCCCGGTTAGTAGACATAGCAACATAATCATGAAACAAACAGTATATACATTTTCTTACAACACCAATGTGTGAGAATAAAGAATGAAAACAGATAAGAAGTGCTCCCAAAAAGGGGTGAAGGGAGGGAATATAAGGGTGCTGTCATGGTCTCCGAGAAATCCCGTTACCGGTAAGTAACTAATCTCTTTATCGGTCGACCATGACAGCACCACGAGAGAATTGCAGAGATGAAGATTCTAAGGAGGGACCACCGCTTGGAGCACCCTTCTCCCAAATGTGAGGTCAGACGAAGCACCCAGGTCTAGTCTATAGTGCTTATAGAAGGTAGATGGAGAAAACCAGGTAGCTGCCTTACATATATCCTCCATCGAGATGCCAGACCTCTCTGCCCATGAGGTTGCCACCGCCCGGGTAGAGTGAGCTTTCAGGCCACGCGGTGCTTCTTCTCCGCTGGATACATAGGCTAGCGTAATGGCCTCCCTAATCCATCTAGCTATGGTGGATCTAGAGACCTTAAGCCCCTTCCCAACCCCCTGATAGGAGATAAACAGGGAACTATCTCTCCTAAAGGGCTGAGTGACAGCAAGGTACCTAACCACACACCTTCTCACATCTAAAGCATGGAAATCTGCTTCTATCTGATTACTAGGGTTCAGACAAAAAGAGGGTAATATTACTTCCTGAAGTCTATGAAACCGGGAAGCTACCTTAGGCAAGTATGCTGGATCTGCTCTAAGAATTATTCTGTCGTCCAGAACCTGGGTGAAGGGAGGGCCAGAGGACAGAGCCTGAATTTCACCATTCCTCCTAGCAGATGTTAGGGCTACAAGAAGCGCTGTTTTGAGGGTAATAGATCTCAGGGATACAGAATCTATTGGTTCAAAGGGTGCCCCAGCTAACGCTTTCAGAACCAGGTTTAGGTCCCATGGAACGACATTAGTTTTGGTAACCGGCCTGGACCTACCTACTGCATTTATAAAGCGGGAAATCCAATAGTTTTCTGCGAGGACACAGTTATAGAGGGCACCTAGTGCTGACACTTGGACCTTCAAGGTGCTCGTTGCTAACCCCAGCTCGAAGCCCCTTTGTAGGAACTCTAAAATCTTCCCAATTGGCGCTCCCTTATCCACTGAAGATTTAGAAAAAGATAAAAACTTGCTCCAAACTTTTGCATAAATTTTGGTAGTGACAGGCTTTCTACTACGTAATAAAGTAGATACTAGACTCTGGGAAAAACCTTTTAGTTCTAGCAGGGACCTCTCAAATTCCACGTCGTCAAGTGGAGGCCCGGAGCTCGTGGATGGAGCACTGGACCCTGGCTGAGGAGATCCGGAACTTCGGGCAGGACCCAAGGGTCCGAGATGGACAAGTTCCTAAGGCATGAGAACCAGGGTCTTTTGGGCCAAAAGGGGGCGATCAAGAGGACCCTTGCCTTGTCCTCTCTGATCTTTCTTAGTACCATAGGCAGAAGGTTTAACGGCGGAAAGGCATAGGCCAGACTGAAGGGATTTGGAGAGCGTCTACTGTCAGGGGCCTTTCTCTTGGATCTAGGGAGCAAAAAACCTTTGTCTTCCGGTTTTGTTTTGTGGCGAAGAGATCCACCACCGGAAGACCCCATTTCCGGACTAATAGGGAAAAAATGTCCTGTTTTAGTTCCCATTCGCCTTGTCTTAAAAAATGACGGCTTAAGAAGTCTGCCTTTGAATTTTCTTTCCCTTTGATGTGGAGGGCTGTTAAATAGAGGAGATGGTGTTCCGAGATCTGAAAGAGATGATCCGCCACTCTCATTAGCGATCCAGCACGAGTACCCCCCAGATGGTTAATATAAGCTACTGCTATATTATGTTCGGACAGGATCCTAATGTTCTTATTGTGAAGGAATGGTAAGAAATGATTAACAGCCCTATCAACTGCCAGTATTTCCTTAGTATTAGAGGAAAGAGCTCTCTCAGCGTCCGACGAAAACCCCTGGGCAATCATATCCCCCAAGTGAGCTCCCCATCCATGTAGACTTGCATCAGTTGTAATTATTTCAGATATTCTGACCACCCAGGGAACTCCTCGAGACAAGTTTTCTAAATTCATCCACCACTGTAGAGAGTCAATAGACCGGGGAGATAGGAACATCCGTCTCTCCAAGTGCCCATGTAACGAGACCTCATTCTGTAGGACGTCCCACTGTAAAACTCTGGAGTGGTATTGTGCCCACATTACACCCGGCAGACAAGATATCAGGGTACCAAGTAAGGACATTGCAGCCCTAAGGGACATGACCGGGTTCGCAAGAGCTCCTTCCACCAGCCTTTTGACCTTCTGTTTTTTGGCTTCTGGAAGGAAACACATCAGGAAGTCTGAGTCTAGCATGATACCTAGGAACTGCTGTACTCTCGAAGGGACTACCCTGGATTTCTCCAGATTTAGGATCCATCCCAGGCCTTCCAGAATTGAGGAGACCAATTTAAGATGGGAGAGACATTGAGAGTCTGAGTCTCCAATTATCAAAAAATCATCTAAGTAACGGATAATTAACACATTATGTTCCCGTACATGAGCCATCACCTCCGCTATCACCTTCGTAAATATTCTAGGTGCTATAGCGAGACCGAATGGCAAGGCCGCAAATTGGAAATGTCTGATTTCATCCCCTATGACCAAGGCCACTCTAAGGTATTTTTGGAAGCTTCTGTGTATAGGTATATGGTAATATGCGTCCTTTAGATCCAATACTACCATGTGACACCCTGAGAACAATAGTTTTACAGTAGACTTAATGGACTCCATTTTAAAGGTGGGAATTAACAAAAATGTATTCAGGGCCTTAAGGTTAACAATACACCTAAAGGATCCGTCAGGTTTAGTGACCAAAAACAACGGTGAGTAGAACCCCAGTCCCTTCTCTGCTATCGGGGCCTCCACTAAGACGGCCTTATGGACCAGATTCAGGAACTCCACTTGTAGGGCCATCTGCTCCCGTGTTGAGGACCGGTTTGGGGTCAGGACGAACCTCCCACGAGGGACTTGCTGAAAGTCGAGTCTCAGGCCGGAACCTACCAGACCAAGGATCCAATTATTAGAAGAGATATTTGTCCAGGCAGGTAAGAAGCCCAATAACCTCCCCCCTACCTGGGCCGCGAGTCATTGGCTCGGTTTTCGAGGGCCTTGGCTAGCGGAAGAGGATCCAAACAGGAGCCCTTTACCTTTCGGTCTACGGTCTTCCCATTTATCCTGACCCTTCTGGCGCTTATTACGTAGAAACCTTCTTTTCTGAAAAGGACGTTTGTACGTGGGGGCAGATAGGTTAGGAAAGCCCTTTTTTGTGTCACTTGCTCTATCCAGTAGCTCATCCAGAACCGACCCAAAGAGATGTCCCACTTCACAAGGGATAGCGCAGAGTCTTGTCCTCGCATGAATGTCCCCCGGCCAACATTTTAGCCACAAAAGCTCTCCGGGCCGAGTTAGACATTGGCGGCCAACCTTGTTGCTAATCTCACGGAATCTGCTGATGCGTCCGCCAGAAAGGCTGCCGCCCCCTGAAGAAGAGACATGTCCGCCAAGATTTCCTTCCTGGGGGAATTGTTTTTAAGATGGGCTTCCAGCTGGTCCAGCCAGATCATTAGGGACCTGGCGGTACAAGTAGCTGCCACCGCGGGTTTTAGGGCTCCCGTCGAAGTCTCCCAGGTCCCTCTAAGGAAAGAATCAGCCTTTCTATCCAGGGGGTCTTTAAGAGTTCCCATATCATCAAACGGAAGGGAGGAACTCTTAGAGGCTTTGGAAATGGCCACATCAATTTTGTGGGCTTTTTCCCAGGAGGAAGAGGCAGATTCCTCAAAGGGGTACTTCCTTTTGAAGAATGGAGGTAGAGCGCCCTTCCTTTCCATTTTTTTCCATTCTCTAAGGATTAAGCCCTGGATTTTTTCATTCAACGGAAAACTCCTTCTCTTCCTTTGACCCAGCCCCCCGAACATAACGTCCTGGACTGACTTCTCCTGCCTGGCCTCTGTGATGCCCATGGTGGACCGAACCATTTTAATCAATCTGTCCACTTCACCAAGGGGGAAGCAATTTTGTCCCACACCACTATCAGAAGAGGAAGCAGAGGAAAAGTCTGCACTATCTGAATCCGACTCATAGGGAGAGGATAGGGGGTCATCCAAGACTAAGAGGATCTCACAGTCCGAGTTCATTTTCTCTTTAACTCTCTTGGAGAGGACCTTGTGAATCTCTGTTTTAACTAAGGTTTTTAAACCAGAAGCTAGAGCAGGACCCTCTTCTGCCAGTGTCTGGTTTATACACAACTGACATAGCTTTTTAGGGTATCAGTCAGGAAGAAGAGACTTGCATAGCGCACACTGTATATGCTTTGCCTTGGCGGTACATTTCTTCCCCTGATAAAATATGGAAGGGGAGAAGGGATACCATATTACTAAGTGAACTTACTCGAAGATCACTTACCCAGGCGGCTCAGGAAGAAAAAACAGCTGGTACCGGATTGGAGGAAGGACCCTTCTCAGCCGGGGGACCTTCCCTAGAGGCTGCAGATTCGTCCGTTCTACCAGAGGCATGGTGTCCAGACCTAGACCACGAGCTCCGTTTTCCTGAGGACCGGCTACCAGGACCACGTGCGCGATGCGTTTTTTGGGGCTCCCCAGACAGCCGCTGAGATGAAGATGGCGGCTGCTCAACCTGCTGCTGCTGCAACTGGACACCTTCAGACTCCATAATGAAAGAATGAAGGTTTGGGAAGCACTGAGCCATGTTACCTGATAGGTTAAATAGGTACTGGCTCCTCCCCTCTAGCAGCGCCTCAGCACACTATTTTTTTTTTTTTTTAATTTCACGCTCTTTTGCACATGATCGCCGAGTCGCGGTGACGTCATCGGGCCGCGACTTACCGAAACCCGGAAGTACGCGCTGCACGAGCTTCGCGCGAGGACGCATGCTGTCAGCGCTTCCACAGGTAAGCCGCGCTTTCGCGATGTACCGCGCTGCGTTCACCCAGGGCAGGGCGAGGGGACACAATCACCTTGGCCCTCGCCCCCTCTCCCCATACTTACGGAGGGTGATGGTGGGCTGTCACCCCCACTTGGAATGCAGACCCCACCGCACTTTTGGGGCTCAGCCAGGGCCTACACTCCCACGGGAGGCGCACCAGGCTGAGGCAGAAAAAAAGGGGATGCCACCCCAGACAGGGGCGCAGCCCCACTGCAACCAAAAAAAAAAAGAGAGAACCCCCAGTGCCTCAGGATGCTGTGCCTCTCCCATATAGGGGTGCACGAGCATCGGCCAACGCTGGAGCTGCTGTCCCCAGACAGGGGCGCCGGATCACAGCCGTCGCCATCCATGTTTTACGCCTGCGACCGGCTTCCTCCATCAAGGATAGGAAACCAAACTGAGGCGAGAGGGAGGGCCGCCCCCTTTTAAGCCTGTAGGTTTCCTGTCCTTGGTGGGCGGATTCCCTCTCTCGTGGTGCTGTCATGGTCGACCGATAAAAACAAACAGCTCTTCTGAGTGTCCAAGTGTGGGATCAGTTGTCTCCAGTCACTCGGCATGGTGGGCGGAAGGAGGATCAGGGTGTGGAATATGTCGTCCAGACTCACGGCTACTGAGGCTTGGCCGTGTGGAGGACAGGGTGGTGGTGGCTAAGTGACTGAAAGCATTATCTGCTATCCAACCAATAACCTTTTGTCATTGGTCTGTGTTCAATAGTGGTGTTCTGCTGTCCCCTAGTAATTGGGACAGTAAGGTCATGCGACAAGATGTGGGTGTTTGTTGTGACACAATTTCAGCTTGCCCACGGCCACATCTTCGGCCTAGGCCTCAGCATGCACCATCACCATAACGTCCACTTCCCCGTCCCTTGCCACGCACCTTGCCCATTTTTAATGGAGGACAATATTTTCCACATTCACGAGAAATGGCTGATTTTTGAACGCAGTTATATGTGATACGTCTGACAGAGAACCACAATTTTAATTAGCAGGCCTGTAATTTGCCATTACTATCCTTCACAGACACCCAGTGGAAAAGCTTCACCGACACACTGCAACGGAATGAAAATGGAAGAAATGTCTGATTTTTGAAAACTTTTATAGATGTTATGTCTGACAGAGAACCACGGTTTTAAATAGCAGGCCTGTTATTTGCTAATACTATTCTTCACAGACATCTAGTATGAATAGCTTGACCAACACACTGCATCGGAATGAAAATGGAAGAAATGTCTGATTTTTGAAAACTTTTATAGATGTTATGTCTGACAGAGAACCACGGTTTTAAATAGCAGGCCTGTTATTTGCTAATACTATGCTTCACAGACACCTAGTGTGAATAGCTTGACCGACACACTGCAATGGAATGAAAATGGAAGAAATGTCTGATTTTGGAACTCTCTCGTAGGCGGTATGCCTGACAGAGAACCACGGTTTTAAATAGCAGGCCTGTAATTTGCTAATACTATCCTTCACAGACACCTAGTGTGCATAGCTTGACCGACACACTGCAACGGAAAGAAAATGGAAGAAATGTCTGATTTTGGAACACTATTATAGATGTTATGTCTGACAGAGAACCACAGTTTTAAATAGCAGGCCTGTTATTTGCTAATGCTATCCTTCATAGACACCTAGTGTGAATAGCTTGACCGACACACTGCAGCAGAATGGAAAAGGAGGCCAATATTTTCCAAGTTCAGTTTAAATTTCTGGATTTTTATTGCTGAAATATGGAACAGATCTGGCTTTATTCTGCAGTGAGAACAAGCAAATGGAGCAGAAAAATTGTGTACTCTGGATTGTTTTTTAAGCAAATAACCAGGATTAAGGTAAGAAAAAATGTCCCTGGCCAATGATATCAGGGGCTATGTCTACAAATATCTGTGAGAATAGCAACAGCAGGAACGTTCAATGGACCCTCTTGCACTATATACACTGCAGTCTGTCATATACACTGCCTGCCTGCCTAATTCCTGCTATCACCACTGAATATATGCAGCTGGATTAGTCCTCAGAAGGACTGTTAGTTCAGTTGGATATATATATATATATATATATGTTGTGGAATACCTAAACTAACTATGAAGAAGCAAATCTCTCCCTGACACAGCAGAAGCTCTCTCTACTCTGCCTGGTTCTGGAGTAGACTGTGACGAGCATGGCGGCGCCCAGTCTTATATACATCTGATGATGCTGTGCGGCCAGCCAATCACTGTAATACCCGCAACCAACATGGCTACGGCATTACAGTGCAAAGCAGACAATCTCTGTATGTTCATTGGCTCTCTAAAGAGCGCCAAACAAGAGCGCCGAGCTCGTCAAGCACAGTAGCAAGCAGTGGTGAGCACATTCGCTCATCACTAATCTTTACATATAAAACATTGGCTTTAAGAATGTCTACAAAGGACCAGATTTTACATTTCCTGTTAATCAGGGGTGTCACTATTACCAGCCTGCATGAGCTATGCCCTTGATTCTGCCACTGTTACCTAGATTTAAGGGTTATCAACAAACTATGAATTGACACATGTGGAATTATATACTTAACAAAAAAGTGTGAAACAACTGAAAATATGTCTTATATTCTAGTTTCTTCAAAGTAGCCAACTTTTGCTTTGATGACTGCTTTGCACACTCTTAGCATTCTCTTGATGAGCTTCAAGTGGTAGTCACCGGAAATGGTTTCACTTCACAGGTGTGCCCTGTCAGGTTTAATAAGTGGGATTTCTTGCCTTATAAATGGGGTTGGGACCATCAGTTGTGTTGTGCAGAAGTCAGGTGGATATACAGCAGATAGTCCTACTGAATAGACTGTTAGAATTTGTATTATGGCAATTAATTCAAGTGTTAATTCATAGTTTTGATGCCTTCAGTGTGAATGTACAATTTTCATAGTAATGAAAATATAGAAAAATCTTTAAATGAGAAGGTGTGTCCAAACTTTTGGTCAGTACTTTATATATATATAGAACCCATAAATAAATATTATTATGAAAAAAATAGACAATAAAAGTACACATATTTGGTATCGCTGTGTCCGGAACGACTTGATCTATAAATCTGTCCTGCTAGTTATCCCCTTTAGTGAACATCGTAAAAAGAAAAAAACTTGAAGCAAAAAATGGTGCTTTATCCGCCGAACAAAAAGTAGAAAAAAAGCTATCCAAAATACGAATGTAAATAAAAATGGTACCTCTGAAAACGTCATCGTCTCCCACAAAAAACAAACCATACAGCTCCATCAGCCGAAAAAATAAAAAAGTTATATCTGCTGCCTCATTATAGTGAATGGATCCCTCGGGTTAAAGTTGTGTTAGGGTTAGGGTTGTGTTAGGGTTATGTTAGGGTTAGGATTAGGATTGTGTTAGGGCTAGGATTGTTAGGGTTGTTTTATGGTTAGGGCTGTGTTAGGGTTGTATTAGGGTTAGAGTTGTGTTAGGATTTGGGTTACAGATAGGATTAGGGTTAGGGTTGTGTTAGGGTTGGGGTTAGGGTTGTATTAGGGTTGTGGTTAGGGTTCTGTTAGGGATAGGATTGTGTTAGGGTTGTGTTGGGGTTGGAATTTTTTCAAAAGTAAAGAAAAAAATGATGACGATATGGCGACTAGTGTTGAGTGCAAGTGCTCACTCCTTGAGTTTGCATCGGGTGCTCGGGTATGCACTGAGTATCGCGGGTGCTCAAGTGACATGCTCAAGTCCCCACCCAGCCAAAAAAACACATGAGGATTGCCTGCCATACATGAGAAATCCCTGCATGTTTTATTTTTGGGGGTCTAACAACTGTGAAACATGTGGGGCGGGGACTAGAGCATGTCACTCAAGCACCTGCGATACTTGGTACCCAATGGAAACTCAAGTAGCGAAACTTGTGCTCACGACAAATGACAATATATTCAATATAATTGTGACGGGGTATGTGGCAGAGCAAGAAGAGACCACCGGACTAAGAATGATCCAATGGGATATATTAAGGCAGGCAGCATACCAAATAAAAAATCCATGTTATTCCGAAGGTCCATAATAAGTCCACAATCACCGACGGGCATGAGGTCTTGCCGCAGCTCACAGCCCCCACACTTCTTCCTCCAGAGATCTCCCAACACAACACTGGTCACGCATAAGTCCATTGTCTTGGGCTACCGGGAACAGCCCAAGGGTAGGGGAGGAGAGGTTTCCCCCCTCCTAGTCGATGGCTTAGTCCATGGCATGGCTCCGATGTGTCTATAAAGATGTGTACTGTGAGTTCTCCCCCTGCTTAAGAGAACAATGGGGAGTCCTCTAGCGGTGTTGACACAAGCCCAAGTTAAATTAAGGTTGAGGAGCAAGGATCTGGGAAAGGGCATGGGTACTTACATCACATCATGACATTTAATACAGAAATGCAGGACAGGGAAAACTATGTACCATGACAATTCCTTCCCCTCCAATTTTGTGTACGTACGAGGGACCTCCACAGGTCACTTGTTAAGTACACACAGGCAGGGCTGACCGGACTCAGGGCTCCTCCTGCCTGGACAGTCCATCTGCATTTTGGTGTTGGCTGCCTCTTCTATACGGTACTGTAAAGTTATAGGGCTGCAGAGCCAGGCTCCATCGTAGTAAGCGTCCATTGTCCCCAGAGGCTCTGTTCAGCCAAGTGAGGGGATTGTGATCAGTAACCACAGTGAATTCTCGTCCATACAGATACGGCTTTAGTTTCCGGAGGGCCCACACTATAGCCAGACATTGTTTTTCCACAGTTGCATAGGCCACTTCCAGGTCCAGCAGTTTCCTGCTGAGGTAGGCGACGGGGTGCTCATCCCCCGCTGCATTCACCTGGCTGAGTACAGCTCCAAATCCATAAGCAGAGGCATCAGTCTGCACAATGAATCACCTCTTGTAGTCCGGAGCAGCCAGAACAGGGTCACAAACCAGGGCGTCCTTCAGCCGGTTAAAAGCCTCCTCACAGGCTGGAGTCCAGATTACCAGCCTGGGCATCGTTTTCTTGGTCAGGTCGGTAAGAGGCTTTGCCACAGTGCTAAAATGAGAAACAAATTTTCGGTAGTAGCTAGCAGTGCCAAAGAAAGCCATAACTTGTTTCTTAGTTTGGGGTACAGGCCAGTATCTAATAGCCTGGATTTTTGCAGGTTCTGGATGGAGCTTCCCTTCCCCTACTCTATGCCCTAGGTACTGGACTTCACCCATCCCCAATTGACATTTATCAGGTCGAATGGTTAGGCCGGCTGCAAGAATCAGGTCAAGAATAACGGCTACTTGATTCAGATGTTCCTCCCACGTCTGGCTGAAGACGGCGATATCATCTAAGTAGGCACAAGCAAAGTCCCCACATCCCCGGAGGATCTGATCTACCATTCTCTGGAACGTTGCCGGGGCATTTTTCATTCCAAAAGGCATGCTTAGAAATTCATACAGGCCAAAGGGGGTTATAAAAGCGGACCGTCCTCTCCCTTCCTCCGTCAGAGGAATTTACCAGTATCCCTTACTGAGATCTAAGGTAGTGACATATCGGGATCCAGCCATTCGGTCTAGAAGTTCGTCAATACGGGGCATTGGGTAAGGATCACTGACAGTATGGTCATTAAGTCGTCTGTAGTCCACACAAAATCGAGTACTCCCATCCTTCTTTGGTACTAACACCACAGGAGAGGCCCAAGGGCTATGAGAGGCCTGGATTACCCCCAGATGTAACATCTCCTCTAGTTCGTGCTGCATGGTGTTTCAAACTGATTCAGGTACACGGTAAGGAGCCTGTTGTATGGGACGGATACCCTGAGTGTCTACATGATGTTGGGTGATGGTGGTTCGACCTGGTTGAGATGAGAAAGCAGCCCGTCTCTGTTGAAGCACTCCCAGCATCTGGTCTTTCTGTAAGGGTTCCAGGTGATCTCCCAGAGGAACCTGTTCCACAGTGGACGGAGCTCTCGTGGCTTCCACGAGATCCGGTAGGGAGTCCTCTTCCTCGGGACCATCTTCTGAAGCTAGCCGACAGCTTGCTATCATTGGAAGATTCCGGTCGTGGTATTCCTTAATCATATTCACATGGACAGTCTTTTGTCTTAGTCCCTGATCATCTAGAGCAAGAAGGTAATTGGTGTCATTTAGTTTCTTGAGAACCCGGAAAGGACCCTCCCACGTGGTCTGCAGTTTATTTTGTGGATGAGGAATAATCATTAAGACCGGTTGTCCTTCTACAAACTCCTGATAGCATGCTTTACGGTCATACCAGGTCTTCTGTCGGGTTTGAGCCATATGCACATGACTCTGGGCGAAACTAGCAAGTTGAGCCAGGGTTTCTCACAGCTTTAGGACATAAGGGACAACAGGGGCTCCTGTATCTTCAACTTGCCCCGCCCAGTATTCATTGAGCAGAGTTAAGGGTCCTCGGACCTTTCTTCCATAGAGGAGTTCAAAGGGGTAAAACCCGGTGGACTCCTGAGGAACTTCCCGATAGGCAAACAAGAGATGGGGTAGGTACTTCTCCCAGTCTGAATATCTGTCCGTGAAGGCCCTCAGCATATTCTTCAGAGTGCCGTTAAATCGTTCACAAAGTCCATTTGTTTGTGGATGATACGGTGTCGTTCGAATCGCTCGTACTCCACAGGTGCGCCACAAACACTGGACTAGTTCTGACATGAATTGGGAGCCTTGGTCCGACAAGATCTCACTGGGAAATCCTACTCTGGTGAAAATGGTAACCAGGGCCTCGGCCACTTTGGCTGCAGAAATACTGGACAAGGCCACAGCTTCCGGATATCGGGTGGCGTAGTCCACAACAGTGAGAATGTACTGCTTTCCTCATCTACTTGGCTGAGCTAGAGGCCCAATGATATCGACAGCTACTCTTTGAAATGGCTCTTCTATGATAGGGAGTGGTTGCAGAGGGGCCTTTGGGTGATCTCCGGGTCACCCTCAACGCTGACATATATAGCAAGTTCGGCAGAAATGCACCACTGCCTGAGAAATCCCTGGCCAATAGAAGGTTTGAGTTAATTGTCTCTCGGTGCGGGTTTTGCCTTGATGGCCAGCAGTAGGGATATCATGAGCAAGGTGTAGTAGGGGAATCCTGTATTTCTGAGGAACAATCATCTGTTTGTTACAAGTCCAGGGCTTATCTGGGGAGGCAGCATTGGTAACCCTATACAAAAGACCATTTTCTTGGATAATCCTTTCCCTGTTCTCCCCTAACTGCCCTGTCTCAGCTCATGCACTAAAACTAGCTAGGGTGGGGTCAGTATCGACCTCTTGTCGAAACTGAACTCTATCCCAGGTGTCACTCACATTGTCCCCACAAGAAGAATCACTCACCGGCAGTGTCGGCGGTTCTGGTGGCCTCATTTCCATGGATGAGTTGTATGCGTCCCCATCTGCTGCTCTCTTGGCTTGACTTCTGGTTACCGCACCGACGAAGTGGCAATGCAGATGTCCCACATCATTTCCTAAAAGAAGGTCTGCGGTGAGGCCGCTCACCACACCGACCACGCATTGTTTGGCCCCAAAGCCATAATCCAGGGTCACCCTCGCTCTTGGAATATATCTCTGGGTGCCTCCAGCCAATTCAATGGCAATTCCTGATCCCTTTTGAATTGCTTCTGGCTGTAGTAGGCGGGGATCGGCTACGGTGAGAAAAGCCCCAGTGTCACGGAAGCCGACAACCTTTGGGCCATCCAGCACGACCTCCTGTAGATGTTTGGGCTGACGGTCAGAAGAACAGGTGGCTGGGGCTCGAACCCCATAGACTCCTGGTATGGGAGCAAGGGTATCGGAGTCACTTGGCAAGTCGTCAGGGACTGAATCCAGCTCTTCTCCTGGTGAGGGAGTCTGTAGATAATGAACCGGCAAAGGCGGTCTGTAGCTGTCCTGCCTCCGAACACCTGGACATTGGAATTGCAGATGCCCAGGCTGCCCACATCTATAACATCTGCGCTCTGGGACTCTTCCTCCATGTCGTAGTCCTGAAGGCGGAGCAGGAGTAATGCGAGGCACAGTCACACAAAGGTCATCATGAGTGGATGGTCTATTGGGATAGTGAGTATGGGAGGCCGAAGGACCAGGGGCCGCCATCGTCGGGGGGCTGGTAGTTCTTTTCTCACTGAGTAGTAGTTTTTTCCATTGAGGCTTGATGGTGAGAGCCTCATCCGCTAGAGCTGCAGCTTCCTCCACCGTGGCTGGTCTCCTTTCACGCACCCATTCTCGGATCTCAGTGGGACACTTGAAGTAAAACTGCTCTTTCAAGATGACCTGGAGGAAGGCCCCCCAAGTTAAGGCCTCCTCTCCCTCCAGCCAGCGATGACATAATTGTTTGAGTCTGTGGCATACATCTTGAAGGACACCTCCTCATCACAGGCCAAAGTACAAAATTGGGTCCTATAAGTGTCTGGGGTCACAGCGTAGTGTTCCAGAATAGTCCGTTTAATGTCTGCATACTCACAGTCCCCCCGAGGGTCCATAGCTCTATTGGCTGCGGCAGCTCCACCCTCTAAGAGCCCCACCAGATGTCGGACTCGCTCCCTTTCTGGGACTTCCATTAATCGACACTGATGCTCAAAGTCCTGGAAGAAGCCCTCAATGTCACCTGCAGCCTCCTGGAATGGCTTGAAATCCTTGCGTGACACTCTGGGGAGCTCCCTCATGGTGGGTGCTGGGATTACAGTCTGTCTGGCACTTCTAGCTGCTTCCAAAGCTATCTGCCCTCCAGCAATGCCATCTCCTTAGCTCCTCGCATGACCTCCATCTTATAGTCTATGGAGACCTCCTCTCCCATCATTGCCATCTCCTCCTCGTACCACACAGCCCACTGACTTTTTTGGGTATTTACCTCTGCCTGTCGCCTTTCCTCCATTGGCCGTGGAGGTGCTTCCTCAGCGTCCTCTTGCAGGCGAACTCCTTCCAAAGCCTCAGTTAGCTGCTCCTTTGAGAGTCCCTTGTAGCTGACCCCCAGTTCACGGGCCTTTGTTTGTAAGTTCACCACAGTCCAGTTCTTGTACTCTGAGGCTCTGGTTCCAGCAGTTGATGGGCCGTTGTCCTCCATTCCTTCTGCTCTGATCCCACTGCTGCCAACCAGTTTGTGACGGGGTATGTGGCAGAGCAAGAAGAGACCACCGGACTAAGAACGATCCAATGGGATTTATTAAAGCAGGCAGCATACCAAATCAAAAATCCATATTATTCCGAAGGTCCATAATAAGTCCACAATCACTGACGGGCGTGAGTTCTTGCCGCAGCTAAAAGACCCCACACTTCTTCCTCCAGAGATCTCCCAACACAACATTGGTCACACATAAGTCCATTGTCTTGGGCTACCGGGAACAGCCCGAGGGTAGGGCAGGAGAGGTTTCCCCCCTCCTAGTCGATGGTTTAGTCCATGGCATGGCTCCGATGTGTCTATAAAGATGTGTACTGTGAGTTCTCCCCCTGCTTAAGAGAACAATGGGGAGTCCTCTAGCGGTGTTGACACAAGCCCAAGTTAAATTAAGGTTGAGGAACAAAGATCTGGGAAAGGGCATGGGTACTTACATCACATCATGACATTTTATACAGAAATGCAGGACAGGGAAAACTATGTACCATGACAATTATGACCTAATGTTATCAAATTATATGTCGTACCTCTGGATTCAAAATGTTCACTATACCCCTTAATAAAATCCTTCAGGGGAGTAGTTTCCAAAATGGCATCACTTGTGGGGGGTTTTCACTGTTTAGGCACATCAGGGGCTCTCCAAACGTGACATGGCGTCCGCTTTCAATTCCATCCAATTTTGCATTCAAAAAGTCACACCCTGCCATGTGTCCAAACAGTGTTTTTTTCCCACATATGGCTTATTGGCGTACTCATGAGAAATTACACAACAATTCTTGGAGTCAATTTTCTCCTCTTACCCTTGTGAAAATCAATAAAATGGGCCTAAAATATCATTTTTGTGGAAAAAGTTTGATTTTTTTTATTTTCACGGTTCTACGTTATAAACTTCTGTGAAGCACCTGGGGGTTTAAGGTGCTCTCCACACATCTAGATAAGTTCTTTGAGGGGTCTAGTTTCCAAAATGTGGTCACTTGTGGGGGGTTTCCACTGTTCAGACAAATCAGTGGCTCCCCAAACGCAACATGGCTTCCGCTAATTATTCAAGCAAATTTTACATTTAAAAAGTCAAATGGCGCTCCTTCCCTCCCGAGCCCTGCCTTGCGCCCAAACAGTGGTGTTACCCCACACATGGAGTATTGGCGCACTCAGGAGAATTTACACAAGAAATTTTGTGGTCCAATTTTTCCTGTTACCCTTGTGCAAATAAAAAAATTGGGGCTAAAAGATCATTTTTGTGGAAAAAAAGTGATTTTTTATTTTCACGGCTCTGCGATATAAACTTTTGTGAAACACTTGGGGGTTTAAAGTGCTCACCACACATCTAGATAAGTTCCTTATGGGGTCTAGTTTCCAAAATGGGGTCACTTGTTGTGGTTTTTCCCTGTTTACGCACATCAGGGGCTCCCCAAACACGACATGGGGTCCGCTAATTATTCAAGTAAATTTTACATTCAAAAAGTCAAATGACGCTCCTTCAAATCCAAGCCCTGCCGTGCGCCCAAACAGTAGTTTTCCGACACATATAATGTATCAGCTTGCTCAGGAGAATTTGCATAGCAAATGGTATGGTGCAATTTCTCTGTTTATCTTTATAAAAATGCAAGATTGGGGACTGAAAAACATTTTTGTGGGAAAAATGTGAAAATTTTATTTTTACAGCTCAATGTTCAGAACTTCTGTGAAGCACCTGGAGGTTCAAAGTGCTCACCACACAGTTATATTAGTTCCGTGTGGGGTCTAGTTTCCAAAATGGTGTCCCTTGTGGGGGGTTTCCACTGTTTAGGCACATCTGAGGCTCTGCAAACGCAACATGACGTCTACTATTTATTCAAGAAAATTTTACATTCAAAAAGTCAAATGGCGCTGCTTCCTTTCCAAGCCCTGCCGTGCTCCCAAACAATGGTTTTCACCCACATATGGGGCATCGGCGTGCTCAAGTGAAATTGCACAACAAATTTTAGGGTAAATTTTTTTCTGTTACCCTTGCAAAAATAAAAAAATTGGGTCTAAAATAACATTTTTTGTGAAAAAAAGTTAAATGTTCATTGTTTTTTCCACATTCCAAAAATTCCTGTTAAGCACCTGAAGGGTTAATAAACTTTTTGAATGTGGTTTGCGCACCTTGAGGGGCGTGCAGTCTCTTGAATGGTGTCACTTTTGGGTATTTTCTATCTTAAATGCCCCTAAAAGTCACTTCAAATGTGATGTGGTCCCTAAAAAAATGGTTTTGTAAATTTTTGTTGGAAAAATTAGAAATTGATGGTTAACTTTAACCCTTATAACTTCCTAACAAAAAAAAAATTTGGTTCCAAAATTGTGCTGATGTAAAGTATATATGTGGAAAATGTTATTTATTTACTATTTTGTGTGACATATCTCTCTGATTTAAGGGCATAAAAATTCAAAGTTTGCAGATTTCAAAATTTTCACAAAATTTCCAATTTTTTCACAAATAAATGCAAGTCCTATGAATTACATTTTACCACTATCATGAAGTACAATATGTCATGAAAAACCAATCTTAGAATCAGTGGGATCCGTTGAAGCTTTCCAAAGTGTTAGGCCGGTACGCAGGAGAAGGGCTTTCTCATGGCATCCGGCCAGGCCCTTTCCTGCTGGTCAGTAATTGTCAGCATTTAGGTTCCGTTCTAGGAATTCTAAGAGTGTTTTTTGAGTTTCTGCTCATGTGCCGCTAAGCCACGCCCCTTGCGGCCATGTGCCACTAAGCCACGCCCCTTGTGATCATGTGCCACTAAGCCACGCCCCATGTGGTCATGTGTTGCTAAGCCACGCCCCTTGCAGTCATGTGCAACTAAACCACGCCCCCATGCTGTCTGGTACAGCTTGGTTGGTTGTCCTGGGGGGGCTGGGGCTGTCTCTAGTGTATTTAAGGGCTCCGTAGGCTCCGCCCCGATGCCTAGTCTATCTCTTTCTAACCTGGGGTGAGGTCTCTAGCATTAAATGCAGTGTGTGTGAGTCATTGTCAAGGGTTACTGCTGTGTGCTCCCTAGTCATACTAGCCATAAATTAGGGCTAGGGGAATTGTGTGAGCAGCACACTCTACCGTGTCGGTTCACCGGTTGGTGTCCACGCCACGGAGGCGTCCTCGCTACTGATCCAGCATTCTGGGTCTCCGCCATTGTATGTGGGGTCACACTGCCGCTTTTACACCCATGTGTTGGGTGCTGCAGAGATTCTCCTCCTCTTTAGGAACTTAGGTTCCATTCCTTTCCTGGCCTGCAGCTATCTGCAGCTCTATATGCCGCCATCTAGTGCTCAGGCGTTTCATGCTGCAAAATCCTTCCTGCTCTGCACAGCGGTGTCTTGCAGTGCAGAAGTTTATTAGTTTAGTTTCTGGAGTGTTGTTAACTCCCAGCATTGTACCTTGTTTAGTTACTACTAGTGTGTGCACTTAACATACTAGTTTATTTCTTTCTCTGTGCTTAGCTGAACATTCCTCTGGGACTCAGCTGCTGCAGCTCCTCTGCAGTCCGGTGGACCCTGACGTGTCCTTTAAGTTTTTTTTAATTTTATTAAAGGACTCGCCAGCCTAACACAAAGTAATTACCTCATAAATTGCTAGTGGTCAGAATTGTAAAAATTGGCCTGGTAATTAACGTGCAAACAACCTTTGTGGGTAAAGGTGTTGATAGCAGTCTGAACATGTCCAGTGCTCGTACTTAGACCCATGTTGGTACTTAGGCTCCCGCTGCTGGGAGGAAATTAACTTTATTCCTCCCAGTAGCATTCCGCTGTCAGTCATAGGGGTGGCGCCGGCATGGGTTCAGTCACTGCTCTGTGTATAGAGAGCTGATGCTGTAACCATACCCCTGGCACTGACTGACAGTTAGCTCTAATGCTGATCATGCTATCAGTCAATGACGTGGGTTTGGTTACAGCCGCCACTCTCTATACACAGAGTGGTGACTGAGTCCACACTGGCGCCACTCCTGTCTCTGAAATAAGAATGCCAATGGGAGGAATAAAGTTAATTTCCTACTGGAAATTAATTTTATTTCCTACTTATTTCAGAGACAGGCGCCACCCCTGTCTCTGAAATAAGAATGCTAATGAAATGAATAAAGTTAATTTCCTACTAGCAGTGGGGGTCTAAGTGCAGGTGCTGAGCAGGTTCAGACCACTATTAACCTTCAGATTAATCTCATATCTGCAGGTTAACAGCATTTTTTCACTTGACAGGTTCCCTTTAACACAGCCTTAAAAGTGACCTCACCAAAGAAATAGAAGGTAACCCCTCAGTAACCAACAGTCCAAATGTTCCAAAAATGATCCCTCTTAGTCAAATCATTCTTTTTCAGAGCAGTAATTAAAATTAATTATGTCAGTGACAGAGGTGACTTCATTCTTGTAATGTTATTGCTGGCACCCCTACATGGCTTCCCTTACCCCTCCATGCAGGGACGCTGGGATACTCAATGCCCTTGTCGTGCAGCGTGGTCCCGGGCATGCTCCCTGTCTTCCTGGTGTAGTGCGTGCCACTCCTAGTGCGTATGTGTGCTCCCCTGCTCTTAAAGGGGCAGCGTGCACACATAGTTGAATGGAAGGCGTTTAGTAACAGTACACATGCAAGATGGTGACAATGAATGTGCCAAGCAACACAATGAATCATTAGTGAATGCGGTGGTTTCCTAGTGAAGTTGTGAGGGCCCCTGGTCCTGGTATGGCGCGGGTCCTGAATCTAAAGTCCCCTGGTCCTGGTGCAGCCAGTGTCCTAAACTCAAAGTCCCTGGTCCTTGTGTGGTCAGTCCTGAACCCGAAGTCACTGGTCCTTGTGCGGCCAGTCCTGAACCCAAAGTCCCTGGTCCTAGTGTGGCCAGGGCCTTAACCTTGTCCCCGGTCCATGTGCAGCCAGTCGATGAATCAGTATCCGAATCCTGTGTGTCTGAAGGTGTGCCTATCAGAGTTCCCCATATATTTGGATTTATACAACCAGTGTCAGAATTAGCCCTGTCTGAGACTCCGTGTTTTTAACCGTTCTGCAAAGGATCCTGAACCTATTAGTCTGAACGGAGCCCGAGTCCATGTCCATGTCAGTAACCTTTCTACAGAGGATCCAGAACTTAGTAGTCTGAATGGAGCCAAATCCTATCCATGTTGGCGTATCTCTGGCGCCTGGGTTCAGCAGCTCCAGTACTAGGGACTGCTTAGGAGTGGTACCTGGTGGCTACCTGCAGCCAATCCTGACTCCACCATCAGGAGCTCAAGTGAACACCTGATAGCTGCTTAGCTACGCCCCCCCATAGGTAAGCCTGGCCCTGTTTCATAGCTGGCTTCCAAAACCACTTGTGCCACCAGCATGCGAAACAATCCTTTTGTGAGTGATATGAGTTATGTGCCGTATACTCCTTAAAGAAGCACTCCCATCAAAATTTTTATCCTCTAAATATACTGCAATTATAATATTTTAAAGCACAGTGTGCTTACAATTGCTCATTTTGCCATTCTAGCCAGTTAATTACTGTCTTTTCCATGAGGCCTATGACATCATGTGATTAAAAACTGAAGTAAGTTGAATCCTTCTAAGCTATAAGTAGAAACAGGAAGTCTATTTTCCCTGATTGAGTCATGAGTTACTACAAAAGTCCTTGGCACAGGGGAGGAGGGAGCAACTGGGTCAGGAGTTGAAGAGGGGGATGATTTATGCCGGGAAAAGAGACCTCCTGTTTCTACATAGAGAAAAGAAAACAGAAGAATTAACTGGGTAGAAGGACAAAATGTTGAAAGTACACAGTATATATATATATATATATATATATATATATATATATATATATATATATATATATTATGACTGCAATATATTAATGGGGTAAAAACTTTGTTATGAGTGCTTCTGTAATGCCTTCAGTTTCATCCTCACCAATACGCATGGCAGAAGCAAAGGAAGCCAATTGTGGCCTGCGTTTGGTAGTACTACTGCCCAGATGGATGGTGCAAGTGATGTTGCTTCTCTTGTTGCTAGTGACTAACACATTATCAGCAGTGGCATGTTTTTTATTTATTTTACACTACCCCGTATATTGCCATTGCCACTTTTTACATTTTGTAAAACACTATCATTAACTTTTGACAATCTTTTCCACCCCAATTATTCAACTCTTGTCAAAGAGGACATAAAAAATACTAGCTACTGGAACTAGGTTCTGGTGGCTCTTGTAATCTGGTTCTCAATTGTTCTTGAATGGTAGCCCTGATTCAAAAAGTTGTTTCTGAGGCCACCAAGGTGTTTGTATCCATAGGGTTGGAACATATCCGATTGTATCTGATGACTTGGCTGTAGACTATAGAGTTTTTTTTATGCGTTTTGGATGGAAACTGTCCCATTTAAGGTATGTTGGATGGTCGATTGGCTTCCGGTACAAAGATAATTGTATATTTTATACCCATATTTAGATTATCAAAATTTTGTGTTTCTACTCCCAGTTATCAAGAACTAATTTTCCACAAGAGTTGAAAGAGAAAACTATAATTTACTGTAACAATATGATGTCTAAAATTCCCATAAATAAACCTATAATCTTCTTTCTACAGCATATGATAACTAAACCCACCCTAAGGAAAAAACAATACAAACCTCAACTTCTCTTTCTGTCATTCTTTTATTTAACATTAATACTTTCAGAAGTTAGAACTGACAGCTGATGCTCAGTTAATCAGTGAATTACATTAAGCTGAAGAGGAATCCTGCTAGCAGTCATTTAACTCCCGGAGTTTGCAGCAATATTGATGATACAGTGTTATGTAAAAAAATATATGTTTTGTGTAATCCTACAAAATCCCTCAGTACTTCTGGTGGAACAAAACCCGAAAAATTGCTTTTGATTTGTAATGCTTCAAGTTAAAATATTCATCATGAAAGAAATTTCTGATGTCCTTCGATAAGATATAAAGTTTCTTACCAAAAAAAGTTTTATTGTACGTTGATATTTTTAACGCTTATATTTTTTACATTCTGTTAAATTACTACAAGAGCAGGCAAATTGTTAAATTGTTAAATAGTTGCCATGTCAATCACACTTCCAAAAAATATAGTCAGGACATAGTGTACCAAGTTGCAGCCTGACATCTCTTTTTTTTAGTTTCACAGTAAGCACATGTAATAAATCAATTTACCAGAGCTCAATGAGTAAGTTGCTGCAGGTTTCCAGTGTGTTCTTAGGTCGGAGGTTGTTAGATTGTGTCAATCTGTGATAAAGAGAGATAGAAAATGAGTTAATGTGCATCTCTATTATGTTAGGAACAATTTCAGCTATTTTCTTGGACAAAGGAAGCATTAAAAACATAAAAGATGAGATTGATAATGTAATTTCCATTGTAATTGAGCCAATAGAGAGCAACTTAACATTATATAGGTGCCTCATTCCAACTAAAAAGTAAAATCAGTGCACCAAAAAATTACACTGTTCATGGCCACAATATGTGAGCATCACAATGAATGAATGGATTGGGGTTGACCTTGTATACAAAGTCCAACAATTGTATGTGTTTCAATGTATTTTAAAGGGGTTTGTCATTTTACAGACATTGGTAGTATATGACTAAGGTCCAATAGCTATAATAAAGTGGCAGAAGTGCAAGGAAAAGTCAACTGTCAACTACTCAATTCAAATTTCATTGGCACTCTCCTACTGTTGAAATTGACATAGCTTAATGGGTTTGTCCACTGCTTGGACAACCCCTGTCTCAATCTGAATGCTTGGCGCTGATAAAATATAAACACTTATACTCATTTCCCGCGCGGGCGCAGTTCCAGTAGTTTCAGCACTCGCGTTCTCATGCAGTTGATAATACATGTGATGCCTGTGCCCAATCAGTGCCAGCTTCACTGTCAAGCCTTCAGACGTATTGAACATCAACAGGAAGCCAGAGCTGCAACTGGTCTCTGACTTTCTATTGACGTTTAATTTGTCTGAAGGCGGGGACCGAGACACCAGTGCTGATTGGGTTCATGTGTCATAACAACCGCATGAGAGACCTGGCAATATGAGTGCTGACAATGCTGGAATGGCGCCGGCACAGAAGGTGAGTATAAATGTTTTTATTTTATCAGCGCCAAACATTCAGATCGAGAAGGGGTTGCTCACTACTAGGACACTATTACTTTAAATGTAAAATATGGGTTTAAGCACAAATGCTTCCAGGCATAATGTTTCCCTTTATTGGAAAAATGACATATAATAAATAACCCCAAATAAATGTTTTATTACGTCCAGCAATAACTACACTTATTTCTATTTTGGCTAAACCTTAACGTAAATTAAAATGCAATTAAAGATTCTAAAAATATAAAAAATTCTAAAGTTACTTTATGCAAAGCCAAACACACCAAATTTGCCACATAGGTAAATTATTTGCTTCAGAATATTTTACATTGAGCTTCAGCTCTATAGGACCTATCATTCTCTGGATATTTGCCAATAAAACAGAACACAAAGACAAAAATTAATTTATGTCCAATTGACTAGACCAATCTGACACTAATGTTCCATATAAGTAAATCAGGCACTTTGGAAGGTTTTTTATGCAGATTCAGCTCTCTAGAACTTACTATTTTAAATATTTTAACATAAAAAAAACAAATAATAAGTAATGGCCAAACAACTATACTAGTTTGCACAAATTTGGCGCATAGCTAATTCAGGTGTTTCGTAAGGCTTTTTACATGGTTTCAGAGCTTTATGACTAGTGTTGAGCCACCCCCGTAGAGTTCGGGTTCGGTTTGGTTTGTCGAACACCAGCATGTCCGTTGAACGGTACGTCGAACACCATTGAACACCGTTAAAACCAATGGCAGGGATTGTCTGTCACTCACTGTAATGCCACAGCCATGGTGGTTGTGGCATTACAGTGGATGCCCAAATCGATGGGAACAGTGCTCACAGTGAAACATGAAAAGCCGGCAATTCAGCAGAGGCATACACCGGTACCCGACAATTTAGAACAGAAAGAATAGAGCAACACACATAGATTAGAAAGATAGAAACATGTCAGTCACATATATAATAAGTATAGTGACAGTGTTGGTTACTGTACTTGTCATTTAGTTTTACAGGATTTATTAAAAAAAATAATAGTATTTTCATGCACCTGTCTCTTTAAAAAATCCGGACGGCAATTCAGAATTAGTACCCGACAATTTAGAACAGAAAGATTAGAGCATCACACATAGATTAGATAGATAGAAACATGTCAGTCACATATATAATAAGTACAGTGATAGTGCTGATTACTGTACTTGTCATTTAGTGTTAAAATAAAGGATTTATTGAAAAAAAAAATTGGTGTGGGGTTCCCCGTAATTTTAGTCTCTAGCAGAGGTTAAGCAGATGGCTGGGGCAGATGTTTGAAGCCTGGGAAGGGCGTAATACCCACGGAGCTTCCCAGGTTACTAATATCAGCCCCCAGCTGAATACCTAGCCTTTATTAGCTATTAAAATGGGGGACCCCAAAAAAATAATTATGTGGAGTCCCCCCTATTTTAATAGCTAGCAAAGGCTAGGCAGACAGCTGGGGGCTGATATTAATAGCCCAGGAAGGGTGCCATGAATATTGGCCCCCTCCCAGGCTAGAAACACCAGCCGTCAGCCGCCCTAGGATGTGCAATTCTGGCACTTAGCCTTGCTCTTCCCACTGCTCTGTAGCGGTGGCAGTGGGGTAATAGGGTTTGTTGTTGATGTCAGCTTATAATGCCAGCTGACATCCAGCCCAGGTTAGTAATGGAGAGGAATCTATAAGACACCCCCATTACTAACCCCATAGTCAAAGTTAAAAAAAACACAAACACCCAGAATAAAGTCCTTTGATTGAAATAAAGACACATTCCTTTAATGTTCTAAATTAAACCCTACTTACCGTATCGCCCATTCCAGCTGAAGCCAATGTCTTCTGCAATAAAAGTAAAATAATAAACCAACCTCATCCTTACCTTTCCATGGTTCCTAGGACAGCTTCAGCTCTGCTACATTGACATGACAGGCTGGATCCTAGCAGAACACTGCCATCCAGCTTGCCATGCTCTAGACACTGAGAAGCTCCTCAGTGAAGTTCCTCAGTGTCTGGCTGTGACAGCATCCAGATGAGCCGAGTTCATGTCCAATGAACTCAGCTCACCTCATGCACGTCACTGACAGCGTGGGAGAATTCTCCTGCGCTCAGTACTTGAGCAGTAAAATTCTCCCATGCTGCAATGGCATTGAGATGACAGGCTGGATCGCAGCTGAGCACTGCCATCCAGCTTGTCATCCTTCATAGACACTACAGAGCGCAGGCATGTTTGCCCTCTGCAGTGTCTCTGAAGTGCTACCTGCAGTGTCTCTGAAGCGCTGGATCGCAGCAGAGTGCTACCATCCAGCTTGTCATCCTTCAGAGACACTGCAGAGCGCAGGCATGCTTGCTCTCTGCAGTGTCTATGAAGGATGACAAGCTGGATGGCAGTGCTCAGCTGCGATGCAGCCTGTCATCTCAATGCCATCCAGCTTGTCATCCTTCATAGTCACTGCAGAGTGCAACCTCTGCAAATCAGGCACTCCAGAAGGTTTTAGACCAGGTTTAAGCCTTTCAGGTCCTACCATACTCAACATTTTTGAGAAAACACAGATTAAAAAATCAAAGATTACTGTACAGCCAAATGTTTGGACCAATATGCCCCCAACTTGACACATTGGTAAATTATTTGCTTCAGAAGGTTTTACATCATGTTTCTACCATTTATCACTTGCCGTTGTTGACATATTTGCAAAAAAATTAATACAAAAGCAATGTAGTTTCATTTCTTTAGGACGTACCGTTCTCCATCTGTTACTCCCAAAATATTAAATACAATAGCAAATATTCTCTTTGGGAGACCATTAGAGAGAAGTAAAATTTCTGTGCATAACAACTCAATCCAATCATGTCTGAAAGGGTTGGCACCCTTGAAATTGTTTGAGAAAATTAGGTATTTCTCCAAGAAAATTATTGCAATTACACATATTTTGTTATACACAGATATATTTTCTTTGTGTGTATTGGAACAACACAAAGACAAAAGGCAAATTTGACATAATTTCACACAAAACACCCAAAATGGGCTGGACAAAATCGTTGGCACCTTTCCAAAATTGTTTCAAGCATGTGACGCTGTGGCAAGTAACAGGTGAGGGCAATATGAAAATCAAACCTGAAACCAGGTAAAAAGGGGAAAAGTTGACTCAATCTTTGCATCATGGCTCTGTGTGTGCCACACTAAGCATAGAGAACAGAAAGAGGAGAAGAGAACTTTCTGAGGACTTGAGGACCTAAATTGTTGAAAAATATCAAGAAGGTTACAAGTCCATCTCTAGAGATCTTGATGTTCCTTTGTCGATGGTGTGCAACATAATCAAAAAGTTAAACGTGGAAAATACTGGGAAGCAAAAGAGCACAAAATAGGGTCTTAACTGGTAACATAATTGAAAAAGAAAAGGGGAGTATTACGGTCACCTGATGTAGTTCCAGATATGCAATATTTTTTACTCATGAAGCAGTTGCTGCAGGACATGGGACGAAGAGACCAAAGAGTTTATTGATCCAGGTATGGTGTGTCTATATATGTGCTGCTGATGGAAATCCCAGGACATCGGAAGATTTCTTAAAAGAATACATTTTATTTGTACAGGATTTACAGTCAAAGAAGTTTGCAAACCATGGCCCCGTAGCTAATCTCCCTGAACATAAACAGCAGAGAAATATTGATGAAAGGTTGACAGCTTGGATGATGGATAAGCAGCACACCCCAAATCAAGTTCCAAAGAAAATCAAGGGGTCCTGAAGGTTCATGGTGCATCAGTGGCAGCTCAAACTATCCATCAACATTTGAATGAAATTAAACTCTGTAGTAGGAGACCCAGTAGGACACTGATGACACAGAGACATAAAAAAAATAGACTGCAGTTTGCCAAAATGTACTTGAGTAAGCCAAAATCCTTATGGGAATATGTATTGTGGACAGATGAGACCAAGATAGAGCTGTTTGGTTAAGCACATCATTCTACTGTTTACCGAACACAGAAGGAGGCCCGCAGCACCTTCAGTCAAATATGGTAGAAGTTCAAGGATGTTTTTGGGCTGTGTTGCTGCCTCTGGCACTGGGTGCCTTGACTGTGTGCAAGGCATCATGAAATCTGAGGATTACCAAAGTATTTTGGATTTCAATGTAGTGCCCAGTGTCAAAAGCAGGGTTTGCATCCTAAGTCATGGATCTCCAAGCAGGACAATGACCTCATACATAGTTCAAGATCATTTTCATGCATGATAATGCCCCGTCTCATGCTGCACATAACACATCTTCATCTCTGGCTGCTGTGGGCATAAAATGGGACAAACTTATGGTGTGGCCCCCATGCTTCCCTGACCTCAACCCCACTGAGAACCTCTGGAGCATCATCAAAAGGAGTGTCTATGATGGCGGGAGGCTGTTCACATCTGAGCAACAGCTCTGGGAGGGTATTCTGTCCTCATGCAAAACAATTGAAGCAGAAACCATCCAAAACCTGACAAATTCAATGAATGAGAGAGTTCAGAAGCTCCTTTCGAACAAGGGGTCCTATGTGCAAATGTTACATCACCTAGAATAAAGTTTTGAGTTGAAAACTGTTTGATTTCAGTTTGTGATAACCTGCTAATGCTTATAATTTCAAAAATGACCATTTTTTGTTCTTTATTAAAATGAAAAGGTTGAAAACTCTGCTGTGCATAATAATTTGGAACATGCATTTTGAGTGCAGTTTGAGTGTTTTATTTTTTTAAAAATATACTTTTATCATAGTCAGTTTGTACAAAAACCTTTCAATTGTACTCTAATAGTTATTTGACTGGAAAATTACAATGACTGCAATTCATATAGGTAATTTGGGAAAATCTGAGAAAATATTATTTGCATAATAATTTGGAACACAGTGTATACATATACAGTTGCTTCTCACTAAGCAAACAACCTGGGATTCCAAAACACCGCAGTAGTGCCACAGGCTGATCACCTCCATGCCACGCCGCATTGATGCAGTAATTGATGCAAAAGGAGCCCCGACCAAGTATTGAGTGCATTTTCTGAACATACATTTCAGTAGGCCAAAATTTCTGATTTTAAAAACATTTTTCAAGCTGTTGTTATAAATTATTCTAATTTACTGACATAATGACTTTTGTTTTCATTGGCTGTAAGCGATAATCATCAGCATTAACAGAAATAAACACTTGAAATAGATCACTCAGTTTGTAATGACTCTTTATAATATATGAGTTTCACTTTTTGTATTGAAGAACTGAAATAAATGAACTTTTTGATGATATTCTAATTTAGTGAGATGCACCTCTATATATGTCTGAATAGACATATATATATATATATATATATATATACACACATATAAATATATTTATATATATATACACACATATATACACACACACATATATATAGATAGATATATATACAGTATATATATATATACTGTATATATATGTATATATATATATATATATATATATATATATATATATAACATTAGAAAAACATTCTCATCTACAACAAACACTGCAAGAGATAGATAAGTTGCCTTTCATTCCTGAGTAAAGAAAATTCCCTTGAATGTTTTTAAAAACTCTCAGGTAGAGTACCAAATAAATATTGTTATATTGCTTAAAATACCTATATATTTCTTAAAATTTCTGATCAAAGTTTTGATAAATTGTTAAAAACATTATAATATATACAATAACAAATATATTTCCTTCCAATTCCAAACTTTTGTACACTATTGTTGATTGGTCTCGATTCTGGGACAGTTGACAGGTGATTTATTGAATAAGAGAGCAGAATAAACAAGACTATCAATCAACAAATTAGCACTCACAAGAGCTTGGTGCCTTATTTTATTTACACAAGAATGTTCCTCTTGGTTAGCAAAAGGAGACTTCATTCACATAAAATGCGAGGCATAAGGGTAAATTATTCCCTTCAGATAATATTCTATGAAAATACACAAACAAACTTGCCAGTACAATTTGTTGACAGAATGATTTTTTTCATTCCAACGATATGACTTCATCCACAGCTTAGGTGATGAAAATAGGAAATGAAAAATGTCAGAGACTGTTACAACTTTGTATAGATATTATATAATATAATATAAAGATATTGTCCTCCATTTAAAATGGGCAAGACGCGTGACAAGGGACGGGGAACAGGACGTGATGGTGATGGTGCATACAGAGGCTGAGGCCGTGGCCGTGGGCAAACTGAAATTGTGTCACAACAAACACCCACATCTTCTCACCCGACCTTCCTGTCCCAATTCCTAGGAGACCGCAGCACACCACTATTGAACCCAGAGCTGTTCATAAGGTTGTTGGTTGGATAGCAGATAATGCTTCCAGTCACTTTGCCATCACCGCCACCAACCTGTTCCACACGGTCAAGTCTCAGTAGCCTTGAGTCCGGACTGCATATTCCTCACCCTGATCCTCCTTCCTCCCACCATGCCAAGTGCCCAGAGACAACTGATCAAACACTTGGACACTCCGAAGAGCTGTTTACTTTTCCATTTATAGCTTTGGGACTGTCACCCGGTCCACTTGAAGCGGGGCAAGAGGTGATCGCGTGTAGCGATGCCCAAATATTTGAGCAGCCACGGTCAAACAAAGGTGACAGTGGTAAAGTGTCACAAGAGGTGGACGATGATGAGACACAATTGACAGAAAGGCAGGAGGAGGACCAGGGTGCGGAAGTGGAAGACAAGGCGGTGGATGACATAGTAACTGACCCAACCTGGCAGGAGGACATGCAGAGCGAGGACAGCAGCACACAGGGGGAGGGAGGCAGAGCACCCCAACAGGCAGGAAGAAGCAGTGTGGTGGCCGCAGACAGAAGGCAGGCAACCATTCCCCATAACACCAACACGAAGGAAGTTGCCAACTGTTAGGGCTTCCCGAGTCTGGTTGTTTTTTAAAGACTCTGCAGATAACCCCAAAAAGGCCATTTTCACCACCTGCCAGGCCAGCATCAGCAGGGGTGGCAAAACAACCAGCCTGACCACCATCAGCATGATCAGGCACATGGCAGCAAAGCACCCACCTTTGTGGGCCGAACCCCAGGGTCCAGGAACAGTGTCTGAGGGTGGCACCATTGCTTCTTCCGCTGTTGTGCATGCAAGCCAATCCCCTGTCCATGGTGCATGCGAAGATGCCTCCTACCCTGCACCTGTCATTGCACACTCTCAAGTAGCAGCATCAGGAAGCACGTCCATGTCCTTGTCCCAGCGCAGCGTTCAGTTGCTCATACCCCAGTCCTTGGAACGCAAGCGAAAATATGCAACCAACGCCCCACAGGCCACACTACTAAATTCTCACATTTCACGACTGCTTGCGCTCAAAATGTTAGGCTCGTGGAGATGGAAGCATTCCGTAAGATGATGGCAGCTGTCATCCCTCGGTACTTGGTCCCCAGCCGCCACCATTTCTCCCGGTGTGCCATCCCCGCATTACACAAGCACGTGTCCCAAAACATTAGCCGTGCTCTCAACAATGCAGTTACCAGTAAAGTCCACCTAACTACAGACACGTAGACAAGTGCTTGTGGGCAGGGATGGTACATCTCGCTGACAGCACACTGGGTTAACATAGTGGAAGTCGGGACCCAGTCGGACCTTGGGACGGAACACGTCCTCCCGACGCAAAGGATTGCTGGCCCTAGGTCAATCACGGTTGCCCCCACGGTCTATGCTCCTGTACCTCATCCTCCTCAGCCTCCTCCTCTTCAGCCTCCATCTCCGAAATGACCACATCAGTCACAAGCTGGAAGCACTGCAGCACTGCCTCTGCCAAGCAGCAACAGGCTGTGCTGAAGCTAATATGCTTAGCTGAAAAAACGCAAAATGTTGAAGAGTTGTGGACAGCTCTGAAATAGCAGGCTGATCTGTGGCTCACACCACTGAACCTAAAGCTAGGCATGGTCGTGTGTGACAATGGCCGGAACCTGCTTGCGGCTCTTAGGCGAGCCGAGCTCACACACGTAGCATGCTTGGCCCAGGGGCTTAACCTCGTGGTTCAGCGGTTTCTCAAATCCTACCCGGAGCTGCCGGATCTGCTTGTTAAAGTACGCCGACTGAGTCTCCATTTTAGAAAGTCAGCTACAGCTTCCGTCACCCTTGCAGTGTTTCAGCAGCATTTGCAGTTTCCGGCTAACAGACTGGTGTGTGATGTCCCCACGCGTTGGAACTCTACACTGCAGATGTTGGGAAGGATTTGTGAGCAGAAGAGTGCAGATGTTGAGTTCCAGCATCAACAAGGCCGTCGGTATTCAGTTCAGACTCCACACATAAGACCTCAGGAGTGGACATGGATATCAGACATATGTACCATCCTTCAAAACTTTGAGGACTCCACCAAGATGGTGAGCGGCGATGACGCCATAATTAGCATCACCATCCCTCTTATCTGTCTTCTGAAAAGCTCTCTGCTCACAATCAAAGACGATGCATTGCAGGCGGAGCACAATGAGATGGAGCAAGGAACCATACAGGGTGATTACACTCAGCCAAGCCTCATCTCATCCCAACGTGGATTGGGTGACAATGAGGAGGAGGAAGACAGGAGCTAATTTCATGCACAATAGACGGTACTACCTGCACAGCTCTCATACCGTCTGTTCAGCGTGGATGGCCAGAGGACAGAGAGGAGGAGGAGGAGAGCATGGTCAGTCATCCTCTTGGTGAGGACATGGAAGTCTTGCCTGTTAGTAGTCTGGCACGCATGGCTGAGTTTATGTTATGCTGCCTTTCCCATGACCCTCGCGTTCTCAAAATTTTGGGTGACAGTCATTAATGATTGGTGACACTTCTAGACCCACGCTACAAGGAGAACTTTATATCTCTTATTCCTGAGGCAGACATGTCTACAAAAATGGGGCAGTAACAGAAGGCCCTTGTTGCGGAACTATTAAAAAAATTCCCATCTGAAAACACTGGCGGCAGAGGGCACACTACGTTGGCCAACCAAGGAGTACAGGCGAGAGAGACACAACTTCAATTCAGCAGAGGCTTGGGAACACTGCCAAAGTTCTGGGAGAGTTTTCTCAGACCTTCCCATCTCACAGGCCCTAAGGCTCGGGGTACTCTCACAAGGAGTGAAAAGTTTGGGAAGATGCTGAGTGAGTACCTTGCCGACCATACCAACGTTCTCCGTGATTCCTCTGTGCCTTATAATTATTGTGTATCCAAGCTGGATATGTGGAATGAACTGGCTATCTATGCCTTGGAGGTCCTGGCCTGCCCTGCCGCCAGCGTTTTAACAGAGCGGGTTTTTAGTGCCGCTGGTGGAATTATAACTGATAAGCTCATCCGCCTGTCAATTGAAAATGCTGACAGGCTGACTCTTATAAAAATGAACAAGGGCTGGATTGGGCCAGACTTCTCAACACCACCCAATGATAGCAGCATAATATAAACTCAAATCCAGTGTCTTTTCATGGGAGGTGTATTCCCATGCACCTTTTCACACCCACACATGGGTATAGGCTTCTTGATTTTGGCTATTTGCATTTGTCCTCCTCTTTCTCCTCATCCTCCACCACCATATCACCAGGGTGACAGTGGTCCGTGATGCAACACCCACATAATTTTTTTAAAGGGTGTTTATGATGCCCATAAAAAAAAATTTTATGCAGTATGTTCAGGTATACTCCCTAGGGGTAAATGTTTGTCAGCCCATCGACTTAGTACATGGGCATTATAAGTATAGGAGGCCCGCTCCTTTCTAATGGGAACATTTTTTTTTATGAGACCCTCCTCCATGTCTCTTCCAAGGATCTTTGAAGTGCCTCCAAATTTTTGGCATTCAATGCATAGGCCAACACTATGGGAGACTCTCTCCTTTCTAATGGGAATTTGTCGTTACTGTGGCCCTGCTCTATGTGTCTTTAATTTCTTAGTGGGGTTTTTCCTAAAATTCGTCAGTCTTTGGACTCACTGCATACCCTATAACTGTATAGCAGACCCTCTCCTTTCTAATGGGAACATGTTGAACCTTGTTACTGTGGCCCTGCTCTGTGTGTCTTTAAATTCTTAGTGGGGTTTTTCCTAAAATTGGTCAGCCGTTGGACTCACTGCATACCCTATAACTGTATAGCAGACCCTCTCCTTTCTAATGGGAACATGTTGTACCTTGTTACTGTGTCCTGCTCTGTGTGTCTTTAAGTTCTTAGTGGGGTTTTTCCTAAAATTGGTCAGCCGTTGGACTCACTGCATATCCTATAACTTTATAGCAAACCCTCTCCTTTCTAATAGGAACATGTCGTACCTTGTTACTGTGGCCCTGGTCTATGTGTCTTTAAATTCTTAGTGGGTTTTTTTCCCAAATTTTGGCAGCCCTTGCAGTCACAGCATGGGCATTACCACTATAGGAGACCCATTCCTTTATAATGGAAACATTTTTTTTTACTGAGACCCTCCTCTATGTCTCTTCAAAGGGATATTGGGTTGCGTCCAAATTTTTGGCAGCCCTTGCAGTCACTGGATACGCAATAACAGTATAGGAGACCCACTTGTTAATAATGGGAACAACAAAGCATAGCCGGCTGATGGCTCTCTAAAAATAGCTAGGGCCGACTGCTGGCCTTTTAAGAATAGTAAGGGCCGTCTGATGTCCCTATAAAAATAGGCTTTATGACTTTCAGAGTCCCTCCATCATAAATAAAACAGGATGTATCTGATGATGTGACACGCACCACATTGCCAGATAAGGTTGTAAAATGTTAAAATGACATTTCCCAGTGAATGCATTTGTCTTAAAAGATAACGTCAAAAAAACAAAACAATAGGATCTTTCTTTAGTATAAAAAACAGCGTCACTAATTTAACCTCAATGTAATCACATTGTTCAGCTCCTGCACCTCCTCCTCCATCTCCGAAATGACCACATCAGTCACAAGCTGACAGCACTGCAGCACTGCCTTGGCCAAGCGGCAACAGGCTGTGCTGAAGATAACATTCTTAATGCTTAATTGACAAACCGCCCAGCGCTGCAGAGTTGTTGAACGCTGTAACACAGCAGCCTGATCTGTGGCTCTCACCGCTGAACATACAGCCAGGCATGGACTTGTGTGACAATGGGCGGAACCTGGTGGCGGAGAAATGACAAGCGGGGTAGATACGGTTTCCCTCTATGCCAGTCCTTTCACCGAGCTAAAGAATATGGCTGTGGTGAAATACAACTCCCACTGAGAAGCTGTTTCAGATTGAAAAACATTGTGCCCATCATAGGATTTGATTCTGAGGGCTAACCTTTCTGACCCGCTCAAGAACCCCAAGCAGCTGCAAAGTTAGCGCTATCATGAACTCTCATGAGGAAGAAGCCAAGGCACACCAGAGGATTCTCTGGTGGGACCGTCGAACCCTGCCGAGAAGCAGTCCTGGCTAAGAAAAGTGTGTAGGAAGGTTCCTGGACACTCTATGGCTGCTTTTTTTAACTGAGGAGGAAACACGCAAACACGGGGAGAACATACAAAGTCCTTACAGATGTTGTCCTTGCTGGGATTTGAACCCAGGATCCCAGCGCTGCAAGGCTTCAGTGCTAACCACTGATCCAATGTGCTGCCATTCACCCTCTAATATCTAACAGGCTGGAGAAACTTGCACCTACTGCCACTCTATCTTCAGCTCCTTTGTGAGAAAATGTATTTGGGCAGCCACTCAGTTTACCAAATAAAATTCCTGAGAAGGAAATTGTGGATGGCTTCACTACTGGTACTGGGGGCAGTGCTAATACAATGGCGTTGTACCATAGTTTGCTGGAAATATTCCAGGCTGGTGGGAGGCAAGCGAATTCCCGCAGAAAAGTACAAGCTGTAATGCTCAGGCCACATTTCAAGTGCAAGCAGCTTTAGAGGACTTCCTGGGAGAAATGACATGCAGGGTAGATACAGTTTCCCTCTTTGCCAGTCCTTTCACTGAGCTAAATGCAACTCTTAGCAAAAAAAGTTGTGGACTGGCTACGTACTATCACTGGCCACATTCACCTGTTCACGTGCTTGTGATTAGGCGATCCTCCCCAGTAAGTGCACTGGGGAGGGCACGGGTAATGTTGTGGGACCCGTGCTTGTGGAAGGCAGAGGCGATACCGGGAAACATAGTGGCGGCTGGGGACCGAGTATGGACACCCGGCCGCCGCCGGCATGAGGTTGTGAAAAGCTTCAGCCTCCACGAGCTTAAAAGGCCATTTTTCAAGTGCAAAGAGCTGCCCAGAAATCTGGCAGTTTAGTGTTGCGGTCCGTGGGTGGGTGGCTGGCTGCATACTTGCACTTGCATTCCAAGTAACAGAAAACTAAGCAGATTGTGTCCTCTATCATCATCATGGCCACACCTCGGCACTATGAACTCTCCTGAAGGAGAAGTCAGGGCCCGCCGGAGGACTCTCTGGCTCTCTGGTGGGCCCGTCCAACCCTGCCAAAAGAAGCTCTGGCTAAGAAAAGAGTGGGGGAAGGTTCCTGGACACTCTATGGCTGCTTTTTTAATGTGGATCGGCCATGCTTATGCATGTTGTTTCTCAAAACGCACTATAGATCAGGCCATTGTCGAACTCTGTTTTCAAGAAATTAAATGCGCAAAGAAAGATGTGTGTGTGTCAAAGCACCACTGACAAGTGTGAGTTGATGTTGGACGGGCTGCCATTGCTTCTGCAACAAGCTCAATTACAGGACTTCCTGGGAGAAATGACAAGCAGGGTAGATACGGTTTCCCTCTATGCCAGTCCTTTCACCGAGCTAAATACAACTCTCAGCAAAAAAAAGTTCTGGATTTGCTCCATACCGTCCCTGGCCACATTCACCTGACCACGTGTTTGTGGTTGGGCGGTCCTTCCCAGTAAGTGCACTGGGGAGGGCACGGGTAATGTTGTGGGACCCGTGCTTTTAGAAGGCGGAGGCGATTCTGGGAAACATAGTGGCGGCTGGGGACGGAGTATGGACACCCAGCTGCCGTCGACATGAGGTTATGAAAAGCTTCCGCCTCCACAAGCTTAAAAGGCCACATTTCAAGTTCAAACAGCTGTCAAAAATTTGGCAGTATAGTATTTCAGCCTGTGGGTGGGTGGGAGGCTGCCTGCATACTTGCGCTTGCATTCCAAGGAATGGGGTAGGGACAACTGAACGCTGCAGTGGGACAAAGATGTGGATGGTGATTGTTGCAAGTCTGCAATGACAGGTGCATGGTGGGAGGCATCTTCGTATGCGACCAGGATCACTTATGATGGGCACACTTTTAGGCAGTGACTTGGGAGTCAGAGTTGCTTCTAGAGGTCTTCCCCATGCTGTTCCCATGTCTTTTCAGCACTGTATGCATTTGTCTGATGATGTGTCACACACCACATGGCCAGATAAGGTTGTAAAATGTTAAAATGACATTTCCTGGTGAATGCATTTGTCTTGGTTGAAAGCAATGCAAAAGTGCAAAAACGCATCAAAAACGCTACGTGTGAACTTAGCCCAAGGTGTGGAGGAGTATTTTTGGTTTTGGCTATTAATTTTGCCTTATATACAAGTCATTACCCTGGAAAAGATGTTCCTTAACATATTTCCCAGAAAAATCCATTTTGGTTTCATTTTTGTATGTTTTATTGTGAGTCCATAAAAGTGGCATAACACTCTGACCACGTTGTTGACAGCAGTGATCTGGGAGTCAGAGATGCTTATAGGGGTCTTCCCCATGCTGTTCCCATGTCATTTGAGCACTGTTCCCGTTGATTTGGGCAATTTTTAGGCTCTCTGCAGACCGCCGGGGGGAGCCGCCTGAAAAATGCTTGAGTTTCCCATAGACTTACATTGGGCTCGTTGCTCGGTTCGAGCACCCAAGTATTCCAATTTGCTCGATCCGAGCAATGAGTACCTGAGTATTTTAGTGCTCGCTCATCACTAGTGTCTGGACCACACAATTAGCACAAAGGATTTTAGATGCTGAAATGTGGACTGGTGTCTGGACCACACAATTACACAAAGGATTTAGATGCTGAAATATGGACTGGCATCAGGACCATAAAATTAGCACAAAGGATTGCTGAAATGTGGACTGGCGTCAGGACCACACAATTAGCACAAAAGATTAAGATGCTGAAATGTGGACTGGTGTCTGGACCACACAATTAGCACAAATGATTTAGATACTGATATGTGCATTGGTATCTTTACAACACAATTAGCACAAAGGATTTAGATGCTGAAATCTGGAATGTTTGGCTGCACCACACAATTAGCACAAAGGATTTAGATGCTGAAATGTAGACTGGTGCCTGGACCACACAATTAGCACAATGGATTTTGATTCTGAAATGTAGACTGGTGCCTGGACCACACAATTAGCACAAAGGATTGCTGAAATGTGGACTGGTGTCTGGAGCACACAATTAGCACAAAGGATATAGATGCTGAATCTGGACTGCTGGCTGGACCACACAATGAGCACAAAGGATTTAGATGCTGAAATATAGACTGGTATCTGGAAAACACAATTAGCACAATGGATTCTGATACTGAAATGTGGACTGGTGGCAGGAACACATTATTAGCACAAAGGAATGATATGTTGGAAGGTCAATTTCACACAGGATCCTATCTATCTGAACTAGCTGACAATCAACCGCATAGCTAGCTATCTGACTACTTCCAGCAGCAGCCTCACTACGCTGTTACACTGACAAAATGGCGCCGAAGCCACATGTCCGCTTTTTATATGGAGAGGAACATGTGACTTTGGCGGCCAGTGACACAAGCCCTTGTATTTGGACGTTGTGGCTGGTTTCTGCACCCTGATTGGCTGCCGGAATCTCCACACTTTAAGTTAATGTGTGTTAAAAAAATGAATATCAGTCTGCCGCTCCTCTGTCCTCTCCTTGCCCCACTCCACTCATCAAACACATAACCGCCCCCCGCTCATCATACAGTACCACTATCCTAGCTAAAGTCCTAACAAAAGCATTAGTGGAAACTCGATCATTTACCAAACTTTGGCCGAATTTTGATGATTTTGAGGAAATCCGAATTCGAATCCAAATGTGCAATGTTTGTGCCGACTTTGAGATTGGCGAACATTTTCCGAACAAATTCGGTCATCTCTAACCAGGCCCCCCCCCCCACTGAAAATAGTATCCTTAAATATAAAATATATCTCAGTAGTAATAATATTTCTTAATTAGCCCCTACAGCTATAATGTCCCACATCATGGCCGCTTCCTGTAATAACATCCCCCATCCTGGCCTCATATATTTCCATCCTGTCCCAGCTGTCTCCATCCTGCCCCATATGATCTTCCATCCTTCTCCATCGTGCCCCAGGTGGCTCCCTTTCCCCCATTTGTCCCCATCCTGCCCCATGTGTCTCCATCCTGCCCCATGTTTCATCCATCCTGCCCCATGTGTCATCCTTCCTACCCCATGTGTCATCCACCCTGCCCAATGTGTCTCCATCATGACTACTTATGTCTGCTTTAAGTACAAAAGAACAAAAAAGTTTCTTCTAAACTGGCCATGATCCAGAGGTGTCCTCTTCCTCATCCATTTGAGGTGCAGACACGCCTGCGCATGACAGTAATGTCATACACCGACGACATGGACACTGATGTCAGCTGCTGAGCTCTGATTGGCTGGCAGCTGTTAACTGTGCAGGATACCGTTGATGAAGGACACACATTCAGTTACTGAACAGGCAGAATCCAGCCCCTGGGAAACGGTGAGCAGAAGCAAAAAGAGGGGGGTCTGGTACAGGCTCCCCTCTCCTTGTCTCTGTTCACTGCTCCTCACACGGCTGTAAGGACAGTAATACACTGATGGTGGCCCTGATCTTTGTATTACTATATGATAATGAATGAAAGAGGACCTGTCACCAGACCAAAAATGGACCGTTTTTACTTTAATTGTATTCATGCTGCTTCTCTGAGTATTCTTTCTTTTTAATCTGCAACATGCTTCCAGAGATATGGCATATTTTTATTTAGAGCTCATTTTATGGTCTTTTCCTGAAGAGCATTGTTCAGAGAGTAATAATGATGAGCAACTTTAAGACATGTCTACAGAGAGGCCAGTGAGCAATGATCTTGCGACGTGCAATCTAATCCAGGACTTCAGGGCATGGCTAAACCTAGGATATCCCTGCCTAGCATTAAGATGTCCAAGATTTCAGCACCCTGAAGCAGTAAGAAGAAGTACTGAAGACCATACAGGAGACAGTGAGCAGTGGAGGTGAGCTGTGAGATATTAGATGTTTTTTCTTTCTATATCTTCCATTTATTATGCCTTGTGGTCTCTCCAGACCCCAGAGCATAAAAAGGGACATTCAATTCACGGAGAATAAATTCACTGCAAATTGAATTTCACAGTAAAATTTGCGCAATTTGGCGAATTTCAATACCATCATATTCGCTCATCTCTAGTAAAGACCATGAAACTTAGCATCACATTAAAAGGCCCTTATCTCTGAAACTGTATGGTAGATTTAAAAAAAAACAGAAAAACAAAAAAGCAAAGCACAATAAAAAGAAAATCAAGGGACCAGCAGGAAATAAAAGAATACTTTGGAAAATGTTGACATGGAGATATTCTTTAAAGGTTTTACTATATTCTTTAAAGGTTTTACTTTTACTACATTCTTTAAGGTAGTAACTGGTTCTTTCTATTCTAATTAGCTGTTCAATGACAAGATATGTATCAAAACGCCATACACTGTATGTCAATCAAGTTCCAAGATGATTAATCTCCATGTAAAGGAACCATCTTTACACATATCACAAACTAAGAGCTTTATTCTAATTATTTGCGTGCAGTAAAAGCTACTTATGCTTGATGTGCTAACTGACTTGGCCACAAATGTAATATTTGACAGATCACTTTACATGTTATCAAAGTAATTTCAGATAGTGCTGTAAACTGCACAATTAAAAATCAAATTGGTCATTATGAAGACAGCAAAATGCCCCCTGTAAATATTCAGCAATTATGAATTCTTAGCTATTTTATACATTTTAACTTTTGTTAGAAATGCTAAAATCATATTTGTTTTATAGCTACATGTAATACATTTTAGATTTAATGTGACAAAAAAAATACCGTCATAACATTTAAAAGGATTTTCTTATCAACAGCTACCCAGATGCTACAACCGTCAGTTATGCCATGCCAGTGTCTGGTCTCATGCCAACTTAATACGACTTGGTTCCACTTACCACCCTTTCAATTTCCCAGCTGGCCTCAATTTCTTAGGGCATTTTAGAATTATCACAATAATCTTTAAGATATGTTTTGCTTACTGTTAAGTCAGGTTTCATGTTTCATAGAAATACACAATCAAACATGCAGGAGATTAAAATAGAAAAAGTAAATGCCCTTTACGACTCATTGTAAGCAATTTTCCAACCATTATTCTACAAAAATGTATTCATTTGCCCAACACTAATTACTTTTAATAACTCATTCTGTCTTATTCTGCCATTAATACACACTATAATACTAATTGTTGGCCTCATAAAATGATATATTCAATATTTTACATTTTTTAATATAAAATATTTGTAACAATTTATATTTTAATCCATGCCCACTAAGGCCATTTTTCATTTTGGTACGTTTATATTTTCCTCTCAGGCTTTCAAGAGCTTTAACCTTTTATATTTTTCCTATCAGAACAGCCATATGAAGGCTTGCTTTTGAGAAACGAAATGTGGTTTTGAATGACACCATTCAGTAGACCATATAATGTACTGAAAAACAAGGAAAAATTAGTATTTGAGGGGTAAAGGCGAAATAAAAAATGTCCATAATTTTTGCTTAGGTTTCCATTTAACTATGAGATAGAAATGACCTGTTGACTTGATTCCGCAGAACTGTATGATTCCAACAATAGCAAATTTATATAGGTTTTGATGCTATGGGACTTTTAGGATTTTTAAAAATAAGAACAAACTTTTCTTTTAAAATAGTTGATTTGGTAACCATTTGTGAGGTTCATGGTTTTAATTTTTCAATAATTAAGCTGTTTAGGGGCTTTCCTTGACAACCCATTGGCACTTTGCTATTACTTTGCGGAGGACAGATGGGGTCATAGCTATTTATTTAGAAAGGTCTGATTGCAGCAGTTAGAGGAATCTGCCTGTGGTATAAAAAACACATACAGGGAAGGGGTTAAAGGGAAAAGCTACAAGTCAGCAGTAAAAACCAGAAACTTGAGCAGGTCCTAACCTGTCTAGTATTAAAACCTTACCATGTGTCATATAACATCAGTGTGAAAAAGTGCAAGATAGAGCCTGAATAAGACACCCATCCATGGGAAGCTAAGCAGGTGGAATAGTTTACTTTGAAAGTAGGGCCACACAACAAAAAAGCATAAACTTGAGGAGGGCTATAAGTTGGTATACGTGCAAAGTATAAGAGCACATTCACACTGTATTTCACAGACAAAACCCAAGAAAAAAAACAAAAAAATCAAAACAAAATGAGCATATACCCTCCAAAAATTAAATGAGTAAATAGTAATGGTACATGTAAATAACATAAAATAACATACGGTACTTGGTTAACGCTATTTTGACAAAAAAAAAGTTAAAAAAGCCATCCTACAACGTCACAGTATACCAACGGGATGGTGCTAACCTGTGTAACCCTTTATTACTGCAGAATTATGAATCCTCACATCACACGAACTGAGTGCTGTGATGATTCCCTGATGCCAGGACTGGGCGGTCATGTAACATAGTAACATAGTAACATAGTTTGTAAAGCCGAATAAAGACTTGCGTCCATCAAGTTCGACCTGTTAGTTCTGTAATTGCTAAAGTTGATCCAGAGGAGGGCAAAAACCCAAAATGTTTTAGCCAATCTTCACCTGAGGAAAAATTCCCTCCCGACTCTGAAACCAGCAGTCAGAATAAATCCCTGTATCAACCTACTATTTTATTTTATTTTTAAGTATATGCTGAAATCTGCCTTGTATCTAGAAATGCATCCAGTCCCCGCTTGAACTGGTGTAGTGAATCTGACATTACCGTCTCCTCACTCAGTGAATTCCATATTCTCACTGCTCTTACCGTAAAGAACCCCTTCCTATGCTGGTGCTGAAACCTTTTCTCTTCCAGTCTTAGTGAATGCCCTCTTGTTACCGTAATATCCCTCCTTTTGAACAAATCCCGGGCAAGATCTCTATACTGTCCCCTAACATATTTGTACACATTTATTATGTCCCCCCTCAACCTTCTCTTTTCCAGGCTGAATAGTCCTAGTTTTGCCAACCTCTCTGGGTATTGCAGTCCCTCCATTCCCTTTATTAATTTTGGTGCCCTCCTTTGTACCTTTTCAAGCTCATTTATATCCTTTCTATATATTGGGGCCCATAACTGAGCACAGTATTCCAAGTGTGGTCTGACCAGTGCTTTGTACAGTGGAAGAACAATGTTCTCATCCTTTGCAGCTATACCTCTTCTGATACATCCCATTACCCTGTTTGCCCTTACAGAAGCGGCCTGACTTTGGGCACTCCAATTTAGTTTGCTATCAATCAAGATGCCCAAGTCCTTCTCCATCTCTGAATTCCCCAATGATTTCCCATTCAGTGAGTACTGGTGACTTCCATTTTTCCTTCCCATATGCATGACCTTACATTTCTCCTCGTTAAACCTCATTTGCCATTTAATGCTCCACCTACCCAGCTTATCCAAATCCCTCTGTAGGTCTGCACTGTCCTCTTTTGTATTAATTGTTTTACATAACTTTGTGTCATCTGCGAATATTGATATTTTACTATTTATCCCGTTGACTATGTCGTTAATAAAGATATTAAATAACATTGGGCCTAGTACAGACCCCTGTGGTACCCCACTAGTGACGCTTACCCAATCTGAGAATACTCCATTTATAACCACCCTCTGCCTTCTATCCTTTAGCCAGTTAGCTACTAACTTGCAGACATTTTCCCCCAGCCCCATCATTCTCATTTTGTATACCAGCGTATTATGTGGCACGCTATCGAACGCTTTTGAGAAGTCGAGATACACAACATCCACTGGTTCCCCCTGATCTAATCGAGAGCTAACCTCCTCGTAGAAGTCAATCAGGTTTGTTTGGCAGGAGCGATTCCTCATGAATCCATGTTGGTTCGGGATTAAAAGATTATTAGCATCAAGATGCTCCGTAATTGCCTCTTTAATGAAGCTTTCAAAAATTTTACCCACAACGGACGTCAGACTCACCGGCCGATAGTTTCCGGGGTCACTTTTCGCTCCCTTTTTGAATATTGGCACTACATTCGCCTGTCGCCAATCAAGTGGTACAGACCCAGTCTCAACAGAGTCCTTAAATATAAGATATAACGGTCTGTCTATCACATTACTTAGTTCCCTTAGTACCCGTGGGTGTATGCCATCAGGTCCTGGTGATTTGATTATTTTAATGTTACTGAGGCATTTCTGTACCTCAACTTGGGTTAGATTAGTCATACTTAGTGGAGGATTAAGCTTGTCACTTCTCATTTCTCCTGTTAGTTCTATTTCCTTTGTGAAAGTTGTTGAAAAAAAATTATTTAATAGATTAGCTTTATCCTCATTTTTCTCTATGATTTTGCCTTCCTCACTTTTTATCGGTCCAATATTATCCGATTTAATCCTTTTACTATTTATATACGTAAAGAACAGTTTGGGATTTGATCTACTTTCCCTAGCAATACGTCTCTCTGTTTTCTCCTTTGCTATTTTTATTTGTTTTTTTACAGGTTCTCGTTTTTTCCTTGAAACACATTAGTGCCTCCTTGCTGTTTTCCTGTTTTAATCTCTTGAATGCCTCTTTTTTGCTATTTAACGCCCCTTTTACGTTCTTGTTCAACCATATTGGTTTCCTCTTATTTCTGGCCCTTTTATTCCCATACGGTATATACCTCTCGCACTGAGTATTCAGAATTCTTTTGAAGGTTTCCCCTTTACTATTCGTATTCCATTGATTAAGTACTTTGTCCCAGTCAATAAGTTGAAGGTTTTCTATCAGCTGATCAAACTTCGCCCTCCTAAAGTTTAACGTTTTTGTTGTTCCCTTATTGATAACCCTACTGAAGGGCATTTTGAAGTCGATAATATTATGGTCGCTATTACCTAGGTGCCCCCTATCTGTACCTCAGTTATTCTATCGGCCTATTAGTCAATATTAAGTCCAACACGGCCTTCCCTCTCGTTGGTTCCTGCACTAGTTGGGAGAGATAATTATCCTTAATATTTATCAAGAACCTTTTTCCTTTCTGAGATCTACAGGTTTCTGTTTCCCAGTCAATATCCGGGTAGTTGAAATCCCCCATTACAATCACTTCATTATGTTTTGCTACTTTGTCTATTTGTCCTAATAGCAGATTCTCATTCTCCTCTGTTATATTTGGTGGCTTATAGCAGACCCCCAGTAATATTTTATTATTATTTTTTGCCCCCTCTATCTCTACCCACATGGACTCGACCCCCTCTTCTCCCTCTCCTATATCTTCCCTTAGTCTGGGTTTTAGACATGACTTTACATATAAGCAGACTCCTCCGCTTTTCCCCTGTTTCCGGTCCCTTCTAAATAAACTATAATCTAATAAATTTACTGCCCAGTCGTAGCTATCGTCTAGCCAAGTCTCTGTTATACCCACGATGTCATACCTCTCCTCCGATATAAGCGCCCACAGCTCATCCGCCTTATTGGTCAGGCTTCTTGCGTTGGTCAGCATGCAAGATAAAACTTTGGGGTTATTTAGCATCCTATTCTTCTCTAACTATCTAACTGTACTATCCCCACCCCCCTCTCCACCCTCATTATATTCACTTCTCCCCTTCCCCCTTGCTTGCCTCACATCCCACCTATTTCCTTGGTTTCCCCCCCCCGTCTCTAGTTTAAAAACTCCTCCAACCTATTAGCCATCTTCTTCCCCAGCACCGCTGCACCCTCCCCATTGAGGTGCAGCCGTCCCTATGGTAGAGCCTGTAGCCGACCGCGAAGTCGGCCCAGTTCTCCATGAACCCAAACCCTTCTGCTTTGCACCAACTCTTTAGCCACTTATTCACCTCCCTAACTTCCAGTTGGCGCTCCTGTGTGGCTCGCGGGATTGGTAGTATTTCTGAGAAAACTACCTTGGAGGTCCTTGCCCTAAGCATCCTACCTAGGTCCCTGAAATCATTTTTAAGGACCCTCCATCTACCACTCACTTTGTCATTGATGCTGATGTGGACCATGACCGCTGGGTCTTCGCCAGACCCACCCAGTAACCTGTCAACCCGATCCGCGATGTGCCGGACTCGAGCGCCAGGGAGGTAGCACACCGTTCGGCGATCCCGGTCTTTGTGGCAGATTGCCCTGTCTGTCCCCCTAATAATAGAGTCACCCACTACCAGAACCTGTCTTGCCTGCCCTACACTTCCCCCCTCCACCTAATTACTGGAGCATACACTCCCCCGGCGGTCAGAGGATCTGTCGTGCTCCAATAATGCCGGTTCTGAACCAGCCTTCCTATACTTCTTCCCTCTATCCCTCCTAACTGTTATCCAGCTCCCTGCCTGTTCAGCCTGCACTTCCCCTCTATGCTCCACCCCCAGTATTGACCCATTGATTGTCTGTTCGGTGAGCAACAAACTCCGTTCCATGTTGTCGATGCTCCTCAGTATCGCTATCTGAGCACTTAGATCCAGTGAAGTATGCGATATGACTGCTCCATGCCACATTCTGACTATATATATACAAATTGTATTCTTACAACAATACTGCTGTCTGTTGCCAAAAATTACTTTACATGCATGTAGTTATGTAGTATTTTAGGGTTACGGATGTTTTCTAAGTGCAGGGCAAATTTAAGACAAAAAATATCTATTAAAGAAAAACAAAACCAGGGTAATGTTTTGCACAACTCTTTTAATAGTACAAATTAAAAAGCGTACTCACCACAAAGTACCGTTATCATTAATTTAAATTTCTTTGCATGCATGTATTTAAGTACTTAGTGACCAAGCTAAATTTGTGTGTCAATATATGGGTATGTGGAGCAATAACTTTGGAATGTTTCAATATATCGCAGTGATTTTGAGATTCTTTTTTTGTGACACATTATACTCTATGATTGTAAAAAGTAATACATTTAAGTCAATATATCTTGCACTTATTTATGAAAATATCAAAAATTTAAGAAAAATGTAAAAAAGGGGTAATTTTCAAACTTTGAATACCGTTAATCCAGATAGTTATGCCTCACCAAATAGTTAATGCATAACATGTACCTTATAATCTCAGCCCCAGAGAATGTGCAAGAATAGACCAAGTCCTTAAACCAAAATAATGGGTACACATGTAAAGTTGGAATATACAAAAATAAAAAAACAATACCCTCAAGAATAATTATAATAATAATAATGTAACACAATTCAAAAAATATTTGAAGAATGGGTGTGTAATAAATATAATGTTTCAGAGCTTAAAAGCTGCTGTATTCAGTGATACGTGTGGAGCCTCTCTGTCCTCCTCACCCTTGTCTCCAGATATGTTTGGATAAGTTTTCTTCTCTATTTTTTTTGCCTGAGGGTTAATGTCACTATATATCTCTCACACTGACCTCATTCTTTTCACTCATACAAGTTAAGCACTGCCAAGTGGTTTTACAGCTTGAAAGTCTTGGGGACAAAAGCCATATAGTGGACTAGTTCCTGCGGTGCATTAAGCACCATCTCTCACTTTGGCTGGCTCCCTATCAAATGCAGCTTGGAATTGTTATGAGCGCCAATGCTAGGAATATTCTGGTTGAATGCTCCTTGCATGGTCCTCGTTCTGAATTTAAATGTGCAACATTTCTTTCAGAAATATGCCCACTTAAGGAAGGTTGGGCTATGGATAGTGAAGTATCAGTTTATTTAACCATTATACCAAGGTAAAGCATACGCCCTTTGCTTTGCAAAAACAGAAAGGTCTGCCAGGACACAGCTTGATATGTGACATCACAGCCTGCTTGCATACAATGCTGAATATGTTGGAGCATCTGTATGAGCAGTGTAAAGCGGTTACTGACTGTGTCATGCAGCAGCCAAATTGGACAGTAGGTTAATTTGACATCCACAATTGGCAGCTGATGAAGGACGTGTCTTGCCTACTGAAGTCGTGTGAAGTGGCGACAAAATTTGTCATATGGTATAACTGTGGAATCAACAATGTCATCCACCTAATATTTATCATTGATACAGCATTCACCAATATGAATCCAGTGTTTTTTGAGAGCCTTCAAGGTCCATGACACAATTTGCAGGATTTAAAGGCGGAGCAAAATGAAGTGGAGGAGCAGCAAATTGGGAATGTAGAGGAAGGGGGACATATAGTTGTCATCGGAAGGGGTCGTGGCTGCCAGTGACCGTGAAAATGATGATGCTGGCCATAATAACCCCCTGTCGCAGCAGGATGATAAAAATTAACTAACAGTGGCCCTTTCTAATGTTGATGAGCCCAGCAATCTGTATGCTAGAATGCTTTTGGCCATCAAGCAAATGGATAACTATTGGTTCCCCATGATTTTAGACCTTTGCTACAAAATTAAAATGTAAGAATTTAATTCGTTTTCCAAAAAGGAGTCCAAAGTTGGATTTTTTCCAGTATAACCAGCGTTACCTGCACTCTTCGAAGCTTGAACAGACACCTGATGATCTGAAGTTTGACCACAAGACCCCTCTATGATCCCCGCAGATCCATCAATCTCTTGACTGTGCCATCATTTGGGCTACAATAATTAGCAAATGCAGAGGCAACTTCAACTACTGTATGTCTAACATGATGGACCAGACATTTTATCTGCTACTGAACCAACCTGACACACTTCAGCAAATGGAAGTACAGGTTCAGTCTTACCTAGACTGTGTCATTTCTCAGGTAGAAACCCTTAGCTCTAATCCAATGGATTGTGGGGTTTCTAGTCACTTGGGTGCGTCGGGAAGCAAACAGGAAGCACTTCCATTTTAATGTCCATGTTGGTTTATTACCTCATAAACCATCCACAAGCAAAAAGAAAACAAACAGCCTTTAGTGCAGATGAAACAAAGAAAACAGTACTTTAGGCAAAGTATCTGGTTAGCCAATCCTGTGGTCACACAGGCTGGATAGCATCCAGTACACTGGCTCAGTCTGGAGATAACAACACACAGGAGGTCTTCTCCCTCCATACACAGACCATGTGTCAAATAAAGGACTCCATGTTAACCTCTTAACCGCACCCAGAGGTGAGGTATGTGGGCAACTAGACCCGCCCATCTCTCAGGCTGCCCGTAAGACCTGGGCCCAGATGCACTAAACAATCCTCTTAGTGCTTATGTGCCCTAGGGCAACATTCCAGGATTACATTACAGACAACAACCATCTCTGTGATACATACCTCCCATCAACTATGTGTTCGAGAGCTATCTTACAGGATTTATGACATACAGATTAGACCAGTAGAAAGAACTCAAAAAAGGACATAGCAACAGTCAATATAATGGGCCCAAAAATAATCTAATTAAGAGTTCCCCCATAAGTAAAGTGTGGTATAGGGGTGATGTTCTCCCAGTTAATAGGACACAAAGAAGAATGGAGTAAATCCATCTCACCAAAGGAATTAATTAAAATAAAGATGCATTATTAGTACAAAAATTAAAACCATTAATAATACATTTATAGAAGTCCATCAGATAGTCCATCAGATAGGATACATGGAAAAATGAAACAAGGTGTCCACCTACATGATAAATATGTGCAAATCCAAAATAATTAATCAAAGTAGAACCTGTCGAGTAAAGACTGATATCAATGAATATGTATGATATCATGTGTAGTCACACACAGAGGTATGACATCAAGATATTATATGGAAAAGTATAGAATTAAAGTGCAAGTGCAACAGGAGTATAAATAAACAGTATATTGTATCAATGTACTCAAATAAAAGCATTTCCACATATTTGAATAGCGAGCCATAGCATGTGGTGTAAATCAAAACAGTCAAGGCATGGTATCAAGATATAAATTCATTGGAATGGCTTACCCATAATAGTAAGGGAGAAAGGACACCTGCTGATTAAGCCCAGATGCGCATTTCGCTGTCGTTTTCATGAGGGGTTAAACCTCAGTGCTGACAATCTGGCTACTCTTTTTCCAAGAAAAAAAATCAATCATCTCTGTCAGGACATTTTCTCCCAATCCCCTCAAAACTTTGATCCTCTTCCCTCCAACACCTCAAGTTCACTTACCACTTTTGAACCGGTCACAGAAGAAGGTAGCAGGCTTCTCGCTTCTTCTCATCCTAAAACCTGCACAAATGACCCTTTCCCTCACATCTCTTTCAGTTCCTCTACACAGCAGTCACTACATACCTAACTAAAATATTTAACCTCTCTTTTTCTTCCAGTATCTTTCCTCCTTAATAAAACATGTTGTCATAATACCTTTACTATAAAGACAGTCACTCGACCAGAACTGTGCTGCTAACTACAGACCTGTCTCTAATCTCCCCTTCATCTCTAAACTCCTGGAATGCCTGTTCCACTCTCCTTTAATCTGCTATCTCTCAGATCACTCTCTTCTTGACCCTTTAAAATCCGATTTTCATTATGTACACTCTAGTGAAACAGTGTTACTAAAGTCTATAATGATTTATAATGATTTATTGACAATTAAATCTAACCTACTCCCTGATGATTGTCCTTGATCTCTCTGTTGGATTTGACACTGTTGATCACCAATTTCTCATCTCTGTGCTGCACTCTCTAGGCCTCAAGCAAACTGCTCCCTTGTTTCTTCTCCTACCTCTCTGACCACTCATTCACTGTATTATTTGCTCGATCTTCTTCCCTTCCTTTTCTCTCTATACACTGCCCCGATTGGACAAACTATCAGCAGGTTTGGTTTCCAGTACCATCCACTGTATATGCTGATGATACCCAATTATACACATCTTCTACTGACATCACCCCCACCTTAATGCAAAATACCAGTGATTGTCTTTCTGCTGTCTCTAACACCATGTCCTCCCTCTATCTGAAATTGTATCTATCATGTCCTCCCTCTATCTGAAATTTCTCCAGAAATTCTCATGTTTCCTCCCTCTACTAACCTGCATATACCTGATACTGAAATTCCCTTGGGTAGTCCAACCATAACTCCCAAGCAGCATGCTCACTGTCTTGGGGTCATATTTGATCCAGAACTTTCCTTTATCTTATATAACTAATCAATCACTTGCTCATGTCACATACATCTTAAAAACCTATCCAGGATCTGACCTTTTCTCACCTTTGAAACTGAATAAACTCATACTGTTGCTCTTATTCATTCTTGTCTGGACTACTGCAACTCTCTATTAATCAGTCTCCCTCTTTCTAAACTTTTTCCACTCCAAACTATTGTGAATTTGGTAGCTAGGGTAGTATTTGTGTCCAACTGCTACACAGATGCCGTCACCTTGTGCCAGTCATTGCACTGGTTAGCTATCCACTACAGTGTACAATATAAACTCATCTCTCACCCACAATGCTTTCCATACACTCTGCACCACTTTACATCTCCCCCCTCATATCTGTCTATCACCCAACCCCTGTTCTCCATTCTGCAACTGATTTAAGACTAACATCCTCCATAATCCGTATCACCAACATCTGTCTCCAAAACTTCTCTCGTGCTGCAGCAGTATTCTAGAATGCGCTACCCTAGATGATCTGATTAATACCTAGTCCCCACATTTTTAACCATGCTTTAAAATCAAATCTATTAAAACAGGCCTTATCACCTTACTTCACAAATCTAACTCTTCACTGTTCCCCCTTTTTACATTTTCCTCAAAATCTGGTCCCTTCTATTAATTTGCCGCCACATCCTCCATGCACCCTATAGCAATAGGTAGCTCTATTTAGACAGATACTGATGCTGATGATTTGCTTATACAGGATTGTTTGAAAACACCTATTTATTATAATGATGGCTGGAACATACTTGATAAGCACATTTTACCTACTGTGTCCATCCCCTACATTTCCTTATAAATTGTAAGCATGTGAGCAGGGCCCTCACTCCTCCTGTAACTGTTGAACTATGTGTTACTTTGTAATGTCATTATTGTCTGTACATGTTACTGCTTAATTGGAGAGTTGTGTGGAATACTTTTGCGCTATGTATATAAAATTATTATCACTATTATCTACCTGAGAAAGAACAGAGTCTAGATATGACTGAACCAGGCTGTTCAGCCAGTGCACCTGTTTTGCTGAAGTGTATATGATTATTGCAATGGCAGTTCAAACATTTGGTCCATCAAGTCAGAGATAATGTAACTGCGGTTGCTGACTTGGCTACTTGTTGTAGGCTTAACACTGACGCAAGTGAGGGAGTGTTGAATCTGCTGGTCTATTGTGCAGTCAGCAGGATTTTACTCAGTGAAAGCTTCACAAAGCAGTTAATAGCTTATTCTGTTAAAAATTCAATTTGGACTGCCTTTTGGAAGCTGCAAAAAATTCACAGATTTGGCTTTTATAGCAAGGGTCTAAAAGCATGGTTATCCAATAGTTGTCACTTTATTTGATGGTCATATTATGCCTGGCATTTCACAAGCATTCTAACATTCATCCTGCCATGCTGGTCATCACGACCAACTGCCCCATTGGTACATTTTCATAACACCGCTGCAACGGTTATTTGTCATAGCCAGAGTTTTCATTGTTTTCACTGTGTCAGTTTGTCTGTCTCAAAATGGGGATCTAATCGTGTGCTCATGTCTGTGGAGTTGTGTGTTCTCATGTTTTGCTATCTCCATTCATTGGTATGAAAGTTCTGAAAAATTTTGACCATGCTTCCCAACAGTGGTGTGCAACACTGCCTTACAACTTTTTCAGACATTTACGGCATATACTGAAGATATAAATGTATAAGATGGTTGTCCCATCACATCTATCTATTTTAACACTGTAAAAGGTCTTGTTTGCAATAAAGGGTATATATATCATATATATGACAAGTTATGGTTAGATTCATCTATAATTTTAATAGAAGGTGAGAACTTATGAAGGGATTCCTTCTAAAAAAAAGTCTAGGAAAAATTATCCTAGGATCATGGAAAGAAGGTTGGGGCGCAGATAAGTACCTTGTTATATGGTTTCAGGTAAAATGGATTTATTAAGCAAAAAAAGGGTACTTTAATCTGTGCTATGTGAATCCATCACCTTTTTATAAACCCCTTTTTATGTTCAACTAATACACAGATATTGGGAAAGTTTCCTGTTTACATAAAACATTGTTTTGGGTTTATACACTAACAATTCTTCATTGCAACAGGATTTAATGCATCAACCAAATACAGGGTTGTTAACAGGGACATATCAGTAAAGGATGCAGATGGAGTAGTTACACAAAGGCCCAATGCCTAAGGAGACCAAATATCCTGTTTACCACATTAGTACTATAAAAACTACGTGGTGGGCATCAGTCAGTCTCCATTACAACCTTTGCACTGGAGCCCATGATCAACAATTTATACCTCATGTTGTGATCCATGTATGCTTCAGTTCCCCTCTTTTTATAATGGGAATTTACAAGGAACTTTATTTTCCTAGAGTAACTATTTCATATCGGCCGGCATTCACAGGAGGATCGTGATGACAAGAAGCTGTCATGACAGCTGGCATGTGCATGAAAATATGCCCACATCAAAGATGGGGAGGCTACCTATGACATATATATGTCATAGGTCATAAAAGGAAAGAAACATCCTTGAAAATAAATGCCTACTATCTGCTGAATATAGTTCATACCAAGTTATTCTTAAAGAGTAACCGTTGTTTTAATTTTTATTTCTTAAATCAATGGTGCTCATGAAAAAAAGCAACTTTGTAACATATTTTTATCAGAAAAATGTGCTTCTTTTTCTTCCAGAATTGATCAGTCATTATCAAAATTCACACTTCTGAAGTAAAATCGGTATTCAGTGAAGACAGACTTTCCCATTACTCAGATAGGAGATGACAGCTGCTAGGAATGCAATTCTATGTAGATGGAGGGGGAGGGGCTAGAGGCAGAGCTCCTCCCTCCTCCTCTCCCTCCTATCTAGATGGAATCTTATCAGTAGCAGCTGTCATCTACTACCTCAGTAATGGGAAAATTTGTCTTCACTGAAAACAGATTTTACCTCAGAATTGGAAATTTTGAAAATGACTGTTAAATTTTGGCAGAAAAGGAAGCTGATTTTTCTGATAAGATATATTACAAAGTTAATTATTTTTACATGTACTATTGATTTATTAAATTAAAATTAAAGTGATGGTTACTCTTTAACCCCTTAAGCCCCGCGGGTGGTTTGCACGTTAATGACCGGGCCAATTTTTACAATTCTGACCACTGTCACTTTATGAGGTAATTACTCTGGAACGCTTCAACGGATCCCCCTGATTCTGAGACTGTTTTTTCGTGACATATTGTACTTCATGATTGTGGAAAAATTTCTTCGATATCACTTGCGTTTATTTGTGAAAAAAACGGAAATTTGGCGAAAATTTTGAAAATTTTGCAATTTTCAAAATTTGAATTTTTAAGCCCTGAAATCAGAGCGATATGTCACACAAAAGAGTTAATAAATAACATTTCCCACATGTATACTTTACATCAGCACAATTTTGGAACCAAAATTTTTTTTTGTTAGGGAGCTATAAGGGTTAAAAGTTGACCAGCGATTTCTCATTTTTCCAACAAAATTTACAAAACCATTTTTTTAGGGACCACATCACATTTGAAGTCACTTTGAGAGGTCTTTATGACAGAAAATACCCAAAAGTGACACCATTCTAAAAACTGCACCCCTCAAGGTGCTCAAAACCACATTCAAGAACTTTATTAACCCTTCAGGTGCTTCACAGGAATTTTTTGAATGTGGAAGAAAAAAATGAACATTTAACTTTTTTCACAAAAATGTTACTTTAGACCCAATTTTTTTTATTTTCACAGGGGTAACAAGAAAAAATGGACCCCAAAATTTGTTGTGCAATTTCCCCTGGGCACGCAGATACCCAATATTTGGGGAAAAAATACTGTTTGGGCGCACGGCAGGGCTCGGAAGGGAAGGAGCGCCATTTGACTTTTTGATTGTAAAATTTGCTTGAATAATTAGCGGACGCCATGTTGTGTTTGGAGAGCCCATGTGTGCCCAAACTTTGGAGCTCCCCCACAAGTGACCCCATTTTGGAAACTAGACCCCCCAAGGCACCTTTCTAGATGCATAGTGAGCACTTGGAACCCCCAGGTGCTTCACAAATTGATTCGTAACAATGAAAAAGTGAAAAAAAAAAACACTTTTTCATTTTTATGAATCAATTTGTGAAGCACCTGAGGGTTCCAAGTGCTCACAATGCATCTAGATAGGTGCCTTGGGGAGTCTAGTTTCCAAAATGGGGTCACTTGTGGGGGAGCTCCAATGTTTGGGCACACAGCGGCTCTCCAAACGCAACATGGTGTCGCTAACAATTTGAGCCGATTTTCCGTTAAATTTGTTAGAGGACACCATGTTGCATTTAGAGAGTCCCTGTGTGCCCAAACATTGGAGCTCCCCCACAAGTGACCCCATTTTGGAAACTAGACCCCCCAAGGCACCTATCTAGATGCATAGTGAGCACTTGGAACCCCCAGGTGCTTCACAAATTGATTCGTAACAATGAAAAAGTGAAAAAAAAAACACTTTTTCATTTGTATGAATCAATTTGTGAAGCACCTGAGGGTTCCAAGTGCTCACTATGCATCTAGATAGGTGCCTTGGGTGGTCTAGTTTCCAAAATGGGGTCACTTGTGGGGGAGCTCCAATATTTGGGCACACAGCGGCTCTCTAAATGCAACATGGTGTCCGCTAACAAATTTAACGCAAAATTGGCTCAAATTGTTAGCGACACCATGTTGCGTTTGGAGAGCTGCTATGTGCCCAAACATTGGAGCCCCCCCACAAGTGACCCCATTTTGGAAACTAGACCCCCCAAGGCACCTATCTAGATGCATAGTGAGCACTTGGAACCCCCAGGTGCTTCACAAATTGATTCGTAACAATGAAAAAGTGAAAAAAAAAACACTTTTTCATTTTTACGAATTAATTTGTGAAGCACCTAGGGGTTCCAAGTGCTCACTATGCATCTAGATAGGTGCCTTGGGGGGTCTAGTTTCCAAAATGGGGTCACTTGTGGAGGAGCTCCAATGTTTGGGCACACAGGGACTCTCCAAATGCAACATGATATCCGCTAACAAATTGAATGGAAAATCGGCTCAAATTGTTAGCGGACACCACATTGCGTTTGGAGAGCCCCTCTGTGCCCAAACATTGGAGCTCCCCAACAAGTGACCCCATTTTGGAAACTAGACCCCCCAAGGCACCTTTCTAGATGCATAGTGAGCACTTGGAACCCCCAGGTGCTTCACAAATTGATTCGTAATAATGAAAAAGTGAAAAAAAAAACACTTTTTCATTTTTACGAATCAATTTGTGAAGCACCTAGGGGTTCCAAGTGCTCACTATGCATCTAGATAGGTGCCTTGGGGGGTCTAGTTTCCAAAATGGGGTCACTTGTGGGGGTGCTCCAATGTTTGGGCACACAGGGACTCTCTAAATGCAACATGGTATCCGCTAACAAATTGAATGGAAAATCGGCTCAAATTGTTAGCGGACGCCACATTGCGTTTGGAGAGCCCCTCTGTGCCCAAACTTTGGAGCTCCCCCACAAGTGACCCCATTTTGGAAACTAGACCCCCCAAGGCACCTATCTAGATTCATAGTGAGCACTTGGAACCCCAGGTGCTTCACAAATTGATTCATAAAAATGAAAAAGTGTTTTTTTTTTCACTTTTTCATTTTTACGAATCAATTTGTGAAGCACCTGGGGGTTCCAAGTGCTCACTATGCATCTAGAAAGGTGCCTTGGGGGGTCTAGTTTCCAAAATGGGGTCACTTGTGGGGGAGCTCCAAAGTTTGGGCACAGAGGGGCTCTCCAAACGCAATGTGGTGTCCGCTAACAATTTGAGCCGGTTTTCCATTCAATTTGTTAGCGGATACCATGTTGCATTTAGAGAGTCCCTGTGTGCCCAAACATTGGAGCTCCCCCACAAGTGACCCCATTTTGGAAACCAGACCCCCAAGGCACCTGTCTAGATTCATAGTGAGCACTTGGAACCCCAGGTGCTTCACAAATTGATTCATAAAAATGAAAAAGTGTTTTATTTTCACTTTTTCATTTTTACGAATCAATTTGTGAAGCACCTGGGTGTTCTAAGTGCTCACTATGCATCTAGATAGGTGCCTTGGGGGGTCTAGTTTCCAAAATGGGGTCACTTGTGGGGGAGCTCCAATGTTTGGGCACACAGGGGCTCTCCAAACGCAATATGGCGTCCGCTAACAATTTGAGCCGATTTTCCATTCAATTTGTTAGCGGACACCATGTCGCGTTTGGAGAGCCCGTGATGTGCCTAAACAGTGGAGCTCCCCCACAAGTGTCCCCATTTTGGAAACTATACCCCTCAAAGATTTTATTAAGGTGTATAGTGAACATTTTGAACCCAGAGGTACGGCACATTATTTGTTTACATTAGGTCATCATATTGAATAAGTTGTCATTATTCTTGAGCGCAAGTGCTCGCTACTTGAGTTTGCATCGGGTACTCAGGTATGCACCATGTACAGCGTGTGCTCGAGTGACATGCTCGAGTCCCTGCTCCGCATGTTTCACGGTTATTATACACCCAAAAAAAAACATGCGGGGATCGCTCGTGCATGGCAGGCAATCCCCGTAAAGTTTTTTGGCCGCGAAGCATATGGGGCAGAGACTCGAGCATGTCACTCAAATACCCACGATACTAAATGCATACCAGAGCACCCGATGCAAACTCAAGTAGCGAGCACTTGCTCTCAACACTAGTCGCCATATCGTCATCTTTTTTTCTTACTTTTGAAAAAAATCCCAACCCCAGCCCTAACCCTAGCACAACCCTAGCCCCAGCACAACCCTAGCCCCAGCACAACCCTAGCCCCAGCACAACCCTAGCCCCAGCACAACCCTAGCCCCAAACCCAGCCCTAACCCTAGCCCAATCCTAACTCAAGAGTTTATTTTTGACGCCTTTCCTTGTGCGGCATAAGTGATTAGACGACTTTATTCTTCGGGTCGGTGTGATTACAGCAATGCCAGAATCATATGGGGTTTTTATGACTGACAGCTGTCACACACTAAAAGACGCATTTTTTGTAAAATCTAGTTTTTGCATCGCCATATTTTGAGAGCTATAATTTTTCCAGATTTTGGCAGACAGTCATGTGACGGCTCGTTTTTTGCGGGATGACTTGACGTTGTTATTGGTGCCATTTTCAGGCACGTGACATTTTTTGATCGCTTTCTATTCCGATTTTTGGGAGGCAGAATAAACAAAAACCAACAATTCAGGAATTGTTTTTTTTTTTTTTTTTTTTATTCTGTTCCGCGTGTGGTAAAATTGATGAGGCAGCTTTACTCTTCGGGTCAGTACGTTTACAGCGGTACCACATTTGTATCATTTTTCTATGTTTTGGCGCTTATACACAATAAAAGCTATTTTATAGAAAAAAATATTTTTTAGTATCGCTTTATTCTGAGAGCTATAACTTTTTTATTTTTCGGCTGATGGAGCTATATGGTGGCTTGTTTTTTGCGGGACGAGATGATGTTTTCAGCGGTATCATTTTTATTTATATGCGTCTTTTTAATCTCGTGTTATTCCACATTTTGTTTGGCGGTATGGTGATAAAGCATTGTTTTTTGCTTGTTTTTTTTTTTTTTTTTTTTTACCGTGTTCACTGAAGGGGTTAACTAGTGGGACAGTTTTATAGGTCAGGTTGTTCCGGACGCGGCGATACCAAATATGTGTACTTTTATTGTTTTTTTTTATTTTTTTTATAATAATATTTATTGATGGGTACATTATATTTTTATTTTTGGTGTATTATTTTTTTTATTTTTTTATAATATTTTTGCACATTTTTTTTTTTTTTTTTTCCCACTTTCACACAGTTTATACACTTTATTACTTTGTCCCACTCTGGGACTTTCACTTTTTTTTTTCTGATCGCCTGCATGGCATAGGAATGGAGCACCATCCCTATGCCATGAAGGCTGTCAGAAGTGCACAGTGTGAAGATTGCTTGGAGATGCACTGCGCATGTCCAAGCAATCTTCCTGCTCTCCGGTGACCCGGATGTTGTCATGACGACATCGGGTCGTCATGGCAACACCCGGGAAGCCTTTGCAGACTGCGCTGGAAGCCGGAAGAGGAGGTGAGTATCGCCGATCACCTCCCCTTGCCCCCGCAATGCCGCGATCGACTTCGATCGACTTCGATCGCAGCATCGCGGGGGTTAATGTGCTGGGAGCGGTGCGTGACCGCTCCCTGCACATAGTACCGGGTGTCAGCTGTGACAATCAGCTGACACCCGGCGGCGATCGCGCCCGCACAGCCTGTGTGCGCGCGCGATCGCGATGACGTACTAATACGGGTCTGGCTCTTAAGTCCCAGGGCACAGACGCGTATTAGTACGTCAGATGTTATTAAGGGGTTAAGTGAACATATGTTTAGTTATGAACTATGGTCCCCCTCATTGAACTCTGTAACATCTGATCCTGGCCGGTTGAATACCATGGCCTCATGCAGTCTGCAAGGGTGTATCACCATCACAGCTAAAGTCAACACATCCAGACAGGACCCTCATTTTCATGTAGCATGCCAGGGTGTGAAGCATGAGTATCTTGCCCACGATTACCATTCTGCGCCACATTACACCCAACTAATTCTTCTCTTTTCTCTGCTCTATGTAGAAAGAGGAAGTCTCTTGTCCCTGCATTTATCATTCCCCTCTTCAAGTCCTGACCCATCTGCAACCCCCTTCCCCTGCCAGGAAATTTTGCAATGACTTATGACTCATACAAGGAAAATTGACCGCTTGTTTCTAATCACGTTTCTAATCTAGTCAGTTTTTAATCACATGATGTCATAGAATTAGTGGAAGAATTAGCTGGGTAGAAAGGCAAAATGAGCAATTGTAAGTACACAGTGCTATATAATATGATGAATGCAATATATTAAGAGGATAAAAATGTTGATTGGCGTGCTTCTTTAAGTGGTGGCAGGTTTTACATCACTCTAGCCGACTCTTGGCATTTTGTGTGGTAGTCTAAGGCTTGGGTGAAGTTGTTTGATAGAAGCCCATCTCATAAGCCTTTGATTAATTATCCTTGTGCTGATATCACTTCAAGAGTAGTGTTGAGTGAATTTGTTCGGCATTTCAAATTCGGGTTTGTGTTTCCGGCTTGCAGGAGCCAAAAAATAAGCTCCGCCCATGAACATCCCTGATTTGCCACGCTGTCACGCAGATAACATTTGCGTGACAGCATGGCAAATCAGGGATGTTCGCAGGCAGAGCCGATTTTTAGGCGCGAACAAGCCGGAACCCCGAACGCAAACCCGAATTTGAAATGCCGAACAAATTCGCTCAACACTATTCAGTTTATAGTGAGTGATGTAATGGGGGATAGGCATTTTTTATGTGCCATATAGTCAGCAGCCCCAGGTTTGTGAGTGTTCATGATATATAACTTATTGGCTTTTGTTAAACAGTAGATTATTCCACTTTACAGTAATAGCACTTACAGTTAAATGAGCATATTTAGCACATCAGAAATTTTACAAAATTTTCGCACTATAAAAATTATCCCCTTTCTGTCGCTGCCAGTTTTAATTTTTATTTTTTCACCTCCTTCTTCAAACAGCTATGCTTATTCCTTTTGTCGATGAAGCTGTACAAGGGATTGTTTTTGTTGCAGGATGAGATGTAGTTTTTAATGACACCATTCAGTTTAGCATATAATGTAAAGCAAAATTGGCAAAAAAATTCTAAGTGGGGTGAAATGCTAAAAAAATTGCAAATCTATATTTTAGATTTTTTTTTCTAAGGATTTCATTATGTGGTAAAAGTTACTATACTTCTCAATTTTCCAGGTCAGCATGATTAAAAAGATATCAAATTTTAATAGTTAAATTATACTTTAGTTCTTTGCATAAAATTAAGTGCTTAGATAAAGAATTTGGTTTGTGTAGCTATTTTCTTTGACCTAAGTGTTTTATTTTTCTATGATGTTGAATGAGTACCATATATACTCGAGTATAAGCCAATCTGAATATAAGGAGAGGCACCTAATTTTACCACAAAAAAATGGGAAAACTTATTGACTTGAATATAAGCCTAGGGTGGGAAATGCAGCAACTTCTGGTAAATTTCCCCATCCTGGTAAGTATTGCCTACTCATCACCAATCCTGGTATGTATGGTCCCCTCGTCCCCAATCATGGTATGCATTGCCCCACCATCCCTAATCCTGGTATGCATGGCACCACTCATCCATAATCGTGGTATGCATGGCCCCATCATTCCCAATTCTGGTATGCTTGGCTCCCCTCAACCCAATTATGTTATGCATGTCCCTATCATCCCCAATCCTGGTATGCATGGCACCCCTCATCCACAATCCTGGTATGCATGGCCAGATCATCCCCAATCCTGGTATGCATGGCACTCCTCATCTCCAATCCTGAAATGCATGGCTCCCCTCATCCCCAATCCTGATATTTATGGCCCCCTCATCCCCAATCCTGATATGCATGGCCCCCTCATCCCCAATCCTGATATTTATGGCCCCCTCATCCCCAAACCTGATATGCATGGCCCCCTCATCCCCAATGCTGATATGCATGGCACCCTCAGACCTAATCCTGGCATTTATGGCCCCCTAGCCTGGCTTGCATGGCCTCCCATCACTGCACACATTAGAAAAATAAACACTCATAATCACCTTCCTCACCTCTGCTCCAGCGCTGCTCATGTTCTGCCAAAAGCAGCTCTCCTCCGCATCTGAGCAGCGCATGACGTCACTGCCATGTGCCCTCAGACGACGAAGTGAGCTGCAGGGATATTAACTCCTCTCCACGCCGGGACTATGTGCATGGAGAAGAGTGAATATGCCTGTTCTTTAATGGCGTGTGCGGACAGTGTCAGCAGCACCGCAGCACCCGCTGTGGATCAGCTATCTTGTGTGCCCGCTACTAAAGAGAGTGAATATTCATTTCCCTTTAGCAATGGCCACATGTGGTAGCTGTAGCAGCGGCTACTGCGTGTGCCCCACTCCTCTGCTGCCGTAACACCCCCACTAGCCACCACCAGACTACGTACAGGTGCATCTCACAAAATTAGAATATCATCAAAAAGTTAATTTATTTCTGTTCTTCAATCCAAAAAGTGAAAAAGTGAAACTCATATATAATATAGAGTCATTACAAGCAGATTGATCTATTTCAAGTATTTATTTCTGTTAATATTGATGATTATGGCTTACAGCCAATGAAAACACAAAAGTCATTATCTCAGTAAATTAGAATACTTTACAAAAACAGCTTGAAAAATGTTTTAAAAATCCGAAATTTTGGCCTACTGAAATGTATGTTCAGTAAATGCACTTAATACTTGGTCGGGGCTCCTTTTGCATCAATTGCTGCATCAATGCGGCGTGGAATGGAGGCAATCAGCCTGGGGCACTGCTGAGGTGTTATGGAAGCCCAGGTTGCTTTGATAGCAGCCTTCAGCTCATCTGTATTGTTGGGTCTGGTGTCTCTCATCTTCCTCTTGACAATACCCCATAGATTCTCTACGGGGTTAAGGTCAGGCGAGTTTGCTGGCCAATCGAGCACAGCGATACTGTTGTTTTTTAAACCAGGTATTGCCTGCTGGAGAATTAAATTTCCATCTCCAAAAAGCTTGTCGGCAGAGGGAAGCATGAAGTGCTCTAAAATTTCCTGGTTTATGGCTGCGCTGACTTTAGTCTTGATAAAACACAGTGGACCTACACTAGCAGATGACATGGCTCCCGAAATCATCACTGATTGTGGAAACTTCCCATTAGACCTCAAGCAGCTTGGATTGTGGCCTCTCCAGTCTTCCTCCAGACTGTGGGACCTTGATTTCCAAATGAAAATTGGAACCCTGGGACCTTGTGGAGTGTGTCAATGACTGCCTTCTGGACATCTGTCAAGTCAGCAGTCTTCCTCATGAATGTGGAGCCTACTGAAACAGACTAAGGGACCCTTTTAAACACTTAGGAAGCCTTTTCAGGTGCTTTTTGTTAATTATTTTAATTTACTGAGATAATAAGTTTTGTGTTTTCATTGGCTGTAAGCCATAATCATCAACACTAACATAAATAAACACTTGAAATAGATCACTCTGTAATGACTATATTATATATGAGTTTCACTTTTTGGATTAAAGAACTGAAATAAATTAACTTTTTGATGATATTCTAATTTTGTGAGATGCACCTGTATTCACTCAGTATATACCCGATTATAAGCCGAAGGGGGCTTTTTCAGCATAAAAAAAGAGCTGAAAAAGTCGGCTTATACTCGAGTATATACCATAATTTAATTTTTTGTGGTGTGAGCTGTAGTTTTAATTCATACTATTTTGCAGGAACTTACTAGTTTTTCAATTCTCACAGTTGCATTTGTGTTCCCAATATCCATTTACTGTATGGGTTAAATTATTTTATGTTTTCAAAATTCGGACTTTCTTGAATGTGGCAATACCAAATATGCTTACTTTTAATTATTTTTTTATAAATATTTTTAGAATGGATAAATGGGATGAATTATATTTAGCCTCTCTTAGAGTACTTGAAGCTACAATTAGTTGATAGCTTGTATAGTACAGGCCTATACTTTAGTATAGCGGTATATTGTCAATTTAACAGTCTCCTGTGAAGCCCACTTTTAGTAGGCCTTCCACTGCAATAACAACACCATCTTCACTTTTGGGGTAAGTGCTGATGGGCAAGGTTAATGCACCATCATGGATTTAACCACTGAAATGCCACTGTCATTTTTTTATAGTTGTGTCTATGGGGGTGGACAGCAGGAAATTGCACACAGCATACATTTACAACATTTTAGCCTCACATGAAAATTGTGTGTGTCTTGCTGGGAAAAGGGAGTAGCTTAGCTGTAAAGGGGAATGGCTTGAAATGAGATGTTTGCCTAAGGGCAGGTGTACAAGGCTGTAGATTCTCTCATCTAAGAGAATCAGGCCGATTATGCAAATGACACTCTGGTCAGAGTTTGATCAGAGTTTGATGAGAGAGTGAGCACAGTGTGATCCAATTCTTACAGATGAGAAGATGGAAAGAAAAAATGTGTCCATCTTCTCCATTCTGCGAGGCTGCGGAAATTGGACTGCAACCATATTTCATATGAGTACAGTCTAATGTTTTCAATGCACACATTGACTTGCATGGCCAAGTGAGATCTGAATATTGGGTCAAACTAGGGCATGCAGCAATTTTTTCCATGAACAGTCTATGTCCAAGGGAAAAATCTGACCAGTGCATGGCCCCATAAACTAACATTAGTTTGAGTTTGATCTGATGTTTTGTCAGATCTCATTCACTCCGAAAATATGCTCATCTGCACCTGCTCTTTCTATGCAAAAATCTAGACACCAAAATATGGTGAAAAGTGAGTGAACTGAGGCTGTGTATAATTAGCCTCATCTAGCATGCACCACTGTGATACAATTGAAGCATTTTTAGACTGCCTTGTCTAAATTTGCACTGTCTATTTTTAGGACTGGATTAGTAAATCAGCCCCAATGTGATGCTTTGTACAGCGGCTGTAGCTCAATAGTAACATCTCCCTGTGTGCCTCGTCTGTGTGTGCTGTGCCTTAGACTACCACAAAACCTCAGTTGATGATGTCAAGCATCAATCTTTCACTCTCCTCTGGTCAGTTTCATTGAACAATTCTGATCATTTAAATATTCTGGTAATATTAGCTGATAATGATAACACATAAAAATACTCAAAAAACATAATAACAGATTCATTAAAATTTTATCCATTTTCAACAATGGAACGATGTATTATAGTTTAAGTAAACTGCTTTGATTTTCCTTTACAATCTTTCCACCTAAAAAGAATTCTGTACTATTGGTGGCAATAAAAAATAAGCTATTATGCCTATTAAAAAAAATAGCGAGCTAGCACCTAATCTCTTGAGAACCCTTATGATATTATATATTATAAAAGAACAATATTTAATTAGGAGAATGCGTGCCTGTGCAGATTTTGTATCCCTTAGTTTTGGCTTAAGCCCAGCTTGATAAATTAGATCCCATGACGTTACTTGAATAAGCTATGCAGAGCAAAAGACCTACTTTTTTTCTGGGCACACTGAAATTAACTTTTGGAAAAACCATCCTTGCAATATCATCAAGTACGTTTCAAGTGCTCCCAACTATAAACACACAAATCATCATTTAACGTCTCATTTATATGAAATTATTAGAATCAAGTAACAGCATTTACATTTCATTAGCTGAATATTTAATAGCATTTGAAATTATTTTGTTGTACAATACAAAGTTATATTGTGGTACCGTGTTAGCCAGAAAAATCGATGTAAATACTTTTATGCCAAAAATGACACAAGTATTCTTGGAGTGATACCTTTATTGGCTAACCAGAAAAATTGGCATATATATATCTTTTTCTGGTTAGCCAATAAAGGTATCACTCCAAGAACACTTGTGTCATTTTTGGCATAAAAGTATTTAGATCAAAATTACTTTGTAAATGACAAGACAAATTTTTCGGCATATATTATCAAAGTATTACCATGTAGAGAATTTAAATAGAGAAATCGAGCAATGATTAAATAATAGAAAGACTTGGCATATCTGTCATTCATAGTTTTAGGGTATGTGCCAATGACATCTTTTCCAGATGGGTAGCTTGCCGGAAAAAGCACTCAATAAAGATTAAAAGGAATGGATATATGCATTTCAATGTAAACATAACTTATTGTGCTTTTGTCCAGCTTTTTGACCACCTTTTAACTGCTTCATGTTAGTAAAGACTTGAAGTTGTTAAAACCAGTGACCAGTCCATTCTTTAGACAGCTTCCGCCTGGAAGCTGGTCACAAGTTGATACATACAAGTATAATAAGAAACTACACATGTGTGAAATAGGACAGATTGTATACATGTCAAGATTCCACCTATCAGTCGTAAATTAATATAATACTTTCTATACTTGCATGCTGCATGTGTTTTCCCTACCCCAGGGTTTTTGCTTGTTGCTATTTTGCCTGTCCTGGTTATTTGTAAGAATGTTTTTAACCAGTATTTAATAAAAATGTATATTTTATACACACTCCCTTTGCTCCTGCTCTTTTCAAATAAGTATAACAAGAAAGGCCAAACATCACTGAAAGTGACCAAAAATTGCACCAAACAAGACACTTCAAGAAAAACACTGCCAGCATATGGTTCAAGCTAAGTTAAGTATAATTAATGTGAACCAGACTTTGGGCTCAGATGAGCTGCCTCCAAGAGTTCTTAAATAACTCACTTCAATGTGTACCTGTTTAGAAATTTTAGAGGCTCTCCATATCTTTCCCAGGTAATTATAGACCAGAAAGCTTAACACCTATTGTTGATGGATGTTTGAAGGGTTTTAATCGGTATGAATGGAAATATGTAGTAGAAAATATTATTGTAAGGCATAACTAGCACAGTTTTACTAAAAACAGAAACTGTGAAACCAACCATATTTGTTTTTATGAAGTGACAAGTAACACATGTAAAAAACATTGGGTACTTAGTAGTGTTGAGCGAGTATGTTCTATTAACCCTTTTGCCGAGCTCCGAGTATTTACAGCTGCTCGGTGATATGGTTGAATTGCTCCCGTGTGCATGATTTGCAACTGTTTGACAGCTTTATTACATGTGAGGAATGTGTAGGAAATAGACATTCCTCACATGTAATAAAGCTGTCAAACAGTTGCAAATCATGCACACGGGAGCGATTCAACCATATGACCGAGCAGCTGTAAATACTCGGAACTCGGCCGGAGCTTACGCGGAACAGAACATACTCGCTCATCACTAGTACTTAGCTATCTATTTTTTTTTGTAAAAAATATATGTCCCACTTCGACAAGGTGTACCCAGTCTGATGATCCCTACTCTAATAACCCATCTCGCTACTGATTCTACGCTTTTTGGGTCAAAAAAATGTTAACAAAGTACCCTCTTTTAACATGAGTTACTATTTACTTACTGTGGGGTTTCTATGCATTGTTTTTACTTTTGGTTTTATTTGTCTGTTACTGGGCATAGTATGTATGTGCATCTTCATTTTACACTTATATTATCAGGTGTGTTGGCTTTTGTATTTTGGCTTTGCTTTAGTTTTTAGTATTTAGTACATTCGGGGATGTGGCCATCTCTTTGGTTTGTGCACTTTATATAGCCAGCTTTCCACAGGCAGATGTAAGACACAGTCAGGCCAATGTCCTACTCTGCCCTAATCAATTTTGAGACTTTCTGACAAATAATGTGAGTTACTAGAGTAACTAGAGTAATGACCATCCTAATTGGGTCTACCTTGTTGCGATGAGATGTCATTTATATTATTTTTTATTTTAAAAAATGTTAACCAAGCATCCTACATTTTTTGCATGTGTTACCATTTACTTATTGTAAGGTCTGTATACCTTAGTTTGATGTCAAATATAACCTATAATAAAAACATGTGGTATAGTGCAGTCCTTGGAAAATGTTCATAAGTTTTAAGCTGACTTGGACAAAGTCAATTTTTGGACATTTATTTGGTAAATGAGATTTAATGTAGATAAATGTGAACTTATGGGCACTAACACACATTCATCATATGTTCTAGGTGGTGTAAAACTAGGAGAGTCAAAGGTCGAGAAGGCTCTCAGTGATTTTGTAGATCACAGACTAAATAATGGCATGCAATGTTAATCAGCTTCTTGTAAGGACAGTAGGATATTTTCATGTATTAAAATAACCATAGACCCACAGGAAAGGGACATAATATTACCGCTTTACTACAAATACTCTCTAAAAAGTGGTAGTGTGGCCTCACTTGGAATGTGTGACTCAATTCAAGGCACCAATATATAGAAAGAACATAGAAAGAAGAGCCAGAAAGCTGATCAGGGACAAGGAGGATCTTACGTATGAGGAGGAAAAATTAAAAGAATTACATAAATTTATTCTTTAGCAAAGATGTCTATAAGGGGATCACCCATACTGTTAGTGACACCCATACTATTAGATCTTTTGGGTGGTCCAGCAATATGTAAGTAAGTCCCACTGGGACAAGAACCCCAAGTTCACACAGCCAACTCTAAAAGGGCCTGGCTGCACCCTGTAAAAGATGAAAAAATGTGCAACAGGAAAAGGATGTAAAAGATGTAAAAATGCATGATCTATTGGTCAAGAATTTGGCCAATATATGCAAGTTTGCAATATAAGTTAACTGTCATTATTGTCTTCTGAATCCCTACACTAGAATAAAAAGAAACTTACTGAAATAGACAAAAAATAAAAAAAATCACAGAAAATAGGCAGCAATTTTAACCAACATTAATTCACAATGCTAATGCACCACAGGATGCAGCTGGTCCCCATAATAAAGGCAGAGGCAGCACAGGTGCAAAATAATGATGAAACAACCACTCACACACTTACCATTAATGGTGGGGATGTTTGTCTAGTATCATAAAGGCACACAGATAAGGCTTGTACAAGGCGCCAGTCACACAGACACATGTAGTGCACAGTGTTTTACTTACAGCCTATTAGTGACACTTTTACTAATAGATCAGGCAGCCAGTGATGACACAGGGCAAAGTCAGGCATTGCTGTCAGCTCTGTAACTCTTGCAACTGTCTGTCGTCTATGTCTCACCGCTGTCTCCCTTGGCATGCGCAGTGCACTGATGAGTTCAGGGTACGTACACAGAGATGCATAGATTTACAAAAGCCCTCATTAGCCCCTATGTTGTATAATCTACCCCTCTCTGGCCGCCATGTAGTATAATTCTCCCTCCTCTGGTCCCATATATTATAACGTCCCCCTATTGGACCTTCATGTAGCATAATGTCCCCTTCTCTGGTCTCTATGTAGTATAATGTCCTCCTCTCTTATCACCTTGCAGTATAATGTTGCCCCTTAAAGTACAATACCCCCATATGGTATAATGTTCTCCTCTTGGGTCCCTATGTAATGTAGAGTCCCATTCTTTAACCTCATATTGTATAATGTCGTCTTATTTGGCCCCTTTGTGGTATAATGGCTCTCTCTTGGGCCCCTATGTAGTACAATGTCTTTCTCTGTGAGCATCATTTGTAGTATAATGTCCCCTTTTTTGGTCCCCATTTAGCATAATGTCTGTTTCATTGGTGCACATGAAGTATAATGTCCCCCTCTTTGACAGCAATGTAGTGAATTGTCACCCTCCTTGGCCCCCCTGTAGCATAATGTCCCCCTCTCTTGCTCCCATGTAATATCATGTCTCCCTCTGTGGCTCTCATAAAAAAAAAAAACTATCCTGCTGATCTCACCCCATTCACACAACAAACGGCTGCCTCTTCTTGCTCCATCGGATGTTGCAAGTGATATAATACAGTAACGTCATTGCAGTGCACCATCTGCGACTATATCTGCTGCTACCAGCCTCTGATAGGCAGGATGCTTGTGTAGGTATTGCATGGAACCAGAAGTGGATGTTCATGCAAGAACGCACATTTCACTGAGACTAGTGATGGCATGTGATCCTTATGTCCTGTTTCCTGGGTGCATTGGGGACCGTGGGCCCTCCAGGAGATTTCCAATCCCCCTGTGGGTCAAACCAAGCTTGCTTGCATACCCTCACTGAGGGACATAGGTGATATGTGTATATCATATTTTTTTGCAGTAAACTAATAATATATATATAAATATGTACACTGCTCAAAAAAATAAAGGGAACACTCAAATAACACATCCTAGATCTGAATGAATGAAATATTCTCATTCAATACTTTGTTCTGTACAAAATTGAATGTGCTGACAACAAAATCACACAAAAAATCATCAATGGAAATCAAATTTATTAACTAATGGAGGCCTGGATTTGGAGTCACCCCCAAAATTAAAGTGGAAAAACACACTACAGGCTGATCCAACTTTGTTGTAATGTCCTTAAAACAAGTCAAAATGAGTCTCAGTATTGTGTGTGGCCTCCACGTGCCTGTATGACCTCCCTATAACGCCTGGGCGTGCTCCTGATTAGGTTGCGGATGGTCTCCTGTGGGATCTCCTCCCAGACCTGGACTAAAGCATCCGCCAACTCCTGGACAGTCTGTGGTGCAACGTGACGTTGGTGGATGGAGCGAGACATGATGTCCCAGATGTGCTCAATTGGATTCTGATCTGAGGAACTGGCGGGCCAGTCCATAGCTTCAATGCCTTCATTTTGCAGGAACTACTGACACACTCCAGCCACATGAGGTCTGGCATTGTCCTGCATTAGGAGGAACCGAGGGCGAACCGCAGCAGCATATGGTCTCACAAGGGGTCTGAGGATCTAATATTGGTACCTAATGACTGTCAGGCTACCTCTGGTGAGCACATGGAGGGCTGTGCGGCCCTCCAAAGAAATGCCACCCGATACCATTACTGACCCACTGCCAAACCGGTCATGCTAAAGGATGTTGCAGGCAGTAGATCACTCTCCATGGTGTCTCCAGACTCTGTCATGTCTGTCACATGTGCTCAGTGTGAACCTGCTTTCATCTGTGAAGAGCACAGGGCGCCAGTGGCGACTTTGACAATCCTGGTGTTCTGTGGCAAATGCAAAGAGTCCTGCACGGTGTTGGGCTGTGAGCACAACAGCTATCTGTGGACATCAAGCCCTCATACCACCCTCATGGAGTCGGTTTTTAACCGTTTGCACACACACATGCCCATTTGTGGCCTACTGGAGGTCATTTGGCAGGGCTCTGGCAGTGCTCCTCCTGTTCCTCCTTGCACAAAGGAGGAGGTAATGGTCCTGCTGCTGGGTTGTTGCCCTCCTATGTCTCCCTCCACATCTCCTGGTATCTGTTCCATGCTCTGGACACTGTGCTGACAGACACAGCTACCCTTCTTGCCACAGCTCGCATTGATGTGCCATCCTGTATGAACTGCACTACTTGAGCAACTTCTGTGGGTTGTACTGTAGATACCACCTCATGCTACTGTACCTCTAGGGGTGAGAGCAATGGCAAAATGAAAAAGTGACCAAAACAACAGCCAAAAAGGATGAGAACAGGAAAATGGTCTGTGGTCACCACCTGCAGAACCACTCCTTTATAGGGGGTATCTTGCTAATTGCCTATCATTTCTACCAGTTGTCTGTTCCATTTGCACAACAGCAGGAGAAATTGATTCACAACCAGTGTTGCTTCATAACTGGACAGGTAGATTCCACAGAAGTGTTATTGACTTGGAGTTACATTGTGTTGTTTTATAAGTGTTCCCTTTATTTTTTTGAGCAGTGTATATATATAAAACTTATAAATAAAATAACTTACTTTCCACATGTTTTCAGACTACAAACTGAGAGCAAATATAGGCAGAACCCCTCTTGCAGTCTCCTGCTAATGAAAAACATCTGGGTCAAATGGGAGGAGAGCTGGTCAAAGTAAAACAAAAAAAAAGTGAACAGACGATGCAATATACCAAAGCTGTAGAGAAAGACATTAACTGCACATCCAAAACTTATACATTGATCTACTGCAGCTAAGCAAAAATTTAGAAAACTGAACTTGAGATTCTTAGTTTGACATTCCGAACAGACTGTATGAAGCCAAAGGTTATGTAGCGGCAACCCTCTCAGTGGGTACCTTACCTTAAAGGTGCGTCACTGCAACTTTAGGGTCAGGAACCCACTGAATGTTTCAGTTTTGTGAATTTTTGCTTAGCCGCAGGGGACCAATGAATGGGTTTTGGATGTGCAGTTTATGTCTTTCTTTGCAGCTACGGTATATGAATCGGTATGTATGGAGTAAACAGACCTTTTCTACATACACCTAATTTTAATAATAATAATATTAATAATATTTATTTATATAGCGCCAACATATTCCGCAGCGCTTAACAATTCACAGGTTCATGTACAACAGTCATAAGTAACATAGCTAAAGAAAATACAATAATTACAGCAAAAATAATGACGACCCTGCTCCTAAGAGCTTACAATCTACAATGAGGTGGGGTTGACACAAAGTACAATGGCTTATTTACAAGTATGGTCCAGCCATCTTGAGGGGATGAGGGATAGATAAAGGCTGCATGAGCTTATCACCAGCCAGTATCTGTAGTGGTTTTTGGTTCGGTGGAGACTTATGTTTGGAGAAATAAGGAATGGGCTATAAGAATATAAAAGGACTTTGATTAGGGAACGTGATAGGCCGCCCTAAACAGATGTGTTTTTAGGAAGCGCCTAAAACTGTGTAGGTTGTGGTTCATCCTAAGTTCTTGGGGTAGAGCATTCCAAAGAATAGGTGCAGCTCGGGAGAAGTCTTGAAGCCGGGAGTGGGAGGTACGGATTAGTGCGGATGTTAGTCGAAAGTCGCTTGCAGAGTGTAGAAAATGGGTAGGCCAATAAACGGAGATGAGGGAAGAGATGTATGGGGTGCCACACTGTGGAGAGCTTTTTAATCGGATCCTATAACTCATGGGCAGCCAGTGCAATGACTGGCACAGAACGGAGGAGTCTGAGTAACGGTTAGCCAAGTAGATGACCTTGGCTGCAGCATTAAGAATGGACTGGAGGGGGGAAAGTCGAGTGAGGGGGAGGCCAATTAAGAGACAGTTACAGTAGTCAAGGCTGGAATGGATCAGGGCAACAATGAGGGTTTTTGTTGTTTCCAAGGTGAGAAAGGGGCGGATTCTAGAGATGTTCTTTAGGTGCAAGCGACAAGAGCGGGCAAGAGATTGTATGTGGAAGGTGAAGGAGAGATTGGTGTCAAACACAATGCCCAGGCAACGCGCCTGCTTGCTCGGCATTATTGGGGCGCCACACACGGAGAGGGAAATGTCAGATTTAGAGAGGTGAGTAGACGGCGGGAGCAGAAGAAATTCAGTTTTGGAGAGGTTGAGTTTCAGATAGAGAGCGGACATGATTTTAGAAACTGCGGCCAGACAGTCACTGGTGTTCTGTAGTACAGCGGGGGTAAGGTCAGCGGATGAAGTGTATAGTTGTGTGTCATCAGCATAAAGATGATACTGAAAACCAAATTTGCTGATTGTCTGTCCAATTGGGGCTGTGTAGAGAGAGAAGAGAAGAGGGCCAAGGACTGAACCCTGAGGAACCCCAATAGTGAGAGGAAGAGGGGAAGAAGTGGAGCCAGCGAACGATACACTGAAAGAGCGGTCAGATAGGTAGGAGGAGAACTCTCTATGCCGATTGAGTGGAGCATAGAGAGTAGGAGGTGGTGGTCAACGGTGTCAAAGGCTGCAGAGAGGTCAAGAAGAATGAGCAGAGAGTGGTCACCATTACGTTTTGCTGTCAAAAGGTCATTGGTTACTTTGATGAGTGCAGTTTCTGTAGAATGTAGAGGGCGGAAGCCGGACTGTGATGGGTCTAGAAGAGAGTGAGTGGAGAGGTAGCTGGTAAGGAGGGAGTAGACCAGGCGTTTCAAGAGTTTAGAGATGAAGGGAAGATTGGAGACTGGTCTGTAGTTGTTTGTGCAGGAAGGGTCAAGAGAGGGCTTTTTTAATAATGGAGTAATGATGGAGTGTTTGAAGGAGGAGGGGAAGATACCAGAAGAGAGGGAGAGGTTGAAGATTTTAGTTAGGTGAGTAGTGATGACTGAAGAAAGAGACTGGAGTAGATGTGAGGGGATGGGGTCAGTGGTGCATGTGGTGGGATGAGAAGAAGAGAGGAGCCTGGAGACTTGGTCTTCTGTGACTGGGTAAAATGTGGAGAGGGATCCAGAGAGGATGTGGGGGGGGGATGGGAGTCATGGCACTTTGTGGCTGGGAGCTGATTTCCTGACGGATGGTGTCTATTTTCTCTGTGAAGTAGGAGGCCAGGTCCTCGGCAGAAATGTCGGTGGTGGGGGCCTGCGCTTTAGGACTGAGGAGGGAGTGAAAGGTATGAAGAGTTTTTTGGGGTTGTTGGATAGTGAGGAGATCAGGGTGGTGAAGTAGGTTTGTTTGGTGAGGTGGAGGCCAGAGTTATATGTTTTTAACATAAATTTGTAGTGGATAAAGTTTACTAGTGTGCGAGTTTTCCTCCATAGGCGTTCGGGACTTCTAGAGCATCGCTGGAGAAATCGGGTTGGCGGTGTGAGCCAGGGCTGTTTTACTCTGTGTTTAGAGGTTTTGAGGTTGGGGGGCGCTAATTGGTCCAGCATGCTTCTGAGAGTGTCATTGTAGTGGTTTACAGCCAGATCAGGACAGGAAAAGGAGGAGATTGGGGACAGTAATGAGTGAAGGGAGTCTGTAAGTGTATGAGGGTTAATGGCTTGTAGATTTCTGAATGTGTGATAGGTAGGAGTGTGCAGGGGCGGGCGAGGATTTGTGAGCGTGAAGGAGAGAATGTTATGATCAGAGAGGGGAAGAGGGGAGTTATTTAGGTGGGGGATTGAACTAAGCCGTACAAAGACCAGATCAAGGGTGTTTCCATCTTTGTGTGTCTCAGAGGTTCAAAGCTGTGAGAGGCCGAGAGAAGTGGTTAAAGATAGAAGCTGGGATGCGGATGAGGAGGTGGAGCTGTTTATGGGGATGTTGAAGTCTCCCAGGATAAGGGTTGGTAAATCTGAGGACATGAAGTGCGGCAGCCAGGCAGCAAAATGGTCAAGGAACTGGGTGGGTGAGCCTGGGGGACGGTATACGACCGCTACTCTGAGGGAGAGGGGATGGAAGAGTCTGATGGTGTGGACCTCAAAAGAAGGGAATGAGAGTGATGGTACTGGGGGAATGACCTGGAAGGTGCATTGTGGGGACAGGAGTAAGCCGACTCCACCACCAAGTCTGTTCGCAGGTCTCGGGGAATGGGAAAAATGCAAGCCGCCATGAGAAATAGCGGCAGGGGAGACAGTGTCAGAATCCTGGATCCAGGTTTCAGTTAGGGCCAGCAGATTGAGAGAGTTGGTCAGAAAGTAATTGTGCAGGAAAGGAAGCTTGTTGCATACAGACCGTGGATTCCACAGTGCGCAGTTGAAGGAGGGAGATGAAGGAGTACAGCTGAGGTTAATTAGGTTAGCAGGGTTTCGATGTGAGGTGGGGGAGAGGTTGAGGTTGGTGGAGGGTGGTCCGGGGTTAGGAGAGATATCCCCTGAAATGAGTAGTAGCAGTAAAAAGAGAAAGAGCAGATAGTTTTTGGATTTGTGACAAGGTTTCTTGTGCAGTACCTTTGGATGGAACAGAGTGAGATTTTTCAGGAAGTTCAAAAGAGCATGGGAGCTGTACATGGGAGAGGGCAGGAGAGAGGGGCAGATGTGGATGAGTGGTGATGGAGGGGGGATCGGGCGGTGAGTGTGGATGAAAAAAGCACATATAAATAAGGACGCAGGAATAAAATACATAGACAGCAGAGAGCACAAAGTGTGGGTTACTTGACTCCTGCCCTGAATGTCTGCAATTGAAATGACTGTCAGAGACACTTGTCGAATAGGACACTTTGCTGAAGAGGACACGTGCATGCACCCCACACCACGTGCACCCCTTACGATGCATCTAGATTTATAGGAAGGACTATAGCATCAGGTGAGAGGGATTGTGGGAGCTGCTTGTGACTAAATTGCCAGCTGCTCAGCTCACCAGGGGAGTGGAGGGCTGATCAAAGACCCAGGCCTAAAACTACTATGCCTGACACAGTATAATACCTTTCACCATCAGATAAAGTCTACAATGATGGAAGGACAGACAGTGAATACTGAATACAATGCATCAAATGACAGAGCACAGATACAGCAAGCAGACACATTATACCATAGAATAGTTTCAAGATGAGGGTTCAGCAGATGACATAGAAACAGCAAGCAGAGATTGTATACCACAGAATAGTTTCAAGATGAGGGTTCAGCAGATGACATAGATACAGCAAGCAGAGATTGTATACCATAGAATAGTTTCAAGATGAGGGTTCAGCAGATGACATAGATACAGCAAGCAGAGATTGTATACCATAGAATAGTTTCAAGATGAGGGTTCAGCAGATGACATAGATACAGCAAGCAGAGATTGTATACCATAGAATAGTTTCAAGATGAGGGTTCAGCAGATGACATAGATACAGCAAGCAGAGATTGTATACCATAGAATAGTTTCAAGATGAGGGTTCAGCAGATGACATAGATACAGCAAGCAGAGATTGTATACCTGTTTTTAAAACATTGCAATGACGCATAGTACTAGACTGAAAAAAGAGCAAAAGAAGGATATATTGTCAAATCATGATACTTTTTTCATTTTATACTTTGTTAGAATAAATAGTCATGTTTGAATAAATGCCATATTTCTGTCAACAATTTGGAATCAATTTGAATATGTCAATATATTGGCAATGTAGGCAATGCGACATCTCATAGATGTAAATTCCGCCCGAGTTCTTAGTACAATCATGCAATGTCTCAAAACACAAGCACACAGCTTGCTACCACTGGTAGCCCACTGATTAAGGCTATTAGAGATGTAGCCTTGCCAAATCAACATAATGATGTGTGCTGGCCTCACATTAGTAAGCAATTGTAAAAAAACAATTAGGTAAAATGATGCTCTCAATGGAAATGGTTTGCTTTAATAAAAAATACCTAGTTAGAAGTAGTGGATTTTGGATGTTGTGTTTGATCAATTTAAAATATTTATGAAATATTATTTTCTTGACTCAAAACATGTGGAAACTTTATGTCCCTTTGGATTTTCCTTTAGATTACAACTACAGACCTCATTTATTTAAGACTTAGAGAACGCGTAAGATAGGGGACACCTTTGCAGGACAACATCCAAAATTACCATGACAATGATCTTCTATAGGAATAGTAATCATTAAGCATAGAATCTGATTTAGATGGAAAAAGTCACAGTTAATAGGGTCAATTACTAATCACAGAAAAAGTCTAAAAAAGTATAGACAAAAAGTCCATAGTTTTTGTTAAAAGGTTAAACTCAAGTTATCAGAAAGATTCATAAAAGCCATAATATTATTTGAGATAGAGTGGATGGGTGCAAATTGGCAGTCAAAAGTTGTTCATATATCTCTCAGTCGTGAAGGGGAGAGATAGATGATTAAAAGTAAGGGCTCACGCGTAGGTGGAATTTTGTCCAATCTCGTACCACAATGCATGGACTTACCACGGATCTCCTGAACTGAGCATAACAGCCTTATAAAAATACATTAAACTTTCATGATCTGGTCAAAAGACCAGTGACAAGTTTGTCCATTGTGGTCAGAGATTGTACCGAGATCCACCAAGATGTCTGCATGAGCCCTGTTACAATGTACAACTACATATTATGTATAGTAGACCAAGTTGGTTAGCAATTGGTCATACCTGTGAGGGAGGTGATTTAAACAAAAACTCCTGAGAACGACTATATCCCCATTCCCATACAGAATAACATATTTTAACAAAGTAATGTTACTGGCTCATCTGAATTGTATTCTGACTAGTGTAGTCATAACTTCTATGACGTTATAATATCACAGGGCATAATTAATAACTGGTGCCAGGCTGAGAATACCAGCCATAGAAGTGTAAGGCAGCCCTGTTTCAGCCACTATGGAGGACCAGATTGGATGCTAGACCAGGGCATTCAAAATATTTCTGCTGAACTCTTGTTCTAACATCCTGGGCCAGATCAATTAAAGTGTTTTTTTTTTACATAATTATGATGTTAAACACTTTAAAAAGTCTCAAGATTTTGTGTAATGAGAAGAATTTTTGGTGTTTTCATGCCAGTCTCAGTCAGCTTCACCAAAATAGGTGAGGCTGGGGTGGCTAGACCCATTCATATGATTTATCAAAATTTACACCATTTTGATGGCGTACATTTTGACAGAACTGTTCCACTTTGGCGGATGTGCAAGGCACTTGTAAGATGCACCTATTTCATTAAATGGCATGTGCCCTTTGATGAATTAGGCACATCTTGCTCCAACACAGACTGTGTGACTTGGGCCCGCTATGTCCAAGCTCATGTTCTTGTTGCTGAAAAGTATCTCAGGTACTTGCTATTTAAGATACCTTATACATATTGTGAGTCAGGTAAACCACCACAAGTCATGTTTATGCTGTATAATACATAAATGTATCTGATTCAAGTGCTGTGTTTTGATTGACAGATTATTGTGAGAGGTGGGTATACAGACCAAGGTCACAGCTACCACAGCATGGTATAACACAAGCTCGGTTCTAGCTGTGTCTAGACTATAAAAAATGAGAGCAATCACACTTTGTGAACAGTAGAATGTAACATCCCTGGCGGCGTGCTTGCATAGTGCTCCACCACCCACTATGCAAGACCGCAATCTTACCTGTCAGTACAGCCTGAAAATCTTGCTCCAGTTCATGCTGTGTATATGACTCTTGACTGACTGCTTAGGGCGGCGGCCCGGTTACTTCCTGATTCTTATAGCTGCTGTGGGCGCACCCCTAATGCGTCTCCAGCCTATTGCTGTGAGTCACTGGATATTTAAACCCCCTCCACCCAGTAGGAGGTGCCTGAGCACACTAACATTAAGTGTGCTCCTTGACTCTGAAGTTGCCAGGTCCAGTTCTGATTCTTGTCTGTTTCTGCCTTCTCTGGGGGCTGCATACCCAGACCTGTTATCTGTGACTTCTTGTCCGTTTCCGCCATCTCTGGCGGCTGTATACCCAGGCTCGTTCTTGTATCTCATTGCAGCAGCAGTTCCTGTCTGAACTGTATCCAAGTCTGCTACCTGTTTGTCTCTATGTCCGTACCTTCCCTTTTCCTGCAGTATCTGAACCTGCACCTAACTCCTACTCGTTGTCTCTGTACTTCTGTTTGTGAGTTTTGTGTCCACTCGCAACTTCATCTGAAGTACCTTGTGTGTATCTGGTTCTGCTTGTCCCTTTTCCCTTCCTCCTTATCTTCTTGTATTTTCCAGTCTGTTCCATGTGAACAGAGCCCTGTTCTCTCTGCCTTGTCCACCGCACCTGCGGTTTCGCTCCGCTCTGTCTTGCCCACCACTCCAGCGGTTTCTCTCTGCTCTGACTTGGCCACCGCTCCGGCGGTTTCCCTCTGCTCTTCCTTACCCACCACTCCGGCGGTTTCGCTCTACCTTACCCACCGCTCCGGTGGTTTCTCTCTGCTCTGACTTGCCCACAGCTCCGGCGACTTCCCTCTGCTCTGCCTTACACACCGCTCCGGCGGCTTCTCTCTGCTCTGACTTGCCCACCGCTCCGGCGGCTTCTCTCTGCTCTGACTTGCTCACCGCACCAGCGGTTTTTCTCTGCTCTGCCTTGCTCACCGCACCAGCGGTTTCTCTCTGCTCTGACTTGCCCACCGCTCCGGCGACTTCTCTCTGCTCTGCCTTGCTCACCGCACCAGCGGTTTCTCTCTGCTCTGCCTTGTCCACCGCTCCGATGGTTTCGCTTTACTCTGCTTGTCTACCGCATCTGCGTCTCTGTACCTTTCTCCCAGTCTGTACTTGCCAGTATCTCCCTGTCTGCATACTAGCCGCGCTTGCCAGTGCCCACCTGTCTGTATACCTGCCGTGCTTGCCAGTGCCCACCTGTCTGCATACCAGCCGTACTTGCCAGTACCCACCTGTCTGCATACCAGCCGTACTTGCCAATACCCACCTGCTTGTATGCCAGTCTAACCTGCCTGTTCCTGCATTCCCCGGTGTTGGTCAACAACTGTGACTGGGGTCTGACCTGGAGTCGCACCTGGTCCCTCTGCTCGGTTCCTCCTTGGTCCACGGAGTCGACTAAGCCGCAGTGCGACCTTGGTCGGATCGGGTTGATACTTAGGCACTCCTCGGTTCATGGTACAGTGGGATCACTAATCACGCTCATGCCAGTCAGTCCGGGCGCGAGCGTAACAGTTTGCTCAGGCCATGGTTCCCGTTGAGCCCCACGGCCTTTCGCTCTCAGAGACATTTGGAATCCTTGTCTGGCGAATACGTGCACCCAGAAAATTTTTTTTCTCAAGCTATGGCCCAAGCGATTTATGCACCAGCCCAAATGGATCTATCAGCACTCCTTCCTGCGGATCCACAACGGTACTATGGGGATCCAAAACATAGCCATGCATTTGTGGAGCAATGCATGCAGCATTTCAAGTTCTATGCTCACTATTTTCCTACTGATCGGGTTAAGGTAGCATTCATGATGTCCTACCTAGCGGGTGATACCTTGAAATGGATCACCCCCCTATGGGAAGCATGGGATCCTATCATCTTTGACCTGCAGGCCTTCCTGGTGGCCTTTCTAATGGTCTTCGATGACCCTAATCCTGAAGCCTCTGCTAAAGCTTCCCTTCCCAATATCCCAGAGCAGCCCCGATGGGTAATGTGTGTAGGTCGCCTACCAGTACTACAGCCCGAAGAGACTGCTGCCCACCCAGAATCCAGACAGGATGACTCTGCTCCACAGAATACTTCTCTTCCCAACCTCAAGAGGCAGTCCAGACGTGCAAGGCGTAGAGGTAAACCGTCACGCCAGGTTCTGTCCCAAAGACCTCCTGTTCGCCAGCCTGTAGAGGCAGATTTCCGCACTGAATCCATGAAGGATGACTATGTTCGTCAGACAAAGCAAAAGCCAGAACTCAGTCACAAAATCGGATTGCGGTCCCGCTGCGGTGGTTTGGGACCCCCTGTCGGTCTTTGTCCAGCGAAGGTTGGAGAATCCCAAGACATTAGGCCTGTAGGAGAGGCTGCCCTTGGCGTTAGTGTTTACTCTCCACAGATAACCATGACTGTCTCCGTGGCAAGTGAAGGCCTCGTATTAACCGGAAGTTTCAGGCTTAAAGCATTGAAGAGTCGGAGTCTGATTCCTGTCCGACAACTCCAGAAGCCGGTTTGGGCATTATCAGCAGAAGGACGAGCCCTACTCAGAAACAGTCAAAATATGTCTGTACAAATTAAGCTCCAGATTGGAGCATTACATATGAAGAAGTTCACATTCCAGGTGGTGACTGGCTTACCCACAGGTCGTCCAGAGCCGAGAGATCTAGTGCCCTCTCAGGTCTGGAGATCCTGCATGGTGTATCCTGGGGGACTGCTAAGGTACAAGGGGTGTCCAGTCCCCACATCTTCAGGACAGTCAGCAGTTTCTTCTTCTTCTTCACCAGATCTGCTGGTCGCTGACTCTTTGTGCGCTGAAGTCTCCGAAAGAAGAGAAGCGGAGGCGTTGTCCCCACACAGTCTAGACGATTGTACCAATGATCTGGCTTCAGGTACCATACCGCCTTACAGACAAGTCATTTCTGAAATCTGAAACCAGTCTGAAGATGGTCCTAAAGCAAGGACCCTCAGTCTCTAATACACTGTGTGCAGAATTATTAGGCAAATTGTATTTTAGAGGATTATTTTTATTATTGATCAACAACTATGTTCTCAATCAACCCAAAAGACTCATAAATATCCAAGCTTAATATTTTTGGAAGTTGGAGTGTTTTTTTTTAGATTTGGCTATCTTAGGAGGATATCTGTTTGTGCAGGTAACTATTACTGTGCAGAATTATTAGGCAACTTAATAAAAAACAAATATAATCCCATCTCACTTGTTTATTTTCACCAGGTAAACCAATATCAGAGCACACAATTTAGAAATAAACATTTCTGACATGCAAAAACAAAAATTAAAAAAAATAGTGATCAATATAGCCACCTTTCTTTATGATGACACTCAACACCCTTTCATCCATAGATTCTGTCAGTTGCTTGATCTGTTTTCGATCAACATTGCATGCAGCAGCCACCACAGCCTCCCAGACACTGTTCCAAGAGGTGTACTGTTTTCCCTCCCTGTAGATCTAACATTTTATGATGGACCACAGGATCTCTATGGGGTTCAGATCAGGTGGAAAAGGGGGTCATGTCATTATTTTTTCTTCTTTTAGACCTTTACTGGCCAGCCACGTTGTGGAGTAGTTGGATGCAAGTGATGGAGCATTGTCCTGCATGAAAATCATGTTTTTCTTGAACGATACCGACTTCTTCCTGTACCACTGCTTGAAGAAGTTGTCTTCCAGAAACTGGCAGTAGGTCTGGGAGTTGAGCTTCACTCCATCCTCAACCCGAAAAGGTCCCACAAGTTCATCTTTGATGATACCAGCCCATACCAGTACCCAACCTCCACCTTGCTGGCGTCTGAATCGGAGTGGAGCTCTCTGCCTTTTACAGATCCAGCCTCTGGCCCATCCATCTGGCCCATCAAGACTCACTCTCATTTCATCAGTCCAAAAAACCTTTGAAAAATCAGTCTTAAGATATTTCTTGGCCCATTCTTGACGTTTTATTTTATGTTTCTTGTTCAAAGGTGGTCATTTTTCAGCCTTCCTTACCTTGGCCATGTCCCTGAGTATCGCGCACCTTGTGCTTTTTGATACTCCAGTAACGTTGCAGCTCTGAAATATGGCAAAACTGGTGGTGAATGGCATCTTGGCAGCTTCACGCTTGATTTTCCTCAATTCATGGGCAGTTATTTTGCGCCTTTTTTTGGCCAACACGCTTCTTTCGACCCTGTTGGCTATTTGCCATGAAACACTTGATTGTTCGGTGATCACGCTTCAAAAGTTTGGAAATTTCAAGACTGCTGCATCCATCTGCAAGACATCTCACAAATTTGGACTTTTCAGATCCCGTCAAATCTCTCTTCTGAACCATTTTGCCAAAGGAAAGGAAGTTGCCTAATAATTAAGCACACCTTATATAGGGTGTTGACGTCATTAGTCAGCACCCCTCCTCATTACAGAGATGCACATCAATAGATTTACTCAATTGGTAGTTGGCTCTCAAGCCTATGCAGCTTGGAGTAGGACAACATGTATAAAAAGTATCATGTGATCAAAATACTCATTGGCCTAATAATTCTGCACACAGTGTAAATCTGGTCCTACGTCCTTCAAGGCGGTGTTTACCCCCGAGTCTCTGCACCCCTCCTACCAGACGGAGGACCTCCAGTTGTCTCCTGAATCCTCCGGGTTGCTACCTGATAACAAAGGGAGAGAGACTTTCCTACACCCTGTACCTGGTACTTCACCCACTTCATCCAGTAAGCTTGGCAAAGTGTACATCGAAGCAGTGATTACCCCCGAGTCTCTGCACCCCTCCAACCAGGCGGAGGACCTCCAGTTGTCTCCTAAATTCCCCGGGATGCTACCTGTTAAACGGAGAGAGACTTTCCTACACCTGGTACCTGGTACGCCGCCCACTTCATCCAGTAAGCTTGGCAAAATGTATTTAGAAGCAGTGATTACCCCTGAGTCTCTGCATCCCTCCAACCAGGCGGAGGACCGCCAGTTGTCTCCTGAATTTCCCGGGGTGCTACCTGATAAACGGAGAGAGACTTTCCTACACACGGTACCTGGTACACCGCCCACTTCATCCAATAAGCTTGGTAAAGTGAACGTCAAGGCAGTGGTTACCCGCGAGTCTCTGCACTCCTCCAACCAGGCGGAGGACCTCCAGTTGTCTCCTGAATCCACCAGGGTGCTACCTGATAACAAACGGAGAGAGACTTTCCTGTGTGCTGTTCGTGGTACTTCACCCACTTCATCTGTTGCTGAGGATGGCTTGATAGGAGGAAGCATCCTAGTCACCAAGATGATGAGATCAGTTTCGTTTCCTCTTATGGACAGAAGAGGTAATCCTCTTGAAGAGAAGGATTGGCCTCCAAATTCTCTGCAGAATACCCTTGCAGGCTTGAAGAAGAGGGGGCGTAAAAGGGGGGTACTGTAACATCCCTGGCAGTGTGCTTGCATAGTGCACCACCTCCCACTATGCAAGACTGCAATTTTACCTGTCAGTCCAGCCTGCAAATCTTGCTCCAGTTCATGCTGTGTATATGTCTCTTGACTGACTGCTTAGGGCGACGGCCCGGTTACTTCCTGATTCTTATAGCTTCTGTGTGCGTACCCCAAATGCATCTCCAGCCTATTGCTGTGAGTCACTGGATATTTAAACCCCCCCCTGCCTGAGCAACACTAACTTTCAGTGTGCTCCTTGACTCTAAAGTTGCCAGGTCCAGTTCTGATTCTTGTCTGTTTCTGCCTTCTCTGGGGGCTGCATACCCATACCTGTTATCTGTGACTTCTTGTCCGTTTCCGTCATCTCTGGGGGCTGTATACCCAGGCTCGTTCTTGTAGCTCATTGCAGTAGCAGTTCCTGTCTGAACTGTATCCTAGCCTGCTAACTGTTTGTCTCTATGTCCGTACCTTCCCTTTTCCTGCAGTATCTGAACCTGCACTTAACTCCTACTCGTTGTCTCTGTACTTCTGTTTGTGAGTTTTGTGTCCACTCGCTACTTCATCTGAAGTACCTTGTGTGTATCTGGTTCTGCTTGTCCTTTTTCCCTTCCTCCGTATCTTCTTGTATTTTCCAGTCTGTTCCATGTGAACAGAACCCTGTTCTCTCTGCCTTGTCCACCGCACCTGTGGTTTCGCTCCGCTCTGTCTTGCCCACTGCTCCGGCGGTTTCTCTCTGCTCTGACTTGCCCACCGCTCCGGCGGCTTCCCTCTGCTCTGCCTTACACACCGCTCCGGCGGCTTCTCTCTGCTCTGACTTGCCCACCGCTCCGGCGGTTTCTCTCTGCCCTGCCTTGCTCACCGCACCAGCGGTTTCTCTCTGCTCTGCCTTGCTCACCGCGCCAGCGGTTTCTCTCTGCTTTGACTTGCCCACCGCTCCAGCAGCTTCTCTCTGCTCTGCCTTGCTCACCGCACCAGCGGTCTCTCTCTGCTCTGACTTGCCCACCACTCCGGCGGTTTCCCTCTGCTCTGCCTTACCCACTGCTCTGGCGGTTTCTCTCTGCTCTGACTTGCCCACCGCTCCGGCGGCTTCCCTCTGCTCTGCCTTACACACCGCTCTGGCGGCTTCACTCTGCTCTGACTTGCCCACCGCTCCGGCGGCTTCTCTCTGCCCTGCCTTGCTCACCGCACCAGCGGTTTCTCTCTGCTCTGCCTTGCTCACCGCGCCAGCGGTTTCTCTCTGCTCTGACTTTCCCACCGCTCCAGCAGCTTCTCTCTGCTCTGCCTTGCTCACCGCACCAGCGGTCTCTCTCTGCTCTGACTTGCCCACCACTCCGGTGGCTTCTCTCTGTTCTGCCTTGCCCACCGCTCTGGCGGTTCCGCTCTGCTCTGCCTTGTCCACCACACCTGTGGTTTCTCTCTGCTCTGCCTTGTCCACCACTCCGCTGGTTTCGCTTTACTCTGCTTGTCTACCGCATCTGCGGCTCTGTACCTGTCTCCCAGTCTGTACTGGACCCTATCCAGCCTGCGCTCCAACCTGCTAATACCTCCCGGTCTGCACTCCAGCCGTGCTTGCCAGTATCTCCCTGTCTGCATACTAGCCGTGCTTGCCAGTACCCACTTGTCTGCATACCAGCCGTACTTGCCAATACCCACCTGCCTGTATGCCAGTCTAACCTGCCTGTTCCTGCATTCCCCGGTGTGAGTCAACAACTGTAACTCGGGTCTGACTTGGAGTCGCACCTGGTCCCTCTGCTCGGTTCCTCCTTGGTCCACGGAGTTGACAAAGATGCCGTGCGACCTTGGTCGGATCGGGTTGATACTTAGTTACGCCCCTCCAGGCACTCCTCGGTTCATGGTACAGTGGGATCACTAATCACGCTCACGCCAGTCAGTCCGGGCGCGAGCGTAACATAGAATAAGTTATATAGGTAGAACATCAGTGACAGGATACTGCTAAACTATTGATAGTTGCCCTGAAACCTACCCAGATCAGACAAACTAAGCGAGGCTATTAGGAGACATGCTAGAGAGAGAGAAGTGGCTCTGGATGCAGCCCGCTGCAAAAATTGTAACTTTTGGGCAAGTACAGGTTTTGATACTCTAATGTGACCTATAGTAACTTAAAATTATAATGACACCAATAGGCAGTGGATAAGTAACTCTGTTATTACCCAATTCATATGCCACTAGATCAAAAAGAATAAGATTACCATTTTTCATCTTTTTTGGCTTTTATAAATAGTGCTTTTTGTTTCCTAATAGCTTATTATAAAACATAATTGTTATACATTTTTAAAAATCAGATGTGATGTGATGATATATATCAGGGGCATTGACTTAGTGTTTTAGCAAAGAGTGAGGTTCCATTGCAGTATAATGTATAAATAGTGATGGCCTCCTGCAGGTTTTTTTCCTCATCTATTTTATTTATCTCGAAGCTGTTGCAATTTGTCTAATGATTACTTCTTCAGAGTGCTATATTGTAATTGTGGCTTTATATTCTACTATTTCTGGTTATTTTTATAAATAATTTTTGACTCTCTTGATATTGATAAGTTCCAAAAGTAATGTTTTTTAGTGCATTAAAATGGAGTAGAAATGAGTCATTTTGATCGTGGTCCTCTAATGACATATGAATTGGATACCTGTAATGATTGACTATGCTAGGCTTCTTATTCTGAAACTGCCTGTGGTGAGAATAGCATGGCCTGAGGCACTGATTGCATCTGTGACAAGTGATGATGAGTTTTACCGTGACCTGAGATGATGGAGGTAACTGGGCTTGAGACAGTGAGGTGGGCTTTAACCTGCTCTGAAAGTTCTGCTGGAAGAGTATCTCCAGGTTCTGCTGTGTCCTGCATCCATGAGAGCCATTATGGACCGTTACTGTAAGAGAATCTGTGTGATATATTACTAGGTGTCCTGTGTTAACTGCCCTAAATCTAAGCAGTAGTACTGTGCCTACTCTCATCAAAAACTGATGAAAATTCTGATTATAAAAGAATCTTCCTGTTTTACAATAACTGCCAAGTTGTGAGCCAAAATATTGCTGTGTAACAACCAAGCACTCATGCCATAGTATAATTAGTAACCTCTAAGTTAGGTAATTCTGTATTGAAGTGAAACCACCAAGCTCTGTATCTATCTGGTTTGGCAACCACCAAGCTCTATGCCACAGTAATCTTGTGAAACCATCAGGTTCTGTGCCTTAATATTGAAGGGTAACCAGCAGGCTCTTTATCTACATTTTTGAGTAGCCAAGCCCTGTGCTACAATCATGTAGGTAAGCATTACATTTGTGAACTCACTTATAGATTGTAACCATTATGCTGTCTGTCCTCAAGTATAAATAAATCTATCTTAGTTTAATTCTGCTGCCTCTGAGTTCATCACTGCACCACCCTTGTATCCATGTCTGGGGGTCAAAGATCATACTTGAAAAATGACCACATACTTACTATTAGATCAAGAGCAATTCGCAATACCTTTTTAACTTGTGAAATCTAAAGAACTTTCAACTACAGCCATATAACTGGCACCTCAAAAATACAAACTGCTCAAAAAAATTAAGGGAACTCTGAAATCACAAATCAGATCATGATGAACAAAAGATTTAAGTAGAACATTTTTACTGATAAAAATTGTATAAGTTGTTGAGAACAAAATGATGTATGAGCGGTCGATAGTATCCAAAATTATCAACCAATTGAATTCTTGATTCCAAATCACAACAAAATAGTCAAACAAAAAATGTAATGACAGGTGGATCCAATTTGTGTAAATGACACTGCAGCAATTCATAATGACTCAGTAGTGTGTATGGCCCCTGCATGTTTGAATGTACTAATGTTATTTTCTGGACATGCTTCTGAGACAACAAATAGTTTCCTTGGTGGATTTCCTCACAAATCTGGAACAGGGCACAACTAAATTCCTGGGCAGTCTATGGAGCTACTCAGTAGTGTTGGATAGTGTTGAGCCACCCCCGTAGTGTTCGGGTTCGGTTCGGTTCGTCGAACACCGGGATGTTCGAGGAACTGTTCGTCAAACTGTTCGTCGAACACCTTAGAACACCGTCGAACACCGTTAAAACCAATGGCAGGCAAACAAAAACACATAGGAACACATAGAAAACACCTTCAAAGGTGTCCAAAAGCTGACAAACTGCTCAGAAGACGCTTTCTTTAAAAAGCCGGCCGGCGATTCAGCAGCGGCATACACCGGTACCCGACAATTTAGACATGAAGGAATAGAGCATCACACATAGATTAGATAGATAGAAACATGTCAGTCACATATATATGAAGTACAGTGACAGTGTTGCTTACTGTACTTGTCATTTAGTGTAAAGGATTTATTAAAAAATATAATAGTGTTTTCGTGCACCGTCTCTTTAAAAAAGCCGGCCGGCAATTCAGCAGCGGTACCCGACAATTTATAACAGACAGAATAGAGCTTCACACATAGATTAGATAGATAGAAACATGTCAGTCACATATATATGAAGTACTGTGACAGTGTTGCTTACTGTACTTGTCATTTACTGCAAAGGATTTATTAAAAAAAATAATAGTGTTTTCATGCACCGTCTCTTTAAAAAAGCCGGCTGGCAATTCAGCATCTGTACCCGACAATTTAGAATAGAAGGAATAGAGAATCACACATAGATTAGATAGATAGAAACATGTCAGTCACATATATATGAAGTACAGTGACAGTGTTGCTTACTGTACTTGTCATTTACTGCAAAGGATTTATTAAAAAAAAATAATAGTGTTTTCATGCACCGTCTCTTTAAAAAAGCCGGCTGGCAATTCAGCATCTGTACCCGACAATTTAGAATAGAAGGAATAGAGAATCACACATAGATTAGATAGATAGAAACATGTCAGCCACATATATACGAAGTACAGTGACAGTGTTGCTTACTGTACTTGTCATTTAGTGTAAAGGATTTATTAAAAAATATAATAGTGTTTTCGTGCACCGTCTCTTTAAAAAAGCCGGCCGGCAATTCAGCAGCGGTACCCGACAATTTATAACAGACAGAATAGAGCTTCACACATAGATTAGATAGATAGAAACATGTCAGTCACATATATATGAAGTACTGTGACAGTGTTGCTTACTGTACTTGTCATTTACTGCAAAGGATTTATTAAAAAAAATAATAGTGTTTTCATGCACCGTCTCTTTAAAAAAGCCGGCCGGCAATTCAGCATCTGTACCCAACAATTTATAACAGACAGAATAGAGCTTCACACATAGATTAGATAGATAGAAACATGTCAGTCACATATATAATAAGTACAGTGACAGTGTTGGTTACTGTACTTGTCATTTAGTATTAAAATAAAGGATTTATTATTAAACAAAATTGGCGTGGGGTTCCCCGTAATTTTAGTCTCTAGCGGAGGTTAAGCAGACAGCTGGGGCAGATGTTTGAAGCCTGGGAAGGGGGTAATACCCACGGAGCTTCCCAGGCTACTAATATCAGCCCCCAGCTGAATACCTAGCCTTTACTAGCTATTAAAATGGAGGACCCCCCGCAAAAAAATGACGTGAGGTCCCCCCTAATATAATAGCTAGCAAAGGCTAGGCAGACAGCTGGGGGCTGATATTAATAGCCCAGGAAGGGAGCCATGAATATTGGCCCCCTCCCAGGCTAGAAACACCAGCCGTCAGCCGCCCCAGAAATGGCGCATCCATAGGATGCGCCAATTCTGGCACTTAGCCTCGCTCTTCCACGCTGCCCTGGTGCGGTGGCAGGGGGTAATAGGGTTGGGGTTGATGTCAGCTTATAATGCCAGCTGACATCAAGCCCAGGTTAGTAATAGAGAGGCGTCTATAAGACACCCCCATTACTAACCCCATAGTCAAAGTTAAAAAAAAAACAGAAACACCCAGAATAAAGTCCTTTAATTGAAATAAAGACACAATTCTTTATTGTTCTAAATTAAACCATACTTACCATCACGCCCATTCCAGCTGAAGCCAACGATCTCCTGCAATAAAAGAAAAATAATAAAGCAACATCATCCTTACCTTTCCATGGTTCCCAGGACAGCTCCAGCTCTGCTACATCGAGATGACAGGCTGGACCGCAGCAGAACGCTGCCATCCAGCCTGTCATCCCGCAGACACTGAGAAGCGCAGGCATGCTTGCGCTCCTCAGTGTCTGACTGTGACGGCATCCAGATGAGCCAACAATGAACTCGGCTCACCTCATGTACGCCACTGACAGCGTGGGAAAATTCTCCTGCACTCAGCGCTTCAGCGTGAGAATTTTCCCACGCTGTCAGTGACGTGCATGAGGTGAGCCGAGTTCATTGGACATGACCTCGGCTCATCTGGATGCCGTCACAGCCAGACACTGAGTAGCGCAAGCAAGCCTGCGCTTCTCAGTGTCTGCGGGATGACAGGCTGGATGGCAGCGTTCTGCTGCGGTCCAGCCTGTCATCTCGATGTAGCAGAGCTGAAGCTGTCGTGGGAGCCATGGAAAGGTAAGGATGATGTTGCTTTATTATTTTACTTTTATTGCAGGAGATCATTGGCTTCAGCTGGAATGGGCGTGGCGGTAAGTATGGTTTAATTTAGAACAATAAAGAATTGTGTGTTTATTTCAATTAAAGGACTTTTTTCTGGGTGTTTGTGTTTTTTTTAAATACTTTACTAGAAATTCATGGTGGTCATGTCTAATATTGGCGTGACCCCATGAATTTCGGGCTTAGGGCCGGCTGATAATGCCAAGCTGGCCTTAACCCCTTTATTACCCAGTGAGCCACCGCACCAGGGCCCTGGATGAGTTGGGTACAGCGCCAGAAGATGGCGCTTCTATGAACGCGCCATTTTCCGGGGCGGCTGCGGACTGCAATTTGCAGCGGGTGGGGCCCAGAAAGCTTGGGCCTCCCTGCGCTGCAGATTCCAGCCCCCAGCTGCCTAGTTGTGCCTGGCTGGACACAAAAATAGGGCGAAGCTCCACGGATTTTTTTTTTAAATTCATGAAATTCATGGAATAATTAAGAAAAAAAGGGCTTCCCTATATTGTTGTGTCCAACCAGGTACAAATAGGCAGCTGGTGGTTGGGAGCAGTCCGTTCCTGCCTGCTGTACCTGACTGGACACAAATATAGGGCGAAGCCCCACATCAATTTTTTTTCATTATTTCATGAATTTCCTGAAATAATTTAAAAAAAATTGACGTGGGGCTTCGCCCTATATTTGTGTCCAGTCAGGTACAGCAGGCAGGAACGGGCTGCCCCCAACCACCAGCTGCCTATTTGTACCTGGCCAGACACAACAATATAGGGAAGCCCTTTTTTAAAAAAATTATTTAATGAAATAATTTAAAAAAAATTGACGTGGGGCTTCGCACTATATTTGTGTCCAGCCAGGTACAGCAGGCAGGAACGGGCTGCCCCCAACCACCAGCTGCCTATTTGTACCTGGTTGGACACAACAATATAGGGAAGCCCTTTTTTTCTTAATTATTCCATGAATTTCATGAAATAATTAAAAAAAAAAATGCGTGGGGCTTCGCCCTGTTTTTGTGCCCAGCCAGGTACAACTAGGCAGCTGGGAGCTGGAATCCGCAGCGCAGGGAGGCCCAAGCTTTCTGGCCCCCACCCGCTGCAAATTGCAGTCCGCAGCCGCCCCAGAAAATGGCGCGTTCATAGAAGCGCCATCTTCTGGCGCTGTACCCAACTCATCCAGGGCCCTGGTGCAGTGGCTCACTGGGTAATAAAGGGGTTAAGGCCAGCTTGGCATTATCAGCTGGCCCTAAGCCCGAAATTCATGGGGTCACGCCAATATTAGACATGACCACCATGAATTTCTAGTAAAGTATTTAAAAAAACACAACACCCAGAATAAAGTCCTTTAATTGAAATAAACACACAATTCTTTATTGTTCTAAATTGAACCATACTTACCGTCACGCCCATTCCAGCTGAAGCCAATGTCTTCTGCAATAAAAGTAAAATAATTAAGCAACCTCATCCTTACCTTTCCATGGTTCCCACGACAGCTTCAGCTCTGCTACATTGAGATGACAGGCTGGACCGCAGCAGAACGCTGCCATCCAGCCTGTCATCCCGCGGACACTCAGAAGCGCAGGCATGCTTGCGCTCCTCAGTGTCTCACTGTGACGGCATAAAGATGAGACAAGCTCATGTCCAATGAACTCGGCGCACCTCATGCACGTCACTGACAGCGTGGGAGAATTCTCCTGCACTCAGCACTTCAGCGTGAAAATTCTCCCACGCTGTCAGTGACGTACATGAGGTCAGCTGAGTTCATTGGACATGAATGAGCTCACCTCATGCACGTCACTGACAGCGTGGGAAAATTCTCACGCTGAAGCGCTGAGTGCAGGAGAATTTTCCCACGCTGTCAGTGACGTGCATGAGGTGAGCTCATTCATGTCCAATGATCTCAGCTCACCTCATGCACGTCACTGACAGCGTGGGAAAATTCTCCTGCACTCAGCGCTACAGCGTGAGAATTCTCCCACGCTGTCAGTGACGTGCATGAGGTGAGCTCATTCATGTCCAATGAACTCAGCTGACCTCATGCACGTCACTGACAGCGTGGGAGAATTCTCACGCTGAAGTGCTGAGTGCAGGAGAATTCTCCCACACTGTCAGTGACGTGCATGAGGTGCGCCGAGTTCATTGGACATGAACTCGTCTCATCTTTATGCCGTCACAGCCAGACACTGCAGAGCGCAAGCATGCCTGCGCTTCTCAGTGTCTGCGGGATGACAGGCTGGATGGCAGCGTTCTGCTGCGGTCCAGCCTGTTATCTCGATGTAGCAGAGCTGAAGCTGTCGTGGGAACCATGGAAAGGTAAGGATGAGGTTGCTTTATTATTTTTCTTTTATTGCAGGAGATCGTTGGCTTCAGCTGGAATGGGCGTGATGGTAAGTATGGTTTAATTTAGAACAATAAAGAATTGTGTCTTTATTTCAATTAAAGGACTTTATTCTGGGTGTTTGTGTTTTCTTTTAACTTTGACTATGGGGTTAGTAATGGGGGTGTCTTATAGACGCCTCTCCATTACTAACCTGGGCTTGATGTCAGCTGGCATTATAAGCTGACATCAACCCCAACCCTATTACCCCCTGCCACCGCACCAGGGCAGCGTGGAAGAGCGAGGCTAAGTGCCAGAATTGGCGCATCCTATGGATGCGCCATTTCTGGGCCGGCTGACGGCTGGTGTTTCTAGCCTGGGAGGGGGCCAATATTCATGGCTCCCTTCCTGGGCTATTAATATCAGCCCCCAGCTGTCTGCCTACCCTTTGCTAGCTATTAAATTAGGGGGGACCCCACGTCATTTTTTTGGGGGGGGTCCTCCATTTTAATAGCTAGTAAAGGCTAGGTATTCAGCTGGGGGCTGATATTAGTAGCCTGGGAAGCTCCGTGGGTATTACCCCCTTCCCAGGCTTCAAACATCTGCCCCAGCTGTCTGCTTAACCTCCGCTAGAGACTAAAATTACGGGGAACCCCACGCCAATTTTTTTTAATAATAAATCCTTTATTTTAATAGTAAATGACAAGTACAGTAACCAACACTGTCACTGTACTTATTATATATGTGACTGACATGTTTCTATCTATCTAATCTATGTGTGAAGCTCTATTCTGTCTGTTATAAATTGTCGGGTACAGATGCTGAATTGCCGGCCGGCTTTTTTAAAGAGACGGTGCATGAAAACACTATTATTTTTTTTAATAAATCCTTTGCAGTAAATGACAAGTACAGTAAGCAACACTGTCACAGTACTTCATATATATGTGACTGACATGTTTCTATCTATCTAATCTATGTGTGAAGCTCTATTCTGTCTGTTATAAATTGTCGGGTACCGCTGCTGAATTGCCGGCCGGCTTTTTTAAAGAGACGGTGCATGAAAACACTTTTATTTTTTTTAATAAATCCTTTGCAGTAAATGACAAGTACAGTAAGCAACACTGTCACTGTACTTCATATATATGTGACTGACATGTTTCTATCTATCTAATCTATGTGTGAAGCTCTATTCTGTCTGTTATAAATTGTCGGGTACAGATGCTGAATTGCCGGCGGCTTTTTTAAAGAGACGGTGCACGAAAACACTATTATTTTTTTTGATAAATCCTTTACACTAAATGACAAGTACAGTAACCAACACTGTCACTGTACTTCTTATATATGTGACTGACATGTTTCTATCTATCTAATCTATGTGTGATACTCTATTCTTTCGGTTCTAAATTATCGGGTACCGGTGTATGCCGCTGATGAATTGCTGGCTTTTCATGTTTCACTGTGAGCACTGTTCCCATCGATTTGGGCAATCACTGTAATGCCACAACCACCATGGCTGTGGCATTACAGTGAGTGGCAGACAATCCCTGCATGATTGGTGCTCTAAATAGCGCCAGACATGCAGGACACGCTTTTGGTGCACGAACAGTTATCGAACATAACCTCGAACAGCCGAATTTTTCGCAAATCGTTCGGGTTCGTCCAACAACTCGAACACCACCCAAAACAGCTCGAATTTGAGATTGGCGAACAGTTCTAGTCGAACACCGCTCATCTCTAGTGTTGGATGTTGTGAAGGTCTAAGATTGTGGGTTTTAATAATCAAATAGGCAGGTTTATGATGGAACAATATTTTATTCCTTACATCCTTGGTAATGCAGCAATTCCAGGTAAATGTCCAAAATACAATTTTCTCAGTCCACAATCCTCCATATGACAGATAAAATGATAGAAGCACAGATATCAAGTAGCAACAGTCCGTTAAGAAAGTTTATGTCCCAACGACATATCCCACAACTGTAGCATGTCTTGTCCAGCCAATTCGGTACCGATCTCCATATGCCATCGACCCATCCATGGTCCAAGTCCTCAGATTGGATCCTCTCCCTTTGATGACATTCCACAAACTCCCACTAAACATGTGGCTTATTTTTTCCTTCACTGTGAACAGCCCCCTGAATGGGCAGAATTGCTCTCACCCTCCCCCCACACCCCCAAAGCTAAGTGTGCATTAATGAAGGTATTTTCTCAGGTCTAAACCATCACATGGTTCTGCATGTGGTGATGGTTCTGCCGGATCTACTTTCAGAACTCACAATGGGCCTAGTCGCTGTTTGAACAATGGTTAAAGGCTCCTGAGATACTGATGAGATTACTGGAATGCTAGACACTTTACAAGTGAACTTAGTGCACATATTGACAAGCAAGCAGAACAATAAAACACAGCAAGAAATCACTAATAAAACACAACAATAAGATCGACAAAAATCTGTGCTCCGTGCTGGAAAAGTCTTTAGTAAATGGGAGCTCCTCACAGTCCTCCCCCAGTTTTTCAGCACGTACATGAATGTAAGAGGTCTCACCTTTATGAAAATGAAACTTTGTATCATCCAATTTCCTCAAAGCATATTTCATGTCACCCTTGCGAATAAGCTCCACAGTCCCCATTCCACCCTGGTGTACATCAGAATAATAAACGGCTTCTGTCATGTGATCTTTCAGTTCCTGACAACTCCCTGATGGGGGAAGCCCTGAGACGAGGACTCTGTATTTATTTTGCTGGGACAGGGGTCTGTCCCTCCCACGGGGTCCTCCATATCCTCCCCCTGATCCCCGGTTTGTCCTGAGAAACTCCACATGTTCCCAATGAGAACCAAACTTGTATCCATTGCGACCAACCCAAGAGTGCTGACCCCCAGCTAGGGTGATGGTCATTTGGAGGTCTGGTAAATGGTGTTCTGAGGGGACAATATCTGGACTGACCACGGTGATGGTAGAGCCAGAGTCCCGAAGTCCCTGGGCCTCCTCCCTGATGTAATTTACCTCCCCAGGTCACATTCCTTCATGGTAACAGTCATTGCATTTTGTGTATTACTCACCTCTGACGGGGAGTATGTCGTCGGTATGTTGAGATTCCTCCTTCCCCTCTCGGCTGACACAGAGTTAACCGGTCCTTGGCTTCGGGTTACGACATTGGTCCAGTGGCACACCAATCCTGCTCACAGATTGTCTCCCAGCAACACATCTACTGGTAGATGCCGCACTACTCCTACATCCACCATTCCATGACTATGATCCCAGTCTAAATGTAGTTGTGCCCTTCGAATGTTCAAAGATTCGAATCTGGCTAAGTCGACTAACATATGGCTGCCGGGAACAATATATTTGTCCGATACTAAATGTTTTTTGATCAATGTGACTGAGGCTCCGGAGTCATGGAACCCCACAGCCTCCACGCCCTTTACCCAGACCAGCTGCAGATGTTGGTTAATGGACTCTGAGGTGTCCCATCTAGTCAGGGACACTTGTCCTTGTACCTCTTCTTCTTCTGATCAGGGAAGTGGGATCCTCTCCCCCTCAGTATTCCAGCCCCATTGCAACACAGTGTTCACTGATTGGGGACGCAGATGATGTGGGCTAGAACATTCCCGACATTCCCTAGCAAAGTGTCCCATGAATCCGCAGTTATGGCAGCTAAGCCCTCCTCACCCCAATACGGACCTTAATTGGGGGCTTGGGAAACCTTCCCCTCTTTGGGAAGTCCAAAATGCCCGCAATTCCCTCTCTGGCTGGTCCATGGGTCTTGCATCCTCATCCAGGCTGAGTGTTTTTTTATTCGTCACCCATTCTTTTAAGTCACCTGGAAGCTTGGACATAAATTGTTCCAGCATTAATATATCCAAGACATTTTCTGCTTCCTAAGCCCACAGTCCTTCTATCCACTGAATGCATGCCATACGTAGTGTGTTGGCAAACTCCTGATGCATGTGTGCAGCAGGCTTGTTAGTGTCCCAAAAACTTCCTCCAGTATGTTTTGGGTGTGGCGGCATACCTCTCTAGTAATGCACTGTGAATGGTATAGTAACAGCTCTTATCTCCAGAAGACAAGTTATTAAAAGCTTCTCTTGCTTTTCCAGTCAGTCCAAAGCTCAAAAATCTGGGCCAGTCACTGACTGACACCTTGTGCAGCAGGCAGAGGTTCTCAAATAATGGGAGATATTTATCAATATCCATGTTATCCACTGTCCTCTGCGCTTGGGCGGGTGGTGGTACCAGTATATGCACACCCAGATATTTTTTTAACACTGCCGCCCACTCTATCTCTGTGGCCCGCTCTCCTAGCACACCCAGCATCCACCTCAACTCAGTCAGTCAATCCTCCACCATCTGGATGACAAACCTGAGCCATTGTCCCTCATCTATGTCTGAACTGACCTCCTTATGTGGTTGTCCATGGTCCCAATCGTCCAAGCATTGCATTAGGGTCGCCCAATTGTCCTTCGGCAACCACTCTAGTTCTCTCTCAGAGCAAAGGGCTCTCAGCTCCTCTTTCTTGAGCCTTTTGTAGATGCAGTCTGCCATCTCTTCTGCGAAGTCACCTCTCATTAAATTTCCCTGGTATGCTGTCCAAAGATAAGTGATCGCACCTGCTGCCACCACTTGTAAAGATCTGAGATTGTTGGTTATAATAATCACCTAGGCATGTTAACGATGCAACAATATTTTATTCCTTACATCCATGGTAATACAGCAATTGCAGGTAAATATCAAAAATACAATTGTCTCAGTCCACAATCCTCCATATGACAGATAAAACAATAGAAGCACAGGTATCAAGTAGCAACAGTCCTTTAAGAAAGTTTAAATCCCAATGACATATCCCACAACAGTAGCACGTTTATCCAGCTCAGTCGGTACTGATCTCCATATGCCATTGATCCATCCACGGTCCAGGTCCTCTGATTAGATCCTGTCCCTTCGACAACATTCCACCAAAACTAAGTGTGCATTAGTGGAGGTATTTTTCTCAGGTCAAACTCATCACCTGGGACTGCATGTGAGTCTCTGTGGTGATGGCTCCTCCAGATTTACTTTCAACACTCACACAATGGGCCTAGTCACTGTTTGAACAATGGTTACAGGCTCCTGGGATACAAATGAGATTACTGGAATTCTGGACACTTTACAAGTGAAATTAGTGTACATACTGACGAACAAGCAGAACAATAAAACACAGCAAGAAATCACTAATAAAATACAACAATAAAATCAACAAAAATCGGTTCTCTGTGCTAGAGAAGTCTTTAGTAAATGGCCAGCTCCTCACAGTTGTACTAATACATGTTATCCCACAGGTTCTCAATCAGATTCATGTTTGGGGAATGCATAAGCCCATCAATGGCATCAATGCCTTTGTCATTCATGAATTGCCTGCACACTTTGGTCCTCATGAGGTCAAGCATTGTCCTGCTACAGAAAGAAACCAGGGTCTGCTGCACTAGGTATGATCTGACAATTAACTCTATTTTATACAGTATAACATATCAAAAAGACATTCTTCAAATAAATGCAAAAAGTACAGTAAATTTAACAACAGACTTCAAAAATGGACATATGTGAAATGTGAGAAAATAAGAGCTCAAGATGCGCAGACATATGCCAGATCTTGCAAGCAGACAAGCAGCGTATTACTCACAATTATTTATACGCCACAGTTAGTCTTGTATTAGCGCTTCATATATTCTATGATGCAGATTGTTGCATATGTTGCGTATTTAGTGATGGTTGATGATTCCAATATAAGTTCATCAATATGCATCTGTTTTTATTATATATATATATATATATATATATATATATATATATATATATATATATACATATATATATATATAATGTTTAGTATACAATGAATTATATCCAATAATTATTTTAACACTTTATGACATTGGACCAGGACCATGTTGTGCTTAGTTAGTCAAAGGCTAGATTCATATATGCACTTTAAGAACAACACAGTCTTGGTCCAATTCATAAGAATGGTTCACTCATAAATATGCCAAGTGCAATGTGATAAAAAATTGCATTGCACTCTGACCAATGTTATTCAGTGAGGCAGTGTTTATCTGCAAGTTTTTTCTCAACTGGAATCGGGCTGAGTAAAAAATTGCAACTTGCTATCTATGACCAAGAAAAACGGCCGAGCCTCGCCAATATAAGTCAATGGATGCGAGAAAAAAAATCTGGCTGCACAAGAACCATCTGTAGATGGATAGATAGATAAATAGACAGATAGAATAAATATATAGAATAGATAGATATCCTGCAGATATATAATGTTACAACCCCCTATATATTATAAACTTGCACCTTTTAGTGCCTTTCATGCATCCATAAAGGGTGTTGTGTTTAGCCTTTTTTAACCTAATAAATAATTTGAAAAGCAATGTGGAGTCCCCCTATTTTTTATAATCAGCAAAGGTAAAGCAGACAGCTGTGGACTGATATCTATCTGGGAAGGTCCATGGTTATTGGCCCCTTCTCAGCCTAAAAATACCAGCCAACAGCTGCCCCAGAAGTGGTGCATCACATTTAATGTGTTAATTCTGGCACTTCATCTCAGCTCTTCCCGATTACCATGGTGCATTGGAAATAGGGGTAATGGTGGTTGGGTTTGATGTTAGCTGTAAATTGTCTAAAAACACAGCTGATGTCAATCTCTGGTGTTAGTTATGGAGCGTTGTCTATCAGACACACCCATTACAAGCCCAGTAACTAAAAAGAAAAAAAAACACACACAAAAATTTTTATTTTAAAAAAGCTCCCCGACTCTTTCCTAGTTTGAACAGTACCCACTCCCGGTCCGCTCTCGGCTCCATAACACCTGGCGACTGTGATGTGATGAGTGGTGATGTCAGTAATGCTCATCACAGTCAGTGGGTCATGCAGAGCACAGCGTATTTATTTCTCTCTTTTGATGTCTTTCAGGTTTCCATTTGTGGACTATGTCTGATTCCATGCATGGCTTTTTGTATTTTTAAATAAATTGGTGAATTGGGGATTAAGTCGGGGAGTGTTTTTTAAAATAAAATATTTTTGTGTGTGTATTTTTTTCTGTTTACTTACTGGGTTAGTAAGGGGTATGTCGGATAAACACCTCTCCATTACTAACACCAGGGTTTGATGCCAGTTGTGTTTTGCGGAAATTGACAGCTGACATCAACCCCAACTACCATTACCCCGATTGCCAACGCACATACCCTTAAAGACTATTTGAAAAACCTTATATTTATTTTATCATGCATGATGGTGCTATTTTCTTTACAAGTGCTTTCTTAAAGAGAACTTGTCACCAGGACTAGGACTATAAAGTAAAGGAATGGCCATAATGGCGCTTACATGCTGATTAAATTTATACCTACGGTGAAGGAATCAGATCAGTGGTTGTTGTTTAATTAGCCATTAAAGTTTTCTTCTAAGGCGACATTCACACGTTCAGTATTTGATCAGAATTTCACATCAGTATTTGTAAGCCAAAACCAGGAGTGGAACAGGAATAGTATAATAGAAACACGTCACCACTTCTGCATTTGTCACCCACTCCTGGTTTTGGCTTAAGAAATACTGAGGTAAAATACTGACCAAATACTGAATGTCTGAACGTGGCCTAAAGGTATCTCCTGCACCTCCAACCCCTCTGCCAGTCTCCTGTAATTCTTTTGAGGCCACTGATTATTGAGTGACCTGCCTCCTTTTTGAAGTTCCGTGCTGCTGCCACCATCACTGGAGTGGGTGTTGCCTGCACAGCATGATTCCACAGGCAATCTTCAGGTCTTCAATAAAATGGCGCCAAAAGCGGAGCATGCACAGATTGAGATTTCGGATTAAAGACACGAATGAGCAGAGATCTTGATCTGCTCATGCCTGAAGACTGCGTGTGGAATCACCCTACGCATGTGCCATCCAGTCCAATGACGGCAGAATTTTCTGCAGATTTTCTGCAGCATATTTGCACTATTTAGCTAAATTAGGTTACTTGGGATTACATTGTTTTTTAACACATTTTTTATTGGTATTTTTATCTCATTTTTTATGCTGTGGTTTTTGTCTCCCTTTAGTATATAATGTTTTAAATAAAACTGCTTGCATTAAATGTGTAAGGGCTCGCTCTCACTTGAGATTAAATCAGTCGAATGCAATCCGATAAAAAAATCGGATTGCATTCGGACCAATTTAGTCTTATGATGGTGTGCTAAGTGGTGTTTTTTTTCCAGCTACAATTGGATTGCGATAGGGCAGAAAAAAAAGCATGCTGGATTCGGATCGCACGCACCCATATAAGTCTATGGGTGTGTGTGAAACATCGCACTGCACTCGGATAACACCCGAGTTCAGAGTAATTCCCGCCGATGCCAGCAAGAGAAGAGATGGAGAAATTGATTTCTCCATCTCCTCCGCCGCTGTGCTGCGATCCTTTCTGTGCGAGAGGATCGGAGAACAGAGCACTGACACTCGGGTCCGGCTCGCAGCAGAGCAGGAGCCGAATGTCATTAACATATCGCATCGGATGCCATACGCTAGTGGAACCCAGGCCTTAGTTGCAGGTAAAAAATGCAGAAACGTTTTTAGTGCATTTCCGTGGTGCAAAGACATCAAAAATGTAAGTAATCAGTAACCAAGTATATCAACAAAGTTTTGTCAAAGTCAAATACCAGGAAGTATGAAATACAAAGCAATTTTATTTAAAGCATAAGGCTGTGTGCACATGATGCGTTTTTGGTGCGTATTTTCAGCGCGTAAATGCTCCAGAAACGCATTGCATACCTTATCCCGTGACATCCTATGACATTCTGCAAGTTCTGTGCACATGGTCAGGATTTTTTCTGCGCAGATTTTACTTGCAGAAAAAATACGGACATGACCAATTCTTGTGCGTTTCTGCATGCGTATTTGCCTTTACAATGCATTGGAAAAATGCGTGGCAAATACGCATGCAAAAACGCGTCAAAAACGCATGGAAAAACCGCATGCGTTTTTCTGCCAAGAAGATGCAGAAATGCTCAGGAAATTTTTTGCTTCATTTCTGCATTGTGGGCACTAAGCCTTACATGCCAAAAAGAGACTAAACTGCAGTATTAAAAAAGTGATAAAATGCATGTTAAAAAAAGAACAGCACAAAAACTTAATGAAAAAACTCAAGTAACCAAGTTTAAATAAGGCCAGGTGCACACATTGAGCATTTGGTGGGTTAATTACTTCAGTATTTGTAAACCAAAACCAGGAATTGGTGAAAAATGCAGAAGTGGTGACGTGTTTCTATTATACTTTCCCTCTGATTGTTCCACACCTGATTTTGGCTTACAAATACTGAGGTAAAAAACTCACCAAATACTCAATGTGTGTACATGATCCAATAGATGCAGAAATTCTGCAGCGTCAAAAACTCACCAACAGCTCATCGTGGAAACGAAGCCTCATTGTTCTCAGCCAGCTGTAAACAGTAACTGAAAAAGTCAGTTTGGTTCAGTATCAGCAACAATGTGGTTAAAGAGCAATTTTACATGAATGCAGGGAAGCCTGAAGTCTCAGTGTTCCACATCATGCTTTTTAACCAATTAATCAAATGAATACATCAAAATTGTGTAGTCATTACCAGCAAACTAGTCAAGGCGACGTAAAACTTTTTAATACCCCACCAATGTTTGCTTCATTAAGTACTATTCATTTTCTTGCTGATGTTTGCCCGGCTGCTCTATGTGTACACAATTTGATAGAGGATTAAAGCAGACAGTATATGCCAGCATTTTTACTTGCTCTACATCTTTTGCAAATTGATTAATCTCTAAATGACATCCTGATTTAGTAACTGTGATATAATGGAGATGGTCCTTTTGCCAAATTTAGTGGCTCTATGGTGCATAGTGTACGCTAATGATTTCTGATATACTCAATGGAACTATTGTAACAAAACATTAAAAGGTTGAATTTTGCTGAAGACACAAAATATAATAAAATAAGGTGCGGAAACATTTTCAAACATTGTGCACATTCAATTGAGCTGAAGCAGTTTCTTAATAGATCGAGGTGACAGATCTACCTGTATAAAATGACATCTTCTGTCTTATACCATTAAGATGTATATCCTTTTTTTCTGGTGCTTTATATATTAAGTTATTCATTTTAGGTGATTTATGAACCAAGCCAGTAGGATTTCAGCAGGCAAAATTACTTTGGACCTTCTATCTATTTTGACCATTCATGACTGTGCTCAAATGAACTCTGAGCTTCTTCCAATAAAACTTCTGAACATTTCCTCTATTAAACCTGAAACCTAGCGAATCCATTCTGAATACCAATGACTGGTCTTAGAGCTTTCCTCTGTTTTCATTTAAAACTTTTATTTGTTATTTGTAGTTCCTTCCTGCCTCTAAATGGCAGAATAAAAGTTAAAAAGCAAAGCTGTAGCTGCCTTGGATTAAGTCACTCTTCATCTCACATCCATAAAATGTAGCTACCTTACAAATGTAACTTTTACCAGAGGCTTCATAGCTAGATCAGCTTGTAATCATTGCTTGTCAGTATTACAGTGGTGAAAAATCCTCCTCCCTTCTGGTGACTATCAATTATAATATCTGTCTTTTTGTAAATTACATATACATTGTATAATGATTGGTCTGTGTCTTAAGAGACTAAAGGGGAATGCACTCATGGTGTTTCTGGGGATTTACAGTAGAGTGAATCACAGTGGTCAAATTATTAGCTTGGCATACACAGCTGCTTTCTGTGTCATCAACTGTGATTAATTAACATGGTGTTGTTGTTTGTGATCGCACATCACCACCTAAGGAGCACATGTTTGGATGGAGCTTGTTTGCTTAGATTTTCTAGTCTGTAGCGGTAAGAGATTCTGCATGCACAGACAAAATACAGCTTAAACTTTATTTTCAATTCAAATGGAAAAAAATTAATACATATGACAAGCAAATATAGTTCACTCTGTATTTTGCTGTATAGTCGAAAAATAGAACTAGTAAGAAATCTATATAATAAAATCAAGATGAAATTATTATACTGTAGCAGAGACCTGTGATTTTGATACATGAATCGTATGAAAAACAGACATGTCTCCTTGTTTCTTTTTTTGTGGGCACAGGACCAGGGTTGGACTGGTCTGACACCTGGCCATGGGAAACTTTGTAAATGAAATGTCTTGCTCAAAAAGGGAGCCACACCCCTGTTTGTACAAAGTACAAAAAACAACAGCAAAACCAAAGAAATAAGCCGAAGCATAAGTTGATATTCATGCAGTGGAATGGCCTTTACGCCTTTTTGATCAAAAACAATGTTTTCTAAGTACCCTATGTTGTTTATATGTTCTATTACCATTTACTTATATACTTACAGCAGGGTATATGCTCATTTTTTCTTTCTCTTAGGTTTTGTCTGTTAGATGGCAACAGTGTGAACATGCTCTTATACTTTTCATGTACTTATGCTCTGGCTTGGATGGGGTATTCTCAGAAATTCTCAGGCAGATTAAAATTTTCATAATGTTCCTGTCCTTGACTGTTTATGGTGGTTGAGAAAGGCCTTATATCGGGTATCCACATAAATAACTTGTAGGGCTCAGTCCCTTCAGATTTTACAACCAGAACAGCTTTGCACCTTTCACAGTATGGTATGTGACAATTCAGTCACACATAGTGTTGAGCATTCCGATACTGAAATATCGGGTATCGGCCGATATTCACTGTATCGGAATTCCGATACTTAATTCCGATACTTTTATAATATCGAATACCGGAATCGGAAGTTCCCATAATGCCTGCGCTCTGCAGTGTCTGTGAAGGATGACAAGCTGGATGGCAGCGCTCAGCTGCGATCCAGCTTGTCATCAGAATGCCATCCCAGCGTGGGAGAATTCTGATTGTTTAAAAGCCGGCGGGCGGTAAAAAGCCGCCGGCTTTTAAACAATCACACAGCCCCATACTGCTTCCCCGCAGCCTCCCACCCCGATCCTCCGCTCCCCTCGCCACCTCCAATCCCAATCGTAAATTAGGACCGGGCGGGGAGCGCAGCACCAAGGAGCGAAGGACCCGGGCGGGGAAGCCGGCAGTGAAAAGACTTCACCGCCGGCTTTCCCGTTCTGTGCTGCGCTTTCCCGCCGGTTATTTCAAATGAACAGCTGAGGTATCAGGTGATGCCGATCAGCTGTTCATTTGAAGTAGCCGCGGTGCCCTCAGAGGGTTCATGTGAGTTCATGCTTGACTGCATGAACTCACATGAACTTTCCCACGGCCGCACAGGTCAGCCTCACCTCCCAGACCCATCATGATTAGTGTGTGCGGGGTGTGTGTGTGCGGGGTGTGTGTGTGTGCGGGGTGTGTGTGCGGGGTGTGTGTGTGCGGGGTGTGTGTGTGTGCGGGGTGTGTGTGCGGGGTGTCTGTGCGTGCAGGCAGACATAGGCCGATGTGACACTACTACTCCCATCGGCCTATGTCTGTCCCCCGTCCACTCGTGCCAGCAGGATCAGCTCGATGGGAGCAGTAGTTCCCATCAGCCTGATCCTGCTATATAAATTGCCCTACTGTGTCCCCAATAAATGTTAGATACATGTCATTGGTGGCCAGTGGTTACCTAAAAGAAATTAGTTTATACATTACCTGTCCCCGCCGATCGTCACCTAAAATAAAGTAAAAAATAAAAAACTACACCTATACTCACCTAGACACCTAATTCCCCGAAGCCATCGATCTCCTGTAATAAAATATAAAATAATAAACCACAACCTTATCCTTACCCCTCCGTAGCAGTCCACGAGTGTCCCACGAAGATCTCCAGTTCAGAGCAGCCACATAGAATGTGACCGCTCTGAACCGCTGCCGCCGCTAGAATGACGGGGCCGTAAGGGTTCACCAGAGTTAAGGCAGCGCTGCTCCGGTTAGCTGCTTTACGGCACTGCTGTATCGTGAGAAATTCCCACGGTACAGCACTGCCGTAAAGGAGGTCTCCGGAGCTGCGCTGCCTGAATGCACTCCGGTAACCTCAGTCAGTGGCTCCCGCTGCCGGGAGCGGACGTGTTCCCGGCAGCGTGAGCTTACAGCAGCCATGCACAGCTGTCACCATCTCCAGATGTGACAGCTGTGCATGGGAGATCAGCGCAGGAACGTGGACAGGTAACTATTTTTTTTTAGTAAACTAAGAATTAAATAAAATGGTGTTTTATTTCAAATAAATTATTTTTTTCTGGGTGTAGTGTGTTTTTTCTTTTTAACACTTTGTAGGTTAGTAATGGGGGTGTCTTATAGACACCCATCATTACTAACCTGGGCTTCATGGCAGCTGGCGCTGACATGAACCCCACCACTATTACCCCCTGCCACCGCACCAGGGCAGCGTGGAAGAGCGAGGCTAAGTGCCAGAATTGGCGCATCCTATGGATGCGCCATTTCTGGGGCGGCTGACGGCTGGTGTTTCTAGCCTGGGAGGGGGCCAATATTCATGGCACCCTTCCTGAGCTATTAATATCAGCCCCCAGCTGTCTGCCTAGCCTTTGCTAGCTATTAAAATAGGGGGGACCCCACGTCATTTTTTTTGGGGGGGTCCCCCATTTTAATAGCTAGTAAAGGCTAGGTATTCAGCTGGGGGCTGATATTAGTAGCCTGGGAAGCTCCGTGGGTTTTACCCCCTTCCCAGGCTTCAAACATCTGCCCCAGCCGTCTGCTTAACCTCCGCTAGAGACTAAAATTATGGGGGATCCCACGCCATTTTTTTTTAAAATAAATCCTTTATTTTAACACTAAATGACATTTGAGGACTTAATAAAGATGCAGTCCCTAAATTATTATTTATTTTTTAATAAATTTTTCCCAAAACGTTTGACGTGGGCTTCGCCATATTTTTGTATGCCAGCCAGGTACAGCATCCAGCTTCTATGAACGCGCCATTTTCCGGGGCGGCCGCGGACTGCAATTTTCAGCGGGGGGCAGAAAGCTTGGGCCTCCCTGCGCTGCAGATTCCATCCCCCAGCTGCCTAGTTGTACCTGGCTGGACACAAAAATAGGGAGAAGCCCCACGTTTTTTTTTTTTTAATTATTTCATGAAATTCATGGAATAATTAAGAAAAAAAGGGCTTCCCTATATTGTTGTGTCTGGCCAGGTACAAATAGGCAGCTGGTGGTTGGGGGCAGCCCGTTCCTGCCTGCTGTACCTGGCTGGACACAAATATAGTGTGAAGCCCCACGTCAATTTTTTTTTAATTATTTCAGGAAATTCATGAAATAATTAAAAAAAAATTATGTGGGGCTTCGCCCTATATTTGTGTCCAGTCAGGTACAGCAGGCAGGAACGGGCTGCCCCCAACCACCAGCTGCCTATTTGTACCTGGCCGGACACAACAATATAGGGAAGCCCTTTTTTTCTTAATTATTCCATGAATTTCATGAAATAATTAAAAAAAAATTGACGTGGGGCTTCGCACTATATTTGTGTCCAGCCAGGTACAGCAGGCAGGAACGGGCTGCCCCCAACCACCAGCTGCCTATTTGTACCTGGTTGGACACAACAATATAGGGAAGCCCTTTTTTTCTTAATTATTTCATGAATTTCATGAAATAATTTAAAAAAAAAAATACGTGAAGCTTCTCCCTATTTTTGTGTCCAGCCAGGTACAACTAGGCAGCTGGGGGATGGAATCTGCAGCGCAGGGAGGCCCAAGCTTTCTCCCCCCCCCCCCCGCTGAAAATTGCAGTCCGCAGCCACCCCGGAAAATGGCGCGTTCATAGAAGCTGGATGCTGTACCTGGCTGGCATACAAAAATATGGCGAAGCCCACGTCAAAAGTTTTGGGAAAAATTAATTAAAAAATAAATAATAATTTAGGGACTGCATCTTTATTAACTCCTCAAATGTCATTTAGTGTTAAAATAAAGGATTTATTTTAAAAAAAATTGACGTGGGGCTTCGCCCTATATTTGTGTCCAGCCAGGTACAGCAGGCAGGAATGGGCTGCCCCCAACCACCTGCTGCCTATTTGTACCTGGTTGGACACAACAATATAGGGAAGCCCTTTTTTTCTTAATTATTCCATGAATTTCATGAAATAATTAAAAAAAAATTGACGTGGGGCTTCGCACTATATTTGTGTCCAGCCAGGTACAGCAGGCAGGAATGGGCTGCCCCCAACCACCAGCTGCCTATTTGTACCTGGTTGGACACAACAATATAGGGAAGCCCTTTTTTTCTTAATTATTCCATGAATTTCATGAAATAATTAAAAAAAAAAATGCTTGGGGCTTCGCCCTATTTTTGTGTCCAGCCAGATACAACTATGCAGCTGGGGGCTGGAATCCGCAGCGCAGGGAGACCCAAGCTTTCTGGGCCACCCCCGCTGCAAATTGCAGTCCGCAGCCGCCCCAGAAAATGGCGCGTTCATTGAAGCGCCATCTTCTGGCGCTGTACCCAACTCATCCAGGGCCCTGGTGCGGTGGCTCACTGGGTAATAAAGGGGTTAAGGCCAGCTTGGTATTATCAGCTGGCCCTAAGCCCAAAATTCATGGGGTCACGCCAATATTAGACATGACCACCATGAATTTCTAGTAAAGTATTTAAAAAAACACAACACCCAGAAAAAAGTCCTTTAATTGAAATAAACACACAATTCTTTATTGTTCTAAATTAAACCATACTTACCATCACGCCCATTCCAGCTGAAGCCAACGATCTCCTGCAATAAAAGTAAAATAATAAAGCAACCTCATCCTTACCTTTCCATGGTTCCCACGACAGCTTCAGCTCTGCTACATCGAGATGACAGGCTGGACCGCAGCAGAACGCTGCCATCCATCCTGTCATCCCGCAGACACTGAGAAGCACAGGCATGCTTGTGCTCCTCAATGTCTGGCTGTGACGGCATAAAGATGAGCCGAGGTCATGTCCAATGAACTCAGCTCACCTCATGTACGTCACTGACAGCGTGGGAAAATTCTCCTGCACTCAGCACTTCAGCGTGAGAATTTTCCCACACTGTCAGTGACGTGCATGAGGTGAGCTGAGTTCATTGGACATGACCTCACCTCATGTATGTCACTGACAGCGTGGGAGAATTCTCACGCTGAAGCGCTGAGTGCAGGAGAACTTTCCCACGCTGTCAGTGACGTGCATGAGGTGAGCTGAGTTCATTAGACATGAACTCGGCTCATCTGGATGACGTCACAGAGAGACACTGAGGAGCGCAAGCATGCCTGCCTTCTCAGTGTCTGCGGGATGACAGGCTGGATGGCAGCTTTCTGCTGCGGTCCATCCTGTCATCTCGATGTAGCAGAGCTGGAGCTGTCCTGGGAACCATCGAAAGGTAAGGATGAGGTTGCTTTATTATTTTTCTTTTATTGCAGGAGATCGTTGGCTTCAGCTGGAATGGGCGTGATGGTAAGTATGGTTTAATTTAGAACAATAAAGAATTGTGTCTTTATTTCATTTAAAGGACTTTACTCTGGGTGTTTGTGTTTTCTTTTAACTTTGACTATGGGGTTAGTAATGGGGGTGTCTTATAGACGCCTCTCCATTACTAACCTGGGCTTGATGTCAGCTGGCATTATAAGCTGACATCAACCCCAACCCTATTACCCCCTGCCACCGCACCAGGGCAGCGTGGAAGAGCGAGGCTAAGTGCCAGAATTGGCGCATCCTATGGATGCGCCATTTCTGGGGCGGCTGACGGCTGGTGTTTCTAGCCTGGGAGGGGGCCAATATTCATGGCACCCTTCCTGGGCTATTAATATCAGCCCCCAGCTGTCTGCCTAGCCTGTGCTAGCTATTAAATTAGGGGGGACCCCACGTTATTTTTTTGGGGGGGTTCCCCCATTTTAATAGCTAGTAAAGGCTAGGTATTCAGCTGGGGGCTGATATTAGTAGCCTGGGAAGCTCCGTGGGTATTACCCCCTTCCCAGGCTTCAAACATTTGCCCCAGCTGTCTGCTTAACCTCCGCTAGAGCCTAAAATTAAGGGGAACCCCACGCCAATTTTTTTTTAAATAAATCCTTTATTTTAACACTAAATGACAAGTACAGTAATCAACACTGTCACTGTACTTCATATATATGTGACTGACATGTTTCTATCTATCTAATCTATGTGTGATTCTCTATTCTTTCTGTTCTAAATTGTCGGGTACAGATGCTGAATTGCCGGCCGGCTTTCTTAAAGAGACGGTGCATGAAAACACTATTATTTTTTTAAATAAATCCTTTACACTAAATGACAAGTACAGTAAGCAACACTGTCACTGTACTTCATATATATGTGACTGACATGTTTCTATCTATCTAATCTATGTGTGAAGCTCTATTCTTTCTGTTATAAATTGTCGGGTACCGCTGCTGAATTGCCGGCCGGCTTTTTTAAAGAGACGGTGCACGAAAACACTAATATTTTTTTTAATAAATCCTTTACACTAAATGACAAGTACAGTAAGCAACACTGTCACTGTACTTCATATATATGTGACTGACATGTTTCTATCTATCTAATCTATGTGTGATGCTCTATTCTTTCTGTTGTAAATTGTCGGGTACCGGTGTATGCCGCTGATGAATTGCCGGCTTTTCATGTCATTCTACATTATTCTTAGTTGTTTTACTTCATGTAGAATTAACCTACAAGGAAAGAAAGGGTTTATTTTCATTCCGATATTTGTGTCCCATTGACTTGCATTGGTTTCCGGTATCGGAATCGGCGATATCCGATACTTTTTGGGTATCGGCCCGATCCAATCCGATACGATATTTCCTGATATCGGAAGGTATCGCTCAACACTAGTCACACATCATCATTCAGGAACTCACTTCCCAGTGATCCAAAATTAAATTACCATTTTGCAGAGTCCTTTATCTCAATCACTCCACCTGATATTCAGCTCAAAGTGAGTTGAATGTCCTCTGTAACATAGAGTGGATCATACTCAATGGAACCCCTCATTAACCAGGGACGTATGAATCATAGTCAGTTACTCACCATTCATGTCATTCAGAGGTTCTTGTGAACATTCATACAAAAACTAGGGGGTAGTGCAAACTTATGGGGACTGTAGTGCTCATCGACAGTCTGGGAACACCCAAAGCCATTTACCTAAATACAGCCCTAGGACAGTGTACTGCCCATCCGAGATGGCCACACAAATGGAATCATACAGAGCCCGCCCAACTCTGTACTATGCAATGAGGTAGTAGACAGACAGATAATACAGATTATAATACGGATTATTTTATTAATCTATTATTCAACTCTATATGACCATACATTAAAATCACACAACTGACTGATGATGCCAGTTCTTGAATCATGTTTTACAGTCTTACTCAGAAATCCAGAGAAATTAGAGTGAAACGAAGTGTGAGAATGAAAAGCTCCTTACCATGCTGCAGCTGGCAGCTTTCACTTTCTCAGTACTCCTTGTATGGCATCTGAATAGGCTGGTTAGCCACTTTAACCCTCAAAATATGTAATGTTCTGAATCCATGCACTCTTCTGCCTGTGGGTTCAGAAAGTGGGGAATTGATGACAATGTTAGCAAGTGAGGAGGAGTATTTTGACATGAAGCATGAATATGACTGCATAGAACTGATGAGTCAGGGGTTAGCAGCTTTTTCACGTGTTCACGATAATGAAGATTTTGATTTTTTTTTCTAGAAGGCTCCAGATACCACCTGGATGAGCAGTTTTACACTGGATATGCAGTAGTATCCTCACTTGAGGTAATCCAAGCTGAAATATTCCCTTCTCACATGTCAGCGCAGGAGGCAGAATCACTGAAGAATGTAGACTGGCAACGGGTAAAACGGTCAATATTTACACAGACTCTCATTATGCTTTTGAGACCTCACATGATTATGGCCTTATTTGGAGAACCAGAGCTTTCCTTACATAAGCTGGTAAGCCCATTAATCATGCAGAATTGGAGAAGCAATTATTGGAAGCACTGATGTTGGCAGTCCAGTTGGCATAATCAAGATGAAAGCACACACAAAAGGAGGCTCCCTGGAGGTAGAGAGCTGCAAAAGGGTGGATGAAGCTGCTAAAACTGCAGCAAGGCAGCCTAAAGAACAGAGGACAGTGAGAGGGAATTAGCAAGTCCCAGCCTCGCTGGGCATAGATGTCCTAAAATCCCTCCGGTAACAGCCTGCCCAAATTGAGAAGGAACACTGGGGGGAAATGGGAGCTAAGTTAAATTTAAATGGAGTATGGAAAAGAAAGGATAAGTTATGTTTACCAAGGTCCCTGTTCCCCATGATGACTCATTGAACACATGGCCCCACTCACGTCTTAAAAATTTAAATGTGTAGCATGGTAAATGCCTTCTGGATTGCTCCTGGTTTCAGTCACATATTCGTCAAACACTTGCAGTCCTGCTTCATCTGTGCACAGCACAACTCAGATAAAACAGTAAAAGTCCCAAAGAAAGCAACTCGTTTCAGAGACTGCAGACTGACTAAATACAACTACCCAAAGTATGAATGTATGAATATGTCCTACTATGTGTAGATCTCTTTTCTGGATGGCCAGAAGCCTACCTGGTAAAAAGTGCCAATTCTAAAACAACTTCAGACAAACTAATGAAGAAACTAATTTGCAGATATGGTATCCCAGAAACCATAAAAAGTGATAGGAGTACACACTTTACTGGAGAAAAAAATGAAGGAAATTTAGCAGGCATTGGGAATAGACCCTTTATCATCCACAATTCAGATGAAAAGTGGAGAGATTAAATGGGACACTTAAGATAACATTTCAAAAAGCCATGGCAGACAAAGGAAAGAACTGGGTAGAGTGCTTGTCCTTTGCACTCTTTTCAGTCAGACACAATCTACATAGAAAGACAGGCTTGTCCCCTTTTGAAGTACTTTTTTGGTAGTGCCCCAAAGACGGGTCTGTACTTCCTGCAAGTGTTACAGATGCAACATGGTACTATCACAGTCAGTGACCAGGCCTTGCAGGAAAGACTTAATATGGTACATAAACATGTATTTTCATCCATTCCAGATCCTAATGTAAGTGCAGATGTGAATCAGATGAATCCAGGCAATTGGGTCGTCATACCCAGACATATGAGAAGGAGCCTAGATCCACATTGTTAAATATAACATAACCCAAGGGATAGATGTGGTGGAGTGAGTACAATCAGATTGTAGGGAGCCTGGTCACCAAATTAAGGACTGGGAGTCCTCATTCATGCCCCATTTCCCTTAACAAATTATGGTTCAGTCTTCAACATACTGGTGTTGGTACCTTTGGTAAGGACAACAATTGCTTTCGTATATACACTCATGACCTGACTCAGGTCAATGAGACAGTGTACCAAAAGGGTGTTGAAAACTGCAAGACAGCATCTATTAGTGAGATAAGGAAGGGAAAATGTACCTTCGGTATGAAGAGAAAACAAATGAATAATACTTTGCGTGCACATAAAGCCATGATGGGACTCTTGAATTTATTTTTTGTTGTATACAGACCCCAACCCACATTTGTATGCTCCTAGATATGGAGTCATATGGAGGAGGATGGAGGTGGGGAAGATCAGGATCCAAAAGTAGGTAGCTGGGTAACAGTTAGAAGAAGGGGTAAGGGGAAAAGTGCCAGGGATCCCAGTCCTGATCTGTCACAACCTAGTAAATATGCCTGTTTGGCTGATATTAGGAATGCTAGCCGAGGGCTGGGATCACTGCAGCAGGATGTTGCTCCTAGCAACTAGGAAGATGACTGCTGTAGGAAGGAGGCAAATGGGAGTGCAGCAAAGGCAAGACAGATGTTGGTGGTAGGGGACTCTATAATTAGGCAGACAGAAAGGGTCATCTGCCGACGAGACCGTGAATGCCGAACAGTGTGTTGTCTTGGGTTCGACATATTGTGGATCAGATAGACAGATTGCTGGGAGCAGCTGGGGAAAACCCAGTGGTCATGGTACACATTGGTACCAATGACAAAGTAAGAGGGAGGTGGAAGGTCGTTAAAAATGAGTACAGGGAACTAGGAGAGAAGCTGAAGGCTAGGACCTCCAAGGTGGTGTTTTCAGAAATACTGCCGATGCCATGAGAGTCAATAGATAGACAGCGGGAGCTTAGGGAGATAAATAAGTGGCTCAGAAATTGGTGCAGGAAGGAAGGGTTTGGGTTCATGGAGAACTGGGCTGACTTTGCTGTCGGCTACAGGCTCTACAGTAGGGACAGGCTGCATCTCAATGGGGAGGGTGCGGCTATGCTGGGGGAAAAAATGGTCAGATGGATGGAGGAGCTATTAAACTAGGATCTGGGGGGAGGGAGGGTATTTGTGCTAATAAGGGGATAGATAGAGTAGACAGAGAGAGTGGGACAGCAGGGGTTATAGAGGATCTAGGGAGTCTGGAATACGCAAGGTAATTAGAAAGCTGAGTGGGAGTAACAAATGTGCTAATGGTATTAAATGTTTGCTGGCAAATGCAAGAAGTCTTGAAAACAAAATGGCTGAATTGGAGACTCTCATGTCGTCTAAGAATATGATGTGGTGGGTATTACGGAAACCTGGCTGGATGAAAACCACGACTGGGTGACAAACATGGAAGGTTACACTGCATTTAGAAAGGACAGGAAAGACAAAAAAAGTGTAGAGGTGTTTATTTTCATAAGATCCAACTTAAAACCTGTGATCAATGACAACATTGGGGGGAGCTGTCTGGGTTAATGTACTTGGGGATGGCCATAATGGAAAGCTTTTAATTGGAGTTTGCTACAAGCCTCCCAATATATTTTACTTAGAAAAACAGAGTAATTACACATGCAGCAATTTTTGTGAAAAAGTATGAATCCATTTATTTTACATATATACTGACAAACAATTAAAAACAACAGTTAATTAACAGACAGTGAACCGTAGTAAATGATGAACTGATCAATTGGGGTGGTTTGCAGGTCTACAAGTGTGTACCCTGAGTGGCATTAACATCTGTAGCGTCGGCGTCCCTGCCTCCTGCCAGACAGGGACATCGTTCCCCTCACCTCTCTGCTCCGTGCCCGGCGGCTTCCTCCCGCTCTGCTGGCAGCGCGCGCTGCTTCCCGGCCTCTGTGCTTGGGGCGCTTGCGCGCTTCCCCTCTCTTAAATGGGCCACGCGCGCCGTCCTAAGGAGTCCCCGGCCAATGGCCGGAGGACCTCACCATATATAAGGCACCTCCTCCAAAATGGAGGTGCCCGAGCAATGTTGATGCAAAGCCTTTCAACTCTGCTTCAGCCCTCAAGTCCCGTTATCAGTTACCTGCCAGTCACCAGCCAAATTCCTGCTTGATACCTGCCTGTTACCTGCCTGATATCTGCTTATCTGCTTGCTATCCTGTGGTCCGACAGTCTGCCTACCAGCACCTGCCAGTCTGTCTATGGATCAGATTTATCCAGAAATCTACCTCCCCGGCGGGAGCAGGCTTCTTCTTCGTCAAAAAGAAGGACGGCTCACTCCGTCCCTGTATAGACTATAGAGGCCTTAACCAGATCACGGTGAAGAATAAATACCCCCTTCCGCTCATTCCTGAATTATTTGACCGTCTGAGGGGGGCTAAAATCTTCACCAAGCTGGACCTCCGTGGGGCGTATAATCTGGTCCGTATCCGTCAGGGGGATGAATGGAAGACGGCATTCAACACCAGGGATGGCCACTATGAATATCTTGTAATGCCCTTCGGTCTCTGTAACGCTCCCGCCGTCTTTCAAGAGTTGGTCAATGACATCTTCCGTGACCTTCTCTACTCCTGCGTCGTGGTGTGCCTGGACGACATCTTGGTCTTCTCTCCGGATCTTCTCACTCACCGGAGGGACGTTCGTCAGGTCCTGCTCAGGCTCAGGCAGAACCACCTCTACGCTAAATATGAGAAGTGCCTCTTTGAGCAGACCTCGCTTCCGTTTCTGGGCTACATAATCTCTCAGGCCGGCCTACAAATGGACCCTGCGAAACTGTCTGCCATCAAGAAGTGGCCCCGACCAGAGGGGTTGAAGGCTATTCAGCGGTTCCTGGGCTTCGCCAACTACTACCGCCTCTTCATTCCGCACTTCTCTTCCCGGACTGCCCCTATCTCGGTGCTCACTTGTAAGGGCGCTAATCCCAGAGAATGGCCGCCCGAAGCAGAGGAGGCATTCCTTTCTTTAAAACGAGCTTTTTCCTCCGCCCCTGTGCTGCATCGTCCGGACGGCAACAAACAATTCTTTCTAGAAGTCGACGCTTCGTCCTCCGGAGCCGGAGCAGTACTTACCCAAAAGTCGTCTTCCGGAAGAATGGTAACCTGCGGCTTCTTCTCCAAACTCTTCTCCTAATCTGAGCGCAACTATTCTATAGGAGACCGAGAATTGTTGGCCATTAAGCTGGCACTGGAGGAGTGCCGTTACCTGCTTGAGGGGGCTCTTCACCCGGTAATAATTTACACGGACCACAAGAACTTGGCTTACCTCCAGAGTGCCCAGAGACTTAACCCGCGCCAAGCCCGGTGGTCCTTGTTCTTCGCCCGCTTTAATTTCATTCTACATTTTCTCCCGGCTGACAAGAACATCAAAGCTGATGCCTTATCCCGATCCTTTTTGGTCTCTGATCTTGAGGAGGAGCCTAAACACATCATCGAGCCTGCCAAAGTAATGCAGGTGGCCCCCGTGAATCTAAGTCATCTTCCACCTGGTAAGACATGCGTAACTGTTCCGGATCGTGAGAAGGTTCTACACTGGGGACACTCGTCCAAGCTAGCTGGCCACACTGGTCAGAAAAAGACCCTTCAGCTTATTTCCCGGCATTACTAGTGGCCTACCCTGCACAAGAACGTAATAGACTTTGTTTCAGCCTGTGTGTCCTGCGCCCGCAACAAGGTTCCGAGACATCTGCCAGCCGGCCGTTTCCTTCCTCTTCCTGTACCTGCTGCCCCGTGGCAGCATATAGCTATGGACTTTATAACGGACCTCCCTGTCTCTGCCGGTTGTACGGTCATATGGGTGGTCGCTGACCGCTTTTCCAAAATGGCTCACTTTATTCCCCTGCCGGGTCTCCCGTCTGCATCAGAGTTAGCTAAAGACTTTATCGATCATGTCTTCCGTCTATATGGTCTTCCTCTCCACATCGTATCCGACCGAGGGGTTCAGTTCACCTCTCGTTTTTGGCGAGCCATGTGTAAACTGCTGGGGGTCACCTTGGACTTTTCTTCTGCATATCACCGACAGTCCAATGGCCAAGTAGAACGGATCAACCAAATTTTAACCAGTTACCTCCGGCACTTTGTTAATTCTCACCATTCCGACTGGGTGGATCTTTTACTGTGGGCCGAATTTTCTTATAATAATCACGAGAGCAAATCTTCCTCCAAATCCCCGTTTTTTGTAGTCTTCGGTCAGCATCCTCGGATCCCGTTTCCCGTCTCTACCTCGTTAACAAATTTTCCTCCATTTGGGAAAGTACCAGATCCGCACTTCTTCAGTCATCCGAGCGTATGAAAACACAGGCTGACAAAAGACGTCTGGATCCACCACAATTCAGTCCTGGAGATAAGGTCTGGCTCTCGTCCAAGTATGTCCGGCTCAAGATTCCTGTTAGAACCTTGCTCTTAGGTTTTTTCCTTTGCTGGTCACATGACCTTGTTGGCCTATTTAATCCTGCTCCGCCCTTCTGGCTTTGCTGGACTTCATTGTATAACTACTTTCTAGCTAGCCTGTGCTCTGTATCTTACTCTGTTAGTTTGCTTGGTCTACGGACCTCTATGTTCTATATATTTTGTTTGTTCGTCTGTCTGCTACTATTTCTGTTAGGAGGTGTCCCATTTTCCTCCCAGTCCTTAGTACTTGTAGGGATTCCTTCCCCACATCTATAGGTCTCCGTACAGACTAGCTTAGGACTTTAGCAGGTCTGATCACAGGATCAGGCTCCCTGTTACATCGTAGGGATTCAGCTGAGTTCTATCGTAGGGACAGATCTCCTCTCTTTCCTTAGCTCTGGTAGCAGAACATAACAGTAAGTCCAGCCTGCAAATTCTCTAAGGAAAGATTTTTCTGTTCCATCATGGTGTCGGTTCAGGATTTGGCTCATCGCCTGCAGGGACTCTCTCTGGAGGTGGCCGAGCTCCGTCAGCACGTGAGTAACTGTCCTGGAGCACATTTCTTGGAGCCTAAGGTATGTTTGCCAGATTTATTTTTTGGTGAACACTGAGAATTTTTTTCATTTAAAAATGCTTGCTTATTGTATTTTCGTTTGAGACCCAAGTCCTCTGGGGATGAATCCCAGCGCATAGGGTTCATAATGTCACTTTTGCGCAAAGAGCCTCAGGAGTGGGCCTTTTCTTTGCAACCTAGTGATACATGCTTCAGATCAGTGGATAGTTTTTTTTCTGCTTTGGGACTATTATATGATGATCCTGACCGTGTCGCATCAGCTGAGACAGAGTTGAGACGTTTGAAACAGGGATCAGGTAATGTGGAAAAATATTGTACTCATTTCCGTCGTTGGTCTACTCAAACAGGGTGGAACGATTCTGCTCTGAAAAGTCTATTTCTTGCTGGGCTCAATGAAAGGGTTAAAGACCTGCTAATTGCTTATCCTACACCTGAAGATTTGCAACAGGCTATGCAATTAACTATACGGGTGGATAGGAGACTGCGTGCAAGGGTTAATGAGAGCAAATCCTCTGCTATGTCAGTTTCTGGTTATGAGAATGTGTGTACTAACAGTGGTGAACCGATGGAGATTGGATCGGTGGCACCTCGCTCTCAAGAAAAAGACCGTAGATTTTCTGAAGGCTTGTGTTTCTATTGCGAAAATCTGGTCATTTGATTAAAGGCTGTGAGCTTCGTATGAAGAAAGAAAAAAAAATGGTCAGTCATGCCCGTATTGCCTGTTTAAATTCCAAGGGTGTATTTTTAGCTGCTTCCACGATTGCTCAGGAAAAATTAATGGAATTTCGGGTGTTTGTTGATTGTGGGTCTACTCTGAATGTAATTGATGGGGGATTCTTGGAAAGACTCAATTTAAAACCCGAACCTTTATCATCCCCCATTGCTGTGGTTTCTGTGGATGGTTCCCCTTTGAAGAATATTACTCTCAAGGTCTGTGAATTTCCTCTCACTATTAATGGTGTTCACCATGAGAAATTGGATTTGGTAGTTTTGAATAACTTGCCTTCTCCAGTAATATTGGGATTGCCCTGGTTAAAATTTCACAATCCTGTACTGGATTGGTCTACCAGTGAAATTAAATCCTGGAGCCATAAATGTTATGACAAGTGTTGTAACGGGCTTATTGCAGCTTTGGATAGGGGAGAATTGCCTGTTCCTATTCAGGATTTTTGGAGAGTTTTTTCTGAGAAGGAATCGCAGGTTTTGCCTCCCCATAGAGACTATGATTGTTCTATTGAATTTGTCCCTGGAGCGACTCTTCCTAAAAGTCGTTTATTTAACCTTACTATTCCTGAGAGGAAGGCTTTGGAGGAATACATACAGACAAGTTTGGCCGCCGGTCACATTAGGCCCTCTAAGTCTCCTGTGGAGGTTGGATTTTTTTTGTAAAAAAAAAGGACGGCGGTTTACGTCCTTGTCTGGATTTTCGTGAGATTAACAAAATTACTGTACGCAATCCTTACCCACTGCCATTGATTCCTGATCTGTTTAACCAGTTAATGGGGGCCAAGTGGTTCTCTAAAATTGACCTTAAGGGGGCATACAATCTGTTGCGCATGAAGGAGGGTGACGAATGGAAGACTGCTTTTAACACTCCTGTGGGTCATTTTGAGAATCTGGTTATGCCTTTTGGTCTTACTAATGCTCCTGCATTTTTTCAGAATCTTATTAATGACATCCTTAGACCTTTGATTGGCAAAAATGTGGTTGTGTATTTGGATGACATTTTGATTTATTCGCCGGATCTGGAGTCTCATTGGCGGAGCGTACGTGAGGTATTACAGTTATTAATGGACAATTCGCTTTTTGCTAAGCTGGAGAAATGTGAATTCACTGTACAGAGAATTAGTTTTTTGGGTTGCATTATCTCCAGCGATGGTTTTGAGATGGACCCGGTTAAAGTTCAAGCTGTACAGGAATGGCCTAGGCCTATTGGTTTGAAATCGATACAGAGGTTTTTAGGTTTCGCCAATTATTACAGAAAATTCATAAAAAATTTTTCTAGTATTGTCAAACCTCTGACCGATCTCACCAGGAAAGGTGCTGATGCGGTTCAGTGGTCTTCTGAGGCCATTGAAGCTTTTGTGTATCTCAAGGAGAGGTTCACCTCTGCTCCCATCCTTATGCAGCCTGATGTGACTAAGCCGTTTTTGGTTGAGGTTGATGCTTCCTCTGTGGGGGTTGGCGCAGTATTGTCTCAGGATAACGGGGATGGATTACATCCCTGTGCCTTTTTTTCAAAACATTTTTCGGAGACTGAACTGAATTACGATATTGGTAATCGGGAATTATTGGCTATTAAACTCGCATTTGAACACTGGCGCCACTTCTTGGAAGGTGCGGAATTTCCCGTTCAGGTTCTTACGGATCATAAAAATCTGATATATCTTGATGCTGCCAAGCGCCTGAATGCCCTTCAGGCTAGGTGGGCACTGTTTTTCTCGCGGTTTAATTTCTCCGTTACTTACATCCCTGGTACTAAGAATGTTAAGGCGGATGCCTTGTCTCGCAGTTTTTCTCCCATAGTCGGTGCTGAGAAAGAGGAGAACATTTTACAAGAAGGTGTTGTGATAGCTGCTTTGGACTCCGTTTTGGAAGATGAGATTCTTAAAGCACAGGAGAATGCCCCATCTAACACTCCTCATGGGAGGTTGTTTGTGCCTGGGACCTTTAGGAGAGATTTGTTTGTTGAGTGTCACGAGTCTCGGTTGGCAGGTCATCCCGGAATCTCTGAGACCAAGAGACTGGTGGGTCGCAGTTTTTGGTGGCCTGGATGGCAGAAGGAGGTCATTAAGAGGGTGCGTCAATGTACTATATGTGCTAGATCTAAGTCCTCACATACTCCTGCTGCGGGGTTGCTTTGTCCTTTGGAGGTTCCCAGTGCTCCTTGGACACATTTGGCTATGGACTTTATAACTAACCTTCCCCCCTCTGAGGGTTTTACTGTCATCTGGGTGGTCGTGGACCGTTTTAGCAAGATGTGTCACTTGGTTCCCTTCGTCAAACTGCCCTGCGCTAAAACTCTCGCTAAGGCCTTTGTCAAGGAAATTGTCAGACTTCATGGCGTTCCTACTGACATTGTTTCTGATAGGGGTCCTCAGTTCGTGGCTCGTTTTTGGCGTGCCTTTTGTGACAGGTTGGGAGTTCATTTGTCGTTCTCGTCCGGATATCATCCTGAATCTAATGGCCAGACAGAAAGGAAAAACCAGGATGTTGAGCAGTTCTTGCGTTGTTTTGTGGCAGACAATCAAGAGGGGTGGTCTGAGTTTCTGCCACTTGCTGAATTTGCTCTGAACAATCATACATCTTCTTCTGCTGGTTGTTCGCCTTTTTTTTGTTTTGCTGGGAGACATCCGTCGTTTGGGTCGTTCTCCAAGTTGGGATCTGCTGTGCCTGAGGAGGAGAATTTTTCCGGTGATTTGGAGAGAGTTTGGACGGATGTGCGTGGTAATCTTCAGGAGGCCAACAGAAAATCTAAAGACTACTTTGATAGGAAACGACAGGAGGTTTTGTTCGCTGTTGGTGACATGGTTTGGTTGTCCTCTAGGAATCTGCGGTTGAGGATTCCTTCTAAGAAATTGGGTCCCAAGTTTGTAGGGCCCTTTAAGGTGCTTCAGGTTGTCAACCAATCTGCTGTTAGGTTGGAGGTTCCTACCTCCTGGAGAATTAATCCGGTATTTCATGTCTCTCTGTTAAAAAAAGCTGTTGTGTCGGATGGTGACGCCTCTGCCTCTGTTTCTCCGGTGGTGGAGGACGGGGAATATGAAATTTCTCGCATCCTTAACTCTAGACGGTATAGAGGTAGTTTGCAGTATCTTGTGGCCTGGAAAGGTTTCGGACCCGAGGATAACTCTTGGGTGAAGTCAGATGATGTTTCCGCGTCCAGACTTATCAGAGCGTTTCACAGGAGATTTCCTGATAAGTCTGGTCCTAGGGGATCCGGAGGATCCTCTTAGAAGGGGGGGTACTGTTAGAACCTTGCTCTTAGGTTTTTTCCTTTGCTGGTCACATGACCTTGTTGGCCTATTTAATCCTGCTCCGCCCTTCTGGCTTTGCTGGACTTCATTGTATAACTACTTTCTAGCTAGCCTGTGCTCTGTATCTTACTCTGTTAGTTTGCTTGGTCTACGGACCTCTATGTTCTATATATTTTGTTTGTTCGTCTGTCTGCTACTATTTCTGTTAGGAGGTGTCCCATTTTCCTCCCAGTCCTTAGTACTTGTAGGGATTCCTTCCCCACATCTATAGGTCTCCGTACAGACTAGCTTAGGACTTTAGCAGGTCTGATCGCAGGATCAGGTTCCCTGTTACATCGTAGGGATTCAGCTGAGTTCTATCGTATGGACAGATCTCCTCTCTTTCCTTAGCTCTGGTAGCAGAACATAACAATTCCTTCCTGCAAGTTAGGGCCTCGGTTCATCGGCCCACTGGAAGTTATCAAACAAATCAACCCAGTGGCCTATAAATTGAAACTCCCAACCAACTTGCGGATTCCTAACTCCTTCCATGTATCTCTACTCAAACCCGTGGTACTTAACTCTTTTTCCAAGTCTACAGATACGCCTCCTGCTCCGGTTTCCGCTGAAAACGAGTTTGAGGTAGAGAACATTCTGGCCACCAAAAGGGTAAGAGGAAAGTCCTTTTTTCTAGTGGATTGGAAGGGGTTTGGTCCTGAGGAGAGAACAAGGGAGCCCCGGGAGAACATCCATGCCCCGCTCATCCTTGATAAATTTCTCTCTGGCCTAAAAAAGGGGGGGCCTAAAGGGGGGGCTACTGTAGCGTCGGCGTCCCTGCCTCCTGCCAGACAGGGACGCCGTTCCCCTCACCTCTCCGCTCCGTGCCCGGCGACTTCCTCCCGCTCTGCTGGCAGTGCGCGCTGCTTCCCGGCCTCTGTGCTTAGGGCGCGCGCGCGCTCCCCCTCTCTTAAAGGGGCCGCGCGAGCCGTCCTAAGGAGTCCCCGGCCAATGGCCGGAGGACCTCACCATATATAAGGCACCTCCTCCAAAATGGAGGTGCCCGAGCAATGTTGTTGCAAAGCCTTTCAACTCTGCTTCAGCCTTCAGGTCCCATTACCAGTTACCTGCCAGTCACCAGCCAGATTCCTGCTTGATACCTGCCTGTTACCTGCCTGATATCTGCTTACCTGCTTGCTATCCTGTGGTCCGACAGTCTGCCTACCAGCACCTGCCAGTCTGTCTATGGATCAGTCGCCTGCGGACCAGGAAGTACCTGCCAGATACCTGCCTGATACCTGCCTGCCTGTCCAGAGACTCTTACTCGCTCACCTGGGAGCGCTCACCAGCTACCTGCCTGCTAGCCTACCTGGAGGCTTAGCCGTCACTTGCTGTGACCACCTGCCTTTCCAGAGACTCTTACTCGCTCACCTGGGAGCGCTTACCTGCTACCTACCTGCTAGCCTACCTGGAGGCTTAGCCGTCACTCGCTGTGACCACCTGCCTGTCCAGGGACTCTTGCCCGCTCACCTGGGAGCGCTCACCTGCTACCTGCCTGCTAGCCTACCTGGAGGCTTAGCCATCACTTGCTGTGACCACCTGCCTTTCCAGAGACTCTTACTCGCTCACCTGGGAGCGCTTACCTGCTACCTACCTGCTAGCCTACCTGGAGGCTTAGCCGTCACTCGCTGTGACCACCTGCCTGTCCAGAGACTCTTGCCCGCTCACCTGGGAGCGCTCACCAGCTACCTGCCTGCTAGCCTACCAGGAGGCCCTGCCGTCACTTGCCGTGACCACCTGCCTGTCCAGAGACTCTTGCCCGCTCACCTGGGAGCACTCAACTGCTCCCTGTCTGCTAGCCTACCTGGAGGCCCTGCCGTCACTTGCCGTGACCACCTGCCTGTCCAGAGACTCTTGCCCGCTCACCTGGGAGCGCTCACCTGCTACCTGCCTGCTAGCCTATCTAGAGACTTTTCCCTGCTGTCACTTGCCGTGACCACCTGCCCGTCTAGAGACTCTTTCCCTGCTGTCACTTGCCGTGACCACCTGCCCGTCTAGAGACTCTTACCTTGCTGTCACTTGCCGTGACCATCTGCCTGCCTAGAGACTGTCCCCGTCACATGCCGTGACTTCCTGCCCCTTCTACCCAGAGACTGTCCCTGTCACTTGCCGTGACTACCTGCCAGCCTTCCCTGGGAGCCACCCGCTTCCTTACAAGGACTGCCCCTTTGTATAGTTGCTCAGAGGTTCCACCTCCCAGACCCGTTACAACATCAATCAAATCACATTGCAGTAAACAGTTTAACACCAGTCTTTTTTTTCAAATTTGAAGGCATACTGAACTAGCATGGCTACCACAGCATCTTGCAGCGCCATGCTATTCCATTCGGTTTGCGCTTAGTTGGACCATCATTTATTTTTCAACAGGACAATGACCCCAAACACACCTCCAGGCTGTGTAAGGGCTATTTGACCAAGAAGGAGAGTGAATGGATGCTACGCCAGATGACCTGGCCTCCACAGTCACCAGACCTTAACCCAGTAGAGATGGTTTGGGGAGAGCTGGACCGCAGAGTGAAGGCAAAAGGGCCAACAAGTGCTAAGCATCTCTGGGAACTCCTTCAAGATTGTTGGAAGACCATTTCCAGTGACTACCTCTTGAAGCTCATAAAGAGAATGCCAAGAGTGTGCAAAGCAGTCATCAAAGCAAAAGGTGGCTACTTTGAAGAACCCGGAATATAAGACATATTTTCAGTTGTTTCACACTTTTTTGTTAAGTATATAATTCCACATGTGTTAATTTATAGTTTTGATGCCGTCAGTGTGAATGTACAATTTTCAAAGTCATGAAAATACAGAAAAATCTTTAAATGAGAAGGTTTGTCCAAACTTTTGGTCTGTACTGTATGTAGGATATTAAAATCTGATCTTGACGTTACAGTATTGCAGAATGATCTGCATAAGATAACTGAATGGGCAAACACTTGGCAGATGAGGTTTAATGTACTGTACATGAATGTAGAGTAATGCACCTAGGACGTAGTAATCCTATCACTGCATACACATTAAATGGGAGTATACTTGGGACTACAGAACAGGAGAAGGACTTGGGTATTTTTTAGTGATGAGCAAGCACTAAAATGCTCAGGTTGTTCGAGTCGAGCAAATTGGAATGCTCGAGTGCTCCGTCTGAGTAACGAGCCCAATGTAAGTCTATGGGAAACGCAAGCATTTTTCTGGGGCCTCCCGCCGGCAGTCTGTAAAGGGCCTAAAAATTGCCAAAATCAATGGGAACAGTGCTCAAATGGCATGGGAACAGCATTGGGAAGGCCCTTGGAAGCATTTCTGATGCCCAGGTTACTGCTGTCAACAATGTTGTCAGAGGTATTACGCCACTTTTACAGACTCACAATAAAACATGCAAAAGCGAAACCAAAATGGATTTTCCTGGGAAATATTTTAAGAAACATCATATCCAGTGGAATGACTTGTATAAAAGGCAAATTAAATATACCAAAAAGAAAATGCTCCTTCACACCTTGGGCTATGTTCACAAGTAGCATTTTTGATGGGGATGATCCCTGGAAGCATCTCTGACTTGCAGGTCTCTGCCTAGAAGTGTGCCCATCAGAAGTGATCCTTGACACATGCGAAGGTACCTGCCGACATGCACCTTTTGTTGCAGACTTGAAACAATCACCATCCAAGTCCTTATTCCTGTGCAGTGTTGTCCCTACCCTATTCCTTGGAATGCAAGCACAAGTATGCAGCCAGCCACCCACCCACAGGCCTCAATACTAAACTGCCAGTTTTCTGGGCAGCTGCTTGCATTTGAAATGTAGTCTTTTATGCTTGTGGAGGCAGCAGCTGTCCACAACCTCATGGCGGCGGCCGGGTGTCCATACTCCGTCCCCAGCCACCACTCTTTCTCCCTGTGTCATCTCCGCCTTCCACAAGCATGGGTCCCACAGCATTACCTGTGCCCTCCCCAGTGGACTCAAGTGGGGAGAACCGCCTAACCACAAACACGTGGACAGGTGAATTTGGCCAGGGATGGTACATCTCAGTATAGCCAAGTCTAGAGTAAAAAAGCAGCCATAAAGTGTCCGGGAACCTTACCACACACTATTCTTAGCCAGGGCTGCTTCTCGGCAGGCTTGGTAGGGCCCACTAGAGAACCGGAGAATCCTCCATTGGGCCTTGGCTTCTCCTTCAGTAGAGTTCTTAGTGCCGAGGTCGTGTTGATTATAGAGGTCGTGATGATGATAGAGGCCACCATCTCCTTAGCTTACTGCTGGTACTTTTCTATGGGAATCAGCTTGGCTCCAACCAACCTGGAATATTTTCAATGAACTATGGTACGAAGCCATGGTATTAGCAGTGCCCACAGTACCAGTAGTAAAGCCATCCACAATCTCCTTTTCTTCTGCCCAAATACATTAGTTTCTCAAAAAGGAGCTGAAGATACTGAGTGGCTCACACAAACAGCCACAAAGTGTCCGGGAACCTTCCCACTCACTTTTCTTAGCCAGAGCTGCTTCTCGTCAGGGTTGGAAGGGCCCACCAGAGAACTGGAGAATCCTGCGGTGGGCCCTGGCTTCTCCATTAGGAGAGATCACAGTGCCGAGGTGAGGTCGTGATGATGATAGAGGCCACTATCTGCTTAGTTTTCTGTTACTTGGAATGCAAGCGCAAGCATGCAGCCAGCCACCCACCCACCCACAGGCCACAATACTAAACTGACACATTTCTGGACAGCTGCTTGCACTTGAAATATTGCCTTTTAGGCTCGTGGAGGCGGAAGCTTTACACAACCTCATGGCGGCAGTGGCCGGGTCTCCATACTCTGTCCCCAGCCGCCACTATTTCTCCCGGTGTCATCCCCATCTTCCACAAGCACGGGTCCCAGAACATTGCTGCTGGTACTTTTCTGTGGGAATCTGCTTGCCTCCTACCAGCCTGGAATATTTACAGTGAACTATGGTACGACACCTTGGCATTAGCACTGCACCCAGTACCAGTAGCAAAGCGATTCCCAATTTCCTTCTTAGGAATTTTATTTGGTAGACTGAGTGACTGCCCAAATATATTAGTTTCTCACAAAGTAGCTGAAGATGCAGAGTGGCAGTGGGTGCAAGTTTCTCCAGCCTATTAGATATGAGAGGGTGAACTGCAGCACAGTGGCTCAGTGGTTAGCACTGAAGCCTTGCACCGCTTTGATCGTGGGTTCAAATCCCAGCTAGGACAAAATCTGGAAGGATTTTGTATGTTCTCCACATGTTTGCATGGGTTTCCCACTCAGTAAAAAAAGCAGCCATAGAGTGTCTGGGAACCTTTACACACACTTTTCTTAGCCAGGGCGGCGTCTTAGCAGGGTTGGACGGTCCCACCAGAGAATCCTCGGGTGGGCCCTGGCTTCTCCATCAGGAGAGTTCATGATAGTGCAAACTTTGCAGCTGTTATGGGGCTCCTGAGCAAGGGAGAAAGGTGGGCCCTCAGAATCAAATCCTCTGGTGGGCCAAATGTTTTTCAGTCTGAAACTGCTTCTCAGTGGGAGATGTATTTCACCACAGCCATATTCTTTAGCTCAGTGAAAGGACTGACATAGAGGGAAACCGTATCTACTCCGGCTGTCATTTCTCCGCCACCAGGTTCCGCCCATTTTCACACATGACCATGCCTGGCTGTATGTTCAGCGGTGAGAGCCACAGATCAAGCTGCTGTGTTACAGGTTTCAACAACGCTACAGCAGTGGGCGGTTTGTCACCTAAGCATTAAGCATGTTATCTTCAGCACAGCCTGTTGCCGCTTGGCCAAGGCAGTGCTGCAGTGCTTTCATCTTGTGACTTAAATGGTCATTTTGGAGATGGAGGCCAAACTGGAGGAGGAGGTGCAGGAGCTGAACATTGTGATTACATTGAGGTTACTTTGGCAAGTCTGGTTTTTATACTAAAGAAAGATCTTACTGTGTTTTTACTTTTTTTTTATTTTTTTTTTACGGCTCTTCAAATTTTTATTGGAGTGCGTCCTAATTTTTGGCAGCCCTTGAAATTGTTGCATATGCAATAACAGTATAGGAGACACACTTCTTAATAATGGGAAGGGTAATTGAAATAGATTCTATATTCTAGAATATTAACTGTCTTACCAGAAATTATTTTACGGGTGAGGTATCGCAGTATGGATAGCGTATTACACTGACCCAGCCAGGTATTATTGCCTTATACTGCGTTCTGCTGGTGCTGGCCAGACAAATGTAAAATCTATTCTATTCCATATCAATAACACTGTTCGATGCATTTAATAAGAACAGGTACTGCTGCTAGGTGTTATCATCACCAGCTACAGATGAGTGTTCATTCTGGTCACATAAATGTCTTCCAAAGTCCATAACTTTATTTTTTTTATTTCTTTGGCCTTATATACAAGTAATTACACTGGAAAGAATGTTTCTCAATATTTTTTCCATTTTAGCATGTTTTTTGTATGGTTTTTTTTGCCAGTCCGCAAAAGTGGCGTAATTCTCGGACAACATTGTTTATAGATAGAATAGGTTTGAACCCTCAACTGCAATACTTTAAATGGAGTGTAATATTTGACAAGCTCACAATAATTGCTGGATTATTAGGGCAGTCATATGGGATAACGTCTGATGGCCACGGTTTCAGGCAGTCGCTTAATAGTATGGTATTTGTCAGCAACCAAGTGTTAAAAGCTTCAACAAAACACAGGTGGTGAACTTTAAAAGGAGTGGAATATTTGACACGCTCCACAAAATTTCTGTATTATTACGGCAGTCATATGGATCATGTGCTTCTGATCATTGAAAAATGTTCCTCTGCTTCTACAATACAGTAATATGAATAAAACAAAAAAAATCTGCCTGTATTCTGCAAACAAGCAAATGGAGCTGTAAAATGGTGTACACTGACACACTGCTACAATCTATTAATGGAGGAAAATATTTTCCACATTCACTACAAATGGCTGGATTTGAACTGCAGTTATATGTGATATGTCTGACAGAAAACCACAGTTTTCAATAACAAGCCTGTAATTTACTAATATTATTCTACAGAGACCTAGTGTGAATAGCTTGATCGTACACTGCAACAGAATGGAAATGGGTGAAATGTCTGATTTTGGAACAGTCTTATAGGTGATGTGTCTGACAGAGAACCATGGTTTTAAATAGCAGGCCTTTAATTTACTATTACTATTCTTCACAGACACCTAGTGTGAATAGCTTGACCGACATACTGCAACAGAATGGAAAAGGAGGCCAATATTTTCCACGTTCAGTTCAAATTTCTGGATTTTTCTCGCTGAAATATGGAACAGATCTGGCATTATTCTGCAGTGAGATTGCTTTTTAAGCAAATAACCAGGATTAACATAAAAAAAATTTGCCCTTGCCCCTGATATCTGGGGCTATGTCTACAAATAATTGTAATTATTACAGCAGCAGCAGACAGGACGTTCAATGGATCCTCTTGTGCTGTATCATACACTGCAGTCTGCCACATACACTGCCTGCCTGCCTAGCACTGATTATATGCAGCTGTATTAGTCCTCAGACGGACTAGTAGTTCAGATGGATATGCACTGCTCAAAAAAATAAAGGGGACACTCAAATAACACATCCTAGATCTGAATGAATTAAATATTCTCATTGAATACTTTGTTCTGTACAAACTTGAATATGCTGACAACAAAATCACACAAAATCATCAATGGAAATCAAATGTATTAACCAATGGAGGCCTGAATTTGAATTCACCCCCAAAATTAAAGTGGAAAAACAAAACACACTACAGGCTGATCCAACTTTAATGTAATGTCCTTAAGACAAGTCAAAATGAGGATCTGGATTGTGTGCAGCCTCCACGTGCCTATATGACCTCCCCATAATGCCTGGGCATGCTCCTGATGAGGTTGCGGATGTTCTCCTGTGGGATCTCCTCCCAGCCCTGGACTAAAGCATCAGCCAACTCCTGGACAGCCTGTGGTGCAACGTGATGTTGGTGGATGGAGCGAGACATGATGTCCAAGATGTGCTCAGCCGGATTCAGGTCTGGGGAATGGGCGGGCCAGTCCATAGCTTTAATGCCTTCATCTTGCAGGAACTACTGACACACTCCAGCCACATGAGGTCTGGCATTGTCCTGCATTAGGAGGAACCCAGGGCCAACCGCATCAGCATATGGTCTCACAAGGGGTCTGAGGATCTCAACTCAGTACCTAATGGCAGTCAGGCTACCTCTGGTGAGCACATGGAGGGCTGTGCAGCCCTCCAAAGAAATGCCACCCCACACCATTACTGACCCACTGCCAAACTGGTCATGCTGAAGGATATTACAGGAAGCAGATCGCTCTTCACAGGGTCTCCAGACTCTGACACGTCTGTCACATGTGCTCAGTGTGAACTTGCTTTCATCTGTGAAGAGCACAGGGCGCCAGTGGCGACTTTGCTAATCCTGGTGTTCTGTGGCAAATGCCAAGAGTCCTGCATGGTGTTGGGCTGTGAGCACAACCCCCATCTGTGTACGTCAGGCCCTCATACCACCCTCACGGAGTCGTTTTCTAACCGTTTGTGCAGACACATGCACGTTTGTTGCCTGCTGGAGGTCATTTTGCAGTGCTCTGGCAGTGCTTCTCCTGTTCCTGCTTGCACAAAGGAGGAGGAAACAGTCCTGTTGCTGGGTTGTTGCCCTCCTGTGGCTCCCTCCACCTCTCCTGGTATCTGCACCATGGTCTGGACACAGTGCTGACAGACACAGCTACCCTTCTTGCCACAGCTCGCACTAATGTGCCATCCTGGATGAACTTCACTATCTGAGCAATGTCTGTGGGTTGTACTGTAGACACCGCCTCATGCTACTGTACCTCTAGGGGTGAGAACAAGGACAAAATGAAAAGTGACCAATTCATTAGCCAAAAAGGGTGAGAACAGAGAAATGGTCTGTGGTCACCACCTGCAGAACCACTCCTTTATAGGGGGTGTCTTGCTAGCTGCCTATCATTTCTACCAGTTGTCTGTTCCATTTGCACAACAGCAGGAGAAATTGATTCACAATCAGTGTTGCTTCATAACTGGACAGGTAGATTTCACAGAAGTGTTATTGACTTGGAGTTACATTGTGTTGTTTAAATGTTCCCTTTATTTTTTTGAGCAGTGTATATATATATGTTGTGGAATAGCTATAAAAACAGGACGTTCAATGGACCCTCTTATGTTGTATCATATACCTATACTAACTATAAACAAGCAAATCTCTTACTGAGGCAGCAGCACCTTTCCCTAATCTGCCTGATTGGAGTGTAGACTGTGACCAGCATAGCGGCGCCATGTCTTATATAGACCTGATGATGCTTTGCGGCCAGCCAATCACTGTAATGCCCACAACCAACATGGCTAGGGCATTACAGTGCATGGCAGGCAATCCCTGCATGTTCATTGGCTCTCTGAAGAGCGCCAAACATGAAGGGAGGGGACATGAGGTGGCCGCCAGAGCAACCAGGAAATACTCACCAAGCGCCGAGCTTGTCGAGCACAGTGATGCTCGGGCGAGTACCGAGCAGTGGCGAGCACATTTGCTCATCACTAGTATTCTGGTTACAAGTAAGCTGAGCAACTATACTCAATGTCAAGCAGCAGACACAAAAGCAAACAAGATTTTAGAATGTATAAAAAGAGAAATAAAATTCCGCGATCCCAATGTACTGTTACCCCTTTATAAATCACAGGTGAGGCAACATCTGGAATATGGGATCCTGTTTTGGGCTCCACATTTTACAAAGGATAACTAGATTATTACAAGAGATGGAAGGCCTCTCATATGATGAAAAAGGTAAGTCAGTTTAGCTTAGAAAAATGACACCTCAGTGGAGATCTCATTTACATATATAAATATATGTGTGGTGAGTACAAAGGACTAGCACATGACTTATTCCTTCCAAAGACCATACTAAAGACCAGGAGGCACTAATTACTGGTGGAAGAAAGGAGATTCCAGCACCTAAACAGGAAAGGGTTCTTTACAGTCAGAGCAGTTGGACTGTGGAATTCCCTACCACAAGAGGTAATAATGGCAGAAACCATAACAGCTTTCAAAAAAGGGCTTGACGATTTCCTCGATGCACATAACATTGTGGGCTACAGATAAAGTAGACAAAATATTACACCTATAGTAGTACATTTAATATGATAATAGTAATTGCATAACTAGTATCATAATTAGGTTTGATCCAGGGCTCTAGGACTGATCGCCTTTTCTCGGGGTCAGGAAGGAATTTTTCCCCGTGATGCAGATTGGCTAAATGTGTCCTGGGGTTTTTACCTTCTTCTGGATCAACAGATTTAGGCATAGGGATTTTAGTAATACCATTATTAGAATCACAAGAGTAATACAAAATATAAAACTAATTAAAAAATATAAACGGGTTTATTTTTATTTGTAATAGTGCAGCAATAATAAAAATGGTAATTATTAATGATGAGCGAGCACTAAATTGCTCGGGTACTTGTTGCTCGGGTCGAGCAAATTGGAATACTCGGGTGCTCGACCCTAGCAACGAGCCCAATGTAAGTCTAAGGGAAACTCGAGCATTTTTCAGGCGGCTTCCCTCGGCGGTCTGCGAGGGCCTAAAAATTGCCCAAATCGATGGGAACAGTGCTCAAATGACATGGGAACAGCATGGGGAAGACCCCTGGAAGCATTTCTGACTCCCAGGTCACTGCTGTCAACAACGTTGTCAGAGTATTATGCCACTTTTACAAAAACAAAACCAAAATGGATTTTCCTGGGAAATATATTAAGGAACATCCTTTCCAGGGTAATAACTTGTATATAGGGCAAAATAAATATCCAAAACCAAAATTACTTATCTACACCTTGGGCTATGTTCACACGTAGTGTTTTTGATGCGTTGTTGCACTTTTGCATTGCTTGCAAACGTGACAAATGCATTCACTGGGAAATGTCATTTTAACATTTTACAACCTTATCAGTGCTAAAAAGACATGGGATCAGCATGGGGAAGACCTCTGGAAGCATTTCTGACTCCCAGGTCACTGCCTAAAAATGTGCCCATCATAAGTGATCCTTGACGCATGCGAAGATGCCTCCCGCCATGCACCTCTCATTGCAGACTGGCAACAATCACCGCCACGTCCTTGTCCCAGTGTAGCGTTCAGTTGTCCCTACCCCATTCCTTGGAATGCAAGCGCAAGTATGCAGCCAGCCACCCATCCACCCACAGGCTGCAATACTATACTGTCAATGTGGCCTTTTAGGCTCGTGGAGGCGGAAGCTTTTCATAACCTCATGCCGGCGGCGGCTGGGTGTCCATACTCGGTCCCCAGCCGCCACTGTTTCTCCGCCTTCCACAAGCACGGGTCCCACAACATTACCCGTGCCCTCCCCAGTGAACTTACTGCAAAGGACTGCCTAACCACAAACAAGTGGACAGGTGAATGTGGCCAGGGACGGTACGGAGCCAGTCCACAGCTTTTTTTGCTCAGAGTTGTATTTCACCACAGCCATATTCTTTAACTTGGTGAAAGGAATTGGGAAACCATATCTTCCCAGCTGTCGTTTCTCCCAGGAAGTCCTCTAAAGCTGCTTTCACTTGAAATGTGGCCTTTTAGGCTCGTGGAGGCAGGAGCTTTTCACAACCTCATGGCGGCGGCATGGTGTCCATATTTGGTCCCCTGCCACCACTATTTCTCCCAGTATCATCTCCGCTTTCCACAAGTATGGGTCCCACAACATTGCCCGTTCCCTCCCCAGTGCACTTACTGGGAAGGAGCGCCTAACCACAAACATGTGGACAGGTGAATGTGGCCAGGGATGGTACGGAGCCAGTCCACTGAATTTTTTGCTGAGAGTTGTATTTAGCTCAGTGAAAGAACTGGCATAGATGGAAATCGTATCTACCCTGCATGTCATTTCTCCCAGGAAGTACTGTAATGCAGCTTGTTGCAGAAGCAATGGCAGCCCGTCCAACATCAACTGGCACTTGTAGATGGTGCTTTGACACACAAACATCTTTCTTTGCACATTTAATTTCATGAATACAGATTTGGACAATGGCCTGATCTGCAATGCGGTTTAAGAAATAACATTCATAAGCATGTCCGATCCACATTAAAAAAGCAGTCATAGAGTGTCCGGGAACCTTCCCCCACACTTTTCTTAGCCAGGGCTGCTTCTCGGCAGGGTTGGACGGGCCCACCAGAGAACAGGAGACTCCTCCAGTGGGCCCTGGCTACTCCTTCAGGAGAGTTCATAGTGCCGAGGTGAAGCCATGATGATGATAGAGGCCACCATCTTCTTAGTTTTCTGTTACTTGGAATGCAAGTGCAAGTATGCAGCCAGCCACCCACCCACAGGCCGCAACACTAAACTGCCAGATTTCTGGGCAGCTCTTTGCACTTGAAATATTGCCTTTTAAGCTTGTGGAGGCAGAAGCTTTTCACAACCTCATGCCGGCGGCGGCAGGGTGTCCATAGTGGGTCCCCAGCCGCCACTATATTTCCCGGTGTCGCCTCCGCCTTCCACAAGCACGGGTCCCACAACATTACCAGTGCCCTCCCCAGTGCACTTACTGGGAAGGACCACCTAACCACAAATACGTGGACAGGTGAATGTGGCCAGGGATGGTACGGAGCCAGTCCACAACTTTTTTTGCTGAGTTGTTTTTCACCACAGCCATATTCTTTAGCTTGGTGAAAGAACTTGGGAAACCATATCTACCCAGCTGTCATTTCTCCCAGGAAGTCCTCTAAAGCTGCTTTCACTTGAAATGTGGCTTTTTAGGCTCGAGGAGGCGGAAGCTTCTCACAACCTCATGCCGGCGGCGGCCGGGTGTTAATACTCATTCCACAGCCGCCACTATATTTCCCGGTGTCGCCTTCGCCTTCCACAAGCACGGGTCCCACAACATTACCAGTGTCCTCCCCAGTGCACTTACTGGGAAGGACCGCCTACCCACAAACACGTGGACAGGTGAATGGGGCCAGGGACGGTACGGAGCCAGTCCACAGCTTTTTTTTGATGAGAGTTGTATTTAGTTCGGTGAAAGGACTGGCATACTCTGGGTGTGATTTCTCCATCACCAGGTTCCGCCCATTGTCACACACGACCATGCCTGGCTGTATGTTCAGCGGTGAGAGCCAGAGATCAGGCTGCTGTGTGTTACGCTCGCACCTGGACTGACTAGAGTGAGCATGATTAGTGATCCCACTGTACCATGAACCGAGGAGTGCCTCCTGGAGGGGCGTAACTAAGTATCAACCCGATCCGACGAAGGTCACACGGCGGCTGAGTCGACTCCGTGAACAAAGGAGGAAATGAGCAGAGGGACCAGGTGCTACTCCAGGTCAGACCCCGGTCACAGTTGTTGACCCACACCGGGGAATGCAGGAACAGGCATGTTAGATTGGCATACAGGCAGGTGGGTATTGGCAGGCACGGATGGTATGCAGACAGGTGGATACTGGTGAGCACGGCTGATATGCAGACAGGTGGGTACTGGCAAGTATGGCTGGTATGCGGACAGGTGGGTACTGGCAAGTATGGCTGGTATGCAGACAGGTGGGCACTGGCAAGCACGGCTGGATTGCAGACAGGGAGCTATTAGCAGGTTGGAGCACAGGCTGGATAGGGTCCAGTACAGACTGGGAGACAGGTACAGAGCCGCAAATGTGGTAGACAAGCAGAGTAAAGCGAAACCGCTGGAGCGGAGGACAAGGCAGAGCAGAGAGGAACCACAGGTGCGGTGGATGAAGCAGAGCAGAGCGAAACCGCAGGTGCAGTGAACAAGGCAGAGCAGAGCGAAACCGCAGGTGCCGTGGACAAGGCAGAGGAGAGCAAAACCGCAGGAGCGGTGGACAAGGCAGAGCAGAGAGGAACCACAGGAGCGGTGGACAAGGCAGAGCAGAACAGGGCTGAAGGTGCAGGCAGAGAGGACAGGGCTCTGTTCACATGGAACAGACTGGAAGATACAGGAAGATGGCTAGAACACAAGAGGTAGATATGGAGAAAGGGAAAAGGGACAAGCAGAACCAGATACACACAAGGTACTTACAATGAAGTAGCGAGTGGACACAAAACTCACAAACAGAAGTACAGAGACAACGAGTTGGAGTTAGGTGCAGGTTCAGACATTGCAGGAAAAGGGAGGGTACGGACATAGAGACAAACAGGTAACAGGCTAGGATACAGTTCAGACAGGAACTGCTACTGCAATGAGATACAAGAACGATCCTGGATATACAGCCCCCAGAATGGCGGAAACAGACTAGAAGTCAGAAATAACAGTCCTGGGTATGCAGCCCCCAGGGTGGCAGAAACAGACAAGATAACAGGCCTGGTTATGCGGCCCCCAGGGTGGCAGAAACAGACAAGATACAAGACAATACCTGGCAACTCAGAGGCAAGTAGCACACTGAAAGTTAGTGTTGCTCAGGCACCTCCTTCTGGGTGGCGGGGGTATAAATATCCAGTGATTCACAGCAATAGGCTGGGGACACATTAGGAGTGCGCCCACAGCAGCTATAAGAATCAGAAAGTAACCGGGCCACCGCCCTAAGCAATCAGACAAGAGACATGCACACAGCATGAACTGGAGCAAGGTTTGCAGGCTGGACTGACAGGTAAGATTGCATGGTGGGAGGTGGTGCACTATGCAAGCACGCCGCCAGGGATGTTACACTTTGTTACAGGTTTCAACAACTCTACAGCGCTGGGCGGTTTGTCAATTAAGCATTAAGCATGCTATCTTCAGCACAGTCTGCTGCCGCTTGGCCAAGGCAGTGCTGCAGTGCTGTCAGCTTGTGACTGATGTGGTCATTTCGGAGATGGAGGATGAGGTGCAGGAGCTGAACAATGTGATTTCATTAATGTTAAATTGGTGATGTTGTTTTTTATACTAAAGAGAGATCCTATTCTTTTTTTTTTTACCTTATTTTTTAAGACAAATGCATTTACCGTGAAAAGTCATTTTAACATTTTACAATCTTATCTGGCAATGTGATGTGTGACACATCATCAGACACATCCTGTTTTATTTATGATGGGGGGACATCAGACGGCCCATACTATTCTTAAAAGGCCAGCAGTCGGCCCTCACTATTGTTAAAGAGCCATCAGCCGGCTATGCTTTGTTGATCCCATTATTAACAAGTGGGTCTCCAATACTGTTATTGCGTATCCAGTAACTGCAAGGGCTGCCAAAAATTTGGACGCAACCCAAAACAAATTTGAAGAGACATAGAGGAGGGTCTCAGTAAAAAAAATGTTCCCATTATAAAGGAGCGGGTCTCCTATAGTGGTAATGCCCATGCTGTGACTGCAAGAGCTGCAAACATTTGGGAAAAACTTCACAAAGAATTTAAAAACACATAGAGCAGGGCCACAGTAACGACAAATTCCCATTAGAAAGGAGAGAGTCTGCTATACAGTTATAATGTATGCAGTGAGCCCAAAGGCTGAATTTTAGTAAAAACCCCACTAAGAATTTAAAGACACATAGAGCAGGGCCACAGTATTGACAAATTCCCATTAGAAAGGAGCGAGTCTGCTATACAGTTAATAGGGTATGCAGTGAGTCCAAAGGCTGAACAATTTTAGTAATAACCCCACTAAGAATTTAAAGACACATAGAGCAGGGCCACAGTAATGACAAATTCCCATAAGAATGGAGAGAGTCTACCATAGGGTTGGCCTATGCAGTGAATACAAGGGCTGCCAAAAATTTGGAGCCACTTCAATGCCCCTTGGAAGAGACGTGGAAGAGGGCCTCATAAAAAAATGTTCCCATTAGAAAGGAGCGGGCCTCCCATACTTGTAATGCCCATGCACTAAGTGTATGGGCTGACAAACAATTACCCCTGGGGGGTATACATGAGCATACTGTATAAAAAAATATTTTTACGGGCATCATAAATACCTTTTAAAAAAATTATGTAGGTGTTGCATCACGGACCATGGTGGTGGAGGATGAGGAGATGGAGAAGGACAAGAGCAAATAGCCAAAATCAGGAAGTGTATACCCATGTGTGGGTGTGAAAAGATGCATGGGAATACACTTTCCAAGAAAAGACACTGGATTTGAGCTTATGTTAAGCCGCTATCATTTGGTGGTGTTGAGAAGTCTGGCCCAATCCAGCCCTTTTCATTTTTATAAGAGTCAGCCTGTCAGCATTTTCAGTTGACAGGCGGATGAGCTTATCAGTTATAATTCCACCATCAGCACTAAAAGCCGGCTCTGATAAAATGCTGGCTGCAGGGCAGGCCAGGACCTCCAAAGCATAGAGAGCCAGTTCATTTCACGTATCCAGCTTGGATACCCAATAATTTTAAGGCACAGAGGAATCACGGAGGACGTTGGTATGGTCGGCAAGGTACTCCCTCAGCATCTTCCAAAACTTTGCACTCCTTGTGAGAGTACCCCGCGCCTCAGGGCCTGTGCGATGGGAGGGTCTGAGAAAACTCTCCCAGAACTTTGATAGTGTGCCCATGCCTCTGCTGGATTGGAGTTCTGCCTCTTGCCGGTACTCCTTGGTTGACTAAGTGTGCCCTCTGCCGCCAGCGTTTTCAGATGGGAATTTTTTTAATAGTTCCGCAACAAGGGCCTTCTGGTACAGCTTCATTTTTGTAGACCTGTTCGCCTCAGGAATAAGAGATATAAAGTTCTCCTTGTAGCGTGGGTCTAAAAGTGTCACCAACCAATAATGCCTGTCACCCAAAATTTTGAGAATGCGAGGGTCATGGGAAAGGCAGCGTAACATAAACTCAGCCATGCGTGCCAGACTACTAACAGGCAAGACTTCCGTGTCCTCACCAAGAGGATTACTGACCATGCTCTCCTCCTCTTCCTCTCTGTCCTCTGGCCATCCATGTTGAACAAACGGTATGACAGCAGTGCAGGTAGTACCGTCTATAGTGCATGAAACTAGTTCCTGTCCTTCCTCCTCCTTCTTTTCCTCATTGTCACCCAATCCACGTTGGGATGAGATGAGGCTTGGCTGTGTGTAATCACCCTGTATGGTTCCTTGCTCCATCTCATTGTGCCTACAATGCATCCTCTTTGATTGTGAGCAGAGAGCATTTCAGAAGACAGAGAAGCAGAATGGTGATGCTAATTAAGGCGTCATCGCCGCTCACCATCTTGGTGGAGTCCTCAAAGTTTTGGAGGATGGTACATATGTCTGACATCCATGTACACTCCTGAGGTCTTATCTGTGGACTCTGAACTGAATACCGACGGTCTTGTTGATGCTGGCACTCAACAACTGCATTATTCTGCTCACAAATCCATCCCAACATCGGCAGTGTAGAGTTCCAACACGTGGGGACATCACACACCGCTCTGTGAGCCGGAAGCTGCAAACGCTGCTGAAACACGGCAAGAGCGGTGGAAGCTGTAGCTGACTTTCTAAAATGGGCACACAGGTGGCGTACTTTAACAAGCAGATCCGGCAGCTCTGGGTAGGATTTGAGAAACCACTGAACCACGAGGTTAAGCACATGGGCCAGGCATGGTACGTGTGTGAGCTCGCCTTGCCTCAGAGCCGCCACCAGGTTCCATCCATTGTCACAATCGACCATGCCTGGCTGTAGGTTCAGCAGTATGAGCCACAGATCTGCCTGCTCTTTCAGAGCTGTCCACAACTCTTCAGCATTGTGCAGTTTTTCACCTAAGCATATTAGCTTCAGCACAGCCTGTTGCTGCTTGGCTGAGGCAGTGCTGCAGTGCTTCCAGCTTGAGACTGATGTGGTCATTTCGGAGATGGAGGCTGAAGAGGAGAAGGAGTCTTAGTAGGATGAGGTGAAGGTGCTGTAGACCGTGGGGGCAAACCCGATTGACCTAGGGCCCGCAATCTTTTGCGTCAGGAGGACGTGTTGCGTCTCAAGGTCTGACTGGGTCATGGCTTCCACTATGTTAACCCAGTGTGCCGTCAGCGAGATGTACCGTCCCTGCCCACAAGCAGTTCTCCACGTGTCCGTGGTTAGGTGGACTTTCCCCAGTAACTGCGTTGTTGAGGGCACGGCTAATGTTTTGGGACACGTGCTTGTGTAATGCAGGGATGGCACACTGGGAGAAATAGTGTCGGCTGGGGACCGAGTACCGATGGACGGCCTCCGCCATCAGGTTGCGGAATGCTTCAATGCAGACACTGTTCCTGGACCCTGGGGTTCGGCCCACAAAGTCTGGTGCTTTGCCGCCATGTGCCTGATCATAATGAGGTTGGTGGTCAGGCTGATCGTTTTGCCACCCCTGCTGATGCTGGCCTGCCAGGTGGTGCAAATGGCCTTTTTGGTTTTATCGGCAGAGTCTTTAAAAAACAACCAGACTCGGGAAGACCTAACAGTTGTACTGGCAACTTCCTTCGTGTTGGTGTTACGAGGAATGGTTGCCTGCCTTCTGTTTGCAGCCACCACACTGCTTCTTCCTGCCTGTTGGGGTGCTCTGCCTCACCCCCTGTGTGTTGCTGTCCTCGCTCTGCATGTCCTTCTGCCAGGATGGGTCAGTTACTATATCATCCACCACCTCGTCTTCTACTTCCGTACCCTGGGCCTCCTTCTGACTTTCTGGCAATTGTGTCTCTTCATCGTCCACCTCTTGTGACCCTTTCCCACCGTCGCCTTCGTGTGACCGTGGCTGCTCAAATATTTGGGTATCGCTACACGCGATCTCCTCTTGCCCCAATTCAAGTGGACCAGGCGAGAGGCCCGAATCTATAAATGGAAAAGTGAACAGCTCTTCAGAGTGTCCAAGTGTGGGATCAGTTGTCTCTCGGTATTCGGCATGGTGGGAGGAAGGAGAATCAGGGTGAAGAATATGCGGTCCAGATTCACGGCTACTGAGACTTGACCGTGTGGAAGACAGGGTGATGGTGGTGGTGGTGGCTAAGTGACTGGAAGCACTATCCGCTATCAAACCAATAACCTTTTGACACTGCTCTGGGTCCAATAGTAGTGTGCTGTGGTCCTGAAAAATTGTGACAGGAAGGTCGGGCGAGAAGATGTGGGTGTTTGTTGTGGCACAATTTCAGCTTGCCCACGGCCTTGTCCTCTGCTTCTGCATGCATCATTATCATCACGTCCAGTTCCCCGTCCCTTGCCACATGCCTTCCAATATTAAATGGAGGACAGTATCTTCCACGCTCCCTACAAATGACTAAGTTTGGATCGAACTTATATGTGATCCGTGTGACGGAGAAAACAGACTTTTAAATACCTGGCCTGTAGGTAAGTAGTTTGAACAGCAAACTGGTGTGAATTGCTTCACTGACACACTAAAGGAAATTTTTAATGGAGGCCAGAAATGGCAGCATTTTCTGACAACGTATATGTGATCCGTGTGACGGAGAAAACACAGTTTTAAATGCCTGGCCTGTAGGTAAGTAGTTTGAACAGCAAACTGGTGTGAATTGCTTCACTGACACACTAAAGGAAATTTTTAATGGAGGCCAGAAATGGCAGTATTTTCTATCAACGTATATGTGATCCGCGTGACAGAGAAGGCAGAGTTTTAAATACCAGGCCTGTAGGTAAGTAGTTTGAACAGCAAACTGATGTGAATTGCTTCACTGACACACTGAAAGAAATTTTTAATGGAGGCCAGAAATGGCAGTATTTTATGACAACGTATATGTGATCCGTGTGATGGAGAAAACAGAGTTTTAAATACCAGGCCTGTAGATAAGTAGTTTGAACAGCAAACTGCTGTGAATTGCTTACTGACACACTGAAAGAAATTTTTAATGGAGGCCAGAAATGGCAGTATTTTCTGACAATGTATATGTGATCTGTGTGACGGAGAACGCAGAGTTTTAAAAACCTGGCATGTAGGTAAGTAGTTTGAACAGCAAACTGGTATGAATTGCTTCACTAACACACTAAAGAAAATTTTTAATGGAAGCCAGAAATGGCAATATTTCCTGACAACGTATATGTGATCCGTGTGATGGAGAAAGCACAGTTTTAAATGCCTGGCCTGTAGGTAAGTAGTTTGAACAGCAAACTGGTGTGAATTGCTCCACTGACACACTAAAGGAAATTTTTAATGGAGGCCAGAAATGGCAGTATTTTCTGACAACGTATATGTGATCCGTGTGACGGAGAAAACAGAGTTTTAAATACCTGGCCTGTAGGTAAGTAGTTTGAACAGCAAACTAGTGTGAATTGCTTCACTGACATACTGAAAGAAATTTTTAATGGAAGCCAGAAATGGCAGTATTTTGTGACAACGTATATGTGATCCGTGTGACGGAGAAACCAAAGTTTTAAATAGCTGGATTTCTAGCGCTGTAATATGGAAAGGACCTGGCTGTATTCTGCAGTGCCAACAAGCAAATGGTGCAGAAAAACGGTGTTCTGTGGATTGCTTTTTAAGCAAATAATGAGGATTAAGATCCATAGAAAAGTATTCCTGGACCCTGAGACCTGGGCCTTTGTATAGAAATATCTAGCAGCAGCAGAAGGTAGAATTGGAATGGAGCCTGTTGTGCTATATGCACTGCAGTTTGCTATATACCCTGCCTGCCTGCCTATATACACTGCCTGCCTGATATCTCTGCAGATGGATTAGTTAGTCCTCAAAAGGACTGTTTCTTAAGATGGATATGTGTAATGTACGTTTTTTCTCCCATCACTACCTAATACTCAAGCAAATCTCTCCCTGACGCAGCAGCACCTCTCCCTACACTATCTAATTCCGGAGTGACTGTGACGAACATGACAGCACCAGGTCTGATATAGACCCGATGATGCTATGCGGCCAGCCAATCACTGTAATGCCACAACCAACATGGCTACAGCATTACAGTGAGTGGCAGGCAATCCCTGCATGTTGATTGTCGCTCTAAAGAGCACCAAACATGCAGGAAGAGGACCCGAGCTCCTACCGAGTAACCTCGGAAATACTCGGCAAGTGCCGAGCATCTCGAGTAGTGAGATGCTCGGGCGAGCACCGAGCAGTAGCGAGCATGCTCTCTCATCACTAGTAATAATACATTTGTGAGGCCTAGTCCCAGTAAGTTAGTATGTTAGTGTAGAGAGTACAATTGGGGGAGAAAGGTTGAACTGGATGGGCCTACCTCATGTAGATGAAATATTCTTGGTCTGTGGACACCGTGCTTACAAGTGGGTAAGCTTAGTCTTTGGATTGGCTTGCACACTTGTCAGAGTAACACCGGCCACCTTCCTAATTCCTCACAGTAAAGTAGATATAGCAGCAGTCCCAATTCATACCTTGTATAAACAGGCAGCATACAATAATCTCAGCTAAATGATAGACCTCATAAAGTAGAAATGCTGGTAGCAAACAAAATATTCAGTAGTATTTTCATATACCACTTCATAACACAAATGTGAGACAAATTAGTGGAGGCCGCTGACTACCTGGATGATCAAATTTTCCAGGTTCTTCATATGTAACTAACAAATAAAGTAGCACTCTGTAGTGCTATAGCATTCAAACATGAATTATATGAAATTTGAATTGCATTACTGCTTTACAAAATAGGAAAAATTAAGAATACTTACTGCATAAATTGGCTAATTCATGTGTACCTGGCAGCCACCCTGCTATACCACTACTGAGTGCTATTTTATTTGTTAACTATATATGGAGATGGCTAATCTTAGTAACCACCTGTACACACCTTTTTTCTGTTTGGAAGTTATAGTCAGTCTTTTGATATTTGTATACACATAGGCACTCTGACTGAACACTCAACCCATCAGCCTCTGGCAGTTTTAATCAAAGCAGAATCTTACCCTCACATATAATTGTAGACTATCAGGCCATGAGAGGAATCACATTAGGATAGGTCCCAGCAGAAATTATTGCCTTATCATGGCTTTTGTGTACTCATTAATTGGCCAATTTATACTCTAAGTATTCTCAATTTTTCCTATTTTCTAGAGCAGTAATGCAATTCAAATTTCATATATTTCATGTTTGCATGCTGTAGTGCTACAGAGTGCTAATTTATTTGTTAGTCACAGTGGGTACGTAAAGTATTCAGATCCCTTTAAATTTTTCACTCTTTGTTTCATTGCAGCCATTTGGTAAATTCTAAAAAGTTAATTTTTTTTTCTCATTAAAGTACACTCTGCACCCTATCTTGACTGAAAAAAAACAGAAATGTAGAAATTTTTGCAAATTTATTAAAAAGAAAAACTGAAATATCACATGGTCATAAGTATTCAGACCATTAGCTCAGTATTGAGTAGAAGCACCCTTTTGAGCTTATACAGCCATGAGTCTTCTTGGGAATGATGCAACAACCTGACGGAACTGGAGAGGATCTGCAAGGAAGAATGGCAGAGGATCCCCAAATCCAGGTGTGAAAAACTTGTTGCATCATTCCCAAGAAGACAAAATTAAAAGATGCCAAAAGTAATATTGTGCCTGCTTATGGAAGACTTGGAAGTGATTGTTTTGGTCTTCTGTGTGCGTTTGTGTCTGCTTCTCTTTGTATGGTAGATGTACAGGATAGTTAAGTATCCACGTAGAGGGTACCCATCTGCACATCTGGTCTAGTGGGCCAGAGAGTTTTGTGAGCCTTCCCACTACACATGGATCTGATCAAGTAGGTAAAGAGCTGTGTCATTTCAGCCTTCCTTCTACAGTAAGCTGGTCTAGCGGGTGAAAGAACTGTGTGTGCCTTCCCACTATACTTTGAGTGCTCATTCTGATTTGCCATGGGAGTGTGGTCTGTTGACAAGGCTCCAGGCACACTGAGAGTGCATTTGCAGAAAGGTGGGATATTGGAGTAATAAGTTGAAGCCATGGGCAACTTGTTCAGTGGGCAGTCTGGACCCCCAGTGGGATCCAAAACAGCTAAACAGTTAAAGACAGGGAAAGATAGGAAGCAGTGAAGAATGTGGGATCAATACTCAAAATGGCAAACATGGCAGAGTGTGGATGTTTGGATGTGGGAAAATGGAGCTGTTTCAGGGAAGAAAAGAAGGGATGATTAAGGACAAAGAAAAAGAACAACAAGTGAATAAATGGTGTTGTATTGCTGAATAAGTGCAGCAGTGTGGGTGTAAAAAGACCACCATATGATTTAAGGTGTATTATGAATATTTTGATAGACCAAAAACTAAGACTGTGACTATCTCCCCATCTCTCTATAATCAGAAACCCAGAACAGATGGATGGACCTGTAAACCTTGTGGTCAGGGAAACCCAGACTGGAGAGATACTTGTGTGACATGTGGTTCCCCACCGCCCTAAGCTTGAACAGTTTACTGGGATGCAACACGCAGATAGAGAAGAGACAGGAGTAACCAACTAAGCTATTTATTTTCCTAACACAGAAATGAAGATGTCAATTATGGAGACAGCCAGTTATTCAGGTAGAGGGTTTCAAGATACACATTATTAGGAGTCATGGCAATAACAACAGTTTAACAGTTCAATATCTTATTCTCTATTCTATCTAACTATCTCTCAGTATGAACGGTGCTTTACTGTTCTTCTGCTTTAACTTTCACATTGGCAAATGCAACGTTTAGTCCATCACTACAGTAAGTCCTTAAAACGTTCTCTATTATTATACTGGCTCTAATGGGGGTCATCGTTGCTTCCCGCCATGCCGCAAGTCTTTAGCAGCAGGACCCTTAATACTTAATATATATTAAGGCCCTGATCTCTTCTGCAGCTCTGCCCTAGCCCACACTCTGTATTGTGCGTCTCCGCTGTAAGTAATGGCTTCGTTCACTCGCATCTCTTGGTCACAGCATGAGACATTTGGTCTCATACAATGATCAGGGTTCGACTTTGGGTGCTTGGCCTGCGGCGTCCAGATATTGGGTCTCAACTGTTGAAGACTGGGCTTCTGAACTTCGGTGCTTGACCTACGATGTCCCTATGGTCTCGGTCCCTGGCTACTTCTTGGTCATCCAGCGTCTGCATTCCACCGCTCATGCATCCGTCCTCTCTCACTGGTTGGCACCAACTGCTTTGCCACATTTATATTTGGTAATTGCGCCACAGCTACCACCTGACCTGGTGCTCTCTTCAAATCCATTTCCCCACAAACGCTCCCTCTTTATTCTGGTTCCAGCTTACTCAGTAGACACAAGTGCCGTGGAACTTTCATGAACCGTATCTTCAACTCTCCACCCCCTTATATTTTTTCCTCCTTTTATCTTGCCAGTCCTGGGGTGAGAAGGATCTTCAGGTGCCCAAACATTACTAGGGAGTGGTCTTATTTCTACCAACAACTGAACACAGTTCTGAGTCTTCTGCCTGATGTGCTGCTATATGAATTCATGCAGAGGTTTGCCCTAGGGCCCATTTTCTAGCTATGCTGGGGGTGGTGCCGTCTCTTCCTGCCATTCTTGGGTACCGCAAACAATTCATTCTCATCTCTGAAAGCTTTTCATGTTGCGGCATCATACTGTTCTTTTGGGGACTCAGTCTTCTGAGTTTACTCCATTTCTGAGAGACAAAGGAGAGTATATTCAGGTGCAACACTGGTCAAGCGACCCTTCTTGCAACACTGGCCAGGCGACCCTTCTCCTCCTTCAGGTCTGACCTTGTACACCGAGTTATTGAGCTAGACTTTCCTCGTCACTCAGTGGGGCACTGCCTCTCAGCGATGATCCTGTTTGTTTTTAGGTTGTTTGGTTTATACCAGTACTCCTTCTCCCCACTGGAGCTGTTCTTCCTGTACTGGGTTACATCAGGATGATCCAGCTCCTGCAATTTCTGCTCTACCAGTCGTCTCATTGTCTGTAGCCAATGTCTATGCTCTCAGACTCAGGCGCTTTCTCTGCGCCTCATGTAGTCGTCCTCAGGATCCAGCTCCAATTCAATATTTTTTTGACCATTCCAACCAAACAGAAAGATATATGACGTTTACCCGGTGGTGGCATGAAAGAAATTGTTATACATCCACACCAACTCCGAGACAATTGGGGGCCACCTCATCGTCCAATCTTCTTCCAAGGCTCAAAACATTCTATTGAAGCATTTGCAGGCCCCATTCCCTTGTGGATGATATGGTATTGTCAATGAGGTAGAGTTGGTGTAATTTTTCCATCACTTTCCCTTGGCAACAGGCTCCCTTATCTGAGTGTATCTGTTAGAACCCTCCTGTTTGTTTTTTCAATGTTGTGTTTTGCGGTCACGTGACCACCTGTCTTTATATTGCAGCTCCGCCCTTCTGGCTGTGCTGAACTTCAGTGTGTAACTGTTTTTCTAGCCAGGTGCTTCGGTGCCTATTTTCTGTCAGTTTGCTTGGTCTTTCTGGGACCTCTAGTACCTTTTTGTCTGTTAGTCTTTTTGTGCTCTGCAACAACTTCTCTCTTTAGGAGGTGTCCCATTTTTGTACCAGTCCTTAGTTCTTTTAGGGACCCCTCCCCTTATGCTATAGGTCTTCGTTCAGACTAGCCGAGGACTAAGGCGGGTCTGTTCGCTAGGAACAGGCAGCCCACTACACCGTAGAGATTCAGCTTAGTCTTACTGTAGGGACAGCTTTCCCCTCTCTTTCCTTAGTACATGTTGCAGATCATAACAGTAAGTCCAGCTCAAAAGAATAAAAGGAAAGAAATTCGGGGATCAGTATGGTTTCCGTCCAGGATTTGGCTCAACGCTTGCAGGGATTGTCTCTGAAGGTGGCTGATCTCCAACAACACGTGAGTAGCTGTTCTGGAACGCATTTTGTGGAACCCAAGGTAGTACTGCCTGATGTTTTTTATGCTAAGCAGCAAGATTTTTTTCCTTTAAAAATGCTTCTTTGTTATATTTTCATTTGAGACCAAGGTCCTCTGGGAATGAATCACAGTGCATTGGTTTTATTATGTCGCTTTTGCGCAAAGAACCTCAGGGGTGGGAGTTTTCTCTCCAACCTAATGATCCATGCCTAAGGTCTGTAGAAGAATTTTTTCGGCTATGGGTCTATTATATGACGATCCTGATCGAATCTCATCTGCTGAGGCAGAACTCAGGCGTTTGAATCAGGGGTCAGGTGATGTTGAAAATTATTGCACTCACTTTAGAAGATGGGCTTCAGAAGTCAAATGCTCTGAAATGTCCTGCTCTGAAATGTCTATTTCTTGCTGGTTTGAGTGAAAGGGTTAAGGATTTGCTAATTGCATTCCCGCATCTGAGACTCTGCAGGATGCCATGCAATTAGCTGTTCGTGTGGACAGGAGGCTGAAATTTAGACAGAATGAGGTAAAGACTCCTGTAATGCCAGGTCCTAGTCCCCAGAAAATCTGCTCTGATGGCGGAGAACCGATGGAGGTTGGGGCAAAGTTGCTCTCCTCTCAGAAAAGAGACCGGAGGTTCGCCAAGGGATTGTGTCTTTATTGTGGTAAAGCGGACCATTTGATTAAGAATTGTGAGCTTCATTTAAGTAAAGAAAAAAAAAAGGTCAGGTATGCCCGTATAGCTTGTTTGCGCTCTGCAGGAGTATTTTTTTCAGGGAGTACTACTTTGCAGGAAAATTTTATTGAATTTCTGGTATTTGTGGATTGTGGTTCAACACTTAATGTGATAGATAAAGGGTTTTTGGAAAAACTTAAATTGAGATCCAAACCTTTGTCATCACCTATTTCTGTCATTGCAATTGATAACACTCCCTTGAAATGTATTACTCACAAGGATGTTGCATTTCCTCTCACTATCATTAGAGTTCACCAAGAAATTTTGGACTTGGTTGTATTAGATAATTTATGCTCTCCGGTCGTTCTAGGTTTGCCTTGGTTAAAACTGCACAATCCTTTACTGGACTGGTCTACTAATGTGATTAAGTCTTGGAGTCCAAAGTGCTATAATAAATGTTGTAATGGTCGCATTGCAGATATGGAAAAAGGGGAATTACCTGTATCTATTCAAGATTTTTGGAGGGTTTTTTCAGAGGAGGAGTCGCAAGTTTTACCTCCTCATAGGGATTATGATTGCGCCATTGAGTTTGTTCCGGGAGCTACTCTTCCCAAGAGTCGCTTGTTTAATCTGACTATCCCTGAAAGAAAGGCCTTGGAGGAGTACATACAGACTAGCCTGGCTGCTGGTCACATTAGACCTTCTAAGTTGCCTGTGACAGTTGGATTTTTCTTTGTTAAATAAAAGGACGGCGGTTTACGTCCATGTCTGGATTTTCGTGAAATTAATAAGATTACCGTGCACAATTCCTACCCATTGCCGTTAATTTCTGACTCGTTTAACCAGTTGGTGGGGGCCAAGTGGTTCTCTAAATTTGATCTCCGGGGGGCATACAATTTGTTACGAGTGTAGGAGGGTGATGAATGGAAAACTGCTTTTAACACTCCGGTAGATCATTTTGAGAATCTGGTGATGCCTTTTAGTCTTACCAATGCACCTGCATTTTTTCAGAACCTTATTAATGACATCCTGAGACCTTTGATTGGTATCTTTCCTTGGTACATGTTGCAGATCATAACAGTATCCTCTTTAGGCACCCGTACATGCAAATAAAATCTCACTATAATATAATATAGCTCTGGCTGCTGCCTCAGCCGTCTGGTCTTTGTTTGGAGTCCCTACTGCGAACTTGGTGAAGTGATCAGTCATTACCAGGCATTATTCATAACCATTACGGGATGACCCAATCAACAGGTAGTTGACCATCAATACTTTCAGTGGCGCAGAAATTTGGATCTCTTGGACAGGGGCCCTTTGATCAGGGGGTTTGGTTAGCTCACACTGTCAACACCTTTGGCAAATCTCTTCCACTGCTTTGCGTAGTTTAGTCCAATACACCAGCCGCTGCAACCACTGGACGGTTATCTCTTTGCCAAAATGAGCATGTCTCTCATGGGCTTCTTTTGCCAAGCTTAGCGCCATTCCATCTGGGACCACCACGTGACACTGAATTCTCGAGAAAGCTGTATTCTTCAATACAATAAGCTATTCCACATGCAGAGTCTTTCCCATTGTCCTAGAATCTGTAAGGCACTTGCGGACAAAGCTGCTCTTGCTTCCCGATTGGGTTTCTGACTTGGGGTGACCCACTTCCGCAGCTCTTCGCAGGATCAAATTATTTTAAATCCACCCACTCGTCTCTTGGGCATCCCAGGGTCTGAGTGGATTGGGATTCCTCCCCAGATTCTTGAGAGTCTACTACAGCTGTCTCAAAGCGCTTGAAGTCTGGGGTCTCATTACCCTCTAGTTCTTCATTTGCATCACTCTTTGAACATTCCCAGGTTACTCTGGACAGTGCGTCTGCATGTGTATTCTCAGTCTTAGACTAAGAGAAAATCCTGTACCAGTATTTGGACATTCTCACAACCCACCTCTGTTCCAGTGCACCCAGCTTTCTTTCTCCAGATGGGCGAGAGGCTTGTTATTGGTTCATATATGCACTTCCAGGCAGTTACTCCACAAACTTTTCTGTCATGGCCCACACCAGCGCCTGAAACTCCTACTTGAATGAGCTGTAGTTATCAATGTTCTTCTTGGAGTCCTTAAGTGACCAACTTGGGTACGCGATCACCCTTTCACACTCTTCTTGAACCTCAGCCAACACCGCCCCAGATCGATCATAGAGGCTTGTATCTGTGTACAACACAAAGGGTTGGGAGAAATCAGCATATGCTAGGATAGGGACATCGTTTAGTGCCAGCTTCAAAGCCCAAAAAGTTTCTTCTTGCATTGGGCCCTACTGAATCAACCGCTGCTTGGTCCTTCCAGTTGTCCACCTTAGTAACTTATGTAATGGTGCCACAGTCTTGACAAAGCTATTGATAAACTTCCAATAGTACCTGGACAGTCCCAGAAATGCTCTCAGCTCCCTCAGTGTTTTGGGCGTAGACCATATCTGTACTGCAGCCACTTTCTCCTTGGTGGGAGAGACACCTGTGCTAGAGAATGTGTGCCCCAGAAACTCAATCTCACTTTGAAACAGGTGACACATCCGAGGTTTTATTTTCAGTTCATGCCTTTGGAGCTGCTCCAACACCTGTTTTAATCTGATAAGATGTTCCTCAAAGGTGGCAGAGTAGATGATGATGTTATCGAGATATATTAGGGTTGCTTCGAAGTTTAGGTCCCCAAGGCATCATTTCATTTTGAAAATGCCCCTGGTGCATTAATTAATCTGAACGGTATCCATTTGAACTCGAATAATCCCATGGGAAGGATGAAGGCAGTCTTCAGTCGGTTCTGGCCAGATCGAGAGAAGAGAAGGAATTAGCCTTTTTCAAAGCAAACAGGGATTCTTCTATCCTCGACAGAGGGTAAAAGTCTCTTGCGGTGTAGGCATTCAACTGCCAATAGTTCACACAGAATCATAATGTCTCATCTTTCTTCTGGATCAGTACAATGGGTGCAGCCCAGGGGCTTTGACTCTCCCGTATCACTCCGTTTCATAGCATATGTGACAGGAAATCTTTCACTTCCTGGTAAATTTGTTGGTGTGATCTGACTATACATTTCCCGGATAGGAGCTTTAACTCCTGTAGAAATCTTGTCCTGGATGTCCTTGGTGCACGAGAAGTCGTCATCGTGTTGAGCAAACACCCCTTATGCTGCATCAGTAGGTCTTCTACCTGCCCACCTGCCTGGGGTGAATTCTGTCAGGTTAACTTTAATCTGTTTCAAAATATTGAGGCCGGCTCTGGATTTACCCCCATTTTCCTTTGGGTAGAGGGACACTTCAGGGAGTCAGTTAAATGGCATTGGACCATGTGAGATCATCCGGCATCACGTACACTTGAGCCACTTCCTTCCGAAGGGTCAGCTGTAGATTTGCCCCTCTCATGTTAATGCAGCACACTGGTACCCATCCTTGGCATACAGTTGCCTGGGTTGCAAGCGATCAGCAACCCCGGAGTTGCTTCTTCCCCCTCTGAAGGTTCGACCTGTACCTCTACCGCCTCCAACGACACATGAGCCTAGACTGGCATGTTGAGTACAGTTTGTCCTGATGTCAGGGTCACCACAGCTTTGGGGGGGCAACACCTCTTTTCCAAGGTACTGAGATGCAGTTGGTAAATCTGGGTGACCCGAACGAGTTGTTAGAACAGTCTCTGGATTGCATGGCTTGCATAATGTCGGGTTGTGCGAGTCCAGCTGCTCCCTCACTGCCCATCAGCCAGGAATTGTCCCACTTCTCTCAAGACATTTATTCCTAGGGTCACGATGGGTCCTCCCCCACTGGGGTCTTTTACTATTGCGATCCCCTTCTTTCTTAGGTCCTTACCGCACACTTGGATGATCATCCACACTACTCCTGCCATGGGAATGAGAAGCTTGTTGGCAGCCACAAGACATATTTACATAATCGGATAAAAGCGAGTTTCTCTACAACAAGACATCTGATATGAGGTATATATATATATATATATATATATATATATATATATATACTGTGTGCAGAATTATTAGGCAAGTTGTATTTTAGAGGATTATTTTTATTATTGATCAACAAATATGTTCTCAATCAACCCAAAAGACTTATAAATATCCAAGCTTAATATTTTTGGAAGTGGGAGTAGTTTTTTTTTAGATTTGGCTATCTTAAGAGGATATCTGTTTGTGCAGGTAACTATTACTGTGCAGAATTATGAGGCAACTTAATAAAAAACAAATATAATCCCATCTCACTTGTTTATTTTCACCAGGTAAACCAATATCAGTGCACAAAATGTAGAAATAAACATTTCTGACATGCAAAAACAAAAAACAAAAAAATTAGTGATCAATATAGCCACCTTTCTTTATGATGACACTCAACAGCCTTCCATCCATAGATTCTGTCAGTTGCTTGATCTGTTTTCGACCAACATTGCGTGCAGCAGCCACCACAGCCTCCCAGACACTGTTCCGAGAGGTGTACTGTTTTCCCTCCCTGTAGATCTCACATTTTATGATGGACCACAGGTTCTCTATGGGGTTTAGATCAGGTCAACAAGGGGGCCATGTCATTATTTTTTCTTCTTTTAGACCTTTACTGGCCAGCCACGTTGTGGAGTACTTGGATGCATGTGATGGAACATTGTCCTGCATGAAAATCATGTTTTTCTTGAACGACACCAACTTCTTCCTGTACCACTGCTTGAAGAAGTTGTCTTCCAGAAACTGGCAGTAGGTCTGGGAGTTGAGCTTCACTCCATCCTCAACCCGAAAAGGTCCCACAAGTTCATCTTTGATGATACCAGCCCATACCAGTACCTCACCTCCACCGTGCTGGCGTCTGAGTCGGAGTGGAGCTCTCTGCCCTTTACTGATCCAGCCTCTGGCCCATCCATCTGGCCCATCAAGAGTCACTCTCATTTCTTCAGTCCATAAAACCTTTGGGAAATCAGTCTTAAGATATTTCTTGGCCCATTCTTGACATTTTATCTTATGTTTCTTGTTCAAAGGTGGTCATTTTTCAGCCTTCCTTACCTTGGCCATGTCCCTGAGTATCGCACACCTTGTGCTTTTTGATACTCCAGTAACGTTACAGCTCTGAAATATGGCAAAAATGGTGGCGAATGGCATCTTGGCAGCTTCACGCTTGATTTTCCTCAATTCATGGCCAGTTATTTTGCGCCTTTTGTGGCCAACACGCTTCTTGCAACCCTGTTGGCTATTTGCCATGAAACGCTTGATTGTTCGGTGATCACGCTTCAAAAGTTTGGAAATTTCAATACTGCTGCATCCCTCTGCAAGACATCTCACAATCTTGGACTTTTCAGAGCCCGTCAAATCTCTCTTCTAGCCCATTTTGCCAACAGAAAGGAAGTTGCCTAATAATTAAGCACACTTTATAAAGGGTGTTGATGTCGTTAGTCAACACCCCTCCTCATTACAGAGATGCACATCACCAGGTTTACTTAATTGGTAGTTGGCTCTCAAGCTTATGCAGCTTGGAGTAGGACAACATGTATAAAAAGTATCATGTGATCAAAATACTCATTTGCCTAATAATTCTGCACACAGTGTATATCCATGCAAAAATGGAGGCAGCACACAGAGTAGAATAAAGTGATAAGGTTTAATAGCCCATATGACAACATTTCGGTCCAAAGTTGTGGACCTTTCTCAAGCATGCTTGAGAAAGGTCCCCAATTTTGGACCGAAGCGTTGTTGTAACGGGTCTGGGAGGCGGAACCTCTGGGCTACTATACAAGGGAGCGGTCCTTGTAAAGGAGCGGGTGGCGACCAGGCAGGCAGTCACAGCAGGTGACCGGGACAGTCTCTGGGTGTACGGGCAGGAGGTCTCGCAAGTGATCAGGGCAGTCTCTGGAAGAACGGGCTGGAGGTCACGGCAAGTGACCGGGGCAGTCTCTGGAAGAACGGGCTGGAGGTCACGGCAAGTGACCGGGGCAGTCTCTAGGTAAAGGGTAGGTACGACCTGTGATGGCTGAACCTCCAGGTAGGCTAGCAAGGCAGATGGAGGATGTGTGCTCCCAGGTGAGCAAGCGAGAGTCTCTGGAATAGCAGGTGGTCACAGCACGTGACGGCGGAGCCTCCAGGTAGGCAAGCAGGCAGGTAGCGGAGAAGCGCTCCCAGGTGAGCGGGCAAGAGTCTGGAATAACTGGTGGTCACAGCACGTGACAGCGGAGCCTCCGGGCAGGCAAGCAGGCAGGTAGCGGAGAAGCGCTCCCAGGTGAGCGGGCAAGAGTCTGGAATAGCTGGTGGTCACAGCACGTGACAGCGGAGCCTCCAGGCAGGCAAGCAGGCAGGTAGCGGAGAAGCGCTCCCAGGTGAGCGGGCAAGCTGGTCCATAGACAGACTGACCGGAGTTGTAAGGCAGACCGTCGGACCTCAGGCAAGCAGGCAGGTAGCTGATGTGCGCTCCCAGGTGAGCGGGCAAGTTGGTCCTTAGACAGACTGACCGGAGTTGTAAGGCAGACCGTCGGACCTCAGGCAGGCAGGCAGGTAACAGGAAATCAGGCAGGATTAGGACAGAAAGCTGGCAGGAATCTGGCAGGTAACTGGCAGGTAACTGGCAACGGGACCTGAGGGCTGAAGCAGAATAGAACGGTGCAACAACATTGCTCGGGCACCTCCATTTTGGAGGAGGTGCCTTATATATGGTAAAGTCCTCCGGCCATTGGCCGGGGACTCCTTAGGACGGCGCGCGCGGCCCCCTTAAGAGGGAGGGAGGGCGCGCGCGCGCGCCCTAAGCACAGTGGCCGGGAAGGAGCGCGCGCTGCCAGCAGAGCGGGAGAGGGACGCCGGGCACGGAGCAGAGCGGTGAGGGGAACAGCGTCCCTGCCTAGCAGAGGGCAGGGACGCCGGCACTACAGTACCCCCCCTTTAGGCCCCCCCTTTTTTAGGCCAGATAGAAATTTAGCTAGGATGAGAGGGGCATGGATGTTCTCCCGGGGCTCCCACGTTCTCTCCTCAGGACCAAACCCCTTCCAATCTACCAGAAAAAAGGTCTTTCCTCTTACCCTTTTGGTGGCAAGAATGTTCTCTACCTCAAACTCGTCCTCAGCAGAAACCGGAGCAGGAGGCGTACCTGTAGACTTGGAAAAAGAGTTAAGCACCACGGGTTTGAGGAGAGATACATGGAAGGAGTTAGGGATCCGTAAGTTGACCGTGAGTTTCAATTTATAGGCCACCGGGTTGATCTGACTGATGACCTCCAGAGGACCGATGAACCGAGGCCCTAACTTGTAAGAAGGTATCTTGAGTCGAACATATTTAGATGAGAGCCAGACTTTATCTCCTGGACGAAATTGTGGAGGATCCAGGCGTTTTTTATCAGCGTGTCTTTTCATACGCTCGGATGACAGAAGGAGTGCGGACCGGGTACTCTCCCATATGGAGGAAAATTTGCTAACGAGAGATTCCGCAGCCGGGTTGTCCACAGAGGTGGAGACAGGAAAAGGAATCCGAGGATGCTGACCAAAGACTACAAAAAAACGGGGATTTGGAGGAGGATTCGCTCTCGTGATTATTATAAGAGAACTCGGCCCATGGTAGGAGATCCACCCAGTCAGAATGGTGGGCATTAACGAAGTGCCGGAGGTAACTGGTCAGGTTCTGATTGATCCGCTCCACTTGACCATTGGACTGTGGGTGGTAAGCGGAAGAGAAGTCCAGGGTGACGTCTAGTAGTTTACAAGTGGCTCTCCAGAAACGTGAGGTGAACTGTACCCCACGATCCGACACGATGTGGAGGGGCCGGCCATGAAAACGGAAGATGTGGCGGATAAAGTCTTTAGCCAGCTCGGGTGCAGATGGAAGGCCTGGCAGGGGAATAAAGTGAGCCATCTTGGAAAAGCGGTCAGCGACCACCCAAATGACCGTACAACCGGCAGAGACGGGGAGATCAGTTATAAAGTCCATTGCTATATGCTGCCAGGGGGCAGCAGGTACAGGAAGCGGAAGGAGGCGTCCGGCTGGCAGATGTCTCGGGACTTTGTTGCGGGCGCAGGACACACAGGCAGAAACAAAGTCTATTATGTCCTTGTGCAGGGTAGGCCACCAATAGTGCCGGGCAATAAGCTGGAGGGTCTTTTTCTGACCGGCGTGGCCAGCTAGTTTAGACGAATGGCCCCAGTGTAGGATCTTCTCCCGATCAGGTACTGAAACAAACGTCTTACCGGGAGGGAGACAATTTAGACTCACGGGAGCCACCTGCATTACTCTGGCGGGATCGATGATATGTTTAGGTTCTTCCTCGAGATCGGACACCAGAAAGGATCGGGACAAGGCGTCTGCTTTGACGTTTTTGTCTGCCGGGCGAAAATGAAGAACAAAATCAAAGCGAGCAAAAAACAAGGACCACCGGGCTTGGCGCAGGTTAAGTCTCTGGGCATGCTGGAGGTAAGCCAAGTTCTTGTGGTCAGTGTAAATTATTACCGGATGAAGAGCCCCCTCGAGTAGGTAATGCCACTCCTCCAACGCCAGCTTGATGGCCAATAACTCTCGGTCTCCTATGGAATAGTTGCGCTCAGAAGAGGAGAAGAGTTTGGAGAAGAAGCCACAAGTTACCATTCTCCCGGAAGATGATTTTTGAGTAAGTACCGCTCCGGCTCCAGAGGAGGAGGCGTCAACTTCCAGGAAGAACTGCTTGTTGCCGTCCGGGCGATGCAGCACCGGGGCGGAAGAGAAGGCCTGTTTTAGGGAAAGAAAGGCCTCCTCTGCTTCGGGCGGCCACTCTTTGGAATTAGTACCCTTACGGGTGAGCGCGGAAATTGGGGCAGTCCGGGAAGAGAAGTGCGGGATGAAGAGGCGGTAATAGTTGGCGAAGCCCAGGAACCGTTGAATAGCCTTCAACCCCTCTGGTCGAGGCCATTTCTCGATGGCAGACAGTTTCTCACGATCCATTTGTAGGCCGGTCTGAGAGATAATGTAGCCCAGAAACGGAAGCGAGGTCTGCTCAAAGAGGCACTTCTCATATTTAGCGTAGAGATGGTTCTGCCTGAGCCTGAGCAGGACCTGACGAACATCCCTCCGGTGAGTCTGGAGATCCGGAGAGAAGACCAAGATGTCGTCCAGGTACACCACTACGCAGGAGTAGAGAAGGTCCCGGAAGATGTCATTGACCAACTCTTGAAAGACGGCAGGAGCGTTACAGAGGCCAAAGGGCATTACCAGATATTCATAGTGGCCGTCCCGGGTGTTGAATGCCGTCTTCCATTCATCCCCCTGACGGATACGAACCAGGTTGTACGCCCCACGGAGGTCCAGTTTGGTGAAGATTCTAGCCCCCCTCAGACGATCAAATAACTCCGGAATGAGCGGAAGGGGGTACTTATTCTTCACCGTGATCTGGTTAAGGCCTCTATAGTCTATACAGGGACGGAGAGAGCCGTCCTTCTTTTTGACGAAAAAGAAGCCTGCTCCCGCCGGGGAGGTAGATTTCCGGATGAATACCCTGGCCAGATTCTCCTCAATATATTCGGACATCGACCGGGTCTCAGCAGCGGATAATGGATAAATACGCCCACGGGGAGGAGAAGTACCAGGTAACAGGTCGATAGGGCAGTCGTATGGTCTATGAGGGGGTAGTGTCTCTGCCTCCTTTTTATTAAAGACATCAGCATAAGACCAATAAGGAATCGGAAGTCCAGGTAGATTGGCTGGGGTAGGAGAAGGACGGACGGGATGAACGGGAACCAGACAGGTCTTATGGCAGCCCTGTCCCCAGCGAAGGACTTCTCCGGTCTGCCAGTCAAGAACGGGTGCATGTTTCTGGAGCCAAGGTAGGCCTAGCAAGAGGGCGTGAGAGAGTCCAGGCAGAACATGGAAGGAGATACTTTCAGAATGCAACATTCCCACCTGCAGAGTAATGGATTCGGTGATGAGTTGGATGGGGCGTGGTAAGAGCCCCCCATCCACGGCAGCAACAGACAAGGGTACAGCCAGAGGTTTGGTGGGGATGCGGTATTTCTCTACCAGGGACTGTGAAATAAGATTCCCGGCTGCTCCAGAGTCCAGTTGGGCTAGTTCGAAATAACGGTTCTCCCCGTAGACGATTGAAACTGACAACAGCAGGGATGGAGAGGATTTATTCTTGTCTAGGTGGACCTCTCTGAGCGAACCTAGACACAGGCGTTTCCCGACCTCTCCGGGCAGGCACGGATCCGGTGCTCCTTACTGCCACAGTAGAAGCAGGTCCCCTCGGCACGGCGTAAGTCCTGACGGGTCTTGACCATCTTGGTCTGGTCGACCTGCATAGGCTCAGGAGGGTGTACCTGGTTAGAGACAGAAGGAGTGACGGGTTTCTGAAAAGTAGGAGCTAGACGTGGTAACCTCCTCTCACGGGTGACCTCTCTGGCACGCTCCTGGAACCGTAGGTCAATCCGGGTGGCAAGAGTTATTAAGTCATCGAGAGTGGTAGGAATGTCCCGACCGGCAAGTTCATCTTTAATACGGCCGGACAGACCCTCCCAGAAGACGGAAACCAGAGCGTCGTTATCCCAGGCCAGCTCCGAGGCAAGGGTACGGAACCGTATGGCATACTGGCCCACGGTGAGACTTTCCTGATGGAGGCGTAGCAACGATGATGCGGATGAGGTCTTCCGTCCGGGTTCGTCGAAGACTTTCCGGAAAGCCGTGAGAAAAGCAGGCAAGTTGGACACCAGGGGGTCTCCTCTCTCCCATAGAGGATTTAGCCAGGCCAGGGCCTCCCCGGTGAGATGGGACATGATGAATGCAATTTTGGCTCGGTCGGAGTTAAACTGGTGGAACAATAGTTCAAAGTGCAGGGTGCACTGATTTATGAAGCCCCGAGCCTGGGCTGAGTCGCCTCCGAAGCGAGGAGGTGCAGAAAGCCGAGGTCCGGAGTAGGATATCATGGTGTTAGTGGACAGCGGAGCTGCCGGATTGCGAGACATGGCACTGGCGGAGGTTGTTGGTGGAGCAGTCAGAGTGTCCAGGCGAGTATTGACATTCCGCAGGTGACCCAGGATGGACTCCTGTTGGGACCTTTGACGGGACAGTTCATGACACAGGTCCGAGGGAGCTTGGGTGCCACCGGGTTCCAGGGCCCGAGCAAACTGTAACGGGTCTGGGAGGCGGAACCTCTGGGCTACTATACAAGGGAGCGGTCCTTGTAAGGGAGCGGGTGGCGACCAGGCAGGCAGTCACAGCAGGTGACCGGGACAGTCTCTGGGTGTACGGGCAGGAGGTCTCGGCAAGTGATCAGGGCAGTCTCTGGAAGAACGGGCTGGAGGTCACGGCAAGTGACCGGGGCAGTCTCTGGAAGAACGGGCTGGAAGGGTAGGTACGACCTGTGATGGCTGAACCTCCAGGTAGGCTAGCAAGGCAGATGGAGGATGTGTGCTCCCAGGTGAGCAAGCGAGAGTCTCTGGAATAGCAGGTGGTCACAGCACGTGACGGCGGAGCCTAAAGGTAGGCAAGCAGGCAGGTAGCGGAGAAGCGCTCCCAGGTGAGCGGGCAAGAGTCTGGAATAACTGGTGGTCACAGCACGTGACAGCGGAGCCTCCGGGCAGGCAAGCAGGCAGGTAGCGGAGAAGCGCTCCCAGGTGAGCGGGCAAGAGTCTGGAATAGCTGGTGGTCACAGCACGTGACAGCGGAGCCTCCGGGCAGGCAAGCAGGCAGGTAGCGGAGAAGCGCTCCCAGGTGAGCGGGCAAGCTGGTCCATAGACAGACTGACCGGAGTTGTAAGGCAGACCGTCGGACCTCAGGCAAGCAGGCAGGTAGCTGATGTGTGCTCCCAGGTGAGGGGGCAAGTTGGTCCTTAGACAGACTGACCGGAGTTGTAAGGCAGACCGTCGGACCTCAGGCAGGCAGGCAGGTAACAGGAAATCAGGCAGGATTAGGACAGCAAGCTGGCAGGAATCTGGCAGGTAACTGGCAGGTAACTAGCAACGGGACCTGAGGGCTGAAGCAGAGTAGAACGGTGCAACAACATTGCTCGGGCACCTCCATTTTGGAGAAGGTGCCTTATATATGGTAAAGTCCTCCGGCCATTGGCCGGGGACTCCTTAGGACGGCGCGCGCGGCCCCTTTAAGAGGGAGGGAGGGCGCGCGCGCGCCCTAAGCACAGTGGCCGGGAAGGAGCGCGCGCTGCCAGCAGAGCGGGAGAGGGATGCCGGGCACGGAGCAGAGCGGTGAGGGGAACAGCGTCCCTGCCTAGCAGAGGGCAGGGACGCCGGCACTACAGTTGTCATATGGGCTATTAAACCTTATCACTTTAATCTACTCTGTGTGCTACCTCCATTTTTGCATGGATATCTAAAGGACTGGTATGTACCTGGGGGGATTTTTGCACTAAAAATACTTTTTGTGCTGTTTCCTATTTTTGGATTTATTTTAAATGTATATATTGTATATATTGTGGTATGGTATATGAGGTGAGGTATGTGTCGCACAGGTTGCTAGCCTGTGTGAACTGAAACCAGTGGACTTTCTGCCAGCATGGTATATGCTGGTGGGTTAACACACTTAAAGGGCGTGGTTTTAGGGGAATGACATAGTGATGGGAGGGACATCATTCCCCATACCTCCACCTCAGGGTGTGGCTGAGCATCGTTTAAATGTTCAGTCCTGTTTTTTTTTTTTTTGAGTTGTGTTTGGAGAGGCAAGGCGTCCAGACTGGACAGCCATAGCTCAGGAGGGAGCAGAAGGCTGGACATAACTTGTGTGCGACCAGCACACACATATATGGACTGTGCTATAGTTTATCTTTTGTTTTGTTGTTTAGCCAAGTAAGGCTGTATTTATTTTGCTGGAGTGCAGAGCTTTATGCTGTTAATAAAGCCTGCAAAGAAACCCGGTTTCCTGAGTCTACTTCCGGTAGTGGCCGAGCGAGTCGTCCTACCACAGTTGGTGCGAGAGTGCATGCAAGATTCCAGGAACACGTGTACCTGCTACAGAGAGCAGTGGATGTCCTGGGTAAAGGCCGCCAGCCAGCAAGAGAAGTCCGGCAGCATGGAGGAGCTCATTAAGCACCTGGTCCAAAGCCAGCAGAGCATGCAGCAACTGCAATTGGAGACCCACAGAGAGCAACGGGAGCAGCAGCAGGAGACAAACAATAAACTCCTGATACAGCAAATCCAGCAGCAGCAATGATAGATTGAGCTCCTAGCAGGGGAGATCCGTGGCAGGACATTCGCTCCACCCCCAGATCCAGGTGAGGATGCACACGTCAGGAAAACGGTAAGGAGAACCTTACAGAAGATGACATCGGGGGATGACGTTGAGGCATTCCTGACTGTTTTTGAAAGGATGGCGGAACGGGAAAGATTACCTCAGGGCAGTGGGCAGAGGTTCTGGCGCCTTATTTGATCGGGGAGCCGCAGAAGGCCTATTACGATCTGAATTTACAAGACGCAAAGGAGTACGCAAAATTAAAAAATGAGATATTGGCACGCTCATGAGTGACAATGTCTGTCAGAGTGCAAAGGGTCCACCACTGGGGGTATGCTGGCGACAAACCTCCACGCTCACAGATGTTCCACTTGTTACATCTAGTCCCGAAGTGGCTGCAGCCAGAGTCTTCCACTCCTGCCCAGATGCTTGAGCATGTGGTGATGGCCCAGGGTGACCCTCGGAATGCGGATGACCTTGTTGGCCTGGTAGAGAGGTACCAAGTGGTCGAAAAATCTCTAGGGAAACCCGACATAATCACCTCCCCCTACTGGAGTGCCCAAAAGGGGGCGGGTTCTCCACGGAAGGGGTTCAGAGCCACAACTGAGGGGCGTCCCACTTCCACTGAAAGTGCCGCAAGGACTATTATTAAGGATGTGATCTGTTGGCGGTGTCGCAATCCGGGACACGTAGCCGCCCAGTGTCATACGTCTGCTGAGCCAATGGACTGCAGCCTAGGCTGACGATGTTCATATTATGCTTATCCAGCCTGCAGTGTGGACTGTCAACCCAGCGAGGGCCCACAGATGTATGTCATATCTAGAGATGAGCGTTGTTCTACTCGAACTGTTCGCCAATCTCAAATTCGAGCTGTTTTGGGCGGTGTTCGAGCCGGTCGGCGAACACGAACAATTTGAGAAAAATTCGGCTGTTCGAGGTTATGTTCGATAACTGTTCGTGCACCAAAATCATAACTGGATTTTTTCTCAGTAATGATGAAAATTAATGTTAATATGCAGTTTGAGTGTACAGCGGGGCGGGGGGAGGGGCAGGGGATGGATCTCTGCAGGAACAATGAAGATCTCCATTTTTTTTTCTCTTTCCCGCATTTGCAGTGGGGAGGTGCAATCTGTCAGCCTATCAGCAGCGCACACACGGAGCGAAGTGCTTTTTTTCACACAAGCAAGGGCATGTGTGATTGGCAGTGTATGTCACATGTCCTTGCCCTATAAGACCAAGCCATTTTCCCCGTCGCCACCATTTTCTCACTGCTGCAGCTGCATGTTAGACGGCACCGCTGTTGCTGTGTGCGCTATACCTTGTTAATTTCAAGCCAATTTTCGCACAAATATACAGATAGCTTGGGAGTAGGGAATAGTTGTGATTGCAGTCCTTTTAAGGACTAGGTTACAGCATTTCCTACGACTTTTATCAGGCAGGTCTGTGCTCTTAAATAGATAGATTGTGGGAGTAAAGACTAATTGTAATTGGAGTCCTTTTCAGGACTAGGTTACATCAGTTCCTATCAGTTTTTGCCAGGCAGGTCTGTGCCAGTGCTGTGCAAGTTTTTTTCACAGCATTTGGCTGAATCTAGCAAAGCTAATCCTTTTTGGCCTATTGCAGAGTGTGTTAGTCAGTGGAGTAGCCTATCTGTGTTGCAAGATATACCACCTGTGTATAGAATACCAATTTTTTTACTGCACCTAGTGAAGTAAAATCTTTTGGGCATAGCATCATTCTATTAGTCCATCTATACTGACCTCCATCAGGTTGCAAACTGAATATAATTTTTTTCTGCATCTAGCTCTGAAAAAATATTTGGGCTTCTAGCAGCGTGTGGGACTTGTTCTATTAGTCCATCTATACTGACCTCCATCAGGTTGCAAATTAAAAATAATTTTTTTCTGCATCTAGCTCTGAAAAAATATTTGGGCTTCTGGCAGTGTGTGGGACTTGGTCTATTAGTCCATCTATACTGACCTCCTTCAGGTTGCAAATTAAAAATAATTTTTTTCTTCATTTAGCTCTGAAAAAATATTTGGGCTTCTAGCAGTGTGTGGGACTTGTTCTATTAGTCCTTCTATACTGACGTCCAGCAGGTTGCAAATTGAATATAATTTTTTTCTGCATCTAGCTCTGAAAAAATATTTGGGCTTCTAGCGGTGTGTGGGACTTGGTCTATTAGTCCATCTATACTGACCTCCATCAGGTTGCAAATTAAAAATAATTTTTTTCTGCATCTAGCTCTGAAAAAATATTTGGGCTTCTAGCAGTGTGTGGGACTTGGTCTATTAGTCCATCTATACTGACCTCCATCAGGTTGCAAATTAAAAATAATTTTTTTCTGCATCTAACCCAGCCAATAGTTTTGGCCTAATACCACAGTTTGGCCACTCAGCTCTGCTCGGTTACCATCCATTGTTTTTTTGTGCAAACAACTCCAGAGTTGTGAATTAGTTAACCACCAAAATGAGTGGAAAAAGGCCTGCTGCTGGTGGAAAGGGGAATAGGCATGTTGGGAAGGGGAAAAAAGGTTGTGTCCGTGGGGTAGGTGCAGAAGAAAGACCATCTTCCAGCCAAACTAAAATGTCTACTTCTTTTAGCGGACAATGTGATAAGATCCCTTTCTTACGGCCACGCCAATCGCTACAAATTCCAGATGAGGCACAAAAACAGCAGGTGCTTCAACGGATATCAAGTGCTCCTTTAAGTGGGCTCTCCTCCACATCAACTTCAACATCACAAATACTCCAGTCCTCAAAGGTGTCACCCAAATCGCACTTGCTTCCTCACAGCTCCCAAATCTCCAGCTGCCCGTCTGAGTATGAGGTAGAACAGATGGTTGAGTCTGCAGAGCTGTTTACTCATACTATAGCCTGGGAATCAGAGGTCGACTCCAGCGCTTCTGTGAATCCAGACGAGGAAATGATCTGCACTGATGCCCAGAATCTTTATGAGTCGGATCCAGGACCAGACGCAGAAGGTTCTGACCATAATGTAGACCCTCATTCCCAAACTGTAACTCCTGTTGGTGGAGACAATGAGGAAGACGATGATAAGACTCAAATACCTGATTGGAGCGACAACTTTAGTTTTTTGTCAGGGCAGGAACAGGTTGGCTCTGAGGACGACGGGTGTGATAACGCACAGGGTGATGATGATGAGGTCGGAGATCCCACTTACTGTCAACCCACAGTCAGCCAAGAGATGAGGTCAGCAGAGGAGGTGGAGGAAGATGCTAGTGACGACGAGGTCAGGTTGCGCCTTCCTGGACAGAGACGTAGTACTGGAAGCACGTCAACAACTGCATCCTCAAACACAACTCTGCCTCTCATCACAAGTCGTGGTGGCTCTTCAGGTCGCATGGGTGCTAAGCCTTGCATAGCCTGGGCATTTTTTCAGATCGATAAAGATGACCCAACTCGTGTTATCTGTAACATTTGTCAGCAAAAGCTAAGTAGAGGCCAAAAAATACATAGTTTGAGTACTTCATGCATGAACCGGCACATGGACATGAAGCATAAGTTGCAATGGGAAGCTCAGTGTGCTACAATGCGGTCTAGCCGGCCGGGCCAACCACCGTCTGCCATATCTTGTGCATCCGCGGCCTCTTCATCCTCTGTGACTGGGGGGACAGCAGTCACACCTGTTTTGGGGCGCAGACCTGCCACCTCTTTACCCGCAACAGCCAGCGTGATTGGCAGGTCATCATTTTCTTTGGAGGTGGTAACACCAGCTGGTCTTGAGCGCTGTCCGACATCGATAGCACCACCTTTGGATCAAGGCAACCTAACATGTCCGCCTGCATCTTCCTCACAGACCGGCAGTTTGCCGGGGACACCCTTAACAACCCCGTCTAAGCACAATAGCCAGCCCTCGGTCCCTCAGATGTGGACAAGTAAAAGACCATTTCCTCCTAGCCATGAGAAAGCTAAGAGGTTGAATTTCACCATCTGCAAGCTCTTGGCTACAGAAATGCTGCCTTTCCGCCTGGTGGACACAGAGGATTTTCGAGACCTTATGTCCGTCACAGTGCCCCAGTACCAGATGCCCAGTCGGCACTACTTCTCAAAGAAAGGTGTGCCTGCGCTCCACCAGCATGTCGCACACAACATCACCGCTTCTTTGAGAAACTCTGTGTGTGACAGGGTGCATTTCACCACAGACACTTGGACGAGTAGGCATGGACAGGGGCGTTACATGTCGCTGACTGGGCACTGGGTAACTATGGTGACAGCAGGACAAGGGGCTGCTGTCCAAGTCTTGCCGTCCCCACGAGTTGTGCGTCAATCCTCTTTATGTCAAAGTTCCTCCACTGCTTCTGCCTCCTCAACCTCCTCTCGGTCTTCCACCTGCACCCAAAGCCTGTCTGGTCATGCCACAAGCTTTCTAACTGCGCAGAAGGGATCCTGCACACCTCCTTACTATGCTGGCAGTAGGGCTCAACGTCATCAGGCAGTTTTTACATTGAAATGTCTGGGAAATGTGAGTCACACAGCTGAGGAGTTGTGGTCAGCTCTGGAGAACCAATTTCATGAAGAAGTGGAGGACGAACTGATGGAAGACTCATCAGATGAGGGAGACCTTGATCACATTTCTGTTGTGCGAGGTTGGGGGGAGAGGACAGAGGAAGGAAGCATGATTGTTACCTCGCCACCAACACAACAGGGACTTGGTGCTCCTGGATGCGCAACACACATGAGTGCCTTCTTGCTGCACTACCTGCAACATGACCCTCGAATTGTGAGAATTAGAAATAATCCTGACTACTGGGTTGCCACACTGTTAGATCCCCGGTACAAAAGTAAATTTGCAGAAATTATTCCTGCCATAGAAAGGGATGCACGCATGCAGGAGTATCAGCAGAGACTGTTGCAGAATCTTACATGTGCTTTTCCACAAAATACCAGTGGTGCACGTAGTGAATCTCACAGTTCCAACTTGCCAACCGTGGGACCGTCAAGTGTTCAGCACTCAAACCGTAACAGAACCACAGTATCTGCTGGTAACATCAATTTTGTGGAATCATTTCACCACTTTTTTAGCCCATCCTTTGCAAGGCCACAGGAGACAAGAAGTCTGACACATAGTCAACGCCTAGAGACGATGGTACAGGAGTATCTCCAAGTAAACATTGAAGCCACGACTGTGTCACTGGACCCTTGCTCTTTTTGGGCTTCCAATCTGGATAAATGGCCGGAGCTAGCCACTTACGCCTTGGAGATCTTGTCATGCCCCGCAGCCAGCGTTCTGTCTGAACGTGTGTTCAGCGCTGCTGGTGGTGTGCTGACAGATAAGCGCACGCGGCTCTCCACTGATAATGTAGACAGACTCACGTTCATAAAGATGAACAAATCATGGATCCGAAACGACTTTTCTACCCCTGTGTCATCCTGGGGAGAGTAAAAGCTTGATGATTGGTTAAAATCACCCTACCAACCGTTTTAAGCTTTCAAATTACTAATCATGTTTATCTGTATCTTGACTGGAAAATAATTTGGGCTTTGTAGCAGTGTGCAGCACTGATCCTATTAGGCCATCTATAATAAGCTTCACCAGATTTAAAATTAAAAATAATTTTTAGCTGCATATAGCCCGGAAAATAATTTTGGGGCTCCGAGATGCGCAAGACACATAAGTGCCTTCTTGCTGCACTACCTGCAGCATGACCCTCATATTGTCAGAATTCGAAGTAATCATGACTACTGGGTTGCCACACTCTTAGATCCCCCAAACTTTTCGATCAACCTTTTCATTTTAATAAAGACCAAAAAAATGGTCATTTTTGAAATTATAAGCATTAGCAGGTTGTTAGAAACTGAAATCAAACAGTTTTCAACTCAAAACTTTATTCTAGGTGATGTTACATTTTCACATAGGACCCCTTGTTCGAAAGTAGCTTCTGAACTCTCTCGTCCATTGAATTTGTCAGGTTTTGGATGGTTTCTGCTTCAATTGTTTTGCATGAGGACAGAATACCCTCCCAGAGCTGTTGCTTAGATGTGAACTGCCTCCCGCCATCATAGACACTCCTTTTAATGATGCTCCAAAGGTTCTGAATGGGGTAGAGGTCAGGGGAGCATGGGGGTCACACCATAAGTTTGTCCCCTTTTATGCCCATATCAGCCAGAGATGCAGATGTTTTATGTGCAGCATGAGATGGTGCATTATCATGCAGAAAAATGATCTTGCTGTGAAATACACGGTTCTTCTTCTTGAACCATGGCAGGAAGTGCTGTTTGAGAAAATCCACATACATTATGGAGTTCATCTTTAGCGCCTTCAGGGATCCTAAAGGGGCCGACAATCTCTCTCCCCATGATTCCAGCCCAAAACATTACTCCACCTCCTCCTTGTTGGCGCTGTAGCCGTGTTTGCGTGGGGTGTCCATCAACCAGCCATCCTCCACTCCATTCATCTGAACCATCGAGCGCTGCACGGCACTTATCCGTGAACAAAACAGTTTTGAAATCAGTCTTCATGTATTGTTTGGCCCACTGGAGCCGTTTCTGCTTGTGTGAAGTGGATAGAGGAGGTCGACAGGATGGCGTATGCACAGCTGCAAACCTCTGAAGGACCCTGCATCTTGTTGTTCGGGGGACGTTGGAGGCACAAGCAGCTTCAAAAACTTGTCTGCTGCTATGACAAGGCTTTTTTGCCGCTGCTCTTTCAACCTGATGTAATTGCCTGTAGGAAAGAGTCCTCAATTTGCCCTTATCAGCACGCACACGTGTGTACTGTGAATCAGCTACATACTTCTTGATTGCCAAGACACTTCATCCTGATCATCGCACAATGTTGATTGTAGTCATGCCTTGACCTAAACACTCCACAATTTGTTGCTTCTCACATCCTTTTTCTTTCCCATTTTGGCAGAAAATGTAGGCTGCTTAATAATGTGAGAGAGCCTTCTTAAGTAGTCTTGCCTTTCATTGGACACACCTGCCAAACTAATTAGCACAGGTGTCTGCAATTGCTTACAGTGATATAAAGAGCCCTGACACACATCACCATCAATGAGTTTAACTGACAAACAAACAAATTCTTCCCTTATCACTCCTAAACACTTTTTGCATAATAATTTGGAACGCGGTGTACATGTGCTTTTCCACAAAACACCAGTGATTCACGTAGTGAATCTTACAGTTCTTACAGTTCTAACTTGCCAACCGTGGTCTGTATGGAATTGTTCAATAAAGGGCCCAAAATTAAGATAACATAGATGGGAGAGGTCTCTATGAATAGGAATTCCTAAGTATTTGATACCCTGTGAGGGCCAGGCAAAGGGAAAGTTGGACTGGATGGAATCCTATATGGATTTACGGAGGGAGACATCGAGGGCCTCAGACTTCGCTGCATTGATTTTAAAATTTTACCATGTAACAAAGTGAACTATTTCAGCCATAACAGCAGGGATGGATATATGTGATTGAGTGATATATACTAGGACATCATCAGCAAATAGAGAGCACTTGTACTCGGTGCCTCCCACCTCAATCCACCTAATATTGGGGTTATGGCGAATTGATGAGAGCAGGTGCTCCGTCACTAGGATGTATAAGAGAGGGGACAGAGGACATCCCTGCCTTGTCCCATTGGTGATTGTGAAAGGTGATGAAAATGTTCTGACGCACCCCCTGGGCCTTGGGACACCCGGAGCCGGACCCTTTTTGGTGGATGCTGGTGGTTGTAGTCTTCGTGGCGGCGATCCGGTTCCGTGGCTCAGGGCGGTCAAACCAGTGGCGGAACTATTTATGTGGTTTTGATGTTTAAATGTCCGACTACGCCACCCGTGGATTGCGGTCAGTGTGAACCGCCGCTACAGGGCAGACCGCTAAGGCTGGTGTTGTGGGTGCAGCAGAGCGTAGCATAACTCCCCACGGGAGGAGTATAGCCTCAGGGCAGTGTATGCGGAGGATGGGGGTGATGGTGCAGGGCAGCAGCAGTAACGACACGGAGTCAGTGATGCAGTTCAGGGCCTTTACTCACAGTTCTTATTATCCAGACCACGTCTGCAGGTAATGGCTGCCCACGTCGTACTGTGCTCACCAGGTGAGGGGCTCAGACAACTCCCAGATAACTTTGGAGCGCTTCACAGGACCCCCTTTGTGTGTCCTTTGTCTGGCCTTTCTTACCAACACTTCTGTCCGGCTGCCTCGGGCCTCCTCTTGGTAAACTTGGCGCCAGTTTCCCTGACCCTATGTGGTGCCTTCCTAGCGGGTGGAGCAAGGGGCTGCGCCACATAAAATGTCAGAGCCTCCGGTTTCTAGCTGAGGGTCGTTTCCTGCCTCCACTAGTTCGGGGACCGGTCTCCCCCTTTGGCCTGACCCCTCCACGCAGGTGGATTCGGGCGTGCGGTGGCGACTCGCCCGTCCGCACCCCTGGGATCCCTTCATTCCTCGTTCCTGGAGCCTTCTCCGCTCCTCTTCCTTCCTTCTCCCTCTTGCAGGCCTGGGCCTCTGTTACTAGGCCCGCCTCCGGAGCAGAGCTCATGCAGAGCCCCTCCTCCCTGCCACTTCTGCTCAGACTTCTCTGCACTGAACTAAGATGGTGCCCACCTTTTATACTCCCTTCTCAATGCACCCAGGAACTGCTTCCTCCCTGCTCCTGCACTGCAGGGTTCCCCTTCCTCAGTGTTCCCTCCCCCCACTCCAGCCAGGGACAGGGACTGTCGTGCCCATCTCAGGGGCATATTGGTCGCCCTGCCCCACGGCAATGTGGTGTAATGCATGCAGGTGTCGGGTCCTGATCCACACTCCATCCTTATCTGAGAGTGAGATATCACACCTCTGGGTGAGGTGCAATACGTCTGTAGCAACCGAGCCCTCGGTGCTACAGTTCCATTTATCTTCAGCCTAGGTGACGTATTGTGATACAGGGCCGTGATTTTGGCTATAAAAGGGTCCCCTAGACCCCTACCCCAAGCTTTTTAAGAGAATCATATATGGCGTGCCAGGAGACTCTATGGAATGCTTTCTCAGCATCCAACGAGAGTATCTACTTACAAATTTTTAACTGCATCTAGCCCAGGAAATACTTTGTGCCTAGTAGCAGTGTCTGCTAGTCAGCGGATTATCCCGGCTGTTAAGCAAGCTACACCACCTGTAGTTTGGACACTTAATTTTTTCAAAGGAAATGCTTCGGGACCACGGGATACTTAGTGAAGAGCATCAGGAGGCACCCCAAGGCATAGGGGCTGGGACTGGCACTAGGATGCCTTGCGGTGGACAGCCGAGCTCGATCCTTATAAAAGCTTTTTAACTGCAGCAGCTTTAGTGGACGCTACTGGAGCTGGAATTACGCGGCTGCTGGCATGAGACTTGCCCTCCAATAGATCCTTGTAAATGGATTTAAAGTGTATTCATTCAAATTAGAGGGACAATTGAAATTAAAAAGCTTAGAGCTGCCTCCACCACAGGGGGGCTCTCTCGACCCACCAGCGGACAGGCACCAGTATTGGGAGAGGGGGGCTGGCCGTCAGGGTTCACCGCGGCTCTGGCACAAACCCGGCGACATGGAGGTGGCACGGGCAGGAGCGGACTGGCCGTCTCGGCTTCTCACTTTTTGGATTTTAGAAGGGCATGACATGCCTATATCTGTGTCTCCCCCTCCTTTTACTCCTCCACCTCTTTTCTTTTCGCATGACTATATGTACTTGTCACTTTTCCATGTGTTAGTTGTGTCTTCTGAGCAGTTTGTCAGCTTTTGGACACCTTTGAAGGTGTTTTCTATGTGTTTCTATGTGTTTTTGTTTGCCTGCCATTGGTTTTAACGGTGTTCGAAGGTGTTCGACGAACAGTTCGACGAACAGTTCGGCGAACACACGGGTGTTCGACGAACCGAACCGAACTCGAACACTACGGGGGTGGCTCAACACTAGTCATATCTGTTAATGAAGTGATCACCCCGGGGCTATTGGACTCTGGGAGTCTGGTAACCTTAATCAATGTCACCCTTCCACACCAGCTGATCCCTACTAAATCTGTGGGTGCCCGCTGTATACATGGGGACCCCAAGAACTACCCAGTGGCCAGAGTGACAGTCGGAACAGACTGTGGGGTCCTACCCTGATACATCCCGTTATTTTGGGGCATGATTTTCCCTTGTTCTGGGACTTGTGGGGGAAGGGATCCAGACAGAGTCCCGTGGGAAAAAGCCAGGACCCTAGAGAAATACCCCGGTCGACATCGGAAGTGGATGAGTTCCCACTATGTGTCCTTGTCGGTGACGAGGATGAAACTGTGTCTGCTGTGGTCGACCTCCCTGAATTAGAGGTGCCTGGAGAGAACTTTGGGTAAGCTCAGGTTCGGGACTTGACCTTGAAAGGGGCATGGGATAATGTTACTGTTTGTAATGGTGTTGCTCAAGAGCTGGGGGTGGACAGCAGGTACCCACACTTTGCCGTTCAGGGGGAGCTATTATACCGGGTGACCAAACTAAAAAGTGAAGAGGTAGTGGAACAGCTGTTAGTTCCAGGTTCATACCATCAGAGGATATTAAAACATGGCACACTCACATATTCTGGGTAGACACCTAGGGGTTGAGAAAACCAAGGAGAGAATTATAAGGAGGTTTTATTGGCCAGGATGTTATCGGTAAATCTTAAACTATTCTAGGTCCTGCCCCACCTGCCAGATACCCGCGCCCACCTCCCACTTCCGTAGTCCCTTAGTTCCACTACCTGTCATAGGGGTTCCCTTTGAGAGAATTGCCATGGACCTTGTGGGTCCCTTAGTTAAATCAGACTGGGGCCACCAATACATCCTGGTGGTCATGGACTATGCGACCCGGTACCCCGAAGCGGTACCCCTAAGGAACTTGTCCAGTAAAAGTATAGCCCGAGAGCTAGTTCATATTTTTGCTCAGACAGGTCTGCCCAAAGAGATTTTCACAGACCAAGGAACCCCCTTCATGAGCAAGGTGATGAAGGAGCTATGCAGAGTCCTTCAGATTGCCCAGATTCGGACCTGAGTTTATCATCCGCAGATGAACGGCTTAGTCGAACGCTTCAATAAGACCTTAAAGGCGATGCTCAGGAAGGTTGTTGAAAAGGATGGGCAAGACTGGGACTACCTGCTCCCATTTCTGCTTTCTCTGTCAGAGAAGTTCCTCAATAGTGTTGAGCCACCCCCGTAGTGTTCGGGTTCGGTTCGGTTCGTCGAACACCGGGATGTTCGAGGAACTGTTCGTCGAACTGTTCGTCGAACACCTTAGAACACCGTCGAACACCGTTAAAACCAATAGCAGGCAAACAAAAACACATAGAAACACATAGAAAACACCTGCAAAGGTGTCCAAAAGCTGACAAACTGCTCAGAAGACACTCTCTTTAAAAAAGCCGGCCGGCAAATTCAGCAGCGGCATACACCGGTACCCGACAATTTAGACAATAAGGAATAGAGCATCACACATAGATTAGATAGATAGAAACATGTCAGTCACACATATAAGAAGCACAGTGACAGTGTTGGTTACTGCACTTGTCATTTAGTGTAAAGGATTTATTAAAAAAAATATTAGTGTTTTCATGCACCGTCTCTTTAAAAAAGCCGGCCGGCAATTCAGCATCTGTACCCGACAATTTAGAACAGTAAGAATAGAGCTTCACACATAGATTAGATAAATAGAAACATGTCAGTCACATATATAATAAGTACAGTGATAGTGTTGCTTACTATACTTGTCATTTAGTGTAAAGGATTTATTTAAAAAAATAATAGTGTTTTCATGCACTGTCTCTTTAAAAAAGCCGGCCGGCAATTCAGCAGCGGTACCCGACAATTTAGAACAGAAAGATAGAGCATCACACATAGATTAGATAGATAGAAACATGTCAGTCACATATATATGAAGTACAGTGATAGTGTTGGTTACTGTACTTGTCATTTAGTATTAAAATAAAGGATTTATTATTAAAAAAATTGGCGTGGGGTTCCCCTTAATTTTAGGCTCTAGCGGAGGTTAAGCAGACGGCTGGGGCAGATGTTTGAAGCCTGGGAAGGGGGTAATACCCACGGAGCTTCCCAGGCTACTAATATCAGCCCCCAGCTGAATACATAGCCTTTACTAGCTATTAAAATGGGGGACCCCCCAAAAAAAATGACGTGGGGTCCCCCCTAATTTAATAGCTAGCAAAGGCTAGGCAGACAGCTGGGGGCTGATATTAATAGCCCAGGAAGGGAGCCATGAATATTGGCCCCCTCCCAGGCTAGAAACACCAGCCGTCAGCCGCCCCAGAAATGGCGCATTCATAGGATGCGCCAATTCTGGCACTTAGCCTCGCTCTTCCACGCTGCCCTGGTGCGGTGGCAGGGGGTAATAGGGTTGGGGTTGATGTCAGCTTATAATGCCAGCTGACATCAAGCCCAGGTTAGTAATGGAGAGGCGTCTATAAGACACCCCCATTACTAACCCCATAGTCAAAGTTAAAAAAAACACAAACACCCAGAATAAAGTCCTTTAATTGAAATAAAGACACAATCCTTTATTGTTCTAAATTAAACCATACTTACCATCACGCCCATTCCAGCTGAAGCCAACGATCTCCTGCAATAAAAGAAAAATAATAAAGCAACCTCATCCTTACCTTTCCATGGTTCCCACGACAGCTTCAGCTCTGCTACATCGAGATGACAGGCTGGACCGCAGCAGAACGCTGCCATCCAGCCTGTCATCTCGCAGACACTGAGAAGCGCAGGCTTGCTTGCGCTGCTCAGCGTCTCTCTGTGACGACATTCAGATGAGCCGAGTTCATGTCCAATGAACTCGGCTCACCTCATGCACGTCACTGACAGCGTGGGAAAATTCTCACGCTGAAGCGCTGATTGCAGGAGAATTTTCCCACGCTGTCAGTGACGTGCAGGAGGTGAGCTGAGTTCATTGGACATGAGCTCACCTCATGCACATCACTGACAGCGTGGGAGAATTCTCCTGCACTCAGCACTTCAGCGTGAGAATTTTCCCACGCTGTCAGTGACGTGCATGAGGTGAGCCGAGTTCATTGGACATGACCTCGGCTCATCTGGATGCCGTCACAGCGAGACAGTGAGGAGCGCAAGCATGCCTGCGCTTCTCAGTGTCTGCGGGATGACAGACTGGATGGCAGCGTTCTGCTGCGGTCCAGCCAGTCATCTCGATGTAGCAGAGCTGAAGCTGTCGTGGGAACCATGGAAAGGTAAGGATGAGGTTGGTTTATTATTTTTCTTTTATTGCAGGAGATCGTTGGCTTCAGCTGGAATGGGTGTGATGGTAAGTATGGTTTAATTTAGAACAATAAAGAATTGTGTCTTTATTTCAATTAAAGGACTTTATTCTGGGTGTTGTGTTTTTTTTAAATACTTTACTAGAAATTCATGGCGGTCATGTCTAATACTGGCGTGACCCCATGAATTTTGGGCTTGGGGCCAGCTGATAATACCAAGCTGGCCCTAACCCCTTTATTACCCAGTGAGCCACCGCACCAGGGCCCTGGATGAGTTGGGTACAGCGCCAGAAGATGGCGCTTCTATGAACGCGCCATTTTCCGGGGTGGCTGCGGACTGCAATTTGTAGCGGGGGGGGGGCCCAGAAAGCTTGGGCCTCCCTGCGCTGCAGATTCCAGCCCCCAGCTGCCTAGTTGTACCTGGCTGGACACAAAAATAGGGCGAAGCCCCACTTCAATTTTTTTTAATTATTTCATGAAATTCATGAAATAATTAAGAAAAAAAGGGCTTCCCTATATTGTTGTGTCCGGCCAGGTACAAATAGGCAGCTGGTGGATGGGGGCAGCCCGTTCCTGCCTGCTGTACCTGGCTGGACACAAATATAGTGCGAAGCCCCACGTCAATTTTTTTAAATTATTTCAGGAAATTCATGAAATAATTAAAAAAAAATTGACGTGGGGCTTCGCACTATATTTGTGTCCAGCCAGGTACAGCAGGCAGGAACGGGCTGCCCCCAACCACCAGCTGCCTATTTGTACCTGGCCGGACACAACAATATAGGGAAGCCCTTTTTTTCTTAATTATTTCATGAAATAATTTAAAGAAAATTGACGTGGGGCTTCGCCCTGTTTTTGTGTCCAGCCAGGTACAACTAGGCAGCTGGGGGCTGGAATCCGCAGCGCAGGGAGGCCCAAGCTTTCTGGGCCACCCCCGCTGCAAATTGCAGTCCGCAGCCACCCCGGAAAATGGCGCGTTCATAGAAGCGCCATCTTCTGGCGCTGTACCCAACTCATCCAGGGCCCTGATGCGGTGGCTCACTGGGTAATAAAGGGGTTAGGGCCAGCTTGGCATTATCAGCTGGCCCTAAGCCCGAAATTCATGGGGTCACGCCAATATTAGACATGACCACCATGAATTTCTAGTAAAGTATTTAAAAAAAACACAACAAACAGAAAAAAGTCCTTTAATTGAAATAAACACACAATTCTTTATTGTTCTAAGTTAAACCATACTTACCATCACGCCCATTCCAGCTGAAGCCAACGATCTCCTGAAATAAAAGAAAAATAATAAAGCAACATCATCCTTACCTTTCCATGGTTCCCATGACAGCTTCAGCTCTGCTACATCGAGATGACAGGCTGGACCGCAGCAGAACGCTGCCATCCAGCCTGTCATCCCGCAGACACTGAGAAGCGCAGGCTTGCTTGCGCTCCACAGTGTCTCTCTGTGAGGGCATCCAGATGAGCCGAGTTAATGTCCAATGAACTCGGCTCACCTCATGCACGTCACTGACAGCGTGGGAAAATTCTCCTGCACTCAGCGCTTCAGCGTGGGAGAATTCTCACACTGAAGCGCTGAGTGCAGGAGAATTCTCCCACGCTGTCAGTGACGTGCAGGAGGTGAGCTGAGTTCATTGGACATGAGCTCACCTTATGCACGTCACTGACAGCGTGGGAGAATTCTCCTGCACTCACCGCTTCAGCGTGAGAATTTTCCCACGCTGTCAGTGACGTGCATGAGGTGAGCCGAGTTCATTGGACATGAACTCGGCTCATCTGGATGTCGTCACAGAGAGACGCTGAGCAGAGCAAGCAAGCCTGCGCTTCTCAGTGTCTGCGGGATGAGAGGCTGGATGGCAGCGTTCTGCTGCGGTCCAGCCTGTCATCTCGATGTAGCAGAGCTGAAGCTGTCGTGGGAACCATGGAAAGGTAAGGATGAGGTTGCTTTATTATTTTTCTTTTATTGCAGGAGATCGTTGGCTTCAGCTGGAATGGGCGTGATGGTAAGTATGGTTTAATTTAGAACAATAAAGGATTGTGTCTTTATTTCAATTAAAGGACTTTATTCTGGGTGTTTGTGTTTTTTTTAACTTTGACTATGGGGTTAGTAATGGGGGTGTCTTATAGACGCCTCTCCATTACTAACCTGGGCTTGATGTCAGCTGGCATTATAAGCTGACATCAACCCCAACCCTATTACCCCACTGCCACCGCTACAGGGCAGTGGGAAGAGCGAGGCTAAGTGCCAGAATTGGCGCAACCTATGAATGCGCCATTTCTGGGGCGGCTGACGGCTGGTGTTTCTAGCCTGGGAGGGGGCCAATATTCATGGCTCCCTTCCTGGGCTATTAATATCAGCCCCCAGCTGTTTGCCTAGCCTTTGCTAGCTATTAAATTAGGGGGGACCCCACGTCATTTTTTTTGGGGGGTCCCCCATTTTAATAGCTAGTAAAGGCTATGTATTCAGCTGGTGGCTGATATTAGTAGCCTGGGAAGCTCCGTGGGTATTACCCCCTTCCCAGGCTTCAAACATCTGCCCCAGCCGTCTGCTTAACCTCCGCTAGAGCCTAAAATTAAGGGGAACCCCACGCCAATTTTTTTAATAATAAATCCTTTATTTTAATACTAAATGACAAGTACAGTAACCAACACTATCACTGTACTTCATATATATGTGACTGACATGTTTCTATCTATCTAATCTATGTGTGAAGCTCTATTCTGTCTGTTATAAATTGTCGGGTACCGCTGCTGAATTGCCGGCCGGCTTTTTTAAAGAGACGGTGCACGAAAACACTATTATTTTTTTTGATAAATCCTTTACGCTAAATGACAAGTACAGTAAGCAACACTGTCACTGTACTTCGTATATATGTGGCTGACATGTTTCTATCTATCTAATCTATGTGTGAAGCTCTATTCTGTCTGTTATAAATTGTTGGGTACCGCTGCTGAATTGCCGGCCGGCTTTTTTAAAGAGACGGTGCATGAAAACACTAATATTTTTTTTGATAAATCCTTTACGCTAAATGACAAGTACAGTAAGCAGCACTTTCACTGTACTTCGTATATATGTGGCTGACATGTTTATATCTATCTAATCTATGTGTGAAGCTCTATTCTTTCCGTTCTAAATTGTCGGGTACAGGTGTATGCCGCTGCTGAATTGCCGGCTTTTCATGTTTCACTGTTGGCACTGTTCCCATCGATTTGGGCAATCACTGTAATGCCACAACCACCATGGCTGTGGCATTACAGTGAGTGGCAGACAATCCCTGCATGATTGGTGCTCTAAATAGCGCCAGACATGCAGGACACGCTTTTGGTGCACGAACAGTTATCGAACATAACCTCGAACAGCCGAATTTTTTGCAAATCGTTCGGGTTCGTCGAACAACTCAAACACCACCCAAAACAGCTCGAATTTGAGATTGGCGAACAGTTCTAGTCGAACACCGCTCATCTCTATTCCTCAAGCCTCCCCTGGCTTCTCTCCATTTGAGCTCCTGTATGGACAGCATCCAAGAGGTCTCCTACACATCGCCAAGGAAACCTGGGAGGCCGAGGTCACGCCCCACCGGAGCATCATCGAAAATGTCGCCCAGTTACTGGAGAGAATGGCAAAGGTGATGCACATCGTGAAGGAACATCTCCTCCAGGCGCAGGAAGCCCAGGCGAGGGTGTATAACCGGCCGGCAAAGCTGAGACAGATCCAACCTGGGGATCGCGTCCTGGTTCTTATTCTCACCGTTGCAAGGCCCATAGGAGGTGGTGGAGAAGCTCGGTGAAGTGAACTACAGAGTCCACCAACCTGGCTGAAGAAAGCCCCACCTGGTGTTCCATGTAAACCTGCTCAAGACGTGGCGAGATCGGGAACCCGTGGGAACTCCTTGCCTGGGAGCCTCTCCCAAAGGCCAGGTGGAAGATGTCATGATAGCGGATAACCTTTCGCCATCCCAGAAACAACAGTGTCGAGTAGTGATGAGCGAGCACTAAAATGCTCGGGTACCCGTTGCTAGGGTCGAGCAAATTGGAATACTCGGATGCTCGCCCTGAGCAACGAGCCCAATGTAAGTCTATGGGAAACTCGAGCATTTTTCAGGCGGCTCCCCCGGCGGTCTGCAGAGGGCCTAAAAATTGCCCAAATCGATGGGAACAGTGCTCAAATGACATAGGAACAGCATGGGGAAGACCCCTGGAAGCATCTCTGACTCCCAGATCACTGCTGTCAACAACGTGGTCAGAGTATTACGCCACTTTTACGGACTCACAATAAAACATACAAAAACGAAACCAAAATGGATTTTCCTGGGAAATATGTTAAGAAACATCCTTTCCAGGGTAATGTCTTATATATAAGGCAAAATAAATAACCAAAAACAAAAATACTCCTCCACAACTTGGGCTATGTTCACACGTAGCGATTTTGATGCATTTTGCACTTTTCCATTGCTTTCAACCAAGACAAAAGCATTCACCAGGAAATGTCATTTTAACATTTTACAACCTTATCTGGCCATGTGGTGTGTGACACATCATGAGACACATGCATACGGTGCTGAAAAGACATGGGAACAGCATTGGGAAAACCTCTGGAAGCATCTCTGACTCCCAGGTCACTGCCTAAAATTGTGCCCATAATAGAATCATAGAATCATAGAATGGTAAAGTTGGAAGGGACCTCCTGGGTCATGTGATCCAACCCCGTGCCCAAAGCAGAATTCACTAAATCATCTCAGGCAGATGTCTGTCCAGCCTCTCTTTGAAGACGTCCATTGAAGGGGAACTCACCACCTCTCGTGGCAGCATGTTCCACTCATTGATCACCCTAACTGTCAAAAAGTTTTTTCTAATATCTAATCTGTGTCTCCTCCCATTCAGTTTCATCCCATTGCTTATAGTCTTTCCTTGTGCAAATGAGAATAAAGATGATCCTTCTACAATGTGACAGCCCTTGAGATATTTGTAGACAGCTATTAAGTCTCCTCTCAGACTTCTTTTTTGCAAGCTAAACATTCCCAAATCCTGTAACCGTTCCTCATAGGACATGGTTTGCAGACCGGTCGACATTCTGGTGGCTCTTCTCTGAACTTGCTCCAGTTTGTCAATGTCTTTATTAAAATGTATTGCCCAAAACTGGACACAGTATTGCAGATGAGGACTGACCAAAGGGGAGTAAAGTGCGATAATGATTTCACGTGATCTAGACTGTATGCTTCTGTTAATACATCCCAGAATTGCATTTGCTTTTTTTGCTGCTGCATCACACTGTTGACTGATGTTCAGTCTATGATCTATTAGTATACCTAAGCCTTTTTCACATGTACTGTTGCTTAGCTCTATTCCTCCCATTATGTATATGCTTTTTTCATTTTTATTGCCCAGATGTAGTACTTTGCATTTTTCCCTGTTAAAAACCATTCTGTTAGTTGCTGCCCACTGCTCCAGTTTATTTAGGTCTTTTTGAATCATCTCTCTCTCTTCTCTAGTGTTAGCTATCCCTCCTAGCTTTGTGTCATCATCAAATTTAATCAGTTTACCCTCAATTCCTTCATCTAAATCATTGATAAAGATGTTGAACAATACAGGTCCCAGGACAGAGCCCTGTGGTACCCCACTTGAGACATTCATCCAACTGGATGTGAAGCCATTTACGACCACTCTTTGAGTCCGATCACTAAGGCAGATATGAATCCACCTAACAGTTGCCTTGTCCATTCCATACTTGGTCATTTTTTCAATAAGGATGGTGTGAGATACTTTGACAAATGCTTTGCTGAAGTCAAGATATACTATATCTACAGCATTTCCCTGATCCCCACAGTCAGTGATTCTGTCATAGAAGGAAATTAAGTTAGTCTGACATGACTTGTTAGTTACAAACCCATGCTGACTCTGGTTAATCACTTCATTCTTATCCTGGTACTTACATACATGTTGTTTAATAATTTGTTCAAAGATCTTTCCTGGTATAGAAGTCAGACTCACCGTTCCATAGTTCCCTGGGTCCACCTTCTTCCCCTTTTTGAAGATAGGAACAACATTTGCTCTTCTCCAGTCTTCTGGGACATCTCCTGTTCTCCAAGAATTTTCAAAGATTATGGAGAGTGGTTCTAAAATTTCTTCTACGATCTCCTTCAGTACTATGGGGTGTAATTAATAAGGACCTGGAGACTTTAACTCATTTATGTTAGCTAAATATTCCCTCACAATCTTTATGTTTACAGTTAACCTGGATTCTTCTATTCCTTTAATAGGACATAAGTGATCCTTGGCACATGCGAAGATGCCTCCCGCCATGCACCTGTCATTGCAGACTTGCAACAATCACCGTCCATGTCCTTGTCCCACTGCAGCATTCAGTTGTCCCTACCCCATTCCTTGGAATGCAAGCGCAAGTATGCAGGCAGCCACCCACCCACCCACAGGCTGCAATACTATACTGCCAAATTTTTGACAGCTGCTTGCACTTGAAATGTGGCCTTTTAGGCTCGTGGAGGCCGAAGCTTTTCATAAACTTATGCCGGCGGGGGCCGGGTGTCCATACTCGGTCCCCAGCCGCCACTATATTTCCCGGTATCGCCTCCACCTTCCACAAGCACTGGTCTCACAACATTACCCGTGTCCACCCCAGTGCACTTACTGGGAAGGACAGCCTAACCACAAACATGTGGACAGGTGAATGTGGCCAGGGACGGTACGGAGCCAGTCCACAACTTTTTTTTGCTGAGAGTAGTATTTAGCTCGGTGAAAGGACTGGCATAGAGGGAAACCGTATCTACCCTGCATGTCATTTCTCCCAGAAAGTCCTGTAATTGAGCTTGTTGCAGAAGCAATGGCAGCCCGTCCATCATCAACTCACACTTGTCGTGGTGCTTTAACACACACACATCTTTCTTTGCGCATTTAATTTCTTGAATACTGAGTTGGACAATAGACTGATCTGTTTTGCGTTTTGAGAAATAACATGCATAAGCGTGGCCGATCCACATTAAAAAAGCAGCCATAGAGTGTCCGGGAACCTTCCCCCACACTTTTCTTAGCCAGAGCTGCTTTTTGGCAGCCTTGGACGGGCCCACCAGAGAACCGGATACTCCACCGGTGGGCCCTGGCTTCTCCTTCAGGAGAGTTCATAGTGCCAAGGTGAGGTCATGATGATGATAGAGGCCACCATCTGCTTAGTTTTCTGTCACTTGGAATGCAAGTGCAAGTATGCAGCCAGCCACCCACCCACCCACAGACCGCAACACTAAACTTCCAGATTTCTGGGCAGCTCTTTGTACTTGAAATATGGCCTTTTAAGCTCTTGGAGGTGGAAGCTTTTCACAACCTCATGCCGGCGGCGGCCGGGTGTCCATACTCGGTCCTCAGCCGCCACTGTTTCTCCCGGTGTCGCCTCCACCTTCCACAAGCACGGATCCCACAACATTACCCGTGCCCTCCCCTGTGCACTTATTGGGAAGCACCGCCTAATCACAAACACGTGGACAGGTGAATGTGGCCAGGGATGGTACGGAGCCAGTCCACAACTTTTTTTGCTGAGAGTTGTATTTAGCTCGGTGAAAGGACTGACACAGAGGGAAACCGTATCTACCCTGTAAGTCATTTCTCCCAGGAAGTCCTCTAAAGCTGCTTGCACTTGAAATGTGGCCTGAACATTCTTGCTGGTACTTTTCTGTGGCAATTTGCTTGCCTCCTACCAGCCTGAAATATTTCCAGCAAATTATGGTACGCCATGGTATTAGCACTGCCCCCAGTACCAGTAGCGAAGCCATCCCCAATTTGCTTCTCCGGAATTTTATTTGGTAGACTGAGTGGCTGCACAAATACATTTTCTCACATAGGAGCTGAAGATAGAGTGGCAGTAGGTACATGTTTCTCCAGCCTGTTAGATATTAGAGGGTGAACGGCAGCACATTGGATCAGTGGTTAGCACTGAAGCCTTACAGCTCTGGGATTCTGGGTTCAAATCCCAGCAAGGACAACATCTGCAAGGACTTTGTGTTTGCGTGTGTTTCCTCTGCTTCTTGGCAGGGTTGAACGGTCCCACCAGAGAATCCTCTGGTGTGCCTTGGCTTCTACCTCAGGAGAGTTCTTGATAGCGCTAACTTTGCAGCTGCTATGGGGCTCTTGAGCGGGTGAGAAAGGTAATCGCTCAGAATCAAATCCTCTGGTGGGCACAATGTTTTTCAATCTGAAACAGCTTCTCACTGGGAGTTGTATTTTACCACAGCCATATTCTTTAGCTTGGTGAAAGGACTGGCATAGAGGGAAAACCTATCTACCCTGGCTGTCATTTCTCCAACACCAGGTTCTGCCCATTGTCACACACGACCATGCCTGGCTGTTTGTTCAGCGGTGAGAGCCACAGATCAGGCTGCTGTGTTACAGCTTTCAATAATTCTGCTGGGCGGTTTGTCAATTAAGCATTAAGCATGCTATCTTCAGCACAGCCTGTTGCCGCTTGGCCAAGGCAGTGCTGCAGTGCTGTCAGCTTGTGACTGATGTAGTCATTTCGGAGATGGAGGAGGAGGTGCATGAGCTGAACAATGTGATTACATTGAGGTTAAATTGGTGACGCTGTTTTTTAAACTAAAGAAAGATCCTATTGTTTTGTTTTTTTTACATTATTTTTTTTAAGACAAATGCATTCACCCGGAAATGTCATTTTAACATTTTACGTTATCTGGCAATGTGGTATGCGACACATCATCAGACACATCCTGTTTTATTTATGATGGAGGGACTCTAAAAGTCATAAAGCCTATTTTTATAGGGCCATCAGACAGCCCTTACTATTCTTAAAAGGCCAGCAGTCGGCTCTAGCTATTGTTAGAGAGCCATCAGCTGGCTATGCTTTGTTGTTCTTATTATTAACAAGTGGGTCTCCTATACTGTTATTGCATATCAAGTGACTGCAAGGGCTGCCATAAATTTGGACGCAACCCAATACCCCTTTGAAGAGACATAGAGGAGGGTCTCAGTAAAAAAAAAATGTTCCCATTATAAAGGAGCGGGTCTCCTATATTGGTAATGCCCACGCTGTGACAGCAAGGGCTGCCAAAATTTGGGAAAAAACACAATAAGAATTTAAAGACACATAGAGCTGGGCCACAGTAACAACAAATTCCATTTAGAATAAGTTATAAGGTATGCAGTGAGTCCAACGGCTGACAAATTTTAGGAAAAACCCCAGTAAGAATTTAAAGACACACAGAGCAGGGCCACCGTAACAAGTACGACATGTTCCCATTAGAAAGGAGAGGGTCTGCTATGCAGTTATAGGGTATGCAGTGCGTCCAACGGCTGACCAATTTTAGGAAAAACCCCACTAAGAATTTAAAGACACATAGAGCAGGGCCACAGTAATGACAAATTCCCATTAGAAAGGAGAGAGTCTACTAAACAGTTATAGGGTATGGAGTGAGTCCAACAGCTGACGAATTTTAGGAAAAAACCCACTAAGAATTTAAAGACACATAGAGCAGGGCCACAGTAATAAGGTACGACATGTTCCCATTAGAAAGGAAAGGGTCTGCTATACAGTTACAGGGTATGCAGTGAGTCAAACGGCTGACCAATTTTAGGAAAAACCCCACTAAGAATTTAAGACACACAGAGCAGGGCCACAGTAACATGGTGCGACATGTTCCCATTAGAAAGGAGAGGGTCTGCTATACAGTTAAAGGGTATGCAGTAAGTCCAACGACTGACCAAATTTAGGAAAAACCCCACTAAGAAATTAAAGACACATAGAGAAGGGCCACAGTAACAAGGTACGACAGGTTCCCAGTAGAAAGGAGAGGGTCTGCTATACAGTTATAGGGTATGCAGTGAGTCCAACGGCTGACCAAATGTAGGAAAAACCCCACTAAGAAATTAAAGACACATAGAGCAGGGCCACAGTAACGACAAATTCCCATTAGAAAGGAGAGAGTCTGCTATACAGTTATAGGGTATGCAGTGAGTCCAACGGCTGACGAATTTTAGGAAAAACCTCTCTAACAAATTAGAGTCACATAGAGCAGGGCCAGAGTAACAAGGTACGAAATGTTCCCATTAGAAAGGAGAGGGTCTGCTATACAGTTATAGGGTATGCAGTGAGTCCAACGACTGATGAATTTTAGGAAAAACCCCACTAAGAAATTAAAGACACATAGAGCAGGGCCACAGTAACGACAAATTCCCATTAGAAAGGAGAGAGTCTTCCATACAGTTATAGGGCATGCAGTGAGTCCAACGGCTGACGAATTTTAGGAAGAACCCCACTAACAATTTAAAGTCACATAGAGCAGGGCCACAGTAACAAGGTATGACACGTTCCCATTAGAAAGGAGAGGGTCTGCTATACAGTTATAGGGTATGCAGTGAGTCCAATGGCTGATGAATTTTAGGAAAAACCCGACTAAGAAATTACAGACACAAAGAGCAGGGCCACAGTAATGACAAATTACCATTAGAATGGAGAGAGTCTCCCATAGTGTTGGCCTATGCAGTGAATGCAAGGGCTGCCAAAAATTTGGACCACGGTCACCCTGGTGATATGGTGGTGGAGGATGAGGAGAAAGAGTAGGACAAGAGCAAATAGCCAAAATCAGGAAGCGTATACCCATGTGTGGGTGTGAAAAGGTTCATGAGAATACACCTCCCAAGAAAAGACACTGGATTTGAGGTTATGTTACGCTGCTATTATTCGGTGGTGTTGAGAAGTCTGGCCCAATCCAGCCCTTGAGGAAGCTAGTGTGAAATGCGCATTGGGGCCAGGGGTCACGTGGTAAGTGGGTCCTAACAGCCTTCCTGACTGGTAATAGCATGATTCAACACTGCTAACACCACAAAATGAGATATTCTTGCTTGATTCAGTGAGGTGACACTAACTGGGGTCTGAGATTTCAGCACAGGGTAACTGTGTACTGGGCACATGAGCATTGATAGTCTGCAGCCTGTATTTATGATTGCACCTGAGGCATAGATTGAGATATATATACACATAATGGTGTGCTGTTAAACTGTGACTTGTGTTTTCTCTGCTCTGTTTGCTACCTCCCGTGGAGAGGGGAAGATAAAGCCCTTCTGATTACTAAAAAGACTGGTGTTAAACTGTTTACTGCAATGTGATTTAACTGATGTTAATACCACTCAGGAAATATATTTGTAAACCTGCAAACCACCCCAATTGATCGGTTCATTATTTACAATGGCTCACTGTCTGCTAAATAATTGTTTTTAATTGTTTGTCAGCATATATGTAAAATAAATGGATTTATACTTTTTCATAAAAATTGCTGCATGTGTAATTACTCTGTCTCTCTAAGTAAAATGCCCAATCCAGCCCTTGTTCACTTTTATAAGAGTCAGCTTGTCAGCCTTTTCCATTGACAGGCAGATGCGCTTATCAGTTATAATTCCACCAGCGGCACTAAAAACCCGCTCTGATAAAACGCTGCGGCAGGGCATGCCAGGACCTCTAAGGAACAGAGAGGCAGTTCATCACACGTATCCAGCTTGGATACCAATAATTATAAGGCACAGAGGAAACACGGAGGATGTTGGTACGGTCGGCAAGGTACTCCTTCACCATCTTCCCATACTTTGCACTCCTTGTGAGAGAACCCTGAGCCTCAGGGTCTGTGCGATGGGAGGGTCTGAAAAAACTCTCCCAGAACTTTGACAGTGTTCCCCTGCCTCTGCTGGATTGAAGTTGTGTCTCTCTCACCTGTACTCCTTGGTTGTCCAATAAAGTGTGCCCTCTGCCACCAGTGTTTTCAGATGGGAATTTTTTTAATAGTTCTGCAACAAGGGCCTTCTGGTACAGCCCCATTTTTGTAGACCTGTCCGTCTCAGGAATAAGAAATATAAAGTTTTCCTTGTAGCGTGGGTCTAGAAGTGTCACCAACCAGTAATGACTGTCACCCAAAATTTTGAGAACACGAGGGTCATGGGAAAGGCAGCGTAACATAAACTCAGCCATGCGTGCAAGACTACTAACAGGCAAGACTTCCGTGTCCTCACCAAGAGGAAGACTGACCATGCACTCCTCCTCCTCCTCCTTTCTGTCCTCGGGCCATCCACGCTGAACAGACGGTATGACAGCTATGCAGGTAGTACCGTCTATAGTGCATGAAACTAGCTCCTGTCCTTCCTCCTCCTCCTCCTCCTCTTCCTCACTGTCACCCAATCCACATTGGGATGAGATGAGGCTTGGCTGCGTGTAATCACCCTGTTTGGTTATTTCCTCCATCTCATCGTGCTCCGCCTGCACTGCATCCTCTTTGATTGTGAGCAGAGAGCATTTCAGAAGATAGAGAAGCGGGATGGTGATGCTAATTATAGTGTCATCACCGCTCACCATGTTGGTGGAGTCCTCAAAGTTTTTGGAGGATGCTACATATGTCTGACATCCATGTCCACTCCTGAGGTCTTACGTGTGGAGTCTGAACTGAATACCCACAGCCTTGTTGATGCTGGTACTCAACAACTGCCCTCTTCTGCTCACAAATCCTTCCCAACACCTGCAGTGTAGAGATCCAATGCATGGGGACATCACACACCAGTCTGTGAGCAAGAAGCTGCAAATGCTGCTGAAACACTGCAAGGGCGGTGGAAGCTGTAGCTGACTTTCTAAAATGGGCACACAGGCGGCGTACTTTATCAAGCAGATCTGGCAGCTCCGGGTAGGATTTAAGACACTGCTGAACCACGAGGTTAAGCACATGGGCCAGGCATGTACGTGTGTGAGCTCACTTCGCCTCAGAACCGCCACCAGGTTCCGGCCATTGTCACACACAGCCATGCTTGGCTGTAGGTTCAGCGGTGTCAGCCACAGATCTGCCTGCTCTTTCAGAGCTGTCCACAACTCTTCAGCATTGTGCAGTTTTTCACCTAAGCATATTAGCTTCAGCACAGCCTTTTGCCGCTTGGCTGAGGCAGTGCTGCAGTGCTTCCAGCTTGTGACTGATGTGGTCATTTCGGAGATGGAGACTGAAGAGGAGGAGGAGGCTGAGGAGGATGAGGTGCAGGAGCTGTAGGCTGAGGGGGCAACCCTGACTGACCTAGGGCCTGCAATCCTTGGCGTCGGGAGGACGTGTTCCGTCCCAAGGTCCGACTGGGTCCCGGCTTCCACTATGTTAACCCAGTGTGCCATCAGCGAGATGTACCATCCCTGCCCACAAGCACTTGTCCACGTGTCAGTGGTGAGGTGGACTTTACCGGTAACTGCGTTGTTGAGGGCACGGCTAATGTTTTAGGACACGTGCTTGTGTAATGCGGGGACGGCACACCGGGAGAAATAATGACGGCTGGGGACCGCTTACCAAGGGAAGGCCGCCGCCATCAGGTTGCGGAATGCTTCCGTCTCCACGAGCCTAAAAGGCAACATTTCAAGCGCAAACAGTCGTGAAATGTGTGAATTTAGTAGTGTGGCCTGTGGGGCATTGGCTGCATATTTGCGCTTGCGTTCCAAGGACTGGGGTATGGACAACTGAATGCTGGGACAAGGACATGGACGTGCTTCCTGATGCTGCTACTTGAGAGTGTGCAATGACAGGTGCAGTGCAGGAGGCGTCTTTGCATGCACCATGGACAGGGGATTGGCTTGCATGCACAACAGCAGAAGAAGCAATGGTGCCACCCGCAGACACTGTTCCTGGACCCTAGGGTTCGGCCCACAAAGTCGGGTGCTTTTCTACCATGTGCCTGATCATGCTTGTGGTGGTCATGCTGGTTGTTTTACCACCCCTGCTGATGCTGGCCTGGCAAGTGGTGCAAATGGCCTTTTTAGGGTTATCGGCAGAGTCTTTAAAAAACAACCAAACTCGGGAAGACCTAACAGTTGTACTGGCAACTTCCTTTGTGTTGGTGTTACTGTGAACGGTTGCCTGCCTTCTGTCTGCGGCCACCACACTGCTTCTTCCTGCCTGTTGGGGTGCTCTTCCTCTCTCTCTCTGTGTGCTGCTGTCCTCACTCTGCATGTACTCCTGCCAGGTTGGGTCAGTTACTATATCATCCACCACCTCGTCTTCCACTTCTGCACCCTGGTCCTCCCCCTGACTTTCTGGCAATTGTGTCTCATCATCGTCCACCTCTTGTGACACTTTCCCACCGTCACCTTCTTGTGACCGTGGCTTCTCAAATATTTGGGCATCGCTGCACATGATCTCCTCTTGCCCCGCTTCAAGTGGACCGGGCGAGAGGCCCGAATCTATAAATGGCAAAGTGAACAGCTCTTCAGAGTGTCCAAGTGTGGGATCAGTTGTCTCTGGGTACTTGGCATGGTGGGAGGAAGGAGGATCAGGGTGAGGAATATGCAGTCCAGACTCACGGCTACTGAGACTTGACCGTGTGGAAGCCTGGGTTGTGGTGGTGGTGGCTAAGTGACTGGAAGCATTATCCGCTATTCAACCAACAACCTTTTGAAACTGCTCTGGGTTCAATAGTGGTGTGCTGCGGTCCCCTATAAATTGGGACAGGAAGGTCAGGCGAGAAGATGTGGGTGTTAGCTGTGGCACAATTTCAGCTTGTCCACGGGCTTGTCCTCTGCTTCTGCATGCACCATTACCATCACGTCCAGTTCCCCATCCCTTGCCACGTGCCTTGCCCAATTTAAATGGAGGACTGTATCTTCCACGCTCACTATAAATGACTGAGTTTGGAGCGAATTTATATATGATCCGTGTGATGGAGAAAACAGAGTTTTAAATACCTGGCCTGTAGGTAAGTAGTTTGAACAGCAAACTCCGGTGAATTGCTTCACTGACACACTAAAGGAAATTTTTAACGGAGGCAAGAAATGGCAGTATTTTCTCACAATTTACATGTGATCCGTGTGACGGAGTTAGCAGAGTTTTAAATACCTGGCCTATAGGTAAGTAGTTTGAACAGCAAACTGTGGTGAATTGCTTCAATGACACACTAAAGGAAATTTTTAATGGAGGTCATAAATGGCAGTATTTTCTCACAACGTATATGTGATCCGTGTGATGGAGAAAACAGAGTTTTAAATACCTGGCCTGTAGGTAAGTACTTTGAACAGCAAACTGCGGTAAATTGCTTTACTGACACACTAAAGGAAATTTTTAACGGAGGCCAGAAATGGCAGTATTTTCTGACAACGTTTATGTGATCCGTTTGATGGAGAAACAGAGTTTTAAAAATCTGGCTTGTTGGTAAGTATTTTGAACAGCAAACTGCAGTGAATTGCTTCACTGACACACTAAAGGAAATTTTTAATGGATGCCAGAAATGGCAGTATTTTCTGACAATTTATATGTGATCCGTGTGACGGAGAAACCAGAGTTTAAATAGCTGGATTTCAAGCGCTCTAATATGGAAAGGACCTGGCTGTATTCTGCAGTGCCAACAAGCAAATGGCGCAGACAAAATGGTGTTCTCTGGATTGCTTTTTAAGCAAATAATGAGGATTAAGATCCAAAGAAAAGTATTCCAGGCCCCTGAGACCTGGGCCTTTGTATAGAAATATCTAACAGCAGCAGAAGGCAGAATTGGAATGGAGCCTCTTGTGCTATATGCACTGCAGTCTGCTATATACACTGCCTGCCTATCCTCCCTGCCTGCCTGATATCTTTGCAGATGGATTAGTCCTCAGAAGGACTGTATGGTAAGATGTATATGTGTAATGTATGGATTTTCTCCCTACACTACCTAATACACAAGCAAATCTTTGCCTGACGCAGCAGCACCTCTCCCTACGCAGGCAAATGGTGCAGAAAAACGGTGTTCTCTGGATTGCTTTTTAAGCAAATAATGAGGATTAAGATCTAAAGAAAAGTATTCCTGGCCCCTGAGACCTGGGCCTTTGTATACAAATATGTAACAGCAGCAGAAGGCAGAATTGGAATGGAGCCTCTTGTGCTATATGCACTGCAGTCTGCTAAATACACTGCCTGCCTATACACCCTGCCTGCCTGATATCTCTGCAGATGGATTAGTCCTCAGAAGGACTGTTTGTTAAGATGGATATGTGTAATGTACGGTTTTTCTCCCTACACTACCTAGTACACAATCAAATCTCTCCCTAATGCAGCAACAGCTCTCCCTACACTGTCTCATCCAGAGTGACTGTGATGAGCATGGCGGCGCCAGGTTTGATATAGACCTGATGATGCTGTGCGGCCAGCCAATCACTGTATTGCCCACAACCAACATGGCTACGGCATTGCAGTGCAAGGCAGGCAATTCCTGCATGTTCATTGGCTCTCTAAAGATGCAGGGAGGGGATCTGAGTTCCCGCCCGAGCAACCCGGAAATACTCGGCAAGCGCCGAGCATCTCGAGCAGTGAGATGCTCTGGCGAGCACCGAGTAGTAGCAAGCATGCTCACTCATCAATAGTGTTGAGAACTGCTTCAGCAGAATCGGGACCTGTTCTCAGAGTTTCCGGGCATACCCAGGTGGTAAAACATGATGTGCCAACAGAGCCACATATAAGGGTGAACCTGAAGCCATACGGATTCCTAAAGCATGCCGGGAGGTGATCTCAACCGAGGTGAAGAGGATGTTAGACCTCGGTGTGATAGAGGAGTCAAAGAGTGGATGGTCGAGCCCCATCGTCCTCTTGCCAAAACCCAATGGAGAGTGGAGGTTTTGTAATGTTTACCGCCAGCTTGAATGAGGTGTCCAATTATGACGCGTACCCGATGCCCCGTGTCGATGAACTCATCGAGAGGCTTTGACCAGCGAGGTACATCACCACTCTGGATCTGACGAAGGGCTACTGGCAGATCCCTATGTCCCAGAAGGCCAAGGAGAAAACAGCTTTTTCAACACCTGATGGGTGCTTCCAATACACTCGGATGCAAGGGGCCCAAACCACCTTCCAGAGGGCTATGGATTGGATCCTAGCCTCACATAAGAAGTATGCCGCAGCCTACCTTGACGACATTGTGGTCTTTAGCCCAGACTGGGAAAGTCATCTACATAAACAACAGGCCGTTCTGGATGCTCCAAGGAAGGCGGGATTTACAATAAATCCAAAAAATGCGCCGGTGGAAAAGAGGAGACCAAGTACTTGGGCTATGTCGTCGGGAAAGGAGAAATAAAGCCACAAGTTAATAAAGTGGAGGCTATCCAGACCTGGCCGAAACGGCTATCCAAGAAGCAAGTGAGAGCATTCCTGGGAATGGTGGGATTTTACCTGCGGTTTATCCCAAATTTTGCCATGATGGCCGCGCAACTGACGTATCTCCTAAAATGCACCAGATCAACCATGGTGAAGTGGATGGAGGAAACAGAGACTGCATTTCAACTGTTGAAGTCAGCACTGTGTAAACAGCTGGTCCTGGTCGCACTAGACTTCAAGAAAGAGTTTGTGGTCCAGACAGATGCTTCAGAGGTTGGTCTAGGAGCCATACTCTTTCAAGAGATAAATAGAGAAGAACATCCCAATCTCTATCTGAGCCGGAAACTTTCGTCCTGTGAGAAAAACTATACAATAGTAGAAAAAAAGTGTCTAGCCATAGAATGGGCTGTAGATACACTAAGATACTACCTACTAGGCCAGAATTTTAAGTTGGTATCAGATGGTTGAGGGAAAAGAGGGGTAAAAGTGCCAGGGTAACTAGATAGTTCCTAGATCTTCAGGACTTCTACTTTTACGTAGAGTATAGGCCCGGGAAGTTACATGGAAACACTGAGCCCTTTCTAGAATTCCCTGTTTGGTATGGGAAGGTGCCCAAACCTCTGGCTTTGGGCAGAGGGGGGGAATATGTGACAGAGTCACTGGTATGGCATATGAGGGGAGGTATGAGTCGCACAGGTTGCTAGCCTGTGTGAACTGAAACCAGTGGACTTTGTGCCAGCATGTTATGTGCTGGTGGGTTAACACACTTAAAGGGCGTGGTTTTAGGGGAATGACATAGTGATAGGAGGGACATCAATCCTCATACCTCCACTTCAGGGTGTGGCTGAGCATTGTTTAAATGTTCAGTCCTGGGATTTTTTTTTCTTTGAGTTGTGTTTGGAGATGCTAGGTCTCCAGACTTGACAGCTATAGCTCTGGAGGGAGCTGAAGGCAGGACATAAGTTGTGTGGGACCTGCACACACATATATGGACTGTGCTATAGTTTATCTTTTGTTTTGTTGCTTAGCCAAGTAAGGCTGTATTTATTTTGCTGGAGTGCAGAGCTTTATGCTGTTAATAAAGCCTGAAACAGAAAACCCGGGTTCCTGGGTCTACTTCCGGAGTGGCCGAGCGAGTCATCCTACCACATATATATATATAAACAGTACAGACCTACAGTTTGGACACACCTTCTCATTTAAAGATTTTTCTGTATTTTCATGACTTTGAAAATTGTACATTCAAACTGAAGGCATCAAAACTATGAATTAACACATGTCAAATTATATACTTAACAAAAAAATGTGAAACAACTCAAAATATGTCTTATATTTAGAGATGAGCGTTGTTCTACTCGAACTGTTCGCCAATCTCAAATTCGAGCTGTTTTGGGCGGTGTTCGAGCCGTTCGGCGAACACGAACAATTTGAGAAAAATTCGGCTGTTCGAGGTTATGTTCGATAACTGTTCGTGCACCAAAATCATAACTGGATTTTTTCTCAGTAATGATGAAAATTAATGTTAATACGCAGTTTGAGTGTACAGCGGGGTGGGGGGAGGGGCAGGGGATGGATCTCTGCAGGAACAATGAAGATCTCCATTTTTTTTTTCTCTTTCCCGCATTTACAGTGGGGAGGTACAATCTGTCAGCCTATCAGCAGCGCACACACGGAGCGAAGTGCTTTTTTTCACACAACCAAGGGCATGTGTCATTGGCAGTGTATGTCACATGTCCTTGCCCTATAAGACCAAGCCATTTTCCCCGTCGCCACCATTTTCTCACTGCTGCAGCTGCGTGTTAGACGGCACCGCTGTTGCTGTGTGCGCTATACCTTGTTAATTTCAAGCCAATTTTCGCACAAATCTACAGATAGCTTGGGAGTAGGGAATAGTTGTGATTGCAGTCCTTTTAAGGACTAGGTTACAGCATTTTCTACGACTTTTATCAGGCAGGTCTGTGCTCTTAAATAGATAGATTGTGGGAGTAAAGACTAATTGTAATTGGAGTCCTTTTCAGGACTAGGTTGTATCAGTTCCTATCAGTTTTTGCCAGGCAGGTCTGTGCCAGTGCTGTGCAAGTTTTTTTCACAGCATTTGGCTGAATCTAGCAAAGCTAATCCTTTTTGGCCTATTGCAGAGTGTGTTAGTCAGTGGAGTAGCCTATCTGTGTTGCAAGATATACCACCTGTGTATAGAATACCAATTTTTTTACTGCACCTAGTGAAGTAAAATCTTTTGGGCATAGCATCATTCTATTAGTCCATCTATACTGACCTCCATCAGGTTGCAAATTGAATATAATTTTTTTCTGCATCTAGCTCTGAAAAAATATTGGGCTTCTAGCTGTGTGTGGGACTTGATGTATTAGTCCATCTATACTGACCTCCATCAGGTTGCAAACTGCATATATTTTTTTCTTCATCTACCTCTGAAAAAATATTGGGCTTCTAGCTGTGTGTGGGACTTGTTCTATTAATCCATCTATACAGACCTCCATCAGGTTGCATACTGAATATATTTTTTTCTGCATCTACCTCTGAAAAAATATTGGGCTTCTAGCTGTGTGTGGGACTTGTTGTATTAGTCCATCTATACTGATCTCCATCAGGTTGCAAACTGAATATATTTTTTTCCGCATCTACCTCTGAAAAAATATTGGGCTTCTAGCTGTGTGTGGGACTTGTTGTATTAGTCCATCTATACAGACCTCCATCAGGTTGCAAACTGAATATATTTTTTTCTGCATCTACCTCTGAAAAAATATTGGGCTTCTAGCTGTGTGTGGGACTTGTTGTATTAGTCCATCTATACTGACCTCCATCATGTTGCAATCTGAATATATTTTTTTCTGCATCTACCTCTGAAAAAATATTGGGCTTCTAGCTGTGTGTGGGACTTGTTCTATTAATCCATCTATACAGACCTCCATCAGGTTGCAAACTGAATATATTTTTTTCTGCATCTACCTCTGAATAAATATTTGGCCTTCTAGCAGTGTGTGGGACTTTCTCTATTAGTCCATCTATACTGACCTCCATCAGGTTGCAAATTAAAAATAATTTTTATCTGCAACTAGCTCTGAAAAAATATTTGGGCTTCTAGCTGTGTGTAGGACTTGTTCTATTAGTCCATCTATACTGACCTCCATCAGCTTGCAAACTGAATACAATTTTTTTCTGCATCTACCTCTGAAAAAATATTTGGGCTTCTAGCTGTGTGTGGGACTTGTTCTATTAGTCCATCTATACTGACCTCCATCAGGTTGCAAATTGAATATAATTTTTTTCTGCATCTAACCCAGCCAATAGTTTTGGCCTAATACCACAGTTTGGCCACTCAGCTCTGCTCGGTTCCCATCCATTGTTTTTTTGTGCAAACAACTCCAGAGTTGTGAATTAGTTAACCACCAAAATGAGTGGAAAAAGGCCTGCTGCTGGTGGAAAGGGGAATAGGCGTGTTGGGAAGGGGAAAAAAGGTTGTGTCCGTGGGGTAGGTGTTAAAGCAACAGTAACATCTGCAGAAGAAAGACCATCTTCCAGCCAAACTAAAATGTCTACTTCTTTTAGCGGACAATGTGATAAGATCCCTTTCTTATGGCCACGCCAATCGCTGCAAATTCCAGATGAGGCACAAAAACAGCAGGTGCTTCAACGGATATCAAGTTCTCCTTTAAGTGGGCTCTCCTCCACATCAACTTCAACATCATAAATACTCCAGTCCTCAAAGGTGTCACCCCAATCGCACTTGCTTCCTCACAGCTCCCAAATCTCCAGCTGCCCGTCTGAGTATGAGGTAGAACAGATGGTTGAGTCTGCAGAGCTGTTTACTCATACTATAGCCTGGGAATCAGAGGTCGACTCCAGCGCTTCTGTGAATCCAGACGAGGAAATGATCTGCACTGATGCCCAGAATCTTTATGAGTCGGATCCAGGACCAGACGCAGAAGGTTCTGACCATAATGTAGACCCTCATTTCCAAACTGTAACTCCTGTTGGTGGAGACAATGAGGAAGACGATGATGAGACTCAAATACCTGATTGGAGCGACAACTTTAGTTTTTTGTCAGGGCAGGAACAGGTTGGCTCTGAGGACGACGGGTGTGATAACGCACAGGGTGATGATGATGAGGTTGGAGATCCCACTTACTGTCAACCCACAGTCAGCCAAGAGATGAGGTCAGCAGAGGAGGTGGAGGAAGATGCTAGTGACGACGAGGTCAAGTTGCGCCTTCCTGGACAGAGACGTAGTACTGGAAGCACGTCAACAACTGCATCCTCAAACACAACTCTGCCTCTCACCACAAGTCGTGGTGGCTCTTCAGGTCGCATGGGTGCTAAGCCTTGTATAGCGTGGGCATTTTTTCAGATCGATTAAGATGACCCAACTCGTGTTATCTGTAACATTTGTCAGCAAAAGCTAAGTAGAGGCCAAAAAATACATAGTTTGAGTACTTCATGCATAAACCGGCACATGGACATGAAGAATAAGTTGCAGTGGGAAGCTCAGTGTGCTACAATGCGGCCTAGCTGGCCGGGCCAACCACCGTCTGCCATATCTTGTGCATCCACGGCCTCTTCATCCTCTGTGACTGGGGGGACAGCAGTCACACCTGTTTTGGGGCGCAGACCTGCCACCTCATTACCCGCAACAGCCAGCGTGATTGGCAGGTCATCATTTTCTTTGGAGGTGGTAACACCAGCTGGTGTTGAGCGCTGTCCGACATCGATAGCACCACCTTTGGATCAAGGCAACCTAACATGTCCGCCTGCATCTTCCTCACAGACCGGCAGTTTGCCGGGGAAACCCTTATCAACCCCGTCTAAGCACAATAGCCAGCCCTCGGTCCCTCAGATGTGGACAAGTAAAAGACCATTTCCTCCTAGCCATGAGAAAGCTAAGAGGTTGAATTTCACCATCTGCAAGCTCTTGGCTACAGAAATGCTGCCTTTCCGCCTGGTGGACACAGAGGATTTTCGAGACCTTATGTCCGTCGCAGTGCCCCAGTACCAGATGCATAGTCGGCACAAATTCTCAAAGAAAGGTGTGCCTGCGCTCCACCAGCATGTCGCACACAACATCACCGCTTCTTTGAGAAACTCTGTGTGTGACAGGGTGCATTTCACCACAGACACTTGGACGAGTAGGCATGGACAGGGGCGTTACATGTCGCTGACTGGGCACTGGGTAACTATGGTGACAGCAGGACAAGGGGCTGCTGTCCAAGTCTTGCCGTCCCCACGAGTTGTGCGTCAATCCTCTTTATGTCAAAGTTCCTCCACTGCTTCTGCCTCCTCAACCTCCTCTCGGTCTTCCACCTGCACCCAAAGCCTGTCTGGTCATGCCACAAGCTTTCTAACTGCGCAGAAGGGATCCTGCACACCTCCTTACTATGCTGGCAGTAGGGCTCAATGTCATCAGGCGGTTTTTACTTTGAAATGTCTGGGAAATGTGAGTGACACAGCTGAGGAGTTGTGGTCAGCTCTGGAGAACCAATTTCTTGAATGGTTGTCTCCACTGGACCTGAAACCAGGGAAGGCCGTGTGCGACAATGCTGCAAACCTGGGTGCGGCCCTTCGCCGGGGCAATGTCACACACGTGCCTTGTATGGCTCACGTGTTGAACCTGGTTGTCCAGCAATTTTTAGCCCACTATCCCAGACTAGATGGCCTTCTGCAGAGGGCACGGTCGCTGTGTGCTCACTTCCGCCGTTCGCATCCCGCAGCTCAGCGACTTACATCTCTACAGAAGTCGTTGGGCCTGCCACTTCACCGGCTAAAATGCGATGTGCCTACCCGGTGGAATTCAACTCTGCACATGTTGCAGCGACTGTGGCAGCACCAACAAGCCCTGGTGCAATACGTTCTGATGTATAGCCTTGGCCAACGAGATTCAGAGGTGGGGCAAATCACGCTGGAGGAGTGGTCTCAGATCAGGGACCTATGCACCCTTCTGCACAGTTTTGAAATGGCGACGAAGATGTTTAGTGCTGATGATGCCATTATCAGCATGACTATTCCGGTGATTTACATGCTGGAGCACATGTTAAACAGAATTCGGAGTCAGGTGGTGGCACAAGAGGAGGTGGAGGAAGTAGAGGAGGAGGAGTTGTATGCGGAAGGGCTAACATCTGCAAGGTCCAGACGGTCGGCAGTACCAAGGCGGCAGGCATGTGAGGGTGGGGGAGATGGTTTTACCAGGGCGCATGGTAGCAGCCAAACTAGTGAGGAAGGTGCAGGAGCCCAGGAAGAAGTGGAGGACGAATTGATGGAAGACTCATCAGATGAGGGAGACCTTGATCACATTTCTGTTGTGCGAGGTTGGGGGGAGAGGACAGAGGAAGGAAGCATGACTGTTACCTCGCCACCAACACAACAGGGACTTGGTGCTCCTGGATGCGCAACACACATTAGTGCCTTCTTGCTGCACTACCTGCAACATGGCCCTCGAATTGTGAGAATTAGAAATAATCCTGACTACTGGGTTTCCACACTGTTAGATCCCCGGTACAAAAGTAAATTTGCAGAAATTATTCCTGCCATAGAAAGGGATGCACGCATGCAGGAGTATCAGCAGAGACTGTTGCAGAATCTTACATGTGCTTTTCCACAAAATACCAGTGGTGCAAGTAGTGAATCTCACAGTTCCAACTTGGCAACCGTGGGACCGTCAAGTGTTCAGCACTCAAACCGTAACAGAACCACAGTATCTGCTGGTAACATCAATTTTGCGGAATCATTTCACCACTTTTTTAGCCCATCCTTTGCAAGGCCACAGGAGACAAGAAGTCTGACACATAGTCAACGCCTAGAGACGATGGTACAGGAGTATCTCCAAGTAAACATTGAAGCCACGACTGTGTCACTGGACCCTTGCTCTTTTTGGGCTTCCAATCTGGATAAATGGCCGGAGCTAGCCACTTACGCCTTGGAGATCTTGTCATGCCCCGCAGCCAGCGTTCTGTCTGAACGTGTGTTCAGCGCTGCTGGTGGTGTGCTGACAGATAAGCGCACGCGGCTCTCCACTGATAATGTAGACAGACTCACGTTCATAAAGATGAACAAATCATGGATCCGAAACGACTTTTCTACCCCTGTGTCATCCTGGGGAGAGTAAAAGCTTGATGATTGGTTAAAATCACCCTACCAACCGTTTTAAGATTTCAAATTACTAATCATGTTTATCTGTATCTTGGCTGGAAAATAATTTGGGCTTTATAGCAGTGTGCAGCACTGATCCTATTAGGCCATCTATACTAAAGCTGCACCAGATTTAAAATTAATAATAATTTTTAGCTGCATCAAGCCCGGAAAATAATTTTGAGGCTCCGAGATGCGCAAGACACATAAGTGCCTTCTTGCTGCACTACCTGCAGCATGACCCTCATATTGTCAGAATTCGAAGTAATCATGACTACTGGGTTGCCACACTCTTAGATCCCCCAAACTTTTCGATCAACCTTTTCATTTTAATAAAGACCAAAAAAATGGTCATTTTTGAAATTATAAGCATTAGAAGGTTGTTAGAAACTGAAATCAAACAGTTTTCAACTCAAAACTTTATTCTAGGTGATGTTACATTTTCACATAGGACCCCTTGTTCGAAAGGAGCTTCTGAACTCTCTCGTCCATTGAATTTGTCAGGTTTTGGATGGTTTCTGCTTCAATTGTTTTGCATGAGGACAGAATACCCTCCCAGAGCTGTTGCTTAGATGTGAACTGCCTCCCGCCATCATAGACACTCCTTTTGATGATGCTCCAGAGGTTCTGAATGGGGTAGAGGTCAGGGGAGCATGGGGGTCACACCATAAGTTTGTCCCCTTTTATGCCCATATCAGCCAGAGATGCAGATGTTTTATGTGCAGCATGAGATGGTGCATTATCATGCAGAAAAATGATCTTGCTGTGAAATACACGGTTCCTCTTCTTGAACCATGGCAGGAAGTGCTGTTTGAGAAAATCCACATACATTATGGAGTTCATCTTTAGCGCCTTCAGGGATCCTAAAGGGGCCGACAATCTCTCTCCCCATGATTCCAGCCCAAAACATTACTCCATCTCCTCCTTGTTGGCGCTGTAGCCGTGTTTGCGTGGGGTGTCCATCAACCAGCCATCCTCCACTCCATCCATCTGGACCATCGAGCGCTGCACGGCACTCATCCGTGAACGAAACAGTTTTGAAATCAGTCTTTCATGTAATGTTTGGCCCACTGGAGCCGTTTCTGCTTGTGTGAAGTGGATAGAGGAGGTCGACAGGATGGCGTATGCACAGCTGCAAACCTCTGAAGGACCCTGCATCTTGTTGTTCGGGGGACGTTTGAGGCACAAGCAGCTTCAAAAACTTGTCTGCTGCTATGACAAGGCTTTTTTGCCACTGCTCTTTCAACCTGACGTAATTCCCTGTAGGAAAGAGTCCTCAATTTGCCCTTATCAGCACGCACACATGTGTACTGTGAATCAGCTACATACTTCTTGATTGCCAAGACACTTCATCCTGATCATCGCACAATGTTGATTGTAGTCATGCCTTGACCTAAACACTCCACAATTTCTTGCTTCTCAGCAGCCGACACATCCTTTTTCTTTCCCATTTTGGCAGAAAATGTAGGCTGCTTAATAATGTGAGACAGCCTTCTTAAGTAGTCTTGCCTTTCATTGGACACAGCTGCCAAACTAATTAGCACAGGTGTCTGCAATTGCTTACAGTGATATAAAGAGCCCTGACACACATCACCATCTATGAGTTTAACTGACAAACAAACAAATTCTTCCCTTATCACTCCTAAACACTTTTTGCATAATAATTTGGAACGCAGTGTACATGTGCTTTTCCACAAAACACCAGTGGTTCACGTAGTGAATCTTACAGTTCTAACTTGCCAACCGTGGTCTGTATGGAGTTGTTCAATAAAGGGCCCAAAATTAAGATAACATAGATGGGAGAGGTCTCTATGAATAGGAATTCCTAAGTATTTGATACCCTGTGAGGGCCAGGCAAAGGGAAAGTTGGACTGGATGGAATCCTATATGGATTTGGGGAGGGAGACATCGAGGGCCTCAGACTTCGCTGCATTGATTTTAAAATTTGACCATGTAACAAAGTGATCTATTTCAGCCATAACAGCATGGATGGATATATGTGATTGAGTGATATATACTAGGATATCATCAGCAAATAGAGAGCACTTGTACTCGGTGCCTCCCACCTCAATCCACCTAATATTGGGGTTATGGCGAATTGATGAGAGCAGGTGCTCCGTCACTAGGATGTATAAGAGAGGGGACAGAGGACATCCCTGCCTTGTCCCATTGGTGATTGTGAAAGGTGATGAAAATGTTCTGACGCACCCCGTGGGCCTTGGGACACCCGGACCCTTTTTGGTGGATGCTGGTGGTTGTAGTCTTCGAGGCGGCGACCCGGTTCCATGGCTCAGGGTGGTCAAACCAGTGGCGGAACTATTCATGTGGTTTTGATGTTTAAATGTCCGACTACGCCACCCGTGGATTGCGGTCAGAGTGAACCGCCGCTACAGGGCAGACCGCTGAGGCTGGTGTTGTGGGTGCAGCAGAGCGTAGCATAACTCCCCATGGGAGGAGTATAGCCTCAGGGCAGTGTATGCGGAGGATGGGGGTGATGGTGCAGGGCAGCAGCAGTAACGACACGGAGTCAGTGATGCAGTTCAGGGCCTTTACTCACAGTTCTTATTATCCAGACCACGTCTGCAGGTAACGGCTGCCCACGTCGTACTGTGCTCACCAGTTGAGGGGCTCAGACATCTCCCAGATAACTTTGGAGCGCTTCACAGGACCCCCTTTGTGTGTCCTTTGTCTGGCCTTTCTTACCAACACTTCTGTCCGGCTGCCTCGGGCCTCCTCTTGGTAAACTTGGCGCCAGTTTCCCTGACCCTATGTGGTGCCTTCCTAGCGGGTATAGCGAGGGGCTGCGCCACATAAAATGTCAGAGCCTCCGGTTTCTAGCTGAGGGTCGTTTCCTGCCTCCACTAGTTCGGGGACCGGTCTCCCCCTTTGGCCTGACCCCTCCACGCAGGTGGATTCGGGCGTGCGGTGGCGACTCGCCCGTCCGCACCCCTGGGATCCCTTCATTCCTCGTTCCTGGAGCCTTCTCCGCTCCTCTTCCTTCCTTCTCCCTCTTGCAGGCCTGGGCCTCTGTTACTAGGCCCGCCTCCGGAGCAGAGCTCATTCAGAGCCCCTGCTCCCTGCCACTTCTGCTCAGACTTCTCTGCACTGAACTAAGATGGTGCCCACCTTTTATACTCCCTTCTCAATGCACCCAGGAACTGCTTCCTCCCTGCTCCTGCACTACAGGGTTCCCCTTCCTCAGTGTTCCCTCCCCCCACTCCAGCCAGGGACAGGGACTGTCGTGCCCATCTCAGGGGAATATTGGTCGCCCTGCCCCACGGCAATGTGGTGTAATGCATGCAGGTGTCGGGTCCTGATCCACACTCCATCCTTACCTGAGAGTGAGATATCACACCTCTGGGTGAGGTGCAATACGTCTGTAGCAACCGAGCCCTCAGGGTGCTACAGTTCCATTCATCTTCAGCCTAGGTGACGTATTGTGATACAGGGCCGTGATTTTGGCTATAAAAGGGTCCCCTAGACCCCTACCCCAAGCTTTTTAAGAGAATCATATATGGCGTGCCAGGAGACTCTATGGAATGCTTTCTCAGCATCCAACGAGAGCATCTACTTAAAAATTTTTAACTGCATCTAGCCCAGGAAATACTTTGTGCCTAGTAGCAGTGTCTGCTAGTCAGCGGATTATCCCGGCTGTTAAGCAAGCTACACCACCTGTAGTTTGGCACTTAATTTTTTCAAAGGAAATGCTTCGGGACCACGGGATACTCAGTGAAGAGCATCAGGAGGCACCCCAAGGCATAGGGGCTGGGACTGGCAGTAGGATGCCTTGCGGTGGACAGCCGAGCTCGATCCTTATAAAAGCTTTTTAACTGCAGCAGCTTTAGTGGACGCTACTGGAGCTGGAATTACGCGGCTGCTGGCATGAGACTTGCCCTCCAATAGATCCTTGTAAATGGATTTAAAGTGTATTCATTCAAATTAGAGAGACAATTTAAATTAAAAAACTTAGAGCTGCCTCCACCACAGGGGGGCTCGCTCGACCCACCAGCGGACAGGCACCAGTATTGGGAGAGGGGGGCTGGCCGTCAGGGTTCACCGCGGCTCTGGCACAAACCCGGCGACACGGAGGTGGCACGGGCAGGAGCGGACTGAACGTGTCGGCTACTCACTTTTTGGATTTTAGAAGGGCATGACATGCCTATATCTGTGTCTCCCCCTCCTTTTACTCCTCCACCTCTTTTCTTTTCTCATGACTATATGTACTTGTCACTTTTCCATGTGTTAGTTGTGTCTTCTGAGCAGTTTGTCAGCTTTTGGACACCTTTGAAGGTGTTTTCTATGTGTTTCTATGTGTTTTTGTTTGCCTGCCATTGGTTTTAACGGTGTTCGAAGGTGTTCGACGAACAGTTCGACGAACAGTTCGGCGAACACACGGGTGTTCGACGAACCGAACCGAACTCGAACACTACGGGGGTGGCTCAACATTAGTTTTGAGAGCTATAATTTTTCCATATTTTGGCCGACAGAGTCATGTCATGGCTTGTTTTTTGCGGGATGACTTGACGTTTTTATTGGTACAATTTTCAGGCACTTGATATTTTTTGATCGCTTTCTATTCCGATTTTTGGGAGGCAGAATAAACAAAAACCAATTCCACAATTGTTTTTATGTTTTTTTTATGCTGTTCTGCGTGTGGTAAAATTGATAAGGAAGCGTCATTCTACGGGTCAGTACATTTACAGCGGTACCACATTTATATCGTTTTTCTATGTGTTGGCGCTTTTACACAATAAAAGCTATTTTATAGAGAAAAATATTTTTTAGCATTGCTTTATTCTGAGAGCTATAACTTTTTATTTTTTGGCAGATGGAGCTGTATCCCAGCTTGTTTTTTGCGGGAAAAGCTGATATTTTCAGTGGTACCATTTTTATTTAGATTCGTCTTTTTGATTGCGTGTTATTCCATTTTTTGTTTAGCGGTATGATGATGAAGAATTGTTTTTTGCTTCGTTTTTTTATTTTATTTTTTTACCGTGTTCACTAAAGGGTTAACTTCTCGGACAGTTTTATAGGTCAGGTATTTCCGGATGCGGCGATACCAAATATGTGTACTTTTATTTTTTTTATTTATTTTTTTTACATAATAATATTTATTGATGGGTACATTATATTTTTATTTTTGGTGGATTATTTATTTTATTATTTTTTTTTATATTTTTACAATTTTTTTTTTTTTTTCATTTTCTAACACTTTTTGGACTTTTATTCTGTGTCCCACTCTAGGAATTTCACTTTTTTATTCTGATCGTCAGTATAACACAGGAATGCAGCACCATCCCTGTGCTATACAGGCTGTCAGTGCTGCTGATGCAGAAGATATTATGGTCATCCACTGCGCATGACCAAAATATCTTCCTGCTGTTTGGTGACACGGATGTTGTCATGATGACATTGGGTTGTTATGGCAACATCCAGTAAGCCGTGGCAGACAGCGCTGGAGGCCGGGAGAGGAGGTGAGTATTGCGATCACCTCCCCTTGCACATAGCACTGGGTGTCATCTGACACCCGGCAACGATCGCCCAGCACCGCTTGTGTGCGTGCGCAATCACCATATGACCTAATAATACATCATTGGTCCAATCGGCCCAGGTCACCATGACGTACTACTAGGTCATATGTCAGAAATGGGTTAACTGAAATAAAAACTTGAAAAAGATCACTCTTTAATAGTGTTGAGCCACCCCCGTAGTGTTCGAGTTCGGTTCGGTTCGTCAAACACCCGTGTGTTCGCCGAACTGTTCGTCGAACTGTTCGTCGAACACCTTCGAACACCGTTAAAACCAATGGCAGGCAAACAAAAACACATAGAAACACATAGAAAACACCTTCAAAGGTGTCCAAAAGCTGACAAACTGCTCAGAAGACACAACTAACACATGGAAAAGTGACAAGTACATATAGTCATGCGAAAAGAAAAGAGGTGGAGGAGTAAAATGAGGGGGAGACACAGATATAGGCATGTCATGCCCTTCTAAAATCCAAAAAGTGAGAAGCCGACACGTTCAGTCCGCTCCTGCCCGTGCCACCTCCGTGTCGCCGGGTTTGTGCCAGAGCCGCGGTGAACCCTGACGGCCAGCCCCCCTCTCCCAATACTGGTGCCTGTCCACTGGTGGGTCGAGCGAGCCCCCCTGTGGTGGAGGCAGCTCTAAGCTTTTTAATTTAAATTGTCTCTCTAATTTGAATGAATACACTTTAAATCCATTTACAAGGATCTATTGGAGGGCAAGTCTCATGCCAGCAGCCGCGTAATTCCAGCTCCAGTAGCGTCCAGTAAAGCTGCTGCAGTTAAAAAGCTTTTATAAGGATCGAGCTCGGCTGTCCACCGCAAGGCATCCTACTGCCAGTCCCAGCCCCTATGCCTTGGGGTGCCTCCTGATGCTCTTCACTGAGTATCCCATGGTCCCGAAGCATTTCCTTTGACAAAATTAAGTGTCCAAACTACAGGTGGTGTAGCTTGCTTAACAGCCGGGATAATCCTCTGACTAGCAGACACTGCTACTAGGCTCCAAGTATTTCCTGGGCTAGATGCAGTTAAAAATTTGTAATTAGATACTCTCGCTGGATGCTGAGAAAGCATTCCATAGAGTCTCCTGGCACGCCATATATGATTCTCTTTAAAAGCTTCTGGTAGGGGTCTACGGGACCCTTTTATAGCCAAAATCACGGCCCTGTATCACAATACGTCACCTAGGCTGAAGATAAATGGATATGTAGCACCGTGAGGGCTCGGTTGCTACAGAGGTATTGCACCTCACCCAGAGGTGTGATATCTCACTCTCAGGTAAGGATGGAGTGTGGATCAGGACCCGACACCTGCATGCATTACACCACATTGCCATGGGGCAGGGCGACCAATATGCCTCTGAGATGGGCACTACAGTCCCTGTCCCTGGCTGGAGTGGGGGGAGGGAACACTGAGGAAGGGGAACCCTGTAGTGCAGGAGCAGGGAGGAAGCAGTTCCTGGGTGCATTGAGAAGGGAGTATAAAAGGTGGGCACCATCTTAGTTCAGTGCAGAGAAGTCTGAGCAGAAGTGGCAGGGAGCAGGGGCTCTGCATGAGCTCTGCTCCGGAGGCGGGCCTAGTAACAGAGGCCCAGGCCTGGAAGAGGGAGAAGGAAGGAAGAGGAGCGGAGAAGGCTCAAGGAACGAGGAATGAAGGGATCCCAGGGGTGCGGACGGGCGAGTCGCCACCGCACGCCCGAATCCACCTGCGTGGAGGGGTCAGGCCAAAGGGGGAGACCGGTCCCCGAAACTAGTGGAGGCAGGAAACGACCCTCAGCTAGAAACCAGAGGCTGTGACATTTTATGTGGCGCAGCCCCTCGCTACACCCGCTAGGAAGGCACCACATAGGGTCAGGGAAACTGGCGCCAAGTTTACCAAGAGGAGGCCCGAGGCAGCCGGACAGAAGGGTTGGTAAGAAAGGCCAGACAAAGGACACACAAAGGGGGTCCTGTGAAGCGCTCCAAAGTTATCTGGGAGTTGTCTGAGCCCCTCACCTGGTGAGCACAGTACGACGTGGGCAGCCGTTACCTGCAGACGTGGTCTGGATAATAAGAACTGTGAGTAAAGGCCCTGGACTGCATCACTGACTCCGTGTCGTTACTGCTGCTGCCCTGCACCATCACCCCCATCCTCCGCATACACTGCCCTGAGGCTATACTCCTCCCGTGGGGAGTTGTGCTATGCTCTGCTGCACCCACAACACCAGCCTCAGCGGTCTGCCCTGCAGCGGCGGTTCACTCTGACCACAATCCACGGGTGGCGTAGTCGGACATTTAAACATCAAAACCACATAAATAGTTCCGCCACTGGTTTGACCACCCTGAGCCACGGAACCGGGTCGCCGCAACGAAGATTACAACCACCAGCATCCACCAAAAAGGGTCCGGCTCCGGGTGTTCCAAGGCCCAGGGGGTGCATCAGAACATTTTCATCACCTTTCACAATCACCAATGGGACGAGGCAGGGATGTCCTCTGTCCCATCTCTTATACATCTTAGTGACGGAGCACCTGCTCTCATCAATTCGCCATAACCCCAATATTAGGTGGATTGAGGTGGGAGGCACCGAGTACAAGTGCTCTCTATTTGCTGATGATATCCTAGTATATATCACTCAATCACATATATCCATCCATGGTGTTATGGCTGAAATAGATCACTTTGTTACATGGTCAAATTTTAAAATCAATGCAGCGAAGTCTGAGGCCCTCGATGTCTCCCTCCCCAAATCCATATAGGATTCCATCCAGTCCAACTTTCCCTTTGCCTGGCCCTCACAGGGTATCAAATACTTAGGAATTCCTATTCATAGAGACCTCTCCCATCTATGTTATCTTAATTTTGGGCCCTTTATTGAACAACTCCATGCAGACCACGGTTGGCAAGTTAGAACTGTAAGATTCACTACGTGAACCACTGGTGTTTTGTTGAAAAGCACATGTACACTGTGTTCCAAATTATTATGCAAAAAGTGTTTAGGAGTGATAAGGAAGAATTTGTTTGTTTGTCAGTTAAACTCATTGATGGTGATGTGTGTCAGGGCTCTTTATATCACTGTAAGCAATTGCAGACACCTGTGCTAATTAGTTTGGCAGGTGTGTCCAATGAAAGGCAAGACTACTTAAGAAGGCTGTCTCACATTATTAAGCAGCCTACATTTTCTGCCAAAATGGGAAAGAAAAAGGATGTGTCGGCTGCTGAGAAGCAACAAATTGTGGAGTGTTTAGGTCAAGGCATGACTACAATCAACATTGTGCGATGATCAGGATGAAGTGTCTTGGCAATCAAGAAGTATGTAGCTGATTCACAGTACACACGTGTGCGTGCTGATAAGGGCAAATTGAGGACTCTTTCCTACAGGCAATTACGTCAGGTTAAAAGAGCAGCGGCATAAAAGCCTTGTCATAGCAGCAGACAAGTTTTTGACGCTGCTGGTGCCTCCAACGTCCCCCGAACAACAAGATGCAGGGTCCTTCAGAGGTTAGCAGCTGTGCATACGCCATCCTGTCGACCTCCTTTATCCACTTCACACAAGCAGAAACGGCTCCAGTGGGCCAAACATTACATGAAGACTGATTTCAAAACTGTTTTGTTCACGGATGAGTGCCGTGCAGCGCTCGATGGTCCAGATGAATGGAGTGGAGGATGGCTGGTTGATGGACACCCCACGCAAACACGGCTACAGCGCCAACAAGGAGGAGGTGGAGTAATGTTTTGGGCTGGAATCATGGGGAGAGAGATTGTCGGCCCCTTTAGGATCCCTGAAGGCGCTAAAGATGAACTCCATAATGTATGTGGATTTTCTCAAACAGCACTTCCTGCCATGGTTCAAGAAGAAGAACCGTGTATTTCACAGCAAGATCATTTTTCTGCATGATAATGCACCATCTCATGCTGCACATAAAACATCTGCATCTCTGGCTGATATGGGCATAAAAGGGGACAAACTTATGGTGTGACCCCCATGCTCCCCTGACCTCTACCCCATTCAGAACCTTTGGAGCATCATTAAAAGGAGTGTCTATGATGGCGGGAGGCAGTTCACATCTAAGCAACAGCTCTGGGAGGGTATTCTGTCCTCATGCAAAACAATTGAAGCAGAAACCATCCAAAACCTGACAAATTCAATGGACGAGAGAGTTCAGAAGCTCCTTTCGAACAAGGGGTCCTATGTGAAAATGTAACATCACCTAGAATAAAGTTTTGAGTTGAAAACTGTTTGATTTCAGTTTCTAACAACCTGCTAATGCTTATAATTTCAAAAATGACCATTTTTTTGGTCTTTATTAAAATGAAAAGGTTGATCGAAAAGTTTGGGGGATCTAAGAGTGTGGCAACCCAGTAGTCATGATTACTTCGAATTCTGACAATATGAGGGTCATGCTGCAGGTAGTGCAGCAAGAAGGCACTTATGTGTCTTGCGCATCTCGGAGCCCCAAAATTATTTTCCGGGCTAGATGCAGCTAAAAATTATTTTTAATTTTAAATCTGGTGAAGCTTATTATAGATGGCCTAATAGGATCAGTGCTGCACACTGCTACAAAGCCCAAATTATTTTCCAGTCAAGATACAGATAAACATGATTAGTAATTTGAAAGCTTAAAACGTTTGGTAGGGTGATTTTAACCAATCATCAAGCTTTTACTCTCCCCAGGATGACACAGGGGTAGAAAAGTCGTTTCGGATCCATGATTTGTTCATCTTTATGAACGTGAGTCTGTCTACATTATCAGTGGAGAGCCGCGTGCGCTTATCTGTCAGCACACCACCAGCAGCGCTGAACACACGTTCAGACAGAACGCTGGCTGCGGGGCATGACAAGATCTCCAAGGCGTAAGTGGCTAGCTCCGGCCATTTATCCAGATTGGAAGCCCAAAAAGAGCAAGGGTCCAGTGACACAGTCGTGGCTTCAATGTTTACTTGGAGATACTCCTGTACCATCGTCTCTAGGCGTTGACTATGTGTCAGACTTCTTGTCTCCTGTGGCCTTGCAAAGGATGGGCTAAAAAAGTGGTGAAATGATTCCGCAAAATTGATGTTACCAGCAGATACTGTGGTTCTGTTACGGTTTGAGTGCTGAACACTTGACGGTCCCACGGTTGCCAAGTTGGAACTGTGAGATTCACTACGTGCACCACTGGTATTTTGTGGAAAAGCACATGTAAGATTCTGCAACAGTCTCTGCTGATACTCCTGCATGCGTGCATCCCTTTCTATGGCAGGAATAATTTCTGCAAATTTACTTTTGTACCGGGGATCTAACAGTGTGGAAACCCAGTAGTCAGGATTATTTCTAATTCTCACAATTCGAGGGTCATGTTGCAGGTAGTGCAGCAAGAAGGCACTCATGTGTGTTGCGCATCCAGGAGCACCAAGTCCCTGTTGTGTTGGTGGCGAGGTAACAGTCATGCTTCCTTCCTCTGTCCTCTCCCCCCAACCTCGCACAACAGAAATGTGATCAAGGTCTCCCTCATCTGATGAGTCTTCCATCAATTCGTCCTCCACTTCTTCCTGGGCTCCTGCACCTTCCTCACTAGTTTGGCTGCTACCATGCGCCCTGGTAAAACCATCTCCCCCACCCTCACATGCCTGCCGCCTTGGTACTGCCGACCGTCTGGACCTTGCAGATGTTAGCCCTTCCGCATACAACTCCTCCTCCTCTACTTCCTCCACCTCCTCTTGTGCCACCACCTGACTCCGAATTCTGTTTAACATGTGCTCCAGCATGTAAATCACCGGAATAGTCATGCTGATAATGGCATCATCAGCACTAAACATCTTCGTCGCCATTTCAAAACTGTGCAGAAGGGTGCATAGGTCCCTGATCTGAGACCACTCCTCCAGCGTGATTTGCCCCACCTCTGAATCTCATTGGCCCAGGCTATACATCAGAACGTATTGCACCAGGGCTTGTTGGTGCTGCCACAGTCGCTGCAACATGTGCAGAGTTGAATTCCACCGGGTAGGCACATCGCATTTTAGCCGGTGAAGTGGCAGGCCCAACGACTTCTGTAGAGATGTAAGTCGCTGAGCTGCGGGATGCGAACGGCGGAAGTGAGCACACAGCGACCGTGCCCTCTGCAGAAGGCCATCTAGTCTGGGATAGTGGGCTAAAAATTGCTGGACAACCAGGTTCAACACGTGAGCCATACAAGGCACGTGTGTGACATTGCCCCGGCGAAGGGCCGCACCCAGGTTTGCAGCATTGTCGCACACGGCCTTCCCTGGTTTCAGGTCCAGTGGAGACAACCATTCATGAAATTGGTTCTCCAGAGCTGACCACAACTCCTCAGCTGTGTGACTCACATTTTCCAGACATTTCAATGTAAAAACCGCCTGATGACGTTGAGCCCTACTGCCAGCATAGTAAGGAGGTGTGCAGGATCCCTTCTGCGTAGTTAGAAAGCTTGTGGCATGACCAGACAGGCTTTGGGTGCAGGTGGAGGACCGAGAGGAGGTTGAGGAGGCAGAAGCAGTAGAGGAACTTTGACATAAAGAGGATTGACGCACAACTCGTGGGGACGGCAAGACTTGGACAGCAGCCCCTTGTCCTGCTGTCACCATAGTTACCCAGTGCCCAGTCAGCGACATGTAACGCCCCTGTCCATGCCTACTCGTCCAAGTGTCTGTGGTGAAATGCACCCTGTCACACACAGAGTTTCTCAAAGAAGCGGTGATGTTGTGTGCGACATGCTGGTGGAGCGCAGGCACACCTTTCTTTGAGAAGTAGTGCTGACTGGGCATCTGGTACTGGGGCACTGCGACGGACATAAGGTCTCGAAAATCCTCTGTGTCCACCAGGCGGAAAGGCAGCATTTCTGTAGCCAAGAGCTTGCAGATGGTGAAATTCAACCTCTTAGCTTTCTCATGGCTAGGAGGAAATGGTCTTTTACTTGTCCACATCTGAGGGACCGAGGGCTGGCTATTGTGCTTAGACGGGGTTGATAAGGGTGTCCCCGGCAAACTGCCGGTCTGTGAGGAAGATGTAGGCGGACATGTTAGGTTGCCTTGATCCAAAGGTGGTGCTATCGATGTCGGACAGCGCTCAACACCAGCTGGTGTTACCACCTCCAAAGAAAATGATGACCTGCCAATCACGCTGGCTGTTGCGGGTAAAGAGGTGGCAGGTCTGCGCCCCAAAACAGGTGTGACTGCTGTCCCCCCAGTCACAGAGGATGAAGAGGCCGCGGATGCACAAGATATGGCAGACGGCGGTTGGCCCGGCCGGCTAGGCCGCATTGTAGCACACTGAGCTTCCCACTGCAACTTATGCTTCATGTCCATGTGCCGGTTCATGCATGAAGTACTCAAACTATGTGTTTTTTGGCCTCTACTTAGCTTTTGCTGACAAATGTTACAGATAACACGAGTTGGGTCATCTTTATCGATCTGAAAAAATGCCCAGGCTATGCAAGGCTTAGCACCCATGCGACCTGAAGAGCCACCACGACTTGTGGTGAGAGGCAGAGTTGTGTTTGAGGATGCAGTTGTTGACGTGCTTCCAGTACTACGTCTCTGTCCAGGAAGGCGCAACCTGACCTCGTCGTCACTAGCATCTTCCTCCACCTCCTCTGCTGACCTCATCTCTTGGCTGACTGTGGCTTGACAGTAAGTGGGATCTCCAACCTCATCATCATCACCCTGTGCGTTATCACACCCGTCGTCCTCAGAGCCAACCTGTTCCTGCCCTGACAAAAAACTAAAGTTGTCGCTCCAGTCAGGTATTTGAGTCTTATCATCGTCTTCCTCATTGTCTCCACCAACAGGAGTTACAGTTTGGGAATGAGGGTCTACATTATGGTCAGAACCTTCTGCGTCTGGTCCTGGATCCAACTCATAAAGATTCTGGGCATCAGTGCAGATCATTTCCTCGTCTGGATTCACAGAAGCGCTGGAGTCGACCTCTGATTCCCAGGCTATAGTATGAGTAAACAGCTCTGCAGACTCAACCATCTGTTCTACCTCATACTCAGAAGGGCAGCTGGAGATTTGGGAGCTGTGAGGAAGCAAGTGCGATTGGGGTGACACCTTTGAGGACTGGAGTATTTGTGATGTTGAAGTTGATGTGGAGGAGAGCCCACTTAAAGGAGCACTTGATATCCGTTGAAGCACCTGCTGTTTTTGTGCCTCATCTGGAATTTGTAGCGATTGGCGTGGCCGTAAGAAAGGGATCTTATCACATTGTCCGCTAAAAGAAGTAGACATTTTAGTTTGGGTGGAAGATGGTCTTTCTTCTGCAGATGTTACTGTTGCTTTAACACCTACCCCACGGACACAACCTTTTTTCCCCTTCCCAACACGCCTATTCCCCTTTCCACCAGCAGCAGGCCTTTTTCCACTCATTTTGGTGGTTAACTAATTCACAACTCTGGAGTTGTTTGCACAAATAAACAATGGATGGGAACCGAGCAGAGCTGAGTGGCCAAACTGTGGTATTAGGCCAAAACTATTGGCTGGGTTAGATGCAGAAAAAAATTATATTCAATTTGCAACCTGATGGAGGTCTGTATAGATGGACTAATACAACAAGTCCCACACACAGCTAGAAGCCCAATATTTTTTCAGAGGTAGATGCAGAAAAAAATATATACAGTTTGCAACCTGATGGAGGTCTGTATAGATGGATTAATAGAACAAGTCCCACACACAGCTAGAAGCCCAATATTTTTTCAGAGGTAGATGCAGAAAAAAATTATATTCAGTTTGCAACCTTATGGAGGTCAGTATAGATGGACTAATAGAACAAGTCCCACACACAGCTAGAAGGCCAAATATTTTTTCAGAGGTAGATGCAGAAAAAAATTATATTCAGTTTGCAACCTTATGGAGGTCAGTATAGATGGACTAATAGAACAAGTCCCACACACAGCTAGAAGGCCAAATATTTTTTCAGAGGTAGATGCAGAAAAAAATTATATTCAGTTTGCAACCTTATGGAGGTCAGTATAGATGGACTAATAGAACAAGTCCCACACACAGCTAGAAGGCCAAATATTTTTTCAAAGGTAGATGCAGAAAAAAATTATATTCAGTTTGCAACCTTATGGAGGTCAGTATAGATGGACTAATAGAACAAGTCCCACACACAGCTAGAAGGCCAAATATTTTTTCAGAGGTAGATGCAGAAAAAAATTATATTCAGTTTGCAACCTTATGGAGGTCAGTATAGATGGACTAATAGAACAAGTCCCACACACAGCTAGAAGGCCAAATATTTTGTCAGAGGTAGATTCAGAAAAATATTATATTCAGTTTGCAACCTTATGGAGGTCAGTATAGATGGACTAATAGAACAAGTCCCACACACAGCTAGAAGGCCAAATATTTTTTCAGAGGTATATGCAGAAAAAAATTATATTCAGTTTGCAACCTTATGGAGGTCAGTATAGATGGACTAATAGAACAAGTCCCACACACAGCTAGAAGGCCAAATATTTTTTCAGAGGTAGATGCAGAAAAAAATATATTCAGTTTGCAACCTGATGGAGGTCTGTATAGATGGATTAATAGAACAAGTCCCACACACAGCTAGAAGCCCAATATTTTTTCAGAGGTAGATGAAGAAAAAAATATATGCAGTTTGCAACCTGATGGAGGTCAGTATAGATGGACTAGTACAACAAGTCCCACACACAGCTAGAAGCCCAATATTTTTTCAGAGCTAGATGCAGAAAAAAATTATATTCAATTTGCAACCTGATGGAGGTCAGTATAGATGGACTAATAGAACAAGTCCCACACACAGCTAGAAGGCCAAATAATTTTTCAGAGGTAGATGCAGAAAAAAATTATATTCAGTTTGCAACCTTATGGAGGTCAGTATAGATGGACTAATAGAACAAGTCCCACACACAGCTAAAAGGCCAAATATTTTTTCAGAGGTAGATGCAGAAAAAAATATATTCAGTTTACAACCTGATGGAGGTCTGTATAGATGGATTAATAGAACAAGTCCCACACACAGCTAGAAGCCCAATATTTTTTCAGAGGTAGATGAAGAAAAAAATATATGCAGTTTGCAACCTGATGGAGGTCAGTAAAGATGGACTAGTACAACAAGTCCCACACACAGCTAGAAGCCCAATATTTTTTCAGAGCTAGATGCAGAAAAAAATTATATTCAATTTGCAACCTGATGGAGGTCAGTATAGATGGACTAATAGAATGATGCTATGCCCAAAAGATTTTACTTCACTAGGTGCAGTAAAAAAATTGGTATTCTATACACAGGTGGTATATCTTGCAACACAGATAGGCTACTCCACTGACTAACACACTCTGCAATAGGCCAAAAAGGATTAGCTTTGCTAGATTCAGCCAAATGCTGTGAAAAAAACTTGCACAGCACTGGCACAGACCTGCCTGGCAAAAACTGATAGGAACTGATGTAACCTAGTCCTGAAAAGGACTCCAATTACAATTAGTCTTTACTCCCACAATCTATCTATTTAAGAGCACAGACCTGCCTGATAAAAGTCGTAGGAAATGCTGTAACCTAGTCCTTAAAAGGACTGCAATCACAACTATTCCCTACTCCCAAGCTATCTGTAGATTTGTGCGAAAATTGGCTTGAAATTAACAAGGTATAGCGCACACAGCAACAGCGGTGCCGTCTAACACGCAGCTGCAGCAGTGAGAAAATGGTGGCGACGGGGAAAATGGCTTGGTCTTATAGGGCAAGGACATGTGACATACACTGCCAATGACACATGCCCTTGCTTGTGTGAAAAAAAGCACTTCGCTCCGTGTGTGCGCAGCTGATAGGCTGACAGATTGCACCTCCCCACTGCAAATGCGGGAAAGAGAAAAAAAAATGGAGATCTTCATTGTTCCTGCAGAGATCCATCCCCTGCCCCTCCCCCCACCCCGCTGTACACTCAAACTGCGTATTAACATTAATTTTCATTATTACTGAGAAAAAATCCAGTTATGATTTTGGTGCACGAACAGTTATCGAACATAACCTCGAACAGCCGAATTTTTCTCAAATTGTTCGTGTTCGCCGAACGGCTCGAACACCGCCCAAAACAGCTCGAATTTGAGATTGGCGAACAGTTCGAGTAGAACAACGCTCATCTCTACTCAAAACATGGCGATGCAAAAACTAGATTTTACAAAAAAATGAGTCTTTTAGTGTGTGACAGCTGTCAATCATAAAAACCCCATATGATTCTGGTATCGCTGTAATCGCACCAACCCGAAGAATAAAGTCGTCTAATCCCTTATACCGCACGAGGAATGGCGTAAAAAATAAACTCTAGGGTTAGGGTTGTGCTAGGGTTAGCATTGTGTTAGGGTTGATGTTGGGCTAGGATTAGGGTTGGGCTAGGGTTAGGGCTAGGGTTGGACTAGGATTAGGGTTGGGCTAGGGTTAGGTTTGGTGTTGGGGTTAGGGTTGGGCTAGAGATTTTTTTCATAAGTAAAAATAAAAAAGATGACGATATGGCGACTAGTGTTGAGCGCAAGTGCTCGCTACTTGAGGTTGCATCGGGTGCTCGGGTATGCACTGAGTATTGCGGGTGCTCAAGTGACATGCTTGAGTCTCCAACCCATATGCTTCGTGGCCAAAAAAAACTTGCGGTGATTTCCTGCCATGTACTAGCGATCCCCGCATGTTTTTTTGGGGTGTCTAATAACCATGAAACATGCGAGCGGGGACTCGAGCATGTCACTCGAGCACGTGCGATACGTTGTGCATACCCATGTACCTGATGCAAACTCAAGTAGCAAGCACTTGCGCTCAAGACTATTGACAACTTATTCAATATGATGACCTAATGTTATCAAATTCTGTGTCATACCTCACTCTGGGTTCAAAATGTTTACTATACCCCTTGACAAAAGGGGTGCAGTTTCCAAAATGGGGTCACTTGTGGGGGGTTTCCACTATTTAGGCACATCAGGGGCTCTCCAAAGGCGACATGGCATCCGCTCTCGATTCCAGCCAATTTTGCGTTCAAAAAGTCACACAGTGCTCCATCCTTTCTGAACTCTGCCTTGCGCCCAAACACTGTATGTTCCCCACATATAAGGTATTGGCGTACTCAGGAGAAATTGCACAACAGTTTTTGGGGTCCATTTTCTCCTCTTACCCTTGTGAAAATAAAAAATTGGGGCTAAAACATAATTTTGGTGGAAAAAGTTTGATTATTTTATTTTCACGGCTCCATGTTATAAACTTCTGTAAAGCACTTGGGGGTTCAGGGTGCTCACCACACATCTAAATAAGTTCCCTGAGGGGTGTAGTTTCCAAAATGGTGTTTCTTGTGGGGTTTTTCAACTGTTTAGGCACATTAGTATTCAAGCAAATTTTACATTCAAAAAGTCAAACGGGGCTCCTTCCCTTCCGAACCCTGCCGTGCGCCCAAACAGTGGTTTTACTCACATATGGGGTATCTTCTTACTTAGAAGAAATTGCACAACAAACTGCATGGTGCCATTTCTTCTGTTACCCTTATGAAAATTTGAAATTAGGGGCTGAAAACATTTTTGTGGGAAAAATTTGAAAATTTTAATTTTTACAGCTCAATGTTCTAAACTTCTATGAAGCACCTGGGGGTTCAAGGTGCTCACCACACATCTAGATAAGTTCCCTGAGGGGTCTAGTTTCCAAAATGGGGTCACTTGTGGGGGGTTTCCACTGTTTAGGCACATCAGGGGCTCTCCAAACGCAACATGGCGTCAGCTAATTATTCAAGCAAATTTTACATTCAAAAAGTCAAATAGCGCTCCTTCTTTTCCGAGCTCTGCCGTGCGCCCAAACAGTGGTTTTCCCCCACATTTGGGGTATCGGCGTACTCAGGAGGAATTGCACAACAAACTGCATGGTGCAATTTTTCCTGTTAACCTCATAAAAATGCAAAATTGGAGGCTGGAAACATTTTTGTTGCAAAAATGTGAACATTTTATTTTTACGGTTCAATGTTCTAAACTTCTGTGAAGCACCTGGGGGTTCAAGGTGCTCAACATACATCTAGATAAGTTCCCTGAAGGGTCTAGTTTCAAAAATGCTGTCACTTGTGGGGGTTTTCTACTGTTTAGGCACATCAGGGGCTCTCCAAACGCAACAAGGCGTCAGCTAATTATTCAAGCAATGTTTACATTCAAAAAGTCAAATGGCACTCCTTCTCTTCTGAGCTCTGCCGTGCGCCAAAACAGTGTTTTTTTCCCTCGTATGGGGTACCTGCATGCTCAGGGGAAATTGCACAACAAATTTTGGGGTCCATTTTTTCCTGTTACCCCTGAAAAAATAAAAAAATTGGGTCTAAGTAACATTTTTGTAAAAAAAGTTAAATGTTAAATTTTTTCTTCCACATTCCAAAAATTCCTGTGAAGCACCTGAAGGGTTAATAAAGTTCTTAAATGTGGTTTTGAGCACCTTGTCGGGTTCAGTTTTTATAATGGTGTCACTTTTTGGTATATTCTATCTTAAAGACCCTTCAAAGTGATTTCAAATGTGATGTGCTCCCTAAAAAAATGGTTTTGTAAATTCTGTTGGAAAAATGAGAAATCGCTGGTCATTTTTAACCCTTATAGCTCCCTAATAAAAAAAATAAATTGGTTCCAAAATTGTGCTGTTGTAAAGTAGACATGTGGGAAATGTTATTTATTAACTATTTTGTGTGATATATCTCTCTGATTTAAGGGCATAAAAATTCAAATTTTGAAAATTGCTAAATTTTCAACATTTTTGCTAAATTTCCATTTTTTTCACAAATAAACGCAAGTGATATAGAAGAAATATTACCACAATCGTGAAGTACAATATGTCACGAAAAAACACTCTCAGAATAAGGGGGATCCATTGAAGCATTCCAGAGTAATTACCTCATAAAGTGACAGTGGTCAGAATTGTAAAAATTGGCTCGATCATTAACGTGCAAACCTCCCTCGGGGGTAAAGGGGTTAATTTTGCTTACAGCCAATGAAAGTCACTAACGTCATTAGCTCAGTTAATTAGAATACTTTATAACACCAGCTTGAAAAATTATTTTAAAATCCGAAATGTTGGCCTACTGAAATGTATGTTCAGTTAATGCACTCAATACTTGGTCGGGGCTCCTTTTGCATCAATGCGGCATGGCATGGAGGCAATCAGTCTGTGGAACTGCTGAGGTGTTATGGAAGTCTAAGTTGCTTTGATAGCAGCCTTCAGCTCGTCTGCATTGCTGGGTCTGGTGTCTCTCATCTTCCTTTTGACAATACCCCATAGATTCTCTATGGGGTTAAGGTCAGGCAAGTTTGCTGGCCAATCAAGCACAGTGATACTGTTGTTTTTAAACCAGGTATTGATACTTTTGGCAGTGTGGACAGATGTCAAGTCCTGCTGGAGAATGAAATTTTCATCCCCAAAATGCTTGTCGGCAGAGAGAAGCATGTAGTGCTCTAAAATTTCCAGGTAGACGGCTGCGCCGACTTTGGTCTTGATAAAGCACAGTGGACCTACACCAGCAGATGACATGGCTCCCCAAACCATCACTGATTGTGGAAACTTCAAACTAGACCCCAAGTAGCTTGGATTGTGTGCCTCTCCACTCTTCCTCCAGTCTCTGGGACCTTGATTTCCAAATGAAATGCAAAATTTACTTTGCATTTACTTAGTATGTCAATGACTCTCTTCTGGACATCTGTCACGTCAGCAGTAGTGATGAGAGAGCACTAAAATGCTCAGGTATTCATTGTTCGAGTTGAGAAAATTGGAATGCTCGAGTGCTCGGTCCTAGTAACAAGCCCAATTTAAGTCTATGGGAATCTCAAGAATTTTTCCGGCGGCTCCCCCCAGCGGTCTGCAGAGGGCCTAAAATTTGCCCAAATCAATGAGAACAGTGCTGAAATGACATGGGAACAGCATGGAGAAGACCCCTGGAAGCATTTCTGACTCCCAGGTCACTGCTGTCAACAACGTTGTCAGAGGTATTACGCCACGTTTATGGACTCACAATAAAACATACAAAAACAAAACCAAAATCGAATTTTCTGGGAGATATGTTAAGTAACATCCTTTCCAGGAAAATGACTTGTATATAAGGCAAAATAAATAAACAAAAACAAAAATTCTCCACCACACCTTGGGCTATGTTCACATGTAGCATTTTTTATGCATTTTTGCACTTTTGCATTGCTTTCAACCAAGACAAATGCGTACATCGGGAAATGCAATTTTTCACATTTTGCAACCTTACCTGGCCATGTGGTGTGTGACACATCATCAGACAAATCCTGTTTCATTTATGATGGAGGGACTCTGAAAGTCACAAAGCCTATTTTTATAGGGTCATCAGGCAGTCCTTACTATTCTTAAAGGGCCAGCAGTCGGCCCTCGCTATTGTTAGAGAGCCATCAGCCGGCTATGCTTTGTTGATCCCATTATTAACGAGTGGGTCTCTTATACTGTTATTGCGTATGCAGTGACTGCAAGGGCTGCCAAATACTTGGACGCAACCCAATACCCCTTTGAAGAGACATAGAGGAGGGTCTCAGTAAAAAAAAAAAGATTTGGATGAACTCCAATGTCCCTTGCAAGAGATGTAGATATGCTGATATGGTACATATGGTGGTGATATCGTGGTGGAGGATGAGGATGCGGAGAAGGAGGAGGACAAAGGAAAATACACAAAATCAGAAAGTGTATACCCATGTCTGAGTGTGAAGACAGAGGTGCATGGGAATAGAGTTAGATGTCCCAAAAAAAAGACACTGTATTTGAGTTTATGTTACGCCTCTATCATTAGGTGAGGTTGAGAAGTCGGGCCCAATCCATCCCTTGTTCATTTTTATAAGAGTCAGCCTGTCAGCTTTTTCAGTTGACAGGCAGATGCGCCTATCGGTTATAATTGCACTGGTGGCACTAGAAACCCTTGCTCTGACAAAACGCAAGCGGCAGGGCAGGCCAGGACCTCCAAGGCGTAGAGAGCCAGGTCATGCCATGTGTCCAGCTTGGATACATAATAATTTTAAGGCACAGAGGAATCAATGAGGACATTGGTACGGTCGCAATGTACTCCATCACCATCTTCTGCAACTTTTCCCTCCTTGGGAGAGTACCCCATGCATTAGGGCTTGTGCTATTGGAGGGTCTGAGAAAACTGTAACAGAACTTTTATAGTGTTCCCCCCTGCCTCTGCTAGATTGCATTTGTGTCTCTCTCGCCTGTACTCCATGGTTGTCCAATAAATTGTGACCCCTGCTGTCAGCGTTTTCAGATGGGAATTGTTTTAATAATTCCGCAACAAGGGCCTTCTCATACTGCACCATTTTATTAGACCTGTCCTGCAAGGAAAAAAGAGACAGAAAGTTCTCATTGTAGAGTGGGTCTAGAAGTGTCACCAACCAATAATGACTGTCACCCAAAATTTGGGCAAGGCGAGGGTCATGGGAAAGGCAGCTTAACCTAAACTCAGCAATGTCTGCCAGACTGCACAGAGGCAAGACTTCCATGTCCTCACCAAGAAGACGACTGACCATCCTCTCCTCCTCATCCTCCTCCTCCCTGTCCTCAGGCCATCCACGCTGAACAGACAGTATAACAGTTGTGCAGGTAGTACCGTCTATAGTGCAGGAAACTAGCTCCTGTTCTTCCTCCTCCTCCTCCTCTTCCTCATTGTCACCCATTCCACATTGGGATGAGATGAGGCTGGGCTAAGTGGAATCATCCTGTATGGTTCCTTGCTCCATCTCATCGTGCTCCGCCTGCAATGCATCCTCTTTATTTGTGAGCAGAGAGCATTTCAGAAGAAAGAGAAGCGGGATGCTGATGCTAATTATGGCATCATCGCTGCTCACCATCTTGGTGAAGTCCTCAAAATTTTGGAGGATGATACATATGTCTGACATCCAAGTCCACTCCTGAGGTTTTATTTGTGGAGTCTGACCTGAATATCGACGTCCTTGTTGATGCTGGTAGTCAAAAACTGCCATATTCTGCGCACAAATTCTTCCCAACATCTGCAATGTAGAGTTCCAACGTGTGTCGACATCGCAGATAAGTTGGTGAGTTGGAAGCTGCAAACACTTCTGGAGCACGGCAAGGGCGGCGGAAGCTGTAGCTGACTTTCTAAACTGGGCAGACAGGCGGCGTACTTTAGAAAGCAGATCCTGCAGATCTGGGTACGTTTTGAAAAACCGCTGAACCATGAGGTTAAGCACATGGGCCAGGCATGGTACGTGTGTGAGCTCGCCTCGCCTCAGAGCCTCCACCAGGTTCCCGCCATTGTCACACATGGCCATGCCTGGCCGGAAGGTCAGCGGTGTCAACCACAGATCTACCTGCTCTTTCAGAGCTGTCCACAACTCTTCAGTGTTGTGCGGTTTGTCCCCTAAGCATATTAGCTTCAGCATAGCCTGTTGCCACTTGGCCGAGGGAGTGCTGTAGTGCTTCCAGCTTGCGACTGATGAGGACACTTCAGAGATAGACGCTGAAAAGTAGGAGGAGGAGGTGCAGGAGCTGTAGAATGTGGATGCAACCCTGATTGTCCCAGGGCCCGCAATCCTCGGCATCGGGAGGATGTGTTCCATCCCAAGGTCTGACTGGGTCTTGGCTTCCACTATATTAACCCAGTGTGGCATCAGCGAGATGTACCATCCCTGCCCACAAGCACTTGTCCATGTGTCCGTGGTTAGGTGGACTTTCCATGCAACTGCATTGTTGAGGGCACGTCTAAAGTTGTGGGACACATGCTCGTGTAATGCAGGGATGGCACACTAGGAGAAACAGTGTCAGCTGGGAACCGAGTAACAAAAGATGGCCACAGCCATCAGGTTGTGAAAAGCTTCCGTCCCCATGAGCCTAAAAGGCAACATTTCGAGCGCAAGCATTTGCGAAAAGTGTGAATTTACTAGTGCGGACTGTGAGGCATTGGCTGTATATTTGTACTTGCGTTCCAAGGACTAGGGTAGGGACAACTAATCTTTGCGCTGGGAGTAGGACGTGGATGGGATTGCTGATGGTGCTAGTTGAGAGTGTTCAATGGCAGGTGCAGGGTGGAAGGCATCTTGGCATGCACCATGGACGAGGATTGGCCTGCATGCACAACAGTGGAACAAGCAGTGGTGTCACCTGCAGACACTGTTGCTGGACGCTAGCGTTCGGCCCACTTAGTCGGGTGCTTTGCTGCCATGTGCCTCAACATGCTCATGGTGGTCAGGCTGTTAGTTTTGCTGCCCCTGCTGATACTGGCCTGGCAGGTGGTGCAAATGGCCTTTTTGGGTTATCTGCAGAGTCTTTCAAAAATAACCAGATTTAGGAAGACCTAACAGTTGTACTGGCAACTTCCATCATGTTGGCGTTATGAGGAATACCTTCCCGCCTTGTGTCTGCGGCCGCGACACTACTTCTTCCTGCCTGTTGTGGTGCTACGCCTCCTTCCCCCTGTGTGCTGCTGTCCTCGCTCTGTATGTCCCCCTACCAGGTTGGGTCAGTAACTATCATCCACCACCTCATCTTCCACTTTCGCACCCTGGTCCTCCTCCTGACTTTCTGGCAATTGTGTCTCATCATTAGAGATGAGCGGTGTTCGACTAGAACTGTTCGCCAATCTCAAATTCGAGCTGTTTTGGGCGGTGTTCGAGTTGTTCGACGAACCCGAACGATTTGCAAAAAATTCGGCTGTTCGAGGTTATGTTCGATAACTGTTCGTGCACCAAAAGCGTGTCCTGCATGTCTGGCGCTATTTAGAGCACCAATCATGCAGGGATTGTCTGCCACTCACTGTAATGCCACAGCCATGGTGGTTGTGGCATTAGAGTGATTGCCCAAATCGATGGGAACTGTGCTCACAGTGAAACATGAAAAGCGGCAATTCAGCAGCGGCGTACACCGGTACCCGACAATTTAGAACCGAAAGAATAGAGCTTCACACATAGATTAGATAGATAGAAACATGTCAGTCACATATATAAGAAGTACAGTGACAGTGTTGATTACTGTACTTGTCATTTAGTGTAAAGGATTTATAAAAAAAAATATTAGTGTTTTCATGCACCGTCTCTTTAAAAAAGCCGGCCGGCAATTCAGCAGCGGTACCCGACAAATTTAGAACAGAAAGAATAGAGCATCACACATAGATTAGATAGATAGAAACATGTCAGTCACATATATAAGAAGTACAGTGACAGTGTTGATTACTGTACTTGTCATTTAGTGTTAAAATAAAGGATTTATTTAAAAAAAAATTGGCGTGGGATCCCCCATAATTTTAGTCTCTAGCGGAGGTTAAGCAGACGGCTGGGGCAGATGTTTGAAGCCTGGGAAGGGGTAATACCCATGGAGCTTCCCAGGCTACTAATATCAGCCCCCAGCTGAATGCCTAGCCTTTACTAGCTATTAAAATGGGGGACCCCCCAAAAAATTGACGTGGGGTCCCCCCTATTTTAATAGCTAGCAAAGGCTAGGCAGACAGCTGGGGGCTGATAATAATAGCCCAGGAAGGGTGCCATGAATATTGGCCCCCTCCCAGGCTAGAAACACCAGCCGTCAGCCACCCCAGAAATGGCACATCCATAGGATGCGCCAATTCTGGCACTTAGCCTCGCTCTTCCCACTGCCCTGTAGTGGTGGCAGTGGGGTAATAGGGCTGGGGTTGATGTCAGCTTATAATGCCAGCTGACATCAAGCCCAGGTTAGTAATGGAGAGGCGTCTATAAGACACCCCCATTACTAACCCCATAGTCAAAGTTAAAAAAAAACACAAACACCCAGAATAAAGTCATTTAATTGAAATAAAGACACAATTCTTTATTGTTCTAAATTAAACCATACTTACGATTACGCCCATTCCAGCTGAAGCCAACAATCCCCTGCAATAAAAGAAAAATAATAAAGCAACATAATCCTTACCTTCCCATGGTTCCCACGACAGCTTCAGCTCTGCTACATCGAGATGACAGGCTGGACCGCAGCAGAAAGCTGCCATCCAGCCTGTCATCCCGCAGACACTGAGAAGCGCAGGCTTGCTTGCGCTCCTCAGCGTCTCTCAGTGACGGCATCCAGATGAGCCGAGTTAATGTCCAGTGAACTCGGCTCACCTCATGCACGTCACTGACAGCGTGGGAAAATTCTCACGCTGAAGCGCTGAATGCAGGAGAATTCTCCAACGCTGTCAGTGACGTGCATAAGGTGAGCTCATGTCCAATGAACTCAGCTCACCTCCTGCACGTCACTGACAGCGTGGGAGAATTCTCCTGCACTCAGCGCTTCGGCGTGAGAATTCTCCCACGCTGAAGCCTGAGTGCAGGAGAATTTTCCCACGCTGTCAGTGACGTGCATTAGTTGAGCCGAGTTCATTGGACATTAACTCGGCTCATCTGGATGCCCTCACAGAGAGACACTGTGGAGCGCAAGCAAGCCTGCGCTTCTCAGTGTCTGCGGGATGACAGGCTGGATGGCAGCGTTCTGCTGCGGTCCAGCCTGTCATCTCGATGTAGCAGAGCTGAAGATGTCATGGGAACCATGGAAAGGTAAGGATGATGTTGCTTTATTATTTTTCTTTTATTTCAGGAGATCGTTGGCTTCAGCTGGAATGGGCGTGACGGTAAGTATGGTTTAATTTAGAACAATAAAGAATTGTGTGTTTATTTCAATTAAAGGACTTTTTTCTGGGTGTTGTGTTTTTTTTAAATACTTTACTAGAAATTCATGGTGGTCATGTCTAATATTGGCGTGACCCCATGAATTTCGGGCTTAGGGCCAGCTGATAATGCCAAGCTGGCCCTAACCCCTTTATTACCCAGTGAGCCACCGCATCAGGGCCCTGGATGAGTTGGGTACAGCGCCAGAAGATGGCGCTTCTATGAACGCGCCATTTTCCGGGGTGGCTGCGGACTGCAATTTGCAGCGGGGGTGGCCCAGAAAGCTTGGGCCTCCCTGCGCTGCGGATTCCAGCCCCCAGCTGCCTAGTTGTACCTGGCTGGACACAAAAACAGGGCGACGCCCCACGTCAATTTTCTTTAAATTATTTCATGAAATAATTAAGAAAAAAAGGGCTTCCCTATATTGTTGTGTCCGGCCAGGTACAAATAGGCAGCTGGTGGTTGGGGGCAGCCCGTTCCTGCCTGCTGTACCTGGCTGGACACAAATATAGTGCGAAGCCCCACGTCAATTTTTTTTTTAATTATTTCATGAATTTCCTGAAATAATTTAAAAAAATTGAAGTGGGGCTTCGCACTATATTTGTGTCCAGCCAGGTACAGCAGGCAGGAACGGGCTGCCCCCAACCACCAGCTGCCTATTTGTACCTGGCCGGACACAATATAGGGAAGGCCTTTTTTTCTTAATTATTTCATGAATTTCATGAAATAATTAAAAAAAATTGAAGTGGGGCTTCGCACTATATTTGTGTCCAGCCAGGTACAGCAGGCAGGAACGGGCTGCCCCCAACCACCAGCTGCCTATTTGTACCTGGCCGGACACAATATAGGGAAGGTCTTTTTTTCTTAATTATTTCATGAATTTCATGAAATAATTAAAAAAAATTGAAGAGGGGCTTCGCACTATATTTGTGTCCAGCCAGGTACAGCAGGCAGGAACGGGCTGCCCCCAACCACCAGCTGACTATTTGTACCTGGCCGGACACAATATAGGGAAGGAATTTTTTTCTTAATTATTTCATGAATTTCATGAAATAATTAAAAAAAATTGAAGTGGGGCTTCGCACTATATTTGTGTCCAGCCAGGTACAGCAGGCAGGAACGGGCTGCCCCCAACCACCAGCTGACTATTTGTACCTGGCCGGACACAATAATATAGAGAAGGCCTTTTTTTCTTAATTATTTCATGAATTTCATGAAACAATTTAAAAAAAAATACGTGGGGCTTCGCCCTATTTTTGTGTCCAGCCAGGTACAACTAGGCAGCTGGGGGCTGGAATCTGCAGCGCAGGGAGGCCCAAGCTTTATGGGCCCCCCCCGCTGCAAATTACAGTCCGCAGCCACCCCGGAAAATGGCGCGTTCATTGAAGCGCCATCTTCTGGCGCTGTACCCAACTCATCCAGGGCCCTGGTGCGGTGGCTCACTGGGTAATAAAGGGGTTAGGGCCAGCTTGGTATTATCAGCTGGCCCCAAGCCCAAAATTCATGGGGTCACGCCAGTATTAGACATGACCGCCATGAATTTCTAGTAAAGTATTTAAAAAAAGCACAAACACCCAGAATAAAGTCCTTTAATTGAAATAAACACACAATTATTTATTGTTCTAAATTAAACCATACTTACCATCACACCCATTCCAGCTAAAGCCAACGATCTCCTGCAATAAAAGAAAAATAATAAACCAACCTCATCCTTACCTTTCCATGGTTCCCACGACAGCTTCAGCTCTGCTATATCGAGATGACAGGCTGGACCGCAGCAGAAAGCTGCCATCCAGCCTGTCATGCCGCAGACACTGAGAAGAGCAGGCATGCTTGCGCTCCTCAGTGTCTCGCTGTGACGGCATCCAGATGAGCCGAGTTCATGTCCAATGAACTCGGCTCACCTCATGCACGTCACTGACAGCGTGGGAAAATTCTCACGCTGAAGTGCTGAGTGCAGGAGAATTCTCCCACGCTGTCAGTGATGTGCATGAGGTGAGCTCATGTCCAATGAACTCAGCTCACCTCATGCACCTCACTGACAGCGTGGGAAAATTCTCCTGCACTCAGCGCTTCAGCGTGAGAATTCTCCCACGCTGTAAGTGACGTGCATGAGGTGAGCCGAGTTCATTGGACATGGCCTCGGCTCATCTGGATGCCGTCACAGCGAGACACTGAGGAGCGCAAGCATGCCTGCGCTTCTCAGTGTCTGCGGGATGACAGGCTGGATGGCAGCGTTCTGCTGCGGTCCAGCCTGTCATCTCGATGTAGCAGAGCTGGAGCTGTCCTGGGAACCATGGAAAGGTAAGGATGATGTTGGTTTATTATTTTATTTTTATTACAGGAGATCGTTGGCTTCAGCTGGAATGGGCGTGATGGTAAGTAGAGTTTAATTTAGAACAATAAAGAATTGTGTCTTTATTTCAATTAAAGGACTTTATTCTGGGTGTTTGTGTTTTTTTTAACTTTGACTATGGGGTTAGTAATGGGGGTGTCTTATAGATGCCTCTCCATTACTAACCTGGGCTTGATGTCAGCTGGCATTATAAGCTGACATCAACCCCAGCCCTATTACCCCACTGCCACCGCTACAGGGCAGTGGGAAGAGCGAGGCTAAGTGCCAGAATTGGCACATCCTATGGATGCGCCATTTCTGGGGAGGCTGACGGCTGGTGTTTCTAGCCTGGGAGGGGGCCAATATTCATGGCACCCTTCCTGAGCTATTAATATCAGCCCCCAGCTGTCTGCCTAGCCTTTGCTAGCTATTAAAATAGGGGGGACCCCACATCATTTTTTTGGGGGGTCCCCCATTTTAATAGCTAGTAAAGGCTAGGTATTCAGCTGGGGGCTGATATTAGTAGCCTGGGAAGCTCCATGGGTATTACCCCCTTCCCAGACTTCAAACATCTGCCCCAGCCGTCTGCTTAACCTCCGCTAGAGACTAAAATTATGGGGGATCCCACGCCAATTTTTATTTTAATAAATCCTTTATTTTAACACTAAATGACAAGTACAGTAATCAACACTATCACTGTACTTCATATATATGTGACTGACATGTTTCTATCTATCTAATCTATGTATGAAGCTCTATTCTTTCTGTTCTAAATTGTCGGGTACCGATGCTGAATTGCCGGCCGGCTTTTTTAAAGAGACGGTGCATGAAAACACTAATATTTTTTTTAATAAATCCTTTACACTAAATGACAAGTGCAGCAACCAACACTGTCACTGTGCTTCTTATATGTGTGACTGACATGTTTCTATCTATCTAATCTATGTGTGATGCTCTATTCCTTCTTGTCTAAATTGTCGGGTACCGGTGTATGCCGCTGCTGAATTGCCGGCCGGCATTTTTAAAGAGAGTGTCTTCTGAGCAGTTTGTCAGCTTTTGGACACCTTTGCAGGTGTTTTCTATGTGTTTCTATGTGTTTTTGTTTGCCTGCCATTGGTTTTAACGGTGTTCGACGGTGTTCTAAGGTGTTCGACGAACAGTTCGACGAACAGTTCCTCGAATATCCTGGTGTTCGACGAACCGAACCGAACCCGAACACTACGGGGGTGGCTCAACACTACTCATCATCATCATCATTCACCTCTTGCGACAGTAAGAGCACTTTCCCACCATTGCCTTCGTGTGACCGTGGCTGCTCCAATATATGGGCATCGCTACACGGGTTCTCCTCTTGACTCACTTGAAGCTGGCTGAGCGAGAGGCCCAAATCTACAAATGGAAAAGTGAACAGCTCTGAGTGTCCAAGTGTGGGATCAGTTGTCTCCGAGCACTGGGCATGGTGAGAGGAAGGAGGATCAGAGCGAGGAATATGCGGTCCAGACTCATGGCTACTGAGACTTCACCGTGTGAAAGACAGGGTGGTGATGGTGGTGGCTAAGTGACTGGAAGAAATATCTGCTATCTAACCAACAACCTTTTGACACTACTCTGCGTTCAATAGTGGTGTACTGCGGTCCCCTAGTAATTGGGACAGGAAGGTGACAAGTTGTGGGTGTTTGTTGTGGTACAATTTCAGCTTGCCCACGGCCACATCCTCGGCCTCTGCATGCACGATCACCATCACGTCCACTTCCCCGTCCCTTGGCATGCACCTTGCCCATTTTTAATGGAGGACAATATTTTCCACGTTCACAAGAAATGGCTGATTTTGGAACGCAGTTATATGTGATATGTCTAACAGAGAACCACAATTTTAAATAGCAGGCCTGTAATTTACTAATATTATTCCACACAGATACAAAGTGTGAATAGCTTCACCGACACACTTCAACAGAATGGAAAGGGAAGAAATTGCTGATTTTGGAACAGTCTTATAGGTGATATGTCTGACAGAGAACCACGGTTTTAAATTGCAGGCCTGTAATTTACTAATACTATTCTACACAGAGACCTAGTGGGAATAGCTTGACCGACACACTGCAACAGAATGGAAAGAGAGGCAAATATTTTCCATGTTCAGTTTAAATTTCTGGATTTTTATTGTTGAAATATGGAACACATCTGGTTTTATTCTGCAATGAGAACAAGCAAATGGAGTAGAAAAATGGTGTACTGTGGATTGCTTTTTAAGCAAATAACCAGGATTAAGATAAAAAATGTTGCCCTTGCATCTGATATCTGGGTCTATGTCTACTAATATCTGTAATTATTACAGCAGCAGCAGACAGGACGTTCAATGGACCCTCTTGTGCTGTATCATACACTGCAGTCTGCCACATACACTGCCTGCCTAGCACTGATTATATGCAGCTGGATTAGTCCTCAGAAGGACTGTTAGTTCAGATGGATATATATACTATGTTGTGTAATACCTATACTAACAGGATGTTCAATGGACCCTCATGCACTATATGCACTGCAGTTTGCCACATACACTGCCTGCCTGCCTAACTCCTGCTATCACCACTGAATATATGCAGCTGGATTAGCCCTCAGAAGAACTGTTAGTTTAGACAGAAATATACTGTATATACAGTACAGACCAAAAGTTTGGACACACCTTCTCATTTAAAGATTTTTCTGTATTTTCATGACTATGAAAATTGTACATTCACACTGAAGGCATAAAAACTATGAATTAACACATGTGGAATTATATACTTAACAAAAAAATGTGAAGCAACTGAAAATATGTCTTATATTCTAGGTTCTTCAAAGTAGCCACCCTTTGCTTTGATGACTGCTTTGCACACTCTTGGCATTCTCTTGATGAGCTTCAAGAGGTAGTCACCAGAAATGGTTTTCATTTCACAGGTGTGCCCTGTCAGGTTTAATAAGTGCGATTTCTTGCCTTATGAATGGGGTTGGGACCATCAGTTGTGTTGTGCAGAAGTTTGGTGGATACACAGCTGATAGTCCTACTGAATAGACTGTAAGAATTTGTATTATGGCAAGAAAAAAGCAGCTAAGTAAAGAAAAACGAGTGGCCATATTTACTTTAAGAAATGAAGGTTAGTCAGTGCAAAAAATTGGGAAAACTTTGAAAGTGTCCCCAAGTGCAGTTGCAAAAACCATCAAGCGCTTCAAAGAAATTGGCTCACATGAGGACCGCCCCAGGAAAGGAAGACCAAGGGTCACCTCTGCTTCTGAGGATAAGTTTATCTGAGTCACCAGCCTCAGAAATCACAGGTTAAAAGCAGCTCAGATTAGACACCAGGTCAATGCCACGCAGAGTTCTAGCAGCAGACACATCTCTACAACAACTGTTAAGAGGAGACTTTCTGCAGCAGGCCTTCATGGTAAAATAGCTGCTAGGAAATCACTGCTAAGGACAGGCAACAAGCAGAAGAGACTTGTTTGGGCTGAAGAACAAAAGGAATGGACATTAGACCAGTGGAAATCTGTGCTTTGGTCTGATGAGTCCAAATTTGAGATCTTTGGTTCCAACCACCCTGTCTTTGTGCGACGCAGAAAAGGTGAACGGATGGACTCTACATGCCTGGTTCCCACCGTGAAGCATGGATGAGGAGGTGTGATGGTGTGGGGGTGCTTTGCTTGTGACACTGTTGGGGATTTATTCAAAATTGAAGGCATACTGAACCAGCATGGCCACCACAGCATCTTGCAACGGCATGCTATTCCATCCGGTTTGCGATTAGTTGGACCATCATTTATTTTTCAACAGGACAATGACCCCAAACACACCTCCAGGCTGTGTAAGGGATATTTGACCAAAGAGGAGAGTGATGGGGTGCTACGCCAGATGACCTGGCCTCCACAGTCACCAGACCTGAACCCAATCGAGATGGTTTGGGGTGAGCTGGACTGCAGAGTGAAGGCAAAAGGGCCAACAAGTGCTAAGCATCTCTGGGAACTCCTTCAAGATTGTTGGAAGATCATTTCCGGTGACTACCTCTTGAAGCTCATCAAGAAAATACCAAGAGTGTGCAAAGCAGTCATCAAAGCAAAAGGTGGCTAATTTGAAGAATCTAGAATATAAGACATATTTTCAGTTGTTTCACACTTTTTTGTTAAGTATATAATTCCACATGTGTTAATTCATAGTTTTGATGCCTTCAGTGTGAATGTACAATTTTGATTGTCATGAAGATACAGAAAAATCTTTAAATGAGAAGGTGTGTCCAAACTTTTTTTCTTTACTGTATGTTGTGGAATACCTATACTTACTATAAAGAAGCAAATCTCATCCTGATGCAGCAGCACCTCTCCCTACTTTGCCTCATTCCGAGGTACACTGTGATGAGCATAGCGGCGCCAGGTCTTATATAGACCTGATGACGCTGTACGGCCAGCCAATTACCGTAATGCCCACAACCAACATGGCTACGGCATTACAGTGCGTGGCAGGCAATCCCTGCATGTTCATTGGCTCTGTAAAGAGCGTCAAACATGAAGGGAGGGGACCCGAGTTCCTGCTCGAGCAACCCGGAAATACTCGAAGAAATCCGATCTCGTCGAGCACTGTGATGCTCTGGCGAGTACCGAGCAGTGGCGAGCACATTCGCTCATCACTAGTCATCACTCTTTCCCATGATTGTGGAGTCCAGTGAAACAGACTAAGGGACCTTTTTAAATGCTTAGGAAGCCTTTGCAGGTGTTTTTTGTTAATTATTCAAATTTACTGAGATAATGGCTTTTGTGCTTTCATTGGCTGTAAGCCATAATCATCAACATTAACAGAAATAAACCACTCTGGAATGACTCTATATAACATATGAGTTTCATTTTTGTATTGAAGAACTGAAATAAATAAACTTTTTGATGATATTCTAATTTAGTGAGATGCACCTGTATATATGAATCATTCAGTAGTCTTTAACCTTTGTGTCCATTTTTATAGGTAAGATAGCGCAAGTGTGAAGACAGATTCCCTTTAACATCCTCTATAATCTGAACCTTCCACACTAATTTCGTACTTTAATAGCTCTCTGAAATGCACAACCCCAGGCAATTGGGATAAATACTTTACTGCTATTCACAGAAGCCAGAGACATCAGAGAACATGGACTACATGGGAGGATCTTTGTGGGAATTTATTTGATAATAAATTGGTGAACGATGGATTATGTGGAGGAGTCTTTATTCAAATAAATTATTTTTTTGTGCATGTGTGTTTCTTTTCGATTACTGGGTTAATGATAGTCTGATAGATACCTCTCCATTACTAATCGGGCTTGATGCCAGATGACATTACACAACTGACATCAAGCCAAAAAAATATTACTCCGATTGCCAATGCACCAGGGCAATCAGGAAGAGCAAGGCAAAGCGCTGGTGAACCAATTCTGGGGCTGCTGTGGACTGGTATTTTTAGGCAGAGAAGAGCCAAGAAAACATGTGCCTTCCCAGCCTGATAATATCAGCCCCCAACTGTCTGCTTTACCTTGGCTGGTTATCAAAAATAAAGGGACCCAACATTTTTTTTTTAAATTATTTATTTATTTAGTTCCCAGCAGTGGTCTGGGAGTCAAAGATGCATCCAGGCATCTTTTCCATGCTGTTCCCATTCCATTTGAGTGTTTTTTCCATTAATTTCAGCAATTTTCCTGCCCCCACAGCCCTCCTGTTAGGGTCTTCCAGAAAAATTCTCAAGTTTCCAATTGACTTCTATTATACTCAATACCAAATTGAGCCCATTCAAGCGTCCGATCTGCTCGATTCGAGTACCGAGCACTTGAGTATTTTAGTGTTCAATCATCACTAATATATACAGTATATTAATTTTTTATGGTGTTTTTGAGATCTATGCATATATATATCAATATATACAGTGGGGAAAATAAGTATTTGATACAAGGCCGATTTTGCAAGTTTTCCCATCTACAAAGAATGGAGAGGTTTGTAATTTTTAACATAGGTACACTTCAACTGTGAGGGACAGAATCTAAAAAAAAATCCAGAAGGTTACATTGTATGATTTTTACATAATTAATTGCCATTTTATTGCATGAAACAAATATTTGATACAATAGAAAAACAAAACTTAATATTTGGTACAGAAACCTTTGTTTGCAATTACAGAGGTCAGACATTTCTTGTAATTCTTGACCAAGTTTGCGCACACTGCAGCAGATATTTTTGCCCACTCCTCCATACATATTTTCTCCAGATCATTCAGGTTTCAGGGCTGTTACCGGGCAAAATTGAGTTTCAGCTCCCTCCAAAGATTTTCTATTGGGTTCAGGTCTGGAGACTGACTAAGCCACTCCAGTACCTTGAAATGCTTCTTACGGAACAACTCCTTATTTGCCCTGGCTGTGTTTTTTAGGTCATTGTCATGCTGGAAGACCCAGCCGTAACCCATCTTCAATGCTCTTACTGAGGGAAGTAGGTTTGGCCAAAATCTCACAATACAATGCCTCATCCTTCCTTTAATACGGAGAAGTCATCCCATCCCCTTTGGAGAAAAGCTCCCCCAAAATATGATGTTTCCCAAACCATGCTTCATGGTTGGGATGGTGTTCTTGGGCTTGAACTCATCCTTCTTCTTTCTCCACACATGGTGAGTGGAGTTGATAAATAAATGTGTCAGGTCCTCTTTTGTAGTTCTGGGCTGATTTCTGACATTTCTCAGAATCATCCTTACCCCATGAGGTGAGATTTGCATGGAGCCCCAGATCTATGAAGATTGACATTCATCTTGTGTTACTTCCATTTCCTAATAATTGCACCAATAGGTGTTGCCTTCTTAACAAGCTTCTTGCCTATAATCCTGTAGTTCATCCCAGCCTTCTGCAGGTCTACAATTTTGTCCCTGGTGGTTCTTGCTGGTTGGTAGGTGATCAAATACTTATTTCATGCAATAAAATGAAATTTAATTATTTAAAAATCATACAATGTGATTTTCTGTATTTTTTTTTAGAATATATCTCTTACAATTGAAGTGTACATATGATAAAAATTACAGACATCTCTATTCTTTGTAGGTGGGAAAAATTGCAAAATCGGCAGTGTATCAAATACTTGTTTTCCCAACTGTACATATATATGTTGATCTCTTAAAACACCATTGAAAATTGTAAAAAATAATTGAGATAAAAAATAAACTGTCCTAAACCCCCTAAAACATGAAAAAAAAAAGAAACTTAGTTCTTAGGTTGGGGTCACAAGACAGTATAAAAAATTGCTACAATTTTCATCCATAAAAGTGGCACGATTTTTTTCTCACTTGTCATCTGTGTGCTGTCCATGTGCGATCAATAGACAACACATTTTTTGTACTCAGCAGCTATTATTCATTTCCAGGAGCATTTAAAGTTTCCTATGTTACAGAATTGAAATGTATCCATAAAAATTGTATGCAATGTATGTATAGCATCCAATTTTTTTCTCTCATTCGATTTCGGAGTGAAATCGTAGTATGCAGTGATTTTTATCACAGACAGATTCTATCAGTGAAAAAAATCGATCATCAGCCCCATTGAATAACATTGGTCTCAGTGCTATAGGATAAAAAATCTGATAGCACTTGTCCGATTTATACGGTGATGTGAATAAGCCAGTAAAATGACATTTTATTATGTATTTACTCCTTGTTTCTGCAGCCAATATTCATTTTTATATTTTTCCCTCCCTGTTCTTCTAAGAGCCATAAGTTTTTTTTTACTTATCCATCAACATTTTTACTTTAATAACTGGAACAGCATAGTGAAATAGTGAAAATAAAATATTTCAGCCATGTTTTTTTTAGCTTTGTTTTTAAGTTATTTGTATGCTAGAAATGACCTGGAAACATGATTTTCGGGGTGAGCCCAATTACATTGATACCAAACTTGCATAGATTTTTTATTTAACTAGTGCAAAAAAAAATTTCAGAAGTTATTTTTAGTTTAGTTTAGTTGATTAAGCTGTGTGAGAGCTACTTTTTTGTGACTTGACGGTTTTACAGACACCAATTTGGAGTACTTGCAACGTTTTGTTAGTTTTTAATTTTTTTTTGTGATGACTGGTGATTGAAAAAATTTCAATTCTGGTGTTTTTTTCTCTTTAACCCCTTTCTGGCCCAGGGCGTATTGATATCTGTGCCCTGGGCCTTATGGCCCTGATACGTATTAATTTGCCCTAGCGATTTCGCCTGCACACAAGCGGTGCGGGCGAGATCGCTGCCGGTGTCAACTGATAGTACCGGGTGTCAGCTGTAACAATGTGCAGGGAGCGGTCCTGCACTGCTTCTGGCACATTAACCCCCAAAATGCTGCGATCGAAATCGATCGCAGCAGTCTGTTGGCACAAGGAGGTAAGTGCTATACTTACCTTCTCTGCCGGAGTCCAGCGGCGTCTGAGTCCGGTCCCAGATGTTGCCATGGTGACCAGACGTCATCATGACAACATCCGGTACACCAGGAGGCAGGAAGTTGCTTTGGTCATGCGCAGTGCATGACCAAAGTAACTTCTCCTTGTGCAGCGCTGACAGGCTGCATGGCATAGGGAGCTGCTGCTCTCTATGCCATGCAGCCAATCAGGCTGCAAAAGTGAAAGTCCCATAGTGGGATAATGTGAACAAGTAATAAAAATGTCTGAAAGTGAAAAAAAAAATGGAAAAATATAAAAAAAATGAAAAAAATAATAATAAAAAAAATATATATATTGTACCCATAAATAAATAATGTTATGAAAAAAAAAATAAACCAATAAAAGTACACATATTTGGTATTGCCGCATCCAGAATGACCTGACCTATAAAAGTGTCCTGCTAGTTAACCCCATTAGTGAACATGATTAAAAAAAAAATAAACGAAACATAAAACTATGTTTTATCATCATATCGCCAAACAAAAAATGCAATAAAACGCAATCAAAAAGACGAATGTAAATAAAAATGGTTCCACTGAAAACATCATCTTGTCCTGCAAAAAACAAGCCACCATGCAGCTCCAGCGGCCGAAAAATAAAAAAGTTATAGCTCTCAGAACAAAGCGATAGTTTTAATTGTGTAAAAGCGCCAAAATATAAAAAAAAATATAAATGTAGTACCACTATAAACGTACTGATCCAAAGAATAAAGCTACCTTATCAATTTTACCACACGCAGAACGGCATAAAGAAAAACTAAAAAAAAAAATTCCTGAATTGTTGTTTTTTGATAATTCTGCCTTCTAAAAATCAGAATAGAAAGCGATCAAAAAATGTCACATGCCTGAAAATGGTACTAATAAAAGCGTCAACTTGTCCCGCAAAAAACAAGCAGTCACATGACTCTGTCGGCCGAAATATGAAAAAATTATAGCTCTCAAAATATGGCGATGTAAAAACTAGTTTGCCAAAAAATGCGTCTTTTAGTGTGTGACAGCTGTCAATCATAAAAATCCGATATGAATCTGGCATCGCTGTAATCACACCGACCCGAAGAATAAAGTCTTCTAATGACTTATACCGCACGAGGAATGGCGTAAAAAATAAACTTTAGGGTTAGGGTTGTGCGAGTGTTAGGGATGTGCTAGGGTTAGGGTTGGGGTTGGGCTAGGGTTAGGGTTGGGCTAGGGTTAGGCTAGGGTTAGGCTAGGGTTAGGCTAAGGTTAGCGTTAGGCTAGGGTTAGAGTTGGACAAGGGTTGGGCTAGGGATAGGGTTGGGCTAAGGTTAGGGTTGGGGTTGGGATTTTTTCAGAAGTAAAGAAAAAAAAAATGACAACGATATGGCGACTAATGTTGAGCGCAAGCGCTCGCTACTTGAGTTTGCATCGGGTGCTCGGGTATGCACCGAGTATAGTGGGAGCTCAAGTGGCATGCTCGAGTCTCCACCCCAAATGTTTTGCAGCTGTTATACAGTAAAAAAAAACTTGTAGGGATTGCCTGCCATGCACGAGCGATCTCCGCATGTTTTTTTTGGGGTGTCTAATAATCGTGAAACATGTGGGGCGGGGACTCGAGCATGTCACTCAAGCACCCGCGATACTTGGTGCATACCTGAGCACCTGATGCAAACTCAAATAGCGAGCACTTGCACTCAAGACTAATGACAACTTATTCAATATGATGACCTAATGTTATCAAATTCTGTGTCGTACCTCTGGGATCAAAATGTTCACTATACCCCTTGATAAAATCCTTGAGGGGTGTAGTTTCCAAAATGGTGTCACTTGTAGGGGGTTTCCACTATTTAGGCACATCAGGGGCTCTCCAAAGGAGACATGGCATCCGCTTTCGATTCCAGCCAATTTTGCGTTAAAAAAGTCACACAGTGCTCCTTTCCTTCTGAACTCTGCCGTGCGCCCAAACACTGTATTTTCCCCACATATGGGGTATTAACGTACTCAGGAAAAATTGCACAATAGTTTTTGGGGTCCATTTTCTCCTCTTACCCTGGTGAAAATAAATAAATTGGGGCTAAAAGATAATTTTTGTGGAAAAAGTTAGATTTTTTAATTTTCACGGTCCCATGTTATAAACTTCTGTAAAACACTTGGGGGTTCAGGGTGCTCACCACACATCTAGATAAGTTCCCTGAGGGGTCTAGTTTCAAAAATGGTGTCACTTGTGGGGGGTTTCTACTGTTTAGGCACATCAGGGGCACATCCACTAATTATTCAAGAAAATTTTACATTCAAAAAGTCAAATGATACTCCTTCTCTTACGAACCCTGCTGTATGCCCACCCAGTGGTTTTCCCCCACATATGGGGTATCTGCCTACTCAGGAGAAATTGTACAACAAACTTCATGGTGCAATTTCTCCTGTTACCCTTATGAAAATGCAAAATTGGGGGCTGAAAAACATTTCTGTGGGAAAAATGTGAAAATTTTATTTTTACGGTTCATTGTTATAAACTTCTGTGAAGCACCTGGGAGTTCAGGGTGCTCACCACACATCAAGATAAGTTTCCTAAGCGGTCTAGTTTCCAAAATGGTGTCACATGTGGGGGGTTTCCACTGTTTAGGCACATCAGGGGCTCCCCAAACGCAACAAGGCGTCGGCTAATTATTCAAGCAAATTTTACATTCAAAAAGTCAAATGGCGCTCCTTCCCTTCCGAGCCCTGCTGGGGTATCTGCGTGCTCAGAGGAAATTGCACAACAAATTTTGGGGTCCATTTTTTCCTGTTACCTCTGCAAAAATAAAAAAAATTGTGTCTAAAGTAACATTTTTGTGAAAAAAGTTAAATGTTAATTTTTTTCTTCCACATTCCAAAAATTCCTGTGAAGAACTTGAAGGGTTAATAAACTTCTTGAATGTGGTTTTGAGCACCTTGAGGGGTGCAGTTTTTAGAATGGTGTCACTTTTGGGTATTTTCTGTCATAAAGGCCCTTCAAAGTCACTTCAAATGTGATGTGGTCCCTAAAAAAAATGGTTTTGTAAATTTTGTTGTAAAAATGAGAAATCGCAGGTCAAATTTTAACCCTTCTAACTCCCTACTAAAAAAAAAATTGGGTTCCAAAATAATGCTGATGTAAAGTAGACATGTGGGAAATGTAATTTATTAACTATTTTGTGTAACATATCTCTCTGATTTAAGGGCATAAAAATTAAAATTTTGAAAATTGCGAAATTTTCAAAATTTTCGCCAAATTTCCGATTTTTTCACAAATCTACGCAAGTGATATCGAAGAAATTTTACCACTATCATGAAGTACAATATGTCACAAAAAAATAATCTCAGAATCAGGGGGATTCGTTGAAGCATTCCAGAGTAATTACCTCATAAAGTGACGGTGGTCAGAATTGTAAAAATTGGCCTAGTCATTAACGTGCAAACCACCCTCGGGGGTAAAGGGGTTAAAGCATTTACCATGCAGGCTAATTAATTTTATATTTTGATGAACTGGATTTTTATGGATACAGTAATCACAAATATGTCTATTTTTTATTATTATTTAATTTATTTATTTTTGATGGGGAAATATGAGGGTTGATTTAAATGTTATATTATACCTGCTCTAGTAATAAATGCAGCCCTGGTGACTTCATGACTGTAGCGCATTTGACCGCTGTAGCCAATCAATGAGTTCACCACTGATGAAAGTTTAGTTGGTATGAAATCTTGAGCACAGTGAATGACTGCAGTGGTCACATGTGCTACAACCATGATGTCACAACTGCAGCCTATAAGCAAAGACACCAGAGTGGCACCAAAGCAGAGGAAGATGGGTGGAGCTGAGCATATTATTTTAAAAACAGTATGCTGATGGCATACAGAAGACTGAAAGGGGAAACCCCTTTAAATAGTTAACTATAAAGACAATCTTTTTTAAGATGCCCATCTCTGCCCATTGTCTACAGCAAACTGTGACATTCAAAGTTGCAACGTGACTTGGCCTGAGGGCACAGAGGACTGAAAACAAGAATGTTTCAGGAATCATGGGAATGGTGACAGCAATCTGACAAAGCTTATTATATTCACTGTGGACAGTTGGGCTCCCCCAGTTGGCATGTGATGAGGAATCCACCCCCAGCCTGCATTCCATTGCTTTGCTCCAATAATGATACAGGACATTTTCTTTATGTGGTCAGGGGAGAATGAAAATGTAAATAGGTTTGGCTAGGAGGATGTTTACAGGAGTGGCCAAAATTTTTGTCAAAGCTCCATAATTTGTTTCTTTTTTCTTGAGGGTTTTGGATTCAACAGCACTGGAGACCTAAAAAAATATACTATTGAGAGAGCAAAAGAAGCACAGCTGTCATCACACAACAACAATACGATATCTGAGCCGTTCAATAATAAGTCACAAGGGGGTTAATCTTGAAAATATTGAAATTGCCGTTTGTGATAATCAGGACCCATGAAGACAATGCAGCTGTAAATGTTCATGTCAAAGAAACTTGCATGTGCATTGTAAATCGTGTCTTCATGCAGAGCACATAAAAAATAAATCAGAAGGGAAGAAATTGGAGCTTTATAACTGAAATGCTAGTAGTGTAATTGCACTTCTTGTATCAAGTCTCATGAGAAAGCAATTATATATAACATTTTTCCTCCATTGTTCTTGACATATGTTAACTAGGAGTCAGTTTCTGTAGAACATCAAGGCCAGATCTAGTAGCTCCTGGCCTCTAATCAGTGTTGCCATGTTGGCTGGTATTTAGACAGGCTGCCAGAATAGTACAGATAGTTTCTGAAATTGAGGACACAGTAGTTGTGTCCCTTTGAGAAAGTTAGAGAACATTTGTAAACTAATTTTGATTAAGGGTTGCTGTGGGAACAATATGTTGGATTCTACTGTAAGTTCAAGTACTTTTGCTCACATGAACAATAAAAGGGAACATTACAAAAAAGCACAACACTAGAGGGTCATGAACACCACTGTATTAAGATCATATGAAAAAAATGTGTGTATGTACAAACCCTTTCTAGTAACGTCAAAATATAACTACAAAAACTGCAGTAAATTATAACACTTCATCTTTATTGAAAAAAGTAATTTAAAAATAACACAGTTAAAAAATGGGAGAAACCACCAAATGGCACCATGACCCAGACAAACATAAATACCTCATATTATCCCAGCAGTAACTCACAATATAATAAATGCCAGTGAACTTAGGCCCTAGTGCTATACATATGGGAGTATAACCTTGCCAAAATTACCATATTTAACCTATATTGTCTCCACAGTGACTCACAACCTTGTTAGGCCCCTTTAAAATGGGACACAATACTATACATGTGAGAGCACAGAAACAGCCCCTGATAGAGGGTATAACATACACAGGTCACCAGTGCACACTGTACCTGCTGTGGGCCAGGGGGTTTCAAATACCGTACGTACGTTTCGGCTTCCGCAGCCTTCTTCCGGGGAACCCCGGCTGAGGAAGCCGAAATGTACGTACAATATTTGACACCCCCTGGCCCACAGCAGGTATAGTGTACACTGGTGATCTCTGTATGTTGTCCCCTCTATCATTAGGGTCTAAGTTCAATGGGCTTTATTATATTGTGAGATTAAATTGCAGACGTTGAGAAGGGATTAAAGGAATAGTACATAGTAACCAAAGTAAGTAAAAGGCAGAACACACCAGTGAGAACAGTTCACTTAAGGGGAATTTTGTCATATCATTAATGGGAATGTGTGATCAGAAAAAGGACATATTCTTTAAATCACATTTTTGTGTGATACTTAAAAAAAATACTTAAAAATATTTGACAATTTTTCTTTGTCATTTCACAATTTGTATTTAAAATTAAAAATAGAAATATTACAATTTTCACACCGGAAACTGAGGCCATGTAACATGGCCTCAGTTGCCGGTGTGAAAATTGTAATATTTCTATTTTTAATTTTAAATACAAATTGTGAAATGAAAAAGAAAAATTGTCAAATATTTTGAAGTATTTTTTTTATGTGATGAGCTAGTGTGCTCGCCACTGCTCGGTAATTGCCCGAGCCTCTCACTGCTCGAGATGCTCGGCGCTCTGCGAGTATTTCCTGGTTGCTCGGGTGGGAGCTCGGGTCCCCTCCCTGCATGTTAGGCACTCTTTAGAGAGCCAATGAACATGCAGGGATTGCCTGCCACACACTCTAATGCCGTAGCCATGTTGGTTGTGGCATTACAGTGATTTACTGGCCGCACACCATCATCAGGTCTATATAAGACCTGGCGCCGCCATGGTCGTCACAGTCTACCCTCAAAACAGGCAGTGATGCTACTTAGCTAGGGAGAGATTTGCATGTTTATTACTTAGTGTAGGTATACCACAACATCCATATATATCCATCTGAACTAACAGTCCTTCTGAGGACTAATTTAGCAGCATATTTTCACTCTTGAAGGTGATAGCAGAAGTTAGGCAGGCAGGCAGTGTATGTGGCAGACTGTAGTGCATATAGCAAGAGGGTCCATTGAACGTCCTGTTAGTCTAGGTTTTTAGGTTTTCCACAACATATATATACAGTATATAATATATATATATATATATATATATATATATATATATATATGAGCTAGGCAGGCAGACAGGCAGTGTACGTCGCAGACTGCAGTGCATATAGCAAGAGGGTCCATTGAACGTCCTGTTAGTCTAGGTTTTCCACAACATATATATACAGTATATAAATATATATATATATATATATATATATATATATATATATATGAGCTAGGCAGGCAGACAGGCAGTGTACGTCGCAGACTGCAGTGCATATAGCAAGAGGGTCCATTGAACTTCCTCTTAGTCTAGGTATTACACAATATATATATATATATGTATATATATATATATATATATATATACTGCTCAAAAAAATAAAGGGAACACCTAAACAACAGAATATAACTCCAAGTAAATTAAATTTCTGTGAAATCAAACTATCCACTTAGGAAGCAACACTGATTGACAATCAATTTCACATGCTGTTGTGCCAATGTAATAGACAATAGATGGAAATTATTGGCAACTATCAAGACACCCTCAATAAAGGAGTGGTTCTGCAGGTGGGGACCACAGACCACATCTCAGTACCATTGCTTTCTGGCTGATGTTTTGGTCACTTTTGAATATGGTTGTGCTTTCACACTTATGGTAGCATGAGACAGACTCTACAGATGGGGGTTGTGCTCACAGCCCAGCACCGTGCAGGACGCTTGGCATTTGCCACAGAACACCAGGATTGGCAAAGTTGCCACTGGCGCCCTGTGCTCTTCACAGATGAAAGCAAGTTCACACTGAGCACCTGTGACAGACGTGACAGAGTCTGGAGACGCCATGGAGAGCGATCTGCTGCCTGCAACATCCTTCAGCATGACCGATTTGGCAGTGGGTCAGTAATGGTGTGAGGTGACATTTCTTTGTAGAGCCGCACAGCCCTCCATGTGCTCACCAGAGGTAGCCTGACTGCCATTAGGTACCGAGATGAGATCCTCAAACCCCTGGTGAGACCATATACTGGTGCGGTTGGCCCTGGGTTCCTCCTAATGCAAGACAATGCCAAACCTCATGGGGCTGGAGTATGTCAGCATTTCCTGCAATATGAAGGCATTGAAGCTATGGACTGGCCCGCCCGTTCCCCAGACCTGAATCCGATTGAGCACATCTGGAACATCATGTCTAGCTCCATCCACCAACGTCACGTTGCACCACAGACTGTCCAGGAGTTGGTGGATGCTTTAGTCCAGGTCTGGGAGGAGATCCCGCAGGAGGCCATCCGCAACCTCATCAGGAGCATGCCCAGGCTTTGTAGGGAGGTCATACAGGCACGTGGAGGCCACACACAATACTGAGCCTCATTTTGACTTGTTTTAAAGACATTACATCAAAGTTGGATCAGTCTGTAGTGTATTTTTCCACTTTAATTTTGGGGGTGACTCCAAATCCATGCCTCCATTGGTTAATAAATTTGATTTCCATTGATGATTTGTGTGATTTTGTTGTCAGCACTAGAGATGAGCGTTGTTCTACTCGAACTGTTCGCCAATCTCAAATTCGAGGTGTTTTGGGCGGTGTTCGAGCCGTTCGGCGAACACGAACGATTTGAGAAAAATTTGGCTGTTCGAGGTTATGTTCGATAACTGTTCGTGCACCAAAATCATAACTGGATTTTTTCTCAGTAATGATGAAAATTAATGTTAATACGCAGTTTGAGTGTACAGCGGGGTGGGGGGAGGGGCAGGGGATGGATCTCTGCAGGAATAAAGAAGATCTCCATTTTTTTTCTCTTTCCCGCATTTACAGTGGGGAGGTGCAATCTGTCAGCCTATCAGCAGCGCACACACGGAGCGAAGTGCTTTTTTCACACAAGCAAGGGCATGTGTCATTGGCAGTGTATGTCACATGTCCTTGCCCTATAAGACCAAGCCATTTTCCCCGTCGCTACCATTTTCTCACTGCTGCAGCTGCGTGTTCGACGGCACCACTGTTGCTGTGTGCGCTATACCTTGTTAATTTCAAGCAGATTTTCGCACAAATCTACAGATAGCTTGGGAGTAGGGAATAGTTGTGATTGCAGTCCTTTTAAGGACTAGGTTACAGCATTTCCTACGACTTTTATCAGGCAGGTCTGTGCTCTTAAATAGATAGATTGTGGGAGTAAAGACTAATTGTAATTGCAGTCCTTTTCAGGACTAGGTTACATCAGTTCCTATCAGATTTTGCCAGGCAGGTCTGTGCTAGTGCTGTGCAAGTTTTTTTCACAGCATTTGGCTGAATCTAGCAAAGCTAATCCTTTTTGGCCTATTGCAGAGTGTGTTAGTCAGTGGAGTAGCCTATCTGTGTTGCAAGATATACCACCTGTGTATAGAATACCATTTTTTTTACTGCACCTAGTGAAGTAAAATCTTTTGGGCATAGCATCATTCTATTAGTCCATCTATACTGACCTCCATCAGGTTGCAAATTGAATATAATTTTTTTCTGCATCTAGCTCTGAAAAAATATTTGGGCTTCTAGCAGTGTGTGGGATTTGTTCTAATAGTCCATCTATACTGACCTCCATCAGGTTGCAAACTGAATATAATTTTTTTCTGCATCTAGCTCTGAAAAAATATTTGGCCTTCTAGCAGTGTGTGGGACTTTCTCTATTAGTCCATCTATACTGACCTCCATCAGGTTGCAAACTGAATATATTTTTTTTCTGCATCTACCTCTGAAAAAATATTGGGCTTCTAGCTGTGTGTGGGACTTGTTCTATTAATCCATCTATACAGACCTCCATCAGGTTGCAAACTGAATATAATTTTTTTCTGCATCTACCTCTGAAAAAATATTTGGGCTTCTAGCTGTGTGTGGGACTTTTTCTATTAGTCCATCTATACTGACCTCCATCAGGTTGCAAATTAAAAATAATTTTTATCTGCATCTACCTCTGAAAAAATATTTGGGCTTCTAGCTGTGTGTGGGACTTGTTCTATTAGTCCATCTATACTGACCTCCATCAGGTTGAAAACTGAATATAATTTTTTTCTGCATCTAGCTCTGAAAAAATATTTGGCCTTCTAGCAGTGTGTGGGACTTTCTCTATTAGTCCATTTATACTGACCTCCATCAGGTTGCAAATTAAAAATAATTTTCATCTGCATCCAGCTCTGAAAAAATATTTGGCCTTCTAGCAGTGTGTGGGACTTTCTCTATTAGTCCATCTATACTGACCTCCATCAGGTTGCAAATTAAAAATAAATTTTTGTCTGCATCTAGCTCTGAAAAAATATTTGGCCTTCTAGCAGTGTGTGGGACTTTCTCTATTAGTCCATCAATACTGACCTCCATCAGGTTGCAAACTGAATATATTTTTTTCTGCATCTACCTCTGAAAAAATATTGGGCTTCTAGCTGTGTGTGGGACTTGTTCTATTAATCCATATATACAGACCTCCATCAGGTTGCAAACTGAATATAATTTTTTTCTGCATCTACCTCTGAAAAAATATTTGGGCTTCTAGCTGTGTGTGGGACTTGTTCTATTAGTCCATCTATACTGACCTCCATCAGGTTGCAAACTGAATAGAATTTTTTTCTGCATCTAGCTCTGAAAAAATATTTGGGCTTCTAGCTGTGTATGGGACTTTCTCTATTAGTCCATCTATACTGACCTCCATCAGGTTGCAAATTAAAAATAATTTTTTGTCTGCATCTAGCTCTGAAAAAATATTTGGCCTTCTAGCAGTGTGTGGGACTTTCTCTATTAGTCCATCTATACTGACCTCCATCAGGTTGCAAACTGAATATATTTTTTTCTGCATCTACCTCTGAAAAAATATTGGGCTTCTAGCTGTGTGTGGGACTTGTTCTATTAATCCATCTACACAGACCTCCATCAGGTTGCAAACTGAATATAATTTTTTTCTGCATCTACCTCTGAAAAAATATTTGGGCTTCTAGCTGTGTGTGGGACTTGTTCTATTAGTCCATCTATACTGACCTCCATCAGGTTGCAAACTGAATAGAATTTTTTTCTGCATCTAGCTCTGAAAAAATATTTGGGCTTCTAGCTGTGTGTGGGATTTTCTCTATTAGTCCATCTATACTGACCTCCATCAGGTTGCAAATAAAAAATAATTTTTTGTCTGCATCTAGCTCTGAAAAAATATTTGGCCTTCTAGCAGTGTGTGGAACTTTCTCTATTAGTCCATTTATACTGACCTCCATCAGGTTGCAAACTGAATATATTTTTTTTCTGCATCTACCTCTGAAAAAATATTGGGCTTCTAGCTGTGTGTGGGTCTTGTTCTATTAGTCCATCTATACTGACCTCCATCAGGTTGCAAATTAAAAATAATTTTTATCTGCATCTACCTCTGAAAAAATATTTGGGCTTCTAGCTGTGTGTGGGACTTGTTATTTTAGTCCATCTATACAGACCTCCATCAGGTTGCAAACTGAATACAATTTTTTTCTGCATCTAGCTCTGAAAAAATATTTGGCCTTCTAGCAGTGTGTGGGACTTTCTCTATTAGTCCATCTATACTGACCTCCATCAGGTTGCAAATTAAAAATAATTTTTATCTGCATCCAGCTCTGAAAAATTATTTGGCCTTCTAGCAGTGTGTGGGACTTTCTCTATTAGTCCATCTATACTGACCTCCATCAGGTTGCAAATTAAAAATAATTTTTTGTCTGCATATAGCTCTGAAAAAATATTTGGCCTTCTAGCAGTGTGTGGGACTTTCTCTATTAGTCCATCTATACTAACCTCCATCAGGTTGCAAACTGAATATAATTTTTTTCTGCATCTACCTCTGAAAAAATATTGGGCTTCTAGCTGTGTGTGGGACTTGTTCTATTAATCCATCTATACAGACCTCCATCAGGTTGCAAACTGAATATAATTTTTTTATGCATCTACCTCTGAAAAAATCTTTGGGCTTCTAGCTGTGTGTGGGACTTTTTCTATTAGTCCATCTATACTGACCTCCATCAGGTTGCAAATTAAAAATAATTTTTATCTGCATCTACCTCTGAAAAAATATTTGGGCTTCTAGCTGTGTGTGGGACTTGTTCTATTAGTCCATCTATACTGACCTCCATCAGGTTGCAAACTGAATATAATTTTTTTCTGCATCTAGCTCTGAAAAAATATTTGGCCTTCTAGCAGTGTGTGGGACTTTCTCTATTAGTCCATTTATACTGACCTCCATCAGGTTGCAAATTAAAAATAATTTTCATCTGCATCCAGCTCTGAAAAAATATTTGGCCTTCTAGCAGTGTGTGGGACTTTCTCTATTAGTCCATCTATACTGACCTCCATCAGGTTGCAAATTAAAAATAAATTTTTGTCTGCATCTAGCTCTGAAAAAATATTTGGCCTTCTAGCAGTGTGTGGGACTTTCTCTATTAGTCCATCTATACTGACCTCCATCAGGTTGCAAACTGAATATATTTTTTTCTGCATCTACCTCTGAAAAAATATTGGGCTTCTAGCTGTGTGTGGGACTTGTTCTATTAATCCATATATACAGACCTCCATCAGGTTGCAAACTGAATATAATTTTTTTCTGCATCTACCTCTGAAAAAATATTTGGGCTTCTAGCTGTGTGTGGGACTTGTTCTATTAGTCCATCTATACTGACCTCCATCAGGTTGCAAACTGAATAGAATTTTTTTCTGCATCTAGCTCTGAAAAAATATTTGGGCTTCTAGCTGTGTATGGGACTTTCTCTATTAGTCCATCTATACTGACCTCCATCAGGTTGCAAATTAAAAATAATTTTTTGTCTGCATCTAGCTCTGAAAAAATATTTGGCCTTCTAGCAGTGTGTGGGACTTTCTCTATTAGTCCATCTATACTGACCTCCATCAGGTTGCAAACTGAATATATTTTTTTCTGCATCTACCTCTGAAAAAATATTGGGCTTCTAGCTGTGTGTGGGACTTGTTCTATTAATCCATCTATACAGACCTCCATCAGGTTGCAAACTGAATATAATTTTTTTCTGCATCTACCTCTGAAAAAATATTTGGGCTTCTAGCTGTGTGTGGGACTTGTTCTATTAGTCCATCTATACTGACCTCCATCAGGTTGCAAACTGAATAGAATTTTTTTCTGCATCTAGCTCTGAAAAAATATTTGGGCTTCTAGCTGTGTGTGGGATTTTCTCTATTAGTCCATCTATACTGACCTCCATCAGGTTGCAAATAAAAAATAATTTTTTGTCTGCATCTAGCTCTGAAAAAATATTTGGCCTTCTAGCAGTGTGTGGAACTTTCTCTATTAGTCCATTTATACTGACCTCCATCAGGTTGCAAACTAAATATATTTTTTTTCTGCATCTACCTCTGAAAAAATATTGGGCTTCTAGCTGTGTGTGGGTCTTGTTCTATTAGTCCATCTATACTGACCTCCATCAGGTTGCAAATTAAAAATAATTTTTATCTGCATCTACCTCTGAAAAAATATTTGGGCTTCTAGCTGTGTGTGGGACTTGTTCTATTAGTCCATCTATACAGACCTCCATCAGGTTGCAAACTGAATACAATTTTTTTCTGCATCTAGCTCTGAAAAAATATTTGGCCTTCTAGCAGTGTGTGGGACTTTCTCTATTAGTCCATCTATACTGACCTCCATCAGGTTGCAAATTAAAAATAATTTTTATCTGCATCCAGCTCTGAAAAATTATTTGGCCTTCTAGCAGTGTGTGGGACTTTCTCTATTAGTCCATCTATACTGACCTCCATCAGGTTGCAAATTAAAAATAATTTTTTGTCTGCATCTAGCTCTGAAAAAATATTTGGCCTTCTAGCAGTGTGTGGGACTTTCTCTATTAGTCCATCTATACTAACCTCCATCAGGTTGCAAACTGAATATAATTTTTTTCTGCATCTACCTCTGAAAAAATATTTGGGCTTCTAGCTGTGTGTGGGACTTGTTCTATTAGTCCATCTATACTGACCTCCATCAGGTTGCAAACTGAATAGAATTTTTTTCTGCATCTAGCTCTGAAAAAATATTTGGGCTTCTAGCTGTGTGTGGGACTTTCTCTATTAGTCCATCTATACTGACCTCCATCAGGTTGCAAATTAAAAATAATTTTTTGACTGCATCTAGCTCTGAAAAAATATTTGACCTTCTAGTAGTGTGTGGGACTTTCTCTATTAGTCCATCTATACTGACCTCCATCAGGTTGCAAACTGAATATATTTTTTTTCTGCATCTACCTCTGAAAAAATATTGGGCTTCTAGCTGTGTGTGGGACTTGTTCTATTAATCCATCTATACAGACCTCCATCAGGTTGCAAACTGAATATAATTTTTTTCTGCATCTACCTCTGAAAAAATATTTGGGCTTCTAGCTGTGTGTGGGACTTTTTCTATTAGTCCATCTATACTGACCTCCATCAGGTTGCAAATTAAAAATAATTTTTATCTGCATCTACCTCTGAAAAAATATTTGGGCTTCTAGCTGTGTGTGGGACTTGTTCTATTTGTCCATCTATACTGACCTCCATCAGGTTGCAAACTGAATATAATTTTTTTCTGCATCTAGCTCTGAAAAAATATTTGGCCTTCTAGCAGTGTGTGGGACTTTCTCTATTAGTCCATCTATACTGACCTCCATCAGGTTGCAAATTAAAAATAATTTTTTGTCTGCATCTAGCTCTGAAAAAATATTTGGACTTCTAGCAGTGTGTGGAAATTTCTCTATTAGTCCATTTATACTGACCTCCATCAGGTTGCAAACTGAATATATTTTTTTTCTGCATCTACCTCTGAAAAAATATTGGGCTTCTAGCTGTGTGTGGGTCTTGTTCTATTAGTCCATCTATACTGACCTCCATCAGGTTGCAAATTAAAAATAATTTTTGTCTGCATCTACCTATGAAAAAATATTTGGGCTTCTAGCTGTGTGTGGGACTTGTTCTATTAGTCCATCTATACAGACCTCCATCAGGTTGCAAACTGAATATAATTTTTTTCTGCATCTAGCTCTGAAAAAATATTTGACCTTCTAGCAGTGTGTGGGACTTTCTCTATTAGTCCATCTATGCTGACCTCCATCAGGTTGCAAATTAAAAATAATTTTTATCTGCATCCAGCTCTGAAAAAATATTTGGCCTTCTAGCAGTGTGTGGGACTTTCTCTATTAGTCCATCTATACTGACCTCCATCAGGTTGCAAATTAAAAATAATTTTTTGTCTGCATCTAGCTCTGAAAAAATATTTGGCCTTCTAGCAGTGTGTGGGACTTTCTCTATTAGTCCATCTATACTGACCTCCATCAGGTTGCAAACTGAATATATTCATTTCTACATCTACCTCTGAAAAAATATTGGGCTTCTAGCTGTGTGTGGGACTTGTTCTATTAATCCATCTATACAGACCTCCATCAGGTTGCAAACTGAATATAATTTTTTTCTGCATCTACCTCTGAAAAAATATTTGGGCTTCTAGCTGTGTGTGGGACTTGTTCTATTAGTCCATCTATACTGACCTCCATCAGGTTGCAAACTGAATAGAATTTTTTTCTGCATCTAGCTCTGAAAAAATATTTGGGCTTCTAGCTGTGTGTGGGACTTTCTCTATTAGTCCATCTATACTGACCTCCATCAGGTTGCAAATTAAAAATAATTTTTTGTCTGCATCTAGCTCTGAAAAAATATTTGACCTTCTAGCAGTGTGTGGGACTTTCTCTATTAGTCCATCTATACTGACCTCCATCAGGTTGCAAACTGAATATATTTTTTTTCTGCATCTACCTCTGAAAAAATATTGGGCTTCTAGCTGTGTGTGGGACTTGTTCTATTAATCCATCTATACAGACCTCCATCAGTTTGCAAACTGAATATAATTTTTTTCTGCATCTACCTCTGAAAAAATATTTGGGCTTCTAGCTGTGTGTGGGACTTGTTCTATTAGTCCACCTATACTGACCTCCATCAGGTTGCAAACTGAAAATAATTTTTTGTCTGCATCTAGCTCTGAAAAAATATTTGGCCTTCTAGCAGTGTGTGGGACTTTCTCTATTAGTCCATCTATACTGACCTCCATCAGGTTGCAAATTAAAAATAATTTTTATCTGCATCTACCTCTGAAAAAATATTTGGCCTTCTAGCAGTGTGTGGGACTTTCTCTATTAGTCCATCTATACTGACCTCCATCAGGTTACAAACTGAATATATATTTTTTTCTGCATCTACCTCTGAAAAAATATTTGGCCTTCTAGCAGTGTGTGGGACTTTCTCTATTAGTCCATCTATACTGACCTCCATCAGGTTGCAAACTGAATATATTTTTTTTCTGCATCTACCTCTGAAAAAATATTGGGCTTCTAGCTGTGTGTGGGACTTGTTCTATTAATCCATCTATACAGACCTCCATCAGGTTGCAAACTGAATATAATTTTTTTCTGCATCTACCTCTGAAAAAATATTTGGGCTTCTAGCTGTGTGTGGGACTTGTTCTATTAGTCCATCTATACTGACCTCCATCAGGTTGCAAACTGAATATAATTTTTTTCTGCATTTACCTCTGAAAAAATATTTGGCCTTCTAGCAGTGTGTGGGACTTTCTCTATTAGTCCATCTATACTGACCTCCATCAGGTTGCAAACTGAATATATTTTTTTTCTGCATCTACCTCTGAAAAAATATTTGGGCTTCTAGCTGTGTGTGGGACTTTCTCTATTAGTCCATCTATACTGACCTCCATCAGGTTGCAATTTGAATATAATTTTTTTCTGCATCTAACCCAGCCAATAGTTTTGGCCTAATACCACAGTTTGGCCACTCAGCTCTGCTCGGTTCCCATCCATTGTTTTTTTGCGCAAACAACTCCAGAGTTGTGAATTATTTAACCACCAAAATGAGTGGAAAAAGGCCTGCTGCTGGTGGAAAGGATAATAGGCGTGTTGGGAAGGGGAAAAAAGGTTGTGTCAGTGGGGTAGGTGTTAAAGCAACAGTAACATCTGCAGAAGAAAGACCATCTTCCAGCCAAACTAAAATGTCTTCTTCTTTTAGTGGATAATGTGATAAGATCCCTTTCTTACGGCCACGCCAATCGCTACAAATTCCAGATGAGGCACAAAAACAGCAGGTGCTTCAACGGTTATCAAGTGCTCCTTTAAGTGGGCTCTCCTCCACATCAACTTCAACATCACAAATACTCCAGTCCTCAAAGGTGTCACCCCAATCGCACTTGCTTCCTCACAGCTCCCAAATCTCCAGCTGCCCGTCTGAGTATGAGGTAGAACAGATGGTTGAGTCTGCAGAGCTGTTTACTCATACTATAGCCTGGGAATCAGAGGTCGACTCCAGCGCTTCTGTGAATCCAGACGAGGAAATGATCTGCACTGATGCCCAGAATCTTTATGAGTCGGATCCAGGACCAGACGCAGAAGGTTCTGACCATAATGTAGACCCTCATTCCCAAACTGTAACTCCTGTTGGTGGAGACAATGAGGAAGACGATGATGAGACTCAAATACCTGATTGGAGCGACAACTTTAATTTTTTGTCAGGGCAGGAACAGGTTGGCTCTGACGACGACGGGTGTGATAACGCACAGGGTGATGATGATGAGGTTGGAGATCCCACTTACTGTCAACCCACAGTCAGCCAAGAGATGAGGTCAGCAGAGGAGGTGGAGGAAGATGCTAGTGACGACGAGGTCAGGTTGCGCCTTCCTGGACAGAGACGTAGTACTGGAAGCACGTCAACAACTGCATCCTCAAACACAACTCTGCCTCTCACCACAAGTCGTGGTGGCTCTTCAGGTCGCATGGGTGCTAAGCCTTGCATAGCCTGGGCATTTTTTCAGATCGATAAAGATGACCCAACTCGTGTTATCTGTAACATTTGTCAGCAAAAGCTAAGTAGAGGCCAAAAAATACATAGTTTGAGTACTTCATACATGAAGCGGCACATGGACATGAAGCATAAGTTGCAGTGGGAAGCTCAGTGTGCTACAATGAGGCCTAGCCGGCCGGGCCAACCACCGTCTGCCATATCTTCTGCATCCGCGGCCTCTTCATCCTCTGTGACTGGGGGGACAGCAGTCACACCTGTTTTGGGGCGCAGACCTGCCACCTCTTTACCCGCAACAGCCAGCGTGATTGGCAGGTCATCATTTTCTTTGGTGGTGGTAACACCAGCTGGTGTTGAGCGCTGTCCGACATCGATAGCACCACCTTTGGATCAAGGCAACCTAACATGTCCGCCTGCATCTTCCTCACAGACCGGCAGTTTGCCGGGGACACCCTTATCAACCCCGTCTAAGCACAATAGCCAGCCCTCGGTCCCTCAGATGTGGACAAGTAAAAGACCATTTCCTCCTAGCCATGAGAAAGCTAAGAGGTTGAATTTCACCATCTGCAAGCTCTTGGCTACAGAAATGCTGCCTTTCCGCCTGGTGGACACAGAGGATTTTCGAGACCTTATGTCCGTCGCTGTGCCCCAGTACCAGATGCCCAGTCGGCACTACTTCTCAAAGAAAGGTGTGCCTGCGCTCCACCAGCATGTCGCACACAACATCACCGCTTCTTTGAGAAACTCTGTGTGTGACAGGGTGCATTTCACCACAGACACTTGGACGAGTAGGCATGGACAGGGGCGTTACATGTCGCTGACTGGGCACTGGGTAACTATGGTGACAGCAGGACAAGGGGCTGCTGTCCAAGTCTTGCCGTCCCCACAAGTTGTGCGTCAATCCTCTTTATGTCAAAGTTCCTCCACTGCTTCTGCCTCCTCAACCTCCTCTCGGTCTTCCACCTGCACCCAAAGCCTGTCTGGTCATGCCACAAGCTTTCTAACTGCGCAGAAGGGATCCTGCACACCTCCTTACTATGCTGGCAGTAGGGCTCAACGTCATCAGGCGGTTTTTACTTTGAAATGTCTGGGAAATGTGAGTCACACAGCTGAGGAGTTGTGGTCAGCTCTGGAGAACCAATTTCATGAATGGTTGTCTCCACTGGACCTGAAACCAGGGAAGGCCATGTGCGACAATGCTGCAAACCTGGGTGCGGCCCTTCGCCGGGGCAATGTCACACACGTGCCTTGTATGGCTCACGTGTTGAACCTGGTTGTCCAGCAATTTTTAGCCCACTATCCCAGACTAGATGGCCTTCTGCAGAGGGCACGGTCGCTGTGTGCTCACTTCCGCCGTTCGCATCCCGCAGCTCAGCGACTTACATCTCTACAGAAGTCATTGGGCCTGCCACTTCACCGGCTAAAATGCGATGTGCCTACCCGGTGGAATTCAACTCTGCACATGTTGTAGCGACTGTGGCAGCACCGAAAAGCCCTGGTGCAATACGTTCTGACGCATAGCCTGGGCCAACGAGATCCGGAGGTGGGGCAAATCACGCTGGAGGAGTGGTCTCAGATCAGGGACCTATGTACCCTTCTGCACAGTTTTGAAATGGCGACGAAGATGTTTAGTGCTGTCGATGCCATTATCAGCATGACTATTCCGGTGATTTACATGCTGGAGCACATGATAAACAGAATTCGGAGTCAGGTGGTGGCACAAGAGGATGTGGAGGAAGTAGAGGAGGAGGAGTTGTATGCGGAAGGGCTAACATCTGCAAGGTCCAGACGGTCGGCAGCACCAAGGCGGCAGGCATGTGAGGGTGGGGGAGATGGTTTTACCAGGGCACATGGTAGCAGGCAAACTAGTGAGGAAGGTGCAGGAGCCCAGGAAGAAGTGGAGGACGAACTGATGGAAGACTCATCAGATGAGGGAGACCTTGATCACATTTCTGTTGTGCGAGGTTGGGGGGAGAGGACAGAGGAAGGAAGCATGATTGTTACCTCGCCACCAACACAACAGGGACTTGGTGCTCCTGGATGCGCAACACACATGAGTGCCTTCTTGCTGCACTACCTGCAACATGACCCTCGAATTGTGAGAATTAGAAATAATCCTGACTACTGGGTTGCCACACTGTTAGATCCCCGTTACAAAAGTAAATTTGCAGAAATTATTCCTGCCATAGAAAGGGATGCACGCATGCAGGAGTATCAGCAGAGACTGTTGCAGAATCTTACATGTGCTTTTCCACAAAACACCAGTGGTGCACGTAGTGAATCTCACAGTTCCAACTTGCCAACCGTGGGACCGTCAAGTGTTCAGCACTCAAACCGTAACAGAACCACAGTATCTGCTGGTAACATCAATTTTGCGGAAACATTTCACCACTTTTTTAGCCCATCCTTTGAAAGGCCACAGCAGACAAGAAGTCTGACACATAGTCAACGCCTAGAGACGATGGTACAGGAGTATCTCCAAGTAAACATTGAAGCCATGACTGTGTCACTGGACCCTTGCTCTTTTTGGGCTTCCAATCTGGATAAATGGCCGGAGCTAGCCACTTACACCTTGGAGATCTTGTCATGCCCCGCAGCCAGCGTTCTGTCTGAACGTGTGTTCAGCGCTGCTGGTGGTGTGCTGACAGATAAGCGCACGCGGCTCTCCACTGATAATGTAGACAGACTCACGTTCATAAAGATGAACAAATCATGGATCCGAAACGACTTTTCTACCCCTGTGTCATCCTGGGGAGAGTAAAAGCTTGATGATTGGTTAAAATCACCCTACCAACCGTTTTAAGCTTTCAAATTACTAATCATGTTTATCTGTATCTTGACTGGAAAATAATTTGGGCTTTGTAGCAGTGTGCAGCACTGATCCTATTAGCCCATCTATACTAAGCTCCACCAGATTTAAAATTAATAATAATTTGTAGCTGCATCTAGCCCGGAAAATAATTTTGGGGCTCCGAGATGCGCAAGACACCTAAGTGCCTTCTTGCTGCACTACCTGCAACATGACCCTCATATTGTCAGAATTCGAAGTAATCATGACTACTGGGTTGCCACACTCTTAGATCCCCCAAACTTTTCGATCAACCTTTTCATTTTAATAAAGACCAAAAAAATGGTCATTTTTGAAATTATAAGCATTAGCAGGTTATTAGAAACTGAAATCAAACAGTTTTCAACTCAAAACTTTATTCTAGGTGATGTTACATTTTCACATAGGACCCCTTGTTCGAAAGGAGCTTCTGAACTCTCTCGTCCATTGAATTTGTCAGGTTTTGGATGGTTTCTGCTTCAATTGTTTTGCATGAGGACAGAATACCCTCCCAGAGCTGTTGCTTAGATGTGAACTGCCTCCCGCCATCATAGACACTCCTTTTGATGATGCTCCAGAGGTTCTGAATGGGGTAGAGGTCAGGGGAGCATGGGGGTCACACCATAAGTTTGTCCCCTTTTATGCCCATATCAGCCAGAGATGCAGATGTTTTATGTGCAGCATGAGATGGTGCATTATCATGCAAAAAAATGATCTTGCTGTGAAATACATGGTTCTTCTTCTTGAACCATGGCAGGAAGTGCTGTTTGAGAAAATCCACATACATTATCGAGTTCATCTTTAGCGCCTTCAGGGATCCTAAAGGGGCCGACAATCTCTCTCCCCATGATTCCAGCCCAAAACATTACTCCACCCCCTCCTTGTTGGCACTGTAGCCGTGTTTGCGTGGGGTGTCCATCAACCAGCCATCCTCCACTCCATCCATCTGGACCATCGAGCGCTGCACGGCACTCATCCGTGAACAAAACAGTTTTGAAATCAGTCTTCATGTAATGTTTGGCCCACTGGAGCCGTTTCTGCTTGTGTGAAGTGGATAGAGGAGGTCGACAGGATGGCATATGCACAGCTGCAAACCTCTGAAGGACCCTGCATCTTGTTGTTCGGGGGACGTTGGAGGCACCAGCAGCTTCAAAAACTTGTCTGCTGCTATGACAAGGCTTTTTTGCCGCTGCTCTTTCAACCTGACGTAATTGCCTATAGGAAAGAGTCCTCAATTTGCCCTTATCAGCACGCACACGTGTGTACTGTGAATCAGCTACATACTTCTTGATTGCCAAGACACTTCATCCTGATCATCGCACAATGTTGATTGTAGTCATGCCTTGACCTAAACACTCCACAATTTGTTGCTTCTCAGCAGCCGACACATCCTTTTTCTTTCCCATTTTGGCAGAAAATGTAGGCTGCTTAATAATGTGAGACAGCCTTCTTAAGCAGTCTTGCCTTTCATTGGACACACCTGCCAAACTAATTAGCACAGGTGTCTGCAATTGCTTACAGTGATATAAAGGGCCCTGACACACATTACCATCAATGAGTTTAACTGACAAATAAACAAATTCTTCCCTTATCACTCCTAAACACTTTTTGCATAATAATTTGGAACACAGTGTACATGTGCTTTTCCACAAAACACCAGTGGTTCACGTAGTGAATCTTACAGTTCTAACTTGCCAACCGTGGTCTGTATGGAGTTTTTCAATAAAGGGCCCAAAATTAAGATAACATAGATGGGAGAGGTCTCTATGAATAGGAATTCCTAAGTATTTGATACCCTGTGAGGGCCAGGCAAAGGGATAGTTGGACTGGATGGAATCCTATATGGATTTGGGAGGGAGACATCGAGGGCCTCAGACTTCGCTGCATTGATTTTAAAATTTGACCATGTAACAAAGTGATCTATTTCAGCCATAACAGCATGGATGGATATATGTGATTGAGTGATATATACTAGTACATCATCAGCAAATAGAGAGCACTTGTATTCGGTGCCTCCCACCTCAATCCACCTAATATTGGGGTTATGGCGAATTGATGAGAGCAGGTGCTCCGTCACTAGGATGTATAATAGAGGGGACAGAGGACATCCCTGCCTTGTCCCATTGGTGATTGTGAAAGGTGATGAAAATGTTCTGATGCACCCCCTGGGCCTTGGGACACCCGGAGCCGGACCCTTTTTTGGTGGATGCTGGTGGTTGTAGTCTTCGTGGCGGCGACCCGGTTCCGTGGCTCAGGGTGGTCAAACCAGTGGCGGAACTATTTATGTGGTTTTGATGTTTAAATGGCCGACTACGCCACCCGTGGATTGCGGTCAGAGTGAACCGCCGCTGCAGGGCAGACCGCTGAGGCTGGTGTTGTGGGTGCAGCAGAGCGTAGCATAACTCCCCACGGGAGGAGTATAGTCTCAGGGCAGTGTATGCGGAGGATGGGGGTGATGGTGCAGGGCAGCAGCAGTAACGACATGGAGTCAGTGATGCAGTCCAGGGCCTTTACTCACAGTTCTTATTATCCAGACCACGTCTGCAGGTAACGGCTGCCCACGTCGTACTGTGCTCACCAGGTGAGGGGCTCAGACAACTCGCAGATAACTTTGGAGCGCTTCACAGGACCCCCTTTGTGTGTCCTTTGTCTGGCCTTTCTTACCAACCCTTCTGTCCGGCTGCCTCGGGCCTCCTCTTGGTAAACTTGGCGCCAGCTTCCCTGACCCTATGTGGTGCCCTCCTAGCGGGTGTAGCGAAGTGCTGCGCCACATAAAATGTCACAGCCTCCGGTTTCTAGCTGAGGGTCGTTTCCTGCCTCCACTAGTTTCGGGGACCGGTCTCCCCCTTTGGCCTGACCCCTCTATGCAGGTGGATTCGGGCGTGCGGTGGCGACTCGCCCGTCCGCACCCCTGGGATCTCTTCGTTCCTCGTTCCTGGAGCCTTCTCCACTCCTCTTCCTTCCTTCTCCCTCTTCCAGGCCTGGGCCTCTGTTACTAGTCCCGCCTCCGGAGCAGAGCTCATGCAGAGCCCCTGCTCCCTGCCACTTCTGCTCAGACTTCTCTGCACTGAACTAAGATGGTGCCCACCTTTTATATTCCCTTCTCAATGCACCCAGGAACTGCTTCCTCCCTGCTCCTGCACTACAGGGTTCCCCTTCCTCAGTGTTCCCTCCCCCCACTCCAGCCAGGGACAGGGACTGTCGTGCCCATCTCAGGGGCATATTGGTCGCCCTGCCCCACGGCAATGTGGTGTAATGCATGCAGGTGTCGGGTCCTGATCCACACTCCATCCTTACCTGAGAGTGAGATATCACACCTCTGGGTGAGGTGCAATACCTCTGTAGCAACCGAGCCCTCAGGGTGCTACAGTTCCATTTATCTTCAGCCTAGATGACGTATTGCGATACAGGGTGTAACGGGTCTGGGAGGCGGAACCTCTGAGCTACTATACAAGGGGGCGGTCCTTGTAAGGGAGCGGGTGGCAATCAGGGATGACAGGCAGGCAGTCACAGCAGGTGACCGGGACAGTCTCTGAGTGGACGGGCTGGAGGTCACGGAAAGTGACCGGGGCAGTCTCTGGATAAACGGGCAGGGAGTTACGGCAAGTGACCGGGGCAGTCTCTGGATGAACGGGCAGGGAGTTACGGCAAGTGACCGGGGCAGTCTCTGGGTAAAGGGTAGGTACGACCTGTGATGGCAGAGCCTCCGGGTAGGCTAGCAGGCAGATGGTAGATGTGTGCTCCCAGGTGAGCAAGCGAGAGTCTCTGGAATGGTAGGTGGTCACAGCACGTGACGGCGAAGCCTCCAGGTAGGCTAGCAGGCAGGTAACAGGTGGGCGCTCCCAGGTGAGCGGGCAAGAGTCTCTGGACAGGCAGGTGGTCACAGCACGTGACGGCAAAGCCTCCAGGTAGGCTAGCAGGCAGGTAACAGGTGGGCGCTCCCAGGTGAGCGGGCAGGAGTCTCTGGAAAGGCAGATGGTCACAGCACGTGATGGCGGAGCCTCCAGGTAGGCTAGCAGGCAGGTAACAGGTGTGCGCTCCCAGGTGAGCGGGCAAGCTGGTCCATAGACAGACTGACAGGAGTTGGAAGGCAGACCGTCGGACCTCAGGCTAGCAGGCAGGTGACTGGATATCAGGCAGGACAAAGGCAGCAAGCTGGCAGGAATCTGGCAGGTAACTGGCAGGTAACTGGCAACGGGACCTGAGGGCTGAAGCACAGGTGAGACACAGGTGCAAACAACATTGCTCGGGCACCTCCATTTTGGAGGAGGTGCCCTTTATATGGGAGGTCCTCCGGCAATTGGCCGGGGACTCCTTAGGACGGCGCGCGCGGTCCCTTTAAGAGAGGGGGAGCGCGCGCGCGCGCCCTAAGCACACTGCCGGGGAAGGAGCGCGCGCCGGAAGCAGCGGGGAAAGCAAGGCTGGAGGACGCCGCGCCAGGAGCGGGGAGGTGAGAGGGACGGCGTCTCTGCCTAGAACGGGGCAGAGACGTCGATGCTACAGTACCCCCCCCTTTAGGTCCCCTCTTTTTTAGGCCAGAAAGAAATTTTTCAAGGAGAAGCGGGGCGTTGATGTTCTCCCTGGGTTCCCAAGTTCTCTCCTCAGGACCAAACCCCTTACAATCTACCAGAAAAAAGGTTTTTCCTCTTACTCTCTTGGAGGCCAGAATACTCTCTACCTCAAAGATGTCATCAGCGGAAACCGGAGCAGGAGGGGCACCTGGATTTTTGGAAAAAGAGTTAAAGACAACGGGTTTGAGGAGAGATACGTGGAAGGAGTTGGGGATCCGTAGGGTGGCCGGGAGTTTTAATTTGTAGGCCACAGGGTTAATTTGCCTGAAGACTTCGAAGGGGCCGATGAATCGAGGACCCAACTTGTAGGAGGGTATTTTAAGCCGCACATGTTTGGATGAGAGCCAAACCTTGTCTCCCGGACGGAATTGGGGCGGATCCAGACGTCTCTTATCAGCATATCTCTTCATCCGCTCAGAGGAGAGAAGAAGAGCGGACCTGGTGCTCTCCCAAATAGTAGAAAATTCGCTGACAAGAGACTCCGCAGCAGGGTTGTCCACAGAAACGGAGACAGGAAGTGGAATCCGGGGATGTTGGCCACCAACTATAAAGAACGGGGATTTGGAAGAGGACTCGCTCTCATGGTTGTTATAAGAGAACTCGGCCCACGGTAGAAGATCCACCCAGTCCGAGTGGTGTGCATCCACGAAGTGCCGGAGGTAGCTGGACAAGATCTGATTGATCCGCTCCACTTGACCATTGGACTGAGGGTGGTAAGCGGAGGAGAAATCCAGGGTAATGTCCAGCAGCTTACAAGTGGCTCTCCAGAAACGAGAGGTGAACTGAACCCCACGATCCGACACGATGTGGAGGGGCAGACCATGGAGACGGAAGATGTGGCGGATAAAGTCTTTAGCCAACTCATGTGCAGACGGAAGACCAGGCAGGGGAATGAAGTGGGCCATCTTAGAAAAACGGTCAGCGACAACCCAAATGACGGTACAACCGGCAGAAACTGGAAGGTCGGTGATAAAGTCCATAGCGATGTGTTGCCAAGGAGCAGCAGGTATGGGAAGGGGCAGGAGATGGCCGGCAGGTAGATGTCGGGGAACTTTGTTACGAGCACAGGATGAACAGGCCGCGACGAAGTCTACCACGTCCTTACGTAGGGTAGGCCACCAGTAATGCCGGGCAATAAGTTGAAAGGTCTTTTTTTGGCCAGCATGGCCAGCTAGATTAGAAGAATGTCCCCAGCGAAGAACCCTCTCCCGATCTGGCACAGCTATGAACGTCTTACCGGGTGGAAGACGAGTTAGATCCAAGGGAGCCACATTCATCACCTTGGAGGAGTCGATGATGTGCGTAGGTTCCTCCTCTTGATCGGAGGACAGGAAAGACCGAGACAAGGCATCAGCTTTGACGTTCTTGTCCGCCGGACGGAAATGAAGAGTGAAGTCGAAGCGGGCAAAAAACAACGACCACCGGGCCTGGCGAGGATTGAGCCTCTGGGCATTTTGAAGATATGCCAGGTTTTTGTGATCCGTGTAGATAATTACCGGGTAGAGAGCCCCTTCAAGCAGATAGCGCCACTCTCCTAGTGCCAATTTGATGGCTAGCAATTCCCGGTCTCCAATGGAGTAGTTGCGCTCCGACGAGGAGAAGATTTTGGAGAAGAAGCCGCACGTTACCATTCTCCCGGTAGAAGACTTCTGGGTGAGCACCGCTCCGGCTCCGGAGGAGGAAGCATCAACCTCCAGGTAGAATTGTTTATTACAGTCCGGACGGTGCAGGACGGGAGCAGAGGCGAAGGCTTTCTTTAGGGAAAGGAAGGCCTCCTCGGCTTCAGGCGACCATATCCTGGGGTTAGCCCCCTTACGGGTAAGTGCAGATATGGGAGCAGTCCGAGACGAGAAGTGTGGGATGAAAAGACGATAATAATTAGCGAAGCCCAGGAATCGCTGTATCGCCTTCAAACCTTCAGGACGAGGCCATTTTAGAACGGAAGAGAGCTTCTCGGGATCCATTTGCAGACCTGTTTGGGAGATGACATAGCCCAAGAACGGAAGGGAGGTCTGATCGAAGAGGCACTTCTCGTATTTGGCGTAAAGGTGGTTCTGCCGAAGCCTAAGCAGGACCTGACGAACATCCCTCCGGTGTGTGGGGAGATCCGGAGAGAAGACCAAGATATCGTCCAGGTATACCACTACGCAGGAGTACAGGAGGTCACGGAAGATGTCATTGACTAGTTCCTGAAAGACCGCGGGAGCATTACAGAGACCGAAGGGCATCACAAGGTACTCGTAGTGACCGTCCCGGGTATTGAATGATGTCTTCCACTCGTCTCCTTGACGGATACGGACCAGATTATACGCTCCTCGAAGATCCAGCTTGGAGAAGATCCTGGCGCCCTTGAGCCGGTCAAACAATTCGGAGATGAGTGGCAGGGGATATTTGTTTTTTACCGTAATGAGATTGAGTCCTCTGTAGTCAATACAGGGACGTAGCGAGCCGTCTTTCTTTTTGACAAAGAAGAATCCGGCTCCAGCCGGGGAGGTAGATTTTTGGATAAATCCCCTAGCCAGATTCTCTTCAATGTACTCAGACATGGCTCGGGTCTCGGCTGCAGATAACGGGTAGATACGCCCACGGGGAGGAGTGGTGCCAGGTACCAGGTCGATCGGGCAATCGTATGGCCTATGGGGCGGCAACGTCTCAGCTTCCTTCTTACCGAAGACGTCCGCATAGGGCCAGTAGGGAGCCGGGAGACCAGGTAAGTTAGCTGGAGTAGGCTGAGGGCGAAGTGGACGGACCGGAACCAGGCAGGTCCTATGGCAGTCAGGACCCCATCGGAGTACTTCACCGGACCGCCAGTTCAATACGGGTTCATGTGTCTGGAGCCAAGGTAGACCTAGCAACAAGGAGTGAGAAAGTCCGGACAGCACATGGAATGAGATCTCCTCAGAGTGCAGCATTCCCACCTGTAGGGTTATAGGTTCGGTGACGAGCAGGATGGTCTCCGAGAGAAGTCTTCCATCCACGGAAGCAACTGACAATGGCTCGCCATGGACTTGGTGGGAATATGGTATCTCTCTACCAGAGACTGGGCGATGAGGTTTCCAGCAGCTCCAGAATCCAGATGGGCGAGTTCGAAGAGACGGTTTTCTCCCCAAGCAATAGAGACCGGTAAGGTCAGAGACGGAGAGGACTTACTTTTGTCTAGGACGACCTCTCCGAGTGGTCCTAGACACTGGCGTTTCCCTGCTTTTCCGGGCAGGAACGGATGAAGTGCTTCTTACTGCTACAATAGAAACAGCTTCCCTCGGCTCGGCGAGATTCTGGGCGAGAACCGACCATCTTGGTCTGGTCGACCTGCATAGGCTAAGGAGAGACGGAGGGAGTGACGGGTTGCTGAAAAGTAGGAGCTAGGCGTGGAAACCTCCTCTCACGGGTGACCTCTTTGGCACGCTCCTGGAACCGCAGGTCAATCCGGGTGGCAAGAGCTATCAGGTCATCGAGGGTGGTAGGAATGTCCCGACCGGCAAGTTCATCTTTAATACGGCCGGACAGACCCTCCCAGAAGACTGAAACCAGAGCGTCATTATCCCAGGCCAGCTCCGAGGCAAGGGTACGGAACCGTATGGCATATTGGCCCACGGTGAGGCTTCCCTGACGGAGGCGTAGCAGTGACGATGCGGATGAGGTCTTCCGTCCGGGTTCGTCGAAGACTTTCCGGAAGGCCGTGAGAAAGGCAGGCAATTTGGACACCAGGGAGTCTCCTCTCTCCCATAGAGGATTTAGCCAGGCCAGAGCCTCTCCGGTGAGATGGGACATGATGAAGGCAATTTTGGCCCAGTCGGAGTTAAACTGGTGGGACAGGAGTTCAAAGTGCAGGATGCACTGATTTATGAAGCCCCGAGCCTGAGCGGAGTCGCCTCCGAAGCGAGGAGGTGCAGAAAGCCGGGGTCCGGGGTAGGATACCATAGTGTTGGTGGACAGCGGAGCTGTCAGATTGCGAATCATGGCGCTGGCGGAGGTTGCTGGCGGAGCAGTCAGAGTGTCCAGGCGAGAATTGACATTCCGCAGGTGACCCAGGATGGACTCCTGTTGGGACCTCTGGCGGGACAGTTCATGACACAGGTCCGAGAGCGAGGGAGCTTGGGTGCCACCGGGTTCCATGGCCCGAGCAAACTGTAACGGGTCTGGGAGGCGGAACCTCTGAGCTACTATACAAGGGGGCGGTCCTTGTAAGGGAGCGGGTGGCAATCAGGGATGACAGGCAGGCAGTCACAGCAGGTGACCGGGACAGTCTCTGAGTGGACGGGCTGGAGGTCACGGAAAGTGACCGGGGCAGTCTCTGGATAAACGGGCAGGGAGTTACGGCAAGTGACCGGGGCAGTCTCTGGATGAACGGGCAGGGAGTTACGGCAAGTGACCGGGGCAGTCTCTGGGTAAAGGGTAGGTACGACCTGTGATGGCAGAGCCTCCGGGTAGGCTAGCAGGCAGATGGTAGATGTGTGCTCCCAGGTGAGCAAGTGAGAGTCTCTGGAATGGTAGGTGGTCACAGCACGTGACGGCGAAGCCTCCAGGTAGGCTAGCAGGCAGGTAACAGGTGGGCGCTCCCAGGTGAGCGGGCAAGAGTCTCTGGACAGGCAGGTGGTCACAGCACGTGACGGCGAAGCCTCCAGGTAGGCTAGCAGGCAGGTAACAGGTGGGCGCTCCCAGGTGAGCGGGCAGGAGTCTCTGGAAAGGCAGATGGTCACAGCACGTGACGGCGGAGCCTCCAGGTAGGCTAGCAGGCAGGTAACAGGTGTGCGCTCCCAGGTGAGCGGGCAAGCTGGTCCATAGACAGACTGACAGGAGTTGGAAGGCAGACCGTCGGACCTCAGGCTAGCAGGCAGGTGACTGGATATCAGGCAGGACAAAGGCAGCAAGCTGGCAGGAATCTGGCAGGTAACTGGCAACGGGACCTGAGGGCTGAAGCACAGGTGAGACACAGGTGCAAACAACATTGCTCGGGCACCTCCATTTTGGAGGAGGTGCCCTTTATATGGGAGGTCCTCCGGCAATTGGCCGGGGACTCCTTAGGACGGCGCGCTCGGTCCCTTTAAGAGAGGGGCAGCGCGCGCGCGCGCCCTAAGCACACTGCCGGGGAAGGAGCGCGCGCCGGAAGCAGCGGGGAGAGCAGCGCTGGAGGACGCCGCGCCAGGAGCGGGGAGGTGAGAGGGACGGCGTCTCTGCCTAGAAAGGGGCAGAGACGTCGATGCTACACAGGGCCGTGATTTTGGCTATAAAAGGGTCCCCTAGACCCCTACCCCAAGCTTTTTAAGAGAATCATATATGGCGTGCCAGGAGACTCTATGGAATGCTTTCTCAGCATCCAACGAGAGTATCTAATTACAAATTTTTAACTGCATCTAGCCCAGGAAATACTTTGTGCCTAGTAGCAGTGTCTGCTAGTCAGCGGATTATCCCGGCTGTTAAGCAAGCTACACCACCTGTAGTTTGGACATTTAATTTTTTCAAAGGAAATGCTTTGGGACCACGGGATACTCAGTGAAGAGCATCAGGAGGCACCCCAAGGCATAGGGGCTGGGACTGGCAGTAGGATGCCTTGCGGTGGACAGCCGAGCTCGATCCTTATAAAAGCTTTTTAACTGCTGCAGCTTTAGTGGACGCTACTGGAGCTGGAATTACGCGGCTGCTGGCATGAGACTTGCCCTCCAATAGATCCTTGTAAATGGATTTAAAGTGTATTCATTCAAATTAGAGAGACAATTTAAATTAAAAAGCTTAGAGCTGCCTCCCCCACAGGGGGGCTCGCTCGACCCACCAGCGGACAGGCACCAGTATTGGGAGAGGGGGGCTGGCCGTCAGGGTTCACCGCGGCTCTGGCACAAACCCGGCGACACGGAGGTGGCACGGGTAGGAGCGGACTGAACGTGTCGGCTTCTCACTTTTTGGATTTTAGAAGGGCATGACATGCCTATATCTGTGTCTCCCCCTCCTTTTACTCCTCCACCTCTTTTCTTTTCTCATGACTATATGTACTTGTCACTTTTCCATGTGTTAGTTGTGTCTTCTGAGCAGTTTCTCAGCTTTTTGACACCTTTGAAAGTGTTTTCTATGTGTTTCTATGTGTTTTTGTTTGCCTGCCATTGGTTTTAACGGTGTTCGAAGGTGTTCGACGAACAGTTCGGCGAACACACGGGTGTTCGACAAACCGAACCGAACTCGAACACTACGGGGGTGGCTCAACACTAGTCAGCACATTCAACGTACAGAACAAAGTATTCAATGAGAATATTTCATACATTCAGATCTAGGATGTGTTATTTCTGTGTTCCCTTTATTTTTTTGAGCAGTGTATATACAGTATATACACATAGATTTACAGTATATCAGAGCTAGGCAGGCTGGCAGTGTATGTGGCAGACTGCAATGTATAATACAGCACAAGACGGTCCATGCCAGTTCTGTCTGATGCTGCTGTTACTACTGTTTTTCTGCACCATTTGCTTGTTGCCTTTGCAGAATACAGCCAGATTCTTTCCATATTACAGCAATAAAAATCCAGAAATTTGTAGTGAAAGTGGAAAATATTGGCCTCTATTTAAATTTTGTTGCAGTGTGTTAGTGAAGTTATTGACACCAGGTTGCTGTGAAAAATAGTAACCTACAGGCCAGCTATTTAAAACTGTGGTTATCCATTACATGTATCACATATAAGTGTGCTCTAAATTCAGTCATTTCTGGCCTCCATTTAAATTTTGTTGCAGTGTGTTAGTGAAGTTATTGACACGAGGTCGCTGTGAAAAATAGTAACCTAAAGGCCAGCTATTTAAAACTGTGGTTTTCCATCACACGTATCACATATAAGTTCGCTCCAAATTCAGTCATTTCTAGCCTCCATTTAAATTTTGCTGCAATGTGTCAGTAAAGCTGTTGACACGAGGTTGCCGTGAAAAATAGTAAACTACAGGCCATCTATTTAAAACTGTGGTTTTCCGTCACACGTATCCCATATAAGTTCGCTCCAAATTCAGGCATTTCTGGCCTCCATTTAAATTTTGTTTCATTGTGTCAGTGAAGTCATTGACACCAGGTCGCAGTGAAAAATAGTAACCTACAGGCCAGCTATTTAAAACTGTGGTTTTCCGTCATACGTATCACATATAACTGTGCTCCAAATTCAGCCATTTCTGGCCTTCATTTAAATTTTGTTGCAATGTGTCAGTAAAGCTATTGACACAAGGTCACCGTGAAAAATACTAACCTAGAGGCCAGCTATTTAAAACTGTGGTTTTCCGTCACACGTATCACATATAAGTTCGCTCTAAATTCAGGCATTTCTGGCCTCCATTTAAATTTTGCTGCAGTGTGTCAGTGAAGTTATTGACACCAGGTCGCTGTGAAAAATAGTAACCTACAGGCCAGCTATTTAAAACTGTGGTTTTCCGTCACACCTACCACATATAAGTTTGCTCTAAATTCAGCAATTTCTGGCCTCCATTTAAATTTTGTTGCAGTGTGTCAGTGAAGTTATTGACACTAGGTTGTTGTAAAAAATAGTAACCTACAGGCCAGCTTTTTAAAACTGTGGTTTTCCTCACACGTATCACATATCACTGCGGTTCAAATCCAGCCATTTATAGTGAACGTGGAAAATATTGTCCTCCATTTAAAATGCGCAAGGCGCATGGCAAGGGACGGGGAAGTGGACGTGATGGTGATGGTGCATGCAGAGGACGAGGCCGAGTCAGTGGGCAAGCTCAAATTGTGCCACAACAAACACCCACATCTTGTCGCTCGACCTTCCTGTCCCAATTAATAGGGGGCCGTAGAACACCACTATTGAACACAGAGCAGTGTGATCCTCCTTCATCTCACCATGTAGAGTGGCCGGAGACAACTGATCCCACACTTGGACACTCCGAAGAGCTGTTCACTTTTCCATTTGTAGATTCGGGCCTCTCACCCCGTCCACTTGAAGCGGGGCAAGAGGAGATCACGTGTAGCGATGCCCAAATATTCGAGCAGCCACGGTCACATGAAGTCAACAGTGGGAAACTGTCATAAGAGGTGGATGATGATGAGACACAATTGCCAGAAAGTCAAGAGGAGGACCAGGGTGCGGAAGTGGAAGACAAGGTGGTGGATAATATAGTAACTGACCCAACCTGGCAGGGGGACATACAGAGTGAGGACAGCAGCACACAGGGGGAGGGAGGCGTAGCACCACAACAGGCAGGAAGAAGCAGTGTGGTGGCCGCAGTCACGACGGAAGTTACCAGTACACTGTTAGGTCTTCCCGAGTCTGGTTGATTTTTAAAGACTCTGCCGATAACCCCAAAAAGGCCATTTGCACCACCTGCCAGGCCAGCATCAGCAGGGGTTGCAAAACTGGCAGCATGACCACCACTAGCATCATCAGGCACATGGAAGCAAAGCACCTGACTAAGTGGGCCGACCCCAGGGTCCAGCAACAATGTCTGCGGGTGACACTACTGCTTCTTTTGCTGTTGTGTGTGCAAGCCAATCCCTGGTCCATGGTGCATGTCAAGATGACTCCTGCCCTGCACCTGTCTTTGAACAATCTTAACTAGCACCATCAGCAAGCATGTCCACGTCCTTGTCCCAGCTCAGTGTTCAGTTGTCCATACCCCAGTCCTTGGAACACAAGCACAAAAACCTAGCTAATGCCCCACAGGCCACACTACTAAATTCACACATTTTTGCGAATGCTTGCACCCGAAATGTTGCCATTTAGGCTCGTGGAGAAGGAAGCATTCCGCAACCTGATGGCGGCGGCCGTCCCTCGGTACTCAATCCCCAGCCGCCACTATTTCTCCCGGTGTGCCGTCCCCGCATTATTCAAGCACGTGTCCCACAACATTAGCCATGCCCTCAACAATGCAGTTACTGGGAAAGTCCACCTAACTACGGACACATGGACAAGTGCTTGTGTGCAGGGATGGTACATCTCGCTGTCCACACACTGGGTTAACATAGTGGAAGCCGGGACCCACCATCCTCCCGATGCCGAGGATTGTGGACCCTGGGTCAATCAGGGTTGCCCCCACATTATACAGATCCTGAACCTCATCCTCCTCCTCCTCCACTTCAGCCTCCACCTCCGAAATGACCACATCAGTCACGAGCTGAAAGCACTGCAGCACTGCCACAGCCAAGCGGCAACAGGCTGTGATGAAGCTAATATGCTTAGGTGACAAACTGCAAAGTTCTTCCAAATTTTTGGCAGCCGTTGTTTCACTGCATAGGCAAACACTATGGGAGACCCACTTACTAATAATGAGAACACTGTTTTTAGGAGGCTCTCTGTGCTCTACGTCTCTTGCAAGGAGCATTGGAGCTCCTCAAAATTTTTGGCAGCCGTTGCTTCACTGCTTAGGCAAACATTATGGGAGACCCACTTCCTAATAATGTGAACATTGTTTTCAGGAGACCCTCTGACCTCTACGTCTGTTGCAAGGGATATTGGAGTGCCTCCAAATTTTTGACAGCCATTGCAGTCACTGCATAGGCAAACAGTATGGGATACTCTTTCCTTTCTAATGGGAATATGTCTTTACTGTGGCCCTGCTCTTTGTGTCTTTAAATTCTTAGTGGGGTTTTTCCAAAATGTTGGCAGCCATTGGACTCACAGCATACCCTATAACAGTAAAGCAGACTCTCTCCTTTCTTATGGGAACATGTCGTACTCATTACTGTGGCCATGCTCTATGTGTCTTTAAATTCTTATTGGGGTTTTTCCAAAATTTTGGCAGCCCTTGCAGTCACAGCATGGGCATTACCACTATAGGAGACCTGCTCGTTTATAATGGGAACATTTTTTTACTGAAACCCTCCTCTATGTCTCTTCAAAGGGGTATTGGGTTGCGTCCAAATTTTTGGCAGCCCTTGCAGTCACTGCTTCCGCAATAACAGTATAGGAGACCCACTCGTTAATAATGGAAACAACAAAGCATAGCCGGTTGATGGCTCTCTAACAATAGCGAGAGCTGACTGTTGGTCCTTTAAGAATAGTAAGGGCCGCCTGATGACTCTATAAAAATAGACTTTAGGACTTTCAAAATCCCTCCATCATAAAGGAAACAGGATGTGTCTGATGTGTTACACACCACATGGCCAGATAAGGTTGTAAAATTTTAAAATAACATTTCCCGGTGAATGCATGTGTCTTAAAAAAAAACTTAAAGCAAAAAAAATAAAAAAATAAATAAAAACACGGTAGGATATTTGTTTAGTATAAAAACCAGACTCGCCAATGTAACCTCAATGTAATCACATTATTCAGCTCCTGCACCTCCTCCTCCGGTTCGTCCTCGATCACCAAAATGACCACATCAGTCACAAGCTGAAAGCACTGCAGCACTGCCTTGTCCAAGTGGCAGCAGACTGTTCTGAAGATAACATGCTTAATGCTTAGGTGACAAACCGTCCACCGCTGTAGAGTTGTTGAAAGCTGTAACACAGCAGCCTTATCTGTGGCTCTCACCGCTGAACATGTGTGACAATGGGCAGAACCTGGCGATGGAGAAATGACAGCAGGAGTAGATACGGTTTCCCTTTATGCCAGTCCTTTCACCAAGCTAAAGAATATGGCTGTGGTGAAATACAACTCAAACTGAGAAGCAGTTTCAAACTGAAAAACATTGGGCCCACCAGATGATTTGATTCTGAGGGCTCACCATTCTCCCCCGCTCAAGAGCCCCATAGCTGCTGCATCGTTTGCGCTATCATGAACTCTCCTGATGGAGAAGCTGGGGCCCACCCGAGGATTCTCTGATGGGACCATCCAAACCTTTCAAGAAGCAGTCCTACTTAAGAAAAGTGTGTGGGAAGATTCCCGGACACTCTATGGCTACTTTTTTACTTAGGTGGAAACCCACAAAAACATAACAAAATCCTTGCAGATGTTGTTCTTGCTGGGATTTGAACCCAGGATCCCAGCGCTGCAAGGCTTCAGTGCTAACCACAGAGCCAATGTGCTGCTGTTCACCCTCTAATATCTAACAGGCTATGTAAACTTGTACCTACTGCCACTCTGTATCTTCAGCTCCTTGGTGAGAAACTAATGTATTTGGGCAGCCACTTAGTCTAGAAAAGAGAATTCCTGAGAAGGAAATTGTGGATGGCTTTGCTACTGGTACTGGGGGCAATGCTATTACCATGGCGATGTACCATAGTTCACTGTAAATATTCCAGGCTGGTAGGAGGCAAGCAGATTCCCACAGAAAAGTACCAGCAGTAATGTTCTGGGACCCATGCTTGTGGAAGGCAGAGACGATACAGGGAGAAATAGTGGCGGCTGGGGACCGAGTATGGAGACCCGGCCGCCACCGCCTTGAGGTTATGAAAAGCTTCCACCTCCATGAGCCTTAAAGGTCAAATTTCAAGTGCAAGCAGCTGTCAAAAATTTGGCAGTATAGTATTGCAGGCTGTGGGTGGGTGGCTGGCTGCATACTTGTGCTAGCATTCCAAGTAACAGAAAACTAAGCAGATGGTTGCCTCTTTTATCATCATGTCCTCACCTCAGCACTATGAACTCTCCTGAAGGAGAAGCAAGGGCCCACCGGAGGAGTCTCCAGTTCTCTGCCTGTCCAACCCTGCCGAGAAGCAGCCCTGGCTAAGAAAAGTGTGTGGGAAGGTTCCCGGACACTCTATGGCTGCTTTTTTTAATGTGGATTGGACGTGTAGAATTGCATGCAATTGCATGCTATTTCTGAAACCGCACTGCAGATCAGGCCATTGCCCAGCTCTGTAGTCAAGAAATTAAAGGGCAAAGAAAGATGTTTGTGTGTCGAAGCACCACCGACAAGTGCTAGCTGGTGTTGGACGGGCTGCTGCCATTGCTTATGCACCAAGCTGCATTAGAGGACTTCCTGGGAGAAATGACAGCTGGAGTAGATACAGTTTCCCAAAAGTCAGTCCTTTCATCAAGCTAAAAAATATGGCTGTGGTGAAATACAACTCTCACCGACAAGCTGTGGACTGGCTCCGTACCGTCCCTGGCCACATTCACTTGTCCACGCGTAAGTGGTTTGGTGGTCCTTCCCAGTAAGTGCACTGGGGAGGGCACGGGTAATGTTGTGGGACCCGTGCTTGTGGAAGGCAGAGACGATACTGGGAGAAATAATGGCGGCTGGTGACTGAGTATGGACACCTGGCCGCCGCCATGAGGTTGTGGACAGCTTCCACCTCCACGAGCCTAAAAGGCCACATTTCAGGTGCAAGCAGCTGTCAAAAATTTGGTAGTATAGTATTGCAGCCTCTGGGTGGGTAGCTGGCTGCATACTTGCGCTTGCATTCCAAGGAATGGGGTGAATGCTGCGCTGGGACAAGGATGTGGACCATGATTGTTGCAAGTTTGCAATGACAGGTGCATGACGGGAGGCATCTTGGCATGCACCAAGGATCACTTATGATGGGCAGTGACCTGGGAATCAGAGTTGCTTCCGGGGGTCTTCCTAATGCTGTTCCCATGTCTTTTCAGCACTGTATGCATGTGTCTGATGATGTGTCACACACCATATGGCTAGATAAGGTTGTAAAATGTTAAAATGACATTTCCCAGTGAATTCATTTGTCTTGGTTGAAAGCAATGCAAAAGTGCAAAAACGCATCAAAAAAGCTACTTGTGAACATAGTCCAAGGTGTGGAGGAGAATTTTTGTTTTTGTTTATTTACTTTGCCTTATATACAAGTCATTACCCTGGAAAGGATGTTCCCTAACATTTTTCCCAGGAAAATCCATTTTGGTTTTGGTTTTGCATGTTTTATTGTTTGTACGTAAAAGTGTCGTAATATCTCTGACAACATTGTTGACAGCAGTGATCTGGGAGTTCGAAATGCTTCCAGGGGTCTTCCCAATGCTGATCACGTCATTTTAGCACTGTTCCCATCGATTTGGGCAATTTTTAAGCCCTCTGCAGACAGCTGGAAAATGCTCGAGTTTCCCATAGACTTACATTGGGCTCGATACTCGGTTCGTGCACTCGAGCATTCCAATTTGCTCAACCCGAACAATGAGTACCTGAGCATTTTAGTGCTCTCTCATCACTACATGTGATATTTTAGGGGAGCAATTGTTCGAGGATTTTACACCAGAATACTGTCTTAAAAAGATTTCAAAAATTGCTAAATTTAGTGCCATGCAGAGCTGTCCAAACATTTTTTGACTTTAGGCTTTTTATGGCAGTTTGAAGCAGTTCTGTCAAAATGGGCAGAGCTGTAGAGGAGCGGAGATGGGACATTAAATTCACCAAAAGTGTTGGTATTTTTTATTCCAGAAATGCTATTCTAATTCCTATCTGGAATAGCATTTTTGGTGAAGTGCAAGTACGTAGGTGCATGTCACTGAAAAGATGCACCTTATTCATTAAGTGGTATTATCCTCTTAATAAATTTGGTACATCTTATTCCATTGAGCCCTACAGTAACACTTACTGTACGTGTGCAATGGCAATCTTAATGAATCTTTCCCAAACTACCTGTTGCTTCTGGAAGCAACACATGTACATTTGCAACAATAAACAGACAATAAATAGACAGAGTTTGTGTTGAAGTATCTATTCAGCATGTGCATTGGTCATTGTGAAGGAAGGGAAAGAGGGGAGGCTGTGGTTTCACCTATTGTGATTGATAGATCCTGTGTTATCAGCTGTGTAGAGAGGGTTTACCTATCACATAACGATAAGGAATCTCCTTAATTATTTTCCTGAAAGGACAGGACATATAAGTCTAAAATTGCACAAGTGGCCAGTATGAAAATCACAAGATTACTAAATTTGCTTTTTAATTGCCAAAAATGTGCCATTTTTAATACAGTAGCATTTGTGAAGTCACACGCTACTTCTAAATCTGCTCTTGTGGTTGCCAGGGACGCTACCGGCCAAATGCCTTGGTTTTACCTGTGGCCCGGAAGACTTCAGCGTCCTGGTTTGCACCAAGCTCCTCAGACACTTCCTGCACGAGTCCATTCGAATTAGAGTGCGGAAAGGGAGATCGGCATCCCACACTTTGCATCAGATTTCTAAGGATCAAAATCGGAAACTAACGTAACAAACTGTATGTGACTTCACCATTTACAAAACATTGCCTACTATGAACTATCTGGCATTAACATTACATTTAGAAGGCATATTCATTATTTAAATATTCTCCCATTCCTAGTATAGGATGCCATTCAGTTTCCTTTTTACTCATTAACCCTTTAGGTGCACCTATAGGTTGCTATTTAGGCAGCATTTTTATGGTCTTCATTGTTTCTTGTTATTCAGGAAAATATAGCAATTTCTCTTGTGTGGGCTATCGTCCTATTATAATCCTGTATCTTGGAGCACAACATTATCATATATATATTTTTTTTACATGAGTAGGTTTTCAGTTATTGGCTATCACACAGGACCCCTTGATATGTCTGCAGCATCTAACATTCTCTATGTCTATTGGGCGCTACTGCATTTGTACATATTTTTACATTTTATAGTTTGAAAAATATGATATATGTGTATTTTTCAAGTGATCATAAATATGGTAGTTCAATAAAGCACTCTATCCTTTTCTAACATAAAACAGAAACCTGAAAAGGAGAAATATAAATATGAACCTCAAAGCTTTGTCTGTGAACTCTTTTATATCAAGAAATGAAGTTATGTATATAGAGTACCTTTCTTGTCTGTGATCTTTCCTGTCTTGCTTGTGGATTATAGTAAAGAGAATAAAGAGAACATACTCTTTGGAAATTTTTTTTTATAATTTCTTTGATGGGATCAAGGGTGTACATCAAAATCAAGGGGCCCAGTAGGCAAAAGTCCTAATTTGGTCCTCATCCATCCCCCCAAAAAATATTCAGTGGAGTCACAGTGCATTGATGAAATCTCAAAGGGTAAATCTCAAATTTTAAAGACATTTAGAGGGACATACTGTATATTACAGCATTAAAAACAGTAATTTTGCCTTTATCGAAGTCCTGTAGTGTTGTCACCCACTGCGATACCCTTTTGATCAATTCATTAATATGCCAAGAAAATGACTCCTACACATATAGTGGGGAAAATTAGTATTTGATACACTAACGATTTTGCAAGTTTTCCTACCTACAAAGAATGGAGAGGTCTTCAATTTTTATCGTAGTTACTAGTAGAGATGAGCGGTGTTCGACTCGAACTGTTCGCCAATCTCAAATTCGAGCTGTTTTGAGCGGTTTGAGCCATTCGGCGAACACGAACGATTTGAAAAAAATCCGGTTGTTCGAGGTTATGTTCGATAACTGTTCATGCACCAAAATCATAACTGGATTTTTTCACAGTAATGCTGATAATCAATGTTAATATGCAGTTTGAGTGTACAGCGGGGCGGGGGGAGGGGCAGGGGATGGATCTCTGCATAAATAATGAAGATCTCCATTTCTTTTTCTCTTTCCCGCATTTACAGTGGGGAGGTGCAATCTGTCAGCCCATCAGCAGCGCACACACAGAGCGAAGTGCTTTTTTTCACACAAGCAAGGGCATGTGTCATTGGCTGTGTATGTCACATGTTCTTGCCCTATAAGACCCAGCCATTTTCCCCGTCGCCACCATTTTCTCACTGCTGCAGCTGCGTGTTAGACGGCACCGCTGTTGCTGTGTGCGCTATACTTTCAGTGTTAATTTCAAGCTAATAATCTCAGAAATATACAGATAGCTTGGGAGTAGGGAATAGTTGTGATTGCAGTCCTTTTGAGGACTAGATTCCAGCATTTCCTACGACTTTTAGCAGGCAGGTCTGAGCTCTTAAATAGATAGATTGGGAGTAGGGTCTACTTGTAATTGCAGTCAGTCCTTTCGAGAACTAGGTAACAGCATTTCCTACCACTTTTAGCAGGCAGGTCTGTGCTCTTAAATAGACAGTTTGGGAGTAGGGACTAGTTGTAATTGCAGTCCTTTTGAGGACTAGGTTACAGCATTTCCTAGGACTTTTTGCCAGGCGGGTCTGTGCCAGTGCTGTGCAACTGTTTTTCACAGTATTTGGCTAAATCTACAGTAGCTAAGCAAATCCTTTTTGGCCTCTTGCAGTATGTGTTAGTCAGTGGAGTAGCGTATCTGTGTTGCAAGCTACACTACCTGTGTATAGAATACAATTTTTTTTACTGCACCTAGCCAAGTAAAACCTTTTGGGCACAGCATCATTCTATTAGGCCATCTATACTAAGCTCCACCAGCTGGCAAATTACTAATAATTTTTATCTGCATCTAGCTCAGAAAATAATTTTGGGTTTGTAGCAGTGTGTGGGACTTATTCTGTTAGTCCATCAATACTAAGCTCCACCAGCTTGCAAATTACAAATAATTTTTAGCTGCACCTTGTCTGGAAAATAATTTTGGGCATAGTAGCAGTGTGTGGTACTTATTCTATTACGCCATCTATACTAAGCTCCACCAGCTTGTTGGAAGACCATTTCCGGTGACTACCTTTTGAAGCTCATCAAGACAATGCCAAGAGTGTGCAAAGCAGTCATCAAAGCAAAAGGTGGCTACTTTTAAGAGCCTAGAATATAAGACATATTTTCAGTTGTTTCACACTTTTTTGTTAAGTATATAATTCTACATGCATTAATTCATAGTTTTGATGCCTTCAGTGTGAATGTACAATTTTCATAGTCAAGAAAATACAGAAAAATCTTTGAATGAGAAGGTGTGTCCAAAATTTTGGTTTGTACTGTATACTAAGCTCCACCAGCTTGCAAACTACAAATAATTTTTATCTGCATCTAGCTCGGAAAATAATTTTTGGCATGTAGCAGTGTGTGGGACGTATTCTATTAGTCCATTTATACTAAGCTCCACCAGCTTGCAAATTACAAATAATTTTTATCTGCGTCTAGCTCGGAAAATAATTTTGGGCTTGTAGCAGTGTGTGGGACTTATTCTATTAGTCCATTTATACTAAGCTCCACCAGCTTGCAAATTACAAATAATTTTTAACTGCATCTAGCTCGGAAAGAAATTTTGGGCTTGTAGCAGTGTGTAGGACTTATTTTATTAGTCCATCTATACTAAGCTCCACCAGCTTGCAAATTAAAAATAATTTTTAGCTGCATCTAGCTCGGAAAATAATTTTTCGCATAGTAGCAGTGTGTGGTGCTCATTCAATTAGGCAATCTATACTAAGCTCCACCAGCTTGCTAATTACAAATAATTTTTAGCTGCATCTTGTCTGGAAAATAATTTTGGGCATAGTAGCAGTGTGTGGAACTCATTCTATTAGGCCATCTATACTAAGCTCCACCAGCTTGCAAATTACAAATAATTTTTAGCTGCATCTAGCTCGGAAAATAATTTTGGTCTTGTAGCAGTGTGTGGGACTTATTCCATTAGTCCATCTATACTAAGCTCCGCCAACTTGCAAATGACAAATAGTTTTTAGCTGCATCTAGCTCGGAAATTAATTTTGGGCATAGTAGCAGTGTGTGGTACTCATTCTATTAGGCCATCCATACTAAGCTCCACCAGCTTGCAAATTACAAATAATTTTTATCTGCCTCGAGCTCGCAAAATAATTTTGGGCTTGTAGCAGTGTGTGGGACTTATTCTATTAGTCCATCTATACTAAGCTCCACCAGCTTGCAAATTACAAATAATTTTTATCTGCATCTAGCTCGGAAGATAATTTTGGGCTTGTAGCAGTGTGTGGGACTCATTCTATTAGTCCATCTATACTATGCTCCACCAACTGTGTATGTAATAAAATTGTTTTACTGCATCTAACCCAGCCAATTCTTTTGGGCTAATACCACAGTTTGGCCACTCATCTCTGCTCGGTTCCCATCCATCGTTTTTGTGCAAACAACTCCAGAGTTGTCAATTAGTTAACCACCAAAATGAGTGGAAAAAGGCCTGCTGCTGGTGGAAAGGGGAATAGGCGTGTTGGGAAGAGAAAAAAAGGTTGTGTCTGTGGGGTAGGTGTTAAAGCAACAGTAACATCTGCAGAAGAAAGACCATCTTCCAGCCAAATTAAGATTTCTACATCTTTTAGCGGACAATGTGATACGATCCCTTTCTTACGGCCACGCCAATCGCTACAAATTCCAGATGAGGCACAATAACAGCAGGTGCTTCAACGGATAACAAGTGCTCCTTTAAGTGGGCTCTCCTCCACCTCAACTGCAACATCACAAATACTCCAGTCCTCAGAGGTGTCACCCCAATCGCACTTGCTTCCTCACAGCTCCCAAGTCTCCAGCTGCCCGTCTGAGTATGGGGTAGAGCAGATGGTTGAGTCTGCAGAGCTGTTTACTCAAACTATAGCCTGGGAATCAGAGGTCGGCTCCAGAGCTTCTGTGAATCCAGACGAGGAAATGATCTGCACTGATGCCCAGAATCTTTATGAGTCGGATCCAGGACCAGACGCAGAAGGTTCTGACCATAATGTAGACCCTCGTTTCCAATCAATAACTCCAGTTGGTGGAGACAATGAGGAAGACGATGATGAGACTCAAATACCTGATTGGAGCGACATCTTGAGTTTTTTGTCAGGGCAGAAAGAGATTGGCTCTGAGGACGACGGGTGTGAGAAGACACAGGGTGATGATGACGAGGTTGCAGATCCCACTTACTGTTAATCCACAGTCACCCAGTCGATGAGGTCAGCAGAGGAGGTGGAGGAGGATGCTAGTGACGACGAGGTCAGGTTGCGCCTTCCTGGACAGAGACGTAGTACTGGAAGCACGTCAACAACTGCATCCTCAAACACAACTCTGCCTCTGACCACAAGTCGTGGTGGCTCTTCAGGTCGCATGGGTGCTAAGCCTTGCATAGCCTGGGCATTTTTTCAGATCAATAAGGATGACCCAACTCATGTTATCTGTAACATTTGTCACCAAAAGCTAAGTAGAGGCCAAAAAATCCATAGTTTGAGTACTTCATGCATGAACCGTCACATGAATATGAAGCATAAGTTGCAGTGGGAAGCTCACTGTGCTACAATGAGGTCTAGCAGGCCGGGCCAACCACTGTCTGACCTATCTTGTGCATCCACGGCCTCTTCATCCTCTGTGACTGGGGGGACAGCAGTCACAAAAATTTTGGGACGCAGACCTGCCACCTCTTTACCAGCAACAGCCAGCGTGATTGGCAGGTCATCATTTTCTTTTTGGCGATGTAAACACCAGCTGGTGTTTAGCGGTCTCCGACATCGAGAGCACCACCTTTGGATCAAGGCAACCTAACATGTCCACCTGCATCTCCATCACAGACCGGCAGTTTGCCGGGGACACCCTTCTCAACCCCGTCTAAGCACAACAGCCAGCCCTCGGTCCCTCAGATGTGGACAAGTAAAAGACCATTTCCTCCTAGCCATGACAAAGCTAAGAGGTTGAATTTCACCATCTGCAAGCTGTTGGCTACAGAAATGCTGCCTTTCCGCCTGGTGGACACAGAGGATTTTCGAGACCTTATGTCCGTCGCAGTGCCCCAGTACCAGATGCCAAGTCGGCACAAATTCTCAAAGAAAGGTGTGCCTGCGCTCCACCAACATGTCGCACACAACATCACCACTTATTTGAGAAACTCTGTGTGTGACAGGGTGCATTTCACCACAGACTCTTGGATGAGTAGGCATAGACAAGGGCGTTACATGTCGCTGACTGGGCACTGGGTAACTATGGTGACAGCAGGACAAGGGGCTGCTGTCCAAGTCTTGCTGTCCCCTCTTTATCTCGAAGTTCCTCCACTGCTTCTGCCTCCTCAACCTCCTCTCAGTCCTCCACCTGCAGCCAAAGCCTGTCTCGTCATGCCACACGCTTTCTAACTGCGCAGAAGGGATTCTGGACACCTCCTTACTATGCTGGCAGCAGGGCTCAACGTCATCAGGTGGTTTTTACTTTGAAATGTCACACAGCTGAGGAGTTGTGTTCAGCTCTGGAGAACCAGTTTCATGAATGGTTGTCTCCACTGGACCTTAAACCAGGGAAGGCCGTGTGTGACAATGCGGCAAACCTCGGTGCGGCCCTTCGCCGGGGCAATGTCACACACGTGCCTTGTATGGCTCACGTGTTGAATCTGGTTGTCCAGCAATTTTTAGGCTACTAGCCTGGACTAGATGGCCTTCTGCAGAGGGCATGGTCACTGTGTGCTCACTTCCGCCGTTCGCATCCCGCAGCTCAGCAACTTACATCTCTACAGAAGTCGTTGGGCCTGCCACTTCACCGGTTAAAATGCAATGTGCCTACCCAGTGGAATTCAACTCTGCACATGTTGCAGCGACTGTAGCAGCACCGACAAGCCCTGCTGCCATAGGTTCTGATGTAAAGCCTGGGCCAATGGGATCCAGAGGTGGGGCAAATCATGCTGGAGGAGTGGTCTCAGATCATTGACCTATGCACCCTTCTGCACAGTTTTGAAATGGCGACGAAGATGTTTAGTGCTGACGATGCCATTATCAGCATGACTATTCCGGTGATTTACATGCTGGAGCACATGTTAAACAGAATTCGGAGTCAGGTGTTGCGACAAGTGGAGGTGGAAGAAGTAGAGGAGGAGGAGTTGTATGCGGAAGGGCTAACATCTGCAAGGTCCAGACGGTCGGCAGCACCAAGGCAGCAGGCATGTGAGGGTGGGGGAGATCTATTTACCAGGGTGCATGGTAGCAGCCAAACTAGTGAGGAAGGTACAGTAGCCAAGGAAGAAGTGGAGGACGAAATGATGGAAGACTCATCAGATGAGGGAGACCTTGATCACATTTCTGTTGTGCGAGGTTGGGTGGAGAGGGCAGCGGAAGGAAGCATGATTTTTACCTCGCCACCAACACAACAGGGACTTGGTGCTCCTGGATACGCAAGACACATGAGTGCCTTCTTTCTGTACTACCTGCAACATGACCCTCGAATTGTCAGAATTTGAAATAATCCTGACTACTGGGTTGCCACACTCTTAGATCCCCGGTACAAAAGTAAATTTGCCGAAATAATTCCTGCCATAGAAAGGGATTCATGCATGCAGGAGTATCAGCAGAGACTGTTGCAGAATCTTACATGTGCTTTTCCACAAAACACCAGTGGTGCACGTAGTAAATCTCACAGTTCTAACTTGCCGACCGTGGGACTGTCGAGTGTTCAGCACTCAAACCGTAACAGAAACACAGTATCTGCTGGTAACAGCATTTTTGCGGAATCATTTCACAGCTTTTTTAGACCATCCTTTGCAAGGCCACAGGAGACAAGAAGTCTGACACATAGTCAACGCCTAGAGACGATGGTAAAGGAGTATCTTCAAGTAATCATCGAAGCCATGACTGTGTCACTGGACCCCTGCTCTTTTTGGGTTTCCAATCTGGATAAATGGCCGGAGCTCGCCACTTTCGCCTTGGAGATCTTGTCATTCCCCGCAGCCAGCGTTCTTTCTGAACTTGTGTTCAGCGCTGCTGGTGTTGTGCTGACAGATAAGCGCACGCGGCTGTCCACTGAGAATGTAGACAGACTCACGTTCATAAAGATGAACAAAACATGGATCCGCAAGGACTTTTCAACCCCTGTATCATCTTGGGGAGAGTTAAAGCTTGAGGATTTCGTAAAATCACCTCACCAACCGTTTTAAGCTTTCAAATTACTAATAATTTTTAGCTGCATCTTGTCTGGAACATAATTTTTTGCCTGTAGCAGTGTGCGGTACTCATTCTATTATGCCATCTATACTAAGCTCCACCAGCTTGCAAATTACTAAAAATTTTTAGCTGCATCTTGTCTGGAAAATAATTTTGGGCCTGTAGCAGTGTGCGGTACTCATTCTATAATTCCATCTATACTAAGTTCCACCAGCTTGCAAATTACTAATAATTTTTAGCTGCATCTTGTCTGGAAAATAATTTTGGGCCTGTAGCAGTGTGCTGTACTCATTCTATTATGCCATCTATACTAAGCTCCACCAGCTTGCAAATTACTAATAATTTTTAGCTGCATCTTTTCTGGAAAATAATTTTCGGTCTGTAGCAGTGTGTGGTACTCATTCTATTATGCCATCTGTACTAAGCTCCACCAGCTTGCAAATTACTAATAATTTTTAGCTGCATCTTGTCTGGAAAATAATTTTGGGCCTGTAGCAGTGTGCGGTACTCATTCTATTATGCCATCTATACTAAGTTCCACCAGCTTGCAAATTACTAATAATTTTTAGCTGCATCTTGTCTGGAAAATAATTTTGGGCCTGTAACAGTGTGCTGTACTCATTCTATTATGCCATCTATACTAGGCTCCACCAGCTTGCAAATTACTAATAATTTTTAGCTGCATCTTGTCTGGAAAATAATTTTGGGCCTGTAGCAGTGTGCGGTACTCATTCTATTATGCCATCTATACTAAGCTCCACCAGCTTGCAAATTACTAATAATTTTTAGCTGCATCTTTTCTGGAAAATAATTTTCGGCCTGTAGCAGTGTGTGGTACTCATTCTATTATGCCATCTATACTAAGCTCCACCAGCTTGCAAATTACTAATAATTTTTAGCTGCATCTTGTCTGGAAAATAATTTTGGGCCTGTAACAGTGTGCTGTACTCATTCTTTTATGCCATCTATACTAGGCTCCACCAGCTTGCAAATTACTAATAATTTTTAGCTGCATCTTGTCTGGAAAATAATTTTGGGCCTGTAGCAGTGTGCGGTACTCATTCTATTATGCCATCTATCCTAAGCTCCACCAGCTTGCAAATTACTAATAATTTTTAGCTGCATCTTTTCTGGAAAATAATTTTCGGCCTGTAGCAGTGTGTGGTACTCATTCTATTATGCCATCTATACTAAGCTCCACCAGCTTGCAAATTACTAATAATTTTTAGCTGCATCTTGTCTGGAAAATAATTTTGGGCCTGTAGCAGTGTGCGGTACTCATTCTATTATGCCATCTATACTAAGTTCCACCAGCTTGCAAATTACTAATAATTTTTAGCTGCATCTTGTCTGGAAAATAATTTTGGGCCTGTAACAGTGTGCTGTACTCATTCTATTATGCCATCTATACTAGGCTCCACCAGCTTGCAAATTACTAATAATTTTTAGCTGCATCTTGTCTGGAAAATAATTTTGGGCCTGTAGCAGTCTGCGGTACTCATTCTATTATGCCATCTATACTAAGCTCCACCAGCTTGCAAATTACTAATAATTTTTAGCTGCATCTTTTCTGGAAAATAATTTTCGGCCTGTAGCAGTGTGTGGTACTCATTCTATTATGCCATCTATACTAAGCTCCACCAGCTTGCAAATTACTAATCATTTTTAGCTGCATCTTGTCTGGAAAATAATTTTGGGCCTGTAACAGTGTGCTGTACTCATTCTTTTATGCCATCTATACTAGGCTCCACCAGCTTGCAAATTACTAATAATTTTTAGCTGCATCTTGTCTGGAAAATAATTTTGGGCCTGTAGCAGTGTGCGGTACTCATTCTATTATGCCATCTATCCTAAGCTCCACCAGCTTGCAAATTACTAATAATTTTTAGCTGCATCTTTTCTGGAAAATAATTTTCGGCCTGTAGCAGTGTGTGGTACTCATTCTATTATGCCATCTATACTAAGCTCCACCAGCTTGCAAATTACTAATAATTTTTAGCTGCATCTTGTCTGGAAAATAATTTTAGGCCTGTAGCAGTGTGCGGTACTCATTCTATTATGCCATCTATACTAAGTTCCACCAGCTTGCAAATTACTAATAATTTTTAGCTGCATCTTGTCTGGAAAATAATTTTGGGCCTGTAACAGTGTGCTGTACTCATTCTATTATGCCATCTATACTAGGCTCCACCAGCTTGCAAATTACTAATAATTTTTAGCTGCATCTTGTCTGGAAAATAATTTTGGGCCTGTAGCAGTCTGCGGTACTCATTCTATTATGCCATCTATACTAAGCTCCACCAGCTTGCAAATTACTAATAATTTTTAGCTGCATCTTTTCTGGAAAATAATTTTCGGCCTGTAGCAGTGTGTGGTACTCATTCTATTATGCCATCTATACTAAGCTCCACCAGCTTGCAAATTACTAATAATTTTTAGCTGCATCTTGTCTGGAAAATAATTTTGGGCCTGTAGCAGTCTGCGGTACTCATTCTATTATGCCATCTATACTAAGCTCCACCAGCTTGCAAATTACTAATAATTTTTAGCTGCATCTTTTCTGGAAAATAATTTTCGGCCTGTAGCAGTGTGTGGTACTCATTCTATTATGCCATCTATACTAAGCTCCACCAGCTTGCAAATTACTAATCATTTTTAGCTGCATCTTGTCTGGAAAATAATTTTGGGCACAGTAGCAGTGTGTGGTACTCATTCTAACCAACCGTTATAAGCAACTCTGGGGCAATTGATGGCACTTAAGTGGTGTCTGTGCCACAAATTTTTGGAAAAAATGGAGACTCTTTTTGGAGTCCCCTTGCTTTGTTTTACGTGACGTTGCCGTCGTCAATTAGAGGTGGGTTGGGTCTCAACCCCCCTTTTAACCCTAAGAAAATACATACACTATGGCTTGGGGTAACACAGATGGTTGAGTCTGAAGAGCTGTTTACTCAGAGGTCTGCTCCAAAGCTTCAGTGTCTGCTAGTCAGCGTAGTAACCCAGCTGCGAAGCAAGCTGCACCGCCTGTGTATCTAATAATAATTTTTAAATGCATCTAGCCTAGGCAGACTGTGGGGACCCCCAACCAAACCCAGACGCTCAGACCCCTAACACCCCCATTTCATTGACAATACAATCATGTAACTCTTACAACTGGATGGGTGAGGATCGGTCACAGCTTTATTAACTGTTTATACTCATTCCATTAGAAATGCATTTTATTTCTAAAATAATTCAGCTTGTTGCAGCATGCCCTGTGTCTCCAGTCTCCACTACGGCAAGTTGGCCAACAAGTGTAACTCTCCAACATGTCCTTTCTATTTCCAGGCCACGGAGGATCCTGCTTAATCGTATGCAGGACTCCAACCCCCATCCATCACTCTTAACGCTTGTTCCGCTCAGTCCTGGAGTCCTGACAGTAATATGTCCAGTCCAATATCCATTAAATGAACACCGTCGGGCCGTATGAGGCCTGCTTTATCTCCTTCCAGTTGCCGGTGTCGTATCACTACACAGCCTCTCTCTCTTATAAATTTTTCCATCCGAATATTTATTACCTGCCTTGTCCGTTCGATGGCCGTGATGTCTCACGCACCTTGCCATACCGTTCTCGGCACAATCTCTGACCGTACTATAGTTAGTTTTGTGAAAAATTCTCTGAAGCGCTCAATGTCTAGTTTCATTATTGCCATTAGTTATGCACTCTTGTGATAAGCTATGTCGTTTCCCCCGGTCTGTATAACTAAGATGACCGGACCTCTTGCCTCTCTCCCTACCTTGATTACCTCCATTAGTACCTGTGGCCATTGCAGGCCTCTAATACCTCTCCAGTTTAAATATGTGTTATGAAACTCCAATTTCCTCCTGCCTGGGCGGACTTTCACCCTTCTTTCTGCACAATATATATACAAGTTCTTAATCATTGCATAGCAAAAAACAGCAAGGAAGTGGTATTTATATGTCATGTCCTGCTATGCACCTGTTCAAGGCTGAGTTAATCAGAAATTTAAACACACATACCATGTTAAAATCGTATAGCATAGAAACAATGCATATAAATGTAAATAATCAAAAAGAAAAGAAGAAAAAAAGAACATATATATAATAATAATCTATAAATGATCACTCACAATGATATATCAAATCATGTCAGATGTTTAAATCCGCTGGTACACATGTATTTAAAGTATAAATCCACCAACTTTCTCTATTAAGGAGCTTTCTCCTATAATCATCCATCAAATTTACACCAATCGCCACGGCCCACGGAGAGGCCACCAAAGGCAATGAATCCTTCCTTATTTTGTATAGAGTCTACCAATACTTTTGGCGTATTAGCCCAGCTGCGAAGCAAGCTGCACCGCCTGTGTATCTAATGAGAATTTTTAACTGCATCTAGCCTAGGCAGACTGTGGGGACCCCCAACCAAACCCAGACGCTCTGCATCTAACCCAGCCAATCATTTGAGAGTATTGCTAGTAGCAGAGTCGCATTAGCATTAAACCTTGCATAGCCTGGGCAATTTTTCAGATCGCCAAGGATGACCCAACTCGTGTTATCTGTAACATTTGTCACCAAAAGCTAAGTAGAAGCCAAAAAATACAAAGTTTGAGTACTTCATGCATGAACCGTCACATGGATATGAAGCATAAGTTGCAGTGCGAAGCTCACTGTGCTGCAATGCGGCCTAGCGGGCCGGGACAACCACCATCTGCCCCACCTGTGTCATCCTGGGGAGACTAAAAGCTACTTCATTGTATTTTCCAAAAATTTGAGTTAATTACCACCACAGGAATGGTTTGGAAGAGGTATAAGAGTTTAAGTAGGACGTTCATTTTTAGTATACTTATTCTGCTGAACCAGGAAGAATCCTTCACCTTCCAAGAAGTAAGATGTTTATGGAGTTGTTCAATAAAGCACCCAAAATTAAGATAAAATAGATGGGAGAGGTCTCTATGAATACGAATTCCTAAGTATTTGATGCCCTGTGAAGGCCAGGCAAAGGGAAAGTTGGACTGGATGGAATCCTGTATGGATTTGGGGAGGGAGACATCAAGGGCCTCAGACTTCGCTGCATTGATTTTAAAATTTGACCATGTAACAAAGTGATCTATTTCAGTCATAACAGCAGGGATGGAAATATGTGATTGAGTGATATATACTAGGACATCATCAACAAATGCAGAGCACTTGTACTCGGTGCCTCCCACCTCAATCCCCCTAATATTGGGGTTATCGCGAATTGATGAGAGCAAGTGCTCCATCACTAGGATGTATAAGAGAGGGGACAGAGGACATCCCTGCCTTGTCCCATTGGTGATTATGAAAGGTGATGAAAATGTTCCATTTATCTTCAGCCTAGCTGATGGATTGCGATACATGGCCATGATTTTGGCTATAAAAGGGTCCCCTAGACCCCTACCCCAAGCTTTTTAAGAGAATAATATATGGCGTGCCAGGAGACTCTATGGAATGCTTTCTCAGCATCCAACGAGAGTATCTAATTACAATTTTTTAACTGCATCTAGCCCAGGCAATAATTTGGGCCTAGTAGCAGTGTCTGCTAGTCAAAGGAGTAGCCACCGCCTGTAGATCTAATTACAAATTTTTAACTGCATCTAGCCCACGAAATACTTTGGACCTAGTAGCAGTGTCTGCTAGTCAGCAGATTATCCCACCTGTTAAGCAAGCTACACCACCTGTAGTTTGGACACTTAATTTTTTCAAAGGAAATGTTTCGGGCCCCCGGGACACTCAGTGAAGAGCATTGGGGAGGCACCCCAAGGCACAGGAGCTGGGACTGGCGGTAGGATGCCTTGCGGTGGACCGCCAAGCTCGATCCTTATAAAAGCTTTTAACTGCAGCAGCTTTAGTGGACGCTACTGGAGCTGGAATTCCCGCGGCTGCTGGCATCAGACTTGCCCTCCAATCGATCCTTGTAAAAGGATTTCAAGTGTACTCATTCATATTACAGAGTCAATTTAAATTAAAAAGCTTAGACCTGCCTCCACCGCAGGGGGAATCGCTCGACCCACCAGCGGACAGGCACCAGTATTGGGAGAGGGGGGCTGGCCGTCAGGGTCTACCGTAGCTCTGGCACAAACCCGGCGACACGGAGGTCGCACGGGCAGGAACGGACTGGCCGTGTCAGCTTCACACTTTTTTGGTTTTAGAAGGGCATGACATGCCTATATCTGTGTCTCCCCCTCCTTTTACTCCTCCACCTCTTTTCTTTTCGCATGGCTATATGTACTTGTCACTTTTCCATGTGTTAGTTGTGTCTTCTGAGCAGTTTGTCAGGTTTTGGACACGTTTGAAGGTGTTTTCTATATGTTTCTATGTGTTTTTGTTTGCCTGCCATTGGTTTTAATTGTGATCGAAGGTGTCAGAGCCGCGGTGGACCTTGACGGCCAGCCCCCCTCTCCCAATACTGGTGCTTGTCTGCTGGTGGGTCGAGCCCCCTCGCGGTGGGGGGGGAGTAACATCTGCAGAAGAAAGACCATCTTCCAGCCAAACTAAGATGTCGACTTCTTTTCGTGGACAATGTGATACGATCCCTTTCTTACGGACACGCCCATCGCTACAAATTCCAGATGAGGCACAAAAACAGCAGGTGCTTCAACAGATATCAAGTGCTCCTTCAAGTGGGCTCTCCTCCACCTCAATTTCAACGTCACAAATACTCCAGTACTCAGAGGTGTCATCCCAATCGAAATTGCTTCCTCACAGCTCCCAAGTCTCCAGCTGCACATCTGAGTATGGGGTAACATAGATGGTTGAGTCTGCACAGCTGTTTACTCATGCTATAGCCTGGGAAATGGAGGTCTGCTCCAGAGCTTCTGTTAATCCAGACGAGGAAATGATCTGCACTGATGCCCAGAATCTTTATAAGTCGGATCCAGGACCAGATGAAGAAGGTTCTGAGCATAATGTAGACCCTCATTCCCAAACTGTAACTCCTGTTGGTGGAGACAATGATGAAGACGATGATGAGACTCAAATACTTGATTGGAGCGACAACTTGACTTTTCGGTCAGGGCAGGAAGAGGTTGGCTCTGAGGACGATGGGTGTGATAACACACAGGGTGATGATGACGAGGTTGGAGATCCCACTTACTGTCAACTCATTGTCAGCCAGTCGATGAGGTCAGCAGAGGAGGTGGAGGAGGATGTGACTAGCCCAGGGGATGGAGATGACTTGGTACCCGGGCCTTTGCCTGGCCTTAGGGATGTCGCGGTGGTCGGCTCCCTGGCCCGTACCCTGGGGTCACTCTTTAAAAGGGTGGATAATTGTTAATTTTATAAGAGTTTGTGATGCCACCTGTGGAATCTGGTGAGAAGCACCAGCGCTGCAGCAGTCCACTGAGGCCGGTGATAAGGCAGCTCAGTGGTATAGCTCTCCACAGGTGGAGCTAGGTCTCAGGGCAGCGTATGCAGGGGGAATGCAGGACAGGCGAGACCCAGCTGGGTCAGAGCAAGAACGGGAACGGACATGGTAGTCACTTCAGTACCTTTTACTGGAGGAAATTCAGGCACATCCCGGAGCACTGTAGGGTGAAGGGTGCATATCAGGATCCTCCCCAATGAGCGGGTGTAGGGCCTCCTGTTTCTTGCCTCTGCGTAGTAAGTTTCCGACCTGCCTGGAGCTAGGCCAACTTTGTCTCTGTCCTGTGCTGGCTGACCTTGTGGTAGGGCCTTCTCTTGGAGTTCACGCTCCCAGTATGCGGGGCCTAAGCGTCTCCTGGCTCTGTTACCTATCAGCACCTTAGCGATCTTGGGACTTGCAGTTCTCCAGGGATTCCGGTTATGCCTTACTGGGTCATAGAGATCCCGGTAAGCTCGGATCCAGTGTCCGGTAAATGCTTCGGGGTGAGCTGGTTAAGCTCCTGTACCCCTTATGTACTAACTCGCCACTCACCTTCGGCCTACTCGGGCCCTCACTAGGCTATACACACTAACGGCAGCTTGCTGCGCTTCACCAATCTTATGGCGCCGGCACACCTTAAGCTCTATCTGGGCTCCCTGAATCTAGCTAGCAGGAGCCTCGTGCTGAACTATTAACTGAGTTCTCTAGACTAGACTGAGCTCCACTGCAGACTGACCTCTCTTAGGCTTCTCTACTGCAGGAACTCTTCAGACGTCACCGATGCTATTGACGACGAGGTTAGGTTGCACCTTCCTGGACAGAGACGGAGTACTGGAAGCACGTCAACAACTGCATCCTCAACCACAACTCTGCCTCTGACCACATGTCGTAGTGGCTCTTCAGGTCGCATGGGCTCTAAGACTTGCATAGCCTGGGCATTTATTCAGATCGATAAGGATGACCCAACTCGTGTTATCTGTAATATTTGTCCCCAAAAGCTAAGTAGAGGCCAAAAAATCCATAGTTTGAGTACTTCATGCATGTACCGTCACATGGATATGAAGCATAAGTTGCAGTGGGAAGCTCACTGTGTTACAATGCGGCCTAGCGGGCTGGGCCAACCACCGTCTGCCCCATCTTGTGCATCCGCAGCCTCTTCATCCTCTGTGACAGGGGGGACAGCAGTCACACATGTTTTTGGACGCAGACCTGCCACCTCTTTACCCGCAACAGCCAGTGTGATTGGCAGGTCGTCAGTTCATTGGGAAGTGGAAACACCTGCTGGTGTTGAGCGCTCTCCGACATCGAGAGCACCACTTTTGGATCAAGGCAACCTAACATGTCCGCCTGCATCTTCCTCACAGACCGGCAGTTTGCCGGGGACACCCTACTCAGCCCCGTCTAAGCACAACAGCCAGCCCTCAGTCCCTCAGATGTGGAAAAGTAAAAGACCATTTCCTCCTAGCCATGAGAAAGCTAAGAGGTTGAATTTCACCATCTGCAAGCTGTTGGCTACAGAAATGCTGCCTTTCCGCCTGGAGGACACAGTGGCTTTTCGAGACCTTATGTCCGTCGCAGTGCCCCAGTACCAGATGCCCAGTCGGCACTACTTCTCAAAGAAAGGTGTGCCTGCACTCCACCAGCATGTCGCACACAACATCACCGCTTCTTTGAGAAACTCTATGTGTGACAGGGTGCATTTCACCACAGACATTTGGACGCGTAGGCATGGACAGGGGCGTTACATGTTGCTGACTGGGCACTGGGTAACTATGGTGACAGCAGGACAAGGGGCTGCTGTCCAAGTCTTGCCATCCCCACGAGTTGTGCGTCAATCCTCTTTATCTCAAAGTTCCTCCACTGTTTCTGCCTCCTCAACCTCCTCTCGGTCCTCCACCTGCACCCAAAGCCTGTCTTGTAATGCCACCTGCTTTCTAACTGCGCAGAAGGAATCCGGCACACCTCCTTACTATGCTGGCAGCAGGGCTCAACGGCATCAGTATTTACTTTGAAATGTCTGAGAAATGTGAGACACACAGCTGAGGAGTTGTGGTCAGCTCTGGAGACCCAGTTTCATGAATGGTTGTCTCCACTGGACCTGCAACCAGGGAAGGCCGTGTGCGACAATGCTGCAAACCTGGGTGCAGCCCTTCGCCGGGGCAATGTCACACACGTGCCTTGTATGGCTCACGTTTTGAACCTGGTTGTCCATAAATTTTTAGCCCACTATCCCGGACTAGATGGCCTTCTGCAGAGGGCACAGTCGCTGTGTGCTCTCTTCCGCCGTTCGCATCCCGCAGCTCAACGAGTTACATCTCTACAGAAGTCTTTGGGCCTGCGAGTTCACAGGCTGAAATGCGATGTGCTGACATGGTGGAATTCAACTCTGCACATGTTGCAGCGACTGTGGCAGCGCCGACAAGCCCTGGAGTAATACCTTCTGACGTATAGCCTGGGCCAACGAGATCCAGAGGTGGGGCAAATCACGCTGCAGGAGTGGTCTCAGATCAGGGACCTATGAAGTTCACGCGCCCCCTGGGCCATGGGGTACCCTGAGCCAGGCCGGTAGACGCTGGGGGTTGTAGTCACTGTGGCGGTGACCCAGTCCGTGACCCAGGGCGGTCAATCCAAAGGTAATTTGTATATATGGATTTTATAATGTCCGACTGCGCAACCTGTGGAGTGCGGCCAAAGGGGCCGCCGCTGCAGAACAGTCCTCTGAAGCTGGTGGTTTTGCAGCAATGGTATTATTACTCACCACAGGAAGAGTGTAGCTTCAGGGCAGTGTGGGTGGATGATGGTGGTTGTAGTGCAGGGAGTCAGTAATGAACACAGAGTCCGTGTGATGCAGTCCCAAGATCTTTACTCACAGTTGTTGCAGTCCAGATTACAGGTACCAGAGCAATCTCCCCCGTCGTGCTGTGCGTACTCAGTGAGGGGCTCAGTCCACCCCCAGATAGCTCCGGAGTACTTAGCAGGACCCCCTTCTGTGTGTCCTTTCTCTGGTCTTCTCCCTGCACCTCACACCCAGTGACACTTCTATCCGGTATCCTCGGGCCTTGGCGGGCGACGTGTGTTCCGTCCCCTGGGTCCTATGTGGCTACCTTCTTAGTGAGACTGGTGTGGACTTTGGCTTGCAGTACATGAAATGCTGCAGCCTCCGGTTTCTAGTTGAGCCTTGCTGTTTCTCCGCTAGTTGAGGTACCGGTTCCCCTTATCTGGCCTGACCCCTCTACCTCCTGGTAGCAGCGGGAGTACCGGTGGCCTTCTGCATGGCCCATAGCCCTAAGGTCCCTTCGGTTCCGGGAGCCTTCCTGCTCCCACTCCTCTGTTCTCTCCTTCAGTCCTGGGCCTCCCAGGCTAGGCTCGCCACCGGAGCAGAGCTCATGCCGAGCCTCTGCTCCTGTCACTTTTCCTCCTCTGACTGGCTTGCTCTTTCTAAGATGGCTTCCTATTTATACTCTCCCTGTCATGTGCACCCCTAAGCTGCTCCCCTAAGCACCCAATACATAGGACCCTCCCACCAGCTAGGGACCTGGGACTGTGTTCTCCCTTAGGAGCAATCTCGCCCTACCGCCACTGCGGGTATGTGTTTGATGCAGGTGTTAGGGTCCCGAGCCATACGCCTTCCTTACCTGAGGGTGAGATACCACACCTCTGGGTGAGATGCAGTAACTCTGTGGCGACTGAACCCTCAGGGGCGCCACAGACCCTTCTGCACAGTTTTGAAATGGCGACAAAGATGATTAGTGCTGACGACGATGCCATTATCAGCATGACTATTCTGGTGATTTACATGCTGGAGCACACATTAAACAGAATTCAGAGTCAGGTGGTGGGACAAGAGGAGGTGGAGGAAGTAGAGGAGTAGTCGTATGCGGAAGGGATAACATCTCGAAGGTCCAGACGGTTGGCAGCACCAAGGCGGCAGGCATGGGAGGGTGGGGGAGAGGGATTAACCAGGGCGCATGGTAGCAGCCAAACTGTTGAGGAAGGTGCAGGGGCCGAGGAAGAAGTGGAGGACGAACTGGCGATGGGCATGGAAGACTCATCAGATGAGGGAGACCTTGATCACATTTCTGTTGTGCGAGGTTGGGGGGAGAGGGCAGAGGAAGAAAGCATGATTCTTACCTCGCTACCAACACAACAAGAACTTGGTCCTCCTGGATGCGCAAGACACATGAGTGCCTTCTTGCTGCACTACCTGCAACACGACCCTCGGATTGTCAGAATTCGAAGTAATCCTGACTACTTGGTTGCCACACTCTTAGATCCCCGGTACAAAAGTAAAGTTGCCGAAATAATTCCTGCCATAAAAAGGGATTGACGCATGCAGGAGTATCTGCAGACGCTGTTGCAGAATCTTACATGTGCTTTTCCACAAAACACCAGTGGTGCACGTAGTGAATCTCACAGTTCTAACTTGCCAACCATGGGACTGTCGAGTCTTCATCACTCAAACCATAACAGTAACACAGTATCTGCTGGAAACAGCAATTTTGTGGAATCGTTTCACCACTTTTTTAGACCATCCTTTGCAAGGCCACAGGAGACAAGAAGTCTGACACATAGTCAATGCCTAGAGAGGATGGTACAGGAGTATCTCCAAGTGAACATCGAAGCCACGACTGTGTCACTGGACCCTTGCTCATTTTGGTATTCCAATCTGGAAAAATGTACGGAGCTCGCCACTCACGCCTTGGAGATCTTGTCATGCCCTGCAGCCAGCGTTCTCTCTGAACGTGTGTTCAGCGCTGCTGGTGGTGTGCTGACAGATAAGCGCACGCGGCTGTCCACTGAGAATGTAGACAGACACCCGTTCTTAAAGATGAACAAATCATGGATTCGCAAGGATATTTCTACCCCTGTGTCATCCTTGGAAGACTAAAAGCTTGAGGATTTGGTAAAATCAGCTCACCAACCGTTTAAAGCAACTGTGGGGCAATTGATGCCACTTAACCGTAGAACGCATGACCATAAAAATCTACACTTTCACATACCTGGGGCATTTTAGGCCCATGTGCAAATAACATGGAATAACTCAAACTCAAATGGCAAAAACTATATACATGAAGAATACCTAGAGTTTCAAAATTCTAACTAAAGTAATCTTGCAGAAAATAGAAAACAATTAACAGAGTGGGCCTGCGAGGCCCCAGGTATGCGTTCTAGGGTTAAGTGGTGTCTGTGCCACAATTTTGGGAAAAAATGGAGACTCTTTTTGGAGTCCCCTTGCTGTGTCTTACGTGACATTGGCATCGTCAATTCCAGGTGGGTTGGGTCGCTCCCCCTCCCCTATTAACTGTAAGAAACTACATACACTATGGCTTGGGGTAACACAGATGGTTGAGTCTGAAGAGCTGTTTACTCAGAGGTCTGCTCCAAATCTTCAGTGTCTGCTAGTCAGCGTAGAATTTTTAACTGCATCTAGCCTAGGCAATACTTTGGGCATAGTAGCCCAGCTGCGAAGCAATCTGCACCGCCTGTGTATCTAATAAGAATTTTTAAATGCATCCAAACCCAGACGCTCATTCCCCTTTCCTTGACAATACAATAATGTAACTCTCACAACGGGATGGGTGAGGATTGGTCACAGCTTTATTAACACTTTATACTCATTCCATTAGAAAGGCATTTTATTTCTAAAATAATTCAGCTTGTTGCAGCATGCCCTGGGTCTCCACTCCGGCAAGTTGGCCAACAAGTGTAACTCTCCAAAATGTCCTTTCTATTTCCAGGCCACAGAGGATCCTGCGTACTCGTATGCAGGACTCTGACCCCCACTCATCACTCTTAACGCTTGTTCCACTCAGTCCTGGAGTCCTGACAGGAATATGTCCAGTACAATATCCATTAAGTGAACACCGTCGGGCCGTATGAGGCCTGCTTTATCTCCTTCCATTTGTCGGTGTCGTATCACTACACCGCCTCTGTCTCTTCTAAATTTTGCCATCTGAATATTTATTACCCGCCTTGTCCGTTCGATGGCCGTGATGTCTCGCGCACCTTGCCATACCGCTATCGGCACAATCTCTGACCATACTATAGCTAGTTTTGTGAAAAATTCTCTGAAGCGCTCAGTGTCTAGTTTCATTATTGCCATTAGTTATGCGCTCTTGTGATGACCTAGGTTGTTTCCCCCGGCCTGTATAACTAAGATGACCAGACCTCTTGCCTCTCTCCCTACCTTGATTACCTCCATTAGTACCTGTGGCCATAGCAGGCCTCTAATACCTCTCCAGTTGAAATATGTGTTGTGAAACTCTAATTTCCTCCCGCCTGGGTGGACTTTCGCCCTTTTTTCTGCCCAATATATATACGAGTGGCCTATCACCCACACTGTTGGCTTAGCGTCACCTGTAAAAGAAACAAACCACGTTAGGATAACAAGTTCGGTCTTATGTATCTCGCCAAACACGTGGATCGCCATCTCCCTATCCTCTGAACTTCCGTTTCTGACAGTCCTGCTTTTGCTGCTTCCATGGCCGCGCCTATGCGGAATGAATGTGTCCCGTAATCTTTGGGGTGGTTCCCTGCCGATGTTATGCATTTATTAAATATAGCTTGGAACTGGTATCTTGATAATGGCATTCCATCAATGTGTGATAGGAAGAAATTACTTTGTGATCTGATGGTTAGATATGTTTTTACTATTGTTACCCGACTCAGTGTACCGTTTGTGGGTTGTAGAAGTACCCAAGTGCCCCTGCCAGCTGGAACAGTTTTCGATTGGTGTATGAGTAGTCGTATTGCATTATTGGCTATGACTACGTCCTGGTGTAATAAGCCTCCACTGGTGGTAATTTTGGATTGAGGGACAAATTCGCTTATGCATATCGCCCCGAAGTAGGCGATCACAAATGCAGTAGACAGTAGTGTTGCTTCAAATTGTGAGTGTCATGTTAATGGTGTTAGGGATATGATGTGAGAAATCAGTTTTAGTGACGTCTACACTCCTGACTTGGCTGACCCCTTTTCCACCCTTTTATGGATTGTCTGATGATGAATCTTTGTCACATCTCCCCAATTCAGTAGTTGGAAGTGAAATGCTACTCCGGTCAGACACCGCTGCGCTGACGCCCCTGATATGCCCCTCATCATTAGCTGGTGGAGAAATTCTATGGTGACTAGTGATCTGGCTTGTTCACATTGGTCAACCCGTCTGCCTGCTACTAGTCGTGTCCACTCTTCCCATGCCTTACCGTATGCTTGCCACGTCGACGGGGCAACTGACGCTCTGATTAATGGCATCAACTATTCGCCACTAGATCCCATAGGGAGGGTGGGCAACTGTTGCCCGATGGGTGGGCGTTGTGGAAGGGCTCTGTGAAAATCTGCCAATTGAATTGTTATAAAGCGTTAGCAGCAGCTTTAGACCCCTCAGAATAGTGGCTAGCGTGGACCCATACATTGTGTTTTAGGCACAGGAATGCTAGCCTGCGTAGCAGGCCTAGCACTGGGAGAGACGATGATGCCATCTTATTAATGCAGTGTGCTAGGCTGGTGTTTTTTGTTATGAAGCGTATATTTTTGTTAGCCAGGCGCGCGCCCCATATTTCTATTGCTACCACTATTGGGAAGAAAAATTATTTTCAGGGCTAGATGCAGCTAAAAAATTATTATTAATTTCAAAGCTGGTGGCCTAATACAATGAGTCCCGCACACTGTTAGAAGCACAAATATTTTTTCAGAGGTAGATGCAGAAAAAAATTGTTTTTAAATTGCAACCTGATGGAGGTCAGTATAGATGGACTAATAGACCAAGTCCCACACACCGCTAGAAGCCCAAATACTTTTTCAGAGCTAGATGCAGAAAAAAATTATATTTAATTTGCAACCTGATGGAGGTCAGTATAGATGGACTAATAGACCAAGTCCCACACAATGCTAGATGCCCAAATATTTTTTCAGAGGTAGATGCAGAAAAAAATTATATTCAATTTGCAACTGATGGAGGTCAGTATAGATGAACTAATAGACCAAGTCCCACACACCGCTAGAAGCCCAAATATTTTTTCAGAGCTAGATGCAGAAAAAAATTATTTTTAATTTGCAACCTGATGGAGGTCAGTATAGATGGACTAATAGACCAAGTCCCACACACTGCTAGAAGCCCAAATATTTAAACAGAGCTAGATGCAGAAAAAAATTATATTCAATTTGCAACCTGATGGAGGTCAGTATAGATGGACTAATAGACCAAGTCCCACACACTGCTAGAAGCCCAAATATTTTTTCAGAGCTAGATGCAGAAAAAAATTATATTCAATTTGCAACCTGATGGAGGTCAGTATAGGTGGACTAATAGACCAAGTCCCACACACTGCTAGAAGCTCAATTTTTTTTTACAGAGCTAGATGCAGAAAAAAAATATTTTTAATTTGCAACCTGATGGAGGTCAGTATAGATGGACTAATAGATCAAGTCCCACACACTGCTAGAAGCCCAAATATTTTTTCAGAGGTAGATGCAGAAAAAAATTATATTCAATTTGCAACCTGATGGAGGTCAGTATAGATGGACTAATAGACCAAGTCCCACACACCGCTAGAAACACAAATATGTTTTCAGAGGTAGATGCAGAAAAAAATTATATTGAATTTGCAACCTGATGGAGGTCAGTATAGATGGACTAGTAGAATGATGCTATGCCCAAAAGGTTTTACTTCACTAGGTGCAGTAAAGAAATTGGTATTCTATACACAGGTGGTGTAGCTTGCAACACAGATAGGCTTCTCCACTGACTAACACACTCTGCAATAGGCCAAAAAGGATTAGCTTTGCTAGATTTAGCCAAATGCTGTGAAAAAAACTTGCACAGCACTGGCACAGACCTGCCTGGCAAAAACTGATAGGAACTGATGTAACTTAGTCCTGAAAAGGACTGCAATTACAATTAGTCTTTACTCCCAACCTATCTATTTAAGATCACAGACCTGGCTGATAAAAGTCGTAGGAAATGCTGTAACCTAGTCCTTAAAAGGACTGCAATCATAACTCTTCCCTACTCCCAAGCTATCTGTAGATTTGTGTGAAAATTGGCTTGAAATTAACAAGGTATAGCGCACACAGCAACAGCGGTGCCGTCTAACACACAGCTGCAGCAGTGAGAAAATGGTAGCGACGGGGAAAATGGCTGGGTCTTATAGGGCAAGGACATGTGACATACACTGCCAATGACACATGCCCTTGCTTTTGTGAAAAAAAGTACTTCGCTACGTGTGTGCGCTGCTGATAGGCTGACCGATTGCACCTCCCCACTGTAAATGCGGGAAAGAGAAAAAAAAATGGAGATCTTCATTATTCCTGCAGAGATCCACCCCCTGCCCCTCCCCCCGCCCCTCTATACACTAAAACTGCGTATTAACATTAATTTTCAGCATTATCCAGTTATGATTTTGGGGCACGAACAGTTATCGAACATAACCTCGAACAGCTGAATTTTTTTCAAATCGTTCGTGTTCGCCGAACGTCTCGAACACCGCCCAAAACAGCTCGAATTTGAGATTGGCGAACAGTTCGAGTCGAACACCGCTCATCTCTAATCTTAAACTCCATTTAAAATGGGCAAGGTTTGTGTCAAGGGACGGGGAAGTGGACGTTATGGTGATGATGATAGTGGACACAGAGGTCATGGTCAAGATGTAACTGTGCCTGCTGACGGAGCACAAGAAACACCCACGTCATGTTGAACTACCTTCTTGTCCCAATTTCTAGGGGGCTGTGGAAAAAATGCTTGGATATGTGGTTTGAAGGAGAGATTAGAGTCCAGGGTTACCCCAAGAGCTGTTCACTTTTTCATCGATAAATTTGGGCCTCTCGACCTGCTAGCTTCAAGCAGGGCAACAGAAAATCACATGTAGCGATTTGAGGAGCCATGGTCACTCAAAGGTGACAGTGGGAAAGTGCAAATACTGTTGCAATTGGTGGATAATGATGAGACTCAAAAAACAGAAAGTCAGGAGGAGGAACAGGGTGCAGAAGTGGAAAACAAAGCAGTGGACGATGAAGTCATTAACCCAACCTGGCAAGGGGACATGTAGAGCAAGGACAGCAGCACACAGGGGGGAGGGAGGTGTAGCACCACAACAGGCAGGAACAAGCAGTGTGGTGGCCACAGACACAAGGTGGGCAACTGCTTCCCGGAACACCAACACAACGGAAGTTGCCAGTACAAGTGTTAGGGCTTCCCGAGTCTGGTTATTTTTTAAAAACTGTATAGATAACCCCAAAAAGGCCATTTGCAACATCTGTCAGGCCAGCATCAGCAAGAGCACCAAAACTACCAGCCTGACCACCACCAGCATGCTCAGGCACATGACAGCAAAGCACCTGTCAAGCTGGGTCAAACACCAAGGTCAAGAAACATTGTCTGCAGGTGACACCACTGCCTCTTCCGCTATTTTTCATGCACGTTAATCCCCTCTCCATGGCGCATGTGAAGCTGCCTCCCACTCTGCACCTGTCATCTCAGACTTGCAACCATCGCCATCCACGTCCTTGTCACTTTGCAGCGTTCAGTTGTCCCTACCACAGTTCTTGGAATGCAAGCGCAAGTATGCAGCCAGCCACCCACCCACAGGGTGCAATACTAAACTGCTACATTTTGGGACTGCTTTCACTTGAAATGTTGCCTTTTAGGCTTGTGAAGGCGGAAGCTTTCCACAACCTCATGGCGGCGGCGGACAGGTGTCCATATTCGGTCTCCAGCCGCCACTATTTCTCCTGGTATGGTCTCCGTCTTCCAAAAGTGCAAGTCCCAGAAAATTACCCGTGCCCTTCCCATTGCACTTAAGTGGGAAGGACCACCTAACCACAAACACGTGGACAAGTGAATGTGGCCAGTGACAGTACATCTCACTGGTGCATGTCTCCTAGACAATGACCAAATTATTCCTGATGGTTGGATCATCCATTTCCTTAGCTTTGTGTTACTTGTAATGCAAGCACAAGTATGCCAACCACCCACCCACCCACAGGCAAAAATACTAAAATGCCACATTTCTGGGCTGCTTGCCTGCACTTGATATGTTGCCTTTTCGGCTTGTGGAGGCGGAAGCTTTTGACAACCTCATGCCGGCGGTGGCCAGGTGTCCATACTCGGTCCCCAGCTGCCACTACTTCTCCTGGTATATTCTCTGCCTTCCACAAGCGCGGGTCCCAGAAAATTACCTGTGCCCTCCCCTGTGCACTTACTGGTAAGGACCGCCTAACCACAAACATGTGGACAGGAGAATGTGGCCAGGGAAGGTATGGAGCCAGTCCACAGTAAAAAAAAACAGCCATAGAGTGTCCAAGAACCTTTCCACACACTTTTGTTAGCTAGGGCTGCTTCTTGGCAGGGTTGGACGGGCCCATCAGAGAACCAGAGACTTCTCCGGTGGGCCGTGGCTTCTCCATCAGGAGAGTTCATAGTGCCGAGGTGAGGTCATGATGATGATGGAGGCCACCATCTCCTTATCTTGCTGGTACTTTTCTGTGGGAATCAGCTTGGCTCCAACTAGCCTGGAATATTTCCAGTGGTTTGGTATTGGCACTCGGTACCAGAAGCAAAGCCATCCACAATTTCCTTCTCAGGAATTTAATTTAGTAGACTAAGTGGCTGCCCAAATACATTAGTTTCTCACATAGGATCTGAAGATACTGAGTGGCAATAGATGCAAGTTTCCCCAGCATGTTAGATATCAGAGGGAGAACAGAGAGGGCATTACAGTGCTCAGTGATTAGCACTGAAGCCTTGCAGCGCTGTGGTCCAGTGTTCAAATCCCACCAAGGACATCATCTGCAAGTATTTTGCATATTCTCCCCATGTTTGCGTGGATTTCCCCCTCAGTAAAAAAGAAGCCATAGAGTATCCAGAAATCTTCCCACACACTTTTCATAGCCAGGGCTGCTTCTCAGCAGAGATAGACAGGCCTACCATAGAACCAGAGACTTCTCCGTTGGACCCTGGCTTCTCCATCAGGAGAGTTCATAGTGCCGAGGTGAGGTCATGATGATAATAGAGGCCACCATCTCCTTATCATGCTGCTGGTACTTTTCTGTGGGAATCAGCTTTGCTCCAACCAGCCTGGAATATTTCCAGTGGTTTGGTATTGGCACCCAGTACCAAAAGTGAAGCCATCCACAATTTCCTTCTCAGGAATTTTATTTGGTAGACTAAGTGGCTGCCCAAATACATTAGTTTCTCACAAAGGAGCTGAAGATTGAGTAGCAGTAGGTACAAGTTTCTTCAGCATGTTAGATATCAGAGGGAGAACAGAGGGGGCAGTACAGTAGCTCAGTGATTAGGACTGTAGCCTAGCAGCACTGGGGTCCAGTGCTCAACTCCCACCAAGGACAACATCTGCAAGGATTTTGTATGTTCTCCCCGTGTTTGCATGGGTTTCCCCCTCAGTAAAATAGCAGCCACAGAGTGTACTTTTCTTAGCCAAGGCTGCTTCTCGGCAGGGATGGACTGGAAAACCAGAGAACCAGAGAATCCTCCGGTGGGCCCTGGCTTCACCCTCAGGAGAATTCATAGTGCCGAGGTGAGGTCATGACTGCTTAGTTTTCTGTTACTTGGAATGCAAGTGCAAATATGCATCCAGCCACCCACAGGCCGTAATACTAAACTGCCACATTTCTGGACTGCTGCTTGCACTTGAGATGTTGCCTTTTAGGCTCATGGAGGCGGAAGCTTTCCACAACCTCATGACAGCGGCGTCTGGGTTTCCATATTTGGTCCCCAGCTGCCACTATTTCTCTCGTTATTGTCTCCGCCCTCCACAAGCGCAAGTCCCAGAACATTACCCGTGCCCTCCCCAGTGCACTTAAGTGGGAAGGATCACCTAACCACAAACACGTGCACAAGTGAATGTGGCCAGGGACGGATCATCTCACTGATGCATTCCACTGGGTCAATATTGTGGAAGCTTCCAGATCACGACTGGTGTGTGATGTGACTACTCGTTGTAAATCAATGTTGCAGATGTTTGGAATGATTTTGAGCAGCAGAGAGCAGTTGTTGAGTACCAGTTTCAATACGTCCATTGGCATTCAGGTCAGCCTCCGCACATAAGAACTGATGAGTGGGCATGGATGTCTGACATCTGTGCCCTCCTCCAAAACTTTGAGGACTCCACCAAGATGTTGAGCGGCGATGATGCCATAATTAGCGTCACCATCCCGCTTCTCTGTTTACTGAAATGCTTGCTGCTCAAAATTAAAGAGGAGGCATTGCAGGCGGAGCAAGGAACTGTACAGGAAGAGAACATATACAGTAATACTCTTGGTGAGAACAGGGAAGTTTTGGCTGTTGGCAGTCTGGCACACAAGGCCTTTACCTGCCTTTACCTTGACCATCGCAATTTACACATTTTGAGCATTACAGAAAACTGACACAGCATGAGAGAATGCTTGGAGACGGAGATGTGAGGTTCTGATTAAGGAGGATGTCAGTCTTAGATCAGTTGCAGAACAGAGGGCACAGGTGGGGTGATACACAGAAATGAGGCAAGAGTTATAGGGTGGTGCAGAACTGTGGACAGGTTGGTGGGTGAGAGAGATGAGTTTGTATTGTATTCAGTAGTGATTGTTTAACCTAACCCGTGCAAAGACTGGCACAGGGTAGAGACATCAGAGAAGCGGCCTAATATACTGTAAATACTACCCTGGCTGCTGCATTCAGAAAGGATTGGAGATAAGACAGTTTGTTTAGAGGGAGATTGATTAGAAGAGAGTTGCACTAGTGAATAAGAGTGACAGTAAGAGTTTTTGCAGTATCAAAGGTGAGAAAAGGTCAACTTCTGGAGAAGTTTTTAAGGTGCAGGTGATATAAGCGAGTGAGTGATTTTCCAAGTTGAAGTGTGTCAAATATGACTCCAATATAGCAGGCGTGCAAAGTGGGAGTTATGGTGGCAGCACCTAAAGGAAATTGCAAAGTCAGGTATAGGTAGGTTAGTAGAGGGAGGAAACCGAAGGAGTTAATTTTGGGAGATATTAAGTTCAGGCTCATGCTGAAGAATTATATAAAAAAAATTCCTATCTGACAACGCTGGCGGCAGAGGTCACAGTCAGACAGTTCACTGGACAATCAAGGAATACAAGCGAGGAAGACACAAACCAGATGCGGCAGAGGCAGGAGAACGCTGTCAAAGGTCTGAGACAGTTTTCTCAGACCCTCCCAGCGCCCAGGCCCTGATACATGGGGTACTCTGACAAGGAGGGAAAAGTTTTGGAAGATGCAAGCTGGACACGTGGCATGAACTGTCTTTCTATGCCTTGGAGGTCCTGGCCACAAGCGTTTTGTCACAGATATTTTTTAGTGCTAGCGGGGGGCATTATAACTGAGAAAACTGTAAGGCGCATCTGCCTGTCAACTGAAAATGCTGACAGGCTGACTCTTATAAAAATGAACAAGGGCTGAATTGGGCCAGACTTCTCAACACCACCAGATGATAACATCAAACAAACTCAAATCCAGTGGTTATTTTTTGGGGAGTCTATTCCCATTCACCCCTTCACACCCAGAAATGGGTATACCCTTCTGGAATTGTTCTATTTTATGTCACCCTCCTCCTTCTCCTCATCCTCCACCACCATATCACCAGGGAGACCATGATGCAACACCCACATAATTTTTTTAAGGGTGTTTCTGATTAGAGAAGAGCAAATATTTCAATATTCGTTTCGGATTAAAATCGCTGTTTTCGCAATATTAGCCAATGTAATTGTCAAATATTCAAAGAACATTGCTAAATCCCATTGGATTCAATGTGTGCCAAAACCAAGCATATACACAACACCTTCAAACGGGACCAAAAGCTGCCAAAACGCATCAATTTAGGGGAAAGTGTCATCAATTGACCCAGAGTACAAGTACTATAATTATTATTATTCATTATTATAGCACCATTTATTTCATCATGCTTTACATGTGAAAAGAAGTCACTGACTGGTACAAGAGCAGAGAGGACCCTGCCCATGAGGGCGCACAAACAGTCTATAAGGGATGGGTGAGGATACAATTAGTGAGGGTACAGCTGGTCGTGCAACAGTATGGTGGAGAGAGGGTTACTGCAGGTTGTAGGCTTGTCGGAAGAGGTGGGTCTTCAGCTTCCATTTAAAGGTTTCAACAGTAGGCAAGAGTCTGATATGTTGGGGTACACAGTTCAAGAGTAGAAGGGATGCGATTGTGGGTAGAGGAGAGAAGACGGGAGTATAGAAGGAGATTTTGTGAGGATCAGAGGTTGCATGCTGGTATGTACCGGGAGACTAGGTTACAGATATTTGGAGCAGACAGGTTGTGGATGGCTTTGCATGTCATGGTTACAGTTTTGAACCGAAGTCTCTGGCCAATGGGTAGCCAGTGAAGTGATCATAGATTGCAATGTTATAGATTGCTGGAGCCTGTCCACAGTAAAAAATAACAGCCATAGTGTGTCCAGGAACCATCCCACACACTTTTCTTAGCCAGGGCTGCTTCTCGTCAGGGTTTTACGGCAGGGTATTACCAGAGAATCTTCGGGTGGGCTTCTTCATCAGAAGAGTTCATGATAGCGCAAACTTTGCAGCTGCTATGGGGCTCTTGAGCGGGGGAGAAAGTTGGGCCCTCAAAATCAAATCCTCTGGTGGGCCTAATGCTTTTCACTGACACTGCTTCTCGGTGAGAGTTGTTTTTCACCACAGCCATATTTTTTAGCTCAGTGAAAGGACTGGCATAGAGGGAAACTATATCTACTCCAGCTCTCATTTCTCTGTCACCAGGTTCCCCCCATTGTCACACACGACCATGTCTGGCTATATGTTCAGCAGTGAGAGCCACAGATCAGACTGCTGTCTTACAGCTTTCAACATCTCTGCAGCAGTGGGCAGTTTGTCACCTAAGCATTAAGCATATTATCATTAGCACAGCCTGTTGCCTCTTGGCCAAGGCTGTGCTGCAGTGCTGTCAGCTTGTGACTGATGTAGTCATTTCGGAGATGTAGGAGGAGGTGCATAAGCTGAACAATGTGATTACATTGAGGTTACATTGGTGAGTCTGGTTTTTGTACTAAAGAAAGATCTTCCTGAGCAGCACGGTGGCTCAGTGGTTAGTGCAGCAGCCTTGTAGCGCTGGGGTCCTGGGTTCAAATCCCACCAAGGACAACATCTGCAAGGAGTTTGTATGTTCTCCCCGTGTTTGTGTTGGTTTTCTCCGGTTTCCTCCCACACTCCAAAGACTTACTGATAGAGAATGTAGATTGTGAGCCCCAATGGGGACAGCAATGATAATGTATGTGAATTGTAAAGCGCTGCGGAATATGTTGGCGCTATATAAATAAAAAGTTTATTATTACTGTGTTTTTATTTTTTTATTTACGTCTCTTCAAATGTGTATTGGAGTGCGTCCTAATTTTGGGCAGCCCTTGAAATTGTTGCATATGCAGTAACAGTATAGACACACTCCTTAATAATGGGAAGAACAATTCAAATAGATTCTATGTTGTAGAATATTAACTGTCTTATCTGAAATTCTTTTACCGGTGAGGTATCGCAGTATGGACAGCACATTACACCGATCCAGGCAGGTATTATTGCCTTATACTGGGTTCTGCTGGTGCTGCCCAAAAAAAAATAAAATCTATTCTATACGCTATCGATAACGCTGTCAGATGCATTTACAATAGGAACAGGAGCTGCTGCTAGGTGGTATCATGAGCATCTACACATGAGTTTTCATTCTGGTCACATAAATGTCTTCCACAGTCCATAACTTTCTTTTTTTTATTTCTTTGGTCTTATATACAAGTCATTACCCTGGAAAGAATGTTTCTTAACATTTTTTTCCATTTTAGCTTGTTTTTAGAATGTTTTTTTTTTGTCAGTCTGCAAAAGTGGCAAAATACTCTGACAACATTGTTCATAGATATGCTATTTGTCAGCGGCCAACTGAGAATAGGTTTGAACCCTCAACTGCAATAGTTCAATTGGAGTGTAATATTTGACACACTCACAATAGTTGCTGGATTATTAGGGTAGTCATACGGGATCACGTCTGATGGCCACGGTTTCAGACAGTCACCTAATAGTATGGTATTTGTCAGCGACCAAGTGTCAATTGGTTCAACAAAACACAGGTGGCTGATTTTAAAAGGAGAGAAATATTTGGCACGCTACACAAAATTTTTGCATAATTACGGCAGTCATATGGATCACGTGCGTCTGATCATTGAAAAAAGTTCCTCTGCTTCCACAATACAGTAATATGAATAAAACCAAAAAAATCTGTCTGTATTCTGAAAACAAGCAAATGGAGCAGTAAAATGGTGTACACGGACACAATGCTACAATCTATAAATAGAGGACAATATTTTCCACGTTCACTGGCTAGATTTGAACCACAGTTATATGTGATACGTCTGACAGAGAACCACAGTTTTAAATAGCAGGTCTGTAATTTACTAATACTATTCTTCACAGACACCTAGTGTGAATAATTTGACTGACAAACTGCAATGGAATGAAAATGGAAGAAATGTCTGATTTTGGAAGAGTCTTATAGGTGATATATCTGACAGAGAAACACAGTTTTAAATAGCAGGCCTGTAATTTACTAATACTATTCTTCACAGACACCTAGTGTGAATAGCTTGACTGACACACTTCAACAGAATGGAAAAGGAGGCCAATATTTTCCATGTTCAGTTTAAATTTCTGGATTTGTATCGCTGAAATTTGGAACAGATCTGGGTTTATTCTGCAGTGAGAACAAGCAAATGGAGCAGAAAAATAGTGTACTCTGGATTGCTTTTTAAGCAAATAACCAGAATAAAGATAGAAAAAAAATGCCCTGGCCCCTGATATCTGGGGCTATGTTCTCAAATATCTGTAATTATTACAGCAGCAGAAGACAGGACGTTCAATGGACCCTCTTGTGCTGTATCATACACTGCAGTCTAACACATACTCTGGCTGCCTCCCTAGCACTGATTATATGCAGGTGTATTAGTCCTCAGAAGTACTGTTAGTTCAGATGCATATATATATATATATATATATATATATATATATATATATATATATATATACAGTACAGACCAAAAGTTTGGACACACCTTCTCATTTAAAGATTTTTCTGTATTTTCATGACTATGAAAATTGTACATTCACACTGAAGGCATCAAAACTATGAATTAACACATGTGGAATTATATATTTAACAAAAAGTGTGAAACAACTGAAAATATGTCTTATATTCTAGGTTTTTCAAGGTAGCCACCTTTTGCTTTGATAACTGCTTTGCACACTCGTGACATTCTCTTAATGAGCTTCAAGAGGTAGTCACCGGAAATGGTCTTCCAACAATCTTGAAGGAGTTCCCAGAGATGCTTAGCACTTGTTGGCCCTTTTGCCTTCACTCTGCGGTCCAGCTCACCCCAAACCATCTCGATTGGGTTCAGGTCTGGTGACTGTGGAGGCCAGGTCATCTGGAGTAGCACCCCATCACTCTCCTTCTTGGTTAAATAGCCCTTACACAGCCTGGAGGTGTGTTTGGAGTCATTATCCTGTTGAAAAATAAATGATGGTCGAACTAAATGCAAACCGGATGGAATAGCATGTCGCTGCAAGATGCTGTGGTAGCCATGCTGGTTCAGTATGCCTTCAATTTTCAACAGTGTCACCAGCAAAGCACCCCCACATCATCACACCTCCTCCTCCATGCTTCCCGGTGGGAACCAGGCATGTAGAGTCCATCCGTTCACCTTTTCTGCGTCGCACAAAGACACGGTGGTTGGAACCAAAGATCTCAAATTTGGACTCATCAGACCAAAGCACAGATTTCCACTGGTCTAATGTCCATTCCTTGTGTTCTTTAGCCCAAACAAGTCTCTTCTGCTTATTTCCTGTCCTTAGCATTGGTTTCCTAGCAGATATTTTACCATGAAGGCCTGCTGCACAAAGTCTACTCTTAACAGTTGTTGTAGAGATGTGTCTGCTGCTAGAACTCTGTGTGGCATTGACCTGGACTGTAATCTGAGCTGCTGTTAACCTGCAATTTCTGAGGCTGGTGACTCGGATAAACTTATCCTCAGAAGCAGAGGTGACTCTTGGTCTTCCTTTCCTGGGGCGGTCCTCATGTAAGCCAGTTTCTTTGTAGCGCTTGATGGTTTTTGCAACTGCACTTGGGGACACTTTCAAAGTTTTCCCAATTTTTCAGACTGACTGACCTTCATTTCTTAAAGTAATGATGGCCACTCGTTATTCTTTACTTAGCTGCTTTTTTCTTGCCATAATACAAATTCTAACAGTCTATTCAGTAGGACTATCAGCTGTGTATCCACCTGACTTCTGCACAGCACAACTGATGGTCCCAACCCCATTCATAAGGCAAGAAATCCCACTTATTAAACCTGACTGGGCACACCTGTGAAGTGAAAACCATTTCCGGTGACTACCTCTTGAAGCTCATCAAGAGAATGCCAAGAGTGTGCAAAACAGTCATCAAAGCAAAAGGTGGCTACTTTGAAGAACCTAGAATATAAGACATATTTTCAGTTGCTTCACAGTTTTTGTTAAGTATATAATTCCACATGTGTTAATTCATAGTTTTGATGCCTTCAGTGTGAATGTACAATTTTCATAGTCATGAAAATACAGTAAAATCTTTAAATGAGAAGGTGTGTCCAAATTTTTGGTCTGTACTGTATATATATACAGTAGAGACCAAACGTTTGGACACACCTTCTCATTTAAAGATTTTTCTTTATTTTCATGACTATGAAAATTGTACATTCACACTGAAGGCATCAAAACTATGAATTAACAGATGTGGAATTATATATTTAACAAAAAAGTGTGAAACAACTGAAAATATGTCTTATATTCTAGGTTCTTCAAGGTAGCCACCTTTTGCTTTGATAACTGCTTTGCACACTCGTGACAATCTCTTAATGAGCTTCAAGAGGTAGTCACCGGAAATGGTCTTCCAACAATCTTGAAGGAGTTCCCAGAGATGCTTAGCACTTGTTGGCCCTTTTGCCTTCACTCTGCGGTCCAGCTCACCCCAAACCATCTCGATTGGGTTCAGGTCTGGTGACTGTGGAGGCCAGGTCATCTGGAGTAGCACCCCATCACTCTCCTTCTTGGTTAAATAGCCCTTACACAGCCTGGAGGTGTGTTTGGAGTCATTATCCTGTTGAAAAATAAATGATGGTCCAACTAAATGCAAACCGGATGGAATAGCATGCCGCTGCAAGATGCTGTGGTAGCCATGCTGGTTCAGTATGCCTTCAATTTTCAACAGTGTCACCAGCAAAGCACCCCCACATCATCACACCTCCTCCTCCATGCTTCCCGGTGGGAACCAGGCATGTAGAGTCCATCCGTTCACCTTTTCTGCGTCGCACAAAGACACGGTGGTTGGAACCAAAGATCTCAAATTTGGACTCATCAGACCAAAGCACAGATTTCCACTGGTCTAATGTCCATTCCTTGTGTTCTTTAGCCCAAACAAGTCTCTTCTGCTTATTTCCTGTCCTTAGCATTGGTTTCCTAGCAGATATTTTACCATGAAGGCCTGCTGCACAAAGTCTACTCTTAACAGTTGTTGTAGAGATGTGTCTGCTGCTAGAACTCTGTGTGGCATTGACCTGGACTGTAATCTGAGCTGCTGTTAACCTGCAATTTCTGAGGCTGGTGACTCGGATAAACTTATCCTCAGAAGCAGAGGTGACTCTTGGTCTTCCTTTCCTGGAGCGGTCCTCATGTAAGCCAGTTTCTTTGTAGCGCTTGATGGTTTTTGCAACTGCACTTGGGGACACTTTCAAAGTTTTCCCAATTTTTCAGACTGACTGACCTTCATTTCTTAAAGTAATGATGGCCACTCATCAAAAGCAGCTAAGTAAAGAAAAATGAATGGCCATCATTACTTTAAGAAATGAAGATCAGTCAGTCCGAAAAATTGGGCAAATTTTGAAAGCGTTCAAAGTGCAGTTGCAAAAACCATCAAGCGATACAATGAAACTGGCTTACATGAGGACCGCCCCAGGAAAGGAAGACAAAGAGTCACTTCTGCTTCTGAGGACAAGTTTATCCGAGTCACCAGCCTCAGAAATCACATGTTAACAGCAGCTCAGATTAGAGACTAGGTCAATGCCACACAGAGTTCTAGCAGCAGACACATCTCTACAACAACTGTTAAGAGGAGACTTTGTGAAGCAGGCCTTCATGGTAAAATAGCTGCTAGGAAACCACTGCTAAGGACAGGCAACAAGCAGAAGAGACTTGTTTGGGCTAAAGAACACAAGGAATGGACATTAGACCAGTGGAAATCTGTGCTTTGGTATGATGAGTCCAAATTTGAGATCTTTGGTTCCAACCACCGTGTCTTTGTGCGACGCAGAAAGGGGGAACGGATGGAGTCTACCTGCCTGGTTCCCACCGTGAAGCATGGAGGAGGAGATGTGATGCTGTGAGGGTGCTTTGCTGGTGATACTGTTGGGTATTTATTCAAAATTGAAGGCATACTGAACCTGCATGGCTACCATAGCATATTGTATCTGTAGCGTCGGCGTCCCTGCCTCCTGCTAGGCAGGGACGCTGTTCCCCTCACCTCTCTGCTCCGTGCCCGGCGGCTTCCTCCCGCTCTGCCTGCAGCGCCCGCTCTCCCCCGGTCACTGTTCTTAGGGCGCGCGCGCGCGCTCCCCCTCTCTTAAAGGGGCCGCATGCATCGCCCTAAGGAGTCCCCGGCCAATGGCCGGAGGATCCCTCCATATATAAGGCACCTCCTCCAAAATGGAGGTGCCCCAGCAATATTGTTGCACTGTTCATTACTCTGCTTCAGCCCTCAGGTCCCGTTGCCTGTTACCTGCCTGTTACCTGCCAGTTTCCTGCCAGTTGCCTGCCAGTTTGCTGCCTGATTCCTGCCAGTCATCCGCTTTCCTGCTTGATAGCCTGAGGTCCGACTGTCTGCCTTCCGACACCTGTCAGTCTGTCTATGCACCAGCTTGCCCACTCACCCGGGAGCGCTCACCTGCTACCTGCCTGATAGCCTACCTGGAGGCTCCGCCGTCACGTGCTGTGACCACCTGCCAGTCCAGAGACTCTTGCCCGCTCACCTGGGAGCGCTCACCTGCTACCTGCCTGATAGCCTACCTGGAGGCTCTGCCGTCATGTGCTGTGACCACCTGCCAGTCCAGAGACTCTTGCCCGCTCACCTGGGAGCGCTCACCTGCTACCTGCCTGTTAGCCTACCTAGAGGCTCCGCCGTCACGTGCTGTGACCACCTGCCAGTCCAGAGACTCTTGCCCGCTCACCTGGGAGCGCTCATCTGCTTCCTGCCTGTTAGCCTACCTAGAGGCTCCGCCGTCACGTGCTGTGACCACCTGCCAGTCCAGAGACTCTTGCCCGCTCACCTGGGAGTGCTCATCTGCTACCTGCCTGTTAGCCTACCTAGAGGCTCTGCCTTCACGTGCTGTGACCACCTGCTTATCCTGAGACTCTCGCCTGCTCACCTGGGAGCACTCATCTGCCATCTGCCTGCTAGCCTACCTGGAGGCTTAGCCATCACAGGTCGTACCTGCCCATTTACCCAGAGTCTGTCCCGGTCACTTGCTGTGACCTCCTGCCCTTTTACCCAGAGACTGCCCCGGTCACTTGCCGTGACCACCTGCCCGTTTACCCAGAGACTGCCCCGGTCACTTGCCGTGACCTCCTGCCCGTTTACCCAGAGACTGTCCCGGTCACTTGCTGTGACCTCCTGCCCGTTTACCCAGAGACTGTCCCGGTCACTTGCTGTGACCTCCTGCCCGTTTACCCAGAGACTGTCCCGGTCACTTGCTGTGACCTCCTGCCCGTTTACCCAGAGACTGTCCCGGTCACCTGCTGTGACCGCCTGCCTGTCTTCCCTGGTCGCCACCCGCTTCCTTACAAGGACAGCCCCCTTGTATAAGTTGCTCAGAGGTTCCGCCTCCCAGACCCGTTACAGTTTGCTCTGGCCATGGAACCCGGTGGCACCCAAGCTCCCTCGCTCTCGGACCTTTGTCATGAACTGTCCCGACAGAGGTCCCAACAGGAGTCCATCCTGGGTCACCTGCGGAATGTCAATACTCGCCTGGACACTTTGACTGCCCCACCAGCAACCACCAATACCATAGTATCCTGCTCTGGAATCCGGCTTTCTGCACCTCCTCGTTTCGGAGGCGACTCCGCTCAAGCCCGGGGCTTCATTAACCAGTGCACCCTGCACTTTGAACATCAGTCCCACCAGTTTAATTCCGACCGGGCCAAAGTAGCCTTCATCATGTCCCATCTCACGGGAGAGGCACTGGCTTGGCTAAATCCTCTATGGGAGAGAGGAGACCCTCTGTTGTCTGACCTGCCAGCCTTTCTCACGGCTTTCCGGAAGGTCTTCGACGAACCCGGACCGAGGACCTCATCCGCCTCATCTCTGCTACGCCTCCGTCAAGGGAGTCTCACCGTGGGCCAATATGCCATACGGTTCCGTACCCTTGCTTCGGAGCTGGCCTGGGATAACGACGCCCTGGTGTCCGTCTTCTGGGAGGGTCTGTCCGGCCGTATTAAAGATGAACTCGCCGGTCGGGACATTCCTACCACTCTCGACGACTTGATTACTCTTGCCACCCGGATTGACATCCGGTTCCAGGAGCGCGCTAGGGAGGTCACCCGTGAGAGGAGGATTCCACGTCTAGTCCCTACCTCTCAGAGACCCGTCACTCTCCAGGCACACTCACCTGAGCCTATACAGGTCGACCAGACCAAGATGGTCAAGACCAGTCAAGACTTACGTCGTGCCGAGGGGAGCTGTTTCTACTGTGGCAGTAAGGAGCATCGGTTCCGTTTCTGCCCTGAGAGGTCGGGAAACGCCTGTGTCTAGGTGCGCTCGGAGAGGTCGCCCTAGACAAAAGTAAATCCTCTCCATCCCTGATGCTGTCTGTTTCTATCTTCTGCGGAGAGAACCGCTATTTTGAACTGGCTCAACTTGACTCTGGAGCTGCTGGAAATCTCATCTCTCAATCCCTGGTAGAAAAATACCACATTCCCACCAAACCTCTGGCCGTACCTTTATCTGTCGCCGCCGTGGATGGGGGCCTCTTACCACATCCCATCCAACTCATCACCGAATCTCTGACTCTACAGGTGGGAATGCTGCATTCCGAGAGCATCTCCTTTCATGTTCTGCCTGGACTCTCTCACGCACTATTGCTTGGCCTGCCTTGGCTCCAGAAACATGCACCCGTGCTTGATTGGCAGACCGGAGAGGTCCTTCGCTGGGGACAGGACTGCCATAAGACTTGTCTAGTTCCCGTTCATCCTGCCCGTCCTTCTCCTACCCCAGCCAATCTGCCCGGTCTTCCGGTTCCCTATTGGTCTTATGCGGATGTCTTCAATAAAAAAGAGGCAGAGACTTTACCTCCTCATAGACCATACGACTGCCCAATCGACCTGATGCCCGGCTCTACTCCTCCCCGTGGGCGAATCTACCCTTTGTCCGCTGCTGAAACTCGGTCCATGTCTGAATATATTGAGGAGAACCTGGCTCGGGGATTTATCCGGAAATCTACCTCCCCAGCGGGAGCAGGCTTCTTCTTTGTCAAAAAGAAGGACGGCTCACTCCGTCCATGTATAGACTATAGAGGCCTAAACCAGATTACTGTGAAGAATAAATACCCCCTTCCGCTTATTCCTGGATTATTTGACCGTCTGAGTGGGGCTAGAATTTTCACCAAACTGGATCTCCGTGGGGCATATAACCTGGTCCGTATCCGTCAGGGGGATGAGTGGAAGATGGCATTCAATACCCGGGACGGCCACTATGAGTACCTTGTGATGCCCTTCGGTCTCTGTAACGCTCCTGCCGTCTTTCAAGAGTTGGTCAATGACATCTTCCGTCATCGTCTCTACTCCTGCGTGGTGGTGTACCTGGACGATATCTTGGTCTTCTCTCCGGATCTTCCTACTCACCAGAGGGACGTTCGTCAGGTCCTGCTCAGGCTCAGGCAGAACCACCTCTACGCTAAATATGAGAAGTGCATCTTTGAGCAGACCTCTCTTCCATTTCTGGGTTACATAATCTCTCAGACTGGTCTACAAATGGATCCTGAGAAACTGTCTGCCATCCAGAAGTGGCCCCGACCAGAGGGGTTGAAGGCTATTCAGCGGTTCCTGGGCTTCGCCAACTATTACCGCCTGTTCATACTGCACTTCTCTTCCCGGACCGCCCCTATCTCTGCTCTCACCCATAAAGGTACGAACCCCAGAGAATGGCCGCCCGAAGCTGAGGAGGCATTTCTTTCCTTAAAACAGGCCTTCCTCTCCGCCTCGGTGCTGCATCGTCCGGACGGCAACAAACAATTCTTCCTAGAAGTTGACGCATCCTCCTCCGGAGCTGGGGCGGTACTTACCCAAAAATCTTCTTCCGGAAGAAAGGTAACCTGCGGCTTTGTCTCCAAACTTTTCTCCTCTTCTGAGCGCAATTATTCTATAGGAGACCGAGAATTGTTGGCCATTAAGATGGCACTGGAGGAGTGGCGTTACCTGCTCGAGGGGGCTCTCCACCCGGTAATAATTTACACTGACCACAAGAACTTGGCATATCTCCAGAGCGCCCAGAGACTTAACTCGCGCCAAGCCCGGTGGTCTTTGCTTTTTGCCCGCTTTGATTTCATTCTTCATTTTCGTCCGGCTGACAAAAACATCAAAGCTGACGCCCTGTCCCGATCCTTTCTGGTGTCTGATCTTGAGGAGGAGCCTAAACACATCATCGATCCCGCCAGAGTAATGCAGGTAGCCCCCGTGGGCCTAAATCGTCTCCCTCCCGGTAAGACGTTCGTAACGGAGTCCAATCGGGAGAAGATTCTACACTGGGGTCACTCGTCTAAGCTAGCTGGGCACGCCGGTCAGAAAAAGACCCTCCAGCTTATTACCCGGCACTACTGGTGGCCTACCCTGCACAAGGATGTAATTGACTTTGGTTCTGCCTGTGTGTCCTGCGCCCGCAACAAAGTTCCGAGACACCTGCCTGCCGGCCGCCTTCTTCCTCTGCCTGTGCCTGCTGCCCCGTGGCAACATATAGCTATGGACTTCATAACAGATCTCCCCGTCTCTGCCGGTTGTACGGTCATTTGGGTGGTCGCTGACCGCTTTTCCAAAATGGCTAATTTTATTCCCCTGCCAGGCCTCCCGTCTGCTCCCAAGCTAGCTAAGGACTTTATCCGCCACATCTTCCATCTCCATGGTCTGCCTCTCCACATCGTGTCGGATCGTGGGGTTCAGTTCACCTCACGCTTCTGGAGAGCCACATGTAAACTGCTCGACGTCACCCTGGACTTCTCCTCCGCTTACCACCCACAGTCCAATGGTCAAGTGGAGCGCATCAATCAGAATTTGACCAGTTACCTCCGGCACTTCGTTAATGCCCACCATTCAGACTGGGTGGATCTCCTACCATGGGCCTAGTTCTCTTACAACAATCACGAGAGCGAATCTTCTTCTAAATCCCCGTTTTTTGTAGTCTTCGGTCAGCATCCTCGGATCCCTTTTCCTGTCTCCACCTCTGTGGACAACCCGGCCGCGGAATCTCTCGTTAGCAAATTTTCCTCCATTTGGGAGAGTACCCGATCCGCACTCCTTCAGTCGTCCGAGCGGATGAAGAGACACGCCGACAAAAAACGCCTGGATTCCCCACAATTTCGTCCAGGAGATAAAGTCTGGCTCTCATCCAAATATGTCCGGCTCAAGATTCCTTCCTATAAGTTAGGGACTCAGTTCATCGGCCCACTGGAGGTTATCAAACAGATCAACCCGGTGGCCTATAAATTGAAACTCCCGGCCAACTTACGGATCCCTAACTCCTTCCATGTATCTCTTCTCAAACCCGTGGTACTTAACTCCTTTTCCAAGTCTACAGGTACGCCTCTTGCTCCGGTTTCTGCTGAAGACGAGTTTGAGGTAGAGAACATTCTGGCCACCAAAAGGGTAAGAGGAAAGACCTTTTTTCAAGTGGATTGGAAGGGGTTTGGTCCTGAGGCGAGAACATGGGAGCCCCGGGAGAACATCCATGCCCCTCTCATCCTTGCTAAATTTCTGTCTGAAATAAAAAAGGGGGGCCTAAAGGGGGGGGTACTGTAGCGTCGGCGTCCCTGCCTCCTGCTAGGCAGGGACGCTGTTCCCCTCACCTCTCTGCTCCGTGCCCGGCGGCTTCCTCCCGCTCTGCCTGCAGCGCCCGCTCTCCCCCGGTCACTGTGCTTAGGGCGCGCGCGCTCCCCCTCTCTTAGAGGGGCCGCGCGCGTCGCCCTAAGGAGTCCCCGGCCAATGGCCGGAGGATCCCTCCATATATAAGGCACCTCCTCCAAAATGGAGGTGCCCGAGCAATGTTGTTGCACTGTTCACTACTCTGCTTCAGCCCTCAGGTCCCGTTGCCTGTTACCTGCCTGTTACCTGCCAGTTGCCTGCCAGTTGCCTGCCAGTTTGCTGCCTGATTCCTGCCAGTCATCCGCTTTCCTGCTTGCTAGCCTGAGGTCCGACGGTCTGCCTTCCGACACCTGTCAGTCTGTCTATGGACCAGCTTGCCCGCTCACCCGGGAGCGCTCACCTGCTACCTGCCTGATAGCCTACCTGGAGGCTCCGCCGTCACGTGCTGTGACCACCTGCCAGTCCAGAGACTCTTGCCCGCTCACCTGGGAGCGCTCACCTGCTACCTGCCTGTTAGCCTACCTAGAGGCTCCGCCGTCACGTGCTGTGACCACCTGCCAGTCCAGAGACTCTTACCCGCTCACCTGGGAGCGCTCATCTGCTACCTGCCTGTTAGCCTACCTAGAGGCTCCGCCGTCACGTGCTGTTACCACCTGCTTATCCTGAGACTCTCGCCTGCTCACCTGGGAGCACTCATCTGCCATCTGCCTGCTAGCCTATCCGGAGGCTTAGCCATCACAGGTCATACCTGCCTGTTTACCCAGAGTCTGTCCCGGTCACTTGCTGTGACCTCCTGCCCTTTTACCCAGAGACTGTACCGGTCACTTGCTGTGACCTCCTGCCCGTTTACCCAGAGACTGCCCCGGTCACTTGCCGTGACCACCTGCCCGTTTACCCAGAGACTGCCCCGGTCACTTGCCGTGACCTCCTGCCCGTTTACCCAGAGACTGTCCCGGTCACTTGCTGTGACCTCCTGCCCGTTTACCCAGAGACTGTCCCGGTCACTTGCTGTGACCTCCTGCCCGTTTACCCAGAGACTGTCCCGGTCACCTGCTGTGACCGCCTGCCTGTCTTCCCTGGTCGCCACCCGCTTCCTTACAAGGACAGCCCCCTTGTATAAGTTGCTCAGAGGTTCCGCCTCCCAGACCCGTTACAGTAGCAGCATGGTATTCCATCCGGTTTGCGTATAGTTGGACCATCATTTATTTTTCAACAGGACAATGACCCCAAACACACCTCCAGGCTGTGTAAGGGCTATTTGACCAAGAGGGAGAGTGATGGGGTGCTACGCCAGATGACCTGGCCTGCACAGTTACCAGACCTGAACCCAATCGAGATGGTTTGGGGTGAGCTGGACCGCAGAGTGAAGGCAAATGGGCCAACAAGTGCTAAACATCTCTGGGAACTCCTTCAAGATTGTTGGAAGACCATTTCCAGTGACTACCTCTTGAAGCTCATCAAGAGAATGCCAAGAGTGTGCAAAGAAGTCATCAAAGCAAAAGGTGGCTACTTTGAAGAACCTAGAATATAAGACATATTTTCAGTTGTTTCATACATTTTTGTTAAGTATTTAATTCCACATATGTTAATTCATTGTTTTGATGCCTTCAGTGTGAATGTACAATTTTCAAAGTCATGAAAATACAGAAAAATCTTTAAATGAGAAGGTGTGTCCAAACTTTTGGTCTGTGCTGTATATGTTGTGGAATACTTATACTAACAGGATGTTCAATGGACCCTCTTGTGCTGTATAATGCACTGCAGTCTGCCACATACCCTGCCTGCCTAACTCCTGCTATCACCACTGAATATATGCAGCTCGATTAGTCCTCAGAAGGACTGTTAATTCAGTTGGATATATATATATACACTGCTCAAAAAAATAAAGGGAACACTTAAAGAACAGAATATAACTCCAAGTAAATCAAACTTCTGTGAAATAAAACTGTCCACTTAGAAAGCAACAGTGATTGACAATCAATTTCACATGCTGTTGTGCAAATGGAATAGACAATAGATGGAAATTATTGGCAATTATCAAGACACAATAAAGGAGTTTCTCTGCAGGTGGGGACCACAGACCACATCTCAGTACCAATGCTTTCTTGACGATGTTTTGGTGACTTTTGAATGTTGGTTGTGCTTTCACACTCGTGGTAGCGTGAGTCAGACTCTACAACCCACAGAAGTTGCTCAGGTAGTGCAGCTCATCCAAGATGGCACATCAATGCGAGCTGTGGCAAGAAGGTTTGCTGTGTCTGTCAGCGTAGTGTCAAGAGGCTGAAGGCGCTACCAGAAGACAGGCCAGTACACCAGGAGACGTTGAGGGCGCTGTAGGAGGGCAACAACCCAGCAGCAGGAACAGGAGGAGCCCATCCAGAGCCCTGCAAAATGACCTCCAGTAGGCCACAAATGTGCAAGTGTAAGACACCGACTCCATGAGGGTGGTATGGGGACCCAACATCCACAGATGGGGGATGTGCTCACAGCCCAACACTGTGCTGGACGCTTGGCATTTGCCATAGAACACCAGGATTGGCAAAGTCGCCACTGACGCCCTGTGCTCTTCAAAGATAAAAGCAGGTTCACACTGAGCACATGTAACATAGTAACATAGTAACATAGTTTTTAAGGTTGAAGGAAGACTAAATCCATCTAGCTCAACCCATAACCTAACTTGTTGATCCAGAGGAAGGCAAAAAAAACCTTGTGGCAAACAATAAACTCCACATTGGGGAAAAAAATTCTTTCCCGACTCCATACGACAATCAGACTAGTTCCCTGGATCAACGCCCTATCAAGAAACCTAGTATTTATAACCTGTAATATTATACTTTTCAAGAAAGGCATCCATGCCCTTCTTAAATTTTAACAGTGAATCACTCATTACAACATCATGCGGCAGAGAGTTCCATAGTCTCACTGCTCTTACAGTAAAGAATCCCCGTCTGTGATTATGTTTAAACCTTCTTTCCTCCAGACGTAGAAGATGCCCCCTTGTCCCCGTCTCAGGCCTCAGAGTAAAAAGATCAGTAGAAAGGTCTTTGTACTGACCCCTCATATACTTGTACATAGTAATAAGATCACCCCTAAGCCTTCTTTTTTCCACAGTAAATAACCCCAAGTGTAATAACCTGTCTTAGTATTGCAGACCCCCCAGTCCTCTAATAACCTTGGTCGCTCTTCTCTGCACCCGCTCTAGTTCAGCTATGTCTTTCTTATACACGGGAGACCAGAACTGTACACAGTATTCTAAGTGTGGTCGCACTAATGACTTGTATAGAGGTAAAATTATGTTCTCCTCATGAGCATCTATGCCTCTTTTAATGCATCCCATTATTTTATTTGCCTTTGCAGCAGCAGCCTGACACTGGCCACTAAACGTGAGCTTGTCGTCCACCAATACACCCAGGTCTTTTTCAGTTACAGTTTTGCCCAGTGTTTTACAATTAAGCATATAATTATACATTTTATTTCCTCTGCCCAAGAGCATTACCTTACATTTATCCCCATTAAAGCTCATTTGCCATTTTTCAGCCCAAGCTTCTAGTTTACATAGATCCTCCTGTAATATAAAATTGTCCTCCTCTGTATTGATTACCCTGCAGAGTTTAGTGTCATCTGCAAATATTGAAATATTACTCTGTATGCCCCCTACAAGGTCATTAATAAATATGTTAAAAAGAAGGGGGCCCAATACTGACCCCTGTGGTACCCCACTGTTAACTGAGACCCAGTCTGAGTGTTTTCCATTAATAACCACCCTTGTTTCCTTTCACTGAGCCAATTCATAACCCACATACATATATTTTCTCCTATCCCCATTGTTCTCATTTTATGTATCAACCTTTCGTGTGGAACCGTATCAAAAGCTTTTGAAAAGTCCATATACACAACATCCACTGCATTTCCTTGGTCCAGTCCAGAACTTGCCTCCTCATAAAAACTGATCAGATTAGTTTGACAGGAACGGTCCCTCGTAAACCCATGTTGATATTGGGTCATGAGGTTATTCTTCTTCAGATACTCTAGTATAGCATCTCTTAGGAAACCCTCCAGGATTTTACCCACAGTAGAGGTTAAGCTTACCGGCCTATAATTTCCAAGATCAGTTTTTGTCCGCTTTTTGAATATTGGCACCACATTTGCTATACGCCAGTCTTGTGGTACAGACCCTGTTATTATGGAATCTTTAAAGATTAAAAATAATGGTCTATCTATGACGTTACTTAATTCCTGCAGTACTCGCGGGTGTATCCCATCCGGGCCCAGGGATTTGTCAACTTTAGTGATTTTTAGACGCCGCCGTACTTCCTGCTGGGTTAAGCAAGTGACATTTACTGGAGAATTTTTGTTATCACTAATCATGTTTTCTGTCATGCGATTTTCTTGAGTAAATACGGTTGAAAAAAAATCATTTAGCATATTGGCTTTTTCCTCATCCTCATCCACCATTTCACCCAGACTATCTTTAAGGGGGACAACACTATCGTTTTTTAGTTTTTTACTATTTATGTAGTTAAAGAATATTTTGGGGTTATTTTTACTTTCTCTGGCAATGATTCTCTCTGCCTCAATCTTTGCTGTCTTGATTTGGTTTTTACATAATTTATTTAATTTTCTATATTTATTTAATGCCTCATCACTACCTACTTGCTTTAGTTCTCTAAATGCTTTCTTTTTGTCAATTATTGTGCCCCTTACAGCTCTATTTAGCCATAATGGTTTCCTCCTATTTCTAGCATGTTTATTCCCATAGGGTATATATTGTACACAGGTCCTATTCAGGATGTTAATAAATGTCTCCCATTTGCTTTGTGGAGTTTTATGTCTCAGGATATTGGCCCAGTTTATTGCACTAAGATCATCTCTTAACCGTTGGAAATTTGCCTTCCTGAAGTTTAGTGTCCTTGTAACCCCTCTACTACACATCTTAGGTTACATGAAAACGTATTATTTTGTGATCACTATTACCCAAGTGACCCCCAACTCGTATATTTGATATGCGGTCTGGCCTATTGGTTAATATTAGGTCTAGCAGTGCCTCCCTTCTTGTTGGGTCCTGAACCAGTTGTGAAAGGTAATTGTCTCTCATAGTAGTCAAAAACCTATTTCCTTTGCTTGAACTACATGTTTCTGTCCCCCAATGTATTTCAGGATAGTTGAAGTCTCCCATAATAATGACTTCTCCTTGAGTCGCTACTTCATCTATTTGCTTTACGAGGATATTCTCCACTACTTCCATTATTTTTGGAGACTTATAACAAACTCCTATCAGTAATTTATTATTTTTTCCCCCTCCCCTTATCTCCACCCACAGGGACTCTACATTTTCATTAGATTCACATATATCCTCCCGCAAGACAGGTTTTAAGGATGATTTTACATATAAACACACCCCCCCCCCTCGCTTGTTTGTATGGTCATTTCTGAACAGACTATAGCCCTGCAAATTAATTGTCCAGTCATGGCTCTCGCCCAGCCACGTCTCAGATATCCCTACTATGTCATAATTATTTTCCAACAAAATTAATTCTAATTCCTCCATTTTGTTGGTGAGGCTTCTGGCATTAGTGTAGATGCATTTTATTTATCTCTCTGTACTTCTATTCCTTCTTACTTTATTGACTGTTCTAACCCCACCCCCAATTTCTTTATTTGTGCCCAGGTCACTATCTGCACTATCTTCCCCACCTATAAAATGAATACCCTCCTCCCCAATCCCTAGTTTAAACACTCCTCCAACCTTCTAGCCATTTTCTCCCCCAGCACAGCTGCACCCTCCCCATTAAGGTGCAGCCGGTCCCTAGTGTAGAGTCTGTAGCCAACTGAGAAGTCGGCCCAGTTCTCCAGGAACCCAAATCCCTCCTTCCTACACCAGTTCTTGAGCCACTTATTTATCTCCCTAATCTCCCGTTGCCTCTCTGGCGTGGCACGTGGTACCGGTAGTATTTCAGAGAATACCACCTTGGAGGTCCTTGCTTTCAGCCTGCAGCCTAATTCCCTGAAATCATCTGTAAGGACCTTCCACCTACCTCTAACTTTGTCATTTGTGCCAATGTGCACCATGACCGCTGGGTCCTCTCCCGCCCCTCCCAGTAATCTGTCAACCTGATCAGCGATGTGCCGGACTCGAGCGCCAGGTAGGCAGCACACTGTTCGACGATCCCTGTCTTTGTGACAGATTGCCCTATCTGTTCCTCTAATAATTGAGTCCCCCACTACCAGCACCTGCCTGGCCTGCCCTACTCTCCTATTTCCCTCTTTACTGGAGCTGACATTCCTCCGGCTTTCAGGGGACATGCCTTGCTGCAGTAGTGCTACCCCTGTACCATCACTCCCCTCATATGCCAACTTTGCAAACTTATTGGGGTGTGCCAGATCAGGACGAGCCTCCCTGGCACTCTTCCCTCTACCACCCCTTCTAACTGTCACCCAACTAGCGACCTCACTGTCCTGCAGCTCCCGACTACCACCCACCCCCACATCTACCCCAGTGAGCTGCTGCTCAGTAAGCAGCAAACTCCTTTCCATATTGTCAATGGATCTCAGGGTTGCCAGCTGCTCATTTAGATCCAGTATCTGTTCTTCCAAACGCACAACATGCACACATCTCGCGAAGCAGTAAGCAGCCTCGACCGGCTGTTCAAGGAATACAAATGTAGCACCCCGAGGACTCGGCTGCTACAGGAGTATTGCACCTCGAACCAGAGGTGTGGTATTCCACTCCCGGGTAAGGATGGAGTGTGGAACGGGGCTCAGTTAGCTGCATACACCACACACACCCCATTTCCGGGGGACAGATCAACGGTACTCCCACCAGATAGATGTGCAGGTACGACAGCGTCTGTCCCTGGCTGGAGTGGGGAGGGGGGAGGAATATCCCAGTGGTGTAGGAGCAGAGAGGGGAAGGACTCTGGGCATAGGTAGGAGCCCATTGGGTGCTGGTCACCTGGGCTCGGGTGTCAGAACGGAGTATATAAGGTGGGCACCATCTTAGATCAGTGTGCAGTGCAGTGCAGAGTGCAGTCCGGTTAGTTCAGTTCAGAGAGGAGCTCAGCCAGAGAGGGCTGACAGGGAGCTGTGGCTCAGTCCGGGCCCAGTTCCAGAGCCAGGCCTGAAGTGGAGGCCTGAGGCAGAGAGAGAGAGAAGGAAGAAGAAGAAGGAACAGAAACACAAGGAAAGGCCCAGAGACGCAAGCAAAGAGGGAACCCTGAGATCCCACGAGATAACGGGTGAAGGGTTGGCAGAGCAGGGTACCGGATCCCAAACTGGTGGAGGCCAATTATCCTTAGCCAGGAACCGGAGGTCGTGGTCAAGTTTTGGCGTGACCCCTCACCATATCCACCAGGAAGGCACGCCATAGAGGGTCAGGGAAACCGGAGAGAGGTTTGACCAACAGAAGGCCCGAGGAAGCTGGACAAAAGTGGGTCCCTGGTGGGGACGGCCAGTAGAGAGGAAGAGAAGGGAGCCCTGGACCACGCTCTGAAATCGCCTGGGAGTTGGCCGAGTCCCGCACCTGGTGGGCGCAGCACGGCTCGGGTGGTCACTCTCGGCCAGGGGTGACCTGAACCAAAATCGTGAGTAAAGATTTGGAAACTGCAACACACGTCTCTGGGGTTCCTTGTCGCACCAGCACCATCAGTACTGGGACACTCGCACCATCACTCCCATCATTATCCACACTAGCTGCCCTGAGGCAATACTCCTCCCGTGGGGAGTCATCCCATGCTAAGCTGCACAAACAACATCAGCCTCAGCGGTTTGCAGTGCAGCGGCGGTCCCCACTGACCGCAATCCACGGGTGGCGTAGTCGAACACTATAAAAGCTTATACTAAATTCCGCCACTTAGTTTGACACCCTGGGCACGGACCGGGTCACCGCCACGAGGACTACTAACCCAATCGGATCCGGCTCCGGGTATTCCCCACGTGCGCAACGCTACACAACATGGCCCAGGGGGCGCGTCACATACATGTGGCAAGATGTACACTGGATAGCATTGTCAATAATGGAGCTCATTTCCTAATGGGGATTGCAATATACAGAATGTTAAGTAAAAAGTAAAGTAAAGAAATTAATGAAATACAGTCAGCAATTCAGTCCAAAGTCCTCCCTTCCAAACTCCCTGAATACAAAGTCACTGAAAAACAAGTCACACACTTACTTTCGTTCGCACTTGCGCTCCGGACACACGTAGCTCGTTCACACTCGCAAACTAAGAGATTTAAAGAGTTTTTTTTCCCTTTTCCAGCAATGCACACTTCACCTCAATGCACTTCCAAAAGACGTGACAGACGTGACAGAGTCTGGAGACGCCGTGGAGAGCGATCTGCAGCCTGCAGCATCCTTCAGCATGACTGGTTTGGCAGTGGGTCAGTAATTGTATGGGGTGGCATTTCTTTGGAGGGCTGCACAGCCTTCCATGTTCTCGCCAGAGCTAGCCTGACTGCCATTAGGTACTGAGATGAGATCCTCAGACCTCTTGTAAGACCATATGCTGGTGCGGTTGGCCGAAGGTTTCTTCTACTGCAGAACAATGCCATTCCTCATGTGGCTGGAGGGTGTCAGCAGCTCCTGCAAGATGAAGGCATTGAAGCTATGGAGTGGCCCACCCATTCCCCATATCTGATTGAGCACATCTGGGACATCATGCCTCGCTCCATCCACCAACGTCACGTTGTACCACAGACTTTCCAGGAGTTGGCGGATGCTTAAGTGCAGGTCTGGGAGGAGATCCCACAGGAGACCATCCGCAACCTCATCAGGAGCATGCCCAGACATTGTAAGGAGGTCATACAGGCACGCGGAGGCCACACACAATAGTGAGCCTCATTTTGACTAGTTTTAAGGACATTACATCAAAGTTGGATCAGCCTGTAGTGTGTTTTTCCACTTGAATTTTGGGGGTGACTCCAAATCCATGCCTCCATTGATTAATAAATTTGATTTCCATTGATGATTTTTGTGTGATTTTGTTGTCAGCACATTCAACTTTGTACAGAACAAAGCATTCATTGAGAATATTTCATTCATTCAGATGTAGGATGTGTTATTTGAGTGTTCCCGTTATTTTTTTAAGCAGTGTATATATATATATCTATACAGTACACACCTTCTCATTTAAAGATTTTTCTGTATTTTCATGACTATGAAAATTGTACATTCACACTGAAGGCATCAAAACTATGAATTAACACATGTGGAATTACATAAGTAACAAAATCATGAAAATACAGAAAAATTTTTAAATGAGAAGGTGTGTCCAAACTTTTGGTCTGTACAGTATATATATATATATATATATATATATATATATATATATATATATATATATATATATATGTATGTTGTGGAATACCTATGCTAACCATAAACAAGCAAATTTCTCCCTGATGCAGCAGCACCTCTCCCTACTCTGCCTGATTCCGGGGTAGACTGTGACGAGCATTGCGGCGCCAGGTCTTATATAGACCTGATGATGTTGTGCGGCTAGCCAATCACTGTAATGCCACAACCAACATGGCTACGGCATTACAGTACAAACACATGGGCCATGCACAAGGTGAAAAAGTCAGTAGGACAGTGTTCACACCACCAAAATACTGAAGCACACAAAGACACTGTAAACCAAACGTAAAAAAATTCCCTGTTGTAAAAAAGTAACAGTAAACAGCAAGTGCTAGTAAAAAGATGATAACAAACAGGGTATTTGGTTGACACGTTTTTTGCAAAAAATGTATACTAAGCCGCTCTACCAAGGTAATGCACATAAGAGCAGTACCTAACTGATGCATTTAAAAACTGATTGTGTATAGTACCTATATGAGCAGATCAGACAGGTAATGTCCAGGTGAAACCGCGGCAGAGAACGGCATTTATGTGCATGGCCCTTAAGGGAGGTTACTTTTTTACAACAGAGTATTTTTATACATTTGCTTTACTGTGTCTTTGTGTGTTTCAGTCTTTTGGTGCTGTGAACACTGTCCTACAGACTTGTTCACCGTGTGCATGGCCCATGTGTTTGTATTCAATTTGTTTCTTGCTTTTTCAAGATTAGGGAGGTCTCCACCCCTCCCTTATGGGCCATGCACATAAATTCCGTTTTCTGCAGCATGTCCACATGGAGATTATCTGTCTGATCTGCTCATATAGGTACTATACACATGATCAATTTTTAAATACATCAGTTAGGGACTGCTCTGATGTGGGTTACCTTGACGTTGGTAGAGCGGCTTAGTATACATTTCTGGCAAAAAACGTGTCAACTAAATACCCAGTTTTTATCATCTTTTTACTAGCACTTGCTGTTTACTGTTACTCTTTTACAACATAGTATTTTTATACGTTTGTTTTACTGTGTCTTTGTGTGTTTCAGTCTTATGTTGGTGTGAACACTGTGCTACAGAGTATTTTTATACATTTGTTTCACTGTGTCTTTGTGCGTTTACGGCATTACAGTGCTTGGCAGGCAATCCCTGCATGTTCAATGGCACTATAAAGAGTGCCAAACATGCAGGGAGGGGACCAGAGTTCCCACCCGAGCAACCAGGAAATACTCACCAAGCACCGAGCTTGTCGAGCACAGTGATTAGTGTTGAGCCACCCCCGTAGTGTTCGAGTTCGGTTCGGTTCGTCGAACACCCATCATATTTTGGGGGTGCTTTTCTGCAAAGTTAACAGGACGATTACACCATATTGAAGGGAGGATGGATGGGGTCATATGTCATGAAATTTTGGCCAACAACCTCCTTCCGCTAGTAAGTGCATTGACGATGGGTCATGGTTGGGTGACAATGACCCGAAACACACAGCTGGGGAAATTAAGGAGTGATTCTGTTAGAAGCATTTCAAGGTCCTTGAGTTGCCTAACCAGTCTCCAGTCCTGAATCCAATAGAAAATCTTTGGAGGCAGCTGAAACTCAATGTTGCCCAGTAACAGCCCTGTAAAAGCCCTGAAACATGATAGATCTGGAGAAGATCTGTATGGAGGAGTGAGCCAAACTGCTGCAAGTGTGCAAACTTGGTCAAGAACTACAGAAAACATAACCACTGTACTTGCAAATAAATGTTTTTGTATTAAATATTAAAGGGGTTTTCCAATGAATAAAAGTTCTTTTTAATCAATACATCTTTGAATAATAAAAACTTCCTCAATTGGATATATTTAAGTAAAATATTCCTGTGCAGAGATATTCTTATAAATGTGCCCCTGCTGTGTGCTGTGTAATGGATGTGTTTGACCATGCAGGAACATGGTCTGATCATACCACATCTCCTGGCCAGAGGGAGGGGGGGGGATATATTGTCATTACAGCAGGGGATCACAGCTGATTCTTTTTGTGAGGTAAAACATTTTTCTGCCTGTTTTTAAACAATGTTTTACTTCAAAGAAAGAATCAGCTGTGATCCCTTGCTGTAATATCTGTATAATCTCTTTTGCATCCTCCTCTGCCCAGGAGCTGTGGTATAATCAGACCATGTTCCAGCACTGTGAGACACAGCATTACACAGTACACAGCAGGGGCACATTTATAAAATTTTCTCAGCACAAGAACATTTTAGTTAAACACATTCAATTGTGGAAGTTATTATTATTGTTTTTCTATTGTAGAAAATACTTATTTCTTGCAATAAAATGCAAATTAATTATGTAAAAATCATACAATGTGATTTTCTGGATTTCTTTTCAGATTATGTCTCTTACAGTTGAAATGTACCTACGATAAAAATTACAGACCTCTCCATTCTTTGTTGGTGGGAAAACTTGCAAAATCGGCAATGAATCAAATAGTTATTTTCCCCACTGTAGTATGATTCTCCCACAGTGAATTTCCCCACAGTATCCCCCAAAATAACAGTATTATAACTAGTGTTGAGCCACCCCCGTAGTGTTCGAGTTCGGTTCGGTTCGTCGAACACCCGTGTGTTCGCCGAACTGTTCGTCGAACTGTTCGTCGAACACCTTCGAACACCGTTAAAACCAATGGCAGGCAAACAAAAACACATAGAAACACATAGAAAACACCTTCAAAGGTGTCCAAAAGCTGACAAACTGCTCAGAAGACACAACTAACACATGGAAAAGTGACAAGTACATATAGTCATGCGAAAAGAAAAGAGGTGGAGGAGTAAAAGGAGGAGGAGACACAGATATAGGCATGTCATGCCCTTCTAAAATCCAAAAAGTGAGAAGCCGACACGTTCAGTCCGCTCCTGCCCGTGCCACCTCCGTGTCGCCGGGTTTGTGCCAGAGCCGCGGTGAACCCTGACGGCCAGCCCCCCTCTCCCAATACTGGTGCCTGTCCGCTGGTGGGTCGAGCGAGCCCCCCTGTGGTGGAGGCAGCTCTAAGCTTTTTAATTTAAATTGTCTCTCTAATTTGAATAAATACACTTTAAATCCATTTACAAGGATCTATTGGAGGGCAAGTCTCATGCCAGCAGCCGCGTAATTCCAGCTCCAGTAGCGTCCACTAAAGCTGCTGCAGTTAAAAAGCTTTTATAAGGATCGAGCTCGGCTGTCCACCATAAAGGCATCCTACTGCCAGTCCGAGCCCCTATGCCTTGGGGTGCCTCCTGATGCTCTTCACTGAGTATCCCGTGGTCCCGAAGCATTTCCTTTGAAAAAATGAAGTGTCCAAACTACAGGTGGTGTAGCTTGCTTAACAGCCGGGATAATCCGCTGACTAGCAGTCCCTGCTACTAGGCACAAAGTAATTCCTGGGCTAGATGCAGTTAAAAATTTGTAATTAGATACTCTCGTTGGATGCTGAGAAAGCATTCCATAGAGTCTCCTGGCACGCCATATATTATTCTCTTAAAAAGCTTGGGGTAGGGGTCTAGCGGACCCTTTTATAGCCAAAATCACGGCCATGTATCGCAATACGTCACCTAGGCTGAAGATAAATGGAACTGTAGCACCCTGAGGGCTCGGTTGCTACAGAGGTATTGCACCTCACCCAGAGGTGTGATATCTCACTCTCAGGTAAGGATGTAGTGTGGATCAGGACCCGACACCTGTATGCATTACACCACATTGCCGTGGGGCAGGGCGACCAATATGCCCCTGAGATGGGCACGACAGTCCCTGTCCCTGGCTGGAGTGGGGGGAGGGAACACTGAGGAAGGGGAACCCTGTAGTGCAGGAGCAGGGAGGAAGCTGTTCCTGGGTGCATTGAGAAGGGAGTATAAAAGGTGGGCACCATCTTAGTTCAGTGCAGAGAAGTCTGAGCAGAAGTGGCAGGGAGCAGGGGCTCTGCATGAGCTCTGCTCCGGAGGCGGGCCTAGTAACAGAGGCCCAGGCCTGGAAGAGGGAGAAGGAAGGAAGAGGAGCGGAGAAGGCTCCAGGAACGAGGAATGAAGGGATCTCAGGGGTGCGGACGGGCGAGTCGCCACCGCACGCCCGAATCCACCTGCGTGGAGGGGTCAGGCCAAAGGGGGAGACCGGTCCCCGAAACTAGTGGAGGCAGGAAATGACCCTCAGCTAGAAACAGGAGGCTGTGACATGTTATGTGGCGCAGCCCCTCGCTACACCCGCTAGGAAGGCACCACATAGGGTCAGGGAAACTGGCGCCAAGTTTACCAAGAGGAGGCCCGAGGCAGCAGGACAGAAGGGTTGGTAAGAAAGGACAGACAAAGGACACACAAAGGGGGTCCTGTGAAGCGCTCCAAAGTTATCTGGGAGTTGTCTGAGCCCCTCACCTGGTGAGCACAGTACGACGTGGGCAGCCGTTACCTGCAGACGTGGTCTGGATAATAAGAACTGTGAGTAAAGGCCCTGGACTGCATCACTGACTCTGTGTCATTACTGCTGCTGCCCTGCACCATCACCCCCATCCTCCGCATACACTGCCCTGAGGCTATACTCCTCCCGTGGGGAGTTATGTTATGCTCTGCTTCACCCACAACACCAGCCTCAGCGGTCTGCCCTGGAGCGGCGGTTCACTCTGACCGCAATCCACGGGTGGCGTAGTCGGACATTTAAACATCAAAACCACATAAACAGTTCCGCCACTGGTTTGACCGCCCTGAGCCACGGAACCGGGTTGCCGCCACGGAGACTACAACCACCAGCATCCACCAAAAAGGGTCCGGCTCCGGGTGTCCCAAGGGCCAGGGGGCGCGTCAGAACATTTTCATCACCTTTCACAATCACCAATGGGACAAGGCAGGGATGTTCTCTGTCCCCTCTCTTATACATCCTAGTGACGGAGCACCTGCTCTCATCAATTCGCCATAACCCCAATATTAGGTGGATTGAGGTGGGAGGCACCGAGTACAAGTGCTCTCTATTTGCTGATGATGTCCTAGTATATATCACTCAATCACATATATCCATCCATGCTGTTATGGCTGAAATAGATCACTTTGTTACATGGTCAAATTTTAAAATCAATGCAGCGAAGTCTGAGGCCCTCGATGTCTCCCTCCCCAAATCTATATAGGATTCCATCCAGTCCAACTTTCCCTTTGCCTGACCCTCACAGGGTATCAAATACTTAGGAATTCCTATTCATAGAGACCTCTCCCATCTATGTTATCTTAATTTTGGGCCCTTTATTGAACAACTCCATACAGACCACGGTTGGCAAGTTAGAACTGTAAGATTCACTACGTGAACCACTGGTGTTTTGTGGAAAAGCACATGTACACTGTGTTCCAAATTATTATGCAAAAAGTGTTTAGGAGTGATAAGGGAAGAATTTGTTTGTTTGTCAGTTAAACTCATTGATGGTGATGTGTGTCAGGCTCTTTATATCACTGTAAGCAATTGCAGACACCTGTGCTAATTAGTTTGGCAGGTGTGTCCAATGAAAGGCAAGACTACTTAAGAAGGCTGTCTCACATTATTAAGCAGCCTACATTTTCTGCCAAAATGGGAAAGATAAAGTATGTGTCGGCTGCTGAGAAGCAACAAATTGTGGAGTGTTTAGGTCAAGGCATGACTACAATCAACATTGTGCGATGATCAGGATGAAGTGTCTTGGCAATCAAGAAGTATGTAACTGATTCACAGTACACACGTGTGTGTGCTGATAAGGGCAAATTGAGGACTCTTTCCTACAGGCAATTACGTCAGGTTGAAAGAGCAGCGGCAAAAAAGCCTTGTCATAGCAGCAGACAAGTTTTTGAAGCTGCTTGTGCCTCCAACGTCCCCCGAACAACAAGATGCAGGGTCCTTCAGAGGTTTGCAGCTGTGCATACGCCATCCTGTCGACCTCCTCTATCCACTTCACACAAGCAGAAACGGCTCCAGTGGGCCAAACATTACATGAAGACTGATTTCAAAACTGTTTTGTTCACGGATGAGTGCCGTGCAGAGCTCGATGGTTCAGATGGATGGAGTGGAGGATGGCTGGTTGATGGACACCCCACGCTAACACGGCTACAGCGCCAACAAGGAGGAGGTGGAGTAATGTTTTGGGCTGGAATCATGGGGAGAGAGATTGTCGGCCCCTTTAGGATCCCTGAAGGCGCTAAAGATGAACTCCATAATGTATGTGGATTTCCTCAAACAGCACTTCCTGCCATGGTTCAAGAAGAAGAACCGTGTATTTCACAGCAAGATCATTTTTCTGCATGATAATGCACCATCTCATGCTGCACATAAAACATCTGCATCTCTGGCTGATATGGGCATAAAAGGGGACAAACTTATGGTGTGACCCCCATGCTCCCCTGACCTCTACCCCATTCAGAACCTTTGGAGCATCATTAAAAGGAGTGTCTATGATGGCGGGAGGCAGTTCACATATAAGCAACAGCTCTGGGAGGGTATTCTGTCCTCATGCAAAACAATTGAAGCAGAAACCATCCAAAACCTGACAAATTCAATGGACGAGAGAGTTCAGAAGCTCCTTTCGAACAAGGGGTCCTATGTGAAAATGTAAAATCACCTAGAATAAAGTTTTGAGTTGAAAACTGTTTGATTTCAGTTTCTAACAACCTGCTAATTCTTATAATTTCAAAAATGACCATTTTTTTGGTCTTTATTAAAATGAAAAGGTTGATCGAAAAGTTTGGGGGATCTAAGAGTGTGGCAACCCAGTAGTCATGATTACTTCGAATTCTGACAATATGAGGGTCATGCTGCAGGTAGTGCAGCAAGAAGGCACTTATGTGTCTTGCGCATCTCGGAGCCCCAAAATTATTTTCCGGGCTAGATGCAGCTAAAAATTATTTTTAATTTTAAATCTGGTGAAGCTTATTATAGATAGCCTAATAGGATCAGTGCTGCACACTGCTACAAAGCCCAAATTATTTTCCAGTCAAGATACAGATAAACATGATTAGTAATTTGAAAGCTTAAAACGGTTGGTAGGGTGATTTTAACCAATCATCAAGCTTTTACTCTCCCCAGGATGACACAGGGGTAGAAAAGTCGTTTCGGATCCATGATTTGTTCATCTTTATGAACGTGAGTCTGTCTACATTATCAGTGGAGAGCCGCGTGCGCTTATCTGTCAGCACACCACCAGCAGCGCTGAACACACGTTCAGACAGAACGCTGGCTGCGGGGCATGACAAGATCTCCAAGGCGTAAGTGGCTAGCTCCGGCCATTTACCAAGATTGGAAGCCCAAAAAGAGCAAGGGTCCAGTGACACAGTCGTGGCTTCAATGTTTACATGGAGATACTCCTGTACCATCGTCTCTAGGCGTTGACTATGTGTCAGACTTCTTGTCTCCTGTGGCCTTGCAAAGGATGGGCTAAAAAAGTGGTGAAATGATTCCGCAAAATTGATGTTACCAGCAGATACTGTGGTTCTGTTATGGTTTGAGTGCTGAACACTTGACGGTCCCACGGTTGGCAAGTTGGAACTGTGAGATTCACTATGTGCACCACTGGTATTTTGTGGAAAAGCACATGTAAGATTCTGCAACAGTCTCTGCTGATACTCCTGCATGCGTGCATCCCTTTCTATGGCAGGAATAATTTCTGCAAATTTACTTTTGTACCGGGGATCTAACAGTGTGGCAACCCAGTAGTCAGGATTATTTCTAATTCTCACAATTCGAGGGTCATGTTGCAGGTAGTGCAGCAAGAAGGCACTCATGTGTGTTGCGCATCCAGGAGCACCAAGTCCCTGTTGTGTTGGTGGTGAGGTAACAATCATGCTTCCTTCCTCTGTCCTCTCCCCCCAACCTCGCACAACAGAAATGTGATCAAGGTCTCCCTCATCTGATGAGTCTTCCATCAGTTCGTCCTCCACTTCTTCCTGGGCTCCTGCACCTTCCTCACTAGTTTGGCTGCTACCATGCGCCCTGGTAAAATCATCTCCCCCACCCTCACATGCCTGCCGCCTTGGTGCTGCCGACCGTCTGGACCTTGCAGATGTTAGCCCTTCCGCATACAACTCCTCCTCCTCTACTTCCTCCACCTCCTCTTGTGCCACCACCTGACTCCGAATTCTGTTTAACATGTGCTCCAGCATGTAAATCACCGGAATAGTCATGCTGATAATGGCATCGTCAGCACTAAACATCTTCGTCGCCATTTCAAAACTGTGCAGAAGGGTGCATAGGTCCCTGATCTGAGACCACTCCTCCAGCGTGATTTGCCCCACCTCTGAATCTCGTTGGCCCAGGCTATACGTCAGAACGTATTGCACCAGGGCTTGTCGGTGCTGCCACAGTCGCTGCAACATGTGCAGAGTTGAATTCCACCGGGTAGGCACATCGCATTTTAGCCGGTGAAGTGGCAGGCCCAACGACTTCTGTAGAGATGTAAGTCGCTGAGCTGCGGGATGCGAACGGCGGAAGTGAGCACACAGCGACCGTGCCCTCTGCAGAAGGCCATCTAGTCTGGGATAGTGGGCTAAAAATTGCTGGACAACCAGGTTCAACACGTGAGCCATACAAGGCACGTGTGTGACATTGCCCCGGCGAAGGGCCGCACCCAGGTTTGCAGCATTGTCGCACACGGCCTTCCCTGGTTTCAGGTCCAGTGGAGACAACCATTCATGAAATTGGTTCTCCAGAGCTGACCACAACTCCTCAGCTGTGTGACTCACATTTCCCAGACATTTCAATGTAAAAACCGCCTGATGACGTTGAGCCCTACTGCCAGCATAGTAAGGAGGTGTGCAGGATCCCTTCTGCGCAGTTAGAAAGCTTGTGGCATGACCAGACAGGCTTTGGGTGCAGGTGGAAGACCGAGAGGAGGTTGAGGAGGCAGAAGCAGTGGAGGAACTTTGACATAAAGAGGATTGACGCACAACTCGTGGGGACGGCAAGACTTGGACAGCAGCCCCTTGTCCTGCTGTCACCATAGTTACCCAGTGCCCAGTCAGCGACATGTAACGCCCCTGTCCATGCCTACTCGTCCAAGTGTCTGTGGTGAAATGCACCCTGTCACACACAGAGTTTCTCAAAGAAGCGGTGATGTTGCGTGCGACATGCTGGTGGAGCGCAGGCACACCTTTCTTTGAGAAGTAGTGCCGACTGGGCATCTGGTACTGGGGCACTGCGATGGACATAAGGTCTCGAAAATCCTCTGTGTCCACCAGGCGGAAAGGCAGCATTTCTGTAGCCAAGAGCTTGCAGATGGTGAAATTCAACCTCTTAGCTTTCTCATGGCTAGGAGGAAATGGTCTTTTACTTGTCCACATCTGAGGGACCGAGGGCTGGCTATTGTGCTTAGACGGGGTTGATAAGGGTGTCCCCGGCAAACTGCCGGTCTGTGAGGAAGATGCAGGCGGACATGTTAGGTTGCCTTGATCCAAAGGTGGTGCTATCGATGTCGGACAGCGCTCAAGACCAGCTGGTGTTACCACCTCCAAAGAAAATGATGACCTGCCAATCACGCTGGCTGTTGCGGGTAAAGAGGTGGCAGGTCTGCGCCCCAAAACAGGTGTGACTGCTGTCCCCCCAGTCACAGAGGATGAAGAGGCCGCGGATGCACAAGATATGGCAGACGGTGGTTGGCCCGGCCGGCTAGGCCGCATTGTAGCACACTGAGCTTCCCACTGCAACTTATGCTTCATGTCCATGTGCCGGTTCATGCATGAAGAACTCAAACTATGTATTTTTTGGCCTCTACTTAGCTTTTGCTGACAAATGTTACAGATAACACGAGTTGGGTCATCTTTATCGATCTGAAAAAATGCCCAGGCTATGCAAGGCTTAGCACCCATGCGACCTGAAGAGCCACCACGACTTGTGGTGAGAGGCAGAGTTGTGTTTGAGGATGCAGTTGTTGACGTGCTTCCAGTACTACGTCTCTGTCCAGGAAGGCGCAACCTGACCTCGTCGTCACTAGCATCTTCCTCCACCTCCTCTGCTGACCTCATCTCTTGGCTGACTGTGGGTTGACAGTAAGTGGGATCTCCGACCTCATCATCATCACCCTGTGCGTTATCACACCCGTCGTCCTCAGAGCCAACCTGTTCCTGCCCTGACAAAAAACTAAAGTTGTCGCTCCAATCAGGTATTTGAGTCTTATCATCGTCTTCCTCATTGTCTCCACCAACAGGAATTACAGTTTGGGAATGAGGGTCTACATTATGGTCAGAACCTTCTGCGTCTGGTCCTGGATCCGACTCATAAAGATTCTGGGCATCAGTGCAGATCATTTCCTCGTCTGGATTCACAGAAGCGCTGGAGTCGACCTCTGATTCCCAGGCTATAGTATGAGTAAACAGCTCTGCAGACTCAACCATCTGTTCTACCTCATACTCAGACGGGCAGCTGGAGATTTGGGAGCTGTGAGGAAGCAAGTGCGATTTGGGTGACACCTTTGAGGACTGGAGTATTTGTGATGTTGAAGTTGATGTGGAGGAGAGCCCACTTAAAGGAGCACTTGATATCCGTTGAAGCACCTGCTGTTTTTGTGCCTCATCTGGAATTTGTAGCGATTGGCGTGGCCGTAAGAAAGGGATCTTATCACATTGTCCGCTAAAAGAAGTAGACATTTTAGTTTGGCTGGAAGATGGTCTTTCTTCTGCACCTACCCCACGGACACAACCTTTTTTCCCCTTCCCAACACGCCTATTCCCCTTTCCACCAGCAGCAGGCCTTTTTCCACTCATTTTGGTGGTTAACTAATTCACAACTCTGGAGTTGTTTGCACAAAAAAACAATGGATGGTAACCGAGCAGAGCTGAGTGGCCAAACTGTGGTATTAGGCCAAAACTATTGGCTGGGTTAGATGCAGAAAAAAATTATTTTTAATTTGCAACCTGATGGAGGTCAGTATAGATGGACTAATAGACCAAGTCCCACACACCGCTAGAAGCCCAAATATTTTTTCAGAGCTAGATGCAGAAAATTTTTTTATTCAATTTGCAACCTGATGGAGGTCAGTATAGATGGACTAATAGACCAAGTCCCACACACTGCTAGAAGCCCAAAAATTTTTTCAGAGCTAGATGCAGAAAAAAAATATTTTTAATTTGCAACCTGATGGAGGTCAGTATAGATGGACTAATAGACCAAGTCCCACACACCGCTAGAAGCCCAAATATTTTTTCAGAGCTAGATGCAGAAAAAAATTATATTCAATTTGCAACCTGCTGGAGGTCAGTATAGAAGGACTAATAGAACAAGTCCCACACACTGCTAGAAGCCCAAATATTTTTTCAGAGCTAAATGAAGAAAAAAATTATTTTTAATTTGCAACCTGATGGAGGTCAGTATAGATGGACTAATAGACCAAGTCCCACACACTGCTAGAAGCCCAAATATTTTTCAGAGCTAGATGCAGAAAAAAATTATTTTTAATTTGCAAACTGATGGAGGTCAGTATAGATGGACTAATACACCAAGTCCCACACACCGCTAGAAGCCCAAATATTTTTTCAGAGCTAGATGCAGAAAATTTTTTTATTCAATTTGCAACCTGATGGAGGTCAGTATAGATGGACTAATAGACCAAGTCCCACACACTGCTAGAAGCCCAAATATTTTTTCAGAGCTAGATGCAGAAAAAAATTATTTTTAATTTGCAACCTGATGGAGGTCAGTATAGATGGACTAATAGACCAAGTCCCACACACTGCTAGAAGCCCAAATATTTTTTCAGAGCTAGATGCAGAAAAAAATTATTTTTAATTTGCAACCTGATGGAGATCAGTATAGATGGACTAATAGAACAAGTCCCACACGCTGCTAGAAGCCCAAATATTTTTTCAGAGATAAATGAAGAAAAAAATTATTTTTAATTTGCAACCTGATGGAGGTCAGTATAGATGGACTAATAGACCAAGTCCCACACACTGCTAGAAGCCCAAATATTTTTTCAGAGCTAGATGCAGAAAAAAAATATTTTTAATTTGCAACCTGATGGAGGTCAGTATAGATGGACTAATAGACCAAGTCCCACACACTGCTAGAAGCCCAAATATTTTTTCAGAGCTAGATGCAGAAAAAAATTATATTCAATTTGCAACCTGCTGGAGGTCAGTATAGAAGGACTAATAGAACAAGTCTCACACACTACTAGAAGCCCAAATATTTTTTCAGAGCTAAATGAAGAAAAAAATTATTTTTAATTTGCAACCTGATGGAGGTCAGTATAGATGGACTAATAGACCAAGTCCCACACACTGCTAGAAGCCCAAATATTTTTTCAGAGCTAGATGCAGAAAAAAATTATATTCAGTTTGCAACCTGATGGAGGTCAGTATAGATGGACTAATAGAATGATGCTATGCCCAAAAGATTTTACTTCACTAGGTGCAGTAAAAAAATTGGTATTCTATACACAGGTGGTATATCTTGCAACACAGATAGGCTACTCCACTGACTAACACACTCTGCAATAGGCCAAAAAGGATTAGCTTTGCTAGATTCAGCCAAATGCTGTGAAAAAAACTTGCACAGCACTGGCACAGACCTGCCTGGCAAAAACTGATAGGAACTGATGTAACCTAGTCCTGAAAAGGACTCCAATTACAATTAGTCTTTACTCCCACAATCTATCTATTTAAGAGCACAGACCTGCTTGATAAAAGTCGTAGGAAATGCTGTAACCTAGTCCTTAAAAGGACTGCAATCACAACTATTCCCTACTCCCAAGCTATCTGTATATTTGTGCGAAAATTGACTTGAAATTAACAAGGTATAGCGCACACAGCAACAGCGGTGCCGTCTAACACGCAGCTGCAGCAGTGAGAAAATGGTGGCGACGGGGAAAATGGCTTGGTCTTATAGGGCAAGGACATGTGACATACACTGCCAATCACACATGCCCTTGCTTGTGTGAAAAAAAGCACTTCGCTCCGTGTGTGCGCTGCTGATAGGCTGACAGATTGCACCTCCCCACTGCAAATGCGGGAAAGAGAAAAAAAAATGGAGATCTTCATTGTTCCTGCAGAGATCCATCCCCTGCCCCTCCCCCCGCCCCGCTGTACACTCAAACTGCGTATTAACATTAATTTTCATCATTACTGAGAAAAAATCCAGTTATGATTTTGGTGCACGAACAGTTATCGAACATAACCTCGAACAGCCGAATTTTTCTCAAATTGTTCGTGTTCGCCGAACGGCTCGAACACCGCCCAAAACAGCTCGAATTTGAGATTGGCGAACAGTTCGAGTAGAACAACGCTCATCTCTAGTCATGATTACTTCGAATTCTGACAATATGAGGGTCATGCTGCAGGTAGTGCAGCAAGAAGGCACTTATGTGTCTTGCACATCTCGGAGCCCCAAAATTATTTTCCGGGCTAGATGCAGCTAAAAATTATTATTAATTTTAAATCTGGTGAAGCTTTAGTATAGATGGCCTAATAGGATCAGTGCTGCACACTGCTACAATGCCCAAATTATTTTCCAGTCAAGATACAGATAAACATGATTAGTAATTTTAAATCTGGTGGAGCTTATTATAGATGGCGTAATAGAATCAGTGCTGCACACTGCTACAAAGCCCAAATTATTTTCCAGCCAAGATACAGATAAACATGATTACTAATTTGAAAGCTTAAAACGGTTGGTAGGGTGATTTTAACCAATCATCAAGCTTTTACTCTCCCCAGGATGACACAGGGGTAGAAAAGTCGTTTCGGATCCATGATTTGTTCATCTTTATGAACGTGAGTCTGTCTACATTATCAGTGGAGAGCCGCGTGCGCTTATCTGTCAGCACACCACCAGCAGTGCTGAACACACGTTCAGACAGAACGCTGGCTGCGGGGCATGACAAGATCTCCAAGGCGTAAGTGGCTAGCTCCGGCCATTTATCCAGATTGGAAGCCCAAAAAGAGCAAGGGTCCAGTGACACAGTCATGGCTTCAATGTTTACTTGGAGATACTCCTGTACCATCGTCTCTAGGCGTTGACTATGTGTCAGACTTCTTGTCTCCTGTGGCCTTGCAAAGGATGGGCTAAAAAAGTGGTGAAATGATTCCGCAAAATTGATGTTACCAGCAGATACTGTGGTTCTGTTACGGTTTGAGTGCTGAACACTCGACGGTCCCACGGTTGGCAAGTTGGAACTGTGAGATTCACTACGTGCACCACTGGTATTTTGTGGAAAAGCACATGTAAGATTCTGCAACAGTCTCTGCTGATACTCCTGCATGCATGCAGCCCTTTCTATGGCAGGAATAATTTCTGCAAATTTACTTTTGTACCGGGGATCTAACAGTGTGGCAACCCAGTAGTCAGGATTATTTCTAATTCTCACAATTCGAGGGTCATGTTGCAGGTAGTGCAGCAAGAAGGCACTCATGTGTGTTGCGCATCCAGGAGCACCAAGTCCCTGTTGTGTTGGTGGCGAGGTAACAATCATGCTTCCTTCCTCTGTCCTCTCCCCCCAACCTCGCACAACAGAAATGTGATCAAGGTCTCCCTCATCTGATGAGTCTTCCATCAGTTTGTCCTCCACTTCTTCCTGGGCTCCTGCACCTTCCTCACTAGTTTGGCTGCTACCATGCGCCCTAGTAAAACCATCTCCCCCACCCTCACATGCCTGCCGCCTTGGTGCTGCCGACCGTCTGGACCTTGCAGATGTTAGCCCTTCCGCATACAACTCCTCCTCCTCTACTTCCTCCACCTCCTCTTGTGCCACCACCTGACTCCAAATTCTGTTTAACATGTGCTCCAGCATGTAAATCACCAGAATAGTCAGGCTGATAATGGCATTGTCAGCACTAAACATCTTCGTCGCCATTTCAAAACTGTGCAGAAGGGTGCATAGGTCCCTGATCTGAGACCACTCCTCCAGCGTGATTTGCCCCACCTCTGGATCTCGTTGGCCCAGGCTATACGTCAGAACGTATTGCACCAGGGCTTGTCGGTGCTGCCACAGTCGCTGCAACATGTGCAGAGTTGAATTCCACCGGGTAGGCACATCGCATTTTAGCCGGTGAAGTGGCAGGCCCAACGACTTCTGTAGAGATCTAAGTCGCTGAGCTGCGGGATGCGAACGGCGGAAGTGAGCACACAGCGACCGTGCCCTCTGCAGAAGGCCATCTAGTCTGGGATAGTGGGCTAAAAATTGCTGGACAACCAGGTTCAACACGTGAGCCATACAAGGCACGTGTGTGACATTGCCCCGGCGAAGGGCCGCACCCAGGTTTGCAGCATTATCGCACACGGCCTTCCCTGGTTTCAGGTCCAGTGGAGACAACCATTCATGAAATTGGTTCTCCAGAGCTGACCACAACTCCTCAGCTGTGTGACTCACATTTCCCAGACATTTCAATGTAAAAACCGCCTGATGACGTTGAGCCCTACTGCCAGCATAGTAAGGAGGTGTGCAGGATCCCTTCTGCGCAGTTAGAAAGCTTGTGGCATGACCAGACAGGCTTTGGGTGCAGGTGGAAGACCGAGAGGAGGTTGAGGAGGCAGAAGCAGTGGAGGAACTTTGACATAAAGAGGATTGACGCACAACTCGTGGGGATGGCAAGACTTGGACAGCAGCCCCTTGTCCTGCTGTCACCATAGTTACCCAGTGCCCAGTCAGCGACATGTAAGGCCCCTGTCCATGCCTACTCGTCCAAGTGTCTGTGGTGAAATGCACCCTGTCACACACAGAGTTTCTCAAAGAAGCGGTGATGTTGTGTGCGACATGCTGGTGGAGCGCAGGCACACCTTTCTTTGAGAAGTAGTGCCGACTGGGCATCTGGTACTGAGGCACTGCGACGGACATAAGGTCTCGAAAATCCTCTGTATCCACCAGGCGGAAAGGCAGCATTTCTGTAGCCAAGAGCTTGCAGATGGTGAAATTCAACCTCTTAGCTTTCTCATGGCTAGAAGGAAATGGTCTTTTACTTGTCCACATCTGAGGGACCGAGGGCTGGCTATTGTGCTTAGACGGGGTTGATAAGGGTGTCCCCGCAAACTGCCGGTCTGTGAGGAAGATGCAGGCGGACATGTTAGGTTGCCTTGATCCAAAGGTGGTGCTATCGATGTCGGACAGCGCTCAACACCAGCTGGTGTTACCACCTCCAAAGAATATGACGACCTGCCAATCACGCTGGCTGTTGCGGGTAAAGAGGTGGCAGGTCTGCGCCCCAAAACAGGTGTGACTGCTGTCCCCCCAGTCACAGAGGATGAAGAGGCCGCGTATGCACAAGATATGGCAGACGGTGGTTGGCCCGGCCGGCTAGGCCGCATTGTAGCACACTGAGCTTCCCACTGCAACTTATGCTTCATGTCCATGTGCCGGTTCATGCATGAAGTACTCAAACTATGTATTTTTTGGCCTCTACTTAGCTTTTGCTGACAAATGTTACAGATAACACGAGTTGGGTCATCTTTATCGATCTGAAAAAATGCCCAGGCTATGCAAGGCTTAGCACCCATGCGACCTGAAGAGCCACCACGACTTGTGGTGAGAGGCAGAGTTGTGTTTGAGGATGCAGTTGTTGACGTGCTTCCAGTACTACGTCTCTGTCCAGGAAGGCGCAACCTGACCTCGTCGTCACTAGCATCTTCCTCCACCTCCTCTGCTGACCTCATCTCTTGGCTGACTGTGGGTTGACAGTAAGTGGGATCTCCAACCTCATCATCATCACCCTGTGCGTTATCACACCCGTCGTCCTCAGAGCCAACCTGTTCCTGCCCTGACAAAAAACTAAAGTTGTCGCTCCAATCAGGTATTTGAGTCTTATCATCGTCTTCCTCATTGTCTCCACCAACAGGAGTTACAGTTTGGGAATGAGGGTTTACATTATGGTCAGAACCTTCTGGGTCTGGTCCTGGATCCGACTCATAAAGATTCTGGGCATCAGTGCAGATCATTTCCTCGTCTGGATTCACAGAAGCGCTGGAGTCGACCTCTGATTCCCAGGCTATAGTATGAGTAAACAGCTCTGCAGACTCAACCATCTGTTCTACCTCATACTCAGACGGGCAGCTGGAGATTTGGGAGCTGTGAGGAAGCAAGTGCGATTGGGGTGACACCTTTGAGGACTGGAGTATTTGTGATGTTGAAGTTGATGTGGAGGAGAGCCCACTTAAAGGAGCACTTGATATCCGTTGAAGCACCTGCTGTTTTTGTGCCTCATCTGGAATTTGTAGCGATTGGCGTGGCCGTAAGAAAGGGATCTTATCACATTGTCCGCTAAAAGAAGTAGACATTTTAGTTTGGCTGGAAGATGGTCTTTCTTCTGCAGATGTTACTGTTGCTTTAACACCTACCCCACGGACACAACCTTTTTTCCCCTTCCCAACACTCCTATTCCCCTTTCCACCAGCAGCAGGCCTTTTTCCACTCATTTTGGTGGTTAACTAATTCACAACTCTGGAGTTGTTTGCACAAAAAAACAATGGATGGGAACCGAGCAGAGCTGAGTGGCCAAACTGTGGTATTAGGCCAAAACTATTGGCTGGGTTAGATGCAGAAAAAAATTATATTCAATTTGCAACCTGATGGAGGTCAGTATAGATGGACTAATAGAACAAGTCCCACACACAGCTAGAAGCCCAAATATTTTTTCAGAGGTAGATGCAGAAAAATTTTTTATTCAGTTTGCAACCTGATGGAGGTCTGTATAGATGGATTAATAGAACAAGTCCCACACACAGCTACAAGCCCAATATTTTTTCAGAGGTAGATGAAGAAAAAAATATATTCAGTTTGCAACCTGATGGAGGTCAGTATAGATGGACTAATACAACAAGTCCCACACACAGCTAGAAGCCCAATATTTTTTCAGAGGTAGATGCAGAAAAAAATATATTCAGCTTGCAATCTGATGGAGGTCTGTATAGATGGATTAATAGAACAAGTCACACACACAGCTAGAAGCCAATATTTTTTCAGAGGTAGATGCAGAAAAAAATATATTCAGTGTGCACTCTGATGGAGGTCAGTATAGATGGACTAATACAACAAGTCCCACACACAGCTAGAAGCCCAATATTTTTTTAGAGGTAGATGCAGAAAAAAATATATTCAGTTTGCAACCTGATGGAGGTCTGTATAGATGGATTAATAGAACAAGTCCCACACACAGCTAGAAGCCCAATATTTTTTCAGAGGTAGATGAAGAAAAAAATATATGCAGTTTGCAACCTGATGGAGGTCAGTATAGATGGACTAATACAACAAGTCCCACACATAGCTTGAAGCCCAATATTTTTTCAGAGCTAGATGCAGAAAAAAATTATATTCAATTTGCAACCTGATGGAGGTCAGTATAGATGGACTAATAGAATGATGCTATGCCCAAAAGATTTTACTTCACTAGGTGCAGTAAAAAATTGGTATTCTATACACAGGTGGTATATCTTGCAACACAGATAGGCTACTCCACTGACTAACACACTCTGCAATAGGCCAAAAAGGATTAGCTTTGCTAGATTCAGCCAAATGCTGTGAAAAAAACTTGCACAGCACTGGCACAGACCTGCCTGGCAAAAACTGATAGGAACTGATGTAACTTAGTCCTGAAAAGGACTCCAATTACAATTAGTCTTTACTCCCACAATCTATCTATTTAAGAGCACAGACCTGCCTGATAAAAGTCGTAGGAAATGCTGTAACCTAGTCCTTAAAAGGACTGCAATCACAACTATTCCCTACTCCCAAGCTATCTGTAGATTTGTGCGAAAATTGGCTTGAAATTAACAAGGTATAGCGCACACCGCAACAGCGGTGCCGTCTAACACGCAGCTGCAGCAGTGAGAAAATGGTGGCGACGGAGAAAATGGCTTGGTCTTATAGGGCAAGGACATGTGACATACACTGCCAATGACACATGCCCTTGCTTGTGTGAAAAAAAGCACTTCGCTACGTGTGTGCGCTGCTGATAGGCTGACAGATTGCACCTCCCCACTGTAAATGCGGGAAAGAGAAAAAAAAATGGAGATCTTCATTGTTCATGCAGAGATCCATCCCCTGCCCCTCCCCCCACCCCGCTGTACACTCAAACTGCGTATTAACATTAATTTTCATCATTACTGAGAAAAAATCCAGTTATGATTTTGGTGCACGAACAGTTATCGAACATAACCTCGAACAGCCGAATTTTTCTCAAATTGTTCGTGTTCGCCGAACGGCTCGAACACCGCCCAAAACAGCTCGAATTTGAGATTGGCGAACAGTTCGAGTAGAACAACGCTCATCTCTAATTATAACCATACAGTGGCCCTGGAAAATATAAAGAGAAAAAATACTTATCACCTCTCCTGAAGTGTAATGTAGCCCTGCGATTTTTTAATCGATGAAGGAATGCATGGAAGGAAAAAATCCCATCTTGAGCAAGGATGAGGCACAAAAGCAATAAAAAAAATCCCAAAGGATTTTTTGAACAAGCATGGTTCTTACTCATATGCTGCTAGTCTGAAAAGTTGCCCCTTTTCAACCTAGGACACGAGTAAGAACCATGGTGGTTCTAAACGCATCATCTATTCTCTAATTTTTATGTTCCTTTTCCCTATCCCCCTTCAACATGTTTTTAATGGATTTTCATTAAATGTAACGTTTTAACTATAATATTTTTCCTTAGGGATTGCTGGACTTTTTCTTTTGCGTTTGTGCCCCAGGAAAATATCATTACATACACAGTGCCCTCACCACAGTATAATGCCCTCATAGTGCCTCCAACAGAATGATGTATACACACTATGAGGCACCCCACAGTGACCCACACCCCATAGTTTTATGCCATCACAGTTCTCCCACACATATTATGAGATCTCTAGTGACCAACGCATTTTATTATGCCTTTAACACTCCAACAATGAAGAAAGATTGTACCCACTGTTCCTCACACAGTATAAAGTTCCCAGAACCCCCCACATGATAAGAGAGTCCTTACAGCTCCTCAAATACAGTAAGATTATTCCAAAATCCCCTACACGCAGTATGATAGCCCCACTGTAACCTCCCTCAATATGATATCCCTACAGACCCCAAATGCTGTATGATGACTCCCACAGCCCCACACTCAGTATTATGGTCTTGACAGTCCCCTACATGGTATGATGACCCCTCATTGCCTCCCTGACAATATGATGACCCCTCATTGCCTCCCTGACAATATGAAGAGTGCCACGTACAGTTTAATGGCCACACAGTCCCCCCACACACCATGATTGTCACAGCAGTAACCTGTATACCTCTACAGTGTCACCCTACTTACTGTGGTCATCAAGTGGCTGAATTTTGCCTTTTGCAGCACTGCTGCATCTTAAAGTGGTTCCATTTTGGTCTTAAGGGAGCGTGGTCAGTCTCTGCAGGAATTTAGCTCTACTGTGTCCTGCAGAGATTAGGTTCTCCAAGCTATCCCGTATCAGCAGGCTCTGTATCTTGCAGCTCCTCCTACCAGACCTAGCCGAAACGTTGGTTCCTAGTCCTGTGTGTTCATTGTCTCTGCTGTATCTGACTCCGCTTGTATAACTGTCCTGTTTGACCTCTCTGCTCCTGACTAGAGATGAGCGGTGTTCGACTTGAACTGTTCACCAATCTCAAATTCAAGCTGTTTTGGGCGGTGTTCGAGCTGTTCGGCGAACACGAACGATTTGAAAAAAATTCGGCTGTTCGAGGTTATGTTCGATAACTTTTCATGCCCCAAAATCATAACTGGATTTTTTCTCAGTAATGCTGAAAATTAATTTTAATACGCAGTTTGAGTGTACAGCAGGGTGGGGGGAGGGGCAGGGGATGGATCTCTGCAGGAATAATGAAGATCTCCATTTTTTTTTCTCTTTCCCGCATTTACAGTGGGGAGGTGCAATCTGTCAGCCTATCAGCAGCGCACACACGGAGCGAAGTGCTTTTTTTCACACAAGCAAGCGCATGTGTCATTGGCAGTGTATGTCACATGTCCTTGCCCTATAAGACCCAGCCATTTTCCCCGTCGCCACCATTTTCTCACTGCTGCAGCTGCGTGTTAGACGGCACCGCTGTTGCTGTGTGCGCTATACCTTGTTAATTTCAAGCCAATTTTCGCACAAATCTACAGATAGCTTGAGAGTAGGGAAGAGTTGTGATTGCAGTCCTTTTAAGGACTAGGTTACAGCATTTCCTACGACTTTTATCAGGCAGGTCTGTGCTCTTAAATAGATAGGTTGGGAGTAAAGACTAATTGTAATTGCAGTCCTTTTCAGGACTAAGTTACATCAGTTCCTATCAGTTTTTGCCAGGCAGGTCTGTGCCAGTGCTGTGTAAGTTTTTTTCACAGCATTTGGCTAAATCTAGCAAAGCTAATCCTTTTTGGCCTATTGCAGAGTGTGTTAGTCAGTGGAGTAGCCTATCTGTGTTGCAAGCTACACCACCTGTGTATAGAATACCATTTTTTTTACTGCATCTAGTGAAGTAAAACCTTTTGGGCATAGCATCATTCTATTAGTCCATCTATACTAACCTCCATCAGGTTGCAAATTGAATATAATTTTTTTCTGCATCTAGCTCTGAAAAAAAATTTGGGCTTCTAGCAGTGTGTGGGACTTGTTCTATTAGTCCATCTATACTGACCTCTATCAGGTTGCAAATTAAAAATATTTTTTTTCTGCATCTAGCTCTGAAAAAATATTTGGGCTTCTAGCAGTGTGTGGAACTTCTTCTATTAGTCTATCTATACTGACCTCCATCAGGTTGCAAATTCAATATAATTTTTATCTGCATCTAACCCTCCAATACTTTTCGCCTAATACCACAGTTTGGCCACTCAGCTCTGCTCGGTTCCCATCCATTGTTTTTTTGTGCAAACAACTCCAGAGTTGTGAATTAGTTAACCACCAAAATGAGTGGAAAAAGGCCTGCTGCTGGTGGAAAGGGGAATAGGCGTGTTGGGAAGGGGAAAAAAGGTTGTGTCCGTGGGGTAGATGTTAAAGCAACAGTAACATCTGCAGAAGAAAGATCATCTTCCAGCCAAGCTAAAATGTCTACTTCTTTTAGCGGACAATGCGATAAGATGCCTTTCTTACGGCCACGCCAATCGCTACAAATTCCAGATGAGGCACAAAACAGCAGGTGCTTCAAGGAATATCAAGTGCTCCTTTAAGTGGGCTCTCCTCCACCTCAACTTCAACATCACAAATACTCCAGTCCTCAGAGGTGTCACCCCAATTGCACTTGCTTCCTCACAGCTCCCAAATCTCCAGCTGCCCATCTGAGTATGGGGTAGAACAGATGGTTGAGTCTGCAGAGCTGTTTGCTCATACTATAGCCTGGGAATCAGAGGTCGGCTCCAGAGCTTCTGTGAATCCAGACGAGGAAATGATCTGCACTGATGCCCAGAATCTTTAAGACTCGGATCCTGGACCAGATGCAGAAGGTTCTCACCATAATGTAGACCCTCATTCCCTAACTGTAACTCCTGTTGGTGGAGAAAATGAGGAAGACGATGATGAGACTCAAATACCTGATTGGAGCGACAACTTTAGTTTTTTGTCAGGGCAGGAACAGGTTGGCTCTGAGGACGACGGGTGTGATAACACACAGGGTGATAATGATGAGGTTGGAGATCCCACTTACTGTCAACCCACAGTCAGCCAAGAAATGAGGTCAGCAGAGGAGGTGGAGGAGGATGCTAGTGACGACGAGGTCAGGTTGCGCCTTCCTGGACAGAGACGTAGTACTGGAAGCACGTCAACAACTGCATCCTCAAACACAAGTCTGCCTCTGGCCACAAGTCGTGGTGGCTCTTCAGGTCGCATGGGTGCTAAGCCTTGCATAGCCTGGGCATTTTTTCAGATCGATAAAGATGACCCAACTCATGTTATCTGTAACATTTGCCAGCAAAAGCTAAGTAGAGGCCAAAAAATACGTAGTTTGAGTACTTCATGCATGAACCGGCACATGGACATGAAGCATAAGTTGCAGTGGGAAGCTCACTGTGCTACAATGCGGCCTAGCCGGCCGGGCCAACTACTGTCTGCACATCTTGTGCATCCGCGGCCTCTTCATCCTCTGTGACTGGGGGGACAGCAGTCACACCTGTTTTGGGACGCAGACCTGCCACCTCTTTACCTGCAACAGCCAGCGTGATTGGCAGGCCATCATTTTCTATGGAGGTGGTAACACCAGCTGGTGTTGAGCGCTGTCCGATATCGATAGCACCACCTTTGGATCAAGGCAACCTAACATGTCCACCTGCATCTTCCTCACAGACCGGCAGTTTGCCGGGGACACCCTTATCAACCCCGTCAAAGCACAACAGCCAGCCCTCGGTCCCTCAGATGTGGACAAGTAAAAGATCATTTCCTCCTAGCTATGAGAAAGCTAAGAGGTTGAATTTCACCATCTGCAAGCTCTTGGCTACAGAAATGCTGCCTTTCCACCTGGTGGACACAGAGGATTTTCGAGATCTTATATCTGTCACAGTGCCCCATTACCAGATGCCCAGTCGGCACTACTTCTCAAAGAAAGGTGTGCCTGCGCTCCACCAGCATGTCGCACACAACATCACCGCTTCTTTGAGAAACTCTGTGTGTGACAGGGTGCATTTCACCACAGACACTTGGACGAGTAGGCATGGACAGGGGCGAAACATGTCGCTTACTGGACACTGGGTAACTATGGTGACAGCAGGACAAGGGGCTGCTGTCCAAGTCTTGCCGTCCCCACGAGTTGTGCGTCAATCCTCTTTATCTCAAAGTTCCTCCACTGCTTCTGCCTCCTCAACCTCCTCTCGGTCCTCCACCTGCACCTAAAGCCTGTCTGGTCATGCCACAAGCTTTCTAACTGCGCAGAAGGGATCCTGCACATCTCCTTACTATGCTGGCAGTAGGGCTCAACGTCATCAGGCGGTTTTTACTTTGAAATGTCAGGGAAATGTGAGTCACACAGCTGAGGAGTTGTGGTCAACTCTGGAGAACCAATTTCATGAATGGTTGTCTCCACTGGACCTGAAACCGGGGAAGGCCGTGTGCGACAATGCTGCAAACCTGGGTGCGGCCCTTAGCCGGGGTAATGTCACACACGTGCCTTGTATGGCTCACGTGTTAAACCTGGTTGTCCAGCAATTTTTAGCCCACTATCCCGGACTAGATGGCCTTTTGCAGAGGGCACGGTCGCTGTGTGCTCACTTCCGCCGTTCGCATCACGCAGCTCAGCGACTTACATCTCTACAGAAGTCGTTGGGCCTGCCACTTCACTGGCTAAAATGCGATGTGCCTACCCAGTGGAATTCAACTCTGCACATGTTGCAGCGACTGTGGCAGCACCGACAAGCCCTGGTGCAATACGTTCTGATGTATAGCCTGGGACAACGAGATCCAGAGGTGGGGCAAATCACGCTGGAGGAGTGGTCTCAGATCAGGGACCTATGCACCCTTCTGCACAGTTTGAAATGGCGACAAAGATGTTTAGTGCTGACGATGCCATTATCAGCATGACTATTCTGGTGATTTACATGCTGGAGCACATGTTAAACAGTATTCGGAGTCAGGTGGTGGGACAAGAGGAGGTGGAGGAAGTAGAGGAGGAGGAGTTGTATGCGGAAGGGCTAACATCTGCAAGGTCCAGACGGTCGGCAGCACCCAGGCGGCAGTTATGTGAGGGTGGGGGAGATGGTTTTACCAGGGTGCATGGTAGCAGCCAAACTAGTGAGGAAGGTGCAGGAGCCCAGGAAGAAGTGGAGGACGAACTGATGGAAGACTCATCAGATGAGGGAGACCTTGATCACATTTCTGTTGTGCGAGGTTGGGGGGAGAGGACAGAGGAAGGAAGCATGATTGTTACCTCGCCACCAACACAACAGGGACTTGGTGCTCCTGGATGCGCAAGACACATGAGTGCCTTCTTGCTGCACTACCTGCAACATGACCCTCGAATTGTGAGAATAGAAATAATCCTGACTACTGGGTTGCCACACTGACAGATCCCCGGTACAAAAGTAAATTTGCAGAAATTATTCCTGCCACAGAAAGGGATGCACGCATGCAGGAGTATCAGCAGAGACTGTTGCAGAATCTTACATGTGCTTTTCCACAAAACACCATTGGTGCATGTAGTGAATCTCACAGTTCCAACTTGCCAACCGTGGGACCGTCGAGTGTTCAGCACTCAAACCATAACAGAAACACAGTATCTGCTGGTAACATCAATTTTGCGAAATCATTTCACCACTTTTTTAGCCCATCCTTTGCAAGGCCACAGGAGACAAGAAGTCTGACACATAGTCAATGCCTAGAGACGATGGTACAGGAGTATCTCCAAGTAAACATTGAAGCCATGACTGTGTCACTGGACTTTTGCTCTTTTTGGGCTTCCAATCTGGATAAATGGCTGGAGCTCGCCACTCATGCCGTGGAGATCTTGTCATGCCCCGCAGCCAGCGTTCTGTCTGAACGTGTGTTCAGCGCTGCTAGTGGTGTGCTGGCAGATAAGCACACGCGGCTCTCCACTGATAATGTAGACAGACTCACGTTCATAAAGATGAACAAATCATGGATCTGAAACGACTTTTCTACCCCTGTGTCATACTGGGGAGAGTAAAAGCTTGATGATTGGTTAAAATCACCTCACCAACCGTTTTAAGCTTTCAAATTACTAATCATGTTTATCTGTATCTTGGCTGGAAAATAATTTGGGCTTTGTAGCAGTGTGCAGTAATTATTCTATTAAGCCATCTATACTAAGCTCCACCAGATTTAAAATTACTAATCATGTTTATCTGTATCTTGGCTGGAAAATAATTTGGGCTTTGTAGCAGTGTGCAGTAATGATTCTATTAGGCCATCTATACTAAGCTCCACCAGATTTAAAATTACTAATCATGTTTATCTGTATATTGGCAGGAAAATTATTTGGACTTTGTAGCAGTGTGCAGTACTGATTCTATTAGGCCATCTATACTAAGCTCCACCAGATTTAAAATTAATAATATTTTTTAGCTGCATCTAGCCCGGAAAATAATTTTGGGGCTCCTAGATGCCACACTCTTAGATCCCCCACACTCTTCGATCAAACTTTTCATTTTAATAAAGAACAAAAAAATGGTCATTTTTGAAATTATAAGCATTAGCAGGTTATTAGAAACTGAAATCAAACAGTTTTCAACTCAAAACTTTATTCTAGGAGATGTTACATTTGCACATAGGACCCCTTGTTCGAAAGAAGCTTCTGAACTCTCTCGTTCGTTGAATTTGGCAGGTTTTGGATGGTTCCTGCTTCAATTGTTTTGCATGAGGACAGAATACCCTCCCAGAGCTGTTGCTTAGATGTGAACTGCCTCCTGCCATCATAGACACTCCTTTTGATGATGCTCCAGAGGATCTGAATGGGGTTGAGGTCAGGGGAGCATGGGGGTCACACCATAAGTTTGTCCCCTTTTATGCCCATATCAGCCAGAGATGCAGATGTGTTATGTGCAGCATGAGACGGTGCATTATCATGCGTGAAAATGATCTTGCTGTGGAATAAACGGTTCTTCTTCTTGAACCATGGCAGGAAGTGCTGTTTGAGACACTCCACAAACATTATGGAGTTCATCTTTACCCCTTCAGGGATCCTAAAGGGGCTGACAATCTCTCTCCCCATGATTCCAGCCAAAAACATTACTCCACCTCCTCCTTGTTGGCGCTGTAGCCGTGTTTGGGTGGGTTGTCCATCAACCAGCTATCCTCCACTCCATCCATCTGGACCATCGAGTGTTGCACGGCACTCATCCGTGAACAAAACAGTTTTGAAGTCAGTCTTCATGTATTGTTTGGCCCACTGGAGCCGTTTCTGCTTGTGTGCATTGGATAGAGGAGGTCGACAGGATGGCTTACGCACAGCTGCAAACCTCTGAAGGACCCTGCATCTTGCTGTTCGGGGGACGTTGGAGGCACCAGCAGCTTCAAAAACTTGTCTGCTGCTATGACAAGGCTTTTTTGCTGCTGCTCTTTTAACCTGATGTAATTGCCTGTAGGAAAGAGTCCTCAATTTGCCCTTATCAGAACGCACACGTGTGTACTGTGAATCAGCTACATACTTCTTGATTGCCAAGACACTTCATCCTGATCATCGCACAATGTTGATTGTAGTCATGCCTTGACCTAAACACTCCACAATTTGTTGCTTCTCAGCAGTCAACACATCCTTTTTCTTTCCCATTTTGGCAGAAAATGAAGGCTGCTTAATAATGTGGGACAGCCTTCTTAAGTAGTCTTGTCTTTCATTGGACACACCTGCCAAACTAATTAGCACAGGTGTCAGCAATTGCTTACAGTGATATAAAGAGTAGTGTTGACCAAGCACTAAAATGCTCGGGTGCTCGAAGCTCGGGCCAAGCTCGCCGTGATACTCAGGAGCTCGACCCGAGCAACGAGCCCAATGTTAGTCTATCGGAGACTCGAGCATTTTTGCTGTTGCACCCCCGGCAGTCTTTTAAAAGCCTAACAAGTGCCCAAAACGATAGTGACAGTGCTCAAATGACAAGGGGACAGCATGGGGATCGCCCCAGGAAGCATTTCTGACCCCCAGGTCACTGCTGTCAACAACGTGGTTAGAGGTATTAATCCACTTTTACGGGCTCACAATAAAACGTTCAAAAACGAAAGTGAAACTTTTTTCCTGTGAAATATGTTAAGGAACATCCTTTCCAGGGAAAAGACTTGTGTATAAGTTAAAATAAATGACCAAAAACAAAAATACTCCTCCACGCATTCGGCTATGTTCACAAGTAGCATTTTTTATGCGTTTTTGCCTTTTGTATTGCCTTCAACTATGACAAATGCATTCACCGGGAAATGTCATTTTAACATTTTACAACCTTATCTGGCCATGTGCTTTGTGACACATGCATAAAGTGCTGAAAAGACATGGGAACAGCATGGGGAAGACCCCTGGAAGAATCTCTGACTCCCAGGTCACTGTCTAAAAGTGTGCCCATCATAAGTGATCCTTGCCGCATCAGAAGATGCAGACTTGCAACTATCCCCATGCACGTTCTAGTCCCAGGGCAGTGTTCAATTGTACCTCCCCCATTCCTTGCAATACAAGCGCAAGTATGCAGCCTGCCACCCACCCACCCCCAGGCTGCAATACCATACTGCTTGCTTGCTTGAACTTGAAATTGGGCCTTTTAGGCATGTGGAGGCGGAATCTGGCCACCACGTCATGGCTGTGTTGGTGGCCTGGAATCCATACTCAGTCCCCAGCCGCCCGGCGGCCGGGTGTCCATACTCGGTCCCCAGCCGCCCCGCGGCCGGGTGTCCACACACGGTCCCCAGCCGCCTGGGGGCAGCCGGGTGTCCATAAACGGTCTCCAGCCGCCCCTATTTCTCCTTGGAACATCCCCCCACACACTTTTCTTATCCCGGCCTGCTTTAGGCAGCATTGGACGAGCCCACCAGAGAACCAGACTCCTCCGGTGGGCCCTGACTTCTCCATCGGTGGAGTTGAGAGTGCCAAGGTGAGGAGCATGATGATGATGACAGAAGTTAGCATCTGCTTTGTTTTCTTTTAATGCAAGTGTAAGTGTGCAGCCTGCCACACACCCACCCCCAGACTGCAATTCCATACTGCTAGCTTGCACTTGAAATGGGGCCTTTTAGTTTGGAGGAGGCCGAAGCTGGCCACTACCTCATGGCTGCTTCAGCAGTGAGGTATCCACACTCAGTCCCCAGTCGCCCCTATTTGTCCTGGTGTGCCGTATACATAAGATTTAGCACGTATACCAAAACATTACCTGTGACCTCCCCAGTGCATTTAGTGGGAAGGAGAGCCTATTCCGCTGTAGTGTGTGCATGCCAAACCCCTGTTCATGGTACATGCGAAGATACCTCCCACCTTGCACCTGTCGTTGCAGACTTGCAATTATCCCCATTCAAGTCCTTGTCCCAGGGCAGTGTTCAATTGTACCTCTCCCATTCCTTGCAATGCAAGAGCAAGTGCAGCCTGCCACCCACCCACCCCCAGGCTGCAATACCATACTGCTTGCTTGCTTGCACTTTAAATTGGGCCTTTTAGGCATGTGGAGGCGGAATCTGGCCACCACGCCATGGCTGTGTCGGCGGCCTGGTATCCATACTCAGTCCACAGCCGCCTGGTGGCCGGGTGTCCCCGCTTGCTCCCCAGCCTCCAGGGGGTGGCCGGGTGTCCATACTCAGTCCCCAGCCACCCCTATTTGTCCCGGTAACCTTTCTCACACTTTTCTTAGCCTGGCCTGCTTTAGGGCAGCATTGGCCGAGCCCACCGGAGTATCAGACTCCTCCGGTGGGCCCTGGCTTCTCCATCAGGGGAGTTGAGAGTGCCAAGGTGAGGAGCATGATGAGGATGATAGAAGTTAGCATCTGCTTTGTTTTGTTGTAATGCTAGCGCATGTATGTAGTAGCGGCTAGGCCTGAGGTGGTCAGCGTTTTGGCGCATATCCTACCTCCTCCCAGGATTGCTGGATGTTTTCCTGCTACTATCCAAGTTCTATGACTCCCGTTAAAACAAAGCTTCAGGTGATAAATGATGGATGAGGTAGTGGCAAAGGAGAAAGAGCAGGAGGAACAGGGACCATTCACATCAATATCAGGCCAGTCAACCAGATATGTCTTGTAGGATATGTTTCTGTAACAAAAGGAGTGTTTTGGCTACACAGTTATAGGGCATACAGTGAGTGCAATGCCTACCAAAAATTTCGAGGCACTCCAATGCCCCATGGAAATGACATGGAGGTCAGAGGGCGTTAACTAAACCTTTTTTTCCATTTTTAGCAACTGGGTCTCCTGTGCACTGTTGGCCTAAGCAGTGAATGGAAGGCTTTCCAAAAATTATGAGGAACTGCAGTGCCCCTTACAAGAGCCATGTGTGGCACCCCAGGGGTCTGGTCACCACAGTAACAGAGATATTACGTCGGAGAGCAAGTGGGAGGTTTCCTGGTCAGGATCCCTTAAACATGCAAATCCTCCTGCCCCAGTCCTGGGAGGGGAGAATTCTGCCCTTATAAACAGGATCTGGGGCGGGGTTGAGTGAGTCAGAGAACAGAGAACAGTCAGAGTCAGAGTGAGACCAAGGGAAAGTAACAGCAAGGAGCTCTGTAGGAGCTAGGAGCTAAAGACCAGGGGCTGGAAGCTCGCCCTGTCAGAAGACAATAGGAACCGGACACAGGAGTCCGAGGCTGTGAGGACTTATATATCCAGCAGCAGAAACCAGCTGGCAGGGGATTTCAGGTCCTCTGGCCATAGAAGCCCGGAGGCTCAGTCACAAGCAAGGGACCAGCACCGCCGTCGTGGAGCGGAGGCTAACAGAGGGCCCCAAGTCACCAGCCATACGGGTGAGCACTACACGGTACACTCAGGGACGTGGGCTACTTCTACCCGCTTACAGCAAGGTAGCCAGGAAGAGTGCAGACAGACGGGGAGGCCTACAACTCCACCTGGCCAGGGGAACTCCTGCTTGCTCACAGACTGACCAGGCCTCTTACGCTAGCCAGTACTCCCGGGAAGGTCTACCTTATAATCATCAGTAAAGACCATGAAAAGCACTGCAAAGACTCTGAGTCGTTCCTGCTGCGCTCGTGCACCATCACCCCCATCATCCACACTCACTGCCCTGAGGCTATACTCCTCCCGTGGGGAGTTATCCCATTCTCTGCTGCGCACACAACAACAGCCTCAGCGGTCTGCCTCGCAGCGGTGGTACTCCCTGAACGCAATCCACGGGTGGCGCAGTCGGACAATTAACCTCAAAACCTAAGAAAGACTGCCACTGATTTGACCAGCCTGAGCCACTACAGACCCCAGAGACCCGGCACCGGGTATCCCACACACATGTACACACGGCCCAGGGGGCGCGTCACATGCAGTACAGCATATTACAAACATAAGTCCCATTATTGGGGCGTGGGTGTCCCATAGTATTTGCTTATGCCTTGCAAGCAAAAGCTGCCAAAAATTAGGACGGATCAACTTGCAATGCCCCTTACAAGAGCCATGCAGTACAGCATATTACAAACATAAGTCCCATTATTGGGGAGTGGGAATTCCATAGTATTTGCTTATGCTTTCCAAGCAAAAGATGCCAAAAATTAAGACGGAGCAACTTGCAATGCCCCTTACAAGAGCCATGCAGTACAGCATATTACAAACATAAGACCCATTATTGGGGAGTGGGTCTCCCATAGTATTTGCTTATGCTTTCCAAGCAAAAGCTGCCAAAAATTACGATGGAGCAACATGCAATGGCCCTTACAAGAGCCATGCAGTACAGCATATTACAAACATAAGTCCCATTATTGGGGAGTGGGTGTCCCATAGTATTTCCTTATGCTTTCCAAGCAAAAGCTGCCAAAAATTAGGACGGAGCAACTTGCAATGCCCCTTACAAGAGCCATGCAGTACAGCATATTACAAACATAAGTCCCATTATTGGGAAGTGGGTGTCCCATATTATTTGCTTATGCCTTGCAAGCAAAAGCTGCCAAAAATTAGGACGGAGCAACTTGCAATGCCCCTTACAAGAGCCATGCAGTACAGCATATTACAAACATAAGTCCCATTATTGGGGAGTGGGTCTCCCATAGTATTTGCTTATGCTTTCCAAGCAAAAGCTGCCAAAAATTAGGACGGAGCAACTTGCAATGCCTCTTACAAGAGCCATGCAGTACAGCATATTACAAACATAAGTCCCATTATTGGGAGTGGGTGTCCCATAGTATTTGCTTATGCCTTGCAACTAAAAGCTGCTAAAAATTAGGATGGAGCAACTTGGAATGCCCCTTACAAGAGCCATGCAGTACAGCATATTACAAGCATAAGTCCCATTATTGGGGAGTGGGTGTCCCATAGTATTTGCTTATGCTTTCCAAGCAAAATCTGCCAAAAATTAGGACGGAGCAACTTGCAATGCCCGTTACAAGAGCCATGCAGTACAGCATATTACAAACATAAGTCCCACTATTGGGGAGTGCGTCTCCCATAGTATTTGCTTATGCTTTCCAAGAAAAAGATGCCAAAAATTAGGATGGAGCAACTTGCAATGCCCCTTACAAGAGCCATGCAGTACAGCATATTACAAACATAAGTCCCAATATTGGGGAGTGGGTGTCCCACAGTATTTGCTTATGCCTTGCAAGCAAAACTGCCAAAAATTAGGACGGAGCAACTTGCAATGCCCCTTACAAGTGCCATGCAGTACAGCATATTACAAACATAAGTCCCATTATTGGGGAATGGGTGTCCCATAGTATTTGCTTATGCCTTGCAACCAAAAGCTGCCAAAAATAAGGACGGAGGAACTTGCAATGTTGGCACCCTGGTGGTATAGTTGTGGTGGAGGCTGAGGATAAGGAGAAGAAGATAAAACAGCCGAAACGAGGAAGAGTATACACATGTGTGGGTGTGAAGCGTTGCATGTGAATACACCTCCCGAAATAACACAGTGGATTTGACTTTATGTTACTCTGCTGTCATTTGGTGTTGATGAGAAGTCTGGCCCAATCCAGCTCTTGTTCATTTTGATAAGGGTCAGCTTGTCAGCATTGTCAGTTGACAGGCGAGTGCGCTTATCAGTTATAATTCCCCCAGCGGCACTAAAAACACGCTCCGATAACACGCTAGCTGCAGGGCAGGCCAGGACCTCCAAGGCGTACAGAGCAAGTTCATTCCAAGTGTCCAGCTTGGATACCCAATAATTAAAAGGCACAGAGGAATCACGGAGGATGCTGGTACGGTCGGCAAGATACTCCCTCACCATCTTTTGAAACTTTCCACTCCTTGTGAGAGTACCCCGCACCTCAGGGCCTGTAAGCTGGGCGGGTGTCAGAAAACTGTCCCAGAATGTTGACAGTGTTCCCCTGCCTCTGCTGGATTGGATCTCTCTCGCCTGTACGCCTTGGTTGGGCAACGAACTGTGACCTCTGCCGCTAGCGTGTTCAGATGGGAATTTTTTTAAGAGTTCTGAAGCAAGGGCCTTCTGGTACTGCCCCATTTTTGTAGACCCTCCACCTCAAGAATAAGAGAGTGAAAGTTCTCCTTGTAGCGGGGGTCCACAAGTGTCACCAACCAGTAATGACTGTCACCCAACATTTTGACAACGCGAGGGTAACGGTTAAGGCAGCGTAAAATAAATTCAGCCATGTGTGCCAGACTGGTAATGGGCAAGATTTCCGTGTATTCACCAAGATGATGACTGACCATGCTCTCCTCCTCCTCCTCTTCCTCCTCCCCCCTGTCCTCAGGCCACCCACGCTGAACCGACGATATGACACTTGTACAGGTACTACCGTCTACAACGCATGATAGAAGCTCCTGTTCTTCCTCCTCCTCCTCCTCCTCCTCCTCTCCCTCATTGTCCCCCAATGCACGATGGGATGAGATGAGGCTGGGCTGTGTGTAATCGCCCGCTACGGCTTCTTGATTCATCTCATCATACTCTGGCTGCAATGCCTCCTCTTTAATTCTCTGCAGAGAGGGTTGCAAAAGACAGACAAGTGGGATGCTGACACTAATGATGGCGTCATCGCCACTCACCATCTTGGTGGCCTCCTCAAAGTTTGTCAGGATGGTGCATATGTCAGACATCCAGGTCCACTCCTGAGGTCTTATTTGTGGAGTCTGACCTGAATATCGACGGCCTTGTTGAAGCTGGTACTCCACAACTGCTCTCTTCTGCTCACAAATCCTTTGCAACATGTGGAGGGTAGAGTTCCAACGTGTGGGGACATCACACACCAGTCAGTGTGCCGGAAGCTGCAAACGCTGCTGCAACACAGCAAGGGCGGCGGAAGCTGTAGCCGACTTGCGAAAATGAGCTGACAGGCGGCGTACTTTCACGAGCAGATCTGGCAACTCGGGGTACGATTTAAGAAACCGCTGAACCACGAGGTTAAGCACATGAGCCAGGCATGGAACCTGTGTGATCTCACCTCACCTCAGAGCCGCCACCAGTTTACGGCCATTGTCACACACGACCATGCCAGGATGTAGGTTCAGTGGTCTCAGCCACAGATCTGCCTGCTCTTTCATAGCTGTCCACAACTCACAAGCAGTGTGAGGTTTATCACCTATGCTTATGAGTTTCAGCACAGCCTGTTGCCGCTTGGCGGAGGCAGTACTGCAATGCTTCCAGCATGTAACTGATGTGGTGATATCTGAGATGGAGGCTGAACATGAGGAGGAGGAGGAGGATGCGCAGGAGCTGTACACTGTGGGGGCAACTGTGACTGACCTAGGGCCTGCAATCCTCGGTGTGGGGAGGATGTGTTCCGTCCCAAGGTCCGACTGGGTCCCAGTTTCCACTATGTTTACCCAGTGTGCCGTGAGAGAGATGTACCGTCCCTGGCCACAAGCACTTGTCCACGTGTCCGTTGTCAGTTGGACTCTCCCAGTAACTGTATCGTTGAGGGCACGGCAGATGCTTTGGGACACGTGCTTGTGTAGTGCGGGGAACGGTTGCCTGCCTTCTGTCTGCCGCCACCACACTGCTTCTTCCTGCCTGTTGGGGTACTCTGCCTCCCTCCCCCTGTGTGCTGCTGGCCTCACTCTGCATGTCCTCCTTCCACGCTGGGTCAGTTACTAGATCATCCACCACCTCCTCCTCTTCCACTTCCACACCACGATCCTCCTCCTCACTTCCTGGCAATTGTGTCTCATTATCGTCCACCTCTTGTGACAGATTGCCAACGTCGACTTCCTGTGGCCGTGGCTGTTCAAATATTTGGGCATCGCAACATGGGATCTCCTCTTCCACCTCTTCAAGCGTATCAGGCGAAGGACCCAAATAAGGAAATGGACCAGTGAACAGCTCTTCAGAGTGTCCAAGTGTGGGATCACTTGCTGTCTGACGACACTCGGCATGGTGGGAGGAAGGAGCATCAGGGTGAGGAGGAGTATGCGGTCGAGACTCACGGCTACTAAGAGTTGACCGTGTGGAAGACAGACCAGAGGTGGTGGTGCCCAGGTAACTAGAAGTATTATCTGCTATCCAATTAATAACCTGTTCACACTGATCAGTTCTCAATACTGGTGTTGTTCTGTGCTTCCCTAGTAATTCGGTCAAGAAGTGGGAGCGAGAAGATGTGGCTGTTGGTTGTGGCACATTTTCACCTTGGCCACAGCCCCGTCCTCTGCACGGACCATCACCAGAACATTCACTTCCACGTCCCTTGCCACGCGCCTTGCCCATTGTAAATTAAGTAAAACAGCTTACACTTGCACTATCAATGGAAAAAGGGTAATATAGAGTAGATTAGAAACGTGGAAGAGGAAAACCACAGTTAATGTTTACTGGGATGTCGGGCCTACACAAGACTCTTTTCAACAGATATATTTTTGAGTCACAACAGTCAGGAGACACTACTGTTTTTCTTTACGGAAAAAACTACCAAAAGCTGAATAATAGAGATTTTTTACCGTGGGATGGCAAAACCACAGTTACTGTTTACTGGGGTATACCACACTTTTTTAAATAGAGATATTTGCGGCTGAACAGTGAGCGACACACTCAAACTGCTTTTTTTTTAGATACCAAAGGCACAAAACTGGATAGTACAGCGATTTGACCCGTGGAACTGCGAAACCACACTGGGATGTCGGGCCTACACAAGACTATTTTCAACAGATATATTTTTGTGTCACAACAGTCAGGAGACACTACTGTTTTTCTTTACGGAAAAAACTACCAAAAGCTGAATAATAGAGATTTTTTACCGTGGGATGGCAAAACCACAGTTAATGTTTACTGGGGTATACCACACTTTTTTAAATAGAGATATTTGCGGCTGAACAGTGAGCGACACACTCAAACTGCTTATTTTTTAGATACCAAAGGCCCAAAACTGGATAGTACAGCGATTTGACCCGTGGAACTGTGAAACCACACTGGGATGTTGGGCCTACACAAGACTATTTTCAACAGATATATTTTTGTGTCACAACAGTCAGGAGACACTACTGTTTTTCTTTACGGAAAAACTACCAAAAGCTGAATAATAGAGATTTTTTACCGTGGAATGGCAAAACCACAGTTATTGTTTACTGGGGTATACCACACTTTTTTAAATAGAGATATTTGCGGCTGAACAGTGAGCGACACACTCAAACTGCTTTTTTTTTAGATACCAAAGGCCCAAAACTGGATAGTACAGCGATTTGACGCGTGGAACTGCAAAACCACACTGGGATGTCGGGCCTACCCATGACTATTTTCAACAGATATATTTTTGTGTCACAACAGTCAGGAGACACTACTGTTTTTCTTTACGGAAAAAACTACCAAAAGCTGAATAATAGAGATTTTTTACCGTGAGATGGCAAAACCACAGTTATTGTTTACTGGGGTATACCACACTTTTTTAACCCCTTTCCAACTCATGACGTCTTAGTACGCACATTTGCGTACCCCCGGTTCAGTGAGGGCTGCTGCGCTGAGCCCTCACTGAACCGAGCACATGTCAGCTGATTCTTACAGCTGACATGTTCCCGCTACAGCCGCGGGTGGAATCGCGATCCACCCGCGGCTGTTAGCATGTTAAATACCGCTGTCAATCTCCGACAGCGGCATTTAACGCGCGCTTCCGGGTTGTGTGTCATAAGCCCCACCCATCGGCGACCCCGTCACGTGATCGCGGGTCACCGATTGGTGGACATGACATCCCAGGGTCTGCAGCAGACGCCTGGGGTTGTCATGATCTGGTCACTATGAGCACCACCTAGTGGTCGGCGCTCATAGCACAGGACCATTTCTGCTGCATGCAGGGGATCTGCTCGTCCCCAGTATGTAGCAGAGATGATCAGACAACTGCTGCTTCTAGGCTCCTATGAAGACTATTGAAGCATGCAGTAAGTGAAAAAACAATGTTTTTAAAAATATTAAAAAAAAAAAAAAATATATAAAAGTTTAAATCACCCCCCTTTCGCCCCATTCAAAATAAAATATAAAAAAAAACCCCCACATACACATATTTGGTATTGCCGCTTTCATAATCGCCCGATCTATCAATATAAAAAAAGAATTAATCCGATCGGTAAACGGTGTAACGAGAAAAAAATTCTAAACTCCAGAATTACGTTTTTTGGTCGCCACAAAATTGCAATAAAATGCAATAACGGGCTATCAAAACATCAGATCTACCCCAAAATGTTATTAATAAAAACGCCAGCCCGGCGAGCAAAAAATAAGCCCTCAACCAGCTCAAGATCACGAAAAATGGAGACGCTACAAGTCTCGGAAAATGGCGCTATTTTTTTTTTGTTTTTTTTACCAAATTTTGGAATTTTTTTTCACCACTTAAATATAAAATAACCTAGACATGTTTGGTGTCTACGAACTCATAATGACCTGGAGAATAAGAATGGCAGGTCAGTTTTAGAATTCAGCAAACATGGTAAAAAAAATAAATAAAAAACAACTGTGGTATTGCACTTTTTTTGCAATTTTACCGCACTTGGAATTTTTTTCCCGTTTTCCCGTACAAGATATGGTAAAACTAGTAATGACGTTGAAAAGTACAACTTGTCCCGCAAAAAATAAGCCCTCACATAGCCATATTGTCCAAAAAATAAAAACGCTATGGCTCTTTGAACAAGGGGAGCAAAAAACGAAAAAGCAAAAACTACAAAACCCAAGGTTGCAAAGGGGTTAAATAGAGATATTTGCGGCTGAACAGTGAGCGACACACTCAAACTACTTTTTTTTTAGATAACAAAGGCCCAAAACTGGATAGTACAGCGATTTGACCCGTGGAACTGCGAAACCACACTGGGATGTCGGGCCTACACAAGACTATTTTCAACAGATATATTTTTGTGTCACAACAGTCAGGAGACACTACTGTTTTTCTTTACGGAAAAAACTACCAAAAGCTGAATAATAGAGATTTTTTACCGTGGGATGGCAAAACCACAGTTATTGTTTACTGGGGTATACCACACTTTTTTAAATAGAGATATTTGCGGCTGAACAGTGAGCGACACACTCAAACTGCTTCTTTTTTAGATACCAAAGGCCCAAAACTGGATAGTACAGCGATTTGACCCGTGGAACTGCGAAACCACACTGGGATGTCGGGCCTACACAAGACTATTTTCAACAGATATATTTTTGTGTCACAACAGTCAGGAGACACTACTGTTTTTCTTTATGGAAAAAACTACCAAAAGCTGAATAATAGAGATTTTTTACCGTGGGATAGCAAAACCACAGTTATTGTTTACTGGGGTATACCACAATTTTTTAAATAGAGATATTTGCAGCTGAACAGTGAGCGACACACTCAAACTGTTGTTTTTTTTAGATACAAATGGCCCAAAATGGATAATACAGAGGTTTGAACCGTGGAAGTGCAAAACAACACTTCTGTTTCTCTTGCCTACACCAGACTCTTTTCAAAAGTTATATTTGTGTCTGAAAAATCAGAGACATGCTTTTTTTTGGGGGGGGGGGACACACCAAAAGGTTAATAAGACTGGTATTTGTACAGTGTGAAGGAGGAAAAAAAAAGGAGGATTTAGATGAAAAAAAAAAGATTTTTCCTGGCCCCCGACACCTGGTGCTAAGTCCAGCAATTTCAGCAACAGGAGCTCACAGGACTGTAATGCAGCGTTTGCTGGTATAACCACTGTGTCTCCTATACAGCCTGCCTGCCTGGTATCTGGGATGGATATTAGTCCTGAAAAGGACTGTTTGTTTGTTCTGGCAGCCTTTACAGACCCTACACTATTTCGCAGTTTATATCTCTACCTAAATCAGCAGCGCTGTCCCTACACTGTCTAATCCGGAGCGACTGTGTCCAAGATGGCGGCGCCCGGTTTTAAATACTCGAGGTGACGCTGTGCGGCCAGCCAATCACTGTAATGCCCACAACCAACATGGCAGCAGCATTACAGTGACTGGCTGGCAATCCCTGCATGTTCATTGGCTCTGTAAAGAGCGCCAAACATGCAGGGCGGAGACCCGAGCTCCCGCCCGAGTAACCCGGAAATGCTCGGTGCTCGCCGAATATCCCGAGTAGCGTGATGCTCGGGCGAGTACCGAGCAGAGTCGAGCATGCTCGCTCAACACTAATAAAGAGCCCTGACTCACATCACCATAAATGAGTTTAACTGACAAACAAACAAATTCTTCCCTTATCATGCCTAAATACTTTTTGCATAATAATTTGGAACACAGTGTACATGTGCTTTTCCTCAAAACACCAGTGGTTCACGTAGTGAATCTTACAGTTCTAACTTGCCAACCATGGTCTGTATGGAGTTGTTCAATAAAGGGCCCAAAATTAAGATAACAAAGACAGGAGAGGTCTCTATGAATAGGAATTCCTAAGTATATGATACCCTGTGAGGGCCAGGCAAAGGGAAAGTTGGACAGGATGGAATCCTGTATGGATTTGGGGAGGGAGACATTGAGGGCCTCAGACTTCGCTGCATTGATTTTAAAATTTGACCATGTAACAAAGTGATCTATTTCAGCCATAACAGCAGGGATGGATATATGTGATTGAGTGATATATACTAGGACATCATCAGCAAATGCAGAGCACTTGTACTCGGTGCCTCCCACCTCAATCCACCTAATTTTGGGGTTATGGCGAATTGATGAGAGCAGGTGCTCTATCACTAGGATGTATAAGAGAGGGGACAGAGGACATCCCTGCCTTGTCCCATTGGTGATTATGAAAGGTGATGAAAATGTTCTGACGCACCCCCATGGGCCTTGGGACACCCAGAGCCAGACCCTTTTTGGTGGATGCTGGTGTTTGTAGTCTCCGTGGCGGTGACCCGGTTCCGTGGCTCAGGGTGGTCAAACCAGTGGCGGAACTATTTATGTGGTTTTGATGTTTAAATGTCCGACTACGCCACCCGTAGATTGCGGTCAGAGAGAACCGCCGCTGCAGGGCAGACCGCTGAGGCTGGTGTTGTGGGTGCAGCCGAGCGTAGTATAACTCCCCACGGGAGGAGTATAGCCTCAGGGCAGTGAATGCGGAGGATGGGGGTGATGGTGCAGGGCAGCAGCAGTAACGACACGGAGTCAGTGATGCAGTCCAGGGCCTTGACTCACAGTTCTTATTATCCAGTCCACTTCTGCAGGTAACGGCTGCCCACCAGGTGAGGGGCTCAGACAACTCCCAGATAACTTTGGAGCGCTTCACAGGACCCCCTTTGTGTGTCCTTTGTCTGGCCTTTCTTACCAACGCTTCTGTCCGGCTGCCTCGGGCCTCCTCTTGGTAAACTTGGCGCCAGTTTCCCTGACCCTATGTGGTGCCTTACTAGCGGCTGTAGCGAGGGGCTCCGCCACATAAAATGTCACAGCCTCCGGTTTCTAGCTGAGGGTCGTTTCCCGCCTTCACTAGTTTCGGGGATCGGTCACCCCCTTTAGCCTGACCCCTCCACGCAGGTGGATTCGGGCGTGCGGTGGCGCCTCGCCCGTCCGCACACCTGGGATCCCTTCGTTCCTCATTCCTGGAGCCTTCTCCGCTCCTCTTCCTTCCTTCTCCCTCTTCCAGGCCTGGGCCTCTGTTACTAGGCCCGCCTCCAGAGCAGAGCTCATGCAGAGCCCCTGCTCCCTGTCACTTCTGCTCAGACTTCTCTGCACTGAACTAATATGGTGCCCACCTTTTATACTCCCTTCTCAATGCACCCAGGAACAGCTTCCTCCCTGCTCCTGCACTACAGGGTTCCCCTTCCTCGGTGTTCCCTCCCCCCACTCCTGCCAGGGACAGGGACTGTCGTGCACTGCCCCACGGCAATGTGGTGTAATGCATGCAGGTGTCGGGGTCCAGAACCACACTCCATCCTTACCTGAGAGTGGGATATCACACCTCTGGGTGAGGTGCAATACCTCTGTAGCAAGCGAGCCCTCGGGGTGCTACAGTTCCATTTATCTTCAGCCTAGTTGACGTATTGCGATACAGGGCCGTGATTTTGGCTATAAAAGGGTCCCCTAGACCCCTACCCCAAGCTTTTTAAGAGAATAATATATGGCGTGCCAGGAGACTCTATGGAATGCTTTCTCAGCATCCAACGAGAGTATCTAATTACAAATTTTTAACTGCATCTAGCCCAGGAAATACTTTGTGCCTAGTAGCAGTGTCTGCTAGTCAGCGGATTATCCCAGCTGTTAAGCAAGCTACACCACCTGTAGTTCGGACACTTAATTTTTTCAAAGGAAATGCTTCGGGACTGGCGGTAGGACGCCTTGCGGTGGACCGCCGAGCTCGATCCTTATAAAAGCTTTTTAACTGCAGCAGCTTTAGTGGATGCTACAGGAGCTGGAATTACGCAGCTGCTGGCATGAGACTTGCCCTCCAATAGATCCTTGAAAAAGGATTTACAGTGTATTCATTCAAATTAGAGAGACAATTTAAATTAAAAAGCTTAGAGCTGCCTCCACCACAGGGGGGCTCGCTCTACCCACCAGCGGACAGGCACCAGTATTGGGAGAGGGGGGATGGCCGTCAGGGTCCACCACGGCTCTGGCACAAACCCGGCGACACGGAGGTGGCACGGGCAGGAACGGACTGGCCGTGTCGGCTTCTCACTTTTTGGATTTTAGAAGGTCATAACATGCCTATATCTGTGTCTCCCCCTCCTTTTACTCCTCCACCTCTATTCTTTTCGCATGACTATATGTACTTGTCACTTTTTCATGTGTTAGTTATATCTTCTGAGCAGTTTGTCAGCTTTTGGACACCTTTGAAGGTGTTTTCTATGTGTTTCTATGTGTTTTTGTTTGCCTGCCATTGGTTTTAACGGTGTTCGAAGGTGTTCGACGAACAGTTCGACAAACAGTTCGGCGATCACAAGGGTGTTCGACGAACCGAACCGAACTCGAACACTACGGGGGTGGCTCAGCACTACTCCCGACCTCAGCTACATATCCTGAATCTGTGCTGCCTGCCCCTACCTCAGACCATCTGACCATGTTTTTGTCTTTGCCCTCCTGATCTATGTTCCTGTGTCTCTGGCCCTCCGGGGACTGCCCTGGAGTAGTACCTCGTGACTTCCTGCAGCTAAGTCTATTCTCACCACTAGAGGCTCTAGTGAAAACCAGGTAGTCACTTAATCATGCCCCTCCAGAGCAAGCACCGGCCCATGGCGCAGTGGGTCAACATACACCAGCGCTACATTTGCCCTCCAGCGTTGCAATGATGGTACCGTTCCCCACACATGGTAAGATAATTCCCACAACACACACACAGCCACCCCAAATACACAGCCCACACACACACTGTCCTCCAACAAACTATGATGTCCCCACAGACTTCCACATGCAGAATGATGGCTTCCACATTAAACCCAGGCAGTATGGTGGCCCCAACAGCGGCTTTATACACTATGATGGCATCCACAACTCTCCAGACAGTCTCATGGGCCCCCACCCACTAGGATTCACACACAACCCCTTACACAGATTATCATGCAACTACGACCCCCAAAATGATGTGATGGTCCCATTACATTCAACATGATAGTCCTCACCCCACATAGTATAATGCCCCCACAGCCCCTCATACAGTATGATGTCCCCCCAGCATCGCACATAGTATAATAGCTCTCACAGCTCTCACGCCTTCACAGTACGATGGCCCCACAGCTAACCTCCACTCTGTGTGATGGCACCAACAGCCCCCTGAAAAGCGGCACACCAATCGGTCCTGCGGCCACAGTCTAGCCCTAGGCCTGGCCCTAATTCCTGAGCGCTACTCTAGAAAACAAAAAACCTGGCTCTACTGCACTGAGAAAAGCAATACCAATAACAATATCGTTGATTAACTACCCCTGTCTGTCCCTGAAATATGTTGCCACTATTTATTAGACCCACTAAACTTTGCATCAGTCAATTAACCTTCTACTAGGCAACTCACTAAAGGACATGTGCTAAATACAATTATAGCTGAAATATCAACATTCACATATGACATATGCAACATACATTGGTATACGAATATTGTTAAAAATGCATATTAACTGGTAGTAGATATGATGACCTGGCAGCTGACAGTGTCCTCGTTGGATCTGTATGGGCCTCTATCAGCTCATTCCAACTTCTAGTGGCCGTCAGGCTCTAATAGAAGTCCACCAATATGCACTCAAACTATCCAGAAATTCCAGGCTTGGCCTCACACAGATGGCAGCATGACTCAACGTTGAACGGTAACGTTACTGATGTCACCACTCTTCAGAGCCATCGAGTCTCCCTGAGAGCAGTGTGAGCCAGGAATGGCTTTGATCGACTAAATGGTCTTGTTTTTATTTCTCTCTTTTCATATTTTTCAGGTATCTATTTGTGTACTACATCGGATTCTCTTGACTACATTGGATTCTCCGGAAAACTTCGGTCCTGCATGTTTTTTTTTTTTTTAAATAAATTGTATAAAATATGTTTGTGTATGTTTTTTACATTTTATTACTGGGTTTGTAATGGGATGCAGAGGTTGGCATCCTCGACACACCTTCCCAGGTGAATTCGTCCTGCGCATAGCGTTGTGGGGGTATGCCTGCGGTAGTCCGAGTGGTCCTTCGCAGGACTGCGGTTGTCGACTCCCCTGGTGCGTTAATGCTGGGGGCAGTCACAGATTGAGCAGGGGCAGTCATTTCTTCCTGCATGTTGTCTCTGGGGGGAACGAGAAGTTGTGAAACAGTCTCTCTGGAGGGCATTATTACAACAGAAGGGGCCCCAGTTTGCAAGGGAGCAGATGCAGCCCACCCATCAGTATCCATGGGTGGGTCCACTTCCCTTGGCTCAGGTTCAGGAGTCACAGTTCTCTAAACTAACACCGTCGCAATATGTTGCAATGGAGATTTCTTGTAGGCCCCCCAATTTCCCCCTGTTGAATACCTCATACACAGGTATATCTACACCTACTTTCCTTTTATCAAATACGGCACCGCCTCCCACCGATCATCTAACTTTCCAGACTGTTTTTTCACTCAGACCAGCACTCTTTCCCCTGGGGCACACATTTCCTGCTGCACCGGTCTCGGATCGTGATGGATCACCTGTCTCAACCATTCACCCACCACCCTGTGTACTGTTCTCAGATGCTCCTGGGCCCAGGCGGTAGTGGGCCGAGGAGGGTCCGCCATGGGATCAGGCATGTGTAGATCTTCAATCTCCCTGCCTACTCTCCCGAACATTAGCATGTGGGGCGAGTACCCTGTCTTGTTGTGGACCCGATTGTTATAGACCCACACCATTTCCGATAGGTACTCAGGCCAGCGAGCTTTTTGATTATTCTCCAGGGTCCGCAGCATTTGCTGGAGGATGAGGTTGAAACTTTCATATGCTCCGTTGCCTTGTGGATGATAGGGCTTCATCCTAGACTGTTCAATACAATAAAGGTGATAAATTTCCTGGAAGCACGCTCTCTGATCACAAGGAATCCGCTGGGGACACCCGAACACTTGAATGAAGTGGTGACATACTGCCTCTGCGGCTAATTCTGCGGTCTGGTCGCTGGTAAGTACCACCACTGCATATTTAGTGGAATGATCCATCATCACCAAACAATACGAGTGTCCTGAACTGGAGTACCCTATTTGTACATAGTCTATCATGAGTATCTCCAATGGAGAGGACATACAGATGGTCTGAACAGGAGCTCGCTCTTCCAGACGCTTGCTCAGCCCACAAGCTCATCATTTTTGACACGCTTCAACTACTATTTTCTCTAGGTCTGGGCAATATACCATTCTCTGTTGCCACTTGTAAGTCTTATCGCTCCCGAAATGAGCCTCTCTCTCATGGGCCTCTCGAGTGGCAACTGGACCCAATGTCATGGAAATCACCACCTGTTGGCGATGCTGCAACTCTGAGGGTAAGTAAATCTGACGACATAAGAGACCTTGCACCACATTCAGCTTATCCCATTGATGCAGCAGTTTTTCACCTTCCGGGGACAATCCCTCTTGCTCCACTGGCCGGGGCCATATATTAGCCTTAACCCAGCGTTTCATGCATCTTACATCTCTGTTCACCGCCTGAGCTTTCTCCCAATCTGCTGTTGTTTTCCCGAGCACTGTAGGCATTCCTGAGGCCACCCCACTTGAATGTACCACACTCCGGAAGACAGACAGTCGGCCCAGGTCAGGCATCTCAGTGTCCTCCAGTTCATCGTTGATATTCCCGGCCGGTAGCCCCATCGGAACCCGAGATAGCGCATCTGTGTTTCCATTCTCCCTTCCTGATCGGAACTTGATATGGTAGTTGAACTTAGTCAGCCGTGCCATCCACCTCTGCTCCAGCGCCCCCAGTTTGGAATTCTCCAGATGGGCCAGTAGATTGTTATCCGTCATGACTACCACTTCAGCCCCCGTTAAGTACTCTGCAAATCGTTCAGTCATCGCCCAAACCAAGGCCAGCAGCTCTAGCCTGAAAGAACTATAATTTGTGGGGTTACTTTCTGTCTCTCTTAGGGAATGGCTTCCATATGCAATTACACTCTCTCGGCCATCTTGTAACTGTGACAACACTGCTCCCAAACCATACAGGCTCCCAACGGTGTAGAGCAGGAATGGAGCATCAAATTGGGGCGTAAGCCAGGATTGGTGCACTGGTTAGGGCGGCTTTCACCTCCTCAAAGCCTTCTGTTTCTCAGAGCTCCACTAAATGGGGCGATTCTTGGGTTTTTGAGTTGTGCCTCTCAGGAGTTCATTCAAGGGACCAACAAGATGAGTGAACTTGGGGACAAACCGTCGGTAGTATCCCGCTTGTCCCAAAAAGGCTCTCACCTCTTGCAACGTTCTCGGCTAAGGTGACTTCTGGACAGCTTCAACCTTACTAGCAGCTGGTTGTAGTCTTTCGGGAGTCACCACATGACCCAGGTATTTGATACGGTGTTGAAACAATTGGTATTTTTGAAGCTTGATCTTCAACCCATGGTCACGAAGTCACTGCAGAACTTGCCGAAGCTTCTGAAGATGATCATCAAACAATGTCCCGAACACCACCACATCGTCCAGGTAGATCAACATTGACTCAAAGTTGAGGTCGCCCAAGCAATGTTCTATTAGTCGCTGAAAGGTTCCCGGCGCTTTGGAAAGACCAAATGGCATCCTGTTAAATTCATAGAGTCCCATGAGTAGGATGAACGCCATCTTCGCCTTGTCTTTCTCAGCCACCGACACTTGCCAGTATCCGCCAAGTCAAGGGTAGAAAAGTACTTAGCCTGACCCATAGCTGATAGCAATTCTTCAATCCGGGGAAGAGGGTAGGCATCCCGTATAGTGTAAGCATTAAATTTTCTATAATCAACACAGAATCGAAGGGACCCGTCCTTTTTACGTACTAAGACCACTGGCGCTGCCCAAGGACTCTGGGTCTCTCATAAGACCTGGTTGTCTAGCATGCTGCTACCATGTTATTTACTTATTGATACATCTTCGGAGGGATCTGCTGATTACGTTCCCAAATTGACGGCCTGTCCCCGGTTGGAATCTCATGCTCGATGGTAGAGGAACAACTAAAATCTTCGTCATGATGGGAGAAGGACTCCTGGAATTCCCATAGAGTATCTTCTAGGAGCCTCTGTTGGGCAAGAGTCAGTATCCTCTTATCCACTCCCATCCGATCCTTCATGATTCGGCCATTCCACTCAGCAGTCGGGTCTTCCTTCCGGGTCAGTTTTCAACAGCATAAGTCCAGGGTGACCTCCTATCGAGCCGGAGTTCAAACCCTGTTCTTTGAAGTATCTCTCCGTCAGGCACATAGACTTCTGCCAGCAATGTACCCCCGGGTATAGTAACTTCGATATACTTATTTAATGAAACGGACGGGCACACAGTCATCTTTCACCGTCGCTAATGCTCGGGCCACCAAAGGTTTCGTCTGGGATGATTCATCGAACATTGGCTCAATCAGTACTTCCAGACCTTTCAGCCTCCGCGAGGTTCCCACAGGGAACATCAGAAGTTGCCAGCCTTGCAGCCCTGGGGTTCTGGGTTCAAATTCCACCAAGGACATCTGCCTGGATTCTGCATGTTCTCCACATGTTTGCGTGTGTTTCCTCTGGGTACTCCAGAGGGCAAACAGAGCAGAGTATAATACTATAGCCAGGAAACAAGTTTATAACTGGCAACAAGTGATGAAAGCAATTTCAATGATGAAAGCCAGAGAAGTAACTCGTGAGAGTCCTGCCCAAGAACAAAGAAGGAGGCATCTATATAATAAGTTATGGATTAACCCCCCAGCTACCAAAATGGCAGGCAACACTGGTTCCAGAAAAACCTTAACCACTGCACTATTACCCAGAGGCGCAGTGTCAGAGGTCAGAAAATATGGAAAGAGCATGGACGTTAACGCAACATAGACACGATCAGACAAAAAATCTACATTAATGGCCACATTGAAGGAGATCATTGAATACTTTTTTATTTCTGTGCTTCCTTGCAGCCATCTTATCAGTGCTACATAAACAGTTTGGGATGACACAGCATTTATTCTAAATTATCCTAGATGCATATTTAGTAGACTCAGGGATATAGGCCATTGTTATATAAGCCTGAACTGTAGAGTTGATGTTTAATGTTTACTGCAGTATACTGTGTTGCTATCCTTAGAGGACAGGATTCAGAGTCATTGACAAATCGATGTTTGCTAATTTGTTGATTACCCATTGTAAAAGTCCATGCAAGGCACCATGATTCCAACCAGAGGAATACAGATTTGATGCACTGCCCATCAGTCAGCCCATGGAGACATTTGGAGCACCCAGGTGGGGACAATCAGGTCTCTTGACCACATACCTCAATGAACAGTCAGCTTCGTAAGCTTGCTGCTATCTCCTCTCTGTGGGTGCCTGCCAATAGCAGGGTGCCACTGGTTGGGGTAGTTGGCCCTGGAAGCCCTGAAGTCACAGCTGCTCTAATCCTGGCGACCAGGGAGGGTGAGACTCTGTAATTTGCACCATCTTGTGTATTTGTTGGGACTGTTCTACTGTATATATCTGTTGGTGGTAATGCTACATTGTTTTACACTCACCTTGTTTTGTCTGAGTAGTATTCTGCCCATGAGGAAGGAGTGCGGAGGTTCAGTGGGATGAACCCTGGTCCATGCAGTCTTTCTAAAGACAAAATATAAGAAAAAATCAGCTCACCAGTCAGAAACAGTCTGTAGTACGGAACTCCCATCCTGATCAGATGCATCAAATATCACGGAAGAAAAAATTGGGTTCCAGCTCCAGAAAAAAATGTTGGCAGTTTTTCGTATAAAAGTTACTTTATTTGACAAATGTTAAAAACAGCATGGCACTAGGCATAATTTCAAGGAGAAAAAGCAACGTGTTTCAACCGCACATTGCAGTTTTGATCTGAGCTAATCTCCAAACAGACATACATAGATTATATACATTGATACACCAATGAAAACAGAGAATAACATTCACATGATGTGAGATTCATTACGGGTCCTGGTAGCTAAATCATCCAGTTAGACCAATAAAAAAAAGCTAATCACAGTCACATGTTTAAAAACACAAAGGTCCTGACAATTGACATCCAAACAGTAACACCTATTGAAATCTGCATCAAAACAATACATTATACAATGATTATCAATGAATACATATATTGCACAAAAATACAAGGTCGATATATTTAGCCATAATGGAACATGATTTTGTTCTGTTTATTTAGACCCGCAGGAGATTTTATAGGAGAGTTTATACAGTGGGGGAAATAAGTATTTGATCCCATGCTGTTTTTGTAAGTTTGCCCACTGACAAAGACATGAACAGTCTAGAATTTTAAGGATAGGTTAATTTTAACAATGAGAGATAGAATATCCAAAAAAAAATCAAGAAAATCACATTGTATAAATTAGATACATTTTTTTGCGTTTTGCAGTGAGAAATAAGTGTTTGATCACTCTTGCAAACAACGCTTAATACTTGGTGGCAAAACCCTTGTTGGCAAGCACAGCAGTCAGACGTTTTTTGTAATTGATGATGAGATTTGCGCAGATGTTGGGAGGAATTTTGGTCCAGGTCTCTTTGCAGATCATCTCTAAATCATCTAGATTTTGAGGCTGTCGCTTGGCAACTCAGATCTTCAACTCCCTCCATAAGTTTTCTATGGGATTAAAGTCTGGAGACTGGCTAGGCCACTCCATGACCTTACTGTACTTCTTTTTGAGCCACTCCTTTGTTGCCTTGGCTGTATGTTTTGGGTCATTGTCTTGCTGGAAGAACCAATGCAATTCTGGGAGACAGAATCTAAAAATAAAAAAACAGAAATCATATTGAGTGATTTTTAAATAATTAAATTGCATTTTATTGCATGAAATAAGTATTTGATCACAAACCAATGAGCAAGAAATCTGGCTCTCATACACCTGTTATTTTTCTTTAAGAAGCCTTTCTACTCTGCACTCATTACCTGTATTAATTGCACCTGTTTGAATTCGTTACCCGTATAAAAGACATCTGTCCACACACTCAATCAATCATTCTCAAACCTCTCCACCATGGCCAATAGCAAAGAGCTGTCTAAAGACACCAGGGGCAAAATTCGAGACCTTAACAAGGCTGGGGTGAGCTACAGGACAATAGGCACACAGCTTGGTGAGAAGGCATCAACTGTTGCTGAAATTATTAGAAAATGGAAGAAACACAAGATGACTTTCAATCTTCCTTGGTCTGGGGCTCCATGCAAGATCTCGCATCGTGGGGTAAGGATGATTCTGAGAAAGGTCAGGAATCAGCCCCGAACTAGAGAGAGCTGGTATCATAGTCTCAAACAATACCGTTAGTAACACACTACGTCGTCATAGATTAAAATCCTGCAGGGCACGCAAGGTCCCCCTGCTTATGACAGCACATGTCCAGGCCCATTTGAAGTTTGAAAAATGACCATCTGGATGATCCAGCGGAGACATGGGAGAAGGTCATGTGGTCAGATGAGACCAAAATAGAACTTTTTGGTATCAACTCCACTCGCCGTGTTTGGAGGAAGAAGAAGAATGAATACAATCTCAAGAACACAGTCCCAACTATGAAGCATGTTGAGGGAAACATTATACTTTGGGGTGCTTTTCTGCAAAGGGGACAGGATGGCTTCATCCTATTGAAGGGAGGGTGGATGGGGTCATGCATTGCGAAATTTTGGCCAACCTTCTTCAGCTAGTAAGAGCATTGAGGATGGATTGTGGTTGGGTCTTTCAGCATGACAATGACTCAAAACACACAGCTAGGGCAACTAAGGAGTGGCTCCATAAGAAGAATTTCAAGGTCATGCTGGCCTAGGCAGTCTCCAGACGTGAATTCAATAGAAAATCTTTGGAGGGAGCTGAAACTCAATGTTGCCCAGCGACAGCCCCGAAACCTGAAAGATCTGGAGAAGATCTGTATGGAGGAGAGGGCCAAAATCCCTGCTGCATTGTGTGCAAACTTTGTCAAGAACTACAGGAAATGTCTGACCTCTGTAATTGCAAACAAAGGTTTCTGTACCAAATATTAAGTTCTTTTTTTCTATTGTATCAAATACTTAACACATGCAATAAAATGCTAATTAATTATGTGAAAATCATACAATGTGATTTTCTGGATTTTTTTTTAAGATTCTGTCTTTCCAGGTGTCACCGCTTTTAATCTCATTTGTGCTGTGCATCTGTATTAACATGTTGTTTAGATTTTATGAATTAAAGTGATTTATATTTTACTTTTAGCTTGTATCTTTTTAATTGTATTAGTGTTTACAATATTTTCAATTTACAAGGCACCTTTCCTACATTCAACTTAAAATGCCAGAAACAAAGCTGACCTTTGGCCATTGTCAATGGCTAATCACAGGCACACAGATAATCGCATTAGGAGTCAAGCAAATCCAAACAATAGATGGTGCATTACTGAAAAACATATGCTGATTTTCTGTCTTTTCTGTCTTAAGTAAAGCATTATATGTGCTAGGAAAAGCTGCCCATGTGCACATTAGTGCAGAGCAGCTACATTTTAATATTTTTGTTCATGTCTATTACAGAGCATGTGGAAAGAAACACCTGCACCTAGCATATAGAACTAACCCATAATATTTTGAATTCACAGACTTGCTTTTAATGTGTAACAAATACAATACACACTTTGATGTTGGTTTAAACTTATTTGAGCTCTAACCATTTCTCGCATATGGGCTTAACTGTTCATCCTGTACTGTGGCAACTTTCTGTAGGGGGCCCAGGAGCTTAGCTTCCTCCACATGTGATTGATACCTTGCTATGTTAGCCAATCTAAGCTCCAATGGCTGCTGTTAACCATTTAGATGCTGCTGTCAATTTCTGAGAGCATCATTTTTATGACATCATCGCATGTGCGGCCCCTGCGATAAGATCACTGGGCACCAATAGGACACTATGCCAGTCAGGGGCTTGCTGAAGGTCCTTTACACTGCCATAGTGGCACTCATTGGAGATTGCAATTTTTACAAAGTACTGCAACACTAGGGTATTTCAGTGTGTAATATAAGCGATGGGATGATTTCAGGTTCAAACCCTCTGAAGGTACAGAAAAATAAAGACATTTTTTTTTATAATTTTAATATTTTAAAAATATTAAACTTAATTTTTACCAAACAAAACTAAAATACATGGCAGAATTGCATTCTTTTCACCATTAGATCACACTTTTCCACAATTTTTATCAGGACATTTTATGGTAAAAATAATAGTCATTCAATAATACAACTCATTCCCAAAAAATATTAATCCCTCATATGACTATATTAATGTAGAAGTAAAATAGTTCTGACTCTTGGAAGAAGAGAAGGAAAAAAACAAAGTATTGATTCGTCTTGAAGGGGATAAGGAAAATGCTATAACTGAAGTAAATATTTTAAATCAGACATTATTTCTGACTTGTTTTCTTAACAATTGCTTTTTTCCATAGTAAAATGTGGAATGTAATTATTTGATTTTTATAGAAGTATTATTGACTGTTGAATCTGCAACTGCAGGTCCCCTGTTGTGAAGCATATATTTTGCTTTATGAAACAATGAGTTCCGGTCTCTAACTATACTGTTATGCAAAGGTAGAACATATAGCTGCTCAAAGCATGTATTGTAATTGGACAAATGATGGTGGTGCCAGGGTCTAAGTAAAGAAAGACTACCAATATCAATTATCTGCAAAGCTAAACTAAAGGCATAACGAAAAATAACTTCCTCTGAGTCAACTAATTGCACATGTAAGAGGGATGTGAACTCAAAAATAGAACTGAACACATGATTAATTATTTTGCTAATTACTACATTATTTTTCCTAGGCATGCTGCTTCCTGGAGCAATATTACATGCACTGTATACATTTAGATATATCCACCACTCAATAGGAGCCATACTGTGGGTAATCATTAGCTGAGGGTTAGAGCATATTGTTTTCCATGTGTTCTGACACTCAGTACCTCTGACTATCTAGCAGCCAATGGGCCCCTGCTGCTTCTTTGTATGGCTTCTGAACTGCAATACTATGCTTCTTCGTAGAAGATTATCCCCTCCCGCATACCTTTCATATGGACACCTCTCCACTATGTGATAGCTAGGACAGTGAGAACTTTTTAATTTGCTGAAAATGCCAACTTTACCAATGCCATCTTGCTTTTTCAATAAAAGCAGACAAAATAAAGTAGTATCAAATAAAACGCTGAAAACCATTGTTGACATCCTGTAGAAGATGTTATTTGAAAGGATCATTTGGCGTGCATTCAAAATCCATTAACCTTCGAGGAGCAGTTTGTGATGCTGAAATGTTTTAGCTAAGCAAAACATACCTTGTAATAAAGGTCTCTGGTTGCTGTAATGGGTGGATAATGTATAAATATGTCTAAGTGCTTTACTCCAAAAGACGGAAAGTTCACCACAGCCCCGCGTGCTCTGTTAAAAAGATCAAATTTGTTTCCAATTATGTTGTTGTAAGCAAAAAGTGAAACTCATTTTGATTACAACTTGAACCATAAAAGCCTGTGAAACATAATGAGGACAATTTATCATGAAAGCTAGGTACGGTGACATTGGATACTATATACATTGTGGCACTGTGCAAATGAGAGCCCTCGTTCAGCATCCTCATCATTACTATCTGCTTTGAAACCTAAAATGCAAATTACCCTAAGGATCTCTTGTATCTTGCTGATGTAAATGATTATGATAAAACATACCTAAGTAGCACAGGGCAGAAATAGGTCTCGCAAGCTGGCTGAAGATGCTAATCCTTAAAAAAACAGCAAAAAAGACCTTAAAATGTTTGCTAAAGTCTCCATTTATTTATCTGATGATATCAATATGGTTGTGATTTATTTAGCACTTTATTTACTATTTGCCATTCAGACATGAATCAAATCAAAACTTTTAGTCTTATATTGTGGAGGAGGAATTTCATAGATTTGCAAAATCTTACTGCAGACAACAGGCTTTGTGTCAAAATCCATTAATAGCTCTTTTATCAATTGCTGCAAATATTTATTGTAATAGATGAAGGGTTTAAAGTATCTTCAAATTTTATCTGAGATTGGTAGTACAAGAAAGGAGAACATACTGGGGTATTTTATTTTAAAATTAATATTGTGTATTTTTTTCCCAGAATGATAAAGATATTGCAGATAACAAGTTTATTTGGAAACATGTGGCATGACCCCAGTGTGGTTTTTAAGTGGGTATGGAGATCTCAACCTGCACAAGATTACCCACCAGATGAGGAGCACCAAAATGACTGTGGACTACAAAGCCTGCAATACAGTTATACAAAAAAAAAGAATGACATAAAGCACAAAATTACATAAAGCACTCACTCTCTCAATACTGTAACTCCTTCACACAACTTGACTTTGTGACTCTTATGATGAGGAAGGTGGTTAAGGGAATTTTCCCAGAGTCTCACCAGCCCAGATATTTCAGGAGTTTCCAAAAGAGAATAACCTTACAATCATTTTCCAGAGACAACCCAGTCTAAATAACAAAGTCCAGGAGTCCATTCATGTGCCAGGTGTCTTTCTTCTACCATGAATCTTACAGGGCATATACCAGGCATACAGTTGTTATAACTCTTCTGTTTGCATAGAGTGTGGGACTGGGTTGATTAAAGGGAACGTGTCACATGAAAAAAAACCCTATTAACTAGCAGTACTTTGAGCCCCACTCCTGGGAGGAAATTAACTTTCTTCCTCCCGGCAGCATTCAACGTTCAGTCACGGGGTGGAGCTTGCACTGGTTCAGTTACTGATCTGTGTATAGAGAGCGACATCTGTAACTGTGCCTCTGGCTCTGACTGACAGCAGGATGAGCATTAGAGTAGTGATGGGTGAACCCCTGACTGCTCGGGTTCGGAGGGTTTAGCCGAACGCCGGACAGTTTATTAATAGTTCAGGCTTGTGTACCAGAACAGTACCCGAATAAGGACCACATTCACATGAATGGGGGGCCCTAACATCCAGTGTTTGCCACGCTGTCATGTGCATGACAATGCGGCTAACACTGCCTCTGATCAGTGGTAAGATTAATACCACCGGTTAGAGCGCTGCGGTTCCCATGCTGTCAGATGACAGTGTGAGCCCGTAGATGTGACCTGAGGTAAAAATTTACCTCCAGTCACAGACGTTGGCAGATAGGACTACTACACCCATCAGCCTATGCCTGTTGTGGCAGATAACAGTGAGAGCATACGCGACTGATAGGAGTATTCATCTGTCGACGTTTACTCTATAAATAAATAATTTAAAAAAATGGTGTGGGCTCCCCTGTATTTTTGATAACCAGCCAGGGAAAACTGACAGCTGCAGGCTGCAACTCCCAGACGTCAGCTTTAGCAAGACTGATTATCAAGAATAAAAGGGTTCCCATGCCATTTTTTAAATTATTTAGATAAATAATATAAAAAAATGGTGTGTAGTCCCCCCCATTTTTGACAACCAGCAAAGCTAAAGCAGACAGCTGGGGCTGGTATTCTCAGGCTGGTAACAGGTCAAATCAAACTCCATAAATCTTCATGATTATTGGCTCTCCTCACTGCCCTGTGGTGGTGGTAAGTGGGGTAATATTTGTGGGGTTGATGTCACCTTTGTATTGTCTATAAGACGTCTCTCCATTACTAATCCAATAGTTATATTGTAAATAAAACACATGAGAGCCGGGCAATGCGCCAGAATTAGTGCATCTAATAGATGTGCCTTTTCTGGGGCAGCTGCAGGCTGCTATTTTTAGGCTTGGGGGGGTCAATATCCATGGCCCCTTACCAGCCTGAGAATACCAGGCCCCAGTTGTCTGCATTAGCTTGGCTGGTTGTCTTTCCTCTCCTGCATTCGTTGTCAAAAATAGGGGAGGGACCCCATACCATTTTTTTTTATTATTAATTTAAATAATTTAAAAAAGCGCATGCTGACCCCTCTATTCTTGATAACCAGTCTTCCTAAAGCTGACATCTGGGGGTTTCAGCCAGTAGCTGTCAGTTTTGCCTGGCCTGGCTGGTTATCAAAATTACAGGGGAATACTTGCCATTTTTTAAAAAAAAATGTATTTAGTTATTGCACTGGCAGACGAATACTCCCATCAGCCCAGCCATGCCTGCTCTCGCTGTTTTCTGCAACAGCAGGCATAGACTGATGGCTGTAGTAGTCCCATCTGCCGTCGCCTGTGACAAGAGTTAAACTTTTTACCTCTGGTCACATCTGTGGGCTCACACTGTCATCTGACAGCGTGGGAACCGCAGCGCTCTGACCAGTGGTATTGATCTTACCGCCCATCAGAGGCAGTGTTTGCCCTGATGTCAGGTACATGACAGTGAGGCAAACACACGATGTTCAGGCCCCATTCCCACGCTGCCATCTGACAGCATGGGAACCGCAGTGCTCTGACCGGTGGTATTAATCTTACCACTGATCAGAGTCACCAGGGTTTCTCAGCGTGAGGAACACCCGGTGTTCGGTGTTCGGAGTGTCGAACCCAAACAGTAACAGGGACTTCCTGGTGGAGTCCATGTTTGGGGTCCATGCCCAAACAGTAGGTGTCAGTAAGGATCCTAAACTTTATTGTTCGGGTTCACCCATCTCTACGTTAGAGTCCGCTGTCAGCAAGAGCCAAGGGCGCAGTTATAGATGACACTCTTCATACACAGAGTGGTGACTGAATATGAGCCAGCTCCACTCCCGTGACTGAAATCTGAACTCTGCCAGGAGGAATAAAGTTAATTTCTTCCCGGCAGTGGGGAGTGGGGCATTTTTGACCTCAATTGTTACATTTTAGCTCAGAGGCCAAATGGGAATGGGTGCTACCTGTGGATTATCCAGTCTTCCATTGGGTCAGTCTACTGTGTATGGAAGAAAAGAGTGCGGTCTATGGAGCGCTGGAGTGATCACTGGAACTGGCAGATTTAGGGCTAAAAAACAATTAATAAGCCCTTTCCAAAAGGCGTTTCGATAGTAAACTATCTTTATCAGGTGGTACAAGGGTATGAGCACAGGATAAAACATATATAGGAAAGCTTCACAGTGATAGGTTGGTATATAGTCTTGCAATGATTGGTTCAAATGCTGATTAATTGAACCTGGGTGTGCCAGTGTGTATGTGCTTCCAAAAGTAGCATATAGACAACCTTCACATGAATTCAAAGTTCAAGAACACATTGGATAAGACGCGAAATATAGTAATACATATTAATAAACAGTATTAAAAAAAACATAATTAGTATAAAATACACACAAAAGTTGTTGTGTTATGACATGTTACAAATGTAAAGTTAATGCTAAAAAGAGAGAATAGAGGGAAAAAGTGGGAGGGGGGAGTGAAGCGAATGAAAACAATCTGAAGGGGGAGGACAAAATAACTAAGAGCTGATCACATTTTCAAGGGCGAAATTCAGACCTTCAGGGGCTAATGTGCCCAATTTGAAAATCCAAAAACTCTCCTTACTAATCAAACTCGCCAATCGATCTGAGACGGTATCAGGTACATAGTCAACAATAGTAAGCCTCATATCTCCTGGATCTTTTTGATGGACAATGCTGAAATGTTTCGATACACTGTGTAAATGATAACCTATCCGGATATGGTGTCTATGTTTATTTAGACATGCATGCATAGTTTGTATCGTTCGGCCCACGTACTGGAGGTCACATGTGCACTCCAGTAGGTAGATCACATGTGTTAATTGACAATTCACATCATGTTTGATAATTTCTTTCCTGTATTTTGTGATGAGAAAATCTTTTGAGCGCCATTTTGAATGGCTTTACAACATAAACACTTAGCGTATTACATGGAAGACAACCCTGACGGATGCCATCCTGTGGTGGCTGTATTTTGGACTTCAAAGATGTATTACTTGGTGCTATTAAACTTTGTAGATCTTCCTGTAAATGATACTCGGTTTATTGGGTATGGAAGGCCCTAAAAATTGGATCACCCCTCAAAATGAACCAAAATTTATTCAGAATATTGTGAATGGAAACCCTAGATTGACTAAATGTAGTGACCATACTCCATCTAGTACACTCTGAGGCTGTTTTGTTTTTATTTTTACCAGTGGATAATTCAATACTATCGATGCACATGACCTGGGTAAGTGCCCTAGTTTTAGAAAAGGCATCCTTCAAAAATTTTTTGGGATAACCCTTCTGTATAAACCGTCTTCTCAATATTTTAGATTCCACTAAAAATTCAGAATCTCTGGTGCAGTTTTTTCGAACCCTCCAATATTGCCCATAGGGAACATTGGTGATCCACTTCACTGCTGTGAAGGATAAACCCCACTAATTGGAATTGAGTTCATCAACGAACTTCAATGCAGTCTCGCTGGTACCCTTCCATAAGAAGAATAAATCGTCTTTATAGCGGCGGTAAAACACCACATGGTTCGCTGCCATGGGGGACTATGCGATGAAGACGGACTCAAAAACCGTCAGTCTAAGCCCATCTAAACACTTGGTGAAAGCTACACTGACTTCAACTAATTGCTTCCATATCTTAAAATAAACCCTTTCTGACTCATCCTCACAGTAATATTAAATATTTAAAAAATAAATTAAATGTAATTATTTTGGCTAGTGTCCTCAATTGTGTATATCTGATTATTTAAGATGTATGGAGGATATTCATAGAGATAGTTGTTATATAATGTGTACTATAATGATATAGTGTACAATAACTGACATTATAGATACATGCACACTAGAAATGTTTCATTTTTCTGATGATCAAATTTGTATCACGTTTGCAAATGTGATTATGGCTTTTATTCCCTATATTGCTTTCCCTTGTGAAACCACATGGCATTTTGCTGCATTTTCAAACTGATTAACCATTCAGTATGACAAACACAGGATGGGAAGGTAGATTGCTCTTTTTATGGGGGTGATTTTATTGCTACATAGTTGCTATTGTTACAACTAGGAATATTATAATTTCTTTTGTACTTGACCTTTGACATTGATCAAATATTTCACTCAATTAAGCAAGAAGCAATAAACAATTTATCTATGTTGTACATTAACTGGAAAATTGCATCTATCATTTTCCAATTACTTGATTTATCGAGCAGTCACTAAACAATCATGGTAATTCTTGCCAATGGCCTTGACTTTTGGGAGCTGCTGGCGACTATAAGTCAATGGCATAATGTTCATAGTGCGTGGATGATTTCATTTTTCCATATCAGTTACAAACACTTCAGTGTGGCATTGAATGATTTTCCTGACTTCATTTTTAAAATTTAAATGAATGAAAAGTCTTTAAAACTGCCTTATCTCATTTTCTTGACAATTATGATTCATGATAATTTTTAGACCATTTAACTTTACTAGCAAGCATGATAATATACACCATAAAAATATAAAGTTTATAAGCTGAGTGAGAGAATATATGGTCATGAAATTTAATATATACAGTATTATGCCGAAGTTTTAGGCAGAAGTAGAAAAATACTGTAAGTTAAGAATGCTTTAAAAAATAGGAGAGTTAATAGTTTATTTTAATCAAATAATAAAATGCAAGGCGAATGAACAAGAGAAGTCTAAATAAAATCAATATTAGCTGGTACCACCATTTGCATTCAAAGCAGCATTAAAGCACCATTTCTTCTACATACACCATAACATAATTGTTAAAGAAACTCATAAGGGATGTTGTAATAAACATCTTCAAGAACTAACCACAGATCTTCTGTGTTTGTAGGCTTGTGTAAAGCCTTCTGTTTCTTCATGTAATCGCAGACAGACTTGATGATGTTGAGATCAGGGCTTTGTGGGGGCCATATCATCAAATGAAGGACTTCTCCCTGATGTCATTGCATGATGGATGAGTATCTTCCTCTATTTCTCAGCATTGAGGACACTATTAGTCTTGACTAAATCTCTAATTTTATTTGATTCCCTACAGTTCCACAATCACTCCAGTTCTTCCTCCATACAATATTATTGATGCCCATAATGCTCTGCTACTATTAAATAAAAACAACCCAATATCCCACCTGCCCCCACTCTCACAATGAAAGGCTTGTTCTCTGTCTTTTTCCCCTTTCTGGCTCCCTGCATTGCATTTACTCTACCGACGCAGGCCTACAAGAGTACCGCAGCTGCAGCGCACAATTTCATCACGTCGCAGATGGTGTAATGACACTATGCCAGCATAACTTTGCAGGCTCGCATGACATCATTATGCTGGAGGGCTCTGCAGCTGTGGGCCTCTGATGTGGCTATAGCGTAAGTGTGGGGCAGTAAGCCAGTGGCTCTTTGCCTTGCACTAGTGCCAACCACGATCAGTACACCCCTGCCAAATCCACAACTCCATTTGCAGGAGTATAGCACCAATCTTTGCGAGGATCCTCCATCATGCTTCACTGTTACCTGCAGACACTCATTATTGTACTGTTCTCCAGCATTTTAACAAACAAACTGCGTTAAGTTACTGTAGTATGATACTCCCACAGTTAATTCCCCCACAGTAGCCTGCAAAAGAACAGTATTATAATCATACAGTGACCCAGGAAAATATAAAACGAAAAAATACTTAGCAGCTCTCCTGAAGTGTAATGTAGCCCTGGGATTTTTCAATCGAGGTAGGGATGAACGGAAAGAAAAAAGTCCCAACTTAAGCATGGGTGAGGCACAAAAGCAATAGAAAACATCCAGCAATCTCAAAGGAAAAATATTATAGTTAAAAATTCACATTTAAAAAAAATCAATTAAAAACATGTTGAAGGGTGATAGGAAAAAGGGACATAAAAAATTAGAAAAAGGATGACAGTTTTTGAACCAGCATGGTTCTTACTCATATCCTGCTAGTTTGAAAAGCTGCCACGTTTTAAACTTGCAAAATTGACAGTGTATCAAATACTTATTTTCCCACTGCACTTCCAAGCATTTTACAATTTGACACATGAGTCCAAAGTACCTGCTGCAGTTTTTCTGCACCCCAGTTTCTATGTTGTTGTGCATAGTTGAGTCACTTAACCTTATTTCCAAGTCAAAGGTATAGTGTTTGGTTGAAAATTTTCCATTAAGACCGCTCCTAACAAAATTTCTCTGAACAGTGGATGGGTTTTGTTGAGTTCCACTGGTTGCTGCCTTTCCTAAACTAATGGCATAACTGAAAATCTTTGGACTTAGAACAGAATTAATCATGGTGTGTCTTTTATCTGCTGCAATAAGTTTCTTTGGCCTACCACTGTATTTATGATCCTTAAAGTTGCCCACTACTTGCTATCCTCAATGATGAGAAATACTGGCAAATATCCATCATAGAATACCATATATGTGGTGTTTGATTGGCTTTACATTTATTCTGCAGCAGGACAACAATGTCAAGCAAACAGCCAACATCATTAAGAATTGTCAAGCGTAAAGAAGAACAATAAATCCTAGAAAGGATGATGTCAATATCTTCAAGTTTCTCTGGGATCATACAAAGAGATGTGGTTAGTAATTCAAGATGTTTGGAACAACATTCTTGCAAGATTCCTTCAAAATTTGTGCAAGTGTACCTAGAAGAATTTATGTTTTTTTTTAGCAAAGCGTGCCTAAAACTTTTGGACAGTACTGTATATATTTCTGAAGACCAATAATTCAGCAAATTAATTCTCGATGAGGCAAACATGTTCATTGGAAACTATTCCAAATGATTACCTGATGAAAAGGCTTGAGAGAATTCCAAGGTGTAAAGCTGTTATCAAAGTAAAAGGCGTATTTTGACTAATCTAAGGTTTATCACATATTTTGGTTTGTTTCACATGTGTTTCTTTACTCCTCAAATGCAAATAACTTCTTCAGAGAAGAAGAGATCTGGAACTCTGATGCCATCAATTGGAAGTAGCAATCCTAAAAGTCTAGCATTCCTGTCCTCTCTGAAGAGGCTTTTTGCATATTTACATTTTCAAAAGAGTATTGCATGACTTATAAAGAGGACATTTCATCAAATTTTTCATGTTGAACTGGACATACAATATAAAACTGGCTGTAGAGTAGAATAAAATGTTTTTGTTTGCTTTTAATTTCACCTCTCCATTGCTGTGGTATTAATATTAGAGTTAACTTTAGTTAATTCCAAGTGAGTGCTTTCACTGGGGGCATGTACTTTTTCCTCCTATAGGAATTTCTATATGTTAACATCCACTTTGACGAAATAAAAGTTAATTCATTATGAGCTAAATACTTTGATTACTAATGTTTCCGCAACAAAGAAGCGAATCAAAAAAACACTCACATCATGTTTCCAGTTCAACAGAAACAAATTGGTGAAAGGTCCTCTATAAGTCTTCTTATGCTGACTTGGTGCTCTCCACAAGGAGATTCTTGACTACTTCAATTCTAATTGCTCCTTGTTTCCATTTATGTTCTTTCATGGTATTACTGTCTTCAGTCCGAATCTACAATTTGCAGCAGATTCCAATAAGAACCAGGAAAACCATTTCACTGATACTATTTATATATGGTACCAGTCAAAAGTTTATATATAAATATATATATACATATATATATATATATATATATATATATATATATATATATATACAAACCAGAGAAACCTGACCAGCATCTCCTAGTGTGAACTGGTGCCAGCTGCCTTAACTGTAAAATATATCAAAAGAATGCAACAGCACTCCATATGGCCAAGATACGACTCTTAACAATGAAAATAATGAAAATATTAGCGCTAAACTGTTTTGCTTATCAACAGGTACTTACAAACAATGAAGGTTTTTAGCGCATAAATTAGACAATTCATGTGTGCCCATCAACCACGGCAAGGTAACCTCCCCCTGATGGGTAACTACTCTGCCTAACATGCCACTTTTGGGCTACAAGACTACAACTAAACGGACAAACATGTCTTCTTCTGGGCTAAAAACACCTAAATTTAAAGGGCAAGCAGAGCTGTTTATACAACACCTGCTGGTTAATGGGAGGAGTGCAGAATCAGGCAAGAGGCAGTTACACCCCCTTATAGTAATACAAACCAGAGAAACCTGACCAGCACCTCATATTGTGAACTGGTGCCAGCTGCCATAACTATAAAATATATCAAAAGAATGCCGCAGCACTCCATGTGGCCAAGATACGTCTTAACAATGAAAATAATGAAAATATTAGATCTAAACTTTTTTGCTTAGCAACAAGTACTTACAAACAAAGAAGGTTGATGGGCACACATGAATTGGCCAATTTATGCGCTAAAAACCTTCATTGTTTGTAAGTACTTGTTGCTAGCAAAACTGTTTAGATCTAATATTTTCATTATTTTATTATTTTCAGTGTTAAGACGTATCTTGGCCATATGGAGTGCTGCTGCATTATTTTGATATATATATATATATATATATATATATATATGTATATATATGTGTGTGTATAAAATTACACAGATAACCCCAAAGTGCTTAAGAAAATCAGTTGAGCATGTTTTCTGTGGTTGTGGATCAGTTTCATTGTGAACCCTCAATAGCGTAGGGAAAATGGAAATTGATTCTGATTTACCAAGAAAGGGTCATGTTTAAAGACATGCAGGATCCAGTGAGTAATAACCTGAACGGGCTTTGTTTAACATAGTGAAGCCCCCAACAATACTAATAAAACCCTACTACTCACATGTTATGCCTACTTTCCTAGTTTCAGTCAACACCTTAAAAGCGTTTGTGGCAAACCTTTTCATGATCCTCTCTTAACCAACTAGGCATCAAAGACTGCATGATGGAAAGTATCTTTTCCTTATATCATAATTCTATAGCTTGTATGCGTGTTAATGATATTCTCTCTTCCCTCTTTAGAGGGGGAGAGTGTCCCCTGTCCCCCTATTATATATTATAGTCATAGAACGCTTAGCAATTGGATTGCACAACGCCCTTGACATCTCTGGAGTTTGCTTAGGTCAGTGACACTAAAAAGCTCGCACTTTCTGCTGTTGACTTGCTCTTGCAACTGACAAACACCAGTATTTCCTTTACAGATTTAATTAAAGAGTTTGAACATTTTGCCTCTTCAGAGAAAAAGAGGACTTGAACTCTATAGCGCCACCTATTGGAAGCAGCAGTCCTACAAGTCACAATCAACCCTTTAACGAGTTGTGCAATATGACTTAGGATAAAAGCCAAATCAGAATCTCAATTTGCAGACACAGTGTTTTGGGCTGTTAGCCCTTGTCAGTGCAAAGTATGAAAACTGAGTTGGCTAGATGAGAGGCTCTGAACTGGGGTCTAAAGGGTAACGTTATTGATGAGTTGGAGTTTTTATTGGTACCATTTTTGGGCACATAACATTTTTTGATTGCTTTGTATTCCGATTTTTGGGAGGCAGAATGAGCAAAAAAACAGAAACTCTGAGATATTTTATTTGCCGTTCACCATTTGGTAAAAGCAACAAGACAATTTTATTCTGCTGGTCAGTACGATTACAGCAATACCACATTAATTCATTTGTTTGTTTTGTTACTTTTACAAAATAAAAACAATTTTCTAGAAAAAATATAGTTTTTGCATCGCTATCTTCTGAGAGCTATAGTTTTTTATTTTTCCACTGATAGATCTGTATTGGTACTAGTTTTTGTGGGACAAGAGGACTTTTTAGTGATACTATTTTTCTTTACAATCGTCATTTTGATTGCATTTTACTCCACTTTTTTTCTGGCGGTATGATGAAAAACCATAGTTTTTTGCCACGATTTTCTTTTTTTTATGATGTTTACTGTAGGTGTTACCTAGTGAGACCGTTTTATAGATCTGGTGGTTCTGGACACGGCAATACCAAATGTGTATACTTTATTAGTTTATTTGTTTTTACATAAATATGTGTATTTATTGGTGTAATATTTTGTGTTTTTTTTTTCTTTCAATCTTTCCCTTAACATTTTTTGCTTTTTTATTTAGTCCCTCTATGGAACTATTATTGCTATGATCTTTGGTCTCATGCATTGCAATACAGATGTAGTGCAATGCATGAGACCTGTCAGATTACACTGGCAGAACGTTTGCCTATGACTGGGTTTAACAGGCCACCGTACCTGGCATACTAGAAGTCCATTGTTTGACCTCCAGATGTGATTACAACCATTAGCTTCCTTTGACTTTGTTACAGGGGTGCCAATAGGGGTGAGAGATCACTCTCTCATAACCTTCTAAATGTCACAATCGATAGCAATTGCGACATCTGGAGGGTCAGTGAAGATGAAGAAACCAGCCTTGGCTGTTACCACAGGAACCCGACAGTCAGCTAAGCCGTGTTTCCAGTGGTAATTGTGCAGGGAAGTGCTGATATTTGAGCACCTCCTGCCAATCACATGCTGTGTTTTGTCTGTCATATTGACTTACCGATCACAGTAATCAGACACCGTGGATCACGGTAATTGATCCTTGCATCTCTAGCCATGGTGGTCAGGTGTCAGTGACAGTTAAAATACATGATGGGTACAGCATGTAATAATGCGGGAACTGACACCGGCTCATGACGTACTATACCCATCATTGGTTGTTAAGGGATTAAGCAACACTTCAGAACTCAATCAGATCTTTATATTTGACGGATCATTGTCATACCTCTCATTTGAAAAAATAGTGTCAAAAGTTTTATATTAGATCTAAGCTATAGTATTATATTAAAATGTGAGTTTCTTATTATTGTAGTCTTTGAAAATGTAATAAACGATCCACCATTTTGCTGCTGCAGAGTCTCCAAAAGTTCTGTACCTAGTTGAGTGCTATAAAAAATGTTTGGCAGAATTTCAGCTCCAGGTTTTGATGTTTTTTTCTACACAGCTTCTCCCATCTACCAGTGTTAGCTAGCATCAAGTAAGTGGATAGGGGTTGAATAAATCTCCACAAACAGGGCATGTACAGTTTCAAGGAGGACACAAGAAACAGGCTATGGATAAGGGTAAAATAACAAAGATATAAGTGCAAGGTAGAAGTTGTGTTGATATATACAGTACAGACCAAAAGTTTGGACACACCTTCTCATTTAAATATTTTTCTGTATTTTCATGACTATGACAATTGTACATTCACACTGAAGGCATCAAAACTATGAATTAACACATGTGGAATTATATACGTAACAAAAAAGTGTGAAACAACTGAAAATATGTCTTATATTCTAGGTTCCTCAAAGTAGCCACCTTTTGCTTTGATGACTGCTTTGCACACTCTTGGCATTCTCTTGATGAGCTTCAAGAGGTAGTCACTGGAAATGGTTTTCACTTCACAGGTGCGCCCTGTCAGGTTTAATAAGTGGGATTTCTTGCCTTATAAATGGGGCTGGGACCATCAGTTGTGTTGTGCAGAAGTCTGGTCGATACACAGCTGATAGTACTACTGAATAGTCTGTTAGAATTTGTATTATGGCAAGAAAAAAGCAGCTAAGTAAAGAAAAACGAGTGTCCATTATTACTTTAAGAAATGAAGGTCAGTCAGTGCGAAAAATTGGGAAATCTTTGAAAGTGTCCCCAAGTGCAGTTGCAAAAACCATCAAGCGCTACAAAGAAACTGGCTCACATGAGGACCGCCCCAGGAAAGGAAGACCAAGAGTCACCTCTGCTTCTGAGGATAAGTTTATCCAAGTCACCAGCCTCAGAAATCGCAGGTTAACAGCAGCTCAGATTAGAAACCAGGTCAATGCCACACAGAGTTCTAGCAGCAGACACATCTCTACAACAACTGTTAAGAGGAGACTTTGTGCAGCAGGCAGAAAAGGTGAATGGATGGACTCTACATGCCTGGTTCCCACCGTGAAGCATGGAGGAGGAGGTTTGATGGTGTTGGGGTGCTTTGCTGGTGACGCTGTTGGGGATTTATTCAAAATTGAAGGCATACTGAACCTGCATGGCTACCACAGCATCTTGCAGAGGCATGCTATTACAACCATTTTGCGTTTAGTTGGACCATCATTTATTTTTCAACAGCACAATGACCCCAAACACACCTCCAGGCATTGTAAGAGCTATTTGACCAAGAAGGAGAGTGATGGGGTGCTACGTAAGATGACCTGGCCTCCACAGTCACCAGACCTGAAGCCAATTGAGATGGTTTGGGTTGAGCTGGACTGCAGAGTGAAGACAAAAGGGCCAACAAGTGCTAAGCATCTCTGGGAACTCCTTCAAGATTGTTGGAAGACCATTTCCAGTGACTACCTCTTGAAGCTCATCAAGAGAATGCCAAGAGTGTGCAAAGCAGTCATCAAAGCAAAAGGTGGCTACTTTGAAGAACCTAGAATATAAGACATATTTTCAGTTGTTTCACACCTTTTTGTTAAGTATATTATTCCACATGTGTTAATTCATAGTTTTGATGCCTTCAGTGTGAATGTACAATTTTCATAGTCATGAAAATACAGAAAAATCTTTAAATGAGAAGGTGTGTCCAAACTTGGTCTGTACTGTAAGTTAATGAAGATTGCATCACAGTGGACACACTCCCACAAGCCAAAAATTTGAAACTTGTGTGAAACTGCAAACAGCATATCAAGTGGGTTGAAAATGAATGAAGGAATGATTATTGCTGATTGAAAGTTAGTGCAATCTTATTAACCCCTTCTTGCCCTTTGGCGAATATTTACATCAAAGGTCATATCTCTTCTTTTGATGTGGGCTTACACATCGAGCCCACATTTTTCCCAGCACAAGATGACTGATTTAATCAGCTATCATGTTCCTTTGACAGCCTCGGATGGAGAGGTTATCCAGTTAAATCCCACTGTCAATTGCTGACAGCGAGATTTACCATGTGCCGGCCAGAAGCGCGTCATTCATCACGCCCATCGGCGCCCCTGTCACGTGATCATAGGGTGTCAATGGCTTGTCATGACAGCCGTGGGTCTGCTATTGACCCCCATGCCTGTTAATATGGTGCTCTGTAGTGCTGAAGCACTGCTATGTATAGCATAATTGATCGGAAGATTGCAGTTTTAGGTTTCCTAAAGGGATTATTAAATTCAGTCAAAATTAAAAAAAAGTTTTTAAAAATATGAAAACAATAAAAAAAAACACAAAAGTTCAAATCAACCTCTTATGACCCATTAAAATAAAACAATTAAAAAATGCACATATTTGGTATCACTGCATTCGTAAAATTCTGATCTATCAAAATATAAAATAAATTAATCCGATAAGTAAATTGTATAGTGAGAAAAAAGTCAAAACAGCAGAATTACATTATTTTGCCAGTCACAACAATGTAATAAAATGCAATAACAAGCGATCAAAACATTATATATACCTCAAAATGGTATCAATAAAAACATCAGCTCTGGACGCAAAAAATAAGCCATTACACAGCCCCATATAAAAGTAAAAATGCTACAGGTCTCAGAAAATGGCAACATAAGCGAAAAAAAAATTTCTTGCAAATTTCTGAATTTTATTTCACCACTTAAATGAAAAAAACCTATACATGTTTGGTATCTGTGTACTCGTACTGACCTGTAGAATCATGCTGCAAGGTCAGTTTTACCATAGAGTGAACATGATAAATAAAAAAAAAAATTGTTGAATTGCACTTTTTTTGCAACGTACATGGAATTTTTTCTCTTGCTTTCCAGTGTTTCACATGATAAAATGGATGGTGTCATTCAAAAGTATAACTGTTATACGACTATGGAGATGGAAAAATAAAAAAGTTATGGCTCTTGGAATAAGGGGAGGAAAAAATGAGAGCGCAAAAATAGAAAGTCTCAAGGTCATGAAGGAATTAACATATGGTATGCAATCATCAGTTTTCCATGTCAAAAGTGTCAACATGCTTTAAATTTTTAATTGTATTTCTTTTTAGATTTGTTATGAAGTTGTTTTGTCTGTGACTTAGATGGATAGTTCCAGATTAACTATACTATCATAACTATGTCTGATCAAGGTTTATGGTTCTGACGAAGTGAGATGCTTGAGGTATGTTGTATTAATTTTAGAATTCGTTTAAATTATTGTCTTTTAAAATAATAATATTATTAATAATAAGTAGCAATCTCTTTTTTATCAGCTTTCATTTCATTTTGGGGGTGGAACTGGTTACATGTTATAGAAATATAAATTCTTAAGGTGTGACTGCTGATTGGCAATATGCTTGCTGGTTGGCATTTAATGGCCTGTTTACACAGGCCAACTTGGCTCAGTGTGTTTAGGTTACTAATGTTCTTTGTAGTTGAAATCTTGTTTAAGCAGTACAGTTCACTGTAGAGAATGATGATCTTTCACACAGCCCATAAGGTCATTTCCCTAGCTTGTTTGTCGGGTGATCAGCAACCTGTTTGGACTCAACTTTTATTGTGAAACAAGCATTCTTAGGAACACTCAATCACGATAATTGTGAAGTGAAAATGGACCTTAAAGCACCACTCCAGAGTTTTTGGTTATCTCAGTGATGGAGTGGTGCTTCTAATCTAAGTTCCCTGCACTTAGTCTTATACTTACTAACTTCCGTCTTCATCTGTGCCCAGTGCTGCTCCTGTCGGTCTCCAGCAGTTTGTGACCTGTCAGATCACTCCAGTGTTTTTAGGGTGATCCGGAAGTCACAACCCAATTTAAGTCTATGAGAGCCAGGACAAGGCAGAACGAGTTTCTCATAGACTTACATTGAAAGCTTACCTTTACCTTCTGGTCAATCAAGAGCTGCAGTCACAGGATGGCAATGGGGGACCGGGAGCGGCGCCGAGAAGAGCTGAAGACTGATACTGGTAAGTATAAGAGTAAGCTAAAGGTACTTAGATTAGTAGAACTCCTCCAGTGCTGAAATAAAAAAAAATGTTGGAGTGGTGCATAAATTAATGTATGCAATTAAATAAAGGCTACCCCAATTGTTATTGTAAACTAAGTATTTATTCTTCACTGATTTGCATATTATATCATTTGAATAAAGTAAACAGTTTACCACACAGCATCAGAGAGGTTTGGAATCTTCCACATGAAAGGTGCAAAAAAAATGATCCTGCTGTAGGGCGATGATTACACTAGAGTCCCACTGATGTAATTATATTTTTATTTGAATCGAGGGAAATGTCATTTAGTAGCCGTTACTGACTGCTGAAATACGTTGCAGATTTTGTAATGATGACAAACTGTTTTTAAGAACCAGGTGAAAGGATATTATTGAGCTATGCTTCTAGAATTTTTATTTGCCACTTCTCTATAGACAGTGGAAATAAAAATTCCATATTAGAGTGTTACAGTCACGCTGCAGAATATGACATGCTGCATTCTGTAATTTGTTGTGACAACATTATACATGGATGACAGCATTGGCAAAAGCACTTAATTGTTGCAGGCAATATTGTTAAGTATACCAATTTTATGTTTGGGATTAGATGACAGATCTATAATATGCACAGTGTAAACAATTGATAGTACAGCCATACACATGTCATAAGCCCTGTGCTCCTTTTCAATGCCAATTGTGTTTGTAGAAAATAACAGCGAATTTATGGTCTTGCTGATAGGTGGTTTTTCTGACATCCAATGTTGAAATGCAATTTTCTTATCTTGCATGATTGGTATCTTGCTTTAATACATACACAAGAGCGCCATGCCAGTGAGTGCAATCCTTCTGTGAAATAAACCCTCTTTTATTTATGTACTCACTGTGCATCAAGTGGGAGATCTGTTTCTTCAAGATACTGCTTGTTATGCAATGTCAAGACAGCCAGCACCCGTCAAACTAATAAACCAAAAACCATACCATGTAACTGTTTCCCATTATGAGTTAGTTTTGTTCATCACCAGGTCTATATATTATTGTGGTTGTAGCATTTACATAATCTTGAGGATTTATATTGTAAAGTAGGAAAAAGAAACATAAACATCGAGCAAAACTATTTCTTATTGGGTTAAATGCCACGTATTTCCACCAAAAAATATAGATCAATCTAAGGAAACAGAGATTAATGAATTGATAAGAACTATTTCTCATTAAAATTATTTATATCACGGGAAACATTTTGCCTAGGGGCAAGGTCCAGTCACACAGCATGTTACTCATACATAATGCTAATATGTTATTTCTTTTATCTCTTGTCCTTCGACTTTGTCCGCCTTCTTGTCCTTTGACTTTGTTTTGTCTTCTATGACTCATGATGTTGGGTTAGTGCATCTGTCTGTGCTCATTAGATGTTTTTTTAACTAGAAAAAAAATGATTAGCTTTTCTTAAAGTGTATTTTTCCTGTAATTGTAACTCAGAACTTCTAGCATAGCGACAGAAGTGATCCTCAGATAGCACGGCTAAGCAGTGGAGGATTTTCTCTGCCTAAAGCTCTAAATGGCACTTTTTTCATAGCATGCATAATTTATTAGCATGTAGAGCTGTATCCCTATACACCAGTGCATCTCTATATACCTGCATATTAGAACTAAAATAAAAGTAATCAAATTTCCTTTAATATTACTAAAAATAGTGAAAAACAATTAACATAATCACATTTTAAAAGAGGTTTCCTAGACTTTAGACACATTTCTGCAGTCACACTAAGTGCACACCGTCATGATTCCGGTGTATTCCCAGCACGAGTAGGCAGTCATGGAACCGCAATTTGATTTGCATGTGATTTGTATAATTACATAAAATGTAATGCCTACATGCATGATTAAAAAATGGCACTTATGAAAATTGCATCTTGTCTCGACTTCTTACAAAAAAGTTACATTAAAAAATTAGGTCTGTTACAACTATAAGTGGCTAAACTAAAGAAAAATTGTCTGGTCATCTAAATATTTCATTGTGTATATGCATTTATTATTTGAAGCTAAATATTTTATACATGCATTTGTGAACTATATATTTGCATGCATAATGTGTAAATGTGAGAGCAATATATTAGCATGTGCTAATTTTATAATTTATAATTTATAGTGCTAATATTAATATGCATATAATGTGCAGTATATATGCAGGTGGGCAAGTGGAGGGGGTAAGACACAAGACCTGCACAGGGGTCATTAACTGTCAGTATCCATCTTTGGGGTTTTAATTGCATAGACAGTAGACATTAAACCAGTCTAGAAACTTTGAAAATGAATTGTTGGGTGTCAGTGGTGATTTACTTATATTCTATTACAGAATAACAGGATAGGTCGAGGTAAAACAAAATTTCTACATTGTGCAGTGAGACTCTACAAGCATTTTGTGAAATACAATTGGGAGAACTGTTAGAGGTTAGTGAATCTTTTGAAATTGCAACTCACCAGCTTTGCCAAATATTCCCAAAAAATTGGATCCATGGATCCATGGTGAATTGATTTGCCAGAAACCAAAAGTATGGCAAAGTTTCCAATCTACCCCCCCCCAAAAAAAACACGTTATACTTTCAGGTCTTGAGGGCTGTATTCAACCTCTTCAAGCTCATTAATACAAAAACAACTTAATAATGTCAACATAAATATCTATGGGTAAACTCATGGTAACTGGTAGTAACTGATATCCTTTTTAACATCATTCTACAGTTTCAGACTTATGATACTTTCTAAAATTAAAAAAACATAGAAGCATGTCCTGCCTGTGAATGTAGATGGATGCATAACTCTGAGCTCTGTCAAGTGACCTCTCTAGCCACTGATTGCAAGCAATACCTGTTAGAATTCCTTGTGATTTTCAACTCTTTGGAACTTATTGACACAATGATTACCCATAAGCAAACTTCTAAGTCAGTCCTGGAAAAGCTGACAAACATTTTATTGGCATACAGCCCAAGATATAGAAGGGTGGCTACATCTCCTGGAAGCTCTTATTGAGAAGAGGAGAAAAGGAAAGCAATCATCCTACAGAAGATGGGAGATGTCAGTCCGCTACTCGGATATCATTGTCACAAAAGTGATTACTATTAATAATCTCCCAAGACTGGGCAAGATAATGGTTTAGATAACTATAAAGAGACTGAGGCCTGATGGCCTATAATGGCAGAGTTTCGAGGGGGGTACCTGAAGCTATTTATCCCTCTGAGCTTAAGGAATAGCTGTAAAAGCGCATCCAAACCGTTTTCCCTAATATACTGCAACAAGAATTTATTATCAACAGAGACCACAGGCTCTAAAGAATGAAAGCGCTGTCTGATAACATACCAAATACATAATAGCTAGGATACACTTCTTTCATGTAAAGGAAGCTCTTCCAAATCCTTTCGATAATATCTGTCTTTGCACTGATGTTTTACAAATAACTAATCAGGCAAAGCGCTATTTCACCCAAGTAACATCTGTCCTGCAAAACTACAAGATTGCCTATAAGTGGAGTTTGCTTACCAAGCTTTTGGTTTGTAAATATGGAAGCATTCACATCATAAGCAAACCAGAATATGGTACTCACCTACAGTGGTGTGAAAAAGTGTTTGCCCCTTTCTGATTTCTTTTTATTTTCATGTTTGTCCCATTTAAAAGTTTCATATCACAAAACAAATTAAAATATTTGACAAAGATAACACAAGTAAAACAAAATGCTGTTTTTTTTATTAAGCGAAAAAGAAATCCAAACCTACAGGGCCCTGTGTGAAAAAGTGATTGCCCTCTTCCTTAAAACATAAATTAAATGTGGTTTATCACATCTTTGGGAACCTGAGTTCAATTTCTCTAGCTACACACAGGCACACAAATCACTTCAATAGGACCTGACTGACAAAGTGAAGTAGACCAAATGATCCTCAAAATCTAGACATCATGCTGCAATCCAAAGAAATTTAGAACATGTGAGAGACAAAGTAATTGAGATCTATCAGTCTGGAAAATGTTGTAAAGCCATTCCTAAAGCATGCAAAAGAATAAGAAATCAGGAAGGGGGCAAACACTTTTTCACAACGCTGTATTTCAAAGCTGGAACCCAATAACAGGTGATTCTCTAATAAGCTTAAAATCCCCCCCACTAAAATCTCCAAGGAGTGGTCTTTTGTAACTTCAAGCTGCTGAGGTATTTTGCTTGTTTAATGGCCCTGAGCTCAAGTGTCAGGACTTGAACTTAGGGATTCCTGTGCACAAAGCAACAGATCTTGTCTTTGAGCTACTCTGGACTGCTCTTTGCTCTTTCATCTACTAGTGCCTGTTGTTCCTGATTAGCTCCACTCTGTGTTTTCCTGATTGGATACCTTATTTAAGTCTAGCCTTGCACTTCCTTCCTTGTGAGATTAATGAGCTCCCTGACTTTGGTCTATCTCTCTTACCTCCTGCTCCTCCTCCATAATGTTTTGCTGTTCCTGTTCCTCTAGCTTCCAACTGACTATGCTACTAGCTGTTCATCCAGTTCATCCATATTGTATTGTTGTTGTTGTGTACCAACCTCTGACTTCTAACTGATTTGCTACCTGCCTGTGCTACCACAGCTGTGAGATAAAAAAGATTCCAATCCAGACTCGTATTATTACATCCAGTTCATTTTGGACAAACTTTAACAGAGACATGCATGACAGTCTTGTTTCCTATTACACTTACTATATTGATTGTGTTTTTGAGTTATGGTTTGGGCATGATGCTTCCTCCTACAACCCCATTACTTTTACAATTGTGAGGAGAACACACTTTTCTGCCTTTTAGGAGTATCCATTTTAACCCCTTAGCGACCACCAATATGCCATTTCAATAGCACCAACAGTGTCAAGATGATTAACAGAGGGGGGTGGATCCCTCTCAAACCCTATCAGGACCCTGCAAACATGGATCTCAAAACTTGTCATGGCACTCCAAGGCCACAAGCAATTGTCTCAGTGTTGGGTGGCCTTTTAGGCCTTGCCATAAGAAGTTTAAAAGTGACAGGTTTCTTGTACTGCAGTACATAAGTATTGCAGTTTATGAGAGCAGTGATCAAAGTGAATAATATTCAAGTCCCATAGTGGGACTAAGTGCAAATGTAAAAAAAAAGTTGAATAAACTTTGCAAAAATGTACAAAATAATTACACACACAAAAAGCACAAAAAATAGCAAACCTCTATTTTGCTTTCAAAAAGTAGTATTGTACACTGCTCAAACAAATAAAGTGAACACTCAAATAACACATCCTAGATCTGAATGAATGAAATATTCTCATTGAATATTTTGTTCTGAACAAAGTTGAATGTGCTGACAACAAAATCACACAAAAATCATCAATGGAAATCAAATTTATCAACCAATGGAGGCCTGGATTTGGATTATCTCCTCAAAATTAAAGTGGAAAAGCACACTACAGGCTGTTCCAATTTTGATGTAATGTCCTTAAAACAAGTCAAAATGAGGCTCAGTATTGTGTGTGGCCTCCACGTGCCTGTATGACCTTCCTACAACGCCTGGGCATGCTCCTGATAAGGTTGCAAATGGTCTCCTGCGGGATCTCCTCCCAGACCTGGACTAAAGCATCCGCCAACTCCTGGATAGTCTGTGGTGCAACGTGACGTTGGTGGATGGAGCGAGACATGATATCCCAGATGTGCTCAATCGGATTCAGGTCTGGGGAATGGGCGGGCCAGTCCATAGCTTCAATACCTTCATCTTGCAGGAACTGCTGACACACTCCAGCCACATGAGGTCAGGCATTGTCCTGCATTAGGAGGAACCCAGGGCCAACCGCACCAGCATATGGTCTCACAAGGGGTCTGAGGATCTCATTTCGGTACCTAATAGCAGTCAGGCTACCTCTGGCGCGCACATGGAGGGCTATGCGGCCCTCCAAAGAAATGCCACCCCTCACTATTACTGACCCACTGCCAAACCGGTCATGCTGAAGGATGTTGCAGACAGAAGATCGCTCTCCACAGCGTCTCCAGACTCTGTCATGTCTGTCACATGTGCTCAGTGTGAACCTGCTTTCATCTGTGAAGAGCACAGGGCGCCAGTGGCGACTTTGCCAATCCTGGTGTTCTGTGGCAAATGCCAAGCGTCCTGCACGGTGTTGAGCTGTGTGCACAACCCCATCTGTGGACGTCGGACACTCATACCACCCTCATGGAGCCGGTTCATAATCGTTTGTGCAGACACATGCACATTTGTGGCCTACTGGAGGTCATTTTGCAGGGCTCTGGCATTGCTCCTCCTGTTCCTCCTTGCACAAAGGAGGAGGTAATGGTCCTGCTGCTGGGTTGTTGCCCTCCTATGGTTCCCTCCACATCTCCTGGTACCGGTACCTGCTCCATGCTCTGGACACTGTACAGACAGACACAGCTACCCTTCTTGTCAAAGCTCGCACTGATGTGCCATTCTGGATGAACTGCACTACCTGAGCAACTTCTGTGGGTTGTACTGTAGACACCACCTCATGCTACTGTACCTCTAGGGGTGAGAGCAATGGCAAAATGAAAAAATGACAAAAACAACAGCCAAAAAGGATGAGATCAGAGAAATGGTCTGTGGTCACCACCTGCAGAACCACTTCTTCATGGGGGGTATCTTGCTAATTGCCTATCATTTCTACCTGTTGTCTGTTACATTTGCACAACAGCAGGAGAAATTAATTCACAATCAGTGTTGCTTCATAACTGGACAGGTAGATTTCACAGAAGTGTTATTCACTTGGAGTTACATTGTGTTGTTTAAGTGTTCCCTTTAATTTTTTTAGCAGTGTATAAAAACAAAAATAAACAAACAAATAAATGAGAGCAAAAAAGCACAGAGAGTATATGAGGCCTCATAAAAGCACTTTTTATTTAAACATAGTTAAAATGGTTGTGTAATACAAAAGGTAATACAGAGGCTGCGGACCTCCAAACAGGGACTTAAACATCTATATACAGAGTGGTGTTAATTCACATTATCAGAAGTATGAAAGTCGCCTAATAGTATTTACACTATGAATTTTACATTTTTGTATCACTTTTCCTAAAGTATTTTAACTGATAACTAAAGCTTTGCTGATCTTCTTATAGTCTTCATCTGTCTTGTGTAATGAAATCATTTTTTTCCCAGATCTTGTAACATTTCTCTTCCATGTGGTGCCATTGCTGATATGAAATGGGAAGGGGTTTTCTTTGATAAGTAATGCCCTTTTATAGTCAACTGTCTGCTTGACACCTGTTTATTGAATAATTAGACTACATGTGGTTGAATTCTTGTTAATTAGACTTTTGTAGTCTAAACTTTAACTTTGCTTCTAAGACATTAATTTGGAGGAACTCAGTTTTGCAACATCGTCTTGGATGAATTTATGAGGAAAATTACTTTTCTGGGTGTGCAAAATAACAAATTTTGTTTGCAATTAATGGCCCACATTTGTGTTTTGTAGTTTTGTAGTATGGTATCACATAGAAAATGTTGATTCTGAAAGGAAACAAAAGGCTTTCTGACAAATCTATTTGGGGTGTACTCATTTACGTTGAGCATTGTAGATTGTGAACTGTATGTATTAATGGGCATAAAAAAGCTACACAGCAGGAAAAACGATTTCTTTGCTGTCTTTTTGGTAAGTACTTACTCAGTTTAAACATATTTGTTTGAGATGTTTGTGTATTTACTGATTCACATGGGCACTTAACATAATTAGACTAACACAGATGTTTAACAACATGTACCTTCACCTCCGCTGTTTATTTAGCCTGCAAAAATAATGTGAAATTTCTGAGGTAAAAATTAGCTTCTTACATTCTCCACAGTGTCCCACTAACACTGTACAAAATGTCCTACATATAGAGAGCAATAAACAGAGAGATTACATTTCCTGATCCGGAAATTGTTTTCCTGAATGAATATGTACATTTTCTATCCACATTGGGAATTACTAGCAAATGTTCTTTTTGGCTTTTATATCTAAATATTGTTATTATCTATTCCTAGAAGGTTTATAGTGCTAGAAATTACTCTTGGGAATTTAGGTTGGGGAACACTCAGGTTAAAATATTGCTTTAAAATATTCAGAACTAAAGCAGAAGATTGGTGGAAGACAAATTTTGAGATTTAGTCTGAGTTAACTTTCTTTAATATTCTTACCACGTTCATTTAACTAAACTAGAAATGATGCAGGAAGTGAAATCCAAAAATATACATATGTAGTTAACATTCAAATGTAAAAATATAGACACAATTATACTGGATTTAACCCTGTGTACAAAGTTTTCCTGTCTCACAAAATTATATAAAGATTTTCTTTTCTGATGTAGCTTTCCATTAGTTGTTCTATTAGAAAGGCTAGATTTAAAATCTCAGAGTAAAATAAACTACTGATTGCTCCATCAGTTTATATGACCTAAAGGGATTTACAATTAGAGGGTTTGATGTAAACACTTTTATGCCCAAAATAGACAAAAATATTGTATTAGTGATCAACTAGAGGGTTCCCAATATGAGTCATCAAGAGAAATGTATGGCACATTGATCAAGTAATCAATTTAATTAATTTTATAGATGAGGGACTGGCTTTTAATCTAAAGAATGTACTGTAAGTACACACAGGTACTTAAAAGAGAGGTGGTGGCACATACATGGACTCTCTTCATTACTTGAATGGAGAACTCTCATTTATGCTCTTCTTCCTCATCAGTAATGACGGACCTGACAACCCCAATTTTAGGATCAGGGTAGGATCACCAAATAAATATTTCAATAATAACTGTTGTCTTCGGTATATTATATATATATATTGCGCAATGTAATGCTTTCAGTTATTTCCCGGAATCAGACATTATGAGCATTGGAAAGGCTTATTTTAGTGTGAAAAGTTTATTTAGTTTCCAGAACAATGGACACACATAATGATTTTACAAGCTTAAAATAATCATAAAAGGGCACAGGACCACCTTAATCAAAATGAAGCAACCTCGATGCTGAGATTGCATTTTCTCTAGAAATCCGCTTCAACTGATATTTTTTTTCTTAAAAATTATATACAGGTAGATTTTATCACCTTCATCGTGGATAAATAGGAAGATATATTGAAATAATTTTACGCTGAGAAGATCTAACAGGTCTTGCAGACCTGTGCAGTTTGTAATTGCATCATGTACATTTGTACATTTGTATACACCCTTGTTTTAAGGTGCATTGTTTATCAGAAAAAGGAAGAGATGACGCTTGCTGTAATGGTGGTAATTAGAGATGAGTGGACCTTTAGGCCGAAGATCTAGTTAGAGCTGCATTTCTTGAAATTCTAGGTTTATGAGATTGTGAATATTTTGAGATTCGAATCTCGGTTTGCTAATAAAAAAGGCTTGCTCACCCACCAACATTTCCCACCCTGCTGAAGCATCATATACCTGACTAACTTCAATTTGTGTTGCCTCGTGGCCTCCCCATAATGCCCTGTAGTTATGACATCTTACGGATTATCATTCCTTGTACAGTGGTGGTAAGTACCTGGGCCATCACAGAGCGACAGTTCCCAATGGAGCATAGTTTGTACTGAAGAGTCATTCTTAATCAATTGCCACTGGATAAGTCTCTCTCTTCAGCAGTGTAAAAGCTTTGATGGTCTCCAAGGTTCTCTTTCTCTATATCGATCCTGTAGAGTGAAAGCTCTTATGGTCAGTGAGGTCCTCTCTCTCTCTTCTATGGTTTGTAAGCTCTTGTAGTCCACAGGGTTCACTATTCTCCTCTCTCCCACCTGTATTTTACAATCAGTCGCAAGCTTTCCAGTGTAGAGATCCGCACAAATTTGTTTGACGCAAATTTGATTTTTGAAGAAAATTCAGTAAAGTTGGTGCATTTGAATTTCAAAAGATCTGCTCATCTCAAATAGAGATGAATAAAATTGTATTATATGTTGATAAGGCATTGCTGTACATCAATCATTTAGCTGAGGCTTTTGCTTCTTTTAACATGCACATTATCTTACTGGTCAAGGTGTCTTGGCAGTCTAAATGGCTTAATCAACATTGATTAAAGTTGACTAAATTCACTGTCCAAACTATTCTGAATGCATATATGTAATTAGGAAATTAAGAAAAGTAAGATCAGAAAACAGAAAAGAGTACCATTTACAAAAAGCATAACATGGAAGAATAATTGTAGAAAACCTCAGCAACAACATTTTATCAAGACTTGACAGTGATTTTGAAGTGATAGACCACTATAATCCAGGTTAAATGAAATGAGAAAACATATCATCTCACCTAATAAAAAAGGCTCTGGCCTACTTTATGGATGAAGGGGTTAATCTGAGCTTTAATGGATCCAACTTAGCGTAAATCACACTTCCATTACTGACAGCAGTACTGAAAGCTCTATTTGGATTCAAGTTCAGCACAATCAAATTGCAGGATGGCTTATGTTAGTTCATCCAGTGTTTATTACAAGGCTCTATACATTTCTCAATGTTTTGGGGGCTTTAACTCTTTTGGAAGTATATTCCATGTAATAATAATTGCTCTTAAATATAGAATATTGAATTTACCAAGGGAATTTGTAAGGTGAGGCATGTATTCCCAATGGTCAACAGATAATAATGCATAAATCAACTGGAAGTAAGGAGCTGATGAAAGAAATAGGTCAGCAACACCAGCAGCCACAATACAATGTTAAGATTTTGGATGCAATAGAGCCATAAAACATGCTTAGACTATTATTATTTATTATATGCAATCTGTACACTGTAGGACCAAAGAAAAAAGACCACAGGACACTGCAATTTACCTTTGGGAAACAAAAGTATGAGTGTGCCTGATATGTTAATTTCCTACATTTTTATTTTAAAGGAAGTCTGTCAGTACAAAATGACTTTTCAAACCAAGCAAAGCACCTTGTAGGGGATATAGCTAAAGTTGATCACAATGATTCACTGCAAATTGATTTTGAGTCAAACATTCGTACATCTTGCAAATTCTAGTAATTTACAATTTGAATTGTGTGATCACTAAAAAAAAAAGAACCAGGCACCATTTCAAACATTGCCAAAGATTGTATCAGCTAGAGAGTGGGCTCACAAGACACATGCATGCTTTCCCATAATGATTAGCAGCTATCACATCATATGGTCTAGTGCAGCCAGTATAAAAGATAATGCAGGGAAAGAAATGGCCATTTTCGGGTATAATAGCCTAGGGCTATGAAGTCAGAGCACTTAGCTAATCATTACAGATAGGCATAAAAAGGTGTAGAGTAATGCTGCAGTGCTGAAGAACATAGAACATGGGAGTGGTAGACTCAATTTGTGAATAATAATACATAGATTCCAGTATTAGAGATGTTTTAGAACCTACAGAGTCTGTGTGACTCTGAAATGATTGATCCATGCTATGCTGCAGTACAGCAACAGAACCTTATTAACACCATTTTTTTCATTCTTGATGACATAGAAACAATAGGGGAACTTAACCCCCGTAAGTATCCCTGTTTTGTCCATACAAAACTTTCTTCAAAATCACGACCCTCATAGCATCTGTTCACATACTCTTCACTCAATTATTTGCCCTCTGTGTCTGTACTAGTAATGACACTGGCTGGTGACCAATTCATGCAGCATTATTGATGGCTGGCCCATACAATACAAGCATTTTTTACCTTCACCTTTTGTGTCTCCCCTGTTTCCTCATAGATTGTAAGCTTGTATGCATTGCCCTGACTCCTTTTGGTATGTGTTGAGCTGTGTTATTCTGTAATGTCTGTATTGTCTGTACAAGTCCCCTCTAAAATGTAAAGTGCTGCGAAATATGTTGGTGCTATAGAAATAAAAATGATTACTATTATATATTATTATAGTGACAGAGCTAATTTTCACCTTAATGACCAGGCCAATTTTAAAATATCTGACCAGTGTCACTTCATGTGGTATTAATTATGTAATTATTCAACATAGCACAATGATTCTGTGGTATGATTTGCATTTATTTATGAAAATATCGGAATTTTGGAGAAAATTTTGAAAAAAACATGCTGTACAAAATAATTAATAAATACCATTTCCCATATGTCTAATTTACACTTGCATCATTTTTCACACATCATTTTATTTTGTTAAGATGTTAGAAGGGTTAAAAGTTTAGCGGCAATTTCACATTTTTTTTCAAGAAATGTAAAAAAACGGTTTCTTTAGGGACCTATTCAAATATAAATGAACTTTGAGGGACCTATATGCTGGAAACTCCTCAAAGTAACACCATTTTAAAAACAACACTCCTCAAATACTTCAAAACTGCTAGCAGGTTTTTTTTTAACCCTTCAGGTGTCACACAGGAATTAATGCATGATGGAATGAAAAAAAAATGTAATTTCTCCTCTAAAATGATGCTTTAGCCCCAAATTTTCACTTTTACAAGGAATAGCATGAGAAAATGGACCCCACAATTTGTTACCCAGTTCCTTCTCAGCGTGCTGATTCCTGACATGTACTCAGAAACCTCTGTTTGCCCATCAGTAGGGCTCAGAAGGGAAGGAGCAATATTTGAATTTAGGAAAAAAAATTGGCTGAAATAGAATGCGAATGTCATGTCGCATTTGCAGGGCAATAAGATGCATAAACAGCAGAAACTCTCCTACAGGTGACACTATTTTGGAAACTCTCACCCCTCATGGATTTTATCCAGAGGTATATTAAACCCACATCTTAAACCCACAGGTACTACACAGAATTTGATAACTTTAGATCATCATATTGAAAATTTTCATTTTTTCACAAAAGTGTTGTTTTATCCTCAAATTTTACACTTTTGCATGAGGTAACCGAAAAAAGTGGACCTCACAGTTTATCTACATTCTTCTGAGAGTGGTGATACCCCATATGTAGCCATAAAGTTCTGCTTGGACACATGTCAGGGCTCGAAAAGGAAGAAGTGACATTTGATATTAGGAATTCAAATTTGGCTGGAATAAATTGTAGACACCATATCTCATTTGCAGAGCCTCTGAGGTACCAAAACAGCATAAATCTACACAAGTGATGCTACTTTGGAAACTAGACCCATCAAGGAATTAATCTAGGGATGTGTTGAGCTTCCTGAACCCACAGGTGCTTCACAGAACTTTTTAAAATGTGGATGTGAAAGCAAAAAATTGAGTTTTTCCCGCAAAGATATTTAGCCCCAAATTTGTAATTTTCACAGTGGATGATGGGCGATAACAGACTGCATAATTTGTTATGCAATTTTTTTAGAATGCGATGATACCCAATATGTAGTCAAAAACTGCTGTTTGGGCACATTGCAGAGATTGGGAAGGAAAGAGCGCTATTTGATTTTGGAGTGTAAATTTGTCTGAAATAGATTATGAATGCCATTTTGCATTTGCAGAGCCCCTGACATGCCAAATCATAAGAAACCCCCCAAGAGTTAAGCTATTTGGGAAACCAGACCCCTCAAAGTATTCAACTAGGGGTGTACTTTAAGCATTTTTAACCTACAGGTGATTCACGAAACTTTATAACATTCAGATGTGAAAATATAAAATTAAATTTTTCCACTAAAATACTGTTTCAGAACCAAATTTATAATTTACGCGAGGGGTAACAGGAGAAAATGGACCCCGTAATTTGTTATGCAATTTTTACTGAACAAGGCAGTACCAGATGCACGTGCATCTCACAAAATTAAAATATCATCAAAAAGTGAATTTATTTCAGTTCTTCAATACAAAAAGTGAAACTCATACAGTTATATGAAAAAGTTTGGGCACCCCTCATGATTGCATACACCTGGCTATGAAGTTCAAAGCTCAATGAGGTTACAAAACCAAAAAAAGTGCTTTAGTAAGTCAGTAAAAAGTAGGTAGGAGTATTTTAAACAAGAAAATGATAAGGGTGCCCATACTTATGCACCTGACAAATTTTGTTTGAATGCAGATTGCACATTTTCTGTTAGTACAATAAACCTCAATTCAAGGCAGAAACATTACTGTGTCCAACAGTTATTACATATATCAAACTGAAATAGCTGTTGCAAAAACACCAATTTTTATAAAACATTAAGCTTAAGATTAAGAGGAGTGCCCAAACTTTTTCATATAACTGTATATTATATAGAGTCATTACAAACAGAGTGATCTATTTCAAGAGTTTATTTCTGTTAATGTTGATGATTATGGTTGCATTCTACTGTTTAAGCTCACGGCAGGAATCGGATGTGAAGCAGAGCTACTTGGCTTTTTGAACTCAGATTTTGCTTGAATAGATTATGGGCTCCATAAGCCAAGCCCCCAAATAGAAAAACAGCAGAAACCCCCACAAGTTACCCCATATTGGAAACTTCACTGCTTAAGGAATTCATCTAGGGGTATAGTGAGTATTTTTACCCATAGATGCCTCACAAAAAATTTTTACACATGGACATAGAAATATAGCATTTTAGTTGTAAAAATGTATTTTTTAATTTGCTGCAAATTTGTCAGTTACACAAGGGTTAATAGGTGAAAGTGGACCCCACAAAATTTATTGTACAATTTCTCCTGAACACGTTGATGCCCAATTTGTCATCAGAAAATACTGTTTGGCCACATTTCAGTTCTGAGATAGCTGGAGCGTTATTTGGCACTTGGAGCCCTAGAATAGTTTTTCGTCAACATTTGCAGAGCCCCTAAGGTGCCAGAACAGCAGAAAAACCCCAAAGTGACTCAATTGTAGAAATTGCACCTCTCAATCAATTAATCTAAGGCTGTAGTGACTATTTTGTAACATCCACGCCATGCTTTTTACTGGAGAATTGCAAATATGCCAGTTTAGTTCCCATAAATTGTTCCCACATACACTGTAGTGCCCCCATATATTGTAGCGCCCCCATATATTGTGCCCAGCTTGTGATTCTGGCAAAATGTACCCTATAAATTAATTGGGCTCTCCCCATTACATCAATGCCAAACATGACCACTTACTGCGGTTTAGTCAAAGTGGGGCTCAGAAAGAGGGGTGCATTTAGATTTGGGAGAACAGATTTCCCTGAGGGGATGAGAACCGTGTAGGTCTTCCATAGTCTTTGTTCTACCAATAACGTGGGAACCCCCTATATTTCTAATGACAGATGACGGACCTGCATGGGACTGGTTTTGTGTGGGATAAGTAAGGGTTTTTATTGGTAACATTTTGGGGGTACATAACATTTTTTTTATCACTTTCAGTATAAGGCTGGGATCACATTCTTACCTCACTGTTTCAATGTAAATCCCACAAAATTGTGATTCAGACAAAACCCCCGATGAACCACTCACTATAATGAGGCAGATAGCGACACTTTGTACTTCTTTTGGCGTCTGTTCCGTGGTCTTCATGTTTTTAGGTGTGCACAGAACTGTGGTCATCTACACTTGTGCCATAAAATGATGGGACATCACCATAATAGAGACCAGACAAAGTTCAAAGTGACTCTCTTTGCCTCATAAGTGAGTGGTTCCATTGGAAGTTTCATCTGAATAAAATTTTTTTGGATTTACATAAAAATCCAGAAGTAAATATTCAGTGGAGATCACAGGATTAATGTGACCTTATTCTGATTTTTGGGAGGCAGAAAGAACAAATAGACAGCAGTACAAGAATAGTTTATTATTTATATTTTTGCACGGTATTCCGTGAGGTATTAGTTTTAAGACGGCTTTATTTTTCGGATCAATGCAATTACAGCAATACCAGGTCATTTTATCTTATGTTTTCTTACTATCACACATTAAAAATGCTATTTTATAAAAAAATTGTTTTTTCGTCACCATATTCTGAGAGCTGACGCTTTTTTTTATTTTTTGGCGAACATACAGTAGCTATAGAAGGGCTTATTTTTTGCTAGACTACTTGGAGATTTTTTGGTACCATTTTAGGTACATATTGCTTTTTTATTTATTTTTGTTCAGATTTTTCAGATGCAGAAAAAAAAACAGCAATTCAGTTATTTCTTGTATGTTTGTAAAGCTTGATAAAAACCATTGTAATTGTTTACTCATTTTGAGAATAACAAACCTGTTGAGGATCTCAAAAAAGGGAACATTTTTTCACTAATTGTTGAAAAACTATTACTACTTCACTTTAGAAAATGCTGAGATTACCTTTTTTTGTTCCTTTAACCCCTTAACAACATTTGACGTACTAATACGCGTCTGTGCCCTGGGACTTAAGAGCCAGACCCGTATTAGTAAGTCATGGCGATCGCGCGCGCACACAGGCTGTGCTGGCGCGATCGCCGCCGGGTGTCAGCTGATTGTCACAGCTGACACCCAGTACTATGTGCAGGGAGCGGTCACGCACCGCTCCCAGCACATTAACCCCCCGCGATGCTGCGATCGAAGTCGATCACAGCATTGCGGAGGCAAGGGGAGGTGATCGCAGATACTCACCTCCTCTTCCGGCTTCCAGCGCTGTCTGCCGTGGCTTCCAGGATGTTGCCATGACGATCCAATGTCGTCATGACAACATCCGGGTCACCAGACAGCAGGAAGATTTTTTGGACATGCGCAGTGCATCTCCAAACAATCTTCTCCCTGTCCAGCGCTGACAGCCTGCATGACACAGGGATGATGCTGCATTCCTGTGCCATGCAGGCGATCAGGGAAAAAAAAGTGAAAGTCCCTTAGTGGGACAAAGTAATAAAGTATAAAAACTATCAGAAAGTGAAAAAAAAAATAAAAAAAAATTTGTAAAAATATTATAAAAAAAAATAAAAAAAATAATCCACCAAAAATAAAAATATAATGTACCCATCAATAAATATTATTATTAAAAAAAAAAAAAAACATAAAAGTACACATATTTGGTATCGCCGCGTCCGGAACAACCTGACCTATAAAACTGTCCCACTAGTTAACCCCTTCAGTGAACACGGCAAAAAAATAAAATAAAAAACGAAGCAAAAAACAATGCTTTATCACCATACAGCCAAACAAAAAATGGAATAACACGTGATCAAAAAGACAAATATAAATAAAAATGGTACCGCTGAAAACGTCATCTCGTCCCGCAAAAAACAAGCCACCATACAGCTCCATCAGCTGAAAAATAAAAAAGTTATAGCTCTCAGAATAAAGCTATGCTAAAAAATAATTTTTTCTATAAAATTGCTTTTATTATTTAAAAGTGCAAAACATAGAAATCCTACTAATATTATAAATGCGAAAGTTTGTGAGTATGTATGTTTGTTACTCTTTCACGAAAAAACTACTGGACGGATTTGCATGAAACTTTACAGTAATATAGATTATACATCGGAATAACATATAGGCTACAATTTGTAATGATTTTATGTAATTTTGGTCGTAATATAACAATACATGTCAATTAAGTCGGAAAAAAATCTGGCTTCTGAGAGCTATCTTGGCGTACGCTGCCTAAACCATTGGAGTTACACAAAGATGATGTACCGTAGAATTGTTTGTCTTGAATAGTTCTAAATAAAAGTCCGCGACAGCATATATCTACCTTTTATGTGGAAGCCACTATGACCAAAAATGTGAACCATAAATTTAATTAAATTAGATACTATTTTACAATGCACATTTTAGTATATTTATCAAACTTTTTAGTATATTTATCAAACTCTTATATACACACATACACAGGTGATATTTAAATGGCTGATTTACAGCAGTCAGGAGAGATTGATAATACAATAATTTGCCCATAGTGGGTCATTGTATAGTGAGGTCACAGTTGCCGCCTGTCCACAGTCAGAATACAGGGGTGATCATATACCGTGGCCAGGTACAAGTGGGGCACAGGGGGTTCACACATGACCCCCAGGGACTGACATTTCCTAGAAACTTTGGCAGCTGTCAGTCATGAGCTCACCCTGATACATTACACTCTGGAAACAGCTGAAGGGAGAAGGATAATTTATGACATTTTCTCAGACTTAAAAAAAAAATGGCCCAGAAAACAGCCCATATGTCAGGAACAGGTTACTAGGGAACTACACGTCCCAGCACGGCCTGCCCGCGCCCACAGCCTGGGGGGAGTGTGAGGCTTCCTCCTCCAGGTTGCCCGGGGGCACCGGGCCGTCATTGTCCTCGCACAGGGGGTGCCCGCCGCCATTGTCCCTCCACATAACACCGTATAATAAAACATGCGCTCACCTGCGCCAGCTGCTGCAGCCGGGAAAGTTCCGAGCGCCTCACCTGGGCGGAGGGGAAGTGACTTACACACGGGGAGGGGCAGTAACCTGAGTGCGGCTCCATGGAGGATGCACACACTGCAGCCTGACAGCACCGGCAGCAGCGCTACACAAATGGCGTCCTCCCCTCCTGTGTGCAGCACAGCCCTGTGTGTGTGCAGCGCAGCATGTCACCCACAGCACCAGCAGGCTGCTCTCAGCTCCCACAGAGCACTGGGAATGGTTGCTATGGGTAATCGCGCCACAGCTGCTCCTCATAGACCAGTCATATACAACTGATATCGTCTGTACAGCGATCGTAATATAACTAATTAGATTGTTTTAGTATTTTGTTTGAACTTTACTAAGTACCTATTTTGTAATTAGTACTTATAAAAATGCCGCGAAAGGGTAAGTCTAACATTTCGCAAAGCTCTAATAAAGCCCGAGCTATGAAAATAATTAGACGTGATGAGACGTCTCAACAAGCCGAGCAACGAAGGCTTGAGCAGGCGGTGCGTTGTGCGGCACATAGAGCTGCAGAGACTCCAGAACAATCCCAAGCCCGACGTGAACGGAATGCGGAGTTTTTGGCATCTCAACGGGCTGCTGAAACTCAAGAACAGTCCCAAGCCCGACGAGAACAGCATGCAGAGTATCTGGCGTCTCATCGGGCTGCTGAAACTCCAGAAGAGTCCCAAGCTCGACGTCAGCAGCAAGCGACTTACATGGCGTCCCAAAGAGCCACTGAAACTTATGAAATGGCCGAATCTTGCAGACGCACTGTTGCTGAAAGGGCAGCACAGCGACGTCAAACATTTACAAGAAAAACATGGATATTGTTTAATAAAGCTGCATTTGAGTATGACGAGACTCTTGATTATGAAACTCACACGCTTATAAAAATAGAAGCAATGACCATAGATTGCAAATATTGCGGAGCTCTTAAGTGGAAAGAGGAAGCAGCAGGTATGTGTTGTTTTTGCAGGAAAGTAGCTCTTCCTTATATAGACGAGCCAGTTCAACCTTTAAAAGAGCTTTTCTCTAATGAAACTGATGAATCTCGCCTTTTTCTAAACAATATAAGAAAATACAACATGTGGTTTCATATGACGTCTTTTGGAGCAGATCAAATTGTCTCAATGCCAGGGTTTTGCCCGACCTTTACAATACAAGGACAAGTATACCACCGTATCGGTTCTTTAATTCCTATGTCCATTTCGCAACCACAATTTTTACAAGTTTATTTCATAGGTGACGAAGAAGAACAAATCAACAGGCGTACTGAGTGCATGCAAAGCGTAGATAGAAACATAGTTAAAAAATTACAACGAGTACTTCACGACCACAACATTTTGGTGCATGAATTTAAAACGGCTAGAGACAGAATGATCAATGACAATCATTTCAAAGTAGTGATTCACCCAGACCGTGTACCACATGGTCAACATGAGAGACGATTCAATGCCCCTACTACAAATGAAATAGCTGCTGTAATAGTTAGTAGCGAACAAACTATGTCTCGGGACATCGTTGTGCAGCCGCGCGATGGCATGCTCACTAGGGTTCCCGATACACACAGATTCTATGACGCTCTCGAGAACCCAATAATCTTTTGGAAAGGACAAGAGGGGTACAGCATTGATATTCCTCAGATAAATCCAATTACCAAACAAGCAATGCCAAGAAAAAAGGTGTCCTGCAAAGATTTTTATGCCTTTCACTTGATGGTCCGTCGCAGCGATTTTAATTTGATGCTTAAGTGTAGGCTCCTACTTCATCAGTTTCTGGTCGACATGTATGTAAAGATGGAAAGTGAGTGCTTAAGGTTCATTTCTTTAAATCAAAAAAAACTGCGCGCAGAAAATTATATTCACTTGCAAGATGCAATAAGAAATGATGCGGATTTGGATCCAAATAACTTAGGTCAGATGGTGAATCTCCTGTCATCATTTGTAAATAGCCCAAGATACCTACACGAATACACACAAGATGCGTTCACATACGTACGTAATTATGGGAGGCCTGATTTATTTATTACAATGACTTGCAACCCCGCTTGGCCAGAAATCACCAAAGAGCTTATGGCTGGTCAAAATTCAACGGACAGACATGACTTAACAGCTCGAGTATTTAGAATCAAAGTACAGAAGTTGGTACCTCTACTTACAAAAGGTAACATATTTGGTGATATGCAATGCTTCATGTACTCGATCGAGTGGCAAAAGCGAGGTTTTCCTCATGTGCACTTACTGCTGTGGTTAAAGGAAAAATTGCATCTGAACCAAATTGACGAAATCATATGTGCTGAGATACCAAACCCAGAAACCGATCAAAAGCTCTATGATACAGTGACATAGAATATGATTCACGGGCCATGTGGTACATTCAATTCTTCATCGCCATGCATGAAGGAAGGAAAATGTACCAAAGAATATCCGAGGAAGCTTTTAAAAGATACTCAAACCAATGACAAAGGTTATCCTTTGTACAGGCGCAGAGCACCAGAGAATGGTGGACGCACGACGATTATAAAAACCCGTAGAGGAACACAGGAAATATTGGTGGACAATAGCTGGGTGGTCCCATATTCTCCACTCTTATCAAAAATTTTTAATTCTCATTTAAATGTAGAGTTCTGCAATATGGTACAGGCGATAAAATATATTTGTAAATATATTAATAAGGGTAGCGACCAGGCTATTTTTAACATCCGCCAGCAAGGGAAGGTTAACATTGACCCAAGAGATGAGGTGCAGACCTTTAGAACCGGCCGATATGTTAGTAGTAACGAAGCAGCGTGGCGGATCTTAGGTCTGCCTCTGCACGAGAGACACCCAACCGTCACTCATCTCGCGATTCATTTACCCAATGGCGAGAGGGTTTACTTTACGGAAAATAATTTTAGAGAGAGATTAGAAGCACCTCCGAAAACTACACTAACTGCATTTTTCCTGTTGTGCAAAGTGATACGTTTGCAAAAACATTACTTTACATTGACGTGCCTCGCTACTATACTTGGAATGTGGCACGGAAGCAATGGAAACGTCGTTTACAAGGAACTCCTGTCGATGGCTGGCCAGGCTTGAAGGCAGGAGACGCTCTAGGTCGCATTTACACGGTGCACGTTAGCAATTTTGAATGTTATTGCTTGCGTATGCTGCTGAATGTAATAAAGGGTCCAACCAACTTCTCGGATTTAAAAACATTTGAAGGTCAAGAACTTGCAACTTTTCGGCAGGTGTGTGAGAAGATGGGGTTGTTGGAAGATGATAACCACTGGGATACCACCTTAGAAGAGGCCGTGCTATGTCGCTCCCCGGCGCAAATAAGAGAGCTGTTTGCCATATTGATATGCACTTGCTGTTTATCCAATCCTCTACAACTCTGGCACAAGTATAAAACTGCATTATCAGAGGATATCATGCACAGATTTGAAAGAATGGATCACGTTAACGATGATCTCTGTTTCAATGAGGCATTGGGGCTTATCGAGGACAAAATATTAATAATTTCTGGAAAGAAATTGTCCGATTTTTGGTCTACCCTCACCGCGGCGTAGAGGAGAGCTGTCGAACGAGTTGATAAAAGAGCTAAGCTATGATACAAACCAGTTAGATGCTCACGTTTGCGAAACTGAGCCACGTTTGCTACCTGATCAAAGAGAGATTTATCACAAAATAGTAGGACGAGTTGAGAATGGTGAAGGCGGACTTTTTTTCCTTGATGCCCCGGGTGGTACAGGAAAAATTTTCTTGCTTAATTTACTTTTAGCAAAAATTCGTAGCAGTCATAACGTTGCATTAGCTGTGGCTTCCTCTGGAATTGCTGCAACATTGCTAAGCGGTGGACGGACGGCACATTCAGTCTTTAAATTACCTCTTAATCTGGTGAACGAAGAAACCCCATCGTGTAATATCAGCAAGAGCAGCGCCAGTGGCCTCCTGTTGCAACAGTGCAAACTAATCGTGTGGGTCGAGTGCACAATGTCACACAAACGCGCCATCGAAGCTCTTGATCGTTGTCTACAAGACTTACACAGTAAACAAACAATAATGGGTGGTGTGGTTGTTTTATTGGCTGGGGACTTTAGGCAAACTTTGCCTGTCATCGAGCGAGGCACTGCAGCAGACGAAATTAACGCATGTCTGAAATCCTCATATTTATGGACCAAAGTTGAAAAGCTGCACCTCACCACCAACATGCGTGTCCAGTTATTCAGTGATCTAGAGTCGGGCGCGTACGCTGAGAAACTGCTCGAGATCGGTGAAGGTCGAATTGAAACTGACGAAGAAGGTATGGTTCTATTCACTAACCAATTTTGTCATGTTGTGGATTCGGAAGATGCACTTATTGCTCAAGTTTTTCCAAATTTGCAACAAAACATCCACGATGAAAATTGGCTATGTGAAAGAACTATACTAGCACCAAGAAATGAAACAGTTGCGAAAATCAATAAAATTATCTTGGACCAAGTAACCAGCGATGCAACAACCTACAACTCCATCGACACAGTCATGTCATCTAAAGACTGTACGAGCTACCCCGTGGAGTTTCTTAACTCTTTGGAGCTATCCGGGGTCCCATCTCATAAGCTCGAATTAAAGGTCGGTATACATGTTTTGTTAATGCGCTACTTGGACGCCCCGAGATTATGTAATGGCACTAGATTGCGAGTCACTGAACTAGGCAGGCACATTGTAAAGGCCACAATTTTAACTGGAGAAGCTAAGGGTGAAAATATTCTTATACCACGCATCCCAATAATACCCAATAACTTACCCTTTAATTTCAAACGTTTGCAGTTCCCACTTAAAGTTGCATTTTCAATGACCAACAATAAATCACAAGGGCAAACATTGAAGGTAGCGGGGATACATTTAGGCACGCCCTGTTTTTCCCACGGTCAGCTATAAGTAGCTTGCTCACGTGTTCTAAATCGCAAAATCTACATATTTTCGCTGAACGAAAGAAATCAAATAACATAGTTTACAGGAGTATATTGCAGTAAAAACACATAGATAAATTACCTGCAGATGTCCATTATTTCAATTACATACTAATTCTTTACTAACACGAACAATATTAAACGGAAGTAACTTCAGTCTGTCCTGTTTATTAATCAGTGTTTAGTAATCCGTTTGTGATGAAATTTGATATGGATGATTTCAAGCCTGGGGAAGGACATAGGGCTACTTTTTATAAACACACCATACAGGTGAAGATTATATAAAACTGTAAACCTGATTGACTGACACACCTAGCGGTCAACGCACAGCCGAAACCACTGAACTTAGCATCTTGAAATTTGCAGATAGGTTCTATTATAGCTTAAATGAGCACTAAGAAAGGAATTTTGATAATTCCACCCTCAAGAGTTTCCCTCTTCATATTATAGGGGTTCAAAGATTGTATGGAATCCGTCAGTTTTGAATTTAGACATCTGAAATTTTGGATGTACGAGTAACTAAATAAGATTATTTTTTTTTACTATTAAGATTATTTTTTTTTACTATTAAGATTATTTTTTTTTACTATTAAAATGATCTGTCACGAAACTTAATGTGGCAGACCAAATTCCATGCGAGCGAAGCCGCGGGTAAAAGCTAGTACGATATAAACGTGGTACCGCTGTAAACGTACTGACCCAAAGAATAAAGCTGCTTTATCAATTTCACCACAAGCGGAACAGAATAAAAAAAACAAAAACATTTCTGAATTGTTGGTTTTTGTTTATTCTGCCTCCCAAAAATCGGAATAGAAAGCGATCAAAAAATGTCACATGCATGAAAATGGCACCAATAACAACGTCAACTCATCCCGGAAAAAAAAAGCCGTCAAATGCCTGTCTGCCAAAATCTGGAAAAATTATAGCTCTCAAAATATGGCGATGCAAAAACTAGATTTTACAAAAAATGCGTCTTTTAGTGTGTGACAGCTGTCAGTCATTAAAACCCCATATGATTCTGGTATCGCTGTAGTCTCAACGACCCGAAGAATAAGGTCATCTAATCACTTATACCGCATAAGGAACGGCGTAAAAAATAAACTCTCAGGTTAGGGTTGTGATAGGATTAGGGTTGTGCTAGGGTTAGGGTTCTGCTAGGGTTAGGGTTGTGCTACGGTTAGGGTTGTGCTACGGTTAGGGTTGTGTTAGGGTTAGGGCTGGGGTTGGGGTTAGGGTTGGGGTTAGGGTTGTGATAGGGTTGTGATTTATTTCAAAAGTAAGAAAAAAAGATGACGATATGGCGACTAATGTTGAACGCAAGTGCTCGCTACTTCAGTTTGCATCGGGTGTTCTAGTATGCATTGAGTATCGTGGGTATTTGAGTAACATGCTTGAGTCTCTGCCCCATATGCTTCACGGCCCAAAAAACTTTGCTTGGATTGCCTGCCATGCACGAGCAATCCCCGCATGGTTTTAATTGGGTGTCTAATAACCGTGAAACATCCGGGCGGGGACTCGAGCATGTCACTCGAGCACACGCAGTACATGGTGCATACCTGAGTACCTGATGCAAACTCAAATAGCGAGCACTTGCGCTCAAGACTAATGACAACTTATTCAATATGATGACCTAATGTTATCAAATTCTGTGTCGTACCTCTGGGTTCAAAATGTTCACTATACACCTTAATAAAATCCTTGAGGGGTAATGTTTCCAAAATGGGGTCACTTGTGGGGGGGCTCCACTGTTTAGGCACATCAGGGGCTCTCCAAACGCGACATGGTGTCCGCTAACAAATTGAATGGAAAATCGGCTCAAATTGTTAGTGGACGCCATGTTGCGTTTGGAGATCCACTGCGTGCCTAAACTTTGGAGCTCCCCCACAAGTAACCCCATTTTGGAAACTAGACCACTCAAGGCACCTATCTAGATGCATAGTGAGCACTTGGAACCCTTAGGTGCTTCACAAATTGATTCGTAAAAATGGAAAAGTATTTTTTTTCCACTTTTTCATTTTTACGAATCAATTTGTGAAGCACCTGGGGGTTACAACTGCTCACTATGCATCTAGATAGGTGCCTTGGGGTTCTAGTTTCCAAAATGGGGTCACTTGTGGGGGAGCTCCAATGTTTGGGCACACAGGGACTCTCCAAATTCAACATGGTGTCCGCTAACAAATTGTCGGCTCAAATTGTTAGCGGACACCATGTTGTGTTTGGAGAGCCCCTGTGTGCCCAAACATTGGAGCTCCCCCACAAGTGACCCCATTTTGGATACTAGACCCCCGAAGGCACCAATCTAGATGCATAGTGAGCACTTGGAACCCCCAGGTGCTTCACAAATTGATTCATAAAAATGAAAAAGTGTTTTTTTTTTCACTTTTTAATTTTTACGAATAAATTTGTGAAGCACCTGGGGGTTCCAAGTGCTCACTATGCATCTAGATAGGTGCCTTGGGGGGTCTAGTTTCCATAATGGGGTCACTTGTGGGGGAGCTCCAATGTTTGGGCACACAGGGGCTCTCTAAACGCAACATGGTGTCCGCTAACAATTTGAGCCGATTTTCCATTCAATTTGTTAGCGGACACCATGTTGCATTTGGAGAGTCCCTGTGTGCCCAAACATTGGAGCTCCCCCACAAGTGACCCCATTTTGGAAACTAGACCCCCCAAGGCACCTATCTAGATGCATAGTGAGCACTTGGAACCCCTAGGTGCTTCACAAATTGATTCGTAAAAATGAAAAAGTGAAAAAAAAAACACTTTTTCATTTTTGTGAATCAATTTGTGAAGCACCTGGGGGCTCCAAGTGCTCACTATGCATCTAGATAGTGTTTAAAATGTTATGAAAAAATAAATTATACCCACATTTTTCTTTGGTGTGGACCACAGGCTTAAGCGTGTAAATTCATTTCAGCCACCATGTTGCTGAAAAGTTCCAAATTCCTCCTTCCAAAAAAATGGCTGAACAAGAAATAAGTAAAAATCTGAAAAACAGCAGTGGCAACAGGTCTCAGTATTAGTGTGTCATATATACATGTCATATTTGACTAATAAAATAGATGTGAAAAAAACTGTTTGTGAAGAGTGCACTTTGTGAAGTAGACAATTACAATTAATGTCTGGATTTTTTATACTCTTTTTCACATTTTTTGTTAACACAATTATTCCCTAGTTCCTAAAAAGCACTCAACAAGAAATGCCAGGTACATGTCTAAAAACATCAATATCAACACTCTGCAGTATTAGTGGCTCATGTATGGATGGAAAATTTTACAACAAAACAGATGGGCAAAAATCATTAGTTTTGTGCATGTATAATTTGTAAGGCAAGCAGTAGCAATTAAATGTCTGTATTTTTCTATATAACCCCTTCACACTCAGCCTGTTTTTCCATTCCTGACCTGGCCAATTTTTCAATTCTTACCAGTGTCACTTGATGAGGTTATAATTCTGGAACGCTTCAACATATGCCAGTAATTCTGAGATTGGTGTTTCATGACACAGTGTAATTCATGATTGTGGTAAACTTTGGTCATTATAATTTGCATTTATTTATGAAAATTTCCAAAAATGTACAATACATTTGAAAATTTTGTAATTTTCAAATTATGAATTTTTATGCCCTTAAACCCAATAGTTATACCACATTAAATGGTTAATAAATAACATCACAAATAAAATAAAATCAAATAAGCATCACAAATAAAATCACATTTACCACATGTCTACTTTACATCAGCATCATTTTTGAAACATAATATTTTGTTAGGAAGTTAGAAAGATTAAAAGTTTATCAGAAATTTCAAATTTTTCCAATAAAATTTACAAAAACAATTTATTTTTTTAGGAAGCACATCCCACTTGAAGTGACTTTGAGGGCAAAAGTGTTATGGGGATGGTTGCAAAAAACTTTATTAATAATGGAAAGCAACCTAACCCGGGGTCCGCGATGCAGCCTAGAAGACTGCGGCCGAACACCTTCCAGGTAAGAAGGTAAAAGAACCAACTAATATATAAATCCCTCCAGTGTTACTGCACACCGAGACGGGAAAAGGGATTCGCACTATCTCCGTTAATTGCACGAGAGATGAGCGACAAATACCATAGCTGTAGCCATGTTAACTGCACAGAGGCAACGCAGCAGACGCTAAGAAGTGTGTGTGGCTCACGCCGGCGTATACGTGCTCCCAGCCAGTGTGCGACCGGACTGCGGAGTAACTCTCCATGTGGCTAACAGGCGGTACCAGGAATACGGAGTCTGCAGTCTGGTCGGGGTGTATAGTGACCCACTTGTCGGAGCCAGACTGTCAAACGGAACTACCTGCCTCCCTCCAGCTAAGGCTGCCTATCCCCAGCTAAATCTGCCTGTCTGAAGTTAGAGCAGCAAGAGAGCATGTGGAGCTCAAACAGACAAGCGTCCACACATAAACACAACCTTAACTCAATGATCAGAGCGCACCGCCATGCTTGTGGGCAGGCTATTTAAAGAATAAGCCCTGCCCACAGTCACATTATTGGTCGCACTCCTGATGATGTCACCCGCGGCCAGTCAGGTGGTGCTAGGTTACCGGATCAGCTAACAGCAAACCACCAATCACAGTCCGCCATGTCACGGGCATGCTCAGTGCAGTGCATCCTGAACTTAGTCTGTAGCAGCCCTGTTCCCCTCCGCAACCTATGCTTAACTCTACTAGGAACAAAGACCTAAGAGACAGCTTGTACATCTCGTGCACTAGCTAGGTGTTGGGTCCGATGGTGATGTTGAGCAGCATCTACCCTGGCTGGATCAGAATGGGAGACCATAGAATCCACTGATGATTCTGACCCAATTTCAGATCCAGCAGACACCTAACAAAAAGTGACAGAAAATACCTAAAAGAGATACTATTTTAAAAACTACACCACAAAGTGCTCAAAACCACTTTCAAGAAGTTTATTAATCCTCTAGGGGCTTCAGAGATATAAAAGGAATGTGGACAGAAAAAATTAAAATATTACTTTAGCCCCAATTTTGCATTTTCAAAAGGGTAAAAGGTGAAAATGGACCATACAATTTGTTGTGCAGTTTCTCCTGAGTACACTAATACCCCATATGTGGTGAAAACTACTGCTTTGATGCAAGGCAGGGCTTGGAAAGGAAGGAGCACTATTTGACTTTGGAGAGCAAAATTGGCTGCAATAGATAGCGGAGGCCATTTCGCATTTGCAGATCCCCTGATGTCTGTAAACAGTAGTAAACCCCACAAGTGACATAATTTTGGAAACTATACCCCTAAAGGAACTTATTTAGAGGTGTTGTGAGAACCTTGAACCCATGGGTGCTTAACAGAATTTTATTACTTTGAGCCATGAAAATTAAAAAATAAATTTTTACTGCAAAAATGTTGCTTTAGCCCCAAATTTTTCCTTTTCACAAGGGTAACAGGAGAAAGTGGACCCCAATTTTTTTGTGCCATTTCTCCTGAGAATGAAGATACTGCATATGTGGTGGAAAACTACTGTTTCGGCACACGGCAAGGAAGGAGGGTCGATTGAATTCTGGAGCGCAATTTTGGCTGGATTAGATTGCGGATGCCACGTTATATTTGAAGAGCCCCTGACATACTAGAATAGCAGAAACACACAGAGTGACTCCATTTTGGAAACTATACCTCTTGAGGAATTCATCTGGGGTGTAGTGATCATTTTTAACCATCAGGTGATTCACAGAATTGTATAACATTGGGCTGTGTCTATGAAAAATTACAATTAAAATGTTACTTTAGCCTTAAGTTTTCAATTTTAAATAGGTATAATAGAAAATGGACCATTCAATTTATTATGCATTTTCTCCTGAACACACCAATACCCCATATGTGGTGGAAAACTACTTTTGAGGCACAGTGAAAAGCTCGAAAAGGAAGGGACGCCATATTAGAGTTCAGATTTTGCTGGAATGGTTACAGGGTGCCATGTCGCAATGGCAACGTGTTATGATAGTGTAGCAACTCACTTGAGAAAAATAGGTAACAAACTAAAAACTAAGATCCTGACCCCGCAGTCCGTATTGGTTACTACATGAGCTGAGATTGTGCTAACCACTAGCTAGACAATTGCAACTCGGACCTATGCTTCCTGAAAGGTCTTCAAGTGCTTCAGGTTTCTCCTAAAGAACCGGAGGGCAGAGCAGAGTGCAAATTAGCTAAAAAAGGGAAAGTATGCTGAAAGAGAAAGAGATCCCACAGTGAGTAAAAACAACCACAAATTACAAAATAACGAATTAAGTACGTACTGTTAGAGTATAAACCACCACCTACTTCCTAAACAGAAATAGAAGATAGGTGCAGTGTAAAAAACATAAACAACAGAGAGATAAACCCTAGCTGGTCTTTCACTGACTGGTTTAAACTACAGCAGTATGGATGGACATTCAAAAGAGACTATCACCAGCAGGGGGAAAGTAAATAAACCCGAACTCAAAGGTGATAGGTCCCACAAATGAGTAAATGAAAACACCTGTTACCCTAAAAAAACTGAAGCAAGGGTAACTGAAACTAAACACCAAGGGAAAATTTATTTTTGCTTTGGCTCGGTAGGCAGAGAAGTCAACCACAAAGGACAGGCTCAAGGTGCAGAGAGCATATTGCCACCACTTGTGCCTAACAGAATTTTATACCATTTGGTGGTGAAAAACGAATAATTTCATTTTTACCACTAAAATGTTGTTTAAACCCCAAATTTTAAATTTTTGTAAGGGCTAATAGGAAAAAGTGGACATTATAGTTTGTTGTGCAATTTCTCCTGAGTGCATTAATACCCTACATGCAATTGAGAACTACTTTCAGGCACAGTGAAAAGCTCAGAAGGGAAGGAACGCCATATTGTAGTGCAGATTTTTCTGTTATGGTTTACAGGTGCCTTAACCCACTGGAAGAACCCCTGAGGTTCCAGAACAGCAGATAACTCCATAAGTGACCCCATTTTAAAACCTACACCTCAATGAATTCATTTAAGGGTTCACTAATCATATTGACACCACGGGTGTGTCACAGAATTTTATACCATTGGGCAGGAAAGAAAAAATAATTACATTTTTACTATAAAAATTTTGTTTTAGCCCCAGATTTTACTTTTTCACACAGAATAATGATTAAAAATAAAGCCAAAATTTGCCTGCACAATTTCTACCGAATTTGGCAATATCACATATGTGACAGTACAATACTACTTAGCCAAACAATGAGATTCGGGAGGGAAGGAGCACTATTTGACTCTTGGGGAAATAATTATCATAGAATAGTTGTGGATTCTATATACAGAGCCTCTAAGTGCCAGAAGACCAGAATCCCACCTCAAGTGACCCCATTTTGAAATAACAAGCCTCTGGTAATTTATTTACAACAAACAAACAGACCGAACATCCAGGTCATAATGCAAAAATAAATAAAGAATTAGTCAAACATTGTGTTAGACTAAAAATCCTTTATTACAAAAATCAATAGGTTCTTGAACATAGAATCTATTCATCTAAACAGATTGTAATTCCACTTTCAGTATTTTATATTACACCAGTCATGGTCCAGCTATATGGGTTTTGTTGCGCTTTGGTTACAGACCACATACATAATTAAAGTTTGATAGGGCCACTTTGCACTTACTTTTACTTGTGCATATTAAGTGGTGGATAGTGTTGAGCGATACCTTCCGATATCAGGAAATATCGTATCGGATTGGATCGGGCCGATACCCAAAAAGTATCGGATATCGCCGATTCCGATACCGGAAACCAATGCAAGTCAATGGGACACAAATATCGGAATGAAAATAAACCCTTTCTTTCCTTGTAGGTTAATTCTACATGAAGTAAAACAACTAAGAATAATGTAGAATGACATGAAAAGCCGGCAATTCATCAGCGGCATACACCGGTACCCGACAATTTACAACAGAAAGAATAGAGCTTCACACATAGATTAGATAGATAGAAACATGTCAGTCACATATATATGAAGTACAGTGACAGTGTTGCTTACTGTACTTGTCATTTAGTGTAAAGGATTTATTAAAAAAAATATTAGTGTTTTCGTGCACCGTCTCTTTAAAAAAGCCGGCCGGCAATTCAGCAGCGGTACCCGACAATTTATAACAGACAGAATAGAGCTTCACAGATAGATTAGATAGATAGAAACATGTCAGTCACATATATAAGAAGTACAGTGACAGTGTTGCTTACAGAACTTGTCATTTAGTGTAAAGGATTTATTAAAAAAAATATTAGTGTTTTCGTGCACCGTCTCTTTAAAAAAGCTGGCTGGCAATTCAGCATCTGTACCCGACAATTTATAACAGACAGAATAGAGAATCACACATAGATTAGATAGATAGAAACATGTCAGTCACATATATATGAAGTACAGTGACAGTGTTGCTTACTGTACTTGTCATTTAGTGTAAAGGATTTATTAAAAAAAATATTAGTGTTTTCGTGCACCGTCTCTTTAAAAAATCCGGCTGGCAATTCAGCAGCGGTACCCGACAATTTATAACAGAAAGAATAGAGCTTCACACATAGATTAGATAGATAGAAACATGTCAGTCACATATATATGAAGTACAGTGACAGTGTTGCTTACTGTACTTGTCATTTAGTGTAAAGGATTTATTTAAAAAAATAATAGTGTTTTCATGCACCGTCTCTTTAAGAAAGCCGGCCGGCAATTCAGCATCTGTACCCGACAATTTAGAATAGAAGGAATAGAGAATCACACATAGATTAGATAGATAGAAACATGTCAGTCACATATATATGAAGTACAGTGACAGTGTTGATTACTGTACTTGTCATTTAGTGTTAAAATAAAGGATTTATTTAAAAAAAAATTGGCGTGGGGTTCCCCTTAATTTTAGGCTCTAGCGGAGGTTAAGCAGACAGCTGGGGCAGAAGTTTGAAGCCTGGGAAGGGGGTAATACCCACGGAGCTTCCCAGGCTACTAATATCAGCCCCCAGCTGAATACCTAGCCTTTACTAGCTATTAAAATGGGGGAACCCCCCCAAAAAAATAACGTGGGGTCCCCCCTAATTTAATAGCTAGCACAGGCTAGGCAGACAGCTGGGGGCTGATATTAATAGCCCAGGAAGGGTGCCATGAATATTGGCCCCCTCCCAGGCTAGAAACACCAGCCGTCAGCCGCCCCAGAAATGGCGCATCCATAGGATGCGCCAATTCTGGCACTTAGCCTCGCTCTTCCACGCTGCCCTGGTGCAGTGGCAGGGGGTAATAGGGTTGGGGTTGATGTCAGCTTATAATGCCAGCTGACATCAAGCCCAGGTTAGTAATGGAGAGGCGTCTATAAGACACCCCCATTACTAACCCCATAGTCAAAGTTAAAAGAAAACACAAACACCCAGAGTAAAGTCCTTTAATTGAAATAAAGACACAATTCTTTATTGTTCTAAATTAAACCATACTTACCATCACGCCCATTCCAGCTGAAGCCAACGATCTCCTGCAATAAAAGAAAAATAATAAAGCAACCTCATCCTTACCTTTCGATGGTTCCCAGGACAGCTCCAGCTCTGCTACATCGAGATGACAGGCTGGACCGCAGCAGAAAGCTGCCATCCAGCCTGTCATCCCGCAGACACTGAGAAGCGCAGGCATGCTTGCGCTCCTCAGTGTCTCTCTGTGACGTCATCCAGATGAGCCGAGTTCATGTCCAATGAACTCAGCTCACCTCATGCACGTCACTGACAGCGTGGGAAAATTCTCCTGCGCTCAGCGCTTCAGCGTGAGAATTCTCCCACGCTGTCAGTGACATACATGAGGTGAGGTCATGTCCAATGAACTCAGCTCACCTCATGCACGTCACTGACAGCGTGGGAAAATTCTCACGCTGAAGTGCTGAGTGCAGGAGAATTTTCCCACGCTGTCAGTGACGTACATGAGGTGAGCTGAGTTCATTGGACATGACCTCGGCTCATCTGGATGCCGTCACAGCCAGACACTGAGGAGTGGAAGTATGCCTGCGCTTCTCAGTGTCTGCGGGATGACAGGATGGATGGCAGCGTTCTGCTGCGGTCCAGCCTGTCATCTCGATGTAGCAGAGCTGAAGCTGTCGTGGGAGCCATGGAAAGGTAAGGATGATGTTGCTTTATTATTTTACTTTTATTGCAGGAGATCGTTGGCTTCAGCTGGAATGGGCGTGGTGGTAAGTATGGTTTAATTTAGAACAATAAAGAATTGTGTGTTTATTTCAATTAAAGGACTTTTTTCTGGGTGTTGTGTTTTTTTAAATACTTTACTAGAAATTCATGGTGGTCATGTCTAATATTGGCGTGACCCCATGAATTTTGGGCTTAGGGCCAGCTGATAATGCCAAGCTGGCCTTAACCCCTTTATTACCCAGTGAGCCACCGCACCAGGGCCCTGGATGAGTTGGGTACAGCGCCAGAAGATGGCGCTTCTATGAACGCGCCATTTTCTGGGGCGGCTGCGGACTGCAATTTGCAGCGGGGGTGGCCCAGAAAGCTTGGGTCTCCCTGCGCTGCGGATTCCAGCCCCCAGCTGCCTAGTTGTATCTGGCTGGGCACAAAAATAGGGCGAAGCCCCACGCATTTTTTTTTTAAATTATTTCATGAAATTCATGGAATAATTAAGAAAAAAAGGGCTTCCCTATATTGCTGTGTCCAACCAGGTACAAATAGGCAGCTGGTGGTTGGGGGCAGCCCATTCCTGCCTGCTGTACCTGGCTGGACACAAATATAGTGCGAAGCCCCACGTCAATTTTTTTTTAATTATTTCATGAAATAATTTTTTTAAAAAAGGGCTTCCCTATATTGTTGTGTCCGGCCAGGTACAAATAGGCAGCTGGTGGTTGGGGGCAGCCTGTTCCTGCCTGCTGTACCTGGCTGGACACAAATATAGGGCGAAGCCCCACGTCAATTTTTTTTTAAATAAATCCTTTATTTTAACACTAAATGACATTTGAGGACTTAATAAAGATGCAGTCCCTAAATTATTATTTATTTTTTAATTAATTTTTCCCAAAACTTTTGACGTGGGCTTCGCCATATTTTTGTATGCCAGCCAGGTACAGCATCCAGCTTCTATGAACGCGCCATTTTCCGGGGTGGCTGCGGACTGCAATTTTCAGCGGGGGGGGGGGGGGCAGAAAGCTTGGGCCTCCCTGCGCTGCAGATTCCATCCCCCAGCTGCCTAGTTGTACCTGGCTGGACACAAAAATAGGGAGAAGCTTCACGTATTTTTTTTTTTTAATTATTTCATGAAATTCATGAAATAATTAAGAAAAAAAGGGCTTCCCTATATTGTTGTGTCCAACCAGGTACAAATAGGCAACTGGTGGTTGGGGGCAGCCCGCTCCTGCCTGCTGTACCTGGCTGGACACAAATATAGTGCGAAGCCCCACGTCAATTTTTTTTAAATCATTTCAGGAAATTCATGAAATAATTAAAAAAAATTGATGTGGGGCTTCGCTCTATATTTGTGTCCAGTCAGGTACAGCAGGCAGGAACGGGCTGCCCCCAACCACCAGCTGCCTATTTGTACCTAGCCGGACACAACAATATAGGGAAGCCCTTTTTTTCTTAATTATTCCATGAATTTCATGAATTTAAAAAAAAAAAACGTGGAGCTTCGCCCTATTTTTGTGTCCAGCCAGGTACAACTAGGCAGCTGGGTGCTGGAATCTGCAGCGCAGGGAGGCCCAAGCCTTCTGGGCCCCACCCGCTGCAAATTGCAGTCCGCAGCCGCCCCGGAAAATGGCGCGTTCATAGAAGCGCCATCTTCTGGCGCTGTACCCAACTCATCCAGGGCCCTGGTGCGGTGGCTCACTGGGTAATAAAGGGGTTAAGGCCAGCTTGGCATTATCAGCTGGCCCTAAGCCCGAAATTCATGGGGTCACGCCAATATTAGACATGACCACCATGAATTTCTAGTAAAGTATTTAAAAAAAACACAAACACCCAGAAAAAAGTCCTTTAATTGAAATAAACACACAATTCTTTATTGTTCTAAATTAAACCATACTTACCATCACACCCATTCCAGCTGAAGCCAACGATCTCCTGCAATAAAAGAAAAATAATAAAGCAACCTCATCCTTACCTTTCCATGGCTCCCACGACGGCTCCAGCTCTGCTACATCGAGATGACAGGCTGGACCGCAGCAGAACGCTACCATCCAGCCTGTCATCCCGCAGACACTGAGAAGCGCAGGCATACTTCCACTCCTCAGTTTCTGGCTGTGGCGGCATCCAGATGAGCCGACAATGAACTCGGCTCACCTCATGTACGTCACTGACAGCGTGGGAGAATTCTCCTGCACTCAGCGCTTCAGCGTGAGAATTTTCCCACGCTGTCAGTGACGTGCATGAGGTGAGGTCATGTCCAATGAACTCGGCGCACCTCATGCATGTCACTGACAGCGTGGGAGAATTCTCACGCTGAAGCGCTGAGTGCAGGAGAATTTTCCCACGCTGTCAGTGACGTGCATGAGGTGAGCTGAGTTCATTGGACATGACCTCGGCTCATCTGGATGACGTCACAGAGAGACACTGAGGAGCGCAAGCATGCCTGCGCTTCTCAGTGTCCGCGGGATGACAGGCTGGATGGCAGCGTTCTGCTGCGGTCCAGCCTGTCATCTCGATGTAGCAGAGCTGAAGCTGTCCTGGGAACCATGGAAAGGTAAGGATGAGGTTGCTTTATTATTTTACTTTTATTGCAGGAGATCGTTGGCTTCAGCTGGAATGGGCGTGGCGGTAAGTATGGTTTAATTTAGAACAATAAAGAATTGTGTCTTTATTTCAATTAAAGGACTTTTTTCTGGGTGTTTGTGTTTTTTTTAAATACTTTACTAGAAATTCATGGCGGTCATGTCTAATATTGGCGTGACCCCATGAATTTCGGGCTTAGGGCCAGCTGATAATGCCAAGCTGGCCTTAACCCCTTTATTACCCAGTGAGCCACCGCACCAGGGCCCTGGATGAGTTGGGTACAGCGCCAGAAGATGGCGCTTCTATGAACGCGCCATTTTCCGGGGCGGCTGCGGACTGCAATTTGCAGCGGGTGGGGCCCAGAAAGCTTGGGTCTCCCTGCGCTGCAGATTCCAGCCCCCAGCTGCCTAGTTGTACCTGGCTGGACACAAAAATAGGGCGAAGCGCCACACATTTTTTTTTTAATTATTTCATGAAATTCATGGAATAATTAAGAAAAAAATGGCTTCCCTATATTGTTGTGTCCGGCTAGGTACAAATAGGCAGCTGGTGGTTGGGGGCAGCCCGTTCCTGCCTGCTGTACCTGGCTGGACACAAATATAGGGCGAAGCCCCACATAATTTTTTTTTAATTATTTCATGAATTTCCTGAAATAATTAAAAAAAAATTGACGTGGGGCTTCACACTATATTTGTGTTCAGCCAGGTACAGCAGGCAGGAACGGGCTGCCCCCAACCACCAGCTGCCTATTTGTACCTGGCCAGACACAACAATATAGGGAAGCCCTTTTTTTCTTAATTATTCCATGAATTTCATGAAATAATTAAAAAAAAAAAAACGTGGAGCTTCTCCCTATTTTTGTGTCCAGCCAGGTACAACTAGGCAGCTGGGGGATGGAATCTGCAGCGCAGGGAGGCCCAAGCTTTCTGCCCCCCCCCCCCCCCGCTGAAAATTGCAGTCCACGGCCGCCCCGGAAAATGGCGCGTTCATAGAAGCTGGATGCTGTACCTGGCTGGCATACAAAAATATGGCGAAGCCCACGTCAAAAGTTTTGGGAAAAATTTATTAAAAAATAAATAATAATTTAGGGACTGCATCTTTATTAAGTCCTCAAATGTCATTTAGTGTTAAAATAAAGGATTTATTTAAAAAAAAAATGGCGTGGGATCCCCCATAATTTTAGTCTCTAGCGGAGGTTAAGCAGACGGCTGGGGCAGATGTTTGAAGCCTGGGAAGTGGGTAAAACCCACGGAGCTTCCCAGGCTACTAATATCAGCCCCCAGCTGAATACCTAGCCTTTACTAGCTATTAAAATGGGGGACCCCCCAAAAAAAATGACGTGGGGTCCCCCCTATTTAAATAGCTAGCAAAGGCTAAGCAGACAGCTGGGGGCTGATATTAGTAGCCCAGGAAGGGTGCCATGAATATTGGCCCCCTCCCAGGCTAGAAACACCAGCCGTCATCTGTCCCAGAAATGGCGCATCCGAAGGATGCGCCAAATCTGGCACTTAGCCTCGCTCTTCCCACTGCCCTGTAGCGGTGGCAGTGGGGTAATAGGGCTAGGGTTGATGTCAGCTTATAATGCCAGCTGACATCAAGCCCAGGTTAGTAATGGAGAGGCGTCTATAAGACACCCCCATTACTAATCCCATAGTCAAAGTTAAAAGAAAACACAAACACCCAGAATAAAGTCCTTTAATTGAAATAAACACACAATTCTTTATTGTTCTAAATTAAACCATACTTACCATCACGCCCATTCCAGCTGAAGCCAACGATCTCCTGCAATAAAAGTAAAATAATAAACCAACATCATCCTTACCTTTCCATGGTTCCCACGACAGCTTCAGCTCTGCTACATCGAGATGACAGGCTGGACCGCAGCAGAACGCTGCCATCCAGCCTGTCATCCCGCAGACACTGAGAAGCGCAGGCTTGCTTGCGCTCCTCAGTGTCTGGCTGTGACGGCATAAAGATGAGCCGAGGTCATGTCCAATGAGCTCGGCTCACCTCATGCACGTCACTGACAGCGTGGGAGAATTCTCACGCTGAAGCGCTGAGTGCAGGAGAATTTTCCCACGCTGTCAGTGACGTGCAAGAGGCTGATATTTAAATTTGGCGCACAAATCGGTGATTGGTCGCGGGCAGCCTCCGCGACCAATCAGCACAGTAGTGTTTAACTTTGGCGGCAAGATCAGTGATTGGTCGCGGTCAAGACGGCGACCAATCACCGATTTGTGTGGCACATTTAAATAGCGGCCGCGACCAATTGGATGTCAGCGCCGCTCCCCGGTCCACCCTTCACGCCCTAGCCGCATGGATGTCAGCGGCGCTGCCTGTGCGGATACTTCCGCTGCGAGAACCCGGGACATGAGCGGGCGCTCGGAGCAGAAGTATCCCGACCCGCAGCGCCGCTCCCCGGTCCTCCCTTCACACCCTAGCCGCTGATGTCCCCACAGTATCCGCATGGTGTTACAAATGTCCGGACATTTGTGTTAAAAATCGCTGATTGGTCGCTGGCGCTGCCCGCGACCAATCACCGATTTGGGCGCCAAATTTAAATATCGGCCGCGACCAATCACCCATCTTGGCTCCACATTTAAACACCGCTGTACTGATTGGTCGTGGACGCTATTTAAATGTGGCGCCAAAATTGGTGATTGGTCGCGCCCAGCGTCGGCGACCAATCAGCACAGCGGTGTTTAAATGTGGAGCCAAGATCGGTGATTGGTTGCGGCCGATATTTAAATTTGGCGCCCAAATCGGTGATTGGTCGCGGGCAGCGCCAGCGACCAATCAGCGATTTTTAACACAAATGTCCGGATCTTTGTAACACCATGCGGATACTGTGGGGAGTTCAGCGGCTAGGGTGTCAAGGGAGGATCGGGGAGCGGAGCTGCGGGTCGGGATACATCTGCTGCGAGCAGTCGCTCATCTCCCGGCTTCTCGCAGCGGAAGTATCCGACCAGGCAGCGGTGCTCCCCGGTCCTCACCAATACGATTCGCTGATTGGTCGCGCTCTCCGCATGCGACCAATCAGTGATCATGGCGCTAAAGTTAAACACCACTCTGCTGATTGGTCGCGGAAACTGCCGGCGACCAATCACCGATTTGGGCGCCACATTTAAATAGCGGCCGCGACCAATCAGTGAGATTGGCGCCAAATTTAAACAACGCTCTGCTGATTGGTCGCGGACTCCAGCTGCGACCAATCAGCGAGATTGGCGCCAAATTTAAACCCCGCTCTGCTAATTGGTCGCAGATGCCGGCCGCGACTAATTAGCATTATTGGCGCCAAATTTAAACACCGCTCTGCTGATTGATCGCGGTCGCCGTCCGCAACCAATCAGCAGTATTGGCGCCAAATTTAAACCCTGCTCGACTGATTGGTCACGGTTGTCGGCCGCGACCAATCAGCAGTATTGGCGCCAAATTTAAACCCCGCTCTGCTGATGGGTCACGGTTGCCGGCCGCGACCAATCAGCGATTTTGGCGCCAAATTGAAACACCGCTCTGCTAATTGGTCGCGGCCGGCGATTGCGACCAATCAGCATTATTGGCGCCAAATTTAAACCCCGCTCTGCTGATTGGTCGCAACCGCCGGCCGCGACTAATCAACATTGTTGCCGCCAAATTTAAACACCGCCCTGCTGAATGGTCGCGGTCGTGACCATTCACCGTTATTGGCGCCAAATTTAAACACCGCTTTGCTGATTGGTCGCAACTGCAACCAATCAGCATTATTGGCGCAAAATTTAAACACCGCTTTGCTGATTGGTCGCGACCGCGACCAATCAGCATTATTGGCACAAAATTTAAACCCCGCTCTGCTGATTAGTCGCAACCGCCGGCCGTGACCAATCAGCGATATAGTCGCCAAATTTCAACACCGCTTTGCTGATTGGTCGCGGTTGCTGTCCGCGACCAGTCAGCGATTTTGGCGCCAAATTTAAACACCGCTCTGCTGATTGCGCCGGGTCTGCCGCATACATATTCTAGAATACCCGATGCGTTAGAATTGGGCCACCATCTAGTTTCATGAAATAATTTAAAAAAAAATTGACGTGGGGCTTCGCACTATATTTGTGTCCAGCCAGGTACAGCAGGCAGGAACGGGCTGCCCCCAACCACCAGCTGCCTATTTGTACCTGGTTGGACACAACAATATAGGGAAGCCCTTTTTTTCTTAATTATTTCATGAATTTCATGAAATAATTAAAAAAAAAAATACGTGGGGCTTCGCCCTATTTTTGTGTCCAGCCAGGTACAACTAGGCAGCTGGGGGCTGGAATCTGCAGCGCAGGGAGGCCCAAGCTTTCTGGGACCCCCCGCTGCAAATTGCAGTCTGCAGCCACCCTGGAAAATGGCGCGTTCATAGAAGCGTCATCTTCTGGCGCTGTACCCAACACATCCAGGGCCCTGGTGCGGTGGCTCACTTGGTAATAAAGGGGTTAGGGCCAGCTTGGCATTATCAGCTGGCCCTAAGCCCGAAATTCATGGGGTCACGCCAATATTAGACATGACCGCCATGAATTTCTGGTAAAGTATTTAAAAAAAACACAAAACCCAGAATAAAGTCCTTTAATTGAAATAAACACACAATTCTTTATTGCTCTAAATTAAACCATACTTACCGTCACGCCCATTCCAGCTGAAGCCAATGTCTTCTGCAATAAAAGTAAAATAATAAAGCAACCTCATCCTTACCTTTCCATGGTTCCCACGACAGCTTCAGCTCTGCTACATCGAGATGACAGGCTGGACCACAGCAGAACGCTGCCATCCAGCCTGTCATCCCGCAGACACTGAGAAGGGCAGGCATGCTTGCGCTCCTCAGTGTCTCGCTGTGACGGCATAAAGATGAGACGAGTTCATGTCCAACGATCTCAGCTCACCTCATGCATGTCACTGACAGCGTGGGAAAATTCTCCTGCACTCACCGCTACAGCGTGAGAATTCTCCTACGCTGTCAGTGACGTGAATGAGGTGAGCTGAGATCATTGGACATGAATGAGCTCACCTCATGCACGTCACTGACAGCGTGGGAAAATTCTCACGCTGTAGCGCTGAGTGCAGGAGAATTCTCCCACGCTGTCAGTGACGTGCATGAGGTGAGCTGAGTTCATTGGACATGAACTCGTCTCATCTTTATGCCGTCACAGCGAGACACTGAGGAGCGCAAGCATGCCTGCGCTTCTCAGTGTCCGCGGCATGGCAAGCTGGATGGCAGCGTTCTGCTGCGGTCCAGCCTGTCATCTCGATGTAGCAGAGCTGAAGCTGTCGTGGGAACCATGGAAAGGTAAGGATGATGTTGCTTTATTATTTTACTTTTATTGCAGGAGATCGTTGGCTTCAGCTGAAATGGGCGTGGTGGTAAGTATGGTTTAATTTAGAACAATAAAGGAATGTGTCTTTATTTCAATTAAAGGAGTTTATTCTGGGTGTTTGTGTTTTCTTTTAACTTTGACTATGGGATTAGTAATGGGGGTGTCTTACAGACGCCTCTCCATTACTAACCTGGGCTTGATGTCAGCTGGCATTATAAGCTGACATCAATCCCAGCCCTATTACCCCACTGCCACCGCTACAGGGCAGTGGGAAGAGCGAGGCTAAGTGCCGGAATTAGCGCATCCTATGGATGCGCCAGTTCTGGGGCGGCTGACGGCTGGTGTTTCTAGCCTGGGAGGGGGCCAATATTCATGGCCCCCTTCCTGGGCTATTAATATCAGCCCCCAGCTGTCTGCCTAGCCTTTGCTAGCTATTAAAATAGGGGGGACCCCACGTCATTTTTTTTGGGGGGGTCCCCCATTTTAATAGCTAGTAAAGGCTAGGTATTCAGCTGGGGGCTGATATTAGTAGCCTGGGAAGCTCCATGGGTATTACCCCCCTCCCAGGCTTCAAACATCTTCCCCAGCCATCTGCTTAACCTCCGCTAGAGCCTAAAATTATGGGGACCCCCACGCCAATATTTTTTTAAATAAATCCTTTATTTTAACACTAAATGACAAGTACAGTAAGCAACACTGTCACTGTACTTCATATATATGTGACTGACATGTTTCTATCTATCTAATCTATGTGTGATTCTCTATTCCTTCTATTCTAAATTGTCGGGTACCGCTGCTGAATTGCCGGCCGGCTTTTTTAAAGAGACAGTGCATGAAAACACTATTATTTTTTTTAATATATCCTTTACACTAAATGACAAGTACAGTAAGCAACACTGTCACTGTACTTCATATATGTGACTGACATGTTTCTTTCTATCTAATCTATGTGTGATTCTCTATTCTTTCTATTCTAAATTGTCGGCTACCGCTGCTGAATTGCCGGCCGGCTTTTTTAAAGAGACGGTGCATGAAAACACTATTATTTTTTTTTTGATAAATCGTTTACACTAAATGACAAGTACAGTAAGCAACACTGTCACTGTACTTCGTATATATGTGGCTGACTTGTTTCTATCTATCTAATCTATGTGTGATGCTCTATTCTTTCTGTTCTAAATTGTCGGGTACCGGTCTATGCCGCTGCTGAATTGCCGCTTTTCATGTTTCACTGTTGGCACTGTTCCCATCGCTTTGGGCAATCACTGTAATGCCACAACTACCATGGCTGTGGCATTACAGTGAGTGGCAGGCAATCCCTGCATGATTGGTGCTCAAAATAGCGCCAGACATGCAGGACACGCTTTTGGTGCACGAACAGTTATCGAACATAACCTCGAACAGCCGAATTTTTTGCAAATCGTTCGGGTTCGTCGAACAACTCGAACACCGCCCAAAACAGCTCGAATTTGAGATTGTCGAACAGTTCTAGTCGAACACCGCTCATCTCTAGTGGCCAGCAATGAGTCCAGACCTGAATCCCATAGAACACCTGTGGAGAGATCTCAAAATGGCAGTTTGGAGAAGGTACCCTTCAAATATCAGGGACCTGGAGCAGTTTGCCAAAGAAGAATGGTCTACAATTCCAGCAGAGCATTGTAAGAAACTCATTGATGGTTACCGGAAGCGGTTGTCCGCAGTTATTTTGGGTAAAGGTTGTGCAACCAAGTTTTAGGCTGAGGGTGCCAATACTTTTGTCTGGCCCATTTTTTGAGTTTTGTGTGAAATGATCAATAATTTGATTTTTACTTCATTCTCTTTTGTTTCTTTTCCTTGCAAGCAAATTAAATGAAGATAATAATACCAAAGGATTTGTGATTGCAATCATTTTCAGGAAGAAACTGAGTATTATCTGACAGAATTGCAGGGGTGCCAATACTTTTGGCCACCACTGTATGTATGTCACACAATGGATCCCACGATTGTAATGTATGGGATATTTATTGCATGGACGTACATTTTATGTGAATTCCAGGAATTGTTCTAATTAATTTATTTACAGGTGTAGTGATGATTTTGACTCCATGTGTGTTTGCCAGAAACAAGGAGCAATGGATGTTGCTTAGTGAAAATTGCAAATCTGCCATTGCAATACCTAGCGCATTGTAGTGCCCAGTTTGTTGCAGTGCCCACATATTGTACTGCCCATAAATTGTGCCCAGCTCATGCTTCTGGAGATATGGAACCAGTAAATTAGGTGGGCTCTCATCACTACAGAGATGCTAAACATGTGGACGCTATGTGTGGTTTAAGCACACTGTGGGGCTCAGAAGGGAGGAGGCATTTTGATTTGAGACTGCAGAATTTGTTAAATTTCTTTTGGGTGTCGAGGAGCCTTATCACTTTTCAAGAGCCTTTGTGTTACCATTAAGGTGCAAGCCCCCTATATTCCAATTCACAGATGATGGACTTGAGTGTGAACTTGCTGTTTTTTTGTGGATTGAGTTGAAGCTTTTTTTGAGAACATTTTTCATAACATTTTGGATCACGTTTATCCTGCACTCTACACTGGGCACTTACATAGGGGTTTCCATCTAAATCTCAGAATGACTTGATTCAGATGACGTCCACAGTATCTCAATCTGCCTCATTAAAGGGAATGTTCCTCCAGGGGTTCTGTCAGAATCACATATTTCAGAGATTTACATGGAAACCCCGATATAAGTGCTCAACGTAGAGGGCAGGAAAATGTGAGGCAGATCTTTGTGAAGCAGAAAGATCAAATCAATAGCAGGTCAAGAATTTGTTCTATTTATTTTTAATGCCATTCCTCATGCAGTAAAAGTGATAAGATGACTTTATTCTTCGGGTCTGTGCAATTACAGCAATACCAGATCTATATATTTTTTTTATGGTTTGCTGCTATCCCACACTTAAAAGTTTTTGCATCGATATATTTTGAGATAATTTTTCTATATTTCTGCCAACAGATCATGTTAGGGCTTGCTTTTTGGGGGCAAGTTGACATTTTAATTGGTGCCATTTTTGGGCACGTCATTTTTTTTGAAGCACTTTCTATTACAATTATTGGGAGGCAGAATGAACAAAAACTAGAAATTCAGGAATTTTTTTTTTATGTTTTTCTCCATGTGGTAAAAGTGATAAGAAAGCTTTATTCTTTGGGCTAGTAAGATTACAGCGATACCATATTTATATAATTTTTTATTGATATACTTTTTTTTGTTTATTTTGTTTTTGCATAAATATACCTATTTAGTGGTATAATATATTTATTTATTTTTATTTATTTAGTGATTTTTTAAAAAATATTTATACAATTTTGGAGTGCCGATAGCACGGGAGAGAGAGCCCTTTCCCCCCTCTAGCCTCCCAAATGATGCAATTTATATTGATCGTGACATTTAAGGGGTTAAACAGCCGGGGGGGGGTGGCACCGCTCATGGCTGTGACAACTGGGGCTCCACTATTATGTATGCCAAACTCCCGGTGCCAGGGAGGCTAAGCCTGATATGGCACACCCCAATAAATTTGCAAAGTTGGCAGATGAGGGGGAAGTCGGTACAGGGGTAGCACTGCTGCAGCAAGGCATGTCCTCTGAAAGCCGGAGGAGTGTCAGCTCCAGTAAGGGGGGAAATAGGAGAGCAGGGCAGGCCAGGCAGGTGCTGGTAGTGGGGAACTCAATTATTAGGGGAACAGATAGGGCAATCTGTCACAAAGACAGGGATCGTCTAACAGTGTGCTGCCTACCTGGTGCTTGAGTCTGGCACATCGCTGATCGGGTTGACAGATTACTGGGAGGGGCTGGTGAGGACCCAGCGGTCATGGTGCACATTGGCACAAATGACAAAGTTAGAGGTAGGTGGAAGGACCTTAAAGATGATTTCAGTGAATTAGGCTGCAAGTTTAAAGCAAGGACCTCCAAGGTGGTATTCTCTGAAATACTGCCTGTACCACGTGCCACGCCAGACAGGCAACGGGAGATTAGGTAGATAAATAAGTGGCTCAGGAATTGGTGTTGGAAGGAGGGGTTTGGGTTCCTGGACAACTGGGCCTACTTCTCAGTTGGCTACAGGTTCTACACTAGGGACGGGCTGCACCTTAATGGGGAGGGTGCTGCCGTGCTGGGTGAGAAAATGTCTAGAAGGTTGGAGGAGTGTTTAAACTAGTGATTGGGGGGGGTATTCATTTTATAGGTGGGGAAGATAGTGCAGATAGTGACCTGGGCACAAATAAAGAAATTGGGGGGGTGGGGTTAGAACAGTCAATATAGTAAGGAATAGAGGTACAGAGAGATACATAAAATGTATGTGCACTAATGCCAGAAGCCTCACCAACAAAATGGAGGAATTAGAATTAATTTTGTTGGAAAATAATTATGACATGGTGGGGATATCTGAGAAATGGCTGGACGAGAGCAATAACTGGGCAGTTAATTTACAGGGCAATAGTCTGTTCATAAAAGACCGTACAAACAAGCGAGGGGGGTGTGTGTTTATATGTAAAATCATCCTTAAAACCCATCTTGCATGAGAATATATGTGAATCTAATGAAAATGTAGCGTCCCTGTGGGTGGAGATAAGGGGAGGGGGAAAAAATATTAAATTACTGATAGGGGTTTGTTATAAGTCTCCAAAAATAATGGAAGCAGCGGCGAATATACTCATAAAGCAAATAGATGAAGCATCGACTCTGAAATAAATTGCGGAAAAGAAACCTGCAGTTCAAGCAAAGGTAATAGGTTTTTGACAAGTATGAGAGACAATTACCTTTCACAACAGGTTCAGGACCCAACAAGAAGGGGGGCACTGCTAGACCTAATATTAACAAACAGGCCAGACCACATAACAAATATACGAGTTGGGGGTCACATGGGTAATAGTGATCACAAAATAATAAGCTTTCATGTATCCTTTAATAAGATGTATAGTAGAGGGGTTACAAGGACACTAAACTTCAGGAAGACAAATTTCCATTGTTTGAGAGATGATCTTAGTGCAATAAACTGGGACGATATCCTGAGACATAAAACTATGCAAAGCAAATGGGAGACATTTATTAGCATCCTGAATAGGACCTGGGCACAAAATATACCCTATGGGAATAAACATGCTAGAAATAGGAGGAAACCAATATTACTAAATAGAGCTGTAAGGGGCGCAATAATTGACTAAAAGAAAGCATTTAGAGAGCTAAAGCAAGTAGGTAGTGATGAGGCATTAAATAAATACAGAAAATTAAATAAATTCTGTAAAAACCAAATCAAAGCAGCAAAGATTGAGAAAGAGAGACTCATTGCCAGAGAAAGTAAAAATAATCCCAAAATATTCTTTAACTACATAAATAGTAAAAAACTAAAAAATGATAGTGTTGGCCCCCTTAAAAATAGTCTGGGTAAAATGGTGGATGAGGATGAGGAAAAGCCAATATGCTAAATGATTTTTTTCAACAGTATTTACACAAGAAAATTTCATGACATAAAACATGATTAGTGATGACAAAAATTCTCCATTAAATGTCACTTGCTTAACCCAGCAGGAAGTACGGCGGTGTCTAAAAATCACTAAAGTTGACCAATCTCCGGGCCCGGGTGGGATACACCCGCGAGTACAGCAGAAATTAAGTAACGTCATAGATAGACCATTATTTTTAATCTTTAAAGATTCCATAATAACAGGGTCTGTACCACAGGACTGGCGTATAGCAAATGTGGTGCCAATATTCAAAAAGGGAACAAAAACTGAACTTGGAAATTATAGGCCAGTAAGCTTAACTTCTACTGTGGGTAAAATCCTGGAGGGTTTCCCAAGAGATGCTATACTAGAGTATCTGAAGAAGAATAACCTCATGACCCAATATCAACATGGGTTTACGAGGGACCGTTCCTGTAAAACTAATTTGATCAGCTTTGATGAGGAGGCAAGTTCCAGATTGGACCAAGGAAATGCAGTAGATGTTGTGTATATGGACTTTTCAAAAGCTTTTGATACGTTTCCACACAAAAGGTTGATACATAAAATGAGATGAATGGGGATTAGGGAAAATATATGTATGTTGGTTAAGAACTGGCTCAGTGATAGGAAACAAAGGGTGGTTATTAATGGAACACACTCAGACTGGGTCTCAGTTAACAGTGGGATACCACAGGGGTCAGTATTGGGCCCACTTCTTTTTAACATATTTATTAATGACCCTGTAGGGGGCATACAGAGTAGCATTTCAATATTTGCAGATGACACTAAACTCTGCAGGGTAATCAATACAGAGGAGGACAATTTTATATTACAAGAGGATCTATGTAAACTAGAAACTTGGGCTGATAAATGGCAAATGAGCTTTAATGGGGATAAATGTAATGTAATGCACTTGGGCAGAGGAAATAAAATGTATAATTATATGCTTAATTGTAAAACACTGGGCAAAACTGTAACTGAAAAAGACCTGGGTGTATTGGTGGACGACAAGCTCACGTTTGGTGGCCAGTGTCAGGCAGCTGCTGCAAAGGCAAATAAAATAATGGGATGCATTAAAGAGGCATAGATGCTCATGAGGAGAACATAATTTTACCTCTATACAAGTCACTAGTGCGACCACACTTAGAATACTGTGCACAGTTCTGGTCACCGGTGTATTTGAAAGACATAGCTGAACTAGAGCGGGTGCAGAGAAGAGGGACCAAGGTTATTACAGGATTTGGGGGTCTGCAATACCCTGAGAGGTTATTACACTTTGGGTTATTTAGTTTGGAAAAACGAAGGCTTAGGGGAGATCTTATTACTATGTACAAGTATATATGGGGACAGTACAAAGACCTTTCTACTGATCTTTTTACTCTGAGGCCTGAGACGGAGACAAGGGGGAATCTTCTACGTCTGGAGGAAAGAAGGTTTAATCATAATCACAGATGCAGATTCTTTACTGTAAGAGCACTGAGACTGTGGAACTCTTTGCCACATGATGTCGTAATGAGTGATTCACTACTAAAATTTAAGAAGGGCATGGATGCCTTTCTTGAAAATTATAATATTACAAGTTATACATACTAGATTCCTTGATAGGGCGTTGATCCAGGGAACTAGTCTGATTGTCGCATGGAGTCAGGAAGGAATTCTTTTCCCCAATGTGGAGCTTAGTGTTTGCCACAAGGTTTTTTTTGCCTTCCTCTGGATCAACATATTAGGCTATGGGTTGAACTAGATGGACTTAGTCTTCCTTCAACCTTAAAAACTATGCTACTGTGTTACTATGTAGTTACATGACATTTCCATTAAAATCAGAGCAACAGGTTGCATTATTGGTTTGGTGTGTATGTACATCATATGTAATATAATATATAGTAGAATTAAAAGGTTGTGGCATGCACTATGGGTGTCAGACCACTGAGATTCATAGTTTTTTTTCTTACAAAAATTTGATTGGCTTGCTTCTGCATGAAAATTGAAAAAAAAAAGTGTAATTGGAGTGCAGCAACTACACTAAAATCATTGTGATTAATTACTGCTGCTATCAGACTTACTCTCTTTCTCTATCTTTCTTTCTGTCTCATCACTTTTTCTCTATCAATTTAATCTATGTATTATTCTCTTTTCTTCAAACTGCATTAATCATCTTTCCTACTGCTGTTCTTACAGCATCTACAATCTCTAGAATTTGTTCACTGTTTTATGGCTTTGTCTTCCTACTGTCATGGAGGTAACTCGCATGCCTCCTCAGCACCTCCCTACTTATTGTGGTCACTGCACGGCTTCTCCTTTTGTCAGGCCATCTGGCTTAGTTTACCTCTGCGCACTCCTCACCACTGCGGCATCTGCATGTTGTTTCTATTTGGCTTCAGGGGGCTAGGTTGGTCTCTGTAGGAATTTAACCCTGCTGTGTCATGCAGAGATTATGTTCCCTGGCCTATCCTGTGTCAGCAGGGTCTACATTAGGCAGCTCCACCCAACACTCCTTGCCTGAATGTTGGTTCTAGGCCTGCTAGCACCTGTTTATGCATATAGTGGCATGTAAAAGTTTTGGCACCCCTGGTAAAAAATAACTGTTATTATGAATAGTTAAGCAAGTTGAAGATGAAGTGATCTCTAAAAGGCCTGGAGATAAAAAATGACACATTTACTTAGGCAAAAATCTATATATATATAGTCATATTTTCCATTTTAAAAATTACAAAAAGGATAATGAGCAGCACGGTGGCTCAGTGGTTAGCACTGCAGCTTTGCAGCGCTGGGGTCCTGGTTTCAAATCCCACTAAGGATGACATCTGCAAGGAGTTTGTATTATCTCCACATGTTTGCATGGGTTTCCTCCGGGTTCTCCAGTTTCCTCCCACACTGCAAAGACATACTGATAGGGATTTAGATTGTGAGCCGCAATGGGAACAGTGATGATAATGTATGTAAAGCACTGCGGAATATGTTGGCGCTACATAAAAATAAAGATTATTATTATTAATGGACCAAAGTAAAAGTTTGGGTACCCTGCATGGTTAGCACCTAGTAGCACCCCCTTTTGAAAGTATCACAGCTTGTAAATGCTTTTTGTAGCCAAGCAAGAGTCTTTAAATTCTTATTTGAGGATTGTTCCTTGGAAAATCCTTCTAGTTCTGTGAGATTCCTGGGTTGTTTTGCATGCTCTGCTATTTTTGAGATCTAGCCACAGATTTTCAATGATGTTCAGATCAGGGGGACTGTGAAAGCCATTGTAAAACCTTCAGCTTGCAACTTTTGCAGTAGTCTATTGCGGATTTTGACATTTGTTTAGGATCAATATCCATTTGTAGAAGTCAACCTCTTTTTTAATTGAATCCATTCTTCCCTCTACCTGTGAAATGTTCTCCGTGCCATTGACTGCAACACAACCCCAAAGCATGACTGATCCAATCCCATGCTTAATGGTTGGCAAGATGTTCTTTTCCTGAAATTCTTCTCTCTTTTTCTCCACACATACCTTTTGATCATTATGGCCAAAGAGTTCTATTTTAACCTCATCGGTCCGCAGGACTTGCTTCCAAAATGCATCAGTCTTGTTTAGATGTTCTTTTGCATACTTGCATACTTATGATGCTGAATTTTATGGTGAGGACGCAGGAGAGGTTTTCTTCTGATTAATCGTCCATGAAGTCCAAATTTGTGCAGGTGTCTGCTAAATCTTTCTGAACGTGTTTTGAAGTCAAGCGGGGGTTCTGATTTGCCTCACTAGCAATCCTATGAGCAGCTGTCACTGAAATTTTGTTTCGTCTTCCCGAACTTATCTTGACCTCCTTTGTTCCTGTTAACTGCCATTTCTTAATTACATTTTCAAACCAAATAAAGGGCAACTTGAAAACGCTTTGCTATCTTCTTGTAGCCTTCTCCTGCTTTGTGGGCCTCTACAATTTTCATTTTCAGAGTGCTAGGCAGCTGCTTAGAAGAATCTGCTCCTGTTTTTTGGCACAAGGTTAGAGGAGGCTGGGTTTTTATAAAGATGGGAAATGTGTATCACCCGGCCTTTCCTAACAATGACAGTGAACAAGCCATAGCCCTAACAGGCTAATCAAGGTCTGAAACCTTGGTCAAAGTTATCTGAGCACACAAATCTCCAAGGTTGCCCAAACTTTTGCATCAGCCCATTTTCCTTTTTCTAATCTTTAAAATGTAAAAGATAAATATATACATATATTGCCTAAAATACAAAAAAGAAAATGTGTAATCTTTAACTTTAGGCGTTTTAGAGGTCATTTCATTTTCAACTTGCTTAAGTGTTAGCAATAACAGTAGTTTTGACCAGGGGTGCTCAAACTTTAACATGCCACTGTATCTCCCTATTCTGTCTCCCATTATCAACCCGGCCTGTTTACCTGATCAGTTTTACTTCTCCATCTCTGACTCCAGCTTTATATTGTGAACCTATGCTACCTGCCCCAACCTCAGATAGTGTGAGTACATATCTTTCTTACCCTCCTGTTCCTTGTACTCTCGACTCTGACTCTCCGGTCAGCTGCTCCAGTTCTGGGGACTTCCCTGGAGTGGTACCTGGGTTCTACCGGCAGCCCAGCTTATCATCACCATCAAAGACCATAGTTAAGACCCGGTAGACATGCTGTTCCAGGGTAAGCCCGGCTTGTGGTGCAGTGTATCCACAGCCACCAGCGTTACATCTCTCTCTATTGGTAAGTTGTAAACTGTGACATCATCTCCTCTTTTCAGATTCACCCACTATTGCTGTTGCATTTCCTACCTCTAATTTTATACTGGCTAAAATAGTACATCCTGAATGGCTGTGCTATACTATGTAAGGTGATAGCTTTAAGGCATTATCGGGAACCCTTCCAGATGAGTTTCATAAATATGTTGTTCAGTCTGAAAACCATTTTTTGAAATGTATCCAATATAACTGCACTCGTATTAATTAGCCTAAATCTATTGATGAGCTGAAGTTTTCATAAATTGAGCTATTTTGAATTGGAAGTAAGATATGCTTTCTATGTAAATATCATGTTATGCTTTTAAAAGTGAATTAATAAGAACAACATGATTACAAACAATATGGCTTATGTCTAATTAAATGTTTTATTTATGGGAAATGCCTTGTTTCAAATATAAGACATATTAAAGGAGAAGTAAGTAATAGGATCATATCTGCACATTTCATAATTGATATAGTTTGATATTTTATACCAGGCTTGAAAGTCCCAGGAAATCAAAATCTCAGCAAATAAATTACTTTCATTTATTTATTTATTTATTTTTTTGTTTTACTTTTCTGCAGAAGCTGCTTAAGTAGTTTCTGTAATATGCAAGATTGTCTTGAATATATAGAGAACAATATCATGTGGATGAATCTGCTTATCTGAACAGAGTGAAACCTAGGAAACTGAGGGAGATAGTCATAAAAATATAATCAACTTCAAGCACAGAGAAGTGTTAATAAGACATAACAATATAATAAAAGAAAATTGAGCTTAGATTTTATAGCTGAACTTCTTCTTTTTCATATTATTGTTCTGTTGGGTGAAATATTAAAATGTCCCTTCTTCTAGGAGGTCATATGATTCCACATATTAACTATTTGCATTTGTATAAGTCCACACTGGTCCTCAGGGAAAAATTATATAGCATTAATGTCATCAAGCAGCTAGTCAAATTATGTTGAGTTATGGATAGATTATCATTATCAATTTTTTTTCTCCTGATCAAATTCCACATGGGTAGATGCTAACATTAGAGATTACCAAGAAATTCCATGCTTAATTTGTCAGTTTTGATATGTATTTATTAGTAATTTGGTCAGTAGCTGAATTCAGGGACCACATTGAAGGTTGCAATTTTGCAGCACCTTGTTGGGTCTTATTAGATTTCATGAAACAGCGTAACTATTTGCTATAAGCTTAAAAAGGTTGTCTGTCCTCTGCCGCCCAGCTTCCTGCTTATTAGGGGACTGTGCGCTCCTAATTATTGACAGTTCAGGCGGATAGCATGACTGAGTCGCTGACCCAAACTGCTAGATCTCTGCTTAGCAGATTCAGCGTTGCTTCTCCTCTGTTAGAGAAGCACATGGGCTCTAAAGCAAGCTAGATTCAGTGATTCACCAGCTTCAGACCAGCGCTTGCCAGATTGCTTGCCAAACAGATTGCAAGTGAAGCTCCTTGCCTAGAAAACTAGCCACTGCAGAGAGGGATGTTATCTTAGGAAGCAGTAAACTATAACTGTAAAGATGGTATCAATTTTACAAGTGAAGAAAATAAACCGTTGTATATTTTATCTTATTACAGAATAATGCCTCTTTCAACACATTTCAGAGTTCTTTTCTCTGAATTCTTGGCTCAAATATGTTTTCAATGCAAACAGGTTTCAGCTCACCTTAGGGATCAGCTTGTTGAAGTCAATGGAAAAAAGAGCAGAGATGAGGGAAAAAGAGTGAAGGCAGAGGTGGAGAGACACACATAGATAGATGAAGCTCTTAAATCTTAGATACAAATAATATGTATAATAGTCAAAAATGTCCCCATGCACACACACATGACAGCTTATCCTTAAAAGTCACATGAAACAACAGTTACACTTTAATATAAGAACAAAATAAAATAATATAAAAAAATATATTGTGATTTGAACCATGTGTTCAACATTTATTTGAGAGCACTTAGTCAAGAACATCATGAGGAAATAGGCTGGATGACATCATGTGAACATTGTGCGCATTGAGGGAAATTAATCAAAAATGAAGTCATAATTGAAAGATTTGGCATCATTGCCAGTATCCAATATGTTTACAACATATGTCACAATGGCAGCATAGGAAGAAAGAAGGAAAAATATATTTTGATAATAATTTGTGAAAAAGAGAGTTTTTAAATTACCTCAAATGATTAAGGGGAACTGTGAACCAATCTGGAAATGAACTGTTTTTTTGGAGCAACATACTGCAGTGATTTAACTTTTTAAAGTAAAGCATCAATACTAGTGTTGAGCCACCCCCGTAGTGTTCGAGTTCGGTTCGGTTCGTCGAACACCCGTGTGTTCACCGAACTGTTCGTCGAACACCTTCGAACACCGTTAAAACCAATGGCAGGCAAACAAAAACACATAGAAACACATAGAAAACACCTTCAAAGGTGTCCAAAAGCTGACAAACTGCTCAGAAGACACAACTAACACATGGAAAAGTGACAAGTACATATAGTCATGCGAAAAGAAAAGAGGTGGAGGAGTAAAAGGAGGGGGAGACACAGATATAGGCATGTCATGCCCCCTCTAAAATCCAAAAAGTGAGAAGCCGACACGTTCAGTCCGCTCCTGCCCGTGCCACCTCCGTGTCGCCGGGTTTGTGCCAGAGCCGCGGTGAACCCTGACGGCCAGCCCCCCTTTCCCAATACTGGTGCCTGTCCGCTGGTGGGTGGAGCGAGCCCCCCTGTGGTGGAGGCAGCTCTAAGCTTTTTAATTTAAATTGTCTCTCTAATTTGAATGAATACACTTTAAATCCATTTACAAGGATCTATTGGAGGGCAAGTCTCATGCCAGCAGCCGCGTAATTCCAGCTCCAGTAGCGTCCACTAAAGCTGCTGCAGTTAAAAAGCTTTTATAAGGATCGAGCTCGGCTGTCCACCGCAAGGCATCCTAGTGCCAGTCCCAGCCCCTATGCCTTGGGGTGCCTCCTGATGCTCTTCACTGAGTATCCCGTGGTCCCGAAGCATTTCCTTTGAAAAAATTAAGCGTCCAAACTACAGGTGGTGTAGCTTGCTTAACAGCCGGGATAATCCGCTGACTAGCAGACACTGCTATTAGGCACAAAGTATTTCCTGGGCTAGATGCAGTTAAAAATTTGTAATTAGATACTCTCGTTGGATGCTGAGAAAGCATTCCATAGAGTCTCCTGGCACGCCATATATGATTCTCTTAAAAAGCTTGGGGTAGGGGTCTAGGGGACCCTTTTATAGCCAAAATCACAGCCCTGTATCGCAATACGTCACCTAGGCTGAAGATAAATGGAACTGTAGCACCCTGAGGGCTCGGTGGCTACAGAGGTATTGCACCTCACCCAGAGGTGTGATATCTCACTCTCAGGTAAGGATGTAGTGTGGATCAGGACCCGAAACCTGCATGCATTACACCACATTGCCGTGGGGCAGGGCGACCAATATGCCCCTGAGATCGGCACGACAGTCCCTGTCCCTGGCTGGAGTGGGGGGAGGGAACACTGAGGAAGGGGAACCCTGTAGTGCAGGAGCAGGGAGGAAGCAGTTCCTGGGTGCATTGAGAAGGGAGTATAAAAGGTGGGCACCATCTTAGTTCAGTGCAGAGAAGTCTGAGCAGAAGTGGCAGGGAGCAGGGGCTCTGCATGAGCTCTGCTCCGGAGGCGGGCCTAGTAACAGAGGACCAGGCCTGGAAGAGGGAGAAGGAAGGAAGAGGAGCGGAGAAGGCTCCAGGAACGAGGAACGAAGGGATCCCAGGGGTGAGGACGGGCGAGTCGCCACCGCACGCCCGAATCCACCTGCGTGGAGGGGTCAGGCCAAAGGGGGAGACCGGTCCCCGAAACTAGTGGAGGCAGGAAACGACCCTCAGCTAGAAACAGGAGGCTGTGACATTTTCTGTGGCGCAGCCCCTCGCTACACCCGCTAGGAAGGCACCACATAGGGTCAGGGAAACTGGCGCCAAGTTTACCAAGAGGAGGCCCGAGGCAGCCGGACAGAAGGGTTAGTAAGAAAGGCCAGACAAAGGACACACAAAGGGGGTCCTGTGAAGCGCTCCAAAGTTATCTGGGAGTTGTCTGAGCCCCTCACCTGGTGAGCACAGTACGACGTGGGCAGCCGTTACCTGCAGACGTGGTCTGGATAATAAGAACTGTGAGTAAAGGCCCTGGACTGCATCACTGACTCCGTGTCGTTACTGCTGCTGCCCTGCACCATCACCCCCATCCTCCGCATACACTGCCCTGAGGCTATACTCCTCCCGTGGGGAGTTATGCTACGCTCTGCTGCACCCACAACACCAGCCTCAGCGGTCTGCCCTGGAGCGGCGGTTCACTCTGACCGCAATCCACGGGTGGCGTAGTCAGACATTTAAACATCAAAACCACATAAATAGTTCCGCCACTGGTTTGACCGCCCTGAGCCACGGAACCGGGTCGCCGCCACGGAGACTACAACCACCAGCATCCACCAAAAAGGGTCCGGCTCCGGGTGTCCCAAGGCCCAGGGGGCGCGTCAGAACATTTTCATCACCTTTCACAATCACCAATGGGACAAGGCAGGGATGTTCTCTGTCCCCTCTCTTATACATCCTAGTGATGGAGCACCTGCTCTCATCAATTCGCCATAACCCCAATATTAGGTGGATTGAGGTGGGAGGCACCGAGTACAAGTGCTCTCTATTTGCTGATGATGTCCTAGTATATATCACTCAATCACATATATCCATCCATGCTGTTATGGCTGAAATAGATCACTTTGTTACATGGTCAAATTTTAAAATCAATGCAGCGAAGTCTGAGACCCTCGATGTCTCCCTCCCCAAATCCATATAGGATTCCATCCAGTCCAACTTTCCCTTTGCCTGGCCCTCACAGGGTATCAAATACTTAGGAATTCCTATTCATAGAGACCTCTCCCATCTATGTTATCTTAATTTTGGGCCCTTTATTGAACAACTCCATACAGACCACGGTTGGCAAGTTAGAACTGTAAGATTCACTACGTGAACCACTGGTGTTTTGTGGAAAAGCACATGTACACTGTGTTCCAAATTATTATGCAAAAAGTGTTTAGGAGTGATAAGGGAAGAATTTGTTTGTTTGTCAGTTAAACTCATTGATGGTGATGTGTGTCAGGGCTCTTTATATCACTGTAAGCAATTGCAGACACCTGTGCTAATTAGTTTGGCAGGTGTGTCCAATGAAAGGCAAGACTACTTAAGAAGGCTGTCTCACATTATTAAGCAGCCTACATTTTCTGCCAAAATGGGAAAGAAAAAGGATGTGTCGGCTGCTGAGAAGCAACAAATTGTGGAGTGTTTAGGTCAAGGCATGACTACAATCAACATTGTGCGATGATCAGGATGAAGTGTCTTGGCAATCAAGAAGTATGTAGCTGATTCACAATACACACGTGTGCGTGCTGATAAGGGCAAATTGAGGACTCTTTCCTACAGGCAATTACGTCAGGTTGAAAGAGCAGCGGCAAAAAAGCCTTGTCATAGCAGCAGACAAGTTTTTGAAGCTGCTGGTGCCTCCAATGTCCCCCGAACAACAAGATGCAGGGTCCTTCAGTGGTTTGCAGCTGTGCATACGCCATCCTGTCGACCTCCTCTATCCACTTCACACAAGCAGAAACGGCTCCAGTGGGCCAAACATTACATGAAGACTGATTTCAAAACTGTTTTGTTCACGGATGAGTGCCGTGCAGCGCTCGATGGTCCAGATGGATGGAGTGGAGGATGGCTGGTTGATGGACACCCCACGCAAACACGGCTACAGCGCCAACAAGGAGGAGGTGGAGTAATGTTTTGGGCTGGAATCATGGGGAGAGAGATTGTCGGCCCCTTTAGGATCCCTGAAGGCGCTAAAGATGAACTCCATAATGTATGTGGATTTTCTCAAACAGCACTTCCTGCCATGGTTCAAGAAGAAGAACCGTGTATTTCACAGCAAGATCATTATTTTGCATGATAATGCACCATCTCATGCTGCACATAAAACATCTGCATCACTGGCTGATATGGGCATAAAAGGGGACAAACTTATGGTGTGACCCCCATGCTCCCCTGACCTCTACCCCATTCAGAACCTTTGGAGCATCATTAAAAGGAGTGTCTATTATGGCGGGAGGCAGTTCACATCTAAGCAACAGCTCTGGGAGGGTATTCTGTCCTCATGCAAAACAATTGAAGCAGAAACCATCCAAAACCTGACAAATTCAATGGACGAGAGAGTTCAGAAGCTCCTTTCGAACAAGGGGTCCTATGTGAAAATGTAACATCACCTAGAATAAAGTTTTGAGTTGAAAACTGTTTGATTTCAGTTTCTAACAACCTGCTAATGCTTATAATTTCAAAAATGACCATTTTTTTGGTCTTTATTAAAATGAAAAGGTTGATCGAAAAGTTTGGGGGATCTAAGAGTGTGGCAACCCAGTAGTCATGATTACTTCGAATTCTGACAATATGAGGGTCATGCTGCAGGTAGTGCAGCAAGAAGGCACTTATGTGTCTTGCGCATCTCGGAGCCCCAAAATTATTTTCCGGGCTAGATGCAGCTAAAAATTATTATTAATTTTAAATCTGGTGAAGCTTTAGTGTAGATGGCCTAATAGGATCAGTGCTGCACACTGCTACAAAGCCCAAATTATTTTCCAGTCAAGATACAGATAAACATGATTAGTAATTTTAAATCTGGTGGAGCTTATTATAGATGGCCTAATAGAATCAGTGCTGCACACTGCTACAAAGCCCAAATTATTTTCCAGCCAAGATACAGATAAACATGATTAGTAATTTGAAAGCTTAAAATGGTTGGTAGGGTGATTTTAACCATTCATCAAGCTTTTACTCTCCCCAGGATGACACAGGGGTAGAAAAGTCGTTTCGGATCCATGATTTGTTCATCTTTATGAACGTGAGTCTCTCTACATTATCAGTGGAGAACCGCGTGCGCTTATCTGTCAGCACACCACCAGAAGCGCTGAACACACGTTCAGACAGAACGCTGGCTGCGGGGCATGACAAGATCTCCAAGGCGTAAGTGGCTAGCTCCGGCCATTTATCCAGATTGGAAGCCCAAAAAGAGCAAGGGTCCAGTGACACAGTCATGGCTTCAATGTTTACTTGGAGATACTCCTGTACCATCGTCTCTAGGCGTTGATTATGTGTCAGACTTCTTGTCTCCTGTGGCCTTGCAAAGGATGGGCTAAAAAAGTGGTGAAATGATTCCGCAAAATTGATGTTACCAGCAGATACTGTGGTTCTGTTACGGTTTGAGTGCTGAACACTTGACGGTCCCATGGTTGGCAAGTTGGAACTGTGAGATTCTCTACGTGCACCACTGGTATTTTGTGGAAAAGCACATGTAAGATTCTGCAACAGTCTCTGCTGATACTCCTGCATGCGTGCATCCCTTTCTATGGCAGGAATAATTTCTGCAAATTTACTTTTGTACCGGGGATCTAACAGTGTGGCAACCCAGTAGTCAGGATTATTTCTAATTCTCACAATTCGAGGGTCATGTTGCAGGTAGTGCAGCAAGAAGGCACTCATGTGTGTTGCGCATCCAGGAGCACCAAGTCTCTGTTGTGTTGGTGGCGAGGTAACAATCATGCTTCCTTCCTCTGTCCTCTCCCCCCAACCTCGCACAACAGAAATGTGATCAAGGTCTCCCTCATCTGATGAGTCTTCCATCAGTTCGTCCTCCACTTCTTCCTGGGCTCCTGCACCTTCCTCACTAGTTTGGCTGCTACCATGCGCCCTGGTAAAACCATCTCCCCCACTCTCACATGCCTGACGCCTTGGTGCTGCCGACCGTCTGGACCTTGCAGATGTTAGCCCTTCCGCATACAACTCCTCCTTCTCTACTTCCTCCACCTCCTCTTGTGCCACCACCTGACTCCGAATTCTGTTTAACATGTGCTCCAGCATGTAAATCACCGGAATAGTCATGCTGATAATGGCATCGTCAGCACTAAACATCTTCGTCGCCATTTCAAAACTGTGCAGAAGGGTGCATAGGTCCCTGATCTGACACCACTCCTCCAGCGTGATTTGCCCCACCTCTGGATCTCGTTGGCCCAGGCTATACGTCAGAACGTATTGCACCAGGGCTTGTCGGTGCTGCCACAGTCGCTGCAACATGTGCAGAGTTGAATTCCACCGGGTAGGCACATCGCATTTTAGCCGGTGAAGTGGCAGGCCCAACGACTTCTGTAGAGATGTAAGTCGCTGAGCTGCGGGATGCGAACGGCGGAAATGAGCACACAGCGACCGTGCCCTCTGCAGAAGGCCATCTAGTCTGGGATAGTGGGCTAAAAATTGCTGGACAACCAGGTTCAACACATGAGCCATACAAGGCACGTGTGTGACATTGCCCCGGCGAAGGGCCGCACCCAGGTTTGCAGCATTGTCGCACACGGCCTTCCCTGGTTTCAGGTCCAGTGGAGACAACCATTCATGAAATTGGTTCTCCAGAGCTGACCACAACTCCTCAGCTGTGTGACTCACATTTCCCAGACATTTCAATGTAAAAACCGCATAATAACGTTGAGCCCTACTGCCAGCATAGTAAGGAGGTGTGCAGGATCCCTTCTGCGCAGTTAGAAAGCTTGTGGCATGAACAAACAGGCTTTGGGTGCAGGTGGAAGACCGAGAGGAGGTTGAGGAGGCAGAAGCAGAGGAGGAACTTTGACATAAAGAGGATTGACGCACAACTCGTGGGGACGGCAAGACTTGGACAGCAGCCCCTTGTCCTGCTGTCACCATAGTTACCCAGTGCCCAGTCAGCGACATGTAACGCCCCTGTCCATGCCTACTCGTCCAAGTGTCTGTGGTGAAATGCACCCTGTCACACACAGAGTTTCTCAAAGAAGCGGTGATGTTGTGTGCGACTTGCTAGTGGAGCGCAGGCACACCTTTCTTTGAGAAGTAGTGCCGACTGGGCATCTGGTACTGGGGCACTGCAACGGACATAAGGTCTCGAAAATCCTCTGTGTCCACCAGGCGGAAAGGCAGCATTTCTGTAGCCAAGAGCTTGCAGATGGTGAAATTCAACCTCTTAGCTTTCTCATGGCTAGGAGGAAATGGTCTTTTACTTGTCCACATCTGAGGGACCGAGGGCTGGCTATTGTGCTTAGACGGGGTTGATAAGGGTGTCCCCGGCAAACTGCCGGTCTGTGAGGAAGATGCAGGCGGACATGTTAGGTTGCCTTGATCCAAAGGTGGTGCTATCGATGTCGGACAGCGCTCAACACCAGCTGGTGTTACCACCTCCAAAGAAAATGATGACCTGCCAATCACACTGGCTGTCGCGGGTAAAGAGGTGGCAGGTCTGCGCCCCAAAACAGGTGTGACTGCTTTCCCCCCAGGCCGCGGATGCACAAGACATGGCAGACGGCGGTTGGCCCGGCCGGCTAGGCCGCATTGTAGCACACTGAGCTTCCCACTGCAACTTTTGCTTCATGTCCATGTGCCGGTTCATGCATGAAGTACTCAAACTATGTATTTTTTGGCCTCTACTTAGCTTTTGCTGACAAATGTTACAGATAACACGAGTTGGGTCATCTTTATCGATCTGAAAAAATGCCCAGGCTATGCAAGGCTTAGCACCCATGCGACCTGAAGAGCCACCACGACTTGTGGTGAGAGGCAGAGTTGTGTTTGAGGATGCAGTTGTTGACGTGCTTCCAGTACTACGTCTCTGTCCAGGAAGGCGCAACCTGACCTCGTCGTCACTAGCATCTTCCTCCACCTCCTCTGCTGACCTCATCTCTTGGCTGACTGTGGGTTGACAGTAAGTGGGATCTCCAACCTCATCATCATCACCCTGTGCGTTATCACACCCGTCGTCCTCAGAGCCAACCTGTTCCTGCCCTGACAAAAAACTAAAGTTGTTGCTCCAATCAGGTATTTGAGTCTTATCATCGTCTTCCTCATTGTCTCCACCAACAGGAGTTACAGTTTGGGAATGAGGGTCTACATTATGGTTAGAACTTTCTGCGTCTGGTCCTGGATCCGACTCATAAAGATTCTGGGCATCAGTGCAGATCATTTCCTCGTCTGGATTCACAGAAGCGCTGGAGTCGACCTCTGATTCCCAGGCTATAGTATGAGTAAACAGCTCTGCAGACTCAACCATCTGTTCTACCTCATACTCAGACGGGCAGCTGGAGATTTGGGAGCTGTGAGGAAGCAAGTGCGATTGGGGTGACACCTTTGAGGACTGGAGTGTTTGTGATGTTGAAGTTGATGTGGAGGAGAGCCCACTTAAAGGAGCACTTGATATCCGTTGAAGCACCTGCTGTTTTTGTGCCTCATCTGGAATTTGTAGCGATTGGCGTGGCCGTAAGAAAGGGATCTTATCACATTGTCCGCTAAAAGAAGTAGACATTTTAGTTTGGCTGGAAGATGGTCTTTCTTCTGCAGATGTTACTGTTGCTTTAACACCTACCCCACGGACACAACCTTTTTTCCCCTTCCCAACACGCCTATTCCCCTTTCCACCAGCAGCAGGCCTTTTTCCACTCAATTTGGTGGTTAACTAATTCACAACTTTGGAGTTGTTTGCACAAAAAAACAATGGATGGGAACCGAGCAGAGATGAGTGGCCAAACTGTGGTATTAGGCCAAAACTATTGGCTGGGTTAGATGCAGAAAAAAATTATATTCAATTTGCAACCTGATGGAGGTCAGTATAGATGGACTAATAGAACAAGTCCCACACACAGCTAGAAGCCCAAATATTTTTTCAGAGGTAGATGCAGAAAAATTTTTTATTTAGTTTGCAACCTGATGGAGGTCTGTATAGATGGATTAATAGAACAAGTCCCACACACAGCTACAAGCCCAATATTTTTTCAGAGGTAGATGCAGAAAAAAAATATATTCAGTTTGCAACCTGATGGAGGTCAGTATAGATGGACTAATAGAGAAAGTCCCACACACTGCTAGAAGGCCAAATATTTTTTCAGAGCTAGATGCAGACAAAAAATTATTTTGAATTTGCAACCTGATGGAGGTCAGTATAGTTGGACTAATAGAACAAGTCACACACACTGCTAGAAGGCCAAATATTTTTTCAGATCTAGATGCAGAAAAAAATTATATTCAGTTTGCAACCTGATGGAGGTCTGTATAGATGGATTAATAGAACAAGTCCCACACACAGCTAGAAGCCCAAATATTTTTTCAGAGGTAGATGCAGATAAAAATTATTTTTAATTTGCAACCTGATGGAGGTCAGTATAGATGGACTAATAGAGAAAGTCCCACACACTGCTAGAAGGCCAAATATTTTTTCAGAGCAAGATGCAGATAAAAATTATTTTTAATTTGCAACCTGATGGAGGTCATTATAGATGGACTAATAGAGAAAGTCCCACACACTGCTAGAAGGCCAAATATTTTTTCAGAGCTAGATGCAGATAAAAATTATATTCAATTTGCAACCTGATGGAGGTCAGTATAGATTGACTAATAGAACAAGTCCCACACACAGCTAGAAGCCCAAATATTTTTTCAGAGGTACTGTAGATGCAGATAAAAATTATTTTTAATTTGCAACCTGATGGAGGTCAGTATAGATGGACTAATACAACAAGTCCCACACACAGCTAGAAGCCCAATATTTTTTCAGAGGTAGATGCAGAAAAAAATATATTCAGTTTGCAACCTGATGGAGGTCAGTATAGATGGAGTAATAGAACAAGTCCCACACACAGCTAGAAGCCCAAATATTTTTTCAGAGGTAGATGCAGATAAAAATTATTTTTAATTTCCAACCTGATGGAGGTCAGTATAGATGGACTAATAGAGAAAGTCCCACACACTGCTAGAAGGCCAAATATTTTTTCAGAGCTAGATGCAGATAAAAATTATATTCAATTTGCAACCTGATGGAGGTCAGTATAGATGGACTAATAGAGAAAGTCCCACACACTGCTAGAAGGCCAAATATTTTTTCAGAGCTAGATGCAGATAAAAATTATATTCAATTTGCAACCTGATGGAGGTCAGTATAGATGGACCAATAGAACAAGTCCCACACACAGCTAGAAGCCCAAATATTTTTTCAGAGGTACTGTAGATGCAGATAAAAATTATTTTTAATTTGCAACCTGATGGAGGTCAGTATAGATGGACTAATATAGAAAGTCCCACACACTGCTAGAAGGCCAAATATTTTTTCAGAGCTGGATGCAGATAAAAATTATTTTTAATTTGCAACCTGATGGAGGTCAGTATAGATGGACTAATAGAGAAAGTCCCACACACTGCTAGAAGGCCAAATATTTTTTCAGAGCTAGATGCAGAAAAAAATTATTCTACTGAATTCTGCTTACTGCTGCATTGAACTTCCTAAGGAGGTATGGATCGATAGTGTAGTGGCAGGGTGGTGGCAGCACAGCCAAAACTTTGTCCACTAGCTGAGTGGAAGTTAAATTGTGTGGCAATGGACCATCTCAGTGGGAGATATGTTGGCTGCATGCTGACAAAATGTCTGGTCATACTCTAACATTGTCTTAGAAAGTTGCAATAGCTTCCGAAAGAGGTACTGTGAAATTTATGTATAAAAATAAGCAGTACAGACCAAAAGTTTGGACACACCTTCTCATTTAAAGATTTGTCTGTATTTTCATGACTATGAAAATTGTACATTCACACTGAAGGTGTTAGAACCTTGCTGTTAGGTTTTTTTTTCCTTTGCTGGTCACATGACCTTGTTGGCCTATTTAATCCTGCTCCGTCCTTCTGGCTTTGCTGGACTTCATTGTATATCTACTTTCTAGCTAGCCTGTGCTCTGTATCTAGCTCTGTTAGTTTGCTTGGTCTACGGACCTCTATGTTCTATCTATTTTGTTTGTTCGTCTGTCTGCTACTATTTCTGTTAGGAGGTGTCCCATATTCCTCCCAGTCCTTAGTACTTGTAGGGATTCCCTCCCCACATCTATAGGTCTCCGTTCAGACTAGATTAGGACTTTTGTTACATCGTAGGGATTCAGCTGAGTCCTATAGTAGGGACAGATCTCCTCTTTCCTTAGCTTTGGTAGCAGAACATAACAGTAAGTCCAGCCTGCAAATTCTCTAAGGAAAGATTTTTTTTTGTTTTTTTTTTTTTGTTCCATCATGGTGTCGGTTCAGGATTTGGCTAAACACCTGCAGGGACTCTCTCTGGAAGTGGCCGAGCTCCGTCAGCACGTGAGTAACTGTCCTGGAGCATATTTCTTGGAGCCTAAGGTATGTTTGCCGGATTTATTTTTTGGTGAACATCGAGAATTTTTTTCATTTAAAAATGCTTGCTTATTGTATTTTCGTTTGAGACCCAAGTCCTCTGGGGATGAATCCCAGCGCGTAGGGTTCATAATGTCACTTTTGCGCAAAGAGCCTCAGGAGTGGGCCTTTTCTTTGCAACCTAGTGATACATGCTTCAGATCAGTGGATAGTTTTTTTTCTGCTTTAGGATTATTATATGATGATCCTGACCGTGTGGCATCAGCTGAGACTGAGTTGAGACGTTTAAAACAAGGATCAGGTAATGTGGAAAAATATTGTACTCATTTTCGTCGTTGGTCCACTCAAACAGGGTGGAACGATTCTGCTCTGAAAAGTCTATTTCTTGCTGGGCTCAGTGAAAGGGTTAAAGACCTGCTAATTGCTTATCCTACACCTGAGGATTTGCAACAGGCTATGCAATTAGCTATACGGGTGGATAGAAGACTGCGTGCTAGGGTTAATGAGAGCAAATCCTCTGCTATGTCAGTTTCTGGTTATGATAATGTGTGTACTAACAGTGGTGAACCGATGGAGATTGGATCGGTGGCACCTCGCTCTCAAGAAAAAGACCGTCGTTTTTCGGAAGGCTTGTGTTTCTATTGCGGAAAATCTGGTCATTTGATTAAAGGCTGTGAGCTTCGTATGAAGAAAGAAAAAAAAATGGTCAGTCACGCCCGTATTGCCTGTTTAAATTCCAAGGGTATATTTTTAGCTGCTTCCACGATTGCTCAGGAAAAATTAATGGAATTTCGGGTGTTTGTTGATTGCGGGTCTACACTGAATGTAATTGATGGGGGATTCGTGGAAAAACTCAATTTAAAACCTGAACCTTTATCATCCCCCATTGCTGTGGTTTCTGTGGATGGCTCCCCTTTGAAGAATATTACTCTCAAGGTCAGTGAATTTCCTCTCACTATTAATGGTGTTCACCATGAGAAATTGGATTTGGTAGTGTTGAATAACTTGCCTTCTCCAGTAATATTGGGTTTGCCCTGGTTAAAATTTCACAATCCTGTACTGGATTGGTCTACCAGTGAAATTAAATCCTGGAGCCATAAATGTTATGACAAGTGTTGTAACGGGCGTATTGCAGCTTTGGATAGGGGAGAATTGCCTGTTCCTATTCAGGATTTTTGGAGAGTTTTTTCTGAGAAAGAATCGTAGGTTTTGCCTCCCCATAGAGACTATGATTGTTCTATTGAATTTGTCCCTGGAGCGATTCTTCCTAAAAGTCGTTTATTTAACCTTACTATTCCTGAGAGGAAGGCTTTGGAGGAATACATACAGACAAGTTTGGCCGCCGGTCACATTAGGCCCTCTAAGTCTCCTGTGGCGGTTGGATTTTTTTTTGTAAAAAAAAAGGACGGCGGTTTACGTCCTTGTCTGGATTTTCGTGAGATTAACAAAATTACGGTACGCAATCCTTACCCACTGCCATTGATTCCTGATCTGTTTAACCAGTTATTGGGGGCCAAGTGGTTCTCTAAAATTGACCTTAAGGGGGCATACAATCTGTTGCGCATGAAGGAGGGTGATGAATGGAAGACTGCTTTTAACACTCCTGTGGGTCATTTTGAGAATCTGGTTATGCCTTTTGGTCTTACTAATGCTCCTGCATTTTTTCAGAATCTTATTAATGACATCCTTAGACCTTTGATCGGTAAAAATGTGGTTGTGTATTTGGATGACATTTTGATTTATTCGCCAGATCTGGAGTCTCATTGGCGGAGCGTGCGTGAGGTATTACAGTTATTAATGGACAATTCGCTTTTTGCTAAGCTGGAGAAATGTGAGTTCGCTGTACAGAGAATTAGTTTTTTGGGCTACATTATCTCCAGCAAAGGTTTTGAGATGGATCCGGTTAAGGTTCAGGCTGTGCAGGAATGGCCTAGGCCTATTGGTTTGAAATCGATACAGAGGTTTTTGGGTTTCGCCAATTACTATAGAAAATTCATAAAAAATTTTTCTAGTATTGTCAAACCTCTGACTGATCTCACCAGGAAAGGTGCTGATGCGGTTCAGTGGTCTTCTGAGGCCATTGAAGCTTTTGTGTATCTCAAGGAGAGGTTCACCTCTGCTCCCATCCTTATGCAGCCTGATGTTACTAGGCCGTTTTTGGTTGAGGTTGATGCTTCCTCTGTGGGGGTTGGCGCAGTATTGTCTCAGGATAACGGGGATGGATTACATCTCTGTGCCTTTTTTTCAAAAAAATTTTCGGAGACTGAATTGAATTACGATATTGGTAATCGGGAATTATTGGCTATTAAACTCGCATTTGAACACTGGCGCCACTTCTTGGAAGGTGCGGAATTTCCCGTTCAGGTTCTTACGGATCATAAAAATCTGATATATCTTGATGCTGCCAAGCGCCTGAATGCCCGTCAGGCTAGGTGGGCACTGTTTTTCTCGCGGTTTAATTTCTCCGTTACTTACATCCCTGGTACTAAGAATGTTAAGGCGGATGCCTTGTCTCGCAGTTTTTCTCCCATAGTCGGTGCTGAGAAAGAGGAAAACATTTTACAAGAAGGTGTTGTGATAGCTGCTTTAGACTCCGTTTTGGAAGATGAGATTCTTAAAGCTCAGGAGAATACCCCATCTAACACTCCTCATGGGAGGTTGTTTGTGCCTGGGACCTTTAGGAGAGATTTGTTTGTTGAGTGTCACGAATCTCGGTTGGCAGGTCATCCCGGAATCTATGAGACCAAGAGACTGGTGGGTCGCAGTTTTTGGTGGCCTGGATGGCAGAAGGAAGTCATTAAGGGAGTGCGCCAATGTACTATATGTGCTAGATCTAAGTCCTCACATACTCCTGCTGCGGGGTTACTTTGTCCTTTGGAGGTCCCCAGTGCTCCTTGGACACATTTGGCTATGGACTTTATAACTGACCTTCCCCCCTCTGAGGGTTTTACTGTCATCTGGGTGGTCGTGGACCGTTTTAGCAAGATGTGTCACTTGCTTCCCTTCGTCAAACTGCCCTGCGCTAAAACTCTCGCTAAGGCCTTTGTCAAGGAAATTGTCAGACTTCATGGCGTTCCTACTGACATTGTTTCTGATAGGGGTCCTCAGTTCGTGGCTCGTTTTTGGCGTGCCTTTTGTGACAGGTTGGGAATTCATTTGTCGTTTTCGTCCGGATATCATCCTGAATCTAATGGCCAGACAGAAAGGAAAAACCAGGATGTTGAGCAGTTCTTGCGTTGTTTTGTGGCAGACAATCAAGAGGGGTGGTCTGAGTTTCTGCCACTTGCCGAATTTGCTCTGAACAATCATACATCTTCTTCTGCTGGTTGTTCGCCTTTTTTTTGTTGTTCTGGGAGACATCCGTCGTTTGGGTCGTTCTCCAAGTTGGGATCTGCCGTGCCTGAGGAGGAGAATTTTTCCGGTGATTTGGAAAGAGTTTGGACGGATGTGCGTGGTAATCTTCAGGAGGCCAACAGAAAATCTAAAGACTACTTTGATAGGAAACGACAGGAGGTTTTGTTCGCTGTTGGTGACATGGTTTGGTTGTCCTCTAGGAATCTGCGGTTGAGGATTCCTTCTAAGAAATTGGGTCCCAAGTTTGTAGGGCCCTTTAAGGTGCTTCAGGTTGTCAACCAATCTGCTGTTAGGTTGGAGGTTCCTACCTCCTGGAGAATTAATCCGGTCTTTCATGTCTCTCTGTTAAAAAAAGCTGTTGTGTCGGATGGTGACGCCTCTGCCTCTGTTCCTCCGGTGGTGGAGGACGGGGAATATGAAATTTCTCGCATCCTTGACTCTAGACGGTATAGAGGTAGTTTGCAGTATCTTGTGGCCTGGAAAGGTTTCGGACCCGAGGATAACTCTTGGGTGAGGTCAGATGATGTTTCCGCGTCCAGACTTATCAGAGCGTTTCACAGGAGATTTCCTAATAAGCCTGGTCCTAGGGGATCCGGAGGATCCTCTTAGAAGGGGGGGTACTGTTAGAACCTTGCTGTTAGGTTTTTTTTTCCTTTGCTGGTCACATGACCTTGTTGGCCTATTTAATCCTGCTCCGCCCTTCTGGCTTTGCTGGACTTCATTGTATATCTACTTTCTAGCTAGCCTGTGCTCTGTGTCTAGCTCTGTTAGTTTGCTTGGTCTACGGACCTCTATGTTCTATCTATTTTGTTTGTTCATCTGTCTGCTACTATTTCTGTTAGGAGGTGTCCCATATTCCTCCCAGTCCTTAGTACTTGTAGGGATTCCCTCCCCACATCTATAGGTCTCCGTTCAGACTAGATTAGGACTTTAGCAGGTCTGATCGCAGGATCAGGTTCCCTGTTACATTGTAGGGATTCAGATGAGTCCTATAGTAGGGACAGATCTCCTCTCTTTCCTTAGCTTTGGTAGCAGAACATAACAGAAGGCATTGAAACTATGAATTAACGCATGTGGAATTATATACTTAACAAAAAAGTGTGAAACAATTGAAAATATGTCTTATATTCTAGATTCTTCAAAGTAGCCACCTTTTGCTTTGATGACTGCTTTGCACACTCTTGGCATTCTCTTGATGAGCTTCAAGAGGTAGTCACCGGAAATGGTTTTCACTTCACAGGTGTGCCCTGTCAGATTTAATAAGTGGGATTTCTTGACTTATAAATGGGGTTGGGCCCATCAGTTGTGTTGTGCAGAAGTCAGGTGGATACACAGCTGATAGTCCTACTGAATAGACTGTTAGAATTTGTATTATGGCATGAAAAAAGCAGCAAAGTAAAGAAAAACGAGTGGCCATCATTACTTTAAGAAATGAAGGTCAGTCAGTCCAAAAAATTGGGAAAACTTTGAAAGTGTCCCCAAGTGCAGTTGCAAAAACCATCAAGCGCTGAAAAGAAACTGGCTCAAATGAACACCGCCCCAGGAAAGGAAGACCAAGGTCACCTCTGCTTCTGAGGATAAGTTTATCCGAGTCACCAGCCTCAGAAATTGCAGGTTAACAGCAGCTCAGATTAGAGACCAGGTCAATGCCACACAGAGTTCTAGCAGCAGACACATCTCTACAACAACTGTTAAGAGGAGACTTTGTGCAGCAGGCCTTCATGATAAAATAGCTGCTAGGAAACCACTGCTAAGGACAGGCAACAAGCAGAAGAGACTTGTTTGGGCTAAAGAACACTAGGAATGGACATTAGACCAGTGGAAATCTGTGCTTTGGTCTGATGAGTCCAAATTTGAGATCTTTGGTTCCAACCACCGTGTCTTTGTGCGACGCAGAAAAGGTGAACGGATGGACTCTACATGCCTGGTTCCAACCGTGAAGCATGGAGGAGGAGGAGTGATGGTGTGGGGGTGCTTTTCTGGTGACACTGTTGGGGATTTATTCAAAATTGAAGGCATACTGAACCAGCATGGCTACCACAGCATCTTGCAGCGGCTTGCTATTCCATCCGGTTTGCGTTTAGTTGGACCATCATTTATTTTTCAACAGGACAATGACCCCAAACACACCTCCAGGCTGTGTAAGGGCTATTTGACCAAGAAGGAGAGTGATGGGGTGCTACGCAAGATGACCTGGCCTCCACAGTCACCGGACCTGAACCCAATCGAGATGGTTTGGGGTGAGCTGGACCGCAGAGTGGAGGCAAAAGGGCCAACAAGTGATAAGCATCTCTGGGAACTCCTTCAAGATTGTTGGAAGACCATTTCTGGTGACTACCTCTTGAAGCTCATCAAGAGAATGCCAAGAGTGTGCAAAGCAGTCATCAAAGCAAAAGGTGGCTACTTTGAAGAACCTAGAATATAAGACATATTTTCAGTTGTTTCACACTTTTTTGTTAAGTATATAATTCCACATGTGTTAATTCATAGTTTTGATGCCTTCACTGTGAATGTACAATTTTCATAGTCATGAAAATACAGAAAAATCTTTAAATGAGAAGGTGTGTCCAAACTTTTGGTCTGTACTGTATATATTATATTTTTTTTGGTAAAGACTCTGAATCTCAGGCCTGAGACTATTAAAAAACTATATTAATCTAGATCTAAACACATAGCAAATAGAAACAGTTTCCTTACCTATGTATGTTCGTATATGGAATAACCACGCAAGTACCAGCAGCAAAACAGATACCCAGAAGAATTCAAGGACAAGATCCAAATCCAGTACGCTAAAACTTTTTAAGTAATAAGAACATATTTAATATTGTACTATTGATTAAAATACATACAATATATATTATCTCCCAAAGTATTATATTTTGATGTCGCTAACATTTAGGGCTTTATCATGTGATGAGATGGGGTGTTATACAGGAACTATAAAGTTTTTGCCATTTGAGTCAAACCCAGGTTATGAGTTAGTACCGTACACGTTTGAAACACGTTATCCTTATTGGATGCCTTCCTGGGATTTGTTGAACTTGTACAAATGGTTTGACGTCCACATGTTCTTATTTGGACTACAATAAAGACAAGTTTTAGCATGATGGATTTAGATCTGGTCTTTTGGAGTTTCTCTGGGAAAAAATTGGAGTAATTAGTTTGAAAAAGTAGCCACCAATATATAACAAATTCTTTAGAACTCTGCTGGGAACCTGTTTTACTTCTACATGTAAACACCTCTTCACATCACATACAAAAACATAATTTGACATATATTGACATACATATGCAGGCTTGCATACACACATTCACAAACAGATAACTTTGACACATTGTACATACACTGCTCAAAAAAATAAAAGGAGCAATCAAATATCACATCCTAGATCTGAATGAATGAAATATTCTCATTGAATACTTTGTTCTGAACAAAGTTGAATGTGCTGACAACAAAATCACAAAAAAATCATCAATGGAAATCAAATTTATTAACCAATGGAGGCCTGGATTTGGAGTCACCCCCAAAATTAAAGTGGAAAAACACACTACAGACTGATCCAACTTTGATGTAATGTTCTTAAAACAAGTCAAATTGAAGCTCGGTATTGTGTGTGGCCTCCACTTGCCTGTATGACCTCCCTGCAATGCCTGGGCATGCTCCTGATGCGGTTGCGGACGGTCTCCTGTGGGATCTCCTCCTAGACCTGGACTAAAGCATCCGCCAACTTCTGGACAGTCTGTGGTGCAACGTGACGTTGATGGATGGAGTGAGACATGATGTCACAGATGTGCTCAATCGGATTCAGGTCTGGGGAAAGGGCGGGCCAGTCCATAGCTTCAATGCCTTCATCTTGCAGGAACTGCTGACACACTCCAGCCACATGAGGTCTGGCATTGTCCTGCATTAGGAGGAACCCAGGGCCAACCGCACCAGCATATGGTCTCACAAGGGATCTGAGAATCTCATCTCGGTACCTAATGGTAGGCAGGCTACCTCTGGTGAGCACATGGAGGGCTGTGCGGCCCTCCAAAGAAATGCCACCTCACACCATTACTGAGCAACTGCCAAACCGGTCATGCTGAAGGATGTTACAGGCAGCAGATCAATCTCCACGGTGTCTCCAGACTCTGTCACATCTGTCACATGTGCTCAGTGTGAACCTACTTTCATCTGTGAAGAGCATATGGCACCAGTGGCAACTTTACCAATCCTGGTATTCTGTGGCAAATGCAAAGCGTCCTGCACGGTGTTGGAATGTGAGCACAACCCCCATCTGTGGACATCGGTCCCTCATATCACCCTCATGGAGTCGGTTTCTAACCGTTTGTGCAGACACATGCACATTTGTGGCCTTCTAGGGGTCATTTTGCTGGGCTCTGGTAATACTCCTCCTGTTCCTCCTTGCACAAAGGTAGAGGTAGCGGTCCTGCTGCTGGGTTGTTGCCCTCCCACAGCCCCCTCCACGTCTCCTGGTGTACTGGCCTGTCTCCTGGTAGCGCCTCCTGCCTCTGGACACTACGCTGACAGACACAGCAAACCTTCTTGCCACAGCTCGCATTGATGTGCCTTTTTGGATGAGCTGCACTACCTGAGCAACTTCTGTGGGTTGTAGAGTCCGTCTCATGCTACCACGAGTGTGAAAGCACAACCAACATTCAAAAGTTACCAAAACATCAGCCAGAAAGCATTGGTACTGAGATGTGGTCTGTGGTCCCCACCTGCAGAATCACTCCTTTATTGAGTGTGTCTTGATAATTGCCAATAATTTCCATCTATTGTCTATTCCATTTGCACAACAGCATGTGAAATTGATTGTCAATCAGTGTTGCTTCCTAAGTTGACAGTTTGATTTCACAGAAGTTTGATTCACCTGGAGTTATATTCTGTTGTTTAAGTGTTCCCTTTATTTTTTTGAGCAGTGCACATAGAACAAACACACAAGGCAAACACAGTAAAGACACAAAAGAATGCAAATGTAATTTTATCTTGCATGGATCAACTTTATCGTCACAAAGGTCAGTGTTATATCACAGATTAAATTTGATTTTAAACAGGTTAATTTCAACCTGCAATGAACAGATTACCGGTAAAGATGAGCAAATTTCCTGAATTTCTTTTTGGGTTTGACAAATCCGATTCAGTTAAAAAATTCAATTGAACGAAATTGATTAACCAGGAATCGAAAGTGCTCCAAAGCCTCCAATTGCCTTTAATACATGTGTATAACACTATAAGGTATAATAGGACTGTATCCAATCATTTTCTAGCTAGTAATTAAAAGAAAGCCTTAAAAATGTCATAATGACATCAACATCAACAGTAAAGGTAAAAAAATGGTAACAAGTGGCAAAAAAACAGTCTTAATGTAACACTGATTTTAATGATTTTTGTGGGGGGAGGGGCAGATACCTACTGGTGTTTATACATATGCAGTTTATAAGGAAGAAGAAATGGCTTGATAAACAATCCAAAAATGATCAATTTTTGGGGAGCATAAAAAGAATGGTGTTTTAAAGTGAAGATGCAATGGCTTATTTTAGACATCCAAAAATTATCCATTTTTGAGTTGAGCAATAGGTTTGGTGTTTGGAAAAAGAAATAACAATGGCTTCTTTTGGAAATTAAAAATTATCCTTTGTAAGGATTGTTATATTTACCTTGTGTATAATAGGTTTTTCCACAACATTAGTACACAATGGACCATAATTAACCGGCAGGCTGTGGCAGATGCATTACTGGGCTGTTGATAAATAGCCAGTTACCTTGTTAGCAATGGCATATCTAATCATTAAGATCAGCCATAGGTATGATGCTTGGTTCATTTTCACAAATGTAATGTTTCCCACAATTGTGGAGAAGTCTTGTATGTGCTGTTGTGCTGCATACTCCATAACATTACACAGCAGGTTGGAGGAGATACACTGATGACAAACTGTGCCAATTCTTTCTACTGGTCTCAGCTGCTGAACCAGAAGACCATGGAATCAAGGACCAGGGTATTTGTTGGAGGAATGAAACAGACAGACTATGACTTATCCTGGTTGAAACTGTTTTGGCTGCTGCTGCTCTGATTACCTGTTGTACAAGTAGTGCTTTTGAAAGAGATGTAATGGTGACTCAGCTCAAAGGGGCCTCCCCATCAGATATGTTACAGTCAGGTATCTGCTCAGTGAAAGGTGTGACAATTTGGGTACAGAACTTATTCTGGCAATATCTCAATTTTGCCTTCCTTTTAGATGCAGTAAAAATCCCCCGTTTCATTTTCTTAGAGAGAATATCCAATAGCCAATATTTCCCTCTCTAGCAATCTCATGACAGATATTTTAGGGACCCAAAGCATAGCTTCCATTCATGGTCACCATTATTTGTTCCCACTGACTTCTGCTTCCAGCTCAGGCCTGCTACACTCTCTATCCAACAAGTTTTTCAGCTTCCTCAAGTCGTCTAACTGCACACTTCACAACCTCTGACTTTCAATGCTGTAGCTTGCTTTTGGATTGCACCGTTATTTCTGTATAACAGATATTCCATAATAAAAGAAATGATCTAGCCATGTATGTAATGGTTGGCTATTAATCTTGGCTCTATTACATACTATAATTCTTCTGGCAGGTTTTACTGATGATAACACCTCTCACAGTGAATTTTAAGGTTAGATCATTTAGTGTCTGATAGGGTTGATGGCTTCAGAGACTGGCCTGTATAGTTAAGACAGAATTTAGCTAATTTCAGGTAACTTTTTTAGAAGGAACAAAAAGTCACAAAATGTTTACGATCTATCATTCATCATCTATTAACTGGTATAAAGCCTTTGATAAATATTCTCACGGATTAAAAAAAGACTGTCAAATAGTGTGAAATCTGTCTTCAATTTACATTGCTTGATCATGCCTTAGGTTTTATTTGTTCCCTGTGCCTTTAAAATTTCTAGATTACACACATATACTAGGATAAATATTGTAGATAGCCAATAAACACATTTTTGGAATGTATTCAGAAGAACATACAAAATCAAAGTACCTGGTGAACTGACTGAATGGATGCCTTCTCGAGTCTTAGATGCTACAAGCAGCAGCATTAAATAAGTCATGTGCATTCCTATAGCTTCAAAACATTTATTCGATGCATCTAGCAGAATCTAAAATTGTGTTTATTTTACGGTTAGGTTGTATCTGATGTATCTGATGTAGATATGAAATTCTTATTCGTTTCTAGAAACACATTTCTCGTTTTTCTCATTGACTTTCACAAACTCCTAGCCAGCTTGGCCCAGCTGCCAGTAGAACGTCTACTAGGTAATTTAAAATTGCCCTCTTCCTGTTTACTTGAGCCGTGTGCAATATAAAATAGATGCTGGATGACAAGGTTTTATTCAATCCATGAAGCTGTATAATTCTCTGAAGTAGAGTTCTCTGCCATCCTGACCTCTTCAATATTCTTTATTGAACTTAGTAGGATATGTCTCTGCTGTTCTTTATTCACAGGCTCACTTACATGTGGAAAAGGGTAGATCAGTCTAAAGCATTCAAGTACTGAATGATCAAAGGAGAACAGCGCACAACTGTATTTCATTGAAGTTACCGGACATAAATTCTGATAACTCATTCTTGTGACAAGCAGTGAAGCCCGAAACGAAAATGGCACAACATGAATTCATCATTTTGACAGAATTTCAATGAGAATGAAGACAAGGAACACCAAGCACACGTTCATGCATATCTAAGCTATTTGTCTCTGTGTAATTTGATATTTATTTTCCCTTTATAAAATCCCACATACTTAGTCATTCTTTAATTGCTTTTAAAAGCTTGATAATAACCAACATCCTACACATTTATGAAGTTAGGTGGAGGAAGTCATATTTTAGGCTCTTATGATACCCAAATCTGTTTATGATTTGGTAGTTTATGAATCAGTCATTGCAAAGCATTCACCTGAGTGTTAAAAAGGTATTCTCATTTCCAAGATCCTATCCCAGTATGTATTAGGTGTAATAATAATAATATAAGCAAACACCTCCAATTAGAAAAGTAGTATAGTTCTTCTGATTCGCTATGTCGCTTACCCCACATGTAAGGCATTGAAGTAGCTTAGGTATCCAAGGTTAAAACCACTCATACAGTGACAGCTAGATAGTTGTTGCTGGTAGTAACCATGTATACCTCAGTTACAGAACTGCACATGGGGTAAGCGACATAGCGAATCAGAACAACTAAACTACATTTATAATTGGAGGTATTTGCTATTATTATTATTACACCTAATATACCTTCACCTACTACATATTGAGATGCAATATTAGAGATGGTAATACCCCTTTAAGTCTGTTAAAGGCCACAAGTTCAAAAAGGCTAGATCAGACAGACTTGGTGCTAGCCACTACATTTAAAAAGGTTCCAGAGGCACCATGGTCTTCACCCTTCAACTCGTTTACAAGGATCTTGACTAGAGATGAGCGGGGTTCGACTCGAACTGTTCGCCAATCTCAAATTCGAGCTGTTTTGGGCGGTGTTCGAGCCGTTCGGCGAACACGAACGATTTGAAAAAAATTTGGCTGTTCGAGGTTATGTACGATAACTTCGTGCTCAGTTGCTGGATTTTTTCTCAGTAATGCTGAAAATTAATGTTAATACGCAGTTTGAGTGTACAGCGGGGCGGGGGGAGGGGCAGGGGATGGATCTCTGCAGGAATAATGAAGATCTCCATTTTTTTTTCTCTTTCCCGCATTTACAGTGGGGAGGTGCAATCTGTCAGCCTATCAGCAGCGCACACACGGAGCGAAGTGCTTTTTTTCACACAAGCAAGGGCATGTGTCATTGGCAGTGTATGTCACATGTCCTTGCCCTATAAGACCCAGCCATTTTCCCCGTCGCCACCATTTTCTCACTGCTGCAGCTGCGTGTTAGACGGCACTGCTGTTGCTGTGTGCACTATACTTTGTTAATTTCAAGCCAATTTTCTCACAAATCTACAGATAGCTTGGGAGTAGGGAATATTTGTGATTGCAGTCCTTTTAAGGACTAGGTTACATCATTTCATACAACTTTTATCAGGCAGGTCTGTGCTCTTAAATAGATAGGTTGGGAGTAAAGACTAATTGTAATTGCAGTCCTTTTCAGGACTAAGTTACATCATTTCCTATCACTTTTTGCCAGGCAGGTCTGTGCCAGTGATGTGCAAGTTTTTTTCACAGCATTTGGCTAAATCTAAGAAAGCAAATCCTTTTTGGCCTATTGCAGTGTGTGTTAGTCAGTGGAGTAGCCTATCTGTGTTGCAAGCTACACCACCTGTGTATAGAATACAAATTTTATTACTGCACCTAGTGAAGTAAAACCTTTTGGGCATAGCATCATTCTATTAGTCCATCTATACTAACCTCCACCAGGTTGCAAATTCAATATAATATTTTTCTGCATCGAGCTCTGAAAAAATATTTCGGCTTCTAGCAGTGTGTGGGACATGTTCTATTAGTCCATCTATACTGACCACCATCAGGTTGCAAATTCAATATATTGTTTTTCTGCATCTAGCTCTGAAAAAATATTTAGGCTTCTAGCAGTGTGTGGGACTTATTCTATTAGTCGATCTATACTGACCTCCATCAGGTTGCAAATTCAATATAATTTTTTCCTGCATCTTGCTCTGAAAAAATATTTCGGTTTCTAGCAGTGTGTGGGACTTGTTCTATTAGTCCATCTATACTGACCTCCATCAGGTTGCAAATTCAATATAATTTTTTTCTGCATCTAGCTCTGAAAAAATATTTCAGCTTGTAGCAGTGTGTGGGACTTGTTCTACTAGACTATCTATGCTGACCACCATCAGGTTGCAAATTCAATATAATTTTTTTCTTCATCTAGCCCTGAAAAAATATTTCGGCTTGTAGCAGTGTGTGGGACTTGTTCTATTAGTCCATCTATACTAACCTCCATCAGGTTGCAAATTCAATATAATTTTTTTCTGCATCTAGCTCTGAAAAAATATTTCAGCTTGGAGCAGTGTGTGGGACTTGTTCTATTAGACTATCTATGCTGACCACCATCAGGTTGCAAATTCAATATAATTTTTTTCTTCATCTAGCCCTGAAAAAATATTTCGGCTTGTAGCAGTGTGTGGGACTTGTTCTATTAGTCCATCTATACTAACCTCCATCAGGTTGCAAATTCAATCTAATTTTTTTCTGCATCTAGCTCTGAAAAAATATTTCAGCTTGTAGCAGTGTGTGGGACGTGTTCTATTAGTCCCTCTATACTGACCTCCATCAGGTTGCAAATTCAATCTAATTTTTTTCTGCATCTAGCTCTGAAAAAATATTTCAGCTTGGAGCAGTGTGTGGGACTTGTTCTATTAGACCATCTATGCTGACCACCATCAGGTTGAAAATTCAATATAATTTTTTTCTTCATCTAGCCCTGAAAAAATATTTCGGCTTGTAGCAGTGTGTGGGACTTGTTCTATTAGTCCATCTATACTAACTTCCATCAGGTTGCAAATTCAATCTAATTTTTTTCTGCATCTAGCACTGAAAAAATATTTCAGCTTGTAGCAGTGTGTGGGACTTGTTCTATTAGTCCATCTATACTAACCTCCATCAGGTTGCAAATTCAATCTAATTTTTTTCTGCATCTAGCTCTGAAAAAATATTTCAGCTTGTAGCAGTGTGTGGGACTTGTTCTATTAGTCCATCTATACTGACCACCATCAGGTTGCAAATTCAATATAATTTTTTTCTGCATCTAGCTCTGAAAAAATATTTCGGCTTCTAGCAGTGTGTGGGACTTGTTCTATTAGTCCATCTATACTAACCTCCATCAGGTTGCAAATTCAATCTAATTTTATTCTGCATCTAGCTCTAAAAAATATTTCAGATTGTAGCAGTGTGTGGGACTTGTTCTATTAGTCCATCTATACTGACCTCCATCAGGTTGCAAATTCAATATAATATTTTTCAGCCTCGAGCTCTGAAAAAATATTTAGGCTTCTAGCAGTGTGTGGGACTTGTTCTATTAGTCCATCTATACTAACCTCCATCAGGTTGCAAATTCAATATAATTTTTTTCTGCATCTAGCTCTGAAAAAATATTTCAGCTTGTAGCAGTGTGTGAGACTTGTTCTATTAGTCGATCTATACTGACCTCCATCAGGTTGCAAATTCAATATAATTTTTTTCTGCATCTAGCTCTGAAAAAATATTTCAGCTTGTAGCAGTGTGTGGGACTTGTTCTATTAGTCCATCTATACTAACCTCCATCAGGTTGCAAATTCAGTATAAATTTTTTCAGCATCTAGCTCTGAAAAAATATTTCGGCTTCTAGCAGTATGTGGGACTTGTTCTATTAGTCCATCTATACTAACCTCCACCAGGTTGCAAATTCAATCTAATTTTTATCTGCATCTAGCTCTGAAAAAATATTTCAGCTTGTAGCAGTGTGTGGGACTTGTTCTATTAGTCGATCTATACTGACCTCCATCAGGTTGCAAATTCAATATAATTTTTTTCTGCATCTAGCTCTGAAAAAATATTTCAGCTTGTAGCAGTGTGTGGGACTTGTTCTATTAGTCCATCTATACTATCTTCCATCAGGTTGCAAATTCAATCTAATTTTTTTCTGCATCTAGCTCTGAAAAAATATTTCAGCTTGTAGCAGTGTGTGGGACTTGTTCTATTAGTCCATCTATACTGACCTCCATCAGGTAGCAAATTCAATCTAATTTATTTCTGCATCTAGCTCTGAAAAAATATTTCAGCTTGTAGCAGTGTGTGGGACTTGTTCTATTAGTCCATCTATACTGACCTCCATTAGGTTGCAAATTCAATATAATTTTTTTCTTCATCTAGCTCAGAAAAAATATTTCAGCTTGTAGCAGTGTGTGGGACTTGTTCTATTAGTCCATCTATACTAAACTCCATCAGGTTGAAAATTCAATATCAATTTTTTCTGCATCTAGCTCTGAAAAAATATTTCGGCTTCTAGCAGTGTGTGGGACTTGTTCTATTAGTCCATCAATACTAACCTCCATCAGGTTGCAAATTCAATCTAATTTTTTTCTGCATCTAGCTCTGAAAAAATATTTCATCTTGTAGCAGTGTGTGGGACTTGTTCTATTAGTCCATCTATACTGACCTCCATCAGGATGCAAATTCAATATAATATTTTTCAGCCTCGAGCTCTGAAAAAATATTTAGGCTTCTAGCAGTGTGTGGGACTTGTTCTATTAGTCCATCTATACTAACCTCCATCAGGTTGCAAATTCAATCTAATTTTTTTCTGCATCTAGCTCTGAAAAAATATTTCAGCTTGTAGCAGTGTGTGAGACTTGTTCTATTAGTCGATCTATACTGAACTCCATCAGGTTGCAAATTCAATATAATTTTTTTCTGCATCTAGCTCTGAAAAAATATTTCAGCTTGTAGCAGTGTGTGGGACTTGTTCTATTAGTCCATCTATACTAACCTCCATCAGGTTGCAAATTCAGTATAAATTTTTTCAGCATCTAGCTCTGAAAAAATATTTCGGCTTCTAGCAGTGTGTGGGACTTGTTCTATTAGTCCATCTATACTAACTTCCATCAGGTTGCAAATTCAATCTAATTTTTTTCTGCATCTAGCTCTGAAAAAATATTTCAGCTTGTAGCAGTGTGTGGGACTTGTTCTATTAGTCCATCTATACTGACCTCCATCAGGTAGCAAATTCAATCTAATTTTTTTCTGCATCTAGCTCTGAAAAAATATTTCAGCTTGTAGCAGTGTGTGGGACTTGTTCTATTAGTCCATCTATACTGACCTCCATCAGGTTGCAAATTCAATATAATTTTTTTCTGCATCTAGCTCTGAAAAAATATTTCGGCTTCTAGCAGTGTGTGGGACTTGTTCTATTAGTCCATCTTTACTAACCTCCATCAGGTTGCAAATTCAATCTAATTTTATTCTGCATCTAGCTCTGAAAAAATATTTCAGCTTGTAGCAGTGTGTGGGACTTGTTCTATTAGTCCATCTATACTGACCTCCATTAGGTTGCAAATTCAATATAATTTTTTTCTTCATCTAGCTCAGAAAAAATATTTCAGCTTGTAGCAGTGTGTGGGACTTGTTCTATTAGTCCATCTATACTAACCTCCATCAGGTTGAAAATTCAATATCAATTTTTTCTGCATCTAGCTCTGAAAAAATATTTCGGCTTCTAGAAGTGTGTGGGACTTGTTCTATTAGTCCATCAATACTAACCTCCATCAGGTTGCAAATTCAATCTAATTTTTTTCTGCATCTTGCTCTCAAAAAATATTTCATCTTGTAGCATTGTGTGGGACTTGTTCTATTAGTCCATCTATACTGACCTCCATCAGGTTGCAAATTCAATATAATATTTTTCAGCCTCGAGCTCTGAAAAAATATTTAGGCTTCTAGCAGTGTGTGGGACTTGTTCTATTAGTCCATCTATACTAACCTCCATCAGGTTGCAAATTCAATCTAATTTTTTTCTGCATCTAGCTCTGAAAAAATATTTCAGCTTGTAGCAGTGTATGGGACTTGTTCTATTAGTCAATCTATACTGACATCCATCAGGTTGCAAATTCAATCTAATTTTTTTCTGCATCTAGCTCTGAAAATATATTTCAGCTTGTAGCAGTGTGTGGGACTTGTTCTATTAGTCCATCTATACTAACCTCCATCAGGTTGCAAATTCAGTATAAATTTTTTCAGCATCTAGCTCTGAAAAAATATTTCGGCTTCTAGCAGTGTGTGGGACTTGTTCTATTAGTCCATCTATACTAACCTCCATCAGGTTGCAAATTCAATCTAATTTTTTTCTGCATCTAGCTCTGAAAAAATATTTCAGCTTGTAACAGTGTGTGGGACTTGTTCTATTAGTCCATCTATACTAAACCTCCATCAGGTTGCAAATTCAATATAATATTTTTCAGCCTCGAGCTCTGAAAAAATATTTAGGCTTCTAGCAGTGTGTGGGACTTGTTCTATTAGTCCATCTATACTAACCTCCTTCAGGTTGCAAATTCAATCTAATTTTTTTCTGCGTCTAGCTCTGAAAAAATATTTCAGCTTGTAGCAGTGTGTGGGACTTGTTCTATTAGTCGATCTATACTGACCTCCATCAGGTTGCAAATTCAATATAATTTTTTTCTGCATCTAGCTCTGAAAAAATATTTCAGCTTGTAGCAGTGTGTGAGACTTGTTCTATTAGTCGATCTATACTGACCTCCATCAGGTTGCAAATTCAATATAATTTTTTTCTCCATCTAGCTCTGAAAAAATATTTCAGCTTGTAGCAGTGTGTGGGACTTGTTCTATTAGTCCATCTATACTAACCTCCATCAGGTTGCAAATTCAGTATAAATTTTTCAGCATCTAGCTCTGAAAAAATATTTCGGCTTCTAGCAGTGTGTGGGACTTGTTCTATTAGTCCATCTATAATAACCTCCACCAGGTTGCAAATTCAATCTAATTTTTTTCTGCATCTAGCTCTGAAAAAATATTTCAGCTTGTAGCAGTGTGTGGGACTTGTTCTATTAGTCGATCTATACTGACCTCCATCAGGTTGCAAATTCAATATAATTTTTTTCTGCATCTAGCTCTGAAAAAATATTTCAGCTTGTAGCAGTGTGTGGGACTTGTTCTATTAGTCCATCTATACTAACTTCCATCAGGTTGCAAATTCAATCTAATTTTTTTCTGCATCTAGCTCTGAAAAAATATTTCAGCTTGTAGCAGTGTGTGGGACTTGTTCTATTAGTCCATCTATACTGACCTCCATCAGGTTGCAAATTCAATCTAATTTTTTTCTGCATCTAGCTCTGAAAAAATATTTCAGCTTGTAGCAGTGTGTGGGACTTGTTCTATTAGTCGATCTATACTGACCTCCATCAGGTTGCAAATTCAATATAATTTTTTTCTGCATCTAGCTCTGAAAAAATATTTCAGCTTGTAGCAGTGTGTGGGACTTGTTCTATTAGTCCATCTATACTAACTTCCATCAGGTTGCAAATTCAAGCTAATTTTTTTCTGCATCTAGCTCTGAAAAAATATTTCAGCTTGTAGCAGTGTGTGGGAATTGTTCTATTAGTCCATCTATACTGAAATCCATTAGGTTGCAAATTCAATATAATTTTTTTCTTCATCTAGCTCAGAAAAAATATTTCAGCTTGTAGCAGTGTGTGGGACTTGTTCTATTAGTCCATCTATACTGACCTCCATTAGGTTGCAAATTCAATATAATTTTTTTCTTCATCTAGCTCAGAAAAAATATTTCAGCTTGTAGCAGTGTGTGGGACTTGTTCTATTAGTCCATCTATACTAACCTCCATCAGGTTGAAAATTCAATATCAATTTTTTCTGCATCTAGCTCTGAAAAAATATTTCGGCTTCTAGAAGTGTGTGGGACTTGTTCTATTAGTCCATCAATACTAACCTCCATCAGGTTGCAAATTCAATCTAATTTTTTTCTGCATCTTGCTCTGAAAAAATATTTCATCTTGTAGCATTTTGTGGGACTTGTTCTATTAGTCCATCTATACTGACCTCCATCAGGTTGCAAATTCAATATAATATTTTTCAGCCTCGAGCTCTGAAAAAATATTTAGGCTTCTAGCAGTGTGTGGGACTTGTTCTATTAGTCCATCTATACTAACCTCCATCAGGTTGCAAATTCAATCTAATTTTTTTCTGCATCTAGCTCTGAAAAAATATTTCAGCTTGTAGCAGTGTATGGGACTTGTTCTATTAGTCAATCTATACTGACCTCCATCAGGTTGCAAATTCAATCTAATTTTTTTCTGCATCTAGCTCTGAAAATATATTTCAGCTTGTAGCAGTGTGTGGGACTTGTTCTATTAGTCCATCTATACTAACCTCCATCAGGTTGCAAATTCAGTATAAATTTTTTCAGCATCTAGCTCTGAAAAAATATTTCGGCTTCTAGCAGTGTGTGGGACTTGTTCTATTAGTCCATCTATACTAACCTCCATCAGGTTGCAAATTCAATCTAATTTTTTTCTGCATCTAGCTCTGAAAAAATATTTCAGCTTGTAACAGTGTGTGGGACTTGTTCTATTAGTCCATCTATACTAAACCTCCATCAGGTTGCAAATTCAATATAATATTTTTCAGCCTCGAGCTCTGAAAAAATATTTAGGCTTCTAGCAGTGTGTGGGACTTGTTCTATTAGTCCATCTATACTAACCTCCTTCAGGTTGCAAATTCAATCTAATTTTTTTCTGCGTCTAGCTCTGAAAAAATATTTCAGCTTGTAGCAGTGTGTGGGACTTGTTCTATTAGTCGATCTATACTGACCTCCATCAGGTTGCAAATTCAATATAATTTTTTTCTGCATCTAGCTCTGATAAAATATTTCAGCTTGTAGCAGTGTGTGAGACTTGTTCTATTAGTCGATCTATACTGACCTCCATCAGGTTGCAAATTCAATATAATTTTTTTCTGCATCTAGCTCTGAAAAAATATTTCAGCTTGTAGCAGTGTGTGGGACTTGTTCTATTAGTCCATCTATACTAACCTCCATCAGGTTGCAAATTCAGTATAAATTTTTCAGCATCTAGCTCTGAAAAAATATTTCGGCTTCTAGCAGTGTGTGGGACTTGTTCTATTAGTCCATCTATACTAACCTCCACCAGGTTGCAAATTCAATCTAATTTTTTTCTGCATCTAGCTCTGAAAAAATATTTCAGCTTGTAGCAGTGTGTGGGACTTGTTCTATTAGTCGATCTATACTGACCTCCATCAGGTTGCAAATTCAATATAATTTTTTTCTGCATCTAGCTCTGAAAAAATATTTCAGCTTGTAGCAGTGTGTGGGACTTGTTCTATTAGTCCATCTATACTAACTTCCATCAGGTTGCAAATTCAATCTAATTTTTTTCTGCATCTAGCTCTGAAAAAATATTTCAGCTTGTAGCAGTGTGTGGGACTTGTTCTATTAGTCCATCTATACTGACCTCCATCAGGTTGCAAATTCAATCTAATTTTTTTCTGCATCTAGCTCTGAAAAAATATTTCAGCTTGTAGCAGTGTGTGGGACTTGTTCTATTAGTCGATCTATACTGACCTCCATCAGGTTGCAAATTCAATATAATTTTTTTCTGCATCTAACTCTGAAAATATATTTCAGCTTGTAGCAGTGTGTGGGACTTGTTCTATTAGTCCATCTATACTAACTTCCATCAGGTTGCAAATTCAATCTAATTTTTTTCTGCATCTAGCTCTGAAAAAATATTTCAGCTTGTAGCAGTGTGTGGGAATTGTTCTATTAGTCCATCTATACTGACCTCCATTAGGTTGCAAATTCAATATAATTTTTTTCTTCATCTAGCTCAGAAAAAATATTTCAGCTTGTAGCAGTGTGTGGGACTTGTTCTATTAGTCCATCTATACTGACCTCCATTAGGTTGCAAATTCAATATAATTTTTTTCTTCATCTAGCTCAGAAAAAATATTTCAGCTTGTAGCAGTGTGTGGGACTTGTTCTATTAGTCCATCTATACTAACCTCCATCAGGTTGAAAATTCAATATCAACTTTTTCTGCATCTAGCTCTGAAAAAATATTTCGGCTTCTAGAAGTGTGTGGGACTTGTTCTATTAGTCCATCAATACTAACCTCCATCAGGTTGCAAATTCAATCTAATTTTTTTCTGCATCTTGCTCTGAAAGAATATTTCATCTTGTAGCATTGTGTGGGACTTGTTCTATTAGTCCATCTATACTGACCTCCATCAGGTTGCAAATTCAATATAATATTTTTCAGCCTCGAGCTCTGAAAAAATATTTAGGCTTCTAGCAGTGTGTGGGACTTGTTCTATTAGTCCATCTATACTAACCTCCATCAGGTTGCAAATTCAATCTAATTTTTTTCTGCATCTAGCTCTGAAAAAATATTTCAGCTTGTAGCAGTGTATGGGACTTGTTCTATTAGTCAATCTATACTGACCTCCATCAGGTTGCAAATTCAATCTAATTTTTTTCTGCATCTAGCTCTGAAAATATATTTCAGCTTGTATCAGTGTGTGGGACTTGTTCTATTAGTCCATCTATACTAACTTCCATCAGGTTGCAAATTCAATCTAATTTTTTTCTGCATCTAGCTCTGAAAAAATATTTCAGCTTGTAGCAGTGTATGGGACTTGTTCTATTAGTCAATCTATACTGACCTCCATCAGGTTGCAAATTCAATCTAATTTTTTTCTGCATCTAGCTCTGAAAATATATTTCAGCTTGTAGCAGTGTGTGGGACTTGTTCTATTAGTCCATCTATACTAACCTCCATCAGGTTGCAAATTCAGTATAAATTTTTTCAGCATCTAGCTCTGAAAAAATATTTCGGCTTCTAGCAGTGTGTGGGACTTGTTCTATTAGTCCATCTATACTAACCTCCATCAGGTTGCAAATTCAATCTAATTTTTTTCTGCATCTAGCTCTGAAAAAATATTTCAGCTTGTAACAGTGTGTGGGACTTGTTCTATTAGTCCATCTATACTAAACCTCCATCAGGTTGCAAATTCAATATGATATTTTTCAGCCTCGAGCTCTGAAAAAATATTTAGGCTTCTAGCAGTGTGTGGGACTTGTTCTATTAGTCCATCTATACTAACCTCCTTCAGGTTGCAAATTCAATCTAATTTTTTTCTGCGTCTAGCTCTGAAAAAATATTTCAGCTTGTAGCAGTGTGTGGGACTTGTTCTATTAGTCGATCTATACTGACCTCCATCAGGTTGCAAATTCAATATAATTTTTTTCTGCATCTAGCTCTGAAAAAATATTTCAGCTTGTAGCAGTGTGTGAGACTTGTTCTATTAGTCGATCTATACTGACCTCTATCAGGTTGCAAATTCAATATAATTTTTTTCTGCATCTAGCTCTGAAAAAATATTTCAGCTTGTAGCAGTGTGTGGGACTTGTTCTATTAGTCCATCTATACTAACCTCCATCAGGTTGCAAATTCAGTATAAATTTTTTCAGCATCTAGCTCTGAAAAAATATTTCGGCTTCTAGCAGTGTGTGGGACTTGTTCTATTAGTCCATCTATACTAACCTCCACCAGGTTGCAAATTCAATCTAATTTTTTTCTGCATCTAGCTCTGAAAAAATATTTCAGCTTGTAGCAGTGTGTGGGACTTGTTCTATTAGTCGATCTATACTGACCTCCATCAGGTTGCAAATTCAATATAATTTTTTTCTGCATCTAGCTCTGAAAAAATATTTCAGCTTGTAGCAGTGTGTGGGACTTGTTCTATTAGTCCATCTATACTAACTTCCATCAGGTTGCAAATTCAATCTAATTTTTTTCTGCATCTAGCTCTGAAAAAATATTTCAGCTTGTAGCAGTGTGTGGGACTTGTTCTATTAGTCCATCTATACTGACCTCCATCAGGTTGCAAATTCAATCTAATTTTTTTCTGCATCTAGCTCTGAAAAAATATTTCAGCTTGTAGCAGTGTGTGGGACTTGTTCTATTAGTCGATCTATACTGACCTCCATCAGGTTGCAAATTCAATATAATTTTTTTCTGCATCTAACTCTGAAAATATATTTCAGCTTGTAGCAGTGTGTGGGACTTGTTCTATTAGTCCATCTATACTAACTTCCATCAGGTTGCAAATTCAATCTAATTTTTTTCTGCATCTAGCTCTGAAAAAATATTTCAGCTTGTAGCAGTGTGTGGGAATTGTTCTATTAGTCCATCTATACTGACCTCCATTAGGTTGCAAATTCAATATAATTTTTTTCTTCATCTAGCTCAGAAAAAATATTTCAGCTTGTAGCAGTGTGTGGGACTTGTTCTATTAGTCCATCTATACTGACCTCCATTAGGTTGCAAATTCAATATAATTTTTTTCTTCATCTAGCTCAGAAAAAATATTTCAGCTTGTAGCAGTGTGTGGGACTTGTTCTATTAGTCCATCTATACTAACCTCCATCAGGTTGAAAATTCAATATCAACTTTTTCTGCATCTAGCTCTGAAAAAATATTTCGGCTTCTAGAAGTGTGTGGGACTTGTTCTATTAGTCCATCAATACTAACCTCCATCAGGTTGCAAATTCAATCTAATTTTTTTCTGCATCTTGCTCTGAAAGAATATTTCATCTTGTAGCATTGTGTGGGACTTGTTCTATTAGTCCATCTATACTGACCTCCATCAGGTTGCAAATTCAATATAATATTTTTCAGCCTCGAGCTCTGAAAAAATATTTAGGCTTCTAGCAGTGTGTGGGACTTGTTCTATTAGTCCATCTATACTAACCTCCATCAGGTTGCAAATTCAATCTAATTTTTTTCTGCATCTAGCTCTGAAAAAATATTTCAGCTTGTAGCAGTGTATGGGACTTGTTCTATTAGTCAATCTATACTGACCTCCATCAGGTTGCAAATTCAATCTAATTTTTTTCTGCATCTAGCTCTGAAAATATATTTCAGCTTGTAGCAGTGTGTGGGACTTGTTCTATTAGTCCATCTATACTAACTTCCATCAGGTTGCAAATTCAATCTAATTTTTTTCTGCATCTAGCTCTGAAAAAATATTTCAGCTTGTAGCAGTGTATGGGACTTGTTCTATTAGTCAATCTATACTGACCTCCATCAGGTTGCAAATTCAATCTAATTTTTTTCTGCATCTAGCTCTGAAAATATATTTCAGCTTGTAGCAGTGTGTGGGACTTGTTCTATTAGTCCATCTATACTAACCTCCATCAGGTTGCAAATTCAGTATAAATTTTTTCAGCATCTAGCTCTGAAAAAATATTTCGGCTTCTAGCAGTGTGTGGGACTTGTTCTATTAGTCCATCTATACTAACCTCCATCAGGTTGCAAATTCAATCTAATTTTTTTCTGCATCTAGCTCTGAAAAAATATTTCAGCTTGTAACAGTGTGTGGGACTTGTTCTATTAGTCCATCTATACTAAACCTCCATCAGGTTGCAAATTCAATATAATATTTTTCAGCCTCGAGCTCTGAAAAAATATTTAGGCTTCTAGCAGTGTGTGGGACTTGTTCTATTAGTCCATCTATACTAACCTCCTTCAGGTTGCAAATTCAATCTAATTTTTTTCTGCGTCTAGCTCTGAAAAAATATTTCAGCTTGTAGCAGTGTGTGGGACTTGTTCTATTAGTCGATCTATACTGACCTCCATCAGGTTGCAAATTCAATATAATTTTTTTCTGCATCTAGCTCTGAAAAAATATTTCAGCTTGTAGCAGTGTGTGAGACTTGTTCTATTAGTCGATCTATACTGACCTCTATCAGGTTGCAAATTCAATATAATTTTTTTCTGCATCTAGCTCTGAAAAAATATTTCAGCTTGTAGCAGTGTGTGGGACTTGTTCTATTAGTCCATCTATACTAACCTCCATCAGGTTGCAAATTCAGTATAAATTTTTTCAGCATCTAGCTCTGAAAAAATATTTCGGCTTCTAGCAGTGTGTGGGACTTGTTCTATTAGTCCATCTATACTAACCTCCACCAGGTTGCAAATTCAATCTAATTTTTTTCTGCTTCTAGCTCTGAAAAAATATTTCAGCTTGTAGCAGTGTGTGGGACTTGTTCTATTAGTCGATCTATACTGACCTCCATCAGGTTGCAAATTCAATATAATTTTTTTCTGCATCTAGCTCTGAAAAAATATTTCAGCTTGTAGCAGTGTGTGGGACTTGTTCTATTAGTCCATCTATACTAACTTCCATCAGGTTGCAAATTCAATCTAATTTTTTTCTGCATCTAGCTCTGAAAAAATATTTCAGCTTGTAGCAGTGTGTGGGACTTGTTCTATTAGTCCATCTATACTGACCTCCATCAGGTTGCAAATTCAATCTAATTTTTTTCTGCATCTAGCTCTGAAAAAATATTTCAGCTTGTAGCAGTGTGTGGGACTTGTTCTATTAGTCGATCTCTACTGACCTCCATCAGGTTGCAAATTCAATATAATTTTTTTCTGCATCTAGCTCTGAAAAAATATTTCAGCTTGTAGCAGTGTGTGGGACTTGTTCTATTAGTCCATCTATACTAACTTCCATCAGGTTGCAAATTCAATCTAATTTTTTTCTGCATCTAGCTCTGAAAAAATATTTCAGCTTGTAGCAGTGTGTGGGAATTGTTCTATTAGTCCATCTATACTGACCTCCATTAGGTTGCAAATTCAATATAATTTTTTTCTTCATCTAGCTCAGAAAAAATATTTCAGCTTGTAGCAGTGTGTGGGACTTGTTCTATTAGTCCATCTATACTAACCTCCATCAGGTTGAAAATTCAATATCAATTTTTTCTGCATCTAGCTCTGAAAAAATATTTCGGCTTCTAGCAGTGTGTGGGACTTGTTCTATTAGTCCATCAATACTAACCTCCATCAGGTTGCAAATTCAATCTAATTTTTTTCTGCATCTAGCTCTGAAAAAATATTTCAGCTTGTAGCAGTGTGTGGGACTTGTTCTATTAGTCAATCTATACTGACCTCCATCAGGTTGCAAATTCAATATAATTTTTTTCTGCATCTAGCTCTGAAAATATATTTCAGCTTGTAGCAGTGTGTGGGACTTGTTCTATTAGTCCATCTATACTAACCTCCATCAGGTTGCAAATTCAGTATAAATTTTTTCAGCATCTAGCTCTGAAAAAATATTTCGGCTTCTAGCAGTGTGTGGGACTTGTTCTATTAGTCCATCTATACTAACCTCCATCAGGTTGCAAATTCAATCTAATTTTTTTCTGCATCCAGCTCTGAAAAAATATTTCAGCTTGTAGCAGTGTGTGGGACTTGTTCTATTAGTCCATCTATACTAAACCTCCATCAGGTTGCAAATTCAATATAATATTTTTCAGCCTCGAGCTCTGAAAAAATATTTAGGCTTCTAGCAGTGTGTGGGACTTGTTCTATTAGTCCATCTATACTAACCTCCTTCAGGTTGCAAATTCAATCTAATTTTTTTCTGCGTCTAGCTCTGAAAAAATATTTCAGCTTGTAGCAGTGTGTGGGACTTGTTCTATTAGTCGATCTATACTGACCTCCATCAGGTTGCAAATTCAATATAATTTTTTTCTGCATCTAGCTCTGAAAAAATATTTCAGCTTGTAGCAGTGTGTGAGACTTGTTCTATTAGTCGATCTATACTGACCTCCATCAGGTTGCAAATTCAATATAATTTTTTTCTGCATCTAGCTCTGAAAAAATATTTCAGCTTGTAGCAGTGTGTGGGACTTGTTCTATTAGTCCATCTATACTAACTTCCATCAGGTTGCAAATTCAATCTAATTTTTTTCTGCATCTAGCTCTGAAAAAATATTTCAGCTTGTAGCAGTGTGTGGGACTTGTTCTATTAGTCCATCTATACTGACCTCCATCAGGTTGCAAATTCAATCTAATTTTTTTCTGCATCTAGCTCTGAAAAAATATTTCAGCTTGTAGCAGTGTGTGGGACTTGTTCTATTAATCCATCTATACTGACCTCCATTAGGTTGCAAATTCAATATAATTTTTTTCTTCATCTAGCTCAGAAAAAATATTTCAGCTTGTAGCAGTGTGTGGGACTTGTTCTATTAGTCCATCTATACTAACCTCCATCAGGTTGAAAATTCAATATCAATTTTTTCTGCATCTAGCTCTGAAAAAATATTTCGGCTTCTAGCAGTGTGTGGGACTTGTTCTATTAGTCCATCAATACTAACCTCCATCAGGTTGCAAATTCAATCTAATTTTTTTCTGCATCTAGCTCTGAAAAAATATTTCATCTTGTAGCAGTGTGTGGGACTTGTTCTATTAGTCCATCTATACTGACCTCCATCAGGTTGCAAATTCAATATAATATTTTTCAGCCTCGAGCTCTGAAAAAATATTTAGGCTTCTAGCAGTGTGTGGGACTTGTTCTATTAGTCCATCTATACTAACCTCCATCAGGTTGCAAATTCAATCTAATTTTTTTCTGCATCTAGCTCTGAAAAAATATTTCAGCTTGTAGCAGTGTGTGGGACTTGTTCTATTAGTACATCTATACTAACCTCCATCAGGTTGCAAATTCAGTATAAATTTTTTCAGCATCTAGCTCTGAAAAAATATTTCGGCTTCTAGCAGTGTGTGGGACTTGTTCTATTAGTCCATCTATACTAACCTCCATCAGGTTGCAAATTCAATCTAATTTTTTTCTGCATCTAGCTCTGAAAAAATATTTCAGCTTGTAGCAGTGTGTGGGACTTGTTCTATTAGTCCATCTATACTAAACCTCCATCAGGTTGCAAATTCAATATAATATTTTTCAGCCTCGAGCTCTGAAAAAATATTTAGGCTTCTAGCAGTGTGTGGGACTTGTTCTATTAGTCCATCTATACTAACCTCCTTCAGGTTGCAAATTCAATCTAATTTTTTTCTGCATCTAGCTCTGAAAAAATATTTCAGCTTGTAGCAGTGTGTGGGACTTGTTCTATTAGTCGATCTATACTGACCTCCATTTGGTTGCAAATTCAATATAATTTTTTTCTGCATCTAGCTCTGAAAAAATGTTTCAGCTTGTAGCAGTGTGTGGGACTTGTTCTATTAGTCCATCTATACTAACCTCCATCAGGTTGCAAATTCAGTATAAATTATTTCAGCATCTAGGTCTGAAAAAATATTTCGGCTTCTAGCAGTGTGTGGGACTTGTTCTATTAGTCCATCTATACTAACCTCCATCAGGTTGCAAATTCAATCTAATTTTTTTCTGCATCTAGCTCTGAAAAAATATTTCAGCTTGTAGCAGTGTGTGGGACTTGTTCTATTAGTACATCAATACTGACCTCCATCAGGTTGCAAATTCATTATAATTTTTATCTGCATCTAACCCAGCCAATACTTTTGGCCTAACACCACAGTTTGGCCACTCAGCTCTGCTTGGTTCCCATCCATTGTTTTTTTGTGCAAACAACTCCAGAGTTGTGAATTAGTTAACCACCAAAATGAGTGGAAAAAGGCCTGCTGCTGGTGGAAAGGGGAATAGGCATGTTGGGAAGGGGAAAGAAGGTTGTGTCCGTGGGGTATGTGTAAAAGCAACAGTAACATCTGGAGAAGAAAGACCATCTTCCAGCCAAACTAAAATGTCTACTTCTTTTAGCAGACAATGTGATAAGATCCCTTTCTTACGGCCACGCCAATCACTACAAATTCCAGATGAGGCACAAAAACAGCAGGTGCTTCAATGGATATCAAGTGCTCCTTTAAGTGGGCTCTCCTCCACCTCAACTTCAACATCACAAATACTCCAGTCCTCAGAGGTGTCACCCCAATCGCACTTGCTTTCTTACAGCTCCCAAGTCTCCAGCTGCCCGTCTGAGTATGGGGTAGAACAGATGGTTGAGTATGCAGAGCTGTTTACTCATACTATAGCCTGGGAATCAGAGGTTGGCTCCAGAGCTTCTGTGAATCCAGACGAGGAAATGATCTGCACTGATGCCCAGAATCTTTATGAGTCGGATCCAGGACCAGACGCAGAAGGTCCTTACCATAATGTAGACCCTCGTTCCCAAACTGTAACTCCTGTTGGTGGAGACAATGAGGAAGACGATGATGAGACTCAAATACCTGATTGGAGCGACAACTTTACTTTTTGGTCAGGGCAGGAACAGGTTGGCTCTGAGGACGATGGGTGTGATAACATGCTTGGTGATGATGATGAGGTTGGAGATCCCACTTACTGTCAACCCACAGTCAGCCAAGAGATGAGGTCAGCAGAGGAGGTGGAGGAGGATGCTAGTGATGACGAGGTCAGGTTGCGCCTTCCTGGACAGAGACGCAGTACTGGAAGCACGTCAACAACTGCATCCTCAAACACAACTCTGCCTCTGACCACAAGTCGTGGTCGCATGGGTGCTAAGCCTTGCATAGCCTGGCATTTTTTCAGATCGATAAAGATGACCCAACTCGTGTTATCTGTAACATTTGTCAGCAAAAGCTAAGTAGAGGCCAAAAAATACATAGTTTGAGTACTTCATGCATGAACCGGCACATGGACATGAAGCATAAGTTGCAGTGGGAAGCTCACTGTGCTACAATGCGGCCTAGCCGGCCGGGCCAACCACCATCTGCCACATCTTGTGCATCTGCGGCCTCTTCATCCTCTGTGACTGGGGGAACAGCAGTCACACCTGTTTTGGGACGCAGACCTGCCACCTCTTTACCCGCAACAGCCAGCGTGATTGGCAGGACATCATTTTCTTTGGAGGTGGTAACACCAGCTGGTGTTGAGCATTGTCCGACATCGATATCACCACCTTTGGATCAAGGCAACCTAACATGTCCACCTGCATCTTCCTCACAGACCGGCAGTTTGCCGGGGACACCCTTCTTAACCCCGTCTAAGCACAACAGCCAGCCCTCGGTCCCTCAGATGTGGACAAGTATAAGACCATTTCCTCCTAGCCATGAGAAAGCTAAGAGGTTGAATTTTGCCATCTGCAAGCTCTTGGCTACAGAAATGCTTCCTTTACGCCTAGTGGACACAGAGGATTTTCGAGACCTTATGTCCGTCGCAGTGTCCCAGTACCAGATGCCCAGTCGGCACTTCTTCTCAAAGAAAGGTGTGCCTGCGCTCCACCAGCATGTCGCACACAACATCACCGCTTCTTTGAGAAACTCTGTGTGTGACAGGGTGCATTTCACCACAGACACTTGGACGAGTAGGCATGGACAGGGGCGTTACATATCGCTGACTGGGCACTGGGTAACTATGGTGACAGCAGGACAAGGGGCTGCTGTCCAAGTCTTGTCGTCCCCACGACTTGTGCATCAATCCTCTTTATCTCAAAGTTCCTCCACTGCTTCTGCCTTCTCAAACTCCTCTCGGTCCTACACAGAGTAAAAGCTTAATGATTTGTTAAAATTACCTCACCAACCGTTTTAAGCTTTAAAATTACTAATCATGTTTATCTGTATCTTGGCTGGAAAATAATTTGGGCTTTGTAGCAGTGTGCAGTACTGATTCTATTAGGCCATCTATACTAAGCTCCACCAGATTTACAATTACTAATCATGTTTATCTGTATCTTGGCTGGAAAATAATTTGGGCTTTGTAGCAGTGTGCAGTACTGATTCTATTAGGCCATCTATACTAAGCTCCACCAGATTTAAAATTACTAATCATGTTTATCTGTATCTTGGCTGGAAAATAATTTGGGCTTTGTAGCAGTGTGCAGTACTGATTCTATTAGGCCATCTATACTAAGCTCCACCAGATTTAAAATTACTAATCATGTTTATCTGTATCTTGGCTGGAAAATAATTTGGGCTTTGTAGCAGTGTACAGTACTGATTCTATTAGGCCATCTATACTAAGCTCCACCAGCTTTCAAATTAATAATAATTTTTAGCTGCATCTAGCCCGGAAAATAATTTTGGGTCTCCTAGATGCACAAGACACATGAGTGCCTTCTTGCTGCACTACCTGCAACATGACCCTCAGATTGTCAGAATTCGAAGTAATCCTGACTACTGGGTTGCCACACTCTTAGATCCCCCACACTCTTCGATCAACCTTTTCATTTTAATAAAGAACAAAAAAATGGTCATTTTTGAAATTATAAGCATTATCAGGTTATTAGAAACTGAAATCAAACAGTTTTCAACTCAAAATTTTATTCTAGGAGATGTTACATTTGCACATAGGACCCCTTGTTCGAAAGGAGCTTCTGAACTGTCTTGTCCATTGAATTTGTCAGGTTTTGGATGGTTTCTGCTTCAATTGTTTTGCATGAGGACAGAATTCCCTCCCAGAGCTGTTGATTAGATGTGAACTGCCTCCCGCCATCATAGACACTCCTTTTGATGATACTCCAGAGGTTCTGAATGGGGTTGAGGTCAGGGGAGCATGGGGGTCACACCATAAGTTTGTCCCCTTTTATGCCCATATCAGCCAGAGATGCAGATGTGTTATGTGCAGCATGAGATGGTGCATTATCATGCATGAAAATGATCTTGCTGTGGAATACACGGTTCTTCTTCTTGAACCATGGCAGGAAGTGCTGTTTGAGAAACTCCACATACATTATGGAGTTCATCTTTACCCCTTCAGGGATCCTAAAGGGGCAGACAATCTCTCTCCCCATGATTCCAGCCCAAAACATTACTCCACCTCCTCCTTGTTGGCGCTGTAGCCGTGTTTGCGTGGGGTGTCCATCAACCAGCCATCCTCCACTCCATCCATCTGGACCATCGAGCGTTGCACGGCATTCATCGGTGAACAAAACAGTTTTGAAGTCAGTCTTCATGTATTGTTTTTCCCACTGGAGCCATTTCTGCTTGTGTGCAGGGGATAGAGGAGGTCATCAGGATGGCTTACGCACAGCTGCAAACCTCTGAAGGACTCTGCATCTTGTTGTTCGGGGAACGTTGGAGGCACCAGCAGCTTCAAAAACTTGTCTGCTGCTATGACAAGGCTTTTTTGCCGCTGCTCTTTTAACCTGATGTAATTGCCTATAGGAAAGAGTCCTCAATTTTACCTTATCAGCACGCACACGTGTTTACTGTGAATCAGCTCCATACTTCTTGATTGTGCGATGATGAGGATGAAGGGTCTTGGCAATGTTGATTGTAGTCATGCCTTGACCTAAACACTCCACAATTTGTTGCTTCTCAGCAGCCGACACATCCTTTTTCTTTCCCATTTTGGCAGAAAATGTAGGATGCTTAATAATGTGGGACATCCTTCTTAAGTAGTCTTGCCTTTCATTGGACACACCTGCCAAACTAATTAGCACAGGTGTCTGCAATTGCTTACAGTGATATAAAGAGCCCTGACACACATCACCATCAATGAGTTTAACTGACAAACAAACAAATTCTTCCCTTATCACTCCTAAACACTTTTTGCATAATAATTTGGAACACAGTGTACATGTGCTTTTCTACAAAACACCAGTGGTTCACGTAGTGAATCTTCCAGTTCTAACTTGCCAACAGTGGTCTGTATGGAGTTGTTCAATAAAGGGCCCAAAATTAAGATAACATAAACGGGAAAGGTCTCTATGAATAGGAATTCCTAAGTATTTGATACCCTGTGAGGGCCATGCAAAGGGAAAGTTGGACTGGATGGAATCCTGTATGGATTTGGGGAGGGAGACATCGAGGGCCTCAGACTTCGCTGAATTGATTTTAAAATTTGACCATGTAACAAAGTGATCTATTTCAGCCATAACAGCAGGGATGGATATATGTGATTGAGTGATATATACTAGGACATCATCAGCAAATAGAGAGCACTTGTACTCGGTGCCTCCCACCTCAATCCACCTAATATTGGGGTTATGGCGAATTGATTAAAGCAGGTGCTCCGTCACTAGGATGTATTAGAGAGGGGACAGAAGACATCCCTGCCTTGTCCCATTGGTGATTATGAAAGGTGATGAAAATGTTCTGACTCGCCCCGTGGACCTTGGGACACCCGGAGCCGGACCCTTTTTGGTAGATGCTGGTGGTTGTAGTCTCCGTGGTGGCGACCCGGTTCCGTGGCTCAGGGCGGTCAAACCAGTGGCGGAACTATTTATGTTGTTTTGATGTTTAAATGTCCGACTACGCCACCCGTGGATTGCGCTCAGAGTGAACCGCCGCTGCAGGGCAGACCGCTGAGGCTGGTGTTGTGGGTGCAGCAGAGCGTTTTATAACTCCCCACGGGAGCAGTATAGCCTCAGGGCAGTGTATGCGGAGGATGGGCGTGATGGTGCAGGGCAGCAGCAGTAATGACACGGAGTCAGTGATGCTGTCCAGGTCCTTTACTCACAGTTCTTATTATTCAGACCACTTCTGCAGGTAATGGCAGCCCACGTCGTACTGTGCTCACCAGGTGAGGGGCTCAGACAACTCCCAGATAACTTTGGAGCGCTTCACAGGACCCCCTTTGTGTGTCCTTTGTCTGGTCTTTCTTACCAACGCTTCTGTCCGGCTGCCTGGGGCCTCCTCTTGGTAAACTTGGCGCCAGTTTCCCTGACCTTATGTGGTGCCTTCCTAGCGGATGTAGCGAGGGGCTGCACCACATAAAATGTCACAGCCTCCGGTTTCAAGCTGAGGGTCGTTTCCCGCCTCCCCTAGTTTTGGGGACCGATCTCCCACTTTGGCCTGACCCCTCCACGCAGGTGGATTCGGGCGTGCGGTGGCGACTCGCCCGTCCGCAACCCTGGGATCCCATCGTTCCTCATTCCTGGAGCCTTCTCCGCTCCTCTTCCTTCCTTCTCCCTCTTCCAGGCCTGGGCCTCTGTTACTATGCCCGCCTCTGGAGCAGAGCTCATGCAGAGCCCCTGCTCCCTGTCACTTCTGCTCAGACTTCTCTGCACTAAACTAAGATGGTGCCCACCTTTTATACTCCCTTCTCAATGCAACCAGGAACTGCTTCCTCCCTGCTCCTGCACTACAGGGTTCCCCTTCCTCGGTGTTCCCACCCCCCACTCCAGCCAGGGACAGGGACTGTCGTGCACATCTCAGGGGCATATTGGTCGCCCTGCCCCACGGCAATGTGGTGTAATGCATGCAGGTGTTGGGGTCCTGATCCACACTCCATCCTTACCTGATTGTGAGATATCACACCTCGGGGTGAGGTGCAATACTTCTGTAGCAACCCAGCCCTCGGGGTGCTACAGTTCCATTTATCTTCAGCCAAGGTGACGTATTGCGATACAGGGCCGTGATTTTGGCTATAAAAGGGTCCCCTAGACCCCTACCCCAAGCTTTTTAAGAGAATAATATATGACGTGCCAGGAGACTCTATGGAATGCTTTCTCAGCATCCAACGAGAGTATCTAATTACAAATTTTTAACTGCATCTTGCCCAGGAAATACTTTGTGCCTAGCAGCAGTGTCTGCTAGTCAGCGGATTATCCCAGCTGTTAAGCAAGCTACACCACCTGTAGTTTGGACACTTCATTTTTTCAAAGGAAATGCTTCGGGACCCCGGGATACTCAGTGAAGAGCATCAGGAGGCACCCCAAGGCATAGGGGCTGGGACTGGCGGTAGGACGCCTTGCGGTGGACCACCGAGCTCGATCCTTATAAAAGCTTTTTAACTGCAGCAGCTTTAGTGGACGCTACCGGAGCTGGAATTACGCGGCTGCTGGCATGAGTCTTGCCCTCCAAATAATCCTTGTAAAAGGATTTAAAGTGTATTCATTCAAATTAGAGAGACAATTTAAATAAAAAAGCTTAGACCTGCCTCCACCACAGGGGGGCTCGCTTGACCCATCAGCGGACAGGCACCAGTATTGGGAGAGGGGGTCTGGCCATCAGGATCCACCGCAGATGTGGCACAAACTCAGCGAAAGGGAGGTCGCACGGGCAGGAACGGACTGGCCGTGTCGGCTTCGCACTTTTTCGGTTTTAGAAGGGCATGACATGCCTATATCTGTGTCTCCCCCTCCTTTTACTCCTCCACCTCTTTTCTTTTCGCATGACTATATGTACTTGTCACTTTTCCATGTGTTAGTTGTGTCTTCTGAGCAGTTTGTCAGCTTTTGGACACCTTTGAAGGTGTTTTCTTTTTGTTTCTATGTGTTTTTGTTTGCCTGCCATTGGTTTTAACGGTGTTCGAAGGTGTTCGACGAACAGTTCGACGAACAGTTCGGCAAACATACGGGTGTTCGAGGAACCGAACCGAACTCGAACACTACGGGGGTGGCTCAACACTAATCTTGACTTACTAATGAACCCTCTGGGTTGCATCTTTGGAGCAGCTGCAGGCTGTCACGACATGCACTGCCCCAGATGAAATTATGGGGCGAAAAACTTCATAATGAACTTCGTGTGTTTCTCCCCACTACTAACCCAACTCTACCTAACATCGAAATTACCTTGGAGGATTCAACCATAACTCCCAAGCAGAACTCCCGCTGCCTTGGGGTCATATTCGACACTACCCTTTCCTTTACTCCCTTTATCCGATCACTCACTAGCTCTTGTCACATGCATCTTAAAAACATCTCCAGAAACCGACCTTTTCTCACATTTGAAACTGCTAAAACTCTTACTGTTGCTCTTATTCACTCTCTTCTGGACTACTGCAACTCCCTTCTGATCTGTCTCCCTCTTACCAAACTTTCTCCTCACCAATCTGTCCTAAATGCGGCAGCCAGGGTCATATTTCTGTCCAGCCACTGCACCGATGTCTCCATCTTGTGCCAGTCATTACACTGGTTGCCCATTCGCTACAGGGTCCAATATAAACTCATCGCTCTCACCCACAAAGCTCTCCACGGTTCTGCACCGCCTTATATCTCCTCTCTCATCTCTGTCTATCGCCCTACACGTGCCCTCTGTTCTACAAATGACCTAAGACTAACATCCCCCATAATCTGAACCTTGCATCTCTGTATCCAAAACTTCTCTCGGGCTGTGCCAGTTCTCTGGAATACACTACCCCTGGCGATCCGACTGATGGTTAGCCCCCATGTCTTCCAGCGCTCTTTAATAACCCATCTCTTTAAACAAGCCTACCACCTTAACTACTCTGTAAAGTAACTTTCCCCTGTTCCCTCCCTCCATGCACAAGATAACTGTACTCGATACTTGAGTATTGCACTTAAACATACTGGCTGATGACCGGATCATGCAGCTTTACATGAAAATCCCTATTTATTATAATTGCCAGACCTGAAATAACAAGCACTTTTCACCTATTGTGTCCCCCCCCCCCATTTCCTTGAAGAATGTAAGCTTGCGACCAGGGACCTCACTCCTAATTTAACTGTTTAAACTGTCTTAAATTGTATTGAATTTATTGTCTGTACATGTCCCCACTTAATTGTAAAGTGCTGTGGAACATGTTGGCGCTATTTAAATAAAACTTATTATTATCATTATGTAATGGTTTTACAATAAAAGCCTTGTCAATTGCAAAAGTGATGAAAGTGAGTAAAGAGTAGACCAGGCAGAGCCATTTTTCAACACAACAATGCCAGGCCACCTGTTGCTCTTGCCACTTTGAGCAGCCTGAGAGGCCTAAACATGCTTACAATGGTTTGCGGTGTCTCTGCACTTGCCTCCCATTACGCTCATTTGGGATGCCATGGATTGGCATCTTCAAAGAGAGCTGTCAGCAGCAGATCTTCATGTGCCTATGTGCTTTCAGTGTGGAAGAACATTCCTCAGGCAACCATTCCTAACTTCATTGCTAGCATGCCAAGGTATATCTGTACATGGTGCTTATACTAAATAATGAATAAATTGGGAATTGGATGTTTCGCCCCCAGCAGTTTGCCCCCAGCAATTTGCCCCCGGGTGCATTTCGCCCCCGCACATTTCATCCCCAGCATTTGGCCCCCAGGATGTTTTGACCCCGCACATCTCACCCCCGCACATAACGCCCCCGTCCGGGGGCGAAACGTGCGGGGGCGAAATGTGCGGGGGCGAATATTCCTGGGGGCGAAATGACAGGGGCGAAATGTACCTGGGGGCGAAATGTACCTGGGGCGAACAGATGGGGGTGAACTGCTGGGGGCAAATTGCTGGGGGCGAACTGCTGGTGGCGAAACTTCCTATAACCGAATAAATCAAAATGCTTTGAAACTTCTGTTCCAATCTTTCATAATTTTCATATTGTTAACATGTCAATCTTGTGATTTTCCTAAAGTAATACATGGCATTTCCTTCTTGGAGTTACAATTTCAATGTTAAGGCATGTAATTTTAACTAAACATTAGATATTGTTGGATTAATCAGCTGTGAATTGACTTTGAATATAAGTTCCTGAAATTAACAGGTTCCAGTGAATTTGAGCAAAATGCAATTCAATTATCAAGAATTGCAAAAGAAAGAAATGCTGAAAGCTATTTTACACACTGTGGTTGATGGCATCACCCAGAGAACAGGCCCTTGTTGTCGGCAGTGGCCGCGTGCATTTCCCTAAAATGCCTTGCAGCTGTCACATCACATGGACTATTGCAGCCAATCAGGGAAAACTATCACAGGAATTGCAAAGGATGAGGTCAGGGAAAACAGTTGAAATTTTAGAATTTTACAGCATAGGGATAGGAGGTCAAAGGCACAGTTTATGAATACACATAGGTGATATAAAGGCCTAAATCTGATTGTGATATGCTACTATAGCATTGAAAAACATTGAAAATGAGAGTGGTAGTCTTAGTCTGTGAATGATAATGCAGAAATGTAAGACATGGTTAAGAGCAGAACCTACAGAGTCAGTGTGACTGTGAATTGATTGACCTTTGACATACTGTATTGCAGCACATTTATAACATAATTTTCTTTTATTCTTGACACACTGCAAACAGAGATGGCATTTGAATACCCCTCTGTTCTAATTTTACTACTGAAAAAAAACCAGACAAATTATGAGCTATATATTTTTTTCATTTACTTAGCTTTTTTTTTGTTTATTGGTTTTGCATTTTTTACAGTCAAAAGAAAAAGCTCCACATTCCAGAAATGTAAATGCAACTAGCTAACTCACAATATGTGCATGCATGTTGTAAAAAAAATGCTCACTTCCTTGTTGTAACAGTAAATATTAAACCTCTACAATCCACTTGAATACAGAAGCCTTTTTCAGGTGCTTGCTTTAGGGACATGAACCTACCTAGCTTTTTTGTTCTGTCCTTTGTGGTAAAGGTCCGGAGGTGGTGCTATTTATTTCATTATTTAAATATTTTTTTAAAAAAAAGGACACATTTTGAACACATGTTTCAATAGTTCAATTTAATAATCGTACATGCCACAACAATACTGCATACTGTTGCTGCATGGTCTTATCCGGGTGTGAATCTATGTGTATCCACATAGCAGCACAGCATTTTAAAGTTGCAGTGTATTTTTGGTCAAGAGTAGTGTTGAGCATTCCGATACTGAAATATCGGGTATCGACCGATATTCGCGGTATCGGAGTTCCGATACTGAGTTCCGATACTTTTAGAATATCGAATACCGGAAACGGAAGTTCCCATAATGCCTGCCCTCTGCAGTGTCTCTGAAGGATGAAAAGCTGGATGACAGCGCTCAGCTTACTGTACTTGTCATTTAGTGTTAAAGGATTTATTAAAAAAAATAATAGTGTATTCATGCACCGTCTCTTTAAAAAAGCCGGCCGGCAATTCAGCGGCATATACCGGTACCCGACAATTTAGAATAGAAAGAATAGAGCATCACACATAGATTAGATAGATAGAAACATGTCAGTCACATATATAATAAGTACAGTGATAGTGTTGATTACTGTACATGTCATTTAGTGTTAAAATAAAGGATTTATTAAAAAAAAAATTGGCGTGGGGTTCCCCGTAATTTTAGTCTCTAGCGGAGGTTAAGCAGATGGCTGGGGCAGATGTATGAAGCCTGGGAAGGGGGTAATACCCACGGAGCTTCCCAGGCTACTAATATCAGCCCCCAGCTGAATACCTAGCCTTTACTAGCTATTAAATTGGGGGACTCCAAAAAAAAATGACGTGGGGTCCCCCCTATTTTAATAGCTAGCAAAGGCTAGGCAGACAGCTGGGGGCTGATATTAATAGCCCAGGAAGGGTGCCATGAATATTGGCCCCCTCCCAGGCTAGAAACACCAGCCGTCAGCTGCCCCAGAAATGGCGCATCCATAGAATGCGCCAGTTCTGGCACTTAGCCTTGCTCTTCCCACTGCCCTGAAGCGGTGGAAGTGGGGTAATAGGGTTGGGGTTGATGTCAGCTTATAATGCCAGCTGACATCAAGCCCAGGTTAGTAATGGAGAGGCATCTATAAGACACCCCCATTACTAACCCCATAGTCAAAGTTAAAAAAAAACCACAAACACCCAGAATAAAGTCTTTTAATTGAAATAAACACACAATTCTTTAATGTTCTAAATTTAACCATACTTACCATCACGCCCATTCCAGCTGAAGCCAAAGTCTTCTGCAATAAAAATAAAATAATAAACCAACACCATCCTTACCTTTCCATGGTTCCCATGACAGCTTCAGCTCTGCTACATTCACATGACAGGCTGGATCGCAGCCGAAAGCTGCCATCCAGCTTGCCATGCCGCACACACTGAGAAGCGCAGGCATGCTTGTGCTCCTCAGTGTCTGGCTGTGACGGCATAAAGATGAGACGAGGTCATGTCCAATGAACTCAGCTCACCTCATGCACATCACTGACAGCGTGGGAATATTCTCCTGCACTCAGCGCTTCAGCAGGAGAATTCTCTCATGCTCACTGCAAGCGCAGGCGAATTTTCTCACGCTGTCAGTGACGTGCATGAGGTGAGCTGAGTTCATTGGACATGAGCTCACCTCATGCACGTCACTGACAGCGTGGGAAAATTCTCCTGCGCTCAGCGCTTCAGCAGGAGAATTCTCTCACGCTCACTGCAAGCGCAGGAGAATTTTCCCACGCTGTCAGTGACGTGCATGAGGTGAGCTGAGTTCATTGGACATGACCTCGGCTCATCTTTATGCCGTCACAGCCAGACACTGAGGAGCGCAAGCATGCCTGCGCTTCTCAGTCTCTGCGGCATGGCAAACTGGATGGCAGCGTTCTGCTGTGCTCCAGCCTGTCATGTGAATGTAGCAGAGCTCGAGCCGTCGTGGGAACCATGGAAAGGTAAGGATGAGGTTGCTTTATTACTTTACATTTATTGCAGGAGATCGTTGGCTTCAGCTGGAATGGGCGTGATGGTAAGTATGGTTTAATTTAGAACAATAAAGAATTGTGTGTTTATTTCAATTAAAGGACTTTATTCTGAGTGTTTGTGGTTTTTTTTTAACTTTGACTATGGGGTTAGTTATGGGGGTGTCTTATAGACGCCTCTCCATTACTAACCTGGGCTTGATGTCAGCTGGCATTATAAGCTGATATCAACCCCAGCCCTCTTACCCCACTGCCACTGCTACAGGGCAGTGGGAAGAGCGAGGCTAAGTGCCAGAATTGGCGCATCCTATGGATGCGCCATTTCTGGGGCGGCTGACGGCTGGTGTTTCAAGCCTGGGAGGGGGCCAATATTCATGGCACCCTTCCTGGGCTATTAATATCAGCCCCCAGCTGTCTGCCTAGCCTTTGCTAGCTATTAAAATAGGGGGGGCCCACGTCATTTTTTTAGGGGTCCCCATTTTAATAGCTAGTAAAGGCTAGGAATTCAGCTGGGGGCTGATATTAGTAGCCTGGGAAGCTCCGTGGGTATTCCCCCCTTCCCAGGCTTCAAACATCTGCCCCAGCCGTCTGCTTAACCTCCGCTAGAGACTAAAATTACGAGGAACCCCACGCCAATTTTTTTTTTAATAAATCCTTTATTTTAACACTAAAAGACAAGTTCAGTCATCAACACTGTCACTGTACTTCTTATATATGTGACTTACATGTTTCTATCTATCTAATCTATGTGTGATTCTCTATTCTTTCTATTCTAAAATGTCGGGGACCGCTGCTGAAATGCCGGCCGGCTTTTTTAAAGAGACGGTGCATGAAAACACTATTATTTTTTTTAATAAATCCTCTAACACTAAATGACAAGTACATTAAGCAACACTGTCACTGTACTTCTTATATATGTGACTGACATGTTTCTATCTATCTAATCTATGTGTGATGCTCTATTCTTTCTGTTATAAATTGTCGGGTACCAGTGTATGCCCCTGCTGAATTGCCGGCTTTTCATGTAATACATTCTACATTATTCTTAGTTGTTCCTTCATGTAGAATTAACCTAAAAGGAAATAAAGTGTTTATTTTTATTCCGATATTTGTGTCCAATTGACTTGCATTGGTTTCCGATATCGGAATCGGCGATATACGATATTTTTTGGGTATCGGTCCGATCCGATATTTCCCGATATCGGAAGGTATCGCTCAACACTTGTCAAGAGGGAAATAATTCAAGCCCATCTACCCCAATAAACTCCCCCAAAAAGTAAAAAAATAATTTATAAATAAAATACCAGACAAAGGTTAAGTTTAACATTTTAATGCAATTTAAGTACCGTAGGATCCACGTAAATAAAGCAGTCTATTGCTTAACATCCTTTTCATGCAGGTACCTACCTAGTAAAATAGTGGATGATATGGACATTGATGTTGTTACCTTGCTGCTGAAGACTGTATCTGAAGCCAAGCGTTCATAGCTGCCACTGAAAACGCTCTAGGATATTACATGTATAACATTCCTGCGAGCCACTGAGATGTACTATGTTATAAGCAGTTTATGATGTGTAATAAACTGCTGGACTTCAGATTACCGGAAAACATTGCATGTGTGCTTTAATTGACCCGGTGAAGTGAGTGCCCCTCAACATGATCAATAGCGCTACCTCACAACTATAAGATGGACCCCGATCTTATGAAAAATATTTTTTTCCTATTTTCCACCCAGAAATTTGGAATGAGTCTTATGGTCTGAAAAATATGGTACATGTCAAGCCAATAATATAGGCAAGTTGTTGTTTGAGAAAAAAATAAATACCACAGCAAACAACATGGGAGCTGCTAGCCAGTGCTGCTGTTGCAGATCCCCAAAAAGGGATAATTTTTTCACTCTTATATGAGAAGCCATTGTTTCTTAAATTGTATGACACTACATCTGTTTCTGTCCCTTAAATAAATGGAAAGCCTTTGTACAGCTTATGAAAAATGATCAGTTCTTCATTTAGCAAATAAGAAAGCACATGATACTCTCCAAACAAGAATAATTTGTGCGCCAACCCCTGTGTAAATGCCACGGCTTCTTCCCTTTTCATCTCTTATTTATAAGCACTAGGAAGGTAGATATCGGCGTTCAAAAAGGGATAATTTTTTTTAAAGTACTTCAAATTTAAGTAGCCTAAAAAGGTTAGTATGAGTTTAAATCCATATTTCCCATGCCAGATACGCTTAGGTCACTTGCACATTAGTACAGTTTGTTTTCGTTAAAGAGTTCAAAAGTAGTGATGGGCGAGCACTAAAATGCTCGAGTGCTCGATGCTTGGGTCGAGCAAATTGGAATGCTTGGGTGCTAGACCCGACCAATGAGCCCAATGCAAGTCTATAAGAAACTTGAGCATTTTTCATGAGGCTGCAGAGGGCCTAAAAATTGCCCAAATGGATCGGAACTGTGCTTAAAAGAGTGGGTCTTCTATACTGTTATTGTGTATGCAGTGAGTGGCAGGGCTGCCCAAAATTTGGACGCACCCCAATACCCCTTTGAAAATTTGTATGCACTCCAATACCCCTTTGAAGAGACTTAGAGGGGGGCCTCCTGAAAACAATGTTTTCATTATTAGGAAGTGGGTCTCCAATACTGTTTGCCTAGGCAGTGAATGCAAGGGCTGCCAAAAATTTGGAGGCACTCCAATGTCCCTTGGAAAAGAAGTAGAGGAGAGCCTCTTGAAAACAATGTTCCCATTATTAGGAAGTGGGTCTCCCATTGTGTTTACCTATACAGTGAATGCAAGGGTTGCCAAAAATTTGGAGGCACTCCAATGCCCATTGGAAGAGACATGGAGGTCAAAGGGCCTACTCAAAACAATTTTCCCATTGTTAGGAAGTGGGTGTCCCCTAGTGTTGGCCTATGCAGTGAATGCAAGGGCTGCCAAAAATTGGGAGGCACTCCAATGCCCCTTGGAAGAGATGTACAGGGCCTCATGAATAAATATTCCCATTATTAGGAAGTGGGTCTCCCGTAGTGTTGGCCTATGCAGTGAATGAAAGGGCTGCCAAAAATGGCACTCCAATGCACCTTGGAAAAGACATGGAGGAGGGCCTCATAAAAAAATGTTCCCATTAGAAAGGAGCGGGTCTCCTTTACTTGTAATACCCATGCACTAAATGTATGGGCTGACAAACATTTAGCCCTGGGGGGTATGCATGAACATACTGTATACATTTTTTTTAAGGGCATCATAAACATTACAAAAAAATTATATGGGTGTTGCATCACGGACCACGGTCACCATATTGATATGGTGGTGGAGGATGAGGATGAGGAGAAGGAGGAAGACAAGAGCAAATAGCCAAAATCAGGAAGCGTATACCCATGTGTGGGTGTGAAAAGGTGCATGGGTATACACCTCCAAAATAAAGACACTGGATTTGAGTTTATGTTACGCTGCTATCATTTGGTGGTGTTGAGAAGTCTGGCCCAATCCAGCCCTTGTTCATTTTTATAAGAGTCAGCTTGTCAGCATTTTCAGTTGACAGGCGGATGCGCTTATCAGTTATAATTCGACCAGCGGCACTTAAAACCCGCTCTGATAAAACGCTAGCGGCAGGGCAGCCCAGGACCTCCAAGGCGTAGTGTTAAAATAATGGTTCAGTTCTAACATCATCTTTAAGAAATCTTGTTTTCCAGTTATTTAACCTTGATACAGGAGATTTTGTTTTTCTTTTTCCTAATTACAAGGTTAACCTTTATACACAGTTAGGAGTTGGCTGACAGGGTCCATAATTATCATACTTGTCCTGTATCTGTCCACATGAACAATGTCCCAATATATCAAATCCAAGAAACTTCCTAAGTCTCCCTTAACCCGGACTGTACCCAAAGTTGATTATCAGCAGAACACTATATGTGTGAAAGGATGTTAGCTGTATCATACATCATGAATGTCTTGCAGATGTATTGACAAGCAATTGTTCTTTAATTTGTGTGTGCCAAAGATAGCATGTTACTTACATAATCTTTTATATTTTACAAAGTCCAACCCACCTTGATTAAGGGTATATAATCGGATGACATCTAATAATAAACAGGATTATTCTCTTGAGACAGTCTGTAGTGAGTGTCTTATTTGAAAGCGTCCTTTATCTAAGAGATCTCTATAACTAATCTATTTATCTACCTGAGAAGAAGTAAGATCCCCTCTCGTCTTCAACTGTTGGGGGCCCTTCAGCGAGATCTATTTTCTTTTTAACTTCGTCTGAGACTGAACAACAGGTTTACCTCTATCCCGAACAGAAACAAACCCCTGCCGGGTAAGTGAGTGGCTTTAACACTCTAAGCATATTTCTCTCCGGGAGAGGTGGGGTCGACCTAGGTCAGTCTCCGGGGATCTTGAACGGAAAATCCTCAGGTAGCAATTTTTTTTATTTATTTAATACATTTATATATATATATATATAATTTCTAACAATTTCACAGAAATATAATGCTACTAATTTAAATAATATATTGTATTCCTGCATTTTTGCATTCATTAACCATTTCACCCATTTCATATATACTACTTCTACCTCATTTACTTTAATACCCAAATATTGCTGCTTCTAACTTAACTAACGGTCATACTAAGTATAACTGTGTTAAGTACATGTTATATATATAGTGAAAAGGTACGAGATATAAATGATTAGATGACGTGTGCCGAATGCATATGTAGCACACTTATTAGCAAATACTACAAGGGAGCTATCACACGCATCTTAGGTAGCTGTGAGATCAGCGTTGAATCTGAGGGGTGGGGATTACGGCAGGAAGATAATACATTCTTTACATTGGTATACGCGAATATTAACAGTCATGGTTTTGTAGAACCTTATACCATTTATGAATATTGTGATATTGATCTAGCTGGAGTAATAAATAGAATCCAGGATTCACAGGATATAAAATTATTTTGCCCAGTTGCCCAGAAAATTTTAATAGGAATTGGAGTACAAGAAGTGCTGTGGTGGAGAATGAGGAAGTGTTAATGATTGAAGTGGTGATTAAGAGAAATGAATAATTGATAAGCTGGAAAGGCATACATGACTTGTGAAAAGTGTTTGTGCTCGGTTACAGTAGTGAGAAAGCGAAAGCCTTGTCGTAGCGATACTGCTTGGTTTCTGGAGAGGATAAATTTGCACCCTGTGAATGCATACTGGTACAGAAGAAATAACAATACATGTCATGCTTTCCCGTGCCATATTGTACTGCACCCCCACACTATAGGCAAGGAGTGGCAGTACACTGTAGAGAATAGATGGTATATGCCCGTGTGGCAGCATACTGTTACTCATGATAGTTATCTTGCCAACATTGGCACAACCTCAAGGACAGACGTAGGATACTTCTCTAGTGGAGACTCTGAACCAGATATATGAAGAATTTATAGCGATTGTCTTTGGAGCAGTTTTGTTTGTAATACTCTACATTTATTTGTTTAGACGAATTTATCTCAGCATCAGAGCAGAGCAAAGAGTTGGGGTTCAGCTCATAGCCCTCGAATCAGGGGTAACTGGCTAACGTAGAAGACCAGTTGATCCAGCTGATTGTGTAGCAGGATACTGAAGACAGGGGTCGCGACCCTTGACAGGTTCTGTTATGGGTGCTCGAATCTCCAGATCAGGGAATAAGGATTTGAGGTGCACCATGTGTGATCTGGTGAGAATGGAGCATGGCAGGGCAGCAGTAAAGGATGCAACAAGGATATTGAGAAGGGCTGGTATGCCAGCCAAGGGATGTCTTGATGCTGAGACATGGAAACGGTTCAGTCAGGAACATTCAGAATGGATTGATAAGCATGGGTATGGAGCGCAGGTTGCAGCCTGGCTGAGGACTAGCGAGAGACATCATCCCCTTTTAATTTTCCGTTATTTCCAGTGAAAAAGAAGCAAAACGTGGGCCAGCCGGTAGGCAACCATATGGTCCATAGTACCAAATCCACATACCCTATTGAATCAAATTCCATCTAATGCAAAATTTTTCACAGTAATTGATCTCAGTAATGCTTTCTTCTCAGTGCCAATAGATGATGAGAGCCAGCTGCTGTTTGCCTTCACCCATGGAGGAAAGCAGTATTGCTGGACCCAGTTGCCTCAGGGGGGAGCAACTTCTCCCTCCGTGTTCTCAGAGGCAATGGCAGAAGTACTTCTGTCTTGGCATCCTGAGAATCAAGACATTCAGCTACTTCAGTATGTGGATGATCTACTGTTGTGTACCACAAGTAAGGATGTATGTTTAAAAGAGACATTGTCTTTGCTAATCTTCTTGTACCACGAAGGTTGCAAGGTATCCAAGGAAAAACTGCAGATTGCAAAGGAAAGAGTAGTGTTCTTAGAACATTGTATCTCTTTCCAACTTAAACATATCACTCCAGAAAGAAAGAAGGCAATTAGCCAGGCCATAGAACCAGCAACTTCCAGCGCCCTAAGAACCTTCCTAGGGCTGGTCAGCTATTGTAGAGAGTCGATTCCTTCTGCATCTGCCATGATGCAGCCCCTATTTGACGTGCTCTCTGCATGCAATAAGGGTCAGCTTTATTTGCTGACCCTAGAAGCAAAACAGGGGTTTCAAATGCTCAAGGACGCCATTCTCTCAGCACCAGCACTAAGAATCCACAACTACGGCCTACAATTTTTTCTTTTCTGTCATGAATCAGGGGGGCATGCTAAAGGCGTGCTCACCCAAAAACATGGAGGTAGACATCATCCTCTGGGATACTGCTCTGCTCAGCTCGATGTTGTTGCAAAGGGGGCACCCTCATGTATCAGAGCGGTAGCTGCGTGTGCAATGCTGAAGGAGAAGGTTTCAGATCTTGTGCTGGACAATGCACTAGAAATACAAGCTCCCCACTCAGTGCAGGAGCTTCTGCTTCAGGCCAGGACAAAACACCTGTCTATGAGCAGATTGACAAAGTACAAAGTGGCATTATTGACTCCCCCAAATGTTACTATCTGTAGGTGTACAACTCTCAATCCTGCCACATTAATACCCGAGACAACTGACGATGAGACATTACACTTTGAGCATAATTGCTTTAAGTTAAAGGACGGAGAAATTAAACCACTGGCCAATGTACAAGAAACACCAATTTCCGAGGCTGACTTAGAGCTATATGTAGATGGCTCCCGATTCCACCAAGATGGGAAGCCCCACGCAGGCTATTCGATAGTCAGCCAAAATGAAGTATTGTAAAGTGTAGCACTGCCTCCTAGAATGTCTGCCCAAGAAGCTGAACTAAAAGCACTCGCTGAAGCGTGTATAATGGCAGAGCATAGAGTTGCGAATGTCTTTACTGACAGTCACTACGCATTTGGCATTTGCCATGATTATGGTCCCATATGGAAAAGTAGAAAGTTTATTGGTTCTTCTGGTAAACCCATAAAGAATGCAGAAGCAGTAGCTTAACTCCTCAGAGCATTGGAGTTGCCAAAACAAGTTGCTATTGTAAATGTACAAGCCCACACCAAAGAGTGCACAAAAGAGGCTGGGGGAAACAGGAGGGCGGACGCAGCTGCAAAAGCTGCAGCCCTGTTACCCCTCCCAGTAGAAACATACACTGTGCAAGTGTCTGGGAGTGTGGATTTGGATCTTTTGCAGAGCCTACAGGATCAGGCCGCTGCACCAGAAAAAGAAGAATGGATGAAACGCTCAGCTAAACAGGGAAAGTAGGACTGTGGAGAGCAGATAGTAAATACTGTCTGCCGAGATCCCTGTACTTTATGATGTGCACTCTTTCTCATGGAACAACACATCAGTCCAAGGATGCAATGGTAAGTCTGGTAAAAACCTATTGGGTAGCACCAGGATTCCATTATGCTGCTGTTAAATTCGTACAGGGATGAATAATCTGTGCATGTCATAATGTGGGAAAAATGGTGAAGGTGCCACCATTGTACCTGTTTCAGCAACTTCAGATAGATTTCATACAGCTTCCAAGGGTGTGCACTTATGAGTACATGTGTTAGGCATCAGGTGTTTGCTGGATTTGAAACAGGTCCAGAACCTTCTATGGTCTCCCATGCTAGTCCAGCCAGGGCTGATGCTGCTCAGCATCTTCATCAGTCCCAACGCCTAGCTGGTCCACGAGACATACAGGTTGTCTCTCAGGTCTTTGTGCCTAGCAACATGAAGCATAGGTTGCAGAGGGAGACAGGGCTGCTAAAGCCTAAGTCCAGGTTTCTCTGTACTGAGCATGCCCGTGACATGGCGGACCGTGATTGGTGGTTTGGGTGTCAGCTCATCCGGTGACCTGGCACCGCTTGATTGGTCGCGGGTGATGTCACCAATGGTGCGACAGTGGGCAGGGCTTTATCTTTAAAAAGCCCGCCCACAAACATGGCGGCATGCTCTGATCATTGAGCAGTGATGGTGTTGTGTGGATGCTTGGTCATTTGAGCTCCACGTGTGCTTTAGTGGAAATAGGCAGGTTTAGTGGAAATAGGCAGGTAGCTTCGTCTGACTGTCTGGCTCCGACTAGGGGGTCGACATACACTCCGAGCAGTCTGCAGATGCCGTATTCCCGGTGCCGCCTGTAAGCCACGTTGAGTGATTCTCCTCAGTCTGGTAGCATGCCGGCTGAGAGCACTTACACGGCTGAGTCACACACGCATCCTAGCGCCAACTGTGTAGTCCCTGTGCTGCAACAGGATTACCGATACTTTATCACACATCTCTCGTGCAGTTAACGGAGATAGTGCGAATTCCTATTCCCGCTCCGGTGTGCTGTAACACGACAGGGATTGTTATTTAAGTTGGTTGTTTTACCTTCTCACCCGGAAGGTGTTCGGCAGCAGTACACCAGGCTGCATCGCGGACCCCGGGGTCGGTTGCGATCAATTATAATAAAGTTGTTTGCAACCGTCCCCGTAACAGTATCAGAGCGCCAGGGTCTTGCCGAACTTGGCTGACAACCAGCAACTGCAGCGCTATATACAGCAGCTTGAGGCCAGACTTAGGACTCTGGAGCAGGCTGACCCAGTAGCTGATATCACTGCAGTAGCTACCCAGGCGGCTTCTCAAGCAGTCAATCTGGTTAACTCAGCTGCGATAAATGCTGCGGCAGCTGCAATTGCTCCATTACCCTGTTTTGCTCTCCCGGAAAAATTTTCTGGTGACAGCAGATTTTGCAGAGGTTTCAGTAACCTATGCTCCATTCAATTGGAGATGATGGAGGCACGGTTCCCCTCCGAAAGGGCCAAAGTGGGTTATGTCATCTCGTTACTCTCCCACAGGGCTCTGGAGTGGGCTACACCTCTGTGGGAGCGCAATGACCCAGTAGTGGCTAATGCGGGTCTCTTTCTTAATGCCCTAAAGAGTGTTTTCCTAGGTCCTCAGGTCACGCATTATACGGCTCTTAAGCTTCTTGCGCTGGTCCAGGGTTCGGTCACCGCCAGCCACTATGCCATCCAATTCAGAACCTTAGCGGCTGAATTGGATTGATCTGAGTGGTCTTTAATCACGGTATTCTGGAAGGGTCTGGCTGGACATATTAAAAATGCTCTATCTACCAGAGAGATTCCAACCTCCCTGGAGGAGTTAATATATCTCGCTAACCGAATAGATTTGCATCATGCAGAACACAAGTTAGAGCTGGAGGTCGCCAGACCTCAGTATCGGTTGGCACGATCCTTCTCTAGACAAATTTCCAAACCTGCAACTCCCGACCCGGAGCCTGAGGCTATGGATATATCCCGAACTGAGTTTAGCTCTTCTCGTTCCCGACCTGCACATCTCTTGGAGTCCCCCATTAATAAGGGTTCCAAGCAGTCGGGTAAACGAGTGTGTCTAACCACCGTTGGAGGAGGTGTGTTAGATTCTGGGGCTTCTTCCTCCAAATTATTGTATAAGGTGACATTGTCCTGTGGAGCATCCTCAGTTACTGCCAAGGCGTGGGTGGATTCTGGCGCCGATGGCAATTTTTTGTCATCTACGTTTGCCCAGAGGCATGCCATCCCTATAGAGTTAGTGCCAAGACCAATGAGCATTAAGGTATTCAACGGTTCACTCCTGGACACTCAAATCTCCCACCAGTCGATTCCTCTCACCATACAGTTTCCTCAGGGTCACCGGGAGGTTATCTCCTTTCTTATTATTCCCGGTGGATTAGATGAGGTGTTATTGGGTCTTCCATGGTTACGTTGTTACACTCCACACATTGACTGGAATACGGGGAGAATTTCTTCCTGGAGTGAGAATTGTGTGTCTCAGTGTATGGTTACAGTCACCCGGAGGGTAGTCTCTGACCCTTCTACCGTTGTGGCCTCAGTGCCCTTAAACCAGGTTCCTTCGGGGAGGACGTTCGTTCCTCCTAATCTTCAAATTGAGGTGCTCTCCTGGGCTCATGCCCCTAAGATCGGAGCCCATCTTGGGGTCAAAAGTACCACAAAGTCCCTTCAACGGTCCTATTGGTGGCCCCGGTGGCGCCAGGACGTTAAGGAATATGTTCTTGCGTGTGCCTTCTGTGTGAGAGATAAATCTTCCCGTCAAAGTCCGGCTGGCCTTCTCCACCTGTTACCCGTGGCGGACTCCACAGATAGAGAGTCGTCTGACACTCTTCGTCATCCTGCTTCCGTATTCTATTCGGGCGACAAAGTGTGGCTCACGGCTCGCAATACTAAAGTATGCGGGGAATCTGCTAAGTTTGCCCCCTGCTTTATTGGTCCTTTCAAAATTTTGGCCCAAGTAAACTCTGTAATGTACCGGTTACAGTTACCACGACACCTGAGGAGTCACAACAATTTCCATGTGTCGCTCCTTAGACTCGTTCACCTGACAAAACTCGCTGAACCCCAACCTGCTACAGACACCAGGGGTGATAATCTCGAGGTGCAGGCTATTATGGGGTCTAGGATGGTTCGTGGGAAAAATGGTTTCCCAGTACACTGGAGGGGAAATGGACCTGAGAATCATCCCTGTGAACCGGTGGACCACATTCATGCTCCCCTGTTCGTTGAGGAAAATGAGTGTCAAGTGGAGGGGGATGTTAGCAGGGGGGATAATGTTAGGTGTCATGCGTTTGCTATATTTGAAATGGCCAGACAATGTGAACTGAGGTCTAAGATGGCAGACATACAAGAAACAGAGGCATGTTCACACTAGCAAAAAAGAAGCAAGACAAAAATATATCTCATACCCTACCATAATTATATATAAATGTAAAGCAAAATTGCATAATAAATATAGGGTACTTAGTGAACTATTTTTGATCAAAAAAAGTATACAAGCCGTCCCACCAGCGGCAAGGTGACCCTAAATTGGGACGGTACCTATACTGCCTATATTAAAAACCTTACTGTATATCAAAGTTGAAGTAATGCATATAAAAGGGTAGACAAATAGGACCGGGTCCCAACTCCAGACCACCTAGGCCCGTGGTAAGCTACATATATACCAATCAGCTCAACAAAGGGCATGCCACACCCTTAAATTGCACAGAATGCAAACAAGTCAAAAAACCAGACAATGTGAACTGAGGTCTAAGATGGCAGACATACAAGAAACAGAGGCATGTTCACACTAGCAAAAAAGAAGCAAGACAAAAATATATCTCATACTCTGCCATAATTATATATAAATGTAAAGCAAAATTGCATAATAAATATAGGGTACTTAGTGAACTATTTTTGATCAAAAAAAGTATACAAGCCGTCCCACCAGCGGCAAGGTGACCCTAAATTGGGACGGTACCTATACTGCCTATATTAAAAACCTTACTGTATATCAAAGTTGAAGTAATGCATATAAAAGGGTAGACAAATAGGACCGGGTCCCAACTCCAGACCACCTAGGCCCGTGGTAAGCTACATATATACCAATCAGCTCAACAAAGGGCATGCCACACTCTTAAATTGCACAGAATGCAAACAAGTCAAAAAACCAGACAATGTGAACTGAGGTCTAAGATGGCAGACATACAAGAAACAGAGGCATGTTCACACTAGCAAAAAAGAAGCAAGACAAAAATATATCTCATACCCTACCATAATTATATATAAATGTAAAGCAAAATTGCATAATAAATATAGGGTACTTAGTGAACTATTTTTGATCAAAAAAAGTATACAAGCCGTCCCACCAGCGGCAAGGTGACCCTAAATTGGGACGGTACCTATACTGCCTATATTAAAAACCTTACTGTATATCAAAGTTGAAGTAATGCATATAAAAGGGTAGACAAATAGGACCGGGTCCCAACTCCAGACCACCTAGGCCCGTGGTAAGCTACATATATACCAATCAGCTCAAAAAAGGGCATGCCACACCCTTAAATTGCACAGAATGAAAACAAGTCAAAAAACCAGACAATGTGAACTGAGGTCTAAGATGGCAGACATACAAGAAACAGAGGCATGTTCACACTAGCAAAAAAGAAGCAAGACAAAAATATATCTCATACCCTACCATAATTATATATAAATGTAAAGCAAAATTGCATAATAAATATAGGGTACTTAGTGAACTATTTTTGATCAAAAAAAGTATACAAGCCGTCCCACCAGCGGCAAGGTGACCCTAAATTGGGACGGTACCTATACTGCCTATATTAAAAACCTTACTGTATATCAAAGTTGAAGTAATGCATATAAAAGGGTAGACAAATAGGACCGGGTCCCAACTCCAGACCACCTAGGCCCGTGGTAAGCTACATATATACCAATCAGCTCAACAAAGGGCATGCCACACCCTTAAATTGCACAGAATGCAAACAAGTCAAAAAACCAGACAATGTGAACTGAGGTCTAAGATGGCAGACATACAAGAAACAGAGGCATGTTCACACTAGCAAAAAAGAAGCAAGACAAAAATATATCTCATACCCTACCATAATTATATATAAATGTAAAGCAAAATTGCATAATAAATATAGGGTACTTAGTGAACTATTTTTGATCAAAAAAAGTATACAAGCCGTCCCACCAGCGGCAAGGTGACCCTAAATTGGGACGGTACCTATACTGCCTATATTAAAAACCTTACTGTATATCAAAGTTGAAGTAATGCATATAAAAGGGTAGACAAATAGGACCGGGTCCCAACTCCAGACCACCTAGGCCCGTGGTAAGCTACATATATACCAATCAGCTCAACAAAGGGCATGCCACACCCTTAAATTGCACAGAATGCAAACAAGTCAAAAAACCAGACAATGTGAACTGAGGTCTAAGATGGCAGACATACAAGAAACAGAGGCATGTTCACACTAGCAAAAAAGAAGCAAGACAAAAATATATCTCATACCCTACCATAATTATATATAAATGTAAAGCAAAATTGCATAATAAATATAGGGTACTTAGTGAACTATTTTTGATCAAAAAAAGTATACAAGCCGTCCCACCAGCGGCAAGGTGACCCTAAATTGGGACGGTACCTATACTGCCTATATTAAAAACCTTACTGTATATCAAAGTTGAAGTAATGCATATAAAAGTGTAGACAAATAGGACCGGGTCCCAACTCCAGACCACCTAGGCCCGTGGTAAGCTACATATATGCCAATCAGCTCAACAAAGGGCATGCCACACCCTTAAATTGCACAGAATGCAAACAAGTCAAAAAACCAGACAATGTGAACTGAGGTCTAAGATGGCAGACATACAAGAAACAGAGGTATGTTCACACTAGCAAAAAAGAAGCAAGACAAAAATATATCTCATACCCTACCATAATTATATATAAATGTAAAGCAAAATTGCATAATAAATATAGGGTACTTAGTGAACTATTTTTGATCAAAAAAAGTATACAATCCGTCCCACCAGCGGCAAGGTGACCCTAAATTGGGACGGTACCTATACTGCCTATATTAAAAACCTTACTGTATATCAAAGTTGAAGTAATGCATATAAAAGGGTAGACAAATAGGACCGGGTCCCAACTCCAGACCACCTAGGCCCGTGGTAAGCTACATATATACCAATCAGCTCAACAAAGGGCATGCCACACTCTTAAATTGCACAGAATGCAAACAAGTCAAAAAACCAGACAATGTGAACTGAGGTCTAAGATGGCAGACATACAAGAAACAGAGGCATGTTCACACTAGCAAAAAAGAAGCAAGACAAAAATATATCTCATACCCTACCATAATTATATATAAATGTAAAGCAAAATTGCATAATAAATATAGGGTACTTAGTGAACTATTTTTGATCAAAAAAAGTATACAAGCCGTCCCACCAGCGGCAAGGTGACCCTAAATTGGGACGGTACCTATACTGCCTATATTAAAAACCTTACTGTATATCAAGGTTGAAGTAATGCATATAAAAGGGTAGACAAATAGGACCGGGTCCCAACTCCAGACCACCTAGGCCCGTGGTAAGCTACATATATACCAATCAGCTCAACAAAGGGCATGCCACACCCTTAAATTGCACAGAATGCAAACAAGTCAAAAAACCAGACAATGTGAACTGAGGTCTAAGATGGCAGACATACAAGAAACAGAGGCATGTTCACACTAGCAAAAAAGAAGCAAGACAAAAATATATCTCATACCCTACCATAATTATATATAAATGTAAAGCAAAATTGCATAATAAATATAGGGTACTTAGTGAACTATTTTTGATCAAAAAAAGTATACAAGCCGTCCCACCAGCAAGATATATTTTTGTCTTGCTTCTTTTTTGCTAGTGTGAACATGCCTCTGTTTCTTGTATGTCTGCCATCTTAGACCTCAGTTCACATTGTCTGGTTTTTTGACTTGTTTGCATTCTGTGCAATTTAAGGGTGTGGCATGCCCTTTGTTGAGCTGATTGGTATATATGTAGCTTACCACGGGCCTAGGTGGTCTGGAGTTGGGACCCGGTCCTATTTGTCTACCCTTTTATATGCATTACTTCAACTTTGATATACAGTAAGGTTTTTAATATAGGCAGTATAGGTACCGTCCCAATTTAGGGTCACCTTGCCGCTGGTGGGATGGCTTGTATACTTTTTTTGATCAAAAATAGTTCACTAAGTACCCTATATTTATTATGCAATTTTGCTTTACATTTATATATAATTATGGTAGGGTATGAGATATATTTTTGTCTTGCTTCTTTTTTGCTATATTTGAAATGGGTCCAGAACCTTCTGTGGTTGCCCTTTCCAGTTCAGCCAGGGCTGATGCTGCTCAGCATTGACGTCAGTCCCAACACCTAGCTGGTCCACGAGACGTACAGGTTGTCTTTTGGGTCTTTGTGCCTAGCGACATGAAGCATAGGTTGTGGAGGGAGACAGGGCTGCTAAAGCCTAAGTCCAGGTTTCTCTGTACTGAGCATGCCAATGACATGTCGGACCATGATTGGTGGTTTGGGTGTCAGCTGATCCGGTGACCTGGCACCGCCTGATTGGTCGCGGGTGATGTCACCAATGGTGTGACGGTGGGCAGGGCTTAATCATTAAAAAGCCCGCCCACAAACATGGCGGCGCGCTCTGATCATTGAGCAGTGATGGTGTTGTGTGGACGCTTGGTCGTTTGAGCTCCACGTGTGCTTTAGTGGAAATAGGCAGGTTTAGTGGAAATAGGCAGGTTAGTGGAAATAGGCAGGTTAGTGGAAATAGGCAGGTAGCTTTGTCTGACAGTCTGGCTCTGACTAGGGGGTCACCATACACCCCGAGCAGTCTGCAGACACCATATTCCCCGTGCCGCCTGTTAGCCACGTGGAGTGATTCTCCTCAGTCCGGTAGCATGCCGGCTGAGAGCACTTACACGCCGGCGTGAGTCACACACGCATTCGAGCGCCAACTGTGTAGTCCCTGTGCTGCAACAGGATTACAGAATCAGATACTTTATCTATCACACATCTCTCGTGCAGTTAAGGGAGATAGTGCAAATTCCTATTCCTGCTCTGGTGTGCTCTAACACAGAGGGGATTGTTATTTAAGTTGGTTGTTTTACCTTCTCACAAGGAAGATGTTCGGCAGCAGTCCACCAGGCTACATCGCGGACCCCGGGGTCGGTTGCATTCCATTATAATAAAGTTGTTTGCAACCATCCCCTTAACAATGTGCTTGTTTGTATTGACTTGTTTTCATCATGGCGAGAGGCCTGGCCAGTTGCAAAAGCTAATGCTAAAACAGTAGCTAAGAAACTACTCTCCGAAGTAGTGTGCAGATATGGAGTTCCTGAGGTAATAGAGAGTGACATGGGCAGCTATTTCACTTCTCAAGTCTGTCAGGAAATCTTGGATGCTTTAGGGATCCAACAGTCCTTCCACACTCCCTACCACCCACAAAGCAGTGCTAGGGTGGAAAGGCTGAATGGTGCACTCAAATCAAAGATACAAAAGGCAATGGCAGAAACTGGAAAGCCTTGGACTGAGTGTCCCCCTATAGCATTATACTCTGTCAGAGTAACCCCAATTAAAAAAGCTAGTCTCAGCCCATATGAGATATTGTTTGGGGGACCACCAAAGACCGGACTTTATTTTCCTCAACAATTGCATGCCTTACACTCAAATATGACATCATATGTAGGAGCTTTGCAAACTGTGTTACAACAGATTCATAACCGTGTTTTCAGTTCCATTCCAGATCCTTCCTCTTTGCAAGGCACACACAGCCTCGAACCCGGGGACTGGGTGACGATGCGGAAGCACATAAGAAAGAGCTTGGATCCACGATTTGAAGGACCTTACCAAATCCAATTGACGACACCTACGTTGGTAAAGGTGGAGGGAAAACCCACCTGGATCCAAGCTTCACACTGTAAGAAGTTCCACAGGAACTAAAGACAAAAGAATGGTCCTTGGGAAGTATTACCTTCTCTATATGTTTATATTACTCATGTCATTCCAAAGCAAAAGGGGTGATAAGATACCAAAGGAGTGGAACAATGAACAAACAAAACACTGGAGTAATAAGTTCATAAAATATCATGACTATGTAGCTCACGTTAGAAATCTTTCAAATTCTTGGATTTGCACTCATGCTCCCATAGCGGCAAAAACTATGCCCTATTTTGTAACCCCCATCCTTGAAGATGAAATACTTAGAGAAAGATGTATGCATTAAATTTTCCATCCCAAGAGAGTAAAACTTCAGCAGCTCTGCCAATCACGGGATGGACAAAGCAGCCTTGGTTTCAAGTCAATTTGACCAAGCAACAGGCTAATAAGGGTAAAAATAAAAACAATATATATGAATTTGGGGAATTTGATGGTGCCTGGATAAACAAGGAAAGTAACAAACATTATTTAGGAAAAATACCTGATCATCAATTGAAGCTTAGTTTCGCAGCCAAACATCCTGTCCCTTATAATATCAGTAAAGGCGGTCAACAATGTAAACCAACCTGCTTGGAAAGGTATATCCATAAAAATTGGACAAAAGAACACCTTTTCGCTTTAGGAGGCACCCACCAAAGGACATAAAAGGGAGCAATACATGTAGATGAAGAAACGAGGGAAGGCCAATTGGGAGATGGGGCTTCTGAAATGTCCATAAGTATTAACACCCAACCTCAATGTTTGGTTCTCCAATACTATAGAGCAGTTACAACCGACTTACATGATTCTTGGTACATTTGGTAACTATTTTTATGGCATTCCTGAATGAGTTTCAATTTCAGTTACCAAAGGGCGTCTATATAGTATGTGGGGACAAGGCCTATAAATAGATACCAAAGAGTGCAGAAGGCACCTGTACATTGGCTAGACTAGAACCCGCCACATGGGTTTGGGAAGATAGATATTTCCCTTATAAGAATGTGCCCAGCCATATACTTGCTAAAAGGAGTATAACTCCCCCCCCCCCGAGAAAACATCTCATGGGAACACCCTGGTATCTCAAAGCAGGAATGGTGTTAACTGGTCCCTTGGGGGTAACCTTTGGCACAATGAGAAATGCTCAGATGATAGAAGAGCTGGGAGACATTTTTGAAAATGTAACCGATTACTCATTTGATGCACTTAACGTTGAGTCCCCTTACATGAAACAACTGATAATGATCACTAATCAGCACTTAATGGTACTAGACTATCTCACTGCCTCCCAGGGAGGTTTTTGCCAGGTGGTCGGTCCAGCATGTTGCCATTTCATAGATCCCACTGGTTTAATGCAGGTTACACATGACATAGAGCAGGCCCAACGGATTAAGGAAGGTGTACGAAAAGCAAATGCATAAGATGATCTACCACTACTCGAATGGCTTTCTTGGATGAATCCTTTAAATCTATTTAAGGGAATAGGGGGATGGATAAGTGGTATCATACATGTCTTGATCCAGACTGTGTTTATAATAGTGGTAATTGCAATAATCATAAGGCTTTTTGTGATAATTAAAAAGAAAATTCTTGCTTCTAATTGTAAGTGTTTTCCAGGTAAAACCCGAAATAAAATTGATACAGACACGGAAGAGAAACAAACCCAAGTCATGGCAGCAATAATCACCGCAGTACAACGGGAATGCATCTTCTGCAATAAGATGACTGCAGCAGACTTATCAGATTGTATGTTCTGCGGAAAACTATTGGTCTGAAGTCAACCTCGGTAGCAAAGGATGGGACCTAATAGATGATGAACTTCCTGCAACTATCTTGTCTCAGACACTGGATCATATACCTTATAGTTATTATGTAATATATACACTACCGTTCAAAAGTTTGGGGTCACCCAGACAATTTTGTGTTTTCCATGAAAACTCATACTTTTATTTTTCAAATGAGTTGCAAAATGGATCGAAAATATAGTCCAGACATTGACAAGGTTAGAAATAATGATTTTTATTAGAAAGAATAATTTTCTCCTTCAAACTTTGCTTTCATCAAAGAATGCTCCCTTTGCAGCAATTACAGCATTGCAAACCTTTGGCATTCTAGCTGTTAATTTGCTGACGTAATCTTGAGAAATTTCACTCCATGCTTCCTGAAACCCCTCCCACAAGTTGGATTGGTATGATGGGAACTTTTTGCGTACCATACGGTCAAGCTGCTCCCACAACAGCTCAATGGGGTTGAGATCTGGTGACTGCGCTGGCCACTCCATTACATATAGAATACCAGCTGCCTGATTCTTCCCTAAATAGTTCATGCATAATTTGAAGGTGTGCTTTGGGTCATTGTCCTGTTGTAGGATGAATTTGTCTCCAATCAAGCGCTGTCCACAGGGTATGGCATGGCATTGCAAAATGGAGTGAAGGCCTTCCTTATTCAAAATCCCATTTACCTTGTACAAATCACCCACTTTACCAGCACCAATGCAACCCCAGATCATCACATTACCTCCACCATGCTTGACAGATGGCATCAGGCACTCTTCCAGCATCTTTTCAGTTGTTCTGCATCTCACAATTGTTCTTCTGTGTGATCCAAACACCTCAAACTTTGATTCGTCTGTCCATAAAACTTTTTTCCAATCTTCCTCTGTCCAATGTTTGTGTTCTTTTGCCCATATTAATCTTTTCCTTTTATTAGCCAGTCTCAGATATGGATTTTTCTTTGCCACTTTGCCCTGAAGGCCAGCATCCCGGAGTTGCCTCTTCACTGTAGATGTTGACACTGGCGTTTTGCGTGTACTATTTAATGAAGCTGCCAGTTGAGGAGCTGTGAGGCATCGATTTCTTAAACTAGAGACTCTAATGTACTTATCTTGTTGCTCAGTTGTGCAGCAGGGTCTCCCACTTTTCTTTCTACTCTGGTTAGAGCCTGTTTGTGCTATCCTCTGAAGGGAGTAGTACACACTGTTGTAGGAAATCTTCAGTTTCTTGGCAATTTCTCTCATGGTATAGCCTTCATTTCTAAGAACAAGAATAGACTGTCAAGTTTCACATGAAAGTTCTCTTTTTCTGGCCATTTTGAGTTTCATAGAACAAACAAATGTAATGCTCCAGATTCTCAAGTAACTCAAAGGAAGGTCAATTTTATAGTTTCTCAAATCAGCCAAACCATTTTCAGCTGGGCTAACAAACTTGTGCAAGGGTTTTCTAAGGTTTTCTAAAAATCCATTAGCCTTCTTACACAGTTAGCAAACACAATGTATCATTAAAACACTGGAGTGGTGGTTGTTGGAATTGGGCCTCTATACACCTATGTAGATATTGCAAAAAAAAACAAGACGTTTGCAGCTGGAATAGTCATTTACCATATTAACAATGTATAGAGGGTATTTCTGATTCATTTAATGTTAGCTTCATTGAAAAAAAATGTGCTTTTCTTTCAAAAATAATGAAATTTCTAAATGACCCCAAACTTTTGAATGGTAGTGTTTATATTCTCAAGTATACCATATGCTTATACACACACATATAAAATACTCCCTCCATACATATAGCAATGATTACTTAGTAAACTTATAGTTAAAGTAAGGGACAGTACGTCTGATAACAAATTAATCTGAATGGATGTGCCGCAGGACTGGCATCCCACTACAAATGACGGATTATCCCCGTGATGTTGTGAAGTAGTGTTAACTTGCAGGCCTAGGGAATAGGTAGGGACTTGAAGGACAGACACTTAGACAAGATGATAAAAAGAGGGGAATTGTTAAAATAATGGTTCAGTTCTAACATCACCTTTAAGAAATCTTGTTTTCCAGTTATTTAACCTTGATACAGCAGATTTTGTTTTTCTTTTTCCTAATTACAAGGTTAACTTTTATACACAGTTAGGAGTTGGCTGACAGGGTCCATAATTATCATACTTGTCCTGTATCTGTACACATGGACAATGTCAAGTGTTGAACGAGCACTAAAATGCTCAGGTGCTCGAAGCTCGGGCCGAGCTCGCCGTGATACTCGGGTGCTCGACCCGAGCAGCGAGCCCAATGTTAGTGTATGGGAGACCCGAGCATTTTTGCGGCGGCACCCCCGGCAGTCTGTAGAAAGCCTAGAAAGTGCCCAAAACTATAGTGACAGTGCTCAAAAGACATGGGGACAGCATGGGCATCACCCCAGGAAGCATTTCTGACCCCCAGGTCACTGCTGTCAACAACGTGGTCAGAGGTATTAAGCCACTTTTATGGGGTCACAAGAAAACGTTCAAAAACAAAACTGAAAGTTCTTTCCTGTGAAATATGTTAAGGAATTTCCTTTCCAGGGTAACGACTTGTGTATAAGGTAAAATAAATAACTAAAAACAAAAATACTCCTCCACACCTTGGGCTATGTTCACAAGTAGCATTTTTTATTTGTTTTTGCACTTCTGTATTGCTTTCCACCGTGACAAATGCATTCACCGGGAAATGTCATTTTAACATTTTACAACCTTATCTGGCCATGTGCTGTGTGACACATGCATACAGTGCTGAAAAGACATGGGAACAGCATGGGGAAGACCCCTGGAAGCATCTCTGACACCCAGGTCACTGCCTAAAAGTGTGCCCATCAGAAGTGATCCTTGCCGCATCAGAAGATACAGACTTGCAACTATCCCCGTGCAAGTCCTTCTCCCAGAGCAGTGTTCAATTGTACCTCCCCCAGTCCTTGCGATGCAAGTGCAAGTATGCAGCCAGCCACCCACCCACCCCCAAGCTGCAATAGCATACTGCTAGCTTGCTTAGGCATGTGGAGGCAGATGCCGGCCACCATGTCATGGCTGCGTCGGCGGCCTGGTATTCATACTCAGTCCCCAACCGCATGGCGGCCGGGTGTCCACACCTGGTCCCCAGCCGCCTGGGGGCAGCCGGGTGTCCATAAACGGTCCCCAGCCGCCCTTATTTCTCCTCTGAACTTTCCCCACACTTTTCTTAGCCTGGCCTGCATTAGGGCAGCATTAGACGAGCCCACCAGAGAACCAGACTCCTCCGGTGGGCCCTGGCTTCTCTATCATTGGAGTTGAGAGTGCAAAGGTGAGGAGCACGATGATGCTAGAAGTTAGCATCTGCTTTGTTTTCTTGGAATGCAAGCGTAAGTGTGCAACCTGCCACCCACCCACCCCCAGGCTGCAATACCATACTGCTTTCTTGCTTGCACTTGAAATTGGGCCTTTTAGGCATGTGGAGGTGGAATCAGGCTACCACGTCATGGCTGCATCGGCGGCCTGGTATCCATACTCAGTCCCCAGCCGCACGGCAGCCAGGGGGTCCACGCTCGGTCCCCAGCCACCAGGGAGCGGCCGGGTGTCCATACTCGGTCCCCAGCCGCTCTGCGGCCGGGTGTCCACACACGGTCCCCAGCCACCTGGGGGCAGCCGGGTGTCTATAAACGGTCCCCAGCCGCTCCTATTTCTCCTGTCAACTTCCCCCCACACTCTTTTCTTAGCCCGGCCTGCTTTAGGGCAGCATTGGATGAGCCCACCAGAGAACCAGACTCCTCCGATGGGCCCAGGCTATTCCATCAGGGGAGTTGAGAGTGCCAAGGTGAGGAGCATGATGATAGAAGTTAGCATCTGCTTTGTTTTCTTGGAATGCAAGTGTAAGTGTGCAGCCTGCCACCCACCCACCCCCAGGCTGCAATACCATACTGCTAGCTTGCTTGCACTTCAAATTGGGCCTTTTAGGCATGTGAAGGCGGAATCTGGCCACCACACCATGGCTGCGTCGGCGGCCTGGTATCCATACTCAGTCCCTAGCCGCCCGGCGGCCTCGTGTCCACGCTCGGTCCCCAGCCACCAGGGGGCGGCCGGGTGTCCATACTCGGTCCCCAGCCGCTCTGCGGCCGGGTGTCCACACACTGTCCCCAGCCGCCTGGGGGCAGCCGGGTGTCTATAAACGGTCCCCAGCCGCCCCTATTTCTCCTGTCAACTTCCCCCCACACACTTTTCTTAGCCCGGCCTGCTTTAGGGCAGCATTGGATGAGCCCACCAGAGAACCAGACTCCTCTGGGGGGCCCAGGCTTTTCCATCAGGGGAGTTGAGAGTGACAAGGTGAGGAGTATGATGATGATAGAAGTTAGCATTTGCTTTGTTTTCTTGGAAAGCAAGTGTAAGTGTGCAGCCTGCCACCCACCCACTCCCATACTGCAATACCATACTGCTAGCTTGCTTGCACTTCAAATTGGGCCTTTTAGGCATGTGAAGGCGGAATCTGGCCACCATGCCATGGCTGCGTCGGCAGCCTGGTATCCATACTCAGTCCCCAGCCGCCCGGCGGCCTCGTGTCCACGGTCAGTCCACAGCCGCTAGGGGGCGGCCAGGTGTCCATACTTGGTCCCCAGCCCCCCCGTGGCCGGGTGTCCACACACAGTCCCCAGCCACCAGGGGGCAGCCGTCTGTCCATAAACGGTTGCCAGCCGCCCCTATTTCTCCTGTCAACTTCCCCCCACACACTTTTCTTAGCCCGGCCTGCTATAGGGCAGCATTGGACGAGCCCACCAGAGAACCACACTCCTCCTGTGGGCCCTGACTTCTCCATCAGGGGAGTTGAGAGTGCCAAGGTGAGGAGCATGATGACGATAGAAGTTAGCATCTGCTTTGTTTTCTTGGAATGCAAGTGTAAGTGTGCAGCCTGCCACCCACCCACCCCCAGGCTGCAATACCATACTGCTAGCTTGCTTGCCCTTCAAATTGGGCCTTTTAGGCATGTGAAGGCGGAATCTGGCCACCACGCCATGGCTGCATCGGCGGCCTGGTATCCATACTCAGTCCCCAGCCGCCCGGCGGCCTCGTGTCCACGGTCGGTCCCCAGCCACCAGGGGGCGGCCGGGTGTCCATACTCGGTCCCCAGCCGCCCCCAGGCCGGGTGTCCACACATGGTCCCCAGCCACCTGGGGGCAGCCGGGTGTCCATAAACGGTCCCCAGCCGCCCCTATTTGAAGGACAGCCTAACCACAAACACGTGGACAACTGAATGTGGCCAGGGATGGTCCATCTCACGCCTTCACACTGGGTTAATATTGTGGAAGCCGGGACATTGTTGGACACTGGGATGCAACACGTCCTCCAGACATAAAGGATTGCGAGTCCTGGGTCAATCAGGCTTCAACACAAAGTTCAAAAGGTAGACTGCAGCAGTGGCCAGCCTCCTACACAACGAGTAAATTATTCATGATCATGAGGCCATCCATCTCCTTAGCTTTCTGTTCCTTGGAATGCAAGCGCATGTATGTAGTAGCGGCTAGGCCTGAGGTGGTCAGCGTTTTGGCGCACATCCTACCTCCTCCGAGGATTGCTGGATGTTTTCCTGCTACTATTCCAGTTATATGACTCCTGTTAAAACAAGCTTCAGGTGATGAATGATGGATGAGGTGGTAGCAAAGGAGAAAGAGCAGGAGGAACAGGGACCATTCACATCAATATCAGGCCAGTCAACCACACATGTCTTGTAGGATATGTTTCTGTACCAAAATGAGCGGTTCGTCTACACAGTTATAGGGCATACAGTGAGTGCAATGCCTAACAAAAATTTCGAGGCACTCCAATGCCCCTTGGAAGTGACTTGCAGGTCAGAGGGCCTTAACTAAACCATTTTTTCCATTTATAGCAACTGGGTCTCCTTTGCACTGTTGGCCTAAGCAGTGAATGGAAGGCTTTCCAAAAATTATGAGGATCTGCAATGGCCCTTGAAACAGATGTGGATTACAGCATACTAAAAACCTTCTACCCATTATTGGGGAGTGGGTCTCCCTTAGTGTTCGCCTATGCATTGAAAAGCAAAAGCTGACTAAAATTAGGAGGAAATGCAATGCCTGTTGGAAGAGTCATGGAGGTTAGAGTTAATTAAAAACAACATTTCCATGCCCCTTGGAAGAGCTGTGGAGTTCAGAATGGTTTAACAAGACAGTTTTAATGCCCCTTGGAAGAGACGTGGTGGTTACAGTAGCTTAACAAGACGGTTTTAATGCCCCATGGAAGAGACGTGGAGGTCACTGTAGCTTAACAAGACGGTTTTAATGCCCCTTGGAAGAGTGGTGGAGGTCGCAGTGGAAAAAAAAGACAATATAAATGCCCCTTGGAAGAGTGGTGGAGGTCCCAGAGGAATAAAAAGACAATATCAATGCCCCTTGGAAGAGTGGTGGAGGTCGCAGTGGAATAAAAAGACAATATCAATGCCCCTTGAAAGAGACGTGGAGGTCACAGTAGCTTAACAAGACGGTTTTAATGCCACTTGGAAGAGACGTGGAGGTCACAGTAACATAGTAACATAGTTTTTAAGGTTGAAGGAAGACTAAGTCCATCTAGTTCAACCCATAGCCTAACATGTTGATCCAGAGGAAGGCAAAAAAACCCATGTGGCCAACACTAAGCTCCACATTGGGGAAAAAAATTCCTTCCTGACTCCATACGACAATCAGACTAGTTCCCTGGATCAACGCCCTATCAAGGAATCTAGTATGCATAACCTGTAATATTATACTTTTCAAGAAAGGTATCCATGCCCTTCTTAAATTTTAATAGTGAATCACTCATTACAACATCATGCGGCAGAGAGTTCCACAGTCTCACTGCTCTTACAGTAAAGAATCTCCGTCTGTGATTATGATTAAACCTTCTTTCCTCCAGACGTAGAAGATGCCCCCTTGTACCTGTCTCTGGCCTCAGAGTAAAAACATCAGTAGAAAGGTCTTTGTACTGTCCCCTCATATACTTGTACATAGTAATAAGATCACCTCTTAGCCTTCTTTTTTCCACAGTAAATAACCCCAAGTGTAATAACCTGTCTTGGTATTGCAGACCCCCCAGTCCTCTAATAACCTTGGTCGCTCTTCTCTGCACCCTCTCTAGTTCAGCTATGTCTTTCTTATACACCGGAGACCAAAACTGTACACAGTATTATAAGTGTGGTCGCACTAATGACTTGTATAGAGGTAAAATTATGTTCTCCTCATGAGCATCTATGCCTCTTTTAATGCATCCCATTATTTTATTTGCCTTTTCAGCAGCTGCCTGACACTGGCCACTAAACGTGAGCTTGTCGTCCACCAATACACCCAGGTCTTTTTCAGTGACAGTTTTGCCCAGTGTTTTACAATTAAGCATATCATTATACATTTTATTTCCTCTGCCCAAGTGCATTACCTTACATTTATCCCCATTAAAGCTCATTTGCCATTTATCAGCCCAAGCTTCTAGTTTACATAGATCCTTCTGTAATATAAAATTGTCATCCTCTGTATTGATTACCCTGCAGAGTTTAGTGTCATCTGCAAATATTGAAATATTACACTGTATGCCCCCTACAAGGTCATTAATAAATATGTTAAAAAGAAGGAGGCCCAATACTGACCCCTGTGGTACCCCACTGTTAACTGAGACCCAGTCTGAGTGTTTTCCATTAATAACCACCCTTTGTTTCCTATCACTGAGCCAATTCTTAACCCACATACATATATTTTCCCCTATCCCCATTGTTCTGATTTTATGTATCAACTTTTTGTGTGGAACCGTATCAAAAGCTTTTGAAAAGTCCATATACACAACATCCACCGCACTTCCTTGGTCCAGTCCAGAACTTGCCTCCTCATAAAAACTGATCAGATTAGTCTGACAGGAGCGGTCCCTCGTAAACCCATGTTGATATTGGGTCATGAGGTTATTCTTCTTCAGATACTCTATTATAGCATCTCTTATTAAACCCTCCAGGATTTTACCCACAGTAGAGGATAAGCTTACTGGCCTATTATTTCCAAGTTCAGTTTTTGTCCCCTTTTTGAATATTGGCACCACATTTGCTATACGCCAGTCGTGTGGTACAGACCCTGTTATTATGGAATCTTTAAAGATTAAAAATAATGGTCTATCTATGACGTTACTTAATTCCTGCAGTACTCGCGGGTGTATCCCATCCGGGCCCGGGGATTTGTCAACTTTAGTGATTTTTAGATGCCGCCGTACTTCCTGCTGGGTTAAGCAAGTGACATTTAATGGAGAATTTTTGTTATCACTAATCATGTTTTCTGTCATGCGATATTCTTGTGTAAATACGGTTGAAAAAAAATCATTTAGCATATTGGCTTTTTCCTCATCCTCATCGACCATTTCACCCAGACTATTTTTAAGGGGGCCAACACTATCATTTTTTTAGTTTTTTACTATTTATGTAGTTAAAGAATATTGTGGGGTTATTTTTACTTTCTCTGGCAATGATTCTCTCTGCCTCAATCTTTGCTGCCTTGATTTGTTTTTTACATAATTTATTTAATTTTCTATATTTATTTAATGCCTCATCACTACCTAGTTCTCTAAATTCTTTCTTTTTGTCAATCATTGCGCCCCTTACAGCTCTATTTAGCCATAATGGTTTCCTCCTATTTCTAGCAGGTTTATTGCCAAAGGGTATATATTGTGCACAGGTCCTATTCAGGATGTTAATAAATGTCTCCCATTTGCTTTGTGTAGCTTTATGTCTCAGGATATCGTCCCATTTTATTGCACTAAGATCATCTCTCAACCGTTGGAAATTTGCCTTCCTGAAGTTTAATGTCCTTGTAACCCCTCTACTACACATCTCATTAAAGGTTACATGAAAATGTATTATTTTGTTATCACTATTACCTAAGTGACCCCCAACTCGTATATTTGATATGCGGTCTGGCCTATTGGTTAATATTTGGTCTAGCAGTGCCCCCCTTCTGGTTGGGTCCTGAACCAGTTGTGAAAAGTAATTGTCTCTCATAGTTGTCAAAAACCTATTACCTTTGCTTGAACTACATGTTTCTGTCCCCCCAATGTATTTCAGGGTAGTTGAAGTCTCCCACAATAATGACTTCTCCTTGAGTCGCTGATTCATCTATTTGCTTTACGAGGATATTCTCCGCTACTTCCATTATTTTAGGAAACTTATAACAAACAACATACCCCTTTCAGTAATTTATTATTTTTTCCCCCTCCCCTTATCTCCACCCACAGGGACTCTACATTTTCATTAGATTCACATATATCCTCCCGCAAGACTTGTTTTAAGGATGATTTTACATATAAACACACCCCCCCCTCGCTTGTTTGTACGGTTATTTCTGAACAGACTATAGCCCGGTAAATTAACTGCCCAGTCATGGCTCTCTTCCAGCCACGTCTCAGAAAACCCTACCATGTCATAATTATTTTCCAACAAAATTAATTCTAATTCCTCCATTTTGTTGGTGAGGCTTCTGGCATTAGTGTACATACATTTAATGTATCTCTCTGTACCTCTATTCCTTCTTACTTTATTGACTGTTCTAACCCAACCCCCAATTTCTTTATTTGTGCCCAGGTCACTATCTGCAGTATCTTCCCCACCTATAAAATGAATACCCCCCCCAATCCCTAGTTTAAACACTCCTCCAACCTTCCAGCCATTTTCTTCCCCAGCACAGCTGCACCCTCCTCATTGAGGTGCAGCCGGTCCCTAGCGTAGAGTCTGTAGCCTACTGAGAAGTTGGCCCAGTTCTCCAGGAACCCAAATCCCTCCTTCCTACTCCAGTTCTTGAGCCACTTATTTATCTCCCTAAACTCCCGTTGCCTCTCTGGTGTGGCACGTGGTACCAGTAGTATTTCAGAGAATACCACCTTGGAGGTCCTTGCTTTCAGCTTACAGCCTAATTCCCTGAAATCATCTTTAAGGACCGTCCACCTACCTCTAACTTTGTCATTTGTGCCAATGTGCACCATGACCGCTGGGTCCTCACCAGCCCCTCCCAATAATCTGTCAACCCGATCAGCGATGTGCCGGACTCGAGCGCCAGGTAGGCAGCACACTGTTTGACGATCCCTGTCTTTGTGACAGATTGCCCTATCTGTTCCCCTAATAATTGAGTCCCCCACTACCAGCACCTGCCTGCCCTGCCCTGCTCTCCTATTTCCCTCTATACTGGAGCTGACACTCCTCCGGCTTTCAGGGGACATGCCTTGCTTCAGCAGTGCCACCAATGTACCGTCACTCCCTTCATCTGCCAACTTTGCAAACTTATTGGGGTGTGCCAGATCAGGACTAGCCTCCCTGGCACTCTTCCCTCTACCCCCCCTTCTAACTGTCACCCAACTAGCGACCTCACTGTTCTGCAGCTCCCGACTACCACCCTCCCCAACATCTACCCCAGTGAGCTGCTGCTCAGTGAGCAGCAGACTCCTTTCCATATTGTCAATGGATCTCAGTGTTGCCAGCTGCTCATTTAGATCCAGCACCTGGGCTTCCAAACACACAACGTGCACACATCTCATGCAGCAGTAAGCAACCCCGACCGGCTGTTCAAGGAATGCATACATGTGGCAAGATGTACACTGTATAGCATTGTCAATAATGGAGCTCATTTTCTAATGGGGATTGCAATAGACAGAATGTTAAGTAAAAAGAAAAGTAAAGAATTAATAAAATACAAACGGCAATTCAGTCCAAAGTCCTCCCTTCCAAACTCCCTGAATCACAAGTCACTGAAAAACAAGTCACACACTTACTTTCGTTCGCACTTACGCTCTGGTCACACTCAGCTCGTTCACACTCGCAAACTAAGAGATTTAAAGAGGTTTTTTTTTTTTTTTCCCTTTTCCTGCAATGCACCCTACAGCTCAATGCACTTCCAAAGGACTGGATGCCCAACCAGCTGCCCCTTATAAACCCTTAATTATGACCCCTCACCCTTAATTAACCCCTTGTGACTATAGCTACACCTCAGGATTTTAGTGCAATGTAGTTAACCCTTAAATACACAGGTAGTAAACTGAGAAACTGTAAAACTGTAATGAGAAAATAGGTTTTAAAAAGTCCAATAAAATTAAACAGGTAGAAAAGCACTCAGCAGGTCACAATGCAGCAGCTCACCGCAATTCACACAGGTATTTTCTGCAGGATTCCCAAATACCTCTCCACTGAAAAACAAGTCACACACTTACTTTCGTTCGCACTTACGCTCCGGTCACACTCAGCTCGTTTACACTCGCAAACTAAGAAATTTAAAGAGGTTTTTTTTTTTTTTTTCCCCTTTTCCAGCAATGCACCCTACAGCTCAATGCACTTCCAAAGGGCTTAACAAGATGGTTTTAATGCCCCTTGGAAGAGTGGTGGAGGTCCCAGTGGAATAAAAAGACAATATCAATGCCCTTTGGAAGAGTGGTGGAGGATGCAGTGGAATAAAAAGACAATATCAATGCCCCTTGGAAGAGTGGTGGAGGTCACAGTAGCTTAAAAAGACGGTTTTAATGCCCCTTGGGAGAGTGATGGAGGTTGCAGTGGAATAAAAAGACAATATCAATGCCCCTTGGAAGAGTGGTGGAGGTCGCAGTGGAATAAAAAGACAATATCAATGCTCCTTGGAAGAGACGTGGAGGTCACAGTAGCTTAACAAGATGGTTTTAATGCCACTTGGGAGAGACATGGAGGTCACAGTTGCTTAACAAGACGGTTTTAATGCCCCTTGGAAGAGTGGTGGAGGTTGCAGTGGAATAAAAAGACAATATCAATGCCCCCTGGAAGAGACGTGGAGGTCACAGTAGCTAAACAAGACGCTTTTAATGCCCTTGGAAGAGTGGTGGAGGTCGCAGTGGAATAAAAAGGCAATATCAATGCCCCTTGAAAGAGATGTGGAGGTCACAGTAGCTTAACAAGACGGTTTTAATGCCCCTTGGAAGAGCTGTGGAGTTCAGAGTGGTTTAACAAGACGGTTTTAATGCCCCTTGGAAGAGTGGTAGAGGTCGCTGTAGCTTAACAAGACGGTTTTAATGCCCCTTGGAAGAGTGGTGGAGGTCGCAGTGGAATAAAAAAACAATATAAATGCCCCTTGGAAGAGTGGTGGAGGTCCCAGTGGAATAAAAAGACAACATTAGTGCCCCTTGGAATAGTGGTGGAGGTCGCAGTGGAATAAAAAGTCAATATCAATGCCCCTTGAAAGAGACGTGGAGGTCACAGTAGCATAACAAGACGGTTTTAATGCCCCTTACAAGAGCCATACAGTACAGCATCTTAAAAACATTATTCCCATTATTGGGGAGTGAGTCTCCCATATTCTTTACTTATGCCTTACAAACAAAAGCTGCCAAAAAATTTGGACGGAGGAACTTGCAATGCCCCTTACAAGAGCCATGCAGCACAGCATATTAAAAACATTATTCCCATTATTGGGGAGTGGGTCTCCCATAGTGTTTGCCTATGCCTTCCAAGCAAAAGCTGCCAAAAATTAGGAGGAAATGCATTGCCCGTTCGAAGAGTCATGGAGGTTAGAGTTAATTAAAAACTACATTTCAATGCTCCTTGGAAGAGCTGTGGAGTTCAGAGTGGTTTAACAAGACGCTTTTAATGCCCCTTGGAAAAGTGGTGGAGGTCGTAGTAGCTTAACAAGATGGTTTTAATGCCCCTTGGAAGAGACGTGGAGGTCACAGTAGCTTAACAAGATGGTTTTAATGCTCCTTGGAAAAGTGGTGGAGGTCACAGTAGCTTAACAAGACGGTTTTAATGCCCCTTGGAAAAGTGGTGGAGGTCGCTGTAGCTTAACAAGACGGTTTTAATGCACCTTACAAGAGCCATACAGTACAGCATCTTAAAAATATTAATCACATTACTAGGAGTGGGTCTCCCACAGTCTTTGCTTATGCCTTCCAAGCAAAAGCTGACAAAAATAAGGATGGAGGAACTTTTAATAATGGCAACACGGTCCACGGTCAACCTGGTGGTATAGTGGTGGTGGAGGCTGAGGATAAGGAGAAGAACATAAAACAGCCAAAATGAGGAAGCGTATACCCATGTGTGGATGTGATGCGGTGCATGTGAATACACCTTCCAAAATAGCACAGTGGACTTGACTTTATGTTACTCTGCTGTCATTTGGTGGTGATGAGAAGTCTGGCCCAATCCAGCCCTTGTTCATTTTGATAAGGGTCAGCTTGTCAGCATTGTCAGTTGACAGGCGAGTGCGCTTATCAGTTATAATTCCCTCAGCGGTACTTAAAACACGCTCCGATAACACGCTAGCGGCAGGGCAGGCCAGGCCAGGACCTCAAAGGCGTACAGAGCAAGTTTATTCCAAGTGTCCAGCTTGGATACCCAATAATTAAAAGGCACAGAGGAATCACGGAGGACGCTGGTACGGTCGGCAAGGTACTCCCTCACCATCTTTTGAAACTTTCCACTCCTTGTGAGAGTACCCCACACCTCAGGGTCTGTCCGAAGGGAGGGTCTGAGAAAACTGTCCCAGAACGTTGACAGTGTTCCCCTGCCTCTGCTGGATTGGAGTTGCGTCTCTCTCGCCTGTACGCCTTGGTTGGGCAACAAACTGTGACCTTTGTCACTAGCTTGTTCTGATGGGAATTTTTTTAACAGTTCTGCAGCAAGGGCCTTCTGGTACTGCCCTATTTTTGTAGACCTCTCCACCTCAGGAATAAGAGAGTGAAAGTTCTCCTTGTAGCGGGGGTCTAAATGTGTCACCAACCAGTAATGACTGTCACCCAACATTTTGACAACGTGAGGGTCACGGTTAAGGCAGCGTAGCATAAAGTCAGCCATGCGTGCCAGACTGGTAACGGGCAAGACTTCCGTGTCCTCACCAAGATGACGACTGATCATGCTCTCCTCCTTCTCCTCCTCCCCCTTGACCTCAGGCCACCCACGCTGAACCGACGGTATGACAGTGGTACAGGTACTACCGTCTACAGTGCATGATACAAGCTCCTGTTCTTCCTCCTTCTCCTCCTCCTCCTCTCCCTCATTGTCCCCCAATGCACGTTGGGATGAAATGAGGCTGGGCTGTGTGTAATCGACCGCTACGGCTTCTTGATCCATCTCATCATACTCTGGCTGCAATGCCTCCTCTTTAATTCTCTGCAGAGAGAGTTGCAAAAGACAGACAAGTGGAATGCTAACGCTAATGATGGCGTCATCGCCACTCACCATCTTGGAGGACTCCTCAAAGTTTGTCAAGATGGTGCATATGTCAGACATCCAGGTTCACTCCTGAGGTCTTATGTGTGGAGTCTGACCTGAATATCGACGTCCTTGTTGCAGCTGGTACTCTACAACTGCTCTCTTCTGCTCAAAAATCCACAATGTGGAGGGTAGAGTTCCAACGTGTGGGGACATCACACACCAGTCGGTGTGCCGGAAGCTGCAAACGCTGCTGCAACACAGCAAGGGCGGCGGCAGCTGTAGCCGACTTGTGAAAATGAGCAGACAGGCGGCGTACTTTGACGTGCAGATCAGGCAACTCGGGGTACGATTTAAGAAACCGCTGAACCACGAGGTTAAGCACATGAGCCAGGCATGGTACGTGTGTGATCTCGCCTCACCTCAGAGCCGCCACCAGGTGACGGCCATTGTCACAAACGACCATGCCTGGATGTAGGTTCAGTGGTCTCAGCCACAGATCTGCCTGCTCTTTCACAGCTGTCCACAACTCAGAAGCAGTGTGAGGTTTCTCACCTAAGCTTATGAGTTTCAGCACAGCCTGTTGCCGCTTGGAGGAGGCAGTACTGCAGTGGTTCCAGCTTGTAACTGAGGTGGTGATATCTGAGATGGAGGCTGAACATGAGGAGGAGGAGGAGGATGATGCACATGAGCTGTACAATGTGGGGGCAACTCTGACTGACATAGGGCCCGCAATCCTCGGTGTGGGAAGGATGTGTTCCATCCCAAGGTCCGACTGGGTCGCGGCTTCCACTATGTTTACCCAGTGTGCCGTCAGGGAGATGTACCGTCCCTGGCCACAAGCACTTGTCCACGTGTCCGTTGTCAGGTGGACTCTCCCAGTAACTGCGTTGTTGAGGGCAGGGCAGATGTTTTGGGACATGTACTTGTGTAGTGCGGGGATGGCACACTGGGCAAAATAGTGTCGGCTGGGGACCAAGTACTGAGGGACGGCCACCACCAAAAGGTTGCGGAAGGATTCCGTCTCCACCAGCCTAAAAGGCAGCATTTCAAACGCAAGCAATCGTGAAATGTGCGAATTTAGGACTGTGGCCTGTGGGACGTTAGATGCGAACTTTCGCTTTCATTCAGGTCTGGGATATGGACAATTGAACGCAGCGGTGGGACGTGAACGTGGACATTGATGCTGTTTCTTGAGAAACTGCCATAACAAGTGAAGACTGAGAGGAGGGGGCATCTTTGCATGCAGTATGGACAGGGGATTGCCTTGCATACACAACAGGGGTTCTATTGCACACACAACAGCGGAAGAAGCAGTGGTGACACCCGCTGACACTGGTCATGGACCCTGGGGTTCGCCCCACAAAGTCGGGTGCTTTGCTTCCATGTGCCTGATCATGCTGGTGGTGGTCAGGCTGGTAGTTTTGTCACCCCTGCTGATGCTGGCATGGCAGGTGGTACAAATGGCCTTTTTGGGGTTATCAGCAGAGTCTTTAAAAAAATTCCAGACTCTGGAAGACCTACAGGTTGTACTAGCAACATCCCTCGTGTTGGTGTTACGGGGAACTGTTGCCTGCCTTCTGTGTGTGGCCACCACACTGCTTCTTCCTGCCTGTTGGGGTACTCTGCCTCCCTCCCCCTGTTTGCTGCTGGCCTTGCTCTGCATGTCCTCCTGCCACGTTGGGTCAGTTACTAGATCATACACCACCTCCTCCTCTTCCACTTGCGCACCCCGATCCTCCTTCTCACTTCCTGGCAATTGTGTCTCGTCATCGTCCACCTCTTGTGACAAATTGCCAGCATCGACTTCCTGTGGCCGTGGCTGTTCAAATATTTGGGCATCGCTACATGGGATCTCCTCTTCCACCAATTCAAGCGGAGCAGACGAGGGGCACAAATCTGGAAATGGACCAGTGAACAGCTCTTCAGAATGTCCATGTGTGGGATCAGTTGCTGTCTGACGACACTCAGCATGGTGGGAGGAAGGAGCATCAGGGTGAGGAGGAGTATGCGGTCGAGACTCACAACTACTAAGATTTGACCGTGTGGAAGACAGACCGGAGGTAGTGGTGCCCAGGTAAAAGTATTATCTGCTATCCAATTAATAACCTGTTCACACTGATCTGTTCGCAATAGTGGTGTTGTTCTGTGCTTCCCTAGTAATTCGGTCAAGAAGTGGGAGTGAGAAGATGTGGCTGTTGGTTGTGGCACATTTTCACCTTGGCCACGGCCCCGTCCTCTGCACGCACCATCACCAAAACGTCCAGTTCCACGACTCTTGCCACGCGCCTTGCCCATTGTAAAGGAAGTAAAATAGCTTACACTCGCACTATCAATGGAAAAAGGTTAATAAAAAGTAGATTAGAACCGTGGAAGAGGAAAACCACAGTTCTATTTCTCTGGCCTACACCCGACTCTTTTAAACAATCTAAACAATCAGGGAGAATCTATTACTGTGTTTCTTTACGGAAAAAATACCAAAAGCTTGATAATAGAGATTTTTTACTGTGGGACGGCGAAACCACAGTTATAATTTACTGGTGTATACCAGACTCTTTTAAACAGATATATTGGTGTCTGAACAATCAGGAGACACTTTTACTGTTTTTTTCACGGCAAAAAATGCCAAAAGCAGGATAATACAGAGATTTGACCCATGGAACTGAAAAACCACAGTTCTATTTCTCTGGCCTACACCAGACTAATTTCAACAGATATATTTGTGTCTGAACAATCAGCGAGACACTATTACAGTTTTTTTTTTACGGCAAAAAATTCCAAAAGCAGGATAATAGAGATTTTTTACTGTGGAACAGCAAAACCACAGTTATAATTTACTGGTGTATACCAGACTTTTTTAAATATATATTTGCGGCTGAACAGTGAGCGACACACTCAAACTGTTTTTTTTTAGATACAAATGGCCCAAAAGTGGATAATACAGAGGTTTGAACCGTGGAACTGCAAAACCACACTTCTGTTTCTCTGACGTACACCAGACTATTTTCAACAGATATATTTGTGTCTGAACTGTCACAGACACACTTTTTTTTTTCTTGGGGGGGGATTAATAAGACGAGTATTTGTACAGTGTGAAAGAGGGAAAAAGAAAGAGGATTTAGATGAAAAAAAAGGATTTTTCCTGGCCCCCAAGACCTGGAGCTAAGTCCAGCAATTTCAGCAACAGGAGCACACAGGACTGTAATGCAGCGTTTGCTGGTATAACCACTGCGTCTTCTATACGGCCTGCCTGTCTGCCTGCCTGATATCTGGGATGGATATTAGTCCTGAGAAGGACTGTTTGTTTGATCTGTCAGCCTTTACAGACCTTACACTAACTATTTTGCAGCATATATCTCTCCCTAAATCAGCAGCACTGTCCCTACACTGTCTGATCCCAGCTGTCTGTGTCCAAGATGGCGGCGCCCGGTTTTAAATACTCGAGCTGACGCTGTGCGGCCAGCCAATCAATGTAATGCCCGCAACCAACATGGCTGCAGCATTACAGTGACTGGCTGGCAATCCCTGCATGTTCATTGGCTCTGTAAAGAGCGCCAAACATGCAGGGTGGAGACCCGAGCTGCCACCCGAGTAACCCGGAAATGCTCAGTGCTCGCCGAACATCCCGAGTAGCGTGATGCTCGGGTGAGTAACGAGCAGTGTCGAGCATGTTCGCTCAACACTATCAATGTCCCAAAATATCAAATCCAGGAAACTCCCTAAGTCTCCCTTAACCTAGACTGTACCCAAAGTTGATTATCAGCAGAACACTATATGTGTGAAAGGATGTTAGCTGTATCATATATCATGAATATCCTGCAGATGTATTGACAAGCAATTGTTCTTTAATTTCTGTGTGCCAAAGATAGCATATTGCTTACATAATCTTTTATATATTACAAAGTCCAACCCACTGTGACAGTGTCACTGGTTTTATATGTGAGGGGAGGTATGTGTCACTCAGGATGCTCTCCTGTGTGAACTAAGACCTAATTTATTTTTCTGCCAGCATGTTATATGCTGGTAGATTTACTCTGTTAAAAGGTGTGCGGTTTTATGGGAATGGCAAAGAGGGCGGGACGCCATTCCCCCTACCTCCCCTCAGGGTGTGGCTGAGCAATGTGTAAAAGCTCAGTCCTGTTTTTTTTCCTGTGGAGTGTGGTCTGGAGAGGGAAGTCTCCAGACAGTATTGTGGAAGCTGCAGAGCTTTTCACATGGACTTTAGCAGTGCAGTTTATGCTACCGAGAGCTCATCGATGGACTGAGTTATACTTTGTTTTGTTTTTCCGTTTAACCCAGAGGGGTCTTGTTTGTTTTTTTTCCTGCGAAACCCTGCATGAGTTTATGGCTGATAATAAACCAACAGAAAGGAAACCTGAGAACGTGTGTCCTGAGTCTGCCTCTAAGAGAGCCGAGCGAGTCGTCTTGCCACAGTTGGTGTGAGAGTGCGTACAGGATTCCAGGAACACGTGTACCTGCCACAAAGACCGGTGGATGTCCTGGGTTTAGGCCGCCAGCCAGCCAGGGAAGTTCAGCAGCATGGAGGAGCTCATTAAGCACCTGGTCCAGGCCCAGCAGAGCATGCAGCAGCAGCACCAGGAGACGACCAAACTGTTGCTTCAGCAAATCCAGTTGCAGCAAAAGTCACAGCAGCAGCAACAGCAGAAGGCGCAACAGCAGATACAGCTTTTGGCGGATGCCATCCAGAGCAGGGTAGCCGCCCCACCCCCAGGGCCGACTGATGATTCTCACGTCAGGAAGGCGGTAAAGCGGGCCATGCAGAAGATGACCCCTGGGGATGATGTAGAAGCATTTCTGACTGTTTTTGAGAGGGTGGCTGATCGTGAGAGACTTCCTCCAGCACAGTGGGCAGAGGTTCTGGCGCCATATTTATCGGTTGAACCCCAGAAGGCGTATTTTGACTTGGCGCTGCAAGATGCTAAGGAATATGCCAAACTAAAGACAGAGATCTTAGCACGTCTAGGAGTAAATATGGCGGTAAGAGCCCAGTGAGTTCATCACTGGGCGTATGCTAGCAACAAACCCCCTCGTTCGCAGATGTTTGACCTCCTGCATCTTGTTCAGAAGTGGCTACAACCGGAGTCCTCCACTCCGGCCTAGATGGTTGAGCGGGTGGTGATTGACAGGTTCATGCATTCCCTTCCCAAGCCAGTACAGATCTGGGTTGCCCAGGGTGATCCCCAGAACGCAGGTGACTTCATCAGCCTGGTAGAGAGGTTCCAGGTAGTCGAGAGATCTCTTGGGAAACTGGATGCTGTCACTTCTCCCTACTGGGATACTCAAAAGGGGGCGGGTTCACCATGGAAGGGGTCTAGAGCCACCACTGGGGGACGTCCCTCTCCTACTGAAGGTGCCTTTAGAACAGTTGGTAAAGATATAGTTTGCTGGCGGTGTCATAACCCTGTACATGTAGCCGCCAGGTGTCAAATATCCCCTGAGCCCATGGACTGCAGCCTAGGCAGACGGGTCTCCTATTATGCCTATCCAGCCTGTAGCATGAACTGTTAACCCGGCGAGGGGCCGCAGGCGTGTGCAGTGTCCATTAATGGAGTAAAAGTGCTTGGGCTGTTTGACTCCGGGAGTCTGGTGACCTTGATCAGAGCATCCCTTCCCCACCAGTTGATCCCTTCCAAAACCCTGGGCGTTCAGTGCATCCATGGTGACGCCAAGGACTATCCCGTGACCACAGTAACAGTGGGGACAGACTGTGGTGCCCAGTCCCATGAAGTCGGCGTAGTAAAGGACCTGATACATCCCGTCATATTGGGCCGTGATTTTTCCTTATTTTGGGACTTGTGGGGGAAGGGAACTAGACTAAGTAGCATGGGGAAAAGCCAGGTCCTTGAAGAAGAACGCCCGACGAAGTCTCAGATGGAGGAGTTCCCACTGTGCGTCCTTGTCGGTGATGAGGGTGAGACGGTGACCGAGGAGGCCGACCTCCCTGCGTTAGATATGTCCAAAGAGAACTTTGGGACTGCTCAAGTTCGAGACCTGACCTTAAAAGGGGCGTTCGACCTGGTTACTGTATGTAATGGGGTTGCCCAAGAGCCGGGGGCCGACACTAGATTCCTCCACTTTGCAGTGCAGGGGGAGTTGCTATATCGAGTGGCCAAACTGAGGGGCGGTGAGATAATGGAACAGCTGTTAGTGCCAGGGCCATACAGACGGCGGGTGCTAGATATGGCCCATTCACATGTTCTGGGGGGACACCTAGGGGTCGAGAAAACTCAGGAGAGGATATGGAGAAGGTTTTATTGGCCAGGGTGTTATCGAGAAGTTCAAAACTATTGTAGGTCCTGCCCCACCTGCCAAATAACCGCTCCCTCCTCCCTCTTCCGTAGCCCCTTAGTCCCACTACCTGTGATAGAGGTTCCCTTTGAAAGGATTGCCATGGACCTCGTGGGCCCCTTAGTTAAATCAGCTCTGGGCCACCAATTTATCCTGGTCATCATGGACTATGCGACTCGGTATCCGGAAGCGGTTCCCCTAAGGAACATGTCCAGTAAAAGTATAGCCCGAGAGCTTGTCCATATTTTTGCTCGGACAGGTCTACCAAAAGAGATTCTGACAGACCAAGGAACCCCCTTCATGAGCAAGGTGATGAAGGAGCTTTGCAGAGTCCTTCAGATAACTCAGCTTGGGACCTCGGTTTATTATCCACAGACGGACGGCCTAGTGGAACGCTTCAACAAGACCTTAAAGGCGATGCTCAAGAAGGTCGTTGAAAAGGATGGGCGAGACTGGGACTACCTGCTCCCATTTCTGCTTTTCTCGGTCAGAGAAGTTCCTCAAGCTTCCACTGGCTTCTCTTCATTTGAGCTCCTATATGGGTGGCATCCAAGAGGTCTCCTAGACATCGCCAAGGAAACTTGGGAGGCTGAAGTCATGCCACACCGGAGTATCATCGAACATGTCGCCCAGTTACAGGAGAGAATGTCAAAGGTGATGCCCATCGTGAAGGAACATCTCCTCCAGGCGCAGGAAGCCCAGGCGAGGGTCTATAACCAGTCGGCGAGAATAAGACAGTTCCAGCCCGGGGACCGTGTTTTGGTGCTGATCCCTACCATCGAGAGAAAGTTCCTCGCCAAGTGGCAAGGTCCATACGAGGTGGTGGAGAAAGTCAGCGAGGTTAATTATAAAGTCCACCAGCCTGGCTGAAGAAAGCCGCAACAAATATATCATGTAAATTTGCTCAAGCCGTGGCGGGACCGTGATCCTGTGGAAACTCCTTGCCTGGGAGCCGCACCAGAAGGCAAGGTGGAGGAGGTCACTATTGCAGAGACTCTATCATCAGCCCAGAAGCAACAGTGTCGAGAATTACTACAGCGGAATCGTGAGCTGTTCTCAGAGTTGCCGGGGCATATTCAAGTGGTAGAGGATGATGTGCTGACAGAGCCACACGTACGAGTGAATCTGAAGCCGTATCGGATTCCGGAAGCACGCCGGGAGGTGATCTCGGGTGAGGTGAAGAGGATGTTAGACCTCGGAGTAATAGAGGAGTCAAAGAGTGGATGGTCGAGCCCAATCGTCCTCGTGCCCGAAACCCAATGGAGAGTGGAGGTTTTGTAATGATTACCGTCGGCTGAATGAGGTATCCAAGTGTGACGCATACCCGATGCCTCGCGACGACGAACTCATCGAGAGGCTTGGACCAGCGAGCTACATCACCACTCTCGACCTGACGAAGGGCTACTGGCAGATCCCCATGTCCCAGATGGCTAAGGAGAAGACAGCTTTCTCAACACCTGATGGGTGTTTTCAATACACGCGGATGCCGTTCGGACTACAGGGGGCCCCAGCCACTTTCCAGAGGGCTATGGATCGGATCCTAGCCCTACATAAGAAGTATGCCGCAGCCTACCTCGACGACATTGTGGTCTTTAGCCCAGACTGGGCTAGTCACCTACCTAAACTACAGGCCGTTCTGGACGCACTAAGGAAGGCAGGATTTACCATAAATCCAAGAAAGTGTGCCATCGGGAAGGAGAAGGCCAAGTACCTTGGCTATGTTGTTGGGAGAGGCGAAATAAAGCCGCAAATCAAGAAAGTGGAGGCAATTCAAACCTGGCCGCAACCACTCTCGAAGAAGCAGGTGAGAGCATTCCTAGGAATGGTGGGATACAATCAGCGGTTTATCCCGTATTTCGCCATGATTGCCGCGCCACTAACGGATCTTCTAAAAGGCACCAAATCAACCATGGTGAAATGGACCTAAGAAACGGAGACCGCGTTTCAACAGTTGAAGCTAACATTGTGCAAGTAGCCGGTCCTGGTCGCGCCAGACTTCAAGAAAGAATTTGTAGTTCAGACGGACGCTACAGAGGTTGGTCTAGGGGCTGTACTCTCCCAAGAGATAAATGGGGAAGAACATCCCATTCTCTATCTAAGCCGAAAGCTGTCCTCCTGCGAGAAGAACTACGCCATAGTAGGGAAAGAGTGTTTAGCCATAAAATGGGCCGTGGATACACTGAAATATTACCTACTAGGCCGGAAGTTTAGATTAGTATCAGACCATGCCCCACTGAGATGGTTGAGGGAGAAGAGGGGTAAAAATACCAGAGTAACTAGATGGTTCCTAGGGCTTCAAGAGTTTAACTTTCACGTGTAGCATAGGCCCGGGAAGTTACATGGGAATGCAGATGCCCTCTATAGGATTCCCAGCCTGGTGTCAGAAGGTGCCCAAACCCCCGGGAGGAATATGTGACAGTGTCACTGGTTTTATATGTGAGGGGGGGTATGTGTCACTCAGGATGCTCTCATGTGTGAACTAAGACCTACTTTATTTCTCTGCCAGCATGTTATATGCTGGTAGATTTACTCTGTAAAAGGGTGTGCGGTTTTATGGGAATGGCAAATAGGGCGGGACGCCATTCCCCCTACCTCCCCTCAGGGTGTGGCTGAGCAATGTGTAAAAGCTCAGTCCTGTTTTTTTTCCTGTGGAGTGTGGTCTGGAGAGGGAAGTCTACAGACAGTATTGTGGAAGCTACAGAGCTTTTCACATGGACTTTAGCAGTGCAGTTTATGCTACCGAGAGCGGGCGGAACCCGCTCATCGATGGACTGAGTTATACTTTGTTTTGTTTTTCCGTTTAACCCAGAGGGGTCTTGTTTGTTTGTTTTTTCTGCGAAACCCTGCATGAGTTTATGGCTGATAATAAACCAGCAGAAAGGAAACCTGAGAATGTGTGTCCTGAGTCTGCCTCCAGGAGAGCCGAGCGAGTCATCTTGCCACTCCACCTTCATTAAGGGTATATAATCGGATGACATCTAATAATAAACAGGATTATTCTATTGAGACAGTCTGTAGTGAGTGTCTTATTTGAAAGCGTCCTTTAGCTAAGAGATCTCTATAACTAATTTATTTATCTACCTGAGAAGAAGTAAGATCCCCTCTCATCTTCAACAGTAGAGAGCCAGTTCATTCCACGTGTCCAGCTTGGATATCCAATAATAATAAGGTGCAGAGAAACACGGGGAACATTGGTATGGTCGCCAAGGTACTCCCTCAGCATCTTCCAAAACTTTGCACTTCTTGTGAGAGTAACCCCGCGCCTCAGGGCCTGTGCGATGGGAGGGGCTGATAAAACTCTCTCAGAACTTTGACAGTGTTCCCCTGCCTCTGCTGGATTGAACTTGTGTCTCTCTCGCCTGTACTCCTTGGTTGTCCAACAAACTGTGACCTCTGCCGCCAGCGTTTTCAGATGGGAATTTTTTTAATAGTTCCCCAACAAAGGTCTTCTGGTACTGCCCCAATTTTGTAAACCTGTCCACCTCAGGAATAAGAGATATAAAGTTCTCCTTGTAGCATGGGTCTAGAAGTGTCACCAACCAGTAATGACTGTCACTCAAAATTTTGAGAATGCGAGGGTCATGGGAAAGGCAGCGTAACATAAACTCAGCCATGCGTGCCAGAGTGCTACCAGGCAAGACTTCTGTGTCCTAACCAAGAGGATGACTAACCATGCTCTCCTCCTCCCTGTCCTCAGGGCATCCACCCCGAACAAACGGTATGACAGTTTTGCAGGTGGTACAGTCTATAGCGCATGAAACTAGCTCCTGTTCTTCCTACTCCTCCTCTTCCTCATTGTCACCCAATCCACGTTGGGATGAGATGAAGCTGTGCTGTGTGTAATCACCCTCTATGGCTCCTTGCTCCATCTCATTGTGCTCCACCTGCACTGCATCTTCTTTGATTGTGAGCAAAGAGCGTTTCAGAAGAAAGAGAAGCGGGATGGTGACGCTAATTATGGCATCATCGCCGCTCACCATCTTGGTGGCGTCCTCAAAGTTTTGTAGGATGGTACAGATGTCTGACATCTATGTCTACTCCTGAGGTCTCATGTGAGGAGTCTGAAGTGAATACAGACGGCCTTGTTGATGCTGGTAGTCAACATCTTCCCTGTTCTGCTCACAAATTCTTCCCAACATCTGCAGTGTAGAGTTCCAACGCGTGGGGACATCACACACCAGTCGGTGAGCCAGAAACTGCAAACGCTGTGGAAGGACGGCAAGGGTGGCTGAATCTGCAGGTGACTTCCTAAAATGGGCACACAGGTGGCGTACTTTAACAAGCAGATCAGGCAGCTCCAGGTAGGATTTGAGAAACCGCTGAACAACGAGGTTAAGCACATGGGCCAGGCATGGTACGTATGTGAGCTCGCCTCAGAGCCGCCACCAGGTTCCCGCCATTGTCACATATGAACATGCCTGGCTGTAGGTTCAGCGGTGTGAGCCACAGATCTGCCTGCTCTTTCAGAGCTGTCCACAACTCTTCAGTATTATGCAGCTTGTCACCTAAGCATATTAGCTTCAGCACAGCCTGTTGCCGCTTTGCCGAGGCAGTGTTGCAGTGCTTCCAGCTTGCGACTGATGTGGTCATTTTGGAGATGGAGGCTGAAGAGGAGGAAGAGGCTGAGGAGGAGGTGCAGGAGGTGTAGACTGTGGGTTCAATTCTGATTGACCTAGGACCCGCAATCCTCGGCATCGGGATGTGTTTCGTCTGGAGGTCAAACTGGGTCCCGGCTTCCACTATGTTAACCCAGTTTGCCGTCAGCGACTTGTAGCATCCCTGCCCACAAACACTTGTCCATGTGTCCGTGGTTAGGTGGACTTTCCCTGTTACTGCATTGTTGAGGGCATGGCTAATGTTGTGGGACACGTGCTTGTGTAATGCGGGAATGAAGGGACAGCACACCGGGAGAAACAGTGGCAGCTGGGGACCGAGTACCGAGTGATGGCCACCCCATCAGGTTGCAAAAATATTCCATTGCCATGAGCCTAAAAGGCAATATTTTGAGCGCAAGCAGTCACGAAATGTGGAAATTTAGTAGTGTGGCCTGTGGAGCGTTGGCTGTGCATTTGCGCTTGCGTTCCAAGGACTGGGGTATGGACAACTGAATGCTTCCCTGGGGCAAGGACATGCTTGCTGATGGTGATAGTTGAGAGTGTGCAATGACAGGTGCAGGGCAGGGGGCATCTTCGCATGCACTATGGACAGGGGATTGGCTTGCACGCACAACAGCGGAAGAAGCAGTGGTGTCACCCGCAGACACTGTTCCTGGACCCTGGGGTTCGGCCCACAAAGTCAGGTGCTTTACTGCCATGTGCCTGATCAAGCTGGTGCTAGTTTTGCTACCCCTGCTGATGCTGGCCTGGCAGGTGGTGCAAATTGGCTTTTTGGGGCTATTGGCAGAGTCTTTAAAAAACAACCAGACTCGAGAAGCCCTAACAGTTGTACTGGCAACTTCCGTCATGTTTGTGTTATCGGGAACGGTTGCCCGCCTTCTGTTCGCGGCCAACACACTACTTCTTCCTGCCTGTTGGGGTGCTTTCCCTCCTTCATGCATGTCCTTGTGCAAGGTTTGGTCACTTACTATATCATCCACCACCTCGTCTTTCACTTCCGCACCCTGGTCCTACTCCGAACTTCCTGGCAATTGTGTCTCATCATCGTCCACCTCTTGTGACACTTTCCCACTGTCGCCTTCGTATGATCGTGGCTGCTCAAATATTTGGGCATCGCTACAAGCGATCTACATTTGCCCCACTTCAAGTGGACCAGTCGAGAGGCACGAATCTATAAATGGAAAAGTGAACAGCTCTTCGGAGTGTACAAGTGTGGGATCAGTTGTCTCTGGGCACTCTGTATGGTGGGAGGAAGGAGGATCAGAGTGAGGACTCAGGACTAGTGTTGATCGAGCACTAAAATGCTTGGGTGCTCGAAGCTTGGGCCAAGCTCACCGCGATACTCGGGTGCCCGACCCGAGCAACGAGCCCAATGTTAGTCTCCGGGAGACCCGAGCATTTTTGGGGCGGCACCCCCGGCAGTCTGCAGAAAGCCTTAAAAGTGTCCAAAACGATAGTCACAGTGCTCAAATGACATGGGGACAACATGGGGATCGCCCCAGGAAGCATTTTTGACCCCCAGGTCACTGCTGTCAACAACGTGGTCAGAGGTATTAAGCCACTTTTACGGGCTCACAATAAAACGTTCAAAAACTAAACTGAAACTGCTTTCCTGTGAAATATGTTAAGGAACATCCTTTCCAGGGTAAAGAATTGTGTATAAGGTAAAATAAATAACCAAAAACAAAAAGACTCCTCCACACCTTGGGCTATGTTCACAAGTAGCATTTTTTATGCGTTTTTGCACTTTTCTATTGCTTTCAACCGTGACAAATGCATTCACCGGGAAATGTCATTTAAGCAACCTTATCTGGCCATGTGCTGTGTGACACATGCATACAGTGCTGAAAAGACATGGAAACAGCATGGGGAAGACCCCTGGAAGCATCTCTGACACCCAGGTCACTGCCTAAAAGTGTGCCCATCAGAAGTGATCCTTGCCGCATCAGAAGATGCAGACTTGCAACTATCCCCGTGCAAGTCCATGTCCCAGGGCAGTGTTCAATTGTACCTCCTCCATTCCTTGCAATGCAAGTGCAAGTATGCAGCCTGTCACCCTCCCACCCCCAGGCAGCAATACCATACTGCTTGCTTGCTTGCACTTGAAATTGGGCTTTTTAGGCTTTTGGAGGCGGAATCTGGCCACCACGTCATGGCTGCGTCGGCGGCCTGGTATGCATACTCGGTCCCGAGCCGCCCCGTGGCTAAGTGCCCACACACGGTCCCCAGCTGCCTGGGGGCGGCCAAGTGTCCATAAATGGTCCCCAGCTACCCCTATTTGTCCCAGTGCGCCTTATACACAAGCACGCATACCAAAACATTATCTGTGCCCTCCCCAGTGCATTTAGTGGGAAGAACAGCCTAACCAAAAACATGTGGACAATTAAATCTAGCCAGGGATGGTCCATCTCACTGACGCCTTCACACTGGGTTAATATTGTTTAAGCCGGGACACAGTTGGACAATAGGATGCAACACGTCCTTCAGACATAGAGGTTTGAGGGTCCTGGGTCAATCAGGCTTCAACACAAAGTTCAGAAGGTAGACAGCAGCAGTGGTCAGCCTCCTACACAACGAGTAAATTATTCATGATCATGAGGCCATCCATCTCCTTAGCTTTCTGTTCCTTGGAATGCAAGCGCATTTATGTAGTAGCGGCTAGGCCTGAGGTGGTCAGCGTTTTGGCGCATATCCTACCTCCTCCGAGGATTGCTGGATGTTTTCCTGATACTATCCCAGTTCTATTACTACCGTTAAAACCAAGCTTCAGGTGATGAATGATGGATGAGGTGGTGGCAAAGGAGAAAGAGCAGGAGGAACAGGGACCATTCACATCAATATCAGGCCAGTCAACCACACATGTCTTTAAGGATATGTTTCTGTACAAAAAGGAGCGGTTCAGCTACACAGTTATAGGGCATACAGTGAGTTCAATACCTACCAAAAATTTCACGGTACTCCAATGCCCCTTGGAAGTGACAGGGAGGTCAGAGGGCCTTAACTAAACCGTTTTTTCCATTTATAGCAACTGGGTCTCCTGTACACTGTTGGCCTAAGCAGTGAAAGGAAGGCTTTCCAAAAATTATGAGGAACTGCAATGCCCCTTGAAGCAGACGTGGATTACAGCATACTAAAAACATTCTACCCGTTATTGGAGAGTGGGTCTCGCTTAGTGTTCGACTATGCATTGAAAAGCAAAATCTGACTAAAATTAGGAGGCAATTCAATGCCCTTTGGAAGAGTCGTGGAGTTTAGAGGTAAATAAAAACAACATTTCAATGCCCCTTGGAAAAGCTGTGGAGTTCAGAGTGGTTTAACAACACGGTTTTAATGCTCCTTGGAAGAGATGTGGAGTTCAGAGTGGTTTAACAAGACAGTTTTAATGTCCCTTGGAAGAGACGTGGAGGTCACAGTAGCTTAACAAGACGGTTTAAATGCCCCTTGGAAGAGACGTGGGGGTCACAGTAGCTTAACAAGATGTTTTAAATGCCACTTGGAAGAGATGTGGAGGTCACAGCAGCTTAACAAGACAGTTTTAATGCCCCTTGGAAGACACGTGGAGTTCAGAGTGGTTTATCAAGATGGTTTTAATGCCCCTTGGAAGAGACATGGAGGTCAGAGTGGTTTAATAAGATGGTTTTAATGCCCCTTGGAAGAGACGTGGAGGTCAGAGTGGTTTAACCAGAGGATTTTAATGCCCCTTGGAAGAGACGTGGAGGTCAGAGTGGTTTAACAAGATGGTTTTAATGACACTTGGAAGAGATGTGGAGTTCAGAGTGGTTTAACATGACGGTTTTAATGCCCCTTGGAAGAGACGTGGAGGTCAGAGTGGTATAACAAGACGGATTTAATGCCCCTTGGAAGAGAAGAGGAGTTCAGAGTGGTTTAAAAAGATGGTTTTATTGCCCCTTGGAAGAGACATGGAGGTCAGAGTGGTTTAACAAGATGGTTTTAATGCCCCTTGGAAGAGACGTGGAGGTCAGAGTGGTTTAACAAGACGGTTTTAATGCCCCTTGGAAGAGACGTGGAGGTCACAGTAGCTTAACAAGACGGTTTTAATGCCCCTTGGAAGAACCGTGGAGGTCAGAGTGGTTTATCAAGATGGTTTTAATGCCCCTTGGAAGAGACATGGAGGTCAGAGTGGTTTAATAAGATGGTTTTAATGCCCCTTGGAAGAGACGTGGAGGTCAGAGTGGTTTAACCAGAGGATTTTAATGCCCCTTGGAAGAGACGTGGAGGTCAGAGTGGTTTAACAAGATGGTTTTAATGACACTTGGAAGAGATGTGGAGTTCAGAGTGGTTTAACATGACGGTTTTAATGCCCCTTGGAAGAGACGTGGAGGTCAGAGTGGTATAACAAGACGGATTTAATGCCCCTTGGAAGAGAAGAGGAGTTCAGAGTGGTTTAAAAAGATGGTTTTATTGCCCCTTGGAAGAGACATGGAGGTCAGAGTGGTTTAACAAGATGGTTTTAATGCCCCTTGGAAGAGACGTGGAGGTCAGAGTGGTTTAACAAGACGGTTTTAATGCCCCTTGGAAGAGACGTGGAGGTCACAGTAGCTTAACAAGACGGTTTTAATGCCCCTTGGAAGAACCGTGGAGGTCAGAGTGGTTTATCAAGATGGTTTTAATGCCCCTTGGAAGAGACATGGAGGTCAGAGTGGTTTAACGAGACGATTTTAATGCCCTTTGGAAGAGACGTGGAGGTCAGAGTGGTTTAACAAGATGGTTTTAATGCCCCTTGGAAGAGACGTGGAGGTCAGAGTGGTTTAACAAGACTATTTTAATGCCCCTTTGAAGATACGTGGATGTCACAATAGCTTAACAAGACGGTTTTAATGCCCCTTGGAAGAAACGTGGAGGTCATAGTGGTTTAGCAAGACGGTTTTAATGCCCCTTGAAAGAGACGTGGAGTTCAGAGTAGATTAGCAAGATGGTTTTAATGCCCCTTGGAAGAGACATGGAGGTCAGAGTAGTTTAACAAGACTGTTTTAATGCCCCTTGGAAGAGACGTGGAGGTCACAGTAGCTTAACAAGATGGATTAATGCCAATTGGAAGGGACATGGAGGTCAGAGTGGTTTAAAAAGAAGGTTTTAATTGCCATTGGAAGAGACGTGGAGGTCACAGTAGCTTAACAAGATGGTTTTAATGCCCTTGGAAGAGACATGGAGATCAGAGTGGTTTAACAAGATGGTTTTAATGCCCCATGGAAGAAACGTGGAGGTCAGAATGGTTTAACAAGACGGTTTTAATGCCACTTGGAAGAAACGTAGAGGTCATAGTGGTTTAGAAAGACGGTTTTAATGCCCCTTGGAAGAGACATGGAGGTCAGAGTGGTTTAACAAGACGATTTTAATGCCCCTTGGAAGAGATGTGGAGGTCAGAGTGGTTTAACAAGGTGGTTTTAATGCCCCTTGGAAGAGACGTGGAGGTCAAAGTGGTTTAACAAGACGGTTTTAATGCCCCTTTGAAGAGACGTGGATGTCACAGTAGCTTAACAAGACGGTTTTAATGCCACTTGGAAGAAACGTGGAGGTCATAGTGGTTTAGCAAGACGGTTTTAATGCCCCTTGGAAGAGACGTGGAGGTCACAGTAGCTTAACAAGATGGATTAATGCCACTTGGAAGGAACGTGGAGGTCAGCGTGGTTTAAAAACAAGGTTTTAATGCCCATTGGAAGAGACGTGGAGGTCCAGTAGCTTAACAAGATGGTTTTAATGCCCCTTGGAAGAGACATGGAGGTCAGAGTGGTTTAACAAGACGGTTTTACTGCCCCTTGGAAGAAACGTGGAGGTCATAGTCGTTTAGAAAGACGGTTTTAATGCCCCTTGAAAGAGACGTTGAGGTCAGAGTGGATTAGCAAGATGGTTTTAATGCCCCTTGGAAGAGACGTGGAGGTCAGAGTTGGTTTAACAGGATGGTTTTAATGCCCCTTGGAAGAGACGTGGAGGTCAGAGTGGTTTAACAAGACGGTTTTAATGCCCCTTTGAAGAGACGTGGATGTCACAGTAGCTTAACAAGACGGTTTTAATGCCCCTTGGAAGACACGTGGAGGTCATAGTGGTTTAGCAAGATGGTTTTAATGCCCCTTGAAAGAGACGTGGAGGTCAGAGTGGTTTAGCAAGATGGTTTTAATGCCCCTTGGAAGAGACGTGGAGGTCAGAGTAGTTTAACAAGACGGTTTTAATGCCCCTTGGAAGAGACGTGGAGGTCACAGTAGCTTAACAAGATGGTTTAATGCCACTTGGAGGGGACGTGGAGGTCAGCGTGGTTTAAAAAGAAGGTTTTAATGCCCATTGGAAGAGACGTGGAGGTCACAGTAGCTTAACAAGATGGTTTTAATGCCCCTTGGAAGAGACATGGAGGTCAGAGTGGTTTAACAAGACGGTTTTAATGCCCCTTGGAAGAAACGTGGAGGTCATAGTGGTTTAGCAAGGCGGTTTTAATGCCCCTTGAAAGAGACGTGGAAGTCAGAGTGGATTAGCAAGATGGTTTTAATGCTCCTTAGAAGAGATGTGGAGTTCAGAGTGGTTTAACAAGACGGTTTTAATGTCCCTTGGAAGAGACGTGGAGGTCACAGTAGCTTAACAAGACGGTTTAATGCCACTTGGAAGGGACGTGGAGGTCAAAGTGGTTTAACAAGACGGTTTTAATGCCCCTTGGAAGAGATGTGGAGGTCACAGCAGCTTAACAAGATGGTTTTAATGCCCCTTGGAAGAGACTTGGAGGTCACAGTAGCTTAACAAGATGGTTTAATGCCCTTTGGAAGAGACGTGGAGGTCAGCGTGGTTTAACAAGATGGTTTTACTGCCCCTTGGAAGAGACGTGGCGGTCACAGTAGCTTAACAAAACGGTTTTAATGTCCCTTGGAAGAGACGTGGAGGTAACAGTAGCTTTACAAGACGGTTTTAATGTCCCTTGTTAGAGACGAGGAGGTCACAGTAGCTAAACAAGACAGTTTTAATATCCCTTACAAGAGCCATGCAGTTCAACATATTAAAAACATTATTCCCATTATTGGGGAATGCGTCTCCTATAGTCTTTGCCTATGCCTTCCAAGCAAAAGCAGCCAAAAATTAGGGTGGAGGAATTTGCAATGCCCCTTTCAAGAGCCATACAGTACAGCATATTAAAAAAATTATTCCCATTATTCGCGAGTGGGTCTCCCACAGTCTTTGCCTATGCCTTCGAAGCAAAAGCTGCCAAAAATTAGGACGGAGGAACTTGCAATGCCCCTTACAAGAGCCATGCAGTACAGCATATTAATAACTTTATTCCCATTATTGTGGAGTGGGTCTCCCATAGTCTTTGCCTATGCCTTCGAAGCAAAAGCTGCCAAAAATTAGGACAGAGGAACTTGCAATGCCCCTTACAAGAGCCATGCAGTACAGCATATTAAAAACATTATTCCCATTATTGGGGAGTGGGTCTCCCATAGTCTTTTCATATGCCTTCGAAGCAAAAGCTGCCAAAAAATAGGACAGAGGAACTTGCAATGCCCCTTACAAGAGCCATGCAGTACAGTATAATAAAAACTTTATTCCCATTATTGGGGAGTGGGTCTCCAATAGTCTTTGCCTATGCCTTCGAAGCAAAAGCTGCCAAAAATTAGGACAGAGGAACTTGCAATGCCCCTTACAAGAGCCATGCAGTACAGCATATTAAAAACATTATTCCCATTATTGGGGAGTGGGTCTCCCATAGTCTTTTCATATGCCTTCGAAGCAAAAGCTGCCAAAAAATAGGACAGAGGAACTTGCAATGCCCCTTACAAGAGCCATGCAGTACAGTATAATAAAAACTTTATTCCCATTATTGGGGAGTGGGTCTCCAATAGTCTTTGCCTATGCCTTCAAAGCAAAAGCTGACAAAAATTAGGACGGAGGAAATTGCAATGCTGGCAACACGGACCACGGTTGCCCTGGTGGTATAGTGGTGGTGGAGACTGAGGATAAGGAGAAGAACAAAATACAGCCGAAATGAGGAAGCGTATACCCATGTGTGGTTGGGTGCATGGGAATACATCTCCTGAAATAACACAGTGGATTTGACTTTATGTCACTCTGCTGTCATTTGGTGGTGATGAGAAGTCAGGCCCAATCCAGCCCTTGTTCATTTTGATAAGGGTCAGCTTGTCAGCATTGTCATTTGACAGGCGAGTGCGCTTATCAGTTATAATTCCCCCAGCGGCACTAAAAACAGGACCTCCAAGGTGTACAGAGCGAGTACATTCCAAGTGTCCAGCTTGGATGCCCAATAACTAAAAGGCACAGAAGAATCACGGAGGACGCTGGTACGGTCGGCAAGGTACTCCCTCACCATCTTTTGAAACTTTCCACTCCTTGTGAGAGTACCCCGCACCTCAGGGCCTGTAAGCTGGGCGGGTCTCAGAAAACTGTCCCAGTACATTGACAGTGTTCCTCTGCCTCTGCTGGATTGGAGTTGCGTCTCTCTTGCCTGTATGCTTTGGTTGGGCAACGAACTGAGACCTCTGCCGCTAGTTTGTTCAGATGGGAATTTTTTTAACAGTTGTGCAGCAAGGGCCTTCTGGTATTTCCCCATTTTTGTAGACCTCTCCATCTCAGGAATAAGAGAGTGAAAGTTCTCCTTGTATCGGGGGTCAAAAAGTTTCACCAACCAGTAATGACTGTCACCCAACATTTTGACAACGCGAGGGTCACGGTTAAGGCAGCATAACATAAAGTCAGCCATGCGTGCCAAACTGGTAACGGACAAGACTTCCGTGTCCTCACCAAGATGATGACTGACTATGCTCTCCTCCTCCCCCCTGTCCTCAGTCCACCCATGCTGAACCGACGGTATGACAGTTGTACAGGTACTGCTGTCTACAGCGCGTGATACCAGCTCCTGTTCTTCCTCCTCCTCCTTTCGCTCATTGTCGCCAAATGCATGTTGGGATGAGATGAGGCTGGGCTGTGTGTAATCACCCGTTACGGCTTCTTGATCCATCTCATCATACTCTGGCTGCAATGCCTCCTCTTTAATTCTCTGCAGAGAGCGCTGCAAAAGACAGACAAGTGGGATGCTGACACTAATGATGGTGTCATCGCCACTCACCATCTTGGTGGACTCCTCAAAGTTTGTCAGGATGGTACATATGTCAGACATCCAGGTCCACTCCTGAGGTCTTATGTGTGGAGTCTGACCTGAATATCGACGGCCTCGTTGCAGCTGGTACTCCACAACTGCTCTATTCGGCTCACAAATCCTTTGCAACATGTGGAGGGTAAAGTACCAACGTGTAGGGACATCACACACCAGTCAGTATGCCAGAAGCTTCAAACGCTGCTGCAACACAGCAAGGGCAGCAGAAGCTGTAGCCGACTTCCGAAAATGAGCAGACAGACGGCGAACTTTGACGAGCAGATCTGGCAACTCGGGCTACGATTTAAGAAACCGCTGAACCACGAGGTTAAGCACATGAGCCAGGCATGGTACGTGTGTGATCTCGCCTCAGAGCCGCCACCAGGTTACGGCCATTGTCACACACGACCATGCCTGGATGTAGGTTCAGCGGTCTCAACCCAAGATCTGCCTGCTCTTTCACAGCTGTCCACAACTAACAAGCAGTGTGAGGTTTATCACCTAAGCTTATGAGTTTCAGCACAGCCTGCTGCCGCTTGGCTGAGGCAGTACTGCAGTGCTTCCAGCTTGTAACTGATGTGGTGATATCTGAGATGGAGGCTGAACATGAGGAGGAGGAGGATGCGCAGGAGCTGTACACTGTGGGGGCAACTGTGACTGACATAGGGCCTGCAATCCTCGATGTGGGGAGGATGTGTTCAGTCCCAAGGTCCGACTGGGTCCTGGCTTCCACTATGTTTACTCAGTGTGCCGTCAGGGAGATGTACCGTCCCTGGCCACAAGCACTTGTCCACGTGTCCGTTGTCAGGTGGACTCTCCCAGTAACTGCGTTGTTGAGGGCAGGGCAGATGTTTTGGGACACGTGCTTGTGTAGTGTGGGGATGGCACACCGGGCAAAATAGTGTAGGCTGCGGACCGAGTACCGAGGGAAGGCCACCGCCATAAGGTTGCGGAAGGATTCCGTCTCCACCAGCCTAAAGGCAGCATTACCAACGCAAGCAGTCGTGAAATATGCAACTTTAGAACTGTTGCCTGTGGGACATTGGCTGCGAATTTGCGCTTTCGTTTAATGGTCTGGGATATGGACAATTGAACGCTGCAGTGGGACGTGGACATGAACGTTGATGCTGTTTATTGAGAAGCTGCCATAACAAGTGAAGACTGAGAGGAGGGGGTATCTTTGCATGCAGTATGGACAGGGGATTGCCTTGCACGCGCCACAGGGGGTTCTCTTACACGCACAACAGCGGAAGAAGCAGTGGTGACACCCGCTGACACTGGTCGTGGACCCTGGGGTTCGCCCCACAAAGTCGGGTGCTTTGCTGACATGTGCCTGATCATACAACCAGAGTCTTTAAAAAAATTCCAGACTCTGGTTGTATTGGACAACGTCCCTCATGTTGGTGTTATGGGGAACGGTTGCCCGCCTTCTGTGTTCAGCCACCACACTGCTTCTTCCTGCCTGTTGGGGTACTCTCCCTCCTCCTGTGTGCTGCTGGCCTTGCTCTGTGTGTTCTCCTGCCATGTTGGGTCAATTACAAGATCACCCACCACCTCCTTCTCTTCCACTTCCGCACCACGATCCTCCTCCTCACTTCATGGCAATTGTGTCTCATCATCGTTCACCTCTTGTGACAAGTTGCCAGCGTCGCCTACCTGTGGCCGTGGCTGTTCAAATATTTGCCCATCGTTACATGGGATCTCCTCTTCCACCACTTCAAGTGGAGCAGGCGAGGATCACAAATATTGAAATGGACCAATGGAGAGCTCTTCAGAGTGTCCAAATGTTGGATCAGTTGCTATCTGACGTCACTCGGCATGGTGGGAGGAAGGAGCATCAGGGTGAGGAGGAGCATGCAGTCGAGACTCACGACTACTAACACCTGACCGTGTGAAATACAGACCGGAGGTGGTGGTGCCCAGGTGACTGGAAGTATTATCTGCTATCCAATTAATAACCTGTTCACACTGATCAGTTCGCAATAGTGGTGATGTTGTGTGCTTCCCTAGTAATTCGGTCAAGAACTGGGAGCGAGAAGATGTGGCTGTTGGTTGTGAAACATTTTCACCTTGGCCACAGCCCCGTCCTCTGCACGCACCATCACCAGAACGACTAGTTCCACGTCCTTTGCCATGCGCCTTACCCATTGTAAATGAAGTAAAATAGCATGCACTCACGCTATAAATGGCAAAAGGGTAATAAAAAAGAGATTTGAACCGTGGAACTGCAAAACCACAGTTCTAGTTATCTGGCCTATACCAGACTCTTTTAAACAGATATATTTGTGTCTGAACAGTCAGCGAAACACTCAAAATGTTATTTTTAGGCAGAAAGGTGGATTACACCCAGATTTGAACCATGGAACTGCAAAACTACAGTTCTAGTTATCTGGCCTACACCAGACTCTTTTAAACAGATATACTTGTTTCTGAACAGTCAGCGAGACACTCAAAATGTTTTTTTTTATGCAAAAAAGTGGATAATGAAGAGATTTGAACCGTGGAACTGCAAAACCACAGTTGTAGTTATCTGGTCTACACCAGACTCTTTTAAACAGATATATTTGTGTCTGAACAGTCAGCGAAACACTCAAAATGTTTTTTTTTCATGCAAAATGGTGGATTACACCCAGATTTGAACCATGGGAGAGGAAAACCACAGTTCTAGTTATCTGGCCTACACCAGACTCTTTTAAAACAGATAAATTTGTGTCTGAACAGTCAGTGAGAAACTCAAAATGTATTTTTTTATGCAAAAAAGTGGATAATACAGAGATTTGAACCATGGACCTGCAAAACCACAGTTCTAGTTATCTGGCCTACACCAGACTCTTTTAAACAGATATTTTTTGTGTCTGAACAGTCAGCGAGACACTCAAAATGTTTTTTTTTATGCAAAAAGGTGGATTACACCCAGATTTGAACCGTGGGAGAGGAAAACCACAGTTCTAGTTATCTGGCCTATACCAGACTCTTTTAAACAGATATATTTATGTCTGAATAGTCAGCGAGACACTCAAAATTTATTTTTTTATGCAAAAAAGGCAAAAAAGTGGATAAAACAGAGATTTGAGCCGTGGAACTGAAAAACCACAGTTCTAGTTATTTGGCCTACACCAGACTCTATTAAATTGATATATTTGTGTCTGAACAGTCAGCGAGACACTCAAAAATTTTTTTTTATGCAAAAAAAGGCAAAAAAGTGGATAATACAGAGATTTGAACCGTGGAACTGCAAAACCACAGTTCTAGTAATCTGGCCTACACCAGAATCTTTTAAACAGATATGTTTGTGTCTGAACAGTCAGCAAGACACTCAAAAAAAATTTTTATGCAAAAAGGTGGATTACACCCAGATTTGAACCGTGGGAGAGGAAAACCACAGTTCTAGTTATCTGGCCTACACCCGAATCTTTTAAACACATATATTTGTGTCTGAACAGTCAGCGAGACACTCAAAATGTTTTTTATATGCAAAAAAGGCAAAAAAGTGGATAATACAGAGACTTGAAGTATGGAACTGCAAAACCACAGTTCTAGTTATCTGGCCTACACCAGACTCTTTTAAACAGATATATTTGTGTCTGAACACTCACAAACACACTCAATGTTTTCATTATCTGCTATCCAACCAATAACCTTTTCACACTGCTCCATAGTGTGTTCCATAGTGGTGTTCTGTGGTCCCCTATTAATTGGGACAGGAACGTCGAGCAAGAAGGTGTGGGTGTTTGTTGTGGCACAATTTCAGCTTGCCCACGGCCTTGGCCTCTGCATGCACCATCAGTTCCCCATCCCTTGCCACGCGTTTTGCCCATTTTAAATGGAGGACAATATCTTCCACGCTCAATACAAATGGCTATATTTGGAGTGACCTTATATGTGATCCGTGTGACAGATAAACTACAGTTTTAAATAGCTGGCCTGTAGGTAACTATTTTTAACAGCAAACTGGTGTCAATAACTTAATTGACACACTGAAATAAAACTTTAATGGAGGCCAGAAATGGCAGAATTTAGAGCGAACTTATATGTGATCGTGTGACGGACAAACCACAGTTTTAAATAGCTGGCCTGTAGGTAACTATTTTTAACAGCAAACTCGTGTCAATAACTTCACTGACACACTGAAACAAAGTTTTAATAGAGGGCAGAAATGGCAGAATTAAGAGCAAACTTATATGTGATCCGTGTGACCGACAAACCACAGTTTTAAATAGCTGGCCTGTAGGTAACTATTTTTAACAGCAAACTGGTGTCAATAGCTTTACTGACACACTGAAACAGAATTTTAATGGAGGCGAGAAAAGGCATAATTTAGAGCGAACTTATATGTGATCCGTGTGATGGACAAACAACAGTTTTAAATAGCTAACCTGTGGTAACTTAACTATTTTTAACAGCAAACTGCTGTCAATAACTTCACTGACACACTGAAACAAAGTTTGATCAGTGTGATGGACAAACCACAGTATTAAATATCTGGATTTTTACTGGTGCAATATGGAAAGGACATGGCTGTATTCTGCAGTGCCATCAAGCAAATGGCGCAGAAAAACGGTGTTCTCTGGATTGCTTTTTAAGCAAATAATCAGGATTAAGATAAAAAAAAATATCCCTAGCCCCTGATACCTAGAGCTATTTCTACAAATATAATATCTGTAAAAGCACCAGCAGACAGAACTGGAATAGACCCTCTTGCTATATGTACTGCAGGCTGCTATATACCCTGCCTGCCTAGGCTATCTCTGCAGCTGGATTAGTCCTCAGAAGGACTGTTAGTTGAGTTGGATATGTCTAGAGAATCTTATGGAATACCTACACTAACTAATAAACAACCAAATATCTCCCCAGATCCACAGCACCTCTCCCTACACTGCCTGATTGCGGAGTAGACTGACCAGCACGGTGGCGCCAGGTCTAATATATAGACCTGATGATGCTGTGTGGCCAGCAAATCACTGTAATGCCACAACCAACATGGCTGCGGCATTATAGTGTGTGGCAGACAATCCCTGCATGTTGATTGGCACTCTAAAGAGCGCAAAACATGCAAGGAGGGGACCCGAGCATCTCAGAAGTACTCGGCGAGCTCCGAGCATCTTGAGTACTGAGATGCTTGGGCGAGTACCGAGTACTTGCGAGTATGCTCGCTCATCACTAGTGTTGAGAAGTCTGGCCCAATCCAGCCCTTGTTCAGCATTTTCAGTTGACAGGCAGATGCGCCTATCAGTTATAATTCTACCAGCAGCAATAAAAACCCGCTCTGACAAAACGCTGGCACCAGGGCAGGCCAGGACCTCCAAGGCGTAGAGAGCCAGTTCATGTCTTGTGTCCAGCTTGTATACCCAATAATTATAAGGCACAGAGGAATCATGAAGGACGTTGGTACGGTCAGCAAGGTACTCCCTCAGCATCTTCCGAAACTTTGCACTCCTTGTGAGAGTAGTCCCCGCCTCAGGGCCTGTGCGATGGGAGGGTCTGTGAAAACTGTCCCTGAACTTTGACAGTGTTCCTCTGCCTCTGCTGGATTGCATTTGTGTCTTTCTCGCCTGTACTCCTTGGTTGTCCAACAAACTGTGACCTCTGGCGCCATGAATCCTCTTTAATTGTGAGAAGAGAGAATTTCAGAAGAAATTGAAGCGGGATGGTGATGCTAATTATGGTGTCATCACCGCTCACCATCTTGGTGGAGTCCTCAAAATTTTAGAGGATGGTACAAATGTCTGACATCCATGTCCACTCCTGAGGTCTAATGTGTGGAGTCTGACCCAAATACTAGTGGCCTTTTTTATGCTGGTAGTCAACAACTGCCCTCTTCTGCTCACAAATCCATCCCAACATCTGCAATGTAGAGTTCCAAAGCATAGGGACATCGCACACATGTCTGTGAGCTGGAAGCTGCAAACGCTGCTGAAGAACGGCAAAGGCGGCGGAAGCAGTAGCTGACTTTCTAAAATGAGCACACATGCAGCGTACTTTGACAAGCAGATCCGTCAGATCCGGGTAGGTTTTGAGAAACCACTAAACCAAGAGGTTAAGCACATGGGCCAGGCATGGTACGTGTCTGAGCTCGCCTTTAGTGATGAGCAAATATGTTTGAGATCTGACCTCCAAACTTAAGTTCAACACGAATGTAACACATTTGGATTCGTGATCGGAAAGGCAAGCAAAATTTGTTAAAATTGGCAAAATCGGTAACGTTCTGCGAATTTCCGTGGTTACATGATTGTGGGCTAACTACAGCACTTTTTACAGTTTTGCTAGCATAGTGCTTGTGTATGATGAGCGCGGAGACATGGCAGATGATTGGGGAGGGCTGAGAACAGGTCAGATCAGCGGTGCATTTTTTTTTTTCCTATAGGCGGTAACTTTAAGTCAGGAAAGCGCGGCTAGCCAATCAGAGCGCAGGATGCACCCACAGTGTCCCAAACACAAGGGCTCCTGTAATTGACTGCTGAAGTCACACGTCCTCTCTATATAAAAACTGGCCATGTTCCCTCAGCGCCATTTTATGCATGTCACTGAAAGAGATAGACGCTGATGAGTGTGCTCTGTCCTGTGTAATGAGAGATATTAGCTAGATAGATGGGTGCTTCTGTGGAAATCAGATAGTGTAGATAAGTCCTGTGCTGTGTACCTGTTCAATCGACCTTGCAGCCCTTTTTTTGTGCAATTACTGAGATTCTGACAGAAAGAGCAAAGCCTATGGCATAGAACAGTGTTGTGCACCAGTTGTACTGTCTGCTTCATGCAGAGGTTCAATCTATTTTTGCACTTGCTAATGTGATAAAGCAAGCAAGCAAGCATGCCCTTGTAGGCCACGTTTTGTATTGATGGGGTTGAAATTCAGCTATCTGCAGAGCTTGTCAGTGCAGAGCATCTGAGTGCAGAGCACAGAGAACTTTTTTTTCATTTGCTAATGTGATAGTGCAAGCTGTGTTAGCCCAGTTTGTAATTTTTTTAGTGGGTGAACTTCAGCTGTTTTCAGAGTAAAAAAAAAGTTTTTTTCTGTTGCTAGCCACTGTCCACCAAAGATTTTTTTGTTGCGAAGACGGGTTTTACTCTCTGCTATAAGCCAGTGAAATTCATCTGTTTTCAGAGTAAAAAAATAGATTTTTTTCTGTTGCTAGCCAGTGACACAGTCCACCAAAGATTTTTTTTGTGGGGCAAACGTCATACACTCTGCTATACCTCAGCTACTACGCTAGTGGTGGTGAACTTCATCTGTTTTCAGAGTAAAAAAAAAAGTTTTTTTCTTTTGCTAGCCACAATCCACCAAAGATTTTTTTTGTGTCGCAGACGTGATACAGTCTGCTATAATCCACCTACTATTTTAGTTGCGGTGAACTTCAGCTGATTTCAAAGTAAAAAAATTGTGTTTTTGTCTTGCTAGGCAGAGTCCATAAACTATTTTTTTTGCTTTGAAAACGTCATACACTCTGCTATACGTCAGCTACTACGTTAGTGGTGATGAACTTCAGCTGTTTTCAAAGAAAAAAAAATATTTTTTTTGTGGCTAGACAGAGTCCAAAAAATATTTTTTTCTGTCGCAAACATGTTACACTCTACTATAAGCCACCTTGTCCTTTTAGTGACCGTTCAATTCAGCTGTATTCAAAGCTTGTGCAGAGTCAAAAAATGTATTTTTTGCTGTTGCTAACGTTATACAGCAGGCTATATCTGAGTTTGAAATAGTTTGGAGAATATCTCCTATGTTATACAGGCGTCGTCCACAGTTAAAAAAATACTTTGTTCGGTTGCTAACGTTATACAGCAGGGACATCTCAGTTTGAAATAGTTTGGAGAATATTTCGTATGCTATACAGGCCTCATCCACAGTAAAAAAATACTTTGTTCGGATACTAACAATATATAGCAGGGACATCTCAGTTTGAAATAGTTTGGAGAATATCTCCTATGTTATACAGGCGTCATCCCCAGTAAATAAAATACTTTGTTCGGTTTTTAACACTATACAGCAGGAACATCTCAGTTTGAAATAGTTTGGAGAAAATCTCCTATGTTATATAGGCGTCATCCACAGTAAAAAAAATACTTTGTTTGGTTAGTAATGTTATACAGCAAGCCATATCTTACCTTGTCATTTAGTGCCGCTTAAATTCAGGTGTGTGCAGAGCTGTTGCAGAGGAAAAAATAGCATTTTGTATTGCTAATAGCATGCTCCCACTACAGTATCTGAGCAACATGAGTGGGAAAATAGAGGTCGTGGTGGAAGGAGGCTTGGTGTTCAAGGTACAGTATACGTATCCACCTCAATATCACACACAGTACAGTCTACAGAGGTGGAACCCCAATTACCCTTGTCCCCCCCCCGTGTTACAACTCTCCAAGCGTCCAACTGACTGTAGCGAACCACAGATGGCCGAGTTTGTAGAACTGTTCACCCATTCTAAACCATGGGCATCAGAAGTGTACTCCAAACATTTACAGAGTCAAGAAGAGTAGGAAAGCATCTGCACTGATGCCCAGAAATTTTTTACTTTGGATTTGGGGCAGGATGGAGTAGGATCTGAGCAGGTTCCTGACCCTCGACACCAGACTTTAACCATCGGGGAAGGAGGCGATCCTGATGAGACACATATACCTGAGGCTCATGCGGACTGTACTGTGCTGTCAGAGCAACAAGATGAGAAGGGTCAATCTGAGGGCGAGGAATGGGATAACATATTGAATGATGATGAGGTTGAAGACCCTACTTGGTGTGAACTCAGAGTCACGCAGCCGAGTAGCTCATTTGAGGAGGTGGAGGAGGAAGATGACGAGGTTACCTTCGGCCCTACGGAGCAGACATGGAGTGAAGCAAGAAAGAGGAGCACTGCATCCTTTGCCACAACTGTGGCTGTGCCCAGCAGCGGTCGCGGGTCAGCAGCTCGCAGGGGTGGCCAGGGTTGCCTAGCATGGGCCTTTTTTGAGACCGCAAAAGATGAGCCAACTCACGTTATCTGCACATTTTGCAAGAAAAAACTCAGTAGAGGGAAAAAGTGCAATAATTTGACTACTACATGCATGAACCTTCACATGCGCACACAACATAAGTTACGCTGGGAATCTCACTGCACTAAAAAGCAGACCAGTGGACCTCAACAGCCATCAGCTGCCCCATCAACCGCATCCACTGCTTCTTCCTCCTCCTCTGTTACCGTGCCAAGTATTGGCAATCAGGTCTACCACTGCAAAATTTCTGGTTCTCTACCCACTCCAGTCAGGCTGAGTGAGAGCCCATCAGCTGTAATGGAAGCAGACATGCCTGGTGTGTTTGTTTCACCGAGCACACCACACGTTTCTCAATCCACTGTAACATCTGCACCTGCACCTCACTCACAGTCCAGCAGTTTGTCCGTTTCACCGTACTCCTCCCTCTCTCAGCACCGAAGCCAGCCCTCGATCCCGCAGTTGTGGTCACGCAAAAGATTGTTTCATCCTACACATGACAAAGCTAAGAGGTTGGACTCCACCATCTCAAATCTGTTGGCCACGGAAATGCTGCCTTTCCACCTGGTAAATACGGATGGTTTCCGAAAGCTGATGGCCTTCACAGTCCCCCAGTACCAGTTGCCCAATCGCCATTACTTCTCTAAGAAAGCTGTGCCTGCGCTACATTAGCATGTCGCTGACAACATCACCCCTTTCTTGACAAAATCTATATCTGCCAGAGGGCATTTCACCACAGACATCTGGACGAGTAAGCATGGCCAAGGGCGTTACATCTCACTGACTGGGCACTGGGTGACTCTGGTGGCTGTGTGGACAGGCAGGGAAGGGGCCGCTCCACAAATCTTGGACTCCCCAAGGCTTGCAGAAGAAACCTCTCTATTTCACACTTCCTCCACTGCTTCTGCGTTCTCCACCTCCTCTAGGGCCTCCACCTGCGTAAGCAACCTCTGCCTTAACGAGACATGAGGTTCAAAAGGGCAGAGCGAATCCACACCACCTCCATACTGCGCAGTCAGGGCTCACCGCAATCAGGCAGTCTTCAAATTAATATGCCTTGGAGATCACAGTCATACAGATAAAGAGTTGTGGAGAGTTCTCCAGGCTCAGTTTCAGCAATGGCTGTCTCTGCTGAACCTGGAGCCAGGGAGGGCTGTGTGCGATAACGGTGAGAACCTGTTCGTGGCCCTATGCTGAGGCGAACTCATACACGTGACTTGCATGGCTCACTTCCTCAACCTGGTGGCACAGGGATTTCTCCGCCACTATCCAGGCCTGGATTAGCTGCTTCAGAAAGAAAGGAACCTGTGTGCTCACTTCTGCCATTTGCATCCCTCATGTCATCGACTTGCATCGATACAGAGGTCTTTCTCCATGCCATTTAACAGGTTGATATGTAATGTGCCGATGCAATGGAATTCCACTCTGCACATGTTCCAGTGACTGTGGCAGCAACAACGAGCTCTGACGCAGTATGCCATGTCATATAGCCTAAGCCAACGCAGTACAGTCGTGAGGCATATCACATTTATGGAGTGGGACCAGATTAAAGACCTCTGCACCCTTCTGCACAGTTTAGTGCTGACAATTCCATCATCAGCTTCACTATTCCGGTCATTTACATGCTGGAGAAGACTTTGAATAGCGTGCGGCAGGAGGTGGTTGTCCCAGAAGAAGAGGTGGATGTGGAATGGATAAGAATGTCTCAAAGTTCCATCCAGGCAGATGCCAAGTGGGGGTGGTTTCCTGTGATCAAGGGCGTTTGGTGATACCAGACATACTGTTAGTGAAGGTGCAAGAGCCGAGGAACAAATGGAGTAGGAAGAGCTGATGGGCGAGAAACAGTCAGAAGAAGAAGAGGATAATCATCCCCTCTCTGTTGAATGTGGTTGACAGGAGGGAACAGAGGAAACATGCATCAGTGTTAAGAAGCCAACAATAGAGTCTGGCTTTGGACCACCTGGAAGAGCCCGATATATGAGTGCCTTCTTGCTGCACTTTCTGCAACATTATCCCCGTATAGTTAGGATTCAAAATAATGCTGACTACAGGGTTGCCACTCTGTTAAAAACACATTATAAGAGTAAATTTTGCCAGATGCTTCCCCCCCTGGAAAGGGACACGCTAATATTGACGTATCGAAACAACCTTTTAAGCAACCGTAATAGAGCTTTTCCACAAGATAGGAGTGATGCACACAGTGTGCATCACAGCTGTAGTCTTTCAACGTCAGTTCGTCAATGCCAAATCATTTGCAGCAGAGTAAGTGTCAGAAGCAATTTCTGCGAGTTCTTTCACACATTTTTTAGACCAGCTCGTGCACCAGCACAACAGAGAAGAAGTCTGACACATGGAGAGCGACTGGAGAGGATGGTGGAGGACTATCTAGAGCTCAATATGAATACCATCAGTGAGAATTTTGACCTTTTTACATTTTGTGTCTTCAAAAATGGATGAATGGCCTGAGCTCACCTGTCACACCTTTGAGGTTTTATTATGCCCGGCAGCCAGCGTTCTCTCAGAACGTGTGCTCAGCGCTGCTGGTGGTGTTCTGATGGATAAGTGTACCCAGCTGTCCCATGAAAGTGTTGACTGCCTAACTTTCATCAAGATGAACAAGTCATAGCTCTCAAAGAACTTTTGCACCCCAACTGCAGACTGTAAAGAGTAGTCTATGTTGTAGTTTTTAGTGTGCTGCATCGATCTTGCAGAATTGCAGTCTGTGATATGGCTTGTGTGCCTGCTCTTGCTGCGGCTGCAGGTTATAGGCCCTAATTTTTGGAAATGTGGAGAATACAGATTGGGACTCCATCTATTGGGTTGGTTGCAATTGAAGAGGTGTCGATCCCCAATATACTACTTATACTCTAGTGAAATTGATGCCACTTTGGTGGTTTTAGATCCAAATGTTTTCAAATGTGGACACTCATGATTGAGTCTCCATCTACTGGGTGGCTGTAGGGGAAGAAGTGTCGGTCCTAATTATACTATTTCTACTGTACTGAAATTGATGCCACTTTGTTGGTGTCTGCCAGTAGTTTTGGAAATGTGGAAAATCCTGATTGGATCTCCATCTATTGGGTTGGCTGTAGTGGTAGAGTTGTCGATCCTCAATATACTACTTATACTCTACTGAAATTGATGCCACTTTGATGGTTTTAGGCCCAAATGTTTTCAAATGTAAACACTCCTGATTGGTCTCCATATACTGAGTTGGCTGTAGGGGAGAAAGTGTGGTCCTATTTATACTATTTCTACTTTACTGAAATTGATGCCACTATGTTGGCATCTGCCAGTAATTTTTGGAAATGTGGGGAATCCTGATTGGGTCTCCATCTATTGGGTTGGCTGTAGTGGAAGAGGTGTCGGTCCCCATTATACTACTTATACTCTAGTGAAATTGATGCTAATTTGGTGGTTTTAGGCCCAAATGTTTTCAAATGTGAACACCCATGATTGGATCTCCATCTACTGGGTTGGCTGTAGGGGAAGAGTTGTCATTTCTAATTGTACAATTTCTACTGTAGTGAAATTGATGCCACTTTGTTGGAGTCTGCCAGTAATTTTTGGAAATGTGGGGAATCTTGATTGGGTCTCCATCTATTGGGTTGGCTATAGTGGAAGAGGTGTTGGTCCCCATTATACTACTTATACTCTAGTGAAATTGGTGCCACTTTGGTGGTTTTAGGCCAAATGTTTTCAAATGTGAACACTCCTGAGTGGGTCTCCATTAGTGTTGAGCCACCCCCGTAGTGTTCGAGTTCGGTTCGGTTCGTCGAACACCCGTGTGTTCGCCGAACTGTTCGTCGAACTGTTCGTCGAACACCTTCGAACACCGTTAAAACCAATGGCAGGCAAACAAAAACACATAGAAACACATAGAAAACACCTTCAAAGGTGTCCAAAAGCTGACAAACTGCTCAGAAGACACAACTAACACATGGAAAAGTGACAAGTACATATAGTCATGCGAAAAGAAAAGAGGTGGAGGAGTAAAAGGAGGGGGAGACACAGATATAGGCATGTCATGCCCTTCTAAAATCCAAAAAGTGAGAAGCCGAGACGGCCAGTCCGCTCCTGCCCGTGCCACCTCCGTGTCGCCGGGTTTGTGCCAGAGCCGCGGTGAACCCTGACGGCCAGCCCCCCTCTCCCAATACTGGTGCCTGTCCGCTGGTGGGTCGAGAGAGCCCCCCTGTGGTGGAGGCAGCTCTAAGCTTTTTAATTTAAATTGTCCCTCTAATTTGAATGAATACACTTTAAATCCATTTACAAGGATCTATTGGAGGGCAAGTCTCATGCCAGCAGCCGCGTAATTCCAGCTCCAGTAGCGTCCACTAAAGCTGCTGCAGTTAAAAAGCTTTTATAAGGATCGAGCTCGGCTGTCCACCGCAAGGCATCCTAGTGCCAGTCCCAGCCCCTATGCCTTGGGGTGCCTCCTGATGCTCTTCACTAAGTATCCCGTGGTCCCGAAGCATTTCCTTTGAAAAAATTAAGTGTCCAAACTACAGGTGGTGTAGCTTGCTTAACAGCCGGGATAATCCGCTGACTAGCAGACACTGCTAATAGGCACAAAGTATTTCCTGGGCTAGATGCAGTTAAAAATTTGTAAGTAGATACTCTCGTTGGATGCTGAGAAAGCATTCCATAGAGTCTCCTGGCACGCCATATATGATTCTCTTAAAAAGCTTGGGGTAGGGGTCTAGGGGACCCTTTTATAGCCAAAATCACGGCCCTGTATCACAATACGTCACCTAGGCTGAAGATAAATGTAACTGTAGCACCGAGGGCTCGGTTGCTACAGACGTATTGCACCTCACCCAGAGGTGTGATATCTCACTTTCAGATAAGGATGGAGTGTGGATCAGGACCCGACACCTGCATGCATTACACCACATTGCCGTGGGGCAGGGCAACCAATATGCCCCTGAGATGGGCACGACAGTCCCTGTCCCTGGCTGGAGTGGGGGGAGGGAACACTGAGGAAGGGGAACCCTGCAGTGCAGGAGCAGGGAGGAAGCAGTTCCTGGGTGCATTGAGAAGGGAGTATAAAAGGTGGGCACCATCTTAGTTCAGTGCAGAGAAGTCTGAGCAGAAGTGGCAGGGAGCAGGGGCTCTGCATGAGCTCTGCTCCGGAGGCGGGCCTAGTAACAGAGGCCCAGGCCTGCAAGAGGGAGAAGGAAGGAAGAGGAGCGGAGAAGGCTCCAGGAACGAGGAATGAAGGGATCCCAGGGGTGCGGACGGGCGAGTCGCCACCGCACGCCCGAATCCACCTGCGTGGAGGGGTCAGGCCAAAGGGGGAGACCGGTCCCCGAACTAGTGGAGGCAGGAAACGACCCTCAGCTAGAAACCGGAGGCTCTGACATTTTATGTGGCGCAGCCCCTTGCTCCACCCGCTAGGAAGGCACCACATAGGGTCAGGGAAACTGGCGCCAAGTTTACCAAGAGGAGGCCCGAGGCAGCCGGACAGAAGTGTTGGTAAGAAAGGCCAGACAAAGGACACACAAAGGGGGTCCTGTGAAGCGCTCCAAAGTTATCTGGGAGTTGTCTGAGCCCCTCACCTGGTGAGCACAGTACAACGTGGGCAGCCGTTACCTGCAGACGTGGTCTGGATAATAAGAACTGTGAGTAAAGGCCCTGAACTGCATCACTGACTCCGTGTCGTTACTGCTGCTGCCCTGCACCATCACCCCCATCCTCCGCATACACTGCCCTGAGGCTATACTCCTCCCGTGGGGAGTTATGCTACGCTCTGCTGCACCCACAACACCAGCCTTAGCGGTCTGCCCTGTAGCGGCGGTTCACTCTGACCGCAATCCACGGGTGGCATAGTCGGACATTTAAACATCAAAACCACATAAATAGTTCCGCCACTGGTTTGACCGCCCTGAGCCACGGAACCGGATCGCCGCCACGAAGACTACAACCACCAGCATCCACCAAAAAGGGTCCGGCTCCGGGTGTCCCAAGGCCCAGGGGGTGCGTCAGAACATTTTCATCACCTTTCACAATCACCAATGGGACAAGGCAGGGATGTCCTCTGTCCCCTCTCTTATACATCCTAGTGACGGAGCACCTGCTCTCATCAATTCGCCATAACCCCAATATTAGGTGGATTGAGGTGGGAGGCACCGAGTACAAGTGCTCTCTATTTGCTGATGATGTCCTAGTATATATCACTCAATCACATATATCCATCCCTGCTGTTATGGCTGAAATAGATCACTTTGTTACATGGTAAAATTTTAAAATCAATGCAGCGAAGTCTGAGGCCCTCGATGTCTCCCTCCCTAAATCCATATAGGATTCCATCCAGTCCAACTTTCCCTTTGCCTGGCCCTCACAGGGTATCAAATACTTAGGAATTCCTATTCATAGAGACCTCTCCCATCTATGTTATCTTAATTTTGGGCCCTTTATTGAACAATTCCATACAGACCACGGTTGGCAAGTTAGAACTGTAAGATTCACTACGTGAACCACTGGTGTTTTGTGGAAAAGCACATGTACACCGCGTTCCAAATTATTATGCAAAAAGTGTTTAGGAGTGATAAGGGAAGAATTTGTTTGTTTGTCAGTTAAACTCATTGATGGTGATGTGTGTCAGGGCTCTTTATATCACTGTAAGCAATTGCAGACACCTGTGCTAATTAGTTTGGCAGGTGTGTCCAATGAAAGGCAAGACTACTTAAGAAGGCTCTCTCACATTATTAAGCAGCCTACATTTTCTGCCAAAATGGGAAAGAAAAAGGATGTGTCGGCTGCTGAGAAGCAACAAATTGTGGAGTGTTTAGGTCAAGGCATGACTACAATCAACATTGTGCGATGATCAGGATGAAGTGTCTTGGCAATCAAGAAGTATGTAGCTGATTCACAGTACACACGTGTGCGTGCTGATAAGGGCAAATTGAGGACTCTTTCCTACAGGCAATTACGTCAGGTTGAAACAGCAGCGGCAAAAAAGCCTTGTCATAGCAGCAGACAAGTTTTTGAAGCTGCTTGTGCCTCCAACGTCCCCCGAACAACAAGATGCAGGGTCCTTCAGAGGTTTGCAGCTGTGCATATGCCATCCTGTCGACCTCCTCTATCCACTTCACACAAGCAGAAACGGCTCCAGTGGGCCAAACATTACATGAAGACTGATTTCAAAACTGTTTTGTTCACGGATGAGTGCCGTGCAGCGCTCGATGGTCCAGATGAATGGAGTGGAGGATGGCTGGCTGATGGACACCCCACGCAAACACGGCTACAGCGCCAACAAGGAGGAGGTGGAGTAATGTTTTGGGCTGGAATCATGGGGAGAGAGATTGTCGGCCCCTTTAGGATCCCTGAAGGCGCTAAAGATGAACTCCATAATGTATGTGGATTTTCTCAAACAGCACTTCCTGCCATGGTTCAAGAAGAAGAACCGTGTATTTCACAGCAAGATCATTTTTCTGCATGATAATGCACCATCTCATGCTGCACATAAAACATCTGCATCTCTGGCTGATATGGGCATAAAAGGGGACAAACTTATGGTGTGACCCCCATGCTCCCCTGACCTCTACCCCATTCAGAACCTTTGGAGCATCATTAAAAGGAGTGTCTATGATGGCGGGAGGCAGTTCACATCTAAGCAACAGTTCTGGGAGGGTATTCTGTCCTCATGCAAAACAATTGAAGCAGAAACCATCCAAAACCTGACAAATTCAATGGACGAGAGAGTTCAGAAGCTCCTTTCGAACAAGGGGTCCTATGTGAAAATGTAACATCACCTAGAATAAAGTTTTGAGTTGAAAACTGTTTGATTTCAGTTTCTAACAACCTGCTAATGCTTATAATTTCAAAAATGACCATTTTTTTGGTCTTTATTAAAATGAAAAGGTTGATCGAAAAGTTTGGGGGATCTAAGAGTGTGGCAACCCAGTAGTCATGATTACTTCGAATTCTGACAATATGAGGGTCATGCTGCAGGTAGTGCAGCAAGAAGGCACTTATGTGTCTTGCGCATCTCGGAGCCCCAAAATTATTTTCCGGGCTAGATGCAGCTAAAAATTATTTTTAATTTTAAATCTGGTGAAGCTTATTATAGATGGCCTAATAGGATCAGTGCTGCACACTGCTACAAAGCCCAAATTATTTTCCAGTCAAGATACAGATAAACATGATTAGTAATTTGAAAGCTTAAAACGGTTGGTAGGGTGATTTTAACCAATCATCAAGCTTTTACTCTCCCCAGGATGACACAGGGGTAGAAAAGTCGTTTCGGATCCATGATTTGTTCATCTTTATGAACGTGAGTCTGTCTACATTATCAGTGGGGAGCCGCGTGCGCTTATCTGTCAGCACACCACCAGCAGCACTGAACACACGTTCAGACAGAACGCTGGCTGCGGGGCATGACAAGATCTCCAAGGCGTAAGTGGCTAGCTCCGGCCATTTATCCAGATTGGAAGCCCAAAAAGAGCAAGGGTCCAGTGACACAGTCGTGGCTTCAATGTTTACTTGGAGATACTCCTGTACCATCGTCTCTAGGCGTTGACTATGTGTCAGACTTCTTGTCTCCTGTGGCCTTGCAAAGGATGGGCTAAAAAAGTGGTGAAATGATTCCGCAAAATTGATGTTACCAGCAGATACTGTGGTTCTGTTACGGTTTGAGTGCTGAACACTTGACGGTCCCACGGTTGGCAAGTTGGAACTGTGAGATTCACTACGTGCACCACTGGTATTTTGTGGAAAAGCACATGTAAGATTCTGCAACAGTCTCTGCTGATACTCCTGCATGCGTGCATCCCTTTCTATGGCAGGAATAATTTCTGCAAATTTACTTTTGTACCGGGGATCTAACAGTGTGGCAACCCAGTAGTCAGGATTATTTCTAATTCTCACAATTCGAGGGTCATGTTGCAGGTAGTGCAGCAAGAAGGCACTCATGTGTGTTGCGCATCCAGGAGCACCAAGTCCCTGTTGTGTTGGTGGCGAGGTAGCAATCATGCTTCCTTCCTCTGTCCTCTCCCCCCAACCTCGCACAACAGAAATGTGATCAAGGTCTCCCTCATCTGATGAGTCTTCCATCAGTTCGTCCTCCACTTCTTCCTGGGCTCCTGCACCTTCCTCACTAGTTTGGCTGCTACCATGCGCCCTGGTAAAATCATCTCCCCCACCCTCACATGCCTGCCGCCTTGGTGCTGCCGACCGTCTGGACCTTGCAGATGTTAGCCCTTCCGCATACAACTCCTCCTCCTCTACTTCCTCCACCTCCTCTTGTGCCACCACCTGACTCCGAATTCTGTTTAACATGTGCTCCAGCATGTAAATCACCGGAATAATCATGCTGATAATGGCATCGTCAGCACTAAACATCTTCGTCGCCATTTCAAAACTGTGCAGAAGGGTGCATAGGTCCCTGATCTGAGACCACTCCTCCAGCGTGACTTGCCCCACCTCTGAATCTTGTTGGCCCAGGCTATACGTCAGAACGTATTGCACCAGGGCTTGTCGGTGCTGCCACAGTCGCTGCAACATGTGCAGAGTTGAATTCCACCGGGTAGGCACATCGCATTTTAGCCGGTGAAGTGGCAGGCCCAACGACTTCTGTAGAGATGTAAGTCGCTGAGCTGCGGGATGCGAACGGCGGAAGTGAGCACACAGCGACCGTGCCCTCTGCAGAAGGCCATCTAGTCTGGGATAGTGGGCTAAAAATTGCTGGACCAGTGGCATGACCAGACAGGCTTTGGGTGCAGGTGGAAGACCGAGAGGAGGTTGAGGAGGCAGAAGCAGTGGAGGAAAAATGACATAAAGAGGATTGACGCACAACTCGTGGGGACGGCAAGACTTGGACAGCAGCCCCTTGTCCTGCTGTCACCATAGTTACCCAGTGCCCAGTCAGCGAGATGTAACGCCCCTGTCCATGCCTACTCGTCCAAGTGTCTGTGGTGAAATGCACCCTGTCACACACAGAGTTTCTCAAAGAAGCGGTGATGTTGTGTGCGACATGCTGGTGGAGCGCAGGCACACCTTTCTTTGAGAAGTAGTGCCGACTGGGCATCTGGTACTGGGGCACTGCGACGGACATAAGGTCTCGAAAATCCTCTGTGTCCACCAGGCGGAAAGGCAGCATTTCTGTAGCCAAGAGCTTGCAGATGGTGAAATTCAACCTCTTAGCTTTCTCATGGCTAGGAGGAAATGGTCTTTTACTTGTCCACATCTGAGGGACCGAGGGCTGGCTATTGTGCTTAGACGGGGTTGATAAGGGTGTCCCCGGCAAACTGCCGGTCTGTGAGGAAGATGCAGGCGGACATGTTAGGTTGCCTTGATCCAAAGGTGGTGCTATCGATGTCGGACAGCGCTCAAGACCAGCTGGTGTTACCACCTCCAAAGAAAATGATGACCTGCCAATCACGCTGGCTGTTGCGGGTAAAGAGGTGGCAGGTCTGCGCCCCAAAACAGGTGTGACTGCTGTCCCCCCAGTCACAGAGGATGAAGAGGCCGCGGATGCACAAGATATGGCAGACGGTGGTTGGCCCGGCCGGCTAGACCGCATTGTAGCACACTGAGCTTCCCACTGCAACTTATGCTTCATGTCCATTTGCCGGTTCATGCATGAAGTACTCAAACTATGTATTTTTTGGCCTCTACTTAGCTTTTGCTGACAAATGTTACAGATAACACGAGTTGGGTCATCTTTATCGATCTGAAAAAATGCCCAGGCTATGCAAGGCTTAGCACCCATGCGACCTGAAGAGCCACCACGACTTGTGGTGAGAGGCAGAGTTGTGTTTGAGGATGCAGTTGTTGACGTGCTTCCAGTACTACGTCTCTGTCCAGGAAGGCGCAACCTGACCTCGTCGTCACTAGCATCTTCCTCCACCTCCTCTGCTGACCTCATCTCTTGGCTGACTGTGGGTTGACAGTAAGTGGGATCTCCGACCTCATCATCATCACCCTGTGCGTTATCACACCCGTCGTCCTCAGAGCCAACCTGTTCCTGCCCTGACAAAAAACTAAAGTTGTCGCTCCAATCAGGTATTTGAGTCTTATCATCGTCTTCCTCATTGTCTCCACCAACAGGAGTTACAGTTTGGGAATGAGGGTCTACATTATGGTCAGAACCTTCTGCGTCTGGTCCTGGATCCGACTCATAAAGATTCTGGGCATCAGTGCAGATCATTTCCTCGTCTGGATTCACAGAAGCGCTGGAGTCGACCTCTGATTCCCAGGCTATAGTATGAGTAAACAGCTCTGCAGACTCAACCATCTGTTCTACCTCATACTCAGACGGGCAGCTGGAGATTTGGGAGCTGTGAGGAAGCAAGTGCGATTTGGGTGACACCTTTGAGGACTGGAGTATTTGTGATGTTGAAGTTGATGTGGAGGAGAGCCCACTTAAAGGAGCACTTGATATCTGTTGAAGCACCTGCTGTTTTTGTGCCTCATCTGGAATTTGTAGCGATTGGCGTGGCCGTAAGAAAGGGATCTTATCACATTGTCCGCTAAAAGAAGTAGACATTTTAGTTTGGCTGGAAGATGGTCTTTCTTCTGCACCTACCCCACGGACACAACCTTTTTTCCCCTTCCCAACACGCCTATTCCCCTTTCCACCAGCAGCAGGCCTTTTTCCACTCATTTTGGTGGTTAACTAATTCACAACTCTGGAGTTGTTTGCACAAAAAAACAATGGATGGTAACCGAGCAGAGCTGAGTGGCCAAACTGTGGTATTAGGCCAAAACTATTGGCTGGGTTAGATGCAGAAAAAAAATTATTTTTAATTTGCAACCTGATGGAGGTCAGTATAGATGGACTAATAGACCAAGTCCCACACACCGCTAGAAGCCCAAATATTTTTTCAGAGCTAGATGCAGAAATTTTTTTTATTCAATTTGCAACCTGATGGAGGTCAGTATAGATGGACTAATAGACCAAGTCCCACACACTGCTAGAAGCCCAAATATTTTTTCAGAGCTAGATGCAGAAAAAAATTATTTTTAATTTGCAACCTGATGGAGGTCAGTATAGATGGACTAATAGACCAAGTCCCACACACTGCTAGAAGCCCAAATATTTTTTCAGAGCTAGATGCAGAAAAAAATTATTTTTAATTTGCAACCTGATGGAGGTCAGTATAGATGGACTAATAGACCAAGTCCCACACACCGCTAGAAGCCCAAATATTTTTTCAGAGCTAGATGCAGAAAAAAATTATATTCAATTTGCAACCTGCTGGACGTCAGTATAGAAGGACTAATAGAACAAGTCCCACACCTTGCTAGAAGCCCAAATATTTTTTCAGAGCTAAATGAAGAAAAAAATTATTTTTAATTTGCAACCTGATGGAGGTCAGTATAGATGGACTAATAGACCAAGTCCCACACACTGCTAGAAGCCCAAATATTTTTTCAGAGCTAGATGCAGAAAAAAATTATTTTTAATTTGCAACCTGATGGAGGTCAGTATAGATGGACTAATAGACCAAGTCCCACACACCGCTAGAAGCCCAAATATTTTTTCAGAGCTAGATGCAGAAAATTTTTTTATTCAATTTGCAACCTGATGGAGGTCAGTATAGATGGACTAATAGACCAAGTCCCACACACTGCTAGAAGCCCAAATATTTTTTCAGAGCTAGATGCAGAAAAAAATTATTTTTAATTTGCAACCTGATGGAGGTCAGTATAGATGGACTAATAGACCAAGTCCCACACACTGCTAGAAGCCCAAATATTTTTTCAGAGGTAGATGCAGAAAAAAATTATTTTTAATTTGCAACCTGATGGAGGTCAGTATAGATGGACTAATAGAACAAGTCCCACACGCTGCTAGAAGCCCAAATATTTTTTCAGAGATAAATGAAGAAAAAAATTATTTTTAATTTGCAACCTGATGGAGGTCAGTATAGATGGACTAATAGACCAAGTCCCACACACTGCTAGAAGCCCAAATATTTTTTCAGAGCTAGGTGCAGAAAAAAAATATTTTTAATTTGCAACCTGATGGAGGTCAGTATAGATGGACTAATAGACCAAGTCCCACACACCGCTAGAAGCCCAAATATTTTTTCAGAGCTAGATGCAGAAAAAAAATATTTTTAATTTGCAACCTGCTGGAGGTCAGTATAGAAGGACTAATAGAACAAGTCCCACACACTGCTAGAAGCCCAAATATTTTTTCAGAGCTAAATGAAGAAAAAAATTATTTTTAATTTGCAACCTGATGGAGGTCAGTATAGATGGACTAATAGACCAAGTCCCACACACTGCTAGAAGCCCAAATATTTTTTCAGAGCTAGATGCAGAAAAAAATTATATTCAGTTTGCAACCTGATGGAGGTCAGTATAGATGGACTAATAGAATGATGCTATGCCCAAAAGATTTTACTTCACTAGGTGCAGTAAAAAAATTGGTATTCTATACACAGGTGGTATATCTTGCAACACAGATAGGCTACTCCACTGACTAACACACTCTGCAATAGGCCAAAAAGGATTAGCTTTGCTAGATTCAGCCAAATGCTGTGAAAAAAACTTGCACAGCACTGGCACAGACCTGCCTGGCAAAAACTGATAGGAACTGATGTAACCTAGTCCTGAAAAGGACTCCAATTACAATTAGTCTTTACTCCCACAATCTATCTATTTAAGAGCACAGACCTGCCTGATAAAAGTCGTAGGAAATGCTGTAACCTAGTCCTTAAAAGGACTGCAATCACAACTATTCCCTACTCCCAAGCTATCTGTATATTTGTGCGAAAATTGGCTTGAAATTAACAAGGTATAGCGCACACAGCAACAGCGGTGCCGTCTAACACGCAGCTGCAGCAGTGAGAAAATGGTGGCGACGGGGAAAATGGCTTGGTCTTATAGGGCAAGGACATGTGACATACACTGCCAATCACACATGCCCTTGCTTGTGTGAAAAAAAGCACTTCGCTCCGTGTGTGCGCTGCTGATAGGCTGACAGATTGCACCTCCCCACTGCAAATGCGGGAAAGAGAAAAAAAAATGGAGATCTTCATTGTTCCTGCAGAGATCCATCCCCTGCCCCTCCCCCCGCCCCGCTGTACACTCAAACTGCGTATTAACATTAATTTTCATCATTACTGAGAAAAAATCCAGTTATGATTTTGGTGCACGAACAGTTATCGAACATAACCTCGAACAGCCGAATTTTTCTCAAATTGTTCGTGTTCGCCGACCGGCTCGAACACCGCCCAAAACAGCTCGAATTTGAGATTGGCGAACAGTTCGAGTAGAACAACGCTCATCTCTAGTCTCCATCTACTGAGTTGGCTGTAGGGGAAGACGTGTTGGTCTTAATTATACTATTTATACTGTACTGAAATTGATGTCACTTCGGTGGTATTAGGTCTATTTTAGGGAAATGTGAACACTCCTGATTGGGTCTCCCTGTGCTGGGTTGGCTGCAGTGGAAGAGGTTTTGGTTTCCTTTACAATAGTTATACTCAAGTGAAAATAATTTTTTGGTGCAGATATTTTTCTCCACACATGGGTACACAGACCTGACAAACTCAACATGGATATATAAAGCAGACTGCATCTCAGCTTAAAATAGTTTGGGGCAGATATTCTTCTCCACACAGGGGAAAAATAAAAGTTTGGGTCCGAGCAGCTTCCTGACCCTTGACTGTACTGTGCTGTCACGGCAAGAAGAAGAGGAAAGTTGCTCTGAGGGCGAGGAATGGGAAAACATATTGGATGATAATGAGGTAGCACATCCAACTTGGTGTGAACCCAGAGGCACGCTGCTGAGTAGCTCATCTGAGGAGGTGGAGGAAGACGAGGAGGTTACGTTGTGTCCTACGGCGCAGAAACGGAGTGATGCAAGCACAAGGAGCATTGCATCCTTAGCCACAACCATGGCAGTGACCAGCAGCGGTCGTGGGTCTGATGCTCGCAGGGGCGGCAAGGGTTGCCTAGCCTGGGCCTTTTTTGAGACCGCAAACTTTGCAATAAAAAACTCATTAGAGGGAAAAAGTGCAATAAGTTGACTACTATATGCATGAACCTTCACATGCGCAATCAACATGCGTTACTCTGGCACTCTCACTGCGATAAAATGCGGACCAGTGGATCTCAACAACTATCAGCTGCCCCATAAAATGCATCCTCTGCTTCTTCCTCAACCTCTGTTACCCTGCCAAGTATTTGGAACGCAGGTCTCCCACTGCAGAACCTCTGCTTCTCTACCTGCTCCAGTCAAGCTGAGTTAAAGCCCGTCAGCAGTAACGGAAGCGGACATGCATGCTGTGTTTGTTTCACCAAGCACACCACATGTTTCTTAATCCACCGTAACATGTCCCCCTGCACCTCACTCACGGTCCAGCAGTTTTTCCTTTTCACCATACTCTGCCCTCTCTCGGCACTGCAGCCAACTTTCGGTCCCGCATTTGTGGTCACGTAAAAGATTACTTCCTCCCACACATGACAAAGCTAAGAGGTGGAAATCCACCATCTCCAATCTGTTGGCCACGGAAATGGTGATGGCAGGCCCTAATTTTTTGAACTGTAAATACTCCTGTATGGCTGCTTTTTTACTGAGAAGGTAACCGGAGAATCTGGAGGAAACCCCCGCAAGCACGGGAAGAACATACAAACTACTTGCAGATGTTGACCTCTATCATCATAAAGGAGTTAGCTCGTTGTCTTGGAGACTGACCACTGCTGTCATCTACCTTGTGAACATTGTGTTGAAGCTTGCAAGATGTCACTGGTTTACCATGACAGAGAGGAGCCAGAAGACCGCAGCGTCTGATTCCTCCCAATCCTGCAGTCAATAGAAAGAAGCCTTTCGCCTTAATATTAATTGGTGCAGGGGTTAATATAATCAATTGTGAGCTCCTGGAAGCTTAACATGGTTTAGGCTCTCGACAGATTTGTCTCATGAATCTCCCCTACTGTGATTACACTGTACCCAAACATATCAGACTGTCGCCTACCATGGAAATCTTGAAAAGGAAGCTGAGGACCCACTTCATGTGACAAGCATACAATCTGCGATAAGCCTCGCTCCAGCATACCGCTGCACGACTAGCTGTACCCTGACCTACTGTAACCTCACCCATCCCTTGTAGATTGTTTGTGCGCCCTCACAGGCAGGGTCCTCTCTCCTCTTGTACCACCAACGATGTCCCATTTTCCCATGTAAAGCGCCACGGAATAAATGTCACTGTAATAGGAATAATAATTGTAGTACTTGTACTCTGGGTCAATTGAAGGCACTTTCCAGGTATCTACCCCTAATTTGATGTGTTTTTGCAGCTTTTGGGCCTGTTTTCAGGTGTTGTGTATGCGTTTTTTTTGTCCCCACATTGATTCCTATGGCGTTCGGTAACGTTCGACGAACATTTGACAAATAAATCGGAGAATATTGCAAATTTGGCGATCTTAATCCGAATTGAATATTGAAACATTCGCTAATCTCTACTCACCTCGCCTCAGAGCCGCCACCAGGTTCCGGCCACTGTCACACACGACCATGCCAGGCTGTAGGTTCAGCGGTGTCAGCCACAGATCTGCCTGCTCTTTCAGAGTGGTCCACAACTCTTCAACGTAGTGCGGTTTGTCACCTAAGCATATTAGCTTCAGCACAGCCTGTTGCCGCTTGGCCGATGCAGTGCTGCAGTGCTTCCAGCTTTTGACTGATGTGATAATTTTGGATATGGATACTGTAGAGCAGGAGGAGGTGCAGGAGCTGTAGAATGTGGGGGCAACCCTGATTGACCCAGGGCCCGCAATGCTCGGCGTCAGTTGTGTTCAAAAGTTTACATACCCCGGCAGAATTTTTCTTTCTTGTCCTTGTTTCAGAGAATATGAATAACAAAATAACTTTTTCTCCACTCATGGTTATTGGTTGGGTGAAGCCATTTATTGTCAAACTACTGTGCTTTCTCTTTTTACATTTTAATGACAACCAAAAACATCCAAGTGACTCTGATCAAAAGTTCACATACCCTGGTGATTTTGGCCTGATAATATGCACAGACTTTGACACAAATGGGTTTGAATGGCTACTAAAGGTAACATCATTATCTGTGACCTGTTTGCTTGTAATCAGTGTGTGTGCATAAAAGCTGAGTGAGCTTCTGGGATCCAGACAGACTCTTGCATCTTTCATCCAGCCACTGACATTTCTGGATTGTGAGTCATCAGGAAAGCAAAAGAATTGTGAACTGATCTACGGGAAAAGGTAGTTGAACTGCATAACACAGGAAAAGGATACAAAAAAATATCCAAGTAATTAATAATGCCAGTCAGCAGTATTCAAGTTGTGATTAACAAATGGAAAATCAGGGGCTCTGTAAAACCAAACCACGGTCAGGTGGACAAACAAATATTTCGGCCACAACTGCCACGAAAATTGTTCGGGATGCAAAGAAAAACCCACAAATAACATCAGCTGAAATTCAAGACTCTCTGAAAACTAGCGGCGTGGCAGTTTCAAGATGCACAAAAAGGAGGCACTTGAAGAAAAATGGGCTGCATGGTTGAGTCGCCAGAAGAAAGCCATTACTGCGCAAATGGCACAAAGTATTTTGCCTACAATATGCAAACAGCACAGAGACAAGCCTCAAAACTTCTGGAACAAGGTAATTTGAAGTGATGAGACCAAAAGTGAACTTTTTGGCCACAACCATAAACGTTACATTTGGAGAGAGGTAAACAAGGCCTATGATGAGAGGAACACCATTCCTACAGTAAAGAACGGAGGTGGATAGCTAATGTTTTGGGATGTGTGCGCTACAAAGGCACAGGAAACTTGGTAAAAGTTGAAGGAAAGATGAATGCAGCACGTTATCAGCAAATACTGGAGGCAAATTTGCACTCATCAGCCCGGAAGCTGCGCATGGGATGTACTTGGATGTTCCAACATGACTAGTGTTGAGCCACCCCCGTAGTGTTCGAGTTCGGTTCGGTTCGTCGAACACCCGTGTGTTCGCCGAACTGTTCGTCGAACTGTTCGTCGAACACCTTCGAACACCGTTAAAACCAATGGCAGGCAAACAAAAACACATAGAAACACATAGAAAACACCTTCAAAGGTGTCCAAAAGCTGACAAACTGCTCAGAAGACACAACTAACACATGGAAAAGTGACAAGTACATATAGTCATGCGAAAAGAAAAGAGGTGGAGGAGTAAAAGGAGGGGGAGACACAGATATAGGCATGTCATGCCCTTCTAAAATCCAAAAAGTGAGAAGCCGAGACGGCCAGTCCGCTCCTGCCCGTGCCACCTCCGTGTCGCCGGGTTTGTGCCAGAGCCGCGGTGAACCCTGACGGCCAGCCCCCCTCTCCCAATACTGGTGCCTGTCCGCTGGTGGGTCGAGAGAGCCCCCCTGTGGTGGAGGCAGCTCTAAGCTTTTTAATTTAAATTGTCCCTCTAATTTGAATGAATACACTTTAAATCCATTTACAAGGATCTATTGGAGGGCAAGTCTCATGCCAGCAGCCGCGTAATTCCAGCTCCAGTAGCGTCCACTAAAGCTGCTGCAGTTAAAAAGCTTTTATAAGGATCGAGCTCGGCTGTCCACCGCAAGGCATCCTAGTGCCAGTCCCAGCCCCTATGCCTTGGAGTGCCTCCTGATGCTCTTCACTAAGTATCCCGTGGTCCCGAAGCATTTCCTTTGAAAAAATTAAGTGTCCAAATTACAGGTGGTGTAGCTTGCTTAACAGCCGGGATAATCCGCTGACTAGCAGACACTGCTACTAGGCACAAAGTATTTCCTGGGCTAGATGCAGTTAAAAATTTGTAAGTAGATACTCTCGTTGGATGCTGAGAAAGCATTCCATAGAGTCTCCAGGCACGCCATATATGATTCTCTTAAAAAGCTTGGGGTAGGGGTCTAGGGGACCCTTTTATAGCCAAAATCACGGCCCTGTATCACAATACGTCACCTAGGCTGAAGATAAATGGAACTGTAGCACCGAGGGCTCGGTTGCTACAGACGTATTGCACCTCACCCAGAGGTGTGATATCTCACTCTCAGATAAGGATGGAGTGTGGATCAGGACCCGACACCTGCATGCATTACACCACATTGCCGTGGGGCAGGGCGACCAATATGCCCCTGAGATGGGCACGACAGTCCCTGTCCCTGGCTGGAGTGGGGGGAGGGAACACTGAGGAAGGGGAACCCTGCAGTGCAGGAGCAGGGAGGAAGCAGTTCCTGGGTGCATTGAGAAGGGAGTATAAAAGGTGGGCACCATCTTAGTTCAGTGCAGAGAAGTCTGAGCAGAAGTGGCAGGGAGCAGGGGCTCTGCATGAGCTCTGCTCCGGAGGCAGGCCTAGTAACAGAGGTCCAGGCCTGCAAGAGGGAGAAGGAAGGAAGAGGAGCGGAGAAGGCTCCAGGAACGAGGAATGAAGGGATCCCAGGGGTGCGGACGGGCGAGTCGCCACCGCACGCCCGAATCCACCTGCGTGGAGGGGTCAGGCCAAAGGGGGAGACCGGTCCCCGAACTAGTGGAGGCAGGAAACGACCCTCAGCTAGAAACCGGAGGCTCTGACATTTTATGTGGCGCAGCCCCTTGCTCCACCCGCTAGGAAGGCACCACATAGGGTCAGGGAAACTGGCGCCAAGTTTACCAAGAGGAGGCCCGAGGCAGCCGGACAGAAGTGTTGGTAAGAAAGGCCAGACAAAGGACACACAAAGGGGGTCCTGTGAAGCGCTCCAAAGTTATCTGGGAGTTGTCTGAGCCCCTCACCTGGTGAGCACAGTACGACGTGGGCAGCCGTTACCTGCAGACGTGGTCTGGATAATAAGAACTGTGAGTAAAGGCCCTGAACTGCATCACTGACTCCGTGTCGTTACTGCTGCTGCCCTGCACCATCACCCCCATCCTCCGCATACACTGCCCTGAGGCTATACTCCTCCCGTGGGGAGTTATGCTACGCTCTGCTGCACCCACAACACCAGCCTTAGCGGTCTGCCCTGTAGCGGCGGTTCACTCTGACCGCAATCCACGGGTGGCGTAGTCGGACATTTAAACATCAAAACCACATAAATAGTTCCGCCACTGGTTTGACCGCCCTGAGCCACGGAACCGGATCGCCGCCACGAAGACTACAACCACCAGCATCCACCAAAAAGGGTCCGGCTCCGGGTGTCCCAAGGCCCAGGGGGTGCGTCAGAACATTTTCATCACCTTTCACAATCACCAATGGGACAAGGCAGGGATGTCCTCTGTCCCCTCTCTTATACATCCTAGTGACGGAGCACCTGCTCTAATCAATTCGCCATAACCCCAATATTAGGTGGATTGAGGTGGGAGGCACCGAGTACAAGTGCTCTCTATTTGCTGATGATGTCCTAGTATATATCACTCAATCACATATATCCATCCCTGCTGTTATGGCTGAAATAGATCACTTTGTTACATGGTAAAATTTTAAAATCAATGCAGCGAAGTCTGAGGCCCTCGATGTCTCCCTCCCTAAATCCATATAGGATTCCATCCAGTCCAACTTTCCCTTTGCCTGGCCCTCACAGGGTATCAAATACTTAGGAATTCCTATTCATAGAGACCTCTCCCATCTATGTTATCTTAATTTTGGGCCCTTTATTGAACAATTCCATACAGACCACGGTTGGCAAGTTAGAACTGTAAGATTCACTACGTGAACCACTGGTGTTTTGTGGAAAAGCACATGTACACCGCGTTCCAAATTATTATGCAAAAAGTGTTTAGGAGTGATAAAGGAAGAATTTGTTTGTTTGTCAGTTAAACTCATTGATGGTGATGTGTGTCAGGGCTCTTTATATCACTGTAAGCAATTGCAGACACCTGTGCTAATTAGTTTGGCAGGTGTGTCCAATGAAAGGCAAGACTACTTAAGAAGGCTCTCTCACATTATTAAGCAGCCTACATTTTCTGCCAAAATGGGAAAGAAAAAGGATGTGTCGGCTGCTGAGAAGCAACAAATTGTGGAGTGTTTAGGTCAAGGCATGACTACAATCAACATTGTGCGATGATCAGGATGAAGTGTCTTGGCAATCAAGAAGTATGTAGCTGATTCACAGTAAACACGTGTGCGTGCTGATAAGGGCAAATTGAGGACTCTTTCCTACAGGCAATTACGTCAGGTTGAAACAGCAGCGGCAAAAAAGCCTTGTCATAGCAGCAGACAAGTTTTTGAAGCTGCTTGTGCCTCCAACGTCCCCCGAACAAGAAGATGCAGGGTCCTTCAGAGGTTTGCAGCTGTGCATATGCCATCCTGTCGACCTCCTCTATCCACTTCACATAAGCAGAAACGGCTCCAGTGGGCCAAACATTACATGAAGACTGATTTCAAAACTGTTTTGTTCACGGATGAGTGCCGTGCAGCGCTCGATGGTCCAGATGAATGGAGTGGAGGATGGCTGGTTGATGGACACCCCACGCAAACACGGCTACAGCGCCAACAAGGAGGAGGTGGAGTAATGTTTTGGGCTGGAATCATGGGGAGAGAGATTGTCGGCCCCTTTAGGATCCCTGAAGGCGCTAAAGATGAACTCCATAATGTATGTGGATTTTCTCAAACAGCACTTCCTGCCATGGTTCAAGAAGAAGAACCGTGTATTTCACAGCAAGATCATTTTTCTGCATGATAATGCACCATCTCATGCTGCACATAAAACATCTGCATCTCTGGCTGATATGGGCATAAAAGGGGACAAACTTATGGTGTGACCCCCATGCTCCCCTGACCTCTACCCCATTCAGAACCTTTGGAGCATCATTAAAAGGAGTGTCTATGAGGGCGGGAGGCAGTTCACATCTAAGCAACAGCTCTGGGAGGGTATTCTGTCCTCATGCAAAACAATTGAAGCAGAAACCATCCAAAACCTGACAAATTCAATGGACGAGAGAGTTCAGAAGCTCCTTTCGAACAAGGGGTCCTATGTGAAAATGTAACATCACCTAGAATAAAGTTTTGAGTTGAAAACTGTTTGATTTCAGTTTCTAACAACCTGCTAATGCTTATAATTTCAAAAATGACCATTTTTTTGGTCTTTATTAAAATGAAAAGGTTGATCGAAAAGTTTGGGGGATCTAAGAGTGTGGCAACCCAGTAGTCATGATTACTTCGAATTCTGACAATATGAGGGTCATGCTGCAGGTAGTGCAGCAAGAAGGCACTTATGTGTCTTGCGCATCTCGGAGCCCCAAAATTATTTTCCGGGCTAGATGCAGCTAAAAATTATTTTTAATTTTAAATCTGGTGAAGCTTATTATAGATGGCCTAATAGGATCAGTGCTGCACACTGCTACAAAGCCCAAATTATTTTCCAGTCAAGATACAGATAAACATGATTAGTAATTTGAAAGCTTAAAACGGTTGGTAGGGTGATTTTAACCAATCATCAAGCTTTTACTCTCCCCAGGATGACACAGGGGTAGAAAAGTCGTTTCGGATCCATGATTTGTTCATCTTTATGAACGTGAGTCTGTCTACATTATCAGTGGAGAGCCGCGTGCGCTTATCTGTCAGCACACCACCAGCAGCGCTGAACACACGTTCAGACAGAACGCTGGCTGCGGGGCATGACAAGATCTCCAAGGCGTAAGTGGCTAGCTCCGGCCATTTATCCAGATTGGAAGCCCAAAAAGAGCAAGGGTCCAGTGACACAGTCGTGGCTTCAATGTTTACTTGGAGATACTCCTGTACCATCGTCTCTAGGCGTTGACTATGTGTCAGACTTCTTGTCTCCTGTGGCCTTGCAAAGGATGGGCTAAAAAAGTGGTGAAATGATTCCGCAAAATTGATGTTACCAGCAGATACTGTGGTTCTGTTACGGTTTGAGTGCTGAACACTTGACGGTCCCACGGTTGGCAAGTTGGAACTGTGAGATTCACTACGTGCACCACTGGTATTTTGTGGAAAAGCACATGTAAGATTCTGCAACAGTCTCTGCTGATACTCCTGCATGCGTGCATCCCTTTCTATGGCAGGAATAATATCTGCAAATTTACTTTTGTACCGGGGATCTAACAGTGTGGCAACCCAGTAGTCAGGATTATTTCTAATTCTCACAATTCGAGGGTCATGTTGCAGGTAGTGCAGCAAGAAGGCACTCATGTGTGTTGCGCATCCAGGAGCACCAAGTCCCTGTTGTGTTGGTGGCGAGGTAGCAATCATGCTTCCTTCCTCTGTCCTCTCCCCCCAACCTCGCACAACAGAAATGTGATCAAGGTCTCCCTCATCTGATGAGTCTTCCATCAGTTCGTCCTCCACTTCTTCCTGGGCTCCTGCACCTTCCTCACTAGTTTGGCTGCTACCATGCGCCCTGGTAAAATCATCTCCCCCACCCTCACATGCCTGCCGCCTTGGTGCTGCCGACCGTCTGGACCTTGCAGATGTTAGCCCTTCCGCATACAACTCCTCCTCCTCTACTTCCTCCACCTCCTCTTGTGCCACCACCTGACTCCGAATTCTGTTTAACATGTGCTCCAGCATGTAAATCACCGGAATAGTCATGCTGATAATGGCATCGTCAGCACTAAACATCTTCGTCGCCATTTCAAAACTGTGCAGAAGGGTGCATAGGTCCCTGATCTGAAACCACTCCTCCAGCGTGATTTGCCCCACCTCTGAATCTCGTTGGCCCAGGCTATACGTCAGAACGTATTGCACCAGGGCTTGTCGGTGCTGCCACAGTCACTGCAACATGTGCAGAGTTGAATTCCACGGGGTAGGCACATCGCATTTTAGCCGGTGAAGTGGCAGGCCCAACGACTTCTGTAGAGATGTAAGTCGCTGAGCTGCGGGATGCGAATGGCGGAAGTGAACACACAGCGACCGTGCCCTCTGCAGAAGGCCATCTAGTCTGGGATAGTGGGCTAAAAATTGCTGGACAACCAGGTTCAACACGTGAGCCATACAAGGCACGTGTGTGACATTGCCCCGGCGAAGGGCCGCACCCAGGTTTGCAGCATTGTCGCACACGGCCTTCCCTGGTTTCAGGTCCAGTGGAGACAACCATTCATGAAATTGGTTCTCCAGAGCTGACCACAACTCCTCAGCTGTGTGACTCACATTTCCCAGACATTTCAATGTAAAAACCGCCTGATGACGTTGAGCCCTACTGCCAGCATAGTAAGGAGGTGTGCAGGATCCCTTCTGCGCAGTTAGAAAGCTTGTGGCATGACCAGACAGGCTTTTGGTGCAGGTGGAAGACCGAGAGGAGGTTGAGGAGGCAGAAGCAGTGGAGGAACTTTGACATAAAGAGGATTGACGCACAACTCGTGGGGACGGCAAGACTTGGACAGCAGCCCCTTGTCCTGCTGTCACCATAGTTACCCAGTGCCCAGTCAGCGAGATGTAACGCCCCTGTCCATGCCTACTCGTCCAAGTGTCTGTGGTGAAATGCACCCTGTCACACACAGAGTTTCTCAAAGAAGCGGTGATGTTGTGTGCGACATGCTGGTGGAGCGCAGGCACACCTTTCTTTGAGAAGTAGTGCCGACTGGGCATCTGGTACTGGGGCACTGCGACGGACATAAGGTCTCGAAAATCCTCTGTGTCCACCAGGCGGAAAGGCAGCATTTCTGTAGCCAAGAGCTTGCAGATGGTGAAATTCAACCTCTTAGCTTTCTCATGGCTAGGAGGAAATGGTCTTTTACTTGTCCACATCTGAGGGACCGAGGGCTGGCTATTGTGCTTAGACGGGGTTGATAAGGGTGTCCCCGGCAAACTGCCGGTCTGTGAGGAAGATGCAGGCGGACATGTTAGGTTGCCTTGATCCAAAGGTGGTGCTATCGATGTCGGACAGCGCTCAAGACCAGCTGGTGTTACCACCTCCAAAGAAAATGATGACCTGCCAATCACGCTGGCTGTTGCGGGTAAAGAGGTGGCAGGTCTGCGCCCCAAAACAGGTGTGACTGCTGTCCCCCCAGTCACAGAGGATAAAGAGGCCGCGGATGCACAAGATATGGCAGACGGTGGTTGGCCCGGCCGGCTAGACCGCATTGTAGCACACTGAGCTTCCCACTGCAACTTATGCTTCATGTCGATGTGCCGGTTCATGCATGAAGTACTCAAACTATGTATTTTTTGGCCTCTACTTAGCTTTTGCTGACAAATGTTACAGATAACACGAGTTGGGTCATCTTTATCGATCTGAAAAAATGCCCAGGCTATGCAAGGCTTAGCACCCATGCGACCTGAAGAGCCACCACGACTTGTGGTGAGAGGCAGAGTTGTGTTTGAGGATGCAGTTGTTGACGTGCTTCCAGTACTACGTCTCTGTCCAGGAAGGCGCAACCTGACCTCGTCGTCACTAGCATCTTCCTCCACCTCCTCTGCTGACCTCATCTCTTGGCTGACTGTGGGTTGACAGTAAGTGGGATCTCCGACCTCATCATCATCACCCTGTGCGTTATCACACCCGTCGTCCTCAGAGCCAACCTGTTCCTGCCCTGACAAAAAACTAAAGTTGTCGCTCCAATCAGGTATTTGAGTCTTATCATCGTCTTCCTCATTGTCTCCACCAACAGGAGTTACAGTTTGGGAATGAGGGTCTACATTATGGTCAGAACCTTCTGCGTCTGGTCCTGGATCCGACTCATAAAGATTCTGGGCATCAGTGCAGATCATTTCCTCGTCTGGATTCACAGAAGCGCTGGAGTCGACCTCTGATTCCCAGGCTATAGTATGAGTAAACAGCTCTGCAGACTCAACCATCTGTTCTACCTCATACTCAGACGGGCAGCTGGAGATTTGGGAGCTGTGAGGAAGCAAGTGCGATTTGGGTGACACCTTTGAGGACTGGAGTATTTGTGATGTTGAAGTTGATGTGGAGGAGAGCCCACTTAAAGGAGCACTTGATATCCGTTGAAGCACCTGCTGTTTTTGTGCCTCATCTGGAATTTGTAGCGATTGGCGTGGCCGTAAGAAAGGGATCTTATCACATTGTCCGCTAAAAGAAGTAGACATTTTAGTTTGGCTGGAAGATGGTCTTTCTTCTGCACCTACCCCAAGGACACAACATTTTTTCCCCTTCCCAACACGCCTATTCCCCTGTCCACCAGCAGCAGGCCTTTTTCCACTCATTTTGATGGTTAACTAATTCACAACTCTGGAGTTGTTTGCACAAAAAAACAATGGATGGTAACCGAGCAGAGCTGAGTGGCCAAACTGTGGTATTAGGCCAAAACTATTGGCTGGGTTAGATGCAGAAAAAAATTATTTTTAATTTGCAACCTGATGGAGGTCAGTATAGATGGACTAATAGACCAAGTCCCACACACCGCTAGAAGCCCAAATATTTTTTCAGAGCTAGATGCAGAAATTTTTTTTATTCAATTTGCAACCTGATGGAGGTCAGTATAGATGGACTAATAGACCAAGTCCCACACACTGCTAGAAGCCCAAATATTTTTTCAGAGCTAGATGCAGAAAAAAATTATTTTTAATTTGCAACCTGATGGAGGTCAGTATAGATGGACTAATAGACCAAGTCCCACACACCGCTAGAAGCCCAAATATTTTTTCAGAGCTAGATGCAGAAAAAAATTATATTCAATTTGCAACCTGCTGGACGTCAGTATAGAAGGACTAATAGAACAAGTCCCACACACTGCTAGAAGCCCAAATATTTTTTCAGAGCTAAATGAAGAAAAAAATTATTTTTAATTTGCAACCTGATGGAGGTCAGTATAGATGGACTAATAGACCAAGTCCCACACACTGCTAGAAGCCCAAATATTTTTTCAGAGCTAGATGCAGAAAAAAATTATTTTTAATTTGCAACCTGATGGAGGTCAGTATAGATGGACTAATAGACCAAGTCCCACACACCGCTAGAAGCCCAAATATTTTTTCAGAGCTAGATGCAGAAATTTTTTTTATTCAATTTGCAACCTGATGGAGGTCAGTATAGATGGACTAATAGACCAAGTCCCACACACTGCTAGAAGCCCAAATATTTTTTCAGAGTTAGATGCAGAAAAAAATTATTTTTAATTTGCAACCTGATGGAGGTCAGTATAGATGGACTAATAGACCAAGTCCCACACACTGCTAGAAGCCCAAATATTTTTTCAGAGCTAGATGCAGAAAAAAAATATTTTTAATTTGCAACCTGATGGAGGTCAGTATAGATGGACTAATAGAACAAGTCCCACACGCTGCTAGAAGCCCAAATATTTTTTCAGAGATAAATGAAGAAAAAAATTATTTTTAATTTGCAACCTGATGGAGGTCAGTATAGATGGACTAATAGACCAAGTCCCACACACTGCTAGAAGCCCAAATATTTTTTCAGAGCTAGATGCAGAAAAAAAATATTTTTAATTTGCAACCTGATGGAGGTCAGTATAGATGGACTAATAGACCAAGTCCCACACACCGCTAGAAGCCCAAATATTTTTTCAGAGCTAGATGCAGAAAAAAATTATATTCAATTTGCAACCTGCTGGAGGTCAGTATAAAAGGACTAATAGAACAAGTCCCACACACTGCTAGAAGCCCAAATATTTTTTCAGAGCTAAATGAAGAAAAAAATTATTTTTAATTTGCAACCTGATGGAGGTCAGTATAGATGGACTAATAGACCAAGTCCCACACACTGCTAGAAGCCCAAATATTTTTTCAGAGCTAGATGCAGAAAAAAATTATATTCAGTTTGCAACCTGATGGAGGTCAGTATAGATGGACTAATAGAATGATGCTATGCCCAAAAGATTTTACTTCACTAGGTGCAGTAAAAAAATTGGTATTCTATACACAGGTGGTATATCTTGCAACACAGATAGGCTACTCCACTGACTAACACACTCTGCAATAGGCCAAAAAGGATTAGCTTTGCTAGATTCAGCCAAATGCTGTGAAAAAAACTTGCACAGCACTGGCACAGACCTGCCTGGCAAAAACTGATAGGAACTGATGTAACCTAGTCCTGAAAAGGACTCCAATTACAATTAGTCTTTACTCCCACAATCTATCTATTTAAGAGCACAGACCTGCCTGATAAAAGTCGTAGGAAATGCTGTAACCTAACTGCAATCACAACTATTCCCTACTCCCAAGCTATCTGTATATTTGTGCGAAAATTGGCTTGAAATTAACAAGGTATAGCGCACACAGCAACAGCGGTGCCGTCTAACACGCAGCTGCAGCAGTGAGAAAATGGTGGCGACGGGGAAAATGGCTTGGTCTTATAGGGCAAGGACATGTGACATACACTGCCAATCACACATGCCCTTGCTTGTGTGAAAAAAAGCACTTCGCTCCGTGTGTGCGCTGCTGATAGGCTGACAGATTGCACCTCCCCACTGCAAATGCGGGAAAGAGAAAAAAAAATGGAGATCTTCATTGTTCCTGCAGAGATCCATCCCCTGCCCCTCCCCCCGCCCCGCTGTACACTCAAACTGCGTATTAACATTAATTTTCATCATTACTGAGAAAAAATCCAGTTATGATTTTGGTGCACGAACAGTTATCGAACATAACCTCGAACAGCCGAATTTTTCTCAAATTGTTCGTGTTCGCCGACCGGCTCGAACACCGCCCAAAACAGCTCGAATTTGAGATTGGCGAACAGTTCGAGTAGAACAACGCTCATCTCTAAACATGACAACGATCCAAAACAAAAGGCCAAGTCAATCTGTCATTGGCTACAGCAGAACAAAGTGAAGGTTCTGGAGTAGCCATCTCAGTCTCCTGACCACAATATTATTGAGCCACTCTGGGGAGATCTCAAGCATGCAGTTCATGCTAGACAGCCCAGGAGTTTACAGGAATTGGAGTCTTTTTTGCCAAGAAGAATGGGTAGCTTTACCATCTGAGAAATTAAGGAACCTCATCCACAACTACCACAAAAGACTTCAAGCTGTCATTGATGTTAGAGGAGGCAATACACGGTATTAAGAACTGGGGTATGTGAACTTTTGATCAGGGTCATTTGAATGTTTTTGGCTGTCATTAAGATTTAAAAAGAGAAAACATAGCAGTTTGACAATAAATGGCTTCACCCAACCAATAAACATGAGTGGAGAAAAAGTTATTTTGTTATCATTCATATTCTCTGAAATAAGGTCAAAAAAGGAAAAATTCTGCCGGGGTATGTAAACTTTTGAGCACAACTGTATATATACTGTATATATGTTGTGGAATACCTATAGTAACTATAAGCAAGCAAATCTCTCCCTGACTCAGCAGCAGCTCTCCCTACTCAGTGTTTTTCTGGGGTAGACTGTGATGAGCATAGCGGCACCAGGTCTTATATAGACCTGATGACGCTGTGCGGCCAGTCAATGACTGTAATGCCCGCAACCAACATGGCTACGGCATTACAGTGCATGACAAGCAATTCCTGCATGTTCATTGGTGCTCTAAAGAGCGCCAAAAATGCAGGGCAGGGACCCGAGTTCCAGCCCGAGCAACCCGGAAATGCTCGCTGAGCTTGTCGAGCACTGTGATGCTCGCTCGAGTACCGAGTAGTGGCTAGCACGTTCACTTATCACTACTAATTGTCCTATGTTATTTTCATTTACTATTTACTGTACTTATTTCATTGCTTTAGGTTATATGTTCATTTTGGGCTTTTTTTGTTTTTTTCTTGTGCTTTGTCTGTGAAATGGCCACAGTGTGAATGTGTTCTTACAGTTTGCACGTATACCAGCTTATAATGCTGTAATTTAGCAAATCTTGTTAAAGGGTTAATATTGACCATTAGGATTGCTACATCCAATAGGTGGCACTAGAGTTCAGGTTCATATCCTCTTCTTCTTTGAGAGGCTGTTTTCATATTTGATAGACAAAAACTGCATTGTGTGCATTGGCCTCACGCTATATCTTTAAAAAAATTTAACTGACTATACAAGTCAAAGGATATCCTCCTTAATAGCTTGATGGTCTGGAGTTCAAATTTTCCAAAGAGTGAGTGAATAAATCCAAACTCATTTTTAACCCTTTATCATCCATTTTCGATCTACTGCTTAAAGACAAATAGTTCTATTTCATTATTAAGTCCAGTGAGTTACACTTTTCGAAGGTATCGTGCTACCTCCTTAGGGATTCCGCTCCGATACTTGGAGCTATAGAACTAACTATCTCTAGTTCCACAGACAGCTTTCCAAGCTACACTGAAAGTCCTCATTAGGGAGCATCGGATACGCTCTACTCCCTTCACCCTGTCTATTCTGGATCATTTGCATGGATATCAGGTACCCATAGCGGGATTGTTAGTGAGTGAATTAAGATACTCTGGAGTACGGATTTATTAACTCAGTCTTTAGACAATTTGAACTCCAGACCATCAAACTAGTAAGAAGGATATCTATTGACTTGTATAGTCAGCTAAAATATTTTAGAGATAATAAGAAGAGGTGGGACCACAGCGCACTTAGCACTTTTTGTCTATTAATTTCTATTTACTCATTGGCATAGGTACGGCAGATTTCTTGCCGCTTGTTGCAGCTGTGGTGTATACACCTGGGTGGGAGCGCCTGGTTTTAACTGCTCATTTGACAGTTTTTTTTTTTCCTATTTAAATTCCCAGAGGAGCATTGTGTGGCACTCCAGGAGTCTGGTTGCCACATTGGCATTGCTTCTCTCACAGGGGTGATACCATGCCTGGAAGCAAGTGTTAGAACCCTCCTGTTTGTTATTTCCATCTTGTGTTTTGCGGTCACGTGACCATCTGCCTTTATATTCCAGCTCCACCCTTTTGGCTGTGCTGGACTTCAGTGTTTGACTGTTTCTCTAGCCAGGTGCTGCTGTGCCTTTCTCTGTCAGCTCGTTTGGTCCTTCTGGGACCTCTAGTACTTTTTTGTCTGTTTGTCTTTTTGTGTTCTCAAAACTTCTCTGTTTAGGAGGTGTCCCATTTTTGTCCCAGTCCTTAGTTCTTTTAGGGACCCCTCCCCTTATGCTACAGATCTTCGTTCAGACTGGCCAAGGACTAAGGCGGGTCTGTTCTCTAGGAACAGGCAGCCCGCTACATCGTAGGGATTCAGCTTAGTTTTACTGTAGGGACAGTTTTTCCTTATCTTTCCTTAGTACGTGTTGCAGATCATAGCAGCAAGGAGGGGTACCCTTATCAGGTAACACCAGCATCCAACACATTTCCTGGCTCCAGACCAGAAGGGGGAGCTCTAACCCGGTTCCAGGGGAGCTTCCCCTTTAAATTGGAGCCCGGAGGTGGGGGTTAGAAAAGTCAGTTGGAGTGAGAAAAGTCAGTTGGAGACAGAGGAGAGTAACAGAGAGACGAGGGAGAACCCGGGGAGGGGGGCAGTGACCAAGCTCGCCCCAGAGAAAAGCGGCAGAAACTGGACACCGGAGTCCGTGGTTGTTCGGGTACTGAAGTCCTAAATCCGGAGGCCAGGAGACTGCAGATCTCCTGGCCCCACCAAACACCTGGTGGCTCAGCAACATACTAGAGCCCGGAGCTGCCACGAAGGAGTGACACCTGTAAAAGGTTCAAGCTGCCTGCCATACGGGCGAGGATTTAATGATCACTCAGGAAAGATGGCCGCAGCATAGCTTTAGGCAGCAGGGCCAAAGAGGGCAGCGCAGAAGGAAGGCCTACAACTCCACCTGGCGAGGTGGATCTCACATTGCTTCTAGGCTGCCCGGATCTCCATTACCTTCTGTTGCCAGTGCTCTGGTCTGCACCATCAAACATCAAGTAAAGGTAGAGGAAACTGCCATTCTTGTGTTGTTTGGTCATTATCTGCACCCTCAGTCCTGCACCCCAACATCCACAATCCCCTACATAAACCGTACCGGTAGCTCTGGGGTCCCGCTCTACCAGTCGGGAGCAAATCCATCCCAGCTGCATCACCAACAGTCCCAGTGGTCTCTTTCAGCAGCGGCGGCCACCTATAACCGCATACCACTGGTAGCGTCACAAAACTTTTCCCCTAAATAAACTGTCCTTTTTATTGACCGCCTAGGGCCCCGGACTGGGTCACGCCCCCGTGACTTTCCCAAGGAACCGACCGACCTGGTGGCGAGTACCCCACAGTCCTGGGGGGTGCGTCAATTGCAAGACCTATAAGTCTCCTTACATGGTTTTTATGTTATCCCCAAGGAGAAATGTTACCCCATAGACAGCCAGGCTTGGAATAAAGACATTTTTACAATTAGGAAGAAATCATATGAATACAATTCAACATCTGTTTTTGTTTGTGTTAATACATTTACTCTCTAAACATGATTCAGTTCCTTTTAATATCTATTATGATAAGTTTAAGGCTGCTGTGAACAAAAGCATTGACTCCGTGTCTTGGAGCTAGCTCTCACAATTCACATAAGTGCTTCAGGAATATCATTTCACTTTGGAGCTCTGTACATCATTGCTGTCCATTTGCTTTGCTGTTATTTATCATACTTCATACTCTTTTTTTCATACTTATTTTTCTCACTGACAACAGCTGTCAGCACTCAATTTATGTCTTTAAAACTCTTGGTGGCAGCATAATCATGTCACTGGATGTTTGCAACGTTCTTTTTTTGCCACAACTCTCTACTTGTGGCTTAAACTTGGCAAAGACATGACTGCTAATTGCACTTTGAAAGACACAGCATTAAACAGCAAACTAGCAAACTTACCCAAAGTAATGATTGCTTGGAAAATAAGTTTCTGTGCTTCAGTGACAGAAGTAAACTTTTTTAGTCAAGAATGGTATATTAATGGAGCGCGCACAATTTTGCCAGGATCTATTGTTTTTTTTAAAAGAGGCAATCTGATTGTGACAATCATATTTAATCAATTGCTGACAACACATTAATAAAACGTTGAAATTGAAAAGAAGTTACTGTTTTTTATTTAGAATTAAATGTATACTTTAGTGTAAGAACTCCTGTTTTCTCAGGTGCCATAGGAATTTGTTAAAAGTTAGGGGGTCCAAGTTCTGAAACCTCTGACTATGGATATGATAATATGCAGTGTGACAATACAGTATACTGATCATTAACACATTCTAGATACTGTATATACCCATTAAAATTATTAGGCATACAGTTGGCACATTTAAAGGAAAAGAATGCTATTTATCTGCACAGTTTAAAATAGGGAAAGCGAGGGCAAAGAAAAACCACAGTCTAGGTCTCTTCAGCAAAAGTGTGTGTAGACGATAAGAGTAGTGAATAGAAAAATATCCTATGCAGAATGGATTCTGCATTTAGACTGATACCTGGGGATTAACAACGAGATGAATACAAGATCTAGGATAGAGAGAACTTTCATTTAAACTTAAGGATTTTAAAGTGTTACTGTCATTTCTGGTGAACTTACAGCAGAACATCTGTGCAAGTTCACCAGAGGAGAAAAAAGCTGATTTTTCTGATAACATATATTACAAACTTGCTTATCTTTACTTCTACTAATATTTTCTGAAGAAAGAAAAAAATTAAATGATGGTTACGATTTAAATTGTATAGGAGAAAGTGAAAAAGAGGTGAGGGATTGGAGGAATGAGAAGTGAATACCTGAAAAAATAAAATATCTATCAAAATTATGGACATTTATTCTAGTCAGTTTGTTATTGGACCAACAACCAATGTATATTTCATAAATATCTAAATTTGGAATAATACTTTAAGCTTCTTTCTTTTTAAAGAAATGACAAATGTAAAAGACAAGAGTAAAAGACAATGCCAATTAGGACATGCAAAGACATTTGTTTTTTTTTTTAACTGTCAACTGCATATCACTTCCCTTTATGGGAAACATTTACTCTCTTCAACATTATAAGTGCACTTTTAATATCACGGGAACTTTTTTATCAAATATCATGTAAAGCATCATACAAAGCATTTTGGTATATAAAACTTTTCATATAAAACGTTTTCAAGTGGACTCTTGTACTGGCCGCGGTGCGACTTGCGACCAGGTCTCCATTTTTTTTTTTAAGGTGCAAACTTGGCAAAACTTTTGAACATGAGGGACCCATTCGTAAACCCTCAACGAAGGCCCTGGAGTGGCTGCAGGGCGTAGCTGATCCAGATGCTGGACCTCGTCTTCGGCCACCTCTAACGTGTTTTTGTTCTGAGGTCAGTTGTTGTAGTTCCTTATAAAACCAGTAGGGGGCACTTTAAGAAGTGCAATTATTTACAAAGTTGACCGCTCCCAGTCCTCGGCCGGATAGTTCACAAAAGTTGGCTGCTCCCAGTCCTCAGCCGGCTACTACTCACAGACCCTCTTCGGGTAACTTTTAACAGACACTCAAACGTTCACAACAACCCTTAACCGGGTAACTTTTCTGTAATCTGGCAAACTTCTCATACTCCGGAAGACGGCATGTCCTTTAACTTTTCACCCTGGCGGGTAACTATTTACAGTTACACTGTCCCTCATCAGTAGCGATGTCCTCCTTGTGGACTCTCCTCCTCCTCACCGTACTCTTCAGACCCGTCCGGGTCCTCTGGATAGCAGTGTTCAAGGTAGTGCTCTTCCTCTACCCGCTGGACATTGAGGGCGTACCACCCTCGCAGGCATCGATGTCGGGTGTAGGACACCAAGTCCCCCGGATACAGATCCAGTCCCTGGTGACCCTCAGGCAGATGGCTCTCCATGTCCCTCCTATTAACAAAGAGGTCCGTGTCTGTAGTAGGGTCCCGGATGAACCCCCATCCCTTCTCCTGATGGAACTTTACTACGGTCCCAGCAATTTTATGACCGCGTGCAGCTTGGGGGTTTCGGCGGGTTCGTGTCTTCTCCTCCGCGCTCCGGGCCTGCAGCTGCTCCCTCTTCTGGCACCGCGCACGTTCCTCCTTCTCAAGCTGCCTGATTTCCCGCTCGCAGAACTCCTGCCTGCGAGCTGCGGTCGCCCGCGTCTCCTGCGCAAATCCCATCAGATCCTCCCGTTTGGTCGTACTCGATCTGGACCTCTACCTCCGAGAGCTGGGGGATGGCGACTGACTGTGGCACGGGCAGGAGCGGAGCAAGCGGGGCATCGCCCTCTGCGGACAGGCTCTCTTGCTGACTAGGATGAACCCATCCCTCTGGCACAGGGACCGGCTCTCCATCGGGTCCGGCGAGCTGGCTGTACAGGTCGATCCCAAGGGGTGGTGGCTTCGGGACCTGGGGCGCATGCGATTTGGAGGTGCCTGGGGTGGTCAGGCCTTGCAACAGGGCCTGGAGCGGGCCGCTTCCGACCGCACCCGGGGTCAGGGAGCTCACAGCTTGGGGCCTGCGTGTCGGCGGCGGGAGCGGGGGAGGCGCAGCGACGCCCAGAACGTCTGGTTCCGTAACAGGGTCCAGAGGCAGGTTGGTGGCATCAGGGCTGGTGGCAGGGGTGTCCCCCTTACCTGCTTCCAGTGCTGCGCTGCTCTCAGCTTCTGGCCTCCGTTCCTCCTCCTCAGGGGCTGGATTGCTGGCCGGTGTTGGTGGCATCCTGTGTTGCTGGGCTGCGACCCGCCGGGCCATCTCTTCCCTCCATTATGCTACAGCTTCCCGCTGCGCCTGGACCATCCTCCGGTCCAAATCCTCCAGCGCAGTTCGGAGGAACTCCAGGTCTTCTCCAGGGAGGAGTATAGCCTCAGGGCAGCAAGTGTGGATGTTGGGGTGATGGTGCACGGGAGCAGCAGAAACGACACAGAGTCCTGTAATGCAGTCCAGGGTGTTTACTCACAGTTCTTTATCCACGTTACTACAGCTGGTCATAACGTCCCTCTTTGCACTGTGCTCACCAGGTGAGGGGCTCGGCCTACTCCCAGATAACTTTGGAGCATTTCACAGGACCCCCTTTGTGTGTCCTTTCTCTGGCCTGTCGTACCCCGCCAGTGACCTTGCTTCTGTCCGGCTGCCTCGGGGCTTCTCTGGTAAACCTTGGTGCCAGTTTCCCTGACCCTATATGGTGCCTTCCTGCGCCACATGAAATGTCACAGCCTCCGGTTTCTAGCTGAGGGTAGTTCCCTGCCTCCACTAGTTTCGGCGACCGGTCTCCCCCTTTGGCCTGACCCTTCTACGCAGGTAGATTCGGGCGTGCGGTGGCGACTCGCCGGTCCACACCCCTGGGGTCCCTTCGTTCCTTGTTCCTGGAGCCACCTCCGCTCCTCTTTCTTCCTTCTTCCTCCTCCAGGCCACGGCCTCTCTCTTAGGCCTGCCTGCGGAGCACAGCCCATGCAGAGCCTCTGCTCCCACGTCCTGCTCCCTCTTCTCTCTGTCTGAACTGACTCACTCCCTTCTCTAAGATGGTGCTCACCTTTTATACCTCCCTCTAGGTGCACCCAGGAACTGCCCTCTCCCTCCTATGCACTACAGGGTTCCCCCTTCCTCGGTGTTCCCTCCCCCACTCCAGCCAGGGACAGGGACTGTCGTGCTCTACTTGGAGCATATCGGTCACCCTGTCCCCCAGAAATGTGGTGTAATGCATGCAGGTGTCGGGGTCCTGATCCACATGCCATCCTTACCTAGAAGTGAGATATCGCACATCTGGCTGAGATGCAATACCTCTGTAGCAACCGAGCCCTCGGGGTGCTACAAGTGCATTATCTCAAGACTATTATTTCCTATTGTCCATGTGGCTGTTGTAAAACAAATCACTAATTACGGTTAACAGTGAAGAAAAGATTGTCATGCAAGAAAGCTGCTTTTATAAACATGTTTAGAAAAAAAAGCACAAAATCGAAAAAAAAAAAAAAAATGATTCTTTGGTTTTAATTAGTAAACATATATTGGACAGCTTCCCTTTAAAGTGAACCTGACAGCTGATATATGGATGCATCGTTTAGCAGCAAGTAGCAGACTGTAGCTATATGACTGCAGCATTTGACTCTGAAACGCTGCTGCATTTAAGAGAAAAACATTTAAAAACATGCCTGAAAATGAGTCACACGAGAGACTAGTCAGACAGGTGGATACTGGGTGGCTTCTCCCCGTCCGCTGTCCTGGAGTGCAGGGAGAGACCTATCAAGCCAGGTAACGGGAGGGGAGAAACTACCGGGGACCAACCTGTCTGACTAGTCTCCCATGCGGCTTGTCCCTGGTGGCTTATAAAGAATGTTTTTTCTCTGAAACACTGTAGCTATTGTCTGATACATGCTGCCCATGGATCGGGTAGCATGTATCTTTTGTCCGGTTCCCTTTAAAGCATATTTGATGGGCCTTTATATGTATAGAGTAGTGAATATTTAAAGTCATTACGGCACTTACTATATTGGTTTATCCAGACATAAACTCAATTCTGTATCCTTGTCATCACTTAGATTTTCCCATGGTAACTCTAATATAAGACATATTTGATTTATGTGTTTAATATCACATTTTCATTTAGTGTGCAAAAATGTGTTTAAATGTAAACTATTCAATAATGTAATTTTACATACAGTAGATAACACATTCTGATTAATTCCCTAATCATGTATATAGAATAATTGTCGCTCATCGTCATGATTGCAAAACATTTTGTCACGCTGCATTAATTCATTACATTGTTGACAAATGAAATAATAATTGTAATGATTTTAAGAATGAGAACAGCGGCGGTGAATCAATAAGATACTTTGCTTTCGTTCTGAGCAGATAAGTTTAGACTCTGTGATGTTACTTGATTTTACTACAGCGTAAATACTCAGTCACAACAGAACTGCCATCAGTAAATTTAATAGAAGATTGATATTTTTCCCATGTGTTATGAATATGTTGGAACCATGTAAAAGGAAATCTTATATGACCAGGAGTGAACCCTATTTTGTGGATTCCTATTTCAAGTATTAAGATTAAAAACAATTTTTTCATAGAACTAGACATCATCAATGATACTGGAATGTAGAGCAATATAACAACTTTGTTGGTTTGACAGATAAGAGTTTAATAAACTGATATTTATTAAATAGGATCACAAAATGTACAGATTCACAATAATTCATACTCTATTGGCATTTCCAATTCAATTTCACTTCTAAGTTGATAATGCACAAATCAATACTCATTGTTTTCTGTTTAATCCCGATTCAATGACTCGTCAGCAATGTTACTGTTTGGACAATCATTTTTGGAAGGTTCCCTTGATGATAGAATGATCAAAAGGTTTCCTGCTTCCAAGTCCTCAAGCCTATCTCTATCTGTAATTTGTGATTAAAAAAAGCATGCAATACCCTTGCAGCATATCACTGAAATAAATAGTGTATCCATACAGTACGTACAATATGCCCACAGTAAGTAATATCGCTTGATAGGTCTAGTTTTAGACTAAGTGTGGCCCTGAGAACAAATATTAAAGTGTTCTCCAAATGATGACATAATGCATCTTTACAAAGAAACATTTAGGGTTTATTTAAATGATCCGATTTCAGAGCGCTAAATGAGGCCCAGTTGACTTTTCTCAAGTCAGTTACACACACCCACTGCTTGTTGCATACACACGTTTCATGCTATACACTCACTGTATATTACACACACACAATCCATGCCAAACACACAAACACATACACACTGTATAAACACACACTCCATGCTACACACAATATTAAACACACACAAACACATGCTATATGCTGCACATGCACACTGAAAGTTACACATACTGACAAACTGCATGTTACACATATGCACACACTGTATGTAACACACATACACATACAGAGAATGTTACTCACACAGACACTGCATGTAACACACATTGCATGTTTCAGTCACACTGAATTTTACACACATACATACTGCATGTTACACACATAGATGTACCTAGTGCAAGTTACACATCCACACACTGTATGTTACACAAAAAGACACTACATGTTATACACATAACCACAGAAAGTCTTCTCCTCTTCTGTTCCTCCACACAGTTGCAGAGTGAAGGACCTTTGGTCATATGACTTTATGTCACCAAAGGTCCTTCTACACTACTAACCTCAGAAATAGCACAAATAATACAGGACTGTTAATATCAGTGAAGTCTCTGCCTTATATAAGCTTTGGGCTCTTATGTGGATGGGGACCTGAGCTAATGCAAAGCTTGACCCCCCTTAATGACAGGTCTGACCCTATAGCATATCAGACTGTTCATGTATGGACCTGCAGCATACTCCAGGCTGTGAGATAATCTTTTTTATCCACTCTCCATTCTGATTAATTAAGGGACCACCAGAAAGATGGCCCTGAAAAATGTGTTCCAAGTTTGCAAGCAATTTATGATTTGCAAGTTAGGAGATAACGTATTAATTACTGGTGGTCAACTGCTGGAACCCCTACGTTCTTGAGAATGAGACTCTGCAGACCCCTTTCTATATGGAGTGAGATCAAATATATGCACCTCCTTTATTCTTCTATGCGAGTATACAAAATGTAGAGCTTATCTTAGAAGGACAATGCTAAGCTGTCAGCAGATGAAGCAATGTTTACTCTTATAGTTTGTCACAAAAACACTGAACTTCAGGAGGGCAAAGTTTGATCAGCTAAGAGATGCCCTTCACCTTATAGACTGGGATAGTATCTTCACTAATAGGAGCACGGATAGAAAATGGGAAATTTTCAAAACAGTCCTACATAGTCACTGTAGAAGGTACATACCTTAAGGGAATAAAAGGGCTAGGAATAGGAGGAAGCCAATGTGGCTAAATAAGGAAGTCAAGAGGGCAATGAAAAACAAAAAAAGGGCTTTCAGTAAACTTAAACAAGAAGGCAGCGAGGAAGCGCTAATATCTTATAGGGAAAAAAACAAAATCTGTAAGAAACAAATAAGAATAGCAAAAGAGGAGAGAGAGAGACTAATTGCCAAGGAAAGTAAAACGAATCCCAAACTGTTCTTTAACTATATAAACAGTAAAAGGATTAAAACTGATGGAGTTGGCCCATTGAAAAATAACCTGGGTAAAATCATAGAGGGCGATGAGGGTAAAGCAAACCTACTCAATAGCTTCTTCTCCACTGTTTTCACAAAAGAAAACAATTTATCGGAGGAAATGCAGAGTCATAAAGTAAACCCTCCGCTAAATATCACCCACCTAACCCAGGAGGAAGTTCAGAAACGCCTAAATAATATCAAAATAGACAAGTCACCAGGCCCAGATGGCATACACCCCCGGGTACTAAAAGAATTAAGTAATGTGATAGACAGACCGCTGTATCTTATATTCAAGCACTCTTTATGGACAGGGACTGTCCCACTAGACTGACGCCAAGCAAATGTGGTACCAATATTCAAAAAGGGGTCTAAAAGTGACCCTGGGAACTATAGACCAGTAAGCTTAATGTCTGTTGTGGGTAAATTGTTTAAAGGATTTCTTAGAGATGCTATTGTAGAATATCTTAATGATAATAACTGTCTAACTCCATATCAACATGGATTGATGAGCGATCGCTCCTGCCCAGCAAACCTGATCGCCTTCTACGAGGAGGTGAGCTCACAGCTGGACAGGGGAGAGTCAGTGGATGTTGTATACCTTGACTACTCCAAAGTGTTTGATACCGTGCCACACAAAAGGTTGGTATATAAAATGAGAATGCTTGGTCTGGGGGATAATGTGTGCAAGTGGGTAAATAGCTGGCTGAGTGATAGAAAGCAGAGGGTGGTTATCAATGGAGTAAGCTCAGGGTGTGTCAGGGTTACTAGCGGGGTGCCTCAAGGGTCTGTCTTGGGCCCTATATTATTTAATATATTTATTAATGATCTAGCTGAAGGGTTGCAAAGTAAAATAGCAATATTTGCAGATGATACTAAACTTTGTAAAGTAGTTAATACAGATGAGGATAAGACACAGCTACAGGAGGATTTAGATAAATTGGGGAGTTGGGCCAAAAAATGGCAAATGGGGTTCAATGCCGATAAATGTAAGGTCATGCACATGGGAAAGAAAAACAACAGTCACCCATACATATTAAATGGGAAACCGTTGGGGAAATCTGACATGGAGAAGGACCTGGGCGTCTTGGTTAATAGCAAATTAAATTGGAGTGCCCAGTGTCAGGCAGCAGCTGCGAAGGCAAATAGAGTCATGGCATGCATCAGAAGAGGAATAGGGGCATATGATGAGAACATTGTTCTTCCTCTGTATAAAGCGCTGGTAAGGCCGCACTTAGAATATTGTGCACAGTTCTGGGCTCCGGTGCTCAGGAAAGACATATTGGAGCTAGAGAGGGTACAAAGGAGGGCGACTAAGGTAATAAAGGGAATGGAGGGACTAGAATACCCAGAGAGGTTGTCAAAATTAGGCCTATTTACGTTGGAAAAGAGAAGGCTTAGGGGAGAACTCATAAACATGTATAAATACATCAGGGGGCAGTACAGAGATCTCTCCCATGACCTGTTTATACCAAGGATGGTAACAAAGACGAGGGGGCACACTATGCGTCTGGAGGAAAGGAGGTTCCTGCACCAGCATAGAAGGGGATTCTTTACGGTCAGAGCCGTGAGACTCTGGAACTCTCTGGGAGAGGAAGTGGTGATGTCCAACTCACTTAATGACTTCAAGAGAGGCCTGGACGACTTTCTTGAGAACAATAAAATTACATCTTATGCTTAGTGATAGTTAATTAATCCAGGGATTTAATCTGACTGCCAGATTGGTGTCGGGAAGTGAATGTTTCCTCAATGATGTAAATTGGCCTATACCGCATGTTTTTTTTTTTGCCTTCCCCTGGATCAACGCTGCGGAATAGCTGCAGTGCACAAGAAATAGGCTGAACTGGATGGACGCTTGTCTTTTTTCGGCCTTATAAACTATGTAACTATGTAACTATGTAACTATGTTTATGTGAATGTAGTGTCTATAGATTCTTTGGATGATCTCTCAGCTTTGTTTGTGTTAGTTCTCTTTTGTAAACCTTCATGTTGTTATGTTGAAGATAATAGTTACTATATGTGTCAAGTAAGACAGTTAATTCACCCACACTGTGTGAAGGTTACAGCTGAAAGCTGAAATCTCCAGGACCAAACTTAGTACAACCCCTTCAACCTAAAAATCTATAAAACATTGTGCCACTGCATACAACTTTGATATACTGTATATCATACATGAATGCCTGATTAATTAAAGGCCATGACTATTGGCAGTAGTGTCAGTATTAAGCCTTAGAAAATTGATTCAATGTCACCATGCAACAAAGAAATACTGCAAGAATAGTGCACTTACACGTTCTACCTGACATTAGTTTTATGGTCTCGGTCTGATATTCAGTATGTCATGCAGAATTAGCAATTTATCTGTGCAAAGTTTTAGTTTGATGCCTTTCCTTTCTTGGCATGCTGTTATTTTAACAAGATATTATCTGCTGTACTTATAGGGCATAGTAAACCCCAGTGAAATTACATTCTTTATCAGGCTCAGTGAGGCACTTGGCAGTTTCTCTGCATAGATCACCAAGTAAGGTTACACATAATAATAATAATAATAATAATAATAATAATCTTTATTTATAGAGTGCCAACATATTCCGCAGCGCTTTACAGTTCAGAGGTTCATATACAACAGTCATAAGTAACATAGATAAAGATAATACAATAATTAAAGCAAAAATTATAACGACCCTGCTCGTAAGAGGTTACAATCTACAATGAGATGGGGATGGCACAAAGTACAGGGGCTTATTTACAATGATGGTCCAGCCATCTTGAGGGGGTGAGGGATAGATAAAGGCTGCATGAGCTCATCACCAGACAGTATTTGTAGAGCTTTTTGGTGTGGTGGAGTTTAGTAGAGACTTATGCTTGGAGAAATAATGAATGGGCTATAAATATATAAAAGGACTTCAATTAGGGAACGTGATAGGCCACCCTAAACAGGTGTGTTTTTAGGGAGCGCCTAAAACTGTGTAAGTTGTGGTTCATCATAATTTCTTGGGGTAGAGCATTCCAAAGAATAGGTGCAGCTTGGAAGAAGTCTTGGAGCCGGGAGTGGGAAGTACAGATTAGTTCAGATGTTAGTCAAAAGTCGCTTGCGGAGCGTAGAAAACGGGTAGGCCGATAAACAGAAATGAGGGAGGAGATGTTGGGTGCTGCACTGTGGAAAGCTTTGTGGGTGAGAACAAGCAATTTAAATTGGATCCTATAATGTAAAGGCAGCAGTGCAATGACTGGCACATAGCTGAAGTGTCCAAGTAACGATTAGCCAGAGAGATGACCCTGGCTGCAGCATTAAGGATGGACTGGAGAGGGGAAAGTTGAGTGAGGGGGAAGCGGATTAATAGAGAATTACAGTAGTCAAGGCGGGAGTGGATCAGGGGAACAGTGAGGGTTTTTGTTGTTTCCAAGGTGAGAAAGGGGCGGTTTCTAGAGATGCTCTTCAGGTGCAAGCGACAAAAGTGGGCAAGAGATTGTATATGGAAGGTGAAGGAAATATTGATGTCAAACACAACACCCAGCCAGCCAGCCTGCTGGTTAGGTGTTATTGTGTTGCCACACACTGAGAGGGAGATTTCTGATTTAGGGAGGTGAGTAGACAGCAGCAGCAGAAGAAGTTCAGTTTTGGAAAGGTTGAGTTTCAGATAAAGAGTAGACATGATGTTGGAAACTGCGGCCAGAAAGTCACTCGTGTTCTGTAGTACAGTGGGGATAAGGTCAGGGGATGAGGTGTATAGTTGTGTGTCATCATCATAAAGATGGCACTGAAAGCCAAATTTTCTGATGGTCTGTCCAATTGGGGCCATCTAAAAGAGAAGAGGGCTAAGGACTGAACCCTGAGGAACTCCAATAGTCAGAGGAAGGAGGAAGAAGTGAAGCCAGCAAATGATACACTGAAAGAGTGATCTGATAGGTAGTGGAAGAACCAGGAGAGAGCAGTGTCCTTTATGCAGATTGAGTGGAGCATAGAGAGTAGGAGGTGGTGGTTGATGGTGTCGAAAGGTGCAGAGAGGTCAAGAAGAATGAGCAGAGAGCAGTCACCAGTTTTGCTGTCAGAAGGTCATTGGTTACTTTGATGAGTGCAATTTCTGTTGAATGTAGGGGGCGGAAGCCGGACTGTGTTGGGTCTAGAAGAGAGTGAATGTAGAGGTAACGGGTAAGGTGGGAGTAGACCCGGTGCTCCAAGAGTTTAGAGATTAAGGGGAGATTGGAGACTGATCTGTAGTGGTTTGTGCAGGAAGGGTCAAGAGATGGCTTTTTTAATAATGGAGTAATGATGGAGTGTTTGAAGGAGGAGGGGAAGATACCAGAAAAGAGGAAGAGGTTGAAGATATTAGTTTGGTGAGTAGTGACGACTGAAGAGAGAGACTGAAATAGATGTGAGGGAATGGGGTCAGTGGTGCATATAGTGGGATGAGAAGAAGAGAGGAGCCTGGAGACTTCTTCTGTGACTGGGTCAAATGTGGGGAGTGATCCAGAGTCGATGAGGGGAGGGATGGGAGTCACGGCACTTGGTGGCTGAAAGCTGATTTCCTGACGGATGTTCTCTATTTTCTCTGTGACGTAGGAGGCCAAGTCCTCAGCACAAATGTTCGTGATAGGGGCCTGTGCTTTAGGACTGAGGAGGGAGTGAAAGGTTTCAGAGTATTTTGGAGTTGTTGGATAGTGAGGAGATTAAGGTGGGGAAGTATGTCTGTTTGGCGAGATGAAGGGCAGAGTTATAGGTTTTTAACATAAATTTATAGTGGATAAAGTTTTCTAGTGTGCAAGTTTTCCTCCATAGGCGTTCGGCACTTCTAGAGCATCGCTGGAGAAATCGGGTTTGCGGTGTGAGCCAGGGCTGTTTTATTCTGTGTTTAGAGGTTCTGAGGGTGAGGGGTGCTACTTGGTCCAGGGTGCTTCTGAGAGTGTCATTGTAGTGATTTACAGCCAGATCAGGACAGGAAAAAGAGGAGATTGGGGATAGTGATGAGTGTAGGGAGTCTGTAAGTGTATGAGGGTTAATGGCTTGTAGATTTATGAATGTGTGATAGGTAGGAGTGTGCTGTGGTGGGCGAAGATTTGTGAGCTTGAAGGAGAGAATGTTATGATTAGAGGGGTGAAGCAGGGAGTTATATAGGTTGGGGATTGCCGGACAAAGACCAGATCAAGGGTGTTTCCATCTTTGTGTGTCTCATGGGTTGAAACTAAAGCTGTGAGAGTCCAAGAGAAGTGGTAAAAGATAGAAGCTGGGATGCAGATGGGGAGGTGGGGCTGTTTATGGGGATGTTGAAGTCTCCCAGGATAAGGGTTGGTAAATCTGAGGACATGAAGTGTGGCAGCCAGGCAGAAAAATAGTCAAGGAACTGGGTGGCTGAGCCTGGGGGACGGTATATGACCGCTACTCTGAGGGAGAGGGGATGGAAGAGCCTGATGGTGTGGACGTCAAAAGAAGGGAATGAGAGTGATGGAACTGGGGGGATGACCTGGAAGGCGCATTGTGGCGACAAGAGTAAGTCGACTCCACCACCAAGTTTGTTCACAGGTCTCGTGGAATGGGAAAAATGCAAGCCGCTACGAGAATTAGCGGCAGGGGAGAGAGTGTCAGAATCCTGAATCCAGGTTTCAGTGAGGGCCAGCAGATTGAGAGAGTTGGTCAGAAAGTAGTTGTGCAGGAAAGGAAGCTTGTTGCATGCAGACCGTGGATTCCACAGTGCACAATTGAAGAAGGGAGATGAAGGAGTAGAACTGATGTTAATAAGGTTAGCAGAGTTTCTAAGTGAGGTGGGGGAGGGGTTGAGGTTGGTGGAGGGTGGACCGGGGTTAGGAGAGATATCCCCTGAAATGAGTAGTAGCAGTAAAAAGAGAAAGAGCAAATAGTTTTTGGATTTGTGACATGGTTTCTTGTGCAATACCTTTAGATAAGATAGAGTGAGATATTTCAGGAAATTAAAAAGAGCATAGCAGCTGTACATGGGAGAGGGAAGGAGGGAGGGGCAGATGTGGATGAGTGGTGGTGAAGGGGGGGTGGGGTGGTGAATGTGGATGAAAAAAGCACACAGGAATATGGATGCTGGAATAAAGTACAAAGTGTGGGTTACCTGACTCCTGCCTTGAATGACTGCCATTGAAATGCCTGTCAGAGACACTTGTTGAATAGGACATGTGCATGCACCCCACACCACGTGAACCCCTTATGATGCATCTAGATATATAGGAAGGACTATAGCATCAGGTGAGAGGAATTGTTGGAGCTGCTTGTGGATAAATTAACAGCTGGGAACCACACCAGGGGGTGAAGAGCTGATCAAAGACACAGGCCAAATAAATTATGCCTGACACAGTATATCACCTTCAATAAGATTGGTCTACAATGATGGAAGGACAGACATATATCAGTAAATATTGAATACAGTAATACAGTGCAACAGATAACATAGCAGAAATACAGCAAGCAGAGATGTTATACCATAAAATTGTTTCAGGATGAAAATTCAGCAGATGACAGAAATACAGCAAGCAGAGATGTTATACCTGTGTAAAGATAGACGACATGGATGGACGTTAGTCAGTTGCCATTGAAATGACTGTCAGAGACACTTGTCGAATAGGACAATTTGCTGAAGAGGACACGTGCATGCACCCCACACCATGTGCACCCCTTATGTCCCCTTACACATCGGAAAAGTTAACATTATGTAACTAATTCACCTAACCTCTTCTTTTTTTCAGCTCCTCCTGCAATTATTTACTTTTTTTCAATAGAAAGAATTATGTGGAAAATAAAATGAACACAAACATAATGTGACTTGCTGATGACATTAGTATGTACTTGAGATGATCGAATCTGCTGAGATTCAAGTTTGGCAAATCATGGGAATTATCAGGAAAATTAAATCTGCATCTATGTAATTCTAAGTAACTTCAATGTGCCTTAATATGGTCTGGGGTCTCCACAGACACCACTGCATAATAAACATAGGACATGAAAACAAGAGATAATTAATATTCACCTCACTACTCACCTGTCCCACCACCCCCCAGCTGGATGTATTGTCCTTTGCATGCCTTCTTTTTGCCTTCCTCAATCTTCTTCTGCCAGCTTCACTCTGGGCCATGGCTTTCAATGCAAATAAGCCTCTAACATTAGGCTTTACAGTTTGTGCCTCTTGGGATGCATGTTATGGTGTCACTACGTGTGGCGCAACGACATGCCACAGGAGTATCAAAGGTCTAGTTAAGTTTGAATTAATGGCTCAGAGTGAAGCAAAACAAAGGAAAGGTACAGGGAAAGGCGTAATGAAAAAGACAGACAACAGGCTTATGGGGCAGAGGGACAGGTAAGTAGTAAAGTATTATTTTTGCTTAAAATTTTGTAAAATACAAAGAGAATTCAATTCCACAGAAATTAATATGCTTATCTCTAGTACATATATTTAGCTAAAAACTATTTAAATTATGTTTACTCATCATTATAATATAGCTACTTAATTAGTGAGGGTCACTGTCCCGGGAATCCTGCAATCATCAGAATGAATTGCAAAGACAATTAGACTCCTTCATATTTTTTTCCTGCGCAGCAATGGTTTTGTCCAACCATTTTACAGGAACTGATACAGGGAAAATATATATTTTTGTACTGTGTTAGCCAGTAGATAGAAAATTTATTGTGTATAAATATGTGACTCTTCAGATTTTTGGTTATACTAGCCTGATGAAGAGACTTGCGTAGTCTCGAAAGCTTGCAATTTGTTACCATCTTTTCAGCTAGCCATTAAAAGGTATCAACCACTGAGGACACTAAAATCTAAATATTTTTCTACAGGAACTGATACAAAGCTCTATTCACACCATATCTCTGTGGTCAGTACAAACAGGGATCACAGAGAGAAAAAATAAATTATGTTCATAACATTAAAGTATGTGGACTGTAATCTACCAACAAATATCTATGTACGAGTAAACACTTGTTATGGTATACATACTGTAAGTATACCCTAAAAGCAGGAAATTTATTCTGAGAGGGCTGAGGTTTTTAAATTACTTTCATTTTATTTTTTCTTCCCCTTCTTCCAAGAGCCATACATTTTTTTTAGCAAAATAGCCATATGAGGGCTTGTTTTTTTGCGGACAAGTTGTAATTTTGAATGGCATCATCCATTCTACCACGTAGCATACTGGAAAACGGGAATAAAATTGCAAGCGCATTGAAATTGTAAAAAAAGTACATTTTCATAAATGTTTTTTGGATATTTTATTTAGTATGTTCACTATAGGGTAAAACTGACAAGGCAATATGATTCTCCAGGTCAATATGAGCATGCAGATACTTAAACATTTTTTTGCTTTTGCAGTCATTTTCAAAGAACCGTAACTTTTTCATTTTTCTACGTCTGAGTGTCCGCCTCAAAATGATGTATGTCAAAGTGCACATTCACTCTGTCTCCATTGGCGCATATACCCGAATCCCGGGTGTATTCCGAGAGGGCGGGTGGACATAAGCACAGACTGGACAGACGAAGCGGTGGCAAAACACAATGTGAAAGTATGATGCGCCCCCTGGGCCGTGGGGTACTCGGTGCCGGGCCGGTCGTTGCTACAGGAGATGTCACAGTGGTGGTGACCCGGTCCGTGATGCAGGGCGGTCAATAAAAGGGGATATTTACAGGGGATTTATAGTTTTTCTATAATGTTCGTGACGCCACCTGTGGTATGCAGCTAAAGGGAGCTGCTGCTGTGGAGCAGGTCTTCTGGAGCTGTTGTTAATGTAGCAGAGTTGGTTTATCTCTCCACAGGTAGAGCTTAGCTCCAGGGCAGTAAATGGTGATGTTATAGATGTTGCTGTGCAGTGTAGTGCAGGGGTGATGGCGCAGCAGTAATAATTCACAGAGACAGTGGGTTGCAGTCTTCCGGATTTACTCACAGTTCTCACTTTGCTCTTGGTTACAACAGCAGATCATAACTTCCCACGTCATCCTGTGCTTACACAGGGAGGGTTTCAGCAAACCCTCAGTTACCTCCGGACTACATAACGGGACCCCCCTTCTGTGTGTTCCTTCTGGCTGTCTCCCTGCACCTCACACCCAGTGTCCCAATCCAGTGACTGTGGACCTTGTCAGGCGACGTCTTCTCTGTCCCCTGGGTCCTCTATGGCCACCTTTTCGGTGAGATAGATGTGGCTTTTGGCTGCAGCACCTGAAATGCTGCACCCTCCGGTTACCTAGTTGAGCGTTGCAATTCTCACTAGTTAGGGGCCGGTCCCCTCTGAAACCCAATCCCTCCACCGCCTGGTAGATTCGGGCGTATGGGTGGCCTCCAGCACTGCCCGTACCCCTGGGATCCTTTCTTCACTCTTGGAGCATTCTCTCTGCTCCAGTTCCTTCCTCCTCTCCTTCTTCTGGGCCTCCTCACTCAGGCCCATGCTTCCCCTGAGCAGAGCTCCTGCTCCCAACTCGTCCTCTGACTCAGACTCCCTCTCAGACTCTGACTCTAGAATGTTCCACCTTCTCTTTTATATCGCTTCTTACTGAGCTCCCTTGAACTACTTCCTCCACCCACACCCACTACATGGTTCCCCCTACTTTGGTTCCCCCCACTCCAACCAGGGACAGGGCTCAGCAGAGGAGCAGCTCATCTTGCCTCTCCTGCCGGTCTGGAGTAGTGTAGGGTTGGATGCAGGTGTTAGGGTCCCGGGCAGTACTCCATCCTTACCTGAGAGTGAGATACCACACCTCTGGGTGAGATGCAGTACCTCTGTGGCAACTGAACCCGCAGGGGCGCCACATAACCCCTGGTAAATCACAGCACTTCCGCGGGCTGGAACTTAGTAAAAAAAGGTTTTAGACATACAATTTTTAGAATGCATATGCATATAAGATCATAAACAAACTTTTTCTTTACTTTATGGGAGGCACATTACTTGAACATTACATGTTTCTTATCAAGACTTTCTAAAACATTATAAAACTTTTTCAATACAATTTTCTTCAAATTTATAAAACATTTTTTTTTTTTCATAAAACACATCTTTCAGCTCAATACAGTGAGATCCATAACCGTGTGTCCATCTCACTGGAAAAGGTGCAATTTGATGAACATGAGGGACCCGTCCAAAAACCCTCAACGTAGGCCCTGGGCGTGGCTGCAGGGCATGGATGATCCAGTCGTTGGACCACATCTTCTGCCATGCCAAACGGGTTTTTGTTCTGAGGTCTTTGTATATAAAACCAATAAGAGGCACTTTAATAAGTGCAAACTATTTACAGGTAAAGTTTTTGGCTGCTCACAGTCCTCAGCCTTTCAGTTTGTATACCCTTAATGGGTAATTATGCACACAAAACTTTTTAGTTCACTCAAACAAGGATGTACCCTTCTGGGCTACTATATACAGTACAGTTCAGTTTGACTCAGTAGTGGTGCTCCCTCCTGGGAGACCCATGTCCTGCATAGGCTGGCCCAGCCAGGTCATCAGCCTCAGCCTGCAGGGGGACTAGGGATTTCACTCCTACCTGCTCCCGCGATTAACACCTCCTGGTCTGTGTGCGGCTCCGCCGGGGCCAAGGCGCTGCCGGTCACTTGCAGCGACGACTGCTGCTGGGTCACCAACTTCTAAATCAGCTCCGCTCCCCAGGCAGAAATCGCTCTTCCATCCTCCTGCCCAGTTCTTGCATCTCATCCCGGATGAAGCTGGTGTGCTCCAGGGACAACTTTGTTAGCATCCCCTCCACAGTGAGGGGTTCTGCCGCAGGCTGCAGACTACAAGATGGAGCTTCAGGATGAACTCTCACCATCTTGCCTGCCGGGTGTGGTCTGTCTAGACTGCTGGAGACTCCACCCTGTCTCCCAGGTTTCTTCTCTCCCTAGAAAACCTGTTTAAACTCTAACATCCACAATATTGCATTTTACTGAAATTCCACCCTTTTCTGTTTATATTGATTTTTCTTGATCTTTTCCTTGCGTGTTTATTAGTTTGCCTGCCCTCCTTCTTTCTTTTGCCTGTCTTTGGACCGTTATTGGCGATGCTTTTGTGTCCATGTTCCTGTTGTGATACTATTTCAATTACCTTCAAGAGTACAGATTTCAGCAATCCAGCTCTGCTACAGATCACAGTTTTCCAGCTCAGCAGCCTACAGATACACCTTTCAAGCTTACTCAGTGTTATGTTTGTAAAGTGAATAAGCTCAGATATGCTTTTTGGTGTCAATTAGCTGGATAAACTATGATTTATTGTGCGTGTCACTACGAAACATTTCTCAATTCCTTTCTAAAATGTCAATACATTAACATTTTTTTGAGAATACAGGAAATGTCAGTTATAGGATTTGTCAGAGAAACAAAAATTACTTTATCTGAAACACGTTCCTATCAAGAAGCTATATCTACAACATGGTAGTCATCAGTGGGTGCCTACTGTGCCATGAATTATTGGTGGCACCTTTAAATAATGTATAATCATTTTACAAATCTAATGGCAGTAAAGTGAAGCGTCAAAGACTTGAGCAACAGCATTTGCTGCTCCATTATACATCAAGCTCACAAAAAAAATGTTGAAGAACAGGATTATTACCGACAGCCACTTACTTTGACTGAATGGAAAGTATTGATGTTCCAGTCAGAGCACAGATGCGCCAACTAATACAATCCTGTAAAAAAGCAGCTTTAAAGCACCACTCCATTGTTTTTATTTCTATTTCACCACTGGAGTGGTATCACTAATCCATATTCCCTGCCCCTTGTAATATACTTACCAGCTGCTATCTTCTGTTCTTCCTCCAGGATGAGTGGTAGTGCCCTGGGTTCAGTATTGATTGCTCTACCTACTTGGCATTCTTTACATTCGTATCTGTAATGGTATATACATGTTTCTCCTAGGTGGTACACACTTTACCCACTGATAACTTACCTGTAGTGGATTTACTGGTTTAGCACATTGCACTTTTTCATATTTGTAATAGATTTACAATAATGCACTGCTTGGTAAATAGGTGTTTCATGTCATAACCAATTTTAGGACTTGTCATTTGATCTTTCTTCTGAATACTTTACTTCTGTACCCCTGGTGCCATTTGTTGGGCTCTTTTTTCCTTTAACTTTCAACTTCATAAATAATTTTAATATGATGAATAAAATGTGATATATTTTATTATACTGTTGATATGTGTCATTTTTTAGGTTTATAATGTTGGTGGACACATAACAAATGCTTACTTTATTTAATCTTTGTTAACAGTGTGACACTGGTAACACTGATTGGACAGCATCAGAGTGTGAAGGAACATTCACCCAACTGGTAGCAACAAGTTGACTATTTATTAACTTCTATAGGAACAATACAATGCATATATCTAAAAAAAAGGTGATTCAGCATTTTTACATTATGGGTAAGTCAAGCATGTCAGTAGAGCTTAAAGATCCTCTTAAAGGAACACTATGTCTAAGTGGCAATATAAATAAGCCCTCAGACTATTTTGTAGTGAATTCTTTACCTTAGTACATTTCCTCTGGAAAATATTTACCTGCAACTACCTGTACATCTTCCACAAACCCTTGTCACTGAATGTCAACTTTGGGGATAATATCCATGGAATAAATTGATGTATCGGAAAGACAAACAGTCATCATGGCTAGTGATTAAAGGAATAGAAAAATCCAAGCTATCTGTAAACAGAGAGATTGTGAGGGAATATTTAGCTAACATAAATGAGTTCAAGTCTCCAGGTCCAGATGAATTACACCCAGAGTACTGAAGGAGATGGTAGAAGAAGTTTTAGAACCACTCTCCATAATCTTTGAAAATTCTTGGAGAACAGGAGAAGTCCCAGAAGACTGGAGAAGAGCAAATGTTGTTCCTATCTTCAAAAAGGGGAAGAAGGTGGACCCAGGGAACTATAGGCCGGTGAGTCTGACTTCTGTACCAGGAAAGATCTTTCAGCATGGGTTTGTAACTAACAAGTTGTTATGCACACGCCCGGACTGACTGGCGTGTGCGGGAGAAGTGGTTCCACTGGACCATGAACCGGAGAGTGCCTGGAGGGGCGTGACTAAGTATCTGGCCGATCCGACCAAGGTGGCACGACGGCATACGACGCCAGTGCACCAGGGAGAAACCGGGCAGAGGGACCAGGTGCTACTCCAGGTCAAACTCCGGACACGGGGGTTGACCCACACAGGGATTACTGGAACAGGCAGGTTAGGCTGGCTCAGACTGGTGGATATAAGCGAACACGGCAGGTATGCAGACGGGTGGATACAGGCGAGTATGCAGGCAGGGAGGTACTGGCAGAAAGGACGGGCTGGAGCACAGAGAGGACAAGACCCAGTACAGACTGGGTCACAGAAACAGAACGGCAGATGCGGTAGCCAAACACAGCAGAGAGGGAACGCCCGAAGCGGTGGGCAAGAGCAGAGCAGGACAGGACTGCCGGAGCAGCGAGCAGATGCAGAACAGGACGGGACTGCCGGAGCAGCGAGCAGAAGCAGAGCAGGACAGGACTGCCGGAGCAGCGAGCAGATGCAGAGCAGAAACCGCAGGAGCGGCAAGCAAGGCAAGAGCAGAGTGGAAACCGCACGAGCGGTAAACAAGGCAGGAGCAGAGCGGAAACCGCAGAGCGGCTAAGAAGGCCGCAGCAGAGCGGAAACCGCAGAGCGGCAAACAAGGCAGGAGCAGAGCGGAAACCGCAGAGCGGTAAACAAGGCAGGAGCAGAGCGGAAACCGCAGAGCGGTAAACAAGGCAGGAGCAGAGCGGAAACCGCAGAGCGGTAAACAAGGCAGGAGCAGAGCGGAAACCGCAGGAGCGGTAAACAAGGCAGGAGCAGAGCGGAAACCGCAGGAGCGGCAAGCAAGGCAAGAGCAGAGCAGAAACCGCAAGAGCGGCAAGCTAAGCAGGAGCAGAGCGGAAACCGCAGAGCGGCTAAGTAGGCAGGAGCAGAGCGGAAACCGCAGAGCGGCAAACAAGGCAGGAGCAGAGCGGAAACCACAGAGTGGCGAACAAGGCAGGAGCAGAGCGGAAACCGCAGAGCGGCAGACAAGGCAGGAGCAGAGTGGAAACCGCAGAGCGGCAAACAAGGCAGGAGCAGAGCGGAAACCGCAGAGCAGCGAACAAGGCAGGAGCAGAGCGGAAACCACAGAGCAGCAGACAAGGCAGGAGCAGAGCGGAAACCGCAGAGCGGCAGACAAGGCAGGGGGATAGGACTCTGTTCACAAAGAACAGACGGAGAAGGAAAGGCAGAACCAGAAGCACACACAGTACTTACAAAGAAGTAGCGAGCGTACACTAAATTCACAACAGAGGTACAGAGACGACGAGAAGGAATTTAGGAGCAAGTTCAGACTCTGCAGAAAGATGCAGAAAACAGACAAAGAGGGAAAAGGGAGAAAAGGCAAAAGTAGAAACGAGGCACAGACAACTAGGAACCGAGGAACGGGAACAAATACAGCAAGGCTGGGACACAAACAGGACTCTGTTCAGACGGGAACAGATACCGCAAGGCACAGACAACTGGAAAACAGAGAAACGGGAACAAATACAGCAAGGCTGGGACACAAACAGGACTCTGTTCAGACGGGAACAGATACCGCAAGGCACAGACAGGCAGATCTAGGAATACAGCCCCTAGAAGGCGAAAGAACAGGCTAGAAGCGTGTTCACAAGAACAGACCACAGTTCAGACACAGAACTGGAGAACAGGCAGGAAAACAGGATAGGACCTGGCACGTCAGAGACAAAAAGCCGACTGACAGGACACAATGCTCAGGCGCCATCTTGAGGAAGAAGGTGGTATAAATACCCAAAGATGGACAGCAATAGGCTGAAGGTGCAACAGGGGCGTGTCCGCAGCAGGTACAAGAAACAGGAAGTTCAGCGGGCGTCGCCCTATGCAGCCAAAACAGACAAACAGACAGCAAGGAAGGAAGCCAGAGAGACATTCTGGACTGGAGATCAAGTGCGCGCTCTTGCACAGTGGGAGATGGACCACCATGCAAGGACGCCGCCAGGTATGTTACACAAGTCATGTCAGACTAACTTAATTTCCTTCTATGACAGAATCACTGACTGGGTGGATCAGGGAAATGCTGTAGATATAGTATATCTTGACTTCAGCAAAGCATTTGACAAAGTATCTCACACCATCCTTACTGAAAAAATCACCAAGTATGGAATGGACAAGGCAACTGTTAGGTGGATTCATAACTGTCTTATTGATCGGACTCAAAGAGTGGTCGTAAATGGCTTCACATCCAGTTGGATGAATGTCTCAAGTGGGGTATCACAGGGCTCTGTACTGGGACCTGTTTTGTTTAACATCTTTATCAATGATTTAGATGAAGGAATTGAGGGCAAACTGATTAAATTTGCTGATGACAGAAAGCTAGGAGGGATAGCTAATACTAGAGAAGAGAGAGAGAGGATTCAAAAAGACCTAAAAAAACTGGAGCAGTGGGCTGCAACCAACAGAATGGTTTTTAACAGGGAAAAATGCAAAGTACTACCTCTGGGCAATAAAAATGAAAAAAAGCATATACAAAATGGGAGGAATAGAGCTAAGCAATAGTACATGTGAAAAAGACTTAGGTATACTAATAGATCATAGACTGAACATGAGTCAACAGTGTGATGCAGCAGCAAAAAAGGCAAATACAAATCTGGGAAGTATTAACAGAAGCATACAGTCTAGATAACGTGAATCATTATCGGACTTTACTCCTCTTTGGTCAGACCTCATCTGGAATACTGCATCCAGTTTTGGGCACCACATTTTAAAAAAGACATCGACAAACTGGAGCAAGTTCAGAGAAGAGCCACCAGAATGGTGACCGGTCTGCAAACCATGTCCTATTAGGAATGGTTACAGGATTTGGGAATGTTTAGCTTGCAAAAAAGAAGACTGAGAGGAGACTTAATAGCTGTCTACAAATATCTCAAGGGCTGTCACATTGTAGAAGGATCATCTTTATTCTCATTAGCACAAGGAAAGACTAGAAGCAATGGGATGAAACTGAATGGGAGGAGACACAGATTAGATATTAGAAAAAACTTTTTGACAGTTAGGGTGATCAATGAGTGGAACATGCTGCCACGAGAGGTGGTGAGTTCCCCTTCAATGGACGTCTTCAAACAGAGGCTGGACAGATATCTGTCTGAGATGATTTAGTGAATCCTGCTTTGAGCAGGGGGTTGGACCAGATGACCCAGGAGGTCCCCTCCAACTCTACCATTCTATGATTCTATGTGATGAGCGAGCATTCTCGAAAGTACTTGGTACTCGCCCGAGCATCTCAGTACTCGAGATGCTCGGAGCTCACCGAGTACTTGCGAGATGCTCGGGCGGATGCTTGGGTCCCCTCCCTGCATGTTTGGCTCTCTTTAGAGCGCCAATCAACATGCAGGCATTGCTTGCCACTCATTGTAATGCCGCAGCCATGGTGGATGTGGCATTACAGTGATTGGCTGGCCGCACAGCCACTATATAAGACCTGGCGCTGCCGTGCTCGTCACCGTCACTCCGGAATCAGGCAGTGTAGGGAGAGGTGCTGCTGAGCTAGGGAGAGATTTGGTTGTGTATTAGGTAGTGTAGGGAGAAAAACCATACATTACACATATCCATCTTAACAAACAGTCATTCTGAGGACTAATCAATCTACAGAGATATCAGGCAGGCAGTGTATATAGGCAGGCAGTGTATATAGCAGACTGCAGTGCACATAGCACAAGAGGCTCTAATCCAGTTCCGCCTTCTGCTGCTGTTAGAAATTTCTAGACAAAGGCCCAAGTCTCAGGGGCCAGGAATACTTTTTTTTGGATCTTAATCTTCATTATTTGCTTAAAAAGCAATTCAGAGAACAACTTTTTTCTGCGCCATTTGCTTGTTGGCACTGCAGAATACAGCCAGGTCCTTTCCATATTACAGCACTAAAAATCCAGCTATTTAAAATCCTGTTTTCTCTGTCACACAGATCACATATACGTTTTCAGAAAATACTGCCATTTTTGGCCTCCATTCAAATTTTTTTCACTGTGTCAGGGAAGTTTTTGACACTGGTTTCCTATTCAAAACATTTACCTACAGAACAGGTTTTTAAAACTGTGTTTCTTCTGTCACACAGATCACATATACGTTTTCAGAAAATACTGCCATTTCTGACCTCCATTAAAAATTTGTTTTAGTGTGTCAGCGAAGCAATTGACACCAGATTTCTTTTCAAAATAGTTACCTACAGGCAAGGTATTTAAAACTGTATTTTCTCCATCACACGTATCACATATTCATTTTCAGAATATACTGCCATTTCTAACCTCCATTAAAAATTAGTTTCAGTGTGTCAGTGAAGCAATTGACACCAGTTGGCAGTTCAAAAAAGTTACCTACAGGCCGGGTATTTAAAACTGTGTTTTCTCCGTCACACGGAACGCAAAAAAGTTCACTCCAAATTCAGTCATTTGTAGTAAGCATGGAAGATATTGTCCTCCATTTAAAATGGGCAAGGCACGTGGCAAGGGACGGGGAACTAGACGTGATGGTGATGGTGCATGAAGAGGCTGAGGACAAGGCTGTGGGCATGTTGAAATTGTGCCACAACAAACACCCACATCTTCTCGCCCGACCTTCCTGTCCCAATTCCTAGGGGACCGCAGCACAGCACTATTGAACCTAGAGTAGTGTCAAAAGGTTGTTGGTTGGATAGCGTATAATGCTTCCAGTCACTTAGCCACCACCACCACCACCCTGTCTTCAACATGGTCAAGTCTCAGTAGCTGTGAGTCTGGACCACATATTCCTCACCCTGATCCTCCTTCCTCTCACCATGCTGAGTGCCTGGAGACAAATGGTCCCACACTTGGACACTCTGAAGAGCTGTTCACTTTTCCACTTATAGATTCGGGCCTCTCGCCCGGTCCACTTGAAGCGGGGCAAGAGGAGATTGCATGTAGCCATGCCAAAATATTTGAGCAGCCACGGTCACACGAAGGCAACGGTGGGAAAGTGTCACAAGAGGTGGACAATGATGAGACACAATTGCCAGAAAGTCAGGAGGAGGACCATGGTGCGGAAGAGTAAGATGAGGTGGTGGATGATATAGTAACTGACCCAACCTGGCAGGAGGACATGCAGAGCGAGGACAGCAGCACACAGGGGGAGGGAGGCTGAGCACCTCAACAGGCAGGAAGAAGCAGTGTGGTGGCCGCAGACAGAAGGCAGGCAACCGTTCCCCGTAACACCAATACGAAGGAAGTTGCCAGTACCACTGTTAGGTCTTCCCGAGTCTGGTTGTTTTTTAAAGACTGTGCCGATAACCACAAAAAGGCCATTTGAACTGCCTGCCAGGCCAGCATCAGCAGGGGTGGCAAAACTACTAGCCTGACCACCACCAGCATGATCAGGCACATGGCAGCAAAGCACCCGACTTTGTGGGTCTAATCCCAGGGACCAGGAATAGTGTCTGCGGGTGGCTCCATTGCCTATTCCGCTGTTGTGCATGCAAGCCACTCCCCTGTCGATAGTGCATGCGAAGGTGCCTCCTGCCCTGCACCTGTCGTTGCACACTCTCAAGTAGCAGCATCAGAAAGCACGTTCACGTCCTTGTCCCAGCGCAGCTTTCAGTTGTCCATACCCCAGTCCTTGTAACGCAAGCGCAAATACGCAGCCAACGCCCCACAGGCCACACTGCTAAATTCTCACATTTCACGACTGCTTGTGCTCGAAATTTTGCCTTTTAGGCTCATGGAGACGGATGCATTTCACAACCTTATGGCGGCGACCGTTCCTTGGTACTCGGTCCCCAGCCGCCATTATTTCTCTCGGTGTGCCGTCCCCGCATTACACAAGCACGTGTCCCATATCATTAGCCGTGCCCTCAACAACACAGTCACCGGAAAAGTCCACCTAACCACAGCCATGTGGACAAGTGCTTGTGGGCAGGAATGGTACATCTCGCTGACGGCACACTGGGTTAACATAGTCGAAGCCGGGACCCAGTCGGACCTTGGGACGGAACACGTCCTCTTGACGGCAAGGATTGCGGGCCCTAGGTCAATCAGGGTTGCCCCCATGGTCTACAGCTCCTGCACCTCATCCTCCTCAGCCTCCTCCTCCTCTTAAGCCTCCTTCTCTGAAATGACCACATCAGTCAAAAGCTGGAAGCACTACAGCACTGCCTCGGCCAAGCGGCAACAGGCTGTGCTGAAGCTAATATGCTTAGGTGACAAACCACACAAAGCTAAAGAGTTGTGGACAGCTCTGAAGGAGCAGGTAGATCTGTGGCTCACACCGCTGAACCTACAGCCAGGAATGATCATGTGTGACAATGGTGGGAACCTGGTGGTGGCTCTGAGGCGAAGCGAGCTTACACACGTACCATGCCTGGCCTATGTGCTTAACCTCGTGGTTCAGCGGTTTCTCAATTCCTACCCGGAGTTGCCGGATCTGCTTGTTAAAGTACTCCGCCTGTGTGCCCATTTTAGAAAGTCAGCTACAGCTTCCGCCGCCCTTGCAGTGTTTCAGCAGCGTTTGCAGCTTCCGGCTCAGAAACTGGTGTGTGATGTCCCCATGCATTGGAACTCTACTCTGCAGATTTTGGGCAGGATTTGTGAGCAGAAGAGGGCAGTTATTGAGTACCAGTATCAACAAGGCCGTCGGTATTCAGTTCAGACTCCATACATAAGACCTCAGGAGTGGACAGGGATGTCAGAAACATGTACCATCCTCCAAAACTTTGAGGACTCCACCAAGATGGTGAGCGGCGATGATGCCATAATTAGCATCACCATCCCACTTCTCTGTCTTCTGAAATGCTTTCTGCTCACAATCAAAGAGGATGCATTGCAGGCGGAGCATGATGAGATGGAGCAATTAACCACACAGGGCGATTACACACAGCCCAGCCTCATCTCATCCCAACATGGATTGGGGGACAATGAGGAAGAGGATGAAGAACAGGAGGTAGTTTAATGCTCTATAGTTGGTACTACCTGCACAGCTGTCATACCATCTGTTCAGCGTGGATGGCCAGAAGACACAGAGAAGGAGGAGGATGAGAGCATGGTCAGTCATCCTCTTGGTGAGGATACGGAAGTCTTGCCTAATAGTAGTCTGGCACGCAAGGCTGAGTTTATGTTACGCTGCCTTTCCTATGACCCTCGCATTCTCAAAATTTTGGGTGACAGTCATTACGGGTTGGTGACACTTCTAGACCCACGCTACAAGGAGAACTTTATCTCTTATTTCTGAGGCAGACAGGTCTGCAAAAATGGGTCTGTAGCAGAAGGCCCTTGTTGCAGAACTATTAAAAAAATTCCCATCTGAAAACTCTGGCGGCAGAGGTCACACTTCGTTGGACAACCAAGGAGTACAGGCGAGAGAGACACAACTTCAATCCAGCAGAGGCAGGGGAACACTGTCAAAGTTCTGGGAGAATTTTCTCAGCCCATCCCATCGCACAAGCCCTGAGGCGCGGGGTACTCTCACAAGGAGTGAAAAGTTTGGGAAGATGCTGAGGGAGTGCCTTGCCGACTGTACCAACGTCCTCTGTGATTCCTCTGTGCCTTATAATTATTGGGTGTCCAAGCTGGAAAAGTGGAATGAACTGGTTCTCTATTCCTTGGAGGTCCTGGCCTGCCCTGATGCCAGCGTTTTATCAGAGCGGGTTTTTAGTGCCGCTGGTGGAATTATAACTGATAATCGTATCTGCCTGTCAACTGAAAAAGCCAACAGGCTGACTCTTATAAAAATGAACAAGGGCTGGATTGGGCGAAACTTCTCAACACCACCGAATGATAGCAGCGTAACATAAATGCAAATCCAGTGTCTTTTCTTAGGAGGTGTATTTCCAAGCACCTTTTCACACCCAGACATGGGTATAAGCTTCCTAATTTTGGCTATTTGCTCTGGTCTTCCTCCTTCTCCTCATCCTCCACCACCATATCACCAGGGTGACCGTGGTCCGTGATGCAACACACACATAATTTTTTTAAAGGGTTTTTATGATTCCCTTAAAAAAAAATTTATGCAGTATGTTCATGTATACCCCCCAGGGTCAAATGTTTGTCAGCCCATACACTTAGGGCATGGGTATTACAAGTATAGGAGGCCCGCTCCTTTCTAATGGGGACATTTTTATATGAGGCCCTCCTCCACGTCTCTTCCAAAGGGCATTGGAGTGCCTCCCAATTTTTGGCAGCCCTTGCATTCACTGCATAGGTAAACTCTATGGGAGATCCACTTCCTAATAATGGGAACATTTTTTCATGAGGCCCTCTACGTCTCTTCCAAAGGGCATTGGAGTGCCTCCAAATTTTTGGCAACCCTTGCATTCACTGCATAGGCAAACACAATGGGAGACCCACTTGCTAATAATGGGAACATTGATTTCAGGAGGCCCTCCTCTAAGTCTCTTCAAAGGGGTATTGGGGTGCATCCAAATTTTCAGAGTGGTATTGGGATGCGTCCAAACTTTAGGCAGCCCTGCCACTCACTGCATATGCAATAACAGTATAGGAGACCCACTCTTTAGTAATGGGAACAATAAAACATAGCCGGCTGATGGCTCTCTGAGAATAGTGAGGACCGACTGTTAGCCCTTTAAGAATAGTAAAGGCCGCCTGATGGCCCTATAAAAATAGGCTTTTTGACTTTCAGAGTCCCTTCTTCATATAAGAAACACGATGTGTCTGATGATATCTCACACACCACAAGGCCAGATAAGGTTGTAAAATGTTAAAATGACATTTCCTGGTGAATGCATTAGTCACAGTTGAAAGCAATGCAAAAGTCAAAAAATGCATCAAAAACGCTACGTGTGAACATAGCTCAAGGGGTGGAGTAGCATTTTTGGTTTTGTATATTTATTTTGCTTTATATACAAGTCATTACCCTGGAAAGGATGTTCCTTAACATATTTCCCAAGAAAATCCATTTTGGTTTCGCTTTGGCATGTTTTCCGTAAAAGTTGCGTAATACCTCGGACAACGTTGTTGACAGAAGTGACCTGGGACTCAGAATTGCTTCCAGGGATATTCCCCATGCTGCCCCCATGTCATTTGAGCACTGTTCCCATCGATTTGGGCAATTTTTAGGCCATCTGCAGACTGCCGGGGGAAGCCGCGTGAAAAATGCTCGAGTTTCCCATAGACTTACATTGGACTCGTTGCTCGGGTTGAGCACTTGAGTATTCCAATGTGCTCAACTCGAGGATCGAGCACCCGAGCATTTTAGAGCTCGCTCATCACTAATCATGGCTGCTGTAGATCCTTTAACAAAATTGGGCAGGAGACAGGTCTGATTACATGCTCCGTTATCAACACACTACATAGTTACATAGTTACATAGTTTATAAGGCCGAAAAAAGACAAGCGTCCATCCAGTTCAGCCTATTTCTTGTGCACTGCAGCTATTCCGCAGCGTTGATCCAGGGGAAGGCAGCAAAAAAACATGCAGTATAGGCCAATTTACTACATTGAGGAAAAATTCACTTCCCGACTCCAATCTGGCAGTCAGATTAAATCCCTGGATTAATTAACTATCACTAAGCATAAGATGTAATTTTATTGTTCTCAAGAAAGGCGTCCAGGCCTGTCTTGAACTCATTAAGTGAGTTGGACATCACCACTTCCTCTCCCAGAGAGTTCCAGAGTCTCACGGCTCTGACCGTAAAGAATTCCCTTCTATGCTGGTGCAGGAACCTCCTTTCCTCCAGACGCATAGTGTGCCCCCTCGTCTTTGTCACCATCCTTGGTATAAACAGGTCATGGGAGAGATCTCTGTACTGCCCCCTGATGTATTTATACATGTTTATGAGGTCTCCCCTAAGCCTTCTCTTTTCCAACGTAAATAGGCCTAATTTTGACAACCTTTCTGGGTATTCTAGTCCCTCCATTCCCTTTATTACCTTAGTCGCCCTCCTTTGTACCCTCTCTAGCTCCAATATGTCTTTCCTGAGCACCGGAGCCCAGAACTGTGCACAATATTCTAAGTGCGGCCTTACCAGCGCTTTATACAGAGGAAGAACAATGTTCTCATCATATGCCCCTATTCCTCTTCTGATGCATGCCATGACTCTATTTGCCTTCGCAGCTGCTGCCTGACACTGGGCACTCCAATTTAATTTGCTATTAACCAAGACGCCCAGGTCCTTCTCCATGTCAGATTTCCCCAACGGTTTCCCATTTAATATGTATGGGTGGCTGCTGTTTTTCTTTCCCATGTGCATGACCTTACATTTATCGGCATTGAACCCCATTTGCCATTTTTTGGCCCAACTCCCCAATTTAACTAAATTCTCCTGTAGCTGTGTCTTATCCTCATCTGTATTAACTACTTTACAAAGTTTAGTATCATCTGCAAATATTGCTATTTTACTATGCAACCCTACCACGAGATCATTAATAAATATATTAAATAATATAGGGCCCAAGACAGACCCTTGAGGCACCCCGCTAGTAACCCTGACACACCCTGAGCTTACTCCATTGATAACCACCCTCTGCTTTCTATCACTCAGCCAGCTATTTACCCACTTGCACACATTATCCCCCAGACCAAGCATTCTCATTTTATAAACCAACCTTTTGTGTGGCACGGTATCAAACGATTTGGAGAAGTCAAAGTATACAACATCCACTGACTCTCCCCGGTCCAGCTGTGAGCTCACCTCCTTGTAGAAGGCAATCAGGTTTGTTTGGCAGGAGCGATCCCTCATGAATCCATGTTGATATGGAGTTAGACAGTTATTATCATTAAGATATTCTACAATAGCATCTCTAAGAAATCCTTCAAACAATTTACCCACAACAGACGTTAAGCTTACTGGTCTATAGTTCCCAGGGTCACTTTTAGACCCCTTTTTGAATATTGGTACCACATTTGCTTGGCGCCAGTCTAGTGGGACAGTCCCTGTCCATAAAGAGTGCTTGAATATAAGATACAGCGGTCTGTCTATCACATTACTTAATTCTTTTAGTACCCGGGGGTGTATGCCATCTGGGCCAGGTGACTTGTCTATTTTGATATTATTTAGGCGTTTCTGAACTTCCTCCTGGGTTAGGTGGGTGATATTTAGCGGAGGGTTTACTTTATCACTTTGCATTTCCTCCGATAAATTGTTTTCTTTTGTGAAAACAGTGGAGAAGAAGCTATTGAGTAGGTTTGCTTTACCCTCATCGCCCTCTATGATTTTACCCTGGTTATTTTTCAATGGGCCAACTCCATCAGTTTTAATCCTTTTACTGTTTATATAGTTAAAGAACAGTTTGGGATTCTTTTTACTTTCGTTGGCAATTAGTCTCTCTGTCTCCTCTTTTGCTATTCTTATTAGTTTCTTACAGATTTTGTTTTTTTCCCTATAAGATATTAGCGCTTCCTCGCTGCCTTCTTGTTTAAGTTTACCGAAAGCCCTTTTTTTGTTTTTCATTGCCCTCTTGACTTCCTTATTTAGCCACATTGGCTTCCTCCTATTCCTAGCCCTTTTATTCCCAAAAGGTATGTACCTTCTACAGTGACTATGTAGGACTGTTTTGAAAATTTCCCATTTTCTATAAGTGCTCCTATTACTGAAGATACTATCCCAGTCTATAAGGTGAAGGGCATCTCTTAGCTGATCAAACTTTGCCCTCCTGAAGTTCAGTGTTTTTGTGACTTCCTTGCTGGGCACCCTACTGAAGCACATGTGGAATTGTATAATGCTGTGGTCACTATTTCCCATGTGTCCCCCGACCTGCACCTCAGTTATTCTGTCTGGCCTGTTAGTTAATATTAAGTCTAAAAGGGCCGTCCCTCTAGTTGGTTCCTGCACAATTTGTGACAAATAATTGTCTTTGATAATTGACAGAAACCTGTTTCCTTTCTGAGATCTACAGCTTTCGGTTTCCCAGTCTATATCGGGGTAGTTGAAGTCCCCCATAATAATCACCTCGTTATTTTTTGCTACTTCGTCTATTTGTCTCATTAATAGACTTTCCGTGGCTTCTGCTATATTTGGTGGTTTATAACAGACTCCTATGATAATTTTATTATTGTTTTTTGCCCCATGTATCTCCACCCATAAGGACTCGACCTCCTCATTTCCCTCCCATACATCCTCCCGTAATGCAGGCTTTAGACACGTCTTTACATATAGACAGACTCCACCCCCTTTCCGACTTCTTCGATCCCTTCTAAACAGACTGTAGCCCTGTAAGTTAACTGCCCAGTCATAGCTTTCATCTAACCATGTCTCGGTTATTCCCACTATGTCATAGCTACCTGTAGATATTTCTGCTTCCAGTTCATCCATCTTGTTTGTCAGGCTCCTGGCATTTGCTAGCATGCAGTTTACATGATTTTGTTTTGTTCCAATCTTCTCCCTGTGGCTTGTATTAGAATTTTTTTTAACTCCCTTCCAAGTATCTTGTCTTGGACCTTCTTTGTCGCACTTCATATCTTTCATTAGTATGTTCTCTGGTTGCATGTTCGTGTCCGGCATTTTTCTTCCCATCCCCTCTAATCTCCACACACTTTAATGTATCCAATAGTTTTCATTCTTGTTCTTTTTTATGTCATCATTACTAGTGATGAGCAAGCATGCTCGCCACTGCTCGGTACTCGCCCGAGTATTTCAGTACTCGAGATGCTCGGAGTTCGCAGAGTACTTTCGAGATGCTCGGGCGGGAGCTCGGGTACCCGTCCTGCTTGTTTGGCACTATTTAGAGCACCAATCATGGAGAGATTGTCTGCCACTCACTGTAATGCCACAGACATGGTTTTTGTGGCCTTACAGTGATTGCCCAAATCGATGGGAACAGTGCTCACAGTGAAACATGAAAAGCCACATACACCGGTACCCGACAATTTAGAACAGAAAGAATAGAGCATCACACATAGATTAGAGAGATAGAAACATGTCAGTCACATATATAAGAAGTACAGTGGAAGTGTTGGTTACTGTACTTGTCATTTAGTGTTAAAGGATTTATTAAAAAAAAATAATATTGCTTTCATGCACCCGTCTCTTTAAAAAAGCCGGCCGGCAATTCAGCATCGGTACCAGACAATTTAGAACAGAAAGAATAGAGCATCACACATAGATTAGATAGATAGAACCATGTCAGTCACATATATAATAGGTACAGTGATAGTGTTGATTAATGTTCTTGTCATTTAGTGTTAAAATTAAGAATTTATTAAAAAAAAATTGGCGTGGGGTTCCCCGTAATTTTAGTCTCTAGCGGAGGTTAAGCAAATGACTGGGGCAGATGTTTGAAGCCTGGGAAGGGGGGTAATACCCACGGAGCTACCCAGGCTACTAATATCAGCCCCCAGCTGAATACCTAGGCTTTACTTGCTATTAAAATGGGGGACCCCCAAAAAAATGACGTGGGGTCCCCCCTATTTTAATAGCTAGCAAAGGCTAGGCAGAAAGCTGGGGGCTGATATTAATAGCCCAGGAAGGGTGCCATGAATATTGGCCCCCTCCCAGGCTAGAAACACCAGCCGTCAGCCGCCCAGAAATTCTGGCACTTAGCCTTGCTCTTCCCACTGCCCTGTAGCAGTGGCAGTGGGGTAATAAGGCTGGGGTTGATGTCAGCTTATAATGCCAGCTGACATCAAGCGCAGGTTGGTAATGGAGAGGCGTCTATAAGACACCCCCATTACAAACCCCATAGTCTAAGTTAAAAAAAAACACAAACACCCAGAATAAAGTCCTTTAATTGAAAAAAAGACACATTCCTTTAATGTTCTATATTAAACCATACTTACTGTATCACCTATTCCAGCTGAAGCCAATATCTTTTGCAATAAAAGTAAAATAATAAACCAACCTCATCCTTACCTTTCCGTGGTTCCCAGGACAGCGTCAGCTCTGCTAAATTAACATGACAGGCTGGATCGTAGCAGAACACTGCCATCCAGCTTGCCATGCCGCAGACACTGAGAAGCTCCTCAGTGAGCTCCACAGTGTCTGGCTGTGACGGCAACCAGATGAGTCGAGTTCATGTAAAATGAACTCAGCTCACCTCATGCATGTCACTGACAGCGTGGGAGAATTTTCCTGCTCTCAGTGCTTGAGCAGGAGAATTCTCCCACGCTGCAATGTCATTGAGATGACAGGCTGGATCGCAGCTTGCACTCTGCAGTGTCTATGAAGGATGACAAGCAGGATGGTAGTGCTCAGCTGCGATCCAGCCTGTCATCTCAGTGCCATCCAGCTTGACATCCTTCATAGACACTGCAGAGCACAGGCATACCGGCGCTCTGCAGTGTCTCTGAAGAATGACAAGCTGGATGGCAGCACTCAGCTGCGATCCAGCCTGTCATCTCAATGCCATCCCAGTGTGGGAGAATTCTCCTGCTCAAGCGCTGAGCACAGGAGAATTCTCCCATGCTGTCAGTGACATGCATGAGGTGAGCTGAGTTCATTGGACATGTCCAATGAACTCAGCTCACATCATGCACGTCACTGACAGCGTGGGAGAATACTCCTGTGCTCACCGCATGCGCAGGAGAATTCTCCCACGCTGTCAGTGATGTGCATGAGGTGAGCTGAGTTCATTGGACATAAACTTGGCTCATCTGGATGCCGTCACAGCGAGACACTGAGGAGCGCAAGCATGCCTGCACTTCTCAGTGTCTGCAGCATGGCAAGCTGGATGGCAGCTTTCTGCTGCGATCCAGCCTGTCATGTCAATGTAGCAGAGCTGAAGCCGTCCTGTGAACCATGGAAAGGTAAGGATGAGGTTGGTTTATTATTTTACTTTTACTGCAGAAGACATTGGCTTCAGCTGGAATGGGCAATATGGTAAGTATGGTTTAATTTAGAACATTAAAGAATTATGTGTTTATTTAAATTAAAGGACTTTATTCTGGGTGTTTGTGTTTTTTTAGCATTTTAGTGCTCGCTCATCACTAGTCATTACTAGTGTTGAGCGAGTATGTTCTGTCTATTTCTTACACATTCCTCACATGCAATAAAACTGTCAAACAGTTGCATCTCATGCACATGGGAGCGATTCAACCATATCACCGAGCAGCTATAAATACTCGGAGCTCGACCCGAGCGTACTCGGATAGAACATACTCACTCAACACTAGTCATTACATGTACCAGTATACCAACAGTTGTTAATTACAGTAATTGTTTGTAAGCATATAAACATGTCTAGACACACTTCACACCTCAACTAGACTGATCAGTAAGCCATCACTCCCACCACGTCTCCATTTAAAACAAAAAAAAAAATATTATTACCTTGGTTTATCGTTGGGAGGCATAACCCCATCTTTACCATACACAAATGTGCTGTTGCAACATCTCTTAAATGTTGTGTTCTTTTATATCAGTCATTCACTTGTAAACTTATCTGATGAAGGGGCCTCTGTGCTCTAAAAGCTTTCAAATATAATTTTTCTGATTAGCCAATAATGATATCACTCCTAGAATACTTTTGTCTATTTTGGGTATAAAAGTATTTACATAGATTTATGAGTAGCACTGTACCACAATGTAATTTTATTGTACATCAAACATGTTTGTACAAACTTTTGAAGAAGTAGTTGCCTCTTCTTCTTGTCATTTGCCTGTGGTTAAACAGCACATTCAGTATTTGGTCAGTATTTTACATCAGTATGTGTAAACCAAAACCAGGAGTGGGACAATCAGAGAAAAAGTATAATAGAAACAAGTCATCACTTCTGTATTTATCACCCACTCCTGGTTTTTGCTTACAAATACTGAGGTAAAATTCTGACCAAATACTGAACGTGTGAACATGGCCTCAGCAAAAGATGACTCTTTGATAAATGTTTTGAGGGTACATGAAAATCCTTTCATGGAAAATATTCCATAGAGAAGATCTTATTTCTAGAATCTGCAATTTTTATTTTGTTACAACTCTTCTCCATTTCTGAAATATTGCCCGCTCTTCCCAATATGTAAGTCTATCCTTGTTACTGAAATATGTGTGATCCTCAGCTCTTCTCTATAGGCATCTTCTGAAGGAACAGTCCCGCTTTGGCTAAGCAGACTAGATTTATAAAGAAAACGGGACCATATCATTGGAATGGAGAGTTGTATGAACAAAAATGTAATTAATGAAAGATTTACTCCAAAGACATACTGATAGGGAATGTAGATTGTAAGCCCTAATAGGGACAGTGCCGATGATGTCTGTAGGTTGTCTAAATTGTAAAGCGCTGCAGAATATGTTGGCGCTATATAAATAAATAAAAAGATTCTTATTATTTATCAGAACAAAAGCATTTACAGCATGCAAAAAATTACATATTTGTAGCAAATGATATGTCTTCGTTAAAGGAGTTTAATTGGATTGAAAGAATGAAGAAAGAAATTATCTGAAATTTGACAATTATTAAAATTGGAATTTTTATGCCATTGAATAGTGACAAAAATACAGTGGTGGCCAAAAGTATTGGCACCCCTGCAATTCTGTCAGATAATATTCAGTTTCTTCCTGAAAATGATTGCAATCACAAATTCTTTGGTATTATTATATTCATTTAATTTGTCTTCAATGAAAAAACACAAAAATATTTGTCCTAAAGCCAAATTGGATATAATTCCACACCAAACCTAAAAAAGGGGGTGGACAAAAGTATTGGCACTGTTTGAAAAATCATGTCAGGCTTCTCTAATTCGTGTAATTAACAGCACCTGTAACTTACCTGTGGCACCTAACAGGTGTTGGCAATAACTAAATCACACTTGCAGCCAGTTAACATGGATTAAAGTTGACTCAACCTCTGTCCTGTGTCCTTGTATATACCACATTGAGCATGGAGAAAAGAAAGAAGACCAAAGAACTGTCTGAGGACTTGAGAAACCAAATTGTGAGGAAGCATGAGCAATCTCAAGGCTACAAGTCCATCTCCAAAGACCTGAATGTTCCTGTGTCTTCTGTGCGCAGTGTCATCAAGAAGTTTAAAGCCCATGGCACTGTGGCTAACCTCCCTAGATGTGGACGGAAAAGAAAAATTGACGAGAGATTTCAACGCAAGATTGTGCGGATGGTGGATAAAGAACCTCGACTAACATCCAAACAAGTTCAAGCTGCCCTGCAGTCCGAGGGTACAACAGTGTCAACCCGTACTATCCGTCAGCGTCTGAATGAAAAGGGACTGTATGGTAGGATACCCAGGAAGACCCCACTTCTTACCCCGAGACATAAAAAAACCTGGCTGGAGTTTGCCAAAACTTATCTGAGAAAGCCTAAAATGTTTTGGAAGAATGTTCTCTGGTCAGATGAGACAAAAGTAGAGCTTTTCGGGAAAAAGCATCAACATAGAGTGTACAGGAAAAAAAAGAGGCATTCAAAGTAAAGAACACGGTCCCTACAGTCAAACATGGCGGAGGTTCCCTGATGTTTTGGGGTTGCTTTGCTGCCTCTGGCACTGGACTGCTTGACCGTGTGCATGGCATTATGAAGTCTGAAGGCTACCATCAAATTTTGCAGCATAATGTAGGGCCCAGTGTGAGAAAGCTGTGTCTCCCTCAGAGGTCATTGGTCTTCCAGCAGGACAATGACCCAAAACACACTTCCAAAAGCACTATAAAATGGTTTGATAGAAAGCACTGGAGACTTCTAATGTGGCCAGCAATGAGTCCAGACCTGAATCCCTTAGAATACCTGTGGAGAGATCTCAAAATGGCAGTTTGGAGAAGGCACCCTTCAAATATCAGGGACCTGGAGCAGTTTGCCAAAGAAGAATGGTCTACAATATCAGCAGAGCATTGTAAGAAACTCATTGATGGTTACGGGAAGCGGTTGTTCGCAGTTATTTTGGCTAAAGGTTGTGCAACCAAGTATTAGGCTGAGGGTACCAATACTTTTGTCTGGCCCATTTTTGGAGTTTTGTGTGAAATGATCCATGATTTGAATTTTGCTTCATTCTCTTTTGTGTTTTTTCCTTGCAAGCAAATTAAATGAAGATAATAATACCAAAGAATTTGTGATTGCAATCATTTTCAGGAAGAAACTGAGTATTATCTGACAGAATTGCAGGAGTGCCAATACTTTTGGCCACCACTGTAGTTAATAAAGAACATTTACCATATGTCTACTTTACACTAGTGTCATTTTTGAAATGTCTGTTTAATTTGTTAAGATATTACAAGGGAGGCACTAATATACTACATATCTATTTCCAAGTAACATTATATTTGCATAATTTCTTAAAGGGGTCTAATGATAAAATGTCTTTATGGTAATTTTTTATTTCCATCCACCCAAATACTGGCTGCAAACTCCCAATTTACTTTGGCTATGTAATTTACCATTCAAATAGACAGCATGTCTGAAACTCTTAACACGTCAGGATGACAATCAGAGCATCAGAGATTAAAAGTAAAACACCCATGTAGTTTGTGTGCTAAATAGGCATAATTAAAAAAATATATAAATTCTTATTCCTATCAGGATTTAAACTCTAACACTGTAGTTTTAGAGGTTGATGCATTACTATTAAACTATCCAGTCAAATGATACTAACTAATAGCTTTTCTTGTCTTATGAGATCAACCATGAAAATACTCAAGGCGACTAAAAGTCATTGTGATTCTGATTCTGATGTTTGAAGAAAGGCGCACATCAGACTCACACATCAAAATCAAACAGCATTTGAATTTGGCTTGTTTGCAGTCTGTGCATAAGTCCCAATGAGTTTGAGCCAAGTTTACACTTAAAATCATATAACCAAATAGAACTCCTAGGTTTATTCAGCTGAATTTATAGCTCAGTGGTTAGTGCACTGGCTTTGGGACACAGAATTTTGGGTTCACGTCCCAACAGCGAACAATTACTTTTTTTTTTATTGCTATTACAGTTGTAAACGTCACTTGTAAAAGTCATTTGTCAAAGTCACTCGTCAGAATCACTTGTCAGAATCACTCATCAAAATCACTCATCAAAATCACTCGTCAGAATCACTCGTCAAAATCATTTGTCAGGATCACTTGTCAGAATCATTTGTCAAAATCACTTGTCAGAATCAATTGTCAGACAGGGTATTTAGCCTCAAATTGACATTATTCTGATGTTTGATTTTGATATCTCATCATCTACTAAAAAGGACACTGTACACTAGGCCATGTTATATGCTAGTGTGAGTGTTAGAACACTCCTGTTAGGTTTTTTCTATTTTGCTGGTCACATGACCTTTTTGCCTATTTAATCCTGCTCCGCCCTTCTGGCCATGCTGGACTTCATTGTAATTTCTACTCTTAAGCTAGCCAGGTACTTTGTTACCTTTCTCAGTCAGTTTAGCTAGGTCTTTTGACCTCTATGTTCTATGTTGTTTGTTTGTCTTTTACTGCTACAATTTATGCTAGGAGGTGTCCATCTTTCTCCCAGTCCCTAGTTATTGTAGGGATCCCTCCCTCACATCTATAGGTCTTCGTTCAGACTAGCTGAGGACTTTAGCGGGTCTGATCGCAGAATCAGGTTCCCCGTTACATCGTAGTGATCTAGCTTAGTTCTATTGTAGGGACAGATCTCCTGTCTTTCCTTAGTGCTTGTAGCAGAACACAACAGTGAGCCAGCCCTTAAAGTGACTTTTAGGTGTCTATTTGTCAGAATCCAAATACCTTATTTTAAAAACTGCATCCTCAAATAATTTAAAACCATATTTAGGAACTTTATTTATCATTCAGGAGTTTTATAGGAATTTATGCAAAGTGAAAAAATATATATATATATATTTTTTATCCAATAAAATTTAGCTTTAACTTCATTTTTTAATTTTCAAAACATTTAAAATAATAAAATGGATCCAAAATGTTATTATGAAAATTTTGTATAGATGCAGCAATAACCTATACTGTATATAGTCAGAAACCACTGTTTGGGCACAGAACAGGGATTGGGAGGAAAGGAGTGCTATTTGTGTTTTTGAGTACAAATTTGGATGCAATAGATTGTGTGCACCATGTCTAGAGTCACTCAGGTGCCAAAACAGCAGAATCTTCCACAAGTGACCCTATTTTGGAAACTGCACCCAAGGAATTCATCTTGGAGAGAGGTGAGCATTAATTCACAGATGCATATTGAAATTTTATAATGCTAGGAAGTGGAAACAAAAATTATGTCATTTCCACTAACAGTGTTTTAGTGCAATTTTTTTCTTTTTCCCAATGGGTAATAAAAGAAATTATGTTACAAATTATGTGGTTTATTTTTTTTCTGAGAACTCGAACACCTCATATGTTATAAGTAACTGCTGTTTAGGTTCACTGCAAAGCTCAGGAATGAAGGAGTTATTTTGGAGCTCAGATTTTACTGGAATGTTTTGCAGGTCAAATAGGAAATTGATCCAGCTCTCCGGATGCCATGAATGAGTAAAATATATACATTTTTATTCCAAACTGTTTAAAAACAACTGGAAAATTCCTTGGAAGTTCAAGAATAAATCACGATCCATAATAGACAGCTAAGGGTGAAACATGGGGATATTAAATAGAATTACCAGACGCGTTTCGAACAGCTCGTATTCTTAGACTTGGTATGTCTAAGAACACGAGCTGTTCGAAATGCGCCTTGGATAATGATTCAATCTAATGATTGCAAACATATTACGGAGCAGCTGCAGCATTGACAAGGTCTTTATAACTCAAACATCAAAAACAATATAAAATTACAAATATTTTTTTAGATCTACTAATATAACGATAGATTTGTGAATGAGAATGATGCATAACATGATAATACAAAGACTTGAGATGTTTGTTGTTATTATTATAACAAGCATTTATTTGTAAATCCCACACAACAAAGTATATCACCTGTGAAAAGGCTTTGGTTTTCAGTCACATACATTAAATAGTAACAAAAAGAAAAAAGCTGAAAACGTGTCAAAATATAGTCCTGTAGCCTAAATAGGATATATATTTTTATTTATGTGTGATATTTCAAATTTTTTAATGTAATATTAATCAATTATACCATTTGTGCTATGCATAGAGCAGCACAAAAGTTTTAAAAATCCTTAATAATAATAATAATAATAATAACAATAATAATAATAATAATTAACAACAATTGAAGTCTGATGTCTCAAAAATACATTAGTCCTGATTCATTAAGGCTATGTGCCCACGATGCAGAAATGAAGCAGAAAATTTCTGCAGCATTTCTGCATCTCCCTGGCAGAAAAAAACGCATGCAGATTGTGCATGCGTTTTTCCTGCAGAATACATGCGGAATACATGCGGATTCACATGCGTATCCACATGCGTTAACGCATGTTTCCGCATGCGGACTGACAAGCACTTTCCAGGCGATAGCATCACTTGGAAAGTGCTTGACAACTAGGTCACACTGTATAAATCCATGCAATCGGCATGGATTTATACAGTGTGACCATAAAAATAAAAAAAATAAAGCTATACTCACCCACAATGCCCCGGCGTGTGCTGCAGCGCTCGACCTGGCTTCTTCCGGGTTGCCGGCACATCGCGAGACAGCCTGCGGTCACATGACCGTGACGTCATCTCAGGTCCTGGAAGGAGAAGCGCTGCCGGCAAGCAGAGAGAAGCCGCCGGACAGGTGAATATAAACTTTATTTTTTATTTTATTCTTTTTTATATACAGTACAGACCAAAAGTTTGGACACACTTTCTCATTTAAAGATTTTGCTGTATTTTCATGACTTTGAAAATTGTACATTCACACTGAAGGCATCAAAACTATGAATTAACTCATGTGGAATTATATACTTAACAAAAAAGTGTGAAACAACTGAAAATATGTCTTATATTCTAGGTTCTTCAAAGTAGTCACCTTTTGCTTTGATGACCGCTTTGCACACTCTTGGCATTCTCTTGATGAGCGTCAAGAGGTAGTCACCGGAAATGGTTTTCCCTTCACAGATGTGCCCTGACAGGTTTAATAAGTGGGATTTCTTGCCTTATAATTGGGGTTGGGATCATCAGTTGTGTTGTGAAAAAGTCAGGTGGATACATAGCTGATAGTCCTACTGAATAGACTGTTAGAATTTGTATTATGGCGAGAAAAAAGCAGCTAAGTAAAGAAAAACGAGTGCCCATCATTACTTTAAGAAATGAAGGTCAGTCAGTCCGAAAAATTGGGCAAACTTTAAATGTGTCCCCAAGTGCAGTTGAAAAAACCATCAAGCGCTACAACGAATCTGGCTCACATGAGGACTGCCCCAGGAAAGGAAGACCAAGAGTCACCTCTGCTTCTGAGGATAAGTTTATCCGAGTCACCAGCCTCAGAAATCGCAGGTTAACAGCAGCTCAGATTAGAGACCAGGTCAATGCCACACAGAGTCCTAGCAGCAGACACATCTCTACAACAACTGTTAAGAGGAGACTTTGTGCAGCAGGCCTTCATGGTAAAATAGCTGCTAGGAAACCTCTGTTAAGGACAGGCAACAAGCAGAAGAGACTTGTTTGGGCTAAAGAACAAAAGGAATGGACATTAGACCAGTGGAAATCTGTGCTTCGGTCTGATGAGTCCAAATTTGAGATCTTTGGTTCCAACCACCGTGTCTTTGTGCGACGCAGAAAAGGTGAACGGATGGACTCTACATGCCTGGTTCCCATCGTGAAGCATGGAGGAGGAGGTGTGATGGTGTGGGGGTGCTTGGCTGGTGACACTGTTGGGGATTTATGCAAAATTGAAGGCATACTGAACCAGCATGGCTACCACAGCATCTTGCAGCGGCATGCAATTCCATCCGGTTTGCGTTCAGTTGGGCCATCATTTATTGACTATGACCCCAAACACACCTCCAGGCTGTGTAAGAGCTATTTGACCAATATGGAGAGTGATGGGGTGCTACGCCAGATGATGTGGCCTCCACAGTCACCAGACCTAAACCCAATCAAGATGGTTTGGGGTGAGCTGGACTGCAGAGTGAAGGCAAAAGGGCCAACAAGTGCTAAGCATCTCTGCGAACTCCTTCAAGATTGTTGGAAGACCATTTCCGGTGACTACCTCTTACAGCATCAAGAGAATTCCAAGAGTGTGCCTGGGTGCCTGGCACTGGGGCTGGTGTCTTGCTGTGAGTGGCATGGCAGAGCAGCGTGAGCGGCTTCCGGTGCACACGGCCTTCTTTCTGATGCTGTGATCTACAGGAAAATGGCCGCCGGCATGGCAGAGAGCATGCGCCGGCTCATGCGGCCATTTTCCTGTAGATCACAGCTTTATAAAGATGGCCGTGCGCACCAGAAACCGCTCACGCCGCTCACAGCAAGACACTGGCCCGCCTCCCCTCCTCTTCCGCTGCCGCCTGCTGCTACTGCCGCGATCCTGCTCCACCATCACCGGTAAGTTACTTTCGGACCATAAGACGCACCTCCCATTTTCCTCCCAAATTTATGGGGGGAAAAAGTGGGTCTTATGGTCCGAAAAGTATGGTAATTCATTTGCTTTAGCCAAACATTTGATACAAAATTATTAGAATAAGTTAAGCCATTTAACAGTTTGGATCTGTTTTAACACATCTATTTATGTTGTCAAATTTAAGACAAAAGGTGACACTAATAATAAAGGGCAGGCTGGTGTTGCATTAACTTTTTTGGCTGACACATAAACCCTGCTTTGTATTTGTGGTTGAGGCCATAGATTTGCAGGGTTGGTTAGGTGTGGCTTGTAACAATTTTTTGTATAAGACTTAAAGTTTATACTTGTGTTGAAAATGTATGTTAAAAAAGTAGCACTAGCAACGAATGGGGTACATTGAAAGAAGAATATTACCTAAACATGGCAAAAAATGTTGAAGCTGCTGGCAGCAATACCGACACTTCTGGAAGACGTGCAGTGGAAGTATGAAACACAGGTCACAATTGGCCTACTTTGACTCTGTCAAGCATATCAGTGAGGATGAAGCAAAGGGCATAATGGAATATACTGTATGCCACATCAACCATCTCAGTCACAACAGGATCATGTAGCCTCTACTTGCGACACAATAAACTTGAGTTAGTGTTCTGCAGAGTCCACCTACTCCACTGCCATAACACTTATTATTGTACGAAGACAAATTTCCCTTCCATCAATGAGACCTGTTTCTTTTCTGGTCTTTATACCCCTAACCCACAGAAACCTTTGGGCGAAGGAACATACTACACTAGAATAGCTCCTTCCTGTTGTAAGAGATGAACAGTCAGGTTTCACATTCAGAAGACATGAAGCTGGAGAAGTTGGAGGACTCAATTCCAATGCCAAGCTTTTTTGCATAGCTATGCGAGCCATAGTGGTAGGGGCACTGGCAGGGAAAGAAGCACTGTGAGTGAGGGCATATATTGGAGTAAGTTTCAGATGGGGGATTAGGATCTCATGCTATTTTCCCCACAGAGGCAATTATCAGTTGCATGCTGGATGGTGATGATTATGACTATGGTAATGATGATTCTGCAGTGAAGAAAACTCAATCGGCACACAGGAGTGCCGAGGAGCTGATATCAGAGAAGGGTGTTGGCTTAGTGCAGGTGGTGTGAGATCATTTGGTGCAAAATCTGCTTGTTCTGTTTTCAGCTTTGAAGCAGGTGATGCTGCACATACTGTTGGTAGAAGAGGTTCAACCATGCTTGAAAGCTATGAAGGTGGTTAAAGTGGTGGCCATTCCTATGTGCGAGCACCTCGGATGCAGGATTCCTTTTTACATAGCCAAAAGACAAATTAAAACCAGATTCATCCTGGCATGCATGGACTAGCACCTATGTAATTCCATCAGCACATGAAATGGCATCTCCTGCTAATGTTGGGGAAAACAAACTGACAAGCAAGATAAGTAAGGCTCAAGCTGTTCACCATCTTCTCATTGTGATCGTCTTTCTGATAACCAGTCAGCACATGCAAGTTGTGCCTTTTCATTGTCATAAGCCTCGTAATCATCTTCATCTACAGTGTTCCATACAATACTTCTTCTACCTCCATTGCATCATCAGTTCTCCTTTAGTATACCCAAGAATCATGCGCTCACTCTTCCAATTTCATGGAAATTGTACTCCCATATGTCCAAGTTCTCAATTCATGCCAAACTACCTCAATTGCACTGAGTTTTATGAAAAGAAGAGTGTGCACTCAGCACATAACTAGAAAATAACTAGCCACTATTACTTATTGTACTAAAAAGCCTTCTCTGCCAGGTTTGAGCACAACATGCCAAATTTTTCAACAAAATGTAACTTGTTCCGTGCATGAATTTTTGCTTTTTACTTTTGGTGAAATTACATTTTATTGTGCCTATATCTGGGGTGACTCTCCCTGGTAGCACCCTGTGACGGACCAGGCAGAAAAGTCAAAATTGCTTTACATTGACAAATAAAAATTATTTTTATTCCATAAGTGAAATTTTCTTTCCAAAATTATCACTTTATTTAAAAATTGTTAAAAATTTTTAGAGACAGGTGAATTGGTGTATTACCAGGATAATGTGTTTTCTGCTCTGTGAAGCATTTGCACCGCTGACAGTTTCTGACCATATATCTGACCACGAGACCACTATCCGTAACCTGCAGAGTCAACACTCCCACAAGTGTGCCAGCACTGCAACAGAGTCGCACAGCCTGAACAGCCAGCTTGAGATGTACCTGCATTGTGTCCTTTCTCTAGCACATGCACTGAGCTCCAATCCCAAGGCCTTCTGGCTCTGCAGATTGGACCAATGGAAAGAAGTGACAGCATTTTCTATGGGCTTACTGCCGTGTACTGTCAAAGTGGAAAAATGGCTTATACACAACCAAGCAAACCAGGTTATTCTACGCCAATGTTGAGAACTTTACATTTGTCTAAATGAATCCTGCATGGACCACGTCTGATTTCCTTCAGCAATGGTTGCTGCCAATGATTTAATTGGCTATAACATCTGCCTGCCTGATTGTCCATTATCCATCCTCCACACCATTATGGTGTTATCATTGCCAAAGGCCCATGCTCAGCTGGGCATCTACTTCCTGTCCATCATGTCATCTGTACTGTAGTACTGTTGCCTTCAGGGCTGCTGTTTTTGTCCCTACACTGCCAGACATCTCCTTGCCTTTCCCATCCTACTTCTCTACTGTGTGGTGATCCACCCGCGGCTGTTAACATGTTAAATGCCGCTGTCACTCTCTGACAGTGGCATTTAACACAATTGCGCTAGAAGTGCGTCATAAGCAACACCCATCGGCCATTGATCTGCAGGAGGCCCCTGTGGTTGACAGTGCCAAACTGCTATGAGCGCCGCCCTGTGGCCACAAGGCAGATGAGCAGATAAGCCCTGGAATGTGTTGTACAAGCGATCGGATGATCGCAGCTTCTTGTCTCCTAAGGAGACCATTGAAGAAAGTAAAAAGTAAAAAAAAAATTGGGGAGAAAAATATTAAACAAATGTAAAAAATATAAAAGTTAAAACACCCCCTTTTCCCTCATTCAAAATAAAACAATAATAAAATTAAAAATTAAACATATTCGGTATCGGCGAGTTCAGAATCACTCAATTTATCAAAATATAAAAAGAAATAATCAGATTTTTTTTTATGCATTACTGTAGCAATAAGTAACAAGCTGATAATTAGCACATCATACTGTTTATTTAATGACATAGTGACCAATATAATAACTATGTTACCGATTTTTTTTCTTTTATTGAGTTTTCAATTGTATAAACTCAAAAAGTTAGCGTCATTTTATTTACGGTTAGCACTTTATGGATACGTTTTGACACATTATTACTACCGATTCATTTCTTGGCTTAAAGTTAAAGGTTATTATAGATTTAAAAAATTGACGTCATGCTATGTTTGTGTGTTTTTATATATAAATACATCTTTAACATCTGATTTACATGACTCTCAGAAAATAGAAAGAATATAATAATGTATTGTATACAAAATATTTTGCTGATATCACATATATCAGCAAAATTTAGTTAAATACTTTATGCAGAGGTTGTCCTTTTTCCACAGAAATGTTTATGCAAAAGTGCAAAATATCAACGCTTGTAAATAAAAGAAGGGATTTGGCACTAGTGAATATCCTCATGGAAATCTATATATTAAAATCCTTAAATACTCATATTAGGCTCTATAGTTATAGCAATAAACATCATAATAACACATTGGAAAAAAAATTACTATCAGAAAATAAAATATTAAACTATCATCTAATTGTTGTAAGGAAATTGCATATTACCGATTATGTATAAAAATGTAACTACTGTATATACAATTCACATTTTTGAAAATGGTCAAAATGCAACATTGGGTCATACAAATGGCAGCTAAGTGTACTGTAAATATAATATAATAAACTCATTTTGGGAAACATGGCTGTCCACTGACTGTAACAAATTAGCACTGAAAGAAGTACAGGATAGAATCAATTGTTTTCTGTTCAGCTACAGGGATTATATTTTTCATGGTGATGTAATCTTGTTAGAACTGAAGGTGTAAATGTATTATAGAATGCTCAACTGTTATCCTCTAAGAGATTATGTAATCACATCAGCAATAGGAAAAGATAGAACAGCAGCAATTCATCAAAGATTGATCCATGCTAGTTTTAGGCTTAAACTTGAAGCCCACAGTCTGTGCCTTTAATGGGATTTTCAACTTTATAAAATACTAAAAATGTATTGACTTACAGGAAAAGATAACCATTTATGACAGAGCAACCAGTTGATAATTGTTTTCAGTGTATAGCGGGAGTCAACAACTTTTGGCACAATAGTCATCTTTGCCTGGGTAGCGTACACATAAAATAGTATGACCATGGGTCCAACTGTGGTTGCACATAGTTTCAGTCACAATGAAAGGTAATCTCTGCTGATTTTTGAAACCATATGCTCTTGAGTTACTGTGATAGAAACCTCAACCAACCATGGTTGACCAAAGTGTAGATTATATGAATAGTTTAATCTACAACCATTGGACAGCTGCAGTTAGACAAGAATGACAACCTTTTTTTAGTAGATTGCTAAATGAGAAAAAGGTGCAAATGCCCAAATAAACTTAACAGGATAATACCAAGGTGTGTACTCAACTAGTATGACTGAAGATAAGCTATTAAGGTGTGCAGATCCTATGCATAAAGGGATATTGTGCCTGGCACCTTGGCAGCTACTGTTTACTACCCTTTTCTCCTTATTAAGTAACTACATTTAGGGCCTAAATTATATTTGTCTTTCTGGTGAAAAATTCCATTTAAAAAATAAGTTATATAAATCGAAGGACTTGATATTTTCAGGTGTACAAAAAAATGTATTGGCTTTTTTATTGTTTATATGTACAATTGTAACAATGGTCTTTGTTTAACTTTAAGTAAATTCTCAATTGTATTATCTGAAAAAAAATAACTTATTTATATTTGAGGTTGACTAGGATTAACTTTCTTTCTATTAAACAAATGGCCCCTATGTCATCCTCTTCTAGTGTATTTGTATGACTACTTTATTTTCTACAGTCTTTACCATCATGGTAGAATATAAACATTTCAATCATCAGATGTCCTAACCCCTCGTACATTATTTAGTACACAATCCCATATAAATGGCGATTAATGTTGCTATGTGACACTAAAAATAATAGAACTGCCTTTTTACAAATGCAGTGCTAAGTCTAATGGAGGATAATTGAATGGACTAAAATGACCAGGTGACCATGTTTTTGCATGTGCCTAAAAGGACAAGGGTGTAGTGAAGTCCAAAATGACTAATTATGCAGATTATTTCTATAAAAGATTAAGATGTAGAACCTCTAATATTTTGAAACTTGCTCCATGTCAGGCTTTGCATTTTGCCTAGTGTGAGATATCATCTCCCTAGGCCTTTTAAGACCCACTAAGACACACACCTAGGTCTTAGTATTAAGACTCTAGTCTCTACTGTTTGGTGCGCTCCACCATTTGTGCTCCAACTCTGGTCCGGCATAACTACAGCTCAGCAGTTTAACCTTCATTTTTGCCACCTCTTCATTCACCCGTGCTTTGTCCCACTGCACCTGTACTTATGGTACTGAGTCTCCTGCATGTGCTGAGACCTTGTTTCCCCTGTGTCTAACTAGCTTGCTGCACTGACACCCATGGCCTGTTTGTTCACCCGCACCTGGGGCTTAGAGGATCTACCTCACTAGGTGAGCTGAAGCATCCAGATTTAAATTTTCTTTGTCATCTAATAACAATGGTACTTCTAACTAGTGTTGAGCCACCCCCGTAGTGTTCGAGTTCGGTTCGGTTCGTCGAACACCCGTGTGTTCGCCGAACTGTTCGTCGAACTGTTCGTCGAACACCTTCGAACACCGTTAAAACCAATGGCAGGCAAACAAAAACACATAGAAACACATAGAAAACACCTTCAAAGGTGTCCAAAAGCTGACAAACTGCTCAGAAGACATAACTAACACATGGAAAAGTGACAAGTACATATAGTCATGCGAAAATAAAAGAGGTGGAGGAGTAAAAGGAGGGGGAGACACAGATATAGGCATGTCATGCCCTTCTAAAATCCAAAAAGTGAGAAGCCGACACGGCCAGTCCGCTCCTGCCCGTGCCACCTCCGTGTCGCCGGGTTTGTGCCAGAGCCGCGGTGAACCCTGACGGCCAGCCCCCCTCTCCCAATACTGGTGCCTGTCCGTTGGTGGGTCGAGCGAGCCCCCCTGTGGTGGAGGCAGCTCTAAGCTTTTTAATTTAAATTGTCTCTCTAATTTGAATGGATACACTTTAAATCCATTTACAAGGATCTATTGGAGGGCAAGTCTCATGCCAGCAGCCGCGGTAATTCCAGCTCCAGTAGCGTCCACTAAAGCTGCTGCAGTTAAAAAGCTTTTATAAGGATCGAGCTCGGCTGTCCACCGCAAGGCATCCTACTGCCAGTCCCAGCCCCTATGCCTTGGGGTGCCTCCTGATGCTCTTCACTAAGTATCCCATGGTCCCGAAGCATTTCCTTTGAAAAAATTAAGTGTCTAAACTACAGGTGGTGCAGCTTGCTTAACAGCCGGGATAATCCGCTTACTAGCAGACACTGCTACTAGGCACAAAGTATTTCCTGGGCTAGATGCAGTTAAAAATTTGTAATTAGATACTCTCGTTGGATGCTGAGAAAGCATTCCATAGAGTCTCCTGGCACGCCATATATGATTCTCTTAAAAAGCTTGGGGTAGGGGTCTAGGGGACCCTTTTATAGCCAAAATCACGGCCCTGTATCGCAATACGTCACCTAGGCTGAAGATAAATGGAACTGTAGCACCCTGAGGGCTCGGTTGCTAAAGACGTATTGCACCTCACCCAGAGGTGTGATATCTCACTCTCAGGTAAGGATGGAGTGTGGATCAGGACCCGACACCTGCATGCATTACACCACATTGCCGTGGGGCATGGCGACCAATATGCCCCTGAGATGGGCACGACAGTCCCTGTCCCTGGCTGGAGTGGGGGGAGGGAACACTGAGGAAGGGGAACCCTGTAGTGCAGGAGCAGGGAGGAAGCAGTTCCTGGGTGCATTGAGAAGGGAGTATAAAAGGTGGGCACCATCTTAGTTCAGTGCAGAGAAGTCTGAGCAGAAGTGGCAGGGAGCAGGGGCTCTGCATGAGCTCTGCTCCGGAGGCGGGCCTAGTAACAGAGGCCCAGGCCTGGAAGAGGGAGAAGGAAGGAAGAGGAGCGGAGAAGGCTCCAGGAACGAGGAATGAAGGGATCCCAGGGGTGCGGACGGGCGAGTCGCCACCGCACGCCCGAATCCACCTGCGTGGAGGGGTCAGGCCAAAGGGGGAGACCGGTCCCCGAACTAGTGGAGGCAGGAAACGACCCTCAGCTAGAAACCGGAGGCTCTGACATTTTATGTGGCGCAGCCCCTCGCTACACCCGCTAGGAAGGCACCACATAGGGTCAGGGAAACTGGCGCCAAGTTTACCAAGAGGAGGCCCGAGGCAGCCGGACAGAAGTGTTGGTAAGAAAGGCCAGACAAAGGACACACAAAGGGGGTCCTGTGAAGTGCTCCAAAGTTATCTGGGAGTTGTCTGAGCCCCTCACCTGGTGAGCACAGTACGACGTGGGCAGCCGTTACCTGCAGACGTGGTCTGGATAATAAGAACTGTGAGTAAAGGCCCTGAACTGCATCACTGACTCCGTGTCGTTACTGCTGCTGCCCTGCACCATCACCCCCATCCTCCGCATACACTGCCCTGAGGCTATACTCCTCCCGTGGGGAGTTATGCTACGCTCTGCTGCACCCACAACACCAGCCTCAGTGGTCTGCCCTGTAGCGGCGGTTCACTCTGACCGCAATCCACGGGTGGCGAAGTCGGACATTTAAACATGAAAACCACATAAATAGTTCCGCCACTGGTTTGACCGCCCTGAGCCACGGAACTGGGTCGCCGCCACGAAGACTACAACCACCAGCATCCACCAAAAAGGGTCCGGCTCCGGGTGTCCCAAGGCCCAGGGGGTGCGTCAGAACATTTTCATCACCTTTCACAATCACCAATGGGACAAGGCAGTGATGTCCTCTGTCCCCTCTCTTATACATCCTAGTGACGGAGCACCTGCTCTCATCAATTCGCCATAACCCCAATATTAGGTGGATTGAGGTGGGAGGCACCGAGTACAAGTGCTCTCTATTTGCTGATGATGTCCTAGTATATATCACTCAATCACATATATCCATCCATGCTGTTATGGCTGAAATAGATCACTTTGTTACATGGTAAAATTTTAAAATCAATGCAGCGAAGTCTGAGGCCCTCGATGTCTCCCTCCCCAAATCCATATAGGATTCCATCCAGTCCAACTTTCCCTTTGCCTGGCCCTCACAGGGTATCAAATACTTAGGAATTCCTATTCATAGAGACCTCTCCCATCTATGTTATCTTAATTTTGGGCCCTTTATTGAACAACTCCATACAGACCACGGTTGGCAAGTTAGAACTGTAAGATTCACTACGTGAACCACTGGTGTTTTGTGGAAAAGCACATGTACACTGCGTTCCAAATTATTATACAAAAAGTGTTTAGGAGTGATAAGGGAAGAATTTGTTTGTTTGTCAGTTAAACTCATTGATGGTGATGTGTGTCAGGGCTCTTTATATCACTGTAAGCAATTGCAGACACCTGTGCTAATTAGTTTGGCAGGTGTGTCCAATGAAAGGCAAGACTACTTAAGAAGGCTCTCTCACATTATTAAGCAGCCTACATTTTCTGCCAAAATGGGAAAGAAAAAGGATGTGTCGGCTGCTGAGAAGCAACAAATTGTGGAGTGTTTAGGTCAAGGCATGACTACAATCAACATTGTGCGATGATCAGGATGAAGTGTCTTGGCAATCAAGAAGTATGTAGCTGATTCACAGTACACACGTGTGCGTGCTGATAAGGGCAAATTGAGGACTCTTTCCTACAGGCAATTACGTCAGGTTGAAAGAGCAGCGGCAAAAAAGCCTTGTCATAGCAGCAGACAAGTTTTTGAAGCTGCTTGTGCCTCCAACATCCCCCGAACAACAAGATGCAGGGTCCTTCAGAGGTTTGCAGCTGTGCATGCGCCATCCTGTCGACCTCCTCTATCCACTTCACACAAGCAGAAACGGCTCCAGTGGGCCAAACATTACATGAAGACTGATTTCAAAACTGTTTTGTTCACGGATGAGTGCCGTGCAGCGCTCGATGGTCCAGATGGATGGAGTGGAGGATGGCTGGTTGATGGACACCCCACGCAAACACGGCTACAGCGCCAACAAGGAGGAGGTGGAGTAATGTTTTGGGCTGGAATCATGGGGAGAGAGATTGTCGGCCCCTTTAGGATCCCTGAAGGCGCTAAAGATGAACTCCATAATGTATGTGGATTTTCTCAAACAGCACTTCCTGCCATGGTTCAAGAAGAAGAACCGTGTATTTCACAGCAAGATCATTTTTCTGCATGATAATGCACCATCTCATGCTGCACATAAAACATCTGCATCTCTGGCTGATATGGGCATAAAAGGGGACAAACTTATGGTGTGACCCCCATGCTCCCCTGACCTCTACCCCATTCAGAACCTTTGGAGCATCATTAAAAGGAGTGTCTATGATGGCGGGAGGCAGTTCACATCTAAGCAACAGCTCTGGGAGGGTATTCTGTCCTCATGCAAAACAATTGAAGCAGAAACCATCCAAAACCTGAAAAATTCAATGGACGAGAGAGTTCAGAAGCTCCTTTCGAACAAGGGGTCCTATGTGAAAATGTAACATCACCTAGAATAAAGTTTTGAGTTGAAAACTGTTTGATTTCAGTTTCTAACAACCTGCTAATGCTTATAATTTCAAAAATGACCATTTTTTTGGTCTTTATTAAAATGAAAAGGTTGATCGAAAAGTTTGGGGGATCTAAGAGTGTGGCAACCCAGTAGTCATGATTACTTCGAATTCTGACAATATGAGGGTCATGCTGCAGGTAGTGCAGCAAGAAGGCACTTATGTGCCTTGCGCATCTCGGAGCCCCAAAATTATTTTCCGGGCTAGATGCAGCTAAAAATTATTTTTAATTTTAAATCTGGTGAAGCTTTAGTATAGATGGCCTAATAGGATCAGTGCTGCACACTGCTACAAAGCCCAAATTATTTTCCAGTCAAGATACAGATAAACATGATTAGTAATTTGAAAGCTTAAAACGGTTGGTAGGGTGATTTTAACCAATCATCAAGCTTTTACTCTCCCCAGGATGACACAGGGGTAGAAAAGTCGTTTCGGATCCATGATTTGTTCATCTTTATGAACGTGAGTCTGTCTACATTATCAGTGGAGAGCCGCGTGCGCTTATCTGTCAGCACACCACCAGCAGCGCTGAACACACGTTCAGACAGAACGCTGGCTGCGGGGCATGACAAGATCTCCAAGGCGTAAGTGGCTAGCTCCGGCCATTTATCCAGATTGGAAGCCCAAAAAGAGCAAGGGTCCAGTGACACAGTCGTGGCTTCAATGTTTACTTGGAGATACTCCTGTACCATCGTCTCTAGGCGTTGACTATGTGTCAGACTTCTTGTCTCCTGTGGCCTTGCAAAGGATGGGCTAAAAAAGTGGTGAAATGATTCCGCAAAATTGATGTTACCAGCAAATACTGTGGTTCTGTCACGGTTTGAGTGCTGAACACTTGACGGTCCCACGGTTGGCAAGTTGGAACTGTGAGATTCACTACGTGCACCACTGGTATTTTGTGGAAAAGCACATGTAAGATTCTGCAACAGTCTCTGCTGATACTCCTGCATGCGTGCATCCCTTTCTATGGCAGGAATAATTTCTGCAAATTTACTTTTGTACCGGGGATCTAACAGTGTGGCAACCCAGTAGTCAGGATTATTTCTAATTCTCACAATTCGAGGGTCATGTTGCAGGTAGTGCAGCAAGAAGGCACTCATGTGTGTTGCGCATCCAGGAGCACCAAGTCCCTGTTGTGTTGGTGGCGAGGTAACAATCATGCTTCCTTCCTCTGTCCTCTCCCCCCAACCTCGCACAACAGAAATGTGATCAAGGTCTCCCTCATCTGATGAGTCTTCCATCAGTTCGTCCTCCACTTCTTCCTGGGCTCCTGCACCTTCCTCACTAGTTTGGCTGCTACCATGCGCCCTGGTAAAACCATCTCCAGCACCCTCACATGCCTGCCGCCTTGGTGCTGCCGACCGTCTGGACCTTGCAGATGTTAGCCCTTCCGCATACAACTCCTCCTCCTCTACTTCCTCCACCTCCTCTTGTGCCACCACCTGACTCCGAATTCTGTTTAACATGTGCTCCAGCATGTAAATCACCGGAATAGTCATGCTGATAATGGCATCGTCAGCACTAAACATCTTCGTCGCCATTTCAAAACTGTGCAGAAGGGTGCATAGGTCCCTGATCTGAGACCACTCCTCCAGCGTGATTTGCCCCACCTCTGAATCTCGTTGGCCCAGGCTATACGTCAGAACGTATTGCACCAGGGCTTGTCGGTGCTGCCACAGTCGCTGCAACATGTGCAGAGTTGAATTCCACCGGGTAGGCACATCGCATTTTAGCCGATGAAGTGGCAGGCCCAACGACTTCTGTAGAGATGTAAGTCGCTGAGCTGCGGGATGCGAACGGCGGAATTGAGCATACAGCGACCGTGCCCTCTGCAGAAGGCCATCTAGTCTGGGATAGTGGGCTAAAAATTGCTGGACAACCAGGTTCAACACGTGAGCCATACAAGGCACGTGTGTGACATTGCCCCGGCGAAGGGCCGCACCCAGGTTTGCAGCATTGTCGCACACGGCCTTCCCTGGTTTCAGGTCCAGTGGAGACAACCATTCATGAAATTGGTTCTCCAGAGCTGACCACAACTCCTCAGCTGTGTGACTCACATTTCCCAGACATTTCAATGTAAAAACCGCCTGATGAAGTTGAGCCCTACTGCCAGCATAGTAAGGAGGTGTGCAGGATCCCTTCTGCGCAGTTAGAAAGCTTGTGGCATGACCAGACAGGCTTTGGGTGCAGGTGGAAGACCGAGAGGAGGTTGAGGAGGCAGAAGCAGTGGTGGAACTTTGACATAAAGAGGATTGACGCACAACTCGTGGGGACGGCAAGACTTGGACAGCAGCCCCTTGTCCTGCTATCACCATAGTTACCCAGTGCCCAGTCAGCGACATGTAACGCCCCTGTCCATGCCTACTCGTCCAAGTGTCTGTGGTGAAATGCACCCTGTCACACACAGAGTTTCTCAAAGAAGCGGTGATGTTGTGTGCGACATGCTGGTGGAGCGCAGGCACACCTTTCTTTGAGAAGTAGTGCCGACTGGGCATCTGGTACTGGGGCACTGCGACGGACATAAGGTCTCGAAAATCCTCTGTGTCCACCAGGCGGAAAGGCAGCATTTCTGTAGCCAAGAGCTTGCAGATGGTGAAATTCAACCTCTTAGCTTTCTCATGGCTAGGAGGAAATGGTCTTTTACTTGTCCACATCTGAGGGACCGAGGGCTGGCTATTGTGCTTAGACGGGGTTGATAAGGGTGTCCCCGGCAAACTGCCGGTCTGTGAGGAAGATGCAGGCGGACATGTTAGGTTGCCTTGATCCAAAGGTGGTGCTATCGATGTCGGACAGCGCTCAAGACCAGCTGGTGTTACAACCTCCAAAGAAAATGATGACCTGCCAATCACGCTGGCTGTTGCGGGTAAAGAGGTGGCAGGTCTGCGCCCCAAAACAGGTGTGACTGCTGTCCCCCCAGTCACAGAGGATGAAGAGGCCGCGGATGCACAAGATATGGCAGACGGTGGTTGGCCCGGCCGGCTAGACCGCATTGTAGCACACTGAGCTTCCCACTGCAACTTATGCTTCATGTCCATGTGCCGGTTCATGCATGAAGTACTCAAACTATGTATTTTTTGGCCTCTACTTAGCTTTTGCTGACAAATGTTACAGATAACACGAGTTGGGTCATCTTTATCGATCTGAAGAAATGCCCAGGCTATGCAAGGCTTAGCACCCATGCGACCTGAAGAGCCACCACGACTTGTGGTGAGAGGCAGAGTTGTGTTTGAGGATGCAGTTGTTGACGTGCTTCCAGTACTACGTCTCTGTCCAGGAAGGCGCAACCTGACCTCGTCGTCACTAGCATCTTCCTCCACCTCCTCTGCTGACCTCATCTCTTGGCTGACTGTGGGTTGACAGTAAGTGGGATCTCCGACCTCATCATCATCACCCTGTGCGTTATCACACCCGTCGTCCTCAGAGCCAACCTGTTCCTGCCCTGACAAAAAACTAAAGTTGTCGCTCCAATCAGGTATTTGAGTCTTATCATCGTCTTCCTCATTGTCTCCACCAACAGGAGTTACAGTTTGGGAATGAGGGTCTACATTATGGTCAGAACCTTCTGCGTCTGGTCCTGGATCCGACTCATAAAGATTCTGGGCATCAGTGCAGATCATTTCCTCGTCTGGATTCACAGAAGCGCTGGAGTCGACCTCTGATTCCCAGGCTATAGTATGAGTAAACAGCTCTGCAGACTCAACCATCTGTTCTACCTCATACTCAGACGGGCAGCTGGAGATTTGGGAGCTGTGAGGAAGCAAGTGCGATTTGGGTGACACCTTTGAGGACTGGAGTATTTGTGATGTTGAAGTTGATGTCGAGGAGAGCCCACTTAAAGGAGCACTTGATATCCGTTGAAGCACCTGCTGTTTTTGTGCCTCATCTGGAATTTGTAGCGATTGGCGTGGCCGTAAGAAAGGGATCTTATCACATTGTCCGCTAAAAGAAGTAGACATTTTAGTTTGGCTGGAAGATGGTCTTTCTTCTGCACCTACCCCACGGACACAACCTTTTTTCCCCTTCCCAACACGCCTATTCCCCTTTCCACCAGCAGCAGGCCTTTTTCCACTCATTTTGGTGGTTAACTAATTCACAACTCTGGAGTTGTTTGCACAAAAAAACAATGGATGGTAACCGAGCAGAGCTGAGTGGCCAAACTGTGGTATTAGGCCAAAACTATTGGCTGGGTTAGATGCAGAAAAAAATTATTTTTAATTTGCAACCTGATGGAGGTCAGTATAGATGGACTAATAGACCAAGTCCCACACACTGCTAGAAGCCCAAATATTTTTTCAGAGCTAGATGCAGAAAAAAATTATATTCAGTTTGCAACCTGATGGAGGTCAGTATAGATGGACTAATAGAATGATGCTATGCCCAAAAGATTTTACTTCACTAGGTGCAGTAAAAAAATTGGTATTCTATACACAGGTGGTATATCTTGCAACACAGATAGGCTACTCCACTGACTAACACACTCTGCAATAGGCCAAAAAGGATTAGCTTTGCTAAATTCAGCCAAATGCTGTGAAAAAAACTTGCACAGCACTGGCACAGACCTGCCTGGCAAAAACTGATAGGAACTCATGTAACCTAGTCCTGAAAAGGACTCCAATTACAATTAGTCTTTACTCCCACAATCTATCTATTTAAGAGCACAGACCTGCCTGATAAAAGTCGTAGGAAATGCTGTAACCTAGTCCTTAAAAGGACTGCAATCACAACTATTCCCTACTCCCAAGCTATCTGTATATTTGTGCGAAAATTGGCTTGAAATTAACAAGGTATAGCACACACAGCAACAGCGGTGCCGTCTAACACGCAGCTGCAGCAGTGAGAAAATGGTGGCGACGGGGAAAATGGCTTGGTCTTATAGGGCAAGGACATGTGACATACTCTGCCAATCACACATGCCCTTGCTTGTGGAAAAAAAGCACTTCGCTCCGTGTGTGCGCTGCTGATAGGCTGACAGATTGCACCTCCCCACTGCAAATGCGGGAAAGAGAAAAAAAAATGGAGATCTTCATTGTTCCTGCAGAGATCCATCCCCTGCCCCTCCCCCCACCCCGCTGTACACTCAAACTGCGTATTAACATTAATTTTCATCATTACTGAGAAAAAATCAAGTTATGATTTTGGTGCACGAACAGTTATCGAACATAACCTCGAACAGCCGAATTTTTCTCAAATTGTTCGTGTTCGCCGACCGGCTCGAACACCGCCCAAAACAGCTCGAATTTGAGATTGGCGAACAGTTCGAGTAGAACAACGCTCATCTCTACTTCTAACCAATACTCAAATATAACAATAGGCTATCTTAGGGCACTAAGGTCTTAGGGCCAGATGTGTATCTTAACTCAAAATGCAATTATGAAAAAGGAGGTCTTATAGGTAATCTATGCTATATAGGCTCATTTTTTCACTACATGTTGCAGGAACAAGGACATTACATATTGTGGCAAGATGACTTACTTGGCAGCAGTCGGAAGTAGACACAGGAACAGTTTCATCTGCTGGTTTATTATGTCAGCATAAAGCACAGCAGACTTCGGCAAAAATAAACTCAGCCTTGCTGGCATAAATGTAAAACAATAGACAAATGGTATCACAGTCCATATGTGTATAGGTTCGCCTGCACCACTTTACAGCACCTTCAACTTGTCTCTGAGCTGAAGATACACAGCCTGGAGACTTGTCTCTCCAGACTCACCAACCACAGAAAAAAAACAGGACTGAGCATTTAAACTTGCTCAGCCACACCCTGAGGGGAGGTAGTGTGAATGGCTTCCCACCCCCTTTGCCATTCACAAAAAAACACACCCTTTAAGTGAGTTAACCACCAGTATACAACATGCTGGCAGAAAGTTTGAAGGTTTCAGTTCACACAGACTAGCAGCCGGAGTGACATATACCTCCAAGCGTATATAACACCAGTGACTCTGTCACGATATTTACACAATATTTCACAGATATGTCTTAAATCAGAGATTGATTTTTGACAATTTTTTATTTTGTCACAGGGGCCATGTTTTCCAAAGTGATACTTGTCCTGAAGCCAAATTCACACTTTGTCTCTGGAGTGCATTCGGGATTTCCATCTGCATAATCCTAAAAACAGGATTCAGAAACCTCAGAAGCGGCTACTGTTTGCAATATCGCAAATGTAGTTCAGATTAACTCCATTTTGTATTGATTTCTAAATGTGTCTGTCAGAAACAGGGTAAACTACATTTCTTTATGCATCTGAAAAGATGAATACTTTCAGAAAAGACATAAACTTCTTTTCATGTCATTGCAGTCTGCGGCCCCATCAACGGTTTATCGGAAAATGGTTTTGAGGGCTATTCAGGCAGAATGCACGCAGAAATGCAGTGAGAACATGACATAATTTTTCATCAAATTTGAGATCCTCTAATCTACAAATGGAAATTAGAATGCATCAGCAAATCAAAGTTTCATAGGTTGTAATCCAGTGAAAAATGAGAGAAACTAAGCGTTTAATCAGACATCTGATTTTCACATATGGGTGCAATTCGTGTATTGGCCTCATATCTGTGATAATCTATGGGACCATTCACATATTTGTGATTTTTCATTCAGTCACGGAAAATTGCAGAGACATGTCTGAATCAAAATCAGCAATGCAAGACAATCGGTCATTGAAAAAATTGGACCGCATTTGGATGACATCTGGGTGCGGTTCAATTTTCATGGACTGCCATAATGGGGAAGGTGGAAAAACTTTTTTTTTTTTATTTCTCCACATATGTGAAAAGTAGATGGCACTCAATCCACACTCTCATTAAAGTCTGATCAAAGTCTGATCATACTAATCAGTTTGTTAATCTGGTATGTGAGAAAAATGAAAGTCTGAATGAGGCCTAAAATTAGAGAGTGTAGAATTTGGGAGTAGTTAAATTATGGTTCTCCTGATTTAAAGGTCTGTTTGACCTAAAAACGCTTAGTGAATAAAGTTTGATTGATTCTAATATATCTGAATCTGGATAATTCTTCACCTGATGTGCACAACACTCTCATTCCTTTTCCAAAGTAAAAGATGGAAGTAACATTTTAAATGGTACAATATGAACCATAAGGTAAATGCAATAAATGCCTGAGACTCCTGGTATATTTTCTTTTTGCATCTTAATATTCTTTGTTTTTTTACATATCCATTCAATGAAGAAGAATTTTCCCTTCATATGATCTTACATATTTAGGTAACCAATACCTATATTAACTGTAAAGACATTTTGTGAGCTAAAAAAAAGCCAAACTGATTAACCATCATTAATAAGGACTAAAGAAAGTGTTACCATAGAAACATAGTATTACCATATATTGTGTAAAAATCAGGTATCTGCAGTAGTACTATATGAAGTCGCATTGCTGTAAACTGCATATCCTATAAGTTAAAAGATTAACCTTTCTCAGTGTGTTGTAAATACATAGTAGTTTTCAAGGTTGAAAGCTTTTAAATATCTAGAATTTCTCAGACATCTGTCATTCTCTGTCAAGTGTCTGCAATTGATCTCCTGTAGACAACTTCTAATATGCAAAATACATTCTGTAGTCTGATTTGTCAATCATTTGATTAAGTGTAGAAACAGACAATCAAATGTCTAGTCTTTCATTTTCTTTTTGTGTGTAACTAAATATTGTTTTGGTTTTGCTAAGGAAAGCTAGCATATAGATTCACATATTCACTTTAAATGGAATCTCTTAGTAGATATATGTAGCACTAATTGAGCGCAGCATAAATTAGAGAGGTCTAATTCCATTCCATAGTGAGCTGTTAATTACTTTTTGGGACCATCCATTGTACCTCTAAACCTGCTAAACCCAAAATGAGCAGGGATTTAAATGAGTAACATAAGTGATACTGAATCTATTCCCACAAACCTAGAAATCAATCTGTTCAGATTTCTTTGCTCTATAATACGGTGCAATAATAATAATAATAATAATAATTTTTATTTTTATAGCGCCATCATATTTCACAGCACTTTACAAATTTTAGGGGGGGATTTATACAAACAAACAATACAGAATAAACATAACTCATATCGAAAGGAGCGAGGGCCCTGCTCGCAAGCTAACAGTCTATGAGGAAATGGGGTTGACACAAAAGGTAGAATGTACATATATTGTATAATGCAGCCTTGATATACTATATAGTATAAATAATACATGGACTGGTCGCCTGCCAGTATGTGTGCAGTCCTGACCGAGGCTATTATGTGCATGGTTGGTATGAACCTGAAATTGAAGAAGATTTTAATATGGGGGAAAACTGGGACGGACAACTGGGATGGACAGATAGTGTGTGGAGGCGATACGCCAGTCTAAAGAAATGGATTTTTAGGGTCCGCTTGAAACTGTGGGTATTGGGAATTAATCGAACTGTCCTGGGTAATGCATTCCAAAGAATTGGCGCAGCATGCGAGAAATCTTGGAGACAGAAGTGGGAAGTTCAGATTATGGAGGAATTAAGTTTTAAGACACTGGCAGAATGAAGGGCACGTGTAGGGTGGAAGACTGAGACAAGGGTGGAGATGTAGGGGGGTACGGGAGCATGGAGCGCTTTGTGGGTAAGCGAGATAAGTTTAAATTGAACTCTTTATTGGATGGGTAACCAATGCAATGACTGGCACAGGGAAGAGGCATCGGTGTAGCGGTTGGTGAGGAATATGATCCTGGCTGCTGCATTAAGAACGGATTGGAGAGGGGAGAGTTTAGAAAGAGGGAGCCCAATAAGTAGAGAGTTGCAGTAGTCCAGACGAGAATGAATAAGAGCGACAGTAAGACTTTTTGCCGAGTCAAAGGTGAGAAAAGTCCTGATTCTTGAGATGTTTTTGAGGTGTAGATGACATGAACAAGCAAGTGATTTGATGTGAGGCATGAAGGAAATATCTGAATCAAAAATGACCCCAAGACAGCGGGCTTGTTGCTGGGGAGTAATGGTTGAGCCACAAACGGAAATGGCAATATCGGGCACAGGTAGGTTAGTGGAGGGAGGAAATATGAGTAGTTCAGTTTTTGACAGATTTAGTTTTAGACAGAGGGAGGACATAATGTTAGACTCAGCAGAAAGACAATCACTGGTCTTTTGTAGTAATGCAGGGGTGATGTCCGTAGCAGAGGTGTATAATTGGGTGTCATCAGCATAGAGATGGTACTGAAAACCGAATCTGCTGATTGTTTGTCCAATGGGAGCGGTGTATAAGGAGAAAAGCAGGGGGCCTCGGACTGAATGTTGAGGAACCCCTACAGTAAGGGGAAGGAGAGAGAAGCAGGAGCCGGCGAAAGACACAGAGAAGGAGCCGTCAGAAAGATAGGAGGAGAACCAGGAGAGAACAATGTCCTTGAGGCCAATAGTGCGGAGCATAGTGAGGAGGAGCTGGTGATCCACAGTGTCAAATGCTGCAGAGAGATCCAGGAGAATCAGCAGGGAATAGTGACCATTAGATTTAGCTGTTAGTAGATCATTAGAGACTATAGTGAGGACAGTTTCAGTAGAATGTAAAGAGCGGAAAATAGATTGTAAAGGGTCAAGAAGAGAGTTGTCTGAGAGATAGCGGATTAGACTGGAATGGACAAGGCATTCCAAGAGTTTAGAGATAAAGGGAACATTAGAAACAGGTCTGTAGTTGGCCGTGAGGTTCTGGTCAAGGGATTTATTTTAATGGATGTATGCTGGCATGTTTAAAAGAAGAGGGAAAGACATCAGATGAGAGGGAGAGGTTGAAAATTTTAGTTAGATGAGTGGTGACAGCTGGAGCAAGAGACTGAAGGAGATGTGATGGAATAGGGTCACTGGTGCAGGTGGTAGGGCGAGAAGATGCAAGGAGCCTGATCACTTCGTCTTCCGTGACTGGTTCGAAATCAGAAAGTGAGCAAGATACAATGTGGCGGGGGAGAGCATGCAAAACATTTGGGGATTGGGAGAAAATTTTCTGTCGGATATTGTCAATTTTTTCTTTGAAATAATTGGCCAGATCGTCTGCGCTGAGGTCGGTGATCGGTGCCTGTGCTGTTTGATTGAGGAGAGAATGAAACGTGTCAAAGAGTCGTTTATGACTATTGCAAAGTGAGATTATGAGGTTGTTAAAGTAGGTTTGTTTGGAGAGGTGAAGCGCAGAGTTTTATGTTTTCAGCATAAATTTATAATGGAGGAAATCTTCAGGCAGATTATATTTTCTCCACAGCCTTTCAGCGCACCTGGAACACAGCTGGAGAAGATGTGTTTGAGGTGTGCGCCAGGGTTGTCGCCGTCTATGCCAAATTGCTCTTTGTGTAGAAGGTGCAGCTTCATCCAGGGCACATAGCATTATTTCGTTATAATGCTTTAATGCAGAGTCGGGACATGAGAGGGAGGAGATTGGGGCCAATGATGATTGCAACTTTTTCATAAATTTCTGGGTAATGTGACAAGTTTCCCTTAAAAGGGATGTACAGGATTAAATAAAAACATGTTTGATTTCTTCCAGAAAAAGAGACGCTCACGTGTTCACCGGTTATTATGGCAGCTTCAAATGACTGAAGCGAGAAAGGGTTGTCCTGCCATACAAGAAACTTAGGGACATATATGGCCCTGTTTCTGGAAATAATCAGTCATGCTCAGCATTGATAGTTCCTTTCAAAATGTGTAAACTGTTGATGCCATAGGCCGTAATGTATGCCCTATAACATCAAAAATGCAGGCTGTTAAGCTAAGCGTTGACAAGTTGGGTGGTTTCTCTTCTGTTACATCTACTGGACACAGCATCTATGTTTTCCATAAATAATTTACATTTTGATTCATCTGACCACAGAACAGTTTTCTATTTTGGCCCAGAGAAGAAGGCAGTGTTAATGCTGAACAGATATATGGCTTCTTTTTTGCATTATTGACCTTTAACTTGCATTGCTAGATGGCACGGCAAATTGTGTTCAGAGACAATTAATTCTGGAAGTATTTCTGAGCCTATATAGTGATTTGCAGGTATGAATGTTTTTAAAGCAGTACTTCATGAAGGCCTGTAGATCACGAGGATTCAATGTGGACTGTCGGCTTTGTCCTTTGTTCACTTGAAGTTCTCCAGAATCTCTGAATACATTTATTATGCTTTGTATATGCTGAGATATTCAAAGTAAGGGCTCACTCACATTGCCATATAACATGACAGAGTGCTAGCCTATGTTTTATTGGATAGCGCTCGGTCCAATGTTATACTATGGGGCAGAGCAGATGAGCGATTATTTTCTCATGCCGATTTGGCATGAGAGAGCAATCGCAGAATGGTATGAGTTCATCCGAAAATCTGTCTGCTGTGCACCTGTGCTGCGATTCACTCTGAGTTTGAGCCAAGTGTCATTTGCATAATCGGCCCAATTCTCTCGCATGAGAGAATCAACGCCAGTGTGATCACGGCCTAGTTGGGATTTTACATTGAGGAACTTTTTTCTGAAATTGTTCCACAATTTATTTAGACGCAATTGTTCACAGATTGGTGAACCTTTGATTATCTTTGAGACTTAGCCTCACTAACTTGCCCTTTTTATACACAGTCATGTGACTTATAGGGGTATTCCCATCTCCAAGATCCTATCCCAATATGTAGTAGGTGTATTAATAATAATATTAGCAAATACCTACAATTAGAAACGTAGTAAAGTTTTTCTGATCTGCTACATTGCTTATCTCACGTGCATGCATTGTAGGACCTTAGGTATCCATGGTTATGACCACTGATAAAGTGACAATTAGCTAGCTTGGTGCTAGTGGTCATAACGATGGATACCTAAGGTCGTGCAATGCCTGCACATGAGGAAAGAGATGTAGCGAAATAGAAGAACTATACTACATTTCTAATTGGAGGTATTTGCTAATATTATTATTATTACATCTACTAGATATTGGGATAGGATCTTGGAGATGGGAATACCCCTTTAATAGAAAATTGACCCCCCCCCCTGCTGTTTTTCCTTAGCATCATTTTCTTTTCTAGCCTTCCAACTATTTTAGAGATATGTTGCCGCTAGCAATTTTTAAATAAGTTATTTTTTTCCCAATAAAATAGAAACATGTCAAACTTTGAACTTCTGATGTGTATTCTATGTTCTGTTATATATGGTGTAAGGCAGCGCTAGTCATCATGCTGGGGGGCACTCGCTGCACCGGGTCAATTAAAGCACACCAGCCATGTTTTCCAGTATTTCGCAATCCAGCAGTTTATTACACTTGATAACTGCTTATCACCGAGTCCCACTCAGTGGCTCGCCGACATACACATATAATGTCCAGGAGCCTTTCAAGTGGCAGAAAGGCCCACTTGGCTCCAGTTACAGCCCACTTGGCTCCAGTTACAGCCTCCAGCAAAGTCACTTATATCAACATCCATATAATGCAGTGTTTTACCTTTGCCGGGTTTTAGCACCTTCAGTCAGTTTTGTTCTGTCACCACTGTGGCTTTACGGCTTCCCAGATGGGGGTCTCCAGCCCTCGTTCCTTCAAAGGCTACTGGTATGTTTACACACCTTACATCCAGCCTCTGCCTTCCAGGACTCTTGCCTTCCAAGCCTCTTGCCCTCCGAGGCTACTGGGATTGCTTACAAATAATGATCCAGCCTCTGCCTTTCAGGCTTCACCAGGCTTCAATAGGCCTCACTAGGCCTCACACTCTAACGGTGTCCCACACAGGGAACAGGCCTCACACCTTTCATACCTGTCTCAAATCTACCAGGGTTTATATATCCACTAGTGCACAGACAGGACCTGTGCTGATGTCACAGTCATGTGATCAGACCTTCTGTATGCACAGGACCTGTGCGATGTCAACCAGTCACCTGGGGGAGGTACATGGTGGGCAAAAACACACCCTGGGCCATTACAGTAATGCCGCAAGCCGCTGCATTACATATTCCCCCCTCTGTTCAAACTTGTTGGGTTGAACACATAATATACACAATCACATTATAATCCACAGTTCACACAGAAACCATGTACTTAACAATTGCGCTGCTCAGACCCTGGAACATTAGTTAACGACATTAGCCCATTCCTTATGGACTTACCATCTGTCATTGTCACTGACTTCGTCAAGTCACATTTCCAGGTCGTAACCTTGTCAGACCTCCCCTTCTTCCAGCGGTCAGTCGTAACCTTGTCAGACCTCCCCCGCTCCTACCGGTCAATACAGCAGTGTGATTCATATGCCCTGGTATCTAAGGTCCGGTTCGACTCTGTACTGTCCCGTACTCTATTGGGTCGTTTGTATGGGCCTCTCAAACCTTAGTTACTGGAGGTCTCACTACCTCTAAACCCACGCCCACTACTCTCAGGACAGCTTGAATGGTCCCTAACTTCAGCTGTAGCTGTTCTGTTATTTAGGGGGCCCTTTCTCTGTCTGGTCTCACAATTTCTAGATGGCTGCCACCTTCTGCTGCTCAGGAGGCGATGCTGCCTTTCCATTTGCAGTCTGGCGAGATTCAACTGTTCTACCTCTCGCAGGTAGGTCACTTGATACTCCATCAGCATGCGTATACATGCAAGACTTTCTTCCATTCCTACAGCGGAGAATGACACCATGCCGTCTTCATCTGGTATCCAGTCCTGACGATCACGTGGACTGCTTACTTTCATCACACCAGACTTCTTTACCATCATCTGCATGGCTCGGCCATTTCTTCCAATAAACTTTCTTACCAGAGCCTGAGGCACCCGGATGACCTCTTCATGCAGACTTTGAGCTTTTCTAATAAGCTCCAGTTGTCTAACGGCTTGTTCCGTCTTCAACCGGAGAAACCGCTTCGTGCGAATACATCGCCAGTGCATGTCAGTTAGGATAGCCACCCTCTTCACTGTGACTTCGGTCGTGGACAGGACCACCAGCTGTTTAGCTTCTGAGGTCGAGTACACCTTACAGGCTCCCACGGCCTTCTTAAACTCTTCATGCACGGACGCTCTGGTGCACTCTTCTCTCAATTCCTCGGGTACATCTATGTGGCACTTGTACCGAAAGGTTTCTGTCTCACCAGGGGTCTCCAAACGATCATCTAGCTCAGGTTTCAGGGGCAACTGACTTTCAGCTTCTTCACCCTGTATGCTTCCCCTGAGCAGACTCACTGCTACAAATTCCAGAATTTTTGTCTTGACCACTTCCATTTCATATTTATCTTCTGTTAACACTCTCTTAGCTCTCATCAGGTCCACCTTCTCATGGTATAAAGGAGTAAGTGCAACTTGTTTGCCCTTTTCCTTCTCCAAGGAGGCCTCGTTCACTGAGTGATATTTTGTTAGGCGACCTTTGAGCTCGAAAACTTCTTCCTCTAGCTCAGTTACTCTCCTCTCAGCAGCCCATCTCTGAAGCTCTTCCTGCTTCAACTGCTCCTTTAACAGTAGAGTTCTCTCAGACCTCTCTTTCTCCCATGCGCCCACTCGGCTCTCAACAGCCAGTCTCTCAAGCTTCTCTTGCTTCAAATGGGCTTGTAGCATCTCCTTGAGCTCCTTGATCTCGACTCTTACATCCACCGAATCAACCGAGTTCGCATTATTCAAGGAGGTAGTTGCTTCATACCTCCCATCTCCAGTGGCCAACTCCTGGCCCTGGTCTGTGGCTTCTCTGATAGACTCCTCCATCTTTTCCCACTCAGCTTCCATCTTGCTGATTCCTTCCTTAAGGCACAACTCTGCCCTCTGGAGATTATCACAGAACGTCTGCAGCTCCTTCACCTGAGCTTCCAGACCTAGGGTCTTTCTGCGGAGATCATCATTTTCATCACGGGTGTCCTGCAGAGTGGTCTCAACCACTTGGCGCATGTGCTCTGCATCTGCCTTATCATCCTCTAGTTTTTCTTTAACCCTGAGGAGATCCTCATAGTCTCTCTTAATTTGTTGCAGTTCCCCACTGCATTCACCATATTCCATCTTGGATTCACACAGCTCCCGGTTGAACTGTTCGCGCAGTCGTTCTATGTTTTGTTCACGCCCAGAAACTTCATCCTGCAGTGCCTCCTTCTCAAGCTTCAACTGCAAAACCTCCTCCTTGGTTTTGCGGTGGTCCTCCTTAATTTCCTGGAACATTTCCTTCCATTCGTTAATTTCCTCGTTGCTTCCCTCCCGGTCTCGCTGTAAGTTCCTCACAACCTGGTATATTTTCTGCCGCTCAGACTCCTGGCTCCGCTGGTCTGAGGACACGTTCTCCAGGTTTTCCCATAGTTGCTGCACGTCACTCTGACACTGCTGCCTGATAGGCTCCTGCTCTTGGTCATGACTGGCCACCTCCTCTTTCAGGGCTGTCAGATCCTGATCCTTCTGTCTCAGTACTGTACCGGAGGTTGCTACTGGCAACGTCACCTCCTCTTCTGCCTCTAAAGGAGGATCCACACTTGAAACAAAGGCGCACAGTACTACATTTTCTTTATTTTCACTTTCAGCAAAGACTACAGGAGCAACCTTTTTGTGGCCCTTGCGCCGTCGACGACGAGAGGGGGACTTTCTCTCCTCGTCTAGCTCCTCCTGACGGAACTCTCCTTCTACTTTCGTAGTGTCATCGTCAGCTACGGGGTTTGTGTCACTCCCCATGGTTTTGTGGACTAACAGGTCACCTCCCACTTTGACGTCAACCCCTTCTACTGGAGCTACCGCGTTATCAACGGTCAAATTGTCGTTTTTAGGTGGTACCAACCTACAACCAGTAACAAATTTTGGTTTTCTATACTCCATGCCCTTTTGAGACTCTGCCCGCTTTTGAGACTCCACCCCCTTTTGGACAACCACACCTGTAGGAGGAATTTTACAAAAAAAATCAACAATAGTCTTAGGACCCAGTTCACAACATCTCTCACCACCTCCCCGGGCTCTCTGGGACCCTGCCACCATTTTATACGGTGCCCACAGCTCCTGCCGTTCCTGCACCATGTCCTCTAGACGTTTCTCAAATACCTACTGCGGTTTTGACCAGCACTTTAATCGCTCAATAGCTTTACTTTCTTTTGCTGCTCCGTTCACAGCCATCGCGGTACGCTATTCACACACACCGCTCTCCCCCGGAAAATTTTTGTGGCCCCGCCGAGCCACAGCAAACCAGGTTTGAGTGCGAGGACTCTTTTTGTAACCCCGCCGAGTTACAGCAAACCATGTTTGAGTGCGAGGACAATTTTCATAACCCCGCCGAATTACAGCCAGATGCTTTAATTTTCGTGAGCCCGCCAAGCCACAGCAAACCAGGTTTGAGTGCGAGGACAATTTTCGTAACCCCGCCGAGTTACAGTAAGATGCTTTAATCTTCGTGACCCCGTCGAGCCACAGCAAGATGCTTGTATCAACACTCGTTGTCCTGTGCCATTGCCCCTAGCAACCGGGCTGCAGTTGCCCCTAGCAACCGGGCTGCAGTTTCCCGAATTCTCCAACCACATGTAAGGCAGCACTAGTCATCATGCTGGGGGACACTCGCTGCACCGGGTCAATTAAAGCACACCAGCCACGTTTTCCAGTATTTTACAATCCAGCAGTTTATTACACTTGATAACTACTTATCACCGAGTCCAACTCAGTGGCTCGCTGACATACACATATAATGTCCAGGAGCCTTTCAAGTGGCAGACAGGCCCACTTGGCTCCAGTTACAGCCTCCAGCAAAGTCACTTATAGCAAAGTCCATATAATGCAGTGTTTTACCTTTGCCGGGTTTTAGCACCTTCAGTCAGTTTTGTTCTGCCACCACTGTGGCTTTAGGGCTTCCCAGATGGGGGTCTCCAGCCCTCATTCCTTCAAAGGCTACTGGTATGTTTACACACCTTACATCCAGCCTCTGCCTTCCAGGACTCTTGCCTTCCAAGCCTCTTGCCCTCCAAGGCTACTGGGATTGATTACACATAAGGATCCAGCCTCTGCCTTTCAGGCTTCACCAGGCTCCACCAGGCTTCACTAGGCCTCACTAGGCCTTACACTCTAATGGTGTCCCACACAGGGAACAGGCCTCATACCTTTCACACCTGTCTCAAATCTACAAGGGTTTATATATCCACTAGTGCACAGAAAGAACCTGTGCTGATGTCACAGTAATGTGATCAGACCTTCTGTGTGCACAGGACCTGTGCGATGTCAGTCATGTGACCAGTCACCTGGGGAGGTACATGGTCGGCCAAAACACACCCTGGACCATTACAGTAATGCCGCAAGCTGCTGCTTTACAATGGCTGAAAGAGATTCCCAGATCATTGCATTCTTGTTTTCTTTACATTTAACACAGCATCACGACATTTTTGGAATTGGGGTTGTAATTATTCAACATATTACTGACTTTAATATTTGTCCAATGTTTTAGGGTATTCTCTTCCTGTCTTTATTGCTGAACTGTGAATTCTAATGAACTATCACTATCCTAATATCATATAAAATGGTTGCTGCATTCCCTGCATAGGTTTTTATTGCGTCTATGATAGTTTCTCTATTTGACTGCACTACACCATCTAATTTGCCAGCTAAAATGCATTATTGGGAAGCCCACACTGTTGTGCCTGATATAATAACAGCCTTTGCCTAAATGTCATTATCCACAATATATAAAAAGGCCTCATGCATCTTTCTGGAGATTCAAGTGAATCAAACCACAAATTTTTCATATTCGACCAGACTTGCGAATTTCATAGAATTTGACTCAAATTCAATTACCACAAAATAATTTGATCATCTCTAAATATCACCTATCATAAGATACATGATAAATTCTTGAAGGGTGCAGGTTTGTCAAGTAGGACTCTCACCTACCAATCGAAAGAACTAGGCAGTTTTGTCCCTTATCTGAATGGAGTGGCAGTGCACATGTTTGAATGCTGGTATATTCATACTTTATGTGAATACAATAAATGCAGATGGTGGACAAAAGTGCAATTGTTGGGGGTTTCAGCAGTCAGACCGCCACCAATCTAGAATCAGGTAATATCATCTTGCAACCGCTTTACCCACTATTGGATTCTTTAAATGTTTTAATGTTTTCTCAGATTATTATGTACCATACAAACGCATAAAGCACATGCATACTCTATGGTTTAATAATTAGCTTTTTGTTAGAATGGCTTTATTTTCCAAAAGACAAAAAAGTAAAACATTCTGGAGCTCATTCAGCATCCCACGTACATTATGAAATTTAGGTTACAAGATGCAAATAATTTTGGCTTGTACTGTGCACTGAAAAGCTACTTAATTAAACTGGACATTTCATGAGAGCAGATCGAATTACTGTAAAGTACTTTTTTCTGAAAGAGTCATCAATGTTTTATTATACTTTTTCATTATTAATGCATATTTTCTACATACCTTGAATTTATGCATTTTGTTTTATTGAATATTTATATCCATCAAGTTGAACTAACTATATTTGCATGGGATTGCATTCTATAGTTGTCATTTATATGTGCATTGTTAAATCATCAAACGTGAAAATAATTCTTTTTTTTCTTGTTGATCTAATTACTAGTCTGGAAATCAAGCCAAACAAAATTAATAAATGTTCATATATTTTATCTTCTTCCAGTCTGAAGTGAGTGTGAACTAAGATATGAGTTTATGTAATTGTAAAATCACGAATCCCTATACTACAGAAAAAAAAGGTCATAAGGAAAGAAAAAATGTAAGTCCCGCAAACGGGAACAAAACTTTTTAGTAAGGCGATAAAAACATAAAAATAAAATAAGCATATAATTAAGAAACTAAGAAAAGTTTTACTCTCCAGGAAATAAGTACACTGCAAATGGTTCTAAGACAAAAATGTGAAACTCAACCTGCCCTACGTCATAATTATACATTTTTTTTAACTTACATAGAATTAAATTTATCACATTTATCCATCATTACTAGTGTTGAGCGAGCATGCTCAACACTGCTCGGTACTCGCCCGAGCATCACGCTACTTGGGATGTTCGGTGAGCACCGAGCATTTCCGGGTTACTCAGGCGGGAGCTCGAGTCTCCGCCATGCATGTTTTGCGCTCTTTACAGAGCCAATGAACATGCAGTGATTGCCTGCCAGTCACTGTAATGCCGCAGCCATGTTGTTTGTGGGCATTACAGTGATTGGCTGGCCGCACAGCATCAACTCGAGTATTTAAAACCGGGCGCCGCCATCTTGGACACAGTCGCTCCGGATCAGACAGTGTAGGGACAGCGCTGCTGATTTAGGGAGAGATATATCCTGCGAAATAGTTAGTGTAGGGTCTATAAAGGCTGCCAGATCAAACAAACAGTCATTCTCAGGACAAATATCCATCCCAGATATCAGGCAGGAAGGCAGGCTGTAAAGGAGACGCAGTGGTTATACCAGCAAACGCTGCATTACAGTCCTGTGTGCTCCTGTTGCTGAAATTGCTGGACTTAGCTCCAGGTCTCAGGGGCCAGGAAAAATCCTTTTTTTTTCATCTAAATCCTCTTTTTTTTTTTTTCCTTCACACTGTACAAATACCCGTCTTATTAACCTTTTGGTGTCCCCCCCCATTCCAAAAAAAAGTGTGTCTCTGATTTTTCAGACACAAATATATCTGTTGAAAATAGTCTGGTGTAGGCTAGAGAAATAGAAGTGTGGTATTGCAGTTCCACAGTTCAAACCTCTGTATTATCTAGTTTTGGGCCATTTGTATCTAAAAAAAACAGTTCAAGTGTGTTGCTCACTGTTCAGCCGCAAATATATATATTTAAAAAAGTCTGGTATACATACACCAGTAAATTATAACTGTGGTTTTGCTGTTCCACGGTAAAAATTCTCTATTATCCTGCTTTTGGCATTTTTTGGCGCGAAAAAAATACTAATAATGTCTCCCTGATTTTTCAGACACAAATATATCTGTTGAAAAAAGTCTGGTGTAGGCCCGAGAAATAGAAGTGTGGTTTTGCAGTTCCATGGGTCAAATCTCTGTATTATCCTGCTTTTGGCATTTTTTTGCTGTAAAGAAAAACAGTAGTAGTGTCTCCTGATTGTTCAGACACAAATATATCTGTTGAAAATAGTCTGGTATACACCAGTAAATTATAACTGTGGTTTTGCTATTCCACGGTAAAAAATCTCTATTATCTTGCTTTTGGCATTTTTTGCCATAAAAATAAAATAATAGTGTCTCCTGACTGTTCAAACACAAATATATCTGTTGAAAATAGTCTGGTATACACCAGTTAATTATAACTGCGGTTTTGCTGTTCCACGGTAAAAAATCTCTATTATCCTGCTTTTGGCATTTTTTGCCGTAAAAAAAAATAATAGTCTCTCCTGATTGTTCAGACACAAATATATCTGTTGAAAATAGTCTGGTGTAGGCCTGAGAAATACAAGTGTGGTTTTGCAGTAAAACGGGTCAAATCTCCGTATTATCCTGCTTTTTTTTATTTTTTGCTGTAAAGAAAAACAGTAGTGTCTCCTGATTGTTCAGACACAAATATATCTGTTGAAAATAGTCTGGTGTAGGCCCGAGAAATGCAAGTGTGGTTTTGCAGTTCCACTGGTCAAATCTCTGTATTATTCTGCTTTTGGCATATTTTGCTGTAAAGAAAAACATTAGTAGTGTCTCCTGATTGTTCGTTGAAAATAGTCTGGTATAGACTAGTAAATTATAAGTGTGGTTTGGCTGTCCACGGTAAAAATCTCTATTATCCTGCTTTTGGCATTTTTTGCCGTAAAAAAAAAATAATAGTGTTTCCTGATTGTTCAGACACAAATATATCTGTTGAAAATATTCTGGTATACACCAGTAAATTATAACTGTGGTTTTGCTGTTCCACGGTAAAAAATCTCTATTATCCTGCTTTTGGCATTTTATGCCGTAAAGAAAAACAGTAGTAGTGTCTCCTGATTGTTCAGACACAAATATATCTATTGAAAATAGTCTGGTATACACCAGTAAATTATCACTGTGGTTTTGCTGTTCCACGGTAAAAAATCTATATTATCCTGCTTTTGACATTTTTTGCCGTAAAAAAAAAATAATAGTGTCTCCTGATTGTTCAGACACAAATATATCTGTTGAAAATAGTCTGGTGTAGGCCCGAGAAATACAAGTGTGATTTTAAAGTTCTACGGTCAAATCTCTGTATTATCCTGCTTTTTTGCATTTTTTGCTGTGAAGAAAAACAGTAGTGTCTCGTGATTGTTCAGACACAAATATATCTGTTGAAAATAGTCTGGTGTAGGCCATAGAAATACAAGGGTGGTTTTGCTGTTCCACGGGTCAAATCTCTGTATTTTCCTGCTTTTGCCATTTTTTGCCATAAAGAAAACCAGTAGTAGTGTCTCCTGATTGTTAAGACACAAATATATCTGTTGAAAATAGTCTGGTGTAGGCCCGAGAAATACAAGTGTGGTTTTGCAATTCCATGGGTCAAATCTCTGTATTATCCACTTTTGGGCCATTTTTACCTAAAAAAAAACAGTTTGAGAATGTCGCTCACTATTCAGCCACAAATATATCTATTTAAAATTTTCTGGTATACCCCAGTAAACAATAACTGTGGTTTTGCCATTCCATGGATAAAAATCTCTATTATTCAGCTTTTGGTATTTTTTCCGTAAAGAAAAACAGTAATAGTTTCTCCCTAATTGTTCAGATTGTTTAAAAGAGTCGGGTGTAGGCCAGCGAAATAGAACTGTGGTTTTCCTCTTCCACGGTTCTAATCTAGTTTTTAGTACCCTTTTTCCATTGATAGTGCGAGTGTAAGCTATTTTACTTCCTTTATAATGGGCAAGGCGCGAGGCAAGGGACGTGGAACTGGACGTTCTGGTGATGGTGCTTGCAGAGGACGGGGCTGTGGCCAAGGTGAAAATGTGCCACAACCAACAGCCACATCTTCTCGCTCCCACTTCTTGACCGAATTACTAGGGAAGCACAGAACAACACCAGTATTGCGAACTGATCAGTGTGAACAGGTTATTAATTGGATAGCAGATAATACTTTTACCTGGGCACCACCACCTCCGGTCTGTCTTCTACACGGTAAAATCTTAGTAGCCGTGAGTCTCGACCCCATACTCCTCCTCACCCTGATGCTCCTTCCTCCCACCATGCTGAGTGTCGTCAGACAGCAACTGATCCCACACCTGGACACTCTGAAGAGCTGTTCACTGGTCCATTTCCAGATTTGTGCCCCTCGCCTGCTCCACTTGAAGTGGTGGAAGAGGAGATCCCATGTAGCGATGCCCAAATATTTGAACAGCCAGGACCACAGGAAGTCGACGCTGGCAATTTGTCACAAGAGGTGGACGATGACGAGACACAATTGCCAGGAAGTGAGGAGGAGGATCGTGGTGCGCAAGTGGAAGAGGAGGAGGTGGTGGATGATCTAGTAACTGATCCAACGTGGCAGGAGGACATGCAGAGCGAGTCCAGCAGCACACAGGGTGAGGGAAGCAGAGTACCCCAACAGGCAGGAAGAAGCAGTGTGGTGGCCGCACACAGAAGGCGGGCAACAGTTCCCCGTAACACCAACACGAGGGATGTTGCCAGTACAACCTGTAGGTCTTTCAGAGTCTGGAATCTTTTTAAAGACTCTGCTGAAAACCCCAAAAAAGGCCATTTGTATCACCTGCCATGCCAGCATCAGCAGGGGTGACAAATCTACCAGCCTGACCACCACCAGCATGATCAGGCACATGGCAGCAAAGCACCCGACTTTGTGGGGTGAACCCCAGGGTCCACGACCAGTGTCAGCGGGTGTCACCACTGCTTCTTCCGCAGTTGTGCGTGCAATAGAGCCCCCTGTTGTGTGTGCAAGGCAATCCCTTCTCCATACTGCATGCAAAGATGCCCCCTCCTCTCAATCTTCACTTGTTATGGCAGTTTCTCAAGAAACAGCATCAACGTCCACGTCCACGTCCCACCGCAGCGTTCAATTGTCCATATCCCAGACCTTTGAATGAAAGCGGAAATTCGCAGCTAACGCCCCACAGGCAACAGTCCTAATTTCGCACATTTCACGACTGCTTGCATTGGAAATGCTGCCTTTTAGGCTGGTGGAGACGGAATCCTTCCGCAACCTTATGGAGGTGGCTGTCCCTCGGTACTCGGTCCCCAGCCGACACTATTTTGCCCGGTGTGCCATCTCCGCACTACACAAGCTTGTGTCCCAAAACATCTGCCGTGCCATCAACAACGCAGTTACTGGGAGAGTCCACCTGACAACGGACACGTGGACAAGTGCTTGTGGCCAGGGACGGTACATCTCCCTGATGGCACACTGGGTAAACATAGTGGAAACCAGGACCCAGTCGGACCTTGGGACTGAACACATCCTCCCCACACCGAGGATTGCGGGCCATATGTCAGTCATAGTTGCCCCACAGTGTACAGCTCCTGCACATCATCCTCCTCCTCCCCCTCTTGTTCAGCCCCCATCTCAGATATCACCAAATCAGTTACAAGCTGGAAGGACTGCAGTACTGCCTCAGCCAAGCGGCAACAGGCTGTGCTGAAACTCATAAGCTTAGGTGAGAAACCTCACACTGCTTGTGAGCTGTGAACAGCTGTGAAAGAGCAGGCAGATCTGTGGCTGAGACCGCTGAACCTACATCCAGGCATGGTCGTGTGTGACATTGGACGTAATCTAGTAGTGGCTCTGAGGCGAGGCGAGATCACACACGTACCATGCCTGACTCATGTGCGTAACCTCGTCGTTCAGCGGTTTCTTAAATCGTACCCCAAGTTGCCAGATCTGCTCATCAAAGTACGCCACCTGTCAGCTCATTTTCGCAAGTCAGCTACCAGCTTCCACCGCCCTTGCTGTGTTGCAGCAGCGTTCACAGCTTCCGTCACACCGACTGGTGTGTGATGTCCCCACACATTGAAACTCTACCCTCCACATGTTACAAAGGATTTGTGAGCAGACGAAAGCAGTTGTGGAGTACCAGCTGCAACATGGCCATCGATATTCAGGTCAGACTCCACACATAAGACCCCAGGAGTGGACCTGGATGTCTGACATATGTACCATTTTGACAAACTTTGAGGGGTCCACCAAGATGGTGAGTGGCGATGATGCCATCATTAGCGTCAGCATTCCACTTGTCTGTCTTTTGCAACGCTCTCTGCAGAGAATTAAAGAGGAGACATTGCAGCCAGAGTATGATGAGATGGATCAAGAAGACGTAGCAGTCGATTACACACAGCCCAGCCTCATCTCATCCCAACGTGAATTGGGGGACAATGAGGGAGAGGAGGAGGAGGAGGAAGAACAGGAGCTTGTATCATGCGCTGTAGATGGTAGTACCTGTACAACTGTCATACCGTTGGTTCAGCGTGGGTGGCCTGAGGACAGGGGGGAGGAGGAGGAGGAGGAGAGCAAGGTCACTCGTCGTCTTGGTGAGGACACGGAAGTCTTGCGCGTTACCAGTCTGGTACGCATGGCTGACTTTATGTTACGCTGCCTTAACCGTGACCCTCGCATTGTCAAAATGTTGTGTGAAAGTCATTACTGGTTGGTGACACTTTTGACCCCCGCTACAAGGAGAACTTTCACTCTCTTATTCCTGAGGTGGAGAGGTTTACAAAAATGGGGAAGTACCAGAAGGCCCTGGCTGCAGAACTGTTAAAAAAATTCCCATCTGAACACGCTAGCGGCAGAGGTCACAGTTCGTTGACCAACCAAGGCGTACAAGCGAGAGAGAGGCAACTCCAATCAAGCAGAGGCAGGGGAACACTGTCAACGTTCTGGGACAGGTTTCTGAGACCCGTCCAGCTTACAGGCCCTGAGGCGCGGGGTACTCTCACAAGGAGTGGAAAGTTTCAAAAGATGGTGGGGAGTACCTTGCCGACCGTACCAGCGTCCTCCGTGATTCCTCTGTGCCTTTTAATTATTGGGCATCCAAGCTGTACACTTGGAATGAACTCGCGCTGTACGCCTTGGAGGTCCTGGCCTGCCCTGCCGCTAGCGTGTTATCGGAGCGTGTTTTTAGTGCCGCTGGGGGAATTATAACTGATAAGTAGTGTTGAGCCACCCCCGTAGTGTTCGAGTTCGGTTCGGTTCATCGAACACCCGTATGTTCGCCGAACTGTTCGTCGAACTGCTCGTCGAACACCTTCGAACACCGTTAAAACCAATGGCAGGCAGTCAAAAACACATAGAAACACATAGAAAACACCTTCAAAGGTGTCCAAAAGCTGACAAACTGCTCAGAAGACACAACTAACACATGGAAAAGTGACAAGTACATATAGTCATGCGAAAAGAAAAGAGGTGGAGGAGTAAAAGGAGGGGGAGACACAGATATAGGCATGTCATGCCCTTCTAAAACCAAAAAAGTGCGAAGCCGACACGGCCAGTCCGTTCCTGCCCGTTCGACCTCCGTGTCGCCGGGTTTGTGCCAGAGCTGCGGTGGACCCTGACGGCCCGCCCCCCTCTCCCAATAATGGTGCCTGTCCGCTGGTGTGTCGAGCGAGCCCCCATGCGGTGGAGGCAGGTCTAAGCTTTTTAATTTAAATTGTCTCTCTAATTTGAATGAATACACTTTAAATCCTTTTACAAGGATCTATTGGAGGGCAAGTTTCATACCATCAGCCGCGTAATTCCAGCTCCAGTAGCGTCCACTAAAGCTGCTGCAGTTTAAAACTTTTATAAGGATTGAGCTCGGCTGTCCACCGCAAGGCGTCCTACCGCCAGTCCCAGCCCCTATGCCTTGGGGTGCTTCCTCGATGCTCTTCACTGAGTGTCCCGGGGGCCTGAACCATTTCCTTTGAAAAAATTAAGTGTCCAAACTACAGGTGGTGTAGCTTGCTTAACAGCTGGGATAATCCGCTGACTAGCAGACACTGCTGCTAGGCACAAAGTATTTCCTGGGCTAGATGCAGTTAAAAATTTGTAATTAGATACTCTCATTGGATGCTGAGAAAGCACTCCATAGAGTCTCCTGGCACGCCATATATTATTCCCTTAAAAAGCTTGGGGTAGGGGTCTAGGGGACCCTTTATAGGCAAAATCATGGCCCTGTATCGCAATACGTCACCTAGGCTGAAGATAAATGGAAACTTTTCATCACCTTTCATAATCACCAATGGGACAAGGCAGGGATGTCCTCTGTCCCCTCTCTTATACATCCTAGTGACGGAGCACCTGCTTTCATCAATTCGCCATTACCCCAATATTAGGTGGATTGAGGATGGAGGCACCGAGTACAAGTGCTCTGCACTTGCTGATGATGTCCTAGTATATATCACTCAATCACATATATCCATCCCTGCTGTTATGGCTGAATTAGATCACTTTGTTACATGGTCAAATTTTAAAATCAATGCAGCGAAGTCTGAGGCCCTCGATGTCTCCTTCCCCAAATCCATACAGGATTCCATCCAGTCCAACTTTCCCTTTGCCTGGCCCTCACAGGGTATCATATACTAAGGAATTCGTATTCATAGAGACCTCTCCCGTCTATGTTATCTTAATTTTGGGCCCTTTATTGAACAACTCCATACAGACCACGGTTGGCAAGTTAGAACTGGAAGATTCACTACGTGAACCACTGGTGTTTTGTGGAAAAGCACATGTTCACTGTGTTCCAAATTATTATGCAAAAAGTGTTTAGGAGTGATAAGGTAAGAATTTTTTTGTTTGTCAGTTAAACTCATTGATGGTGATGTGTGTCAGGGCTCTTTATATCACTGTAATCAATTGCAGACACCTGTGCTAATTAGTTTGGCAGGTGTGTCCAATGAAAGGCAAGACTACTTAAGAAGACTGTCCCACATTATTAAGCAGTCTCCATTTTCAGCCAAAATGGGGAAGAAAAAGGATGTGTCGGCTGCAGAGAAGCAACAAATTGTGGAGTTTTTAGGTCAAGGCATGACTACAGACAACATTGCCAAGACTTCATCCTGATCATCGCACAATCAAGAAGTATGTAGCTGATTCACAGTACACACGTGTGCTTGCTGATAAGGGAAAATTGAGGACTCTTTCCTACAGGCAATTATGTCAGGTTAAAAGAGCAGCGGCAAAAAAGCCTTGTCATAGCAGCAGACAAGTTTTTGAAGCTGCTGGTGCCTCCAACGTCCCCCGAACAACAAGATGCAGAGCCCTTCAGAGGTTTGCAGCTGTGCGTAAGCCATGATGTCGAACTCCTCTATCCACTGCACACAAGCAGAAACTGCTCCAGTGAGCCAAACAATACATGAAGACTGACTTCAAAACGGTTTTGTTCACCGATGAGTGCCTTGCAATTCTTGATGGTCCAGATGGATGGAGTGGAGGATGGTTGGTTGATGGACACCCCACGCAAACATGGCTACAGCGCCAAAAAGGAGGAGGTGGAGTAATGTTTTGGGCTGGAATTATGGGGAGAGAGATTGTCGGCCCCTTTAGGATCCCAGAAGGGGTAAAGATGAACTCCATAATGTATGTGGAGATTCTCAAACAGCACTTCCTGCCATGGTTCAAGAAGAAGAACCATGTATTCCGCAGCAAGATCATTTTCATGCATGATAATGCACCGTCTCATGCTGCACATAACGCATCTGCATCTCTGGCTGATATGCGCATAAAAGGGGACAAACTTATGGTGTGACCCCCATGCTCCCCTGACCTCAACCCCATTCAGAGCCTCTGGAGCATCATCAAAGGAGTGTCTATGGTAGCGGGAGGCAGTTCACATCTAAGCAACAGCTCTGTTAGGGTATTCTGTCCTCATGCAAAACAATTGAAGCAGAAACCATCCAAAACCTGACAAATTCAATGGACGAGAGAGTTGAGAAGCTCCTTTCGAACAAGGGTTCCTATGTGCAAATGTAACATCACCTAGAATAAAGTTTTGAGTTGAAAACTGTTTGATTTCAGTTTCTAATTAGTGTTGAGCCACCCCCGTAGTGTTCGAGTTCGGTTCGGTTCGTCGAACACCCGTGTGTTCGCCGAACTGTTCGTCGAACTGTTCGTCGAACACCTTCGAACACCGTTAAAACCAATGGCAGGCAAACAAAAACACATAGAAACACATAGAAAACACCTTCAAAGGTGTCCAAAAGCTGACAAACTGCTCAGAAGACACAACTAACACATGGAAAAGTGACAAGTACATATAGTCATGCGAAAAGAAAAGAGGTGGAGGAGTAAAAGGAGGGGGAGACACAGATATAGGCATGTCATGCCCTTCTAAAATCCAAAAAGTGAGAAGCCGAGACGGCCAGTCCGCTCCTGCCCGTGCCACCTCCGTGTCGCCGGGTTTGTGCCAGAGCCGCGGTGAACCCTGACGGCCAGCCCCCCTCTCCCAATACTGGTGCCTGTCCGCTGGTGGGTCGAGAGAGCCCCCCTGTGGTGGAGGCAGCTCTAAGCTTTTTAATTTAAATTGTCCCTCTAATTTGAATGAATACACTTTAAATCCATTTACAAGGATCTATTGGGGGGCAAGTCTCATGCCAGCAGCCGCGTAATTCCAGCTCCAGTAGCGTCCACTAAAGCTGCTGCAGTTAAAAAGCTTTTATAAGGATCGAGCTCGGCTGTCCACCGCAAGGCATCCTAGTGCCAGTCCCAGCCCCTATGCCTTGGGGTGCCTCCTGATGCTCTTCACTAAGTATCCCGTGGTCCCGAAGCATTTCCATTGAAAAAATTAAGTGTCCAAACTACAGGTGGTGTAGCTTGCTTAACAGCCGGGATAATCCGGTGACTAGCAGACACTGCTACTAGGCACAAAGTATTTCCTGGGCTAGATGCAGTTAAAAATTTGTAAGTAGATACTCTCGTTGGATGCTGAGAAAGCATTCCATAGAGTCTCCTGGCACGCCATATATGATTCTCTTAAAAAGCTTGGGGTAGGGGTCTAGGGGACCCTTTTATAGCCAAAATCACGGCCCTGTATCACAATACGTCACCTAGGCTGAAGATAAATGGAACTGTAGCACCGAGGGCTCGGTTGCTACAGACGTATTGCACCTCACCCAGAGGTTTGATATCTCACTCTCAGATAAGGATGGAGTGTGGATCAGGACCCGACACCTGCATGCATTACACCACATTGCCGTGGGGCAGGGCGACCAATATGCCCCTGAGATGGGCACGACAGTCCCTGTCCCTGGCTGGAGTGGGGGGAGGGAACACTGAGGAAGGGGAACCCTGCAGTGCAGGAGCAGGGAGGAAGCAGTTCCTGGGTGCATTGAGAAGGGAGTATAAAAGGTGGGCACCATCTTAGTTCAGTGCAGAGAAGTCTGAGCAGAAGTGGCAGGGAGCAGGGGCTCTGCATGAGCTCTGCTCCGGAGGCGGGCCTAGTAACAGAGGCCCAGGCCTGCAAGAGGGAGAAGGAAGGAAGAGGAGCGGAGAAGGCTCCAGGAATGAGGAATGAAGGGATCCCAGGGGTGCGGACGGGCGAGTCGCCACCGCACGCCCGAATCCATCTGAGTGGAGGGGTCAGGCCAAAGGGGGAGACCGGTCCCCGAACTAGTGGAGGCAGGAAACGACCCTCAGCTAGAAACCGGAGGCTCTGACATTTTATGTGGCGCAGCCCCTTGCTCCACCCGCTAGGAAGGCACCACATAGGGTCAGGGAAACTGGCGCCAAGTTTACCAAGAGGAGGCCCGAGGCAGCCGGACAGAAGTGTTGGTAAGAAAGGCCAGACAAAGGACACACAAAGGGGGTCCTGTGAAGCGCTCCAAAGTTATCTGGGAGTTGTCTGAGCCCCTCACCTGGTGAGCACAGTACGACGTGGGCAGCCGTTACCTGCAGACGTGGTCTGGATAATAAGAACTGTGAGTAAAGGCCCTGAACTGCATCACTGACTCCGTGTCGTTACTGCTGCTGCCCTGCACCATCACCCCCATCCTCCGCATACACTGCCCTGAGGCTATACTCCTCCCGTGGGGAGTTATGCTACGCTCTGCTGCACCCACAACACCAGCCTTAGCGGTCTGCCCTGTAGCGGCGGTTCACTCTGACCGCAATCCACGGGTGGCGTAGTCGGACATTTAAACATCAAAACCACATAAATAGTTCCGCCACTGGTTTGACCGCCCTGAGCCACGGAACCGGATCGCCGCCACGAAGACTACAACCACCAGCATCCACCAAAAAGGGTCCGGCTCCGGGTGTCCCAAGGCCCAGGGGGTGCGTCAGAACATTTTCATCACCTTTCACAATCACCAATGGGACAAGGCAGGGATGTCCTCTGTCCCCTCTCTTATACATCCTAGTGACGGAGCACCTGCTCTCATCAATTCGCCATAACCCCAATATTAGGTGGATTGAGGTGGGAGGCACCGAGTACAAGTGCTCTCTATTTGCTGATGATGTCCTAGTATATATCACTCAATCACATATATCCATCCCTGCTGTTATGGCTGAAATAGATCACTTTGTTACATGGTAAAATTTTAAAATCAATGCAGCGAAGTCTGAGGCCCTCGATGTCTCCCTCCCTAAATCCATATAGGATTCCATCCAGTCCAACTTTCCCTTTGCCTGGCCCTCACAGGGTATCAAATACTTAGGAATTCCTATTCATAGAGACCTCTCCCATCTATGTTATCTTAATTTTGGGCCCTTTATTGAACAATTCCATACAGACCACGGTTGGCAAGTTGGAACTGTGAGATTCACTACATGCACCACTGGTATTTTGTGGAAAAGCACATGTAAGATTCTGCAACAGTCTCTGCTGATACTCCTGCATGCGTGCATCACTTTCTATGGCAGGAATAATTTCTGCAAATTTACTTTTGTACCGGGGATCTAACAGTGTGGCAACCCAGTAGTCAGGATTATTTCTAATTCTCACAATTCGAGGGTCATGTTGCAGGTAGTGCAGCAAGAAGGCACTCATGTGTGTTGCGCATCCAGGAGCACCAAGTCCCTGTTGTGTTGGTGGCGAGGTAACAATCATGCTTCCTTCCTCTGTCCTCTCCCCCCAACCTCGCACAACAGAAATGTGATCAAGGTCTCCCTCATCTGATGAGTCTTCCATCAGTTCGTCCTCCACTTCTTCCTGGGCTCCTGCACCTTCCTCACTAGTTTGGCTGCTACCATGCGCCCTGGTAAAATCATCTCCCCCACCCTCACATGCCTGCCGCCCTGGTGCTGCCGACCGTCTGGACCTTGCAGATGTTAGCCCTTCCGCATACAACTCCTCCTCCTCTACTTCCTCCACCTCCTCTTGTGCCACCACCTGACTCAGAATTCTGTTTAACATGTGCTCCAGCATGTAAATCACCGGAATAGTCATGCTGATAATGGCATCGTCAGCACTAAACATCTTCGTCGCCATTTCAAAACTGTGCAGAAGGGTGCATAGGTCCCTGATCTGAGACCACTCCTCCAGCGTGATTTGCCCCACCTCTGAATCTCGTTGGCCCAGGCTATACGTCAGAACGTATTGCACCAGGGCTTGTCGGTGCTGCCACAGTCGCTGCAACATGTGCAGAGTTGAATTCCACCGGGTAGGCACATCGCATTTTAGCCGGTGAAGTGGCAGGCCCAACGACTTCTGTAGAGATGTAAGTCGCTGAGCTGCGGGATGCGAACGGCGGAAGTGAGCACACAGCGACCGTGCCCTCTGCAGAAGGCCATCTAGTCTGGGATAGTGGGCTAAAAATTGCTGGACAACCAGGTTCAACACGTGAGCCATACAAGGCACGTGTGTGACATTGCCCCGGCGAAGGGCCGCACCCAGGTTTGCAGCATTGTCGCACACGGCCTTCCCTGGTTTCAGGTCCAGTGGAGACAACCATTCATGAAATTGGTTCTCCAGAGCTGACCACAACTCCTCAGCTGTGTGACTCACATTTCCCAGACATTTCAATGTAAAAACCGCCTGATGACGTTGAGCCCTACTGCCAGCATAGTAAGGAGGTGTGCAGGATCCCTTCTGCGCAGTTAGAAAGCTTGTGGCATGACCAGACAGGCTTTGGGTGCAGGTGGAAGACCGAGAGGAGGTTGAGGAGGCAGAAGCAGTGGAGGAAAAATGACATAAAGAGGATTGACGCACAACTCGTGGGGACGGCAAGACTTGGACATCAGCCCCTTGTCCTGCTGTCACCATAGTTACCCAGTGCCCAGTCAGCGACACGTAACGCCCCTGTCCATGCCTACTCGTCCAAGTGTCTGTGGTGAAATGCACCCTGTCACACACAGAGTTTCTCAAAGAAGCGGTGATGTTGTGTGCGACATGCTGGTGGAGCGCAGGCACACCTTTCTTTGAGAAGTAGTGCCGACTGGGCATCTGGTACTGGGGCACTGCGACGGACATAAGGTCTCGAAAATCCTCTGTGTCCACCAGGCGGAAAGGCAGCATTTCTGTAGCCAAGAGCTTGCAGATGGTGAAATTCAACCTCTTAGCTTTCTCATGGCTAGGAGGAAATGGTCTTTTACTTGTCCACATCTGAGGGACCGAGGGCTGGCTATTGTGCTTAGACGGGGTTGATAAGGGTGTCCCCGGCAAACTGCCGGTCTGTGAGGAAGATGCAGGCGGACATGTTAGGTTGCCTTGATCCAAAGGTGGTGCTATCGATGTCGGACAGCGCTCAAGACCAGCTGGTGTTACCACCTCCAAAGAAAATGATGACCTGCCAATCACGCTGGCTGTTGCGGGTAAAGAGGTGGCAGGTCTGCGCCCCAAAACAGGTGTGACTGCTGTCCCCCCAGTCACAGAGGATGAAGAGGCCGCGGATGCACAAGATATGGCAGACGGTGGTTGGCCCGGCCGGCTAGACCGCATTGTAGCACACTGAGCTTCCCACTGCAACTTATGCTTCATGTCCATGTGCCGGTTCATGCATGAAGTACTCAAACTATGTATTTTTTGGCCTCTACTTAGCTTTTGCTGACAAATGTTACAGATAACACGAGTTGGGTCATCTTTATCGATCTGAAAAAATGCCCAGGCTATGCAAGGCTTAGCACCCATGCGACCTGAAGAGCCACCACGACTTGTGGTGAGAGGCAGAGTTGTGTTTGAGGATGCAGTTGTTGACGTGCTTCCAGTACTACGTCTCTGTCCAGGAAGGCGCAACCTGACCTCGTCGTCACTAGCATCTTCCTCCACCTCCTCTGCTGACCTCATCTCTTGGCTGACTGTGGGTTGACAGTAAGTGGGATCTCCGACCTCATCATCATCACCCTGTGCGTTATCACACCCGTCGTCCTCAGAGCCAACCTGTTCCTGCCCTGACAAAAAACTAAAGTTGTCGCTCCAATCAGGTATTTGAGTCTTATCATCGTCTTCCTCATTGTCTCCACCAACAGGAGTTACAGTTTGGGAATGAGGGTCTACATTATGGTCAGAACCTTCTGCGTCTGGTCCTGGATCCGACTCATAAAGATTCTGGGCATCAGTGCAGATCATTTCCTCGTCTGGATTCACAGAAGCGCTGGAGTCGACCTCTGATTCCCAGGCTATAGTATGAGTAAACAGCTCTGCAGACTCAACCATCTGTTCTACCTCATACTCAGACGGGCAGCTGGAGATTTGGGAGCTGTGAGGAAGCAAGTGCGATTTGGGTGACACCTTTGAGGACTGGAGTATTTGTGATGTTGAAGTTGATGTGGAGGAGAGCCCACTTAAAGGAGCACTTGATATCCGTTGAAGCACCTGCTGTTTTTGTGCCTCATCTGGAATTTGTAGTGATTGGCGTGGCCGTAAGAAAGGGATCTTATCACATTGTCCGCTAAAAGAAGTAGACATTTTAGTTTGGCTGGAAGATGGTCTTTCTTCTGCACCTACCCCACGGACACAACCTTTTTTCCCCTTCCCAACACGCCTATTCCCCTTTCCACCAGCAGCAGGCCTTTTTCCACTCATTTTGGTGGTTAACTAATTCACAACTATGGAGTTGTTTGCACAAAAAAACAATGGATGGTAACCGAGCAGAGCTGAGTGGCCAAACTGTGGTATTAGGCCAAAACTATTGGCTGGGTTAGATGCAGAAAAAAATTATTTTTAATTTGCAACCTGATGGAGGTCAGTATAGATGGACTAATAGACCAAGTCCCACACACCGCTAGAAGCCCAAATATTTTTTCAGAGCTAGATGCAGAAAATTTTTTTATTCAATTTGCAACCTGATGGAGGTCAGTATAGATGGACTAATAGACCAAGTCCCACACACTGCTAGAAGCCCAAATATTTTTTCAGAGCTAGATGCAGAAAAAAAATATTTTTAATTTGCAACCTGATGGAGGTCAGTATAGATGGACTAATAGACCAAGTCCCACACACCGCTAGAAGCCCAAATATTTTTTCAGAGCTAGATGCAGAAAAAAATTATTTTTAATTTGCAACCTGATGGAGGTCAGTATAGATGGACTAATAGACCAAGTCCCACACACCGCTAGAAGCCCAAATATTTTTTCAGAGCTAGATGCAGAAAAAAATTATATTCAATTTGCAACCTGCTGGAGGTCAGTATAGAAGGACTAATAGAACAAGTCCCACACACTGCTAGAAGCCCAAATATTTTTTCAGAGCTAAATGAAGAAAAAAATTATTTTTAATTTGCAACCTGATGGAGGTCAGTATAGATGGACTAATAGACCAAGTCCCACACACTGCTAGAAGCCCAAATATTTTTTCAGAGCTAGATGCAGAAAAAAATTATTTTTAATTTGCAACCTGATGGAGGTCAGTATAGATGGACTAATAGACCAAGTCCCACACACTGCTAGAAGCCCAAATATTTTTTCAGAGCTAGATGCAGAAAAAAATTATTTTTAATTTGCAACCTGATGGAGGTCAATATAGATGGACTAATAGACTAAGTCCCACACACCGCTAGAAGCCCAAATATTTTTTCAGAGCTAGATGCAGAAATTTTTTTTATTCAATTTGCAACCTGATGGAGGTCAGTATAGATGGACTAATAGACCAAGTCCCACACACTGCTAGAAGCCCAAATATTTTTTCAGAGCTAGATGCAGAAAAAAATTATTTTTAATTTGCAACCTGATGGAGGTCAGTATAGATGGACTAATAGACCAAGTCCCACACACTGCTAGAAGCCCAAATATTTTTTCAGAGCTAGATGCAGAAAAAAATTATTTTTAATTTGCAACCTGATGGAGGTCAGTATAGATGGACTAATAGACCAAGTCCCACACACCGCTAGAAGCCCAAATATTTTTTCAGAGCTAGATGCAGAATTTTTTTTTATTCAATTTGCAACCTGATGGAGGTCAGTATAGATGGACTAATAGACCAAGTCCCACACACTGCTAGAAGCCCAAATATTTTTTCAGAGCTAGACGCAGAAAAAAATTATTTTTAATTTGCAACCTGATGGAGGTCAGTATAGATGGACTAATAGACCAAGTCCCACACACTGCTAGAAGCCCAAATATTTTTTCAGAGCTAGATGCAGAAAAAAATTATTTTTAATTTGCAACCTGATGGAGGTCAGTATAGATGGACTAATAGAACAAGTCCCACACGCTGCTAGAAGCCCAAATATTTTTTCAGAGATAAATGAAGAAAAAAATTATTTTTAATTTGCAACCTGATGGAGGTCAGTATAGATGGACTAATAGACCAAGTCCCACACACTGCTAGAAGCCCAAATATTTTTTCAGAGCTAGATGCAGAAAAAAATTATTTTTAATTTGCAACCTGATGGAGGTCAGTATAGATGGACTAATAGACCAAGTCCCACACACCGCTAGAAGCCCAAATATTTTTTCAGAGCTAGATGCAGAAAAAAATTATATTCAATTTGCAACCTGCTGGAGGTCAGTATAGAAGGACTAATAGAACAAGTCCCACACACTGCTAGAAGCCCAAATATTTTTTCAGAGCTAAATGAAGAAAAAAATTATTTTTAATTTGCAACCTGATGGAGGTCAGTATAGATGGACTAATAGACCAAGTCCCACACACTGCTAGAAGCCCAAATATTTTTTCAGAGCTAGATGCAGAAAAAAATTATATTCAGTTTGCAACCTGATGGAGGTCAGTATAGATGGACTAATAGAATGATGCTATGCCCAAAAGATTTTACTTCACTAGGTGCAGTAAAAAAATTGGTATTCTATACACAGGTGGTATATCTTGCAACACAGATAGGCTACTCCACTGACTAACACACTCTGCAATAGGCCAAAAAGGATTAGCTTTGCTAGATTCAGCCAAATGCTGTGAAAAAAACTTGCACAGCACTGGCACAGACCTGCCTGGCAAAAACTGATAGGAACTGATGTAACCTAGTCCTGAAAAGGACTCCAATTACAATTAGTCTTTACTCCCACAATCTATCTATTTAAGAGCACAGACCTGCCTGATAAAAGTCGTAGGAAATGCTGTAACCTAGTCCTTAAAAGGACTGTAATCACAACTATTCCCTACTCCCAAGCTATCTGTATATTTGTGCGAAAATTGGCTTGAAATTAACAAGGTATAGCGCACACAGCAACAGCGGTGCCATCTAACACGCAGCTGCAGCAGTGAGAAAATGGTGGCGACGGGGAAAATGGCTTGGTCTTATACGGCAAGGACATGTGACATACACTGCCAATCACACATGCCCTTGCTTGTGTGAAAAAAAGCACTTCGCTCCGTGTGTGCGCTGCTGATAGGCTGACAGATTGCACCTCCCCACTGCAAATGCGGGAAAGAGAAAAAAAAATGGAGATCTTCATTGTTCCTGCAGAGATCCATCCCCTGCCCCTCCCCCCGCCCCGCTGTACACTCAAACTGCGTATTAACATTAATTTTCATCATTACTGAGAAAAAATCCAGTTATGATTTTGGTGCACGAACAGTTATCGAACATAACCTCGAACAGCCGAATTTTTCTCAAATTGTTCGTGTTCGCCGACCGGCTCGAACACCGCCCAAAACAGCTCGAATTTGAGATTGGCGAACAGTTCGAGTAGAACAACGCTCATCTCTATTTCTAATAACCTGCTAATGCTTATAATTTCAAAAATGACCATTTTTTTGTTCTTTATTAAAATGAAAAGGTTGATCGAAGAGTGTGGGGGATCTAAGAGTGTGGCAACCCAGTAGTCAGGATTACTTTGAATTCTGACAATCTGAGGGTCATGTTGCAGGTAGTGCAACAAGAAGGCACTCACGTGTCTTGCGCTTCTAGGAGGCTCAAAATTATTTTCCGGGCTAGATGCAGCTAAAAATTATTATTAATTTGAAAGCTGGTGGAGCTTAGTATAGATTGCCTAATAGAATCAGTACTGCAAACTGCTACAAAGCCCAAATTATTTTCCAGCCAAGATACAGATAAACAAGATTAGTAATTTTAAATATGGTGGAGTTTAGTATAGATGGCTTAATAGAAGCAGTACTGCAAACTGCTACAAAGCCCAAATTATTTTCCAGCCAAGATACAGATAAACTTGATTAGTAATTTTAAATCTGGTGGAGTTTAGTATAGATGGCCTAATAGGATCAGTACTGCACACTGCTACAAGGCCCAAATTATTTTCCAGCCAAGATACAGATAAACATGATTAGTAATTTTAAAGCTTGAAACGGTTGGTGAGGTGATTTTAACAAACTTCAAGCTTTTACTCTCCCCAGGATGAGACAGGGGTAGAAAGGTCGTTTCGGATCCATGATTTGTTCATCTTTATGAATGTGAGTCTGTCCACATTATCAGTGGAGAGCCGCGTGCGCTTATCTGTCAGCACACCACCAGCAGCGCTGAACACACATTCAGACAGAACGCTGGCTGCGGGGCATGACAAGATCTCCAAGGCGTAAGTGGCTAGCTCCGGCCATTTATCCTGATTGGAAGCCCAAAAAGAGCAAGGGTCCAGTAACACAGTCATGGCTTCAATGTTTACTTGGAGATACTCCTGTACCATCATCTCTAGGCGTTGACTATGTGTCAGACTTCTTGTCTCCTGTGGCCTTGCAAAGGATGGGCTAAAAAAGTGGTGAAATGATTCCGCAAAATTTATGTTACCAGCAGATACTGTGTTTCTGTTACGTTTTGAGAGCTGAACACTCGACGGTCCCACGGTTGGCAAGTTGGAACTGTGAGATTCACTACGTGCACCACTAGTGTTTTGTTGAAAAGCACATGTTAGATTCTACAACAGTCTCTGCTGTTACTCCTGCATGCGTGCATCTCTTTCTATGGCGGGAATAATTTCTGCAAATTTACTTTTGTACCGGGGATCTAACAGTGTGCCAACCCACTAGTCAGGATTATTTCTAATTCTCACAATTTGAGGGTCATGTTGCAGGTAGTGCAGCAAGAAGGCACTCACGTGTCTTGCGCATTCAGGAGCACCAAGTCCCTGTTTTGTTGGTGGCGAGGTAACAATCATGCTTCCTTCCTCTGCCCTCTCCCCCCAACCTCGCACAACAGGAATGTGATCAAGGTCTCCCTCATCGGATGAGTCTTCCATCAGTTTGTCCTCCACTTCTTCCTGGGCTCCTGCACCTTCCTCACTAGTTTGGCTGCTACCATGTGCCCTGGTAAAACCATCTCCCCCACCCTCACATGCCTGCCGCCTTGGTGCTGCCGACCGTCTGGACCTTGCAGATGTTAGCCCTTCCGCATACAACTCCTCCTCCTCTACTTCTTCCACCTCCTCTTGTGCCACCACCTGACTCCGAATTCTGTTTAACATGTGCTCCAGCATTTAAATCACCGGAATAGTCATGCTGATAATGGCATCGTCAGCACTAAACATCTTCGTCGCCATTTCATAACTGTGCAGAAGGGTGCATAGGTCCCTGATCTGAGACCACTCCTCCAGCGTGATTTGCCCCACCTCTGGATCTTGTTGGCACAGGCTATACGTCAGAACGTATTGCAACAGGGCTTGTCGGTGCTTGCCACAGTCGCTGCAACATGTGCAGAGTTGAATTCCACAGGGTAGGCACATTGCATTTAAGCCGGTGAAGTGGCAGGCCCAACGACTTTTGTAGAGATGTAAGTCGCTGAGCTGCGGGATGCGAACGGCGGAAGTGAGCACACAGCGACCGTGCCCTCTGCAGAAGGCCATCTAGTCCGGGATAGTGGGCTAAAAATTGCTGGACTACCAGGTTCAACACGTGAGCCATACAAGGCACGTGTGTGACATTGCCCCGGCGAAGGGCGGCACCCAGGTTTGCAGCATTGTCGCACACGGCCCTCCCTGGTTTCAGGTTCAGTGGAGACAAACATTCATGAAACTGGTTCTCCAGAGCTGACCACAACTCCTCAGCTGTGTGACTCACATGTCCCAGACATTTCAAAGTAAAAACCGCCTGATGACGTTGAGCCCTGCTGCCAGCATAGTAAGGAGGTGTGCAGGATCCCTTCTGCACAGTTAGAAAGCTTGTGGCATGACCAGACAGGCTTTGGGTGCAGGTGGAGGGCCGAGAGGAAGTTAAGGAGGCAGAAGCAGTGGAGGAACTTTGAGATAAAGAGGATTGACGCACAACTCGTGGGGACGGCAAGACTTGGACAGCAGCCCCTTGTCCTACTGTCACCATAGTTACCCAGTGCCCAGTCAGCGACTTGTAACGCCCCTGTCCATGCCTACTCGTCCAAGTGTCTGTGATGAAATGCACCCTGTCACACACAGAGCTTCTCAAAGAAGCGGTGATGTTGTGTGCGACATGCTGGTGGAGCGCAGGCACACCTTTCTTTGAGAAGTAGTGCCGACTGGGCATCTGGTACTGGGGCACTGCAACGGACATAAGGTCTCGAAAATCCTCTGTGTCCACCAGGCGGAAAGGGAGCATTTCAGTAGCCAAGAGCTTGCAGATGGTGAAATTCAACCTAATAGCTTTCTCATGGCTAGGAGGAAATGGTCTTTTACTTGTCCACATCTGAGGGACCGAGGACTGGCTGTTGTGCTTAGACGGGGTTGAGAAGGGTGTCCCCGGCAAACTGACGGTCTGTGAGGAAGATGCTGGCGGACATGTTAGGTTACCTTGATCCAAAGGTGGTGCTATCGATGTCGGACAGCGCTGAACACCAGCTTGTGTTTCCACCTCCAAAGAAAATGATGACCTGCCAATCACGCTGGCTGTTGCGGGTAAAGAGGTGGCAGGTCTGCGCCCCAAAACAGGTGTGACTGCTGTCCCCCCAGTCACAGAGGATGAAGAGGCCGCATATGCGCAAGATGTGGTAGACGGTGGTTGGCCCAGCCGGCTAGACCGCATTGTAGCACAAAGAGCTTGCACTGCAACTTATGCTTCATATCCATGTGCCGGTTCATGCATGAAGTACTCAAACTATGTATTTTTTGGCCTCTACTTAGCTTTTGCTGACAAATGTTACAGATAACACGAGTTGGGTCATCTTTATCGATCTGAAAAAATGCCCAGGCTATGCAAGGCTTAGCACCCATGCGACCTGAGGAGCCACCACGACTTGTGGACACAGGCAGAGTTGTGTTTGAGGATGCAGTTGTTGACGTGCTTCCAGGACTACGTCTCTGTCCAGGAAGGCACAACCTGACCTCGTCGTCACTAGCATCCTCCTCCACCTCCTCTGCTTCCCTCATCTCTTGGCTCACTTGTGGGTTGACAGTAAGTGGGATCTCCAACCTCGTCATCATCACCCTGTGTGTTATCACACCCGTCGTCCTCAGAGCCAACCTCTTCCTGCCCTGACAAAAAACTAAAGTTGTCGCTCCAGTCAGGTATTGTGTCTCATCATCGTCTTCCTCATTGTCTCCACCAACACGAGTTACGGTTTGGGAACGCGGGTCTACATTATGGTCAGAACCGTCTGCGTCTGGTCCTGGATCGGATTCATAAAGATTCTGGGCATCAGTGCAGATCATTTCCTCGTCTGGATTCACAGAAGCTCTGGAGCCGACCTCTGATTCCCAGGCTATAGTATGAGTAAACAGCTCTGCAGACTCAACCATCTGTTCTACCCCATACTCAGACGGGCAGTTGGAGACTTGGGAGCTGTGAGGAAGCAAGTGCGATTGGGGTGACACCTCTGAGGACTGGAGTATTTGTGATGTTGAAGTTGAGGTGGAGGAGAGCCCACTTAAAGGAGCACTTGATATCCGTTGAAGCACCTGCTGTTTTTGTGCCTCATCTGGAATTTGTAGCAATTGGCGCGGCCGTAAAAAGGGATCTTATCACATTGTCCGCTTAGATTGGCTGGAAGATGGTCTTTCTTCTGCAGATGTTACTGTTGCTTTAATACCTACCCCACGGACAAAACCTTTTTTTTCCTTCCCAACACGCCTCTTCTCCTTTCCACCAGCAGCAGGCCTTTTTCCACTCATTTTTGTGGTTAACTAATTGACAACTTTGGAGTTGTTTGCACAAAAAGCAATGGATGGGAATCGAGCAGAGCTGAGTGGCCAAATTGTGGTATTAGCCCAAAAGTATTGGCTGGGTTAGATGCAGATAAAAATAATTTTGAATTTGCAACCTGCTGGAGGTTAGTATAGATGGACTAATAGAACAAGTCCCACACACTACTACAACCCAAAAGATTTTTTCATAGCTAGATGCAGAAAAAAATTATATTGAATTTGCAACCTGGTGGAGGTTAGTATAGATGGACTAATAGAACAAGTCCCACACACTGCTAGAAGCCCAAATATTTTTTCAGAGCTAGGTGCAGAAAAAAATTATTTTGAATTTGCAACCTGATGGAGGTTAGTATAGATGGAATAATAGAACAAGTCCCACACACTGCTAGAAGCCGAAATATTTTTTCAGAGCTAGATGCAGAAAAAAATTATATTGAATTTGCAACCTGATGGAGGTTAGTATAGATGGACTAATAGAACAAGTACCACACACTGCTAGAAGCCGAAATAGTTTTTCAGAGCTAGATGCAGAAAAAAATTATATTGAATTTGCAACCTGATGGAGGTTAGTATAGATGGACTAATAGAATGATGCTATGCCCAAAAGGTTTTACTTCACTAGGTGCAGTAAAAAAATGTGTATTCTATACACAGGTGGTGTAGCTTGCAACACAGATAGGCTTCTCCACTGACTAACACACACTGCAAGAGGACAAAAAGGCTTAGCTTTGCTAGATTTAGCCAAATGCTGTGAAAAAAACTTGCACAGTACTGGCACAGACCTGCCTTGCAAAAAGTGATAGGAACTGATGTAACCTAGCCCTGAAAAGCACTGCAATTACAATTAGTCTTTACTCCCAAACTATCTGTTTAAGAGCACAGACCTGCCTGATAAAAGTCGTAGGAAATGATGTAACCTAGTCCTTAAAAGGACTGCAAACACAACTATTCCCTACTCCCAAGCTATCTGTAGATTTATGCGAAAAATTGGCTTGAAATTAACAAAGTATAGCGCACACAGCAACAGTGGTGCCGTCTATCACGCAGCTGCAGCAGTGAGAAAATGGTGGCGACGGGAAAAATGGCTGGGTCTTATAGGGCAAGGACATGTGACATTCACTGCCAATGACACATGCCCTTGCTTGTGTGAAAAAAAGCAGTTCGCTCCGTGTGTGCGCTGCTGATATTCTGACAGATTGCACCTCCCCACTGTAAATGCGGGAAAAAGAAAAAAAAATGGAGGTCTTCATTATTTCTGCAGAGATCCATCCCCTGTCCCTCCCCCCGCCCCGCTGTACACTCAACTGCGTATTAACATTAATTTTCAGCATTACTGAGAAAAAATCCAGTTATGATTTTGGTGCACGAACAGTTATCGAACATAACCTCGGACAGCCAAATTTTTTTCAAATCGTTCGTGTTCGCCGAACGGCTCAAACACCGCCCAAAACAGCTTGAATTTGAGATTGGCGAAGAGTTCGAGTCGAACACCGCTCAGCTCTACTGATAATCGCACTCGCCTGTCAACTGACAATGCTGACAAGCTGACCCTAATCAAAATGAACAAGGGCTTGATTGGGCCAGACTTCTCATCATCAGCAGAGTAACATGAAGTCAAATCCACTGTGTTATTTCGGGATGTGTATTCACATGCACCGCTTCACATCCACACATGGATATACGCTTCCTCATTTCGGCTGTTTTATGTTCTTCTCCTTATCCTCAGCCTCCACCACCACTACACTACCAGGGTGACCGTGGTCCGTGTTGCCATTATTGAAAGTTCCTCCGTCCTTATTTTTGTCAGCTTTTGCTTGGAAGGCATAAGCAAAGACTGTGGGAGACCCACTCCCTAATAATGGGAATAATATTTTTAAGATGCTGTACTGTATGGCTCTTGGAAGGAGCATTAAAAGCGTCTTGTTAAGCTACTGCGACCTCCACCACTTTTCCGAGGGGCATTCAAACTGTCTTGTTAAGCTACTGCAACCTCTACCACTTTTCCAAGGGGCATTAAAAGCATCTTGTTAAACCACTCTGAACTCCACAGCTCTCCAAGGGGCATTGACATGTTGTTTTTAATTAACTCTGACTTCGACAACTCTTCGAACGGGCATTGCATTTCCTCCTAATTTTTGGCAGCTTTTGCTTGGAAGGCATAAGCAAATACTATGGGAGACCCACTCCCCAATAATGGGAATAATGTTTGGAATATGCTGTACTGCATGGCTCTTGTAAGTAGAGATGAGCGTTGTTCTACTCGAACTGTTCGCCAATCTCAAATTCGAGCTGTTTTGGGCGGTGTTCGAGCCGTTTGGCGAACACGAACGATTTGAGAAAAATTCGGCTGTTCGAGGTTATGTTCGATAACTGTTCGTGCACCAAAATCATAACTGGATTTTTTCTCAGTAATGATGAAAATTAATGTTAATACGCAGTTTGAGTGTACAGCGGGGTGGGGGGAGGGGCAGGGGATGGATCTCTGCAGGAATAATGAAGAACTCCATTTTTTTTTCTCTTTCCCGCATTTACAGTGGGGAGGTGCAATCTGTCAGCCTATCAGCAGCGCACACACGGAGCGAAGTGCTTTTTTTCACACAAGCAAGGGCATGTGTCATTGGCAGTGTATGTCACATGTCCTTGCCCTATAAGACCCAGCCATTTTCCCTGTCGCCACCATTTTCTCACTGCTGCAGCTGCGTGTTAGACGGCACCGCTGTTGCTGTGTGCGCTATACTTTGTTAATTTCAAGCCAATTTTCGCACAAATCTACAGATAGCTTGGGAGTAGGGAATAGTTGTGATTGCAGTCCTTTTAAGGACTAGGTTACAGCATTTCCTACTACTTTTATCAGGCAGGTCTGTACTCTTAAATAGATAGATTGTGGGAGTAAAGACTAATTGTAATTGCAGTCCTTTTCAGGACTAGGTTACATCAGTTCCTATCAGTTTTTGCCAGGCAGGTCTGTGCCAGTGCTGTGCAAGTTTTTTTCACAGCATTTGGCTGAATCTAGCAAAGCTAATCCTTTTTGGCCTATTGCAGAGTGTGTTAGTCAGTGGAGTAGCCTATCTGTGTTGCAAGACATAACACCTGTGTATAGAATACCAATTTTTTTACTGCATCTAGTGAAGTAAAATCTTTTGGACATAGCATCATTCTATTAGTCCATCTATACTGACCTCCATCAGGTTGCAAATTGAATATAATTTTTTTCTGCATCTAGCTCTGAAAAAATATTTGCCCTTCTAGCAGTGTGTGGGACTTGTTCTATTAGTCCATCTATACTGACCTCCATCAGGTTGCAAACTGAATTTAATTTTTTTCTGCATCTAGCTCTGAAAAAATATTTGGCCTTCTAGCAGTGTGTGGGACTTGTTCTATTAGTCCATATATACTGACCTCCATCACGTTGCAAATTCAAAATAATTTTTTGTCTGCATCTAGCTCTGAAAAAATATTTGGCCTTCTAGCATTGTGTGGGACTTTCTCTATTAGTCCATCTATACTGACCTCCATCAGGCTGCAAATTAAAAATAATTTTTATCTGCATCTACCTCTGAAAAAATATTTGGGCTTCTAGCTGTGTGTGGGACTTGTTCTATTAGTCCATCTATACTGACCTCCATCAGGTTGCAAACTGAATATAATTTTTTTCTGCATCTAGCTCTGAAAAAATATTTGGGCTTCTAGCTGTGTGTGGGACTTGTTCTATTAGTCCATCTATACTGACCTCCATCAGGTTGCAAACTGAATATTATTTTTTTCTGCATCTAGCTCTGAAAAAATATTAGGCCTTCTAGCAGTGTGTGGGACTTTCTCTATTAGTCCATCTATACTGACCTCCATCAGGTTGCAAATTTAAAATAATTTTTTGTCTGCATCTAGCTCTGAAAAAATATTTGGCCTTCTAGCAGTGTGTGGGACTTTCTCTATTAGTCCATCTATACTGACCTCCATCAGGCTGCAAATTAAAAATAATTTATATCTGCATCTAGCTCTGAAAAAATATTTGGCCTTCTAGCAGTGTGTGGGACTTTCTCTATTAGTCCATCTATACTGACCTCCATCAGGTTGCAAATTAAAAATAATTTTTTGTCTGCATCTAGCTCTGAAAAAATATTTGGCCTTCTAGCAGTGTGTGGGACTTTCTCTATTAGTCCATCTATACTGACCTCCATCAGGCTGCAAATTAAAAATAATTTTTATCTGCATCTACCTCTGAATAAATATTTGGCCTTCTAGCTGTGTGTGGGACTTGTTCTATTAGTCCATCTATACTGACCTCCATCAGGTTGCAAATTGAATATCATTTTTTTCTGCATCTACTTCTGAAAAAATGTTTGGGCTTCTAGCAGTGTGTGGGACTTGGTCTATTAGTCCATCTATACTGATCTCCATCAGGTTGCAAATTAAAAATAATTTTTATCTGCATCTAGCTCTGAAAAAATATTTGGGCTTCTAGCTGTGTGTGGGACTTGTTCTATTAGTCCATCTATACTGACCTCCATCAGGTTGCAAACTGAATATCATTTTTTTCTGCATCTACCTCAGAAAAAAAATTTGGGCTTCTAGCAGTGTGTGGGACTTGTTCTATTAGTCCATCTATACTGACCTCCATCAGGTTGCAAATTGAATATAATTTTTTTCTGCATCTTCTTCTGAAAAAATATTTGGGCTTCTAGCAGTGTGTGGGACTTGGTCTATTAGTCCATCTACACTGACCTCCATCAGGTTGCAAATTAAAAATAATTTTTATCTGCAACTAGCTCTGAAAAAATATTAGGCCTTCTAGCAGTGTGTGGGACTTGTTCTATTAGTCCATCTATACTAACCTACACCAGGTTGCAAATTCAATATAATTTTATTCTGCATCTAGCTCTGAAAAAAATATTTGGGCTTCTAGCAGTGTGTGGGACTTGGTCTATTAGTCCATCTCTACTGACCTCCATCAGGTTGCAAATTGAATATCATTTTTTTCTGCATCTAGCTCTGAAAAAATATTTGGGCTTCTAGCAGTGAGTGGGACTTGTTCTATTAGTCCATCTATACTGACCTCCATCAGGCTGCAAATTGAATATAATTTTTTTCTGCATCTTGCTCTGAAAAAATATTTGGGCTTCTAGCAGTGTGTGGGACTGGGTCCATTAGTTCATCTATACTGACCTCCATCAGGTTGCAAATTAAAAATAATTTTTATCTGCATCTAGCTCTTAAAAAATATTTGGGCTTCTAGCAGTGTGTGGGACTCATTGTATTAGGCCATCTATACCAAGCTCCACCAGCTTTGAAATTAATAATAATTTTTAGCTGCATCTAGCCCTGAAAATAATTTTTCCCAATAGTGGTAGCAATAGAAATATGGGGCGCGCGCCTGGCTAACAAATATATACGCTTCATAACACAAAACACCAGCCTAGCGCACTGCATTAATAAGATGGCATCATCGTCTCTCCCAGTGCTAGGCCTACTACGCAGGCTAGCATTCCTGCGCCTAAAACACAATGTATGGGTCCGCGCTAGCCACTATGCTGAGGGGTATAAAGCTGCTGCTAACGCTTTATAACAATTCAATTGGCAGATTTTCACAGAGCTCTTCCACAACGCCCACCCAACGGGCAACAGTTGCCCACCCTCCCTATGGGATCTAGTGGCGAATAGTTGATGCCATTAATCAGAGCGTCATTTGCCCCGTCAACGTGGCAAGCATACGGTAAGGCATGGGAAGAGTGGACACGACTAGTAGCAGGCAGACGGGTTGACCAATGTGAACAAGCCAGATCACAAGTCACCATAGAATTTCTCCACCAGCTAATGATGAGGGGCATATCAGGAGCGTCAGCGCAGCGGTGTCTGACCGGAGTAGCATTTCACTTCCAACTACTGAATTGGGGAGATGTGACAAAGATTCATCATCAGACAATCCATAAAAGGGTGGAAAAGGGGTCAGCCAAGTCAGGAATGTAGACGTCCCGTCCCGTGTCACTAAAACTGATTTCTCACATCATATCCCTAACACCATTAACATGACACTCACAATTTGAAGCAACACTAATGTCTACTGCATTTGTGATCGCCTTCTTCGGGGCGCTATGTATAAGCGAATTAGTCCCTCAATCCAAAATTACCACCAGTGGAGGCTTATTACACCAGGACGTAGTCATAGCCAATAATGCAATACGTCTACGCATACACCAATCGAAAACGGTTCCAGCGGGCAGGGGTACTTGGGTACTTCTACAACCCACAAACGGTACACTGAGTCGGGTAACAATAGTAAAAACATATCTAACCATCAGATCACAAAGTAATTTCTTCCTATCACACATTGATAGAACGCCATTATCAAGATACCTGTTCCAAGCTATATTTAATAAATGCATAACATCGGCAGGGAACCACCCCAAAGATTATGGGACACACTCATTCCGCATAGCTGCGGCCACGGAAGCAGCAAGAGCAGGACTGTCAGAAACGGAAGTTCAGAGGATAGGGAGATGGCAATCCACGTGTTTGGCGAGATACATAAGACCGGACTTGTTATCCTAACGTGGTTTGTTTCTTTTACAGGTGACGCTAAGCCAACAGTGTGAGTGATAGGCCACTCGTATATATATTGGGCACAAAAAAGGGCGAAAGTCCGCCCAGGCGGGAGGAAATTAGAGTTTCATAACACATATTTCAACTGGAGAGGTATTAGAGGCCTGCTATGGCCACAGGTACTAATGGAGGTAATCAAGGTAGGGAGAGAGGCAAGAGGTCGGTCATCTTAGTTATACAGGCTGGGGGAAACAACCTAGGTCATCACAAGAGCGCATAACTAATGGCAATAATGAAACTAGACACTGAGCGCTTCAGAGAATTTTTCACAAAATTAGCTATAGTATGGTCAGAGATTGTGCCGATAGTGGTATGGCAAGGTGCGCGAGACATCACGGCCAGCGAATGGACAAGGCGGGTAATAAATATTCGGATGGCAAATTTTAGAAGAGACAGAGGCGGTGTAGTGATACGACACCGACAACTGGAAGGAGATAAAGCAGGCCTCATACGGCCCGACGGTGTTCACTTAATAGATATTGGACTGGACATATTCCTGTCTGGACTCCAGGACGGAGTGGAACAAGCGTTAAGAGTGATGGGTGGGGGTCAGAGTCCTGCATACGAGTACGCTGGATCCTCCGTGGCCTGGAAACAGAAAGGACATGTTGGAGAGTTACACTTGTTGGCCAACTTGCCGGAGTGGGGACCCAGGGCATGCTGCAACAAGCTGAATTATTTTAGAAATAAAATGCCTTTCTAATGGAATGAGTATAAAGAGTTAATAAAGCTGTGACCGATCCTCACCCATCCAGTTGTAAGAGTTACATTATTGTATTGTCCATGAAAGGGGGGCGGTAGGGGGGCTGAGCATCTGGGTTTGGTTGGGGGTCCCCACAGTCTGCCTAGGCTAGATTAATTTAAAAATTCTTATTAGATACACAGGCGGTGCAGCTTGCTTCGCAGCTGGGCTACTACGCCCAAAGTATTGCCTAGGCTAGATGCAGTTAAAAATTCTACGCTGACTAGCAGACACTGAAGATTTGGAGCAGACCTCTGAGTAAACAGCTCTTCAGACTCAAACATCTGTGTTACCCCAAGCCATAGTGTATGTAGTTTCTTACAGTTAAAAGGGGGGGGGGTGCGACCCAACCCACCTGGAATTGACGACGTAAGACACAGCAAGGGGACTCCCAAAATTGTGGCACAGACACCACTTAACCCTAGAACGCATACCTGTGGCCTTGCAGGCCCGCCCAGTTAATTGTTTTCTATTTTCTGCAAGATTATTTTAGTTAGAATTTTGAAACTCTAGGTATTCTTCATGTATATAGTTGTTTGTCATTTGAGTTTGAGTTATTCCATGTTATTTGCACACGGGCCTAAAGGGCCCCAGGTATGTGAAAGTGTAGATTTTTATGGTCATGCGTTCTAGGGTTAAGAGGCATCAATTGCCCCACTGTTGCTTAAAACGGTTGGTGAGGTGATTTTACCAAATCCCCAAGCTTTTAGTCTCCCAAGGATGACACAGGGGTAGAAATGTCCTTGCGAATCCATGATTTGTTCATCTTTATGAACGTGAGTCTGTCTACATTCTCAGTGGACAGCTGCGTGCGCTTATCTGTCAGCACACCACCAGCAGCGCTGAACACACGTTCAGAGAGAACGCTGGCTGCATGGCATGACAAGATCTCCAAGGCGTGAGTGGCGAGCTCCGGCGATTATTCCAGATTGGAATACCAAAATGAGCAAGGGTCCAGTGACACAGTCATGGCTTCGATGTTCACTTGGAGATTTTCCTGTACCATCCTCTCTAGGCATTGACTATGTGTCAGACTTCTTGTCTCCTGTGGCCTTGCAAAGGATGGTCTAAAAAAGTGGTGAAACGATTCCACAAAATTGCTGTTGCCAACAGATACTGTGTTACTGTTACTGTTTGAGTGATGAAGACTCGACAGTCCCACCGTTGGCAAGTTAGAACTGTGAGATTCACTACGTGCACCACTGGTGTTTTGTGGAAAAGCACATGTAAGATTCTGCAACAGCGTCTGCAGATACTCCTGCATTCGTCAATACCTTTTCATGGCAGGAATTATTTCGGCAAATATACTTTTGTACCGGGGATCTAAGAGTGTGGCAACCCAGTAGTTGGGATTACTTCGAATTCTGACAATCCGGGGGTCATGTTGCAGGTAGTGCAGCAAGAAGGCACTCATGTGTCTTGCGCATCCAGAAGTACCAAGTCCTTGTTGTGTTGGTAGCGAAGTAAGAATCATGCTTCCTTCCTCTGCCCTCTCCCTCCAACCTCGCACAACAGAAATGTGATCAAGGTCTCCCTCATCTGATGAGTCTTCCATGCCCATCGCCAGTTCGTCCTCCACTTCTTCCTCGGCTCCTGCACCTTCCTCAACAGTTTGGCTGCTACCATGCACCCTGGTTAATCCCTCTCCCCCACCCTCCCATGCCTGCCGCCTTGGTGCTGCCAACCGTCTGGACCTTGGAGATGTTATCCCTTCCGCATACGACTCCTCCTCTACTTCCTCCACCTCCTCTTGTCCCACCATCTGACTCTGAATTCTGTTTAATGTGTGCTCCAGCATGTAAATCACCGGAATAGTCATGCTGATAATGGCATCGTCGTCAGCACTAAACATCTTCGTCGCCATTTCAAAACTGTGCAGAAGGGTGTGTGGCGCCCCTGAGGGTTCAGTCGCCACAGAGTTACTGCATCTCACCCAGAGGTGTGGTATCTCACCCTCAGGTAAGGAAGGCGTATGGCTCGGGACCCTGACTCCTGCATCCAACACATACCCGCAGTGGGGGTAGGGCGAGATTGCTCCTAAGGGAGAGCACAGTCCCAGGTCCCTAGCTGGTTTGAGGGTCCTATGTAGTGGGTGCTTAGGGGAGCAGCTTAGGGGAGCACATGACAAGGAGAGTATAAATAGGAAGCCATGTTAGAAAGAGCAAGCCAGACAGAGGAGGAAAAGTGACAGGAGCAGAGACTAGGCATGAGCTCTGCTCCGGAGGCGGGCCTAGCCTGGGAGTCCCAGGACTGAAGGAGAGAAGAGAGGAGTGGGAGCTGGAAGGCTCCAGGAACCGAAGGGACCCTACGGCTACGGGCCGTGCAGAAGGCCACCCGTACTCCCGCTGCTACCAGGAGGTAGAGGGGTCAGGCCAGATAAGGGGAACCGGTCCCTCAACTAGCGGAGAAACAGCAAGGCTCAACTAGAAACCGGAGGCTGCTGCATTTCATGTACTGCAGGCCAAAGTCCACACCAGTCTCACTAAGAAGGTAGCCACATAGGACCCAGGGGACGGAACACACGTCACCCGCCAAGGCCCGAGGATACCGGATAGAAGTGTCACTGGGTGTGAGGTGCAGGGAGAAGGCCAGAGAAAGGACACACAGAAGGGGGTCCTGCTAAGTACTCCGGAGCTATCTGGGGGTGGACTGAGCCCCTAACTGAGTATGCACAGCACGACGGGGGAGATTGCTCTGGTACCTGTAATCTGGACTTCAACAACTGTGAGTAATATCTTGAGACGGCATCACACGGACTCTGTGTTCATTACTGACTCCCGGCACTACAACCACCATCATCCACCCACACTGCCCTGAAGCTACACTCTTCCTATGGTGAGTAATAATACCGTTGCTGCAAAACCACCAGCTTCAGAGGACTGTTCCGCAGCGACGGCCCCTTTGGCCGCACTCCACAGGTGGCGTAGTCAGACATTATAAAATCCATATATACAAATTACCCTTGGATTGACCGCCCTGGGTCACGGACTGGGTCACCGCCACAGTGACTACAACCCCCAGCGTCTACCGGCCCGGTTCAGGGTACCCCATGGCCCAGGGGGCGCGTCAACTTCATAGGTCCCTGATCTGAGACCACTCCTGCAGCGTGATTTGCCCCACCTCTGGATCTCGTTGGCCCAGGCTATACGTCAGAACGTATTGCACCAGGGCTTGTCGGTGCTGCCACAGTCGCTGCAACATGTGCAGAGTTGAATTCCACCGTGTCGGCACATCGCATTTCAGCCGGTGAACTGGCAGGCCCAACGACTTCTGTAGAGATGTAAGTCATTGAACTGCGGGATGCGAACGGCGGAAGTGAGCACACAGCGACCGTGCCCTCTGCAGAAGGCCATCTAGTCCGGGATAGTAGGCTAAAAATTGCTGGACAACCATGTTCAACACGTGAGCCATACAAGGCACGTGTGTGACATTGCCCCGGCGAAGTGCCGCACCCAGGTTTGCAGCATTGTCGCACATGGCCTTCCATGGTTACAGGCCCAGTGGAGACAACCTTTCATGAAACTGGGTCTCCAGAGCTGACCACAACTCCTCAGCTGTGTGACTCACATTTCCCAGACATTTCAAAGTAAACACTGATGCCGTTGAGCCCTGCTGCCAGCATAGTAAGGAGGTGTGCACGATTCCTTCTGCGCAGTTAGAAAGCAGGTGGCATTACCAGACAGGCTTTGGGTGCAGGTGGAGGACCGAGAGGAGGTTGAGGAGGCAGAAGCAGTGGAGGAACTTCGAGATAAAGAGGATTGACGCACAACTCGTGGGGACGGTAAGACTTGGACAGCAGCCCCTTGTCCTGCTGTCACCATAGTTACCCAGTGCCCAGTCAGCGACATGTAACGCCCCTATCCATGCCTTCTCATCCAAGTGTCTGTGGTGAAGTGCACCCTGTCACACACAGAGTTTCTCAAAGAAGCGGTGATGTTGTGTGCGACATGCTAGTGGAGCGCAGGCACACCTTTCTTTGAGAAGTAGTGCCGACTGGGCATCTGGTACTGGGGCACTGCGACGGACATAAGGTCTTGAAAATCCTCTGTGTCCTCCAGGTGGAAAGGCAGCATTTCTGTAGCCAACAGCTTGCAGATGGTGAAATTCAACCTCTTAGCTTTCTCATGGCTAGGAGGAAATGGTCTTTTACTTTTCCACATCTGAGGGACCGAGGGCTGGCTGTTGTGCTTAGACGGTGTTGAGTAGGGTGTCCCCGGCAAACTGCCGGTCTGTGAGGAAGATGCAGGCGGACATGTTAGGTTGCCTTGATCCAAAGGTGGTGCTCTCGATGTCGGAGAGCGCTCAACACTAGCAGGTGTTTCCACTTCCCAATGAACTGACGACCTGCCAATCACACTGGCTGTTGCGGGTAAAGAGGTGGCAGGTCTGCGTCCAAAAACATGTGTGACTGCTGTCCCCCCAGTCACAGAGGATGAAGAGGCTGCGGATGCACAAGATGGGGCAGACGGTGGTTGGCCCAGCCGGCTAGGCCGCATTGTAGCACAGTGAGCTTCCCACTGCAACTTATGCTTCATATCCATGTGACGGTACATGCATGAAGTACTCAAACTATGGATTTTTTGGCCTCTACTTAGCTTTTGCTGACAAATATTACAGATAACACGAGTTGGGTCATCCTTATCGATCTGAATAAATTCCCAGGCTATGCAAGGCTTAGAGCCCATGTGACCTGAAGAGCCACTACGACTTGTGGTCAGAGGCAGAGTTTTGGTTGAGGATGCAGTTGTTGACGTGCTTCCAGTACTCCGTCTCTGTTCAGGAGGGCGCAACCTAACCTCGTCGTCAATAGCATCTGTGATGCCCCGCTGCGCTTGGTATCACAGATACTAGAAGAGTGCATTGATGGAATCCTCCACAAGAGGCCCCCATAAACATTCACACATCTCCACCTTCCACCTCAGACCAGCAGAGGGAGCCCGTTAGGGATATAAATAGGGAAGGTGGAGCTAGGCAGTTCAGTTCCTCTGAAGAGTTCCTGCAGTAGAGAAGCCTAAGAGAGGTTAGTCTGCAGTGGAGCTCAGTCTAGTCTAGAGAACGCAGTTAATAGTTCAGCAGTGGAGCACGATTCTCCTGCTTGCTAGATTCAGGGAGCCCAGATAGAGCTTAAGGTGTGCCGGTGCCATAAGATCAGTGAAGCGCGGCAAGCTGCCGTTAGTGTGTATAGCCTAGTGAGGGCCCGAGTAGGCCGAAGGCGAGTGGCGAGTTAGTATATAAGGGGCAGAGGAGCTTAACCAGCTCACCCCGAAGCATTTACCGGACACAGGATCCGAGCTTACCGGTATCTCTATGACCCAGTAAGGCATAACCGGAATCCCTGGAGAACTACAAGTCCCAGGATCGCTAAGGTGCTGATATGTAACAGAGCCAGGAGACGCTTAGGCCCCGCATACTGGGAGCGTGAACTCCAAGAGAAGGCCCTACCATAAGGTCAGCCAGCGCAGGACAGAGACAAAGTTAGGCCTAGCTCCAGGCAGGTCAGAAACTTACTACGCAGAGGCAAGAAACAGGAGCCCTACACCCGCTCATTGGGGAGGATCCTGATATGCACCCTTCACCCTACAGTGCTCCGGGATGTGCCTGAATTTCCACCAGTAAAAGGTACTGAAGTGACTACCGTGTCCATTCCCATTCTTGCTCTGACCCAGCTGGGTCTCGCCTGTCCTGCATTCCCCCTGCATACGCTGCCTTGAGACCTAGGTCCACCTGTGGGGAGCTATACCATCGAGCTGCCTTATCACCGGCCTCAGTGGACTGCTGCAGCGCTGGTGCTTGTCACCAGATACCACAGGTGGCGTCATGAACTCTTATAAAATTAACAATTATCCACCTTTTTAAAGAGAGACCCCAGGGTACGGGCCAGGGAGCCGACCACCGCGACATCCCCAAGGCCAGGCAAATTCCCAGGTACCGAGTCATCCCCATCTCCAGGGCTAGTCACATCCTCCTCTACCTCCTCTGCTGACCTCATCGACTGGCTGACTGTGGGTTGACAGTAAGTGTGATCTCCAACCTCGTCATCATCACCCTGTGTGTTATCACACCCGTCGTCCTCAGAGCCAACCTCTTCCTGCCCTGACCGAAAAGTCAAATTGTCGCTCCAATCAGGTATTTGAGTCTCATCATCGTCTTCATCATTGTCTCCACCAACAGGAGTTACAGTTTGGGAACAAGGGTCTACATTATGCTCAGAACCTTCTTCATCTGGTCCTGGATCCGACTTATAAAGATTCTGGGCATCAGATCAGATCATTTCCTCATCTGGATTAACAGAAGCTCTGGAGCAGACCTCCGTTTCCCAGGCTATAGTATGAGTAAACAGCTGTGCAGACTCAACCATCTGTGCTACCCCATACTCAGACGGGCAGCTGGAGACTTGGGAGCTGTGAGGAAGCAAGTGCGATTGGGGTGACACCTCTGAGGACTGGAGTATTTGTGATGTTGAAATTGAGGTGATGGAGAGCCCACTTGAAGGAGCACTTGATATCCGTTGAAGCACCTGCTGTTTTTGTGCCTCATTTAGAATTTGTAGCGATGGGCGTGTCCGTAAGAATGGGATCGTATCACATTGTCCACGAAAAGAAGTCGACATCTTAGTTTGGCTGGAAGATGGTCTTTCTTCTGCAGATGTTACTCCCCCCCCACCGTGGGGGGCCTCGACCCACCGGCGGACAGGCACCAGTATTGGGATAGGGGGGCTGGCCGTCAGGGTCCACCGCGGCTCTGGCTCAAACCCGGCGACACAGAGGTGGCACGGGCAGGAACGGACTGGCCGTGTCGGCTTCTCACTTTTTGGATTTTAGAAGGGCATGACATGCTTATATCTGTGTCTCCCCCTCCTTTTACTCCTCCACCTCTTTTCTTTTCGCATGACTATATGTACTTGTCACTTTTCCATGTGTTAGTTGTGTCTTCTGAGCAGTTTGTCAGCTTTTGGACACCTTTGAAGGTGTTTTCTATGTGTTTCTATGTGTTTTGGTTTGCCTGCCATTGGTTTTAACGGTGTTCGAAGGTGTTCGACGAACAGTTCGACGAACAGTTCGGCGAACACACAGGTGTTCGACGAACCGAACCGAACTCGAACACTACGGGGGTGGCTCAACACTACTTGTAAGGAGCATTGCAAGTTCCTCCGTCCTAATTTTTGGCAGCTTTTGCTTGGAAGGCATAAGCAAAGACTATGGGAGACAAACTCCCCAATAATGGGAATAATGTTTGTAATATGCTGAACTGCATGGCTTTCGGAAGGGGCATTGCAAGTTCCTCCGTCCTAATTTTTGGCAGCTTTTGCTTGGAAGGCATAAGCAAAGACTATGGGACACACACTCCCCAATAATGGGAATAATGTTTGTAATATGCTGTACTGCATGGCTCTTGGAAGGGGCATTGCAAGTTCCTCCGTCCTAATTTTTGGCAGCTTTTGCTTGGAAGGCATAAGCAAATACATGGGAGACCCACTCCCCAATAATGGGAATAATGTTTGTAATATGCTGTACTGCATGGCTCTTGTAAGGGGCATTGCAAGTTCCTCCGTACTAATTTTTGGCAGCTTTTGCTTGGAAGGCATAAGCAAATACTCTGGGAGACACACTCCCCAATAATGGGAATAATGTTTGTAATATGCTGTACTGCATGGCTCTTGTAAGGGGCATTGCAAGTTCCTCCGACCTAATTTTTGGCAGCTTTTGCTTGGAAGGCATACGCAAATACTATGGGAGACCCACTCCCCAATAATGGGAATAATGTTTGTAATGTGCTTTACTGCATGGCTCTTGTAAAGGGCATTGCAAGTTCCTCCGTCCTAATTTTTGGCAGTTTTTTCTTGGAAGGCATAAGCAAATACTATGGGAGACACACTCCCCAATAATGTGAATAATGTTTCTAATATGCTGTACTGTATGGCTCTTGTAAGGGGCATTAAAACCTTCTTTTTAAGCTACTGCGACCTCCACCACTTTTCCGAGGGACATTAAAACCATCTTGTTAAGCTACTGTTAGCTCCACGTCTCTTCTAAGGGGCATTCAAACCGTCTTGTTAAGATACTGGGACCTCCACGTCTTTTCCGAGGGGCACTAAAACCGTCTTGTTAAGCTACTGTGACCTCCACGTCTCTTCAAAGGGGCATTAAAAGAGTCTTCTTAAGCCAGTCTGAACTCCACAGCTCATCCAAGGGGCATTGAAATGTTGTTTTTAATTACCTCTAACCTCCATGACTCTTGCAACGGGCATTGCAATTCCTCCTAATTTTAGTCAGCTTTTGCTTTTCAATGCAAAGGCAAAAGATAAGGGTGACCCACTCCCCAATAATGGGTTGAAGGTATTTAGTACGCTGTATTCCACATCTGTTTCAAGGGGCATTGTAGTTCCTCATAATTTTTGGAAAGCCTTCCATTCACTGCTTAGGCCAACAGTGTACAGGAGACCCAGTTGCTATAAAAGAAAAAAACGGTTTAGTTAAGGCCCTCTGACCTCCATGTCCTTTCCAAGGGGCATTGGAGTGCCTCAAAATTTTTGTTAGGCATTGCACTCACTGTATGCTCTATAACTGTGTAGCTGAACCGCTCCTTTTTTTACAGAAACATATCCTACAAGACATATGTGGTTGATTGGCCTGATATTGATGTGAATGGTCCCTGTTCCTCCTGCTCTTTCTCCTTTGGCACTACCTCATCCATCATTTATCACCTGAAGCTAAGTTTTAATGGGAGTCATAGAACTGGGATAGTAGCAGGAAATCATCCAGCAATCCTCGGAGGAGGAAGGATATGCGCCAAAACGCTGACCACCTCAGGCCTAGCCGCTACTACATACATGCGCTTGCATTCCAAGAAAACAAAGCAGATGGTAACTTGTATCATCATCATCATGGTCCTCACCTTGGCACTCTCAACTCCCCTGATGGAGAAGCCAGGGCCCACCGGAGGAGTCTGGTTCTCTGATGGGCTCGTCCAATGCTGCCCTAAAGCAGGCCGGGCTAAGAAAAGTGTGTGGTGGGATGTTCCAAGGAGAAATAGGGGCGGCTGGGGACCGTTTATGGACACCCGACTGCCCCCAGGCAGCTGAGGACTGTGTGTGGACACCCGGCCGCGGGGTGGCTTGGGACCGAGAATGGACACCCGGCCGCCCCCTGGCGGCTGGGGACCGAGTGTGGACACCCGGCCGCCGGGCGGCTGGGGACTGAGTATGGATATCAGGCCGCCAACGCAGCCATGAAATGGTGGCCAGATTCCGCCTCCACATGCCTAAAAGGCCCAATTTCAAGTGCAAGGGAGCAGTATGGTATTGCAGCCTGGGGGTGGGTGGGTGGTTGGCTGCATATTTGCGCTTGCATTGCAAGGAATGGGGGAGGTACAATTGAACACTGCCCTTGGACAAGAACTTGCACGGGGATAGTTGCAAGTCTGCATCTTCTGTTGTGGCAAGGATGACTTCTGATGGGCACACTATTAGGCAGTGACCTCGGTGTCAGAAATGCTTCCAGGGGTCTTCTCCATGCTGTTCCCATGTCTTTTCAGCACTGTATGCATGTGTCACACAGCACATGGCCAGATAAGGTTGTAAAATGTTAAAATGACATTTCCCGGTGAATGCATTTGTCACGGTTGAAAGTAATACAAAAGTGCAAAAATGCATAAAAAATGCTACTTGTGAACATAGCCCAAGGTGTGGAGGAGCATTTTTTTTTTGGTTATTTATTTTACCTTATACACAAGTCGTTACCCTGGAAAGGAACTTCCTTAACATATTTCACAGGAAAGCAGTTTCAGTTTAGTTTTTGAACATTTTATTTTGAGCCCTTAAAAGTGGCTTAATACCTCTGACCACGTTTTTGACAGCAGTGACCTGGGGGTCAGAAATGCTTCCTGGGGTGATCCCCATGCTGTCCCCATGTCATTTGAGCACTGTTACTATCGTTTTGGGCACTTGTTAGGCTTTTAAAAGACTGCCGGGGGTGCCGCCGCAAAAATGCTTGGGTATCCCATAGACTAACATTGGGCTCGTTGCTCGGGTCGAGCACCCGAGTATCACGGCGAGCTCGGCCCGAGCTTCGAGCTCCCGAGCATTTTAGTGCTCACTCAACACTAATCATTACCTTTCCTTTTGGCTTGGAACTTAAAGGATTTTGCTAGCATGTAGCAATACAGTATTGATTTTGTTCCTTAAACGGAACCCTTAACGAAATTTAACCCTTTCTTGTAATGGCTATTTTCCGTTTTGTGTTTTCTTTTTTCCTCTCCTTCTCTGAGAGTTATAACTTTTTATTTTTCTGCATAAATAGCCATATGAGGGCCATTTTTTTGCAGGACAAGTTGTTCTTTTAAATGAAATTAATTTTATTATGTAATGTACTGGAAAGCATGTAAAAAATTCCAAGTCTAGTGAAATTGAAAAAAACGGTGTAATTCTGCACTATTTTTTTTGCTTTTTTTACTCACGTTGTTCATTGTAAGGTTAAAAATTACATTACAATATGATTTTCTAGGTCAATATTAGCACCGGAGTAACCAAACATGCATTTTTTTAAAGTGGTCAAAAAAAATCGGAAATATGAAAAAAAAAAGATTGGTTGTGTCTCTATATTTCGAGACCAGTAACGTTCTCAATTTTTGGTCAATGGGGCCGTGTTAGGGCTTTTTTGTACTCTGAGCCAAAGTTTTGATTGATACCTTTCTGGGGTATATGTGATGTTCAGATCGCCTCTTATTGCATTTTTTTGTGGTGTTGCAGCAGCCAAAAATTCACAAAGTAGGCGTTTTCATTTAATCATTACAGTGTTCACCAATTTGATTGAACATTATGGATATACCAGTATCACATATGTGTATTTTTTTTACAATTGTTTTTTTTTCTAATGAGGAATAGGCGGATAATTTGAATTTTTATATATATGTATTTTTTAGGCTCCTTAGGAGATTTGAACCTGTGATCATCTGATTCTTTGTACTTTACAAAACAATACTACAGTACTGCTGTGTATAGCTCAAATCACACCGAAGAACAACAGCCAGAAGCTTTAATTCCCAGGAAAACCATCATAAGGCTAAGTGCCCACGATGCAGAAATGCTCAGGATTTTTTCCTGTGCGTTTCTGCATCTCCCTGGCAGAAAAAAACGCATGCAGATTGTACATGCGTTTTCCTGCCAGGGACATGTGGAACTGAAGCGTTCTTCACTTGCATTTCCGCATGCGGGTTGACAAGCGCTTTCCAAGCGATTTTAGCATCACTTGGAAAGTGCTTGTCAACTAGGTCACACTATATAAATCCATGCAAACGGCATGGATTTATATAGTGTGAGCCGAGAGAATGTCTTGCTTCACCATCCCGGCTGCCGGCAGTGGTAGACTGAAAGAACCTGCCGACGTCAGCATCGCGTGACCCGTCACATGACTCTGATGTCAGCGCAGGTCCTTCATTCCATCGCGAAGTGCCGCCAAGCAAGGAGGAGCGCACCGCGGGCCGCCAGAAGGTAAGTATATATTTAGTTTTTATTTTATTATTTTTTTTTACTGTTTTCAATGGTACCCAGGTCTGGAGGAGAGTCTCCTCTCCTCTAGACCCGGGTACCATCCGCACATTAGAACGCATGGAATGCGCATCTACATATGCAGTGATGCTTAATTCATGCGGTCTAATGGAAGTCAATGGCGGCGAAAACGCAGCACTTCCACAAAATAATTGGTAGTGCTGCGTTTTTTTCCGCAATGATAATCCACAGCGGAAATGTCCGCAGCATGTGCACAGCACATGCGGATTATCATTGGGGAACATGGCAGGGCTTCTGCCATGCATTTTTTAAGCATTTCTGCAGCGTTTTTGCCGCTGCGGAAACGCTTAAAAAGCGCATCGTGGGCACACAGCATAACAGGCACAGGGATCTTCAGCAGAGACCCCCAGCTATCACAGTAACCCATCAGTGACACGTGATCATGTCACAGCAGTGCTGACTGAAGCATAGAATGATGTTCCTCCCTCCTCCATGCTGGCACACTGTAGATGCCACTGTCAGAGACAACAACATTAAACAGACTAACAGCTGAGGGTGGAGCACATGTCCATGGCTATTAGAAGCAGATGAAGACTGAATTTCACAGCCAATATCTCCTGAGAAAGATGGCTCAGCTAGTGAGCCCACATCAAAATTATAGAGCTGCAAAAGGTTTAAAGAGGACTTTTTACCTAGTCAATGTGGTCAGTTTTTTCTATTATCTTATTCAAGCTGCCATCCTGTTAAGTTTTTTTTTTCATTTTTCAATCCAATATATACATTTAGAGACATGGGCCTTTTTATTTAGTGCAAATTTTTATGGTTGCTTCCAGAAAGTTATGACTCATAGGATTCTGTGGAGGCATGTTTTTGGTTTCGCTGCATAATTACCCTGTGAGTTCTCTTGATTAAGACCATAAGTTAAAAAGACCAATATCTCTGGAACCATATTGAGGGATTTAAATAAAAAAAAGCAGAATACTCAGGGGAGCTGCGAGAATAAAATAAGAGCAAAAACTGGTCATTGATGACCTGGAGTCAAGTCATCTTTAAGCAGAGGTAATTGTGGACACAGCTGTAATTAAATTTCACAGAAGTATTTTCACATTCAGACACCTATAACATTTGTATATTTTTTCAGCACTTTTAGAGAGCTAATTTTTTGGATAAAAGTTCTATTTTTCAAACATAACAAAATAATCAATTTTTGGGAGGATATCAACAATGCAGTAAAACATTTTAGGACTTTTTAGCAGAGTACATCTTGCAGTACAAGAAAAAACATTTTAAAAGTTTATAGATACAGTGGGGAAAGTAAGTGTTTGATACACTGCCGATTTCGCAAGTTTTCCCACCTACAAAGAAGGGAGAGGACTGTAATTTTTATCATAGGTATACTTCAATTGTAAGAGACAGAATCTTAAAAAAATACAGAAAATCATGTTGTATTTTTTTTACATAATTAATTTGCATTTTATTGCATGAAGTAAGAATCTGATTCAATAGAAAAACAGAACTTAATATTTAGTACAGAAATGTTTGTTTGCAATTACAGAGGTCAGACGTTTCCTGTGGTTCTTGACCAAGTTTGCACACAATGCAGTAAGGATTTTGGCCCCCTCTTCCATACAAATCTTCTCCAGATCATTCAGGTCTCGGGGCTGTCGCTGGGCAAAATTGAGTTTCAAAGATTTTCTGTTGGGTTCAGTTCTGGAGACTGGCTACACCACTCCAGGACCTTGAAATGCTTCTTACAGATCCACTCTTTAGTTTCCCTGACTGTTTGTGTTTCGGGTCAATGTCATGCTGAAAGACCCAGCCGTGATCCATCTTCAATGATCTTACTGAGAGAAGGAGGTTGTTGGCCAAAATCTTGCAATATATGACTCCATCCATCCTATAGGACTGTGTTCTTGAGGTTGTATTCATCCTTCTGCTTCCTCCAAACACAGCAAGTGGAGTTGATACCAAAAACTTATATTTTTTTTTCATATGACCACATGACCTTCTCCCATACCTCTTCTGGTTTCTCCAGATGGTCATTGGTAAACTTCAAATGGGCCTGGACATGTGGTGGCATGAGCAGGGGGACCTTGCTTGCCCTGCAGGATTTTAATCCATGACGGTAGAGCATGTTACTAACGGTAATGTTTGAGACTGTGGTTCCAGCTCTCTTCAGGTCATTATTGAAAAGGTCCTCCTGGGTAGTTCTGGGCTGATTCCTGAGCTGTCTCAGAATCATTCTTACCCCACAAGGGCGAGATCTTGCATGGAACCCCAGACCGAGGAAGATTGACAGTCATCTTGTGTTTCTTTCATTTTCTAATAATTGCGCCAACAGTTGTCATCTCAACAAGCTGCTTGCCTATTATCCTGTAGCCCATACCAGCCTTGTACAGGTCTACAATTTTGTCCCTGGTGTCCTTAGACAGCTCTTTGGTTTTGGCCATGGTGGAGAGGTTGGCGTGTGATTGAGTGTGTGTGTTTTAAACAGGTAATTGCAGCAAGAGGGTAAATAAACCCAAAGTATCTCAAGGCCCGTTATTTATGTGTAGGGCAGCAAGGGTAATTTAAAATATAACCTTTAATTAATTAGATTTAAGAATATACAACACTTAGTAAAACCAAAGTAGGACCTAATCAAGGTCAATATAGAAGTATAACAATGTCCAAGAAAAAAAGTATATGATTATACTCAAAAATACAGTGACACTGTCGTACCAAAAAGGACTGAGCGTGAGACTGCAAGGTGAAGAGCAAATTAGCCTATGGAGCTGACTCCTTGTCTCAATAATGAATACTCATATGAACCATTCTCAAACCATTAAACAATGGAAAAGATATCAATATGCATCTAACTATATATGGAAAAAACGATACAAGGAGTGTGTTTAATGTCCCAAATGTTCAGTGTATCTAACCATGTGCATATCAGTCACTATACAGAGTAGGTATACGGTGTGCATCCCATTACCGTTAGGCAAGACAATACACTCCATATAAATCACCCCAATGGTGAATAAGACAAAGATTAAATATAAAACAGAACGTCCTCATCCATTGTAGTAATCTCCGTGGTAGTTAGTCCTGGGGCTGTCTCAGTGGAGGGAGCCGTCATCCATAAGGAAACGCAGCAGCATATCCGTGAAGGCATATGGTTCTGCCCCTATTTAGCCCTAAAGGGGAATACTGCTCTGCCCTGTTCCCAAAGGCTCCCGTCCTGACAAGGACAGTCCACAGCTACAATTACAATACACAGACCCTGCACTTGCCCTCAATATGCCTCTCATTCTTCCCTACGCGTTTCATCCTTCTCAGGAATCATCAGGGGACATACGCACATGACAAAGCTGGATGCTATGCTATTCTACTATATTAGGAGTCAATGTGTACTCCACTACAAGCTAAAAAGGAAGTCCTAGAAGTAGTCAATAGAGGGGATATACGTATATATCAGGGTAATTCAAGGGAAATCACAATCAGGTGACTCAAAGTTGTGTTTGGTCCAATCTAAATTGCCCGAGGTGTAAATGTAGATTAAGAAACCACCATCTTGGTTCATGACAGGGGACAGGGGAAAATAGCCATGTGGACAAACGGTGTGCGTCCAGTTCAGCACGCCCATAATGAAGGCGTACATGTCACCCCTAGAGGCGGGGGTCAAAGTAGGCAAGGACTCAGTCATTCCCGCCTAAGTTGGAGTGCTCATCTGAGACGCATACGTCATATCCGGTCCCATGATTCCATACCACCACCGGATACCAATGTGGAACACATGCGTCACATGTCTGGGCGTAACGATAATAACGTCACATCCGGAACTATTGGTGAGCCAGGCAGTTAATCAAAGCGCTAGTTTTCAGCATCATACAGATCCGGGTTGGAACGCATGCCGAGACACACAGGTCACATCCGGTCCTTTGGCTGCGAGCCAAGAAAGGAATATGACATAAGCCGGACGGCAGGCCCCACATCCCGGAGTGTCAGAAAGATGACACCATACACGATGCTGTCATTAAGCCAGTCTGTCAATCAGGAAGCGCCTCAATGAGCCGCCCACATATCAATCCATGGCTATCTGCTAGTTATTTACTACAAATCATGTAGAATAACCCCCCAGACTCTTCATAACAAGTATAATACAATGCAATATGTAAATGCCAACCAGGCAATGTGTCCATAGGGTGGTAAAGATAAATTTGAACTGAACATGGAAAATATTGGCCTCCATTTCCATTTTGTTGCAGTGTGTCGGTCAAGCTATTCACACGAGGTCTCTGTGAAGAATAGTATTAGTAAACTACAGGCCTGCTATTTAAAACCATGGTTCTCTGTCAGACGTATCACATATAACTGCGTTCCAAAATCAGCCATTTCTAGTGTCCATTTAAAATGGGCAAGGTGAGTGCCAAGAGATGGGAAAGTTGTCATGATGGTGATGGTGCATGCAGAAACCCAGGATGTGGCCGTGGGCAAGCTGAAATTGTGCCACAACAAACACCCACATCTTGTCGCTTGACCTTCCTGGCCCAATTACTGGGGGACCGCAGAACACCACTATTGAACACAGAGCAAAAGGTTGTTGGCTTGATAGCAGATAATGCTTCCAGTCACTTAACCATAGCCACCCCAACCCTGTCTTTCACACGGTCAAGTCTCAGTAGCCATGAGTCTGGACTGCATATTCCTCACACTGATCCTCCTTCCTCCCACCATGCTGATTGCCTGGAGACAACTGATTTCAAACTTGGACACTCAGAAGAGCAGTTCACTTTTTCATTTGTAGATTCGGGCCTCTCGCCGGGCAAGCTTCAAGCGAGTCAAGAGGAGAACGTGTGTAGCGATGCCCAAATATTTGAGCAGCCATGGTCACGCGAAGGCAATGGTGGGAAAGTTCAATTACTGTCGCAAGAGGTGGATGATGATGATGAGACACAATTGCCAGAAAGTCAGGAGGAAGACCAGGATTCGGAAGTAGAAGACGAGGTGGTGATGAGATAGAAACTGACACAACCTGACAAGGGGACATGCAGAGCAAGGACAGCAGCACACAGGGGAAGGGAGGCAGAGCACCACAACAGGCAGGAAGAAGCAATGTGGAGGCCAAAGACACAAGGTGGGAAAGCATTCCCCATAATGCCAACACAATGAAAGTTGCCAGTACAACTTTTAGGTCTTCCTGAGACTCTGCAGATAAACCCAAAAAGGCCATTTGCACCACCTGCCAGGCCAGCATCAGCAGGGGTAGCAAAACTAGCAGCCTGACCACCACCAGCATGATCAGGCACATGGCAGCAAAGCACCCGACTTAGTAGGCCGAACCCCAGGGTTCAGAAACAGTGTCTGCGGGTAACACCACTGCTTCTTCCCCTGTTGTGCGTGCATGCCATTTCCATGACCATGGCGCATGCCAAGATGCCTCCCGCCCTGCACCTGTTATTGCACACTCTCAACTAGCACAATCAGCAAGCATGTCCACGTCCTTGTCCCAGCACAGTGTTCAGTTGTCCCTACCCTAGTCCTTGGATTGCAAGCGCAAACACGCAGCCAATGCCCCACAGGCCACACTACTAAATTCACATATTTCGAGAATACTTGAGCTCGAAATGTTGCCTTTTAAGCTTGTGGACACTGAAGCTTTCCGCAACCTGATGTCGGCGGCCGTCCCTCTGCACTCGATCCCCAGCCGCCACTATTTCTCCAGGTGAGCCATCCCCGCATTACACGAGCATGTGTCCCACAACATTGGCCATGACCTCAACAACACAGTTACTAGGAAAGTCCACGTAACCGCGGACACGTGGACAAGTGCTTATGGGCAGGAACGGTACATCTCGCTGACAGCACATTGGGTTAATATAGTGGATGCTGAGACCTAGTCTGAACATGAGACGGACCACGTTCTCCCGACACCGTTGATTGCGGGCCCTGGGTCAATCAGGGTTGCCCCCACATTCTACAGCTCCTGCACCTCCTCCTCTTCAGCCTCCATCTCCGAAATGACCACATCAGTCACAAATTGAAAGCACTGCAGCACTGCCTCGGCCAAGTGGCAACAGGTTGCGCTCAAGCTAATACGCTTGGGTGACAGACCGCACAATTCTGAAGAGTTGTGGACAGCTCTGAAAGAGCAGGCAGATCTGTGGCTGACACTGCTGACCCTACAGCCAGGCATGAACATGTGTGACAATGGCTTGAACCTGGTGGCGGCTCTGTGGCGAGGCGAGCTCACACATGGACCATGCCTGGTATACGTGCCTAATCTCGTGGTTCAGCAGTTTCGCAAAACCCACCCAGATCTGTCGGATCTGCTTGTGAAAGTACGCCGCCTGTGTGCCCATTTTAATAAGTCAGCTACTGCTTCCGCCGCCCTTGCGGTGCTTCAGCAGCGTTTGCAGCTTCCAGCTCACCGACGGGTGTGCAATGTCCCCACACGTTGGAACTTTACATTGCAGATGTTGGGAAGGATTTGTGAGCAGAAGAGGGTAGTTGTTGACTACCAGCATCAACAAGGCCGTCAGTATTCAGGTCAGACTCCACACATAAGACCTCAGAGTAGACATGGATGTCAGACATCTGTACCATCCTCCAAAATTTGAGGACTCCACCAAGATGGTGAGCGGCGATGACACCATAATCAGCGTCACCATCTCACTTCTCTTTCTTCTGAACCGCTCTCTGCTCACAATTAAAAAGGATGCATTGCTGGCGGAGCATGATGAGATGGAGCAAGGAACAATACTGGGTGATTGTACGCAGCCCAGCCTCATCTCTTCCCAATGTGTATTGGGTGGCAATGAGGAAGAGGAGGAGGAGGAAGGACAGGAACTAATTTCATGCACTATAGATGGTACTAAATGCACAACTGTCATACCATCTTTTCAGCATGGATGGCCTGAGGGCAGGAAGGAGGATGAGGAGGAGAACATGGTCAGTCATCCTCTTAGTGAGGACACGGAAGTGTTGCCTGTTAGCAGTCTGGCACACATGGCAGAGTTTATGTTACGCTGCCTTTCCCGTGACCCTCAAGTTGTCCCAATTTTGGGTGACAGTCATTATGAGTTGATGACACTTCTAGACTCACGCTACAAGGAGAACTTTCTGTCTCTGATTCCGTTGCTGGACAGGCCTAATAAAATGGGGCAGTACTTGAATGCCCTTGTTGCAGCATTATTAAAAAAATTCCCATCTGAAAATGCTGGAGCAGAGGTCACAGTTCTTCAGACAACCAAGGAGTGCTGGCAAGAGAGACACAACTCCAATCCAGCAGAGGCAGGGGAACACTCTCAAAGTTATTGGACAGTTTTCTCAGACCCTCCCATCACACAGTCCCTGATGAGCGTGGTACTCTCACAAGGAGGGAAAGGTTTCAGAAGATGCTGAGGGAGTACCATGCTGACCGTACCAACGTCCTCCATAATTCCTCTGTGCCTTATAATTTTTGGGTATCCAAGCTGGACACGTGGCATGAACTGGCTATCTACGCCTTGGAGGTCCTGGCCTGCCCTGCCACTAGCGTTTTGTCAGACCGGGTTTTTAGTGCCGCTGGTGGAATTATAACCGATAGGTGCATCCGTCTGACAACTGAAAATGCTGACCGGCTAACTCGCATAAAAATGAACAAGGGCAGGATTGGGCCAGACTTCTCAAGACCACCAAATGATAGCAGCGTAACATAAACTCAAATCCAGTGTCTTTTTGGGGGAGTTCTATTCCCATGCACCTCTTCACACCCAGACATGGGTATACGCTTCCTGATTTTGTCTTTTTGTTCTTGTCTTCCTCCTTCTCCTAATCCTCATCCTCCACCACCATATTACCACCATATCTACCAGATCACCATATCTACGTCTCTTGCAAGGGGCATTGGAGTTCCTCCAAATTTTTGGCAGCCATTGCATTCCCTGCATAGGCAAACGGTATGGGAGACTCACTTCCTAATAATGGGAACACTGTTTTCAGGAAACACTCCGACCTCTATGTCTCTTGCATGGGGCATTAGAGTGCCTCCAAATTTTTGGCAGCCATTGCATTCACTGCATAGGCAAACAGTGTGGGAGACCCACTTCCTAATAATGGGAACATTGTTTTCAGGAGACCCTCTGACCTCTACATTTCTTGCAAGGGGCATTGGAGTGTCTCCAAATTTTTGTCAGCCATTGGACTCATTGCATACCCTATAACTGTATAGTAGACCCACTCTTTTATAATGGGGATATTTTTTTTACTGAGGCCCTCAGTAATAAAACATTTTTCCCATGTCATTTAAGCACTGTTCCCATCAACTTGGGCAATTTTTAGACCCTATGCAGACCGCTAGGGGGGGGCACCAGAAAAATGCTCGAGTTTTCCATAGACTTACATTGGTCTCGTTGCTCGGATCGAGCACTCGAGCATTCCAATTTTCTCGACCCAAGCAACGAGTACACGAGCATTTTAGTGCTCGCCCTTTACTAGTAATAAGTGAAGAATACGAGGGCTTCTTAAAGAAAAACTAACAGGTCTGTGAGAGCCAGATTTCTTGCTGGTTGGTAGGTGATCAAATACTTATTTCATGCAATAAAATGCAATTTAATTATGTAAAAATTATACAATGTGATTTTCTGTTTTTTATTTTATTCTGTTTAAGTGTACGTACAATAAAGGTGGAAAAACTTGCAAAATTGGCAGTGTATCAAATAATTATTTTCCCCACTGTATATGTCTTTGTACATATTGTTATGATCAAGACAATACTATCTATGAATATTTTATATCCAAATATTTTAGCCTAGTGAGATATATTTTTTTTTTTTTGCTTAAATCTTTTAAATATTTCCTTTTGTCTGTTTTTTTATTTTATTCCACTATGGAAATGGAATTTAATTAAACATTGCAATACTCCTGTGAGTAATTAGATGATATGAAATCTATTAGTCAAATGCAGATGGCAGACTTAAGGCCTTTGTTAAACACCTTAGATGCAGTGGTTGATATAAAAAGAGGCATAAACGATGTTAACTGGTCCGGGTCAGTTAACTCCAATAACAGTTGTCTTTCAACAAAGGTGACAGCAAACACATGCTGTTGATGGTATGAGACAAAGCTCCTGACCGTATACCCATACACCATAATTGTATGTGGCTTCAGCAAACATAGTTCAAACCAAGATGTGAGCCAATGTTGCAGCCCTCCTTGGTTGCTCTTTTTTGTATCTACACCAGTTCAGCTTCTTATACACTGGAGACCAAAATTGTACAGTATTCTAAGTGTGGCCGCACTAGTGACTTGTATTGAGAAAAACTATGTTCTCGTCATGAGCAGCTATGTCTATCTTAATGCATTCTATTATTTTATAAGCCTTGGCAGCAGCTGCCTAAAACTGGTCGCTAAAGTTGAGTTTGCCATCCACCCATGCACCAAAGTCTTTTTCAGTGACAGTGTGACAACTAGAGATGAGCATTGTTCTACTCGAACTGTTCGCCAATCTCAAATTCGAGCTGTTTTGGGCGATGTTCGAGCCGTTCGGCGAACACGAACGATTTGAGAAAAATTCGGCTGTTTGAGGTTATGTTCGATAACTGTTCGTGCACCAAAATCATAACTGGATTTTTTCTCAGTAATGATGAAAATTAATGTTAATACGCAGTTTGAGTGTACAGCGGGGTGGGGGGAGGGGCAGGGGATGGATCTCTGCAGGAATAATGAAGATCTCCATTTTTTTTTCTCTTTCCCGCATTTACAGTGGGGAGGTGCAATCTGTCAGCCTATCAGCAGCGCACACACGGAGCGAAGTGCTTTTTTCACACAAGCAAGGGCATGTGTCATTGGCAGTGTATGTCACATGTCCTTGCCCTATAAGACCAAGCCATTTTCCCCGTCGCCACCAATTTCTCACTGCTGCAGCTGCGTGTTAGACGGCACCGCTGTTGCTGTGTGCGCTATACCTTGTTAATTTCAAGCCAATTTTCGCACAAATCTACAGATAGCTTGGGAGTAGGGAATAGTTGTGATTACAGTCCTTTTAAAGACTAGGTTACAGCATTTCCTACGACTTTTAACAGGCAGGTCTGTGCTCTTAAATAGATAGATTGTGGGAGTAAAGACTAATTGTAATTGCAGTCCTTTTCAGGACTAGGTTACATCAGTTCCTATCAGTTTTTGCCAGGCAGGTCTGTGCCAGTGCTGTGCAAGTTTTTTTCACAGCATTTGGCTGAATCTAGCAAAGGTAATCCTTTTTGGCCTATTGCAGAGTGTGTTAGTCAGTGGAGTAGCCTATCTGTGTTGCAAGATATACCACCTGTGTATAGAATACCAATTTTTTTACTGCACCTATTGAAGTAAAATCTTTTGGGCATAGCATCATTCTATTAGTCCATCTATACTGACCTCCATCAGGTTGCAAATTGAATATAATTTTTTCTGCATCTAGCTCTGAAAAAATATTTGGGCTTCTAGCAGTGTGTGGGACTTGTTCTATTAGTCCATCTATACTGACCTCCATCAGGTTGCAAACTGAATATAATTTTTTTCTGCATCTAGCTCTGAAAAAATATTTGGCCTTCTAGCAGTGTGTGGGAATTTCTCTATTAGTCCATCTATACTGACCTCCATCAGGTTGCAAACTGAATATATTTTTTTTCTGCATCTACCTGTGAAAAAATTTTTGGGCTTCTAGCTGTGTGTGGGACTTGTTCTATTAATCCATCTATACAGACCTCCATCAGGTTGCAAACTGAATATAATTTTTTTCTGCATCTACCTCTGAAAAAATATTTGGGCTTCTAGCAGTGTGTGGGACTTGTTCTATTAGTCCATCTATACTGACCTCCATCAGGTTGCAAATTAAAAATAATTTTTATCTGCATCTACCTCTGAAAAAATATTTGGGCTTCTAGCAGTGTGTGGGACTTGTTCTATTAGTCCATCTATACTGACCTCCATCAGGTTGCAAACTGAATATAATTTTTTTCTGCATCTAGCTCTGAAAAAATATTTGGCCTTCTAGCAGTGTGTGGGACTTTCTCTATTAGTCCATCTATACTGACCTCCATCAGGTTGCAAAATAAAAATAATTTTTATCTGCATCCAGCTCTGAAAAAATATTTGGCCTTCTAGCAGTGTGTGGGACTTTCTCTATTAGTCCATCTATACTGACCTCCATCAGATTGCAAATAAAAAATAATTTTTTGTCTGCAACTAGCTCTGAAAAAATATTGGGCTTCTAGCTGTGTGTGGGACTTGTTCTATTAATCCATCTATACAGACCTCCATCAGGTTGCAAACTGAATATAATTTTTTTCTGCATCTACCTCTGAAAAAATAATTGGGCTTCTAGCTGTGTGTGGGACTTGTTCTATTAATCCATCTATACAGACCTCCATCAGGTTGCAAACTGAATATAATTTTTTTCTGCATCTACCTCTGAAAAAATATTTGGGCTTCTTGCTGTGTGTGGGACTTGTTCTATTAGTCCATCTATACTGACCTCCATCAGGTTGCAAACTGAAAATAATTTTTTGTCTGCATCTAGCTCTGAAAAAATATTTGGCCTTCTAGCAGTGTGTGGGACTTTCTCTATTAGTCCATCTATACTGACCTCCATCAGGTTGCAAATTAAAAATAATTTTTATCTGCATCCAGCTCTGAAAAAATATTTGGCCTTCTAGCAGTGTGTGGGACTTTCTCTATTAGTCCATCTATACTGACCTCCATCAGGTTGCAAATTAAAAATAATTTTTTGTCTGCATCTAGCTCTGAAAAAATATTTGGCCTTCTAGCAGTGTGTGGGACTTTCTCTATTAGTCCATCTATACTGACCTCCATCAGGTTGCAAACTGAATATATTTTTTTTCTGCATCTACTTCTGAATAAATATTGGGCTTCTAGCTGTGTGTGGGACTTGTTCTATTAATCCATCTATACAGACCTCCATCAGGTTGCAAACTGAATATAATTTTTTTCTGCATCTACCTCTGAAAAAATATTTGGGCTTCTAGCTGTGTGGGACTTGTTCTATTAGTCCATCTACACTGACCTCCATCAGGTTGCAAACTGAAAATAATTTTTTGTCTACATCTAGCTCTGAAAAAATATTTGTCCTTCTAGCAGTGTGTGGGACTTTCTCTATTAGTCCATCTATACTGACCTCCATCAGGTTGCAAATTAAAAATAATTTTTATCTGCATCTACCTCTGAAAAAATATTTGGGCTTCTAGCTGTGTGTGGGACTTGTTCTATTAGTCCATCTATACTGACCTCCATCAGGTTGCAAACTGAATATAATTTTTTTCTGCATCTAGTTCTGAAAAAATATTTGGCCTTCTAGCAGTGTGTGGGACTTTCTCTATTAGTCCATCTACACTGACCTCCATCAGGTTGCAAATTAAAAATAATTTTTATCTGCATCCAGCTCTGAAAAAATATTTGGCCTTCTAGCAGTGTGTGGGACTTTCTCTATTAGTCCATCTATACTGACCTCCATCAGGTTGCAAATTAAAAATAATTTTTATCTGCATCCAGCTCTGAAAAAATATTTGGCCTTCTAGCAGTGTGTGGGACTTTCTCTATTAGTCCATCTATACTGACCTCCATCAAGTTGCAAATTAAAAATAATTTTTTGTCTGCATCTAGCTCTGAAAAAATATTGGGCTTCTAGCAGTGTGTGGGACTTTCTCTATTAGTCCATCTATACTGACCTCCATCAGGTTGCAAACTGAATATATTTTTTTTCTGCATCTACCTCTGAAAAAATATTTGGGCTTCTAGCTGTGTGTGGGACTTTCTCTATTAGTCCATCTATACTGACCTCCATCAGGTTGCAAATTGAATATAATTTTTTTCTGCATCTAACCCAGCCAATAGTTTTGGCCTAATACCACAGTTTGGCCACTCAGCTCTGCTTGGTTCTAATCCATTGTTTTTTTGTGCAAACAACTCCAGAGTTGTGAATTAGTTAACCACCAAAATGAGTGGAAAAAGGCCTGCTGCTGGTGGAAAGGGGAATAGGCATGTTGGGAAGGGGAAAAAAGGTTGTGTCCGTGGGGTAGGTGTTAAAGCAAAAGAAACATCTGCAGAAGAAAGACCATCTTCCAGCCAAACTAAAATGTCTACCTCTTTTAGCGGACAATGTGATAAGATCCCTTTCTTACGGCCACGCCAATCACTACAAATTCCAGATGAGGCACAAAAACAGCAGGTGCTTCAACGGATATCAAGTACTCCTTTAAGTGGGCTCTCCTCCACATCAACTTCAACATCACAAATACTCCAGTCCTCAAAGCTGTCACCCCAATCGCACTTGCTTCCTCACAGCTCCCAAATCTCCAGCTGCCCGTCTGAGTATGAGGTAGAACAGATGGTTGAGTCTGCAGAGCTGTTTACTCATACTATAGCCTGGGAATCAGAGGTTGACTCCAGCACTTCTGTGAATCCAGACGAGGAAATGATCTGCACTGATGCCCAGAATCTTTATGAATCGGATCCAGGACCAGACGCAGAAGGTTCTGACCATAATGTAGACACTCATTCCCAAACTGTAACTCCTGTTGGTGGAGACAATGAGGAAGACGATGATGAGACTCAAATACCTGATTGGAGCGACAACTTTAGTTTTTTGTCAGGGCAGGAACAGGTTGGCTCTGAGGACGACGGGTGTGATAACGCACAGGGTGATGATGATGAGGTTGGAGATCCCACTTACTGTCAACCCACAGTCATCCAAGAGATGAGGTCAGCAGAGGAGGTGGAGGAAGATGCTAGTGACGACGAGGTCAGGTTGCGCCTTCCTGGACAGAGACGTAGTACTGGAAGCACGTCAACAACTGCATCCTCAAACACAACTCTGCCTCTCACCACAAGTCGTGGTGGCTCTTCAGGTCGCATGGGTGCTAAGCCTTGCATAGCCTGGGCATTTTTTCAGATCAATAAAGATGACCCAACTCGTGTTATCTGTAACATTTGTCGGCCAAAAAATACATAGTTTGAGTACTTCATGCATGAACCGGCACATGGACATGAAGCATAAGTTGCAGTGGGAAGCTCAGTGTGCTGCAATGCGGCCTAGCCCGCCGGGCCAACGACTGTCTGCCATATCTTGTGCATCCACGGCCTCTTCATCCTCTGTGACTGGGGGGACAGCAGTCACACCTGTTTTAGGGCACAGACCTGCCACCTCTTTACCCGCAACAGCCAGCGTGATTGGCAGGTCATCATTTTCTTTGGAGGTGGAAACACCAGCTGGTGTTGAGCGCTGTCCGACATCGATAGCACCACCTTTGGATCAAGGAAACCTAACATGTCCGCCTGCATCTTCCTCACAGACCGGCAGTTTGCCGGGGACACCCTTATCAACCCCGTCTAAGCACAATAGCCAGCCCTCGGTCCCTCAGATGTGGACAAGTAAAAGACCATTTCCTCCTAGCCATGAGAAAGCTAAGAGGTTGAATTTCACCATCTGCAAGCTCTTGGCTACAGAAATGTTGCCTTTCCGCCTGGTGGACACAGAGGACTTTCGAGACCTTATGTCCGTCGCAGTGCCCCAGTACCAGATGCCCAGTCGGCACTACTTCTCAAAGAAAGGTGTGCCTGCGCTCCACCAGCATGTCGCACACAACATCAACGCTTCTTTGAGAAACTCTGTGTGTGACAGGGTGCATTTCACCACAGACACTTGGACGAGTAGGCATGGACAGGGGCGTTACACGTAGCTGACTGGGCACTGGGAAACTATGGTGACAGCAGGGCAAGGGGCTGCTGTCCAAGTCTTGCCGTCCCCACGAGTTGTGCGTCAATCCTCTTTATGTCAAAGTTCCTCCTCTGCTTCTGCCTCCTCAACCTCCTCTCGGTCTTCCACCTGCACCCAAAGCCTGTCTGGTCATGCCACAAGCTTTCTAACTGCGCAGAAGGGATCCTGCACACCTCCTTACTATGCTGGCAGTACGGCTCAACGTCATCAGGCGGTTTTTACTTTGAAATGTCTGGGAAATGTGAGTCACACAGCTGAGGAGTTGTGGTCAGCTCTGGAGAACCAATTTCATGAATGGTTGTCTCCACTGGACCTGAAACCAGGGAAGGCCGTGTGCGACAATGCTGCAAACCTGGGTGCGGCCCTTCGCCGGGGCAATGTCACACACGTGCCTTGTATGGCTCACGTGTTGAACCTGGTTGTCCAGCAATTTTTAGCCCACTATCCCAGACTAGATGGCCTTCTGCAGAGGGCACGGTCGCTGTGTGCTCAATTCCGCCGTTCGCATCCCGCAGCTCAGCGACTTACATCTCTACAGAAGTCGTTGGGCCTGCCACTTCACCGGCTAAAATGCGATGTGCCTACCCGGTGGAATTCAACTCTGCACATGTTGCAGCGACTGTGGCAGCACCGACAAGCCCTGGTGCAATACGTTCTGACGTATAGCTTGGGCCAACGAGATCCGGAGGTGGGGCAAATCACGCTGGAGGAGTGGTCTCAGATCAGGGACCTATGCACCCTTCTGCACAGTTTTGAAATGACGACGAAGATGTTTAGTGCTGACAATGCCATGATCAGCATGACTATTCCGGTGATTTACATGCTGGAGCACATGTTAAACAGAATTCGGAGTCAGGTGGTGGCACAAGAGGAGGTGGAGGAAGTAGAGGAGGAGGAGTTGTATGCGGAAGGGCTAACATCTGCAAGGTCCAGACGGTCGGCAGCACCAAGGCGGCAGGAATGTGAGGGTGGGGGAGATGGTTTTACCAGGGCACATGGTAGCAGCCAAACTAGTGAGGAAGGTGCAGGAGCCCAGGAAGAAGTGGAGGACGAACTGATGGAAGACTCATCAGATGAGGGAGACCTTGATCACATTTCTGTTGTGCGAGGTTGGGGGGAGAGGACAGAGGAAGGAAGCATGATTGTTACCTCGCCACCAACACAACAGGGACTTGGTGCTCCTGGATGCGCAACACACATGAGTGCCTTCTTGCTGCACTACCTGCAACATGACCCTCGAATTGTGAGAATTTGAAATAATCCTGACTACTGGGTTGCCACACTGTTAGATCCCCGGTACAAAAGTAAATTTGCAGAAATCATTCCTGCCATAGAAAGGGATGCACGCATGCAGGAGTATCAGCAGAGACTGTTGCAGAATCTTACATGTGCTTTTCCACAAAACACCAGTGGTGCACGTAGTGAATCTCACAGTTCCAACTTGCCAACCGTGGGACCGTCAAGTGTTCAGCACTCAAACCGTAATAGAACCACAGTATCTGCTGGTAACATCAATTTTGCGGAATCATTTCACCACTTTTTTAGCCCATCCTTTGCAAGGCCACAGGAGACAAGAAGTCTGACACATAGTCAACGCCTAGAGACGATGGTACAGGAGTATCTCCAAGTAAACATTGAAGCCATGACTGTGTCACTGGACCCTTGCTCTTTTTGGGCTTCCAATTTGGATAAATGGCCGGAGCTAGCCACTTACGCCTTGGAGATCTTGTCATGCACCGCAGCCAGCGTTCTGTCTGAACGTGTGATAATGTAGACAGACTCACGTTCATAAAGATGAACAAATCATGCATCCGAAACGACTTTTCTACCCCTGTGTCATCCTGGGGAGAGTAAAAGCTTGATGATTGGTTAAAATCACCCTACCAACCGTTTTAAGCTTTCAAATTACTAATCATGTTTATCTGTATCTTGACTGGAAAATAACTTGGGCTTTGTAGCAGTGTGCAGCACTGATCCTATTAGCCCATCTATACTAAGCTCCACCAGATTTAAAATTAATAATAATTTTTAGCTGCATCTAGCCCGGAAAAAAATTTTGGTTCTCCGAGATGCGCAAGACACATAAGTGCCTTCTTGCTGCACTACCTGCAACATGACCCTCATATTGTCAGAATTCGAAGTAATCATGACTACTGGGTTGCCACACTCTTAGATCCCCCAAACTTTTCGATCAGCCTTTTCATTTTAATAAAGACCAAAAAAATGGTCATTTTTGAAATTATAAGCATTAGCAGGTTATTAGAAACTGAAATCAAACAGTTTTCAACTCAAAACTTTATTCTAGGTGATGTTACATTTTCACATAGGACCCCTTGTTCGAAAGGAGCTTCTGAACTCTCTCGTCCATTGAATTTGTCAGGTTTTGGATGGTTTCTGCTTCAATTGTTTTGCATAAGGACAGAATACCCTCCCAGAGCTGTTGCTTAGATGTGAACTGCCTCCCGCCATCATAGACACTCCTTTTGATGATGCTCCAGAGGTTCTGAATGGGGTAGAGGTCAGGGGAGCATGGGGGTCACACCATAAGTTTGTCCCCTTTTATGCCCATATCAGCCAGAGATGCAGATGTTTTATGTGCAGCATGAGATGGTGCATTATCATGCAAAAAAATAATCTTGCTGTGAAATACATGGTTCTTCTTCTTGAACCATGGCAGGAAGTGCTGTTTGAGAAAATCGACATACATTATGGAGTTCATCTTTAGCGCCTTCAGGGATCTTAAAGGGGCCGACAATCTCTCTCCCAATGATTCCAGCCCAAAACATTACTCCACCTCCTCCTTGTTGGCGCTGTAGCCGTGTTTGCGTGGGGTGTCCATCAACCAGCCATCCTCCACTCCATCCATCTGGACCATCGAGCGCTTCACAGCACTCATCCATGAACAAAACAGTTTTGAAATCAGTCTTCATGTAATGTTTGGCCCAATGGAGCCATTTCTGCTTGTGTGAAGTGGATAGAGGACGTCGACAGGATGGCATATGCACAGCTGCAATCCTCTGAAGGACCCTGCATCTTGTTGTTCGGGGGACGTTGGAGGCACCAGCAGCTTCAAAAACTTGTCTGCTGCTATGACAAGGCTTTTTTGCCGCTGCTCTTTTAACCTGACGTAATTGCCTGTAGGAAAGAGTCCTCAATTTGCCCTTATCAGCACGCACACGTGTGTACTGTGAATCAGCTACATACTTCTTGATTGCCAAGACACTTCATCCTGATCATCGCACAATGTTGATTGTTGTCATGCCTTGACCTAAACACTCCACAATTTGTTGCTTCTCAGCAGCCGACACATCCTTTTTCTTTCCCATTTTGGCAGAAAATATAGGCTGCTTAATAATGTGAGGCAGCCTTCTTAAGTAGTCTTGCCTTTCATTGGACACACCTGCCAAACTAATTAGCACAGGTGTCTGCAATTGCTTACAGTGATATAAAGATCCCTGACACACATCACCATCAATGAGTTTAACTGACAAACAAACAAATTCTTCCCTTATCACTCCTAAAAACTTTTTGCATAATAATTTGGAACACAGTGTACATGTGCTTTTCCACAAAACACCAGTGGTTCACGTAGTGAATCTTACAGTTCTAACTTGCCAACCGTGGTCTGTATGGAGTTGTTCAATAAAGGGCCCAAAATTAAGATAACATAGATGGGAGAGGTCTCTATGAATAGGAATTCCTAAGTATTTGATACCCTGTGAGGGCCAGGCAAAGGGAAAGTTGGACTGGATGGAATCCTATATGGATTTGGGGAGGGAGACATCGAGGGCCTCAGACTTCGCTGCATTGATTTTAAAATTTGACCATGTAACAAAGTGATCTATTTCAGCCATAACAGCATGGATGGATATATGTGATTGAGTGATATATACATCATCATCAGCAAATAGAGAGCACTTGTACTCAGTGCCTCCCACCTCAATCCACCTAATATTGGGGTTATGGCGAATTGATGAGAGCAGGTGCTCCATCACTAGGATGTATAAGAGAGGGGACAGAGGACATCCCTGCCTTGTCCCATTGGTGATTGTGAAAGGTGATGAAAATGTTCTGATGCACCCCCTGGGCCTTGGGACACCCAGAGCCGGAACTTTTTGGTGGATGCTGGTGGTGGTAGTCTTCGTGGCGGCGACCCGGTTCCGTGGCTCAGGGTGGTCAAACCAGTGGCGGAACTATTTATGTGATTTTGATGTTTAAATGTCCGACTACGCCACCCGTGGATTGCGGTCAGAGTGAACCGCCGCTTCAGGGCAGACCGCTGAGGCTGGTGTTGTGGGTGCAGCAGAGCGTAGCATAACTCCCCACGGAAGGAGTATAGCCTCAGGGCAGTGTATGCGGAGGATGGGGGTGATGGTGCAGGGCAGCAGCAGTAACGACAGGGAGTCAGTGATGCAGTCCAGAGCCTTTACTCACAGTTCTTATTATCCAGACCACGTCTGCAGGTAACGGCTGCCCACGTCGTACTGTGCTCACCAGGTGAGGGGCTCAGACAACTCCCAGATAACTTTGGAGCGCTTCACAGGACCCCCTTTGTGTGTCCTTTGTCTGGCCTTTCTTACCAACCCTTCTGTCTGGCTGCCTCGGGCCTCCTCTTGGTAAACTTGGCGCCAGTTTCCCTGACCCTATGTGCTGCCCTCCTAGCGGGTGTAGCGAGGGGCTGCACCACATAAAATGTCACAGCCTCCGGTTTCTAGCTGAGGGTCGTTTCCTGCCTCCACTAGTTTCGGGGACCGGTCTCCCCCTTTGGCCTGACCCCTCCATGCAGTTGGATTCGGGCGTGCGGTGGCGACTCGCCCGTCCGCACCCCTGGGATTCCTTCGTTCCTCGTTCCTGGAGCCTTCTCCGCTCCTCTTCCTTCCTTCTCCCTCTTCCAGGCCTGGGCCTCTGTTACTAGGCCCGCCTCCGGAGCAGAGCTCATGCAGAGCCCCTGCTCCCTGCCACTTCTGCTCAGACTTCTCTGCACTGAACTAAGATGGTGCCCACCTTTTATACTCCCTTCTCAATGCACCCAGGAACTGCTTCCTCCCTGCTCCTGCACTAGAGGGTTCCCCTTCCTCAGTGTTCCCTCCCCCCACTCCAGCCAGGGACAGGGACTGTCGTGCCCATCTCAGGGGCATATTGGTCGCCCTGCCCCACGGCAATGTGGTGTAATGCATGCAGGTGTCGGGTCCTGATCCACACTCCATCCTTACCTGAGAGTGAGATATCACACCTCTGGGTGAGGTGCAATACCTCTGTAGCAACCGAGCCCTCAGGGTGCTACAGTTCCATTTATCTTCATCCTAGGTGACGTATTGCGATACAGGGCCGTGATTTTGGCTATAAAAGGGTCCCCTAGACCCCTACCCCAAGCTTTTTAAGAGAATCATATATGGCGTGCCAGGAGACTCTATGGAATGCTTTCTCAGCATCCAACGAGAGTATCTAATTACAAATTTTTGACTGCATCTATCCCAGGAAATACTTTGTGCCTAGTAGCAGTGTCTGCTAGTCAGCGGATTATCCCGGCTGTTAAGCAAGCTACACCACCTGTAGTTTGGACACTTAATTTTTTCAAAGGAAATGCTTCGGGACCACGGGATACTCAGTGAAGAGCATCACAAGGCACCCCAAGGCATAGGGGCTGGGACTGGCAGTAGGATGCCTTGCGGTGGACAGCCGAGCTCGAGATTTTTAACTGCAGCAGCTTTAGTGGACGCTACTAGAGCTGGAATTACGCGGCTGGTGGCATGAGACTTGCCCTCCAATAGATCCTTGTAAATGGATTTAAAGTGTATTCATTCAAATTAGAGAGACAATTTAAATTAAAAAGCTTAGAGCTGCCTCCACCACAGGGGGGCTCGATCGACCCACCAGCGGACATGCACCAGTATTGGCAGAGGGGGGCTGGCCGTCAGGGTTCACCGCGTCTCTGGCACAAACCCGGCGACACGGAGGTGGCACGGGCAGGAGCGGACTGGCCGTGTTGGTTTCTCACTTTTTGGATTTTCGAAGGGCATGACATGCCTATATCTGTGTCTCCCCCTCCTTTTACTCCTCCACCTCTTTTCTTTTCTCATGACTATATGTACTTGTCACTTTTCCATGTGTTAGTTGTGTCTTCTGAGCAGTTTGTCAGCTTTTGGACACCTTTGAAGGTGTTTTCTATGTGTTTCTATGTGTTTTTGTTTGCCTGCCATTGGTTTTAACGGTGTTCGAAGGTGTTCGACGAACAGTTCGACGAACAGTTCGGCGAACACATGGGTGTTCGACGAACCGAACCGAACTCGAACACTACGGGGGTGGCTCAACACTAGTGACAACACAACGCTTCTTCTTAATTATCCAGACATATAAATCAGAAGGCCAGGAGCCATACACCTATGTTTATCACCCAATAAAGAACACAAATTCAAAAGTCAACATAAAAATAGGTAGGATTAATATCACCCAAAACATACATACCGTATTTTTCGGACTATAAGACGCACGGGACCATAAGACGCACCTAGGTTTTAGAGGAGGAAAATAAAAAAATAAAAATTTAAGCTAAAAATGTGGTCATGATGCATTTTTAAGGGGGTGGGAGTCTTCTGCTGACACTGGTATAGGGGTAATGTCCCCCAATTCTGACAATATCCCCCATCCTGGTATATATGCCGCCCCCCTTTCTTTCATATGTGGTCCCCATTCCCATCATGGTATGCCTGGCATCCCTCTATCCTGGTATGCATGGCACCCCTCATCCTTATCCTGGTATGCATGGAACCCCTCATACCTATCCTGATATGCATGGCACCCATCATCCCTGTCCTGGTATGTATGGCACCCCTCATCCCTGTCCTGGTATGCATGGTACCCCTCATCCTTGTCCTGGCATGCATGGCACCCCTAATCCCTGTCCTGGTATGCATGGCACCCCTCATCCCTATCCTGGTATGCAAGGCTCCCCTCATCCCTGTCCTGGTATGCAGGCACCCCTAATCCCTATCCTGGTATTCATGGCACCCATCATCCCTATCCTGGTATGCATGGCACCCCTGATCCCTGTCCTGGTATGCATGGCACCCCTCATCCCTGTCCTGGTATGCAGGCACCCCTAATCCCTGTCCTCGTATGTATGGCAACCCTCATCCCTGTTCTGGTAAGCATGGCACCCCTCATCCCTGTCCTGGTATGCAGGCACCCCTAATCCCTATCCTGGTATGCATGGTACCCCTCATCCCTGTCCTGGTATGCATGGCACCCCTCATCCCTGTCCTGGTATGCATGGCATCCCTCATCCCTATCCTGGTTTGCAAGGCACCCCTCATCCCTATCCTGGTATGCATGGCACCCCTCATCCCTGTCCTGGTATGCTTGGCACCCCTAATCCCTGTCCTGGTATGCATGGCACCCCTAATCCCTGTCCTAGTAGGCATGGTCCCCCTAATCCCCATCAGGCTGCACATTAAAAAAATAAACACTCCTACTCACCTTTCTTCTCTCCTCCAGTGCTGCGTCCGGTCTGCCTGCACTGATCTCTCCATGAGAGCCGCACATGACGTCATTGCCATGCGTGGCTCACAAAGAGAGATCAGCTGCCGGAAGTCACTGCTCCCCACGCCGGGTCTGTGTACGCGGGGAGCAGTGACTTCACTCTCCTTCATAGCCGGCACACAGCAGAGCCGCGCTGCGGCTGCTGCTGCTGCCTGGCTGTCTCCTGTGCCCGCTCATTAAAGGGCATGAATATTCACCCTCTCCCCACACCCATGGGCATGTAGAGAGGTTGAATATTCATGCCCTTTAACAGCGGGCACAGGAGATAGCCAGAAGCAGCAGGAGCCGCAGCGCCGATACACTGTATACCGCTATTAAGGAGCAGGAATATTCACTGCTCCCCACGCCCCATGGGCGTGGGGAGCAGTGAATATTCATTTTCTTTAGCAGCGGGGACAGTGTAGGCTGCAGTAGGCGGCTGCTGCCTCCTGTTCCCCACTCCTCCACCGATACCGCTCCCCCCACACCCCACACATAAATATACACCCCCCAACATTCGAACCATAAGACGCACCCCCCATTTTCCTCCAAAATTTTGGAGGAAAAAAGTGCATGTTATGGTCCGAAAAATATGGTAATTGTCACAATATATCAATACAGCCTATAGCCCTAATTATTGCTGGCTGCAGTGGACATTCCACCAGGACACTCCTCAATAGTTAATTCCCATTAGAGACTTGGAGTCATAGTTCAAAAACCAAATATCAAACTTTATTAATGCATAATTTTAGACAGACATAGGGCAAAAAACATATACAGAAAAAATAAAACCAATCATAAAGTAGCCAGGACATGGGTCTTTATAGCTAGTGATTCAATTTGTACTTTGATGCATCTTGTACTTTGAAGCATCTCGTCATGCATCATTTGAGCCTGCACTGCTATACATGATTTGCTGCTATTGCACCAGCACTTTATTTAGCAGTGTTATGAATATACAGGTGCATCTCACTAAATTAGAATATCATCAAAAAGTTAATTTATTTCAGTTCTTCGATACAAAAAGTAAAACTCGTATATTATATAGAGTCAATACAGAGTGATCTATTTCAAATGTTTATTTCTGTTAATGTTGATGAGTATGGCTTACAGACAATGAAAACACAAAAGTCATTATATTAGTAAATTAGAATAATTAAAAAACACCTGCAATGGCTTTCCACGCGTTTAAACAGGTCCCTTAGACTGTTTCAGTAGGCTCCACAATCATGGGGAAGACTCCTGACTTGACAGATGTCCAGATGGCAGTCATTGACACACTAAGTAAATGCAAAGTAAATTTTGCATTTCATTTAAAAATCCAGGTCCCAGAGTCTGGAGGAAGAGTGGAGAGGCACACAGTCCAAGCAGCTTGAGGTCTAGTGTGAGGTTTCCACAATCAGTGATGGTTTGGGGAGCCATGTCATCTGCTGGTGTAGGTCCACTGTGTTTTATCAAGACCAAAGTTAGCACAGCCGTCTACCAGGAAATTTTAGAGCACTTCATGCTTCCCTCTACCGACAAGCTTTTTGGAGATGGAAATTTCATTCTCCATCAGGACTTGGAACCTGTCCACACTGCCAAAAGTAACAATACCTGGATTAAAAAACAACAGTATCACTGTGCTTGATTGGCCAGCACATGAGACGAGCTGAAGGCTGTTATCAAAGCAACCTGGGCTTCCATAACACCTTAGCAGTGCCACAGGCTTATCACCTCTATGCCACGCCACATTGATGCAGTAATTGATGAAAAAGGAGCCCCGATCAAGTATTGAGTGCATTTCAGTAGGCCAACATTCCGGATTTTACAATAATTTTTAAAGCTGTTGTTATAAAGTATTATAATTTACTGAGATAATGACTTTCATGTTTTCATTGGCTATAAGCCATGATCGTCATCATTAACAGAAATAAACACTTGAAATAGATCACTTTGTTTGTAATGACTCTATATAATATATGAGATTCACTTTTTGTACTGAAGAACTGAAATAAATTAACTTTTTGATTATATTCTAATTTAGTGAGATGCATCTGTATATGGATTTACTGCATAATTGTGACACGCAGAAGAAGTGCTGTTGCAGAGTGTGACATGCAGAAGTAGTGCTGTTGCTTTAAAAGCATTCAGCAACTATTAGCAGTAATACAAGCACATGAGACAGGAAGTGTTGTGCTCCAGAAGCATCCAGCAACTAGAGGGGTTAACACAGTCACAGGAGAAGGGGAGCATTTTAGCACTGCACCAGGGGAAATGTGGGAAAGTTGTTTACTGTCTGGCTGGAGCCAAAGAGTAAGGTGGTGTGTGTGTTCTGCATCTGATAGAAGCGTCCCTGCAAGTGAAAAGGATTCAAGTCAGGAGTGAAGCTAAGCACAGGTCAGGTAGAGTTCCTGAACTAGCAGTGCAGAGTATTGTCAAGCAGAAAGACAAGGACTGTAAGAAATGGTGTCACAGGGATCATCTCCCTCAGCAAATCCCCCCTTCCTCCATCTCACTGTGCTGTAAAGAATGCTGTGTTCACTAATGTGCCTTTGCATTAGAACTGTGCTGTCTTGTACTACTGGGAAGACTATGAACTGTTGTGATGCTACAGAAACTGTACTGTTTGTCATAAGACTTAACTTGCACTGGCTGTGCAGCTTCTTATTAAATGCTACTGTTCTACCATTTATGAGGACTCTTGTCAGCTGTGTCTGGTCAGCAAGTGAAACAACCTACGTGTCTGTGCCTGAGGGTCAATACTCCTGTGTGCCTGAGAGAAGCTGCAGCACATGGTCTATGTTTGTCCTGAGTAACGGATACCCCAGAATTCCAAAGAATTAATGTAACCTGTCTTGCCCCTATCTGAACCTAGCGGCGTGCGTGTAACATTGGTGGCCCGTAAGGTGAGTCCTGAGTAGAGATGAGCGTTGTTCGACTCGAACTGTTCGCCAATCTCAAATTCGAGCTGTTTTGGGCGGTGTTCGAGCTGTTCGGCGAACACGAACGATTTGAGAAAAATTCGGCTGTTCAAGGTTATGTTCGATAACTGTTCGTGCACCAAAATCATAACTGGATTTTTTCTCAGTAATGATGAAAATGAATGGTAATACGCAGTTTGAGTGTACAGCGGGGCGGGGGGAGGGGCAGGGTATGGATCTCTGCAGGAATAATGAAGATCTCCATTTTTTTTTTCTCTTTCCCGCATTTACAGTGGGGAGGTGCAATCTGTCAGCCTATCAGCAGCGCACACACGGAGCGAAGTGCTTTTTTTCACACAAGCAAGGGCATGTGTCATTGGCAGTGTATGTCACATGTCCTTGCCCTATAAGACCCAGCCATTTTCCCCGTCGCCATTTTCTCACTGCTGCAGCTGCGTGTTAGACGGCACCGCTGTTGCTGTGTGCGCTATACCTTGTTAATTTCAAGCCAATTTTCGCACAAATCTACAGATAGCTTGGGAGTAGGGAATAGTTGTGTTTGCAGTCCTTTTAAGGACTAGGTTACAGCATTTCCTACGACTTTTATCAGGCTGGTCTGTGCTCTTAAATAGATAGGTTGTGGGAGTAAAGACTAATTGTAATTGCAGTCCTTTTCAGGACTAAGTTACATCAGTTCCTATCAGTTTTTGCCAGGCAGGTCTGTGCCAGTGCTGTGCAAGTTTTTTTCACAGCATTTGGCTGAATCTAGCAAAGCTAATCCTTTTTGGCCTATTGCAGAGTGTGTTAGTCAGTGGAGTAGCCTATCTGTGTTGCAAGATACACCACCTGTGTATAGAATACCAATTTTTTTACTGCACCTAGTGAAGTAAAACCTTTTGGGCATAGCATCATTCTATTAGTCCATCTATACTAACCTCCATCAGGTTGCAAATTGAATATAATTTTTTTCTGCATCTAGCTCTGAGAAAATATTTGCCCTTCTAGCAGTGTGTGGGACTTGTTCTATTAGTCCATCTATACTGACCTCCATCAGGTTGCAAATTAAAAATATTTTTTTGTCTGCATCTACCTCTGAAAAAATATTTCGCCTTCTAGCAGTGTGTGGGACTTGGTCTATTAGTCCATCTATACTGACCTCCATCAGGTTGCAAATTGAATATAATTTTTTTCTGCATCTAGCTCTGAAAAAATCTTTTTCCTTCTAGCAGTGTGTGGGACTTGTTCTACTATTCCATCTATACTGACCTCCATCAGGTTGCAAATTCAAAAAATTTTTTTGTCTGCATCTAGCTCTGAAAAAATATTTGGCCTTCTAGCAGTGTGTGGGACTTGTTCTATTAGTCCATCTATACTGACCTCCATCAGGTTGCAAATTGAATATAATTTTTTTCTGCATCTAGCTCTGAAAAAATATTTGGGCTTCTAGCAGTGTGTGGGACTTGTTCTATTAGTCCATCTATACTGACCTCCATCAGCTTGAAAATTGAATATAATATTTTTCTGCATCTAGCTCTGAAAAAATATTTGGCCTTCTAGCAGTGTGTGGGACTTGTTCTATTAGTCCATCTATACAGACCTCCATCAGGTTGCAAACTGAATATAATTTTTTTCTGCATCTACCTCTGAAAAAATATTTGGGCTTCTAGCTGTGTGTGGGACTTGTTCTATTAGTCCATCTATACTGACCTCCATCAGGTTGCAAATTGAATATAAATTTTTTCTGCATCTAGCTCTGAAAAAATATTTGGGCTTCAAGCATTGTGTGGGACTTGGTCTATTAGTCCATCTATACTGACCTCCATCAGGTTGCAAACTGAATATAATTTTTTTCTGCATCTAGCTCTGAAAAAATATTTGTCCTTCTAGCAGTGTGTGGGACTTGGTCTATTAGTCCATCTATACTGACCTCCATCAGGTTGCAAATTCAAAATAATTTTTTGTCTGCATCTAGCTCTGAAAAAATATTTGGCCTTCTAGCAGTGTGTGGGACTTGGTCTATTAGTCCATCTATACTGACCTCCACCAGATTGCAAATTGAATATATTTTTTTTCTGCATCTAGCTCTGAAAAAATATTTGTCCTTCTAGCAGTGTGTGGGACTTGTTCTACTAGTCCATCTATACTGACCTCCATCAGGTTGCAAATTCAAAATAATTTTTTGTCTGCATCGAGCTCTGAAAAAATATTTGGCCTTCTAGCAGTGTGTGGGACTTGTTCTATTAGTCCATCTATACTGACCTCCATCAGGTTGCAAACTGAATATAATTTTTTTCTGCATCTACCTCTGAAAAAATATTTGGGCTTCTAGCTGTGTGTGGGACTTGTTCTATTAGTCCATCTATACTGACCTCCATCAGATTGCAAATTGAATATAATTTTTTTTCTGCATCTAGCTCTGAAAAAATATTTGGGCTTCTAGCAGTGTGTGGGACTTGGTCTATTAGTCCATCTATACTGACCTCCATCAGGTTGCAAATTGAATATAATATTTTTCTGCATCTAGCTCTGAAAAAATATTTGGCCTTCTAGCAGTGTGTGGGACTTGTTCTATTAGTCCATCCATACTGACCTCCATCAGGTTGCAAACTGAATATAATTTTTTTCTGCATCTACCTCTGAAAAAATATTTGGGCTTCTAGCTGTGTGTGGGACTTGTTCTATTAGTCCATCTATACTGACCTCCATCAGGTTGCAAATTGAATATAATTTTTTTCTGCATCTAACCCAGCCAATAGTTTTGGCCTAATACCACAGTTTGGCCACTCAGCTCTGCTCGGTTTCCATCCATTGTTTTTTTGTGCAAACAAATCCAGAATTGTGAATTTGTTAACCACCAAAATGAGTGGAAAAAGGCCTGCTGCTGGTGGAAAGGGGAATAGGTGTGTTGGGAAGGGGAAAAAAGTTTGCGTCTGTGGGGTAGGTGTTAAAGCAACAGTAACATCTGCAGAAGAAAGACCATCTTCCAGCCAAACTAAAATGTGTACTTCTTTTAGCGGACAATGTGATAAGATCCCTTTCTTACGGCCACGCCAATCGCTACAAATTCCTGATGAGGCACAAAAACAGCAGGTGCTTCAACGGATATCAAGTGTTCCTTTAAGTGGGCTCTCCTCCACATCAACTTCAACATCACAAATACTCCAGTCCTCAAAGGTGTCACCCCAATCGCACTTGCTTCCTCACAGCTCCCAAATCTCCAGCTGCCCGTCTGAGTATGAGGTAGAACAGATGGTTGAGTCTGCAGAGCTGTTTACTCATACTATAGCCTGGGAATCAGAGGTCGGCTCCAGCTCTTCTGTGAATCCAGACGAGGAAATGATCTCCACTGATGCACAGAATCTTTATGTGTCGGATCCAGGACCAGACGCTGAAGGTTCTGACCATAATGTAGACCCTCATTCCCAAACTGTAACTCCTGTTGGTGGAGACAATGAGGAAGACGATGATGAGACTCAAATACCTGATGGGAGAGACAACTTTAGTTTTTTGTCAGGGCAGGAACAGGTTGGCTCTGAGGACGACGGGTGTGATAACGCACAGGGTGATGATGATGAGGTTGGAGATCCCACTTACTGTCAACCCACAGTCAGCCAAGAGATGAGGTCAGCAGAGGAGGTGGAGGAGAATGCTAGTGACGACGAGGTCAGGTTGCGCCTTCCTGGACAGAGACGTAGTCCTGGAAGAACGTCAACAACTGCATCCTCAAACACAACTCTGCCTCTCACCACAAGTCGTGGTGGCTCTTCAGGTCGCATGGGTGCTAAGCCTTGCATAGCCTGCACATTTTTTCAGATCGATAAAGATGACCCAACTCGTGTTATCTGTAACATTTGTCAGCAAAAGCTAAGTAGAGGCCAAAAAATACATAGTTTGAGTACTTCATGCATGAACCGGCACATGGACATGAAGCATAAGTTGCAGTGGGAAGCTCACTGTGCTACAATGCGGCCTAGCCGGCCGGGCCAACCTCCGTCTGCTATATCTTGTGCATCCGCGGCCTCTTCATCCTCTGTGACTGGGGGGACAGCAGTCACACATGTTTTGGGGCGCAGACCTGCCACCTCTTTACCTGCAACAGCCAGCGTGATTGGCAGGTCATCATTTTCTTTGGAGGTGGTAACACCAGCTGGTCTTGAGCGCTGTCCGACATCGATAGCACCACCTTTGGATCAAGGCAACCTAACATGTCCGCCTGCATCTTCCTCACAGACCGGCAGTTTGCCGGGGACACCCTTATCAACCCTGTCTAAGCACAATAGCCAGCCCTCGGTCCCTCAGATGTGGACAAGTAAAAGACCATTTCCTCCTAGCCATGAGAAAGCTAAGAGGTTGAATTTCACCATCTGCAAGCTCTTGGCTACAGAAATGCTGCCTTTCTGTCTGGTGGACACAGAGGATTTTCGAGACCTTATGTCCGTCGCAGTGCCCCAGTACCAGATGCCCAGTCGGCACTACTTCTCAGAGAAAGGTGTGCCTGCGCTCCACCAGCATGTCGCTCACAACATCACCGCTTCTTTGAGAAACTCTGTGTGTGACAGGGTGCATTTCACCACAGACAGTTGGACGAGTAGGCATGGACAGGGGCGTTACATGTCGCTGACTGGGCACTGGGTAACTATGGTGACAGCAGGACAAGGAGCTGCTGTCCAAGTCTTGCCGTCCCCACGAGTTGTGCATCAATCCTCTTTATCTCAAAGTTCCTTCACTGCTTCTGCCTCCTCAACCTCCTCTCGGTCCTCCACCTGCACCCAAATCCTGTCTGGTCATGCCACAAGCTTTCTAACTGTGCAGAAGGGATCCTGCACACCTCCTTACTATGCTGGCAGTAGGGCTCAACGTCATCAGGCGGTTTTTACTTTGAAATGTCTTGGAAATGTGAGTCACACAGCTGAGGAGTTGTGGTCAGCTCTGGAGAACCAATTTCATGAATGGTTGTCTCCACTGGACCTGAAACCAGGGAAGGCCGTGTGCGACAATGCTGCAAACCTGGGTGCAGCCCTTCGCTGGGGCAATGTCACACACGTGCCTTGTATGGCTCACGTGTTGAACCTGGCTGTCCAGCAATTTTTAGCCCACTATCCCGGACTAGATGGCCTTCTGCAGAGGGCACGGTCGCTGTGTGCTCACTTCCGCCATTCGTATCCCGCAGCTCAGCGACTTACATCTCTACAGAAGTCGTTGGGCCTGCCACTTCACCGGCTAAAATGCGATGTGCCTACCCGGTGGAATTCAACTCTGCACATGTTGCAGCGACTGTGTCAAACACCGACAAGCCCTGGTGCAATACGTTCTGACGTATAGCCTGGGCAAACGAGATCCAGAGGTGGGGCAAATCACGCTGGAGGAGTGGTCTCAGATCAGGGACCTATGCACCCTTCTGCACAGTTTTGAAATGGCGACGAAGATGTTTAGTGCTGACGATGCCATTAACAGCATGACTATTCCGGTGATTTACATGCTGGAGCACATGTTAAACAGAATTCGGAGTCAGGTGGTGGCACAAGAGGAGGTGGAAGAAGTAGAGGAGGAGGAGTTGTATGCGGAAGGGCTAACATCTGCAAGGTCCAGACGGTCGGCAGCACCAAGGCGGCAGGCATGTGAGGGTGGGGGAGATGGTTTTACCAGGGCACATGGTAGCAGCCAAACTAGTGAGGAAGGTGCAGGAGCCCAGGAAGAAGTGGAGGACGAACTGATGGAAGACTCATCAGATGAGGGAGACCTTGATCACATTTCTGCTGTGCGAGGTTGGGGGGAGAGGACAGAGGAAGGAAGCATGATTGTTACCTTGCCACCAACACAACAGGGACTTGGTGCTCCTGGATGCGCAACACACATGAGTGCCTTCTTGCTGCACTACCTGCAACATGACCCTCGAATTGTGAGAATTAGAAATAATCCTGACTACTGGGTTGCCACACTGTTAGATCCCCGGTACAAAAGTAAATTTGCAGAAATTATTCCTGCCATAGAAAGGGATGCACGCATGCAGGAGTATCAGCAGAGACTGTTGCAGAATCTTACATGTGCTTTTCCACAAAACACCAGTGGTGCACGTACTGAATCTCACAGTTCCAACTTGCCAACCGTGGGACCGTCGAGTGTTCAGCACTCAAACCGTAACAGAAGCACAGTATCTGCTGGTAACATCAATTTTGCGGAATCATTTCACCACTTTTTTAGCCCATCCTTTGCAAGGCCACAGGAGACAAGAAGTCTGACACATAGTCAACGCCTAGAGACGATGGTACAGGAGTATCTCCAAGTAAACATTGAAGCCATGACTGTGTCAATGGACCCTTGCTCTTTTTGGGCTTCCTATCTGGATAAATGGCCGGAGCTAGCCACTTACGCCTTGGAGATCTTGTCATGCCCCGCAGCCAGCGTTCTGTCTGAACGTGTGTTCAGCGCTGCTGGTGGTGTGCTGAAAGATAAGCGCACGCGGCTCTCCAATGATAATGTAGACAGACTCACGTTTATAAAGATAAACAAATCATGGATCCGAAATGACTTTTGCACCCCTGTGTCATCCTGGGGAGAGTAAAAGCTTGATGATTGGTTAAAATCGCATCAGCAACCATTTTAAGCTTTCAAATTACTTATCATGTTTATCTGTATCTTGGCTGGAAAATAATTTGGGCTTTATAGCAGTGTGCAGTACTGATTCTATTAGTCCATCTATACTAAGCTCCACCAGATTTAAAATTAATAATAATTTTTAGCTGCATCTAGCCCGGAAAATAATTTTGTGGCTCCGAGATGCGCAAGACACATAAGTGCCTTCTTGCTGCACTACCTGCAACATGACCCTCAGATTGTCAGAATTCGAAGTAATCCTGACTACTGGGTTGCCACACTCTTAGATCCCCCACACTCTTCGATCAACCTTTTCATTTTAATAAAGACCAAAAAATTGGTGATTTTTGAAATTATAAGCATTAGCAGCTTATTAGAAACTGAAATCAAACAGTTTTCAACTCAAAACTTTATTCTAGGTGATGTTACATTTGAACATAGGACCCCTTGTTCGAAAGGAGCTACTGAACTCTCTCGTCCATTGAATTTGTCTGGTTTTGGATTGTTTCTGCTTCAATTGTTTTGCATGAGGACAGAATACCCTCCCAGAGCTGATTCTTAGATGTGAACTGCCTCCCGCTATCATAGACACTCCTTTTGATGATGCTCCAGAGGTTCTGAATGGGGTAGAGGTCAGGGGAGCATGGGGGTCACACCATAAGTGTGTCCCCTTTTATGCCCATATCAGCCAGAGATGCAGATGTGTTATGTTCAGCATGAGACGGTGCATTATCATGCATAAAAATGATCTTGCTGTGGAATACATGGTTCTTCTTCTTGAACCATGGCAGGAAGTGCTGTTTGAGAAGCTCCACATACATTATGGAGTTCATCTTTACCCCTTCAGGGATCCTAAAGGGGCCGACAATCTCTCTCCCCATGATTCCAGCCCAAAACATTACTCCACCTCCTCCTTGTTGGAGCTGTAGCCGTGTTTGCGTGGGGTGTCCATCAACCAGCCATCCTCCACTCCATCCATCTGGACCATCGAGCGTTGCACGGCACTCATCCGTGAACAAAACAGTTTTGAAATCAGTCTTCATGTAATGTTTGGCCCACTGGAACCGTTTCTGCTTGTGTGAAGTGGATAGAGGAGGTCGACAGGATGGCGCATGCACAGCTGCAAACCTCTGAAGGACCCTGCATCTTGTTGTTCGGGGGACGTTGGAGGCACCAGCAGCTTCAAAAACTTGTCTGCTGCCTTGACGAGGCTTTTTTGCCGCTGCTCTTTTAACCTGACGTAATTGCCTGTAGGAAAGAGTCCTCAATTTGCCCTTATCAGCACGCACACTACTGTGAATCAGCTATATACTTCTTGATTGCCAAGACACTTCATCCTGATCATCGCACAATGTTGATTGCAGTCATGCCTTGACCTAAACACTCCACAATTTGTTGCTTCTCAGCAGCCGACACATCCTTTTTCTTTCCCATTTTGGCAGAAAATGTAGGCTGCTTAATAACGTGGGACAGCTTCTTAAGTAGTCTTGCCTTTCATTGGACACACCTGCCAAACTAATTAGCACAGGTGTCTGCAATTGCTTACAGTGATATAAAGAGCCCTGACACACATCACCATCAATGAGTTTATCTGACAAACAAACAAATTCTTCCCTTATCACTCCTAAACACTTTTTGCATAATAATTTGGAACACAGTGTACATGTGCTTTTCCACAAAACACCAGAGGTTCACGTAGTGAATCTTACAGTTCTAACTTGCCAACCGTGGTCTGTATGGAGTTGTTCAATAAAGGGCCCAAAATTAAGATAACATAGATGGGAGAGGTCTCTATGAATAGGAATTCCTAAGTATTTGATACCCTGTGAGGGCCAGGCAAAGGGAAAGTTGGACTGGATGGAATCCTGTATGGATTTGGGGACGGAGACATCGATGGCCTCAGACTTCGCTGCATTGATTTTAAAATTTGACCATGTAACAAAGTGATCTATTTCAGCCATAGCAGCAGGGATGGATATATGTAATTGAGTGATATATACTAGGACATCATCAGCAAATAGAGAGCACTTGTACTCGGTGCCTCCCACCTCAATCCACCTAATATTGGGGTTATGGCGAATTGATGAGAGCAGGTGCTCCGTCACTAGGATGTATAAGAGAGGGGACAAAGGACATCCTTGCCTTGTCCCATTGGTGATTATGAAAGGTGATGAAAATGTTCTGACGCGGCCCCTGGGCCTTGGGACACCCGGAGCCGGACGCTTTTTGGTGGATGCTGGTGGTTGTAGTGTCCGTGGTGGCGACCCGGTTCCGTGGCTCAGGGCGGTCAAACCAGTGGCGGAACTATTTATGTGGTTTTGATGTTTAAATGTCCGACTACGCCACCCGTGGATTGCGGTCAGAGTGAACCGCCGCTGCAGGGCAGACCGCTGAGGCTGGTGTTGTGGGTGCAACAGAGCGTAGCATAACTCCCCACGGGAGGAGTATAGCCTCAGGGCAGTGTATGCGGAGGATGGGGGTGATGGTGCAGGGCAGCAGCAGTAACGACACGGAGTCAGTAATGCAGTCCAGGGCCTTTACTCACAGTTCTTATTATCCAAAACACGTCTGCAAGTAATGGCTGCCCACGTCGTACTGTGCTCACCAGGTGAGCGGCTCAGACAACTCCCAGATAACTTTGGAGCGCTTCACAGGACCCCCTTTGTGTGTCCTTTGTCTGGCCTTTCTTACCAACCCTTCTGTCCGGCTGCCTCGGTCCTCCTCTTGGTAAACTTGGCGCCAGTTTCCCTGACCCTATGTGGTGCCTTCCTAGCGGGTGTAGCGAGGGGCTACGCCACATAAAATGTCACAGCCTCCGGTTTCTAGCTCAGGGTCGTTTCCCGCCTCCACTAGTTTCGGGGACCGGTCTCCCCCTTTGGCCTGACCCCTCTACGCAGGTGGATTTGGGCATGCGGTGCGACTCGCCCGTCCGCACCCCTGGGATCCCTTCGTTCCTCGTTCCTGGAGCCTTCTCCGCTCCTCTTCCTTCCTTCTCCCTCTTCCAGGCCTGGGCCTCTGTTACTAGGCCCGCCTCCGGAGCAGAGCTAATGCAGACCCCCTGCTCCCTGTCACTTCTGCTCAGACTTCTCTGCACTGAACTAAGATGGTGCCCACCTTTTTTACTCCCTTCTCAATGCACCCAGGAACTGCTTCCTCCCTGCTCCTGCACTACAGGGTTCCCCTTCCTCTGTGTTCCCTCCCCCCACTCCAGCCAGGGACAGGGACTGTTGTGCCCATCTCAGGGGCATATTGGTCGCCCTGCCCCACGGCAATGTGGTGTAATGCATGCAGGTGTCGGGTCATGATCCACACTCCATCCTTACCTGAGAGTGTGATATCACACCTCTGGGTGAGGTGCAATACCTCTGTAGCAACCGAGCCCTCAGTGCTCTACAGTTCCATTTATCTTCAGCCTAGGTGACGTATTGCGATACAGGGCCGTGATTTTGGCTATAAAAGGGTCCCCTAGACCCCTATCCCAAACTTTTTAAGAGAATAATATATGGCGTGCCAGGAGACTCTATGGAATGCTTTCTCAGAATCCAACGAGAGTATCTAATTACAAATTTTTAACTGCATCGAGCCCAGGAAATACTTTGTGCCTAGTAGCAGTGTCTGCTAGTCAGCGGATTATCCCGGCTGTTAAGCAAGCTACACCACCTGTAGTTTGGACACTTAATTTTTTCAAAGGAAATGCTTCGGGACCACGGGATACTCAGTGAAGAGCATCAGGAGGCACCCCAAGGCATAGGGGCTGGGACTGGCAGTAGGATACCTTGCGGTGGACAGCCGAGCTCGATCCTTATAAAAGCTTTTTAACTGCAGAAGCTTTAGTGGACGCTACTGGAGCTGGAATTACGCGGCTGCTGGCATGAGACTTGCCCTCCAATAGATCCTTGTAAATGGATTTAAAGTGTATTCATTCAAATTAGAGAGACAATTTAAATTAAAAAGCTTAGAGCTGCCTCCACCACAGGGGGGCTCGCTCGACCCACCAGCGGACAGGCACCAGTATTGGGAGAGGGGGGCTGGCCGTCAGGGTTCACCGCGTCTCTGGCACAAACCCGGCGACACGGAGGTGGCACGGGCAGGAGCGGACTGGCTGTGTCGGCTTCTCACTTTTTGGATTTTAGAAGGGCATGACATGCCTATATCTGTGTCTCCCCCTCCTTTTACTCCTCCACCTCTTTTCTTTTCTCATGACTATATGTACTTGTCACTTTTCCATGTGTTAGTTATGTCTTCTGAGCAGTTTGTCAGCTTTTGGACACCTTTGAAGGTGTTTTCTATGTGTTTCTATGTGTTTTTGTTTGCCTGCCATTGGTTTTAATGGTGTTCGAAGGTGTTCGACGAACAGTTCGGCGAACACACGGGTGTTCGACGAACCGAACCGAACTCGAACACTATGGGGGTGGCTCAACACTAGTCCTGAGAGCAGCACAGCACCTCAACTCAACACTTCTACACCAGTTAAAGTGGACCAGGCCCTAAAGAAATCTCACTAGCAGTAATGGATGTGGAAATACAAATGGACAGAATTAGTGATCTGCTTCTTCAGTTAACTTGTAAAGAATTGAAAACAGTAGCAGAACATAAAAAGATGTCAGAAGAACAGATTTCTAAAGCACACAACCACAGGCAACTGTTACTTGCCATTAATGCAAAAATGGATGAGCGTGGGGAGAAAGAAACTGAAGACATCATAGGGACATTCCTCCTGGAACTAACACAGTTTCTAACCAGGTTGAAGTTGGAGGATGGAGGGGAGGCAGCAATTTCCAAAAGTGGGAATCTCCGTCCACAGATTGAACTACATTAATTGAAAGAACAATTCAAAGCCCTAACAACAGCCCTTCAGGAATCGACCAAAAACTCTGAACGGGTGACAGACTCAGACAGGACCTTTAACCTGCACGGGTTAAATAAATCAGGGAGACAGTCCTCTTCAACACCAAAAAAATCCAAAAGGAAAGAATTCAATATCCTGGGACAGATTGAAGAGTGTGAACAGAAAGAGAGACTGTCTTATATGAACTTGTTGCACCAGATCGATGCAGACTTACAGAAAGGCTACCAGCCAGATGACATTGTTGAGGGGGTGGTGAAAGTGATCACCCCTGGACTGAACCTCCGTAGTATGTTTGAAATGAAGAGTCAACTGACCTTGCAATAGTTGAAGATGATTTTAAAAGGGCACTATAAAGAAGAAAGTACTTCAGAATTGTTCCACCGACTCATTAACCTCTCACAGAAAAATAATGAATCACCCAAAGTTTCTTGTTCAGAGCAATTCAACTGAAGCATAGACTGTTGTTTGCATCCAGAGATGTGGAAGCAGAAGAGAAGTTTGATGCTGGACTAGTCCAGAAGAAGTTCTTGAGATCATTGGGAACGGGGTTAATCAGCAAAGACATCAAGTTGCAGCTGAAACAGTACCTAGAAGATCCTGGCATTCTGGATGAAGTCCTAATTGAAAACATGAATGAGAAAGCTAGTTTGGAGTCAGAGAGCAAACAGAAGTTAAAGAAAGGCTCTGCTCCTAAAATCACCAAACTGAGTCAACTGAAGTTGGAGACCCCCAGTGGCCAGTCCAAATATCATGGAGACCCTCCTGTGCCACCTCCGAGAGGGAACCTTAAATCACCAACAAAAGAGAGAACCGCCAGTGCTGACTGGGAGGAAGTAAAAGGAGAACTTTGAGCCGAGTTGATTGAGGTGAAAAAGTTGATTCGTTCCAGGCCAGAACTTGTATCCTTTGGACCCAGGAGTGGGTTCCAAAACAGAAGATACCCAGCTTGAGAAGTGTGCCGTTCATCAAATCAGAGTACGGTGTGTGTCCACTGTCTAAGATGTGGTGAGGAAGGGCATTATGCCAAGAAATGCCAATGGTCACGGTCGTTTGGGTTAAAAAACAGGAGGTTGCCAGTGTGGGGCGACTGTTAACCATTACACGGAGGAGGCTGCGGAAGCAAATCCAAATCTCACCAAACCCCAGAACGGCGCCTGAGGTAAAATGGCTGTGTCAGTGTAGCATTAGCGTCTCTGCCTCCTGCCTGACTGAGATGCCGATCTACTCACCGCTGCTGCTCCAGTCTGGCGTTTCCTGCTCCTCCTCCTGTCCCCTTTGCAGTGTCTGACCGAGGTGAGCGCACCACTCTTGGATCCCCGGCCTCTGTTCTTAAAAGGGATGCACGTGCCATCCTAAAAGTCCCCAGCCAATGGCTGTAGGGCTGCTCCTACGTTAGGCACCTCCTCCATAATGGAGGTGCCTGTGCAAAGTTGTTGTTTGTGTGTTTACACTCTCTCCAGCCTTCAGGTTCCCATGCCCGCCAACCTGTCTATCAGCTGTGCCCGCCAGACTGTCTATAAGCCATGCCCGCCTGCTTGTCTATCCGCCGTGCCCACCTGCTTGTCTACCCGCATCACCTGCCTGTCTTCCAGCCGTGCCCACCTGCCTGTCTACCAGCCATGCCCACCAGCCTGTCTATCAGCCGTGCCTGTCTATTAGTGGTGCCCGCCTTAGTGTCTATATGCCGTGCCCACCAGCTTGTCTGCCCACATCACCTGCTTGTCTTCCAGCTGTGCTCATCAGCTGTGCCTGTCGGCTTCGGCCATCAGTCCCGTGGAAGTCGCCTGCTCTCACACGAGGTCGGTTCCAGAGTGGCACCTGGTTCAACTTCCTGGTCCCTCCTTGGTGAGTCGACTAAGCCACCCTGTGGCCAGGGTCGGTCCACGTAGGCACTTAGTTACACCCCTCTTGTTCCTCCTTGTATCACAGCACAAAGGTTTCACCACCCGGATCCGTAACAGTCAGTACTATCCCCAAGTGTGTTCCCGTTTACAACATCTGCTAGAGAGACAGGGGCATCAGTTACTTAATGTCCAGTGTGGAGGTCAAACGGTGTACTCCTGGGAGGAGGATTCCTTGGTCAGTAAAGATAGCCCCATCAGCCTAATCGGTGAAAGGTGCTTTATACAGTGCCAGTTAGATGGACTCCTGATAAAAGCACTGTGGGACACAGGAGCCCAAGTGAGCCTTTTAAATGAAGAATGGAGAAGGCGCTACCTGCTACATACCTGCCTTCAGTCGCTAAAAGAACTCTTAGGACCAGTGGAACTCCACGGCAAAGCTGTCAACCAAACCGAAATCCCTTTCATAGGCTGGGTGGATGTGACTTTCCAACTGAGGGCCACGAAGAACAGCAACACCATTGAGCTTTTGATACCATTCCTCGTGACCAGTGATCAGAACATGGCAGAAGATCCTATCCTGGTTTATAATGTAATCAGTGAGGTCATCACGAAACACAAGTCAGGGACGCTGGTGGTGAATGCAATTGCCACATCACTTGCCGTACCCAACGCCGTGGCAAAAAATGTGATTCATAGAGTAAAGAAAGCACAGAATACAATGGACCTAAAAGAATTCAAGGTAGGCTGGCGCCCAACCATCATCCCTGCAAACTAAATCGTGGGGGTGAGGTATGGAGTCCGGGTAGAACCGGAAACAAAAGTCCAGAAAAGACTGTTCGTGCCAAAAGACTCCTCAGAACTTCTGGAAGGCCTAGTTCAAGGTGAGACTATGCTTACAATTCCTACTGGTGGGTTTGTTCGAGTGACAGTACCTGTGATGAATACTGCGAAACACAAAATTAGACTGCATCCAAAGACTGTGTTAGGTCACATTGAAATCGTTAAAATGGTATATTCAGCCAGTGTGAGACCCACCCATGAGTCTACCATGAATTCAGTCTCCCAACCAAGGAAGAGGAGTTGCCCAGGGGAGGAAATTGCATGACCCACCTCAGGGCCCTGGGATCCCCCGGTACCCCTGGAACATTTGTGTGCTGAAGATCGAGCAGTAGCAAAACAGATGCTGAGAGAAGAGTGTCATGCATTCTCCAAAGATGATGTAGGCTGTATCCCATCATTACAGTTGAAAATGAATTTGAAAGACACGACCCCAGTAACCAGAAGTTACATGTCTGTGCGAAACCATTACACCGTGAAGTGAAAGAGTATTTACAAGACCTAATCAACAGAGGAGGTTGGTTCCAAAAGTCAAAGTCATCTTATTCCTCTCCTATTGTTTGTGCAAGAAAGAAGGACGGTACGTTTAGACTCTGCTGTGATTACCGGGAACTAAACCGAAAGTCAGAACCTGATTGGCACCCAATACCAAAGATTCAAGATATGCTGCATAGCCTATCAGGAAGTGCCTGGTTCTCTGTCCTTGATCAGTTTAAGGCATACCACCAACGGTTTGTCGAAGAGTCCAGTAGACCCTTGACAGCATTCATCACACTGTGGGGATTATATGAGTGGATCCACATATCGTTTGGGCTCAGTTGAGCTCCAGCAGAAATCCAGAGGAGCATGGAGTCATGTTTAGAAGGATTGAGGGACGATATCTGCCAGCCGTACTTAGATGACAATGTGGTACACAGCAAAACCTTCCGGGAGCATGTTGAACAAATGAGAACCATATTACAATTGTATCAACAACACAGAGTTAAGTCAACCCCAAGGAAGTGTGAACTGTTCAAAAGGCAAGTCCGATTTTTAGGGAAAATTGTGTCCGGAGAAGGATATACCAAGGACCCAGCAGAAATCGCTCCCGTACTGGCCTTAAAAGACAAGCGGCCCTCTACCGTCATGTAGTTGAGGCAGATATTAGGATTCCTCTCCTACTATCGTACTTACATTCGGAACTTCTCCAGGATTGCCGCCCCACAATACCTCCTCTTTGGGGGAACGACAGAGACAACAACACCCACAGGGAAAAACAAGAACGCAGGTAGGACCTGGCTTAATGAAACAATGCCATTTTGTCCCAACAGCCCATTCTCTGGACAGCAGACTACAAGGAGGTATTGGAAGAACTAGTAGACTACCTCGTAAAACTACCCATCTTGGGATATCCTGATTTCAATTTACCATTTGTACTTCATTGTGACGCTTCTCAAGTAAGACTGGGAGCAGCCCTGTATCAGCATGAAGATGGAAAATTGAGAGTCATCGGTTACGGTTCTAGAACATTGGCAGATGCCGAGAAGAATTACAGTAACATCTACATTCCGGAAAATTGGAGTTCCTGGCAATGAAATTGGCTATCTGAGAACAATTTAGAGATTATTTCTTCTACAGCAAAGAGTTTGAGGTATACACTGGCAACAACCCTTTGACCTATGTCCTTAATACAGCCAAACTGAATCCAACAGGTCAGAGATGGGTCGCTGAACTTGCTGACTTCAAATTTCAGCATCAATTACAGGCCAGGAAAATGCAATGCGGATGCTGACAGATTGTAAAGAATGCCACTAGAGCCTGAGGAGTTCATACAAGAATGCTCAGAGGAAGTCAGTCTGGAAGCAATTGAGAGCACTACCCAAGCAGTACAAGCTTATCAGGAGGAAGACACACTATTGTGGTGTCCGTTGACGGTGGAAACCACCTTAAAAGAGAGAAAACAAGATCGCCAATGGTCTATTCAACAACTACCAAAAGGGAAAATCCATAGAGCGCAACGGGAAGATCAGATAATTGGTAGAATACTACTTTATGTGGACCAAAATCGGTTTCCAAGCAAACGAGAGAGGGACAATGAGTCACCAGCAGTATTTGTTTTAATTAAAGAATGAACGAAGCTCTACCTAAGTGAAGATGGTATCCTGTATCGTAAAGGAGGACAAAACCGGCAGTTGGTACTACCCGGAGTATTTCGTAGGTTGGTCTTTAAAGAACTCCATGAAAATATGGAACACCTGGGAGAGGAAACGACAACTAACTTGATCCGTGAATGTTTCTTCTGGCCGTACATGCAGAGAGATATTGAGAGGTACGTGACCAGGGAGTCTTGGTGTCTGAAAGATAGACGTCCCAACACATCAACCCGGGCACCTATGGGCAACATCCAAACTATGTATCCGTTTGAGATGGCTTTAATAGACTATCTACATCTCGAGACATGCAAGGGTGGTTACGAATACATCTTGGTGGTGATAGACAATTTCACTCGATTTGCTCAAGCATATGCCACCACCAATAAATCAGGTCGAACATCGGCAGAGAAGATCTTCAATGATTTTGCTTTGAGGTTTGGGTTCACTACGAGGTTACACCATGACCAAGGAAGAGAATTTGAGAACCAGCTCTTTGCCAAGCTAGGAACGTACTGTAGAATTCAGAGGTCCCAAACAACACCCTATCACCCAGAGGGTAATGGACAAGTGGAACGTTTTAACCAGACATTATTGTCGATGTTGCGCACTTTAACAGCTGATGAGAAGAAAGACTGGAAGAGTTCTCTGTAAAAAGTGGTATATGCCTATAACCTTACAAAGAGCGATGCAATGGGTTACTCACCCTTTTTCCTATTGTATGGACGATTGCCAAGACTGCCAATCGACATCATGTTTGATACTCCGGTGTCAGAGACTTACAGAACGTATCCGGAGTACGTTCGGAAATGGAAGGAAGGGATGGCAGAGGAATACAACATAGCGAGGACAGAGCAAGAGTAAGGAGTACTATGATCGAAAATGTTATGGAGCAGAATTGGCAACGGGAAGCCGGGTGCTAGTCAAGTACATACATGCGAAAGGCGGTCCAGGAAAACTTTGTTCGTACTGGGAAGACAAGGTGTATGTGGACGTAAGGAGGAAAGCTGATGACAGCGCAGTGTATGAAATCTGATTGGAAAAGGGAGTCAAGAAAACCAGAATAGTCCATCAGAATTTACTACTACCCTGTCATTATCTCCCACCTCAACAAGACTTCCCAGAAGTAGACTGACCGTCCGAGATCGACTAAGAAACCACCACAGACTGAAGCTCCTGAGGTGGATAGTGACCTTGAAAGTTCCGAAGGAGAAGAAAACACCATTGTATTTCTCGGACCGACAAGGAGAGGGATGAACCATCCTCAGGAGAGTGAACTAAGTCCTGAGGCTCCAGAGTTTGTACCAAGGAATACAGATGAAGTCCACTTCAGATCTGATGATCGAACACCGGTCCTTGAAGAGACTGTTCGACACTCAGGAGGAGTGGAATTACCAGACTGTGCGGCAACAGGTGACTCAGGAGAAGTAGATGAAATTACAGAGGCAGCTCCAAGAGCATCTGAGGAAGCATGGGAAATGAGTGCAGTGGAAGAAACTCCTTTAACCAAAGAACCTATGGTATCTGAGGAACAACCCACCAGGAGGATGTCGACTCGAGAAGTGAGGAGGCCCATGATGCTGACGTACGAGACACTTGGTGAACTGAGTCAAGTGCCAAGGACTATCGACTGGAAGCAGGTATCTCTGCCTGTGGACCAGGTAAGCCCACTTGAGTGGTATTCACCAGCGAGAGGAAGTATGGAAGATGTTGCCTGTTGGAAAGACTTGTTTTCATGCTTTCATTTTTCTTAAAAGACTTTGTAGAAACAAAGAACTGTTAAAGCATAGATAGAGAGAGCTAATTGAAGATGTATGAAAAGCTCCAGCTGAAGAGATGCTGATTGTTTTAATTGTGTTAATTGTTTATTTCTCACAGACGTCCTACAAGAAAAAAGGTTTTAAGAATAGGTTGTTATCAATGTTTATGAACGCTATACCAATTTGTCAATGCCAATTTGTATATAAAGCTATCCAACTTTCACCACTGTCTCAGAATTGGTCAGATTGACCAATTAAGATGAATGTCGAGGACGAGTGTGACATGCAGAAGTAATGCTGTTGCAGAGTGTGACATGCAGAAGTAGTGCTGTTGCTTTAAAAGCATTCAGCAACTATTAGCAGTAACACAAGCACATGAGACAGGAAGTGTTGTGCTTCAGAAGCATCCAGCAACTAGAGGGGTTAACACAGTCACAGAAGAAGGGGAGTGTTTTAGCAGAGCCCCCGGGGAAATATGGGGAAGTTGTTTACTGTCTGGCTGGAGCCAAAGAGTAAGGTGGTGTGTGTGTTCTGCATCTGACAGAAGCGCCATTGCTAGTGAAAAGGATTCAAGTCAGAAGTGAAGCTAAATGTAACATCCCTGGTGGTGTGCTTGCATGGTGCACCACCTCCCACCATGCAAGACCGCAATCTTACCTGTCAGTCCATGCTGCACTCTTTTTTTCAGTACCTGCTGTGTCCATGTCTCTTGTCTGATTGCTTAGGGCGTCGGCGCGGCTTTCTGCTTGTTTCTTACAGCTACTGTGTGACAAGTACTAATGCGTCCCCAGCCTATTGCTGTGAGTCACTGGATACTTAAACCCCCTCCACCCAGCAGGAGGTGCCTGAGCAACACTTTCCATCTGTTTGTTCCTTGCAACTTAGCTGCCAGGTCCTGTCCTGTATCTAGTCTGTTTCTGCCACCCTGGGGGCTGTATACCCAGGCCTGTTACCTGTACCTGTGACCTTAGTCAGTTTCCGCCACCATGGGGGCTGAGTTCCCAGGCTCGTTCCTGTCTCTTGTTCCTGGTTCAGATCCTGTCTGAACAGTGTCCTAGTCCATTAACTGTTTGTCTTTATGTCTGTACCTCTCCCTTTTCCAGCAGTATCTGAACCTGCACCTAACTCCAACTCGTTGTCTTTGTACTTCTCTTTATGAGTTTTGTGTCCACTTGCTACTTCATTGCAAGAACTTTGTGTGTTTCTGGTTCTGCTCGTTCTGTTTCCCTACCTCTGTATCTAACTCCTGTGTTCCAGCTATCTTCTTGTGTTCTCCAGTCTGTTCTATGTGAACAGAGCCCTGTCTTGTCTACCGCATCTGCGGGCTTTGCTCTGCTTGCTTACCGCATCTGCGGGTTTTGCTCTGCTTTGCTTGTCTACCGCATCTGCGGGTTTTGTTCTGCTTTGATTGTTCACCGCATCTGCGGTTTTGCTCTGTTTTGCTTGTTCACCGCATCTGCAGGTTTTGCTTTGCTCTGCTTGTTCACCGCACCTGCGGTTTTGCTCTGCTTTTCTTGTTCACCACATCTGCGGTTTTGTTCTGCTTTGCTTGTTCACCTCATCTGCAGTTTTGCTCTGCTTTGCTTGTTCACTGCATCTGCGGGTTTTGCTCTGCTTTGCTTGTTCACCGCATCTGTGGTTTTGCTCCACTCTGCTTGTCTACCGCACCTGCGTCACCGTTCCTGTATCCCAGTCTGTACTGGTCCTTATCCTGCCTGCATTCCTACCTGCCAGTACCCGCCTCTCTGCATGTCAGCCGTGCCTGCCTGTGCACACCTGTCTGCATGCCAGCCATGCCTGCCAGTGCACACCTGTCAGTATACCAGCTGTGCCTGTCAGTATCCACCTGTCTGCCTACCAGCCGTGCTTGCCAGTACCCACCTCTCTACATGCCAGATTAACCTGCCTGTTCCTGCATTCCCCGGTGTGGATCAACAGCTGTGACTTGGGTCTGACCTGGAGTAGCACCTGGTCCCTCTGCTCGTTTCCTCCCTGGTTCACGGAGTCGACTCAGCCACTGTGCAACCTGGGTCGGATCGGGTTGATACTTAGTTATGCCCCTCCAGGCACTCCTTGGTTCATGGTAGAGTGGGATCACTAATCACGCTCAGTCACTAAGCACTGGTCAGGTAGAGTTCCTGAAATAGCAGTGCAGAGTATTGTCAAGCAGAAAGATAAGGACTGTAAAAAATGGTGTCACAGGGATCATCTCCCTCAGCAAACCCTCCCTTCTCCATCTCACTGTGCTGTGCTGTGTTCATTAATATGCCTTTGCATTAGAACTGTGCTGTCCTGTACTACTGGGAAGACTATGGACTGCTGTGCTGCTAAGGAAACTGTACTTTTTGTCACTGGAGCCTGTTGCTCATAAGACTTAACTTGCACTGGCTGTACGGCTTCTTATTAAATGCTACTGTTCTACCATTTATGAGGACTCTTGTCAAGTGTGTCTGGTCAGCAAGTGAAACAACCTACGTGTCTGTGCCTGAGGGTCAACACCCCTGTGTGCCTGAGAGAAGCTGCAGCACATGGTCTATGTTCGCCCTGAGTAATGGTTCCCCCAGAATTTCAAAGAATTCATGTAACCTGTCTCACCCCTATCTGAACCTAGCGGCTTGCGTATAACATAATGATTGATTTTTGCTAGTATTACTTGGTGTTATGTGAGTGAATTAATATTATTGATTATTATGCTCAGTACATGTTATTTGAGATTTGATTAGTTTGACTTTCGGCTGCATACCCTCCCTGCCCTTTATTTATAGTGGATCACTAGCTATAAACACCCGTGTACTTGCTACCTTATGATTGGTTTTATTTTTTCTGTATATATGTTTTTTGCCCTAAGTCTGTCTAAAATTGTGCACTAATAAACTTTGATATTTGGTTTTTGGACTATGACTCCATATCTCTTATGGGAATAAAAATTAAGGTGCATGGCTCCTCGCCTACTGATTTATACGTCTGGATAATTAAGAAGAAATGCTGTGTGGTCACAGACAGTTTTACCCAGTGTTTTACAATTTAGTACATAAAGTGGCAAGTAAAAATTTGGGCACCACTGGTCAAAATTACTTTTATTGTGACGAGTTAAGCAAGTTGAAGATGAAATGATCTATGAAAGGCCTAAAATTAAAGATGACACATTTCTTTGTATTTTAGGCAAAAAAAAAAAATATATATATATATATATAATTTCATCTTATACATTTTAAAAATTATAAAACGGAAAACGGGCCAATGCAAAAGTTTGGGCACCATAACTGATTAGTAGTTGTTTACACCACCTTCTGAAAGTATCACAGTTTGTAAACGCTTTTTGTAGGCAGACAAGAGTTTTTCAACTCTTGTTTGAGGGATTTTCATCCATTCTTCCTTGGAAAATTCTTCCAGTTCTGTGAGATTCCTGGGTCATCTTGCATGCACTGCTATTTTGAGGTCTTGAAACATATTTTCAATGATGTTCAGATCAGGGAACTGTGAGGGCCATTGTAAAACTTTCAGCTTGCACCTTTTGAGGTAGTCAATTGTTGATTTTCATATGTGTTTAGGATTATCCATTTGTAGAAGCCATTCTCTTTTTAACTTCAGCTTTTTACAGATGGTGTTATGTTTGCATCAAGAATTTGTTGAAATTTCATTGAATCAATTCTTCCCTCTACCCTTGAAATTGTCCCCATACCATTGGCTACAATACAACCCCAAAGCATGATTGATCCACCCCAGGGCCGGCTCCAGGTTTTTGTGGTCCCTGAGCGAAAGAGTCTCTGTGGGTCCCTGTAACACATACCACGATTCATGATACACTGATACAGCACAGAAATATATATATATAGTACAAGGCTAAAGATCTCACTTCTAACGTTACATGAGCGATATCTATTGTAAATTCCACAATAGCTCAGAAACTGGCTAATCGCTCCACACAGAATACTGGCCCCCTTATAACGCTCCATACAGGATACTGGCCCCCTTATAACACTCCATACAGGATACTGGCCCCCTTATAACTCTCCATACAGGATACTGTCCCCCACATAATGTCCCCTGCAGGCTGTTCCCCCACATAATGCTCCATGCAGGCTGTTCCCCCCACATAATGCCCCATGCAGGCTGTTCCCCTATATAATACCCCATGCAGGATGTCACCCCATTATAATGTCCCATGCAGGATGTCACCCCACCCCCTTATAAATCCCCATGCAGAATTTCCCCCCTACCCCCTTATAATGCCCCATGCAGGATGTCACTTCCCCTCCATATAATGTCCTATGCAGGATGTCACCCCCCATTATAATGCCCCATGCAGGCTGTCACCTCCACCCCCTTATAATGCCCCATGCAGGATGTCACTCCCCCCCCATATAATGTCCCATGCAGGATTTCACGTCCCCCCATATAATGCCCAATGCAAGATGTCACTTCCCCCCATATAATGCCCCATGCAGGTTGTCACCCCCCACCCCCACTTATAATGCCCCACGCAGGATGTCACCCCCCCTCCCTCCATTATAATGCCCTATGCCTCCATACATTAAAAAAAAATCAAATACTCACCTCACTTCTCCTCACCTGCTGCTGCTGCTCAGCTCTGGACTCCAGCGTTGCCGAGTCTTCCCGCACTTAGCTGTGACATCTCAAGAGAGGGTGCGATGGAAAGACGTCATTGTGCCCTCTGACCTGAGACATCACAGTGCAGCAGCCGTGGAAGATGCAGGACCTACTGCGGAGGCAAGGGGAGGGGTAAGTATTTTCCTGCTGCCGGGGCCCTGAGCAGGAGGGGGCGGGCGCTGGCACCGCTCTCCTCAGCTCACGGGTCCCATAGCATGGTGGGGTGCCCGACAGGGAGTGGGCCCTCCCACCTGCTCAGGGCCCCGGTACTTGCCCGATTGCGCCGGGTGCTGGCACCGGGCCTGATCCACCCCAATGCATAATGTTTACCGAGATGTTCTTTTCCTGCAATTATGTGCCCTTTTTCTGCACATATACCTTTGATCATCATGGCCAAATAGTTCTATTTTAACCTCATTAGTCCACAGAACTTGTTTCCAAAATATATGAGACTTGTTTAGACATACTTTTACATACTCCTGACCCTCAATTTTAATGTGAGGATGCTGGAGAGGTTTTCTTCTGATGACTCTTCCATGAAGGCCATATTTGTGCAAGTAAAAAAAACACATATTGAGTTGGAGTTTGAGTTGCTATACATGCAACATATAAATGCATGTTCACATTGACCATAAAACAGACAAAACCTAGAAGAAACAAAGTAAGCATAAACCCTGCTGTAACTCAATAAGTAAAAAGCAAAAGTGCATTTAAATAATATAGAGTTTTTAGTAACGCTGATTTTGATCAAAAAAGCATGAAAGTCATTCCACCATGGCAAGGTGACGCTATTCGGGATGACCCCATACCATCTCATCTCTCTCATCTCTTGGCATCACAGACTTGGCCATATCTTGGATCTCCTCATACTTAACAGACAGGACCTTCAGTGTTTCTCACTCACACACCATCTCCTCACCTTGGCCCATATCTGTCGGTGTCCCCCAAGGTTCAGTCCTAGGACCTCTGCTCTTCTCAATCTACACCCTAGGCCTGGGACAGCCCATAGAGTCTCACGGCTTTCAGAATCATCTCCATGCTGATGACACACAGATTTACCTCTCTGGACCTGATATCACCTTCTTACTAACCAGAATCACACAATGTCTGTCCACTATCTCATCCTTCTTCTCTGCTGGATTTCTAAAACTTAATAAGGATAAAACTGAATTCATCATCTTTCCCCCATCACACTCAGCCCCCCCATGTGACCTATCCATCAAAATCAATGGCTGTCTACTTTCCCCATTCCCACAAGCTCGCTGCCTTGGGGTAACCCTGGACTCTAAACTCTCCTTGAAACCACATATCCAAGTCCTTTCCACTTTCTGCCGACTCCAACTCAAAAATATTTCCATGATCCGCACATTCCTCAACCACAAATCTGTAAAAACACTAGTGCACACCCTCATCATCTCCAGCCTCAACTACTGCAACCTCCTGCTCTGTCGCCTCCCTTCCAACACTCTTGTACGCCTCCAAGCTATCCTAAACTCTGCTGCCTGACTAATCCACCTGTCCACCGCTATTCCCTGGCCTCTCCTGTCTGTCAAATGCTTCACTGGCTCCCCATTGCCCAGAGACTTCAGTTCAAAACCCTAATCATGGCATACAAAGCCATCAACAACCTGTCTCCTCCATACAGCTGTGACCTAGTCTCCCAGTACATACCTACACGCAACCTACGATTCTCACATGATCTCCTTCTCTACTCCCCTCTCATCTCTTCACACAATCACATACAAGATTTCTCCCGTGCATCTCCTCTACTCTGGAACTCTCTACCCTAATGCATCAGACTCTTGCCTACCTTTGAAACCTTCAAAAGGAATCTGAAGACCCACTTCTTTCGACAAGCCTACAACCTGCAGTAACCATCGCTCCACCACACCGCTGCACCACCAGCTCTACTCTCACTTACTGTATCCTCACCCATCCTTTGTAGATTGTGAACCCTCGCGGGAAGGGTCCTCTTTCCTTCAGCACCAGTTTACCGTTGCATTTTTGTTCAAGATTATTGTAATTGTTTTATGTACACACGTGGTCAAAATTGTTGGTACCCCTCATTTAATAAATGAAAAAGCCACAATGGTCACAGAAATAACATGAATCTGACAAAAGTAATAATAAATTAAAAATCTATAAAATTGGACAAATGAAAGTCAATCATTGCTTTTCAATCCTGCTTCCACAGAATTAAAAAAAAAATGTAACTCATGAAATAGGCCTGGACAGAAATGATGGTACCCCTGAAAATAATGCGACAAAAGGGACATGTTAAATCAAGTTGTGTCCACTAATTATCATCACAGGTGTCTACAATCTTGTAATCAGTCAGTGGGCCTGTATATAGGGCTACAGATACTCACTGTGCTGTTTGGTGACATCATGTGTACCACACTCAACATGGACCAGAGGGCGCAAAAGAAAGACTTGTCTCAGGAGATTAGAAAGAAAATTATAAGCAAGCATGTTAAAGGTAAAGGTTATAAGACCATCTCCAAGCAGCTTGATGTTCTTGTGACTACAGTTGCACATATTATTCATAAATTTAAGATCCATGGGACTGTAGCCAACCTCCCTGGACGTGGCCACAGGAGGAAAATTGATGACAAATTAAATAGAAGGATAATACGAATGGTAACAAAAGAGCCCAGGATAACATCTAAAGCAGTGGTCCCCAACCTTTTTTGCACCAGGGACCGGCTTGATGCAAGATCATTTTTCCATGGCCCAGCAAGGAGGGGGTGGGGTGGGCGGGGCTTTGGTCATATGGGGGCGGGGTAATGGAGGGATTTGGAGTTTAGTGCATACTTATCATATAGTGTAGACCAGGTCCCCGCCAGGAGCTATGCCAGGAGCCCCACATAATGTGCTGTGCCAGGAGCCGCATCACTGAGGCCCCATCACACCCTGCAGCAGGACAGGGCAGCTGTCCTGACAGCTGCTGTTCAGCTGCATTTACTTCATCCCAGGGGCGGACACAGACTGTAGTGGGCCCCTGTGCAAGAAATTTTTGGGGGCCCCCCCCGCCCTTCATAAGGCAACAAAGTTATGTAAACATACCCCCCCATGTGCATCTCTCACCCCCCCATGTGCAGCTCACCCCCGTGCATCTCTCATCCCCCTCCGTGCATCTCTCATCCCCCTCCGTGCATCTCTCATCCCCCTCCGTGCATCTCTCATCCACCCCCCGTGCATCTCTCATCCCCCCGTGCATCTCTCACCCCCCGTGCATCTCTCATCCACCCCCCGTGCATCTCTCATCCCCCCCCCGTGCATCTCTCATCCCCCCCGTGCATCTCTCATCTCTCCCCTCCCTCCCATGTGCATCTCTCATCTCTCCCCTCCCCCCATGTGGATCTCTCATCTCTCCCCTCCCCCATGTGCATCTCTCATCTCTCCCCTCCCCCATGTGCATCTCTCATCTCTCCCCTCCCCCCATGTGCATCTCCCATTCCCCCCACTCCTAGTTAATTGTATTTAAAAAAAAATAAAACTTGTTATACTTACCCCCATGCGATCCCTGCAGAATCCTGGCGCTCATCCAAATCGGTGACACCAGGTTCTCCTGACTTCCGGCCATGTGACGGCGCCGTCACATGACCGGAAGTCAGGGGAATCATGAAGGTGCTGCTGCAGCAGCGCAGCGCTAAGATGTCCCGGACCCGGCGCTTAGCATGCGGCCGGGGGCCCCATGAGGAGAGAGACGCACAAGAGGGGGGCTCCGAGGGGGCTCCTACCGGCCGGGCCCCATACTGGAGTCAGGGCAGTCATGCCCTGATGGCGGCCCTGCTGGAGGCTGGAGGGGCCCCCTCTCCCCGCGGACCGGCTGAAAAACCCCAACGGCCCGGTCTTGGTCCGCGGACCGGCGGTTGGGGACCTCTGATCTAAAGAGATTAAAGGTGAACTTCAAGCTCATGGAGCATCAGTGTCAGATCGCACCATCCGTTGTTGTTTCATCCAAAGTGGACTTCATGGGAGACAACCAGGAAGAACACCATTGTTGAAAAAAATCATAAAAAAGCCAGACTGGAATTTGCCAAACTACATGTTGACAAGCCACAAAGCTTCTGGGAGAATGTCCTAAGGACAGATGAGACAAAAATGAAAGTTTTTGGCAAGACACATCAGCTCAATGTTCACAGACTGAAAAATGATGCATATCAAGAAAAGAACACTATCCCTACTGTGAAACATGGAGGAGGCTCTGTTATGTTGTTATGTTCTGGGGCTGCTTTGCTGCATCTGCCACAGGGTGTTTAGAATCTCTGCAGTGTACAATGAAATCTCAAGATTATCAAGGGATTCTAGAGGGAAATGTGCTGTCCAGTTTCAGAAAGCTTGGATTCAGTCGCAGGTCATGGGTCTTGCAACAGGATAATGACCCAAAACACACAGCTAAAAACACCCAAGAATGGCTAAGAGGAAAACATTGGAATATTCTCAAGTGGCCTTCTATGAGCCCTGACCTAAATCCTATTGAGCATCTTTGGTAACAGCTGAAACATGCCGTCTGGAAAAGGCAACCTTCAAACACGAGACAACTGGAGACGTTTGCTCATGAGTAGTCGGCCAAAATACCTGTCGAGAGGTGCTGAAGTCTCATCGACAGTTACAGGAATCATTTGATTGCAGTGATTGCCTCAAAAGGTTGTTCAACAAAATATTAAGTTAAGAGTACCATTGTTTCTGTCCAGGCCTATTTCATGAGTTTAATTTTTTCTTTAATTCGTTGGAAGCAGAGTTGAAAAGCAATGACTGACTTTCATTTTTCATTTTCATAGATTTTTAATTTATTATTTCTGTCCGATTCAAGTTATTTCGGCGACCATTGTGGGTTTTTCTTTCATTAAACGAGAGGTACCAACAATTTTGACCACGTGTGTATACCCCCTTTTTCACATGTAAAGCGCCATGGAATAAATGGCGCTATAATAATAAATAATAATAATCTGATATTAAAACCTTACCATGTGTCAGAAGTGACCTGTGCGAATAAGAGCAGACAAAAGACTGGGTCCCGAACTCTGGACACCTCAGCCTTGGGAAGGGTTTTATATGTAATTTTCTGCTCAAAGGGGGGAGGCCACGCCCTCACTTGCACAAAATGCAAAAATCCAAGAGGAAAAACACACACATTAAGCTGGAGTTTGAGTTGGTATGCATGCAACATATAAACGCATATTCACATTGGCCATAAATCAGACAGAACCTACAAGAAAAAAAATGAGCATAAACTTTGCTGTAACTAAATAAGTAAAAAGCAAAAGTACTTGAAATAACATAGGGTTCTTGCAGGTTTTCTCTGTTTTATGGCCAATGTGAACATACGTTTATTAGTGATGAGCAAGCACTAAAATGCTCGCGTGCTCGTTGCTCGGGTCAAGCAAAACGCAATGCTCCGGTGCACGACCCGAGTAATGAGCCCAATGTAAGTCAATGGGAAACTCGAGCATTTTTCCGGCGGCCCCCCGGAGGTCTTCAGGGGGCCTAAAAATTGCCCAAATCGATGGGAACAGTGATGAAATAACATGGGAACAGCATTGGGATGACCCCTGGAAGCATCTCTGACTCCCAGGTCACTGCAGTGAACAATGTTGTAAGAGTATTAAGCTACTTTTATGGACTCACAATAAAACATACAAAAATGAAGACAAAATGGATTTTCCTGGGAAAAAAACATTAAGGGACATTCTTTCCAGGCTAATGACTTGTATATAAGGCAAAAAAAAAAGCAAAAAAAATGCTCCTTCACACCTTGAGCTATGTTCACACGTAGCGTTTTTGATGCGTTTTTGCACTTTTGCATTGCTTTTAACAGTGAAATATACCATACATTCACCAGTAAATGTCATTTTAACATTTTGCTACCTTATCTGCCCATGTGGTATGTGAGACATGATCAGACACATCCTGTTTCATTTATGAACGAGGGACTTTGAAAGTCACAAAGCCTATTTTTACAAGGCCTTCAGACATCCCTTACTTTCGTTAAAGGGCCAGCATAGAGGAGGGCCTCAATAAAAAAAATGTTCCCATTATAAAGGAGCGGGTCTCCTTTACTCTTATTGCATATGCAGTGACTGCAAGGGCTGCCAAAAATTTGGATGCACCCCAATACACGTTTGAATAGACATAGTGGAGGGCCTCAGTAAAACAAAAAAATTTCCCATTATAAAGAAGCGGGTTTCCTATGCTGTTATTTCGTATGCAGTGACTGCAAGGGCTGCCCAAAAATTGGACGGACTCCAATACCCCTTTGAAGAGACGTAGAGGAGGTACTCATTGAAAAAATTGTTACCATTGTTAAGGAGTGGGCCTCCTATTCTGGTAATGTCCATGCACTTAGTGCATGGGCTGAAAAACATTTACCCCTGGAGGGCATGCATGAACATATTGTATTACATACAGAATGTTAGAGGTAGGCCTCTAAACTCTAAAAAAATTTCCTACGGGCATCATAAACACCCTTAAGACAAATTATGCGGGTGTTGTATCACGGTAACCCTGGTGATATGGTAGTGGAGGATGAGGAGAAGGAGGAGAACAAGAGAAAATAGACAAAATCAGGAAGCAGATACCCATGTTTGGGTGTGAAGATGTGCATGGGACTAGACCTCCGCAAAAAAGCCACTGGATTTGACTTTATGATCCACTGCTATCATCCGGTGGTGTGTTGAGATGTCTGGCCCAATCCACCCCTTGGTCATTTTGATAAGAGTTAGCCTGTCAGCATTTTCAGTTGACAGGCGGATGGCCTATCAGTTATATTGTCCCCGGCGGCAATAAAAACCCGCTCTGCCAAAACGCTAGCGGCAGGGTAAGCCAGGACCTCCAACATGTAGAAAGCCAGTCCATGCCACGTGTCAAGCATGGATACCCAATAGTTATAAGGCACAGTGAGTACCCAACGCATCAGGGTCTGGGTGCTGTGAGGGTCTGAGAAAACTGTTCCACACCTTTGACAGCGTTCCCCTGCCTCTGCTGCATCGTATTTGTGCCTCTCTTGCCTGTACTTGCTTGTCCAAGGAACTGTGATGTCTGCCGCCAGCGTTTTCAGATGTGAATTTTCTTAATAATTCCTCAACAAGGGCCTTCTGGCACTGCAATATTTTACAAGACCTCTCCGCCATGGGAAGAAGAGATAGAAAGTTCTCCTTGCAGCATGGGTCTAGAAGTGTGACCAACCAGTAATTACTGTCGGCCAAAATGCGTACAACGTGAGGATAGCAGGAAAGGCAGAGGAGCATAAAGTCAGCCATGTGTGCCAGACTGGTAACAGACAACTCTTCCCTGTCCTGACCAAGAGGACGACTGTCAATGCTCTCCTCCTTATCCTCCTCCTCCTCGTTTTCCCTTTCCTCGGGCCATCCACGCTGAACAGAAGGTATGACATTTGTGTGTATAGTATTGCCTGTAGTGCAGGAAAACAGCTCCTATTCCTCCTCCTCCTCCTCTTCCTCCTCCTCATTATCACTCAATCCACATTGGGATGAGATGACGCTGGGCTATGTGGAATCACCTTGTATGGTTCCTTGCTCCTTCTCCTCTTGCTGCACCTGCAATGCCTCTTCTTTAATTTTGAGCAGCGAGCGTTTCAGTAGACAGAGAAGCGGGATGGTAATGCTAATTATGGCATCATCACCGCTCACCATCTTGGTGGAGTCCTCAAAGTTTTGGAGGATGGCACAGATATCTGATATCCATGCCCACTCACCAGCTCTTATGTGCGGAGGCTGACCTGAATAATGATGGGCGTGTTGAAGCTGGTACTCAACAATTGTCCTCTGCTGCTCACAAATCCTTCCCAACATCTGCAATGTTGAATTCCAATGCGTGGTGACTAGTGTTGAGCGATACCTTCCGATATCGGGAAATATCGGATCGGATTGGATCGGACCGATACCGAAAAAGTATCGGATATCGCCCGATTCCGATACCGGAAACCAATGCATGTCAATGGGACAGAAATATCGGAATGAAAATAAACACTTTCTTTCCTTGTAGGTTAATTCTACATGAAGGAAAACAACTAAGAATAATGTAGAATGTATTGGGGGAGGTGGGGGAGACAATAAAGGCATCGAGGTTTAGCCCAGTCAAATGGAATAGCAGGAATTAATATTTTTTTTAAGATGTTCTGAATTACGGAAATATTGACTATGTTAAGTATTTTTATATTTTGTCAGATATTTATGTTTCACTACTTCCATGCTCTTCACCTTCTTTTTTACTTCTCCCACACTTTCTCCTTCATCATCCTCAGCATCTTTTTCATCCACTTCTTCTTCACCTTCTTCATCTTCTTCTTCTTCACCTTCTTCGTATTATTCTTTTTTTTTACATTCTTCATATTCTACTTCTTCATCTTCTTCATATTCTTCTTCTTCATCATATTCTTATTTGTGACAGGCATTCCTGTAGCTGTTATCTATAAAAGGTTTGACATTACACCTTTCGTTCTGCCCGTCACAAAAGATTTACAACAGGATTTGTCCGCGTTCAGTTTGGCCTGCAGCAGCAGGTCTTTTCCAGGGGCACCACGAGGAGGAACAGACTCACCCCCATACACTGCTTAATCATCTTCTGCTTATAATTTAGATATTATCTTTTGCTCTGATTTTTAGTCTTATGCTTAATGTTCTTCCGCTTTTTGTTCTTCAGCTTCTTGCATTTCTGCTTCTTGGTTTTCTGTCTCTTGTTCTTCTGTATCTTGGTGCTTGTCTTCTCTTCTTTGTCCTCTTGGTCAACTTCTTCAGGGTCATCTTCTTGGTCTTCTTCGGGGTGGTCTTCAGGGTCGTCATCTTCGGGGGTTATCGTCTTCGGGGACCTCGTTTTCTTCGGGTTGGTCTTCTGGGTCCTCGTCTTCGGGGTCCTCGTCTTCTTCGGAGTGGTCTTCTGGGTCCTCGTCATCTTCGGGGTGGTCTTCAGGGTCCTCGTCTTCTTTGGGGTGGTCTTCAGGGTCCTCGTCTTCAGGGACGTCGTCTTCGGGGTCCTCGTCTTCTTCGGGTTGGTCTTCAGGGTCCTCGTCTTCAGAGTCCTCGTCAGGGAGATCCAGAGTGATTACCAAGAACCATTTCAAAACGCTTGGACTTGGAAATGTAGCAGAAGGTACAAAAAGGCTGAGGAACTACCGAGGACCAGCTGACGGTACTGGAACCCGGATGGGTAGCAGAAGGTACAAGAGCCAATGGAACTTTAAGGAAACCAGGATGGATGAACACAGAACTTAAACACATGCTAAAAAGAAAGAAAGAAATGTTTATTAAATGGAAAGAGGGAGGCATATCTAAAGAAGATTATAATGCAGTCTGCAGATCCTGTAGGGCACGTATCAGGTTAGCTAAAGCTGACAATGAATTAAGGCTTGCAAGAGATGTCAAAAGCAATAAAAAAGGATTTTGGGGGTATGTCAAAAGTAAAAGAAAAGTCAAAGATGCTATAGGATTTTTACAGGATGAAAATGGAGAAATGGTAAGAGAGGATGTTGAGAAGGCCGAACTTTTTAATTCCTATTTTGCATCTGTTTTCTCTCAGAAAGAAAATGTAACATCAACTGATCTTCACTGTCCTTTTAAAGGAATAGAGGAATCCAAGTTATCTGTAAACAGAAAGATTGTGAGGGAATATTTAGCTAACATAAATGAGTTCAAGTCTCCAGGTCCAGATGAATTACACCCCAGAGTACTGAAGGAGATCGTAGAAGAAATTTTAGAACCACTCTCCATAATCTTTGAAAATTCTTGGAGAACAGGAGAAGTCCCAGAAGACTGGAGAAGAGCAAATGTTGTTCCTATCTTCAAAAAGGGGAAGAAGGTGGACCCAGGGAACTATAGGCCGGTGAGTCTGACTTTTATACCAGGAAAGATCTTTGAACAAATTATTAAACAACATGTATGTAAGTACATGGATAAGAATGAAGTGATTAACCAGAGTCAGCATGGGTTTGTAACTAACAAGTCATGTCAGACTAACTTAATTTCCTTCTATGACAGAATCACTGACTGGGTGGATCAGGGAAATGCTGTAGATATAGTATATCTTGACTTCAGCAAAGCATTTGACAAAGTATCTCACACCATCCTTATTGAAAAAATGACCAAGTATGCAATGGACCAGGCAACTGTTAGGTGGATTCATAACTGGCTTAGTGATCGGACTCAAAGGGTGGTTGTAAATGGCTTCACATCCAGCTGGATGAATGTCTCAAGTGGGGTACCACAGGGCTCCGTCCTGGGACCTGTATTGTTCAACATCTTTATCAATGATTTAGATGAAGGAATTGCGGGTAAACTGATTAAATTTGCTGATGACACAAAGCTAGGAGGGATAGCTAATACTAGAGAAGAGAGAGAGAGGATTCAAAAAGACCTAAATAAACTGGAGCAGTGGGCAGCAACCAACAGAATGGTTTTTAACAGGGAAAAATGCAAAGTACTACATCTGGGCAATAAAAATGAAAAAAGCATATACAGAATGGGAGGAATAGAGCTAAGCAACAGTACATGTGAAAAAGACTTAGGTATACTAATAGATCATAGACTGAACATGAGTCAACAGTGTGATGCAGCAGCAAAAAAGGCAAATACAATTCTGGGATGTATTAACAGAAGCATACAGTCTAGATCACGTGAAGTCATTATCGGTCTTTACTCCTCTTTGGTCAGACCTCATCTGGAATACTGTGTACAGTTTTGGGCACCACATTTTAAAAAAGACATAGACAAACTGGAGCAAGTTCAGAGAAGAGCGACCAGAATGGTGACTGGTCTGCAAACCATGTCCTATGAGGAACGGTTGCAGGATTTGGGAATGTTTAGCTTACAAAAAAGAAGACTGAGAGGAGACTTAATAGCTGTCTACAAATATGTCAAGGGCTGTCACATTGTAGAAGGATCATCTTTATTCTCATTTGCACAAGGAAAGACTAGAAGCAATGGGATGAAACTAAATGGGAGGAGACACACATTAGATATTAGAAAAAACTTTTTGACAGTTAGGGTGATTAATGAGTGGAATAGGCTGCCACGAGAGGTGGTGAGTTCCCCTTCAGTGGACGTCTTCAAACAGAGGCTGGACAGACATCTGTCTGAGATGATCTAGTGAATCCTGCTTTGAGCAGGGGGTTGGACCAGATGACCCAGGAGGTCCCTTCCAACTCTACCATTCTATGATTCTATGATTCTATGATTCTATAACTACCGAGGACCAGCTGACGGTACTGGAACTCGGTTACTAAGCAGGAGGTACCTGTGCCAGAAAGCACTACCAAGGACCAGCAGACATTGGTGGAACTTGGATACTGAGAAGGAGGCACCTAATCCAAAGGCACTGCCGAGAACCAGCTGACGGTACGGGAACCAGGATGGGTAGCAGAAGGTACCCATGTAAAAAAAAGTTTCAAGGCCGCGAGCCGGCCGCAGTTACCAAAACCCACAGTCCTACAGGGGGTGCTTGTCCTATTGGCACTATGGAACCAGCCTTCATTGCCAGATCCCGCAGCCCACATAGGAGTCACCTAAACTGCAGGCACCATAGTCGGCTAACCCGACCGCAACACGACAGGAAAATGCATTGGAGGCAAAGTGACGTTGACACTACCCGGAAATAGCAGGCGTGCTGGAACCAGGCTGGGCAGGAGGGAGTACCCGTGCCAAAGACACTGCCGAGAACCAGCTGACGGTACTGGAACCCGGATGGGTAGTAGAAGGTACAAGAGCAAATGGAACTACCGAGGACCAGCTGACGGTACTGGAACCCGGATGGGTAGCAGAAGGTACAAGAGCCAATGGAACTGCCGAAGACCAGCTGACAGTACTGGAACTCGGTTACTAAGCAGGAGGTACCTGTGCCAGAAAGCACTACCAAGGACCAGCAGACGTTGGTGGAACTTGGATGCCGAGAAGGAGGCACCTAATCCAAAGGCACTGCCGAGAACCAGCTGACGGTACTGGTACCCAGATGGGTAGCAGAAGGTACCCATGTAAAAAAAAGTTTCAAGGCCGCGAGCCGGCCACAGTTACCAAAACCCACAGTCCTACAGGGGGTGCTTGTCCTATTGGCACTATGGAACCAGCCTTCATTGCCAGATCCCGCAGCCCACATAGGAGTCACCTAAACTGCAGGCACCATAGAGTCGGCAAACCCGACCGCAACATGACAGAACAACGCATTGGAGGCAAAGTGACGTTGACACTACCCGGAAACAGCTGGCGTGCTGGAACCAGGCTGGGCAGGAGGGAGTACCCGTGCCAAAGATGCTGCTAGGAAACAGCTGGCGGTGCTGGAACCCAGGGTAAATACTAAAAGCAGAGTGGAGCCAGAGGCGTAATTGGAGCAACTTTAAAATCTGTATTAGTGTGAATGTGGACAGAGCAGGAGAATTTGCCGAACACACAGCTGGGGAACAGCTGACGTTACTGAACCCCAATAACACTGGAGCAAGCGTTGACTGTGCAGACGGCACTTCTGAGCAGCAACTAGCGGTATTGGAGCCCAGGGTAATTACTAAAAACAGAGGAGCCAGAGGTGTATTTGGAGCAAGTTTTAAATCAGTAGTACAGTGGATGTGGACAAAGCAGGAGAATTTGCCGGACACCCAGCTGGGGAACAGCTGACGTTACTGAACCCCAATAACACTGGAGCAAGCGTTGACTGTGCAGACGGCACTTCTGAGCAGCAACTAGCGGTATTGGAGCCCAGGGTAAATACTAAAAACAGAGGAGCCAGAGGTGTAATTGGAGCAAGTTTTAAATCAGTAGTACATTGGATGTGGACAAAGCAGGAGAATTTGCCGGACACACAGCTGGGGAACAGCTGACGTTACTGAACCCCAATAACACTGGAGCAAGCGTTGACTGTGCAAACGGCACTTCTGAGCAGCAACTAGCGGTATTGGAGCCCAGGGTAAATACTAAAAACAGAGGAGCCAAAGGTGTAATTGGAGCAAGTTTTAAATCAGTAGTACAGTGGATGTGGACAAAGCAGGAGAAATTGCCGGACACCCAGCTGGGGAACAGCTGACGTTACTGAACCCCAATAACACTGGAGCAAGCGTTGACTGTGCAGACGGCACTTCTGAGCAGCAGCTAGCGGTATTGGAGCCCAGGGTAAATACTAAAAACAGTGGAGCCAGAGGTGTAATTGGAGCAAGTTTTAAATCAGTAGTACAGTGGATGTGGACAAAGCAGGAGAATTTGCCGGACACACAGCTGGGGAACAGCTGACGTTACTGAACCCCAATAACACTGGAGCAAGCGTTGACTGTGCAGACGGCACTTCTGAGCAGCAACTAGCGGTATTGGAGCCCAGGGTAAATACTAAAAACAGAGGAGCCAGAGGTGTAATTGGAGCAACTTTAAAATCTGTAGTAGTGAGAATGTGGACAGAGCAGGAGAAATTGCCGTCCGCACAGCAGGGGAACAGCTGACATTACTGAACCCCAATAACATGGCAGCAAGTGTTGACTGTGCAGACGGCACTTCCGAGCGCCAACTGGCGGTGTTGGAGCTCAGGTATTACAGTTCAGGTGGTAGAAACATGAACACAACAGGAGACCTGGATACTGTTGACAACCAATTATTTATTCTGGAAGAGGACTGGCAAATTCATGAGAGATCCAGGCCTTGTTCATTTTGAGAAAAGTAAGCTGGTCAACGTTATCGGAGGATAGTCGCATGAGACGGTCTGTTAGTACACCACCTGCGTCACTAAAGACGCGTTCCGATAATACACTAGCAGCAGGGCAAGCTAGCACCTCCAATGCATACTGACTAAGCTCTGGCCATGTATCCAGCTTACAGACCCAAAACTTGAAGGGAGAAGAGCCGTCTGGGAGTACACTAAGAGGGCAAGACATGTAGTCTGCCACCATCTGATGGAAACGTTGCCTCCTGCTGACTGGAGCCGTCTGTGATGGTGTAGACATTTGTGGCGGCGGGGACACAAAACTTTGCCACATTTCGGCCATACTGGTCTTGCCTTGTGCTGAGGCGCTGCTTCTTCTCCCTCTTTGTGCAGAGCTTCCTCCACTGCCTCGATGCACTGAGCTGCTTTGTAAAGCACTAGCAGCACTGCTCTCGGTTGGAATGGAGAACATGATGGAATGCACCAGTGCGTCTTGGTACTCCCGCATTTTACGCTCCCGGTTCAACGGTGTTATGAGGCTTTGTAAGTTGTCCCGGTAGCGAGGATCTAGGAGGGTGGACACCCAATAATCAGCCGTGTTGAGAATGTGGGCGATGCGGCGGTCGTTTCTCAGGCACTGCAGCATGAAATTAACCATGTGCTGCAGACTGCCAACTGGCCAAGAAACACTGTCCCCTGCTTGAGGCGTGATCTCTACCTGCTCTGCATCACCCCACCCTGGCTCTAGATACTGACTACTAGAGCATTGTGTACCTCCCTCCTCTGGACAGATGTCTTCCTCATCCATTGACTCCTCCTCATCCTCCTCACAAAGTGTCCCCTGCCTAGGCCTTTGTGAGGAACCACGTTGTGCAGACTGTAGAGAAGCAGATGGCATTTGTGACTCCTCATCCTCCACCTCTTCCAAAACCTCATCCCTTAGTGCTTGCAGTGTTTTTTCAAGCAGGCAGATAAGGGGGATAGTCATGCTGACTAGTGCATCATCTGCACTCGCCATCCGCATGGAATAATCGAAGGCACGCAAAACGTGGCAAATGTCCTTCATAGAGGCCCACTCAGTGGTGGTGAAGTGTGAACGGCACGCACTGCGACTTGTTTGCGCCTGCTGCAGCTGGTACTCCATTACTGCTGCCTGCTGCTCACACAACCTCTCCAACATATGTAATGCTGAATTCCACCTGGTGGGTAGGTCACATATGATGCGATGTTCCGGAAGACGTAATCGGCACTGCAGAGCTGCAATGCGTGATCTTGCGTTGCTGGAACGCCGCAAGTGAGCGCACTCTATGCCGACCTTGTGAAGCAGTGCATCAAGATCCGGATAGTCCCTCAAAAAACTCTGCACGACCAAGTTAAGCACATGTGCCAGACATGGGATGTGAGTGAGGTTGCCTAGGCCCCGAGCTGCCACCAGATTTCGGCCATTGTCACACACTACCATGCCTGGCTGGAGATTCGCTGGCACAAACCACGCGTCGCTCTGCTGCTTGATGGCATTCCAGAGCTCCTGCGGTGTGTGGTTTCGATTCCCCAAATAAATTAATTTTAATACGGCCTGTTGACGTTTGGCCACGGCTGTTCTCATATCGGTCATCATAACAGGTAACCGTTCACGGGTCGATGTGGAGGTAGACCGTGACGGCTCCTGCAGTGCTAATTCAGAGGAACTGGAGTATGAGGAGGAGTCAATGTGTACAGACTGGATTCCTGCAATCCTTGCAGTTGGCAGAACACGTACAGCGCCACTCTCAAGATCTGTACCCGGCTCCACAACATTTACCCAATGGGCAGTGAGGGAAAGGTATCGTCCCTGTCCATGCTTACTGGTCCATGCATCGGTGGTCAGGTGGACCTTGCTACTGACGGCGTTTTGTAGCGCATGTTTAATTTTCCCTCCACATGATGTTGCAGGGCAGGGACGGCTTGCCTGCTGAAATAAAAGCGGCTGGGGACGTTGTATTGTGGGACTGCCAATGCCATAAAGTTACAGAATGTGTCAGTCTCCACCAGCCTGAATGATAGCATTTCAAGGGCCAGTAGTTTAGCAATGCCAGCATTCAGAGCCTGTGCTCGGGGGTGGTTTGCCGAGTATGGGCGCCTTTTCTCCCATGCCTGTGCTAACGATGGCTGTAGACTGGCCTGGGAGTGTGAGGATGACTGGGAAAGTGGTGCTGTGGGTGGAATTACACTGTGTCTCTGTACAACAGTGCCAGAGATTCTTCCATGGCGATCCTGTGAGGAAACCGAACCAGCTGTGTGTGAGCTGGAGGAAGAGGCTACAACACGAGCTGAAGAGGTGGTAGGTGGCGCTGTAGGTTGGCCTAGGTCTTCAGTGTGTTTTTGTAACTCCACCACGTGCTTGGTCCGCACATGTTTCCTCATATTTGTGGTATTGAGGTTGCTGACACTTTTCCCTCTTTTCACTTTCTGATTACACAGCTTGCATTTGACAAATCAAATGTCATCTGCAACTGTGTCAAAAAAGGACCAGGCACTGCAAGTCTTGGGAGCGCCCGTTTTGGGTTTTGGAAGAGGCATGCTCCTAATGGGTGCCGAAGTGGAGGCTACAGGCAACCAAGTCTGCCCCCTCCCTCTCACTCCTTTTTGGGAATCTCTTCCTCAGAGCTGCTCCCACCACCTTCCTGTACCTCACGCCATGATGGGTCAAGGACCTCATCATCTACACTACCCTCTTCAAACAACTGCTTCTCCTGGGTAGTCTCGACAACACAGTACGCACCAGAAAGTGGCACCTGAGTCTCATCATCAGATGCGTACTGAGGTGTGCTGCTGACCATAGGCACTGGCCCACCCGCCTCTTCAGATTCAGAGAGACAAAACGGTTGCGCATCACTGCATACTACCTCTTCTTCAAGTTCTCGAATTCTGCTTGGCTGGCCCCCTCTTTCCAAGCCAAGAGATTCAGAGAACAGAAGTAGAGATGGCTCCTGTCCAGGGCTCTCTGACTGCCTGGGCAATTTGGCAGGTGGTGAAGAGACAGATGGGTGCTCTTCAGTGCTCAGGACCTGAGAGAATCTGGAAGTAATTTAAGTCGATGCGTTAGCTGCCATCCATCCGACAACGGCTTCAATTTGGTCCTCCTGCAGCAGTGGGGTACGGCTAGCTCCTACAAAGCTGCGCATAAAGGACTGTTCCCTGGTAAAACTGGGGGATGCTGAGTCACTGGTGCCCGCAGCAGGCACAGAATCCCCACGTCCTCTCTGTGCAGACACAGAATCCTCACGTCCTCTCCCTGCAGAAACTCCACACCCACGCCCACGACCACATGCCTTACTCCCTGCCTTCTTCATCTTGGTAGACTGATAAAGATAGGCAGAAAAGTACTAAGGGCTTAGTGTGCTTATTCCTGAACAGCTGCTAACAGGTATAAGAAACACTAATTTTATAAAGTGTGGACTAGACTTTAATATGAGCTAATGTGGCCTACACAACTGTAAAGTGGAGTGTTTGGTGAACTTTATTTAGGTTTTTTTTGTCACAAAAAGACACTGGATGTGCCTAAAGATGTAATACCGATAGTATCACAAACTTTTTGTAGCTATTGCAATGTAGGAAGGTAACCTACAATGCAATAGATGAGGCTACAAAAAATAGGCTAATACTAATCTGGCTGGGGCTGCAGGGCCCAATGCTGCAGAAAGGCTCCTTTAACTACTCCTATATAGTGTGTTTGGAACCAATTTAGCTGAATACGGATGGAACCACCACACTAATAGGAGAAATCAGGAAAAAATATGAATTGGCAAAAAAGGACAATGTATGAGGCAGTGACACACACTGAGTGCACTACAACCAGACGTGGCTGAAGCACACACTACAGGATGAGCTGCACTCACACACAGACCTTGCAGACAGCGGTGAACAGTGCAGATGCAGAGCACTGTGCACTAGCACTGCAAGACCAAACCAATTTCTCTATCTACTCCTATATAGTGTGTTTGGAACCAATTTAGCTGAATACGGATGGAACCACCACACTAATAGGAGATATCAGGAAAAATTATGAATTGGCAAAAAAGGACAATGTATGAGGCAGTGACACACACTGAGTGCACTACAACCAGACGTGGTTGAAGCACACACTACAGGGTGAGCTGCACTCACACACACAGACCTTGCAGAAAGCGGTGAACAGCACAAAGAACTGTGCACTAGCGCTGCAAGGCACAGCGATTTATAAAGTAGCTTGGGTAAAGCAGAATAGACCAAATAGATAGCTAAAACTGTCCCTCAGAACAACAGCGTCCTATCCCTAACTGAATTCACAGCAGAGTGAGCTCAAAATGGCGGCGGTGGCTTTTATAGTGCATCATGACATCATTTCAGCAGCCAATCACAGCCATGCCATTAGTTAAGATGCCTATATGCCTAACAGGATGTGCCCACACTTCTTAGGATCCTCATTGGCTGAATAAAATGAAACTGGCTCATTGCATTATGGGAACTTCCGATTCCGGTATACGATATTGCAAAAGTATCGGAATTAAGTATCGGAATTCCGATACCGCGAATATCGGCCGATACCCGATATTTCAGTATCGGAATGCTCAACACTAGTGGTGACATCACACACCAGTCGATGAGCTGGAAGAATAGGAAAACACTGCTGAAGCACGGGAAGGGCCGGAGGAAGCTGTAGGTGACTTTTGAAAATGGACACACAGGCGGCATACTTTGACAAGCAGCTCAGGCAGATCTGGGTAGGTTCTGAGAAACCACTGAACCACTAGGTGGAGCACATGGGCCTGGCATGGTACGTTTGTGAGGTTGCCTAGGTTCAGAGCTGCCACCAGGTTCCGACCATTGTCACAAACAACCATGCCTGGCTGTAGGTTCAGCGGTGACAGCCACAGATCTGTCTGCTCTTTTACAGCTGTCAACAACTCTGCAGTGGTGTGCCGCTTGTCACCTGTGAATATTAGCTTCAGCAGTTCCTGTTGCCGATTCGCCAAGGCAGTGCTGCAGTGCTTTCAGCTTCCGACTGATGTGGTCTTTTCGGGGATGGAGGCTGAAGAGGATGAGGAGGTGAAGGAGCTGTAGAATGTGGAGGCACCCCTGATTGTCCCAGGGCCCGAAATCCTCTGCATCAGGCGGACATGTTCCATCCTAGGGTACGACTGGGTTCCGACTTCCACTATATTAACCCAGTGTGCTGTCAGAGAGATTTACTGTCCCTGGCCAGAAGCACTTGTCCATGTGTCTGTGATTAGGTGGACCTTCCCAGTAACTGCGTTGTTGAGGGCACATGCTTGTGTAATGCAGGGACGGCACACCGGGAGAAATAATGGCAGCTGGGGACCGAGTACCGAGGCATGGCTGCCGCAATCAGGTTGCGGAAAGATTCCATCACCATGAGCCTAAAAGGCAACATTTCAAGTGCAAGCATTAGAGAAATGTGTGAGTTTAGTAGTGTGGCCTGTGGGGCATTTTCTGTGTATTTGCGCTTGCGTTCAAAGGACTGGGGTTGGGACAACTGAATGCTGCTCTGGTACAAGGATGTGGAAATTGATGTTTGCATGTGTGCAATGACAGGTGTAGGGCAGGAGACATCTTCACCTGTGCCATGGATAGAGGATTGGGGTGCATACACAACAGCGGAACAGGCAGTGGTGTCACCCGCAGACACTATTTCTGGACCCTGGTATTCGGCCCAGCTAGTCAGGTGCTTTGCTGTCATGTGCTTGATAATGCTGGTCGTGGTCAGGCTGGTAGTTTTTCTGCCCCTGCTGATGCTGGCATGGCAGAGGGTGCAAATGGCCTTTTTGTGGTTATCGGGACAGTGTTTAAAAAAGAGCAAGACTCTGGAAGACCTAAAAGTTGGACTGGAAACTTTCCTCGTGCTCCTTTTGCCCGCCTTGTGTCTGTGGCCACCACACTGCTTGTTCCTGCCTGTTTTGGTGCTATGCCTCCCTCCCCCTCTATGCTGCTGTCCTCGCTCTGCATGTCACCTTGCCAGTTTGGGTCACTGACTTCATCGTCCACTACCTCGTCTTCCACATATGCACCCTTGGCCTCCTGCTGACTTGCTGGCAATTGTGTCTCATCATCATCCACCTCTTGTGACAGTTTCTCACTGTCACCTTCATGTGACAGTGGCTGTTCAAATATTTGGTCATCGCTACATGCTATCTCCTCTTGCCCTTCTTGAAGCGGGCCGGGCAAGAGGCCCGAATCTATTAATGGAAAAGTAAACATCTCTTCGGAGTGTCCAAGTGTGGAATCACTTGTCTCCGGGAAATCGGCATGGTGGGAGGAAGGAGGATCAGGGTGAGGAATATGTGGTCCAGACTCACAGCTACTGAGACTTGACAGTGTGGAAGAAAGGGTGATAATGGTGGCAAACTGTCTGGAAGCATTATCTGCTATCCAACCAACAACTTTTTCACACTGCTCTGACTTCAATAGTGGTGTTCTGCAGCCCCCTAATAATTGGGACAGGAAGGTAGTTCAACATGATGTGGATGTTTGTTGTGCTCCCTCAGCAGGCACAAGAAGTATGACCAACCAGTAATTACTGTTGGCCAAAATGCATTTCATCTTGCCCATGGCCTTGGCCTGTGCATGAACCATCACCATCATGTTCACTTCCCCTTCCCTTGCCATGCACCTTGCCCATTTTAAATGGAGTGCAATATTTGGCTCGATCCAAAAAATGTCAGGAATATTACCTCAGTAATATGAGATCACGTCTGATGACCACAGTTTTATGAAGTGGCCTTATAGTTGTGGTATTGGTCAGCAACCAAGTGTGAATAGGATGAACAATACTCAAGTGGCAGACTTTAAATGGAGTGTAACACCTGGCATGCTCCAAAAAATGTCACGATTATTACCTCAGTAATATGGGATCAAGTCTGATGATGAAAAAGTTTCTCTGCTTCCACAATACAACAATGTGAAAAAAATCAAAAAAATCTGTCTGTATTCTGCTAACAAGCAAATGGAGCAGTAAAATGGTGTACTGTATTGCTTTTTAAGCAAATAATCAGGATTAAGAGCAAAAAAAAATTAGCCCTGATATGTAGGGCTATGGATATCTGTAACAGCAGCAGCAGACAGAACGTGCAATGGACCCTATTATGCTGTATACAGTGTCCACAAACTCTGCCTGCCTAACTCCTGCTATCACCAGTAATATATGCAGCTAGATTAGTCCTTAGAAGGACTGTTAGTTCAGATGGATATATATCTTGCTGTGGAATACCAATTCCTAACTAATAAGCCACCAATTCTGTCCCTCACTCAGCAGCACCTCTCCCTACTCTGCCTGTTTCCGGGGTAGACTGTGATGAGCATAGGGCCACTAGGTCTTATATAGATCCGATGACGCTATGCGGCCAGCCAATCACTATAATACCACAGCCATCATGGCTACGGCATTACAGTGAGTGGCAGGCAATCCCTGCATGTTAATTGGCTGTCTAAAGTGTGCCAAACATGCAGGTCGGGAACCTGATCTCCCACCCGAGCATCCCAGAAGAACTCGCCAAGCACTTGGCATCCCCAGCAGTGAAATGCTCAGGCAAGTACCGAGCAGTGGCGAGCACACTAGTGCATCACTAACGTTTATAAGTTGCATGTATACCAACTCAAAATCCAGCTCAATGTGTATATATTTCTTGGACTGGATTTGGACACAAATCTCCAAGGGTGCCCAGACATGTGCAGTGCAAGACCAAAGTAATGTCTCCCCTGTGTGCAGCACTGACAGGCTGCATGGCATAGGGAGCTTCTGCTCTCTATGCCATGCAGCCTTTCAGGCTGCAAAAATTGAAAGTCTCATAGTGGGACAATGTGTAAGAGTAAAAAAAAAAGGTAGAAAAATTTAAAAAAAAATTAAAAAAAAATTGTAAAAATATAAAAAAAAAATGAAAAAAGAATCCCCCAAAGATAAAAATATATTGAACGCATAATATTTATTTATTATGAAAAAAAAAATAAACCAATAAAAGTACACATATTTGGTTTTGCCGCATCCGGAACGACCTGACCTATAAAACTTTCCCACTAGTTAACCCCTTTAGTGACCATGGTAAAAAAAATAAATAAAAAAGAAAGCAAAAAACAATGATTTATCATCATACCGCCAAACAAAAAAGGGAATAACACGAGATCAAAAGGACGAATATAAATAAAAATGGTACCGCTGAAAACATCTTGTCTCGCAAAAAACAAGCCGCCATACAGCTTTATCCGAAAAATAAAAAAGTTATAGATAGCTCTCAGAATAAAGCGATACAAAATAATTATTTTTTCTAGAAAATAGTTTTTATTGTGTAAAAGCGCCAAAACATAAAAAAATATATAAATGGGTTACCGCTGTAAACGTACTGACCTGAAGAATAAATCTGTCTTATCAATTTTATCACACGTGGAACGGCATAAAAAAAAACATAAAAACAATTCCGGAATTGCTGTTTTTTGTCAATTCTGCCTCCCAAAAATCGGAATAGAAAGCGATCAAAAAATGTCACATGCCCGAAAATGGTACCAATAAAAACGTCAACTTGTCCAGCAAAAAACAAGCCATCACATGACTCTGTTGGCTGAAATATGGAAAAATTATAGCTCTCAAAACATGGCAATGCAAAAACTAGCTTTTGAAAAATAAGCGTCTTTTAGTGTGTGACAGCTGTCAATCATAAAAATTCGATATGAATCTGGTATCGCTGTAATTGCACCGACCCGAAGAATAAAGTCGTCTAATCACTTATACCACACGAGGAACTGTGTAAAAAAATAAACTCTAGTGTTAGGGTTGTGCTAGGGTTAAGGATGTATTAGGGTTAGGCCAGGGTTAGGGTTGGGCTAGTTGGGGATAGGGTTGGGGTTAGAGTTGGGCTAGGGTTAGGGTTGGGGTTAGGGTTGGGGCTGGGTTAGGGTTAGGGTTGGGGCTAGGGTTAGGGTTGGGCTAGGGTAAGGGTTGGGGTTGTATTTGGGTTGGGGTTAGGGTTGGGATTTTTTCAAAAGTAAAGAAAAAAAAATGATGATGATATGGCGACCAGTGTTGAGCGTAAGTGCTCGCTACTTGAGTTTGCATCGGATGCTTGTGTATGCATTGAGTATCGTGGGTGTTCTAGTGACATGCTCGAGTCTCTGCCCCATATGCTTCGCGGCCAAAAAATAGCTGCTGGGATTACCTGCGATGCATGAGCAATCCCCTCATGGTTTTTTTTGAGTGTCTAACAACCGTGTAACATGCAGGGCAGGGACTCAAGCATGTCACTCTAGCACCCGTGATACATGGTGCATACCCGAGTACCCGAAGCAAACTCAAGTAGCGAGCACTTGCGCTCAAGACAAATGACAGCTTATTCAATATGATGACCTAATGATATCAAATTCTGTTGTACCTCTGGGTTCAAAATGTACACTACACCCCTTTATAAAATCCTTGAGAGGTCTGGTTTCCAAAATGGAGTCAATTGTGGGGGTTTCCGCTATTTAGGCACATTAGGGGCTCCCGATATGCGACATGGCGTCCGCTCTTGATTCCAGACAATTTTACATTCAAAAAGTCACACAGTGCTCCTTCCCTTCTGAACCCTGACATGTGTCCAAACAGTGTATTTTCCCAACATATGAGGTATTGGCGTAAACAGGAGAAATTGCAAAACAGTTTTTAGGTTCCATTTTCTCCTTTTACCCTTGTGAAACTAATAAATTTGGGGCTAAAAGATAATTTTTGTGGAAAAAGTTAGATTTTTTTATTTTCTACTGTTTAGGCACATCAGGGGCTCTCCAAATGCAACATGGCATCCGCTAATTATTCAAGCAAATTTTACTTTCAAAAAGTCAAATGGCGCTCCTTCCCTTCTGAGCCCTGCCGTGCGCCAAAACAGTGTTTTTTATCCCCATGTAGGGGGTATCTGCATGCTCAGGAGAAATTGCACAACAAATTTTGTGGTCTATTTTTTCCTGTTACCCCAGCAAAAATAAAAAAATTGGAGTCTAAAGTAACATTTTTGTGAAAAAAGTTAAATGTTCATTTTTTTCTTCCCCATTCCAAAAATTCCTGTGAAGCACGTGAAGGGTTAATAAACTTCTTGATTGTGGTTTTGAGCACCTTGAGGGGAGCAGTTTTTAGAATGGTGTCACTTTTGGGCATTTTCTGTCATAAAGGCCCCTCAAAGTCACTTCAAATGGGATGTGGTCCCTAAAAAAATGGTCTTGTAAATTTTGTTGGAAAAATAAGAAATCGCTGATCAACTTTTAACCATTATAGCGCACTAATAAAAAATAGTTTGGTTCCAAAATTGTGCTTATGTAAAGCAGACAAATAAAATAAATGATGTTACATAGCAAGCTTTTGGGACTACTTAGGTCTTTTCCTCAGGCATGGTATAACAAAATATCTGAAAAAACACATACATGCTCACATAAAAAAAGCAAAGTCCACACAGTACTAAATCTGTCAGGAGGATTTATGACTCACCACAATATCTGAAGAATCTACTAGAGACAGGGAGGGCACAAGGAATCTGCTCCAGAGACAGCGAGGTCATCAGGCCTCTGATCTTAAATGGATATTGGGACCATAAAACTTTCACACCACTAATCTAATCCAATTAAGGATTCAATCTCTAAGCCTAGTTGGTTTGTTTATTTGAATGTCCATTTATTATGCCATACCTCTGCTCTTTTGTGTGTGCGTATATGTGTTTCTTCAGATATTTTGTTTACTATGCCTGAGGAAGGGTCCTGAAAGCGTGCCTTGTAACATCATTTATTTTATTTTGTTAGCCATTAAAAGGTATCATAACTACAAGATTATCTTGTTTTTCCCACTGAGAGCAATCTTTTTTCACCTGGCTAACACAGTACCAAACCCCTCTTTTTCTTTTAGTTGTTAACCAGTCGCACATATTTTTCCCTAGTCCCATTATTCTCATTTTGTGTACCAACCTTTTGTGTGGCACCATATCAAACACCTTTGAAAAGTCCATATAGACAACATCTACTGCTTTTCCCTGGTCCAATCTGGGACTAACTCTTCATAGAAGCTAATCAGATTAGTTTGACAGGACCGATTCCCTTATAAATCCATGTTAATACTGAGTCATGAGGCTATTCCTATTGAGATACTCTAGAATTATATCTTTTAAGAAACCCCCAATAGTAGAGGTTAAACTTACCGGCCTATAATTTCTATGCATAAATTTTGTTCACTTTTTGAATATTAGCACCATACTTGCTAATAATCAGCCCTGTGGTACAGACCTTGTTATTATTGAATCTGTGAATATTAAAAATAATGGTCTGTCTCTCACGGTACTTAATTCCTACAATAGTTGGGGGTGTATGACATCTGGGCCTGGGAATTTATCTATTTTAGTGATTTTGTGGTGGCGCCCTACTTCCTGCTGGGTTAACCAGGTGACATTCAGTGGATAATTTCTGGTATTTCTGATCATGTCATCTGTCATGGGATTTTATTGTATAAATACTGTAGAGAAAAAGACATTCAGCAGATTGGCCTTTCCCTCATTCTCTTCCCCCATTTCACCTAGACTATTTTTGATGGGGCAACACTATCATTTTTGAGTTTCTCACTGTTTACATAGTTGAAGAATATTTTGGATTATTTTTACTTTTTTGGCAATGAGTCTCTCTGTTTCAATCTTTGCTGTCTTGATTTGCTTTTTATACAATTTATTTGTTTTCTATAATTATTTAATGCTTCTTCATTCCCCTTTTTTTAATTCTCTAAGCACTTTCTTTTTGTCATTTATTGCGCCCTTTACAGCTCTATTTAATCATAGAAGTTTCCTCCTATTTCTACCTTGTTTATTCCCATAGGGTATATGTTGTGCACAGGTCCTATTCAGCTTTCAGGATGCTTATAAAAGTGTACCATTTGCTTTGTGTGCTTTTATTTCTCAGGACATTTTCCCAGTTTGTGGCACTAAAATCATCCATCAGCCATTAGAAATTTGCCTTCCTGAAGCTTAGTGTCCTTGTAGCCCCTCCACTATACATCTTATTAAAGGATACATGAAAACTTATTATTATGTGATTACTATTACTTAAGTGACCCCCAACCCGTATATTTGGTCCAGCCTGAACCAATTGTGATAGGTAATTTTCTTTCATTGTTGTCAAAAACCTGTCTCCTTTGCTGGACTTGCATGTTTCTGCTCCCCAATTCATATAAGAGTAGCTGAAGCCCCCCCTCCTATAAATTATTTCTTACTCATTCTCTGCCTTATCTATATGCTTTATGAGGATTTTATATTTCCATTATATTTGGAGACTTATAACAAACACCATCAGAGACATTCAACACATAGTTCATAATAAATGGTTTTACATTAAAAATGTAGTTATTGGTGGGCAATGTTAGTGGAACTATATACTCCATATTGTTTATTTTTCACTGATATATTCAACTAACTGACACTATGTCAGTTATCAATGGTATAGTTAATTTACTTTTGTTATTGAAATAATTTCATGATTTTGGCCTGTAGTCAAAAAATGCTCTATTGTGATAAATCTGTATGTCTCCTTTACTTTAGGAAATGCTAAAGATGCCTATAATATAAAGAGAAAATGTCAGGACTAATAGTGCAATTTTGCGGTTAATCTCCAGGTCAGAAGCATTATGTAGCTTCCCTGGCACAGTACTGAAAGTGTGGCTGCTGGGAGAAAATTAACTTTTTTTCTCCCATGAGTAGCCAGCTTTCAGTAATGCAGGTGTGCCTGGAGCAATTACCGTAACAGTTCACAGCATTGTAAGCACGACCCAGCAGTGACTGACAGCCAGCTCTACAATACATCAGTACAGAGTGAGCTGTCAGTCAGTTCTAGAGCGTGCTTACAGCTACTGCTCACAGTTATGTGAGCGGTGACTGTGATGGCCATGGGAACCTTCATTATTTGATTAACCTTTAGATTAACCCTATATCTGCAGGTTAATAGCATTATCGAACTTGACAGGTTCCCTTTAAAACTAAATACTTTTCCTTCAACATTTTCTTTAATGAAAAATGTATTCCCTAAAATTCACTACTACTGTCTTGGGAATCCATTAGGATAGTCTTGATCATGCTACCTGATATTTTCAAGCACATTGAGCATATGTACCCTAGACCTGAATCATATTTTTTTTTATGTCTATGCGGCCACATGAAGACTTGCCTTTTGCGGTAAAAGTTGTCCTTTTCAGTTGCACCATATAATTCATCAAAGAGTCTTTCCACCTTCCTCTGCTCCAGTGCAAGCTCCCTGCCATCACTTCTCTCTCTGTTTTGGCTGTAGCTGTAACGTCACGTTGAGAGTTCATATCACTGACCCAGTCAATCATTGGCGGTCCCCTATTCTCAGCAATTGGCTGCAGAGGTGATATGAGTAGTTAATGTAATGTTACTGTCAAGGTAAAATATATATATTATAGAAAATCAATTAGTTTCTTTTAATAGATTACCTAATCAGTGTGAATTAATATAGAGATAATGGAATAATCTATGTGTATGTATGTATACAAATGTGTATATGCACATGGATTATGTTAATAGTTAATGAATATATAACTAACAGTTTCAATTTTTATTGTAGACACAAACAACTAAATGATTTCCTGAGAATGAAATATGCATGTGCATGGCTGATAACAGAGAGATTCATGTTGAGTTGGCAAAGATGGCGCTGAGAGACAAACTCACCCCTCCAATCAGAATTCCTAAGGCGTTACTGAGGCCAAGAGATGCTGTACATGGATGAGCAAATTGCAGCGTGCCAAGTTATCAGAAAAGAGCAATAAATTTTACTAATCCCACCGAGGAGTGGAATACTATATAACCCCATGTCTACATAATAAAGTATGCCATTTTGCGTGGTTCTGTCTCTGAGTGAAGATTTTCAATCAGATTAGTAGATTTGGTTATTTAGCTTCTCTGCATGCACTCAGACATCTTTTTATTTGGAGGAGAGCAGTTACCTGGTGTATCTTAAATTGATGAAACCTACACAAATGGTGCCGTGACTCGGATCACACTCGAGGGGACTCTAGGTCTTGGGGTGCCCATCACCGGACCACCTACAGATGAGCCAGGACTTCTCAAAGTGAGAGCCTGATCAACTCTCATCACTGAATATGGTAAGTCTGCAGATTTAGTGAATTCGTAGTGCTTATTCGTATTTTGAGCAGTCTCTGGTGAGTTTGTGATGTCTAGATTGGCCGTTAGGGACAGCCCTGTGCGACTGGGCGACTCCCCGCTGTGTGATTCCAAGAATTCTGGTGTGTAGTCGCTCCTGGCTAACTGCTGCTCTGTGGTTTCTGAGGTGTTCCGTCCCATTAGAACGATCCTTGTACGCAGGGGCATACAAGGATACACTTGAGAATTTAGGAAAATTTCTTTGTTTATAACGCGGGCACGCGGGGAGTGATGTTGCTGATAAGTTGTGTATTAAGACGTCATTAGGGCGCAGGCATACGGGGCCTCTATTAAGTCGTGTATTAAGTTGTGGGACATGCGGGGAGGGAAGTTTCTAATAAGTCATGTATCAGGATGCCATTAGGGCACGGGCACGCGGGGTTAACCAATCTTCTATTAAGACGTGGGATACGAGGGGAGCCAACTGCATTGTTAAGCCATATATTAAGACGTCACTAGGACGCGGGTGCGCAGTGTGTTCAGTGCTTCATTAAGTCGTAAAAGAATCAATTCAGTGCTTGGTAGGGAGTGTAGGGACCTGTTACAATTCTACTTGTGTATCAGCTGCTTGGTCTGATCATAATTATAGGGAAACTAAAGACATTGCTTGTGTCGCAGGGGTCGCATGATCAGGAGCGACAGGACCCCAAAGATATAGTTGCTAGAAGAGAAGGAAGGAACTATGTAGAGAAAACCAAAAAAGTTATGTCATTGTGTGGGTTGTACCAAGGGGATAGATTACAGTATGAGATGTTGAATGCAGCAATTTGTGAAAACAGGGGAAAACTGGAAGATAATGGGCTTTTGCAAAGTGCATACATGTGGAAAAAGGTTGTGCTGAGTTTATCGAAAGAAGGGTTTGTGGAGATTGAGGATAGGGATAACAAAGGAAACATAACTGGTTATTTCTGTTAGAGAGATGCCTCCGCCACCGCCCTATAATGGCAGGGCAATGAATTGTTGGGTGTGTTATAATTGTGACCAGCAGAATCCATTGTCAGCAGATTATTGTGTTGCATGTCACGTGCCCCGTCCAGGAAGCCCACCCCTCGCTACTACCCAAGCCACTCCTAGTACCCCATCCTCATGCAGCGGCCATGTTACTACACCCATTGCATCACTTCCGGACTCTGACCAGATGTCAGTGGGTGTGCTCCTTCCCAGTGGCACACACCCCTCCTGTGGTGTGCTCCCTTTCGGTGGCGGCCATCTTGGCGCACCCTTCCTGTACTATGCTTCCTTCCGGTAGCGGCCATCTTGGCACACCCGGAAAACAGGCCGCAAAACACACTACCCATGGAACATCAACCACAACATTTACTCCTATACCAGTGTGTCCGGTTGTCACTCCGGATGGTGTGTACTATGTCCAAAATGACTATGTCCCTCTCTATCCTCTATCCTCATTTGCCTAGTACGGAAACTCTATTTAATAGTCTGGAGTTCCGTCAGGCCCTTAACCGAAGGAGAAATACTATTGAACCGGAGGAGCCATGGGATGAAGCGGCGGCAGCACTACCACCACCACCACCACCACGATCAGTGTCCACACCAATAAGCGATCCAGAAGGAAAAGCTGCTCGTGTAACATTTTGTACACCAGTATCAGAATTCCCTCCAGATCGGGAGGATTCCTGTGCCACCTTTCAGATGAAGAATACCCACAGTGTTATGTTCTGCTACCAAAGCTAAGGAAAGAGAGGAGATCTGTCCCTACTATAAGACTCAGCTGAATCCCTACGATGTAACAGGGAACCTGATCCTGCGATCAGACCTGCTAAAGTCCTAATCTAGTCTGTACGGAGACCTATAGATGTGAGGAGGGAATCCCTACAAGTACTAAGGACTGGGAGGAATATGGGACACCTCCTAACAGAAATAGTAGCAGACAGACGAACAAACAAAATAGATAGAACATAGAGGTCCGTAGACAAAGCAAACTAACAGAGTTAGATACAGAGCACAGGCTAGCTAGAAAGTAGATATACAATGAAGTCCAGCAAAGCCAGAAGGGCGGAGCAGGATTAAATAGGCCAACAAGGTCATGTGACCAGCAAAGGAAAAAAAACCTAACAGCAAGGTTCTAACAGTACCCCCCCTTCTAAGAGGATCCTCCGGATCCCCTAGGACCAGGCTTATCAGGAAATCTCCTGTGAAACGCTCTGATAAGTCTGGACGCGGAAACATCATCTGACCTCACCCAAGAGTTATCCTCGGGTCCGAAACCTTTCCAGGCCACAAGATACTGCAAACTACCTCTATACCGTCTAGAGTCAAGGATGCGAGAAATTTCATATTCCCCGTCCTCCACCACCGGAGGAACAGAGGCAGAGGCGTCACCATCCGACACAACAGCTTTTTTTAACAGAGAGACATGAAAGACCGGATTAATTCTCCAGGAGGTAGGAACCTCCAACCTAACAGCAGATTGGTTGACAACCTGAAGCACCTTAAAGGGCCCTACAAACTTGGGACCCAATTTCTTAGAAGGAATCCTCAACCGCAGATTCCTAGAGGACAACCAAACCATGTCACCAACAGCGAACAAAACCTCCTGTCGTTTCCTATCAAAGTAGTCTTTAGATTTTCTGTTGGCCTCCTGAAGATTACCACACACATCCGTCCAAACTCTTTCCAAATCACCGGAAAAATTCTCCTCCTCAGGCACGGCAGATCCCAACTTGGAGAACGACCCAAACGACGGATGTCTCCCAGAACAACAAAAAAAAGGCGAACAACCAGCAGAAGAAGATGTATGATTGTTCAGAGCAAATTCGGCAAGTGGCAGAAACTCAGACCACCCCTCTTGATTGTCTGCCACAAAACAACGCAAGAACTGCTCAACATCCTGGTTTTTCCTTTCTGTCTGGCCATTAGATTCAGGATGATATCCGGACGAAAACGACAAATGAATTCCCAACCTGTCACAAAAGGCACGCCAAAAACGAGCCACGAACTGAGGACCCCTATCAGAAACAATGTCAGTAGGAACGCCATGAAGTCTGACAATTTCCTTGACAAAGGCCTTAGCGAGAGTTTTAGCGCAGGGCAGTTTGACGAAGGGAACCAAGTGACACATCTTGCTAAAACGGTCCACGACCACCCAGATGACAGTAAAACCCTCAGAGGAGGGAAGGTCAGTTATAAAGTCCATAGCCAAATGTGTCCAAGGAGCACTGGGGACCTCCAAAGGACAAAGCAACCCCGCAGCAGGAGTATGTGAGGACTTAGATCTAGCACATATAGTACATTGGCGCACCCACTTAATGACTTCCTTCTGCCATCCAGACCACCAGTCTCTTGGTCTCAGAGATTCCGGGATGACCTGCCAACCGAGATTCGTGACACTCAACAAACAAATCTCTCCTAAAGGTCCCAGGCACAAACAACCTCCCATGAGGAGTGTTAGATGGGGCATTCTCCTGTGCTTTAAGAATCTCATCTTCCAAAACGGAGTCTAAAGCAGCTATCACAACACCTTCTTGTAAAATGTTTTCCTCTTTCTCAGCACCGACTATGGGAGAAAAACTGCGAGACAAGGCATCCGCCTTAACATTCTTAGTACCAGGGATGTAAGTAACGGAGAAATTAAACCGCGAGAAAAACAGTGCCCACCTAGCCTGACGGGCATTCAGGCGCTTGGCAGCATCAAGATATATCAGATTTTTATGATCCGTAAGAACCTGAACGGGAAATTCCGCACCTTCCAAGAAGTGGCGCCAGTGTTCAAATGCGAGTTTAATAGCCAATAATTCCCGATTACCAATATCGTAATTCAGTTCAGTCTCCGAAAATTTTTTTGAAAAAAAGGCACAGGGATGTAATCCATCCCCGTTATCCTGAGACAATACTGCGCCAACCCCCACAGAGGAAGCATCAACCTCAACCAAAAACAGCCTAGTAACATCAGGCTGCATAAGGATGGGAGCAGAGGTGAACCTCTCCTTGAGATACACAAAAGCTTCAATGGCCTCAGAAGACCACTGAACCGCATCAGCACCTTTCCTGGTGAGATCAGTCAGAGGTTTGACAATACTAGAAAAATTTTTTATGAATTTTCTGTAGTAATTGGCGAAACCCAAAAACCTCTGTATCGATTTCAAACCAATAGGCCTAGGCCATTCCTGCACAGCCTGAACCTTAACCGGATCCATCTCAAAACCTTTGCTGGAGATAATGTAGCCCAAAAAACTAATTCTCTGTACAGCGAACTCACATTTCTCCAGCTTAGCAAAAAGCGAATTGTCCATTAATAACTGTAATACCTCACGCACGCTCCGCCAATGAGACTCCAGATCTGGCGAATAAATCAAAATGTCATCCAAATACACAACCACATTTTTACCGATCAAAGGTCTAAGGATGTCATTAATCAGATTCTGAAAAAATGCAGGAGCATTAGTAAGACCAAAAGGCATAACCAGATTCTCAAAATGACCCACAGGAGTGTTAAAAGCAGTCTTCCATTCATCACCCTCCTTCATGCGCCACAGATTGTATGCCCCCTTAAGGTCAATTTTAGAGAACCACTTGGCCCCCAATAACTGGTTAAACAGATCAGGAATCAATGGCAGTGGGTAAGGATTGCGTACCGTAATTTTGTTAATCTCACGAAAATCCAGACAAGGACGTAAACCGCCGTCCTTTTTTTTTACAAAAAAAAATCCAACCGCCACAGGAGACTTAGAGGGCCTAATGTGACCGGCGGCCAAACTTGTCTGTATGTATTCCTCCAAAGCCTTCCTCTCAGGAATGGTAAGCTTAAATAAACGACTTTTAGGAAGAGTCGCTCCAGGGACAAATTCAATAGAACAATCATAGTCTCTATGGGGAGGCAAAACCTGCGATTCCTTCTCAGAAAAAACTCTCCAAAAATCCTGAATAGGAACAGGCAATTCTCCCCTATCCAAAGCTGCAATACGCCCGTTACAACACTTGTCATAACATTTATGGCTCCAGGATTTAATTTCACTGGTAGACCAATCCAGTACAGGATTGTGAAATTTTAACCAGGGCAAACCCAATATTACTGGAGAAGGCAAGTTATTCAACACTACCAAATCCAATTTCTCATGGTGAACACCATTAATAGTGAGAGGAAATTCACTGACCTTGAGAGTAATATTCTTCAAAGGGGAGCCATCCACAGAAACCACAGCAATGGGGGATGATAAAGGTTCAGGTTTTAAATTGAGTTTTTCCACGAATCCCCCATCAATTACATTCAGTGTAGACCCGCAATCAACAAACACCCGAAATTCCATTAATTTTTCCTGAGCAATCGTGGAAGCAGCTAAAAATATACCCTTGGAATTTAAACAGGCAATACGGGCGTGACTGACCATTTTTTTTTCTTTCTTCATACGAAGCTCACAGCCTTTAATCAAATGACCAGATTTTCCGCAATAGAAACACAAGCCTTCTGAAAAACGACGGTCTTTTTCTTGAGAGCGAGGTGCCACCGATCCAATCTCCATCGGTTCACCACTGTTAGTACACACATTATCATAACCAGAAACTGACATAGCAGAGGATTTGCTCTCATTAACCCTAGCACGCAGTCTTCTATCCACCCGTATAGCTAATTGCATAGCCTGTTGCAAATCCTCAGGTGTAGGATAAGCAATTAGCAGGTATTTAACCCTTTCACTGAGCCCAGCAAGAAATAGACTTTTCAGAGCAGAATCGTTCCACCCTGTTTGAGTGGACCAACGACGAAAATGAGTACAATATTTTTCGACATTACCTGATCCTTGTTTTAAACGTCTCAACTCAGTCTCAGCTGATGCCACACGGTCAGGATCATCATATAATAGTCCTAAAGCAGAAAAAAAACTATCCACTGATCTGAAGCATGTATCACTAGGTTGCAAAGAAAAGGCCCACTCCTGAGGCTCTTTGCGCAAAAGTGACATTATGAACCCTACGCGCTGGGATTCATCCCCAGAGGACTTGGGTCTCAAATGAAAATACAATAAGCAAGCATTTTTAAATGAAAAAAATTCTCGATGTTCACCAAAAAATAAATCCGGCAAACATACCTTAGGCTCCAAGAAATATGCTCCAGGACAGTTACTCACGTGCTGACGGAGCTCGGCCACTTCCAGAGAGAGTCCCTGCAGGTGTTTAGCCAAATCCTGAACCGACACCATGATGGAACAAAAAAAAAAAAAAATCTTTCCTTAGAGAATTTGCAGGCTGGACTTACTGTTATGTTCTGCTACCAAAGCTAAGGAAAGAGAGGAGATCTGTCCCTACTATAAGACTCAGCTGAATCCCTACGATGTAACAGGGAACCTGATCCTGCGATCAGACCTGCTAAAGTCCTAATCTAGTCTGTACGGAGACCTATAGATGTGAGGAGGGAATCCCTACAAGTACTAAGGACTGGGAGGAATATGGGACACCTCCTAACAGAAATAGTAGCAGACAGACGAACAAACAAAATAGATAGAACATAGAGGTCCATAGACCAAGCAAACTAACAGAGTTAGATACAGAGCACAGGCTAGCTAGAAAGTAGATATACAATGAAGTCCAGCAAAGCCAGAAGGGCGGAGCAGGATTAAATAGGCCAACAAGGTCATGTGACCAGCAAAGGAAAAAAAACCTAACAGCAAGGTTCTAACACACAGGTGTGGAAACCATGGACAGAAAGAATGATTTGTCATCAACGGTACTAACAGCAGGTCTATGGGATCTGGTAACACAGCGGGTGGATGCAATAGTTAATGCAGCAAACCCTAGATTACAACATAGGGGAGGAGTGGCTAAGACTATTGTGCAAGCCGGAGGTAATGATATTCAGGAAGACTGTAACAGCATTGTACATTCTTCAGGACCAGTCGAGGAAACAGACCTGGTAGCCACCAGACCAGGGAGATTACCATGCAGGCTTATCATTCATGCAGTAGGTCCAGTGTATGATGAAGATGATCATGATCAGTGTGTGTCACAACTTAGAGGTAAAATTAACAATATTCTGAACTATGCTGGAACAAGGAACCTTACTTCTATTGCTCTTCCTGCTATAAGTTCTGGAATGTATGGATTTCCTATGCAAGCCTGTGTCCAAGCATTAGTCCAAGCTATACGGGAGAATAGAGGACTAACTACGTTGGAGGAGATAAGACTAATCAGCAATGAATCTCAAATTCTCACCCGAGCTGTGGAAAGTGCCACAGCTAGATCAGACCCACTCAACCGCCAGATGATCTCCGAAGATGAAATGAACTATTTCCTGGACAAACAAACCCACCTCCTGTTGCTATGTTTCCGGTATCTCCCTCAACATCTTCACAGTCAGAATTAGAGATGAGCGTTGTTCGACTCGAACTGTTCGCCAATCTCAAATTCGAGCTGTTTTGGGCGGTATTCGAGCCGTTCGGCGAAAACGAACGATTTGAAAAAAATTCGGCTGTTCGAGGTTATGTTCGATAACTGTTCGTGCACCAAAATCATAACTGGATTTTTTCTCAGTAATGATGAAAATTAATGTTAATACGCAGTTTGAGTGTACAGCGGGGCTTGGGGAGGGGCAGGGGATGAATCTCTGCAGGAATAATGAAAATCTCCATTTTTTTTTCTCTTTCCCGCATTTACAGTGGGGAGGTGCAATCTGTCAGCCTATCAGCAGCGCACACACGGAGCGAAGTGCTTTTTTTCACACAAGCAAGGGCATGTGTCATTGGCAGTGTATGTCACATGTCCTTGCCCTATAAGACCCAGCCATTTTCCCCGTCGCCACCATTTTCTCACTGCTGCAGCTGCGTGTTAGACGGCACCGCTGTTGCTGTGTGCGCTATACCTTGTTAATTTCATGCCAATTTTCGCACAAATCTACAGATAGCTTGGGAGTAGGGAATAGTTGTGATTGCAGTCCTTTTAAGGACTAGGTTACCGCATTCCCTACGACTTTTATCAGGCAGGTCTGTGCTCTTAAATAGATAGGTTGGGAGCAAAGACTAATTGTAATTGCAGTCCTTTTCAGGACTAAGTTACATCAGTTCCTATCAGTTTTTGCCAGGCAGGTCTGTGCCTGCGCTGTGCAAGTTTTTTTCACAGCATTTGGCTAAATCTAGCAAAGCTAATCCTTTTTGGCCTATTGCAGAGTGTGTTAGTCAGTGGAGTAGCCTATCTGTGTTGCAAGCTACACCACCTGTGTATAGAATACCAATTTTTTTACTGCACCTAGTGAAGTAAAACCTTTTGGCCATAGCATTATTCTATTAGTCCATCTATACTGACCTCCATCAGGTTGCAAATTGAATATGATTTTTTTCTGCATCTAGCTCTGAAAAAATATTTGGGCTTCTAGCAGTGTGTGGGACTTGTTCTTTAAGTCCATCTATACTGACCTCCACCAGGTTGCAAATTAAATATATTTTTTTTCTGCATCTAGCTCTGAAAAAATATTTGGGCTTCTAGCAGTGTGTGGGACTTGTTCTATTAGTCCATCTATACTGACCTCCATCAGGTTGCAAATTAAAAATAATTTTTATCTGCATCTAGCTCTGTAAAAATATTTGGGCTTCTGGCAGTGTGTGGGACTAGGTTTATTAGTCCATCTATACTGACCTCCATCAGGTTGCAAATTCAATATAATTTTTTTCTGCATCTAGCTATGAAAAAATATTTGTGCTTCTAGCAGTGTGTGGGACTTGGTCTATTAGCCCATCTATACTGACCTCCATCAGGTTGCAAATTAAAAATAATTTTTATCTGCATCTAGCTCTGAAAAAATATTTGGGCTTCTAGCAGTCTGTGGGACTTGGTCTATTAGTCCATCTATACTGACCTCCATCAGGTTGCAAATTGAATATCATTTTTATCTGCATCTAGCTCTGAAAAAATATTTGAGCTTCTAGCAGTGTGTGGGACTTGTTCTATTAGTCCATCTATACTGACCTCCATCAGGTTGCAAATTGAATATATATTTTTTCTGCATCTAGCTTTGAAAAAATATTTGGGGCTTCTAGCAGTGTGTGGGACTTGTTCTAATAGTCCATCTATACTGACCTCCATCAGGTTGCAAATTGAATATAATTTTTTTCTGCATCTAGCTCTGAAAAAATATTTGGGCTTCTAGCAGTGTGTGGGACTTGGTCTATTAGTCCATCTATACTGACTTCCATCAGGTTGCAAATTTTATATAATTTTTTTCTGCACCTAACCCAGCCAATAGTTTTGGCCTAATACCACAGTTTGGCCACTCAGCTCTGCTCGGTTCCCATCCATTGTTTTTTTGTGCAAACAACTCCAGAGTTGTGAATTAGTTAACCACCAAAATGAGTGAAAAAAGGCCTGCTGCTGGTGAAAAGGGGAATAGTCGTGTTGGGAAGGGGAAAAAAGGTTGTGTCCGTGGGGTAGGTGTTAAAGCAACTGTAACATCTGCAGAAGAAAGACCATCTTCCAGCCAAGCTAAAATGTCTACTTCTTTAAGCGGACAATGTGATAAGATCCCTTTCTTACGGCCTCGCCAATCGCTACAAATTCCAGATGAGGCACAAAAACAGCAGGTGTTTCAACGGATATCAAGTGCTCCTTTAAGTGGGCTCTCCTCCACCTCAACTTCAACATCACAAATACTCCAGTCCTCAAAGGTGTCACCCCAATCGCACTTGCTTCCTCACAGCTCCCAAATCTCCAGCTGCCCGTCTGAGTATGAGGTAGAACCGATGGTTGAGTCTGCAGAGCTGTTTACTCATACTATAGCCTGGGAATCAGAGGTCGGCTCTAGCGCTTCTGTGAATCCAGACGAGGAAATGATCTGCACTGATGCCCAGAATCTTTATGAGTCGGATCCAGGACCAGACACAGAAGGTTCTGACCATAATGTAGACCCTCATTCCAAACTGTAAATCCTGTTGGTGGAGACAATGAGGAAGACGATGATGAGACTCAAATACCTGATTGGAGCGACAACTTTAGTTTTTTGTCAGGGCAGGAACAGGTTGGCTCTGAGGACGACGGGTGTGATAACACACAGGGTGATGATGATGAGGTTGGAGATAACACTTACTGTCAACCCACAGTCAGCCAGTCGATGAGGTCAGCAGAGGAGGTGGAGGAGAATGCTAGTGATGACGAGGTCAGGTTGCGCCTTCCTGGACAGAGACGTAGTACTGGAAGCACGTCAACAACTGCATCCTCAAACACAACTCTGCATCTCACCACAAGTCGTGGTGGCTCTTCAGGTCGCAAGGGTGCAAAGCCTGGGCATTTTTTCAGATCGATAAAGATGACCCAACTCGTGTTATCTGTAACATTTGTCAGCAAAAGCTAAGTAGAGGCCAAAAAATACATAGCTTGAGTACTTCATGCATGAACCGGCACATGGACATGAAGCATAAGTTGCAGTGGGAAGCTCAATGTGCTACAATGTGGCCTAGCCGGCCGGGCCGACCACCGTCTGCCACATCTTGTGCATCCGCGGCCTC